>NC_139144.1:92092699-94492699 GCF_964270905.1 Leucopleurus acutus | reverse complement strand
CATCTGTGGCAAAAATACACTCTGCAGTAGCATCAAAGTCTGACTTGATAAATTCTCTGGCCTCCTCCAGTTGTTGATGTTACAGTTTACACAATAAATGCATCTTATAGAAATACAAATTTTATTTTCCAAATTTAAAAAACCCTTGAATTTTGCTACATCTAAAATGAAGAAACCCCTTTAAATCTACTCCCCTAGGGCACTAGTTCACACACTATGACTCAAAAAAACTAGCTTACTTCAAGCCAATGAAGTCCGATTACACTGTAACACTAAAATGGAAAACAAACAACAAGTGTTCTTAGTACGGGACCCCCTATTGCCTTCAGGTAATAAGAAAGCTAACTAATAACAAGCTTTCATTGATCACCTGTGGAAGACAGAAGAATCATGACACTGCTAAGACTCTAGTCTGATAACTGAGAAGAAAATATCTGCTGGTCACAAAGCTTCCTGTTTGTTCCAGCCCTGTCACAACCTTATCTTCTACCTTTACTAATTTTCTTAACCTACCAATAGAAAAGGGTAGAGATTTAAGTCAGTGGAAAGACAGTCAAGAGCTGACTTAACAGCACAGAAATACTATACACAGATTTCTATAATCACCACTTACGGATACAAAACCTTCCTCCCAAATACCCTAAAACTGCTGATTCTCAACTGTTCCTAAGGGATTGAAGGAAGATGAAGAGAATTTATTTAGCTCAAAGAAGCCAAGGACTTAAAAGGGCATGTCATGGCAAGCAATTACAATTGATAACTGCACTAAAGAAACAATTATTTGAGTGGAGAAGTCTCCCTCGCCCTTTAAAAAATCACACCCCTCAGACTGCTTTGAAAGGTTACTATTTCCCATTTTTATTGTATTTGTAGGACTACACTATTACTGGCCATGGTATTTGTGCTTTGTAAGTAGAATTTATTTTGTGGTGGTATTTACAAGTTGGCCCAAACTGCTTTACCCAAAGCCCTACCAAGTTGATCCTTAGAGACCAGACCTAACATAATGCTCAAACAAAGAGAGGAAAACCAGCCCAGGAAGTTCCCAAGGACGCTCTACTGCCTCAGCAACTGTCGATGATCATCTAATAATATGAATAACAGATAGAATTCTTAAAATTCCCAGAAAGAGTGCATAAATGCTTTCTAACATCCACTTATATCAGTCTCATATTTGAGGATACTTTTCAAACAATTCATAATTATTTTAAGTATAAAAATATTTTTCCTTTCCACTCAGTTAAGTAGTATATATCATGAAGAAGCCAATTTCATTGGAAATTATACAGTTATTCCAAGATATTGCCATCCTTTAAAAAATAACTGGACAAAATCAGTTTTAAGAGCCATACCAAAAGAAAATCAAGACTTTTTATAAATATACTTTGTTTTTGATTAAAAACAGAGTTAACTCTATTTCATCAAATGCCTTATTTGTAAAACTGCTCAAAATGACTTTTAACTCATCAAACCTACCCTTATTCTCCCTTTTATTTATTTATTATTTTTTTTTGGCTGGGTTGGGTCTTCGATGCTGCGTATGGGCTTTCTCTAGTTGCGGCGAGTGGGGGTACTCATCGTTGTGGTGTGTGGACTTCTCATTGCGGTGGCTTCTCTTGTTGCAGAGCACGGCCTCTAGGCACACGGGCTTCAGTAACTGCAGCACACGGGCTTAGTAGTTGTGGCTCGCAGGCTCTTGAGCAGAGGCTCAGTAGTTGTGGCGCACG
Source organism: Leucopleurus acutus (assembly GCF_964270905.1). Lineage (NCBI taxonomy): Eukaryota > Metazoa > Chordata > Mammalia > Artiodactyla > Delphinidae > Leucopleurus > Leucopleurus acutus. The sequence continues at coordinate 94,490,972 of NC_139144.1, read as the reverse complement.
GGCTTAGCTGCTCCACAGCATGTGGGATCTTCCCGGACCAGGGATCAAACCCGTGTCCCCTGCATTCTTAACCACTGTGCCACCAGGGAAGTCCCTATCCTCCCTTGTAAAATAAATACGAAGCTACTTAGGGCTCTGAAAGTCCAAAATCACAAAGAATTAAGCATCAAAGGTGGTACTATCAAAGGTGGTATTCAAAGTCTATGTGGTATACTAAGCAGATTTTAAAGTCATAATGTGATTTTATACGTGCTAATAAATGCCTGGCAGAAGTACATGTCTTCCTGTTTAGAGAGTCATTCAGATTCAAACAGTATTAACTGCGATGTATCAGGTATCGTGTTAAGCACTTTCATTTAGATTATGGAATTTATATCCAATTCTAGGATAGCATGATCTTTCAAGATGGCTGGGGTAACACAGTGAGAAAAATCACTAAAAGAAATCTGCCAACCACCATAGGTTATCCTATGCCCTAGAAGGCTTAGAGAACAAGTCTACACCCATCAAACCAAACCTCATTCCCTGATCTGAAGTATACACGGCCTCGGAAAAACATACACAACCTAGAAACCATCTAAAAACTGAACTGGAAAGTAGGATATTTAGTCTCCACATTTGGAGCCTTAAAACTGGGAATGAGGAAAGTCACGGGGGCCTCTTTAAACTGTATCCTCCTTCCTTCCTACAGTAACCAACAAGACAAATGTCAAATGTCAAAACTCGGACTTCGCTATTTATTAAGATTTATGTACAACAACCAATTTAATATACTCTAGGTAAAAGTAAGTGCTGAATACTTATACTGCTCTGTTCCCAAAAGAACATTTAGCAATTGGTGCTGAATACACAGTGTCACATTACCTGACGAGTAACATAACAGGAAATATGACATAGACAATAAAGATAGGACAGAATGGGGGAAAAAACACAAACCAACCATTCAATACAGGGTTCTATACTCTCCATAATCTCTGCTATCACCAAAGCTGTCTCAATCCTCTTCCACAAGCAACTGCTGCAGGATAAGGCACATCCTATACTCCACAAGTAGCCTTCCCTTCTCCCTCAGGCGGCCGCTTGCTCCCCCCTCACTCAACTCCTCTCCAGCACAAGCAACAGCTAGATATACTAAAGACCACAAAAAGCCCATAAACTTGCCTCTCAGGCCTTCCAGCAAAACACAGAATTTATCACTAACATCACTCTTGGACGCAGCCACATCTCAATGCATCCAATTTTTTTTTTAAACTATACATGTAAGATTTATTTTATACTTTCCACCTCCTTGGTCACTGGACCTGTTACTACATTTGTCAATTTTCTGAGATCAAGTTGCATCCCATTTTTCTCCATATCTGGAAACCCCCAATTGAGTTTAACTTGCTCCATTCTCTGAAACTTCCTACAAACGCACGCTCCTCCACAATGGAAATGGTACACGCCCCCACATGTACCACCAACCACTCTGCTCACAGACGAGAAAGGGCAGAATGTAAAAGTAGATGAACTGATGAGTTAAATATATTAGGAAAAAAATAGTGAAGCAAGTACACAAAGGTCTCAAACAAAAGCTTGAGAGCCGAATCTGACCCACAGAGGGACATTTTGTTTGGCCCAGTAGGTGTTTTAGTTAGAAGCCCACATTTAAAAGTAAGATATAATCAGATTTCCCTGGTGGTGCAGTGGTTAAGAATCCACCTGCCAATGCAGGGGACACGGGTTCGAGCCCTGGTCTGGGAAGATCCCACATGCCACAGAGCCACTAAGCCCGCGTGCCACAACTACTGAGCCTGTGCTCTAGAGTCCATGAGCCACAACTACTGAAGCCCGTGAGCCTAGAGCCCATGCTCCGCAACAAGAGAAGCCCACGCACCACAACGAAGAGTAGCCCCCGCTCGCCGCAACTAGAGAAAGCCCGCACGCAGCAACAAAGACCCAATGCAGCCAAAAATAAATAAATAAATTTATTTAAAAAAAAAAAAGTAAGAGATAACAGAGTAAAATCCAGATTTCAGCCTTCTTTTGAGAAATGGAAAGATCTGGCAACCCTAAGCCCAAATTCCTACAAAGTAACACAGGCTGGAATTGAGTAGCAATGTCCCCTTTAGAGCACACGCTGTCCCCTGTTTGGAACAATCCCCCACCTTTATTGTCCATCTGGCTTGCTTCACTGATTAATCAGGGGAAACTGGGGACATCTGAATTTGCTACCCCTGAATTTCAGGCACGAAAGTAACTAAAGGACAGTAAACAATAGGTCAGTAAATATCTTCATTTGTTGCTTAACAGTGATCTTTTGTGAGAGCCTAGGATTGGACAAGGTATCTTCTCCCAGGTGACTTCTGGCTGATGATTTTCTTTTTTTTGGCTGCGTTGGGTCTTCACTGCTGCACACAGGCTTTCTCTAGTTGTGGCGAGCAGGGGCTACTCTTCATTGTGGTGCACGGGTTTCTCATTGCAGTGGCTTCTCTTGTTGTGGAGCACGGGCACTAGGCACGTGGGCTTCAGTAGTTGTGGCACGCAGGCTTAGTTGCTCCACAGCATGTGGGATCTTCCCAGATCAGGGCTCGAACCCATGTCCCCTGCATTGGCAGGTGGATTCCTAACCACTGCGCCACCACGGAAGTCCCAGCTGAGGATTTTCTTAAAGAGCTCCAAATAATCTGTTGTAGTCTTTAAGAAGACCACAATAGTTAAGAATATGTAAAAAGTGACTGGAGGACGAAAAATAAAGGCCACTTGGAATAGAATGCCTGAACTAAAAGATCAAAATCAGTGGAGTCATCAATTAAAAGAGGTAAAAACCACATAGATGTTTACATAAGAAGAATTTATGACAGGTACAGAATAAAAGCAATTCTCTACAAGAATGATATGTTTTAATTTCTGTTTTATGCAATGAAGTAATTCACTGCATTGGTCTAGCCCTTGGGGTAATCAAGAGGCCTGGTTAATATATCTGCCCGGGCTTCGCTGGTGGCTCAGTGGTTAAGAAGCCACCTGCCAATGCAGGGAACATGGGTTCAAGTCCTGGTCCAGGAAGATCCCACATGCCGCAGAGCAACAAAGCCCATGAGCCACAACTACTGAGCCTGCACTCTAGAGCCCATGAGCCACAACTACTGAGCCCACGTGCCACAACTACTGAAGCCCACACGCTTAGAGCCCACGCTCCACAAGAGAAGCCATGGCAACGAGAAGCCCCTGCACCGCAATGAAGACTAGCCCCCGATCACCACAACTAGAGAAAGGCCATGTGCAGCAACGAAGACCCAACACAGTCAAAAATAAATTAATTAATTAAAAAAAAAATACACACACACACACACACACACACACACACACACACACACACACACACACACACACACATATTTGGCTGCCTGGAAGGGAGAGAAAAATATTAGGTGTTTTAATGTCTATTCTTTTGCAGAATTAATCAGTTACTTGCTACTTCCTTAAATAAATTATTTTTCAGAAAAGAAAAAAAGTGATATATTTAAGTGACTGAACAGCATTTCACATTTAGATAGCACTTTAAATATTTCAAACACTAATAATCTATTTTTCATCTTATTTTGACAAAACCCTTGTGCTATAAAGTTGACTAAGCAGACCTTATTTTCCCCTCACACATACTAAAGCATAAAAAAACCAAGAGCCTTCACTAAGGTCACCTAGCTAGTTATGGCAAAGAGAGGATCAGAATCTAGCTGCATTAACTCATAATCCTGGGCTCCTTCCACTACAATATATTGCTGCTGCTGCATCTCATCCATTGCTAGCCTACAAAGGGTAGAAAGGAGGTTGAAAGTATCCATTCAAGTCTCCAAAATTCCTTCCAATTTCAAGAATGGGACTTCTACTCACTTTCAGGTCCCCAAAGGAGAGTCATTCATTTCCATAGGCCACTGCTTGGCCCTGAATTTGTGTGTCATATGTATGTTTTGTCTTCCCAATGATTTTGAAAGTTTCTCCAGGAGGCGGCAAATACCATGTCTCTTTGTATGTCCAACAAAAATGCTCAAATATTTTATTATTTATATACAAAATTTAACAAATAACTCCATCTCTCGTTCCAAGAAACAAAGGGCTAGAAGTAACCTTAAGCAATTTTCAGAAATAATGACAAGGGGGGCTTCCCTGGTGGCACAGTGGTTAAGAATCCGCCTGCCAATGCAGGGGACACGGGTTCGAGCCCTGGTCCAGGTAGATCCCACATGCCATGGAGCAACTAAGCCCGTGCGCCACAACTATGGAGCCTGTGCTCTAGAGCCCAAGAGCCACAACTACTGAGCCCGCGTGCCACAACTACTGAAGCCTGTGAGCCTAGAGCCCATGCTCGGCAACAAGAGAAGCCACCGCAATGAGAAGCCTGCGCACTACAATGAAGAGTAGCCCCTGCTCACCCGCACGCAGCAACGAAGACCCAACGCAGCCAAAAAATAAATAAAATGTAAATAAAATTTAAAAAAAAGAAATAATGACAAGGACATCTAAGTTATATTATGAAGGGAAAGAAAGTAAGAAGAAAAGGTAGCTAGGGATACAAGTTTTATCTGTGTTTTATAAACCTCAAAGAACTAAGTCATCTTTTTGTCATCTGCAAAAAGAGAAATCTAACTTTGGTGGGTTAATATTTTGCAAATATCTAAAAGATTTTCTTTTACTTAAAAAAATATATATAGTGTTTGTATAAATAAATATACAACATATATGTATAAATATACATATAGATGTCTGTATATGATATGCCTGAACACCAATAAAAATCTTTGTTGTTTAAGAGTGATCTTTTGTGAAGCCTAGAGCCTAGAGCTGGCAAGATATCTTCTCCCAGGTCACTTTTAGCCTGATGATTTTCTTAAAACGTTCCAAATAATTTGTTATAATATGCATATTTAACATTCATGGATATAATATTCATGGCATGCTTTTAGGTTTATGCACATAAAGCCTTCATGAGGTAGGACATTTTAAATCTCTACTTAGAATGGAAATAAGAGAGTCAGTAGCCAAAATAAAAATCTAGAGAAGAAATACAGCCCATTAATTTGGATTATAACAAGAATAACATTTTATCCCTGCACAATGACAGTGCCTGGATATATCCCAGTTATTTGAAACAACTTTACACATCAACCAACTTCTTCAGAACATTGGTTTTTCTATGCCAAGAACTATCCAAAAGCTTCCCAATAAGATTTAATGCTAACCGTGAGGTGCATTACTTACAGGATATGCTAGGAATTTTCCACTTGCAAAGGGCAATCTAATCCTTGGTGTTATAACCCATGGGGAAAAAAGGCACTCTAATATAGTGTTGGAGGGAGTAGAAACTGGTAATTTGATAATACTGTATATACCAAAACTATAAATGCATAAATCTTTTGACCTAAAAATTCCCCTTCTAGGAATCTGGTCTGAAGATAAACTTGAAAATGTATGAAATGGCATGCTACTAAGTAATTTACTGCAGTACTATTAGAAGGGTAAATTTTTGGAAACAACTGAAAGTATGTCGGGACTAGTTAAATAAACGGTGATATGTCCATACAGTGGAATACCATGTAGCCTTAAAAATGAGAGAGAGAAAGCTCTCTTTGTCCTGATATGAAAAAAATCTCCAAGATATAGTAAATGAAAAAAGCAAAGAGCAGAACCATGTAATGCATTCGGTAACGTGTAAAAAGGGGTGTGGGGTAGGGGGAGGAATAATGTATATAGAGAGATACACATAAAATATCTCTGGAAGGACACCCAAGAATATTACTTGCCTCTAGGAAGTGAAATTAGGTGGGTGGACAGTAGAATAAAAGGAAGATTTTTCACTCTATATTTTTTTTCATTTTTGAATTTGAACCATGTAAATGTACTACCTGGTTAAAACATTAAATTTAACCAATATATTAATCTGTATAAAAAGTTTAGACAGTTATTTCAGGATTTATAATCTGAGAACACTGTATTATAATTAACACTACAAATGTAACAACTTTGGCTATTTCTTCCATGGAAACACCCATTAGTCCACCCCTAAAGATATTATACAGCCACAGAATACAGAGCCACAAGGGGCTGTGAAAAACCTGAACATCTCAATTTACAGGTAAGAAAACTATGGCCCAAAGAGGTTAAATAACCTCACCAATGGACACAACTAGTAGCTGGCAAAGTATGGCCTAGAACCTGACCCATATTTCAAAATATTCTCATGTATTTTCTCCATCCCCCAAACTGTTTCTTCATTACCGCAAAGAGCCAACAAGTGTCCACCAAGACCGTAGCTGCATTTTGAAGATAACATGAATGACAGAGCTAGTGTGAGTTGATATCCTATCTCTGTGAGATACTTTTCAATGCTCACAGGGGAACCACAGAGGGTAAGGTCTTGCTTCTCCTGGGTCATGTTTTAGCAGAGACAAAGGGTAGTTAAAGCCATAAGATAAAAATGGGGAGGGGATAGGGGGGATCTTCCAACAAAGTCAATTATACTAGAAAAATTGAGAATAACATTAAGCAACTTTACAATCAGGTAATTCAAATTTATTTTTATATTAAAACAAACACCAATCTACTGTGGCAAAGAATATAAAATGCACATGAATTTTAAGGTAGACAAGATACTTATAAAGAAATTTCATGCTGCTTCTGATTGATCCTGAACCCAGTGGCCTAGAAGTACACACATGCATTCTCTTAAACTCTTAAGAGGCAGGAAGGCTTGAGAACTACTACACCAAAGGAATTAAAAGTGTTCTCAATGGCAGTGGAAAGAGCAAAGGATTAGAGCTAGACAGACCTGGACATGCAGCCTCATTCTTGCCATTGTGTGACCTTGGATCAGTTATTCAACCTTAAGCTCAGAGCCTGTTTCTTCATCTGTAAAATGTGGTCCATATTACTTACCTTGGAGTGCTGTTATAAGGATTGGAGATATTGATGATAAGCAAACTGCCTGAACTCTAGAAGGAGTACAATAAATGACAGCTACTATTACAGCCATCACAAACCTGTCAGAATCTTTATAGGACCAGCTAACCATTTATTGGGGTTCAATCTGTTAGAACAAGATAATGTGAGCAATGGATGCTATCAGCCCTCCCAAACTGTCACAGAAAAAAAAAATAGGCCAACAGGATAAAATTACCTACGTGAAAAGTTTATTATACTTACATATTTCATTTCAAACTTCTTAGCCAACATTTCCACTTCTTGCCTCTCTTGATGATCATCATTGAACGGGTCTTCCATGTAAATGGGCTTCTTCTGCTTCAAAGTGAATGGTAAAAGAAATAGAAATATTAGTATTACTTCAACCAGAGTTGAATATATCTAAATTTAAAACATGAGTCAATTTTTCCAAATATTAACAAAGTTAGAAGCATTAAAAAGTAACTAAAGGGCTTCCCTGGTGGCGCAGTGGTTGAGAGTCCGCCTGCCAATGCAGGGGACGCGGGTTCATACCCCGGTCCGGGAGGACCCCACGTGCTGCGGAGCGGCTGGGCCCGTGAGCTATGGCCGCTGGGCCTGCGCATCCGGAGCCTGTGCTCCGCAACGGGAGAGGCCACGGCAGTGAGAGGCGCACGTACCACAAAAAAAAAAAAAAAGTAACTAAAAAGGGACTTCCCTGGTGGCACAGTGGTTAAGAATCCACCTGCCAATGCAGGCGACATGGGTTCGAGCCCTGATCCGGGAAGATTCCACATGCTGCAGAGCAACTAAGCCCGTGCGCCACAACTACTGAGCCTGTGCTCTAGAGCCCGTGAGCCACAACTACTGAGCCTGCGTGACACAACTACTGAAGCCCCCACGCCTAGATCCCGTGCTCTGCAACAAGAGAAGCCACTGCAATGAGAAGCCCGCGCACCGCAACGAAGAACAGTCCCCACTCGCCGCAACTAGAGAAAGCCCGCGCGCAGCAACGAAGACCCAACACAGCCAAAAATAAATAAATAAATTGGAAAAAAAATTTTTTAATAAAAAAGTCACTAAAAAGGAAACTAATACAACACTGTAAATCAACTACACTTCATTTAAAAAATTAAATTTTTTTAAAATTAGAAAACAAAATTCAACAGTAAAAAAAAAGGAAATAGAATGAAATGTTGGTTTATAGCAAAAATATTTGCAGTTTTAATGAACTCTTACACATTCTAAAGTTTTTTGGTGGTTAAGAACTCAACAATTCAAACTGTCTTCACCCACAAAATGATCCATGGTTACCCCATCAAAAATAAAAAGGCCAAAGAACCCAAGAAAATTAGGTAAACATGAAAATCCCACCTATAACTCTAGTTTGAGATCTTCCCAACAAAGATTAACCACTTTGGTCAGACAATGCTTCTAAAAGGTTATTGGAATCTAGGTTATTACAATCAACGTTTAATCATCTGCCCTGAGTTAGCACTGGAGTATCTGTAGCTGCTACAGCTTTTTGCTGAGGCCTAGCATTGATCACCTCTGTATCACCTACATCCTGTCGATGAAAATCCATTCAGAAAATACATACGACTTGTAAACAAAGCACAAAAGTTCAATTGCTACAAACAGATTATATTATCATAGCTTCTTTCTAGCAAGGAGAGTGAAAATCTACTATAATGCATGGTTTAAAACACACACAAACAAGGGCTCCCCTGGTGGCAAAGTGGTTAAGAATCCACCTGCCAATGCAGGGGACACGGGTTCAAGCCCTGGTCCGGGGAGATCCCACATGCCGTGGAGCAACTAAGCCCGTGTGCCATAACTCCTGAGCCTGCGCTCTACAGCCCGCGAGCCACAACTACTGAGCCTGTGTGCCACAACTACTGAAGCCCATGCACCTAGAGCCCATGCTCTACAAGAGAAGCCACCGCAATGAGAAGCCCACGCACCGCAATGAAGAGTAGCCCCTGCTCGCCACAACTAGAGAAAGACCGCGCACTGCAACGAAGACCCAACACAGTCAAAAATAAATAAATAAAATAAATACATTTATAAAAAATAAATTAAAAAAAAACAAACACACACACAGAGCTAGGATCCCACATTTACCATCTATTGACCAAAACAAACAAAAAGATACATCACATCCTTTACTATTTTCACAGACACATTTCAGAGATATACATATATACACACACACGTATATATATTTCAATATACAAAAAACCCAAAACAAGGAGCTACCTGTGGATAAAAATGCTATTTTCATCTAATTATGAACAACTAAGAAGTTCATTAAAAAAAAAGGCTAGATGCTATTACTGATGTAGCATCTTCAAGCAGTAATTAAAAATGAAAATATATCACAGCTGAAATATTAGATACAGATTTGCCCTGAAGGGCAAGAAAAAATGCAGAAGGGATGAAGATTTGCAGTTTGAAACTGAGATACATGATCCTGGCTATTAAGGCTGAGACATGATTAATCTAAAAATATGACAGAAAAATATGGACATAATGAATACAAAACAATTCATCATACCTAGGGCATTAGAATTAAAGGATACATCTTAAAGCTTAAAGGAATTTTTGAATCAATTTTTTAAATTATCTATTATAATAAGTAATATATTTATAGAATCTTTTATCCCAATAGGAGTTACCAATGGAAAATATAAATATGACCTGAAAGGAAAGGAACTAGCAGAAATAGACTGGTGATGAAATAAGAAGTACTAGGCATATTCAGGGCATAGCCTTAACTTGAGACTAAAGTTAAGCAGAGTAAACAACCACCATGACTTGCTTGCCATTATAAACAGTTTCCTTCATGTCACTATGAAGTCCAAATACTAGGTCTTACTACTGGTCTGACCCATTTTATACGTGCAAATATAAATACACGAATATATATTTTTAATAAGAATCACCTTATACACCATTCTGAACTATTTTATGTAGACTTTATATAGGCAGCAAAAGTAAATCTCTTATTTACCCTTGCTAGTCTATGAAAATAAACTTAAGAAAACTGAGTCACCTTTCTTTCACAGTTAAGAAGTAATGCTTATCCACAATCAAGGCTCTAAGTAAGCTTTACGTTTTTCAGGTGAAAAGATCTGACAATTAGTAAATATCAAAATTACCAACCACCCACAGGCAAAAGTGACCCAATGATTCTGTCTCTTGATGTTAACTCATTAACGTCATTTTCAGGAGAGCTTTCGTATATGTTATCGGAAACATGCAGTATGACAAGCAATGGAATATCATAGAATTCTCTGGTAACAATATAATCACATTAACACTATAATCATTTATTTTCTTTTTATACTGAATGTTCAATTAACCATGTTTATAGGAAGATGTTTTCTGGTTAAGTGATTTTCTGGTTTACTAAGAGTTAAAAAAGAATTTCTTGTGTATCAATTCCCCTTAGCCAGAAATGGTGAACAAATTAATCTTTCAGGATAGAGATGACTGCAATGTCTCAGCCTCAATCAAGGATCAATACTCTACAGATAACAAGGTTAAGGGTTTAACTAACCTGTGTCCTGACAACCTAGACGAGGTTTTGTTTTCCATATTTTGCCAACACACGCTCATTTAATTGTTTTTCCGTATTAATAAGAAGTAAGTTTAGAAAAATTTCTAACTGCATTAGGTTAATTGGGGTTTTACTGTTCATTTCGTATTTACAAAGGGGGATGATTTAAATTCACCCTAGTACAGACGGTATTCACATGTAACAGATTTTTTTTTACTTACACCTATCAAGTAAAATCTTATTGGGTGATAGATGGCTATTTCAAAATCTTAGAAACTTTTCTTCTTTTAATTTTACAAGATCTCTTTTCCTCCCCTTTCTACTCTAACCCTGCTACATAGTATGTCGTTCAACTACAATAACTTAAAATTAAAACTATTTTGAAAATATTACAACATCACTAAAAATAAACTGGACTCCTCCTGAGGGCAAATTTGGGGATCACCACTTTGCAGATCAATTCTATTGCTTACATTTTGCTTTTTGATGGTTTCTCTTCCTAGGATTTCCTTTCATGGAAATGTGACAACTTCATTTAGAAAGGTGTTTTCTACACTTTCTTATGCAATAAATATGTTCACTGGGAGTAACCATAGGAAAATCTGGCAAATCTTTGTTGCAAAGGTACACTGTATAAGCAATGGATTTTTTGGTTCAGTGGAATATGACAAATGATATATGGCTGAATGTACAAGAAATCTGGACTAAAATACCCCAAATTGATAGTGTAAACAGAAAAATTAAACTGAATTATTCACCTTTCTCCTATTACATGAAACTATTAATTCTGATATTATCAAGTTAATACGATAGGGTATCAAAATTAACTTTATACTTATAACTAAAAGATACATATCTATTATTAGTTTATCATAGTATCAATATTACAGCAAAAAGAGGGTCATAACAGAGGTCTTTGTATATCTACTATAACTCTTATTTCAGTTCATTTCGGCAGGACTTTCTAAATTTAAACTATATGAGTTAATTGTAAGAATTCTGCTTTACTAAGAATTGGTACTAGCATGGAAAAAAGTATTAATAAGATACATAAGAGCACTTTGTACACCAGCCTCCTTATTTGCAAAATGTGGATAAATGTGTCTGTCTCATGGAGCTCTACTGGACTAAATTCCACAAGCCATGTACCACGCTTAGAACTGTGTCTAGCACATTGTAAGAAATCAGTAAATGTTAGCCATTACTATGTATTTTTCCCAAATATAATCACCTGTGACTTATGATGTAGATTAGGAAGTAAAACTGCAAGTTTACATAGATTAGAAGAGCAAACATAGTACAATTTTTTGAAAAATGCTCCAATCCAGTATTCGCAAAAATCTTTTGGGGAAAAAAATGGCATCACTTTATAAATGACAGGGGCATTAAAGTGAATCTAAAGCACAAAATGTTATGTGGAAATGACCAAAATGATCTCTATCCTTAACAATTCATTTTGGTTTGACCACACAGCAGTATTTGTAAATAATGATCAAAAGATTAGTTGGCCTTACAATAAACAAAATCTAGTGGCGTTGTTTAGTATGATATTTTTAAACTAAGGTATTCATTTCAACTATAAAGATAATTGAGGATGAAAATAAAACAAGTGACTTCTGGAGTCCATTAGACCTGTGTTAAAGCAAAACCTAATAAAGAGCATAGTCTCTAAACAACAGAGGAAACTGTTCGCTTATTATTGTTACTCTACCATTTCCCTTTCTAGTTTACTTCTGAACATCACCAACCAACAATAAAAATTAGTTACCAACGAACCTCTCTCCTATCTCCATTGTTCACCAGTTCCACCAAAGGCATACCTATATATTTTCAATAAAGTTTTTTTTCATCACTCTCCAAAAATTGCAATGGCCAAGTGCAATATCCTCCAAGTAGGACCAATAAACTAATCATATGTACTCAAACAAGGATATGATGGTAGGCACCAAATACAACGAGACACCCTCCCATTCAATTATTGTATGAACACTAGAGAAAACAAAGCTAAAAAGGTTTACCAATATCAACACGAGAGAGAAAAATAAGGAACCAGATAACTAACCCACGTAACCTTCAATCCTAAAGTGGAATCCTTACTCTGAAAATGTTTAGATTACTTTTAAATCCCCTTTCAATTAAGATAAATACCCCACGCTCAGAAGCACATCTCAGCGCCCAGCACAACAAGCGATGAAGGTAAGGATGATACTGGAGAGATTACACAATCTCTCTGCTTCAGACTGGGGGGCGTGTCCCCCAACTGGAGCTCCGCAAGCAAAACCCAACAACGCAACGTGCAGGGCCCCCAGATTTTTTGTGGGAAGCCGAGAGGAAACCTGAGGTTTCGAAAGGTGCAGAGGGAAGCCGGCTTGGAACAGCGTTTGGAGCGGGCGTACGATGGCGGTGGCGAGGGGGTGTTGGTGGAGCCGGGTGGGAGCCTCGGCCAACACTGGGGACCAGAGGAAAGCAGCACCAACCGCCCGTCCACCCGCTCGACCCCTGCCCCCTCCAGCCACCCTCTGGGGCAACCCGAGACACGCAAGGTGGGCTTCGGAAGGGGCAAACCACTGGGGGAGGCGGACGGGTCCTGAGGCTCCCGGGGTCTGGGGGATGAGGGAGGGATCTTCTGTACCCGTTGTTCTCCGCACAGCAACAGCTCCGGATAGCTGAACTCCACGCAGCTCTCGTCGGTGGGATCCTTGAGCACCAGCTCCAGGCGCACTGTCTCCTTCGACGGCCTCTGCTGCGGCTCGGCCCGGGAAGCCGACTCCCGCGGCGGAGGCGGCTGCAAGTGCAACTGCGGGAGCGGCGGCGGCGGCGGCGGCTCGGGCCTAGGGGGCTCGCGCTGCAGCGACATGGGCGGCTCGGCGCGGCTGACCTCGCGCTGGGGGAGCGGCTTCTCCCGCGGCGGGGGCTGCGCGTCCGACCGGGGGACAACCTCCCGCGGGGCCGACTGCTCCGCCCGGGCCGGCTCGCGGTACGGCTGCGGCTCCAGTCGGGGGGGCTCGCGAGGGTAGTCGGGCTCGCGTTCGGCCCCCGGGAACTCGGCCTCGCGCCGCCTCACCGGTGACAGGCTAATAAACGCTACTCTGCGTGGCTCCGCCATCCCCACTGTTCTGGCCCTCTGCCTTCGCTCGAGCCGGCGCTCGGTTCTACGCCGAGTAGTTTGCCTGCCTGCCCTTCCTTTTGCTCTCCGTCGCTTTTCTTCCCTCCACCACCCTCAGCCGTCGCCGCCGACGCCACCGTGAGTGCGGACTGTCCCCCCTTCCCCGCCACTATGTTCTGACGGGCTCCACCGCCATCGCCAGGATCGTTGCGGCCGCCATGTTGGATCCCCCACATAAATAGAAGCAGGCCGCTGAGCGGGCGCATGCGCAGACAGGAGACGCTCACATCCACCGTCGTGGCTGTGGCTCAGTTTTCCTCTTTTCCTCCCAACAGCCTGGAGTCCAGACAGGTCAGCGGAAGTGACGTCATGGCAAGACCGGTTTCCCTGGAAACAGAGACGCCGTCTGCGCCCTTCCTAAAGGGGAGGGGTCTGGGGTTTCCGGAGAAGCTTCCTATTCGCACCTGGAAACCAGAGGCGCGTTTGGGGCTCGCCCAAAGGCGAGCGTCGGAGATGTGCCTGGGACGGATCTGGCTATGGCGCCGGTCGCCTCCCGCTCTCGCTTTCAGAGAGTTGGGGTTGTCAGCTGGTTAGTCAAGGTGGATGCGGGGAAAGGGTAGAGGGACGCAGGGACCAGCCTCAGCCTCGGTCAGCCCGGCCAGCACCCCCGCAGCCCGAAGTATCGGGGGAAGAAAGGAAATGGCTAACTCCAGCCGGACTCGCCCTGCGGCTTCACTGCGCAAAGCGCGACGTTGACTCCCACAGGCCTCCCGTTCCTAAACCGACTCCTGTTTTTCTCGCCCAGCTGCAGGGAGGATTGTGTGACACGATCGTAAAATGCTCAGTAACGTTTTGCAGTTGGGAAATTGAACACGCAAATGAACATGGGCTCGTTCATAAAGTCTAAACTGTTTAAATTAAGTTTTAAAAAAAGACTCTTCTCAACAGAGTTTGATGGTATTTTATGGGACGTACTCTCTTGAAAGTGGAATGCTAAATGACCCATTTCCGATAGGAGAGGAGCCTTAATTGGGAAGGCCTCATAGTCACACCTGTAATAAACTAATTGAAATTCACCTTTAAAAGAATAAGGATTACCATCCATTTTAATCCATTTAATGGAAAACAAATCTAAGGGCTCGCCTTCCACACCTGTTAATTCAATTAACCGGATTAACAATGTTAACACCTACTGATGACTCTTTGAGTCAGTATGATGTCATAGATGAATTCTGAATGGGTTCCGGTTTTTTGCCCTCCTATTACTTTCCCTATTTGTATAAAGATGGTGTTGGAATCGATGGTATGATGTTCCCTCCCAGTTCTCAATTGCTCATACAAAAATCCTAAATACTTCTTTGGAGGAGTGAGGGCCTTCGAAGAGGCTGGGAATAGGTCAAAGTCAATTCTTGTTCAATGCAAAGTCAGAATATCTTTGTCTAAAATATTAGATTACCTAAAATGTGTAAGATATTCGTGCTATCTAACTGTAATGCTGTAAGATCAGTCATTCAGTTTTTGTTATATATAAAATATCCTGTGAGATCAAGCTACTCATACCTTTTTATGAATAATTAGTATCTAAAACATCTTCAATTCTGATAATTTCACAAACTCTCAAATCTCATGTTGAAGATTAATGTTCAATCCAGGGTGTGGTAATCTTGCACCTATGGAGAAGTGTATTTTTAGGAAAAGGGCAAATCAATCTGATCCTTTAATGCCTTTCCATTAATGTTCTATCCTAGAGGCAGAGCAGCAGGATTGTCCCCAAATCCCTGTCTCCCATTTTACCCAAAATGAATTTAGCAATAAGCTTAAAATGGCTGCCTTGTGGAATTAAGCAATAGGAAAAACATAATTGACAATAGCAGAGACAAACAGAATTAACATAAATAGGTAGATTTCAAGACAGTTCAATGTCATGGTAGTACTTTTTATGTTATTCCTCTCTGAGGAAGACACGTTTAAGACTAGAATGTCTTGGGAAGATCCAAAGGCAGAATATCACAAAAAAAGAAAAGCAACTGCAAAAAGACTGTGTAGGGAGTGAACTTGGTGAATTGGCCAAAAGGTCAGAGTGGCTGGAGCACAGTGAGCAAGATGGGGAAAGATGTAGGAGACAAATCTGAGACAAGAAGAAAATTGTATTTCACACCTTACAGAAGGATAAATATCTAATGAATCAAAGTTTTAAATGTAAAATGTGAAATCAGGCATGGTGCCAACATGTCTGCCATCTTGGGGCAGCCTTTCCTGCCTTCTTCCAGCAACAGTGGGGGAAGCTGGATTCCACGATGGCAGCAGCAGGGTTCGTGGCAAGAATCATGGCTTGCAGGCTGCCCCGGGTGGTCTCGTCTTCCTGCAGCTTGTAGACCCTCAGGCTTAAGAGCTGATTCAAGCACACAGCCTTACAAGGGTAAGGTGTTCTTGAGACGATCTGTACCAAATCCATGACTGAACCCAGTGAAGACTGCTATACAAACGTTTAACATTCTGGCAGCACATGCGGAGACCTACTCTTTTAGCCACCGGCTGCTGGAGACAACCTCGTAGACAAATTGCTACCAAGTCAGCCTGTTCTAGCTGAATGGCTATTGTAGATCCTCATAATCTGACTTCATAATGGAGACTGCCACACTCACTGCTCTGTGGCTGACAGGGTCGTGGTGCTCTGGCTGGGTGTCAGGCCTCAGCCTCTGAGGTGGCAGAGCCAAGTTCAGGATTCTGGATCACCAGAGTCGTCCTGGCCCCATGTAATGTCAATCAGCGAGAGCTCTCCCAGAGACCTCCATCTCAATGCTAAGACCCAGCTCCACCCAACGGCCAGCAATCTCCAGTGCTAGATGCCCCGTGCCAATCAACTAGCAAGACAGGAACACAACCCCACCCATTAGCAGAGAGAATGCCTAAAATCATACTAAGTTCTCAGACACCCCAAAACACACCACCGGATGCAGCCCTGCCCACCAGAAAGACAAGATCCAGCCCCACCCACCAGAACACAGGCATCAGTCCCCTCCACCAGGAAGCCTACACAAGCCAGTGAACCAGCCTCATGCACTGGGGGCAGACACCAAAAACAATGGGAACTATGAACCTGCAGCCTGCAAAAAAGAGACCCCAAACACAGTAAGTTAAACAAAATGAGAAGACAGAGAAATATGCAGCAGATGAAGGAGCAAAGTAAAAACCCACCAGACCAAACAAATGAAGAGGAAATAGTCAGTCTACCTGAAAAAGAATTCAGAGTAATGATAGTGAAGATGATCCAAAATCTTGGAAATAGAATGGAGGAAATACAAGAAACGTTTAACGAGGACATAGAAGAATTAAAGTGCAAACAAACAATGATGAACAACACAACAACTGAAATTAAAAATTCTCTAGAAGGAATCAATAGCAGAATAACTGAGGCAGAAGCATGGATAAGTGACCTGGAAGATAAAATAGTGGAAATAACTATCGCAGAGCAGAATAAAGAAAAAAGCATGGAAAGAATTGAGGACAGTCTCAGAGACCTCTGGGACAACATTAAGCACACAAACATTCGAATTTAGGGGTCCCAGGAGAAGAAGAGAAAAAGAAAGGGTCTGAGAAAATATTTGAAGAGATTATAGTTGAAAACTTCCCTTCCCTAACATGGGAAAGGAAATAGTCAATCAAGTCCAGGAAGCACAGAGAGTCCCATACAGGATAAATCCAAGGAGAAACATGCCAGACACATATTAATCAAACTATCAAAAATTAAATACAAAGAAAAAATATTAAAAGCAGCAAGGGAAAAGCAACAAATAACATACAAGGGGATCCCCATAAGGTTAACAGCTGATCTTTCAGCAGAAACTCTGCAAGCCAGAAGGGAGTGGCTGGACATATTTAAAGTGATGAGAGGGAAAAACCTACAACCAAGATTACTCTACCCAGCAAGGATCTCACTCAGATTCCATGGAGAAATTAAAACCTTTACAGACAGCACAAGTTAAGAGAATTCAGCACCACCAAACGAGCTTTACAACAAATGCTAAAGGAACTTCTCTAGGCAACAAACACAATAGAAGAAAAAGGAACATACATGTCAATAATTACTTTAAAAGTAAATGAATTAAATGCTCCAATCAAAAGACATAGACTGGTTGAATGGGTACAGAAACAAGAACCATATATATGCTGTCTACAAGAGACCCACTTCAGACCTAGGGACACATACAGACTGAAAGTGAGGGGATGGAAAAAGATGTTCCATGCAAATGGAAATCAAAAGAAAGCTGGAGTAGCAATTCTCATATCAGACAAAATAGACTTTAAAATAAAGATTATTACAAGAGATGAAGAAGGACACTACATAATGATAAAGGGATCAGTGCAAGATGAAGATATAACAATTGTAAATATTTATGCACCCAACATAGGAGCACCTCAATACATAAGGCAAATGCCAGCAGCCATAAAAGGGGAAATCGACAGTAACACAATCATACTAGGGGACGTTAACACCTCACTTTCACCAATGATCATCCAAAATGAAAATATATAAGGAAGCACAAGCTTTAAATGACACATTAAACAAGATGGACTTAATTGATATTTATAAGACATTTAATCCCAAAACAACAGACTACACTTTCTTCTCAAGTGCTCATGGAACATTCTCCAGGATAGATCATATCTTGGGTCACAAATCAAGCCTTGGTAAATTTAAGAAAATTGAAATTGTATCAAGTATCTTTTCTGACCACAGCACTATGAAACTAGATATCAATTACAGGAAAATAAAACCGTAAAAAATACAAGCACATGGAGGCTAAACAATACGCTACTAAATAACCAAGAGATTACTGAAGAAATCAAAGAGGAAATCAAAAATACCTAGAAACAAATGACAATGAAAACACAATCAAGACAGTATGGTTGGTACTGGCACAAAAACAGAAATAAAAATCAGTGGAACAGGATAGAAAGCCCAGAGATAAACCCACACACATATAGTCATCTTATCTTTGATAAAGGAGGCAAGAATATACAATGGAGAAAAGACAGCCTCTTCAATAAGTGGTACTGGGAAAACTGGACAGTTACATGTAAAAGAATGAAATTAGAACACTCCCTAACACTGTATACAACAAAAAACTCAAAGTGGATTAAAGACCTAAATGTAAGGCCAGACACTATCAAACTCTTAGAGGAAAACATAGGCAGAACACTCTATGACATAAATCACAGCAAGATCCTTTTTGACCCACCTCCTAGAGAAATGGAAATAAAAACAAAAATAAACAAATGGGACCTAATGAAACTTCAAAGCTTTTGCACAGCAAAGGAAACCAGAAACAAGACCAAAAGACAACCCTCAGAATGGGAGAAAATATTTGCAAATGAAGCAACTGACAAAGGATTAATCTCCAAAATTTACAAGCAGCTCATGTAGCTCAATAACAAAAAAACAAACAACCCAATCCAAAAATGGGCAGAAGACCTAAATAGACATTTCTCCAAAGAAGATATACAGATTGCCAACAAACACATGAAAGGATGCTCAACATCATTAATCATTAGAGAAATGCAAATCAAAACTACAACGAGGTATCACCTCACACCAGTCAGAATGGCCATCATCAATAAATCTATAAGCGGTAAATGCTGGAGAGGGTGTGGAGAAAAGGGAACCCTCTTGCACTGTTGGTGGGAATGTAAAGTGATATGGCCACTATGGAGAACAGTATGGAGGTTCCTTAAAAAACTAAAAGTAGAACTACCATATGACCCAGCAATCCCACTACTGGGCATATACCCTGAGAAAACGATAACTGAAGAAGAGACATGTACCACAATGTTCACTGCAGCTCTATTTACAATAGCCAGGACATGGAAGCAACCTAAGTGTTCATTGACAGTTGAATGGATAAAGAAGATGTGGCACATATATACAATGGAATATTACTCAGCCATAAATAGAAACGAAATTGAACTATTTGTAGTGAGGTGGATGGACCTAGAGTCTGTCATACAGAGTGAAGTAAGTCAGAAAGAGAAAAACAAATACCGTATGCTAACACACATATATGGAATCTTAAAAAAAAAAAAAAAAGGTTCTCATGAACCTAGGGGCAGGACAGGAATAAAGACACAGACATAGAGAATGGACTTGAGGACACGGGGAGGGGGAAGGGTAAGCTGGGACGAAGTGAGAGTAGCACTGACATATATACACTACCAAATGTAAAATAGCTAGCTAGTGGGAAGAAGCTGCATAGCACAGGGAGATCAGCTCAGTGCTTTGTGTCCCCCTAGAGGAGTGGGATAGGGAGGGTGGGAGGGAGAAGCAAGAGGGAGGGGATATGGTGATATATGTATACATATAGCTGATTCACTTTGTTAAAAGCAGAAATTAACACACTATTGTAAAGCAATTATACTCCAAAAGATGTTAAGAAAAATAATGCAATAAATATAATATTTCACTTTCACATTTTTCAATAAAAATAATTGTAGTTTCTTCACTTAAAAAAAAGAAATCATAAAAACTTTAGAAGAAATCAGGTGAGATTTTTTTAAAAACTCACACTAGGAAAGGCCTTTCCAAGTATGATTGATAATTGCAACTATTTAAAATAAATTTCATGGGGCTTCCCTGGTGGTGCAGTGGTTAAGAATCTGCCTGCAAATGCAGGGGACACGGGTTCGAGCCCTGGTCCGGGAAGATCCCACATACCGTGGAGCAACTAAGCCCCTGCACCACAACTACTGAGCCTGTGCTCTAGAGCCAGCGAGCCACAACTACTGAGCTCATGTGCCACAACTACTGAAGCCCGAGAGCCTAGAGCCCATGCTCTGCAACAAGAAAAGCCACTGCCAAGAGAAGTCTGTGTACCGCAAGGAAAAATAGGCCCCACTTGCCTCAGCTAGAGAAAGCCCACACACAGCAACAAAGACCCAACACAGCCAATACATAAATAAATAAATAAATAAAATTTTGAAAAATAATAAAATAAAATAAATTTCATGAAAGAAAAACAGCATCAGTCAAAAGGCAAATGACAAACTGGAATAAAATTGCAACACCTTTCACAAAGAGTGAATTTCCCTAATCTATAAACATCAAGGAGACACAACAGTAATAACCTAATAGAAAAATAGGGAAAGACATGAACAGATAGTTCACTGGAAAGGAAATACAAACGGCTTTCAAGTGAATGAAATATGCTTAACCTGACTCAGTTGCTGAATGAAGGAATATGTGCATTTCTAATTTGATAAATTACCCTCCATAGAATGTATCAATTTATATTCTACCACCAATGCATGAGGGTCTCTATTTCCTAATATCCTTGAAAATATATTACGTTATCTGCCTTTTTAAAATATTTATTTATTTGGCTGCGCCAGGTCTTAGTTGCAGCATGCGGGATCTTCGTTGCCGCGTGCGGGATCTAGTTCCCTGACCAGGGAGCAAACCCAGGCCCCTTGCATTGGGAGCGTGGAGTCTTAACCACTGGACCACCAGGGAAGTCCCTATTAGCTTTTTTGATCTTTGCCAAGCTGATATATTTACTTAAATGATTTTAGTGTACATTTCTCTTATGATAGGTCGATATATTCACTGGAATTTGAAGCAATCTTCAAAAAAATGTTTCATCACTAAGATCTATACTTAAGTGAAAAAAACAACATGCAGAACAATATTTAGTATACTACTATTTGTGCAAAAAGAGAAAACATTGTGCTAAAGGGGGGAAATAATGTATTTTTTTCCCTTTAGAAAACTTTATTCTGAAGTGAAAAAATGCACAGCATATGTTTCTTTTATGAAAATCCATAGGTAGATTTTTTTAATATAGCATAGTTGTACAAGGGGAAATATGTTTTGTTAGTATAATCTTACCAAGAATGTAAGAAAGGAAAGACTGATATATTGAAATACGTTTGGCTTCTGGCAGAAAGGTACCGTTCTGAAGAAATGAGAAAAATAGCACCAGGGCCGATTAACCATCCCTCCCCCCTATTATTTATATATACATAAAATATCTGGATGTAGACACAAGCAACTGAAAAGTGATCTGTGGAGGGACACTGTGTGGCTTGAAACAGAAGTGGTTTAACTATCAGCTGGAGATAGTCGAGGTGTGCTTGTTTTGAGCTGAAGCCAACTCTGGTAGCTGAACATTGGCATCTTTTTTTAATTTTTAAATTAAGGAATTCTTTTTTTTTTTCATGGGCATCATTTTTTTCTTTTGAATTTTATTTTATTTATTTTTTATACAAAGTAAGGAATTCTTAACATACAGGAAAATGCATACGACAATGAATTTTTCTTCTTGTATACAACCCTTTAACCATTACCCATTTCTAGATACATAAGGTTTCTTTAACCCCAGAAAGGTCTTTCATGTTCCTTTCCACTCAGAACTCTCACAGAAGTTACCCCCATTCTGACTGCTTTCACCATAGATTAGTTTTGCCTGTTCTTGAAACTTACATACACAGACTGTTATGGTATGTACTCATTATGTACTATTATGTCTGGCTTCTTTCAATCAACACAATGGGGTTTTCTTGTTTGTTTTGTGTGTGTGTGTGTTTTCTTTTTTGGCCGCATTGCGCAGCACGTGGGATCTTAGTTCCCCACGAGGGACTGAACCTATGCCCCCTGCATTTGAAGTGCAGAGTCTTAACCACTGGACCGCCAGGGAAGTCCCATGTGTGTGTTTATTTTTTAAAACATTATTTTTAGTGGCAATTCCCTGGCGGTCCAGTGGTTAGAACTCAGCTTCCACTGCCAAGGACCAGGGTTCAATCCCTGGTCAGGGAACTAAGATCCTGTAAGCCGTGTGGCACAGCCAAAAAAAAAAAAAAGTTAAACATTATTTTTATTCATGGTGAAATACACATAGCATGAAATTTACCATCTTAACCATTTTAATGTGTACAGATTAGCAGCATTAAGTATGTTCACATTGTTTTGCAATCACCACCACCAACGTCTATCTCCAGAAGTCTTATTTTTTTCTTCCAGTTTTATTGAGGTGTAATTGACATACAGCACTGTATAAGTTTAAGGTGTTCAGCATAATGATTTGATGTACATCGTGAAATTATTATCACAATAAGTTTAGTGAACATCCATCATCTCATATAGATTCAAAATTAAAGAAAGAAAAAAATTTTTCCTTGTGATGAGAATTCTTAGGATTTACACTCTTAACTTTCATATATAACAAACAGCAGTGTTAATTAAATTATTTATCATGTTGTACATTACATTCCTCGTACTTATTTTTCTTATAACTGGAAATTCGTACCTTTTGACTGCCTTCATCCAATTCCCCCTGCCCCACCCCCCCCACCTCTGGTACAAAAATCTGATCTCTTTTTTTGAGTTTGTTTGTTTTTGAAGTATAATTGACCTACAACATTATGTTAGTTCCTGATACTCAACATAGTGATTCAATATTTCTATACATTTAATCAATATAATGGTTTTGAAACTCATCCATGTGATTGCATATTATCAGTAGTTTATTCTTTTTCCTTGCTGTGCAGTATTCCACTTACAAATATACCACAATTTGTTCATACAGTGATCTTATTAATGGACATTCTATATACTATTCAGCTTTTATCCTTATAATTTTCTGTTTTCCAATTTCAAGGGAAATGTCATGGAATTCATGTTGAATAGTTCCCTTGAGCAGAAACTGTTTTGTTGCAAATTGTGCTGTAAGTAATGAAATACTAATCACTTAGTCTTGAACAGTTCCATGAGATTGTAACCATGGGGCAAGGCTATGGGAATTTCACACAGCAGAAGCTAGAAGACTAAAAGATTTTGTATGAAAGTTAGATGCTTGAGATGGAAAAAGCTAGTGTTTTTTGGCATAGCTGGGCAAACATTTTTCAACTCTTCTCCTAATATACAAATATTACATGGACATTTGGGACAGAGGAGGGCGAAATCAAAGAGGTTTGGAATAGTTAAGAAAACTTTATGGAGGAAAGAGGGACAGACTTCTTAAGGATACAGATAAAGAGAACAAGGGAAGGCATGACCATAGAGTTAGAAATGGAGTATGGTGGCCTGGCAGGATGGAATGAACTGCCATGCCCCAGCAGGGCTGAAAGAAGGGCAGTGGGATTAGAACTGAATAATACTAGAACTTTTGGTTTCAAGTATCTTAAAAGAAATCAACATAAACTAGTTGGATACTCAGAGAAGTTTGTAAAGCAGATGCAGGAGTAATTCCTGCATTCCTATCCCAGGGAAAGGAATGCAATCGGGCCCCAAGAAGATGGAACCAGAATTAGGGACTAGAAAAGCTACACACACTCCCGGCAATATTCTCTCTGTCTCATTGCTGCTTCTCTCTCAAATCTGTTTCATTCTGCTCCCCTCTCTCTGTGGACTAGCTTTCTTTGCTCCCCAAGTTACATGATTAAAAATATGGCCTTGTTATACTTTCCCAAATTTTTTTTTAACATCTTTGTTGGAGAGACCAGCTCAGACTAAGACAAGAAACTTTTACACCCAATTCCAAAATCATAGAAAATTTCTCTGATTGACCTATTTGGGTCAGGTGCTCACCCCCAGATCAAACAATTGTGATGAATGTATGGCTACCAGGAACTTGTGATAAGGTGGATGGAGTTGGGAGCGGAGGGCAGGATGCTGCTCCAAGAAAGGGTATGGGGTCCACCAGGCAACCCACCAGATGTCCACTATCTGAGATGGCAGAGCAGAAATATGGATGTTGCTTTGTGGTGAAATCACTGATTTACCGCTATCCTGTGACTTTGCTGTTTGATTATTGATGCCATTTTCTTTGTTGTCTCTTCATAATTGTTACATCTTCATTGAGAAATGGACCCTTTATCGTTCAAAATGTGTTTCTTTCACTTGCTTAATGATTTTGACCTGAATTCAACCCTATTTGATTGTGACACCTGCTCTCTCTTTTTATTTGTTTGTTTATTTTTGGCTGCGTTGGGTCTTCGTTGCCGTCTGCCAGCTTTCTCTAGTTGCAGCTGGCAGGGGCTACTCTTCCTTGTGGTGCACGGGGTCCTCACTGTGGTGGCTTCTTTTGTCGCGGAGCACGGGCTCTAGGCACACGGGCTTCAGTAGTTGTCGCACGCTGTGGCACGTGGGCTCAGTAGTTGTGGCTCACGGGCTTTGTTGCTCCGCGGCATGTGGGATCTTCACGGACCAGGGCTCAAACCCGTGTCCCCTGCATTGGCAGGCAGATTCTTCTTCTTCTTTTTTTTTTTTTTTAACATCTTTATTGGAGTATAATTGCTTTACAATGGTGTGTTAGTTTCCACTTTCTAACAAAGAGAATCAGCTATACGTACACATACATACCCATATCTCCTCCCTCTTGCGTCTCCCTCCCACCCTCCCTGTCCCACCCCTCTAGGTGGACACAAAGCACCGAGCTGATCTCCCTGTGCTATGCGGCTGCTTCCCACTAGCTATCTATTTTACATTTGGTAGTATATATAAGTCCATGCCAGTCTCTCACTTCGTCCCAGCTTACCCTTCCCCCTCCCCGTGTCCTCAAGTCCATTCTCTACATCTGGGTCTTTATTCCTGTCCTGGCAGGTGGATTCTTAACCATTGTGCCACCCCACCTGCTCTCTTTTTATTTGCATTTGCCTAATTGTATTATTGACCATCTTTTTATTGTCAGCATTTATGTGTAAACACCACAGAGTTATGTTTTGCTTTGTGATCCAATCTGTTAATCTTTTTTCTTTTAATAGGTGAGTTAAGCCCATTTACATTTTGATATGAAAGGTATGTTTGAGCCCAGATCTCTCACCTTATTTTATATCACGCTTTCTCCTTTAAACCTTTTAAAAAATCCTCCATGAGGTTTTGTGTGTGTTACTTCTGATAATTTAGAAGGTTTATATTTTTGTTCTAATGGGAAAATTTTATTTTTTTTCATTTATTTACTTTAAAAATATTTATTTATTTATTTGTCTGTGCCGGGTCTTAGTTGCGGCACGTGGGATATTTTAGTTGAGGCATGCGAACTCTTAGTTGTAGCATGTGGGATCTAGTTCCCTGACCAGGGATCGAACCCGGGCCTACTGCATTGGGAGTGCAGAGTCTTAGCCACTGGACCACCTGGGAAGTCCCTAATGGGATAATTTTATAATGAACTTAATCCTCAATTTCTTTGGATATTGTCATAATTCCATACTACGATTGATGATGAAATTCATCTATTTTTCTCTTTTTGTATACTTTATGTTTAACCTGGTATTATAAAATACAGCTTACATACTACTTGATTTGTCACCTTTAATGATACCTTAAAGATGAAATATCAGTGAACTACTACTTTCTACTTTTCTGTCAGTAAAATATTTGGTTACATCTTTCATAAACACATCACCAATATTCTAGTGATTTTTTTTGTCCAGCATTTGACTTTCTTCTTTCCTCCCTCCCTCCCTTCCTCCCCTCCTTCCTTTGTTTCTTTTCGTTTGTATTAATTGTCTATAGACCCTTAACCGTGTTGTCTGTTTGGGTTATGCATCTTTGAAGAAAATGAGTTTTCCTGGACTAGCTATCTTGGTGGGTATGCATGTCGGGGGACCCCAAGACCATGTGCCCACTGGCAGGTATTTACCTAAGACTTGAGGTTTTGCATTTACTCTTCCCCACCTCCTTTTTAAAATTTACATATTTTGGGCTGCATTGGGTCTTCGTTGCTGTGCACGGGCTTTCTCTAGTTGCCGTGAGCACAGGCTTCTCATTGCGGTGGCTTCTTTTGTTGCGGAGCATGGGCTCTAGGTGCGCGGGCTCAGTAGTTGTGGCTCTCGGGCTCTAGAGCACAGGCTCAGTAGTTGCGGCGCACGGGCTTAGTTGTTCCACGGCATATGGGATCTTCCCAGACCAGAGATCGAACCCGTGTCCCCTGCGTTGGCAGGCAGATTCTTAGCCACTGTGCCACCAGGGAAGTCCCTTCCCCGCCTCCTTTGATAAGGAGCTGTTCACAATGATGTCATAACTGCTACAGGCAAAGTGCTTCCTGCAAATATGGCTTGTCCAGTCTTTTGGTTTGCTTGGCCTCCTCTGCTTCTCAGAACTAAACTGTAGATTTTTTCTCTTTTTTTCATTTATCATTTTGCAATGAAATATGAAGATTTAGCTTTTTCTCACACATACCCTGCACATGGACACTTCTCACCCGCACACCCCCTCCCCATACTATTGGATCAATTTTTCGTTGAATCAGTGTTCAGTGCTTACAGTTTTCTGACCGTATAAACTCTTTTTACAGCTGAGCCGTGAAATATGTTACGATTACTTTTCCTTTCCTGCACACCTTATTATTTGCTTTGTTTTCTAGAGGCTTATCTCCAAACTCTCACCCAAACTCTCTTCTCAATATGTTAACAAATGAGGTGTTCAATTTAGCCTTGAATGAGTCCATCCTGAAGCTTTCTGAGCTGCTCTTGTCTGTATCGGTTGATCTCTGAGACTGTAGCAGAGTTGTATTGAAATACGTCCCCACTCGTACTGCGGGCATTCCCTCCACTCTCTCTGTTAATGTGGAGCCCCCTTTCTTATATGCTACATTTTCTCTTTTCCTTAGTTTGTTCCCATATTTTTGGTGGAGCACAAAGTTCAGGAGCTAATTTTATGAAATTAAATACATGTCTGAAAAGATATTCGTTCTACTACATACTTGAATGACAGTTTCTTGTTGGAAATAATTTTTCCTCAGAATTCTTAAGGCATTACAACATTGTTTTAAAGCTTCCAGAGTTGCTATTGAGAAGTCCACGGCTACTTATCGATCTGATTTTTGAATGTTTGTGTGCAACCTGTGCCGACCTTCCCCAGCAGAAGCTTTAGTTCTCTTTGTCACCAATGTTTCTATAATTACCTTTTTTAGTTCCACTGACACGCTGGACAGATGCCCAGGTCTCATTCCAGTTTCCAAATAGTGGTTGCGACCATAGAGAGTGAGCATGAACTTAAACCTGGGATTCTTTTTTAAAAACAGCTTTTTTTATACCAAAAAAATCATATGTATTAATAGATCTATATATATAGCATATATATGTTGTTACATGACTGTATACACTTGCCAAAACTCATAGAACTATAAAAAACATAAATATATATTTCACGATTTCCTCTCCTGTCAATAGGTATTTGGGCTGTTTCCAGGTTTTCCCTGGGCACAGTGCTGTGAGGATCATTCTTGTACGTATCTCCCGGTGTACATGGACAAGAGTCCATATCTCATGGTATACATGGACACGAGTATCTCTTGAACATATACTGAAGAGTGGAATTGCTGGGTCATGGCATGAAACTACAAGTTTACAAAAAAGGCCATACTGTTTCTCAAAGAACAAATGAAAGTAGATAAATAGGAACAATTAAAATTAAGATTAAACATCTGTAAATATTACTCAAGGCTTCATTTATGTTATCTTCATCTGACATAATCGTTGACTTATTCTCTATATAGTTAAATTCTATACTCCAAGTTTCATTTAAGATTCACTTCCCCCATGTAGCCTTTTCTATGTGACCTATTCTACAATGTTTTTCCCTGTTGAATTTTCTCAGTAAATGTATAAGCTATACTATCCCATAATTTCATTGCTTTTACAGTACCTTGCAATTAGTCTCTAGGTCACTGTTACATACATTTTCATCCTAACATGAGCTGTAATTTTAAAAACTTGAATAACATGTCTCAGCTTCATCATATTAATAGCTACTCCTCAGTTAAAAACTGGCAAAGGAGAGTATAATTTTATGTATATAGAGGAAATTAAAAATAGAAGGACATGTGTAATTATTTAACTGTACATAGTAGAAAAGACCTGTACATACTTAGAGATGCAGTAAGATTCCCTTGAAATTTTTATTAAGCATTTGGTTATGTCTAAGTTATGGTGCAGAAACCTAATTCAGAACCCTGCCAACAATCAGAGATCCCTGAAAAGCCAGTGTTTTTTTTTCCCCATAAGGGAGTTCATTTACACAGATGGACTGAATTCTCCATCTGGTTGTGTTTCCCCCTTTGCTTTGGTTGGTGGGAAGCTTGAAAGTGAACTTCTGGCCCATCTTTGGTAATTCTGGTATGTACTTTTGTGTATGAACTTTACTCTTCCTTCTATCTGTTACGTTTTCTTGTACATATACTTGGTAACTCACCTAAAATTGTTTCTGGAACACAGTGAAATATAAGTAACTGACCAAATAAATACATGAATACATGAATCAATATACAAAAAATGGTGACTTGAATTAGATCAAATGCACCCATAGGTTATGGTATGGATGCTCACGTCTGCGCTTCCCACCGTCCTCTTCCCTGATGTTCACCTAGCAGGGTACTTCTTCCTATATCTGAGGTTTGTAAACTGTGTTGCCTTGAGGGGCAGCCTGAGTGGTGGACATGCTGCATCTGCTTCCCTTTGCCCTGACCACCAGGACAGTCCCTATTGTACTTGGCATCTAGACTTTATTTAAAGAGAGGGTTTTGATGCAAAAGAGTGCAAACTTGTCTATATACTATACATTCAATAGGCACACATCAGCTGACTGTATTCAGCTATTGTTTTATTGTGTGCGTCTCATATCTTCACATATTCCTACAGTCCGGAGTTGAGGTATGTTATGGGCAATCATCAGGTCTCTAGCTCTGCTTCTCTGAGAGCATCTCTGAATAGAAGACTGTTTGAACGTTATCATAAAATACATTTAAACCTGAGAAGTATTTTATAGGATGAAGAAGAGAGATGACTATTTACCTAAGTCATATTGAGGAAGTCATAAATACAGGAACTAGTAAATCACTAATTCATTTTGCCATTAGAAAGTAAATATAACTGTTGTGATTTAATGCCCACTTGCTTGCAACTTTTTAAGTGTATCAAGCCACAAAGAAGGAAACCAGTCCTTTGGCTTCTGTGTACTTGCATATATGTTGCATGTGCTACACACATGGCAGAAGCCTGGACATCTTGCTAGCCGTTGAGTTCCAGGATCCATTCTGGTTGCTTCTCCAAAATGAGGTAGGGGGTGTCCCATATGTATGGATACAAACATTCCCATTGCCTTATTTTATCTCTCAATAGCTTCTTCCTATTGAGAAAACAGTCACACTTTACTGTGTTTAGTTGTGTATAC
Organism: Leucopleurus acutus; assembly: GCF_964270905.1. NCBI lineage: Eukaryota > Metazoa > Chordata > Mammalia > Artiodactyla > Delphinidae > Leucopleurus > Leucopleurus acutus. The sequence continues at coordinate 94,461,227 of NC_139144.1, read as the reverse complement.
TTCTGTTAGACTGGGTTATCTATCAGGACTGTGCGTTATTTCTCTTTGCATCCCTAGCATCTAGGATATGCTTGGCACACCATAAAACAACAATTAGATGGGAACCAGAATACATGAGGTCAGGTCTCACAAGTCCCCTGCTCTACCAGTTACTGTATGTTTATTCAGTCAACAAGTATTTGGGAGCTTTCTACATATGAGGCATTATATCATGCACTGGTCAAACAACTTCTGGAATGGGCTGTAACACAGTAAAGAGCCAAACCTAATAGGACTGAGCAGGAATCACAGGCCTCAGCGGACAAGTCTTCTCAGGGGATATCTACTTTCCCCTCAAAAAGAATAACTTGTGAAGCCCAAAACTTTGTGCTACCCCTTTACTCTGGGGTCAGGAAAGAAAGGAGAGAAGGCACATGACACCCCCAGGGCCCGCACTCACACTCAACAGAATACTATAAATAACCAAATAATAAGCTTTAATTTGAATATGTTATAGTGGAATATAATAATTCTTTTGAAGTACAAAAATAATTTAAAAATTTTTTTCCATTTGCAAGTAATAACTGCTACAGATTATGAAGAGTACACTGATGCTATGAACTGTACACATTACACTACATCCTAAGCCTGGACCTCCCCCTCTCCATGCAACACTACTCTGCAATCTTGAGGCCCACCAAGATGTTTCAGAAGTAGCTATCCTTAGTAACAGAATTGGATAGTATCTCTCTTACATTAGTCTTTATGGTTTTCTTGTCTCAATTCTACAGATTAAAAACTTTTTAAAAAGTTAATCTAAAATTCTGGGAATTGCTCTTTTTGGAATATCTTTTTTTTCCCAAAAGACAGGAAAATGGCAGGGAGAAGCTAGAGTGTTAAGCTCAACAAGAACTCGTTTAAAAGTAAATCACCATCAGTGGAAAAGTTTTCCAAGCATAGGAAATTTGAAAATAATAGCAATTAACTGGAAGACAAATTTCATTGCAAAGAACCACTGAAAAGTTTCATGTGTCTTTTTCTAATATTATGTTTCCTAATACTTTAAGTGAGGTAACGATCACAAGGATTCTAAAGATTATAGCAGGTTCTGTCCAGATCTGACCCAGCTTGTAACTTAGATACTGAGAACCAATGCTTGAAAAAACAGAAACAACATAATAAGGAACAGAAGCTTTGGCATATGAAAAATGATATAACTTTGTTTTATAAAATTCAGTTTTTCAGGTCAGTTTATTTATTTATTTTTTGCGGTACGTGGGCCTCTCACTGTTGCGGCCTCTCCCGTTGCGGAGCACAGGCTCTGGACGCGCAGGCTCAGCGGCCATGGCTCACGGGCCCAGCTGCTCCGCGGCATGTGGGATCTTCCCGGACCGGGGCACGAACCCATGTCCTCTGCATCGGCAGGCGGACTCTCAACCACTGCACCACCAGGGAAGCCCCAGGTCAGTTTATTTTGATTTGTGCTCTGAACTGATTAGATCTGGGTCTAAATAAAAGACTGGAAAACTGGTCATCTTCCTGAGCAGAGCTGGAAGAACCCCTTGCAACTGTCCAGAAGGCAAAGGCTCTCTGCCATCACAGACCTTCTTTCCTTAGCTGCTCCAACTCCTGCCATGTTCCCATCTCCATTCTATATATGAATTCTTCATCCACAGTGGATGCTGGGGGTATAGGTGGAAAAACTGACAGTTTTTCAGTGCTTCAAGGAACTATGAGTTTCAGTTCCCAGGCTCGATAGGGATGGCTCTGCACTTTTTATACCTGTAATACTTGTACCTTAAACTAACAGGAAAAAATTATGTAATATAGAAACAAAGGTAATCTGGTACATAAAACATGTAGGTCTATCTTCTGAAAATAGGTTGTGAGCCTAAAAATGCTCAGTTGTGTAATGGGTTTATATTGCGAGAGCTCGGAAACATTGGGCTAGGATACGACGTAGGACAGAGTCCAGCCATTAGGAAATCCCTCAAAGGGCTCTACATGATCCATATTCTATTAACATTACATTAAGAAATAAAATAATCTTTGTAGCCCTACTTTCAAAAATTGATGTTTATTCAGCAGGATATATGAAGAAAAACCTAACCTGTAATGTTACCTAAATTACAGTGGGGAAGTGCCTGATGAGATTTTTATACTGTTTCCTGAATATCTTCAAATGTACCACACAGATTTTTTTCATAGTACTTACCTTTAAAAAAACTGCAATATTCAGGTTACTCCACTGCAACTGTGTTATTATCATCAAGAATTCAACTACTGAAAGAGTAATCCCATAAGCCTATTATCTATTAATGACTGGACAGTCTGATAAAGGATCTTACTGCCATTCTTAGAATCATGTAGCTATTTATAACCTCTGCTCTCCCAAGATTCAGAGCTGCACTATTAAACTTTTTATGGAATTTCCCAGTAAAACAGGATAATGTACATAGATGGCTAAAATTAAGATGACAGAATGATGGTGACCTTTGAGCATTAAAGGCATTTGTTATTGCAGCTTGGAGAAAATGCCATGGAATGCTAATATGTAAAAAAAGTCATGCCATCCTCCTTCAAGTCAGTAAATCACATAAGAGGACTCTGAGTATTTTTAGAAGAAAGGCACCAGACAAGTCCGAAGTCTTATTGGTCGTCGGATCATACAGGAGCCACAGCACAAATTATGGCTCTTGGTTCAGCCAGGAGGCTCGGTCTAAGCAAGCCAGTCACTGGTCTTGAGGCTCGAAGAGCAAGGAAGGAAGTGTCAGTAAAACAGAGCCCCGCATCTTACGTAAACTCGAGGAGAATGATATCCAGTTTTATGTCAACGTGGTGACTGGCTCCTTAGGACTCCGGAGCTATGTTAGACAGGCACTCTGTTTTCTTTGGCCCATTTCTTCATGATCCGGATGATGTACTCTACTTGGGTGTTACCCGTGCTTCTCAGTAAATGGAGCACTTCTCGAAGGGTCTCTCTGAGGAAAAGATTTGAAAGGACAAATGGTTTCAGTAAAGAATGCAAATTAACAAGTAAAATAAACTTGTGACTGTTCTTCATATCCTTCTGATATGTGTATACGGTGCATTCAAAAACCAATTACAAACTTCCTAGCCTTCTATTCTTTTGATGCCATAGTAAAATGTAAATTCTGTGAAATCCTTCTCACCAATCCAAGTTTTCCTTGTTTACTTCTACTATCTATATATATGCTATTTTTTGTCTTAATATGGCATAAGTATTTCCATTTCTATGCTTATTCTGCATGACAGAGTAGAAAGTTATATCAAGGAGCTGGGTTCAAAGAGTTGGGTTCAAATTCTAGCTCTGTGCTAACAAGTGACTTAAGTTGTCTGAGCCCCAGATTTCTCCTTTGTTTAAGGTGGTAATCACCCGAAACTGGGTGTCATTACCATATCTGTAAAATTTTACAAAGCCAGGCATAGATTATTTCTTCAAGAAAAATAATATATTAATAAATATGGAAGAGAGGAAAGTTAATGACCAAGATTTGGCAAATGTCAGTATTTATATTTTAAGTAACTTAAATTTAATTAAAATTTAAACTCATGCTTTAAGTAATGCAGACTAAAACTTCCCTATTACCTCATCAAATCTATAGATGACTGTCGATTGACCCTCTTCCCTAAGAGTTCTCTCATGTTTTCTATGTTTTCCCTCAAGTATCTTCTTTCAACTACCCAAATTCTTTTCAACTTTTATTTAGGAGTGGAAGTAGATACAAGGCAGGAAGTAATTTTTGATAGATTATTTACTTATAAAATAGTCATGGGAATTCCCTGATGGTCCAGTGGTTAGGACTCAGCACTTTCACTGCTGGGGCCCAGGTTCAATCCCTGGTCGGGGGAACTAAGGTGCCACAAGCTGCGTGGAGCGGCCAAAAAAAAAAAAAGAGTCGCATCTTCTATTTATACATCAGTAACAAATACATTCCACAAAGTTATTTTCAGAAAACTGAATTTAGTTTTAAGTAGTTTAACTTTAACAAATGGAGCTATACGCCACTTAATTTTATGTAGACTTAATGTCTCAGCATTTCCTGGAATATGAGAAGGCAAAAGAAGAAGAAGAGTTATTAGCCACACTCACTCCATTTCTAATGCTTTGAGGACTAAACTAAGAGACACAAGAAAAAAGCCAAAAGGCAAAGAAAAGAGAAGAAGAGATTGAAAAGGCATTGTATGAAAAGGACAATTCATTTGGAGCCAAATATATATCTTGCTCTTATCCTTGAGAGCTGTAGTATACTCAATGTCCCCATTATACATAGTTTAGAATGATCTGATTCTATAAAATAAAAATTCTGGAGGAAAAAGGTCCGATAGAAATACAAAACTTAACCTTTTATTCATCAAAATAATTTTTAGTTTTCAGAAGACATGATCCAAGAAAGCAATTCTCATCCCCCAGGAACCAGCAAATGCATAGAGGTAGTGTCTATTGTCTGTCTACTTACTTGGGTTCTCTCCCAGCTAAGATCATCTGGAATATGCCTACACAGGCCCCCCTCTTGCCTTCCCAATATTCAGGGTTGGGATCCAGCCTCTCTAAGACATCAAATGCTTTGGCTGAATAGTAAAACTGGCCCATCTGAATAAAAGAAAGTACTGTGGTAATACTTGTAGTCAAAAGGTCACACAGAATGAAACTAAATGTAAAGATACCATGAAACATAATTTCATAAAACAAGTGCATGGGTAATGACAACATTTGCAATTAGCAAATTAGATAAATTTCAATTCCTTATTAAAACAAGAAGGAAAATCACAGTTTGTGTACATGAGTTCAATTTAAACCCCCTTCCCTTCATTAAGTTTTCAACAATATAACATTTCTTCTACATATAGTCAAGTTACACTGTAATCAACATATTTGTCATTTCTTCTAATCATATTCTAATCTTGAGGATAAACTCTGATGACGGTGATTTGAACTGGTTATTTTTCATGTTTCCTCCATACATTCTGTAGATGACTACTATCATTCATTTTACGCTAATATGATCCTATTCAGCCCAAGAGGATGGTCTTTCCCTTACCTTGTCCCTAAAGTCTCAGAATGCCCAGATGTACACTGACTCCTACTCTAAACAGCAAGTCTTTTAAACATTTAATTCATTTTGACAAACTTCTTTCCCAAATATACTACACATTTCCTTGGCCTTGTAGAGTATGCTGACTATCATTAAATTTTGCTTAGATGAGGTTTCCTGATTGGCAATCATAAAGGTATAGTGTTCACTGAAGTCTTCAAATTGCTTGGCAATCCTCCTTACTCAGTGCGGTTTCGTTACCTTTCCTTTCCTGTGAACTGTTGTTTTACGCCTTTGCCAATTTCCTAAGATCTCTACTGCATCTTAGCTTAGCTTTCTTCTATACTTCATAGGGAAGACACAACTCTCCTTCCTTCAGTTCAAATTATTCTTGTACCTTCATTACTCCTTCCCTCTTTTCTGCATATCTCTCAGAAAGAAGTGTTCTTATTCCTTTTCAAGGTTAATCCTTCTTCCTATAAATTTTTCTCCTAAAAATTTTTTCTTTCGTAAAGAAACACACCAAATGGTGTGGGAAACATACATGTATAGTTTAATGACTATAATGTCAATATAAGTGTAACTACCACCCAGGTCAAGAAATGAAACATTGACAGCAAAACAGAAGCTCTGTGTGTCATGTCCACACTACAACCCTCTCTTTCCCTGTTTTCGGTTACTAGTAGTCTGACTTTTATGGTCATCAGTTCTTTGACCTTCTTTATAGTTTTATCAGCTATGTAAACATCTTTAGACAATATAATTGAGTGTTGCCTCTTAGTATGTTAGCTATATGAAATAAAGCTGTAAATATTCTTTTGTGTCTTGTATATGCTTTTACAATTCATCTATATTGCTGGATAGAGCTCTAGTTGGTTCATTTTTTAAAGTCTTTTTATTTTAAAATAATTATAAATTTACAGGAAGTCACAAAGATAGTACAGAGTGGTCCCATGTCCCTTTCAACCAATTTCCCCCATTATAGCTTATACAACTATAGTACAATATCACAATATCACAATATCAAACCCAGAAAACTGACATCACTACAATGTGTATGTACAGTTCTGTCACTTAATCAAATGTGTAGGTTCATGTAACCACCACCCCTATCAAGATACAGATCTATTCCATCACCACAAAGCTGTACTCTCCTCCCAGCTGACCACCCCTAACCTCTGGCAATCACCAATTTTTTCTACATCTCTATAATTTTGTCATTTCAAGAATGTTATATATATGAAATCATACATCAGTTTTTTAAGATTGTGGTCTACGTTATTCTCATTGAATCTGCTTCCTAATCCAATCCTCTTCTGTAGCTAGCAGTGTTTTCTCAGGCCTCTTGCAATTCTATCTAGTTGCAGATTTGACATTTTCCTTCCTTGGCATTTGATAAAACAGGAATAAGAAAAAGAGTGATTAAAAAACACTTTTTTTTACTCTCTCCTGGTTCTTTTCTTTTCCTTCTGTTCATCTTCATCCTCTGTCTCTTTCATTGACTCTTCTTTCTATTTCTATCCCTTAAATAGTGGTGTTCCATGTGGTTCCTCACCCCATTCACTGGTTAATCTCATTCTCTCCCATACTCCACTGCTACTACTGCTACTGCTACTGCTACTACCACCACCACCATTAACTACTGTTAACTTCTAAAGCTACATCTCTAGTCTGAGCCTCTCACATGAATACCTGAGCTCCAGGCTCACCCTGATAATTTCACACATGTAATATCTCTACCTGGGAGCCCCAAACCCAGAATTAATACATCTAAAATTGAACTAAATTCCTGTCTTTTATGTTTTATTTTCCTCTGCCTTCCCTAACTTACTTAATATCATTGCCATCCACCAAGTTCTATTAAACATTTTCAAGTTTCCTATGTTTTAAATCCTTTTCCACTGATGGTGATTCACTTTATAATGTAATGATTCACTTTGCAATGAGCTATTATTGATTAATTTGATACTAGACTCTCTTTACCTGACGTTTTCCTGTCTTTTGGACAGGAAGAAATATTCCCAAAATAGGAGTTTCCAGAATTTGAGGCTAACTTTTTAAAAAGCTTTTAATGTATAGGATAGGGTCCCAAACTCCTCCCTCTTCCCTGCCTTTCCAACTCCCTACACACACACACACACACACACACAGTTCGTCTACTATTTGCACCATTGTTTTCCCAGAGGTTTGGTTTGCAACTCTCTTACTCTTCTTACTTTACTCCCTTATCGGTAATCTCACTTTTTTCAGGGTTTCAATTACTATTGAAGTGGTGATGATTTCTCCAGATTTGTCTCTCGATGTCAGAGGACATCATTCTTGAGCTTCAGAACGAAACTTCCAATTACCAGATGAATATCTCTATCTGCATGGTACCTAAAGATTCATAGCCTTTAGAAATCTAAAACCTCCTCTCTAAACCACTATTTCATACACATTCTTTCATATTTCATTTATATGTATACATGTTTTATGTACATATAAAACCCTGAAATGCTGCCTATCTCTGAGTTCAGTTCATTCATAAAAGGGATGACATTTCTGATATCACGATGCGAATCCTCTCACCTATAGCCATTTAATCTCTAGGACACTTTCCCCTAATATTTAGTCAATGCAGCAATGTGATACTGATCTTCACTTTCCCCTTAGGTCTCACTCAGACGCACCTTGTAGCAGTCATTAGCAATGAGCTGTAAGAGGCTAAAGGACTCGCCAGAGGTTTCCATCTTGAGATAAAGTTCCCAGGCTAGTCTTGGTTTCTTATTCATAATGTCTACAAAGAGAAACAAAGATTTATGCTTTTTAAATGTACAAGAAATACATTTCTGCATCTTGCTAGTCTATGGATTTGGTTCTATGTTACAAATATACAAAGTAATGGTAAGCAGCCCTTACATGGGAAAGCTTACACTGTCGGCATTAAGCTGGTTTCCCCATCAGAACTCTACCATACTTAAAATACTTAAGTTAGGCTTTACATAGTTACATCTTTTTAGATTGGGTTGACTTCCAGTAGTTCCTACTTTGCTCATCTGCTGAAAAGTCATCTATCATTCATTCAATCCCACTCATACAGTTCCAGCCTCACTTAGAAATCTAATTGCTAAAATTTTCCCATGACTTCAAAAACTCAGTGAACATTTTAAAACCAAGTGAAAAAAAAGGAGCAAGAGAGAGACAGACAGAGACGATAGGCTATATAGTACACACAAATTATGTTTTTGACATTTTATCACTTTTCAGGCCGGCACCAAAGTGAAAAGGTAAAAGTAGCATAACAATATCATTTAACAAAAAACAATGTAAACTCAGACTCTGGAAGCTTTACTAGGCTAAAGGAAGAACTTGGCATCTTTTAGGACTGTTTATGCTACGTCAATGTCATATGGTAGAACTATTCACAGGGTAAACATATATAACACATGTACGTGGCCATCCTTACTGAGTAGCATTAACAACACTTAATCTCAGAGTTTACTCATTCTACAAAACAAAATTAGAAAACACTCAATAAAAGCATTCCTCTATAACATTTAAAAGAAGACTCACAGCACCGAGCTAGCCAACTGAGGTAAATGTAGTCATTTTTCATCTTCTCACTTTGGATTAAAAGGAAAATCTGTAAGAGGAGGAAAAAGGGAGTAAACATGAAGATGCTTTTACAATAAAAATATCCATAGCAGCTTGCCTTGGATTAATGAGCATTATAAATGACCAAATTCTATACAGGCCACTGAGAAAAGTAAAGGACAATTTTTGTGCTGATTTTAAAACACTTCTCTCAGTTATCGATATCACAAGGTAACATGAGGTTGGTGAGGATATAGAAGATTTGAACAGAATAATTAACAACTGCACATGCTACTGGGCAATAAAGCAAGTCTCAACAGATTTTAAAGGACTGGTGTTATACAGACCACACTCTATGACTACAATACAATTCAGTTAGATATCAAAATAAAATAACCTGGAAAGGATAACATACACACTTGAAAATCATGAAACATGTTTTAGAATAACTCATCGTCAAAGATAATAAAAAGATCATTTCTAAACATAATGGAAATTAGAAAATACTTAGAATTTGAATAATAATGAGTTGAGTAATTTGTTGAATAATAACAAAATTGAATTAAATAATTCAATTGAATTATTTTGAATCATTCAGATAATGTATGGAGTTAGAAGTCAAGATAGTGGTTAGCCTTGTGGGAAAGAGAGCTACTCAAAAAGGAGATGGGTGCATTCCCAGGGTTATGATAATATTCTGTTTCATGATCTGGGTACTGACTATTTGGGTATGTTCACTTTAAAAATTCATCAAGCTGTGTACTTTGATTTGTATACTTTTCTCCATGTATGTTATGTTTTTATAAAATTTATCCAAAAAAGGAAAACATGAATGTGGTTATAAAAGCTACATATCTATTTATATTGTACTTTTTTTTTTTTTTTTTTTTTTGCGGTACGCGGGCCTCTCACTGTTGTGGCCTCTCCCGTTGCGGGGCACAGGCTCCGGACGCGCAGGCTCAGCGGCCATGGCTCACGGGCCCAGCCGCTCCGCGGCATGTGGGATCTTCCCGGACCGGGACACGAACCTGTGTCCCGTGCATTGGCAGGCAGACTCTCAACCACTGCGCCACCAGGGAAGCCCCTATAGTGTACTTTTTAGTATAACCTAAGAACAACAGAACTTTTAATAATCCTTTACCCTTAAACTTTTTATTTGAGAAAAAGATAACAATGTTTTTAGATAGAATTATTCAAACGCCTTCAAAAGCAGGTACCCACCTCTTCACCCTCGCTGGTATTGCCAGTTGCAGCTTTGGCTTGGGCATAATTAAAGTTAAAGATGTCATCATTATAGAAGTAACTCTGAAAAACATCCCAAGAACAGGTCACACTGAGCATTAACATATAAAATATGAAAACATCAGTCATACCAGGTAAACACAAAAATAATCTTAAGGAATTAGCTGATGCCACTACTACCACCACAGTAAAAGGGTGGTAGTAAAAGATACTCCTAAAGTATCTTATCTGTGACATACTATATACAGTATTTTGTATACAAAGTCATCTAGAAGATTCTACACTGACCTTAAACGAGTTGAGGTAAATCAAGACATCATCAAATTGCTTAAGCAGGAAGAAACAGGAAGCCATGCACTGCCTCCCTGGTATTGTATCTGAAATGGAATGGGAAAAGAAACCAGGTGTATTCATGAAACTAAAAGTTCTCTTTAGGGGCTTCCCTGGTGGCGCAGTAGTTAAGAATCCGTGTGCCAATGCAGGGGACACGGGTTCGAGCCCTGGTCCGGGAAGATCCCACATGCCGTGGAGCAACCCATGCGCCACAACTACTGAGCCCGTGCTCTAGAGCTCATGCTCCATAACGAGAGAAGCCACTGTAATGAGAAGCCCGCGCACCACAACAAAGAGCAGCCCCCGCTTGCTGCAAGTAGAAAGCCTGTGCGCAGCAACAGAGACCCAACGCAGCCAAAAATAAATAAATAAATAAATTAAAAATAATAGTTTAATAATATTAAAAAAAAAAGTTCTCTGGGCTTCCCTGGTGGCGCAGTGGTTGAGAGTCCACCTGCCGATGCAGAGGACACGGGTTCGTGCCCCAGTCCGGGAAGATCCCACATGCTGCGGAGTGGCTGGGCCCATGAGCCATAGCCGCTGGGCCTGCGCGTCCGGAGCCTGTGCTCCGCAGCGGGAGAGGCCACAGCAGTGAGAGGCCCACGTACCGCAAAAAAAAAAAAGTTCTCTTTAGCTGAACTTTGAGTTATTTTATAATTTAGAGACAGGAATGTATTCCAAGACATCTTTCTAGATTCTGAAATTACAGATTCTGTTCAGTGGACAAAACCTCAGCATGATGGAGGTCACAGTACTCAAGAATGACCGATAATCTCTCTTGCGGTTAACAGAGTCCCACATGAGCACATGTTCTACAGGCTACAGTTTTCCCCAGATCTTTTCCAGGGCTTTGATTCTCTCACCCAACTCCAACACCTGCACACTCAACTAATGTGACTTAGTATCCATCATTACTCATCTAAGACAACCCAACACTTCTGGTCTCAAATGGAGAAATACTTTGTCATGGAACCATCTGATCCTGATCCTGACCAACTTTTTGTCCGATAACAGATGCGTATTTGAAGTGGCAGAGGATTAGGATAACGCCTGGCCCTCACCACTGCCACTCCCAATCCTCCTTCCTCTGCTCAAGATTTTCCCCCCAAAACACTTAGCACAGATATACTATATAATCTATTTTTTAAAAATATTTATTTATTTATTTGGCTGTGCACGGTCTTAGTTGCAGCATGCAGGCTCTTTTAGTTGCGGCATGCGGGATCTAGTTCCCTGACCAGGGATCCAACCCGGGCCCCCTGCATTGGGAGCGCGGAGTCTTAACCACTGGACCACCAGGGAAGTCCCCTATAATCTACTTTTCACATTTATAGTCTGTTCTCTCTAGACTGTACACTGCACAAGCATAGGGGGATTGGTTTGTTTTGTTTACTACTGTATCCCCAACACCACAATACACTTTTGTTGTACAAATGAATTGAAATGGGGAAAGAAAATATTATCCAACAAATAGTTTTGGTGAAACATTTGAAAGAAAATGAATATCCAGGGGTGATTAGAATATTTAACCATCAGTTCAGCATGAACACTGTTCATCAGAATAGATGCCAGCCATGGACAACTGGTACAGACAGCCATATTGGTTCACACTGGCTAACTGTCAGCCCTTTTTAGATCCCTTTCTCAAATCTTACACTGAATCTTCAGTGATGAGATTGATAGTTTAATAATAAAAATGAAGCCACAAAACTACTGGTGGGAAATATAGGTGAATATTATATAACTTCAGGGATAAGAAAGCATTTTCTAAGCTTGATACCCATGTAAGAAATCATTATAGAAAAGATAAGTAAGATATGTTTTTATATGGGAAAAAAATACCATAGGCAAAGTTAAAAGCAAATGACCTACTGGAAAAATATCTACAGCATGACAAAAGTTTTATACATAAAGAGCTCTTGAGAAATCAATAAAAGTTAACATTTCAAATAAAAGACAGAATCAAATTTTTAAATCTCTTATGAACTAGAGAATATACTTATTTTCCTCTATTTACATATCCTCTCCTCCCATTTTAGCTGAGATGTTAAGAAGGGCTAATTCAATATTCTCTCCTGTGTCTGAGTTTCTACTTTATAATGGGAAGCCTAACAGATATATCCCTGGACAGAGAATCAAACTTCACCAGTCAGTATATGACCAACTCCAGTTATAAATCATGCTCACAAGTACAGATTCAGACATACCACATTCACTAGCTGATCCTCCCACCAACTGGAAGAACTGCTGGGCAATTTTCATATGATCCTTCTGAAAAACAAAGCAGAGCTGATACAGAAGAATAAGCTGAAAATACATTATTTGTATTACTTTGTGGTTTTAACATATTTGTCAGGATTTAACATATACCCTTGTTTTAAATCCTCCCCAAATCAATAGTACTAATTCTTATTAGCATAAGCAACTAGAAAATGATAATATGCAATTGAATTAAAACCTATTTAGAGTCAGATAGAAAAGAAGAAAAAAATCCAATCCCCAAATTCTATCTTAAAAGTATCTTCATTGGGCTTCCCTGGTGGTGCAGGGGTTGAGAGTCCGCCTGCCGATGCAGGGGACACGGGTTCGTGCCCCGGTCCATGAGGATCCCACATGCCGCGGAGCGGCTGGGCCCGTGAGCCATGGCCGCTGAGCCTGCACATCCGGAACCTGTGCTCCGCAACGGGAGAGGCCACAACAGTGAGAGGCCCGTGTAACACAAACAACAAACAACAACAACAACAACAAAAAAGTATCTTCATTAAATGAACTCATTCATTCATTTAACAAATATTTATTGCTCTTTTATCATATATCAGACCTTGTGGTAGGAGCTATGGCTATAACAAGGAGTATTTATTAAATAAAACCATTAATTTATTCAATAGCTTTTTTTTTTTTTTTTTGCGGTACGCAGGCCTCTCACTGTTGTGGCGTTTCCCGTTGCGGAGCACAGGCTCCGGACGCGCAGGCTCAGCGGCCATGGCTCACGGACCCAGCCGCTCCGCGGCATGTGGGATCTTCCTGGACCGGGGCACGAACCCGTGTCCCCTGCATCGGCAGGCGGACTCGCAACCACTGCACCACCAGGGAAGCCCTCAATAGCTATTTATTGCCTATCTACTACATGAAGCACTTTGGAGTGAGCTGGAGATAAAAAGATTTATTTATATTACACTTTGTTCCAAAAAGAACTTACTATGCCATATTCAGAGGAATAAAAGCTTAATTTTAGTCAGCATTTTGGTACTTATAAAAAGCTTTTCCAGAGAAACAATTATTCCCATTTTACAAATGTCAAAATTAAAGCTCAGAGGTATGCAAGGTGAAAAAAAAGTCAGTGAAGGGACTTCCCTGGTAGTGCAGTGGTTGAGAATCCATCTGCCAATGCAGGGGACATGGGTTCAATCCCTGGTGGGAAGGGATCTGCAGAACAGCTGAGCCCGTGTGCCACAACTACTGAGCCTGTGCTCTAGAGCCTGCACACCGCAACTACTCAGCCTGTGAGCTGCAACTACTCAGCCTGCGAGCTGCAACTACTGAGCCCATGCACCGCAACTACTGAAGCCCGCCCACCTGGAGCCTGCGCTCTGCAACAAGAGAAGCCACCACAATGAGAAGCCCGCACACGCCACAAAGAGTAGTCCCCGCTCGCTGCAACTAGAGAAAGCCCGCACACAGCAGCAAAGACCCAACGCAGCCAAACAAATAAAAATTTAAAAAGTCAGTGAAAATAAGAATGAATTTTTGTAATGATTTGCTCTTGTTATTATATATACACACTGTTTAACAATTGGGCTTTTTTTTTTTTTTAACCAAAGCAGCAATTCTTAGGGTTGTAGCTTTCTTTTTTTTTATTTCATTTTATTTTGTTTTATTTTTTTGGCCACGCTGTGCAGCTTGCAGGACCTTAGTTCCCCAACCAGGGCTTGAACCCGTGTCTCTGGCAGTGAGAGTGCCAAGTCCTAACCACTGGACCACCAGGGAATTCTTTTTTGTCTTTAAATAACCCAGAATTCTTTTCACAATGGAATCTGGACTGGGGGATATGGAGAAATAAAAGGAACTGCAAAAGAGCCTATTTGTAAGCTTATTGCTGTTGAAATTTGATGTTCATTTTGATCTTTTCCACACACATAAGTTTGCAAGCTACAGATTACCAGTGATTTTATACTCACCGAACCCATTTCCTGGCCAAGGGCTGCATTGACCACTCCTTTGAGGATATACTCCTGGACACATGGAATATCACTAATTAATTTAAAAGGAATGTGGAACTATGAGATATCTTTCAAATAGACCATTTGCATCTATTTAATGCTTTACATATATTATCAAAAGTTACCCAAAGTCACTTTTCTCTGTTCTATCCCTGGTTTGAATGAAAGAATTAGCAGACTTTCATTTGTTTCCCAGGAAAGTATTAATATAACAGAATTCATCATATTTGTAAATTCTCAATCTTAAGCAGAAAAACTCAGTGGATACTCACAGGAATTAAGTTTTATTTTTATTTCAATTCAGTGGAAAAAATTAACAATAAAATGTTTATGTAATAATTTTTACATCTTATCAGTCACTGCCATTCTCTGTGATGGCATCATATATATATTATCAATATTTTTCCCTTTCCAATGATATAATAACCTTCCTTTGTTAGTGATCCCTTACCTCAAAAAGAAAAAGTATCCTCTGATTCTCCTTTGTAAGGTATTCTTGCTTTTGGAGTCCTGAGGCCTCACCTGTATCCCCTTCAGACTTGGTTCTGTTCTTTAATAGATACTCTCCTTAGCTTTATCAATTTTTATGTGGGTACTATTTTTATTTAAGAGGGCTCATAAAAAGAACAGAAGATGCTGAAGCCTTTAATACACTGGAGAAATATACCTGCTTAGATCTAGAAACAGTTTTCAGTCAGTCTTTCACTCAGTGAGTGGGATGCTTACTATGTGCTTAGTATACATAGTGTTGGAGATGCAATACAGACACAATCCCTGACCGCAAGGAGCTAACAACCTAGCAGGGGACAAAGACATAGTACAGACAATCATACTGCTGACATAAGTTTCTATATCTAGTTTCATCAGAATTCTAGATTTCAATATTTTCAAACATCAACCCTTTTGAGGAGATGACCACATATACAGGAGTTTACAAATATCAAAAAGCCCAGGATATTCATTCTCATCTCAAAAGTCTCACATAAAAAAAAAAAAGTCTCACATAACATTCCTAGATCAATATATATGATCTTTCCTGAGATTCTACAAGCAAGAATCATCTCTAAGATGCCTTCTGAAATTCCACTTTCAACAGAACTTGGTTAGTAAAAATGTAACACATTCGCAATTACCTGAGGAGTAGTAGGTTCCAGATCCTTAATTAAGTTATAAGCTTCTTGTACATCATCTGAAATATAAGAAATAAGTAGCTATACTAATCTGTATCCTAGCAAACTCTTCTGAAACAGTCTCCCAAACGATAAGATCCTTCAAACATTCATGGGAAGTATGATTTGTTTTTTTTGTCTCTTAACTCTCCATCAAGTTCAATGTTGAGTAGTAGATAACCAAGTATCTGTAGGAAACCCATATTAAGCCATGGAGCACCTAAAAGTTCAAGTCAAAAATAAGGAATGGGGAAGTATATGCCAATGGCATTGTAATTATATAAGAAAAACAACCATTTTTTTTAAAAGATATATAAAGTATGTAGGAGTGAAATGACATGAAGTCTGGGATTCGCTTTAAAATATTTCAGCAACAAAAATGGGAGAGGGAGGACAAATGAAAAAAGACTGGCAATATCTAGAAGACTGTTGAATCTGGGATGCATATTTGGGCATTCATTTTGGATGTTCATACTATTAACTTGTTTTGTTTATGTTTGAAAATTTTTAGAATAAAAATTAATTTATAAAATATATAAAGTGTTTCTTTAATTCTCGTCCAAAAGCATATTTCTTTGTGCTTATATATCAAATTAGAGAGAACTATTTGCAAGTTCATGTTCTTATGCTAATAAACACTTACATTTTCCTCGATGAGGAATATGTTGTCTGGTTGGTTTCTACCATGCACCTAAAAAGGCCCACATTGTTAGTCCGAGGTCCATGACAGAGTGCCAGCACCACTGCATGGTAACTCCTACCCTGTACTCACAACTGTTAGGTAAAAGACTGCTTTAGGCATGTGTCTAACAATTTTATCCTTACTTAGGGGAAACAAATATCACGTTCTCTTTGCATCATACTATTTCTCATGAGAAGCTGGGGGTACAAATAAACAGAAAGGCAGACAATTAGAGCAAATAAAAACAATTAATGATGAAAAAGAAAAGACTCAAGAAAATGTAGATGTACATTACACATAGGTGAACACAAGAAAAAGAAGAAACAAGGGAGGGGAAGGAAAAAAACAGAAAAACTGAAATAGAATGAATAGAGAACCAAGGGCAGAAAAATAAGAGGAAAAGAAAAGAACAGAATGAGTGAGAGATTGGAAGCAACAGAAGAGCAAAGAGAGAATAAAGAGAAAAGGCACAACAAATAAATACCAATAAATTTGTTCTGTCCTACGAACCTGTTGCAAACATATTTTTGGAAGTATTATGAATTGATTTTAAAGAGTAAGCAAGTAGTTCAGTTAGAGATTAAATGTTCTAAAATATCTTAAATAGGCAAGACCGAGACACAGTTTTCTTACCTTGACGAAGGTAGTAAATCACTAAGTTTAGCCTAGCTTCAGGAATGACATCAACCAGGGGAGGCAAAACCTGCAAAGCCCCTTCACCTCCTCGGAAAACAACCTAAAGACAGAGAAACTCTGCATTATGGCAAAAACTATGAGTTCACTTATTGGTAGAAATGTGTAAGCAGCTGACACAACAGTTATTCTTTGAAAGGATGAATATATTTTTGAAGCCCTCTCTATAAACACATGACCCTGACCTAATTAAAACCATCCTAAATTATAAGAAATAGAATAAAGGCATAACCTTATTGCATACATTTCCTTCTCTCCTCGTAAGAACTGTAGAAAACTCTGAAAGTACCCAATAATTAATGAAACTTTTTTTCTAGACAGATATTGTCTATCAAAAACTCCATGAAGGAATTTATATACCCTTTCTGAGACTGTTGCCTCACCTCTAAATGGCATTAGTAATGTCTACCTTTCAGGGTTATCATGAGGATTAAATGAGTTAAAGTGGGCTAAATGTGTGGCACATAGTAGGTAATATTTCATTTAGTTTTTCAGTAAATATTCATTAGCACTTACTATATGCTTGGTATTGTAATAGCAGGGCTACATCAGGAACAAGTCACTCCCCTGTCACTATATAGGCTATACTCAGGTGGGGAGAGACCCTCAAAGAGCAAACTTAAGTATGTTGTCGTATGATAATAAATGCTACAGAGAATAGCTCAAACAAAAGCACCATTCATGAAAGGACAGTTTTGCATACTGTTCTGTACTCAGAGCCTAGCACAGTATCTGGCACACAGTTATTTCACAAATAAATATACAGAAATCAAGGCAATCAGGCATAAACTACCTAATCTCTTTTTTCTACATCAAAATATCCATATGGTCACCTTATTTGCTTCCTCCTTGTCTGAGATACTCCCTTCTCTTGCCAAGATTAATTCCTACATCTATCTTCTTTGATGTCATAACTTCTGACTCCATCTAGATCTTGTTTCTGCATTAATCAATCATTCTATTTCATTAATCCTGGTCCCATTTCTCAACTTCAAACATGCACAAAGGTTTCTGCTCTCTTGAAAAATCTTCCACTTGGTGCCACTGTTCCCTCTGGATAGCACCTTATTTTTCTCCTTTCTTTCAATGCCACACTTTAAAAGTATGTAGTTCCCTGCTTCAACTTTCTTCTCAACCTCTCACTCCTTAAGTTCCCAGAAAACTTGCTTCTGCTCTCTGCACACTAGTAAACTCACTCTACAAGTCACAAATTAACCCCTTTGGCCAAATTCAATGGACTATTCTGTCCTCTTGCTCCATGACATACCTGCAGTTTTGACACTGATGGAATAGCATGACAACAATAGCACTGTCTACTATATGCTTACTATATGCTGCATACTGCTTGAGGTACCTTATACACATTACCTCATTTCACCTTCACAAGGGAATAAGGTAGGTACTGTAATTTCCCCTATTCTACATATGAGAACATGGAGACTCATCAATGTTTTGTGACTTACCCAATGTTACAAAGCTAGTACATCGTATAACTTGATTTTGACCTCAGATCTGACTCCAAAAGTAGATGTTAATAACAACAATTTATATTGCTTAATATTTTTCAGGTTTTGTTTTAGACATTAAGGTAATCTGTATTCATTGGAAAAAACTTACATATACTGTTAACAACAGGAAAAAGGAAAATTTCCATTTTTTTACTTTTCTCTTTAATCCCACCCTCCAAGAATAATTCCTATTGCTAGCTAATATGCATCTCCCAGTTATACATACATATAACAGTTCTTTATTCTGGCTGTATATTATGTCCACTTGGGAAACTTTTCAGAAAAGTACTCATGGCCGAACCCTAGTCAACCATTCAGTAAAAATCTCACCCATCATTATTTTAAAAAATCTCCCAGGTGATTAAAATGTGTACCTGTAATGACATTACAGTTAGAAGCAATCTAAGTGTCCATCAACAGATGAATGGGCAAAGAAGATGTGGTCTATATATACAATGGAATATTACTCAGCCATAAAAAGAACGAAACTTTGCCATTTGCAGCAACATGGATGGACTTGGAGGGCATTACGCTAAGTGAAATAAGTCAGACAAAGAAAGACAAATACTGTATGATAACACCTATATGTGGAATCTAAAAAATGCAGCACACTAGTGAATATAACAAAAAAGAAGCAGACTCACAGATATTGAGAACAAACTAGTGGTTACCAGTGGAGGGTGGGGCAATATAGGGGTGGGAGAATGGGAGGTATAAACTACTGGGTGTAAGATAGGATACAAAGATGTATTGGTACAATGCAGAGAACATAGCCAACATTTTGTAATAACTGTAAATGGAGTGTAACCTTTAAAAATTGTATAAAAATCAGAAAAAAAATTTTAAAATGACATTACTGTTGACCCTGGAACAATGGTGGAGTGGGTGGTTTAGAGGCACTGACCATCCACACACCTGAAAATCCGAGTATGATTTATAGTCAGCCACCCACATCCATGGTTCCTCCACATCCGAGGATTCAACCAACCTCAGACCGTGCAGTATTTACGACTGAAAAAATTCTGTGTGTAAGTGGACTCATGCAGTTCAAACCTGTGTTGTAGAAGGGTCAACTGTACATTATCTAGGTGCTTTTTCTCGCCTGCCCTTTCTTGAGATATTTTCTTATCTTCCTTCTTCCAGCCACTTAAATACAAGTGCTCTCCTGGAGCCATGTTTTTCTCTGTTTTTAACCCTTTCTTCAACTATCACTACTCTTAAGAAAACTCTTAAACCTGTTCTCTGGTCTTAATCTCTTTCCAAGTTTAATTTCCAGACTACTACCTCTAACACATCATTTTCCACAAAAATTAATCTGTCTTTAATTTGTAAACTAGACTAGAATTGAGAAGATTAGAGGCAGAAGCTTATAATAAAAAATAACCACAGAAAACGCTATCTGTGATGGAGGCCTGAATTAGAGGAGGAATGGAATGAATATAAGACAATACCAACAAAGAATTAATAGGATTAAGTGACTGAGTAGCTATCAGAGATAAAGGGGAAGAGAAGTCTAAAACACCTATAGTTTTCAGCATTCATACTCAGAAACTTGGTGCCAAAGAAGGTACAGAGAAATCAGAAGGAAAAGTAGTAGTCATTACTATTGCCATTTTCAGATGAGGAATCTGAAACTCAACAATATTAAATAATTTTCTCAATGTCCCGGGTGTCTGAGTTGAATGTAGCTGCTTTGCACCCACTCTACTGCATAGTCAATGGAATCAAACTTGAAACTGCATCTGAATGTTTTTTTTTTTTTAGCAATGGCCATCATAATCCAGTCCTAAACCTAACCCCCTTTTTACTTTTTCACTAAGTAAAACTTTAATTTTTCACTGTGCCCCAGTACAAACTTTCTGTTCTAGTAAATTCAAACTGCTCACAACCTATCACATATGTCTTCTTCATTCATTCATCCATGTCCCTGCCACAAATGAACCCTATAAATCCCAGCCATCTTCCAAAGACCAGCTCAAGTTTTACTTTCATCAGAATATCCTTCCCATTTATTATAACCCAAAGGGATATGTTCCTTTGTCTTTGCCAACAAAATGAACACGTGGATCTCACTGCCTTACACTTCTTTCTAAATGTTATGTATTACTGCCCTCCCAATAAGGATTTGCTTGATGAAAGAACCTGATATCTTAAACTCATTCTCTCTCCTCCACAGCAAGAAAGAGTTTACTTAAAGTAGAGAAATACTTGTTGAGATAACTCCCTTCATTCATCTTTCTAACCACTGTGATGTACCAAAATAGGGTAGGCCTCAAGTCAGTCAAGACTGCAAACTATTATTCACCAGATTGTGCCTGATGAGCTCTTTAGCAAATTCAAAGGAAGAAGAAGCGTTGTCCATCAAGCTTTTGAGTTCTGCCTGAAATTAAAAAAGGAAAGCTTTATGAAAATGAGAACTGTATAGTTCTTATATCACATATAAAATGTTACAACATTTTATAGTTGACAAAGAATTTAACATGCTGTTCCACTTGTTCTGCAGGACTCTAAGAAATGATCAATGTAATTATTATCATCCTCATTTTACAGATGAGAACACTGAGGCTTATGAACATTAAGTGATTGAACCTTACACTAATTAGCAAGTCTGAAACTGGTGAACCCAAGTTTGTAGACTCACAGAGTTAGTCTTTTCTTTCAGGTGACAAACTTTTAACAACTAAGGTTGATTCTTATATCTGACCATTCCACCTATGTCTTGAATTTTCATACTATCTCCTTCCTGCTGAATTGGCCTTAATTTACATGATGCAATTAACATAAATTCTCCCCTCTATGTTATTATTTATTAGACCTATCAGATCTCTTCTGTATTGTCATGCACCCTTAACTTCCCTTAGAAGAAATGGTCAGCCATTTCCACAGCGTCTTCACTAACGTCCTAGACTCACTTATCCCCTTCCTCAGCTTTCTGCTATTCCCATCTTGCCACTCTATAATTTTTTTTTTTTTTCCAGCACGCGGGCCTCTCACTGTTGTGGCCTCCCCTGCTGCGGAGCACAGGCTCCGGACGCACAGGCTCAGCGGCCATGGCTCACGGGTCCAGCCGCTCCTCGGCATGTGGGACCTTCCTGGACCGGGGCACGAACCCGTGTCCCCTGCATCGGCAGGCGGACTCTCAACCACTGTGCCACCAGGGAAGCCCCACCACTCTATAATTTTGATTAAACCTCCTCACCTCCTTTTTCTACTTCCATCAGTGGGTACCTAAGCTTTTCCGGATAAAATAATTAAATCCTTGATTATTCTCACTAAGCACTACAAACTTTTTCTACCTGATGTCACATAGGAATGCACACCTATTCAGCAATCCATTTACTAATCTCCTCTCTTGTCCACAGCAGTAATTCCAAAGCCTTGGGTCAGGGGTCCCCAACCTTTTTGGCACTGGGGACCAGTTTCGTGGAAGACAATTTTTCCACAGATGGGGGGGCAGGGGGATGGTTCAGGCAGTAATGGGAGCAATGGGGAGCGCAGATGAAGCTTCGCTCGCTTGCCTTCCACTCACGTCCTGCTGTGCGGCCCAGTTCCTAGCAGGCAGCGGACCAATACCGGACTGTGGCCTGGGGCTTGGGGACCCCTGCCTTGGGTAATACTAGGCTAGTTCAGCAGTTTTCAAGCTTTTGGATCTCAAGATCTTTTTTAAATCTTAAAAATTATTAAGGATTCCAAAGAGTTTTTGTTTATGTGGGTTATAGCCATTCATATTTATTGTATTAGAAATTAAAACAGAAATTTTAAGTAATCAATTAATCAAAAGTAGTAATAAACCCACTACACATTAACACAAATAACATATTTTTCATTAAAAAAACTGTATTTACCAAAACAAAAATTTAGTGAGAAGAGTGCTGTTTTATATTTTTGCAAATCTCTTTAATGTCTGGCTTAACAGATGACAGCTGGATTGACATATCTGTATCTGCAATCAATCTATTTTGAAATCATGTTGTCCCTGGAAAACTTCACTGCACACTTGAGTGAAAAAACAAAATCTTTTAGTATTATGATAGCTTTGATCTCAGGCAGGGCCAGCCAGGAATAAAGGTGAGGCAAGTGAGCTACCTAGGGCGCAAAATTTAAAGCAGCACTCACTGCACATGAAAAGATGTTCAACTTCATTAGTTATCAGGGAAATACAAATCAAAATTACAATGAGCTTCCACTTCACATCCACTGGGATAGCTAGAATAAAAAAGTCAGATTAAAAAAAAAAAGTCAGATAACAACAACTGTTGGCAAGGATGTAGAAAAATTGAAACTCTTATACATTGCTAGTGGGAATGTAAACTGGTGCAGCCACTCTGGAAAACAGTATGACCCAACAATTCCACTCCTAGGTATATACCCAAGAGAAATGAAAACATGTTCAAAACATGTCCAAAAACATGTATACAAATGTTTACAGCAGCATTATTCATGATAGGAAGAAGGTGGAAACAATCCAAATAACCATCCCCTGACAACTGGAAAAATAAAATGTGGTATATCCACACAATGGAATATTATTTGGTCATAAAAATGAATGGAGTACTAAAACATGCTATAACATGATGAACTTTATAAACATTATGGTAAAGTAAAAGAAGCCAGTCATAAAAGATCACATATTATATGATTCCTTTTACAGGAAATATCCCAAACAGGCAAATCCATAGAGACAGAAAGTAGATTAAGTAGTTGCTTAGGGCTTGGTGAATGGGGGTTGATAGCTATAGGGTATGGAATTTCTTTCTGAGGTCATGGAAATGTTCTAAAATTGACTGTGGTGGGAATTCCCTGGTGGTCCGGTGGATAGGACTCCGTGATTTCACTGCCGAGGCCGAGGGTTCGATCCCCCATCAGGGAACTAAGACCCCGCAAGCCTCATGGCACAGCCAAAAATAGAGGAAAAAAAAAAAAAGAAGTGCTTAAAAATAAATAACTAAAATTGTCCATGATGAAGATTGCACATAGTGGTGAATATACTAAAAACCACCGAATTGTATACTTTAAAAGGGTGAACTGTATGGTATGTTACATATATCTCAATAAAGCTGTTAAAACATAAAATTATAAATAGAAGATGTAGGTCATCTTATAATATGTTAGAGTGAAAATGACCTTTCTAAAAGCACGACTTGATAGAAATCATGTAAGAAATATTCCTCATGAAACATCAATACGTGATTTTACGTTCAAATTTTCTGTGTCCTATATTAGGGTTTTGTCTTTTCCATCTAATTCATCAATCTTTGTCTTTAATTGAGAAATCAAACGTTTAAATGTAATTACAGATAAGCTGGATTTGAAAAAGGTAAAACAATAGGTGTTTAGAAGCCTATAAATGTGACTGTGTTCCAGCCTATGAAATCTCTGATAATTGCTCAGTTCACTGAGAGTTTACAATGTATATGAAGGTAAGGACTTTGCAGACATCACAGAAACCTACAATAATGCAGTACTATTAGTTTGCATATTTTGCAGATAATGCTTAAGGAGGTTAAGTAGTGCACTGAAAGCCACATAGCTGGTAAGCTAGGATTGGAATACGGTCTATCTGATTTCAAAGCTCCTGCTCTTCATCACTACCGGAGCCCTCCCAGTTTGGGGGGATAAAATTTCTTTATCCTCTGAAACCAGTGTTCTTCTTCCTTTTACCAGCATCCTATATTCACTGCTTCTATTTCTTCATCATCTACTTGTCATTCCTCTGCCACATCCTTCAGGACAATTCTCAACCCAAGTGATTACTCATTCACTCTTTATCTCCTTGCCACCTAGCTTCAACACCCAATAATAATGATACCCTAGTCAGAGTAGGAAACCCCAGTTAGGAAATCCAATGGCTTTTTCTCAATCTGCATCTTTATTGACCTCTTTTGAACCTCCTCCTTCTTCTAATGTGATTCACCCTTAATTTGTTAGTCATATTTTAAATTTCTCATTCAACCATTACTTAGTTGGCATCAACTTTGTGTGTGCATTGTGCCAGGTTCTGGGATACAAATGTCAAAGGACAGTCTCAACCCCTAATGAGCTTGTCTAGATTAAAGATAATTAAAGCAGGTTAATGAGGCCTTGCTCAGGTAGGATCCGCCACCATCTGGACCCTCAGGGCCCCAGTGCAGCTCAGGGCCATGGCTCTGTGCTGGCCCATGGCCATTGGCCTCAACAAAGGCCACAAGGTGACTAATAACATGAGCAAGCCGAGGCCTAGCCACCGCCACGGGCGCCTCACCAAGTATACCAAGTGTGTGTGAGACGTGATCCAAGAGGTATGCAGCTTTGCCCCTTAAGAACAGCGGGCCACGGAGCTGCTCAAGGTCTCCAAGGACACATGGGCCCTCAAGTTCATCAAGAAAAGGGTGGGGACACACTTCCATGCCAAAAGGAAGAGACAGGAGCTGAGTAATGTCCTGGCAGCCAGGAGGAAAGTAGCAGCCAAGAAGGACGGAGCTCCCTCCCCTCAGTGCGTAATAAAACCTCTTCAGAGAAAAAAAAGAAAATTAGGCAACTACCAAATAATAAGTATGATTTTATATATAGATATAAAATCATATATAATAGCCATATTATTACCAATTACTTGTTGGTAAGATATAATAACCATATTATTTGATTACATTTAAATAATCATGCTTATTACTTGGTAGCTATATTATTATGTATATATATAAATTAAGAGCAAGAGGAATGTATACCTAAGTTTGCAGTAAATTTTAGTGGTTAAGTCTCTGGGCTTTAGAGTCAGGGTTTGAGACCTGAATTTCTCACTTGTTAGTTGTATAACCTTGGGTAAATTGTTCAAAGTACTTTAAGAATTGAGTGAGGGCTTCCCTGGTGGTGCAGTGGTTGAGAGTCTGCCTGCCAATGCAGGGGACACGGGTTCGTGCCCCGGTCTGGGAAGATCCCACATGCTGCGGAGCGGCTGGGCCCGTGAGCCATGGCCGCTGAGCCTGCGCGTCCGGAGCCTGTGCTCCGCAACAGGAGAGGCCACAGCAGTGAGAGGCCCGTGTACCGCAAAAAAAAAAAAAAAAGAATTGAGTGAATCATTACAGATTATTTCATGTTTACTATAGAAGATCAGAATGCTTTGGTGTCTGGGGAGAGAATGAACTATACAATATAGAGCCCATTATAAAAATTACTAGAGGAATGTCTGCTTTTAAATGGTTTAAACACAAACTATATCCTCTCGCTACCAAAAAAAAAAAATAGCTTCTTCAGGTACCTTTGACATAGTCATCTACTGCTGGAGAACTTTACCAAATCAACATGCAATCTACATGGACACAATTTCAAATGAAAAAGCATGCCTTTAGTGCAGTCTGGTATCCTGACATGGACACCGTCAGACCTACAGCAGATTGGTTAGCCATGCCACCCATAGCAGACTCTGGAAAGAACATGTGCGGACAAAATGTAAACATGTAATAGGTTGGACCTTATACTAAAATTGGCAAGGTCCCCAAGACTGACTCAAGGTAGAAAGGCAAGAATACACTTCTCTTCTTTCATTTATTCTAAACAAAACTCTAATGAGATCAAATTGCAAATCCAGTTTACTATTAAACTGCTGATGCTGGGAACTAGCCAATTAGGCAGACTCCAGGGACTCTAGTTGAAATGAGTATTCCAAGAATGTATTTTATATAATATCGATATATAAAGGGACCACTCCATTGCATATTAAGCAATTTAATTGATAGGCATTTCTTTTGCCACAACTGACCACCTTTATCGACATAAACCATGAAAAGTGAATCTGGGCATGTGTTAAGGACGTGTTCTCCAACCACCAGCTGCTAAACACTGTTTCACCCAGCAGTTGAATCTGCTGTTGGTGTAAAGTATGTTTACATACTTTATAGGGAAATACAGGGTAATTCAAACTGGAATTAAGTAAATTAAGAACCAATTATGGGACTTCCCTGGTGGTGCAGTGGTTAAGAATCCGCCTGCCAATGCGGGGGAAACGTGTTTGATCCCTGGTCCGGGAAGATCCCACATGCTGTGGAGCAACTAAGCCCGTGTGCCACAACTACTGAGCCCGCATGCCACAACTATTGAAGCCTGCGCACCTAGAGCCCGTGCTCCACAACAAGAGAAGCCACTGCCATGAGAAGCCTGCGCACCGCAACGAAGAGTAGCCCCCACTTGCTGCAACTAGAGAGAGCCCGCGCGCAGCAACGAAGACCCAATACAGCCAAAATAGAAATTAAAAAAAAAAAAAAAAGAACAAATTTCATCACTACCTCAGCAGCTTTGCCATTGTAAAGGCGAAAATGATTACAGGCCTTAAGATTGAGTGCGATGGTACTATCAGGAATTTGCTGAAGATAAACAGCCAGAACTTCTTGAGACACATCATAGTAATCCAGCTTGTAGTAACACAGGGCCACATAAACATTGAGGGCAAGGTACTCCCTATTAGATGAAAGAATTAAGGATTAACAATTCAAGTCTACTTCATAGAAATGTTGTCAAACTACAGACTTTTTAATGGCTCAAATGGACAGCAAGGCAAAGAGGACATTTCTTCTTTTAAAGATGAAGAATATAATCAGTGTAGCATCTTTCTTTTTGTATTATAATATTTAAGTGTTTTGACATAAGCAGAGTAAAAGATGACAACTAGAGGAGAAAGGGAAAAGTTCAACTACCAACTATTCATGTTTAAAAAAACTTACATAATCAGTAATCGAGTATAAACTCAAATAAGCAGGCAAGGCAAGTAGATTTGACGACTGAGATGGGAATGGGTGGGAGATTGTGACAGTAAAGCAAAGGAAGGGAGAAGGGAAGTGTATGAGATATTTTTGGGATGCAGGAGAGAAGCCAAGTAGTCAGTGATAAAGTTGGAACATTAATTCTTCAGAATGATTTGTTTCCAATTTTGTCAGCAAGTTACCTACAGTGTAACCAAAACACTGAAATTGATACACCTAGACCATGCATTTCCAACAGGTGTGATATCACCCACAAAGGGGCAAAAATTGGTTCTTATGGAGAGGTGGAAAATCATACTCATTTTATATATAAAGCATGATATACATATAGTACATAAACAGATATACAATATATCTATGGTACTGAAACTTCATGGGAGGGCAATTAACGGGGGAAAAGTCTAAAAAGCCTCCCTGGTAGGTCAATAATGAAATAAAGGCGGAGAAACCCTGATCTAGACAATAAGGAGTTCTTAATCTCACCAGATTATTAGCTAAATAGATTTGAACACATGGTGATATTAGATCCAAAGGACACTAGGTCCTCAGCCACACTAGGTACAGAAGAAAGTAACAAAATGAGATTTCAAGGAGGCATAAATGGACACAGACCTGTTATCTAGAAGTATTCGCTTATAAATATCAATAGCTTCTTGGTAGTGAGATCGCATATAGTGGATTGAGGCCAAACTGAGTTGATCTTCTGTGATATCCTGAAGATTCTGATGAAAGTTCATCAATTTCTTCTCATCATTAAACTAAAATTGTAAGACAGCAAAAGACGTGTAAAGATTCACATTAGAGTACGGTTACAGAAATCAACACCTACGTAATGGATATTTTAACTTCCCCTTCTCCTTCAGCCATTTGTCTCTGTTCTATTTCCCTTCAGCTCCTGGTGGTCTTTACCTCTCCTTCAGAGAAAGAATAAAAATAGTCTCTGGGGACTTCCCTGGCGGCACAGTGGTTAAGAATCTGCCTGCCAATGCAGGGGACATGGGTTCGAGCCCTGGTCCAGATAGATCCCACATGCCGCGGAGCAACTAAGCCTGTGCGCCACAACAACTGAGCCTGCGCTCTAGAGCCTGCGAGCCACAACTACTGAAGCCCGCGTGCCACAACTACTGAGCCCGCATGCCACAATTACTGAAGCCCATGCACCTAGAGCCTGTGCTCCACAACAAGAGAAGCCACCGCAATGAGAAGCCCGTGCACCACAATGAAGAGTAGCGACTGCTCGCCGCAACTAGAGAAAGTCCACGTGCAGCAACAAAGATCCAATGCAGCCAAAATAAATAAATAAATATTTTTTAAAAATTTTTAAAAAATAGTCTCTGGAGGCAGAGCCTTAACAATGGAAAGCCTTTAAGTTACAGCTCATATTAATTACTTGACACCCCTCTTCTTACCTTCTTTTCCTTTTCTATTTCTTTCTTTATATCTTCTCCCTTTCCTTTTTCTCTCTGTCTCTATCTTTTTTACATGCTGTTTATAAGAGAGACATTTAAAACAGAAGGACACAGAAAGATAGAGAGTGAAAGGATGGGAAAAGATACAATAAGCAAACACTAACCAAAAGGGAGCTGGTGGAGCTACACAAATACGACAAAGTAGTCTTTACATGAAGAGAGATTTTTGGAGATAAAGAGAGACATTTCATAATGATAAATGTTTCAGTCCACTAGATGGACATAACAATTCTAAATCTGTAACACTTAATGATAGTCTGCAAAACATGTAAAGCAAAAATCGAAAGAACTAAACAGAGAGACAGATAATTATAGCATGAAGTTTTTTTTGTTTCCCCCCGCACTGCCTGGCTTGCAGGATCTAGCTCCCTGGCCAGGGACTGAACCCGTGCCCTTGGCAGTGAAAGAGCAGAGTCCCAACCACTGGACCAACAAGGAATTCCCCAAATTTTTAAATGCACCAAAAATAATTATTTTCAAATACTACCTTTGGACAATTAGATAAACTTCCTGTAAAATAATTTAGTACTATCAATTAAAAGCTTTAAATTTTTATTGTTCATACTCAGTAAGTCCATTTTAGGATGTTAGAATCACATTTTTACCATTAAAATTAAAACCAATCTGGAAGTTAAATAACTAGAAGCGTTGAATGAATTGTGGCACATGCATATGATGGATTGTTATTAAAAAAAGTCTGGTTTTTAAGACTAGTGACTCAGGGGTACACTCGTGCTACAAAGATAAGTTAAAAAAAAAAGCAGAATACAAAAATATATATTTAACATGAATCCCATTCTGCAAAACAAATGAACAAAAATACAAATATGCATATAAAAAATAATTATCCCAAAAGGAGATATGCCAAAAGGTTGAAATTCAGTTAGCTTTAAATATGGTAGATGTTATATCCTTTTATTGTATATTTATATTTTGCTTAATAGAATGTGTAATTTTATAATATGAAAAATGATTTTAAAAATTATTTTATGACATGATCAAAATTATTGCTATAAGGCAATTCTGAAAGGTATGTATTTACTTTCAGGAGTCAGGACAACGTGTCTTTGATTCTGTTTCCTAAGAGACAATAAGACAGTGGAAACAAACTAATCTTAAATGACTACTGCTTAAGAAGAACTAAAACCTAACATTTCTGAATAAATAAACAGAGTAAAAAAACATTAATGGGGGAGTGAAAAAACATTAATGGGGGAGAAAGTCCTATAAAATTAACACCTGTATTCTACTTGTTCTAGAAATACCATTAACGAGACTTTCTACTTAATTTTCTTTCACCCTTGTTGGTAACAAGAAGAAAGAGAAATATATTTTAGAAACAAAAAGTGTGAAGTCAATTACATGTCAATTAAAAAAAGATATACATAAAAAAATTTTTTTAATCTTACCACATTAAAACAAAAAGTGTGAAATAGGAACAGAAGTACCTTGTGAGCCAAGTGGAAGAGGAGGCGGTTTTGAAGTCGGCTTTTTGGAGCTGTGAAAAAAATCCAAGGTGCTTATTAAAGAACTCAATTGTCTATGGCACTTAGTCCCTTGCAGGAGTGACACGAGACAGATAAATCTTCCCAAATCCTTACCTACTGGATCCTGCTACGTCTCTGCTATAATATATTAATGTATTATTTTAGTCTAGTCCTACTGCAGTAGCAGCGACATCACCAAGAACCAGAAGGAAAATGCTCTAAGGTTCCACTCTTGCCCACACTTCTTCCTCCTCACTCTATGGTGCTGAAGCACAGCACGGCACTCCTCCCAGTTCCAGCAGCAGCCCACCCTGTATAGTTCACACACTGAAGCAAACACCGGAAGCAAATGGTTACGGTCATCTCAGTACATGTAGGAATCCACTCTCATTCAGCTGGTCTTCCAGTGTTCTTTGTCGATTCCTTCTGAAATCCCCTTTTCATAATTACAGTGCCATATTTTCCTAAATACTAGCCCCGTCTCCATTTCATAGATCTTCTGGCACGATAATCTACCATCTAAAACAGGGAGCCAAGCAAAAAGGTGAACACCTCTTAAGTTCCAGATGTGCTCTTGGAGAATTTTCCTAATTCTAGACACTCAATCTTATATTTCTTTACAACAAAAAGTCATACTTCAATGTATAAAAAAGAAAGATATATATGGAAAGAGAGATAGCTACCTTGATCACCTTACATGTGTCTAACTGTTCTAGGCACAGATAAAGTCTAGAAACATGAGATAAATAACTCAAAGACCTTTATAACTAAATTAGGAAAATTAGAATTCCATGACTCTGAACTAGAATTCTATATAATATGTACATATCAGTTAATTCTCTAAGATTTCTACCCTGAAATACATTCTTCCCTAACATATTTCCTAACAAACATTCTTTTGCCCACTTTCTCTACTTTTCTTTGAATTCAATTTGATTCATACTCTAATTATTCTTAATCTTTCCTCCCATAGTTCCCTTTTGCCCTACTCTATTTGCAAATTTGAGTCCAGCTCTCCTAAGTTGACTGTCCTGGTAAGTAAAGCAAAAGGGAAGAAATCTGCATTCTTCAAGTTGAAATTACTTGGCTTCTCATTCAGAAGCAGGAAAAGAAGCTATAAAATGCACATTCATAACAGCTTGAACAACTATACCCAACTCCTACCAACAGCATGAACTTCCTACCACAGTGGAGCCTAAGAAAGGCACCTTGCCCTTTTTCTTCTCTCATCCTTCTGCTTTTTGGCTTTAGCTTCTGAGGAGGTGAACTGGGGAGGGTAAGTAGCACACAGATTAACTCTCTTTTTAAACGTAAAGTTGCTAAGATCCAATATTCTTTCAAGAGTAAAGTTTTTTTTTTTTTTTAGCTTTCTAATGTCACTTGATTTTTCCTCAATAGAAAAAGGAATTAAATAAGTTTTAAAATCTTCAAAATGACTCTTACTATTAGTGAGAATACCAGATATTAAAAGGGCCCATTTACCTTTAAATCCAGCTGCTTCGGCTTGTTTATACATTCCAAGAAAAAAGTAGGTACAGGCTAGGTTCACCCAGACTTCAGGATTGCAATTTTCCTCTTTCGTTGCATTTTCATATTCCTGAAACATACATTAAGCAGTGATCCCTTTCAGCAGTAGGGTAAACAACGGGCCATTCCTTTATGTATAATGGAATAGGAGTTCTTACTGTGACTGGGCAACTTCACATTTAGGGACTTCTATATGCTCCTTACCTATTCTATACCTGTAATATTAAATACTGAAGCTGGGCTTCCCTGGTGGCGCAGTGGTTGAGAGTCCGCCTGCCGATGCAGGGGACACGGGTTTGTGCCCCGGTCCGGGAAGATCCCACATGCCGCGGAGCGGCTGGGCCCGTGAGCCATGGCCGCTGAGCCTGCGCGTCCAGAGCCTGTGCTCCGCAACGGGAGAGGCCGCGACAGTGAGAGGCCCGCGTACCACACACACACACACACACAAATTCTCAAGCTAAGGCTCAATCCTACCCATGCAGGGCTGTTGTCCACATAACCTTACACTTGTTTTCTTTTTCCCCTTTTAATATTGACATGGGCTAACAAACTGCAGAAATGAAAAGCAACTAAAACATTTTTTTTGCTAACTTAAAAAGACATAAAAAAGATGCCTTATTAAAGATGCATAGGTTCAGTTAACTTAAAATCTGATAACCTTAATACCCCACAAATTTCATTTCATTCTAATTGTTCTCTGGCTTTGTTTATTTGGCTTTACACTTTTAAAATTTGGTGTGTTCTTCTGTTTTTTTTTCCCTGTTAAGGACAGTTTCTGAGATTCATTTTATTTTTAAAATAAAAATAAAATTTATTTCATTTCATTTCATTTTATTTTTGGCTCCATTGGGTCTTCGTTGCTGCACGCGGGCTTTCTTTAGTTGCGGTGACCGGGGGCTACTCTTCGTTGCAGTGTGCAGGCTTCTCATTGTGGTGGCTTCTCTTGTTGCGGAGCACGGGTTCTAGGTGCACGGGCTTCAGTAGTTATGGCACACGGGCTCTAGAGCGCAGGATCAGTAGTTGTGGCACACGGGCCTAGCTGCTCCGCAGCATATGGGATCTTCCCGGACCAGGGATCGAACCCATGTCCCCTGCGTTGGCAGGCAGACTCTTAACAACTGTGCCACCAGGGAAGTCCCTCCATAAACTCTTTTACTATTAATCAGTCTTCCCCAGATGCCCTTTTTCTTTCTTACTCTGTTTGGGCTACTCTCTTTTCTCCTTTATCTTTCACATATACTACCAGCTCTTATTCTGCCCTTTTCACATCTTCACTTTTCCTTCACTGATTTTGTTGCTTTTGTTCATATCACTTCCTCATTACCTGATCTTGGATACTTTTCATTTTAGTAGTGCAGGTTATTTTAATATCCTTAGATTACACTTTGAGAGTAAGAATATGTGGGAAAGTTCCAAACAATTTCATTTATGAATTAAAAATTATTTGACATAAGGCATCTACAATTTTATCTAGATCCATAATTCCATAGATTGTTAATTACATTGCAGGGTTTACAATGACCAAGAAAAAAAACTTTCAAAGCTATACTTAAAAAATATAAAGATAATATAATCTTTCCTATGTCTAAAATTAACCACACAAAACAACAATGAACTTCTTTTTGAGAAAAGAATCGTGAAATTTTTTATCAAAAGGGCTTTTCTTCTCCTGAAGACTTCCTTAAGAAAGACTAATATTAATATATTGAACAATCTCATTAGTATATATTCAAAAGGAAAAAGTAAACAGACATAGGTAAGTATGCTTGAACATATACAGAAGATTTCTGAGGCAACACATCAAAAAAGAGCCAATGGTTACTTCTGTTAACAAAGAAATAGGATTGAGGAAAGCATACAGGGTGACTTTTTTTCCTTTTTCCTTTGTTCCCTTCTATATTGTTTGAATTTTACCATGAGCGTGTATTATTATAATACAAAGCTTAATAACTTTTCAAAACCCTTCTGTTATAAGAAAAAAAGTTTCTTTAAACTAACCTCCAAAGCTCTCTTGTAGTCACCCAGATGAAAAGCACAGTATCCAATCCACAAATTAGTGTCCTCTTCTTGTTCCCCAACATGACGTTTGAACTTTACGTTAAAATTTCATGAAAAAAAAAATCATGAATACTTTGAATAGTACACTCTCTGTTAAACACTGCTATGTTAAGTTATTAATGAACAATAGGAAATCACAAATTGTAGAAGCAAGATAATCTCAGTTTAATTAAACTGATACCTACAGAACTCAGCACAATTACCTTTACCTCAAATATTTCACAATTGTTTTTCTGTGTTTACTGACACCCTACTCCAGAAAGTATTTAAGAGTTATCTTCATAACAATTCTGGGTGATATATAAGGAACATAAGAATTATGTGAAATATTTAATGCCAAATAACTGAAAGTTAGTGAAATTAAGTGATGGACTCAAGGCCAGTAGGTGTGGTGGCAGGGACCACCGTAGCGCATGGACTCCAAAGCCCATGTTTTCACCCCTCCATGCTCTACCCCGCATTCATCTTCATGCTTCAAACCTGTCCCGTGAGCACACACGTACATTTATTCATAGGTTATAACCTTTCACTGAGGACAAGCCATTAAATCATTCTATTACCCTTCAACAGGCTTACCAGGGCCTGCAAGAATTAAAGATGTTTAGAAGACCACCTAATCATTTATGTCCATTATGAAAAAATATTCATGAATTCATCAGCCAATGAAAGAAAAGCCCTGTTTTGGAGGAAAGGAGTAAGACCTTGAAGGAGGAGTCTGAATGACCATGGCAAGGTGAGATTTTTTTTTTCACTCTATATGGTGGTAAGTCAAAAACATGGGTAAAAAAAGTAAAAATTAAACAGATCATCGTTAACCTGTGGTGACCTAAATAGGAAGGAAATCTAAAAGAGTGGATATATGTATACATATAACTGATTCACTTTGCTATACAGCAGAAACTAACACAACACTGTAAAGCAACTATACTCCAATAAAAATTAATTTAAAAATAAAATTAAATTAAAAATTAAAGAAAAACAGATCATTGTTACAAAACCTCAGGTGCCTCGACCATTACAAGATGAAGACATCTGTTGATACTTTCTTGTCTGAATAAGAACTTACTCCTGTAGCTAACTCCATAATATTAGAAATTCTCCTCTCACCAAATACTGTGAATTTGAGTACAGTGCCTTAAGTCTGAAGAAATTCTTATTTGAGATCTCCCTGAATTTGCCCCAGGAATTCCCTGGAGCCACAGGAGAGCTCACGACACCTCCTCATCCTAAACCACGGCAGTTCCCATTCCCATCCATCATGGCACTTTGGCTACCTAAGAATGAAAGCGTAGCGCAGAACCTCCCTGACAACTTACAGGCAGCATGAGATTACACAGTAAGGTAAGTGTGGTCACTGCCTCAAAGAAAAGAGAAGAGAAAAGAGACTGACAAAAATTACACATGCATCTACCACTCAGTCCACTGATTTGCAGAGCTAGATTGTCCTTCCAAGTCAACTCCCCCACTTTAAAGATGAGAAAGCTGATGCCAGAAGAGTTAAGCAATGTGCTCAATACCAGAGCACTGGCAAGAAACACAGGACTATACGTGAAAGACTGAGAAAGATACATAAAGCTAATTAAAACACTTATTGTTGATAGAGTAATAAGGCTGTTGTAGTGCTTTAGAGAAATGATTATGGAACAACACAGCCAGGCTGTGCTGTCAAAACTCTTCATCTCTTCATTCTTTGGTGTACCCTTTCATTCTTTTATAATGTATGCTTCCCAGAAAGCCGTTTCCCAAAGTGCAGCATCTTTGGAACATCTACATCAGAAGCACTTAGGCTACTTGCCCAAAATACGGGTTCCTGAGAACCACTGTAGGCTGATTCTGTAAAGAATCAGAATCCCTAGGGCAGGAGTCCAGGAATGTACATTTTAATAAGTACCCTAATTCTGATGCATATTAAAAGTTGAGAACTACTGCCATAGAGATTTGAAATATCTTCTGAAGATACAGTATTTTTAGACAATAAGCATGCAACATGGTAGAATTATTTAAATTTGATCAGAATGTTATAACATATAATAGGAATAAACCATAAATTGGTCAGGGGGTGGAATGAACAACATGTGAACTGACACTGTATTAAATGTCCCTCTACATTTTTAGGCTGGATTCATCATCAGTGGGACTAGATATAATTAAAACTGTCCCTCGAGAAATAAGTCTATCATTTTAGTTCACCTTTAATCAGGTTTATAGTTAACTTGGAATCTGGAATCTGGGCCTGACAAGATTTACAGAAAGTCCCAGAATGCACCCACCTGTTCCAACAGCATAGCAACCAGCATTCACCCATGCATTCCTCTATATTCTGGTTTTTCACCTCCTAAGAAGCAACCTTCTTTGGACATTACCTCCAACAGGGTAATAGCTCCAGTGAAATCTCTTTGTGAAAGTAGCTCCTCTAGTTTTGGAATCTTCCTACCTTTCTTCTTTCTTTTGTCAGTATGCGGTAGGTCCCTGCCTACGGCAGGTTTGGCCCTTGAAAGCATCTGTGAAAGAAACAACAAAGACAGCTGTATGATCCCATTCCGATGGTCAATATTAAACTGAGAGTGACGGCTCCAGGATTTATAAGTCAAATCCGTAACAACGAACCCCAGGTAAGCGTATTCAAATTTTTTCTGTAACATGTTATTTTACTAAAAGGGCCATCACCCTGTGTTTGAGCTAACGAAACTGCTACTCCCTAGTTCTTTATCTCCCCCAATTAGAGTGAGGTAAGAGATGCTTTCGCGCAGCTGCTGTCATCTCAGCCTTCCCTCGGTCCGCTTTCCAGCCCACGCGCAGCTCAGGAGTGGGGAAATGGAGAAGCAGGAGGGAAGAAAGCAACGATGTATTTACAACTGCATCCCTGTCCCCCGTGGGAACACGGGGAGGGCACAGACATCATCCCCTGCTGACAATCCTAGACTTAACCCAGAAGTATGTCTGGAACCTCTAATCTCCAGTCCCAGGACCTACTCGGAGTTCTCCCTCACTGTTCAAAGCCACTAACCATCTTGGCGTCAGTCTTATGAATCCCCTCTGCAGACAAACAGAAGGCCGGGCCTCAGCGCGCCTCGGCATCCACAAAGCTGGCTCGGTCTCCACAGCAACCCCGCTGGGGGACTGGTCCGTGCCGGAGTAGCGCCCGCCGGAGAACCGGTGCCCTCCACGTCTTGGTTCCCCTAGGCTTTCACCGCTGCAGGAGTGAAAGTTTCTCCGGAGGAGAGCGTTGTTCTCTGTGCTGACAGCGAGAGTTTGACTCTATCTCCGTGAGTTTACTTTAGGAAAAAGCGAATTAGAATGGCATTGTTTTTCAAATACAAGTTTCCCGGGAAAGTAATTTTCAAGGACCACTTCCGGTTTGGATCGCGTCGGGCTCCTGAGCAACACGGGGCGCTGACTGGCACGTGATCGCCGTCTCTTGTGCAGTGCCGGAAAGCTTAGAAAAAAAATTCTGCTGAACCGAGGAAGCCGATGTTTGGAGGCGGGAGTTCACCAGAATACGGTTTCTTATTTCCATAGATAAAGCTACCCTTGTGATGTGACGTTATATTGTGATTCCTGCTCATAGAATTTAGGATAGAACCTCTGATTTGTTATAAATAGGGAAACCCAACATGGAGTCACAGTGGCCAGTGTGGCACCCATCTTCATTGTTTCTAAAGATCTGATGTAAGATTTGGAATATGTAACTTAAGATAACTGGAGTGTGAAGTCAAATAAGTAAATTGATTTTTTTTTTTTTTTTGGTGGTGGGAGTTGGCTGTGTCACAGGGCTTGTGGGATCTGAGTTACCCAACCAGGGATCAAACTCAGGCCCTCGTCAGTGAAAGCCTGGAGTTCTAACGGCTGGACCACCAGGGTCCAGTAAATTGTTTTTAAAGGTGTGCGGAAAGACTTAAAGAAAGATGCATAACATGAGTTGTGCGTTTAAGTTTTATTCGGGATCTTTCTGAGGACTAAAGCCTGGGAGACAGCCACTCAGTAAACTGTGGCAACTACTTGGTAGAGGTAGGGGAGAAGCCAGTTTATACATGATTTTTGGCCAGGGCATACCTGAAGTCAAGCATATATCTTGGTAAGATTACTACTAATCGTAAAGAACAGATGTCTCCAGTTAATCTTTTCAGCTTTTCTGTGTATGGGAACATGCAAGAATCTAGGGTCATTAAAATTCTTCCTGAGATATACATCTAACTATCTGTGGGACCTGCCTGTTCGTGTGCGTGCAAAGCACAGATGCCTCATTCTGTGTTCACCTTAAATTCCTCTAAGAGTCCTACTGTCAGTCAGCAACTGCGGTGGGTTACAACTGAACTCTTGTGGAAATGGGTGGTGAGCAATGCTCTTTGTCTTAGCGATCCTAATTTTTCGGGGTCCACCCCTGTATGTTGACTTTAAAAAATGAACAACCTAAAGTTGACAGTTATGTTTCATTTGGGGAACCTTACTAAGGACTATAGTCCGGGAATTGGCTTCTCAGATGGCTCTGAAGAACTGTTCCAAAGAGGTGAGTGAGGAGCCAGGATATATAGGAGTTTTTGCTGGGAAAAAAAAAATGTAGTCAAACTTCAAAAGATTACTGCTAATTACAAAAAACAGACATCTCAAGTAAAGGGTTTTAATGCTTTTCTATGTATGGGAAGATGCAAGTGTCTGGGCTCATTGATATTATTCCTTTGATATGCATCTTAACTAACTAGGGCCAGTATCCTCTTTTTCTCCACCCTGAATTCCCCTCAG
The DNA here is from genome assembly GCF_964270905.1 of Leucopleurus acutus. Classification (NCBI taxonomy): domain Eukaryota; kingdom Metazoa; phylum Chordata; class Mammalia; order Artiodactyla; family Delphinidae; genus Leucopleurus; species Leucopleurus acutus. The sequence goes on along the minus strand of NC_139144.1, from coordinate 94,422,758 downwards.
GATGCACTGTCAGGGCAGCTGCAGTGACCGTTGGCTTGATGGCAGACAGCATTTTTTGTTTACTGAAATAGCAGGCAACATTTTTTTGTCCACAGGTAAGGCTCCTTGCTGCTGGGGTTGTAACTTTTGCACCCTAGGGATTGTACCTCACAAAAGACAGGGTCTGAGTGCAGTTGCTGGAGAAGGGTCTCGATGGACCACATGCACTACGCTCACTGGAGACTGCCCGTGTCAGAAGCTGCCGGAGTAGAAGGTGATTGCTGAGAAAAGCTAGCGCCATGCAGGTTGCCGCTGCCTACATCTAGAACCCGTGCCTGCCATTTGCGTTGAGGATGCCTCCCTTCTCCTATCTCTCTTCAAAGTGGTTCCTTAAACCCTTTATTTTCTTTACTGTTGGGTGTGACTAATTTGAGTGTGTTGAGTGCAATAAGCCAAGTGATTTTAGCCTCTTATACAATTGGCTTATGACATGTTTTACGACTTCTCAATCCCACCATTCTTCCCTGGCCTTGTTGCTTTGGCTTGTGGCCATCACCCACACACAGTAAGGAACTATAATATGTGCTGGGTGGATGACTTAATTTATCTGTCTTACTCCTGAACCCAGTTAACACAGATGCAAGGGTAGTCTAAAATCACCGAATCATGGAGTACTAGAGCTGGAAGGGACCTTTAAAGGACATCTAGTCCAACCCTCAGAATTAACAGACTAAGGAACTAACATCTGGAGAAGTGAAGTAATTCTCCCAAGTGTATAGATAGTTGTGTTGTAGTCGAATTACATTACATACCCCCTGAATAACTAGCCCTGTAGAGACTCAGGTGTACCATAAGCTCATAGAAGGCAGGTATGACTTCTTAGATTCTTTCTCATCCTCCTTGCACTCTAGCTCCTGTCCCCACCCCTCACCCTCACCCACAATCACTTGGAGAGTAAATGGGTGACTGCATATCTTCATTGCCAGATGTATACACTTTTGTATACATGCAAACATGGATAAAGACTCATACCACAGGCACATGCATAGTTTCCCCTCCGGCCCCCACCCTCTGGGAACCACTAACCCATCTTCTCTCCGTGTGGATTTGCCTGTTTTGGACATTTCATATAAATGAAACCATACAAAGAGAGGTCCACACACCGGATGTCTAAATACTGAAAAATTTAAAATCAGCCTAGCAGACTGTTAAAATGTTTTATCCTCTTGCCTTGAAAAATACACCATCACGAAGAGGGTCACGTTCCAATTTAGAATTCTCAGACTTCTTGGAATTCTGTTGGGGGAGGTGGCAGTGTGGAGAGAGCTACCCCCGGTGCTCACTCAGCCCACACCCTTCTCTTTTCAGCCCATCTCTTCTCTTCTCCATCCTGCACCATGAGAGGCTCTGCATGTGTGTGGCCACCCAGCCCCCAAGTGCAAGGGTAGTCACCTGCTCTCCAGTGAGCAGTCACCCCCAGTAGCCCTAAAGGGAGGACACACGCTGGGAAGAGACTGGCTCAGGTATGGAAACAGGCTTGGGGTGGTATGGGCAGGGAATTCCGAGTCCTGGGCACCGTAGTGTGGTGCGGAGGGCTGCAGGAACCCCTCAGCTCCATTGCCTCTTCACACCTGGTGCAGGGTGCAGTCAGGGCACCGAGCCCAGGGCAGGGACCCCTTTCACCAAGGTCTAAGGGCATTGTTGCTTATTATGCTGTATACAACCTTGTCGATCTTGCTAAATCCATTAAAATGATCTCTGGGGCTTCCCTGGTGGCTCAGTGGTTGGGAGTCCGCCTGCCGATGCAGGGGACACGGGTTTGTGCCCCGGTCCGGGAAGATCCCACATGCTGCGGAGTGGCTGGGCCCGTGAGCCATGGCCGCTGAGCCTGCGCGTCCGGAGACTGTGCTCCGCAACGGGAGAGGCCACAGCAGTGAGAGGCCCGCGTACCACAAAAAAAAAAAAAAAAAAAATCTCTGATTTCCAGTAGTTTGTGATACTGCTTTAAACCTCTAAATCCCTGTAGAAGCTGTTTGAACTGTAGCTGTAATTATGAAGGGCAGAATATGGCATTGAGTGTACTTGAGAAGCAGCTATTGTTCCCAGCTATAGCTCTAAGAATCTAATGTGTTACGAAACATGTAATAACATAGACACACAAAAGCTGGTTGCACGGGTAAGAGATAAAGTTGGAATTTGCAACTTTATTGCAGTTGCAATAGAACAGCAGTTTCTGAAGAATTGTTAAAATGACCCAGGTTGTGATGATGGTTGTATGCCTATGTAAATTTACTGAAAAACTGATTGGTGGTTCAACTGATATCACATAGCCTGATATCACGCTAATGTGCCCTGGTCCGGGAAGATCCCACATGCCGCGAAGTGGCTGGGCCCATGAGTCATGGCTGCTGAGCCTGCGCGCCCGGAGCCTGTGCTCCACAACGGAAGAGGTCACAACAGTGAGAGGCCCGCGTACCGCAAAAAAAAAAAAAAAAAAGAAAATGTAAATTATCTATAAATTTATAACCACTTATTAACACCTGTTAACATTTTGCCTTTTAAAAAGTGATTTAACCAGTACTAAAGGATAATGTAATCATAGCTGAACTACTGATAAATTGGAGAACTATGTAATAAGAAATCTATAGGTGATAATTGTTGAAGCTAGGTGATGGGTACATGAGTGCTTATTATACCATTCTATTTTTATATAGAAAATTTCCATAATCCAAAAATAAAAAAGAGGTACCTATTTGAAAACTCGCAAATTTTTCTGTATGGCCAAATTTTTAACTGAAATGAATTAAAAACATAGGAGTCAATATTTATTTTAATATAAAAGTTAACTTGCACTTATCCTAGTTAAAACTAAGTCTATGTGAGGATACTGAGCAAACGCATTTTCAACTTCTGATTTGCTAATGTAATTGTTTATTTGGTGAAAAGATAATTGGAAGATGAGAAAGCAATATAGACATCATAACATGTACACAGGAAAAGTACTAGGTGTTGCAATCCCATGATCCCTAAAAGAAGAAGCTCCCAGTGTCAGCCCGCTGCTGAGGTGCGGATTCTCGGAAGGTCCGTTTTAGTTCATCCCCTAGTGCTGAAGGCAGCTGCCAGCAAGAGCTGAAGGTGACATAGAGTTGTGTGCTTTGAAGTCAGCAAGTCCTGAATTTGAATCCTGCCTCCCCTGCTCCTACTGGTGTGAGCGGGTTACTTAACTTCTCTGAGGTGAAATAGAGGTACTGTAAATAGAGGTACTAAAGCCCGCCTCACTGATTTGTTTACGATTCACCTGAGGGCTTCCCTGGTGGCGCAGTGGTTGAGAGTCCGCCTGCCAATGCAGGGTAAAAGGGTTCGTGTCCTGGTCCAGGAAGATCCCACATGCCGTGGAGCGGCTGGGCCCGTGAGCCATGGCCGCTAGGCCTGCGCGTCCGGAGCCTGTGCTCCGCAACGGGAGAGACCACAACAGTGAGAGGCCCGCGTACTGGAAAAAAAAAAAGATTCACCTGAGATCATTTATAAGTGAAAGGTGGTATAACATAATGGTTAAGCCTGTAGCTTCAGGAGATAGACTGCCTGGGTTCAGTTCTTGGCTCTAGTACTTGCTTTAGCTGTGTGACCTGGGCAAATCACTTAACCTCTCTGGGCTTCAGTTTTCTCACCTGTAAATGGAAGATGATAATAATAGTTCTTACCTCCTAGGTCCATTGGTTGTGAAAGTTAAGCAAATTATACACAGAAAGCATTTAGAACAGTGCTGGGCACACGGTCAATGCTATTACATGTGCTTCCGTCTTCATATTATTTTTTATTGAGATATAATTTACATGCCATAATATTCACTACTTTAAAGTGTACAATTTAATGGGGTTTTTGTATGTTCACGAGAATGTGCGTCACCGTTATCTAATTTTAGAACGGTTTCGTTACCTCCAAAAGAAACGTGTGCCCGTTAGCAATCACTTCCTATTCACTCTTTTCCTGGCCTTCCTGACAACCATCAGTCTATTTTCTGTCTCTGTGGACTTGCCTATTCTGGACATTTCATGTAAATGGAATCATACAGTATATGACCCTTTATCTTTGCCTTCATGCACTTAGCGTAACGTTTTCCAGGCTCATTCACATTATAGGATATACTAGTAGTTCATTCCTTTTTTTTTTTTTTTTTTTTGTGGTACGCGGGCCTCTCACTGTTGTGGCCTCTCCTGCTGTGGAGCACAGGCTCCGGACATGCAGGCTAAGTGGCCATGGCTCACGGGCCCAGCTGCTCCGCGGCATGTGGGATCTTCCTGGACCGGGGCACGAACCCGTGTCCCCTGCATCGGCAGGCGGACTCTCAACCACTGCGCCACCAGGGAAGCCCAGTTCATTCCTTTTGATGGCTGAATAATGTTCCATGGTATGAATGCCACATGTGTTTAAGTCTTCATATTATTTAAAGCACTTAACACATAGTACATGCTTAGGGCCTGGTGGTCTTGTCAGCATCCCACCCAGTGCCATAGGGTTCAGGGCACAGCCCCAGTCCTATTCTATCCCAAGGGGAATAGTACTCAAGGAAGAAGCCCAAGCCATGAAAGGCCACCCTGATGCAGCCTGCTGTGGGCCTCTCTCTGTCTGCCATGCCCAGCCATGTCTTGACCTTCCATAAAGTGGTCTCAGAAATCATGAGTTCCCCGTTGTCTCTCCCAGTCACACACAACCTGATAACCTGTTGTAATTCCCACTCTCTCTCAACTGCTTGTTTCACTTAATCTGTTCTTTTATTCCTCCTCTGGACCTGATTACCTCCCCAGTTTCCTTACACAGTGCACATTACTTTGTGTTTTGGACCTTGGTTACTTTGTGTATTTGGGGATGTTGTATTAATTATCCATTGCTGCATAACAATTTACCCCCAAGCTTAATAGCTTAAAGCAATCAATATTCTTATCTCCCATGGTTACTGAGTAGCTCCCATACTGCTGAGTAGCTTAGCTGGGTGGCTCTGGCTCAGAGTCTCTCCCGAGGTTCAAGTTGAGCTGTCAGCTGTGGGGATATAGTCATTGGACCTCTTGGCTGGAGCTGAAGGATCCCATTCCAAGGGGCTCATCCACATGCCTGGCAAAGTAGTGCTAGTTGTGGACAGGAGGCGTTTGTTACCTGTCATATGGGCCTTTCCATAGGGCCTCTTGAGGGTCCACACAACGTATCAACTGGCTTCCCTACGGTGAGTGATAAAAGAGTGAACAAGGAAGTCACAATGTTTTTTATGACCTAGCTTTGAAACTCACGCTGTCATTGCTGTCATATCTCACTGATTACAGAGATCAGTCATATGCATTGTGGGAGGGGACTATACAGGGGTATAAATACCAGGAGGTGAGACTTGCTGGGTACTAGCTGGCTGCCACATCGAGCCATTGTCTGCATGCCTGTGGCCTGTGCCTTCAGACGAGTGTTATCGAAAGGTGTGCAGCCTGAAGTTCCTCATTTTAACACCACCAAAGCAAAGTATACATTCATCCTCGAAGAAGGAAATGACCCTTCTCACTCTGAAGTCAACCCCTCCACCTGTATACTCCAGCTTCATCCCGTCCCAGTTCTCTTCCTCCCAGGGAGCCTTGTTGCTGCCAAGTTCAATGTCAGAAGATCCCGTCTGCCTGCTCCTCACCTCTGCCCTCCCCTGTCTGGCTGACTAATGCCCCCTCTGACTCCCGTATCTCCTGGAGAGCATCTGTTTGCCATGGACTTTGGACATTCCATCTGACTCAACCCTCCAATGTTTATGTACTTTAAATTTCTATGACTCAGCATAGCTAACTCGTCACTGCCTTGTGTATGTTTTGCTTCCCTCCCTGATTGGTGGTTCAACTGATTCACATAGCCTGATATCACGCTAATGTGTCCTAGCAACTGCAGCTTTGCACTCTCCCCAGATATATTTCTTTGAAACTTTCAAATATGCCCAGATCTTCCAGTAAAACAACAGCAATAAATAAGCAAACAAATAAACAAAAAATCTCTCTAGCTACCCAAGTAATTCCTCTCCTCTCTTCTCCTTTCCTTGTCAATCCTCTAAAATGAGTGCTGTATTTTGATTTCCAACCTGAGCATTCTGAGAACTCTCTATCGAGTAAGTTGGAATATAAGATTGTACACAGAAGTTATTGACAAAGGAGTACTGTCTCAGGATACAGGATTTAGGGGGTACAAGTAAACTGTATGAACAAGTAGCCCAGATCTCCATGTCACTCATTACACTTGCACCAGCACCCCTCCACCAGCTTATACCTATGGCCATATGAGGGGGGTCCCATGTAACCAGTAAAGGAAGAAGAAAAAGACCAAGCTGGGAGTATGGATGAGTCCCCTCAGTATGTGGGTACAAGCTGAAAATGGAAGGCAGCTACATTACAGTCATACTTAGGGGAGGCCTTGAAAAACGGTGGTGAAGGAAAATCTCCCCAATGGAGGAGCTTTCAGATGTGCACTAGGTCATCTGCGTTGTGTGGAAGGAGAATGGCCCAAGGTCAGAACAAATGTGGACTCATGGACAGTGATGTGTGGCCTGGCTGGTGTCTAGAGGACCTGAAAGAAAAAGATTGTAAAATCAGAGACAAGAAGAGCTGGAATTGAGGCACATGGATGAACTATAGGAGTGGATGCAAAGTGGGAAGTTGTTTGTATAATGTTTTAAGCCCACTAGTAAATATCCGTTACAAAAGATGTACCAACTGGACAAAGTAATTTGGCCAGTTAATGTAGCCAGCCTTGGTCAGAGCAGCTGTCCCACCCCAGCTACGTGATGGGCACCAAAGAGCCTACAGTGGCCAAAGAGATGGAGGCAATACAAAAACCTACAGTGTGGACTGTCATTTACCAAAACAAATATAGCTACTGCCACCTCTAAATGTCCAATGTGCCAGCCATTAAGACCAAGGCTAAGCACTATTCCTTAAGGAGACCAACAGGATACTTGGTGACCAGTTGTGACATTGTGACATCTTTTTTCCTGGAAGGGCCAGAGGTTTACTGTGTCAGGAATAGACAGATTCCAGGTATGGGGCTGCCTTTCCTGCCTGCAGAACCTCAGTAGCACCACTCTGGAGGCTTAAAGATTGCCTGATCCACAGACATGGGATCCCACATAACACAGTATCTGACCAGAAGATTCTTTACAGTAAATAGAGGAATGGGCCCATAAACATGGGATCTACGGGTCATATCACACACAGTGTAATCCCAAAGCTGCTGGATAGATAAAATATTGGAATGGTCAGTCAGAGGTGCAGCCGAAGCTCCAGCATGGAGGCAGTACACTGCAGTGATTATATTTCCTCCAGGACATCGGAGTATACTCCTTCAGGCAGATAACGCAGGTGTGTCTTCCACAATGGGTGGAAGCATGAGTGGCCCCAGTTAGCATCATTCCAATGACCCAATGGGGAGGAAGAAATTTTCCTCTACCCTTCCAGGTTCTTTTGGCTGGTCAAAAAATTAAATTGACATGAGACAGATTAACAGAAGAAAATCAAAGTTTAATATCATGTATACATGGGAGAGATGCAGGAAAACTGAGTAAGTACCCCAAATAGCTGAATCCCTCACCTTAAATACCATCTTCAGCTAAAGACAAAAGAGCATGTTGGGGGTGGTGGTTTGGGACTTCAAAGGGGAAGAAGGCCATTCACACGGAGATGGAAAAGCAAACGTTTGGTAAATAAATGTTTGCTGGGTCAGGCAGAAACAACGGGACACAGAGTGGACTCTGATCTCTAGGCCCTGTTTAGTGTTTCCCCTACCACCCCTAGCCCATATTCTTTGCAGGTATCTCTGGTGATAGCTCTATTTGGGAACAGACCCTCTATCTAAATTTTTTTTAGGCAGTTGTGGGAAGGTCAGAGTTTCTTCCTGAGTCTTTTGGGCCTTGATTATTTTCAGCTGGAAATAATCCACATGCTAAAGTGATATTAGGGGGCGGCAAGTTTTGCTCTCCTACAAATCCACTGAGCTTCCCTGTCCCCACAATTCCGGGTTCTGCGAAATTAGAAGTCTTGGTCCCCAAAAGGGGCACATTCTTGCCTGGGGATACAGCAAATATCCCATTGGATTACACGTTATGGCTGTCACCAGGCACTTTGCCCTCCTTATGCTGACAGACCAGCAGTAAGACAAGGAATCACTGTCTTATCAGAGGTAATTGACCTGGTCAGCAGGAAGAGGTAGGGCTGCTGTTAGAGGGGGCAGAGAGGAATATGTGTGTACTCCAGGGACCTATTTGTGTGTCAGTTGGTACTCTTTTGCCCAACTGTGACTGAATAGACAAGACAAGAGCAGCAACAGTGGTCTGAGAAGGTGCTTGGACCTCTTAGGAATGAGGGTTTGGGGTGCCCACCCAGGTGATCTACTGAGACCACCTCAGGGTGAGGGGAATTAGAAATGGATAGTGGTACCATCATTGGAAAGTCTAGAAACAACAAATGCTGGCGAGGGTGTGGAGAAGAGGGAGCCCTCCTGCACGGCTGGCGGGGATGTGAACTGGTGCAGCCACTATGGAGAACAGTATGGAGGTTCCTGAGAAAACTACAAATAGAGCTACCATATGATCCAGCAATCACGCTCCTGGGTATATACCTGGAAAAGATGAAAGTTCTAATTTGAAAAGATACATGCACCCCAATGTTCTTAGGAACACTATTTACAACAGCCAAGACATGGAAGCAACCTAAGTGTCCATCAGCAAATGGATAAAGATGTAGTATATACAATAGGATATTAGCCATAAAAAAGAATGAAATAATGCCATTTGTAGCAACGTGGATGGACCTAGACATTATCATACTAAGTAAAATAAGTCAGAGAAAGACAAATACTATATGATATCACTTACATGTGGAATCTAAAAAATAGTACAAATGAACTTTTTTACAAAACAGAAATAGACTTACAGACACAGAAAATAAACTTATGGTTACACAAGGGGAAGGGAAGGGAGGGATAAATCGGGAGTATGAGATTAACAGATGCACACTACTATATATAAAATAGATAAACAACAAGGATTTACTGCATAGCACCGGGAACTATATTCAATACCTTGTAATAAACAACAATGGAGAAGAATCAAAAAAAAAGAATATAGATATATACATATGTATAACCGAATCACTTTTCTGAACACCTGAAATTAATACAATATTGTAAATCAAATATATTTCAATAAAAAAAGAAAAAGAAATGGATGGTTGTGGAGGGAAGTGATGAGGGCCAGTTGTGGTCCTACAACCAGGTGCAGTGACAGAAGCCGTAGTTCATTCCATTAACTTCCCTCTTCTAAGTTATTTTTCAGGAAGAGTGGCCCATCGGAGTGCTGAAAAAGCTGTTTCTCAAGTACAGATGGAGAAACAGATCCACGTGGCACGAAAGGTGGACTAGAGCGGACACAGGGCGTCACTCAGATTTCCCTTCAAGGCAGGGCTTGCTCCCCAGCTGCAAGGAGTGTGTTTAGCTGAGCGCCTCCAGCTGTAGCTCCTTCAGGATTCACCTCAGTGACTAAGCTGAAGTCAGGCACTGCTCCAGCGGCCCCTGCCAATGAACATCCAAACAGTGGTACAAGGGCCTAGGCTTTTCTGCCCGAGGCTAGTCTCTTGCTCCCATCGGGCCGGCGGAGACCTTGTGAGGTCTGCATCGTGGTTTGACAGCCCTCACAGACCAATCCTAATGCTTCCCCTGACTTTCTCTGGCGTCACACTCCAGGAGATCTGTACTCTCAACTCCATATCAGTGTCTGCTTCCTGGAGAACCCAACCTGTGACAACACAAATTTCCTAAATCTCTGCTTTTTTCCTCTCCACAACCCCTTAAATTGTTTCTCAGGGCCTCAAATTGAGGGGAATTTTAGATCTCTAATCCCAACCACTCTAGCCAAACTGTACTCTTCTCCAACCTCCTTTATACCCCGTTGCAGCACTTAACCACGGATTCCCTTATGTTTTAATGTTTTCTCATGTCTTCCCAAACATAAGCTCCTTAAGTGCAGGGACTATTTCTTAAACTTCTGTATGTTCAGAGTGACTAGATAAAGTAAGGGCCACACAGAAGATACTGTGGTGAATTTAATTGATTTGATATTGAAAGCCCAGTCCCTGGGAACCTGTCAGACCACAAATCAGGCCAAGTGGATTAAACGAAACTATAAAGAAATAGCTAGAGGGAACCTAGCTTTCGCTGGTTTTCATACCAAAGTACTGTATTCCTAAGAGACTCTGATCATCATGAATCACCAATCTGAGAATGCCCATTAATCATTTTGAAGAATTTCTAGTTTGACAAATGAATTCTATCATTTAAAAAAAGGTTTATTACTTATCCCATCAATGACCCATTTCACCCGGGAGTGTTGGGAGGAAAACCTTTTGCCTCTTCCAATTTGAGTCCAGTGATTGGGTCCTGCAAATTAACTGACAATAGACAGATTAAAAAGAGAAAAGACAAGATTTATTTAGCATGGGGGGGGCAGTTTTCAATAATGGAAACCTCCTGGAAGAGCCTGAAGTAACTGTATACATCTCAATTTAACAAAAGGGGGGTTTTTAGGACTTCAGTGGGAGAGTATGGAAGGTTCTACTGGGCTTTTTGATGCTAATTGCAATGGACATTCTGTCTCCAGGGCAACTGAATTAGCAGGAAACTCCCTTGGAAAGGGTTGAAAGGTAGCTGTATTTTCAGGAGGATTTGCTTTAGTCAGATTAAGAGAAACTCAGATAAAATTTCTTTCTGTATCTTCTGTAGTTCAAATGTTCTCACTTTATACCAACTCTGGGGGTCCAAGTGAGTCCCCACTGAGGGAAAAGGTCTTGTCCGAATATCCAAAGAGAGGAACTTATCTGAAGCCTTGGGATATGTCTAAGCACGCCTTCCCGACTATGACTGATTACTATCAGGGATTAAGCGGTGTCTGGGGCACCTCTGTTAAAGTGACTATAGACAGGCAAGAATGTGTCAAGAAGTGGTTCTTCGAAGAGCTCATAAGAAGGCAAAAAAGAGGGAGAGCAATAATATTTGTCCTTTGAGAAGGAAGGGTGGTGTGAGAGAAAGTTCACATTGGTCCTGGCCAGGCGGACCACGATCTGGGGCCCAGATTTGGGGAACCTCAGGTTCCCAGGCTCCAGCTTGTAGGCTGTGTTTACTCAGATTACTTCCTCAAGTAGAGTGCGATCACAGTATCTAACTCGTGGAGTTGTAAGATTCACTAATACCGGAGGCAGGGCGCCGGGCTCGGAGCAAGCGCTCACTTGGGTCTGTTCTTTCCGGGAACGGGTGGGGTAGAGAACCTAGCACTCCTCAAGAAAGCTCCCAAGACTCGCGTCATTCGTCACTTTGGCTGGTTTATAAAAACTGCACCAGAGCCCCGAGATCAGTTTGTAGTTTCGCTTCTTTCCGGAGAAGCCTCTCGGTGCCCAGCTGGGGAACCTGACCCTCGAGGAGCCGTCCGGTGGTCGCCGCGTCGCCGGCAGATTAGCCCGCGCTTGTTCACCCTCTTTCCACTAGGTTACCGTCGCGATTGACTTTAAATCTGACACAGGACGGTAAGATTTGGCCTCTCGACCCAAAGACCAGCGGTTTTCGGTTTACTGGGAAACCGAAACCGCTGGTCTCTGCGAGCGGCGGCGGAGAGCGCACGCTCCCTCGCCCCGGGCGCGCCCAACCCGCGCCCGCCCCCGGGACTCTTAAGTTTCGATTCTCCCTGGAGCAGAGTCCCGCGCCGCGGCCAGGCCAGTACAGCGCGCCATGGCTGACCCGGGGGTATGCAGCTTCATCACCAAAATCCTGTGCGCCCAGGGGGGCCGCATGGCGTTGGAAGCGCTGCTCGACGAGGTGCAGCTCTCCGAGGCGCAGCTTTGCGAGGTGCTGGAAGAGGCCGGGCCCGGCCGCTTCGTGGTGTTGGAGACTGGCGGCAAGGACGGGGTCATCCGGTCCGTGGTGGCCACCACTCGAGCCCGGGTCTGCCGTCGCAAGTTCTGCAACAAACCCTGCGGAAACCTGCACCTCTGCAAGCTCAACCTGCTGGGCCGGTGCCACTATTCGCAGTCGGAGCGGTGAGTGCCCTGGGAGGGAGGGGCGTCTCCCCGGTCCCGGTCTGGGAGGACTGTCGCGGCTGCTGCTCCGTGAGGGGCGCGCCCTCGCGGGGACCTCGCACCCGATGACTCTTCCTCCAGCTGCTCACTCCTCTGCTTCCCTTCTTGCTGGGCCCGCGCTTCTGCTCTCGAAGGTTCCCTTCCCTCCAGCGCCTTCAGACCTTCCTTCGAATATGGCTAGCGCGCTACTGCCCCGGTGAAGACTACGATTAACTCCCCACCTCCATAAGGATAAAGTACTTTTGGGCAAGCCAGGGCCTAGACAATTTGGATGCAGGTTTGGGAACGAAAGAAAATGCCTCCATTCTCTGGAATCTTGAGTCTTCCCCTCTCTGCTACCTTACCCCCTAGGTATTGTGTGGTCTTCCCAGCCCCCCAGCCGACTCGATCCCGGGAGATGTCTCCATCGCTGCGAGCTGCGGGTCTCTGCTTGGCCTTCCTTTCCAAGCGCCTCCTTTCCCCTCATTATCACTTTTCTGATATCTGACTCTAGCCCGCACCACCAAGACCAGAATGGTTCTATTCAAGGTTACCAATGATGGGCCCTCTTCCAGAACTCCTTTCCCGTGGGCCCCGCGGTGGCCTGCACCGCTGACCGCCTACCTTTGGGACCACTTTGAAACAGTGTGCCTTATCTCCCAGGTAGCTGCTTCTGTGTTCCCACTTGTTCTTTTTTTGCTTCCTGCATATAGGTGTGCCCCAAGGTTTCAGTTAAGCCTTTTGATGTGCCTGTATTCCAGGTCTCTCCCCGAGAGCCCTCACTTCCTTGGGTTTAGTCGTCACATCTATAAAGATGGCTTCCTTGTGTACATCCGCTGCCCCGGCCTTCCTACTGACTCTAGGTTCTTCATCTCCAGGGGTCTGAGGAGCATCTACACCTGAATATCCTGCCAGGCTTTGTCGAACTCATCTTCTTTCCCCCAGCGCAGGGTCTGTGACACTCCCCCCCAACCCCCAAACTCTTCTTCCTCCTTCATAATACCTTAAAACACCAAGTTCTTTTATTGACCAATCCCGTCCCTTCCCTGTCTGGTTCCTACTTCGCATCTCACTTCTAAATGAATGCCTTGTTGAATTAATGAATGATTTTCTCTGACCATGGTCTTTCTCCCCATCTTTCCTATCCGTATGTACTTTTGCTAAATTATTTTTCTTGATATAGTACTTGTCACACTTCCTCCATCCTTAAAAACTTTAAGTGGTGTCTTAGTGTCCAAAATGGTGGTCATCAAACTTTCCAGCATGCGCTTATGAGCGAAAAACTTTAGATTACTCACTCGCAATACCTGTCTGATAAAACATACAAAAGACAGATGTTTTAAGTGGATGTGGTAGATGAGATAATTTTTTTAAAAAATTTGTTTAGAGCAAAACTAAAATTTTAAAAATATGCCCCATTGTTATTAAAAATAAATATTTATTATGTCGTGAGGCAACAATTTGAAAGTCTATTTCTGAGTTGCAGGAAGTTATGTGTATGGGAGTCATCTAAGTCGGCAAAGAAAATCAGGAAGGAGGAAAAGAGGGTAGAGAACAGAAAAAAGTAAGGAACATTCTAACACTCTTCCAAATAACAAGGGAGATGGAAGACTTTGTTATCATTTCTGTTGTGAAAAATTCTTCACCAGTTAGTGTTGGCTGTTAGTTTTAAATACATAGGCTTCTTATCTTTTAATTTTTTACTATGAATATTTTCAACATACACTAAAGTAAAGAAAAGAGACTGATGAACCCCTATGTGCCCATCGGTTCAACAGTTTTCAAAGTACAGTAAGGCCAGTCTTGGTTCATTTATTCTCCCCTCCCCATCCCTGGTGTTATTTTAAACCAAATGCCAGAGATTATTTGCTTTGTAAATACTTTAGTAGCTCCTAAGATTAAAGACTCTATTTTATTAGTATAACCACAGTACAATGATCACTTTTTTTTACGATTATATTTTCTTTTTATAAATTTATTTATTCATTTATTTATTTTTGGCTGCGTTGGGTCTTTGTTGCTGTGCATGGGCTTTCTCTAGTTGTGGCAAGCGGGAGCTACTCTTTGTTGCGGTGCGTGGGCTTCTCATTGCAGTAGCGTCTCTGTTGCGGAGCACCGGCTCTAGGTGCATGGGCTTCAGTAGTTGTGGCGTGAGGGCTCAGTAGTTGTGGCTCACAGGCTCTAGAGCACAGGCTCAGTAGTTGTGGCATACAGGCTTAGTTGCTCTGCGGCATGTGGGATCTTCCCAGACCCATGCTGCCTGCATTGGCAGGCAGATTCTTAACCACTGTGCCACCAGGGAAGTCCCTATGATTATAATTTTAATATCACATACTATCCAGTTAGTGTTCAAATTTCTCTGATTGCCCTATACTTGGACTTTCATTTTCAGGGAAAAAAACCTACACAGTCATAGTTCATAATGGTTTCAATATGTTATATATTTAATATATTTAGAAACTTTTAATTTGTTACATGCAGTAGGTTTAGAAACTTTAGTTTTATTATTGTTGTTATTAATTTGTTGTTGTTGTTTGCAACTCAAAACCATTTTAAGCTCATAAGCTGGGTAGTTAACCTGCACTTTTTTATATTTTAAAAGAGGAATAATATATTCTATATGAATAATATGGTCTATGCAAGTTTGGGTGGATTCTCTGGAGAATTCATTAAAGTTATTATTACCTTTTTTTTTTTAGTTGAGTGTTAAATTCTTATTTCTTAAATGTATGGGTCCAGTCTTATTTTTAAAATCTTTTTATATAACTTTTGAGTTTGGGAATTACAAATTTTTAATCCATTAATGTACATTGTGTCCTCATAATAAGGACCCTTGGGAGAATTCTTTTTCTTTTGCCTAAAAGCCTAGAAAATATATTTTTTTCCCAGGTATATTTTAAAATATTTTCCCTTTCTTAGCAACTTATAAATCCTCATCTTCTAATACTTGACACGTGGGAGTCTAAGGGCTTTCTTTGTGGATTATAGGTTGGTGGGCGCTGTTGACCAGTTGATACCCATGTTGAGGTTACCATTCAGTTTGGTAACTGTTCTCTGTTTGCATAGGATAGCTTGCCTTTTGCTGGACTTCTACATTTTCCTCTGTAGTACTATTATTTATAGATGGGCTTTCTCCTATCAGTTCTGCTGTTCCAGTCTTTTCTCTTATGTTGCTTTTATTTTTTAAATTTTTGGCTGTTTTGGGTCTTTGTTGATGCGCGTGGGCCTTCTCTAGTTGCGGGAGCAGGGGCTACTCTTCATTGCAGTGCATGGGCTTCTCGTTGCGGTGGCTTCTCTTCTCTTCTCTTGTTGCGGGCTCTAGGCGCACGGTCTTCAGTAGCTGTGGCACACAGGCTCAGTAGTTGTGGCTCGCGGGCTCTAGAGCACAGGCTCAGTAGTTGTGGTGCACGGGCTTAGTTGCTCCCCGACATGTGGGATCTTCCTGGACCAGGGCTTGAACCCGTGTCCCCTGCATTGGCAGGCGGATTCTTAACCACTGTACCACCAGGGAAGTCTCTCTGATGTTGCTTTTAACTATACATTTTAGTTGACAGCAGGGCTTGCTTCACTATTGGATAATTAGTTTTGGTCCATCATTTTGGGTATTTCTATTTGCTTTGCTGAAATATACGCCCACACATGGAGTTCTAATCCCAGTTCTGGCACAAATAATAACTACCATTTGTTGAACAAATAACTGTCTACCAAGTACTATGATAAGCACTTTAGAGATGGTATCCAAGTTCATCTCTACTATGATTCCTGAAGTAGGTGTTGTAAGTCCCATCTTTTTTTTTTTTTAATATTTATTTATTTAATTTATTTATTTGGCTGCATCAGGTCTCAATTGCGGCATGTGGGCTCTTCGTTGCAGCTCGTGGGCTCTAGTTGTGGCGTGACGGCTCTAAAGCATGCGTGGGCTCAGTAGTTGCAGCTCGCGGGCTTAGTTGCCCTGCGGCATGTGGGATCTTAGTTCCCTGACCAGAGATCTAACCCATGTCCCCGTCCCCTGCATTGGAAGGCGGATTCTTTTTTTTTTTTTTTTTGCGGTACGTGGGCCTCTCACTGCTGTGGCCTCTTCCGTTGCGGAGCACACGCTCCGGACGCGCAGGCTCACGGGCCCAGCCACTCCGTGGCATGTGGAATCCTCCCGGACCAGGGCATGAACCCGTGTCCCCTGCATCGGCAGGCGGACTCTCAACCACTGAGCCACCAGGGAAGCCTGGAAGGCGGATTCTTAACCACTGGACCACCAGGGAAGTCCCTAAGCCCCATCTTAATGTAAGGTAACTCAGGCCTAGAGCTGTTTAGAATTTTAACCGAAGGTCACATAGCTGATAGCTGGCAAAGTTAGTGTTGAACCGAGATCTGCATGACTTCTTAACTTAGCTACTGGTGTCGTCAAGTAGCTCTATGAAGTGTGATCTTTCATTAATTCAAGATCAAGATATTGTTTTGCAAGCCTGATTTCTGTTTAACTGTTTAGAGCAGGCTGTCCCTGGCAACTAGCTTTGTGGTTTCTGCTAATGTGGGTGTTTCCTCTGGGTTTTTTCCTGTTTGTATGCCTTTTTCATTTGCATAACTGAAACTTTGGGTGGGGGTGGGTAGATAGGAAGAAAACGAATTGACAATTTCCTAAATTGGAAAAAAAAAAAAAAACAACCAAAAAAATGCAAAGAGTAGGGCTTCCCTGGTGGTGCAGTGATTGAGAGTCCGCCTGCCGATGCAGGGGACACGGGTTCGTGCCCCGGTCTGGGAAGATCCCACATGCAGCGGAGCGGCTAAGCCGGTGAGCCGTGGCCGCTGAGCCTGTGCGTCCGGAGCCTGTGCTCCGCAACGGGAGAGGCCACAACAGTGAGAGACCCGCGTACCGCAAAAAAACAAATAAAAAAAAATGCAAAGAGTAGTACAAAAAGCATCAGAGTATATATATTCTGAATATATAATGAAAGCTATACTATATAAAAGAATTATAGTATAATAAGCTTATAATTCACCTCCCAGAATATTTACATTTCTATTTTTGCTTTTTTTATTTTAAAATAAAATAAATACCATAACAGGCCTAAGGTTATTGTTTTTTTCTCTTCCCTAGTCTCATTTCCCTCTTTCCCCAGAAGCAACTTCAGTCATCATTTTGGGGTGTGTCCTGCCCTTCCATGATTTAAAAATTTCCTGTCATATATATTTGTATTCATATACAAGATGTAGTATTGTTTTATGTGTTTTAGAATTTTTACCCAAAGTTATATTTTGAAGATCTATTCATGTTGTTATAAGGATCTAGTTTATTTATCTTAACAGCCATATAGTATTTCATCATATGGTTTACACCACAGTTCAGTAGTGTTTCACCGTATGATTTACACCACAGTTCGGCACCTATTCCTGCAATAATGGGCATTTAGAATATTTCTAATTTTTTGCTACAAAAAAGCATGCTGCCAAGACTATACATTCTCTTGGTGCTCATGGCAAGCGCTTCTCCAAGGTAGATCATTAGGAAATGGAATTGCTGAGTTCAGTTCTTGCACCACTTCAACTTTTCGGGATTCTGACAAATCAGTGTAGTAAAAGTGGTTGTACCCATTTACATTTTCATGTTTGATGTCTCAGTTTCCCCATTTTATAGCCAACTAGCACTTAGTATTATCAGATTTTTTTGATTTATGCCGATCTGAAGGGTATACAATGGTATCTTATTTTTTTATTTTAAAAGAATTTTCTCATTAAAGTTTTTATTATGTGATATTTAAGTCTTATGAGAATGTATAAAACATACAGTGAATATCTGTGTACCCACAAATCAGCTTCAGAAATAAAATATCACACAGTTAAAACCCCCTGAAATCTCACCTTTGATCATCTCCCCCATTTTAGAGGTGATAACTAGAGATTAACATACCAGCTTTAGGTACAATTGACTAATAAACATTGTTTATATTTAAGGTGTACAATGTGATAGTTTGTTATATGTATACATTGTGAAGTGATTCCCTCAATCAACTGATTAACCTATTTATCACCTCCTCTATTTACTCCCATTTTTTGGACGGTGAGAACACTTTTTTTAAAATAAATAAATAAATTTATTTATTTATTTTTGGATGTGTTGGGTCTTTGTTGCGTGCGGGCTTTCTCTAGTTGCAGCAAGCGGGGGCTATTCTTCATTGTGGTACGTAGGCTTCTCACTGCGGTGACTTCTCTTGTTGCGGGACATGGGCTCTAGGTGCGCGGGCTTCAGTAGTTGTGGCACATGGGCTCAGTAGTTGTGGCTTGTAGGCTCTAGAGTGCAGGCTCAGTAGTTGTAGAGCATGGGCTTAGTTGCTCTGTGGCATGTGGGATCTTCCCGGGCCAGGGATCGAACTCACATTCCCTGCATTGGCAGGTGGATTCTTAACTACTGCACCACCAGGGAAGTCCCTGACGATTAGAACACTTAATATCAATGCTCTTAGCAAACTTCAGGTATACAATATTTATTATCAACTATGGTCACCATGCTGTACCTTAGATCTCCAGAACTTATTCATCTTATAACTGAAAGTTTGTACCCTTTGACCAACATTCCCCCCTCCCCCACCCAGATCCCTGGCAACTACCATTCTATTCTCCTTTTCTACGTGTTTGACTTTCTTAGATTCCATGCATAAGTAAGATCATGCAGGTTTTTGTTTTGTTTTGTTTTGTTTTATCTTTCTGTGTCTGTCTTATTTCACTTAGCATCATGTCTTTTAGGTTCAAGCATTTCACAAATGGCAGAATTTCCTTCTTTTCATGGTTGAATAATATTTCATCTTATACATATAAACCACATTTTCTTTATCCATTCATCTGTGGATGGACACTTAGGTTGTTTCCATATCTTGGCTATTGTGAATAATGCTACATTGAACTTGGGAGTGCAAATATTTCTTTGAGATACTGATTTCATTTCCTTTGGATATATACCCAGAAGTGGGATTGCTGGATCATATGGTGTTCTATTTTTAATGTTTTGAAGAACTCCATATTGTTTTCCATAATAGGCATACCAATTTACAATCCCACAACACTGTTCTGCATTCGATATTTATTTTTCCTACACATTTATTATGTTTCTACATGTGTTTATTTCTTTTATAATTTTAATTTTATTTTTAAAAACATTTATTTATTTGGCTGTGCTGGGTCTTAGTTGCGGCACACGGGATCTTTGTTGCTGCGTGAGGGATTTTCGTTGTGGCATGTGGGGTCTTTTTTTTGGTCGCAGCATGCAGGATCTTTAGTTGTAGCATGTGGGATATTTAGCTGAGGCATGCAGGATCTTTTAGTTGTGGCATGCAGGATCTAGTTCCCTGACCAGGGATTCAACCCACACCCCCTGCATTGGGAGCACGGAGTCTTAACCACTGGACCACCAGGGAAGTCCCTACACATGTGTTTATTTCTTTTATTTTTATTTTATAAATTTTTTAAATTTATTTTTGTCTGCATTGGGTCTTTGTTGCTGCGCGCTGGCTTTCTCTAGCTGTGGCGAGTGGGGGCTACTCTTCGTTGCGGTGCGTGGGCTTCTCATTGCGGTGGCTTCTCTTGTTGTGGAGCATGGGCTCTAGGCACATGGGCTTAAGTAGTTGTGGCATGCAGGCTCAGTAGTTGCGGTGTGTGGGCTGTAGAGCGCAGGCTCAGTAGTTGTGGCGCACGGGCTTAGTTGCTCTGTAGCATGTGGGATCTTCCCGGACCAGGGATCGAACCCACGTCCCCTGCATTGGCAGGTGGGTTCTTAACCACTGCGCCACCAGGGAAGTCCCCATGTGTTTATTTCTGAGCAACATTTGGGATTATTTTGCCTGTTTTCAAGCCTATAAATTACATCAATACTAGGTATGCAAACACTTGCTTTATTTTGCTCTTGTTTGCACAGCATAATGTTTCTGAGACTCACCTCTAATATACAAAGCCCTGTTTCTGTACCACCTTGAGGCCTGGGCAAGATGGACTTCTGCCCTGCGCCCTCTGCTTTACAGGTCCTATTCCAGCCCAACTGTATACCTACTCACTTATTGAGGAGTCTGGGGTTAAGGAATCGTGCTCATTTAGATCCAGTGGCCTCCGTCTGTGGCCCCTACTCCTGTTCTAGACTATGCTCTGGGTTCCCAGGACCCTAGATTTCCCAAACCTACTTCCAGGGCCTGAGTGGGCTTCTTCCCTGGGTCTTCCTACACGTGGAAGGAATTTGGATGTACAGGTTGGCATGTTCATTGCCTCTGTATGATGGTGCTGGCAATGTGGGACAGAGCCTGAGGGGGAGAAGAGAAGAGGTGGGCTGGAGTTGGGAGCGGGGGCTGTCTTCCTTTCCTCATCTTTTTTTTTTTTTTTAACTTTTTGGCTGCACCACACAGCATGCGGGATCTTAGTTCCAGACCAGGTATCGAACCTGCGCCCCCTGCAGTGGAAGCGTGGAGTCTCAACTGCTGGAACACCAGGGATGTCCCTGGGGCTTTCTTTCTTCATTTTACTACATCCTATTCATAGAGCTCAAAGGAGTCTGAGCATTCTAATTCAAACTTGGCCTTCCGGGTCATTATGAAAGTATGTTTGTCAAGATAGGAAGAGAGAATACATATATACGTACGTACATACATACATACATACATATATATATATATGTGTGTGTGTATATATATATATATATATATTAGAACATATTTTATTGAACCATTTCTTAGCTTGACTAATTACTTTGAAGTGTTTAGATATTTGGTGCATGGACCTCCATTTTATCGTGCCTCAAACCCCACAAGTTTTAGGAGAGGGACTGCTCTAGTTCTTTCTTTTATAAACAATAGCTTTCTTTTGTACAAACGTACGCAATTTATATAACAATTTTCTTGTTATTAAAATATAGATTGTTTTCAGTTTTTTTGCTATTACAAACTGTAGTATTTTGGTACATCTTTCCTTGTGTAAACGTGCAAAAGTTACCTAGGTATCTAGTACCAGAATTCCCAGATTGAAGCTTTAGGAGACAATACCAAATTGTTTTCCAGGTTTGTGTACCAAGTTTTACTCCCACCAGAAAACTATGAGCATTCCCGTGTTTCGTATCCTTGCCAATTGATGTCATCAGCCTTTTACAAATTGTGCCAATATAAGGAATGTGAAATTGTGCCTCATTGTGTTTTTATTTATTTATTTATTTTGGCCATGCTGCGAGGCACGTGGGATCTTAATTCCCAGACCAGGGATCAAACCCGCGCTCCCTGCAGTGGAAGCGCAGGGTCTTAACCACTGGACCACCAGGGAAGTCCCTCACTGTGGTTTCAATTCTTTATATATTCTCCGTCTCTGGCCCTTTTAAGTCATGACGCTTGTTTAAAGTTTAAAAAAGAGTTTTTATATACAATTTTTAAAGTTATTTTCCATTTATAGTTACTACAAAATATTGGCTGTGTTCCCTGTGTTGTACAGTACATCCGTGAGCCTGTCTTACACCCAATAGTTTGTACCTCCCACTCCCCCACCTCTATATTCTCCCCCCGACCAATGGCAACCATTGGTTTGTTCTCTGTATCTGTGAGTTTGCTTCTTTTTTGTTATATTCACTAGTTTGTTGTATTTTTTAGACTCCACATATAAGTGATATAATAAGAGTATTTGTCTTTTCCGTCTGAATTATTTCACTTAGCATAATGCCCTCCAAGCCCATCTATGTTGCTGCAAATGGCAAAAATTCATTCTTTTTTATTGCTGAGTAGTATTCTATTGTGTATATATTCTATATCTTCTTTACCCATTTATCTGTTGATGGACACTTTGGTTGCTTCCATATCTTGGCGATTGTAAATAATGCTGCTGTGAACGTTGGGGTGCATGTATCTTTTCAAATTAATGTTTTTGTTTTTGTCAGATATATACCCAGTAGTGGAATTGTTGGATCATACTGTTTTCCACAGTGGCTGTACCAATGTACATTCTCACTAACAGTGTATGAGGGTTCCATTTTCTCCACTTCGACACCAACATTGGTTATTTGTGTTCTTTTTGAAAACCATTCTGACAGGTGTGAGGTGATATCTCATTGTGGGTTTTTTTTTATTTTTTTTTGCAGTACGCGGGCCTCTCACTGTTGTGGCCTCTCCCGTTGCGGAGCACAGGCTCCGGACGCGCAGGCTCAGTGGCCATGGCTCACGGGCTAGCCGCTCCGCGGCATGTGGGATCTTCCCGGACCGGGGCATGAACCCGTGTCCCCTGCATCGGCAGGCGGACTCTCAACCAGTGCACCACCAGGGAAGCCCTCATTGTGGTTTTGATTTGCATTTCTCTGATGATTAGCGATGTTCAACATCTTTTCATGTGCCTATTGGCCATCTGCATTTCCTCTTTGGAAACATGTCTATTCAGTTCTGCCCATTTTTTTATTGAGTTGTTTGGTTGTTTTTTTTTGATGTTGAGTTGTATGAGCTGTTTATATATGTTGGATATTAATTTCTTTTTGGTCATATCATTTGCAAATATTTTCTCCCATGCAGTAGGTGTCTTTTCGTTTTGTTGATGGTTTCCTTTGCTGTTGAAAAGCTTTTAAGTTTAATTAGGTCCCATTTGTTTATTTCTGCTTTCATTTCCTTTACTTTAGGAGACAGATCCAAAAAAAATTGCTGCAGGCAAAATGCTTGTTTTATTTATTTATTTATTTTTGGCTGTGCCGGGCAGCTTGTGGAATCTTATTTCCCCAAGCGGGGATCGAACCCAGGCCCTTGGCAGTGAAAGTGCAGAGTCCTAACCACTGGACCGCCAGGGAATTCCCAGTGCTTGTTTTTCAAGTTTGTCTCATGTGGTGTCTAATTCTGACTTGTTGCTTCTGTTTGCATTTTTCTTTTTCTGTCCTCTATTTTTGTCTATAATTACCTTGACTATATTTAATTTTTTATCATAAAGTGTACAGTTCGATGGCAATAAGTACATTCATGATGCTGTGCAACCATCACCACTGTCTTGTTCCAGGACATTTTCATCATCCCCGAAAGAGGCCCCACGCCCATCCACAGGCACTCCGCATTATTCCTTCTACCCAGCCCCCGGCAACCTCTAGTCTTCTTTCTGTCTGCATGGATTTGCCTATTCTCGTGTTCCCTCTAAATGGAATCATCCAGTATTTGTCCCATTGTGTTTGGCTTCTTTCACTTAGCAGATGTGTTCAAGGTTTGCCTTTTACTCTTGCATGTTGCTTGTCGTTTGAGGGGGTGTATTTACCCAGGAGGAGTCTTCTTGGACGTCTCCTTTGTTCCTGATCGTGCTGTGTCCATGGAGTCTCCTTGTCAGGCTGATGCCCTTAGAGACAGGCTGCTTTCTGTGATGTCACAGCACGGAGGGGTGTGTGCCCCATAAAAATCATTTGGGAATTTTTGCTCTCCTTTCAGATTTGCTTCATATTTATTTGAATTTGATCAAATTTGACTTTCAATTTCTGCAGCCTTCTGCAAAAATTAAACTAAGAAACTTAATAAGTGATACTGTGAATCATGATAAACAATCTTAAATAAGTGGCAAATAGGCATCTGATAACAAAATATTTTCTACTTTTTACATAATGTGGAGACGGCAGAATTAAAGATTTAAAATAAGTATAGATTCGTTTTCCGTCCATAAAAAGTTTCTGATTTGATTACTGCTCCTGATCACATTTATTTCCAAACTGGCGTCTGTGATCCTTACCTACAGGCTACTTTGGAATTGACAAGGGCCCCAAGATGGTGGTGGAAAAGGAGTAAAAGAATCTAGAAGAACCTAGGATTTCAAGTCCATTGAGAAATGAATGTAACCAAATTGGGGCACGAGAGTTAGACTCAGTTTGAGAGAAGGAAGTGGAGACCTAATTCATGAGCTTTTAATGCTTCCCCACTAAGAAGAGATTTTAAGCTGTTACAGACCAGCGACTTCCCTGGCGGTCCAGTGGTTAAGACTCCACGCTTCCACTGCAGGGAGCATGGGTTCCATCCCGCATGCCTGGTGGCCAGAAACAAAAAAAAAAAAAAAAAGAATGTTTTAGACCAATTCAGAGCTTCAGGTTAAGAGAGGTCATCTGGGGAAGTAGTTTCCAAACATTTTGATTCCTCACCCCTGTTATTAGAGAACATTTTCAGGATGTACTCCTATTATGTATCTATTTATTTAAAAACCGTATGATGTATAACTCTTACTTTGTGTATTAAATATTTATTAATTTGTTACCTTTTAAAAGAACTTTAAAATCAACTTTTGAGGTACGATTTACATACAATAAAATACACCCATTTAAAGCGTACAGTTTGAAGAGTCTTTGAAGAGTCGTAACAAACGGATATACCCACGTAACCATCATCATGATCAAGATGCAGAAAATTTTCATCAGTCCTTAAGGTTCTCTTATGCCCCTTCTAAATTAACCAATTAATCCTCCCTAATCCTTCACCTCTTTCAGCCCAGGCAATAATTTTTTACTTTCTTAGATACAAAATAAATATAAAGAGTTGTAACATTTTTTCCCCACACCTTGATGGGTCGATTTTGGGTTGCCCCTGTGGTATAGTAGGTACCCAACTTTGCAGCAATACTTCTCAGGCTTTGATGTATATCTGAATCACTTGGGGAGAGTTTATTAAAATGTGGATTCCTAATCACACAACAGAAATTCTGGTTCAGAAGGGATGAATGGGGGCCTTGGAATTTGTGTTTAACCATCACCCTAAGGATTCTCTTGCAGGGGTTCAGGAACCACACTTTCAGAAACAGTATCTGCAGATGCGCTTCCTGGAAGATTGCAAATGCAAGTTTTATGTGTCTTTAGAGTTTGAGGGAGTCAACGAGAAATGCATTCTTTAGTGCTGAGTGAGCAAATGATGAAAAAAGTGTTGCAGTCCTCCAAGGTTAGGGTGACGTGTCTCTTACTCTTATATGATAGAACCACAAGACATACAGGAAGCCTCAGACATTCTACCCACTATGTCAACAAATATTTATTGTGTCACCAAAAGTAGGCTATTCTAGAAGCTTCGGCCCCTTTCTAACTGAAAGAATCCTCAAACACCATTAACCAGTTAATTCATCTTTCTCCCTAGTTTAATATTCTTCTTAACTTACAAAGGGATTTATGTTGGGAAGTGTGGCAGAGGGAGAAGAGGCGTGTTCAAGGAGAGGAGCCTTGTGTGACCTACTGTCTCTAATCAAGATTTTGGTGGGAATTCCCTGGCGGTCCAGTGGTTAGGACTCCATGCTTCCAATACAGGAGGCAGGGGTTCGATCCCTAGTCGGGGAACTAAGATCCCGCATCTCCTGCGGCATCTCCTGCCCTTCACTCTCTTCACTTCCTGTGCTTTTTCTCAGTCCTGATGTGGACTTAGGGCCATGGTCCCAAACTTTTGCTGCACACTGGAATCACTTGAGGAATCTTTTTAAAATACTGGTGCCCAACTCCTACCCCTGGACATTCTGATTTAATTGGTATAGGGTATGACTTGGGCATCAGGGTTTTAAAAAAGTCCCTGGGTAGTTCTAATGGGCAGCAGAGTTTGAGAACCACTGATTAAAAGGACCAGAGAAATAAGTCAAACTGGGGAGATTGTCTACAATATTGTGGCACCTGCATTGTTTGCCTTACTCTTGGTACAGTTATAGGTTACAATCAGGTCCTCGGCCCCCCACCTCTCCCATCCTCAGCGGGCCTGGTCCCCTCTTGTTGCCCCCTGCAGCCCAGAGTCTTGCAGCCTACCAGCTGCATTCCCCTCGCCTGGCCGGGGCCCTCTGCACCTGGGGCTAATCACGATCAGCAGTCAGGGGGCGTCGTCTTCGCGCGTAATGTGTTCTGGGTAATACAGTTGTGGTTGAAGCAGGTCGATTTCTTCGGCTTCACCCTTTCTCTTCCCAGACATTGTTCCTTACTCTGTTGCTGTGCTCTCTGCTGGTCTCCTCTGGTTCTCCCCCATCTGACTAGGGGTTCCAGATTCAGTGAACCATCCCTGCCTCTAGTAACTGGCAACTTAATCTCGAACTTCAGAAGTACAAACATATAGACGATAGGAGTCTCATGACTAACACTTTTCAGGGTTGGTTTTGATTGGTGACGTTTTATTCTTTAGATGAGTGTTCTCTAGATTTTATCTTTCACACATCCTGGTTCCTTTTTTGCCTGGCTTGAATCATGATGAGCTATTTCCTGTCTTCTGTACAAATTGACTAGCTCTTTGCTTTTGTCCACCCTCCCACATGAGGTGTTGGGGAACCGAGCAGGTGAGTAGGAGAAGAGAAGGGGTATTTTGATACAAATGACTGTGAAAAAACAAGGCTTTCCTTAAGGTTATCTTTTTCCCTCTGGTCTGATTGTGGAGCCCAGGGTTGGCCCTGTTTGCTGACTCGTGAAGTGCTAGAGTTCACACGTGTGAGTATCTAGTTCAGGAACCTAGCTTAGAATTTCATCTGACGGGCCCGGCCAGCAATCCCAGCCTGGGCTGCACATGGGAATCATCTGGGGTCTCACGTCCTGTCAAATTAAATCAGTCTCTGAGGGTGTGGCCCAGGCTTAGGTATTTCTAAGCACTCCCCGGTTGATTATTATGTGTAACCAGGGATGAGAACCACTCTGCAGGCTAGACTTCATCTGTGATTGGGGGAGCATTTATTGCCAGGGTTAAAGTAACATTTTGTTCTGTGACTGGAAGAGAAGAGTGAAAAAGTCATTTGTTTTTAGGCTTTTGGCTTGAGATTCCTGAGAGACATTCCTGCCTCTTCCAAGGTCATCTTCGCTCTTTTTTAAAAAGTTATCACCTCTTATCCCAGCTCATGCTGTTTTATCTGCTCCAAGTGCAAGCAGCATTCTGCAAACACTTGTTTTCCCCTGGGCAGTTCATAATGGTTTGTGGGCAAGCTCTTTTCCGTGCCAGGAGGTGGGGAGTCCCTGTGGCTGTGAATCAGCCTTCTGCCGAGCCCATTATTCTTTGTTGGATAAGGTAGCCTTGAGCATCCTTGCTCCAAGTGTGCTTATTGGGCTAGCAGCACCAGCATCACGTGGGAGCTTGTTAGAAATGCACATTCTCAGCCCTCACCCCAGACCTGCTGATCAGAAACTATGGGCGTGGGGCCTAGCAATCTGTGTTCTAACAAACCCTCTAGATGATTCTGATGTGAGCTAGAAGATTGAGACTCACCCAGCAGGTCTGGGATGGGGCCTGAGAATTTGTATTTCTGACAGCCTCCTAGGTGATGCTGATCAGGGGACCTCACTTTGAGAACCACTGGCTTTGAGAACTCCCAAGAGGCCTTGGGAGACTTTCACACTATTTCCTGGCTAAATCCTCCTAGCGAATATTAGGGACCTGGAGCTGAGACAGAGTGATCAGAAGAAAGTGAGAAGGAAACTTCTGCATCTTAAACCTGAACATGATCTCCATCCAGCCCTGACCATGATGAGTGCTGCTGCCTCCACAATGCCAATCATAAGAAACGGTTTCTTTTCTTTTTTTGGCCTCGCCACGTGGCATGCAGTATCTTAGTTCCCCAATCAGGGATCAAACCCGCGCCCTTGCAGTGGAAACATGGAGTCTTTTTCTTTTTTAACATCTTTATTGGGGTATAATTTCTTTACAATGGTGTGTTAGTTTCTGCTTTATAACAAAGTGAATCAGTTATACATATACATATGTTCCCATATCTCTTCCCTCTTGCGTCTCCCTCCCTCCCACCCTCCCTATCCCACCCCTCCAGGTGGTCACAAAGCACCGAGCTGATCTCCCTGTGCTATGCGGCTGCTTCCCACTAGCTATCTACCTTACGTTTGGTAGTGTATATATGTACATGCCAGTCTCTCACTTTGTCACAGCTTACCCTTCCCCCTCCCCATATCCTCAAGTCCGTTCTCCAGTAGGTCTGTGTCTTTATTCCTGTCTTACCCCTAGGTTCTTCTTGACATTTTTTTCCTTAAATTCCATATATATGTGTTAGCATACGGTATTTGTCTTTCTCTTTCTGACTTAACTTCACTCTGTATGACAGACTCTAGGTCTACCCACCTCATTACAAATAGCTCAATTTCGTTTCTTTTTATGGATGAGTAATATTCCATTGTATATATGTCCAACATCTTCTTTATCCATTCATCCGATGATGGGCACTTAGGTTGTTTCCATCTCTGGGTTATTGTAAATAGAGCTGCAATGAACATTTTGGTACATGACTCTTTTTTTTTTTTTTACATGACTCTTTTTGAATTTTGGTTTTCTCAGGGTATATGCCCAGTAGTGGGGGAAGCATGGAGTCTTAACCCTTGAACCACCAGGGAAGTCCCTAAGCAACAGTTTCTATCATTTATTGTGTCCCTTCTACACGGCATATGTGATTTATATGCACTCTCTCTCCTCATACCCTACTCTCAATTTTCTACTTAGTGCTAGGGAACAGTAGTTTGAATGGCTTTTTTTTTTTTTTTTTCTTTCTGGTTTGGAAAAATTTCAGACATGTCTGTTTTTGTTCATTTTTCCAGATTATGTTTTTATTTGCTTTTTGAGATCTGGCTTCACTTATCAGCTCTTCCTCTTATTTGAGTCACCTTTGACTTCTCATTTTACCCAGCCTCAGTTTCCCAAAGTAAAAAGCAAACTGTTTCCTCGTAGGTTATAAATAACAGATGCAAGTTCCTGTCACTTAGTGACTATGTAATACATGTTAGTGTCTGTGCTTCTGGTCTCACTCCCCAAATAGGTGAGCACAAACTGCCCCGCCCTGAACACTATGTTGAAATTAGGGTGGAGATAAAGCCTCTAACAAGTTTGGAAAAGTCTAGGGAATGTGGGAAAACTGAGCAGGGCCTCCGAGGGACAGGGCTGCAGGTCAGAACTCAAGGCTAGATATGACATGCTGAGTTCAAGGTGAGTATTATGGAATCTAGAGGAACGAGCAGTTTGCCTGAGGATGGAGATGAGAAATGAAAAGCGATCTGGGCCCTCAGACGGGCAACGTCAGGGACCCAGCCAGCGCAGCGTGTGCTGGGCGGGCTCTTCCTACAGGCATGAGTGTCTTGGGTGAGGTTGGCAAAGCCTGGACACTCAGGGCTCCAGGCAGAGGGGCTCTTATTAGACTTGTCTGGCTGCCTTCAGTTATTTAGAGGAAATGTTGACTTCCAGGACCTTGGAAGTGCCCCACTGCTCCTTGGCTAGGACAGAGCAGGCACAGGACAGATATGACCGACGCTGTATCTTGCTGGGACCTGGAGAGGAACTGGGTCCTCATCTGTGACCCTAATCTGGCCACAGGAGAGGTACCATAGTCTTGGCTCTGTGATCACAATGTCTTGGACTGGAGCTCAAAGGGCAGAAAGGTTCTTAATTCCTCCCAGTTGTCAGAT
Source organism: Leucopleurus acutus (assembly GCF_964270905.1). Classification (NCBI taxonomy): domain Eukaryota; kingdom Metazoa; phylum Chordata; class Mammalia; order Artiodactyla; family Delphinidae; genus Leucopleurus; species Leucopleurus acutus. The sequence goes on along the minus strand of NC_139144.1, from coordinate 94,393,322 downwards.
ATCTCCGAGCCAGAGGGTAGGACCTGCCTAGCAGCAGGGTGTTTCAACAAGGTCATTTTCTGTTCCGTATCAAGAGGATCCTTAACGTCAGAACCCGGTGGAGTGAGAGGCCTTGTGAGGTCATGAAGCTCGCAGGTATCTGGTAAAGCTCTAATGGAGGGATTTCCTGCTTTGGGTAGGAGGCTGGTCCCCTTCCTGCTGTAGAGTCTCTTCACAGATCGCCCCTCCCGTGGTGGTTGGAGGAGTGTTAAGGTGGAGTCCCGGCCCAGCTGCTGAGGGCTCTGGGTCGTGGTGGCCGCTGGGGAGCAGTTATCTGAAAGCACAGACCCCAAGAGCAACTGGAGAGCTGAGGTCAGCTTTATCAAGGAGTGCCAGACACACACTAGAAGCCAGAACTCCTGGTAGAGAAAGCCAGGAGAGAGCACGCCTGAGAAAACGGCTGAGATACAGGCTGTTGTCAGAGCCTGAGCGACTGCCCTTGAATTGTGCATGAACCAGGGTGCGTGGGGAGGGCTGGCTGGGTTTTAAGGGCTTGGGCAGTGGCTGCCATGGTTGTTGATTCTGATTTTTCTCATGAGGTTCCACGGCTAGATAAGAAGGCAATTCTAGAATGCTTCAGAAATGCCTTACACGCAGACAGCGTGAATCGTGTGGGACTATTAAAAGTCACTATTTGAATAGTGGATTTTAAAGATTAATTCTTAGAGAATAACTTTTATGTAGATGTTTACATTTAAAAAATCATTGTCAATTTCAATAAGATAATTTTGCAGTCATTCGCATTTCTGTTTACTAGTCACAAACAACTAAAACATAATAGTGGCAACTGATTCATGTTTAATATTTGGGAAATGAGAGAACTATTAAAAGAAAGATTTTAATTCTCAGTAAGAAAAATAGAATAAGACTTGAATAAATGGAGAGATATTTTCTGTTCCAGAATCAAAAGATTTAATGTAGTTAAGATGACGTAATATCCAATCTGATGTATGGCGTTAACACAAATTAGATTCTCAGTATGATCTTTTGTGGAAAGTGACAAAGCCAGAATAAAATTTCTATAGAGGAAATAATAGTTAAGCACACTAAAGAGATTTTTGAAAAGGAATAAGCCAATAATAGGATAAATTATTCTGTTAATATTTAAAATACAGTGCAAAGGACATTTTAGTTGTATGGTATTGGATTCAAAGTAGAACCGTAGATTGATAAAAACATAATAAGGATTCCAATAGTTCTAAATTTGCTAAAAAGTTAACAAACAATAGTCCTCTATAACAAAATAGTAAGAAAGTCCAATTTAATAGACGTTATTGAGAAAAGTTGATATAAAGCACTTCTGTCCTCCTCTGATGCTGGTTGTCAAAATAAGCTCCAGATATTTTAAAGAATTAAAGTTGAAAATATCTCTTTTAAAGGTGAAACAAAACGGTATAGTTATCTAGCTGTGGTGGAGGAATTAATTTCTCAAGTATTAAAACAGTGGGCTAAATTATGAATGGCGAATTGGAAGGATATGATTGTATAGAACAGCAATCAGATTGTTGAACAACAACCTTAATAAGTTCTTGATCAAAAGGGAAAAATCCAAAACTATTTGAAATACACAAGGCTGGTAAAGATTAGTATTAAAAATTATAAAGAACAGTTATAAATCTGTAGGTTAGTACTCATTCTCCACTAGATAAACAGTTAAAAGATATGAACAAATACTATAAGTAAGAGGAAATGCAAGCATCAAGCCTACATTTGGGAATATTTCAGTCTTGCTAATAATTAAAGTGCAAATTAGAAGCATGAGTCTATTTCTTTAATTTTCTTTTTTGTTTTGGCTGCACCATGTGGCATGCGGGATCTAGTTCCCTGACCAGGGATCGAACCTGGGGCCCCTGCATTGGGAGCAGGGAGTCTTAACTGCTTGACCACCAGGGAAGTCCCTCATAAGTCTATTTCCTACTTACCGAAGGAGCAAAAGTGATAAAACTCTATGTTAATGTGCTGGCGGGGAAATAGACATGCTCTCAGATTGCTGGTATGTTTTCTGGAGAGTAGGAGATCAAAATGAAACAGAAAAAAAAAAAAAAGAGAGAAAAAAAATTAAAAAAAAATAGAAGCTGCAGGGAAACTGATTGTATCCTTTGAGGCAATACTCTCAAAGGAATAAATCTCAAGAAATAATGTAAAAGAAGAAAGGTTGTCTGTACAAAGGTTGTAATGTAGTGAAAATCTGGCCATTACCTAACCTCCTGACAATTTGATAATGGTTGAGCAAACCAGAAACTATTAAGATCCCATCATATTAGCAGCTGTTAAAACCATAAATCTGAGGACGTTGGCGATATTATAGGGAGCGTATGTAAGTTAAGAAGTCGAACGAGTTTGTTAGCTGAACATTGATGACTGTCACATTATGTTTGTCTAATGAAAACATCGGTACTGTCTGGGTTTCTCAATGGTCTAAGTCAGTGCTTGTGGGACTTCAGTGTGATTAAATCATTTGGGGATCTTGTTGAAAGACGGATTCTGATTCACTAGAACTTGGGTGGGGCCTGACATTCTAAATTTGTGACAAGCTCCCAAATAATGGTGAAGCTGCTGATTCTCCCGCCACATTTTGAATAGCAAAGATTGAAATCTCTGCCACGCAGTATGGTAGCCACTAGTCAAGTGTGGCTATTCAAATTTAAATTAATTAAAGTAAAGTAAAATAGAAAATTTAGTTTCTTAAGTCTTATTACCTATATTTCAAGTGTTCATTAGTCATGTATGGGTTACATTTTAGGAAGCTCAGATTATAGAACAATTCCATCATCATAGAAAGTACTATCAGACATATATCATCAGTCTTAAAGTGAAGAGGATTTTTATCTCTTTGTAGAGTTGTTTGAAATGTACAATTATGAGCTTGTTCCATTCCTTTGTAGTCACAAATCATATAGGTATACATTGGTATGTAAGGCCTAGAAGAGAGAAAGCAAGGAACAATTTCATCTAATTTAGTTTGTTCAATGGAATTCTCTTCTCGCATTGATTTTATTGTCAATCCATAGATGTGTTATCCTAATTATTCTTTGTCTCTCAATGGGCAGTCATTTCCACTAAATTTGTATCAGTTTCTTTGCCATTTTTTCCTCGTCCTACATTATTAATGTATACTAGAGGACACATTGTTTGAAGAAGTATTGCAATAATTTAAAGTATACATGTGTGGGGCTTCCCTGGTGGCACAGTGGTTGGGAATCCACCTGCCAATGCAGGGGACACAGGTTCAAGCCCTGGCTGGGGAAGATCCCACATGCCGCAGAGCAACTAAGCCCATGTGCCACATTACTGAGCCTGTGCTCTAGAGTCCGCGCGCCACAACCACTGAAGCCCACGCACCACAACTATTGAAACCTGTGCGCCTAGAGCCTGTGCTCGGCAACAAGAGAAGCCACTGTAGTGAGAAGCCTGTGCACCGCAACAAAGAGTAGCCCCTGCTCGCCGCAACTATAGAGAGCCTGCGGGCAGCAGCGAAGACCCAATGCAGCCAAAAATAAATACATAAAGTATACAAGTGTATAATTTGTGAAAATAATCCTCATATTCCCTTTTCCCATCTAGGTGTTCCATCAATTTACTTATTTATTTATTTATTTTGCGGTATGCGGGCCTCTCACTGTTGTGGCCTCTCCCGTTGCGGAGCGCGGAGCACAGGCTCCGGACGCGCAGGCTCAGTGGCCCAGCCGCTCCGCGGCAGTCCGGGGCACGAACCCGCGTCCCCTGCATCGGCAGGCAGATTCTCAATCACTGTGCCACCAGGGAAGCCCATCAATTTATATTTTTAAAGTGTCCTCTTGAAGCAGGACCAACCTGTATTAGTTACCAAAGGATATGGGCATTGATTTTCATTGAAAGTTCCCTGGATGATTGCTTTTTCTTTACTTTCTGTGAAGTGGAAACACTGACCATTGTCATTTATTTCCAGGAATTTATGCAAATATTCTCACGAGATTCTCTCAGAAGATAACTTCAAGGTCCTGAAAACTCATGCACTCTCTGGACTGAACAAAGAGGAATTAGCCGTGCTCCTTCTCCAAAATGACCCTTTTTTTATGCCAGAGGTAAGTTCTAATTCCTTAGTTTGAAAAGCAGGGAGAGTGCTGTTGGCAGCGTGGCATCGTGGGTGTGTTGGAATGGGAGCAGAGAAAACTGAGCACCAGGGCCTGCAGGTGGCCGTCAACAGGTGATTGTTGCTGAGTTATCTGAGAGAGTCCAACAATTTCCTTCCTATTAGAAGTTTTACAAGAATTGGAGTCTGGAATGCTTCCCCTCGCCCCCCCCGCCCCCCCCCCCTCCGCCAGCCTGCTAGGGAACCCTGTGACCTCCTGGAAGAGGTGGGCTTTGAGGCAGGGTTTTGGAAGATGACAGAGTGTATTGGTTGAGGCTAAGTTATTGGAACAAAGAGACCTCAAAGTGCAGTGATTCAAATAAAATATTACTTTGTTTCTCTATCACTTGACAATCTGATTTGGGGGTCATTAAACCATGGTCCATGGTCCAAATCCCACCTGCCACCTGTTTTTGTAGTTTAATTGGAACACAGCCACCCCCATTCATTTATATATTGTCTATTGCCACTTTCTCATGCAAGAGTGAGTTGAGTATTTGCAACAGAGACTGAATGGCCTGCAAAGCCTAAAATATTTACCATTTGATCCTTTACAGAAATAGTTTACTGACTTTTGGTTTTGCCCAGATGTAGGCAGGTAGGTATCCGATGGTCAGGCAGCTGGATTCCACAGTGTCACGCAGGGACTCAGGCCAGTAGGTCAGCCTTATTATCTTATATATAATATATCCATTCTATTTTTGGACCAGTAGATAATCTCTGTTCTCTTGTAACATGTGGCTTCCTCCTGCAGGTACAAGGAGACTCTTCTCACTGTCATCATTTTCTAACCAACAGGAATGTAGAGAGGGAGTAAGTGAAAGGCAAGCAGCTTTCTTTTTTAAAAGATGCAACTTGGACATTGTAAAAAGCGCATCTGCTCCATGTCATTCGCCAGAACTTATCACATGATCACACTTAGGTAGAAGGGAGGCTGGGAAATGTAGTTTCTGGCTGGGTAACTAGGTGTCCAGCTAAAACTTGGAAGCTTCTATTATTAGTAGAAAGGTGAGGACAATGGCAGATAATTAACAGTCTCATCCACACAGGACTATTGACTTGAAAATCAGAGGGTGCTGTTTAAAGAATGGTATCTGACCTGAGAAAAACCCTTGTGTAGAGAAGTTAGCTTCACACTGAAAGAGAGGCACAGAAACATAATGGAAGGCTCAAGTGGAATGAGTGGAAGGGACTGAGATTAAGATAAGCAAAGGTGGGGACTTCCCTGGTAGTCCAGTGGTTAAGAATCCGCCTTCCAATGCAGGGGACTCAGGTTTGATCCCTGGTTGGGGAACTAAGATCCCACATGCTGTGGGGCAACAGAGCCCGCACACGCCACAACTAGAGAGAAGCCCGCATGCCACAACTAAGACCTGACACAGCCAAAAATAGATAAGTAAGTAAGTAAGTAAATAAATAAATAAATAAATATATATATATATATATATATATTTTTAAAGATAAGCAAGGTTGAAATTCAGATGTGCTTTTATTTATGGCAAGATAGCTATTAGGGATATCTGGGGGGTTAAACATCTTTTGACTCTAAGCTCAGTGTGTTTCCCTGAGGACTTAGAAACCTTAGGACATGAGGGGTGATTTTGAGTTGATCACTGACCTCAAGAGAGATAGGAGTGCAAGGCCGTCTATAAAAATGTCTTCAGACGGAGAGAGTGGAGGAGGACTATATATGCCATTTCTGCAGGCATTCTTTCATTTAGGTACTTGGATTTCTCTCTCTCTCTCTCTCTCTCTCTCTCTCTCTCTCCGTTTCCAGGAGCCTAGGTTTAGAGGTCTTGTCTTGGGATCCCTATGGCCCTTGGCCTGTGTGCCAGCTCAGTCCCTCCAGGCTACCAGCATGGGGAGACACCTTACACACCAACTCGTTAAAGGTCCCCTTGACTAACAGACCCACCCCGTCCTTTTCCTTTCATGTGAAGGGATGACGACAGGTGAAGTCTTGTTATGACCCTTGAGAGGAGTGTCCCTGGGGTCCAACCTTAGTCTAGTGTTAAACTTGGAAGTTTGGAAAAGTCACTCATCAGGTTTGCTGTCTGCTTCTGTTCTCCAAAATCACCAAGGACTTTCTGTATCACGTCCTTGGAGAATAAGGGGAGTGACAGCTCTTCCTTTCTCTAGGGAAGAACCTACTAGAAGGTGGTGTTGCTGATGGATCCCGGAAAAGCCCATTGACAGAAGAGCTGGGAGGGTCCTCGTAGGAAAATGCCGTTGTCATCCTTTATCACACAGAGAGTCTGAAGTGTCATCTGAGGTTCCCTTTCCCTTTTAAGAATTCAGTACCCATGCTTAGTGGGTGGGGTGGGAAGGCTTGCGCTTGAAGTTTATTTTTAGCCAATAACTTAATTGCCATTTACCACTTGTCAGGGGTAGGATCACAGACTAGCAGACTGCACTGTTTCCTGAACCAGAGGTCTGAGGCGCTGGTTCCTGTAGTGGAAAATCGACCAGAGCATCGATAACATAAGTCTCTATTTGACAATTGGGGGCAAGAGTAGTCTCTCAAGGAGTGTTTTAACTTGGGTGAGTAGGGCAGAATATTTTCAAGGTTTTAGCAGGAGGGGCTCAGCCAGAGTTCAGCTAGTTCCAAGGATAGTCGGTCAACGATGGTCCTTCCATGTCTCTCAAAGTCCTGACTCTGCCAGTAACCACCTCTGTGGTCCTGGACAAGGCATTTCATCCTTCTGCGTCTCACTTTACTTATTGTTTGTTTTGCATTCATTCAACTAACACTCAGGAGTTCCTACAAGGGCAGGCTTCTGAAGGCAGCAGTGGACAAGACACACTGCCTGCCCTCAAAAACTTAAAATGTTCACACTCTTCCACTTTGCCTTGACCTGCGAGAACATAAAAGCATCAGGCAAATCTGACGTCCTCATATAGAAACTTGTGTAACTGAGATGTATTTATTAAAAGGAGGAAATGATTTCATTTGTTTTGGCAGGAGCATTCTTACTTAAACATCAGCATAGAACTAGGAATGTTAACCAAAGTATCATTTGTGAAGTTACTAATTATTCTTTTTCACTCAAGCCTCTAGAACACTGGTTCTCAAGCTTTAAATGTGTGTCAGAATCACCTGGAGGGTTTGTCAAGCCCAGGTTGCTGGGCCCTACCTCTGGCCGTTCTGACTCTGTAGATACGGGGAAGGGCCCAAGGAGTTGTATTTCTAATAAGTTTCCAGTTGGAGCCGATGTTGCTTGTGCAGGGACCACACTTTGAGAACTGTTGGTCTAGAGTCTTGAATCTGGATCATAGGCTCTATCGCAATGGTATCTATTTGCATCAGGTTTAGAAGTTGTTTATATGGCTTAAGTCATTGTTGTTAGAGTCTGAATCCATGTCTTTGCCACTTGGATACATCACAGTGGCCCGTGTTGACCTGGTTTGCTCAGAGTCTATTGAAACAACTTATAAACGTTTTCATCTTTAAGCTTCTTCATGTAATGATTCAAACATTTGCATCACATTTCATATTTTGCACAGCACATTTACATATTTTATTATTTAATCTGCTCAACAACTTGGTTAGGTGAGGAGAGCAAATATTTTCCTTCTTTACAGCAAAGGAAAGAGAGGCTGGGAGCAAGTAAGTAATTCAGATGTGAGGTCACATGTAGCTGCTTCCAGGGCTGCAGACTTCAACCAGCATCTTCTAGTCCTGCATCACCTGGTCTGGCCTCAGTGACAGTGTTTCTTCTGCTCTCCTTTCAGTAAGAACTACATCTCTGTAGAGCTAGATATGTAGGTATACCTATTTACATAGGAATATACAAATTATCTGCTTCAGTTGATCTTTTGAGAAACTGACATTCTGCCTAGCTGAGACTAGATTCTAGACTCCCAGCAGTTGTAGGTAAGACCCACATGTCCTCTTTTGAAAAATTAATTAACTAATTAATTAGTTTGGTTGCACTGGGTCTTAGTTGCAGCAGGCAGGCTCCTTAGTTGCAGCATGTGGGCTCCTCAGTTGCAGCTCACAGGCTCCTTAGTTGCGGCACACTGGCTCCCTAGTTGTGGCATGCTAACTCTTACTTGTGGCATGGTGCCCGATCTAGTTCCCTGACCAGGGATTGAAGCTGGGGCCCCTGCATTGGGAGCATGGAGTCTTAACCACTGTGCCACCAGGGAAGTCCCCACATGTCCTTTTTGTTGGCTGCACTGCACGGCATGCGGGATCTTAGTTCCCCAACCAGGGACCGAACCGCGTGGAGTCTTAAACACTGGACCACCATGGAAGTCCCTCCACATGTCATTTTAATAGAACAATGAATTGGTATCCAAAGACAGGCCTTCCTCTTTGGGGTTCCTTTATAATGTAGGGCTCCCTTTGGGTCCTGTTTGGTTCTATCTGTAGCTAGCCGTCTTATGTTGATTCTTCCAAAGGAGGTTAATCAAATTCAAGTTTCCTTCAGTTAGTTTGTAGGCCTCTTCTGCTGCAAATAAGTCATCGATTGAAAAGAACTCATCAAAGATTGTGGAATACACATGCATTTTTTTCCTTTGATATATCTCTGCTTGCTTCTGCTTTTTTTTTCTTATCAGGAAGTAAGAAACGCTGCGTTTTAATTATTTATTTTTTATCGGAGTATAGTTGATTTACACTGTTGTGTTTCTGCTGTACAGCAAAATGAATCACTTATACATATATCCACTCTTTTTTATTTTATTTTATTTTTATTTTATTTTATTTTTATCTTTTTGCGGTACGCGGGCCTCTCACTGCTGCGGCCTCTCCCGTCGCAGAGCACAGGCTCCGGACGCGCAGGCCCAGCGACCATGGCCCACGGGCCCAGCCGTTCTGCGGCATGTGGGATCCTCCCAGACCGGGGCACGAACCCATGTCCCCTGCATCGGCAGGTGGACTCTCAACCACTGCGCCACCAAGGAAGCCCCTATCCGCTCTTTTTTAGATTCTGTTCCCATATAGGTCATTACAGCCGAAATTTTTATATACACTTTCCTTAACGTGTGGCACATAGAGAAACATGTTTTATCTCTGACTATTGTTTCTTTGTTCTGTAGATATGCAAAAATTATAAGGGAGAGGGTGGAAGACAGATTTGTAACCAGCAGCCACCGTGTGAAAGGCTCCACGTTTGTGAACACTTTACCCGAGGGAACTGTAGTTATGCCAACTGCTTCCGGTCCCACAACCTGATGGACAGAAAGGTGCTGGCCATCATGAGGGAGCACGGGCTGAGCTCACGTGTGGTCCAGAACATCCAGGACATCTGCAACAGCAGGCACCGCCAGAAGAAACCCTCTGGGTGGAGAGGTAAATGCGGTCTACTTTTTTTTTTTTTTTTTTTTAGCGGTACGCGGACCTCTCACTGTTGTGGCCTCTCCCGTTGCGGAGCACAGGCTCCAGACGCGCAGGCTCAGCGTCCATGGCTCACGGGCCAGCCGCTCCGCGGCATGTGGGATCTTCCCGGACCGGGGCACGAACCCGTGTCCCCTGCATCGGCAGGCAGACTCCCAACCACTGCGCCACCAGGGAAGCCCTCAGTTTTTTGAGTATATACCCTGAAGTAGAATTGCTGGATCACATGGTAATTCAGTGTTAAATAGTTGAGGAACTGCCATACCGTTTTCCACAGTGGCTGCACCATTTTACATTCCCATCAGCAAAGCACTAGGGTCTCAATTTCTCCCCCTCCTCACCAGCACTTGTTACTTTCTGTTTTTTCTGGTTAATAGCCATCCTATTATGATCAGTGAAGTGATCAGTACAATTTCTTAAGCATTTTGATGTTGTTTAATGGAATTAACACTTGCATTTTTTAATATCTTTATTAAGCGGATATAGAGGAGATGGATTTTATGAAGCAAGTAGAATATATAACTAAGATTCTGTGAGAGAATCTTTTAATATTTGAGAAATGCTTTATCATTTACAAGGGACTTTCACCTAAAATATCTCATCACTGTTCCTCACAGCAAAACTGTGAAGCAAGGCAGGTGTATTATTGGCCTCACTTAATGGATAAGGAAACTGAGGCTTGGAAATTTTAAGTGACTATTTTTTAAAATTATTTATTTGGCTGCGTTGGGTCTTCACTGCTGCGCGTGGGCTTTCTCTAGTTGCGGCGAGGGGGTCTACTCTTCGTTGCAGTGTGCAGGCTTCTCATTGCGATGGCTTCTCTTGTTGCAGAGCATGGGCTCTAGGCACGTGGGCTCAGTAGTTGTGGCTCGTGGGCTCTATAGTGCAGGCTCAGTAGTGGTGGCACACGGGCTTACTTGCTCCACGGCATGTGGGATCCTCGTGGACCAGGGCTCGAACCCGTGTCCCCTGCTTTGGCAGGTGGATTCTTTTTTTTTCTTTTTTTTTTTTTACATCTTTATTGGAGTATAATTGCTTTGCAATGGTGTGTTAGTTTTTGCTTTATAACAAAGTGAATCAGTTATACATATACATATGTTCCCATATCTCTTCCTTCTTTCATCTCCCTCCCTCCCACCCTCCCTATCCCACCCCTCTAGGTGGTCACAAAGCACCGAGTTGATCTCCCTGTGCCATGCGGCTGCTTCCCACTAGCTATCTATTTTACCTTTGGTAGTGTATATATGTCCATGCCTCTCTCTCACTTTGTCACAGCTTACCCTTCCCGCTCCCCATACCCTCAAGTCCATTCTCTAGTAGGTCTGTGTCTTTATTCCTGTCTTACCCCTAGGTTCTTCATGACATTTTTTTTTCTTGTATTACATATATATGTGTTAGCATACGGTATTTGTCTTTCTCTTTCTGACTTCGCTCTGTATGACAGACTCTAGGTCCATCCACCTCACTACAAATAACTCAATTTCGTTTCCTTTTATGGCTAATATTCCATTGTATATATGTGCCACATCTTCTTTATCCATTCATCTGATGATGGACACTTAGGTTGTTTCCATCTCCTGGTTATTGTAAATAGAGCTGCAATGAACATTTTGGTACATGACTCTTTTTGAATTATGGTTTTCTCAGGGTATATGCCCAGTAGTGGGAATGCTGGGTCATATGGTAGTTCTATTTGTAGTTTTTTAAGGAACCTTCATACTGTTCTCCATAGTGGCTGTACCATTCACATTCCCACCAGCAGTGCAAGAGTGTTCCCTTTTCTCCACACCCTCTCCAGCATTTATTGTTTCTAGATTTTTTGATGATGGCCATTCTGACCGGTGTGAGATGATATCTCATTGTAGTTTTGATTTGCATTTCTCTAATGATTAATGATGTTGAGCATGCTTTCATGTGTTTGTTGGCACTCTGTGTATCTTCTTTGGAGAAATGTCTATTTAGGTCTTCTGCCCATTTTTGGATTGGGTTGTTTGTTTTTTTGTTATTGGGCTGCATGAGCTGCTTGTAAATTTTGTAGATTAATCCTTTGTCAGTTGCTTCATTTGCAAATATTTTCTCCCATTCTGAGGGTTGTCTTTTCCTCTTGTTTATGGTTTCCTTTGCTGTGCAAAAGCTTTGAAGTTTCATTAGGTCCCATTTGTTTATTTATTTTTTTTATTTCCATTTCTCTAGGAGGTGGGTCAAAAAGGATCTTGCTGTGATTTATGTCATAGAGTGTTCTGCCTATATTTTCCTCTAAGAGTTTGATAGTTTCTGCCCTTACATTTAGGTCTTTAATCCATTTTGAGCTTATTTTTGTGTATGGTGTTAGGGAGTGTTCTAATCTCATACTTTTACATGTACCTGTCCAGTTTTCCCAGCACCACTTATTGAAGAGGCTGTCCTTTCTCCACTGTACATTCCTGCCTCCTTATCAAAGATAAGGTGACCGTGTTTGCGTGGGTTTATCTCTGGGCTTTCTATCCTGTTCCGTTGATCTCTATTTCTGTTTTTGTACCAGTATCGTACTGTCTTGATTACTGTAGCTTTGTAGTATAGTCTGAAGTCAGGGAGCCTGATTCCTCCAGCTCCGTTTTTCGTTCTCAAGATTGCTTTGGCTATTCGGAGTCTTTTGTGTTTCCATACAAATTGTGAAATTTTTTGTTCTAGTTCTGTGAAAAATGCCAGTGGTAGTTTGATAGGGATTGCATTGAATCTGTAGATTGCTTTGGGTAGTAGAGTCATTCTCACAATGTTGATTCTTCCTATCCAAGAACATGGTATATCTCTCCATCTATTTGTATCATCTTTAATTTCTTTCATCAGTGTCTTACAATTTTCTGCATACAGGTCTTTTGTCTCCTTAGGTAGGCTTATTCCTAGATATTTTATTCTTTTTATTGCAGTGGTAAATGGGAGTGTTTTCTTGATTTCACTTTCAGCTTCTTCATCATTAGTGTATTGGAATGCCAGAGATTTCTGTGCATTAATTTTGTATCCTGCTACTTTACCAAATTCATTGATTAGCTCTAGTAGTTTTCTGGTAGCACCTTTAGGATTCTCTTTGTATAGTATATCATGTCATCTGCAAACAGTGACAGCTTTACTTCTTCTTTTCCGATTTGGATTCCTTTTATTTCCTTTTCTTCTCTGATTGCTGTGGCTAAGACTTCCAAAACTACATTGAAAATAGTGGTGAGAGTGGGCAACCTTGTCTTGTTCCTGATCTTAGTGGAAATGCTTTCAGTTTTTCACCATTGAGGAGAATGTTGGCTTTGGGTTTGTCATATATGGCCTTTATTATGTTGAGGAAAGTTCCCTCTATGCCTACTTTCTGGAGGGTTTTTATCATAAATGGGTGTTGAATTTTGTCGAAAGCTTTCTCTGTATCTATTGAGATGACCATATGGTTTTTCTCCTTCGATTTGTTAATATGGTGTATCACATTGATTGATTTGGGTATATTGAAGAATCCTTGCATTCCTGGAATAAACCCCACCTGATCATGGTGTATGATCCTCTTAATGTGCTGTTGGATTCTGCTTGCTAGTATTTTGTTGAGGATTTTTGCATCTATGTTCATCAGTGATATTGGCCTGTAGTTTTCTTTCTTTGTGACATCCTTGTCTGGTTTTGGTATCAGGGTGATGGTGGCCTCGTAGAATGAGTTTGGGAGTGTTCCTCCCTCTGCTATATTTTGGAAGAGTTTGAGCAGGATAGGTGTTAGCTCTTCTCTAAATGTTTGATAGAATTCGCCTGTGAAGCCATCTGGTCCTGGGCTTTTGTTTGTTGGACGATTTTTAATCACAGTTTCAATTTCAGTGCTTGTGATTGGTCTGTTCATATTTTCTATTTCTTCCTGATTCAGTCTTGGCAGGTTGTGCATTTCTAAGGATTTGTCCATTTCTTCCAGGTTGTCCATTTTATTGGCACAGAGTTGCTTGTAGTAATCTCTCATGATCTTTTGTATTTCTGCAGTGTCAGTTGTTACTTCTCCTTTTTCATTTTTAATTCTATTGATTTCAGTCTTCTCCCTTCTTTTCTTGATGAGTCTGGCTAATGGTTTATCAATTTTGTTTATCTTCTCAAAGAACCAGCTTTTAGTTTTATTGATCTTTGCTATCGTTTCCTTCATTTCTTTTTCATTTATTTCTAATCTGATTTTTATGATTTCTTTACTTCTGCTAACTTTGGGGTTTTTTTGTTCTTCTTTCTCTGATTGCTTTAGGTGCAAGGTTAGGTTGTTTATTAGAGATGTTTCCTGTTTCTTAAGATAGGATTGTATTGCTATAGACTTCCCTCTTAGAACTGCTTTTGCTGCAACCCATAGGTTTTCGGTCATCGTGTCTCCATTGTCGTTTGTTTCTAGGTATTTTTTTATTTCTTCTTTGATTTCTTCAGTGATCACTTCGTTATTAAGTAGTGTATTGTTTAGCCTCCATGTGTTTGTATTTTTTACAGATCTTTTCCTGTAATTTATATCTAGTCTCATAGCATTGTGGTCGGAAAAGATACTTGATACAATTTCAATTTTCTTAAATTTACCAAGGCTTGATTTGTGACCCAAGATATGATCTATCCTGGAGAATGTTCCATGAGCACTTGAGAAAAATGTGTATTCTGTTGTTTTTGGATGGAATGTCCTATAAATATCAATTAAGTCCATCTTGTTTAATGTATCATTTAAAGCTTGTGTTTTCTTATTTATTTTCATTTTGGATGATCTGTCCATTGGTGAAAGTGGGGTGTTAAAGTCCCCTACTATGAATGTATTACTGTCGATTTCCCCTTTTATGGCTGTTAGTATTTGCATTATGTATTGAGGTGCTCCTATGTTGGGTGCATAAATATTTACAATTGTTATATCTTCTTGGATCGAACCCTTGATCATTATGTAGTGTCCTTCTTTTTCTCTTCTAATAGTCTTTATTTTAAAGTCTATTTTGTCTGATATGAGAATTGCTACTCCAGCTTTCTTTTGGTTTCCATTTGTGTGGAATATCTTTTCCTATCCCCTCACTTTCAGTCCGTATGTGTCCCTAGGTCTGAAGTGGGTCTCTTGTAGACAGCATATATATGGGTCTTGTTTTTGTATCCATTCAGCCAGTCTGTGTCTTTTGGTGGGAGCATTTAATCCATTTACATTTAAGGTAATTATCGATATGTATGTTCCTATTCCCATTTTTCTTAATTGTTTTGGGTTTGTTTTTGTAGGTCTTTTCCTTCTCTTGTGTTTCTTGCCTAGAGAAGGTCCTTTAGCATTTGTTGTAAAGCTGGTTTGGTGGTGTTGAACTCTCTCAGCTTTTGCTTTTCTGTAAAGGTTTTAATTTCTCCATCAAATCTGAATGAGATCCTTGCTGGGTAGAGGAATCTTGGTTGTAGGTTTTTCACCTTCATCACTTTAAATATGTCCTGCCAGTCCCTTCTGGCTTGCAGAGTTTCTGCTCAAAGATCAGCTGTTAACCTTATGGGGATCCCCTTGTGTGTTATTTGTTGTTTTTCCCTTGCTGCCTTTAATATGTTTTCTTTGTATTTAATTTTTGACAGTTTGATTAATATGTGTCTTGGCATGTTTCTCCTTGGATTTATCCTGTATGGGACTCTCTGTGCTTCCTGCACTTCATTAACTATTTCCTTTCCCATATTAGGGAAGTTTTCAACTCTAATCTCTTCAAATATTTTCTCAGTCCCTTTCTTTTTCTCTTCTTCTTCTGGAACCCCTATAATTCGAATGTTGGTGCATTTAATGTTGTCCCAGAGCTCTCTGAGACTGTCCTCAGTTCTTTTCATTCTTTTTTCTTTATTCTGCTCTGCAGTAGTTATTTCCACTATTTTATCTTCCAGGTCACTTATCCGATCTTCTGCCTCAGTTATTCTGCTATTGATCCCTTCTAGAGTATTTTTAATTTCATTTATTGTGTTGTTCGTCATTGTTTGTTTCATCTTTAGTTCTTCTAGGTCCTTGTTAAATGTTTCTTGCATTTTGTCTATTCTATTTCCAAGATTTTGGATCATCTTTACTGTTATTATTCTGAATTATTTTAATTATTTCCTTTTCGTTTGTTAGGTCTGGTGGGTTTTTATCTTGCTCCTTCATGTGCTATGTGTTTTTCTGTCTTCTCATTTTGCTTATCTTACTATGTTTGGGGTTTCCTTTTTGCAGGCTGCAGGTTCGTAGTTCCGCTTGTTTTTGCTGTCTGTCCCCAGTGGCTAAGGTTGGTTCAGTGGGTTGTGTAGGCTTCCTGGTGGAGGGGACTAGTGCCTGTGTTCTGGTGGATGAGGCTGGATCTTATCTTTCTGGTGGGCAGGTCCACGTCTGGTGGTGTGTTTTGGGGGTGTCTGTGGACTTATTATGATTTTAGGCAGCCTATGTGCTAAAGGGTGGGGTTGTGTTCCTGTCTTGCTAGTTGTTTGGCATAGGATGTCCAGCACTGTAGCTTGCTGGTCGTTGAGTGAAGCTGGGTGTTGATTTTGAGATGGAGATCCCTGGGAGATTTTCGCCGTTTGATATTACGTGGAGCTGGGAGGTCTCTTGTGGACCAGTGTCCTGAAGTTGGCTCTCCCACCTCAGAGGCACAGCACTGACTCCTGGCTGCAGCACCAAGATCCTTTCATCCACACGGCTGCTGGTCTAGGAGAGTCTCCTGGAGAGCTGGGACGGCTGTGCTCACGCTGGGGCGTGGGCACTGGGGGCAGCCATATTCGGGAGCTCTGGCAGGTGGATTCTTAACCACTGCGCCACCAGGGAAGTACCTTAAGTGAGTTCTATTGAGAGCAGCCTTAAATCATTTTTAGAAGAGTGAAGGGTAATACTATGAATCAAGAAAAGTAATGTTTTCAGGGCCTCACAGGACTCGAGAGGAACAGAGCTCGCATGTTCTGATTCCACATCTCGTGTTTTTTCTCCTGCACGACGATGCCCTCTCGACAGGGGAATATCTGGAAGGATGGGGTTTGGTGTAGCTTCTCAATATAAATTTGTTGTATGCGAGAGGGAGTTTTCTTTGTTGTCACTTCTAGTTAATCTACTTAGTTGATGGGAGGAGGATGCTTGCTTGTACTATACTCCTGCTGCCCCCTGGGTTTGGAAGAGAAAGGACCTCTCTTCCTCCTCTTTCCCACACACAATAGCACAACTCACACACACACACACACACACACACACACACACACACACACACACACAGCCTCCAGCCACATGCACACAAAAACAACCACTTGCATACATACATACCCCACACATACACAAACTTCACACACGCACAACATGTGTAACACATGCACAGGACACACTTCACACATGCCACACAAACACATGCAATCACACCACACAGACAGACTTCACTTGCGCATGCCACATACACCATACATGCATATCTCACCAACCGACACACGTCACACACCATGCGTGCAACCACACACACACATACACCCATCACATGTATACCACACATGCGTATCACACACACACACTCGTGCACACACTTCATGCATACACACACCCAGCACAGCACACCCCACTTATAAACATCACACGCATGCACACCGCACTTTGTACGTACTCACGAACACACATGCTCACCCCCCTCCCTCCTGTCTGCTTCCCGGGGGTGTGACTTACCACGTTTCTAGAGAGAGGCCAATTTTTCTTTTTTAGATATGACTCATTTAAGCTTGGGCATTTGGGGGCTGGACGAACACCTCTGGAAAATTCTCAAGCTTCAGTGAAATCAGACCTCTGTTGTAGTTTCTTTTGTTGTTGTTGTTTTATGTATCATGAATCCGTAACTTAGGTACACCTGTATCACAATATGGGCAAACTCTAAATGATTTCGGGGAACTCCTCCCTGATTTGTACTCGTCTGTCTCTCCATTTACCCTAGCGGTGAGTGACTTGAACTAGAGAATTGTGGACAGCCCCATCTAAGAGTGTGGGCATTTGGGGCCTACATCTAAGTCCCACGAGAGAAGCCAAGCAGAGCCAGCGTCAGTTCGACCTTTATCCTAGGTCATAGGTGGTGTTTTCTGCAGGGCTGGCAGGGTGACAGATTCCTGCATTGTCATAAGCACCTTCTCGAGATTTTCACACAGAAGTAATTTGATAGAACTTCGATAGCAAAACTGGAGAAGCTGAGGCGGAACAGGGCAGGGAAGTTAGTCACGTTAACACCAACTTCCGTTGTTTGGCTTTTCTTTCCCAGCTCCCCCTTCACATCGCAGAGACGCGGCACACAGAGGCAGAAGCAAGAGCAGAGACCGGGGCAGCGGGGAGTCTCTTCCATCTGCTGCAGCTTCTGCCCAGAGGTCCTGCCCCCCCAGTCCAGATCCCACCGGCCGCGGGTCTCCCCCGGACGATGGGCCTGTCAAGGATCTTGCCCACAAGTTCACGCACTTGGGAAGTCAGGAGTGCCCTCCGCCTTCCTCAGGCTCGTCTGCGGCGTCCAATCTTGGAGGAACCGGTCAAGGGGGAGCAAGCCAGAGGTTTGCAGAGAATGGCAGTCCAGAGGATCTTTTCTATGGGAATCACAGCAATACTTACGTCACTTTTGATTCGACATCAGCTCCCAAGTGGAAGGGCCCCGCATCCTGGCAGAATGACCAAGACACTGGTAGAGAGAGTTTGTTTTCTTCCAGTCAGGCTGTCTCCTTCTCGCCTCTTGGTTCTCCACAGATACCTGAAACCGTCACCACCAGAAAGAGCACGGCCATCCTTTCCTCGGACTGTGTGAACACGGAGGGCAGACGTGGGAATCAAGACAGCCAGCATTTCCCGCTTTTTAATAATAACGTCGATGACATGGCTACAGATGCCACTTCCGTGAGATTGTTAAATCATAAAACCACAGCCAGTTGGCAGAGAGAAAAATCTTTACCTAGGGGTCAGGACACCGGAGTGACTCGCAGCCATCTGCAGCCCGCTGGCCAAATGACGGCTGCCGACGATGGGGCCACGGCCTTTGTTAATGGTAAACACACAGAGGAGACATTCTGGGCTAGTCTGTCCACAGTGCCCCCAAATGGCTCTAGTAAAGTGATAGATGAGACTACCGATGTAGGTAAAACTGATGCCACTAGTTTGGGCTTCACGTCGGCAGTCAGTGGGGAGAAAGACATGTTATGCTCTGAAAGTCAGAGGCTGACAAGCCAGGTTCCGCCCACACATGGGGAGACCACTGCCCCGACACAGAGCGGCACTCACTCTGCCCAGGGTCCCTCATTTTACACCTTCCTTAAGCAACAGAGCTGCCGCCTGAGGGACCCATGGTCGGAACTCTGCTCAAATGTCTGTTCCCCCTGCCAGCGAGATCACAACAAGGGCTCGGGCTGGGCTCTGTGTGAGTCCCTGAGGGACAGAGAGGGGCTCCATGTCTCATGTCTGCAACACAGCAGCTAGGGCTAGTGGTTTCTCTTTGCGTGTCCCTTAGCAGTATTAAAGGGCAAAGGGGTTTTTGTTAAGGAGCACTTCCGATGAGGAGATTGACATATGAAGATGGAAGGACCAACCCTAGAACTGTATAGAATAAGTGCTACATTTATTCAGAACAGGAATAGTTCAACTATGGTTTAAGAAATAAACATAACTCTCAGGTGCCCCAGATGTTCATGTTTGCTTTCATGTCTAGGCTCTCATTAGCAGCAGTACATGAATCATAAGCATTTTCTTGAACGTGGCCCCTATTTCAGATATTCTTCCCCACTGTAAGACCAGATATCTTGATTTTCGGTTTCAATATTAGGGTCAGCATACATGCATCCTCTTTTGTTTTGTAGATTCCGTATCTGACGTTGCGAGTACCGAATGTTCTACGAGGGATGAACATGGCTCAAACGAAATTTGTCTTGACCATCTGTATAAGGGTTGTCAACTTAGTGAGTAACTTACTTAAGGACTTTCTAGAAGCAGAACCTTTATTAATAGTAATATGGCTAACATTTACTGTGTACTGTGTGTCAGGTGCAATGCTAAGAATCTTACATTCATCTTCTTTAAACTTCACATCAACCCTAGGTTCTGTTGTTAACCCATTTCGCAGAGGCACAAACCACCCACTTCACCACTGCATGATATTATACGTTCTCCTTTTACAATTCAGTTTTAGGTGATCTGTTACGCTTACTCAGGGACCCATCTTTTTGCACACAAAAAGCAAACAAAAGTATCCTAGCAGACACATTTTCAAAGTTTGTGTCCTGTCGTGATTTAGGCATTGCCTCTCTTCTGGGCCATGGGCTCTAGTCGCCCCTCAACGTGTGTACTGAGGGACCCGTGCTCTACACGACCGACATCTTGTGTGTCGTTGCAGTCAATGAGCCACCCCTGTCCACACTGTTGCCTCCCACCAGGATTCCTGCAGAAATGGTTCCCACGGGGCAGCTTGGGACACAGAGCTGCCCTCTCACTCTTACACCGCTCTTTCCCTTTCATGCCTCCACCCCAGGCCTAGGCATCATGTCTGATTCATTTGCTTGATGACTTAGTGGTCTTAGACTCATTCACCTTGTGTCTGAAAAGGAGATTCTGCCCTGCGTTCCCTAAATCAAAAATCTTTAAAATATTTTCTTTTTAATTATGGTAAAATACACAAAACAGATTTTACCATCTTAAATATTTTTAAGTGTACAGCTCAGTAGGGTTCATTACATTCGTACTGTTGCACAACCAATCTCCAGAATTCTTTTTATCTTGTAAAACTGAGACTCTGTACCCATTAAACAACAACTCCTCCTTTCCCACTTCTGGCAGGGAAGCCCCTGGCAGCCGCCATTTTGGTTTCTGTCTATAAGTATGACTTCTCTACGACCCTCGTATGAATGAACTCACACAGTATTTGTCTTTTTCAGACACTGGCTTATTTCACTTAGTACAGTGTCCTCAAGGTTTATCCACGTTGTAGCCGTTGTGAGAATTTCCTTCCTTTTTAAGGTTGAATACTATTCCATTGTATTCTATCACATTTTGTTTATCCATTCATCCATTGATGGGCACTTGAGTTGCTTCTACCTTTGGCTGTTGTGTTTAATGCTGCTATGAACACAGGTGTACAAGTAACTGTTTGAGATTTGCTTTCAGTTCTTTTGGGTATATACCCACAAGTGGAATTGCTGGATTATATGGTAAATGTATGTTTAAGTTTTTGAGGAACTGCCACACAGTTTTCCATAGCAGCTGTAGCATTTTCTATTTTCACCAGCAACGCACGAGGGTTGCAGTTTCTCCACATCCTTGCCAACACTTGTTAATTTGTTTTTGTTTGTTTGTTTATAGCAGCCGTTCTAATGGGTGTGAGGAAGGTTATACTTTTTGAGTCAGCCAAATCCCAGGCAGTGCCACTCTGGATTTCCTTGTGATGTCTAAGTCTGCCTCTTTTTATTCTAAAGTAGTAACACATCTTTTAGACGTTTCAAAACGGTTGAAACATAATGCAAATTGTGAAAAATAGAACTGTTTTCTGTACTCCTGTATTATGGACTTCTAACATTAATTCATTCTTCAGCAAGCATTCATTGAATGGTCATCTTTTTCATGCCCAGCCCTCTGCCAGTGAAGCAAGGGAGAAGTAAGCTAAACAATGATGCAGGCCTTTTTTCAATGAGTTTGTTGTTAAGGTGGGGCATCAAAACAGCCACAAATTTGGGAGCTCCCTGGCTCCCTGGCAGTGGTTAGGACTCCGCACTCTCACTGCCGGGGGCCCGGGTTCCATCCCTGGTCGGGGAACTGAGATCCCACAAGCTGCGCGGTGTGGCCAAAAACAAACAAACAAAACATGCACAAATTAGAAAACTGCGTAAAATGAGTAAATACGTAAATAAAGGACAAACTGAGTCCCGAGCACTGGCTGAGGGAATACAAAACATAAGTCAGTTCAGAAGAGCACGAGATTAGTGAGGGAATTCTTCTGGGAGAGATGAATTTTAGGTCAGGGCTTCAAGGAAACACAAAAGCAGTTGCCTATGCTGGAGAGCAGTTTGTCTCAGTAAATCCACGTGTGGGGTGCAGAAAGGGTAACTGTAAATTTATAATGATCTCAGATTTCCATGTGGGTAACATGGCTTTTTGGGGAGCAGAGAATTTTGTTTTCTGATGAGTCTCCATGGGTAATAATGGAACCTGGAGTTTGGGGCAATGCAGGTAGGGGCCAGCATGAGCACAGGTGTAGCTGGGAAATGTGCCTGCAGGGCAGGATGGGAAAGGTGGGCCGTGAAAGGATGGGGAGAGTCAGCAGTGAACTTGGCCGAATTGCTGAGACTTCTTTTCTGTCTTTTTAGAGAGGTGCAACAAAGTTCACTTCCACCTGCCCTACCGGTGGCAGATGTTACTTAAAAACACCTGGATGGACCTCCCGTTCATGGAGGATATAGAGAAGGCCTTTTGTGACCCCCAAGTCTGCAAGTAAGTTGGTGACCGGTCTGGCTTGTGAGATGCACAATATCATCGGAAGAAAGCCCAGTGCTATGCTTATGGGAAGAAGAAAAAGCAGTTTTCCTTCAGAATCCCATTCAGGTTAACTCTTGAGATTAAAAATGGCAAATGCCTGCTGAGTTAATGAAGAAAAATACATAAGTGGGGCAGGTTTGAAGTCACTCAGAGCCTGGCTATTACAAGGGACTCTGGGAGTATTTGCTAACTCAGGTGAAATAAGCAGGGACACAAATATGTGTTTAGTTAATATTTGTCAGTGTGTCCCGCAGAACAACACAATGCGTAGGTTGGTTTGTATTCCTATCAGCTCATCGTAGGACTATTACAAGTACTAAATGATGAGCTCAGAAGAACTTTGACTTAATTTCATAGTTTGAGAAAATGATTTGAGTCATTTCATATAGTTCTAGGGCAGGATTTTGTTGTATACTTTAGCATTTTATACCTTCCTCTGTGTTCGCTATTTCCTCTACCCTGGAGGTTTCTAAGAGGCTACCTTATATTTCTGCTTCTATTAGGGCTGATATGGGTGATACCACCCATGACCATATTTATAAGCTGCATCCTGTTTTACAAGGAAATTCTTTGGGGGGAAAAATATGGATGTGTCGTCGTCTGCAAATTTAGTGAATTTTTGGTAGAGATTCTGTGTTGCAACCTTTTGCCACTAGAGGGTGGCGTCAGCTGTTTTGCTTCTAGGGGTATTTCTCCCCCCAGGTAAATCTGAAGCAGTGTTTTTCAACCTCAGCGCTATTGACTTTTGGGACCAGATAATTATTTGTTCTGGGGGCGGCGGTTTAGCATCATTTCCTGGCTTCCACCCACTGCATGCCAGTTGTGATAAACAAAAACGTTTTTCGACATTGTCACGTGTTCCCTGGGTCACAAAATCGCTCCTGGTTGAACATCACTGAGCTAGGAGGTATTTCATAGAGCAGTAACTCTTAAACTTTTTGGTCTCAGGAGCCCCTATATAGTCTTAAAATGTATTGAGGATCCCAAAGAACTTCTGTTTATGTGGATTATAGCTATTTATATTTACCATATTAAAAATCACAACTGAGAAAAATTAAATATTTACTGATACATTAAAAATAACAATAATAAACTCATTCGTGTTAACATAACATTTTTTGATAATTATATATCTAACTTATATACAGTTATATGCATATATAACTGTATATAAGTAAAACTATAAAAATAACTTTTCCAAAACAAAACCAAACCAAATTCACTGAGAAGACTGAAATTGTTATATATTTTTGCAAATCTCTTTATTGTGAAATCAAACATCATGTAGCCTCTGGAAAACTCCATTGTGCACCTGTGAGGGTATGAAGGTGAAAAAGACAGGTGATGTCTTAGTATCATTATGAAAATAACTGTGACCTTGCTGGCTCCCGAAAAGGTCTTGGACCACACTTTGATAACTATTTGAATAATAATTGAAAAAAACTGACCTACTGTGAGTTTCTAACTGACTTTCTAATAAACATTGAGCCAATCCATTGTTTTGTGTGGGCACAGTTGTCTATGGGGGATATTTTTTGAGGGAAGAACACATTCTGTGACACCGTTGAATATGTGGGGCAGGCAGGTTACATTACCTCTCTGTAGTTCAGTTTTTTCTTTTATGTGTAAGACCGAAAGCTGTATAAGGGAAATTCAAAGATCCCTTTCAGCTCTCAAGGTTTAATACTATCCTCTTATTAGGGAAGACCAGAGTGTAGAAAACAGAAGCATTTTGTTTCAGTGAAGCATTTTGTTAACACTAAACTTTTCCCTCTCAGCATTTCTATTGGAAATTATAAAATCAGTTTCCAGAAGATGACTTGTGATTATAAACCCATCCGACGTCTCTCCACGCCTTCATCTGTCACGATGCCGGCCGGTTCTCTCTTCACCACAAAATGGATTTGGTACTGGAGAAATGGATATGACAAATGGGTGCAATATGGAGAGAAGGTGAGTACCATTCCTCCTTGTGGACGCTCTTGTATAAACTTGCCAACTTCAGAAGAAACTAGTAGTACAGTGTCTGACACCCACGTGGCTCCCCATGGAGCATGGACGTGGTAGAGGAAGTGGTGCTTTTTTACATGATACCCAGCAAGCATGGACTCCGATTGCATCATAAAAAATTATAATTATTTTTAAGGAACTCCTTGATCCATGAGCCAGCCAATATCCTTCTTTCCTTGCTATCGGGGCCTGGGCTGGAACCTTGAGCTAGCTTTCTATGTACTAGTACATAAATGTACAGAGACTACTGCTTTCAGCCAGAAGAGGAGGCAGGACTGAGAAATCAGAAGACTGATATAGATGGTTACTGGGATGCAGTCAGGGTCTGGATTCAGATGGACTAGAAGATTCTAGACTTACCCGCACAGGGACATAGTAAAGGGAGAGAAGTTCATTTTTTTTTAATTTAATTTAATTTAATTTTTAAAAATATCTTTATTGGAGTAGAATTACTTTACAGTGGTGTGTTAGTTTCTGCTTTATAACAGTGAATCAGTTATACATATACATACATCCCCATATCTCCTCCCTCTTACGTCTCCCTCCCACCCTCCCTATCCCACCCCTCTAGGTGGTCACAAGGCACCGAGCTGATCTCCCTGGGCTATGCGGCTGCTTCCCACTAGCTATCTGTTTTACGTTTGGTAGTGCATATATGTCCATGCCTCTCGGGAGAGAAGTTTAGATAAGCAGAGCTTCTGTCTAGTATCCTTTCTTTCCTTTGGTTCATAGGATTAGAGAAAGAGAGAGAGAGGGAGGGAGTGAGCTTAAGTAGGCAATGAAATCAGAGTGATGAGAAAGAGAAAAGAAAAGCAAGAGATGGAAATGAAGCCAAAGCAGGGACGAGGAAATGCCGGCGTCGGATTCTCTAGGGTTAGAAGTGGACGGGCTACACATATGGCTCTGCGCTCCCTAGCTGTCAAAGCAAGCAAAGAAACACTATGTTATATGGTCCCCTGTGCCTCCGTGAAAAGACCATTCCAGTTACTCAGGAGAAGCACGGCTTTTTCTCTGTTAGTGAGGCCTGAGAAAAGGGTCTCCTACGGGGCCACACAGAGGGGACCTTGTGTGCTGTGGTGAGTGAGGTCCTCAACCTTGGTCCCACCATCCGTGCAGTACATGGCGGTTTCCCAGTGGTCTTAGCGGCAGATACGTGCTATCGAACAATCTTTCACAGAACCTAAATGAGCGAACTAGGGTGAAGCAGAGGTGCCCTGTGCAAAGAGGACGGGGCTCAGGGCTCTTTGCTTTCCCCTCCTGCGGTGACCTGTCAAGCACCTCGGCGTGAAAACCCCTGTGATATTTAGCTTCGTACGGGCTCTTCTTACATTTAAGCCGAGGATGGTGTCAAAGTGCAGTTCCATAAAGGTGATTCCGTGAGGTGCCTGTGGAAATAGAAATTATAAACTCAAATTCTTTAGCCTTGGTTATTAAATAAAATAATTAAATAAAACGAAACGAAACGAAATGAAATTAAAATAGTAAACTATAGGTCTCAATGGTTCTTATGTCAAATACTTGCAATTTTCAGTAAGATAGGGGAGAAGGGTTAGAAAATATTTGTATTCTAGGGACATCATGATCCCAGAGACCAAAAGGAACTTTAAGGGGTAAAAGATCATATTTAAATTTACACAGGTTCTGTCACTCATGTCCCCTAGTAAAACATCAAGAAACTTCCTGATAAAACTTCTTTAATATGAAGTTCTCCCTGGGATATTCAGTCTGTGTTAAATGCACAGTTCTAGAATGTAACTTTCTACCTACGAACACAAAAAATGTCATAGTCATTGAATCTGTGGCACTTGTCTGTTGTAAGAAATGGAATGTGTTCTTTGAGGATGTGAATAAACTCTTACTGCCTCATATTAGTTAGACCCATCATTATATAAATTGAGTGGGCACTTCTGTTATAAAAGAAAAAAAAAAAAAAAGGAAGGACGGGAAAACAGGCCCTGGGTTTGGTGTTTTCCTTGCTGGTCATCCAAGTAAAATAAAATTGGTGGTACCGGGAGATCTGAAACACAAACATAAGTTGCAGCCTGGTTTCTTTCATAGTTCAGTGTATTATGTATTATGGTCCAAGTTTACAGCTGTTTGATGACCTGGTTTGATCCAGTGGACAGGTTAGAATATTTAGAGAAAAGCGTGGACTGAATAGCTTTCAGACAGAGCCCTACAGCTTTTATTTCTTGCAACTGAATTTTTAATAAGAGTTGCGCATATATGTGTAGCTGATTCACTTTGTTATAAAGCAGAAACTAACACACCATTGTAAAGCAATTATACTCCAATGAAGATGTTAAAAAAAAAAAAAAGAAAAGAGTTGGGCAACTGAGATTTCCGGGTTAGGAACCTCTCTGGTAGGAACTGGGAGAAGTAGAAACTTTTGCCAACAAAGGGTAGATGCATATGTTTGACAGTGAACCCTCTGGAAGGTAGAATTGATATATGGCAGTTCAGGTGCTTAACCAGGACTTGTACCTACATGGATGGTGGACCAGGAGAGGACGGTGGGCAGCAATGGTGCAGGATGGAGTTACAGCAGGAGTGACTGGAGGGCAGAGCCAGGTAGCAGTCATGGGCTTTGCATCAATCAGGGGGTGCAGATCCAGACCCTCAAGATGTTTACCAGCAGATAGCCGAGCTTAGTAGCTGTGAAAGCTGGTCTTTTGGGGCAGGAGTCCATGACCTGAGGGAATTGCCCAGGACAAGGGCAAGCCATAGCTCTAGAAAGCCGAGATCAAGGCAAACATGCAGGCACAAGACAAAAGCCAAGACCTGGTAACTGAAACTGAGGTATAAATTCAAGTGTTCTGGGAGAATGCATAATTGAAGGCTCTACCATTCATTCATTCATTCACTCACCCATTCAGAACTGGAGTACAGTGAGGGCAGAGCCAGAGGAATGTCCCCGTGAACCATGAGAGGCTGTGCAGATGCTCAGACACTGACTTAATGGCCTCGTTCTGTCCGGTATGCCAACCACTAGCCATATGTGGCTATTTAATTTTTTCTTTTTCCCCCAGAGAAGGAAGGATTTATTACTTGCAGCAAGGAAGAAGAACACTGGGGATCTTTCCCAAAGCAATGTCTCTGGGGCTATTTAATTTTAAACTTAAATTAATTAAACTTAAATAAAATTAAGAATCAGTTGTTGTCACACTAGTCACACTTTAAGTGCTCTACCAGCAGCTGTCCCAGCAGCCACATGTGGCTCGTGGCTACCGTATAGGACAACACAGAGAAATTTCCATTGTCAAAGAAAGTTCTAGTGAATATGGCTGACATGGACCCTAAAGCCTTGCTGGTCAAAGTCAGGTCCGCAGACCAGCAATGTCAGTGTCATCTGGGAGATGTTCAAAATGCAGGCTCTGGGGCTTCCCTGGCGGCACAGTGGTTAGGAACCCGCCTGCCAATGCAGTGGGCACGGGTTTGATCCCTGATCCGGGAAGATCCCACGTGCTGCGGAGCAACTGAGCCCGTGCGCCACAGCTACTGAGCCTGTGCTCTAGAGCAACTAAGCCTGCGAGCCACAACTACTGAGCCCACACACCTCAAGTCCGTGCTCCGCAACAAGAGAAGCCACGGCAATGAGAAGCCTGTGTACCGCAAGGAAGAGTAGCCCCAGCTCGCCACAACTAGAGAAAGCCCGCTTGCAGCAACGAAGACCCAATGCAGCCAAAAATAAAATTAATTAATTAACTTTAAAAAAATGCAGGCTCCAGAACTCTTCCCCCACTTCCCCTGAATCATTATGCAAATTTTAACAAGATCTGGGTGATTTACAGTTACATTCAAGTTTGAAAGGCTTTGACCTAGAGTTTGCAGATTCCTTCCAGCCAGGAACAGGGTTCTGCAGAGCTGAGCAGGCAGTTGAGGGGTACAGGACTTTGGGGATGGGAAATTAAGGCAGAGATTCAAGTCATCAAACCAGGGTACCCAGGGCCCAGTGGTCCAGTGGTAGGATGCTGCACTTTCACTGCTGAGGACATGGGTTCAATCCCTGGTCAGGGAACTAAGATGCTGCAAGCTGCGTGGTACAGCCAAAAAAAAAAAAAAAAAAAGCACAAACAAAGAAAATCCCCAAAAATCCAGGGTGCCGAGAGGTGATGGCTGCCTTCCCCCACCCTTGCTCGCAGGTGTTTGCCCACTTAAGCCATTCTTTGGGGTCTGAGGAAGGCATACGGTTTCCCAGCGAATCATCTAATCATGGAAACTCAGTTTCCTACTGCCCACCCTGGATGGCAGTCTCTTTTACAATCATCCCGATAGATGTCCCAGCAGCTGTTGCAACGAACATCGTTGTGGTATGACGTAATTGTTCATGACTGTAGTTCAGAAAGTTCTGCTGAAGTTAGCCTTCTTGTTCCTTCCTCCCATTTGTCCTGGTTCTACCTCCAGAAACACATCAAGTTTATTCCTGCTTTGCACTGTGTACAAATACTTGAACCCAGTTTTCCTGTGCCACCATGTTCCTCTCCAGGCTAAGAGACCTCTCTATCTGGGACGCCTTCCTTGGAAGCTTTCGTTCTGGTTCTCCCCCTTTACATCCTGCGGACATTTCCATTAGGGAAGGGGAATGCGATGGATGTAGCGGAAGCCTGCAGAGTCTGGCCTGTCATTAAAGGGACTGGGAGCCCCTGCCCACCACCGGCTGCCAACAGGATCTTGCTGTCATCTTCCATTCTAGATCACGAGGAACAAGAACTCCTTACCATTAGATATTGGGAACCCCTGCTCTTGGGGGCTTATATCTGGTCTGTCATCCCTGACATAGGGTGGGGACAATGGAATGGTGGCCTAGTCTGCCCCCTTGCTAGGATAACACACTTCCCTTTACTTCCCTTTCTGGTGTTCAGACCCATCATATGTGCCTTGAGGCTGGAGATTATATCGTTCCATTTTGGGGGTGCCCCTTTCATTATAGCCGGAGGAGAAGGGCTAGGTCACTCTCATTTGGACAGCAGTACACCTATTGGAGTTCTACATGCCTTCATACCAGCTTTAAACTGTGCTTTTTTATCGTGTGATGGGCTGATAGCTGTGATGTTCTACTTCATGGCAGGATGTTGGATTCTGTTAGACATCATGTCTGCACGTTGGGTACCAGTTGCTCTGTACACTTGAGTCATATTTTATGGAGTGTAAAAGACTTGCAAAGAGCTTTGTTTTTCAGGCCTCCACCAAGGGTATGGTCAGTTTCTGCAGCGCAGAGCGTGCTCTCAGCCCCGCGGTGGAGACTACAGAAGGGTGTGACGTGGTCCCACCCAGGAAACTTGGCAGTCTGATATGAAAGGCAGGGTGCATTCCAGTTCAAATCCCACGGCTAAAATAAAGTTATATAAAATATCATAGTAGAAATTTCTTAAAAGCCTACCCTGAAGTCTTTACCTTTTTTTTTTTTTTTTTTTAATTAGAAAGACAATGAGCACATTTCAAACATCGACTCTTCATACCTGGAGTCTCTGTTTCTATCCTGTCGCAGGGGAATTGTGCCATTTCAGGCGGGTTCACAAAACTACGAGCTGAGTTTCCAAGGTAAGTCTTTGTGTTTGGCAGTGGTGCCTGTTGCTGGAATCCGGCCTGTGGCATCCGCGTGGGAGTGGGAATGGAGTAGCCCGGCGTGCTGTGCTCAGGACCCGGGTTCTTTTTAGCAAGGCAGGCAGTTCCGTGGGTGGGAGCCAGTGGCGGTCAGAAGACCTGTCCTCTGGAGCCTCGGCTCTGATGCAGAGTAGCTGGGGACAGCACCGAGCACCCTGTAAAATGGGGGCATTGGATTACGTGGTCTCTGGGGGTACTTCCGGCTCTGCCATTCTTAATTTCTGACTCTAGGTGGGCTGCTATCCAGACTGAGGCAGAATTTTCAGGTGCCGATGATAGCAGCAGAGACCTTGGGCCTGTGGGTGCCTTCTGAGTTTTATTTTATTTTATTCATTTATTTATTTATTTTTAAATTTATTTATTTTATTGTATTTATTTTTGGCTGTGTTGGGTCTCCGTTGCTGCGCGCGGGCTTTTTCTAGTTGCGGCGAGCGGTGGCTACTCTTTGTTGTGGCGCAAGGGCTTCTCATGGCGGGGGCTTCTCTTGTTGCGGAGCACGGGCTCTAGGCGCGCGGGCTCACTGTGGGATCTTCGTGGACCAGGGCTCGAACCCGTGTCCCCTGCACTGGCAGGTGGATTCTTAACCACTGCACCACCAGGGAAGTCCCCCTTCTGAATTTTAGAACCTTGCTGTTCCTTTTAGGCTTCATCATCTAGGTCAGTGGTTTTATCCATCACCTTTTCTAAAGACTTTGCCTTCCGCCATGTTTATTTGAGCCTCCATAGGAAGATTTTCTGCTTACCTTCTACCCATCTGTCTGTTGTGTTCAGTAAAAAACCAGGGCAGAAACTGCTCTCCCTCTGAATGTACTGTCCCATCGGCTGCATCCATGGGACATCCCCTGCGTGTGGTCAGATACTTGCCTTTCCAGGACCCAGCCCTATAGGTGCTTTGAAAGAGGTAAAGGAGATTTTGTCGGGTCTTTGACATTCCCAGGTTGTACCTGAGATTTGGGTCCTGTACCAGTTATGGTGTGTTAAGTCACATAGCTTTGAAGGGCCATTATACCAACTTCTGTGGAAAGCAACCTGGCAATACATATCAAGAGATATTAAAATATGCTTGCTTTTTTATTTTCTCAGGAATCTTTCTAAGGAAATAATTCACAAGAAAAAAATAAGCTATAGGCATAAAGGTCTCTGTTAAAGCCTTACTTATAGTACTGAAATAGAGGAATAGCTTGTGTACCAGTAAGGTAGTGACTGAACACATTAAGGTATTAAATTTCAGTGGAGTATTGGTCGGTTGTTAAAAATTATGATTATGAAAAGTGTGCAGTAAAAGCAAAATTTGATATTGTTAAATGAAGAAGACAGAACCCCAAGTTTGTATTTCTGTACTTTTTGGTTTTTATGTTATATTTAAAACAGAAATGAATTTTTTAAAAATTTAATGTGCATGATAAGTGCAGGAATGTATGCATGTGAACCAAGACTAGACGGCAACAGAGAAAAATAAAAATCTCCTCTGTTGGATGGTCAAATTAAAAATGTGTTTAAATTAAAAAAATTTTTTTTGGTGGTATTCTCTGTGGTGAAATGTGGTGGAGAGATGAGAACCAATATACCTTGTTCCTGAGTCTGAACAATTTTAGCTCCATAATTTTGTTCACTTGGTTCATAGAAACCAGTTCAGAGAAGTTTGCAGTGTTCCAGACTACTTTCTTTCTACTTCTTATTTGCTCTTATTCATTAAACTAGTATTAGAGTGTCAGTTGTGTGTTAGGCCCCGTTCTGGATGCTGGCAAACCAGGCAACTTCAGAAACTAATTACAGCTGCGGGGAAAATGAAGCAATGTGATGAGGCAGAAAGAGGATGGAGGAATCACGGGAGAGAACCTGCTTTTATCTGAGGAGGAAACTTTGGAAGGGAGGGGGCAGCCCATGCACATGGGAAGGAGGTGTGTAAGGGATGAGAGAAGATGTTGAAACTTAAATATTTTATGAGCTGGAAACCTTGAGAAGGTTTTGAGCAGGGCTGTGGCATGATCTGATTTGCTCTTTCTGTCATTGTTTGTTTTGTTGATGTTGAAGTAAAACTGTACTGAGGCGTAATTGCTGCAATAAGATGCGCCCATTTTAAGTGTGCAGTTGGATGAGTGCTGACAAGTGAGTGCAAATACTATTCTAATCAAGATCTAGAACGCTCCCATCGATCCAAAAAGTTTCCTTATGCCCCTTTGCAATCGGTCTCTCCTCTGCAACCGGTTTACTTTGTCACTATAGATTAGTTTTATCTGTTCTAGAATTCCATATACATAGAACCTTGTAGTGTGTACTCTGCATATGGCTCTCTTCTCTCACTCAGAATACTGTTCTTCACTCATCTATGTTGTTGCATATAGAGTAGTCCTTCCCTTTTCACTGCTGAGTAATATTCCATTGTAAGGATATACCATGGGGCTTCCCTGGTGGCACAGTGGTTAAGAATCTGCCTGCCAGTGCAGGGGACACAGGTTTGAGCCCTGGTCCGGGAAGATCCCACATGCCATGGAGCAACTAAACCCCTGCGCCACAACTACTGAGCCCGTGCTCTAGAGCCCGTGAGCTACAACTACTGAGCCCGCATGCCTAGAGCCCGTGCTGTGCAACAAGAGAAGCCACTGCAATGAGAAGCCCACGCACAGCAACCAAAGAGTAGCCCCTGCTCGCCACAACTAGAGAAAGCCCTCGCTCAGCAACAAAGACCCAACACAGCCAAAGATAAATAAATAAAATAAATTTTTAAAAAAATGGATATACCATGGTTTGTTTAGCCATTAACCTGTTGATGGGTATTTGGGTTGTTTTCACTTTTTGATTCTTGTAATAATGCTACTAGGAACGTTCAAACGCAAGTTCTCGTGTGGATGTAGCTTTTCATTTCTCTTGGATAAATACTAAGGAGTGGGATTGTTGGATTGCATGGGCAGTGTATGTTTAACTTTATAAGAAACTACCAAATTGTTTTCTAAAGTGGTTGCACCGTTTTATACTTTCACTAGCAATGTACGATGATTTACTTTTTAAAGAGCTCATGCTGCCTGCAGCTTAGACTTAGGTGTACAACATGTGTGAATTGAAAATGACAGTTCACATTTGAGGAAGGAAGAAACTTCTAAGATATAGCTACCACATTCCAACCCATAATCGTTGAAGCCTGTCATGGGTGACGTAATCTGGCTGCCCTGGCTCTCTTTACCACCTGACTTTGATTTAAAGATTAGATTAATTCCGGAATGCTCATTTACCTCTTTGTTTTCTGGGTCTTATACTAAGGGCAGTGAAGAATACAAGTTTTTATCATGAGTAATTTCCATCCAAAAGGATTTTCTCGATTCTTACATGTACAGTTGAGTCATGAATATTTGCTGTGTTACTAGCCTCTGAAAAATAACAATAAATCATTTCCTAGGACTGATTCTTGATTTGTGTTTTGTTTTTTCTGTCTAAAGGGATGATTCAGACAAACATAGCTTCCAAGACCCAAAAGGATATCGTCAGAAGGCCGACGTTTGTGTCTTACTGGGATGTGGAGCAGGTGAAACATGGACAAGTGTGAGTGTCTGGAACGCTGCTTGCCGGCACACGTTTGAGATGTTAACACGTTGACCTCGTTGAGTCGCTCATGAATCTGGACCCTGTTTTCTGAAATGTTCCTGCTCACATAACACTGCAATTTCCTTTTGCTTTAACAATGAGTGAGGTACTTGCTAAGCGGTACAGCGTGACTGAAAGAATTCTAGAGCAGGAAGTCTGTCTTTCCCTCCAATTCCTGGGGGACTTTGGGCAGATCTCTTACTCTGGGCTCAGCTTCTTCAGCTGGGAACGGCTGGTTGTTCCCGGGAAAGAATCAAATGCACAATTACTGGGTTTTTGTTTTGCTGTGGGTTCTTCTGGATATCTTTAGTTTTGTTGAGTGGATTTATAGGGGTGGGAGGCTGAGAAAGAAATGGAGAGAAAAAAAGGGATGTGGTAGCTGCCTGAGTAAAGGCTTTGGGGAAAGATAAACTTGATGAAAGGGGATTTGTAAAGGAAATTTTGCTGTGGGGATTCAGTGTGACGCCTCTGTCTGCTCATGAAACTCAGTCAAACCTACATTGCTCATGAACATTTTTGGAGTTGGATTTTGTTTTTTCCTGGGTGATGAGTGATTATGTAAAACAGACGTCGAGGCAGGTGTGAAGTCTGTGTTCTAATTAGGTCCTTTTGGTTGTAAGAATTAAGGTAGTCCATGGAAACAGGAAGTTACAAAAGGGATAAATGTGGTGTAGTAGGGAAAACAACGTTTTACAAGCCAAGGCTGGGGAGCTGAGCTCTCTGAGGGCCTTAGGACCGGGAGTTGGGTCCCAGTGCTGCTTTAGGGCCTGAGCAGCCTGGGGTCACAGATCTTTGCCTGTGACCAGGTTAACGGCCGGACTCTGGAGCTACATGTCTAGGCTCAGCTTCTGCCTGCTGCTTATTAGTTGTGTGCATTTGGACAAACTAATCACTCTGCATCCCCCGCATCTGTAACATGGGCTTGATCCTAGTACATTTGTCAAGTATATCTTAGCTGCTTTTCTTCTTATTCTTATTCCCCTGCTAAGAGACTCAGCAACCTTATCTGTATCTATGTGCATATCTGTCTTTATATCTCCTAAGACTTTTCTCTGTCTAATGCTTGACAATTTTAACCTCATTATTCCAATCTTTTTTTTTTTTTTTTTTTTGCGGTACGCGGGCCTCTCACTGTTGTGGCCTCCCCCGCTGCGGATCACAGGCTCCGGACGCGCACAGGCTCAGCGGCCATGGCTCATGGGCCCAGCCGCTCCGCAGCATGTGGGATCTTCCCAGACTGGGGCACGAACCTGTGTCCCCTGCATCGGCAGGCGGACTCTATTCCAATCTTTATATCCCTTCAGCTGTACCTTCTGCCACTACTACCCAATTTTCTCTGAATTTCTTAATTCCAGCTCCCAAGAATTAGAATCGGATCAGCCTAGCCAGCTAAGCTTCCCTCCAGTTCTTTTAACATTCAAATGAATAAAGTAAAAATATCGCAGTGTTGAGAGGCGTCAAGTACACTCCCACCTGTCTCCCCTAGCATAATCCTCTACCTCTTCTCTCCCCTCCACAAATATCAGCTCCTCAAAGCTCTTGAAATATTCTGTATGATGAATGGTACGTAGTGATACTAAATAGTCAGCTAAGTGAGTGAGTGAATAAAATGAATTGAGAAAACTGTTCGTGGGCGGCTGTGGAGAGAACCAGCTTGAATCTTGCTGTCATGAGCCCAGAGGGGACACACTGCTTTAGGACAGACTAAGGGCTGTGAGTATTATTTTGAACAGCCCAAAGAGAAATGAACTATAGCGTTGTTGATGAGCACCTTACAACGTATTAATTGAATTTGTTCTGCACTATACTAGCATAGTATGGAAATCAGAGCTTAAAATATAAATTGGGACCAATTTCTTTCATTCCAAAAGAATCTTCATTTTACAGAAGGCGGTTTTTTGTTTTTTTTTTTTTTTGCGGTATGCGGGCCTCTCACTGTGGTGGCCTCTCCCGTTGCTGAGCACAGGCTCTGGACGCGCAGGCTCAGCGGCCATGGCTCACGGGCCCAGCCGCTCCGCGGCATGTGGGATCCTCCCAGACCGGGGCACGAACCTGTGTCCCCTGCATAGGCAGGCGGACTCTCAACCACTGCACCACCAGGGAAGCCCCAGAAGGGGGTCTTTAAAGAGTTTTTTTCCTTAAAGCATTTTTAAAAATTTAATTTTCTCATTATGGAAAATTTCAAACTTAAAATTGTACAATAAATCCCTATGTATTGTACATGTTAGTAGAGAACACCCACGTGTATGGTTACTCTGAAATACAGTTCATCCAGGAAAGGCAGGATTCTTTCCCCTATACCCCTATTTTAGTATTTATCACTTGACAAAGAAGCTGTAAGACAAACTTAATGCTAACACATTAGGACCTTTGAAGGTTAAGCAGAAATGTAAAAAAGAGTCAAGGCTTTTACATTTTAAATCAATGGGAAAATAACAATTTACCAAATTATGAATGATTGCCACCTTTTTTAAAAGCATGATTACTGATATGTGTGTACCAGGAATATGCAGGGATGTAGTCCAAAGAAGATACAAAGGGGAAGTTTTCTGAGGAACCTCACCTTCGTTGAAGTTAAGCACAGAAGGTGATTTGGGCACATGAAATGGGGAGCCAGGTGAATTTCTTTCTCTGTCTTGTTTGCAGCCATCAGCAGGTGAGGACCCAACCAGAGCCTTTCACCTCGGTATTTAGTCCTCAACGGGGCACGTGCACCTCATCCTCAACTGGCTATGAGGTACTTGGTTTTTACTTTTTAGTGGGTGAATTGTTTAAAGATGGGACAAAGTACTTTGCTACAAATGTGTGTATTTGAGTGAATGAATGAGTGAAGGAGTGAGTGAATCGCTTCTGCAAAACCCTTGAATCAAGATGCAAAGGCTGACATCTAAATGGTGATTGTGTCATGTGCCACTTTCCCAGAGAACAAGTCTTCTCCAGGGCACGTCATTGTTTCCAGAGTCCAGGCATACACGATCTCCTTGGGATAGATCCTCACAACAAACTTGTAAAATAGATATTCGATTCCCTACCTTACAGATGAGAAAACTGGAACTCACAGTAAAAGCAACTTGTCGTTAGTTGGAGTTAACAAACAAGTTTCTATGGGAGTTGAAGTGTGCCTTACCTTAGCACCTTGCCTGGTTGGGGCGAGACTCTTCCTGGATCATTTAGCCTCCACATCAGACTCCAGCTTTGGGTGCAGGCAGCTCTGCTTGGGCTCCTTGGGTACCTCCAATGCCTCTGCCCCTGCACTGGCCTTAGGCAGGGAACTCACCAGGTCATTGGACTAACTAAGTCACACACCTGGGGATGGGGTGGGGACGCTCCGTTTGCCTTCAGGCATAATGCTCTGTTAGCCTGAAGTCAGCCTGAACAGACGGGCTCCATGCCATCTAGTTCATCGCCGGAATGGACTGCCAGATGTGGAAGGCCTCAGCCAGCTTATCCCATCTGCTGTCGGAGGCCTGGCAAGGATACTCCGTGGCACAGGCAGCCATACATATGGACATATCAGGCCTTAAATGTTTCCTGTTTCACACTCATATATTTTTAAATTTTTTTAGTTGTTTGAGATCAATAATGACTCTCTGGAATATGCCAAAGTGAGTGAGCATTTTAAAGCTTCCATGAAAAATTTCAAGATTGAAAAGATAAGGAAGATCCAGAACGCAAAGCTCTTGAAGGCTTTTGAAAGGTTAGTGGCCACATTATCAGGTGTCTTGACATAAAGTTTGAAAGGATTAGTGACGATCTGTCTTTTAAGATTTACATTCACTGGTTCATTTTAGTAGTCAACAGTTTCTTCAATCTCTAGTTGTGTTTTCATTGTGTCCACTCAAGCTTCTCTCTTTCAGCTGCAGCTTTACAATTAAATGCTTTCATGTGTCTATCGTTTAAAAGTTTTCATATATTTATTTTTTACAGCTGTTGCCTTAATGTTAGTGGCTCCATTCTGAAAGCTAGCAGAATAAAATTTTAAGATGATTAGACTTTAGTTGGGATTAATGTTATTAACTGGAGTGGAGGAGGAATGTTCCCGATACTGAGTCTCACATTTCTTATATTAGGAAGAAAAAGGAGATGAAGAGAGACGAGCGAATCCTATTTTGTG
Source organism: Leucopleurus acutus (assembly GCF_964270905.1). Taxonomy (NCBI): domain Eukaryota; kingdom Metazoa; phylum Chordata; class Mammalia; order Artiodactyla; family Delphinidae; genus Leucopleurus; species Leucopleurus acutus. The sequence continues at coordinate 94,356,088 of NC_139144.1, read as the reverse complement.
CAGTGAGACGCACCCATGTAGAGTCTGTCTGTGCGAATAATTTTGACTGGGTCATACATGGAATTTGTGACACCAAATATGGAAAAGGTTTGTATGGGATAGAGAAGCCGAACTAGTAGAAACCATCGCTCAGGCTCTACACATGCTCCTGTTATGAGATATATGTAATTATTTTGTATTAACCAGCACATCCAGGCTTTTACAGTCATGGAGAGAAAATAAGCTCATGTTAACCTGAAATGTCCAAAGTAGAGTGGGAAATTGCCATGGGACTTGATCACTGCACCTTAGCCCTGCTTCCCTCCTGTCATTTGTGTTTTGCGGGAAGGGCAGGGCGGGGAAACCAAGGCATCTCATACATCTTGCAAGGTACTCCCCCTTGTTGATGACTTTGTCTACTATTGCTACTCAGTACCGGCCATGGCTCTTCCTGACCTATGCCCATCCTACTGCCACTGCTAGGTTCTAATCAAAGATGGGAGATGAGGCCTCTCCCATCTCAGGCCACACCGGTGGTCATACAAAATCTCTTCAGCTCTTTCTTTTTGTTCCTAAATTCCTTCATGCAACTCAAAAACCAAAAACCCAAAAGCCAACCAAACAAAAACCAAAGAATCACTCATCTTTTTTTCTTTCTTTAAAAAAATTTTTTTTGGGGCTTTCCTGGTGGTGCAGTGGTTGAGAGTCGGCCTGCCGATGCAGGGGACACGGGTTCGTGGCCCGGTCCGGGAAGATCCCACATGCCGCAGAGCGGCTAGGCCTGTGAGCCATGGCCGCTGAGCCTGCGCGTCCGGAGCCTGTGCTCCACAACGGGAGAGGCCACAGCAGTGAGAGGCCCGCGTACCGCAAAAAAAAAAAAAAAATTGTTTTTGGCTGCGTTGGGTCTTCGTTGCTGTGCACGGGCTTTCTCTAGTTGCAGCGAGCGGGGGCTACTCTTTGTTGTGGTGCGCGGGCTTCTCATTGTGGTGGCTTCTCTTGTTGCAGAGCACAGCCTCTAGGCGCGTGGGCTTCAATGGTGGCAGCATGTGGGCTCAGTAGTTGTGGCTCGCAGGCTTAGTTGCTCCTTGTCATGTGGGATCTTCCTGGACCAGGGATTGAACCCGTGTCGCCTGCACTGGCAGGCAGATTCTTAACCATTGCACCACCAGGCAAGTCCAAGAATCACTCATCTTAAGGGAACTAGTAATAGTTTATCACATTTTCAAAGGGGGCTCAACTCATATAACTAAGATTAAATTCAACGCCCCCCCCCCAAAAGCAAGAAGCCAATCAGTCAGTGAACAAATATTTTTGAGTGCCTTCTATGTGCTACATGCTGGGGACACAGTGGTGAACAAGTTAGACATGCTCCCCCCCACACCATTATTTTACATAATTTAATGATTGCAAATGTTCAGCTGCTGTAGATGAAAAGAACAGGCCCTGTGGACACCTGAACAGGTTGGAGAGGTATTCCTAAGAACAGGTGGGGTTCACCAGCCTCATAGAGTCAGGAATAATTGGTCCAAGACATGGCCACGCAATAGACTTGACCCCAGGGCAGGGGAAGCTAATGAAGGGTTTTAAGCTGGGGAATGACTAGATGAGCATTTCTTAAGTTTCTTAAGTTTAAACACATCACTAATACCTACTGAGAAATGTTTGGAGATAGCGGAATAACCAACTTGAGTGAAGTATAACAGGTGTGACATTTAAACCCATCAGTTTCTCATGAGTCTCTTTTTTTTTTTTGTGGTACGCGGGGCCTCTCACTGTTGTGGCCTCTCCCGTTGCGGAGCACAGGCTCCGGACACGCAGGCTCAGCGGCCATGGCTCACAGGCCCAGCCGCTCCGCGGCATATGGGATCTTCCCAGATCGGGGCACGCACCCGTGTCCCCTGCATCGGCAGGCGGACTCTCAACCACTGCGCCACCAGGGAAGCCCTCTCATGAGTCTCTTATGTCAGAAGTCAAACAAATATTTCTCCTAGAGAATGGAAATATGGTATATATACGTGTTCCCGGGTCTTGGCCATAACTGGCTCTACTAGTGACATTCTTGGATGCTTCGTCTGTTTCTCCTCTTTTATGAACAGAAGAGTGCTGAAACGCTCTCAAATGTATTTGGATGGCTTGACAGTGTTACTCACTGGCTGTCATTCTTCCTTTAATTTGGTGAAAGGGGAGAGTTGTTCGTGGCCAAGTATACGCCTTTGTGTAGCATGGATGCAAGAGGCGAGGAGGGTGCCTGCAGTTCTCTGGACGTGCAGGGTGTTCCTCAAGGAACCTTTCCCCATGCCACTCTCCCTTGTGAAGGTCAGGGAGGGGTCCTGCTCCTTGGCCTGTCTCCTGTTACATGGAATTAGGGGGTGTTTTTGTTCTGTTTGTGTTTTTTTTGTGTTTTTTTTTTCAGCATGCGGGCCTCTCACCGCTGTGGCCTCTCCCAGTGCGGAGAACAGGCTCCGGACACGCAGGCTCAGCGGCCGTGGCTCACGGGCCCAGCCGCTCCGCGGCATGTGGGATCTTCCCAGACCAGGGCTCGAACCTGTGTCCCCTGCATCGGCAGGCTGACTCTTAACCACTGCGCCACCAGGGAAGCCCCTGTTTGTGTTTATTTTTAATGTTGACTTTCCAGTCCTGCCTCCCATGATGCTGTTAATACGGTCTAGATAGACTGGTATGAACCACTGGGCCCATAATCTTGAAAACATCAGGCAGTTATCTTAAAAGAGGCCAAGGGGCAGATCTCAAAGAGATGGCTACTCTCTGAGGGAAAAAAAAAAGAACCCCTGTTGCACACGTGAAACCCCTCTGGATAGGCTGTTGTCTGTGTAATTTATACATGATTATGTGTAAGAGGTGGTAAGACATGCCTGGAAGGATAGAAGGGCTCTGAGTTACATCTTGATAAACTGGAGTTGGAAACCAGGCATGTAACAGGACGTAGAGGAGAAGAGTGGAAGGCAGGTGAGTAAGCAAGTTCCTACAGGCTGGAAGGTGGCCCAGAACTGATCAGACTAGATTGAGGAGAAGAACTGCAGCAGTTAGGTGAAAGCCACCCACCTTAACAGCAGAGGAGATTATAAAAACTCAGATTTGGATAAAAAGCAGAAGCAAAGTGAAATTAGAAAAAGCACTTGTTTGGGGGGCGGCTAAGCAAGGAAGGACCTGTCCTGATACCAGCTGGATTCAAGACCCTAGACGGGTCATGTATATGGTCAGGGAACGTGTTTAGGATCCAGGGTGGAAGATTCTGCCACCCAGGTACCTCAAGATGCCAAATGGTTAGGAAGAAGGAAACAAAAATGTCAAGATAATCTGAGTGTCTATGTAGAAAACTCCAAAGAGTCTCCTTGGAATGTTGGTGTTCTACCAGGGAGTGCGACACACGCATTCCTCTGCTCCTGGACTCCCCTGTCATCTCTGACTTTTAGCCACTGACCACCCTCTGGGCCCAGACCCTAGGTCCCTGAAAGACTGAGTCAGAGGCAAGTTGGCCCTTTTTGACTCTCAACCGGGAGAGGGTTCCGTCTCCTGGTCTTATTCAGAGTTCTTTCTAGTTAACAAAGTCTGCCATTTTTTGCCATGTATTTCTAGATCCTATTTTGGTAATCAAAAGCTGATCATAATTCTTTCTCCTTCCAAGATTCTAATTCTCTTTGAGGCAAAGTATGTGTCTGGCTAAATGAAGGATAGTTGTGTATAAAGAATTGGAGGGAAAACAGCATAATAGTTTTGACAGTATTATCCCATTATATCAGTTATACTGAATGAATGAAAAAATGAATCAAAGCAGACTCTAGAAAATCAGCACATTGTGAAGTCTGAGTGTGATCTCTAGGACAAACAAAAGCTAGCTATGCAAAAAAAAAAAAAAAAAAAAGTTAAGAGTGTTTATGAAGACGAGAGATTGACAAAGGCCAGGGAGGCTGTGGACAGCACAGCACAGCACACTTAAGGTGTGGTGAGAGTGACGAAAGATGAGGTGGTAGCCATAGGTTGGGGTCAGATTCTTAAAGACCTTGCAAGCCATGCTAAAGGGATGATGGATTTTATCCTGAGGACAACTGCAAACCACCAGTGGCTTTAGGAAAGAAATGACATGTCTCTGGCTACAGTGTGAAGAGAGGACGGGCAGGACCAGGATGCAGGTGGAGAGAACAATTAGGTTGTTTCAGGAGTCCCGGCTAGAAATGAGGGTGGCCTACAGCCACGCAGTGGCAGGAGGGAAGAGGATGCTGGGTTTCAAAGGATCTGTTCCTTGAAAGGGGTATTTGCAACAAGACAGAGTCCAGGTCTTAGGAGAGTGGGCTAGAAGGTTGGGTCTTTGGTTTGGATTATTTAAGCTTATGTAGACTCCAGATTATATAAGCATGATTTAAAAACAACTGATGCTGTGCTCGCTCCAGCAGCACATATAGTAAAATTGGAACGATACAGAGACGACGAGCATGGTGCCTGCTCAAGGATGACATGCAAATTCGTGAAGCGTTCCATAAAAAAAGAAAAGAAAAGGGAAAAAAGGAGAAAAAAAGCCGGATGCTTTCTTTTAAAAATCAGTTATTTAGGGTGATGGTTACTCTTTTCTCAATGGAGAATGATAAAAATGTCCTCCAAAGATCTATAATGCCTGTATAAAGAGTCATTCTTCAGTTATCATTGATAAACAAAAATAATCATATTAGCACTCGGACTTTCTTAGAAGATAGAAAAAATTTAATTGAACAACTGTAAAAAAAACTCAGTGCCATTAAGACATATGTACAGCTATCCCTGAATGTCGAAAATAGATTTTATGGTTAATTCCAATTGCTTTAAGTCAAATCTGTTTTTACCAGTAATTCCGTACTATTTACACCTTTTACATGCATAACTGGAATTCACTTATCTGTAAATGTTAGCATTCTGGAATGGCACTCAGGGTCTGAAAGAGTGAACAACTGTGTATAAGTAGCCCATGTTGCCATAAAATTTCTGTGCCAAAGATCATATATGTTTATCCTCGGGAGCTCCCCAGAATCCATTTAGTCTTATGCCAATAACAGTGTTTTCTTTCTCAGCCCAGCACGTGTGTGGAGTGGGAATAAAGAGATATTAGAGGCAGGCAGCAAGAAGGAAGTTAATAGCTGTTAAGTGGAGAAGGAGGAAAAATGATCTGCAAGGCACAAACACAATTTTTTTTTCTCATGCTGGAGTCATTAGTATAGGAGAAAACAGCTCTAACCACCTTAGTAACTCAACAGGGCATCCCTCTGTTATAACACCATATGTCAGAATTAATATCTGCATCTGAGGTATTAGTAAAATAAAGGGTAAAATGAGTTTGTTCTGTTTTTTTTAAAATCAGAGAGGTGTGTATGCTTTAGAAAGATTTCATTCCAAAACAGCTTGAATTGTTTAGAAGTTCTAGAAATTGACATATGAGGAATTGCTCTTTGTAGACACTTAGGAAATGAAGTATGGGGCTTCCCTGATGGCACAGTGGTTGAGAGTCCGCCTGCCGATGCAGGGGACACGGGTTTGTGCCCCGGTCCGGGAAGATGCCACATGCCGCGGAGCGGCTAGGCCCGTGAGCCATGGCCACGGAGCCTGTGCTCCGCAACGGGAGAGGCCACAGCAGTGAGAGGCCCGCGTACCGCCAAAAAAAAAAAAAAAGAGGGCACAGCCTCTAGTCCTAGTTTGCTTGCGGAGGCTATAACAGAGCAGTACAGAATGCAGCTGAAGGAGCATCTTTGGCACAGAGAGGAGTGGGTGGCACAGTAGAAATGTGGTGGGTTGACTTTTGTTTGTATCCCTGGTCATTTTCCAAGTACCTATTGGCTCACTGCATAAGACTGTAAAAAGATCTTGATGGACCTACTAGTTCTTGAATTTAAGCTTGTTTTGGTCACACATCGGTAAGAAAAAGACAATACAACAGGAAAAAAAAAAAGATGAGGGCTTCCCTGGTGGCACAGTGGTTGAGAGTCCGCCTGCCAATACAGGGGACACGGGTTCGTGCCCCGGTTCGGGAAGGTCCCACATGCTGCAGAGCGGCTGGGCCTGTGAGCCGTGGCCGCTGAGCCTGCACGTCCGGAGCCTGTGCTCCGCAACGGGAGAGGCCACAACAGTGAGAGGCCTGAGTACTGCAAAAAAAAAAAAAAAAAAAAAAGATGAAAAAGCAGTTCAGAGAAAAAAAGATAAAAAAGCAGTTCATATATTGGCATATATGAAATATGCCAATAAGCATATGAAAAGATGCTCAGTATACTAGTCTTCAGAAAATGCATATTAAAATCAGATCTTTTTGCCCAGTATATTGACAAAAATTAAAAGGATAGATAATATCCAATGTTGGCAAGGATGTGGAGAAAACAGGATTTTATTATTGGTGGTAACATTTTTAGATTACTTTTAGAGGGCGGTTTGTGATATCAAACTTTAACATGCTCATATCCTATGACTCAGCCACTATAGTTTTGCAGTCTGTTCTACAGAAATATTTATATGGGTTCTCAAAGGTATATTTACTAGGATATTTTAGCATTTATGTAGAAGTATGACTGGTAATAGACAAAAAAAAGTGAAACCAACCTACATTTTCATCAGTTAATTTCAGGATTAATTAAATTATGATGCATTCCTACAGTGGACTCCTATACAGCCATTAAAAAGAATGAGTTGGGGTTAGATGTACTGACATAGCAAGATTTCTTGGACTAAAGTAGGAAAAAAAGTTGTAGAACAGTTCATGTAGCATGATCCCATTTAGGAACAAATAAACATAAAACTTACCAGAGTTTATGTACATATGTGTATGTAAATACATAGAAACAAGTGTGAGAGTATTCCCACCAGGCCATTAACTGTTTGGGAAGGAGAGTGGGAGTGTAAATGGTAGGTCAGTATAGCCAGACTTTTAGTTTTTAATTCTAAATATAGCTGAACATCATTTACCCAGAATGGCCTGTATCTGACTTATTCAGGATAAGCAATATTTCTGGAATTCAAACATCTTCATTATGAAAAAAAATCAATAATAACACCAAGCAAAAGAAAAGAAAAATGTATTAAACATGTGTCATCGTAAATACAGCAAATTCATTTTACTTATTAATTTTTGCATAGAAAATCAGAATTTGCAATATATACTCCTTTAAAGGGCAGAAAAACATTGGGCAATAATAAAAATAAAAACAGGAAATTTTAATTTGTCAGGAAATGGTTGTTGATCTGCTGCGTTTGGAAACATCAGTGATTATCAGAGGTTGTTTTAGAATTGAGGCGATGGATCAACTGTCTGAAGAGCTCTGCCAGGATCGGTTGTTTGCTCGTGCTACATCTCATCCCCATTTTCCCTTTTTCCAGAACCTTCCCATAGTAGTAAATGACTTTTCCTCCTTAGAATGTACACAATATAATACTCTGTTAGAGTATCTTTGGTTTATCAGTTACAATTCAACTTGCCTTGCATGAATTGGGCCACTGTGATATCAGCAGTTGCTCATTGTATCCGGTGGCTTAACCCCATACCTGTGAATCCTGCAGAGTAGCAAATGTTTCTGTTATTTCAGTAGGGTTACACACTGTATTCAAGTTTACTTGCATAATGAACATTTTTTTAAGTACAAAGGAAAGTTATAAGTATCAGTAAGCTATTGCTGACATATATACTTGGTCAATGCCTATCATGTGATTATGTGTAAATAATCTTATAAACTGTATATCTTCTTTTATAATAATTCTTAACCTTTTTCTTTTTCTGATTATTTCTAGGAAATTACTTCACAAAAGATGCCATTAATTCCCATAAAAATTGCCTGTGTGATCCCAAAAACATCGTTATGTTTGTAGCCCGAGTCCTGGTTGGAGATTTTATTGAAGGACATAAGGCTTACATGAGCCCTCCTCTGCGGTATGACAGCTGTGTGGATACAAGGTTGAACCCCTCTGTTTTTGTCATCCCTCAGAAAGATCAGATTTACCCAGAATATGTGATTGAATATACGGAAACAGACAAAGCCTGCGTGATTAGTTAGAAATGTTGGTTACAGCGTCATAAAGGATGCCATAACTATTCTGTTCACTTATAGAACCAGACTGCCCCAGATAATAGTTAAACTTACATTTCCTCTCCTATAAATGCCTTTGATCAGTGGTTCCCAAACTTTGCTGCACATCTGAATCATCTGGGAAGCTCTAAAACATTCCACTGTCCAGATTTCACCCCATTCCAACTAAATCACTTTTTCTGGGGATGAGAGCCAGGAAGAGGATTGAAACGTGTCTAAAGTTTGGGAATCACTGCCTTAGATGTAACTGGTAAAGGCTCACTTCTAAAACTTCTGTAATTGCAGCAAACTTTCTCTCCCAACTACTCTTCTAGTTTATTGCATGACATGGTTTTGTTTTGGTTAAATTGAAAGAAAATTAATTTGGGAAATTTGAGAGAAATCTAAAAATGCCTATTGAAATAAAGACATAAGACAGTACAAGCAAATCTTGGATGGAAGATTGTGAAAAGTTGGCGGAAAATTCTTAGGGATACACTGGGGAAAAAAATGTAAGGGCAATTTAAATGCTAGCACGGACATAACTGCAGTATTATACCTTTTCTTTGTGGTGAAACTGATTTGGAGGCATGCATTTCTTTATCTCTACGTTTATTTAGGACACTCCATCCAGGTTGACTCTTTCTGAAATTCAATAAAAAAAGCTGCTAAGTGGGGCTCAGAGAGAGGCAACCAACTGGAGTTAACTGCCCATTTGGGCTCTACGAAATTAACGGCAAAGTAGACATTTATATTCTAACTAATATGATTACAGAGAAGGCTTTTTTCAGGTCAGACTTTCATGAAGTGTTGGTTGGTATCTTGGGGGGACTGAGTTGCAGTAACCAGATTCACACAAGCACAACTGAGAAATCTGAGAGCTGTTGTAGTCGTTCCCTGTGGCAGTTGAGGCTCGTCAGGAAATGAGGAGCAGGGCCCTCTGCTGAAGGATGGGCCCCTAAGGAGGTGAGATGAGTTTCCTAGTGAGACAGAATCAGAACGAAGAGAACAGTGCCCCAAACAAGCCTCGCACCTGCTAGGGGCTTCTTTTTCTAAATATGACGGATTGTGTGGAATTGCAGCACAATCAGTTTTTAGAGCAGCTGAGGTGCCTGGAACAAGAGTTCCTTTCTTATTACGAATCAGGGTTTTCCTTCTAATTTTCATTTTCAACATTGCATAGGAGTCGCCAACATTTCCTGTTACAGTTCCTTCCAGCAGGTATGTTATAAAAATTAATTAGCAAAAAAAAAAAAAAAAAATTAATTAGCGTTAGAGCTGATTTTATATTAGATTTTAGAGCAGTGCAGAGATCTCTACAGCTCCTTGGCTTTAAAGGGCTCCAACAGTAACAAATGTATAAGATACGTTTTAGGGTAGGGTTATTTTTTGAGAGGCTTGCCGAAAATATTTTCATTCGCTTATTTTTTTCATGGTAGCTTCTGTTTTGGAGTTTTCACTTCCTGATCTTGACCCTCACATTGTAGAGATGCTATTGATCCAACTCTGTCTGACTGCCCACTGGACATCTCTAGTTGGATCTTTCACAGCTATCTCTAATTCAGCATGTCCACAATTGAGCTCTCCATCTGCCTATCTCAAACAAATCAGTTTTTCCCCCAGAAAAACATCTGCTCAAGCAGAAATGCAGAAGTCATCCTTTCTTTCCCTCCCCCTGCACATCTAAGCAGTTCCCATGTTTTCCTCTTTAAATATCTCTTTGTTGCCTTTTAAGTTGTTCTTTGCTTAGCAGCAAGAATTTAAAACTTTTTACTTTCAAAACACAAATCTGATCATGCCTTTAGAATAAAGTTCAAAATCATCATCATGGCTCCAGAGGCTCTCTCCCTTCCCTATCCTCTCATTTATTTTCTTTCACAGTCACCCTGGCTTTCTTTCAGTTCTTCGGTGCCCCTTTTAACCTAGCTCGGTGGTTCTCACCCAGCATTCCTGCCTTTTTTTTTTTTTTTAATGACAAATACTTTGTAACATCCTCTTCATTATCCTCAAAATGCAATTCAGTGGTAATATACTCTACCTATAAACAATTTTAGAAGGAAAGTAAAAATTAAATAAAATTAATATCAACATAAAAGGGGATGAAAGGTACATAACTTGGGCACAACTATACTACAAGACCTCATTAAGTAGTCAGACGTTTACATCTACTTATAAAGAATAAATTTGAACTTAAAAGAAGGTAGGAGATCAGAAGCTATTCTGCATAAAGAAGTACAGGAAAATAAAAAAGCAGGGATACGAGTGGACATTGGAATCAAAACTAGTGATACAAAAAAAAAAAAAACTAGTGATACAGTAACTTATCTGCATATGATAATACTTATTTCTATAATAGAAAGAACGAAACCACCTTAACTGAAATGAAGATACTATGCAAGAAAATCTAGGGACTTCCCTGGTGGTCCAGTGGTTAGGACTCCGTGCTTCCAATGCAGGGGGCAGTAGTTCGATCTCTGGTTGGGGAACTAAGATCCCACATGCTGTGTGGTGCAGCCAAAAAAATTTAAAAATTAAAAAAATAATAATAAAATAAAATAAACTTAAAAAAAGAGAAAATCTACAGATTGTCGAAATGGAGAAAATGAGGAAATAACTATATTCTTGCAGGCGAGCTCTAGGTCATACACGAATGTCTAGTGAGACATTCAAAATTCGTATAGCATGCAGAATAATTACTTATTGTGAGGAGCTGTCCAACGTATTGCAATATATTCAGCATACTTGGCTCTCACGTACTAAATGCCAGTAGCGCCCTCTCCCCCACTGCCACTATGGTGGCAACCACAAACCCCATCAGATCTATTCACCTCTTTCAGAGCAATTTGTAACATCCCCTTTGCTGTCCTGAGATGATTCAGATACTACAATCTACATGAATTTCTTAAGAAATCAATTTACTGCCCTATCTATTATAATGGAGAAACAGAAGGAAAGAAGTTTGTAATAAAGATAAAATGAATATCAATGTATAAATGCTCCAGCATGACCACGCTATACGACATCATGAAATAGATACCTACTTCTACTTATAGTGAATAGGTCTGGATTTAAGAGTCGATCAGAGGCTATTTCCTGTAAAGAAGTACAGGAGAAGGAAAGATTATTAGTATGGGTGACACCAGAATGAAAACCAGTATTAGGGTAAGTCATAACAGACCATATACCTTCTCTGTACGTGGTAAGGGAAAGAGCGTAGTTACGTTAATTGAAATAAGGATAATAGGACAAGACAAATTACAGATTGTCTAAGAGGAGAAAAGGAATTATATTTTCTCAGGCGAGCTGTAAGTCCTACATAAATGTCCAAGAGGACATTAGAAAGTCGTATAGGGTACCGAATAATTCTTTGTGGGGGACTAACCCATACACTGCAGGGCATCTGTTTTCCCTAGCTACATCCACTCAATGCCAGTAAAAGTCCGCAATTATTGTGAAGCCGACAATCTGTCAATTTCTAAAATACCACAGTGAGAACCACTTAGTTAACACCTAGCATCTTTAGATTAGCTTACTAACCTCCATAAGGAGTCCTTCTATAGATTAAATTGGATGCTTGCCTCCCGGATCTCTGGTTTTTAAAACACTTTGCGCCTTACTTTGTTCATTTTAAGCATCTGTCCAACCTGGCGTTGTCTGCTTTCCGCATTAGAATGTGAGCTCCATGAGAGCTGAGTCACCCTGTCTTGTTCACTGTGCCACGCCAGATACCTAGCTGACTGCTTGATATGCTGATACATTGGATAAATTTTGTTGAATAACGTAAGCTCAACTTCTTATAATTCAGTAGTTGTATTCCTTCCTGTTCTTCTCCAAGCTCCATTTGAGATTATCTAATAAAAGGAAATAAATATTAATTTTGGCTCTGCTGCTTTTATTTGCTCTATTTCCAGGTATCTCCAAAAAGATAATCAATTGCAGACACCCGTTTATTCAATGGGGGATAGAGGATGTGTGTTGCCCCTTCCAGCTTCATCATTCCAGGACTCAATGACCAAGGAGCCTTTAGCACACTGCCAGGGGAAGGTGGGGTGGCTGTGATGCAGAAGCCTGCAGTTGGTTGGCACATCTTTTTTCTAAGGGCTGAGACAGGGAGACGCTGGAAACTGCTGACGCACCTTAGGGGTGGGAACAGGGCCAGGCTGAGGCACAAAAGTTAAAAAAATGTAAATGATCTTCAGCAGAATTGTCCTATCAGTCACTCCTTCAAAAGCCCTTCTCCACTCTTTTTTTTTAAAATAAATTTATTTATTTATTTATATTTATTTTGGCTGTGTTGCTGCACGTGGGCTTTCTCTAGTTGCGGCGAGTGGGGGCTACTCTTCGTTGCAGTGCGCGGGCTTCTCGTTGCGGTGGCTTCTCTTGTTGTGGAGCACGGGCTCTAGGCGCATGGGCTTCTGTAGTTGTGGCTCGCGGGCTCTGGAGTGCAGGCTCAGTAGTTGTGGCGCACGGGCTTAGTAGCTCCGCGGCATGTAGGATCCTCCCAGACCAGGGCTCAAACCCGTGTCCCCTGCATTGGCAGGCGGATTCTTAACCACTGTGCCACCAGGGAAGTCCCCACTCATTCGTTTTTATTTATTATTATTATTTTTTATTTTTTATTTTTTTTCCGGTACGCGGGCCTCTCACTGTTGTGGCCTCTCCCGTTGTGGAGCACAGGCTCCGGACGCGCAGGCCCAGCGGCCATGGCTCACGGGCCCAGCCGCTCTGCGGCACGTGGGATCTTCCAGGACTGGGGCACGAACCCGTGTCCCCTGCATCGGCAGGCGGACTCCCAGCCACTGCGCCACCGAGGAAGCCCCTCATTCGTTTTTAATCATAAAGCTTTGGATGGAGAGAGAAAACCTTTATATGGCAACATAGATATGATTAAAGTGAAGGTAAAATTTGCCATTTGATATGGACTTCAATGTAAATAAAACAATGTATAGCCAACCCATTGCTGTCAAAAACACCTACATTCAAATATACAAAGTGGCATCAAACCAAGCATGAACAGATGTTTGAGTTTTTCCACTTAGTTATTTGTTCCATTTGTTTATTTACTTTGCCGTAGCAGGCTCTCAATTTTTCAGAAATGTTTGATGTTGCTACTCCCCAAGGTTCTATCCTCCCATCTCTGTTCCTCACTTTATTTGTGCTGAGTGACCTTATCAACTCTCACAGCTCCAATTACTAGTACTCTGATGTCACTCAAATAGATAGTCTCTTCAATCTTTCTTAAGCTCTTGACTTGTAAATACACCTGCCCACTGAGCATCTTCTCTTGGACTGCCCACTGCAAACAACACCATAAAAATTGAGATGATAATCCCTCAACTCCTGTTTCTCTTCTGTTATTCCTTATCCTGTCCTGCTTTTCTAGAAATCCATTCTCATTACTGCCAGGGATCTTTCTAAAACACCTATCCTACATTAGAAGTGTTAAGGAAAGTTACAGTTACTTTTGTTAATTATGAAAATGATGTTAGGATTATGTAGGAAAATTTACCATTTTTAAAAGTCATGCCTACTGAAGTATTTAGGATTGAATTATCTAGAAATTGAAATTGAAACTTACAAGTTCTCAGCCAAAACAATCAGGCAAATAGGACGAAGTGTTAAGATTTTATAACACGAGGAAATAGATATATATGGGTGCTTATTTCACTGTCCTCTAATTTCCTGCTTGAAAAATTATCAACTACAAATTTTTTTAAAAAACAAAAACAAAATAAAAAACACCTATCCTACAATATAGCCAGGCACTGTTTTTAAGTGTTGGGGATACAGCAAGGAATAAGACACACAAAATTCCTGCTTTCACACGTTTGAATTCTACAAATATATAAATAAGTAAGAAGAAAGACATGAGTGATAAGTTCCATGCAGAGACCTGGGTGCTACTTTAGGAAGGGCCTTGCTAAAGAGAAGACATTTAAGCTCAGAGTTGAATGACAAAAAGGAGACATCTAGAAAGGGGTGTGGGGGAGCATTCTAGGCAGAGGGATCACTGTCACTTGCCAGCGGAAATTCCTTCAGTAGCTTCCCAAAGTCTTCCGTAAACCCAAATTTCTTAACACGGCAGAGAAGGTCTTCTGGCATCTGGAAGCTAAAGTGGCCTTCCTCTTTGGCTTCTTTATGTGACATTTACTCCTTTAATCCTCACAACCGCCCTTAAGACAGCAACTCGGCTAGTTGAGTTCCTCAATTATGTTTTATTCATCTTTATACTCTGTTGCTGCATTAGCGGTTGGCTCAAAAAATAGTCATTAAATCAGCGCGGTGTTGGGCAAAAAGATAGTTCCTTAATAAATGTACAGGTCTAAACAGGTGCTGTCCAACAGAAATATAAAGTGAGCCATTTTACATTGTCTCATAGCTACATTAGAAGTAAAAGAAACAGATGAAATTATAATAACGTTTTATTTAAATATTATCAGTTTAACATCATGAATATGAAGTTTACACTCTCTGCATTCTAAAGTTTCCAAATCTGGTGTATGTGTATTTCACACTTGAAGCACGTTCCAACTCGCACTGGTCACATTTCAAATGCTCAACTGTGGCTAGTGGCTAGGTCCTGAGGTCTTCCTCTCCCAGCTACCTAACGCCGTCCAGCTAGGCACCTTCTACCACATTCCCTGTTTCATCTTTGTAGCCCTTACCAGTATCTCAGATTCCCCCCGACTATACGAGCCCCTCCAGACGAGGACTTAACCTTGAACGGTGCCTGGAGCAGAGCAGGCGCTCAGTCAAGTCTGTCCCCGCCCGATCCGCGCCCAGGTTGGACCCAGGCCCCGGGGCCCGTCTCTCTGCGCCGCGGCCCGCGGGCGGCCGCCCCTCGCCCACCCTCCCCCCGGCCCGCCCCGGGAACGGGGTTTGTAGTCGTGGACGTGACTGGGAGGAGTCTGCCCGCCTCGGATTTCCGCACAAGGAGCCGGGCCGCGACCATGGCGGAGCCCACGGTATGCTCGTTCCTCACCAAGGTGCTGTGCGCCCACGGCGGCCGCATGTTCCTGCAGGATCTGCGCGGCCACGTGGAGCTCTCGGAGGCCCGGCTACGGGACGTGCTGCGCCAGGCCGGGCCCGACCGCTTCCTGCTGCAGGAGGTGGAGGTGCGGGAGGACCCGTGGGACGCCGAGGCCGAGGTGGCGGCCGGCGAGGGCTGCGCGGGCGGCGGCGGCGGCCCCTCGGCCTGGCGGGTTGTCGCTGTGTCCTCCGCGCGCCTCTGCGCTCGCTACCAGCGCGGCGAGTGCCAGGCCTGCGACCAGCTGCACCTCTGCCGCCGCCACATGATGGGCAAGTGCCCGAACCGCGACTGCTGGTGAGGCTGCGGACGGGTCGGGGCGGCGGGTGGGACGCGGCGGTCAGGGCGCACGGGCCGCGGGCCTGGCCTGGCCAGCCGGAAGCGGGACCCAGCTAAGCAGTAAGAAAAGGGGTCGTTGGTCCGGGCCTGACGTCCCCCTCCGGAAGGGCGGAAGGAAAGCCCCGGGAAGGGGCCCCTCAGGGTCCTTCGCTGGGAGGCCTCCCCGCGCTCCCAGCTGCGGAATGAGGCGGAAGATCGTCCGGACTTGGACTTCTCAACAGCTTCCCCCGCCCCAGATTGCAGCTTCTTCCCCCCCCCCCCGCCCCCCGAGATCTTCCGCAGCACGGCCGGAATAAATCAGGTTGGGATTTTTGCGTTCATTTCCACCAGTGGCCCTTTGGGGGCCATTTGAGGACCCCATGAGATTCATGGATCCTTTATCCAGAGATCGGCCCTTCCCACTTGAGCACAGTTTTACAGACGCGAGTCTGTGCTCTCTAGGGTTAGAAAGAGCGATTTAGTTTGCCCCCCCCCTCCAGGAAACTGAGGGCTGGATGATTTGGAAGAGGTCGTTAGAGGCGGCCTCCTAACTCCAGTCTTCCTCGGTTTCCTCTAGCCCCCGAAAGCGGAGTGGGGGGAGGAGGCATGCTTTCTGTTTAAGGTTGGTGGATGGTGGGGTGCGCAGCCTCTTGGGGTGGAGAAGGCCCAGTGCGGTCCTCTGCAGAACCCACCCACGGGCACCCTCTGTCAAGGCAGGTGACTGGGGGAGGGGGTCCCTTTGGCCTTAAAGCATCCTCATTCAGAATTAAATGGCTCTGGGAGGGGAGTTGCTTCATCCCAGCTTTCTTATTATTAGAGCTTATTAGACTGTAGTATCCATGGGTTCATGGAAAATTGTGTAACTTCACCTGCAAGTTGAAAGTGACCCTAGGGAAGGGATTTGACAGTCTGGCCCCTCCTTCATCTGGGCCTCTGATCTAGACCTTTGTGTTCTAGGTCTACCTGCACCCTTTCTCATGATATCCACATACCTGTCAACATCCAAGTCCTGAAAAACCAGGGACTGTTTGGTCTTAATGAGGCCCAGCTTCGGATCCTTCTTTTGCAGAATGACCCCTGCCTTTTACCAGAGGTGAGTCACTAAGGAGTCACCCTCATATTGTCTGCACCTTGAAAAAAGTCAGGGGAGAACATCAACAATCTGCTTACAGAGGACAGCCTGAGGGGAAGGCGGGGTGGGTATGATACAGTGCTGGCCTTTCTGCAGTCTATGATTTTTTGGGGCTTTTATACACAAGAAGTGTGGTATAGAAATAATAATAATGGCTACTGTTTTTTTTGAGTTCTTACTGAATGCTGAGTAATTCGTATACCTTAGCTGATTAATAGCCTATGAGTGAGGTATGCCTGTCCCCATTTTACAGGGGAGGCAACTGAGGCTCGATTAAATAACTTGCCCAAGGTCACATAGAAAATGGCAGATTTGAATTTAGTTTTGTCTGATTACGAAGCCTGTGTTCTGTGAATTACCTGTTTATACTTTTGTTGACTTTTCCATCCAGGCGTTTGTCTTTCCCTGTTAATTCATAAGATGTCTTTAACGATACAGATCCCTTTTTTGGTCACATCTGTTACAAATATCCCCCCCATTTACTTTTTGGGGGCTTTAGATATTAATTTGAATTGTTTTGGAACTACATTATGTTGTTCCAAAGGTACCCATTATAACTGCTATAATGGCAGAATTAGCACATTTGTATCTGTTTAGCTATACACAAAGAATTTTTTAAACAGAAGGGTTGGAATCCCCAAAGAAAGTATTACGAGAGATCTTGGCAGGAAGGGAGAGGAGGATGCGGCAGCTATAGGGGGGCAGGGGGGGGCGGTCTGTTTTGTCTCAGAGAGAAGGGGCAGTGCAACTTCTGTTTACCTTTAGTGTTTATGAGTTTTTTTGACTTACAGAAGCGTAACATTTTTCAGTTGTTAAACTTAATGCATTTTTTTCTTTATGGCTTCTACCCGAGTACCCTGGGTCCAGCCTCATCTTGTCATATTAGACTATGTCAGTGTTCTGTGAGCAGTTGATGGGTTAGCTGCATTTAAGATAGGAGCCTTGGGGCTTCCCTGGTGGCGCAGTGATTGCGAGTCCGCCTGCTGATGCAGGGGACACGGGTTCGTGTCCCGGTCCGGGAAGATCCCACATGCCGCGGAGGGGCTGGGCCCGTGAGCCATGGCCGCTGAGCCTGCGCGTCCGGAGCCTGTGCTCCGCAATGGGAGAGGCCACAACAGTTAGAGGCCCGTGTACCGCAAAAAAAAAAAAAAAAAAAAGATAGGAGCCTGCCTTCGGTCTAATCATCTGGAACTGGAGGTGTGTGGCACGTGGCACAAAACACGGCCACTTAGACAGCAGGGACCTTGGACAAGCACAGTGGATGAGGCAGGAGTGGTACCTCACGTCTCGTGTGTGAAAATGCCTGGTGATTCCTTTCTGCCACACTCCTAAAGATTCAGTATGTAATATAGGTACAGTGCACATAAAAAATCAATAAGGGGCAAGTATTGTGATATTGTGATTTATAATAAGAAATATATATTTGGTCTTTGTCTCTGCCCCTGGCACAGAGTTCCTAAGACCCTTGGAATTTCCTAAATTTTTTTTTAACTTTTTATTTTATATTGGATTATAGTTGATTAACAATGTAGTGATAGTTTCAGGTGTACAGCAGAGTGATTCAATTATACATATACATGTATCTTTTTTTTTTCATATTGTTTTCCCATTTAGGTTGTTACATAATATTGAGCAGAGTTTCCTGTGCTATACAGTAGGTCCTTGTTGGTTATCCATTTTACTTTTTTAAAAAATTAATTTATTTATTTACTTATTAATTTTTGGCTGTGTTGGGTCTTCGTTGCTGCACGTGGGCTTTCTCTAGTTGTGGTGAGCAGGGGCTGCTCTTCGTTGTGGTGTGCGGGCTTCTCACTGCAATGGCTTCTCCTGTTGCAGAGCACAGGCTCTAGGTGCGCGGGCTTCAGTAGTTGCAGCACCTGGGCTCAGTATTTGTGGTGTGCGGGCTTCAGTAGTTGTGGTACACAGGCTTAGTTGCTCCGTGGCATATGGGATCTGCCCGCACCAGGGCTCGAACCCATGTCCCGTTGGCAGGCGGATTCTTAACCTCTGCACTACCAGGGAAGTCCCTGGTTATCCATTTTAAATATAACAGTGTGTACATTTCAAACGTGAGAGCGATAAAAAGTGACTTTTGTTATGTTCATGTGGTGACTTTTGGAAAGCCTCTAGGTAATCTAGGGATGGGAGCTGGTTTCCCTAATAACCAGTCATGTGATTAGAAGGTTGGAACTTTCAGTCCCACTCCCACCTCCTGGGAGGGAAAAGGGCCTAGAGATTGAGTTCAATTACCAATGGCCCGTGATTTAAACAATCATGGCTATGTAATGAAGCCTCCATAACAAACCCAAAAGGATGGCTTTAGGAGAGCTTCCAGGTTGGTGAACATGTGGAGGTGCCGGGAGAGTGGCGCCCAGATAAAGCATGGAAGCTCCACACCCTTTCCCACATACCTTGCCCTATGCATCTCTTCCATCCAACTATTCCTGAGTTATATATCCTTTTATAATAAACTGGGCATAGAGACTCAAACCATCATATCTTAAAATATAAACTACTTTCATTAAACTGTGTGATACTGGTTCCAGAATGTACAGGAGATCAAAGAAAACAGATCCTAGACCTAGCCCCCAAGTCAGAATAATCTATTGCTTCAAGATTTACTAGAGCTGAGCAATTAAGACCATATGTGCTTAATACTGTCTTGTAGAAGCCTTAACTTACACTCATTTTGTGAGTTTTTTTACATTTTTATTTTAATGCTTATATTTTTCAAAAAACTGTTCTGGCTTCCTGTTTCTTTTTTTCATTAATTGATTCTCACTTCTTTCCTTTTTCAGATGAGCTTGGGAATCATTCAAATTCCTAAAACTATTTTATAGGAATTCTTTGGGGGAGGTAGGAATTGCACTAAAATTATGGGTTCATTTTAGAAAATTGGCATCACAATCATAGGCAGCATACCATGTTTTGGCTTACTGATTGAAGTATAATTGATGTGCAATATTATGTTGGTTTCATATGTGTGACGTTTAAATACATATGGAATGATCACCATGGTAAGTCTAATAATCATCTGTCTGCATACAAAGTTATTACAGTATTATTGACCATATTCTTTATGCTGTATATTATATCACCATGACTTTAAAAAAAATTTTTATTGGAGTATAGTTGATTTACAATGTTGTGTTAGATTCTGCTGTACAGCAAAGTGAATCAGTTTTACATACACATATATCCACTCTTTTTTAGATTCTTTTCCCGTGTAGGTCATTACGGAGTATTGAGTAGAGTTCCCTGTGCTATGCAGTAGGTCCTTATTAGTTATCTGTTTTATATATAGTAGTCTGTATATGTCAATCCCAATCTCCCAATTTATCCCTCCTCCTTCTTTCCCCTCTGGTAACCATAAGTTGTTTTTTTTTTACATCTGTGACTCTATTTCTGCTTTGTAAATAAGTTCATTTGTATTATGTTTTTAGATTCCACATATAAGCAGTATCATATGATATCTTTGTCTTACTTACTTCACTCAGTATGACAATCTCTGGGTCCATCCGTGTTGCTGCAGATGGCATTATTTCATTCTTTTTTTTTTATGGCTGAGTAATACTGCATTGCATGTATGTACCACATCTTCTTTATCCATTCCTCTGTTGATGGACATTTAGGTTGCTTCCATGTCCTGGCTATTGTAAATAGTGCTGCAATGAACATTGGGATGCATGTATCTTTTCGAATTATGGTTTTCTCTGGATATATGCCTAGGAGTGGGATTGCTGGATCATATGGTAGCTCTAGTTTTAGTGTCCATACTGTTCTCCATAATGATTGTACCAATTTACATTCCCACCAACAGTGTAGGAGGGTTCCCTTTTCTCCACACCCTCTCCAGCATTTATTTGTAGAGTTTTTGATGATGGCCATTCTGACAGGTATGAGGTGATACTTCATTGTAGTTTTCATTTGCATTTCTCTAATAATTCGTGATGTTGAGCATCTTTTCATGTGTCTCTTGGCCATCTGTATGTCTTCTTTGGAGAAATGTCTATTTAGATCTTATGCCTTTTTTTTTTTTTTTTTTTTTGCGGTACGCGGGCCTCTCACTGTTGTTGCCTCTCCTGTTGCGGAGCACAGGTTCCGGACGCGCAGGCCCAACAGCCATGGCTCACGGGCCCAGCCGCTCCGCGGCATGTGGGATCCTCCCGGACCGGGGCGCGAATCCGTGTCCTCTGCATCGGCAGGTGGATTCTCAACCACTGCGCCACCAGGGAAGCCCCTAGATCTTCTGCCCATTTTTTGATTTGGTTTTTTGTTTTTTTTGATATTGAGCTGCATGAGCTATTTGTATATTTTGGAGCTTAATCCCTTGTTGGTTGATCCCATGACTTATTTTTTTATTTTCTGAAAATTTTTGTTGAAGTATAATTATTTACAATATTATATTATATTGGTTTCAGGTATATAACAGTGATTCAATATTTTCATACATTATGAAAAAATCACTACAATGAATCTCGCATGACTTATTTTATAACTGGAAGCTTGTACCTCTTAATTCCCTTCAATTATTTCACCCATCCTCCACCCACCTCCCTTCTGGCAACCATTCATTTGTTCTCTGATACCATTTTGTTTTAAACCAGGTCATTTGTGTCCACTAGAATTTTCCCACATTTTAGCTTTAACTAATTGTGTTCCTCTAATATCATTTAACATGTTCCTCTATCCCCTGTATTTACTGTAAATTGATAGATCTGGACCTTTGATTGGATTTAGGCTTGATTTTATAGAAGAATTTTTTGTATATTTGGTATATTGTTAGGGTGACTAACAGTCCCTGGCTGCCTGGGACTGGGGGGTTTCCAGCCATGTCAGACTTTCATGCTAATACCTGGAAAGTTGTATTTCCTATTGCATCATCTCAGGAGGTACCAATGTCTGGTCCCAATGCAAATATTAATAGTGCTCCCTGAAAAATGCCCTAGTTTGGATAATAAATTATCTGTTCACGCTTCCAGGTTGGTTTCCCTGGAAGCAGAGCCTGACATAGTGTTTTAGGTGCATGTGATCTATTGAAGGAGGGATCCTTGGGGAAAATCTGTAAAGTAAGAAAGAGGGAAGGGAGAGCTACAAGCAAGGTGAAGTCTGGCCTTGGCTTGATTCATGCCGGGGCTCTAGAGCAAAAATTACATTGAAGAATGGTTCTGGCCTTGAGGCAAGGGGGCCAGCCTTTTGTACCTGCATAGAAGTCACTCATTGGCTACAGGCTCTGGGATAGGAGGGCGGGCCAACTGAGAGTCAAGGTCAGAGAGGGGCAGCTGAACATTAGTAACAGCTAGGGGAGATGTGGGTGGAGGAACTATTATATACCCATCTGCCTTTCACCCATGATTTTTTTTTTTTTTTTTGGGGGGGTTCGCGGGCCTCTCCTGTTGCGGAGCACAGGCTCCGGATGCGCAGGCTCAGTGGCCATGGCTCACAGACCCAGCCGCTCCGCGGCATGTGGGATCCTCCCGGACTGGGGCACGAACCCGCGTCCCCTGCATTGGCAGGCGGACTCTCAACCACTGCGCCACCAGGGAAGCCCCCATGATGATTTTAATAGCCACTGATGATCAGAAGGTGCCATTTAGAGAAGCTGTCCTTTATTGGCTTAAGAGATACAGTGAAAATGAATGTCCTAAGTGTTGCTTCACTTCTGTACCAGGTCTGTTTGCTCTACAACAAAGGTGAAGCCCTGTATGGTTACTGCAACCTCAAGGATAAATGCAACAAGTTTCACGTGTGCAAGTCCTTTGTCAGGGGAGAGTGCAGGCTGCCGAAGTGCAAGCGGTCTCATCAGCTAATTCACGCTACATCCCTGCAGCTGCTGCAGGACCAAGGATTGAATATTCCAAGTGTCGTTAATTTTCAGATAATTGCTACCTACAAGCACATGAAGCTGCACAAGATGCTTGAAAATAAAGGTGAGACTCTCAGAGGTAGACAAAACGCTGTCAACAGTGTAGTGCTGAGCTGAAAGTGAGTCTGGGGAAAAAGCACTTCCTAGGTTAATTGCTGCTCTGTCCTTGGGGAAGCTTCATCAGTCAACATTCTATGATACGGAGCTGTGGTTCTAACCAAAGGAGGGAAGGGATGGAGTTTATTTTCAGCGCTGCCAGCTAATAGCCTCTGCCCAAGTGTTTGAACAGTGTAGCTCGGTAAGTTGGGGGTCAGGAAGTAGGAAGAACAGTCTTAACCGCTTTGGTAGGTGAAAAGAGGAGGGAGGTGGGCTAGTGACTAGAATCTAGGTAAGGATAATGTAGGGATGGCTTTCTTTTATTAAATTGAGTTAAAGTTTTTTCTTAAATTTTTAGGAAATTTTAACGACATTACAGAAGAATTTGGAAAATAGAGAGTAAAAATAAAAATCACATATGACTCCACTCACTCTAATCCATAATAATTGGTACTATTTAATTACAGGCCCTTCAGTCCTGTTACTAGAAAATACTAGTCCAGTGGTGGTCAAAGTCTGCATTAGTTTAGTATCTTTCATTTTCACGTTCTACAGCATCATAAATATCTTCTCATATTGCCACATAGTCTGTCCTTTTTTAAGGTCTATAAAGTGTGGCTTGGTTTTCTTAAATCACAATGCGAGAGTACTTACTCCATTAGATTTGCTTATAGCTGAAAATCAGTTTCATTGGGTGGTGGGCTTTGGAGAATTGCTGATAGGAAAACCAGATCATCAAAGTCAGAGTCCCTAAGCTTTAATATGGAATTTTCTTGTGTTGGGATGGTAGTGG
Source organism: Leucopleurus acutus (assembly GCF_964270905.1). Lineage (NCBI taxonomy): Eukaryota > Metazoa > Chordata > Mammalia > Artiodactyla > Delphinidae > Leucopleurus > Leucopleurus acutus. The sequence goes on along the minus strand of NC_139144.1, from coordinate 94,332,847 downwards.
CCGACTACGAGTGGTGGTTTGAAGGTAGGGAGGGTTCTGCATGTACCAGTATCAGAGGCTGTGTAGTTGTGTCCCTAAATGGTGGCAGGGACATTCTGCCCTGTACTGTGGGTAGGGCCTGTTATTCTCTTGATCTGGTCTTGTTTAGTGGGTCTCTCCTAGCTAGGAAATGTGACTTTCTGCTTGCTGTTGAGATATATAAATATATATGTATATTTTACTCCGGAAGACACGAACTCTCCAAATACAAAGTGTTGGGAGTTTTATCGGTGATCTGATTAGCTGGGCTGATGATCCCAATGTAGAATGAAATTCTAGAGAATTTAGAATTCTCTAAATTCTCTAAATTTAGAGAAATTTAGAGTAAAGGGATATGTCAGGAAACCTCATCTTTTTCTTCTTCTTTTTAGATAATTCAGCTTCCTCTGCTGAGCATTCCCAGGGCCTTGAGAAACAAGGAGTACACGTAGCTAGGGCTGCAGAGGCCAGTCCTCTGGTCTCTGGCCCTGCTGCGTCAGCCAAGAAGCCATGTGCAGGTAAACCTTAGAGGACGTCAGTGAAATAAGAAGAATGTTGTCCAATTGGAAGGTCTGAAAACAAAGCTTCTGTTGAGATTTAATTTGTAACCATTCACTCATTTAATCGTTTATTAATAATAGCCATAATGATACCTACCTCACAGGTTGTGGTGAGAATTAAAGAAGATGGAGAAGGAGAAAATGCCAGATTGGGAGGATAAAATTGGGGGTGCGTGGTTGAGGATGAGGTTAGACATTGAACAGGCAAAGGGAGAGTAAAACCTGAGAGTAGATGAGGTCAGTCCTGGGCAAATCCTGCAGTTCCTGAGAGCTTTCCCCGGGCTGGCCGGCCAGAGCTCTTAAAGGGGCAGGCTCCTGCGGACTTGTTCTGAGACCCAGCCAAGTGCTTTTCTGTACGCCCATATACATAGTTTTTACATTGTGGTATTCAGGGACTACATACACTTCATGCTCTTTTTTTTTTTTTTTTTGCTTAATATTCCATAAGCATCTCTCCATATTTGTTCACATTTATCATGTGTAATCATTTTCATGCACAGATATACTAATGTATCATTGTTTGCTTAACTAGTTCCATTATTCTGGGATATTTTGATTCTAACAAATTTTGAATATAACTCTTTTCTTAAAATCCACACAATATTAAGTTTTTACGTTATTCTTTACTTTTGCTTCACGTATAGTTGCTGAATGATACTCTTGATTTTCATTTCTTTAAAAATACATGCGGGAATTCCCTGGCGGTCCAGTGTTTAGGACTCTGCGCTTCCATTGCAGGGGGCATGGGTTAAAATATATATATATATATATATATATATATATATATGCAAGTAAATATTCTTCCGTATGTCTTCTTTCCATGTGTCTTTATTTTGTGTAGTTTGTACATGCCCTTTAATTGCTGGGGCCCTCCTCTGTGCTGATGTGACTTGGCCTTTAATAGGCTCCTTAATTTTCGTAAAAGCATGTTGACTGGATATGATATGATATCCAACTCTCGTGGATCCATCCTCGGCCGACACTGCAGAGTATATAACTTACGGGTGCTCACCAGAGATCTCTACCTCACTCTGTGTACTCTCCATTTCTTTTACCAAAGTCTCAGATTCCTGTAGTATGAAGGATGCGTAGCTCATACATTCCTCTAAGTTGTATCCATTCTTTCTGTGATCAGGATGGACCATCAGAAATCTATATACCTCGCCCATTCCATACTGACTTCTCCCTTCCCCCCTTCTCTCTGCCCCTGCCCACCCAGCTGTCTCTTTTTAGTTGTACCTGGTGTTTATTTCCTTGTTTTCATCAAGGGGTACCACAGAGAAGCAGCTTTGTGAAATTCTTTCCTGTGTTTGTTGTATTAATAGCCACAAATGTTGGTGTGTAAAGTTTTTTTTTTTTTTAATTTAACTGTCTGGCAATAACATAACATTTGAGAAATAGGGCCAATGTAGTGAGCTTTTCGTCAAGCTAAATTTATGTAATTTAGAATTTTTTTTTTTTTTTTTTTTTCCGGTACGCGGGCCTCTCACTGTTGTGGCCTCTCCCGTGGCGGAGCACAGGCTCCGGACGTGCAGGCTCAGCGGCCACGGCTCACGGGCCCAGCCGCTCTGCGGCATGTGGCATCTTCCCGGACTGGGGCATGAACCCGTGTCTCCTGCATCGGCAGGCGGACTCTCAACCACTGCGCCACCAGGGAAGCCCCTAGAAAATTTTTAATCATGAAAACTTTTCTTTTCCATTGGGGGAGGTGTGCAAAACTGTCCTTTTTAAAGTGAGAAGGTGCTGTGTTTTCTCCTAATGGACAGTAAGAGCCATGCAACTTATGTTAAGCTCTTCATTTTGGTTGCCAACAACAGTATTTCTGAAAGCTCTTATGTTTTGCGTATTTGCTTCTTTTTTCTTAGTTACAATTTCTCCGGTGCTAATTAAAAAATTATCTTTATATTTTATTATTATTTACGTTTTATTCTTTTACTGTTCTATTTCTTTTGTAAGCCATGTTAAATCCTTAATGGAAACAGTATAGTGTATAAATGCATATTCTTTACATTAAAAGACTTAGTAGATTTTTACATTATTGTGTTTTTTATATATATATATATATATATATTTTTTTTTTTTTTTTTTTTTGGCGGTTCGCGGACGTCTCACTACTGTGGCCTCTCCTGTTGCGGAGCACAGGCTCCGGACGCACAGGCTCAGTGGCCATGGCTCACGGGCCCAGCCGCTCTGTGGCATGTGGGATCTTCCCGGACCACCGGGGCATGAACCCATGTTCCCAGCATCGGCAAAGTGGACTCTCAACCATTGTGCCACCAGGGAAGCCCCTCTTTTTATATATCTTATAATTATGCCTTTATATATGAAGTTATTGACCCTTTGTAATCTTTGTTGCAATATTTTATTCAATTCTATAATATTGCATTTTAATCTTAGTTCCATTGGTATTCATCCTATAAAAACATTTTATGTAATCATACCTGTCTTTTATTTTAATTTGATGGTTCAGCTGTTAGAGAGTTATCAGATTAGAATTTCTTTGGCAATTTATCAGGGCTTATGAGATGAAGCTGCACATCTGCAGGCTTCACAGATTCCAAATACCCTAAATTGAATGACTGACTTTCCTCCAGACTTGTTCCTCCTTTTGTTCTTTATTTTGGAGTGTCAGCACCAAATGACTTAAGCCAAAAACCTGCAGATTGTCCTATACTTTTCCTTTCTTCTTATTCCCTGTGTCAGATTGGTTACCCCGTGTTGCAGAATTTTCCACTTTAAAAATCTTGCAAATTTTTATCCTCTCTACCCCTTTCTTTCCATCCCCAACACACTGCCTTTTTCTAAACCCTCATCACCTCATGCATTTAATTTACAGATTCATAACTCAGTGGTTTTCAAGTCTGTCTTGGGAGAGTTTTTTGTAGGAAGTGCGAAATGGACCCCTGTTCCACTTCAAGGATGGTACCCCCATTGTAATTTTTAATATAATAGGCTTTTGTGGATGTCATTAATCTGCTTACCACCCTTCTCTCCCCCTGCTGCCTGGTTGACCTTTTGAAATGCAGACCTAATCGTATTGCTTTTTTCTGCCATAACCTTCATTGGTCCCCATCACGGAGGATAGAAGTCATAAAACTCAAATCCCTATGGGGACTAGAAAGTTAAGATAAATGGATAAAGTGAGGTGGATGTGAGAGGAATGGGGGAAGAGAGGAAGTGCCGTGGCGAACTGTCCCATCTAAAAGGGACAACTGCCTCTTGCTTCCACGTGGGAATGCGGGGCCCAATTTGACGTATCATCCAATTTGTCAAAAGCAGCCACAAATCCAGAAATTTTTATGATAAATTTTCTGATTTTAAAATATTGACTTTTAATTGAGTTCTTAAAATGCAGCCCAATATTGCGTGTATTGACCTACTTGCAGTTTTGGGGATGTGCCGTTTTATCTTGTGACTCTCTATTTGCAAATGATACTCCCTATAAGTGCCACTCCTTCCCTCCTCCTGCCTCAAAACCTGGCAAAATTAGATTATTTAAAATGTCAGGTTAGCCTTTCCTGACCCCAAGACAGGCAGCTCTCCTAGCGTTCTCAAAGCTCTAGCACTTCGTACATTGCATTGCAATGCTTTTATTCCCTGGCTTTGAGCAAAAACATTATTTATTTTTTTGGTAATTATAACACTTGGTAGTTAAATATTTTTTGCCGTATAATGAATTAAACTCTGCGTTTGAATCTGCTGATTCAGTATCATATTGCTCTCGTTGATTCTCTTTCTCCTCACATATTTTTAGTTTTCAAAGGATCTTTTTTTCCCTGAGGAATGTGTTATATAAGGTAAACATCATTTTTTTTTTTTTTTTTTTTTTTTTTTTGGTGGTACGTGGGCCTCTCACTGTTGTGGCCTCTCCCGTTGCGGAGCACAGGCTCCGGACGCGCAGGCTCAGCGGCCATGGCTCACGAGCCCAGCCGCTCCGCGGCATGTGGGATCTTCCCGGACCGGGGCACGAACCCGTGTCCCCTGCATCGGCAGGCGGACTCTCAACCACTGCGCCACCAGGGAAGCCCGGTAAACATCATTTTGATGCTTCGGTTTGAATTGTCTAGGTCTAAGATTAATTCTTTGTGACTTATGTTTATGATACTGATTCTTTCCATCAAGGAATTAAGTCTTCATTATTGACGTATTTCTTGATTTCTTTCATTGTAATTTGTTCATGTTTTTGTCTAGGTCATGAATATCCCTTATTGCATAAATTTTTCCTTGGCTAAATATATCTGTATTGCTACTAAGTATGGGAATCTATCTTCAGAATGCTATTGATTTTCAAAATATTTGTCTTTAGGTGAGTTGTCTTTGTTCTAACAGTATTAGATGGCTTGTTTGGTTTTTTTTTTTAAATATAAAATTGTAGCTGCAAAAATATTTGTCTTATGTATTTCTATTATACCTTTTTGTTAAATAAAATTGTAATAAGATATTTTTGGATATTTCCTCATTTAATATGAAGTTAATTATTGGTTTTAAACAAATACTCTCTATTATAATAAGGGAAATAACATCCTTTATTCTTGTTTATTAGAAGCTTTTGGTAGGAATTGGTATCTTTTGATATAATCATATAATGTTAATCATTTAAGTTACCTAATATGATTATATTCATGGTTTTCATGATACTAAAACATCCTTAAATTCTTGAGTAAGCTCCACTTGATAATGCCATGTATTCTTTTAATGTATTTTTTATCCTATTTGGTAACTTTCAAGTGTATGCATCTAAACATTCATAAATAAATTTCATTTATATGTTATGTGTGTATGTAGTAATTTCCTTTTTATTGCTATATTCTCAAAATATAAATTTTATTCTAGGTACTGTTTTGAGTTTTTGTAAATTGATTTGTAATGTTATTATAATTTTTTTTTTTTGCGGTATGCGGGCCTCTCACTGTTGTGGCCTCTCGCGTTGCGGAGCACAGGCTCCGGACACACAGGCTCAGCGGCCATGGCTTACGGGCCTAGCCGCTCCGTGGCATGTGGGATCTTCCTGGACCGGGGCATGAACCCGTGTCCCCAGCATCAGCAGGCGGACTCTCAACCACTGCGCCACCAGGGAAGCTGTATTATAATTTCTATTAAATTTTCTTTACAGCTTTATTGAGATGTAACTGACATATAACATTGTGTAAGTTTAAGGTGTACAGGGTGTTGATTTGATACATCTGTATACACACATATATTGCAAAGTGTTTACCACAATAAGGTTAGTTAGCACATCCATCCCCTCACATTCATTATTAGTTTTAAAATAATGTATTATGTATCCTTGAATTACTCTTATTATTTAGGAATATTTTTGCAAAAGAATTTTTTTTGGGGGGGGAAATACAATAATATTGTAGAAATTTTGGAGAATACAGGAATTAAGTATTAAGAAGGAAGTCATATAATCGCCCATAATATGACTGTGTAGAGACAATCACTGTTAATAATGTAAGATATTTCTTTCAGTCTTTTTCCATGCACATATTCTTAAATATTGAGAGTATACTATAAATACAATTTCATATTATGCTCTTCTGGATTGATATTGTTTTGTAAGCATTTACCCACATAATTGAAAGCATTCACAATTATATTTGATAGCTGCATTATAGTTTTTAATGTATCATTTATTAATCATAGTCCTATGGTTGGGCATTTATTATTTGCTACATTTTAGTACACTTGATTTTTTTTTTTTTTATTTGGTTGCACTGGATCTTAATTTTGGCAGGCGGGCTGCTTAGTTGTGGCTCGCCAGCTCCTTAGTTGCAGCATGCAGCCTTCTTAGTTGTGGCATGTGAACTCTTAGTTGCAGCATACATGTGGGATCTAGTTCCCTGACCAGGGATTGAACCCGGGCCCCCTGCATTGGGAGTGCGGAGTCTTAACCACTGTGCCACCAGGGAAGTCCCACACTTGAGTTTTTTAGAGTAGTTTTAGGTTTATAACAAAATTAAGAGGCAGGTGCAGAGGTTTCTCATATACCCTCTGCTCCCACACATGTATAGCCTCTCCCATTATCAAGATCACTCACCAGAATGGTATATTTTTTAGCAAGGATGCACCTACTTTGTTTTTTTTTAGATGTTTATTTTTAAAAATTAAAAAAATTTATTGTTTTTTTTAAGGCAAATCCATTTATTCATTATTTTTGGCTGCATTGGGTCTTTGTTGCTGCACGGAAGCTTTCTCTAGTTGTGGTGAGTGGGGGTTACTCTTCGTTGTCATGCACAGGCTTCTTATTGTGGTGGCTTCTCTTGTGGAGCACAGGCTCTAGGCACACAGGCTTCAGTAGTTGTAGCACACGGGCAGTAGTTGCGGCGCGTGGGCTCTAGAGCGTAGGCTCAGTAGGTGTGGCACACGGGCTTAGTAGCTCCGCAGCATGTGGGATCTTCCTGGATCAGGGCTCAAACCCGTGTCCCCTGCATTGGCAGACAGATTCTTAACCACTGCACCACCAGGGAAGTCCCAGGATGCACCTACACATCACTGTCACCCAAAGTCCATAGTTTACCTTAGGTTCACTCTTAGTGTTGTATATACTATGGGTTTGGATAAAAATATAATGACGTATATCCATCATTATAATATACAGAGTATTTTTACTACCTTAAAAAGTCTCTGTGCTCTGCCTATCATCTCCCCTCCCCTGCCCGGCAAACACTGATCTTTTTATTGTCTCCGTAGTTTTGCCTTTTCCAGAATGTCATATAGTTGGAATTACACAGTATGTAGTCTTTTTTTTTTTTTTTGCGGTATGCAGGCCTCTCACCGTTGTGGCCTCTCCCAATGCGGAGCACAGGCTCCGGACGCGCAGGCCCAGCGGCCATGGCTCACGGGCCCAGCCGCTGCGCGGCATGCGGGATCCTTCCGGACCGGGGGCACAAACCTGTGTCCTCTGCATTGGACTCTACCCCGCCCCTGCAGGCGGACTCTCAACCACTGCGCCGCCAGGGAAGCCCCTGTAGTCTTTTTAGATTGGCTTCTTTCACTTAGTAATATGCATTTAGGTTCCTCCATGTCTTTGGGGGCTCATTTCTTTTTGGTGCTGAATGGTATTTCATTGTCTGGATGTACCACAGTTTATCCATTTACCTACTGAAGGACATCTTGGTTGCTTCCAAGTTTCGGCAGTTATGAATGAAACTGCTATAAATATCCATGTGGAGGTTTTTGTGTGGACATAAGTTTTCACGTTCTTTGGGTAAATACCGAGGAGCATGATTGCTAGATCATATGGTAAGAGAATGTTTAGTTTTATAAGAAACCACCAAACTGTCTTCCAAAGTGGCTTTACCACCCTTTTCTTGTCTTGTTGCATTAGCAAGGACTTCAGTTCCACATTGAAAAGAAGGGCTGAGAGGGGACAACATCGTTGTCTTAAAGCTTTGAGTTTCTCACCATTAAGTCTGATATTAGTTGTAGTTTTTTTGTAGATAGTCCTTATCAAGTTGAGAAAGTTCCCCTCTACTTCCAGTTTACTGAGAGTTTTTATCACTAATGAGTGTTGGATTTTGTCAAATGCTGCTTCTGCATCTATTGATACAATCATGTGGTTTTTCTTTTTCAGTTGGTCAATGTGATGGATTATGCTGATTGATTTTCAGATGCTGCATATCTGTGATAAATCCTACTTGGTCATGGTGTATAATTCTTTTCAGACTTTTTTGGATTCGATTTGTTAATTTTTTTTTTTTTTTTTGCGGTACGCGGGCCTCTCACTGTTGTGGCCTCTCCCGCCGCGGAGCACAGGCTCTGGACGCGCAGGCTCAGCGGCCATGGCTCACGGGCCCAATCTCTCCGTGGCATGTGGGTCTTCCCGGACCGGGGCACGAACCCGTGTCCCCTGCATTGGCAGGCGGACTCTCAACCACTGCACCACCAGGGAAGCCCCGATTTGTTAATATTTTGTTGAGGATTTTTGTACATATGTTCATGAGAGAAATTGGTCTGTAATTTTCTTATTATGTCTTTATCTGGTTTTGGTATTAGGGTAATGTCAGCCTCATAGAATGAGTTAGGGATTATTCCCTCTGCTACTGTTCTCTGAAAGAGATTGTAGAGAATTGGTATAATTTCTTTCTTAAATGTTTTGTAGAAATCACCCATGAACCCATCTCAGCCTGTTGCTTTCTGTTTTGGAAGGTTATTAATTATGGATTCAATTTCTTTATGATCTATATGATCTAAAAAATTAATTACAAGTATTACTTTGATAAACACAACAATATTATTTAATGTGAAATTTTAAAAAAAAACCAACAAATTTCTAACAATGCTGGCAGTCACTGTCTACTGAGCATGATGAACTAGATGTTCACAAATAGGACACGGAGATTTATCCCAGTGATTTTCCTTGCACAGTTCAATAAAGATCAATCTGATATTGACCAATTACTGGTAGAAGTTCTCAGGGAAAGAAACCTGAGTAAGTAGGTGGCACAAGGAGCCAGTTCTCATTTGCTACCTTATTGAGGAAACTAAGACTGTTCTTAAATGGAAAAGAGCTGAAAACATTTTCCATAACATTTGCCTCATTAAAATGAGGCTAACTGCTAAACTTTGCTTCTTGGTTCATATTTCATTAATTAAAATACTTTATAGATAAAGATACTGATATAATTATGTCATTAAGAAGAACAATACATTAATGATTCTATATTTGTTTTTTTAATATCAAAGGTTATTCATGTGAATTGAAGGTTTCTAACATGGTTGATGCCCTAAATGTAAATTCACATTTTTGGAGCTTGTTTCTAAGGTATAAAGGATGACCTATAAAGTGCAAACACACTTTTTTGTAGTATCTACTGCAACTGCCAAAATCCTCTAAAATACAAATGAAAGCATCTGAAACAAAAGCTTCAACATCAAAAATCAGTAGAAAAATACTCACAGAAAGAGGAATGGGAGAAAATAGCCTGAGACCAATAAAAAAAATGTAATAGTACAAAAAGAACAAAGCCAAAACCAACTGTAGAAATACAAATTTCAAGCAGAATGTTAGATCTGCTTGGGATCTCTAGAGGAGATCTAGAGGAAAAACAGATTAGGATAAAACTACTTTAATGTATTTGTAAGTGCTATAAAAATTAAGATAATACTTAAATGTTTTATGCTTAGTAAAAGTATATAACTGTATAATTAAGTCCATACTATAGCCAATCAGTAATGCCAAAGATTAATTGAAAAATCAAATTCAAGACACGGAAGGACTGAGTAAGAGAGTTATAGTGTTACCAGCACAATTATTGACCTAAGCATTAGGACACGGCAATACAATTGTAGATTTTTTTTTAAAACTTTTTAATTGGAGTATAATTGCTTTACAATGGTGTGTTAGTTTCTGCTTTATAACGAAGTGAATCAGTTATACATATACATACATCCCCATATCTCTTCCCTCTTGCGTCTCCCTCCCTCCCACCCTCCCTATCCCACCCTCTAGCTGGTCACAAAGCACTGAGCTTATCTCCCTGTGCTATGTGACTGCTTCCCACTAGCTATCTATTTTACATTTGTACATATTTGGACATATATACACTACCACTCTCTCTTTGTCCCAGCTTACCCTTCCACCTCCCCATGTCCTCAAGTCCATTTTCTAGTAGGTCTGCATCCTTATTCCTGTCTTGCCCCTAGTTTTTCATGACCTTTTTTTTTTTTAGATTCCATATATGTGTGTTAGCATACAGTATTTGTTTTTCTCTTTCTGACTTACTTCACTCTGTATGACAGACTCTAGATCCATCCATCTCACTACAGATAACTCAATTTTGTTTCTTTTTATGGCTGAGTAATATTCCATTGTATGTACATGCCAACAACTGTAGATTAAAAAGAATTTCTGAGGAAGTACTAGACTAGCAGCTTAATCAGGGTTGTAATGAGGAGGATTTCCTAGAATTGGAAACAAAAATAAGCCGAGCTTGAAGTTCAAAAATGTTCCCAGTGTCCTGTCAAATATTATCGTTTAAAACAAGAAATCTGAATAAATATTTTAAATTGTTGAACTTTAATAATAAAGAATGGTTTTGGCAACCAAGAAGGGATAGTTAACATTTAAAGAAATACCAAATAGAATTATTTTGGAACTTGGAATCTACATAAAAGGCCACAGGGCTTCCCTGGTGGCACAGTGGTTAAGAATCCGCCTGCCAATGCAGGGGACAAGGGTTTGAGCCCTGGTCCAGGAAGATCCCACATGCTGCAGAGCAACTAAGCCTGTGTGCCACAACTACTGAGCCTGCACTCTAGAGCCCGCGAGCCACAACTACTGAGCCCGAGGGCCACAAAAACTGAAGCCCACGCACTTAGAGCCCGTGCTCTGCAACAAGAGAAGCCACCCAATGAGAAGCCCACACACCACAACGAAGAGTAGCCTCCGCTCGCCGCAACTAGAGGAAAGCCTGCGCGCAGCAACAAAGACACAACGCAGCCCAAAATAAAAATAAATTAATTAATTTAAAATAAATAAAAGGCCACAGGGACTTAAATCAGTATCCTTAAGATACATAAAGCTAATATGTCTCATCAATGTTGAGAAGTCATGATAATTATAACAGCTTCCATTCATTGTACCTTACCTGTGTGACAAGTACAGTTCTAAATCTTTTTACTCATTTAATTATCAAAACATAGATGAGTTAGATCAGTACTGCCCTTAGACCTGGGCAAGAGGGCTCTGCCTGGGCCTCTAGAAGCTTCTCTCTGCTCATGATTTACACCATTTAGGCGCCAGGGAAATGCTTCTCCACATCACTTATACTATGTCGTCAACACAAAAGGTGATCGCTTCGGAAAGCCATGCCGACATTGGAAACGTGGTTTCAGACTTTGCAGAGGGTTTCACTGATGTAAACATGCAGGTAAACAAAGACAAATGAACTTATCAAGTCCTGCCTTTCAGATAGCGTGGATGCAATAGAATCTTACAAAACGAAATCGCTTTTTCCCAGTAGTTTCCAGTGTCCATTTTCCCTCTTTGTGTTCTAATCAGTAGTTCTGGAGATACTCACAAATTATATAACTTCAACATCGCTGCAGGTGCACATGGCAGCTGGGGAACATTTTTCGTTATTAAGCAATTCATACTCCTCGACATTTATATAAGTAGTTTTCCATTTTGCACGTGAGAAGGAGGATATCGATTCTTTCTGTTAGCACATTGAATGTGGGTATTGGATAGTTTGATGTTTTGCTTTTATAAAAAGATCCTTAAGATTTCATTAAAGTTTCAAAAAATTAAATGGGGAGCTGTACTTCACCTCATGATGTAGGAAGTCCCAAGAAAAAGCTAGGTAACCTACAAAATCATAACTTTTCTTGAGTCCAGGAGAACTGTGGTCACAAGTCAACCAACGTCACTGAAGTCCAAAGTGTGGCAAGATTCTGCAAAGAGAGATGTGACCCCAAAACGATTTCACCTTTGACAGAGCATAGGGGTAGAGGCGGCCCTTACGCAAATGGGTAAGATGAAATCAGGTAAATTTTAATGAATTCTTAAAGACCAAGTGTGGGCTAGCATGTCAATTTATAATAGGTATAGCAGAGGACAACACAAAAATTATTCAAGAACAGCCAAAGTAAATAGACTAAAATGATTAATAGGTAATCTCCCCCTAACACACACTTTTGAAGACATGACTCCATATTATAGCAGTGTTTATGAACACAACAAAAGACGAAAAGAAATTATAATACCCAGCTGGACAAGCGGTCTGAAGGCTGACATTCTCATGCACTGCTGGAGGAAGGGTCTACTGAAGACAAGTTGGCAAGATCGTAAAAATATACATCTCTTTGATCGAGTAATTCCAGTTTCAGAAATTTATCATGTGATGATAATAAAAATATGTAGAGGGATTTACTTACAAAATTGTTTATATTTGTTAGGGTCCTAGCAAGAAACAGATGGCACACTTAAACTGGATAAGTGGAGAGAATGTAACGAAGGACTATTTCCAAAGACATGAGTCAGATTCAGGGAAGCCTACAAGGGTCGGTGGAGTACTTGGGCTAGCAGTGATGGGGACGCCACCCTACACATGAAGGTACAAAGGGAGGGACTGTTACAGGAGCCCAGGGAGAGTAGCTGTAGGACAGAACCTCCCACCAGATGAATTCAAGTTCTTATGTTCATGGACACCACCATCTAGTAACCCTTCAGGGAGGACCTGGGGAGATAAATACGCTTGTGTCCCTCTTCTTCTGCTGTCTGATTTCTTGCTGGTACCTCCCATTGATCAAACCCACAGGAGAGGGAGGAAGGTCAACAATGCAGTCTTGCAAAGGTCAGCTTCCTGAAGCAAATAGAATGGTGGAGACGGGTAGAGGATGAACATGGGCTAATAAAATATCTAGCACAATGTCTGATGCAGCACTACTTATGGTGGTAAAATACTGGAAACCACCTATGTGTCCAGCATTAGGGAATTTGCTGAACAACTTAGGATAGGTTCATATATGGGAATACAACGCCACCATTAAAAATGATGTCCTGGAAGTATTTACGAAGGTGAAAAATGATGCTCATAATATATTGTTGAATGAAACAAAATTTTATGTACAGTGTGGTCCCAATGTTATATCAGTATTCTGTGTGTGTGTGTGTGTGTGTGTGTGTGTGTGTGTGTGCGCGCGCATTTATGCATTTGAAGTGTCTGGAAGAGCGTATGGTCTAATGTTAACAGTGCTTATTTTGGAGTGGTGAGATTACAGATAATTTTAATATTCATAACTTTGCTTCTTGGTATATTCTGCTTTTTTTTTTTTTTTGTGGTACGTGGACCTCTCACTGTTGTGGCCTCTCCCGTTGTGGAGCACAGGCTCCGGACGCGCAGGCTCTGCGGCCATGGCTCACGGGCCCAGCCACTCCGTGGCATGTGGGATCTTCCCGGACTGGGTCACGAACCCGTGTCGCCTGCATCGGCAGGCGGACTCTCAACCACCGCGCCACCAGGGAAGCCCCTATTCTGCTTTTTCTACAATGTGTAATAAAAAAAATTAAAGCTCCTTTTTAGAAAAATGAGAAATATGGCATAATCCCAACTTAATTCTGTGAGTTAAATAGGTGCTGTCCTTAACACTGACAAGGAAAAATCCTTAAAAATTCTATTAGAAGCCAATTTCATTTTTGAACATAGTTACAAAATTCTTAAATGAAATTCCAACAAAGAATTGAGCAATAATAATTATTGTATATAATTAGATGCCAATTATAATACTGAGTGACTTACCTGGTTAGCTAACTTTTTCATACAACACTATGAAGTAGGTATTAACATTTCCATTTTTAGGCGGGAAAACCAAGGCTCAGAAAAGTCATGACCAAAGTTACATGGCTATTAAATGATAAAACAGTATTCAAAGTCTTAAACCCTGTCTTTACCTAAACCCTGTGTTGTCAACCACACTGTGACTAAGCTGAACTTATCTCCAAGCTTACAGGATGAGCAGATCACAGAGAAAACTCTGAATATATTACTTCATGTCAACAACAGAATGAATGGTGAACATCAGAAGATTATAGACACTGCACAGACATTGTATAATATTTAACAGACTCTCAGAAGCTAGAAGCAGGTAGATACTTTATTAACTTGGCATCTGTATCTTTAAAAACAAGTTAACGTGTACATCAACTATATTTCAATTTAAAAAAAGGTCAAAAAAAAAAAAAGGTCATCACACTAACTATAGATTAACTGGTCACTGTCATAATTATTTAGAACACTTTTAGGGATTACTGTCGTTGCTTTAAGATGGCAAAAGTGGTTAGAAAAAAAAAAAAGATCAAAACATTTGTCTAGTAGCCTGATGGAAATTCAGTCATTAATTCAGTAAATATTTACTGGGAACTTACTATGTGTCAGGCACTGTACCAGGCATTGACCAATTAGTGGCAAAGGATAATAATAGCTAACATTAAAGCAGAGCTTGCTATATGCTAGCTTTTTTTCTAAGCACTTTAGATATACCAACTTGTTTAATCCTTATACAACCCCATGAGGCAGGTACTATTACAATTGTTCCATTTCATAGATGAGGACACTAAGGCACAGGGGCTAATGCATCATAGCTAATAAGTGATGGGGCTGTGACACAAAATACAGATAGTCCTAGCCTAAGGGTCTAAGCAATTAACCATTGTGTAAATACCCCTCTCTAAACAAGAAGTAATGGTCTCTGTCCTCATGGAGATTTATGATTTAATGGCAAACAAAGACATGAAACCAACACAAAATTAAATACACAGTTTCAAATAGTAAATGCTAAGGAAGAAGAGACTAACAGGAATCGCTTACTTAGGTGGGGGCAGGGCAGTCAGGGAAGACTGGGCTGAGGAGAAGCCCATCAGATGAAGGGTGGGTGAAGGGCCAGGGCCAGTGGGAGAGCCCATTAAGAGGCCCTGGGGACGATGCCTGGAAGGATGGTCCCAGCGGCTGGATGTCCCTGCAGGAGTCTGTGAACATTTGCAGGTCATGCTGAGCAGCTGGTTTTATTTGAAGAGTGATGGAGAGCTTTTGAAGTTTTGTTTTTTTCGTTTTTGTTTTTGTTTGTTTGTTTGTTTGTTGCGGTACGCGGGCCGCTCACTGCTGTGGCCTCTCCTGTTGCGGAGCACAGGCTCCGGATGCGCAGGCTCAGCGGCCACGGCTCACGGGCCCAGCCGCTCCGCGGCATGTGGGATCTTCCCGGACCGGGGCACTAACCCGCGTCCCCTGCATCGGCAGGCGGACTCTCAACCACTGCGCCACCAGGGAAGCCCTGAAGTTTTGTTTTTATATTAATGAAGTGTTTGTTTTCACTACAGATGTTTCATCTGCAGACGTCTTTTATTTTTTATTCACCTGATGGCTAATCCGTCCTGCACATGGGACTCACTCCAACATCTTCTGTGGTCACGGGTGATGGCGCCTGAGTTCTGCTCTGGCCTGAGTCTCAGGCAGACAGCCCCTCACACCCAAACCTGGATTTCAAGTTGATTCTCAGAAGTTTAGAGGGACACAGTACTGAGGGTGGTATGACGTAGTTACTATTATAATTATTCCCATTTTGCAGATGAGGAAACTCAGGTGCAGAAAGTGGTGTTTGCCATAGATATCATCAAATGGCCATCATAGACCAAGTCCAGGATTTATTATTGAATCGGAATAGCGAGTTCTACATTGGCAGTTTCTGTATACTTAGTTTACCACACGGCAGTCATTGTACTTTTATTTCATGTTCAAGCTGTGCGGTCCAATATGGTGGCCACTAGCCACATGTGGATATTCAAACTTAAATTCATTAAACTTAAACAACATTAAAAATTCAGCTCCTCAGTCACACTGGCCACACTTCAAGTGCTCATAGCTATTTGTGTCCAGCAGCTACTTCACTGGACGGCACAGACTTACAGAACAGTTCCATCATTGCATACAGTTCTTCTGGACAGCACTGATCTAGAAATGTCTTAATTTGCTCTTTTAAATGGTGAATGAGCTCCACACAGAGCTGTTTGTGGGCAGGTAATTTTATCATCCGGCTTCTCACAATTTTCATCCAGAGCCTATAAAATTCAAATTTTGTAAGCATATTTTATTCTTTGGAGATTGTCATTTCCTAAAGGGCAGAGATTGGTTCCTCTTTTTCCGTGAAGAACCTTTAAGTTTATTCACTAAATTTAATAAACTTTTGCTGATGCCAATTACTATAGCTTAACAAACTCTGCACGAGGCTGAGCTAATGTCATGTCTGAAGTGAACTTTTATGTTTTTTCTAAAATAAATTTATTTTATTTTTGGCTGCATTGGGTCTTCATTGAGGTGCGCGGGCTTCTCTTGTTGCGGAGCACAGGCTCTAGGCGCACGGGCTCAGTAGTTGTGGCTCACGGGCTCTAGACCTCACTCTCAGTAGTTGTGGCGCACGGGCTTAGTTGCTCCGCGGCATGTGGGATCTTCCCAGACTGGGGCTCGAACCCGTGTCCCCTGCATTGGCAGGCGGATTCTTAACCACTGTGCCACCAGGGAAGCCCCCTTTTATGTTTTTTGAACAATCTCTTTTATTTATTTATTTTTGGCTGTGTCAGGTTTTAGTTGCAGCACGCGGGATCTTTCACTGTGGGTCTTGGACTCTTCGTTGCAGCACGCAGTGTGGCGTGCGGTCTTCAGAGTACGCGGGCTCAGTAGTTGCGTTGCAGGCTTAGTTGCCCCACGGCATGTAGGATCCTAGTTCCCTGAATAGCATTGGAATGTGGATTCTTAACCACTGGACCACAAGGGAAATCCCTTTAAGCGATCTCTTGTTGCTAGTTCATACTATATAGCACAGGAATCAGCATTTCTTGACATACTTTGAAGTCTGAGAAGTTACTCTGTAAGTGTAAGGATGGATAAGTAGATGCCATGGTACATTCTTCTCGCTCTGGTACCAAAGGACTATGGACAAACTCATGTTCCCCTAATTAATTAATTAGCTTAATTGTTGATGGGGGCAGGGGTGGGTGAGGTGAGGAAAGAGACTGGCTTTGAACTTGGTTCTTGTACCTCCAAGTATTAATTGAGCCCCACAACCTGCCAAGCATTGCACTAGACACCCAGGAATAAAGGGGTGAAAACAAGAAGGTCTCTGCCCTTGAAGAACTTACAAACATATGAAGATTTACTCCACATGGACAGTGCAGTGACCAAGGTATCCCAGGGGCTGTGCACAGAGGAAGGGCAACACACCCAGGTTGGGGAGATCAGGGACGGATGAGTGGAGAAGTGATGGACACAACTACAGGGGCTCAAGAGCAGAGATCTCTCCTAGGAAGGGTATCCCTCTAGGGATTTGAGTGAGGAAAGAGTTTTCCAGAAAAGCAGGGAGATTAAGACATATCCATAGAGTGGGTTTGGCTTTCCTTATGCATGTAATTGATCTGCACTCATGACCAGAGGGAAGAACGAGGAACTGAGCTAGGGTATCATCATTATTCTCCTTCTGAACTTGAGCCAGAGTCCATGAGTTTTAGAACCCAGTCAGATGTGAGTTGCAGTTAGTAAAATGCCAGAGAAGGAGGATGATTCTTTCACCAACTGCTGCCACGATTCTCCTGTGGATTTTTGGCACGTCTTAGGAGAGCTGCCTGTGGGTTTGGGGCTATATTAGGAAATGGCCATGGAGGGTGTGGGCAGAGGATTGAGCCAGTTGATCTGTGACAGTTTGTGTGTGTGGCGGGGAGGGGATTGGGGGAAGGAGGTAAGGGAAAATGCAACAGAGAGGTGAGGCCTGGAAACCTGCTTCAGGAACATTCTTACTTGCCATTAAGGCCACTGGACTGTGCAAGACGGACAGACGTCTCCAGTCCAATCCATCCAAGACAAGGATCTTGGTTTTAAACCTTGTATCTTCGGTCATGGGCACTTTGTGGATCTCTCTTTTTCCATTGGCTTCCTTTTTTTTTTTTTGCGGTACACGGGCCTCTCACTGTTGTGGCCTCTCCCGTTGCGGAGCACAGGCTCCGGACGCGCAGGCTCAGCGGCCATGGCTCACGGGCCCAGCCGCTCCGCGGCATGTGGGATCTTCCCGGACCGGGGCACGAATCCACTTCCCCTGCATCGGCAGGCGGACTCTCAACCACTGCGCCACCAGGGAAGCCCGAGGAAGACTTTTTTATTGAAAGCACAAATATAACAACATCAAAGGACAGAATGTTCATAATCTCATCATCTTAATACAGCAATTTTAAGTTTTATACAATTCCTTTCAAGTCATACTCATCGCTTTGTCAATTCATAAACCATTTTATATTTAGTTTTTCTCCATTTAACATTATAACCCAAACACATCTTATGTTTCCTCACAGTTATTGTAACAGAAGCATAACGTCGCCTCTTATTACTGTAATGTAATTAATTGCATCAAGCCACTCTCCTGATACTGGGCCGCGGGTTGCTGGCTCTACCTTTTCAAAAGAATTACATGTTTCTCTTAATTCCATCTCCTCTGACCTCTGAGAATTTACTCTGTCAATTATCTTTCCTTTGAATTTTTTAAAATAGATTTTATTTATTTACTTATTTATTTTTGGCTGTGTTGGGTCTTCGTTGCTGCGCGCAGGCTTTCTCTAGGTGCGGCGAGCCGGGGCTACTCTTCGTTGTGGTGCGCGGGCTTCTCACTGCGGTGGCTTCTCTTGTTGCGGAGCACGGGCTCTAGGCGCACAGGCTTCAGTAGTTGTATTTCACGGGCTCTAGAGCTCAGGCTCAGGAGTTGTGGTGCACGTGCTTAGTTGCTCCGCGGCATGTGGGATCTTCCCTGACCGGGGCTGGAACCCGTGTCCCCTGCATTGGCAGGCGGATTTTTAACCACCGCGCCACCAGGGAAGCCCCTCCCTTGCATTTTATTCTCTCGCTGTCTTCAGACACCTTCTGTTGTACCTACGTGGATGTTCAGGCTTATCTATCCTAAAACATATCTCAACCCTGCCAGATACCTTTCTCTGTAGCCTCCATTATTTCCCAACCAGCTCATTCTTTTACTCTTGTTATTACCCTTCTCCATCCCCCATTTCAACAGAAAATTTCTTTTTAATGACCATGTCATCGAGTCCAAAGAGATCTTTTCAGTCCTATTGTCCCTGACATTGACCATGGCCTTCTGAAACGGCCCTCTAGGCCCTTGGTGACATCACATTTCAGTCGTTCTCCTCAGCTTTCTCTCAGAGTCTTTCCCTGCCTTTTTCATTGCCTCCTCTTCCGTTTTTTCAACATGAAGTTCTTTCTCAAGGGCCTGTCTTCAGCCCTCTTCTCTGCTTTCCTCTCCTCCCAGGCATACTCATTCACTGTCACATCTTTAGCTAATAATTCTGTGCAAATGATTTCCATATCTGTACTTTTAGCCCTACCTGCCTTATCTCCCAAGCCTGAGGCTCTCCTCCACCACCCACCACTCGTGCTAACATCACTCCCTGAGTGTTGGCCCAGCTCCCCGCAGCGCATTCAACACCCAACCTTTTTCGTCCTCCACCCCAGCCTCTCCACTGGCTTCCTTTGATCTACCCTTGCACATATGGCCTCAAAACCTGTGAATCATCTTTTATTCTTTTCTCTCCTCATATTTCATGAGCTGATTTAACATCCAGAATGTGTCTCATCCATTTTCTGATTTCCCCTCAAACTCACAAAGTTTTTAGTTAAAAAAAGTTTAAATACAAAAGCAGTATGCTTGTGTTAAAAATGCAAATGATGTAATATTATTATAGTCAGATGCATTCAGATATAGAGTAACAAATGAATGTTCCTCTCCATGAAAGTGAACATTCTCTTCAAATATTTACTCCTCAACCCCTCTCCGAATTCTATTTCTTTTCCCACTGGGAAAGTGGATTTCCAATCAATACTTTTTTTTTCATGAATGGAATTACACTATACTGTAATCTTGCTTTCTCCCCTCCCTCATGTGATAGATAGATCTTACAGGGAACAGAATAGAAAGTCCAAAAATAGACCCACATGTACATTGTAATAAATTTTGAAAAAGTGTAAAATTGATTCAATGGAGAAATGATAGTCTTTTCAACAAATAGTGCTATAATAACTGGACACCTTATGCAAAAAGTTAACTTCAAACTTTATCTATCAAAATATATAAAAGTTGACTCAGATGAGTTGTAGAGCTAAAACATTACATTTCTAGAAGGAAACATAGGAGAAAATATTTGTGACCTTGGGTTAGATAAAAATTTTCTTAGATAGGACATAAAAAGCATAAGCCAAAAAAAATTACAAATTGGACTCCATCAAAGTTAAAAACTTATGCTTTTCAAAAGATACTGTTAAGAGAATAAAAAGATGGGCTTCCCTGGTGGCGCAGTGGTTGAGAATCTGCCTGCCAATGCAGGGGACATGGGTTGGAGCCCCGGTCCGGGAGGATCCCACATGCCGCGAAGCAAGTAAGCCCGTGCACCACAACTACTGAGCCTGCATGCTGCAACTACTGAAGCCCACGCGCCTAGAACCCGTGCTCTGCAACAAGAGAAGCCATCGTAGGGGCTTCCCTGGTGGCGCAGTGGTTGATAGTCCACCTGCCGATGCAGAGGACACGGGTTCATGCCCCGGTCCGAGAAGATCCCACGTGCCGCGGAGCGGCTGGGCCCGTGAGCCATGGCCGTTGAGCCTGCGCGTCTGGAGCCTGTGCTTCGCAACGGGAGAGGCCACAGCAGTGAGAGGCCCGCGTACCGAAAAAAAAAAAAAAAAAAAAAAGAGAAGCCATCGCAGTGAGAAGCCCACGCTTCACAACGAAAAGTACCCCCGCTCGCCACAACTAGAGAAAGCCCACACGCAGCAGCGAAGACCCAACACAGCCAAAAGTAAATAAATAAAATAATAATTTTTTAAAAATCTTAAAAAAAAGAGAATAAAAAGAGAAGCAATGGGGACTTCCCTGGCAATCCAGTGGTTAAGACTGTGTGCTTCCACTGCAGGGGACACAGGTTCGATCCCTGGTTGGGGAAATAAGATACTGCCTGCTGCACGGTGTGGCCAAAAAAAAAAAAAAAAAGACAAGCTATGGACTAGGAGAAAATATTTGCAAAAATACTTATCTGAAAAAGAGTTTATATCCAGGATATGTAAAGATACTTACAACTTGATAATAAGAAAACAATGCAATTATAAAATTAGTAAAAGATTCAAACAGGCACTTCAAGAAAGAAATATTAATGGAAAGTAAGCACATAAAATGTTGCTCAACATCATTAGTCATCAGGAAAATGCAAATTATAGAACACAACAAGATATCACTGCAGGGCTACTAGAATGATTCAAATTAAAATGACTGATAAAACCAAGAGCTAACAAAGACGTGGAACAACCAGAACTCTCATACGTTGCTGGTGAGAATGTAAACTATTATATCCACTTCGGAAGACAGTTTGGCAGTTTTATATAAAGTTAAACGTACATTTGCCACATGACGTAGCAATTCGAATCCTAGGTTTTTACTTAAGAGAAATGAAAATGGGCTCACACAAAGACCTGGAAGCAAATGTTTCTAGCAGCTGTATTCATAACAGCCAAAACAAAACAGAATTGAAGACAACTCAAATGTCCATCAGTTGGTGAGTGGATAAACAAATGGTGGTATAGCCACTCAGTGGGATACTAGTTAGCAATAGAAAGGGACAAATTACTGATGTATGCCACAACTTGGATGAATCACAAGACATTATGCTAAGTAAAGGAAACTAGACACAAAAGGCTACGTACTGTGTTATCCCATTTATATGAAATTCTGGGAAAGGCAAAGCTATAGAAACAGAAATCAGATTGGTGGTTGCCAGGGATTGGGGTAGGGGCAGGGGATAGACTGTAGGCTGGCACAAGGGAACTTTTTAGGGCAATAGGAAAGTTCCATATCTTGAATGTGGTGACAGTTACTCATGTCAAAACCCATTGAGCTGTATGTACACTTTAAAAAAAGGTAAATTTTATCTGATTGAATTATTTGGCTGAATTTACCTGTCTGAATTAAGCCTGGCTAAAAAGAAAAGAAAAGAAAGAGGAAGGAAGGAAGGGAAAGAAAAGCAAAAGCAAAAAAAAAAAAAAAAAAAAAAAAAAAAAAAATATATATATATATATATATATAGAAGTGGAATTTTCTGCACCAGATGGTGAGCTGATTTTAAATTCTGATAGATAAGGCTAAATCATCCTCCCAAATGGCTATACCAATTTACACCTCCACCACTAGAATCTGAGAGTGCCTATTTCCCCATACTCTGGCACAAATGGATATAATCAATTTTTTAAAATGTCTATTTGATGGTGAAAAACCTTATGATTCTTAATACTTCAGTCATGCACTGCTAAGATCTTATCCTAATTGGGTCTCTCCACTTGTAGTCTTTTCTCTCTCCAAATCATCTTATATATTGTTAATAGAGTAATCCTTCTTGTGCTTAGTTCTAATATCTCCAAAAATCATTAATGATACCCCATTGCCTACAAAGTTAAATCTAGACCCTTTCGCCAGATGTTTGAGTCCTTATTCTATCGCAGCTTCCCTTTTCTCTCTTCTCTACTTCACCTAAGTGTCTGTCTTATTTTTCTAGATCAGGATCTTAGTTCCCTGACCAGGGATTGTACCTGTGACCCCTGCATTGGAAGGCAGAGTCTTTACCACTGGACTACTGGGGAAGTCCCCTGAGCTCCATGTTTTTAGATTTCATAAATAAGTGAGATCATACGGTATTTGTCTTTCTCTGACATATTTCACTTAACATAATGCCCCTAAGGTCCATCCACGTTGTTGCAAATGACAGGATTCCCTTCTTCTTCATAGCTGAATAATATTCCTCTGTGTGTGTGTGTGTGTGTGTGTGTGTTTGTGTACTACATTTATCCATTCAGCTGTTGATGAGTGCTTAGGTAGTTTCCCGGTCTTGGCTATTGTGAGGAATGGTACACTGAGCGTGGGAGTACAGGTATCTCTTCACAATAGTGATTTTCTTTGGATATTCACCAAAGAGTTGTGGCGCACGGACTTAGTTGCTCCGTGGCATATGGGATCTTCCCGGACCAGGGCTCGAACACGTGTCCCCTGCATTGGCAGGCAGATTCTTAACCACTGAGCCAACCAGGGAAGCCCCTCAGCCATGTTCTGAGGGAGGGCTATTTCTGATTCTCCAACAATCTTACCACCAGGCAAGAAGCCTAGTTGGGCTGACGCTGCAAGGCTGGGCCCAGCAGGGCAAGCGGACTGGAGAGCAACGTGCATCCTTTTTTTAATGTGGATGATTCATATTTTCCACTGTCCACTATAGCTTCCTGGCAATACCATAGTGTCCCCAATTCACACCTTTCATAACCTGATTGGTGCAAGCATTCCAATGGGTTGGCGATATCCAAAACTGCCAATTCCATGTTCCTAGGCCTTTAACCCCCCCGGGCGTCCTCGGAGCTCGATGCCCGGCGCATAGCAGGTACTCAACAAATGTTAACTCCCTCCGTTGCTTTCCTGATCCCAGCCACCCACCCTGAACTCTACCCCGCCAAATGCTGATCCTTTGACACTCTCTTCACCTCCCAAGCGCGTTGCTTTCCCTAAAAGGGCCTAAACGTGTGTGGGTCTCTCCAGCTCTGCTTCAATTCGATTCTGCAGGTGCCTTCTGCAGGCCTACTACGTGTGTGGTTTGCGGGTTTCCCAAACTCAGAGCATCCTGCATGTTCCTTTCCCAATGACCTGGACAGGAGGCAAGACCTCTAGACGGGAGGCAGGATGGGTAGAGCTGTGTGCGCCTTTTCTCGCCTCCTCTACTGCACGTCGAGCTCCTGGGAAGGGAGCCCGACCTTTCCCTCGCTTTGTCCCCGAAGGCTGTCCTACCAACGCAGGCGCCCCACTCACACCTGCTGCCCCGCACAGACTCAAGCCAGAGGAGGAGCGAGAAGCCCGTCACGTTCGCGCCAGCCAGGTTTTCCGGCTCTGACCCCTCCTCGTGGGCCTCCCTCCCGGCGGGCGCCCCCGGGGGCGGGACGCGCCGGGCCATCAGGGCGGCGGACCGGGTGTTCCGTGCGGGTCGGGGCGGTGCCGGCCGCCGGCCGGGCCCAGGCCTCCAGCGTCCCGCGCGTCCCCACCCAGGAGGCGGATCCCGGGGGCGGGCCGGACTTCGACCCCGCGCCGCGCAGCCCCCGTGCGCCCGCGCCCCGCGCCTGCCGCCTGCAGCCCCGCAGGCAGGAGCCCGGCCCGCCGGGAGGTGGTGCTCGCCTGCCCGCGCCCGGGCCCGCGCGTTGCCGGGCAGCGGCTTGGAGGCTCCGAAGGGGGCGGAGCGGGGAGGCCGGCGTGCGGCTGGCTGCCCCCGTCCGTCCGCGGTTCCGGCCCCCGGCCAGCCCCCGCCTCGCCGGCCTCCCTCCGCGCCGGTGCGCGGCACCCCGTCCCAGCAGTCGCCGCCGCAGCGGCCGCCCCTCCCGGGCCTGAGAGCGCTGAGCCGCGAGGCCGGGCCGGGGCGCCGACCGGGACAGCCAGAGGCGCGGCGCCGACGCCGAGGCGCGGCCATGGAGGGGAAGACCCGCGCCGGGGTCGCGCTGGTCCCGGGGCCGAGCGACCGCGGGCCTTCCGCCCGCCGCGCCCGCCGCCGCCGCCGCCGCCGCCGCTCGGGGCTGCTGCTCCCCGGCCTCTGGCTGCTGCTGCTGGCCCGGCCGGCCTCGTGCGCCCCAGGTAAGCACCGCGGAGACCCTCCGGCGCGACCCTGCCTTCCTTCATTGCTGCTATTTTCAAAATCCGGCTTTCCCCGCCCATCCTCTTTTATTCTCCACCGCTCCCTCGCCCTCCTTTCTTGAGATGCTTTTCCATTCTTGTTGGGCCCAGCAAATAAAGACACGCAGAAAATAATACGAAAAAGCAAGCGGGTTCTGGCCAATCTTGCTGAAGGTCTGCAAAGCTATTCTGTTATCCAGGGAGCCTGTGGCGGGTCTGGTGGCTTCATCTCAGAATGTGCCTTTATTTTCCCTGCAAAACGCAGGCACTGGAATTGTATTTGTGCATGGCTATATGAATATGGTTACATCAAATTTTTGGAAATACTTTATTGTCGGGGCGAAGGGGTACATTCGGTGTGTTTGCTTGAAGACAGTATTGCATTACTCTGGGTGGCCCTGCTTCCCCCCGATGCAGGCAGCTGGCGGTGTCCCCCAGTGCACCAGGACACAAAGAACATTCAAAGAGTATCTCTTGGAAAGCGCCCTGGCCATGGATCTTTCCAGGGAAATAGCTATTGCTGTTACTTCTGCAAAGGCATTAATACAACAGAATGTGAAAATATTGTGATTCTTAAGTGTCAGGGCGTGAAAGGAGTAAGGGTTGTTTTTATAATAGATGCAGTTTACTGACTGTTAGCGTGGAATTAGGAGGCATGATTTATGAAGAAGCATGTGGGCGGGTTTTGTTGTTGAGGAAATGATTTAATTCATATTGCTTCTCTGAAATGTTTATTTGTCCACCCCGAGCCTACACAGAGGATGGTCTGGAAACCATCTCTGAGATGACATGCTGCAAGCCAGTGATTGCCCCAGCACACACACACTTGACCACTTTGGGGGCAGGAAAGGTGGAGTGAGCAGTGCGCAGAGCTGCTGCACACTGAACAAAACCAGAAAGCCATGGAAGCCACTCCAAATCCTCCCTTCTCATGGGAGCAGTGCCAGAGGACTGGCAAGTGGCTTTGGAAGGAAATGGAACACATTTGAAGGTGTCCCTGGACCTCACTGTCAGAATTATAACCAGTGCCAGATAGAGGATGGGACAAAAAAGCATAGGAAGGGACTTAAGGGATCATAGAATGGAACTGCTCCTCTGGCTGAAGAGGAAACTGACAGAGAAGTGACTTGCTCAAGGTCACAGGCTAGTTGGTGCAGACTCATCTCTTTTCCATTCTCCTTACGGCTCTTAACCCGTGGACTTATGCACACCTGAGACCTCCTCATAGATTTCCCATAACTGGGTAGAGCCCTGCTCAGGGAGTCACACCAGAGCTGGGGGGACAAAATGGGTCTCTTTCATGCAGTACACAGAGAGTGTAAACAGCTTTGTCTGACCTAGCTCCTCAGCTCCCAGTCCTGCCTCTGAGCGTTCTAGCCTGTGTGTCCAGAGGAGCGGAGACCCAGGGCTTTCCACGAGAAGAGGTAATCATGAAGAGGGCTCTTGGCGTTAGTCAACAAAGCAAGCCCATCCGATACTCATGGATTCATCTGCTGGGGGACGTGGCAAGCTAATTGTTCCCATTTACTGAGTGCTTGCTGTACGCCAGGTGCTGCATTTTACTTACATGATCCGATCACACTCATTTTACAGATGAGAAAACTAAGGCTTCAGGAGTTTAGGTTAGTTTGACTCCAGACTCTACGCATGTAACCTCTCTTCAGCTTCCCCATGTGAACATGGCCATCTGGATTTGCTGCAGATGTTGTGGATAATATAAGTAATTCTCTTGATAAATTTAGAATAAATGGAGCTGTTTCTACTGTTCCTCCATAACTTTCTCGTCGGTGCAAGTCTGTTCCTGTTCCCCCTTAAACCCCAAATACAAATATTCAACCTGGTGACTTGAAATTATATTTCCGCTCTAGAGCTGACAGCACGGAAGCAGAGACTTCTTCATGGGTTGGTGTATTGGGCTCCCCTGGTTGAGGCACGCAAAAAATAATAATCATAAAGCTGCTTCTAGGCTGGGTCATAGGATAGGAACTGAGAAGGGGAGGGACACAGCGCCAGTCCTCAAGGATCCAGGTGGAGACCCAGAGCAGCGCATAAGCAGGTGCCGACCCCTGCACGGACTGTCCCCGGATAGGAGAGGCAGTGAGTGAAAGGGCTCCTTAAGGAAGACCTCTTAAAGGTGGCCCCGATCCACTTGAAGGCTGAGAGGAGTGATATTGGTGGAGGGTGGCTTCCTGATGCAGGATAGCTGGGCATGGTGAGTGGCAGGTGATCCTGAAGAGATGCTGCATTTCAGTCCACGTCTTGTCTCTGTGCCACCAGGACCCTCTGGCTCCTCTTCCTGAGTGTTGTATTTTCACCATTGGAGTGGGGCTGGGGAGGCTTTGCCGAACATGCCGTGGTAGTTCTCTTTCTGAAGAGTAAGTGGTATTAGTCAGAAAGTGGCATGTCTTACTCCTGCCTTGGGTCTCCTAGATGAGGCTGTAGTCCCTTCTGTGGCTGCCTGCAAACTCGCGTCTCCTTCCGCAGGTTTGTCAACTTTTGTTAAATGGAGTCCACCCTCCAGTTGCTCCCCTTATTTCAGTCTTTGTTTAAATTTCTATGTTTTATTGATTTCTTGTTTATTTCTATTTCATTCAGCATTTTGATTGTGCCCTTTTTTGTTTGCTTGTTTAAACATTTATAAGTTTGGTCTTGTGGAAACAAATTGTAATATTTTGGACTTATTTTTGAATGGAGTCCTTTTAGGAGATCCTATATCCACAATATTAAAAGAAAGGGTTGTGCCCATTTCTTCATCTTATTCAAGGATAAGTCTTTCTTAAAGTAATAGTTATGAAATTGATAACTTCGGAAATTATTGGAAGGTACAGAAAACAGGTATCCATAATCCCATAACCTATAGCTAACACTGTAAATAATTTTGTCTTTCCTTTGTTAACGTTAATAAAAAGAAAACTGAATTATATGTATTTACTTTTTTCACTCAATATTTAACTTAAGCATTTCCCTATTCATTAAATATTGTTCAAAAACAGTTTCCGTCCTAATAATTTACTTAATTATTCTTTTATTATTTCCAGCTTTTTCTGCTGTTATAAATAATGCTATGATGAATAGCTATGTAGGTGAGGCTTTGTCTATATTTCTTTGTGCGTGGGCTCTGCTGAGTGCCTAATACGTGTCTCAGTAGGTGGTTGTTGAATGAATCAACTTTTTATGTAAAGCTGTAATGCTGAAATTAACCCAAGCAGTTTATGCAGTTCACTGTTTTACTTCATCATAACCAGCATGGAATATTATTTTTAAAACTCTTGTTGCTTTAATTTTTTATTACTTTTGAGTTGAATTTTTTAATATAAATTTATTTATTTATTTATCATTTTTGGCTGTGTTGGGTCTTTGTTGCTGCACGCGGGCTTTCTCTAGTTGTGGCGAGCAGGGGCTTCCCTTTGTTGCTGTGTGCGGGCTTTTCATTGTGGTGGCTTCTCTTGTGGAGCACGGGCTTTCTGGGCTTTCGGTGCATGGGCTTCAGTAGCTGTGGCACGTGGGCTCACTAGTTGTGGCACGCGGACTCTAGAGTGCAGGCTCAGTAGTTGTGGTGCAGGGGCTTAGCTGCTCTGCGGCATGTGGGATCTTCCTGGATCAGGGCTCGAAACCGTGTCCCCTGCATTGCCAGACAGATTTTTAACCACTGCTCCACGAGGGAAGTCCCTTGAGTTGAATATTTTCTGTTTATTTTGTATTTGTATTCTGCGAATTTTCTGTTTTTGCTTATTTACCTGTGATATATATATATATATATATATATACACACACACGTATATATTTAAAACTTTTCTTTATGTATTAAAGATAACAACCTTTTTTCTCCTTTTTGTTGTGTTCTCCCCCTCCAAATGGATTTTCTTTTAAATTTTATATAATCTTGAAATTTGATTATTTTGATTAGCAAAATCTGCCATTTTGTTTTTCTTCATTGCGCTTCATGACATGTTAAATTTTTATCTTAACGCACTATTTTATTATTAGCTTTTTGAGGTGAATATTGTTACACTTTTTGAGTGGTTTAGGACCTATAAACAAAGACTTAGATAAATGTTCCGAAGGTGTGATTCCTCGAGCCTCTTGGGGACGTGCGGGTGCTTGTTAAGAATGTAGATTTCTGTGGCTCACCCTTGGCCTACATTAGAATCTTCGGTGGTAGTAACTGGGAATCTTCCTTTTTAACAAGTTCACAGCTGATTTTTAGGCACCTTCACCTTAGAACCAATGATCCAAATACCATAAACCCCTAATTGAAAGTTAATGGCATTTTGGGGATATACCACTTAATATCTTGCAATTGTCTTTTAACTGTTAGAACAGTTGATTTAAAATCGTGACATTGAAACTGTTTCTGGTTATATCTTGTTTGCTTTGTTGTCTTTGAATCAAAGGGCATAGAGGATGTCGTTTTAAATCCTCACCTCCTGGCCCCTAGGGAACAGCTGCTGCGGTCTTTGTCAGGAAATGCCTCATTTAATCCTGAAAACAAAACCCGGCAGGGTTGTGAAAAGTCACGGGGGACCTGGGAGCCACAGGTTTTTTTTCTCAGTGCCTTGGGTGCTAGAGGCAGCTAATTACTGTAATTATAATTACACTAGGTTGATTTTCCCAGATAGGAAGATGCTGTTCTCACTGATCTAATTTGTTTCCAAGTTGTGACCACCCACCTTTCATCTGCAGCTCACTGTGACATGATTTCTCTCTCATGTGCTTAGGCAGTATGATTTGTTGGAAAGCACATTGAATTGTGAGTTAACATACCTGAACGTGCTCTTCTCAGCCAGTGACTTGCTGTGTGACTGTGGATAGGTCACCGTGTCCTGGGTTATTTCATCAGTGTAATAAGGGGTCGCTGAGATGATCTCTAAGTTCCCTTTAGCTCTTATATTTCAGGTCCACAGGTTGGATACCTTGGAATGCACTTGTTTAGCAACTGTCCTACTTCTACTGAATGTTTGTGAGTGTCACTGTCTCACTGTCCTGTAGATGTTCTAGCCCAGTGACTTACTGAAGGCCATTGTATTCAATACTTCTTTTTTTTAAAAAAATCCTCCTCCACTCTTTCCTCCTGCATCCCCACCCCCAGGACACCCACCGTGTCCATTTTCTCCTGATCCCTTGCATCCTAGATCCCCACTCCCACCCCACCTCATAAACCTAGTCCCAAGAGCACAGGCTGTGGAGTCAGACTCGGAGGTCATGAGAACCACGGGAGCCCCTGCAGGTGGTTAGGCAAGAAGGAAGTGACGTGACCAGATTTGCCACCTGTCACTTCATGGTGGCGTGGGGTTGATGGAAATTTTGAAAACATGTATAGACTTGGTCATGTTTATAGGCTTCAAGGAACAATCAGTAAAGATACAGTGGTTGAAAATTTAAGAAAGAGTAGAAGTAACTGAAGGGTAATTCCTGCAAAGTGAAGAAGCTCCCGTGGGCAGGCTGGCGCACCATAGCGAGTGGGGGAGAAATAATGGGGGAAGGAATCGGGGGGACTGCTGGAAGGTTGGGAGTGAAGCCTAAGGTGATGGGAGAAATCTGTAGTGTCGCCAGTGCATATGTGATGCCGTTTGTCCTGTAGCATCTGACTGGCCGTGTGTGGCCAGGGAACGTGGGCGGTTGGCTTGAGTCAGGTTTAGGAATCTTGGGCAGACGCGGTGAAGGGCCGAGGCAGTGGAGGGATCTGTGGTGGGGATGCCGCCGTGTGGAGTCTGGGCTGGATGAGGAAGGAGGGGGAAGCAGTGGATGGAGCAGTGGGAGAAGAGCGGGGATGTAGGACATGCGGGCGGGAGCAGGGACTAGGACGTGGCGGGTGCAGAGTATTCAAAACGTTGGTGCTGAAAAGGGCCAACAAGAGGGGGAAGTGAAAGGATTTGAAGCCTGAGACTTGCCCTCCTCAGATCGAGGCTCAGCCGCAGAGAGGCTGCTTTTCAACTCCAGTTTGTGCTTCGTGGTAACCAGCCGGCAACTGCTGGAGGGCCGAGTCCTGCTTTGGGGGGTGCTGTATCTGTTCACGGGGGTGAAATAAGGCAGGACGTTAAGGGAGGGTGAAGGGGGAGCAGCAAGTAGGAGTCCCTGGGGCCGGTGAGGAAGGGGAGGAATCGGCCAGTACGGGGTGGGCTGGAGGAGGAGACAGATGTGGCTGGAAGGGGCGGCAGTGAGCGCCGGAGCGAAGGCTCCCGGGGGTTTGGAGGGTATGAGACCCAGGGAAGAGTGGAGGAATTTACTTTATTTATTTATTTTTAAAATAAATTCATTTATTTTATTTATTTTTGGCTGCATTGGGTCTTCGTTGCTGCGCGCGGGCTTTCTCTAGTTGTGGCGAGAGGGGGCCACTCTTCGTTGTGGTGCGCGGGCTTCTCATTGCGGTGGCTTCTCGTTGCGGAGCGCGGGCTCAGTAGTTGTGGCTCACGGGCTCTAGAACGCATGCTCAGTAGTTGTGGCTCGCAGGCTCTAGAGCGCAGGCTCAGTAGCTGTGGCGCACGGGCTTAGTTGCTCCGCGGCATGTGGGATCTTCCTGGACCAGGGCTCGAACCCGTGTCCCCTGCATTGGCAGGTGGATTCTTAACCACTGCGCCACCTGGAGGGATTCACTTTAGGCTGGAGGAGAGCAGGAGGAGGCTAGACCTGGGGGCAGAGATGGGCTGAGGGGCTGGTGACTGACCCCCCCCCGTTCGTGGGGATGGTGGACGAGGCCCTCTTCTGAGAAGAAGGCAGGTGTGAGAGGGGCTCGGGAGCGTGAGGAAGGAGACCACCACTGGTCTCCGGAGGAGATGAAGAGGAGGTGAGTGGACGAATCGCCGGGCGGCACCCGGCCTGGCTGCAATTGGGAGGCCTGTCTCGGCAGCAGGCCCGGCAGGCGCGCTCTGCTTGACTTTCCTGCGGCCCTGGTGGCTCAGAGCCAGGGCAGAACGTGAGGGGGTGACAGCCATCCTGGGCGGTGGGTGGCACGTCTCAGCGGGAGGTCGGGGCTTGGGGGCCTCCTGCTCGTGTTGATGGGCAGGTGTTTGCGGCCCTGTGGAACCAATGGGAAACTCTCCCCGCTCCTTTCTTTGTTCTCGTGTTGGGGCCTGTGGAAGGAACCCTTCATTACCGTGGTTTTGGGTGCTGGGATTAACTTTGGAGCCAGACAGCCTGAAGGGCTGCTGTAAACGCTGGGGAAATCCTGCTGGGAGCCTTCAAAGGGGGAAGACACCCACACAGACACACACAGTCTTCCACAGCCATCTTGTAGGAGAACTTGCACTGAACCCAGGAGATAGGTGTGGACGGGGTGGGGGAGGGGAGGGGAGGTGGCAAGGCCTTTGCGCGTGCTGCGCGCTGCGTGCTGCGTGGAGCAGCCTCAGGAGCGCGTTAGGAAGGCACGCACCCAGGTCCCGCCCGGATCTGCTGAATCTACATTTTAAGGGCCTGCCTTGGTGAGTTGTCTGCACACTAAGGTTTGAAAAGCTCTGGCCTAGGCAGTGTTTCCTTGAGGTTGGGTGCATTTCCAAGACTTTTGGTTGTTGCCTGTTAGTGGGGAGTCTTTAGCTCGTAAACATTCAGGTTTCAAGTTGGTTGGGAAAACTGAGCGAAGGGGCAGCCGCGGGTTCAGAACTGGGCTGGCGTCTGGTGGGACACATCGCTTAGAGAACTGCTCCTGCTGCTGTTTGCCCTCGGCCTGGGCGTGTTGGGAGGCCTTTCGGCCAGCCCTGCATTGCCCTGCAGCGATCTTGGTAGTGACAGCTGAGGATTACAAAAGCACCTGGAGGCAGCTGAAGCAAACAGGTGTCAAAAGTGTGGTGAACGTGGAAGCAATTCAAGTGCCCATCAACAGACATGAACACAATGTGGTCCGTCCATACAAGGGAGTTATTATTCCTTCTTACAAAAGAAGGAAGTTCTCATATAGGCTGCAACATGGATGAGCCTTGACATTAATGCTAGGTGAAGTAAGACAGTCACAAAAAGACAAAAACTGTATGACTCCAGTTATGTGGTATCTAGAGTTGTCAGAATCACAGAGACGGAAAGTAGAGTGGTGCCCGCCAGGGGCTGAGGGGAGGAGGGAAGGGGAGTTAGTGTTCAATGGGAGTGGAGTTTCAGTTTTGCAAGATGAAGGAAGTTCTGGAGATTGGTGGCACGACAATGTAAATGGACTTAACGCCACTGAACACTTAAAAATGGTTAAGACAGTAAATTTTATGGGGGTTTTTATTTTATTTTTTAAAAACATTTATTTGTATTTTGGCTGCGTTGGGTCTTTGTTGCTGCGCGTGGGCTTTCTCTAGTTGCGGCGAGCGGGGGCTACTCTTCGTTGCGGTGCGCGGGCTTCTCATTGCGGTGGCTTCTCTTGTTGCGGAGCACGGGCTCTAGGTGCGCGGGCTTCAGTAGTGGTGGCTCAAGGGCCCTAGAGCAAAGGCTCAGGAGTTGTGGCGCACGGGCTTAGTTGCTCCGCGGCATGTGGGATCTTCCCGGACCAGGGCTCGAACCCGTGTCCTCTGCATAGGCAGGCGGACTCCCAACCACTATGCCACCAGGCAAGTCCCTTATGTGGGTTTTTTAAAACTACGGTTATTAAAAAACCAAAGTGAGGCAGAGTAGGAACTAGCTGGTTGGGTAGCAGGAATGAACATTCATCAGAGCTGGGAGCCACCGTGGCCTGGGGGCAGGGCAGGAACACAGGACAGGTGCTCGCTGTGGGAACATGCCGGCTGAGGCAGCTGACAGGCTGGGATGGAAAGGCCTCTGCAGGCCATCAGAGGCCAGATCTGATGGGGGCAAGTCGGCAGCTGGTGGCTAGGACAGCAGTCACATTTCCTGCACTTGGCTCTGTGGCACCATCAGGGATCTCCAGGCCTCTCAGCCTCAGGACCACTTCACCTCACGTCACCTCATCCCTCATCCCTCACTTCTAACCTCACCTTTCACCTTACACTTTATCTCTCACCTCACCTTTCACCTTATGCTTTATCTCTCACCTCACCTTACCTGTCCCTCATACATCACTTCTTACCTCACCTCACCTCACCTGTAGTGTTGAGAAAGCCATTTGATGGAGGATGAGATGGGGATGGGGCTGGGGAAGGGGACTCTAGGAAGGGGCTGGAGTTTTCATCCTGGGCCTGAATAGAGTCTTAAGAATTTATAAAACCAGATTCTTCTTCCTTGCCCTTGGAATCGGGCTTTTACATATTTGGATGCATTTTCAGACTTACAATAGTTTTATTTTTTTTTCTGATTGTAAAAATGGTATGTGTTCCTTCCACTAATGTGTACTTACTGTTCCCTCTGCCTAGAACATTCTTATCTCAGATGCGATCTCCATGGTTTACTGCACCCCTTCTTTCAGGTCTCTGCTCAAGTCTTACGTCATCAGAGAGGCCTTCTCTAACTCTATTTTCAAGAAACAGCAGCCCCTCCGTAATTCCTTGCACCTGACCCTGATTTGTCTCCACGGCGCTTATCACCATCTTACACGGGTCTGTTTATTCTCCGTCTCCCTCCACTAGACAGTCAGCTCCACCAGGCCAGACTCGATCTGTTTGGTTCTGAGTTGTTTGTTTACCTGTGCAGCAAATCTTTCTGGAGCAGCCTTCTCTGGGCCGAGACTGTGCTGGGCCCTGGGGATGCAGCGGTGAACAAAGGTAATTACATGATGATGTAATTACCTTTAGGTGATAAATGCCATGAAGAAGTGGAGGAGTAAAGGGCTTGGGAGTGAGGGGCTGAAGTGTGAATCTGGGTGGTGAGGGAGGCCACGTGAAGAGGGTGCCTGTATTAGCTGCTGGGGCCTTCATAATGAAGGGCCACTAACCCGCGACTTAAACCGGAAGTTTATTGCGGCAGCGTCCCAGGTCAAGGTCTGCAGGGTCGAGCTCCCTCTGAAGGGCAGTGGTGGGGAGGGTCTGTCCAGGCCTCTCTCCTGGATTCTGGCAGGCCTTGGCTTGTGGCAGCGAAACTCCAGTCTTCACGTGGGGTTCTCCCTGTGTACATGTCGGTGTTCAAATTTCCCCTTTTTATAAGGACAGTCATTGGATTAGAGGCCCACTCTACACCGGTGTGACCTCATCTTAGCTACCTACATCTGCAGGGACCTTATTTCCAAATAAGGTCACATTCTGGGGTATTCGAGGTTAGGACGTCAACCTATGAATTTAGTATGTGTGTGTGCGGACATGGTTCAAGCCATAACGGTAACACTTACTCTTAAGATTTGAAGGAGGCCAGAGGGTGAGCCAGGCAGGTCTTTGGGGGGCGGTGTTCCCTGAAGATGAAGCAGCCAGCGCAAAGGTGGGAGTGTGCCCGTGTTGGGGGATGGGAAGGAGGCCAGTGTGCCCAAAGCAGAGATGGTCGGGGAGGGGAGTGGGAGGAAGTGGGTGCTGGGTGGGAGTATCATAGGTGTCACGGGACTGGTCGTCACCCCAGGTAAGGTGGGAATTAGAATGAGAGGAGTGACGTGACGAGGCTTAACACGTCGGATTTGTTACACATTTAGTGAATTCCGATGGTACAAAAAGATGTGAGTTAGAAAGTGAAAATCACCCCAGATCCCTCCACTCAGATATAACCACTATGACATTTTGGTGTTTCTCCTTTCAGACTTTTTTTTCACACGTATAAGCGCACACACATACACGTGAAGGAACAGTGCCGTCTTCTACGTGCTGTTTGCTGACTCGCTTTTTGTCACTTCACACTTTATCCTAGAGCCTTTCCCTTGTCAGCAAACATAGATCCACATCATGACTTTACTCAGTGCTGTGGATGTTCTGCACTTTATTTACCCGGTTCTCTGTTGATGGATAATTATATTGCTTTCAACTTGTGCTGTGATAAAAAAACACTGCTGGGCTTCCCTGGTGGCGTGGTGGTTAAGAATCCGCCTGCCAATGCAGGGGACACAGGTTCGAGCCCTGGTCCGGGAAGATCCCACGTGCTGCGGAGCAACTAAGCCCGTGCGCCACAACTACTGAGCCTGCGCTGTAGAGCCCGCGAGCCACCACTACTGAAGCCCGCGCACCTAGAGCCCGTGCTCCGCAATAAGAGAAGCCACCGCAATGAGAAGTCCGCGCGCAACAACGAAGACCCAGCGCAGCCAAAAATAGATAAATAAATTAATTAAATTTAAAAAAACAAACCAAAAAAACCCCACTGCTATGGGCATCTTTGTACATCTATCTTTTTTTTTTTTTTTTGTGCTGTACGCGGGCCTCTCACTGTTGTGGCCTCTCCCGTTGCGGAGCACAGGCTCCGGACGCGCAGGCTCAGCGGCCATGGCTCATGGGCCTAGCCGCTCCACGGTCCCGGACCGGGGCACGAACCTGTGTCCCCTGCATCGGCAGGCAGACTCTCAACCACTGTGCCACCAGGGAAGCCCTGTACATCTATCCTGGCATGCTTTTCCAATTATTTCCTTAACATAAATTCCTGCAAATAGAACTGTTGGACTAAGCAGCATTCATGTATTAAATTTTGGTATATGTTGCCAAGTTGCTCTCTAGAAAGATTGAAGCAATCAACATTCTCTCTAGCAATGAATCTGAGTGCCAGTTTTGCTTCTACCTTTCCATAATATAGGCTGTTACCAATCTGTATTATCTTTGCCAAACTCACAGGTAAAAAATATCTACTTTAAAAAATCTCTTTTGGGGCTTCCCTGGTGGCGCAGTGGTTGAGAGTCCACCTGCCGATGCAGGGGATACGGGTTCATGCCCCAGTCCGGGAAGATCCCACATGCCTCGGAGCGGCTGGGCCGGTGAGCCATGGCTGCTGAGCCTGCGCGTCCAGAGCCTGTGCTCCGCAACGGGAGAGGCCACAACAGTGAGAGGCCCGTGTACCAAAAAACAAACAAACAAAAAACCAAAAAACCCCCAAAATCTCTTTTGCATTTCCTTGCTTGTTAGTAGGCACTCAGGCCTTTGATTGAGGTCCCCTTTGCGTTCCTTTCTCTGGTTTCCCTTGCAGAAATCTCAGGGCTGACCTGGGAATAATAATACCCAACAATTACAGAGCGCTTATCGTGTGCCA
This sequence comes from Leucopleurus acutus, assembly GCF_964270905.1. NCBI lineage: Eukaryota > Metazoa > Chordata > Mammalia > Artiodactyla > Delphinidae > Leucopleurus > Leucopleurus acutus. The sequence continues at coordinate 94,296,041 of NC_139144.1, read as the reverse complement.
AACATTGTGCTAGACGCAATGTATCATGTTTAATCCATACAGCAACTCCATGAGGTAGGCACTATTGTTATCCCCATTTTACAGATGAGGAAAATAGAGGTTAGAGAGGTTCACAAACTTGCTTAAGGTCACACAATTAGTGGGAGGAGTCCTCGCCCTGGGAGTTTCCTTCGCTCTGGGTCCATGTTAGAGAATGACTCCATGAACTCTGCCATTGAAATGCCCACTGCCCACTCACAGGCTTTGCTCGCTTGGTAGAGTGAGCTCTGTGGATCCAGAGCTTCAGTCAGAGCCACCTGTGGCCCCTCGCCAGCCCCTTGCGTGTGTCAGAAGTCTTGGCTGTGAAGGCACACCCAAGGCCGGGCACGTAGAAGAAGGTGCTCACCAAATATTGATTAAGAGAAATGAAGGAAGCAGGCTTTTGAAAGTTAGGGTATTATGTGAAGGTGCCATTTTGTTTTACTTCAGATTAAAAATTAAAAATTTCAGGGCTTCCCTGGTGGCGCAGTAGTTGAGAGTCCGCCTGCCGATGCAGGGGACACGGGTTCGTGCCCCGGTCTGGGAAGATCCCACATGCCGCGGAGCGGCTGGGCCTGTGAGCCATGGCTGCTGAGCCTGCGTGTCCGGAGCCTGTGCTCCGCAACGGGAGAGGCCACAACAGTGAGACGCCCACGTACCGCAAAATAAATAAATAAATAAATAAAATAAAATAAATTAAAAATTTCAAAAATAGAAAATTTCAGAAAGTTAAAATTCATATTATGAGCCCATATTCCATATCCTGCAGGACAGAGGGTAATCATTTTCCTAATACCAAGTGACATTATCTTACTGCATTTCCTCTCTTATCATGTCCTGGATCATATCCTTGTGGTTTTTTTTTTTTTTTTAAAACATCCAAGGATATTTTATTTTATTATTATTATTATTTTTTGCGGTATGCGGGCTTCCCACTGTTGCGGCGTCTCCCGTTGCAGAGCACAGGCTCCGGACGCTCAGGCTCAGCGGCCATGGCTCACAGGCCCAGCCGCTCCGCGGCATGTGGGATCCTCCCAGACCGGGGCTCGAACCCGCGTCCCCTGCATCGGCAGGCGAACTCTCAACCACTGTGCCACCAGGGAAGCCCTCCTTGTGGTTTTGATAATATTTCTACTTTGTTTCAACTGTACTGTTTTTCTGTAGCTTGTTCCTGACAGCAGAGTGTGTGGTTGTGATACATCCTCTTTATTAATAAACTGGTGTATACCACCGGTTTAAAAATCAATTTCTCATTAACTTTGAAATTTTGGTGGGAGGAAGTCGATACCTTAAAATAAATACATTGTTTGAATCCCAACCAGTGCACCAAGCTGTCCTACTTCCATTGTTTTATATGCCCCTTGAGCCTTTTTAGTTCTTCATAAAACACAGCGTCTTAACACCTTGAATTCTTGCCTGGATCTGGTGTTAAAGTGTAACCTAAATAATTTCCAGAAATTTTAGGCCTGAAACTGTTCTTTTTTTTTTTAATCACAGTGTATGTAGACTTTGACCATTGGCATCCTTCAAGTTCCTCTTCTCCCTCTTCCAATTCAGGGTTCAGCTCCTCATGAGAACAAAACAACATGTAATTGTAGAATATGTATTCGATCACTTACGATAAACTAGTTGTGCTGCAGAAACAACCCTCAAATCTCAGTGGCTTTCAGTTTGTGGCTTCTGGCTTCACCATGCTGATCTTTCCCTTTATCTCTTTCCTGCACCTTTTGAATCCGGTTCTTGAAATTTTGCTTTCTTGGATCCTATGGTTTCTTCCATATTTGTCTTGGGTTTCCAGTGCCAGAATGCATGTCTGCAGGTAGACCAGATGTATGGAGGTCCCATTCATTCACACATGCATGCATCATTCAGCTAACACTTTTTGAGCACTCACCACCACTTGCTGAGTGCGATGCTGGATGTGGGGATACTAAGATAAACATGGAAGTCAGTCATGGCCCTGAAGGAACTCAGTCCAGTAGGAGAGATAGTCCTATACATAAATAACTGTCCAGCAGTATGCTAAGTGTTATAATAGAGGACTGCAGTGGTGATATAAAGTAGTAAATGTAGGATGGAAGAACTGTGTGGGATATTTTGTTTTAAGATGGGATGTACGATGGAGCATTCTTTTAGTGCTGAAGGCGAACACTGTTTCAGTTATCTGTTACTGCATAACAAATTGCATCAAGATTGAATGGCTTAGGTGGGAGGGAGGGAGACGCAAGAGGGAAGAGATATGGGAACATATGTATGTGTATAGCTGTTTCACTTTGTTATAAAGCAGAAACTAACACACCATTGTAGAGCAATTATACCCCAATAAAGATGTTAAAAAAAAAGATTGAATGGCTTAAAACAATAATGATATTTTATTTCTAGTGGTTCTGTGGGTCAGGAATTTGGACAGGGCTCAGATGGGTGATTCTTCTGCTCCATGTAGCCTGGCCTGAGGTCCCTGACTTGGCTGAGTGTAGTTGGTACTGGGACTGGGCTGGAAGGTCCACGAGGGTTTCCCTCACATGTCTAGTGTCTTCGTGCTCTTCCACATACCCTCCCTCTCTCTCCCCATGTGACTGTCTTGGGCTTTCTCAAAGAGAAGTGGTCTCAGAGTAGTAGGTTGTCATATTTGGCTTCCAAGAGGGACGAAGCAGAAGCTGCCAGTTCATTTAAGATTGGGGCTTGAAAGTTCCCCTGCTGCATTCTCTTGGTCAGAGGAAGTCACCGGCCAGCCCAGATTCAAGAGGCGGGAGGGACTAGGATCTACCCATTGGTGGATGGAATAGCATGTGCTTATGAATTGATGGTTGGTCCTCTTTGGAGATTATCGACCACAAGCACAAATTGGTTGAAGATAATGGGGAAAAAGATACAATTACCAGGGCAAGTTCTCAGAAGAGACAGAAATAAATGATAAAAGCAATAGGAATTATAATAGCTAACCAACATTTAATGTGCACTTACCACATGCCAGGCATTCTTCTAGCCACTCGACATGTATTAATTGTATTAACTTACTTCATTCTGGCAACAACCCTGTCAGCTACAATTATTAATTCCATTTTACAGATGAGGAAGCATATACAAGGAGGTGAAGTAGCTCGCCTTAGGTCACACAGCTAGTAACTGGGACAGGAGGGATTCAAACTCCGGAGCATTCTTGGACAGGAAGAATGGTGCCTCTTCCACTGAGACAGATGGGACAGAGGGAGTGATGGGTGCAGGTGTGGGTGGGTGCAGGTGAGGGGTGGGGGGATGATGCCACTGAGGAACTTAATGTCTGGTTGCCTCATTTCTTTTGGACGGTAGGGTGGTCAGCACTTCAGTGCGATGGGGCAGGGGCAGGTTGAGCTTTGTGCAAGGAGTGGTTTATAACTGTAGGGTCAGTGGACCATAGCAGAAGGAGTAGAGCCGGAAGCTGTAAAGTGATGGTGAATGGTCGAGGGCCCACGGAGGCGAGGGTCATTTGTGTACAGCAGCATCCTCCCTGAGTCCTGTGGGGATTTCTGCAGCAGGGTTGTCAGGTAGAGAAGCTACATCTTGGGACTGGTTCCATAGTGGCTCTTTCAGCCCATAAGAGTATAATAGATCTATTTTTTTTAATTTTAATTTTATCTTGATGTATAATTGATTTAATAGATCTATTTTCTATCCAGCTGCTGCTATGATTGCTTCAGTCTTACAAGATTTCCCTGGTGGCTCTCAAAAAGCAGCATTTCCAGCAGTGATTTGAAAAAAATCCCCCTGCATTGACCCTATAGATGTTTCTTGCCCTTTAGCTGGGTGCCTATTTAAAGTACCCTTCAAGTGCCAAACTTCAAGTCTTGAGACAGCTTTTAGGACAACTTAGAAGTGGATTTCAGCCACCTGCTGTGCCCCCATAAGAGACTCTGCTCTTTTTGGTGGGCTGGGGGGTGTGGGCATTGGCTGTCACCCAGGTCACAGGGAGGGGGAGATGGCTTCCGCTCTTCAGGTCGTGCTGATGGCCTGCATGGGGCCCGTCTGGTTATGAAGGCACTGAGGGAGAGGCTGCATTTTGTGTCCATCCATTCCCTCTAATTGCCCTTGTTGTGTGGGCTCTGTAGTGCTCTTGCAGTTTCCCAGCACTCCGACCAATTACGTTCCTGGAGACTTTGACTGATTCGTAGGAGTATATCTTCCTAATAGTTTGATCACTTTGGAAGGTCCGGAAGGCACCTCCACCTGTCTTCTTAGTTCTACGTGCCTTAGAAAGCATTTCTTGAGAAAAGCACATTCCATACAGGAGAAACAGCTCTACCTCCAGGAGGGCTCTAGATAAACTCCCGTGAGGTGCCTGCCACTGCTGCCTGGGCTCCAGCCTGGGTGTCTGGGAGGTTCAGCCTTCTGCTGGGATTGGAAACATTTTAGTGTGTATTTTCTGACACATCATCTGTACTATTTCCCATGCCACAGAGTTCCAGGGGTTAATTCTGTTTCTCCTGGACCCTGGTAGCCTCCCTCAATTGGTCAGCCTTTGAGCAATTGAGCCTGGGACATCACTCTAATTCCTGCTTTGATTCACCCTATCTTGGATTAACTTTTGAAGCTTCTGACCAGACCAGATTTTATCCATGTCAGGAAACTGGCAGTCTTTTCTATCTTTGTCCTCTAGTCCTGAGCACTGACCTGATACAACACAGCCATGACATTTGGAGCTGAAAATTATTAGTCCTTGAGTGTTTGAAGACAGATCATGTCTAGCTCAGAGACACAGTTCCCTACACAGTTGCTCTGTGATCATCACTTTGACTCTGCAGTTTAGCTCTTTGGAATTTACTAACTTATAACTCTGACAGTAACATTTACATAATTTTATAAAGAGATTTGTTAATGGATCATCTAATCAAGAAAAAAATGTTTCTAATTTAACATAAATTTAAATCTTATTTTGTAACCAAACATTCAAGACATATTTCATGCTGAAATAATTGATAACCAGTGTCAACGTTAAAAATGATCATAACAATGATTACATTTTCTGCATTTATAAAATCTGGGTTATAATTGCAGGCTTTTCATGGGAAATAAATACAAAGACTCTTTGCCCTGTGCAGTTTGGGCCTCTCGGCCACACACCTTCATTCCCTTTTCCTATGGTGGGGTCCCTGTTAGGGTCACCTGTGCCCAGCACTAGTGCCCAGCACTAGTAAATGAGTGAGTGAATGGATGGATCAATGGTACTTTTTCTAGTTGTTTATGGTCATGATTTCTGGTAGTCTTTTAGTTTTGATTGTTGGCTAATTGCCAAGAGGGAATACATTAATATACACCAGGTTTTTATAATACTACTACGGTTGTTTGATTAAAAAATTATGGGTTAGAACTTTTGGCCACAGTGCAAAAACAAATGTGTACTTCTCTAATAGTGTAACTTATGTGCCTACCTGAACAGGAACAGTTTCTGAGCTCTGCCACATCGTTTGGGTCATATTGGATTGTTGCTGAGTGATCCAGAAGTGTCTGCCGTCCACATCAGTTAAGGGTGACTAGGCAGAAGCCGGTCCTCTCTGGAGCTGGGAGAGGAAGAATAGCTGGTGGGAGAGTAAGGCAGCAAGAAACTGAACGGGGGAGGGAGAAACACAGTTTTAAAAATAATCCCAGGCAAAGCCGTTGTCATGAGAAGTGTGTGACAGGTTGTAAAATAGTTCCTGAATCACAGAACTTTACAGCTGGGAACTTATGTAAATGTTCATATGTGTGTCGATTTCTACTTCTGTGGCCCTGACAAGATGCCCCAGGACCCACACCTTCAGGATCCAGGCTGTAGAAGTCGGAGACTGTTCATTTAGGGCACAGCCAACAGGATGAATTTCAGCCTTTATTATTATTCTGTTCAAGATTCCAATTCTGGGGGGAGAGCCTGGGGCTTGGGTTAGGTGCCCATCCCTTGACCATGAGGGAATGGGCATCTTGGTTGACAATGGTACCTCGATCATGGTGGAGGGTGTGTTCCCCAAAGCAAGACTGGGGGAGTGGGTACCATGCAGGCTGAAGCTGCAGATGCCCACTCCTGTGGCCTGCGTGTGCGTCACATGCCCACTCATGCTCGGCACGTCTTTTCACCTGTATACACACACATACTCTCAGGGAAACATGCGTGTACGTACACCCAGAGGAAGACATTCAGGCAAAGATGAGGAAAGACAGAAATACGTATTAACAGACATTTTCACAAATACAGCATACACAAAGACACGCGAGTACATAAAGAAGCCTCATGTGTACAAGTATACAGGTTAATAGCAGTACATACACCGAGACACCTATAGATAGATACATGGAAATAAATGTTTAATTTTACAGACAAACTCAGGAGTCCATGCCTTTAGCAGAGTGCCTGGGTGCTTGGAGATAAAATGCACTGGGGAAGGAAGGCTGAATGGTAGAGGGTGGAAGAGGGAGAGAGAATAGAGGGACAGCAGAGATAATGTCAGGGCAGTGAGTGATATGGGATGTGAATGGGGTCCAGAGTTACATGCGTTAACAACGTAGTTGGCTGAGATCTATCAGTTGACTCTGGGTTTCTGCTTGTGTTTTCGTTCATGGGCCTCTTGGCTCTGTTCCTAGTCAGCGTGTTCACTAAGTTCATTTGATCAGAAGGGCAGTGTGATGCCACAGATGGCAGTGTCCGTGGTTTGTTCAATCTTCATTTTTCTCGATCTGCCTGTAATAGTGGAGAAGCCTTTCCCCCTTTCCTGCCTCTCCACCACACTGCTCTGGCCATATGGTCATTCCCCTAAGAGGAACTACACTGAGTTCTTTATGTCTCAGTGCCTTTGCACATGCTGTTCCTATGCTGTTCCTTCTGCTAGATTGCTTTTTCTCTTCCTCATTTGCCTGATTTTTCTCCCTCCTCAAAAATCTCAGCCCAGATATCACCTCCTTCAGGAAGCCTTCCAGAAATCCCAGAATGGTTTAGACGCCATCGGTCCACATGCACCCCTATGATGGCACTGACCACTCTGAGCAGTATTTGTTTCTAATTAGATTGGAAGCTTCTTGAGGGTAGAAAAATGGTGCAGTTTTTGTCTTTGTGTCCTCACTGCCTAGCACCATGCCTGGCCCTCAGTGAAAGTTTGTTGACTATTTAAATGCGTGATTGAAGAAAAGAATGATCCTGTCAATGAATGATTGAATGGATACGTGATTGTATGAGCGACTGAGTGAACCAGAGTAATGACTCAGTGAATGCAGTACCCTGGATTCATCAGCTGCTTCTTAAAGCTAGACTTTCTTTTATCTTTCACTGCTGCTCCCTCCTCCTGAATCCTAAATCAAAACTCTTTTCACACCCTCTTTTCTTTCTTAAAGATTTTAGTCAGTATCTTGGCCCTAGGAGTCACCTCTATACATTTGAGCCTCAAAACTGCGTCTTTGTCCCAGACCTAGTCCTTGAACTTGAAACCCCTGTGGATGTTAAATGTCATTTTTTAAAATTATTATTATTTAAAAATTTTTTTTGCGGTACACGGGCCTCTCACTGTTGTGGCCTCTCCCGTTGCGGAGCACAGGCTCCGGACGTGCAGGCTCAGCGGCCATGGCTCACGGGCCCAGCCGCTCCGCGTCATGTGGGATCTTCCCAGACCAGGGCACGAACCCGTGTCCCCCGCATCGGCAGGCGGACTCTCAACCACTGTGCCACCAGGGAAGCCCAAATGTCATTTTAAATTTAATACTGTCAATGTCCAAGTTTCCTGCATATCGTTGACTCCTTCTGTCTTGGGGTAAGAAAAGTTTATTTATCTCTGATTATAAATAATACCCATTTATATATTCTTTGGAAAATATGGAAAATATATTTAGAAGAAAATAAACACCTTTATTTCTATCATCTAACAATAACTGTAGTATTTCATGAACAGTTTGATATGCGTCTTTCTCATCTTTTAAAAAAAAGTACATACAGGGGGGCTTCCCTGGTGTTTGGGAATCTTGGCCACACCGGGGATGTGATCCTGGGGGACTGAGGGTATGATCTGGGGGTGGGAGGATGGGCGCTGGAGGAACACAGGCTCTTTTCTGGAACATCCCCTCTGCTCAGCCTTCAGGGTCCTTTCCTTTGTTAAGCACCTCTTTCCTCACCCTTCTTTGTGCCACAGCTGTGTTCATTGCCTCGGTTTGACTGTTCCCACCGTGTATTACAGTGATTGATTGGTTATCGTCGTAAGAATACATAAGATTTACTCTTTAACCGTGGTTCAGGGTACAGTTTTTCAGGGTATTAAGTGCTCCCATTGTGGTGCAGCCATCGCCACTGTCTAGCTCCAGAACTTCTCATGCTCTCACACTGAAACTCTTACAGCGACTTATTTTTAATTTTGTTTTGACTCTCAGACTAGGAGCAATTTGGGGACCGGGACAGTGTCTCCAGATCCCAGGAGTCCGGTGCTGTCTCTGGCGCAGGGTGGGGGCCTGTCAGTGTCTGTATGAAGGGATGGAGGAGCCACCCGAGGGCGCTTCAGAGGAGCGCGGCGTGGGTGGTGACTTAATGAGTCCCGGCTGATCTGTTTGGGGGTCTTTCCTGTGGCGTCCTCAGCCTCTTGGGCATCACAGCTCGAATGCTCCAAGGCTCTGTTGTCTCCCTGTTCTCGCGCCGTTGCTGGATCTGCCTTCCATCTGCGGCTTCTCCTTTGCCCCACCTTAGTCCCCCGTCTCCTTATTCCGACGCTGCTCACTCTCTTCTGCACTACGCAAATCTTCCTGTGGTTCTTGCTTTTCCTTTCCGCCGAAGTTCCTCTGCTGGAACTTGAAAGTTTGTTTATTTATTTATTATTGTTTATTTATTTTGGTTGTGCCAGGTCTTAGTTGTGGCACGCGGGATCTAGTTCTCTGACCAGGGATCGAACCCAGGCCCCCTGCATTGGGAGTGCCGAGTCTTACCCACTGGGCTACCAGGGAAGTCCCGGGTTCTTGCTTAAGGCCATCTTTTCCCCCAAATTGACGAGCTCTGCATGGTCCAAATCCCTTCCTGGAGAGGCAGAAGCTTCAGTGAGCCGGGAAGGGTGGTGCAAGACCACATCTGGAGGGGAAGCGGAAGTGGAAGACCCACTCTGGCATCCTTTGGGAATAGAGGGGCCCAGAGGCAGAGAAATTCCCTGAAAGACGTAGGGAGGAAGCAGACCATTTTTGGCCAGAGGGCAGGCGCCCGGGGAAGTTCTTTCGGCTGTTGCCTGTGTCTTGGCAGGGAGTGGGTGTTAAGGATGCCAGGCCAGCTTGTTCGATCAGTTCCAAACTGCTTAGTCTAGCAGTTCAGGTCCTCAAGAGTCTCACCCCCTCTTCAACCCTGTCTCCCATTACATGAACGCCTGAACTGCCCACCTGACCCAGGTTAATTATGCCCCAGATGGGCCCTCTGTGTTCTGCGTTTAACATCTTACTCATGCTGTTTCCCCCAGAGGCAACACCTGCCCAGGCTTCCCCAGTTTGCTAAATTCTATCTTCAGAGCAAAGTTCAGTGCTTATTTTTTACTGACAGGGTTCAATTGCACACATGTCTTCTGCTTCATATTCTTCTAGCAGTTTCTGTTTATTACATCCATATTACACACAGCCCCTTGTTAAGAGCTAATTTAAATTATTATTAATCTAACTTCCTCTGCATACATCCTATCTCTGTGATTAGATTATTGGCCCCTTGCCTTGCACAGAGTAATATTATTTCTGATGACTAGTATAATATTTCATTGAAGGAGGCCATCAAGAGTGCGATGGGCCAGTTATTTTCTGTGCCTCTGAGGAAGAGAAATCATGAAGAGAAAACATTGCCACTTAAATGACAGCACACCCTTGGTTGCAAATGCATCCTAATTTCAGATATCTTAGAATGTGGAAAAACGCTCCTTTGAATGGATGAGTCATAATAGATGTGAAATAAGTGTTTGTTTAGTTTATTTTGTTTCATGTGTGTGTGTTTGTGTTGTGTGGAAGATAGATGAAATTACAGGAAAAGGTCTTGAAATTTTATTTCTTGAAAATTTTAAATTAAAGTCCCATGGATTCTCTTTTTGGGAATGTGAATCACGTAACCTCCCCCCCTTTTTTTTTTTTTTGCGGTACGCGGGCCTCTCACTGCTGTGGCCTCTCCCGTTGCGGAGCACAGGCTCCGGACGCGCAGGCTCAGCGGCCATGGCTCACGGGCCCAGCCGCTCCGCGGCATGTGGGATCCTCCCAGACCGGGGCACGAACCCGCGTCCCCGGCATCGGCAGGCGGACTCTCAACCACTGCGCCACCAGGGAAGCCCGTAACCTCCCCTTTTGAATGTAGCACTACATTCTTTCCTGAGGTGGCTTTCCTCATTTTATTTCACTCACGTTTTCTTTCATTTTTTTTGTTTTTCACTATGGATTTTTCAGCTTGTTTGTTGTGAGGTTTTTTTTTTCGGGGGTGAGGGTGTGCAGTGCTTCATGTAGGAAGGGTGACTTTTTTTTTAAAGCCTTATAGGACCTTTTAAGAACTCTTCTTCAAGGAACCAAGAATCTTTTCAAGATTATCACAAAGTGACAGAAGTGATAAGAGTTAGTGTCTCTCAAAGTGAGAGAGTGGTAGTGTATATATGGACATATATACACTACCAAATGTAAAATAGATAGCTAGTGGGAAGCAGCCGCATAGCACAGGGAGATCAGCTGTGCTTTGTGACCAGCTAGAAGGGTGGGGCAGGGAGGGAGATGCAAGAGGGAGGGGATATGGGGACATATGTATATGTATAACTGATTCACTTTGTTATAAATCAGAAACTAACACACCACTGTAAAGCAATTATACTCCAATGAAAATGTTAAGAAAATAAAAAATAAAAAAATAAATTACCACACACACACAAAAAGTGTCTCTAATGCCAAGTGCAAATTTCAGTGGGTGAAACATGCATTTCTAGACTAGAGTATACATATTTTGCTAAAGTGGCCCATTAGGTGATTATTATATTAGTGTCTGGTTAGAGCTTCAGGTCCTGGGAGTTCACACCAACAGCTTACGGTTCTTACTCCTTTACCCTGAGTGAGCTTCATGAACATCACTTGATATATAGAGTCCTTAACTTATTCCTAAGCACGACAATTTTCTGATTTTACTAGCTGAGAAGAGCAGAACAAGCCTATCTTCCCTTTCAGGTTCCTGATGATGAAAATGCTCACTTGCCTTAGCCTGATTCTTTTATGTGCTTCATCTTTTTTAAAAAAAATTAATTAATTAATTTTGGGCTGCATTGGCTCTTCGTTGCTGCACAGGGGCTCTCTCTAGTTGTGGCGCGTGGGGGCTACTCCTCATTGCAGTGCGCGGGCTTCTCATTGTGGCTTCTCTTGTTGCAGAGCACGGGCTCTAGGCATGCGGGCTTCAGTAGTTGTGGCTCGTAGGCTTCTAGAACACAGGCTTGGTAGTTGTGGTGCACAGGGTTAGTTGCTCCATGGCATGTGCAATGTTTCCAGACCAGAGATCGAACCCGTGTCACCTGCACTGGCAGGTGGATTTTTAACCACTGCGCCACCAGGGAAGTCCCTGTGTGCCTTATCTTGTTTAGACCTAGAGCCCCGGATTCTTCTTTTCCCAAGCCATATTATGAATGATCATACTGAGACCTGGCATTTTGGCGGGATGGCTTGCCACGTGTTTGTACATTGGTTCTTGACCTTGTGCACATTAGAATCATCTGCAAAGTTTCAAAATTCCAGTGTGTACCCGGAAAGTTCAGTCAGAACCTCTGGGGTTGGGACACAGCCATCAGTATTCTGTTCAGAGCCGCAGACGATTCTGATATGCAGCTAAGGGTCCCTTGCGTTGTCTTAGTCTATCTAATGACACTCTGGAGCGTGTGTTCTTCTCCGCATTTTATGGATGGAAACACTGAGGACAGGATTGATCAACCCAGTGTTAGTGGAGATTCAAACCCAGTTTGTCTGATTCCAGAAACTGTTCTTTCAATACATATTAGTTATGCTTTGGAGCCAGACTGTTTGGTTAAAACAAAGCAGTGGGGCTTCCCTGGTGGCGCAGTGGTTAAGAATCCGCCTGCCAGTGCAGGGGACACGGGTTTGAGCCCTTGACTGGGAAGATCCCACATGCTGTGGAGCAGCTAAGCCTGTGTGCCACAACTACTGAGCCTGCGCTCGAGAGCCCGCGAGCCACAACTACTGAGCCCGTGTGCCACAACTACTGAAGCCCGTGTGCCTATAACCCATGCTCCCCAACAAGAGAAGCCACCGCAATGAGAAGGCTGCGCACCTTAACGAAGAGTAGCCCCTGCTCGAGGCAGCTAGAGAAAGCCCGCGCGCAGCAGCAAAGACCCAACACAGCCAAAAATAAATTAATAAAATAAATGAAAATTAAAAGAAAATAAGATAAAAGCAATGGCCTCCTGCAATATTTACAGAGGTGACGCTGTAACATCAGTTCATCAGTACTTTTAAATTCCTGGCTATTGCTCAGGCATCTATATTGTGTTCCTTTTTCCTGTAGTTTGCTCATCAGGGCGTATAGAATTTCTGTCATTTCAGGAGTGTTTTCCGATTAGCATTTGATTAACTCAGTCCCTGAATGATCCCAGAGGGATGAGGCGTTCAGTTTTTGGTGCACTTCTTTGGAGTCAGCTGCTCTGTGGAGAGAGCAGGTGTTATCATCCCACGGGTGGGTTTATAGCTTAAGCCGCGCAGTTGCTCACTTGGGAGCTGCTTGAGAAACCGCGGAGATGGACGTAAACTGGCCCCTGGGCCAGCCCCGTGAGTGCAGAGCTAACAAAGAGGAAGTGCGGGGAGAGGAGGTCAACTGTGCATTCCAGGAAATGCCCAGGGAAGGGAAGGGCAAGAGAGAAATAGTGCCCGGAGCAGCAACAGGGTTAAGGAGACAATGTTCCAGGGAGAGAAGGCCTGTGATGTTAGAAGGCGAGACGGGAGATCTGAGGAAAGGGGAGAGATGAAGAGGCCGGTGGAGGGAATGTCCTTCGGAGCCTGCATTCTGTGATGCCATGTTTGGGGTTCAGGTTATTCGGAGGAGAAGATGTGTAGGTAGGGGAGGGGAGAGGCACACCTGACCTTGGGGATGAAGGAGTGATAGGGAGGTAACTGTGGCGACGGAGTGGGCTGAGGTGAGGTTGAAGGTGGCAGGGACCTCGTGTGATATGCTGCTGATAGTTTCAGCAGAGTAGGAGAGGTTATCTGATGGGGGTGTGAGGTTTCAGCCCCAGGGGAGGGCAGGAGCACAGCAGCTGTGTTGGGGACCGGATCGCCCAGCAGTGACATCAGCACAGTATTGGGCCTGAGCTGGGAGGCTGAGGCCTTCTCAGTGCAACCAGGGATGGGGGATGCTGCACAGGAAGATAAACTGGAAGCGATTATTCTTCCATAGTCTTTAAGTGATGAGTCCCGTACGGTGTTCAAATATAATTCCGATCCCAGAGGTAGTTTTCATACAGCTTTTTGAGAATTCATCTCATAACCCAAATTTAAGCTCACAAAGTGTATTCTCTTTTCTTGAAGACTAGTAAAGCTAGACTGAGGGAAGACTGTAGGCAGCCTTTCCTTTTTCTAACAGTTTAGTTGAGTGGCTTTAAGTGAGCGGCCTAGTGTGAGTGTTTGGATCTGTTAGAAGTGTTTTAAGGATTTTACAAATTTGATAGAAACTTAGCTTTTGAAATTGTTTGTATTTCTATCTCTACTTATCTATCTACACCTTTACTTGTAACGAAAAGTATAATGTTTACACAGAAAAGTGCTCTTAAGTGTAGAGCCCGACTGCACAAACAATACAGGCATATGACAACGCTGAGCTCAAGCACCAGAGCATCACCTGCCCTTCAGAAGCTCCCCGTGTGTCCCCTTTCCCCAGGGTAATCCCTATCCTGGTCTAAGAGCTGAAACAGTAAATTAGCATGTGCACTCACGTCATACACAAATTTGGTTACAACTTGTTTTGCCAGGGTAACTAGTTTTGTGCAGATCTTGAAATAAGATGGCCTCAGCTGTCTTCTTGCAAATGTGGCGTCAGTCAGGAGGCTCATGGCTAGGCACAGGCCGTTGACTTCAGATCTGTTCCTTGCACTTGTGAACTTGTACAGGTTGTCCCCATGCCCCTCTGGGGGCTGGCTTAGCTGTGTTAGCTTGACGTGTGCGACATACCGATGGGTCTCTAGGAGCCTGGTGTGTTGCAGGCGGTTCTGGGATCTGTCCCATATCCTGGGCGCCCCTGGGCCTCTGCATTCATCGCAGGGAACACAGGCGATTCTTAGGTAACTTTAGGAACTCTTAACTTGATGCAAACATCTCCTGGTACTCTGCCTTCGAGCTGGAGCCTGGCAAAGTGGTTTCATTGGCTTGAAGATTTATTTATTTTTTCTAAATGTTGAAAGAATTGTCAACATTTAAAAATCGGCAGATTTCACATCAAAATGTAGATTTGTCTTCTCTTGGAATGACTGAATACCTGGCCTCACCAAGCCTGCTTTCCTGAATTGCGGCACTGGGCCCAGGATGAATCTCTGTGGCCCCCTTTCCTTGACCCTGTGCCCTTTATTTTGTGAGGTTCACTCCTGGACCTCTTCTGTCCCTTGCTTCTCTAGGCATTTGTGTTTAAGAGTCTCCTAAGATTGCAAATGGAGAACTTTCAGAATCTCTGCAACTTTTAAAAAATAAATTTCTTTATTTTTGGCTGTGTTGGGTGTTTGTTGCTGCGCGCGGGCTTTATCTAGTTGCAGCGAGCGGGGGGCTGCTTTTCGTTGTGGTGCGCGGGCATCTCATTGCGGTGGCTTCTCTTGTTGGGGAGCATGGGTTATAGGCACATGGGCTTCAGGAGTTGTGGCACACGGGCTCAGTAGTTGTGGCTCACGGGCTCTAGAGCGCAGGCTCAGTAGTTGTGGCGCACGAGCTTCGTTGCTCCGCGGCATGTGGGATCTTCCTGGCCCTGGGCTCGCACCCATGTCCCCTGCATTGGCAGGCGGATTCTTAATCACTGCACCACCAGGAAAGTTTTTGTATCTTTGACTGTGGGTTTTCTTAGTACCAGTGACTTAACTATTTTCCAGTAGGTATATTATCTAAAGCATGGATCCCAGGCTTCCAGCCAGAAACAGCAGGCATGCTATTGTGTTTTGTTTAAAAATTTAAAAAATTAATCTAGCTTTTATTATGTCATACTTTCACATGGTTCAACATTTACTAATGGAGTGTGTCACCCCATCAGTTTGGAGACCACCGCCTGGACTGTCTGACCAGAGGGATCAGAGGCACAGGGCTGGAGGCCCGCATGCAAATCCCAGTTCCGCGGCTTATGGAACAGCTGGCCTTTGCAGGTTCCCTGACCCCTCTAGCTTCAGTTTCCTCGTTTATAAAACGTGGTGTTGGGGAGATTAAGTGATATGATACCTGCAAGGCACAGAGCTTGGCACATAGCAGGCAGTCAACAGATATTAGCTCTCATTGATTCTCCAAGTGAATGCAGTGCTGTGGTTTTCTTACACTGGTTGGCAATGGGGGCACCGCTGTGGGTGACTTGGGGGTTTACCACCCTCCCCGGGCCTCCCCAGTGAAGATGCAGCACATGGCAGTAGTTCTTAGCTGGGCCAGGATCACTGCAGGGACATTTGTTGTCATTGTCAGAGTGGGGTGAAGATTACAGACAATGGGTGGGGTCAGGGATTCCAAAGAACTGGGGACCTCCAGGTGCCTCTAACAGGACTGCTATAAAGCCTTTATTTTCATTTTTTTAAAGTTAAAATTCTGTCTTAGGGTATCTTTGGTCTATGAGAGACTTTTTGTCCCTATAGCCAAGCAAAAGAAGGAGTGATTGTATCATGACAGTAGAGTGGTTTAAAATTCTCACTGAGGATGCCCTGTGTTCCTTATTTAAATAGCATCAGTAATCAAGAGGCTTTTTCTTTCTAGAGGCCACTGATTCCTCTAGAGAAGTCATCCAAGGCTTACATACAAGCAAAATAAAGTTGTTTTTTTTTAAAGAAAAAATTGTAACTTGTTTAAAAGCAGAGAATAGAAACCTCCCTCTGTAAATGTAACAATGAACATACTTTATTATTTGGTTTCAAATTCTTATGTGAAACCAGTTGAGGAAAGGGAGAAGATGAGAGGCAGATAAGAACACAGGACTGGGGAGAGGCTGGCAAAGGATGGAGAGAGACTGGGGGAGGGGCAGAGTGTGGTGGGTTAGTGAGCTCAGAGATGGGGGAACCAGCTTAAATGTGTTCTTTGCCACGTTTGCTGTTGAACTAGACTGTGGATATATTTTAAAACTGCCACTTACATATATTAAAAGAAACCCTTTATAATTTTATGTTAAGATTGGTGTGTTTTGAAGGATTTTAATATGCCTAGAAGAAAACATGATAGCAATCTGGTTTTAAAGTGGGGATAGTCAGAAATCAAACACAGTCTTTGGGTAAGATGGCATGTGTGAGTTCATGCTTTAAATATGGACAGTACTTTAAATGCATAACATTGGTAGATGAAGTACAAACACAGAAAACCTGAAAGTCTCATCAGCCTCAAAAACAGGATAGCCACCTCTGTGGACCAGAAGTGGAACAGAAAAAGAACTTCAAATAGTGGGGGCCAAGGTCAGCTTCTGCCGGGGGACGGGGGGCGGGCGGGTCTTGACTTGGAAAGTGCAGCTGAGCGCTAAACACAGCAGATGCTAACGGCTCAGAGGTGGTACCCAGACAGCAGCTGCCAGCAGGTGGGAAGGGGGTGATTAACGCTTTCCTTTTGAGAAGCTTCAGCAACTGGCTTACTGGCTGGAGGGACAGGGATGGGAGTCTTAGAGGTGGTGCTAAGGCACTGGGGCACGTGTTAAACTGTGCATTTCTGAGTCCCGCCCCCTTGGAGAGGCCTGGAAATCCATATTTTTAAAGGATCTTCAGGTGATTCTGAGAGCAGGACCACTCTGAGAAACACTGCGCTGGTAGAAAGGAAAGACAGCTTGAGGATAATGAGAACTTACCAAAGGTAAATTGGGATAAGGATGTTTACTTTGCACCAAATACAAATGTTTTTGTATTTGAGCCCTGGAATTGGTTGCCTTTTTAAAAAATTGTAGTAAAATGCACATTACCTAAAATTACCATTTTAACCATTTTAAAGTCTGCAGTTCAGTGTCATTAAGTACGTTTGCAGTATTGTGTGCGACTACCATCACTGTCTAGTTCTGTTGCTCTCTCTCCAGCCCCGGCAACCGCTGATCTGCTTTTGTGTCTGTCGGTTTGCCGATTCTGGATAGTTCATGTAAATGGAATCATAATAATATGTGTTTTTGTGGGTGTGTCTGGCTGCCTTTCACTTAGCATAACGTTTTCAAGGCTCATCTGCGTTGAAGCGTGTATGAGTACTTCATTCTTTTTTTATGGCTGGATAATACTGCATCATATGGATATACCACACTTTATCTGTTGATGGATATTTGCGTCGTTTCCACCTGTTGGCTGTTGTCAGTAGTGCTGCTGTGAACATGCCGGTACAAGTTCGTGTTTGAACACCTGTTTCCAGTGCTTTTAAGTATATACCTCAGAGTGGAATTACTGGATCCTATGGTAATTCTATGTGTAAGTGTGAAACTCTTTACCACAGTGGATGCACCGGCAGTGTATGCGGAGTCCAGTTATTCCACATCCTCCCCAGCACTTGTTTTGACTTTTCTTTCTTTTTTAAATCCTGGCCATCCTAGTGGGTATGAATTGGTGTGTCACTGTGCTGTTGATTTGCATTTTCCTAATGACTAATGACATTGAGCATCTTTTCTTGTGCTTTTTGGCAGCTCTATTGCTTTTAAGTTAAAATGTGTTCAGATGGGTGTTGTTTTCTTAATTCAGGGTCACAGTTTTGTGTGTCGCTGGTGCTGGAGGGTCCTAGTCCCGACTCTTGCCAGGCTTTGGGCCAACTAGAGCTCTCCATGCCTGCCTTTGGTGAAACGGCAATGCTGACAGTACCTTCCCCGCCTAGGGCTTTGTGACCATCAGGAAGGACCCATTAAAGCATCCGGGCACACAGTGAGCACTCTGGAGCTATTGTGCTCATCGTTGTCACAAGTGGGAAGATCTGTCATTATATCCCTGCTTCTTTCTTGTGGGTCTAGCAAGCTGCCTTAGCTTCCTCAACATTGAGGATAGGCAACCCGGAGGGACACACTGTAGTTGCCTATCTGCTCTGTGAGGCCCCGGGGAGCCGTTTCTAGATTGCTGGGGGTAGCGGTCCTCTGTATTCATTGCTTGAGTTTTCCTGCGTCCAGCCCAACCTCCAGCTTACCCTGACAGGTAGGGGCGTGAATGTGTTACCAGCCCAAAGCCGAAAGCCTGTCAGCGGGAAAGTTGCCGTGGACCTGAGCAACCGTAATCAGTTACAGGTCCTTCCGTGGCAGCACCTTCATGCAGTCCTGATGCAGAGCTGACCCAGGAGCTAGCTTCATGCCCCTGTGGATTTTGTGTCGAGATGTTATTTTTCCTGTGTGGTTCTTTTAAATATGGTGGAACGCCCTCCAAGTTGATAGGGCTGTATTGGGGTGCAGTGAGCATAGTTTTCTTTTCACATTGGGAAGCCATTTTTCATATATAGAATTCTGGTTTGCTGTGTAATTATGAAGATTTTTGTGTATAGCTGTTCAAGAATGATGATTAGAAATGCCCCCTGGGGCTTCCCTGGTGGCGCAGTGGTTGAGAGTCCGCCTGCCGATGCAGGGGACACGGGTTCGTGCCCCGGTCTGGGAAGATCCCACATGCCGCGGAGCGGCTGGGCCCGTGAGCCATGGCCGCTGAGCCTGCGCGTCCGGAGCCTGTGCTTCGCAACGGGAGAGGCCACAACACTGAGAGGCCCGCGTACCGCAAAAAAAAAAAAAAAAGACCATTTAGAAATGCCTCCTGAAAACTCTTGGGTGCAGTTCAACAGACCTCCCCAGAGAGGCAGCATGGTGTTGTGAGACAGCAAGGGGCATAGGCGGCTTTCGGATCCAGGTTCAGATCCAAACCACGTACTAATTGTGGGCCTTGAACAAGTTAGTTCATCTTCTGGAGCCTCGGTTTCTTCACCAATAAAGTGAGAAGGATAAGATCCTAGCGGCTGTAACACCGTGGTGGTTATTGTTGACAAGAGCCTGTAAACCTCTCAGTTGACCATTGCAACATTTTGTTTTATTGTGGTAAAGTATACGTAACATAACAGTTACCATTTTAATAGTTTTAAAGTATCCAGCTCAGTGGCAGTCATTGCCACGTTTTTTTAACGTTGCCTTATTTCTTCTCTTTGCGGAGATAAGGCTCTCTCATCATCCTCCCTGGAGGTCACACCTGGGGACAGGGTGCCGTGTCCTCACCCCTCCCGATCGCCCCAGGCTGGTGAAGTTCAGTGAACTGCACGTTCCATAGCGGAGGGAAATGCAGGCACCCTGGGAGGCTTGGCTGTTAATAGAGGCTTTGTCAGGGGCATTAAATGATTCTTCAGATGGTATTAACTCTCATTGCCAGTTTTGGAGGTGGGGAGGGTTCCTGCTTCTGTCCACACAGGTATTATACTGTTTATTAACACCTCTATGAGTATGGAATAGGGAAGAAAAAGATTCAGATTCTTTTTGGCTGTTTTCTAGAAACTCTAGTTTAGAGCTTTGGGAAGAAGTAGAAATTGAAACTGTTTAACCATCATGTCTTTTTTTTTTTAATTAATTTATTTTTGGCTGTGTTGGGTCTTCGTTGCTGCACGCGGGCTTTCTCTAGTTGTGGCGAGCGGGGGCTACTCTTCACTGCGTTGTGCAGGCTTCTCTTGCAGCGGCTTCTCTTGTTGCAGAGCACGGGCTCTAGGTGCGCGGGCTTCAGTAGCTGTGGCCTGTGGGCTCACTAGTTGTGACACGCGGGCTCTAGAGCGCAGGCTCAGTAGTTGTGGCACACAGGCTTAGTTGCTCCGCGGCATGTGGGATCTTCCCGGCCCAGGGCTCGAACCTGTGTCCCCTACATTGGCAGGCGGATTCTTAACCACCGCGCCACTGGGGAAGCCCAACCATCATGTCTTAAGGTTATTTTAGTACTTCATTAATCTCTCCTTTGGAAAGGGACTGAAATAAATGTACTGCTTTGGGAAATATTCTGCCATTTCTATTTCCTCCTCCCCTGCTCCTTCAGAATTGGCGTAATTGCCAAGATTTCCTTTATTCCTTATTCACTATCTTTTTGGAACTTTGAACTCTAGAGAGACAGACAGACAGACATAGAGCTTTAGTCTGTGCAAAGTCAGTGATTTATAAGTAATCCTTCTAAAGAACAGTCTAGAAGTCAGCATCTTTGTATTGAATTCCTAATTAGGTGACTTAAGAAATGTTCTCAAACACATACAAATACGTTATTGTTTCAGATACCAAATAATAATTATTCTTTCTGTAATCATATGTCTGAGCATTAGGAATATCTTCAATTAAGGCAGGGTTAAAAATCCCAGCCTCCCTCATGAAATAACGGATTTAAGCAGTGATCATCTTGACTGCTTCATCATTAGGTGAGAAGATGATGGGAGCTTTATAATGACTAGAGCAGGCTGTCACCACCTAAAGCCCCCAATAAACGTTAGTATCACTCAGAGTGGGACAGCCAGGTATTAGACACCTCCTGTGGTGATGCAGTGACAAGTGCAGAGGACCACCTGGAAAGTATTCTTGATAAAAACATCGATCCTGAATCTAATGAAGCCTCTTGATGTAACACCCAGTTTATAGAAAATCCGAGGTTTGGAAGAACATGTTAAATGACACCATGAGAATACAGTCAGCCAGATATAGAATGTGGGCTATCAGCTATCTACAGGGACAAACGGCCTTTTTCTCTCGCAAGTAAACAGTGAGAGCTGAAAAAAAGGAGGGGAAAACTATTACCGAATAAAAGAGACCTGGGAGATACATCTACCAAAGAAATGTGTGGCCTGTTTTGGATCCTGATTTGCAAAAAGCAGTTGTACAAAAATATTATGAGGCCATCAAGGACAACTAAGTGTGGAATGGATAATTAGATGATCTTAGGAATTACTTTTAATTTTGTTGGCTGTGATAATGATTGTAGTTATGATTTTTTTTTTTTTTGCGATACGCGGGCTTCCCACTGCCGTGGCCTCTTCCGCCGTGGAGCACAGGCTCCGGACGCGCAGGCCCAGCGGCCGTGGCTCACGGGCCTACCTGCTCCGGGGCACGTGGGATCCTCCTGGACCGGGGCTCGAACTTGCGTCCCCTGCATCGGCAGGCGGACTCCCAACCACTGTGCCACCAGGGAAGCCCGCACTGTAGTTATGATTTTTAAAAGTCCTATAAGTGATACTGAAGTATTTACTAGTGAAATAAATGGTGTCTGGGATTTGCTTTACTTTCATTAAAAAAAAAAAGCTGGGGGGGTGGTGTAGATGAAGTGAGCATAGCAGAAACCTGGTGTTCACTCATGCTGGGTAATGGGTTCCAGTCTTTGAGCTTTTGTGTATGTCTGAAAATTTCATAATAAAAAGTTAAAAATGCCAAAATTGGTTTATTGGTGGCATTTAAACACTTCCCTTTAAATAGCAAAAACAAATATAGAACTCTCCAGGCTGGTAGAAACCTCAGTTTTGGAAAATGGCCTTTTCACTTATCTGCGTATTTGGTTTGGTTAGTTTCTTGGCAAATTAGTATTTACATTAACTTCATGTTATTCCTCATCCTGAAGTCCCAGGGAGCCCTCAGATAAACCAAGACAGGTCATAATTACAGAAACGTAGGGAGTGAACACTGTGGATAATTGCTAATCAGTAGGCTCTTCATACCAATAAACAGGCAGGAAAGGGGGTTTGGGACGGACTGTCAGTGAATGGAAATAAATTAAGTAAAGATGAGAATAATTTGTGTGCTCGACTGAGTTAGCTTGTAGAAGTGTATGTACACAGCGCTCTATTTGGTATGATTGCTAAAGGTGGCCCCTTCAGACTGCTGTAGAATACGGGGCTCTCCTGCCACCCCTTAGATGAACGTAGCACCGTAGAGTGCGGCGGTCCAACTTTGTTCTCTCTCTCTGCCTTGACGGAGTCGTTTGATTTCACTTACCTTCTTTCTGCAGGTAATCACCAAATCTGTATCCTTGGCCCCCATGACTCTGCTGGGCACCAGCATCGCATTTCCACCCACCTGGACTTGGTTCCCTGCCTTCCACACCAGCCTCACCTGAGCCAGGCCCCCCTTGCTGGCTGTGCACCGTTTACAGCAGCTCTTTTCACATCTCTCCGGATCTTTCCTGCACCAGGCCTTTTGTACATGCCATCCCCTCCGCCTGGAGCGGTCTCCCACTCTTCTCCTGCCTGCTCGTTCTTTAGGTCTTGGCTCAGACATGCCCTCCCCAAAGTCATCTTTCTTAATCTTCTTTGCCTGTCGCCCTCAGCCGTAGCACCTTGCTTGTTTCCTTAGCCGTCTTCTCAGTTTATAATTATTGTCTCCTTTCTCCACTGTGAGGTCCGTGAGCAGGACACCTTTTTGTCTTGGTTGACACTTCACACCCAGCACTTAGCTTCCATGACCAGTAGACATTTGTTGGATTTATGAATGAATGATTGATGAATGAATGGACACGTCAGGCCTTGGGCTAGACCTGGGAGGCAGACTGGTGAAAGATACAGTTTTTTCCTCCAAGCAGCTTATAGTCTACTAGGGGAGGGAGATGAACAAGCCAAGTGTTGCCATTTAAGTTTTATGAGAAAAGCACACGCAGGGTTCTGGGGATGATGGAAGAAGGAAGTCTGGGAGCGTGATAGGAGTTAGGGAAAGGAGGGATGGGTGTTTCCAGGAGAGGGAACAGCCTTTCCAAAAGCGTGGTGGTCAGAGAAAATGCTGACTGGTGGGAGTGTGGGCTGATTTTGGGCAGGTGACACCAGCAGGGCAGGCAGTGACCGGAAGATGAGGGCTCTTGTGTCACAGCTGAGGACTGTGGATTTCTGAAGGCTCTTAGGAACCCGTGGAGGATCTTAAGACTGGAATGTCGTGGAAGGATTATTTCTTTTCTTCCTTCAGATAACCCTCAGATATACAGAAATGGATTGATCGTTTCTGCATGCCAGAAAACTCTGGATGGGTTGGAGGCGCTAGAAGAGGCCTAGGGGTTTAGGGTAGGTTATGGCTGGTAGGGAGAGACCACAGCCTCGACTGGTTTCCGTGGCCAGGAGCACACTTCTGATCAGGGAGAATTTCCTACAGTTACAGCATTTCCTAGCACAACTTCCCTTGGCCCTAGAGCCCTAGGGGCTGGGGCGCACGGGAGGAGGTAGTCACACAGCTCTAGGGACGCTGTGCACGAATAGAAAATTGTCATGTTGGAGGTGCCCAGCCCTTGCTGGGCCACCGCCCTTTTGCACTGGGGTGTACCACACCACTCCAGAAGCACGTATCAAAGCAGTCTCTTCCGTGTCATTGGGAGGACTGTTTATGGATGCTCTGGGTTTTCCTGGTTCTTGAACCAGACTCAGGGTGAGCAAGGAAGCAGGGTTGGTGTCTAGGGTGTCAGAACGTCTCTACGTCCTGTGCTCTGCAGTACCTTGGAAAGCCCATCTCCTCACAGCGGCTATGGTAAGCAGTGGTAGGGGCCCAGACTTTAGTAGTGGTGGGGATGAAAGGATTTGAGAGTTAACTACAAGAAGCTGACTGTGAGAAGGACTTATTAACTGGCACAGAGAGGGAGGATCAGGGTTTTTTAGGGGCCTGTTAGATACTCAAACGGAATTGTCTGTAGCGGGCAGTTGAATCTGTGACTCAGAATCTCCTTGGACTTTTTTCTTCTTTTCTTTCCCCATCCATCTCATCAGTAGCTAATTTTATCACCGGCCTGCTGTGCAGTCTCTCTTGTAACATCTTTCCCATGCCCATCTGGTCATACCCTCCTCATTCCTTGCCCCGTCGCCCGTGTACCTGTGTGTGCGGTAGGTCGATGTTTTGTGCTTTGCTCTGCCAGGTTGATTTCTCTGCAGCGTAACTTTGATAAGAAGCTTTGCCCCAAATATCCAGTGGCTCCCCATTGTCCACCAACATTCTCACGCTCCTCAGCCAACTCTTCTAATATTCTCTCCAACCAAGTGGACCCACTGCTGTTTGTTATGCAAACACACTCCACATTGTGCAGACGCGGAGCCTTTGTCCACGCTGCTGCTTCCAGCCGGCATGGCCCCCTCTCTCCTTTAAGCCTCCTGCTCCCTTTGATATAAAATAAAAGCTTAATTTAGAGCTGAATTAAGGAATTGAGCCTGTAGCATAAGCTCCTGACGTTTGTTGGGAGGAGAACCACCCAGGAGGCATTGATGTCTCCTGGTCACTTGGTCTTGGGCTTGTGTGTTTGTGTGGAAACTACTGGCCTCGGGCTCCTGTGTCTGGGGGCAAAGTGCCTTCTCATGCTTAGTCACTGGACGTCGTGTGCCATTCCAGCTCCGAGTGTAATTGGAGACGGAAGGTTATCTTGAAGCTGGTGGTATCCTTTTCCCTGTTGTTATGGGACTGTGTTTTGAATTAAATTATTTTAGAAACAGATGGCTGACTGAGAGTTTTTTCGCCTTTGTTCTTAGTGAATTGAGTATTTAGTTTAGTTTGTTTTGGTTACTTAAAGGGCTGACAGCCTTGCTTTCCAGGTTGGTAAAAGAGGATTGCATTTTATTTAGAAGAGCAAAAACAAAGCAAAGCGCAACAGAACATCTTCCAATAAATACTCTGGAACATGCTTTGAATGAAACCAACATTTTAATATCCTTACCTCCTCAAATGAGAAAATTATGCAGAGATAGTGTCCCAAATCCCAGCGGGAAGCTATCCTGGTGTTTTTAACTATAATAGTATGAGTTGTTAAAAAGCTTCATGGTACCATTATTTCAGTATTGTTTCCTTGCAGTTGTTGTTTTCTGAAGTTGCTCATTAGTTCTCTTCATGGTTCAGTGAAGTCACTAATCGCTATCTGTATCGCCATCTCTAGAGGAGGAAATGGAAGGTGTGACTAACTGCAAGAGATTTCTTCAGGGGAACCGAGCAAGTTTGATATAGAACAGGATGCAGTTCTGTTATCTGTGGAAGGTTCTGGAGCTGTTGTCTCTCTCTCTCTGACTGGGATTGTATGCTATGCTTTTTATTAGCTATTAGCTTTTTATTAGCTTGGATTTTTCCAGCTAAAACTGAAGCCCCCCCCCCCGCTACTGATGTAGTAGCTATTTGTCATTTTGGGGATCACTCTTTCCCTTTCTGGGGAATCCCTATTGTGTGAGGGTCTAAGGCTGCAAGATTGACAGGCAGTGTAGCATGTGACCTAGGCGTGGCTAGTGGGACACTCCCAGCTGGACTTTGAACTTTGTGGGAGTGATGCTGTGAAGCAGAGGCCTGGAAGGTCTGTTGGCAGCTGTGCCCGTGGCAGTCCCAGCTCAGTGTGATCGACAGATGCTCCCCGCAGAGACCCTGGTGAGCCCCTCTGCTGCCCAGCCTCACTTGGTTCTCGACTCTGTTCTGAACCTGAACTACCTTGTCCGTTCTGTGGCCCCTCTGGTGTCCTCCCATTGACTCCCCTCCTGCTTATGTAGCCAGAGTTGTTTATACTGCAGCAGAGAATCCTGACTGAGAAACCCTTACAGAGTAAGTAAGCGTAGGGTCGCATGTCAGGCCTGTGCATGGGAAGTCCACACTTTAACACCCATTTTTCAGGTAGCGATTTTCAGTAACCCTGTATCTTATGAGCAGAAGAGGGACCTGAGACCCAGGAATGGGCAGTGAGTTACTCAGGGTTGGCAGTTAATGAACTTGTGGGAGAGCAGGGCTGGACCCGAGGCCTGCAGGCTCTTGTTTCCTGTAATCTCTAAGCCGTCACAGAGCTTCTTGCTTGAACCAGGAATGAAAGATGTTGTCTTGGTCACTCGAGCTGCCGTAGCAAAACGCCAGACTGTGTGACTTAAGCAGAAATTAATTTTCTTCGTTCTGGAGGCTGGAGGTCTACGATAAAGGTGCCAGCAGGGTTGGTTTCTGGTGAGGCTCCCCTCCTGTGCTTAGGGATGGTGTCTTCTCGCTGTGTTCTTACGTGGCCTTTTCTCCGTGCAAGTGCACCCAGGGCCAGCAAGCTCTGGTGTCCCTCTTCTTATGAGGGGGCAGGTCCTGTTGGGTCAGGGCCCCACCCTCACAACCACATTTAACCTTCATTATCTCCATAAAGGCCCCATCTCCAAACACAGCCACAGTGCGGGTTAGAGCTTCAACATAGAATTCTGGGAGACACAATTCAGTTCATGACAGATGTGAACTGTAGCGATCAGACAGTTTAATGTTGTCTGTGACTTGATAAAAGTTGAGAAACAAAGGATGTCAAAGGAAGATTTCTTTTTTTTTTTGGCTGTGCGGCATGTGGGATCTTAGTTCCCTGACCAGGGGTTGAACCTGTGCCCTCTGCAGTTGAAGTGTGGAGTTTTTTTTTTTTTTTTTTTTTGGTACGCAGGCCTCTCACTGCCGTGGCCCCTCCCGTTGAGGAGCACAGGCTCCGGACGCACAGGCCCAGCGGCCATGGCTCACGGGCCCAGCCGCTCCGCGGCACGTGGGATCCTCCCGGACCGGGGCACGAACCCGCATCCCCTGCATTGGCAGGAGGACTCTCAACCACTGCGCCACCAGGGGAGCCTGACGTGTGGAGTTTTAACCACTGAACTGCCAGGGAAGTCCCCAAAGGAAGATTTCGATAAGAAGTTTTTACATAGTCCTGCGGTCTTAAAATACTGGGGATAGGCCGTCAGTTACTCTTCTTTCGCCGTGGGGTTGATTCTCTTCTGTGCAGAGAGCTCTTTAGTGATGGTTCTTTGGCTGAGTCCCTGTATCCAACTGCAGCTTAAAACACTGATTTGGGAACAACAGTTTTCCTCGCGTGGGACCTGGGAAGCCTGCTCTCTGGTTTCAGGCTGTAGCTCCCACTGTAGAGCCTGGCCATCTCATTTCATGTCTGAAGGCAGCCCCTCCCCTGTTTGTGTCACACATTCTCCACTGTCCTGGTCACTCTGCCGTCCCCACCCTGGACCAGAATTCCCTTAAGTTCTCCTCAGCAACTCTGTGCGCTGTGTCCTGTCTGCCCTCACCCTCTCCTCCAGGTGAGGATCAAAGGCCACTTCCCCTCTGGATGCCGTTTCCATCTTCCTTCCCTGCCGCCTGGGCTCGTCACTCATCCTTTGTCTCTTCCGCTTCTTCCTCTCTTCTGGATTGTTCCATCAGCATTGCTCCTAATCCGACCCTTTACAAAGAAAGGTCCTTGTACTCAGGTTAGAATTACCCATGGCGTGGTTTAAAACACAGATTCCATGACAGTAGGAACAGCAGCAAACACAAATACCCACACCGAGTCCTGAGCCCCAGGCCCAAGCTGCTGAATGAGAACCTGAGTTATTTTAGTTTTTATTTGGAAAGCGTTTTAGACATCTAGCAAAGTTGCAAAATTAACAGAGTTCTCATAAGCTGGTTACTCAGCTTCCCCTGATATTAACATCTTGTAAAATCATACTAGAGTTATTAAAACTAAGAAATTAACATTGGTACAATATTGTTAACTAGATTACAGACTTTACAGGATTTCACCCCTTTTTTCTCCACTTTTTCTGTGCTGGAATCCAGTCCAGAGCCCCACTGCATTTGGGTGTCCCATCTCATTAGTCTTCTCTAGACTGTGACAGTTTCTCAGTCTTTCCTTGTCTTTTATGAGCTTGAGATCTCTTTGAAGAGTCACATCTTTTTTTTTTTTTTTAATTAATTTAATTTTGGGTGCGTTGGGTCTTCATTGCTGCGTGCGGGCTTTCTCTAGTTGCGGCCAGCGGGGGCTACTCTTCCTTGCCGTGGCTTCTCTTGTTGTGGACCATGGGCTCTAGGTGTGCGGGCTTCAGTAGCTGTGGTGTGCGGTCTTCAGTAGTTGTGGTGTGCGGGCTCAGTACTTGTGGCTCACGGGCTCTAGAGCACAGGCTCAGTAGTTGTGGCGCATGGGCTCAGTTGTTCCACGGCATGTGGGATCTTCCTGGACCACGGCTCGAACCCGTGTCCCCTACATTGGCAGGCAGATTCTTAACCAGGGGAGTCCAAGAGTCAGGTCTTTTATACAACGTCTCTGGGTTTGTCTGATGTTTTCACTTGTTGAGGTTGACGTTTTGCATTTTTAGAAGCACCTTTCATGAGCTCTTTGGTGATTCTTATCTATTGTCTGAGAACCAAACAACCTTCCCTGGACTCTCCACTTGCCATCTCTTCCCTCCCCTGTCCTACACAGCTAAACCACTCAAAAAGTTGTTTGCACATAATCCCGTTTCCTCACCTGTCATTCACTCTTCAACCTGTAGCAACCTGGCTTCTGCCACCACAAGGCCAAAGAACCCTGCTTTCATATGTAGGGGGTGCTTCCTTTTCTTGACCTCTCAGGGCCATTCCACACAGGTGACCCCGCCTGGCTCCTGAACACCTTTTCTCTTTTCTCGTCCTCGCACGTTCCTGGTTCCCCCACCTTTCGGACTTCCCTTTCTTACTTTTTTGCAGGTTTATCTCTACATGCAGATATTCGCTTGCAAACTTGATATTTCCACATGGATTTCTCTAAAATAAATCTCAGGCTAGTGCCTCCCACTGTAATGGGCACACAAATCACCTGGAGCTCTTGTTAAAAGCATTTTTGACTCAGTGGGGTCTCGATGGGCCTAAGATGCTGCATGTCTCAACGCTGCAGGTGATGCTGATGGTCTTCAGGCCACAGTCTGAGTCATAAAACTCTAAAAAAAACCCCACCATAACCTAAGGCACCATCATCTCAAGCTTCAACTGCTGTGATCGCATAACTGATCTCTCCGCATCTCCTTCTGGCCCTGGTTAACCTGTTCTTCACGCTGCAGCAGGAGGGACTTTTAGACCATTATTCTGATCGTGTCATTCTCATGCTTTTATTTATTTATTTATTTATTTATTTTTAACGTCTTCGTTGGAGTATAATTGCTTTACAGTGGTGTGTTAGTTTCTGCTTTATAACAAAGTGAATCAGCTATATGTATACATATCTCCCCATATCTTCTTCCTCTTGCCTCTCCCTCCCACCCTCCCTATCCCACCCCTCTAGGTGGTTACAAAGCATCGAGCTGATCTCCCTGTGCTATGCGGCTGCTTCCCACTAGCTATCTATTTTACATTTGGTAGTGTATATAAGTTCATGCCACTCTCTCACTTCGTCCCAGCTTACCCTTCCCCCTCCCCGTGTCCTCAAGTGCATTCTCTACGTCTGCATCTGTATTCCTGTCCTGTCCCTAGGTTCTTCAGAACCTTTTTTTTTTTTTTAGATTCCATATATATGTGTTAGCATACAGTATTTGTTTTTCTCTTTCTGACTTACTTCACAATGTATGACAAACTCTAGGTCCATCCACCTCACTACAAATAACTCAATTTCATTTCTTTTTATGACTGAGTAGTATTCCACTGTATATATGTGCCACATCTTCTTTATCCATTCATCTGTCAGTGAACACTTAGGTTGCTTCCATGTCTTGGCTACTATAAATAGAGCTGCAGTGAACATTGTGGTACATGACTTTTTGAATTATGGTTTTCTCAGTGTATATGCCCAGGAGTGGGATTGATGAGTCGTATGGTAGTTCTATTTTTTATTTTTTAAGGACCCTCCATACTGTTCCCCATATTGGCTGTATCAGTTTACATTCCCATCAACAGTGCAAGAGGGTTCCTTTTTCTCCACAGCCTCTCCAGAATTTATTGTTTGTAGATTTTTTGATGCTGGCCATTCTGACTGGTGTGAGGTGATACCTCATTGTAGCTTTGATTTGCATTTCTCTAATGATTAGTGATGTTGAGCATCCTTTAATGGATTTGTTGGCAATCTGTGTATCTTCTTTGGAGAAATGTCTATTTAGATCTTCTGCCCATTTTTGCAGCTTTTTTTTTGGAATAATTCTTTATTTTTATTTATTTATTTTTGGCTGTGTTGGGTCTTCGTTTCTGTGCGAGGGCTTTCTCCAGTTGTGGCAAGCGGGAGCCACTCTTCATCGTGGTGCGCGGGCCTCTCACTATCGTGGTTTCTCTTGTTGCGGAGCACAGGCTCCAGACGCGCAGACTCAGTAGTTGTGGCTCGCCTAGCTGCTCTGCGGCATGTGGGATCCTCCCAGACCAGGGCTCGAACCCCGTGTCCCCTGCATTGGCAGACAGATTCTCAACCACTGCGCCACCAGGGAAGCCCTTCTGCCCATTTTTGGATTGGGTTGTTTGTTTTTTTGATATTGAGCTACATGAGCTGCTTGTATATTTTGGAGATTAATCCTCTGTCAGTTGCTTCATTTGCAAATATTTTCTCCCATTCTGAGGGTTGTCTTTTCGTCTTGTTTATGGTTTCCTTTGTTGTGCAAAAGCTTTTAAGTTTCGTTAGGACCCATTTGTTTATTTTTGTTTTTATTTCCATTTCTCTAGGAGGTGGGTCAAAAAGGATCTTGCTGTGATTTATGTCATAGAGTGTTCTGCCTATGTTTTCCTCTAAGAGTTTTATAGTGTCTGGCCTTACATTTAGGTCTTTAATCCATTTTGTGTTTATTTTTGTGTTTGGTGTTAGGGAGTATTCTAGTTTCATTCTTTTACATGTAGCTGTCCAGTTCTCCCAGCAACACTTATTGAAGAGGCTGTCTTTTCTCCATTGTATATTCTTGCATCCTTTATCAAAAATAAGGTGACCATATGTGCGTGGCTTTATCTCTGGGCTTTCTATCCTGTTCCACTGGTGTATATTTCTGTTTTTGTGCCAGTACCTTACTGTCTTGATTACTGTAGCTTTGTAGGACTTGAAGTCAGGACTTCAGACTTGAAGTCAGGGAGCGTGATTCCTCTAGCTCCGTTTTTCTTTCTCAAGATTGCTTTGGCTATGCGGAGTCTTTTGCGTTTCCATACAAATTGTGAAATTTTTTGTTCTAGTTCTGTGAAAAATGCCATTGGTAATTTCATAGGGATTGCATTGAATCTGTAGATTGCTTTGGGTAGTATAGTCATTTTCACAATGTTGATTCTTCCAATCCAAGAAGATGGTGTAGCTCTCCATCTGTTTGTATCATCTTTAATTTCTTTCATCAGTGTCTGATTGTTTTCTGCATACAGGTCTTTTGTCTCCTTAGGTAGGTTTATTCCTAGGTACTTTATCCTTTTTGTTGTAATGGTAAGTGGGAGTGTTTCCTTAATTTCTCTTTTGGATTTTTCATCATCTGTGTGTATGGGAATGCCAGAGATTTCTGTGCATTAATTTTATATCCTGCTATTTTACCAAATTCATTGATTAGCTCTAGTAGTTTTCCGGTAGCATCTTTAGGATTCTCTATGTATAATATCATGTCATCTGCAAACAGTGACAACTTTACTTCTTCTTTTACGATTTGTATTCCTTTTATTTCTTTTTCTTCTCTGATTGCCATGGCTAGGACTTCCAAAACTATGTTCAGTAATAGTGGTGAGAGTGGGCAACCTTGTCTTTTTCCTGATCTTAGTGGAAATAGTTTCAGTTTTTCACCATTGAGAACGATGTTGGCTGTGTATTTGTCATATATGGCCTTTATTATGTTGAGGTAAGTTCCCTCTATGCCTACTTTCTGGAGGGTTTTTATCATAAATGCGTGTTGAATTTTGTCAAAAGCTTTTTCTGCATCTATTGAGATGATCATATGGTTTTTCTCCTTCAATTTGTTAATATGGTGTATTACATTGATTGATTTACATATATTGAAGAATCTTTGCATTCCTGGGATAAACCCCAGTTGATCATGGTGTATGATCTTTTTAATGTGCTGTTGGATTCTGTTTGCTAGTATTTTGTTGAGGATTTCTGCATCTTTGTTCATCAGTGATATTGGCCTGTAGTTTTCTTTCTTTGTGACATCTTTGCCTTGTTTTGGTGTCAGGGTGATTGTGGCCTCGTAGAATGAGTTTGGGAGTGTTCCTCCCTCTATATTTTGGAAGAGTTTGAGAAGGATAGGTGTTAGTTCTTCTCTAAATGTTTGATAGAATTCGCCTGTGAACCCATCTGGTGCTGGGCTTTTGTTTGTTGGAAGATTTTTAATCACAGTCTCAATTTCAGTGCTTGTGATTGGTCTGTTTATATTTTCTATTTCTTCCTGGTTCAGTCTCAGAAGGTTGTGCTTTTCTAAGAATTTGTCCATTTCTTCCAGGTTGTCCATTTTATTGGCATAGAGTTGCTTGTAGTAGTCTGTCATGATCCTTTATATTTATGCAGTGTCAGTTGTTATTTCTCGTTTTTCATTTCTAATTCTATTGATTTAAGTCTTCTTTTTTTTCCTTGATGAGTCTGGCTAATGGTTTATCAATTTTGTTTATCTTCTCAAAGAACCAGCTTTTAGTTTTATTGATCTTTGCTGTTGTTTCCTTCATTTCTTTTTCATTTATTTCTGATCTGATCTTTATGATTTTTTTCCTTCTGCTAACTTTGGTTTTTTTTTGTTTTTGTTGTTCTTCTTTTGCTAATTGCTTTAGGTGTAAGGTTAGGTTGTTTATTTGAGATGTTTCTTGATTCTTGAGGTAGGATTGTATTGCTATAAATGTCCCTCTTAGAACTGCTTTTGCTGCATCCCATAGGTTTTGGGTCATCATGTTTTCATTGTCATTTGTTTCTAGGTATTTTTTGATTTCCTCTTTGCTTTCTTCAGTGATCTCTTGGTTATTAAGTAGTGTATTGTTTAGCCTCCATGTGTTTGTATTTTTTACAGATTTTTTCCTGTAATTGATACCTAGTCTCATAGTGTTGTGGTCAGAAAAGATACTTGATATGATTTCAATTTTCTTAAATTTACCAAAGCTTGATTTGTGACCCAAGATATGATCTATCCTGGAGAATGTTCCATGAGCACTTGACAAAAATGTGTATTCTGTTTTTTTTGGATGGAATGTCCAATAAATATCAGTTAAGTCCATCTTGTTTAGTATGTCATTTAAAGCTTGTGTTTCCTTATTTATTTTCATTTTGGATGATCTGTCCATTGGTGAAAGTGGGGTGTTAAAGTCCCCTACTATGATTGTGTTACTGTCAATTTCCCCTTTTATGGCTGTTAGCATTTGCCTTATGTACTGAGGTGCTCCTATGTTGGGTGCATAAATAATTACAATTGTTATATATTCTTGGATCGATCCCTTGATCATTATGTAGTGTCCTTCTTTGTCTCTTGTAATAGTCTTTATTATTTTTTTTTTTTGCGGTATGCGAGCCCCTCACTGTTGTGGCCCCTCCCGTTGCGGAGCACAGGGCCCAGACACGCAGGCCCAGCGGCCGTGGCTCACAGGCCCAGCCGCTCCGCGGCACGTGGGATCCCCCCGGACCGGGGTACGAACCAGTGTCCCCTGCATCGGCAGGCGGACTCCCAACCACTGCACCACCAGGGAAGCCCAATAGTCTTTATTTTAAAGTCTGTTTTGTCTGATATGAGAATTGCTACTCCAGATTTCTTTTGATTTCTGTTTGCATGGACTATCTTTTTCCATCCCCTCACTTTCAGTCTGAATGTGTCCCTAGGTCTGAAGTGGGTCTCTTGTACACAGCATATATACGGGTCTTGTTTTTGTATCCTTTCAGCCAGTCTATGTCTTTTTTTTTTTTTTTTTTTTTTTGTGGTACGCGGGCCTCTCACTGCTGTGGCCTTTCCCGTTGCGGAGCACAGACTCCAGACGCGCAGGCTCAGCGGCCATGGCTCTCGGGCCCAGCCACTCCACGGCATGTGGAATCTTCCTGGACTGGGGCACGAACCCGTGTCGCCTGCATCAGCAGGTGGACTCTCAACCACTGTGCCACCAGGGAAGCCCTGTGTCTTTTGATTGGAGCATTTAATCCATTTACTTTTAAGGTAATTATTGATATATATATTCCTATTACCATTTTCTTAATTGTTTTGGGTTTGTTTTTGTAGGTCTTTTCCTTCTCTTGTGTTTCCTGCCGAGAGAAGTTCCTTTAGCATTTGTTGCAAAGCTGGTTTGGTGGTGCTGAATTCTCTTAGCTTTTGCTTGTCTGTAAAGGTTTTAATTTCTCCATCGAATCTGAGTGAGATCCTTGCTGGGTAGAGTAATCTTGGTTGTAGGTTTTTCCCTTTCATCACTTTAAATATGTCCTGCCACTCCCTTCTGGCTTGCAGAGTTTCTGCTCAAAGATCAGCTGTTAACCTTATGGGGATTCCCTTGTGTGTTATTTGTTGTTTTTCCCTTGCTACTTTTAATATTTTTTCTTTGTATTTAATCTTTGATAGTTTGATTAATATGTGTCTTGGCATGTTTCTCCTTGGATTTATCCTGTATGGGACTCTCTGTGCTTCCTGGACTTGATTAACTATTTCCTTTCCCATATTAGGGAAGTTTTCAACTCTAATCTCTTCAAATATTTTCTCAGTCCCTTTCTTTTTCTCTTCTTCTTCTGGGACCCCTATAATTCAAATGTTGGTACATTTAATGTTGTCCCAGAGGTCTCTGAGACTGTTGTTAGTTCTTTTCATTCTTTTTTCTTTTTTCTGCTCTGCAGTAGTTATTTACACTATTTTATCTTCCAGGTCACTTATCCGTTCTTCTGTCTCAGTTATTCTGCTATTGATCCCATCTAGAGTATTTTTCATTTCATTTATTGTGTTGTTCATCATTGTTTGTTTGCTCTTTAGTTCTTCTAGGTCCATGTTAAATGTTTCTTGTATTTTCTCCATTCTATTTCCAAGATTTTGGATCATCTTTAGTATCATTACTCTGAATTCTTTTTCAGGTAGACTGCCTATTTCCTCTTCATTTGTTTGGTCTGGTGGGTTTTTACCTTGCTCCTTTATCTGCTGTGTGTTTTTCTGTCTTCTCATTTTGCTTAACTTACTGTGTTTGGGATCTCCGTTTCGCAGGCTGCAGGTTCGTAGTTCCAGTTGTTTTTGGTGTCTGCCCCCAGTGGCTAAGGTTGGTTCAGTGGGTTTTGTAGGCTTCCTGGTGGAAGGGACTGGTGTCTGTGTTGTGGAGGATGAGACTGGATTTTGTCTTTTGATGGGCAGGACCGTGTCTGGTGGTGTGTTTTGGGTTGTCTGTGGACTTATGATTTTAGGCAGCCTCTCTGCCAGTGGGTGGGGTTGTGTTCCTGTCTTGCTAGTTGTTTGTCATAGGGTGTCCAGCACTGTAGCTTGCTGGTCATTGAGTTGAGCTGGGTCTTAGCGTTGAGATGGAGATCTCTGTGAGTGCTTTCGCTGTTTGATATTACATGGAGCTGGGAGGTCTCTGGTGGACCAATGTCCTAAACTTGGCTCTCCCACCTCAGAGGCACAGGCCTGACACCTGGCTTGAGCACCAAGACCCTGTCAGCTACACGGCTCAGAAGAAAAGGGAGAAAAAAAGAAAGAAACAAAAAAGTAAAGTAATTAAAATAAAAAAGAAAAAGTAATTATTAAAAATTAAAGTGTAATGAAAGAAAGAAAGAATAACCAAACCAAAGAACAAATCCTCCAGTGGTAATAAGTGCTACAAGTATACTAAAAAACCCCAAACAAAACAAAAACGGACAGACAGAACCCTAGGACAAATGGTAAAAGGAAAGCCATACAGACAAAATCACACAAAGAAGCATACACATACACACTCAGAAAAAGAGAAAAAGGGAGAAAAAAATATATCGTTGCTCCCAAAGTCCACTGCCTCAATTTTGGGATGATTCGTTGTCTATTCCTGTATTCCACAGATGCAGGTACATCACGTTGATTGTGGAGATGTAATCCGCTGCTCCTGAGGCTGCTGGGAGAGATTTCCCTTTCTCTTCTTTGTTCGCACAGCTCCCAGGGGCTCAGCTTTGGATTTGGCCCCGCCTCTGCCTGTAGGTCGCATGAGAGCGTCTGTTTTTCACTCAGACAGGACGGGGTTAAAGGAGCCGCTGATTCGGGGGCTCTGGCTCACTCATGCCTGGGGGAGGGAGGCGTCCGTATGCGGGGCGAGCCTGCCGTGGCATAGGCCGGCGTGACGTTATACCAGCCTGAGGCGCGCCATGCGTTCTCCTGGGTAAGTTGTCCCTGCATCACGGGGCCCTGGCAGTGGCGGGCTGCACAGGCTCCCGGGAGGGGCGGTGTGGATGGTGACCTGTGCTCGCACACAGGCTTCTTGGTGGCGGCAGCAGCAGCCTTAGCGTCTCATGCCCGACTCTGGGGTCCGCGCTGTTAGCCGCGGCTCACGCCCGTTTCTGGAGCTCCTTTAAGCGGCGCTCTGAATCCCCTCCTCTCGCGCACCAGGAAACAAAGAGGCAAGAAACGATCTCTTGCCTCTTCGGCAGCTCCAGACTTTTTCCCGGACTCCCTCCCGGCTAGCACTAGCTCCTTCAGGCTGTGTTCACGCAGCCTGTCCTCTCCCTGCGCTCCAACCGAAGCCTGAGCCTCACCTCGCAGCCCCGCCCGTCCCGTCGGGTGAGCAGACAAGCCTCTCGGGCTGGTGAGTGCAGGTCGGCACCGGTCCTCTGTGCGGGCATCTCTCTGCTTTGCCCTCCGCACCCCAGTTTCTGCGCTCTCCTCCGTGGCTCCGAAGCTTCCTCCCCACCCATCTCTGCCAGTGAAGGGGCTTCCTAGTGTGTGGAAGCTTTTCCTCCTTCATATTACGTTCTAGAGGTGCAGGTCCCATCCTATTCTTTTGTCTCTGTTTTTTTTTTTTTTTTTTCTTTTGCCCCACTCAGGTATGTGGGGAGTTTCTTGCCTTTTAAGAAGTCTGAGGTCTTCTGCCAGCATTCAGTATGTGTTCTGTAGGAGTTGTTCCACATGTAGATGTATTTCTCATGTATTTGTGGGGAGGAAGGAGATCTCCGCGTCTTACTCTCACGCCATCTTGAAGGTCTCGGACATTCTCATGCTTTTAAATGGCTTTGATGGCTTCCTGTTACATTTATTTTATTGTTCATTGTCTTCAGCATCGTGGCTACCAAGCCTTACATGTTCTGATCCCCTACCTCCCTCTGACCCCATCTTGGAGCTCTTTATCTTTCCTTCCCTTCCCTCCTAAATTCCTGCTCTTCTCTGTGTTCTTCAGTGGCCAGTACTGCCCCCACGCACCCCACCCCACCTGGGCCTCATGCAGATCCTGCATCCTCTGCCCAGAAAGGACTGCGCAGTGAGCTGGCCTGCAAACCCTTGTTTCCATCCAAGTTAAGATGAGAAGCTTAGACCAGAGCATGAATCAGCCCCTCATGGAACATGCTGCCTGGTTCAGCTGGCATATTTTTGTAGCACGACCTACTCTCTGAAGGAGCAGTGCACACGCGCGCGCGCACACACACAGATACACGTGTGCGCGTGCATGCATGCACCTTATACCTCCAGGCATATTTGACTTTAAATGAGAGAGGCAAAACCTTAAAACTTTTAGGAGACAATATATAGGAATATCATTCTGGCTTTTAGTGTAGGGAAGAATTACTTAAACTTTCCATCTTAATACGCACACAAATCTCAAACAATAATAGAAAAGATTGATAAATTTGACCATATTAAAACTGAGAACTTCTGTTCATCAAAAGACCACATACGGGCTTCCCTGGTGGCACAGTGGATGAGAGTCCGCCTGCCAATGGAGGGGACACGGGTTCGTGCCCCGGTCCGGGAAGATCCCACATGCCGCGGAGCGGCTGGGCCCGCGAGCCATGGCCGCTGAGCCTGCGCGTCCGGAGCCTGTGCTCCGCAACGGGAGAGAGGCCACTACAGCTAGAGGCCTGCGTACCGCAAAAAAAAAATAAAAGACCACATAAAGAGAATCAAATAAGCCACAAACTGGGAGAAGCTATAACTGACATAGGATTAGTACCTAAAACCTATCAAGAATGCCTTTGGATCAGAAAGAAAAAGATAGACAACCCCATAACAAAGTGGGCAGTAGAACTGAAAAAACGCTAGAAGAGACAACGTGAGTGGCCAGCAGATAGGACAAGGTGATCAGTCTATTGTAATTAGGGATATGCAAGTTACAACCATAAGGTTTCATACTGTCCAGATTAGTAAAAATGTGAACATCTAGGAGTATTAAGTATCGGTGAGGATTTGCAGCCGTCAAATGGGAGGATAAATTTGTTCAACTACTTTGAAAGATTATTTGGTATTATTTAGAAAAGTTTCAGATGACCATATCCTCTGACCTGGCAGTTCTCATGGGTGCATACACACGTACATATATGTACACACATTAATACACACTCCTCATACACATACCCATACATATGCACCCACACCCCTCATGCATACACATATACACAAATACACACATACATGTATGTACCTGCACTACACACATGCATGTACACACACATATACCAACACAGAAACACACACATAAATGCACATATATACACATGAACATACATAATACTTTATATATACATATGTGTACCAGGAGATGGGTGAGAAAGGTCATATAAGAAATGTCTGGAATAATGAAAATTGGCAATAGTCCAGCTGTCCATCAACAATAGATAAATAAATTTTGGTATATTCATATAATGGAATTCATGTTGAAGTGAAAATGAATGACTTATAGCTTCATGCCAAAAAAACCCACTCACGGGTGAAAAACAATATGGAGTGAAAAAAATAAGTTGCAGTAGAATATATGCAGTATAATTCCATCTTGATAAAGTTTGAAAACATACAAAGCTGAAGAATATACTCTTTAGGGATACATACATATGGTAAGACTATAAAGAAAAGGATATGAGAGATGCATAGTTCCAGATGGTGGTTCCCTCAGTGGGAAGGGGTACATGGGGGATGTCAGAAGTAAGGGTAATACTGATTTTCTTAAACTGAGTGATGGGAACTCAGGTGTTCTTTATATTACTATATATAGTGCCTGATAAATATATCTTTATAAATAGTAGTTCCTATCTACTTGATATTTGATAATAAAAACAGTACCAGTTGGAGGAGAGAGTAACCTTCCTGGTAGAAGGTATTTAGTGTACAGTTGGGGTTGGAGAAGGAATGAGAAGAGAGACACTCTTTTCTAAACCAGGGAGATAAAAATGAAAAGTAGGAAAAGGAGAAGGATAGTTTTAATAATGGCACTAAAATCCCACTTTGGACAACCTGAGAACTAGAAGGATGAAACTTGCTGAAGACTTGCCAAATTGGGTATTGGTTTAATTATCTGATTACTTTTGTTTGTTTGTTTTAATATTTACTTATTTTGGCTGCCCTGGGTCTTGGTTGCCTCATGCGGGATCTTTGCTGCGGTGTGCAGGATCTTCCGTTGCGGCATGCAGACTTTCTTAGTTGCAGCATGCGGACTTCTTAGTTGCAGCATGCTGAGTCTTAGTTGCAGCATGCATGCAGGATCTAGTTCCCCGACCGGGGATCAAACCCAGAACCCCTGCATTGGGAGCGTGGAGTCTTACCCACTGGACCACCAGGGAAGTCCCTGACTACTTTTGTTTTTAAACACCTAGAAATTCAGATGGGCTCTTGTTTTGTAGTAGACTTAATATCCACAGAGTTGAGATGACTCATCATGTTTTGAAAACGTCACAGTTTAGCAGAGAAGCAAAAGTAATGGTTCTTCTATTTGGATTAAAGCTCTTTAGAGATTTTTTTAATATATATATTTTTATTTTATTTATTTGGTTGCACTGGGTCTTAGTTGTGGCTCACTGGCTCCTTAGTTTTGGCACTTGGGCTCCTTAGTTGCATCATGCTAATAACTCTTAGTTGCAGCATGCATGTGGGATCTAGTTCCCTGACCAGGGATCGAACCTGGGCCCCCTATATTGGGAGCGTGGCGTCTTACCCACTGGACCACCAGGGAAGTCCCTCTTTAGAGATTTGTGATGCTGCTGTCCCTTGGCTTTTCCAGCCCAGCCCTCAGAGGACATTTTGTTTTCTGAGCGCCCATGCCTGCAACTGTGAGCTGCCCCATGTGGATGGTGGGCCCTCACAGTTCACAAAGCGTGCCTTGCATAGGTTTTGGTAGCACAGAATTTAGCATATGCTTTCAACTCATTTATAACATAACTTAGCATGTTTTTCAATGTAATTTATTCACTAGCAGTCTTAATGAAATGGGCTGATGTGACTTCACATGGTGTGGTGTGAAGAACATTCAGCCACTGAGGACTTATGAACCTGCCTTTCTAGCCTGGCTCTGCCTTGATGCTATTTTGAGCAAGTCAGCTTACACTCTGAGCCTTGTTTGCATTGCGAGGGGATTGCCGAGTCTTAAAGGATCCATTCAGCTTGAAAAGTTCCTGATTCCATGATCGACTACTATATTTAGGGAAGATTTCCAGATGGAAAAATATGACTTTCAAAAAGGGTAAATATCAGTAAAACACCAAATTCTGCATTGGGAGTGAGACCAAAAAATTCCTAGAGACAGACATCTCCCTCATGAGTTTTTAAAAAAAGTTTTATGGGTTTTTTTTTTTGTTGTTTTTTTAAGATTTCATGTTTTTTAAAGAGCAGTTTTAGGTTCACAGCAAAAGTGAGAGGAAGGTACAGCGATTTCCTATATACTCCCTGCCACCACCCATGCTTAGCCTCACCCATTGTTAACATCCCCACTAGAGCAGTACATTTGTTACAACGAATGAACTGCGCTGACACAGCATTGTCACCCACAGTTTGTAGGTCACTTTGGGGGTTCACCTTTGGTGTTGTAGTGTCTGCGGTTTTGTCTTGCGAATTTTTAATCACTGTGAATCTGCATGGCACCAGGGCAGTTCCTGCTCTGTTACATAGAGCATGGCAGGGACCTAGCAAAGGAGGAGGTACAGGGTCGGCACTGGATACGTATGTGTTGTTCCGTCTATACAGGAGAAAGTGGCTTAGTGCTTGCTACTCAGAGTGTGGTTAGGCCTGGCCCCCCCCGGGAGCCATGCAGAAGCTCAGCGGAGGCCCCCCCAACCCCAGCCCTGCTGGACAGTGCCTACATCTTAACAAGATATCCCATCACGCGTGTATCATCCCCATTCCTTTCTCTCTATCGTCTCAGAGAACTTTTCACTCTTGTCTGACCTAATGCTTGAGAGCTTGAAAATTGATCTCCAGAGCTTGAAATTAGAGTCTTCAAAGCCTTTTCTGCCGGGAGAGACTCACCTGGGTTTTCTAACCTCTTCCTGAATTAACTACAGAAGTGATTCCCATGGTATTTCAGCAGCTGTCTCTTTAGAGTTGATTTCTCTTTCCTGGGGCTTGGCCAAAAGGAGGGGGAAGAAAACCTTCACAGCTTGGCTTACCTCACAGTTCTTAATAGAAGGTTTTGTTTTCTCAGTTTTACTAGCTAGGAGAATTTTTCATTCTTTTGAGCACTTTGCCTTCCCTGTTCCTTGTCCTTTGTAGGCAGAATTGATTGAATTCTCATTTGCATCAGATACTTGGGCTCATAAATTAGCCACTAAACGCTCCTTTCTTTGCTATTTTATCTCTGGCAGTTTTCCAGTGCACTTACGAATATGTTTCTGATTCATTTTTAAAGGGATCTTGCTCTCTGTTCAGGTCTTGTATTTCAAAATAAATCCTATCATAGCAGAGTTTTAAAACAGACACATAAAATAATTTATTCTTAGGAAAACTTTAAAATCTTTATGCTACATAGTTGTACATATTGTCATTTTATTCTCAAATTTATAACTTTTTAACCTTTACTGTAGAGAAGAACAGCTGCTACTTTGCTGTAGTTGTAATAAGTACCATCTTTACTTTTACCCATGCTTGGAATGTGGCAGGTAAATAGTAAAAACACATGGACAAGAAATCCTAGAGCCAGGCTGTATGGAAGACAACAAATGCCTAATAATATTGCCATGAAATAACCTAAAATCTCTGAGAAATGGTTTTCTTCTTTTATTATCTATTCATTTTTAAAAGTCATATTCCATATGAAGGAGTGTGACCCTTTAAAGTAAGCAGCTTCTAACATCTACCCTTCTGAAACTCTTCCAAAAAATTGCAGAGGAAGGAACACTCCCAAGCTCATTTTCTGAGGCCAACATCACCCTGATACCAAAACCAGACAGAAATGTCACAAAAAAAGAAAACTACAGGCCAATATCACTGATGAACATAGATGCAAAAATCCTCAACAAAATACTAGCAAACTGAATCCAACAACACATTAAAAAGATCATACACTATGATCAAGTGGGATTTATCCCAGGGATGTAAGGATTTTTCAATATCTGCAAATCAATCTGCAAATCAACAAATTGAAGAATAAAAGGAATATGATCATCTCAATAGATGCAGAAAATGTTTGACAAAATTCAACACCCATTTATGATAAAAACTCTCCAGAAAGTGGGCATAGCGGGAACCTAACTCAACATACTAAAGGCCATATATGACAAACCCACAGCAAACATCATTTTCAGTGGTGAAAAGCTGAAAGCATTTCTTCTAAGATCAGGAACAAGACAAGGATGTCCACGCTTGTCACTATTACTCAACATAATTTTGGAAGTTGTAGCCACGACAGTCAGAGAAAAAAAAGAAATAAAAGGAATCCAAATTGAAAAAGAAGTAAAACTGTCACTGTTGGCAGATGACATGATACTATACATAGAAAATCCTAAAGATGCTGCCAGAAAACTACTAAAGCTCATCAATGAATTTGGTAAAGTTGCAGGATACAAAATTAATGCACAGAAATCTCTTGCATGCCTATACACTAACAATGAAAGATCAGAAAGAGAAATCAAGGACACAGTCCCATTTACCATTGCATCAAAAAGAGTAAAATATCAAGGAATGAACCTACCTAAGGAGGCAAAAGACCTGTACTCAGAAAAGTACAAGATACTGATGAAAGAAACAAAAGATGACACAAAAAGATGCAGAGATATACCATGTTCTTGGACTGGAAGAATCAATATTTTAAAAATGACTATACTACCCAAAGCGATCTACAGATTCAGTGCAATCCCTATCAAATTACCAATGGCATTTTTCACAGAACTAGAACAAACGAATCTTAAAATTTGTATGGAGACACAAAACACCCCGCATAGCCAAAGCAGTCTTGAGAAATAAAAATGGAGCTGGAGGAATCAGGCTCCCCGACTTCAGACTATACTACAAAGCTACAGTAATCAAGACAGTATGGTACTGGCACAAAAACAGAAATATAGATCAATGGTACAGGATAGAATGCCCAGAGATAAACCCACACACATATGGGCACCTAATTTTTGAGAAATGAGGCAAGAACATACAATGGAGAAAAGATAGCCTCTTCAATAAGTGGTGCTGGGAGAACTGGACAGCTACATGTAAATGAATGAAATTAGAACATTCCCTAAAACCATACTCAAAAATAAACTCAAAATGGATTAAAGGCCTAAATGTAAAGCCAGATGCCATAAAACTCTTAGGGGAAAACATAGGCAGAACACTCTGACATAAATTGCAGCAAGATCTTTTTAGATCCACCTCCTGGGATAATGAAATAAAAACAAAAATAAACAAATGGGACCTAACGAAACTTAAAAGCTTTTGCACAGCAAAGAAAACCATAAACAAAATGAATAAACAACCCTCAAATGGGAGAAAACATTTGCAAATGAAGCAACCAAGAAGGAATTAATCTCCAAAATATACAAACCGCTCATGCAGCTCCATATCAAAAAAACAAACAACCCAATCAAAAAAATGGGCAGAAGATCTAAATAGACATTTCTCCAAAGAAGACATACTGGCAGCTCAAAAGCACATGAAAAGATGCTCAACATCACTAATTATTAGAGAAATGCAAATCAAAACTACAATGAGGTATCACCTCACACCAGTTGGAATGGCCATCATCAAAAAAATTTACAAACAGTAAATGC
Source organism: Leucopleurus acutus (assembly GCF_964270905.1). Classification (NCBI taxonomy): domain Eukaryota; kingdom Metazoa; phylum Chordata; class Mammalia; order Artiodactyla; family Delphinidae; genus Leucopleurus; species Leucopleurus acutus. Next base: position 94,252,224 of record NC_139144.1, on the reverse strand, counting down.
TGGAGAGGATATGGAGAAGAGGGAACCCTCCTACACTGTTGGTGGGGATGTAAATTGGTACAGCCACCATGGAAAACAGTATGGAGTTTCCTTAAAAAAAAAACAGGGTGCCGTATGATCCAGCAATCTCACTGCTGGGCATATATCCAGAGAAAACCATAATTTGAAAAGATACATGCACCCCAGCGTTCACTGCAGCACTATTTACAATAGCCAGGACATGGAAGTAACCTAAATGTCTGTCAACAGAGGAATGGATAAAGAAGATGTGGTACATATATGCAGTGGAATATTACCTAGCCATAAAAGAGAATGAAATAATGCCATTTGCACCAACATGGATGGACCTAGAGATTGTCATACTGAGTGAAGTAAGTCAGACAGAGAAGGACAAATATCATATGATATCACTTATATGTGGAATCTAAAAAAAGCATACAAATGAACTTATCTACAGAACAGAAATAGAGTTACAGATGTAAAAAACAAACTTATGGTTACCAGGGGGGAGAGGGATAAATTGGGAGATTGGGATTGACACATACACAGTACTATATATAAAATAGATAATAAGGACCTACTGTATAGCACAGGGCACTCTACTCAATACTCTGTAAAGACCTATATGGGAAAAGAATCTAAAAAAAAGAGGATATATACATATATATATGAGTGATTCACTTTGCTGTACACCTGAAACTAACACAACATTGTAAATCAACTATATGCCAATAAAAAAGTAAGCAGCTTCTATCTGCTGCAAGTTTGTAACTTTCAGATGCTAATGGAACCAGCTAGAAATATTTCATCTATATAAATATATGACTAAATATCAGTTACAGAGTTTGGTGTATACACACAAAATCTATTCATAGAATTTTGTCTTAACTCTTGATTTTCATCTCTGCTAGTGAGTCACAAATTCTTCTGGACGCCCCCATTTCAGCTTCTGTGCAATGTAACAAGCTATTTTAACTCTATGTTACGTCTTTTGTAACCTTACAAATTATGTGGTATTATTGTTCATTTATATCATCAATGTTTAGATTTAACCATATTTTTATCATTTGTTTATTCTCTGTTTCTTCTCAGATCTTCCCTCTGGGTTAATTACCTTTTCTTTTGAATTGTCAATGTATCCTTGTTTAGAAAGACTTCTTCTGTTGGTATAACCACTTTTTTTAAATCTGAAAATGTCCTTTTTTTTTTTTTTTTTTTTTTTTGTGGTACGTGGGCCTCTCATTGTGGCCTCTCCCGTTGTGGAGCACAGGCTCCGGACGCGCAGGCTCAGTGGCCATGGCTCATGGGCCTAGCCGCTCTGCGGCATGTGGGATCTTCCCGGACCGGGGCACGAACCCGTGTCCCCTGCATCGGCAGGCAGACTCTCAACCACTGCACCACCAGGGAAGTCCTGAAAATGTCCTTATTTTAACAAATGGAGAGTATTGCTGTTTATTCACATCTAGATGTCAGTGTCTTCTCTCAGCACTTTGAAGATGTTATTTCATTGTCAGTTGGCCCCTAGTTCTGTGAAGTAGTTATCTCATCGTGTAATTGCCATTCCTTTTCTCTGACTGCCTGTACAATTTCTCTTTGTCTTTGGTGTTCTGTGGTATCATCGTGTGTGTAGGTATGGGTTTTTAAAAAGAAATTCACCTGGTTTGGGATTCTTTGTCTTCCCGAATTCAAGGATTCATGTCTCCTACTGTTTTGGACAGTTCTTAGCACTGTCTCTTTGAATATTGTCTCTGCCCAATTCCTTCCATTACTGTTTTTTAAAACTTTGATCAAATATGTGTTGGACTCATTCTGTGTTCACCTCTTCTCTTTTTTACATTTCTCCTCTTTTTGTTTCTCTGTGCTACATTCTGAGTAATTTCCAGGTCTGTCCCCCAGTCCACTAAATATCTCTTCAGCTGTGTCTAAATTTGTTTATTGTTTATTACATATTGTATATTGAGTTTAAAATTTTTAATTATTATATTGTTCATTTCCAAATATTCTTTTGGTTTTTCAAATCTTTCTGACCATTCTTCATAGCCTCTTGCTCCTTACTCATGTTTTCAGTCCCTTCTTTATTATTTTAAATGAATTAAACACACTTTCAAAAATGTATCCTAGGGCTTCCCTGGTGGCGCAGTAGTTGAGAGTCCACCTGCCGATGCAGGGGACACGGGTTCGTGCTCCGGTCTGGGAGGATCCCACATGCCGCGGAGCGGCTGGGCCTGTGAGCCATGGCCGCTGAGCCTGCGCGTCCGGAGCCTGTGCTCCGCAACGGGAGAGGCCACAGCAGTGAGAGGCCCGCGTACCACCAAAAAAAAAAAAAAAAATTGTATCCTATAATTCCAATATCTGAAGTCTTTCCAGATCTGATACTGTTTGTGTGGGTTTCTTTGTTTTTACATTTTGGGGAGGTTTCTCTTGACTCTTTTTCATAATATCTTATTTCTTAGGTGTTTTGTAAGTTTTAACTTTGCAGTCATGCTTGAGCATCAGGCTGTCTGGTCCAGTGTCCCTCTAAGCTCTCTGTTTCAGTGTTCCTCTAGGACCTGTGCCCTGGGCCTTCATCAGGGGTCTGGGCCATCACATTTCCTGCCTCTCTATACAGTGTATCTGAATTACAGATGGAGATACCTAAGCCACTTAAAGGATAGTGACAGCTGTCACAAGGATGAAGAATATGAAAGTTTGAGAGGATGATGGGATGCTTTTGGCACATATCAGAACTTGGTCCTCAGGCACCATTCATTCGTTCATTGATGTGTTCATTCACTTAACAGATGTTTATCGAGCTCTTAGTATATGTCACTCACTGTGCTAGGCACTGGGGAAACAGATCAACAGTTTCTGTCCTCAAGAATCTCAGAGTACAATGAGCAGACAGTTCATTTCAGTGGGGCACGATCAGGGATGTGACAGGTAGAACCTAGGGAGAGGCACTAACCCAGCTTTGGAGTAATGAGGAGGGAGGTGTAGTATCTGTGCTGCATCTGCAGGGCCGGTAGGAGTAATCCAGGTGGAGAGCCACGGAAGGGCATCCCAGGCAGAGAGAGAAGAATGTGCAAAACACCAAGCCACAGAGAATCTGGGTAGCTCATTCGGCCATAGTTGGGAAGGCATGAGAGTGGAGCAGGGAATGATGAGAGGTGAGCCTGGAAGTAGTCTGAGGTCTGGATGTGGAAGGTCCTATGACTAGGAAACTGCTGACCCTCTTCCCTGGGTAGTAAGTGATGCTGTCAGAGTGGTCACGATCATTTCTCGTAAGAGCCAACTCTTATGGAAGAAAAAGGACATGGGCTTGGGAGTCAAGGCAGGCTTATGTGCAGATTCCAGCTCCACCTCTGTCCGGGTGATCATGTAATTGATTTAGTTACCTTCTCTGAACCTCTCTTTCTCATGTAATAAATGAGAGAGAACAGACAAGACAGGCCCTTAAGGTCTCTTCCATTTATAGTATTCTGTGGTGTTGCTAGAAAGTAAGAGAAACATGTCAGTGTGTACACGCACGCACACACACACACACACACGCTTAAGTAAAAGTGCTCAGATGTACGACTGTTCGCAGGTATTATGCTGACAGTAACTGTGGCAATTTCTGACTTCCAGTTGGTTGTTTAACTTCTGACCGTGAATCATGGCTGTTCACAGTGAGTGGATATCTGTTGATTGAGGATATCTTTATATCTGAAACAAAATGTTAGCAGTATGACTTTCATTGCCTTGCAGCTAAACTCAGCTGTTATTTTCTTTGTAGATGAGCTCCCTCTGGAACAGCACAACCTTTCTTTATCCTCCTTGGAGTTCATGCCAAGGGAAAGCACCGAGCACAGCACTGCACACGTGGCCTTAACAGAAACCGCTCCAGGGTCCCAGCAAAGCAGTTCTCTCCACGTGAGATCATCTCCATCTGCCAGTACTTTTGATACAAACTTTTTTAACCAAGGAAAATGGACCCAAAGTACAGCAGATCACAGCATCTTTGTGGCAAATTATGTGTCAGTGACGAGCAATGAGGTCATAGATGATGATGAAATGGATAACTTTTTGCCAGAGACTTCCTGGACCACTTCCCGCGTGGTTTCTCCCGTACGATACGTCACACTCGGTCTGCCAGGGCTGCTTAAAGAAACGTTAGACTCCATGCCGACTCCATCGTTACCCATCATTTCTTTACAAGATGAAGACGTGACATCAGCCTGGCAAAACACAGTGCAACAGCCAACAGTGTCTGCTGAATCCCCCAATCATTTCAGTGCTTTTCGGTCAGCTTTTCCCACTTCCAAGGGCATAATTCCAACTCCTAGCAGGAACTTGGTGTTTTATCCTACTGACGCTTACGGGCACGTTTCAAGTAGGACTTTGCCGGAGATCATGGCTTCAGGAGCAGAGGGCGCGGAAACCCTCCTCAGCTCGCGGTATTCCGAGCCTCGACCGCCATGTCATGGTGTCACTCGGCAGCCTCCTCCCCCGTCAGGGCAGGTCTCACCGCCTCCAGAGGATGCTCTGGCCGCAGGTACAGACAGATACTCTGATGTGACCACCGCTTTGGGTCGAAGTCTGGATGAAGCCGCCTCTCCAGGCGCTCGCGGCTCTGCGGCTCTGTCCCAGACGGCCCTTGCCTTTGGCAGCAGCAGTGCGCGTTTGGCTTTGTTTTCAACTCCTCTCGTGTCTGGATTGTTCTCTACTCAATCAGCCGGTGTTTCATATAACCCCTGTCTTCCCGCCAGCTCCAGTGAGGCATCAGAACTGCCTGGCCATTCAGTGGTCCCAAGTGGTGCGGGTGACACTCACGTCTGGAGCCCAGTGTCTTCGTTCAGACCGTACACGTGGTGCGTGTCGTGCACTGCGGTGTCGCCTCGGCCCGTGCTGTCAGCGAGCCTCACGGAGAAGGACGTGGGGTCCGGGGATGGTGCCGAGACCCTGTCCCTGACCCTCTCAGAGGCGAGCAGCATCTCTCCACCGAGCAGCGCTATGGTGGACTTCTCTGAATTTGACGAGGGCCCGCGAGAATTTCATACACTTTTCCCCTCAAGACCGATGGTTCCCCTCTCTTCTCCATCTCTGGAAGTCTCAGCAACGAGCGTCGGTATTTCAGCTGAGGGGGAAATGAGTAGTGTGATGACCGCACAGATGTGCCCTCCCCAGGGCCACCTCTCTGTGCCTGTGTCACCTGCCGCTGCCGCTTCTGCCTCCTCCTCTGTCGCCGAAACTCAAGTAATGCCATCCAGTGTGACAGCCGTGCTTTCCTCGGTCACCCCAGGTGCTCTCCTTGACTCTTCTTTCCCCATCACAGCAAATAAAAACACCCCATCGCTTGCCCTCAGAGGCCCAGGTCTTCTTACGTCTCACAGTTTGGACCTGTCGGCACAGCCTTCGCTTTTTCCTGACGGAGAACCTGCCGGTTTTTCCCAACGTGAAAGTGCAAGTATTTGGGATTTTACATCCAGCTTTCTCTCCACTCCACCCCTGGAATTCAGCAGCTGGGTCTCTCCATCTTCAGAAGTACTTGCTTCTCCGTCTCCGAGGTCAAGTGATCTGTCCACCGTCATTTCTCAGGCATTTTCTACCTTGGTTGCGACACTTTCGTTGACCAACTCTGTCAGTTCTCGGTCACCTCAGCTTTCTGTTCCCAATTCCACAAACCTTGACTTTTCTCAGCTCTGGCCAAGCTCAGATCTTCCTTTAAGCAGCTTCACTTTTCTCCCCAGTTACTCTGAAATGTCACTACCCTCCAGCTTTCCCTCCAGTTCTCCAAAGTTTTCTGAAGCACCCACAGTGTCACCCACAGATGGCGAAGCTCATTTTACCTCAGCTTTCACTGCAACTACCTCCTATTTTGAGTTTTCACTCATGTCCCATGAATCTGCAGTCACCACACTGGTGCCCTCCAGTTCTGAGCCCATTTTGACGGCTGAAACTCACTTAACATCACTTCTGACTGCTGTTCCTACTACACCCGTTTTAACTGAATCTTCTGTCTTTTCAACCCTGACACCTTCTGATGATGGTATCAGTGCTGTGAACGATCCCACGTCCGTCTTACCCTCTTTCTCTGAAGTCATCCCTGTCACCACAGTGCTGGTCAGCACTGGGTACCTGCCATCAGCATCCTCGTTTCTTCCTGAGGTGATCCGCTCGCCTCTGCCTACAGAGCCAGGTGGTACGCGTGGCCCATCATTCACACCCACAGACTTAACGAGGAACGCCTCCACTGAACTGAGCACACCTGATACCAGTGCTGGCCCTGAGAATTCTCTTCACACCACCCTGAACAGCAGAACTGTGGGTCAGAACCGTCACGAGGGCAGCACGGTTCTGCCCCCGCCATCCCTTCATCCCGCGACCACCCCCGCTCCCGAAGTGACGGTTCATACTCCTGCGCTGGTCACCACCAAGTCGCCGTATGTGTGTGATATTACGGTTCCTGATGCCTATTTGATCACAACTGGTAAGGCCCTGCTTCACGTCACTTCTCTGGGTTGGGGTGATCTTCCAAAGGTGTTTATACGAAATGCTTATGTGATGTATGGCATCGTGGCAAAGAGTGTCGGCTTTGGACCCAGACGACTCCTGGGTTGTAGTCCTTCCTCACTGCTTTGCCAGCTCCCATGAGTTCTCCGGACAGTTAGGCAGTGAGGCTTCTCTAAGCCTCAGTTTCCTCAACTGTTAAGCAGGGATGATGGTAGCATCTCCTTCTTTGGGTTATTATAAAGATTTAAATGCATTAATGCATATAAAATATTTAACCCAGTGCCCAGCATATAAGAAGCGTCCACAAAATATTACAGATTAGCAGCAATGAAAACAAAGGAAAGATTTAAAAGAGCCTTAGAAATGTTTGCTGGGATGTTTGTCTTTGGAGCTCATAACCCATTGGATGCGTAGATGACACGGGTAAAGCAAAACGCCTTCACGTTTCGTTCAAGCAGTCAGTTGGGCAAGTGTGTAAGGGCCACCATTGCAATTTCTTACTCTTTTACTGTTCTGACTTTTCCTGGAAAGGAGGGGCCACTTTGTTCTTATATAGTCCTGTAAATGTCACTTGGAGCAGAGGAACGTGGAGTGGCTCAGTATCCTCTGAACTGGGTCACAGCCTCCAACCTTCTCCCCAGCCTGCAGTCCGAGGCACCAGCCGACAGGCAGCAGCTTCCCTTGCAGCTGCCGGCTGCTTTAGTCCCATGAAGCTGGACTACCTTTGATGTCATGTCCGAACAAGTCTGGTGACTGTGGCCCCTTGATCAGACTCTCCCACTTGTTCCTCCTGAGAAGTGGCAAGTTGCGCATAAAGTCGGTGCCCTGTTCATATGTACTGAAGTACGGCATGTGTGATCAGTAACCTGGCTCTGTGTATTGGTGTCGCTGGGGATGGGGGACAGAAGGGAAGAAGGGGGAGAAGGTGGCAGGAGAGGTGGAGCAGGAATGCAGCGGACGGACAGGGAAGGTGGAGGGGAGGAGGGAGGAGAATGCGCTGGGTCTTTTTTCTCCATGCTGAGACCAGGGAGGGCCGTCGATCCTCTGCCTGTTCATAATGACGCTGAGCTGATTTGCAGTGCTGGCCCGCAGAGCTGTGCAGGAGTACATCATTATGTCCATCAAAGAGGTGTTGAGGAACCACTTCAACCGTGTGGTGGAGCTCAAGGTGGGTGCCTGCGGCATGGAAGTCGGGTCCGAGTCGAATGCACATCATAACGGGAGTGGGACATCTGCTCTCCTCTCTCCCCTCCCTTGTCCTGGTGGACACCTACTCATCCTTTGGATCTCTGCTCAAACATTGCTTCTCCAGGGAAGCCCCTTCTGACCCCAGATGAGGCCAGGTTTAGTCCATCACGGGGATGTGCTGGCAGAGCTGGAACAAAGGGCTCTAAGACCAGAGTTTGGGGTGATGACCTAATGATCTCGCTTCCCTTTATTTACATGGAAGGGCTTGGATTAGAGTTTAGAGTGAGTGCGTATGTATGTTTCTGTACATCGAGTGAGATAGAGATAGATTTCTAGATGTTTTTTGCCGGACGTCTGCTGGTGCCTTCTCTCTCCTGATAAGCTCAGAAAGCCCCGCTGTAGGCCTGCACCATCCCGAGCAGAGCCATGAGCCACGTGTGGCCGCTGAGCATGTGAAATGGGGCTTGTTCCAAGTGAGATGTGCTATCAGTGCAAAATACACACCAGATTTCAAAGACTTAGTGCAAAAAGGAATGTAAAATAGCTCAATAATTTTTTGCATTGCCTACAGTTGAAATGACATGTCAGATATATTGGCTTAAGTAAAATGTTTTTAAAATTAATTTCACCTGTTTCTTTTTTTTTTTTTTTTTTTTTTTTTTTGCGGTACGCGGGCCCCTCACTGCTCTGGCCTCTCCCGCCGTGGAGCACAGGCTCTGGACATGCAGGCCCAGCGGCCATGGCTCACGGGCCCAGCTGCTCCGCGGCCTGCGGGATCCTCCCGGACCGGGGCATGAACCCGCGTCCCCTGCATCGGCAGGCGGACTCCCAACCACTCTGCCACCAGGGAAGCCCCCACCTGTTTCTTTTTTTTTTAATGTGGCCACTAGAAATTTAAAAATTGCATATGTGCCTCACATGTTTCTTTTGGACAGCTCTACTTAGTAGAGTAAGTGTTCCTTTTTATGGGGGGTAAGTACAGTAAAACACCTTGAATTCTCCTTAGTTCCTTATTCAGTTCATATTATTGACTCTTCTTTTGCACTGTCCTTGCTCTTGTAATTTTGTGCTGTTTTTGAGAAAGTTGACAGATATGTAAGAGGCATAACTAAAATAAAATTTTAATTATCTCTGAAGCAATACCCCTTCATTTAAAACTATTTATTTTTTTAACTATTATTTTTCTACTCAGTATGATTTCCTTTAAGCTTGAATTATGGTACCCTCAAATTTAATAATTATCATCTTTTGCATTTTTTATTTTCATAGGTTTATGAACTGTTCGCTGACTTCACTTTTCTGGTAACATCTGGTCCGTTCGTTTACACAGCAATATCAGTCATAAATGTACTTATAAATAGTAAACTTGTTCGTGACCAGACTCCTTTAATCTTGGCTGTGAAACCCTCCTTCCTTATGCCAGAGTCCAGGTTCCAAGTTCAAACGGGTAAGAAAATTGAGCATAGTTGTTTTGATTTGTAAATAGAATTTCACTTTATTTTTTGTGTTGCAAAATAATTTGGGGAGGATTATGTTAAAATTTGTTAAATTTCAAAAAACTTCATAATTATGGAGAATTTCCAGCACATACAAAAGTACACAGAATATTTTAATGCATCCCAGGTACTCATTGTATGGCTTCAACAGTTTTCAACTCCTAGCCACTTCTGTTACATCTACACCCCCATTGACACTCCCTCCTCTCATGTTGTTTTGATACGGCATCATGTCATCCCATTCATAAATATTTCAGCCTATGCCTCTAAAAGATAAGACTATTAAACATATATACACACACGTAACATACGCACATACATACACATACATGCATACATACACATACATATGTCCATAATATCATTGTCACACCCCCTAAAATTAACAGTGATTCCTCAATGTCATTTAACTTTTTTTTTTGGCTGTGCTGAACTGCATGTGGCATCTTAGTTCCCCGACCAGGGATCGAACCCATGCCCCCTGCAGTGGAAGCGTGGAGTCTTAACTACTGGACCGCCAGGGAAGTCCCCTCATTTAACTTTCTATCATGGACGTTTTTAAACATATACAAAAGTAGAACGAATACCATATTTAGCCCACCCATGCCCGTACAAACTTTAAAAATTATCAGCATTTTCCCAATTTTGTTTCATGTATCTCACACAAACTTTTTTTGAGGAAGCTAGAGTGTTTTAAGACAATACCAGGTATCATGTCGTCTCACCCATAAATACTTAAGAATTCATCTCTAATGAATTTATTTCTATTTGAAATGTTTCAGTGTTGCATCTTTTGATGCTCCAATTATTATCTTAGATATTTTTCCATTTTAAAATGATACAAGTCACCTTCACCTTGCGTGTAGTCATTTGGTACAGTTGGCTTGCTACATTTCCATGATATGATACATATAAATAACATATCATAGACCCTCGTACACTGTTGGTAGGAATGTAAATTGGTGCAGCCACTATGGAAAACAGAATGAAGGTTTCTCAAGAAACTAAAAATAGAACTACCATATGACCCAGCAGTTCCACTCTTGGGTATGTATTCAAAAAAAAAAGAAAACACTAATTTGAAAAGATACATGCACCCCAGTGTTCATAGCAGCATTATTTATAGTTGGCAAGATATGGAAACAACCCAAGTGCCCCTCAACAGATGAATGGATAAAGAAGATGTGGTACACACACACACACACACACACACACAATGGGATACTACTCAGCCATAAAAAAGAATGAAAATTTTGCCATTTGTATCAACATGGATGGACTTAGAGTGTATTATACTAAGTGAAATATGTCAGACAAAGACAAATACTGTATGATACCACTTATATGTGGAATCTAAAAAATAAAACAAGCTAGTGAATATAACAAGAAACAGACTCATAGATACAGAGAACAAACTAGTGGTTACCAGTTGAGAGAGGCAAGCTGGGAGGGGCAATATAGGGGTAGGGGATTAAGAGGTACAAACTACTATGTATAAAATAAATAAGCTTCAAGGACATATTGTACAATACAGGGAATATAACCAAGATTTTATAATAACTATGGATGGAGTATTACCTTTAAAAATTGTGAATCACTGTGTTATACACCTGAAACTTATATAATAATGTACATCAACTATATCTCAATTAAAAAATAATAACACTCCAGAGTACTTAATCCTGTACTGTGGATCAGAGTTCATTGATTTACACACTATTTTGTCCCTCTCCTCGTTACCTAATACTAAAGAAACACCTTGTTCATGGGACTGTGATACTGTCCTTTTCAGTACTGCAGTTTGTGCCTCAGAGTGTGGATACGGGCTTCTGCAACTTCACCCAGCGCATCGAGAAAGGCCTGATGATAGCTCTCTCTGAAGTGAGAAAACACCACCAGGGGACGTATAACCTCACAGTGCAGGTGAGAATAGCACTGAATGCAGAACAAGATGCTTTATCTTTTAAAGAGGAGCTAGTTTCATAATGTTTTGTTTAAGACACACTTAACTCTTACTAATTCCCTCCAGCAGAGGAGATTTAGTTCACATGGATTAGAAATCATCTCTTTCCATGGCATCGAGTCCACAGAGCATGAATAGGCTAAGTATATTTGAACATTGTAGAGGAGCCCAATAACCAGGGAGTTCAGATATGGTGAGCTGAAGAGAGATGAGCCCATGTAGGAAATGCAAGAATGTTCCAGAAAAGAACTTAAATATCAACTTTAAGTATCAACTTAAATATCCAATGGGGGAAATGCCTAAATACACTAGCGTTTCATATTATGGAATTTCGTTTCATGGAATACCATGAAATGCAGTTCTTCACTCTAAAAACAGAATACAGCTACGAATCAAAGGATAGGTTTTGTATGTATTACGTGGAAACTGCTGATGTTTTTACAGTTCTTTGATATTTATCACTCCATATTCTTTGTTCTCTCTTTCTCAAATTCATTTTAAGTAGATTTTGGTGATCCTGGATTCACCCTCCCTATTTCTTATTTTTTCCATTTCTTTTTAAAATTCCCTATTTTAACAGATTTCTAAACCTTGTCCTCTAAGTTATTAATTTAGTCTTCAGATGTGTTCATTATGTTATTCAATCCCTCTATAGAATTTTCTTTTAGCCATCATTGTTTTTTCATTTTTATTTGCTCTTTTTTCATTGCAGCTTTTCGTGTTACGATGCAGGCTTATCTTGAATGATGATACAATGTTTCCTTGAAAGTTTCTGGAGACGTTAATTAGTATTTTTAATATGTTGTCTTCCGTGTACTAAGTTGTCTCTGTTTGCTCTGCATTCTTTGCCATTGTTCTGTGTTGATCTTGGTCCTTGACTTTGGTGCTGTTAGGTTTCTGTAATCACCTGTAGCCCATTGGTGGCTGTCTCTAGGAATGAGGAAGCAGATGGTTAGTTTTGGCACCTTGTTCATCTTTCCACTTCAGCTGTAGAGTGTGTGTCTACATAAGCCTTGTCTCCTGATGGGAGGATTCATTGGAGCCCTGGGTACCAGGCAATGTGTGGTCATGGACAGCCAGCGTGGGCACCCCTGCCCGCCGTGTGAGATGAGGAGGCTGTACCCTGGGGATGGAGTGAGTTAGTGTGTTTTTCATGGCAGAGCTGCTCTTTCTTTCACTCTCTTTCTTTCTTTGTCTCTTGTGTGCACTGCAGTTAACTCCACCCACTTTCCTGCCTAGGGGGCCATGCCACACTGGGTCTTCTGTCCTCTTAGGCAGGGAGCTCATCTTCCTCAGGCAGCAGTTCTTCGGGCTCCTGGGGTGAAGGTGGAGCTGCTAGCACTTCTGAGTTGGCCTGGGTGTGAAGTTGGAAGGGAGAAGGGAGGGAGACAACCGACTCAGCTGTTGGCACTCAGTGTTTAATTAGTGACCCGGATCAGGGTCTCAGCTCCTGCAGATCTCTGCCCTGGAGGCCTCCTGGGGCCCCTGAGGGAGACCACTCTCAGTCTACTGTGGTCTGTGCCTGTGTGTGTCTGGGGTCTCGGTTTCCTCTGTTCTGGTTTGTATCAACATGATCCCACCCTCTCTCCATCTTTCAGTAATTTGACAGAATCTCTGGTTTTCTTCCATTCTCAGTGCTGTTGTGGATTTATTCCCCTTTGTTCATCTTGTTGTTACTTCAGTGGGATTTGGGGTGGGAAAGAAAAGGGGAGGGACTATAAATACATGTGCTCAGTTCCCCACTTAATGTAAAAAACATTTTCAATAAACTAAGGGTTTAAGAGTATTACAAAAGGGAACCAGGTTGTGAAGCCAATTACTCTTCCTTTAAAAATGCACCTTTAGGCCTTCCCTGGTGGCGCAGTGGTTGAGAGTCCGCCTGCCGATGCAGGGGACACGGGTTTGTGCCCCGGTCCGGGAAGATCCCACATGCCGCGGAGCGGCTGGGCCCGTGAGCCGTGGCCACTGAGCCTGCGTGTCCAGAGCCTGTGCTCCGCAACGGGAGAGGCCACAGCAGTGAGAGGCCTGCGTACCACACACACACACACACACACACACACACACACACACACACACACACACACACAAAAAATGCTCCTTTAAAAAGACCTTGGTGAGGGAAATTGTGAGAGCAAAATCATAGTCAGGCTTTTGGCTAGACATTTTAATTTATTTTAGAAGCTTATTCTGATTTCTTTCTTTCAGATCTTGAATATCACCGTGGGGTCTTCCAGGCTGGCTCCTCGCCGGGGCCCAGTGAACATTGTCTTTGCTGTCAAAGGCTCGCAGGGGTTTCTGAATGGGTCTGAAGTGAGCGAAATGCTAAGGAACTTGAGTGTGGTGGAGTTCAGTTTCTACCTGGGATACCCAGTGCTGCAGGTTGCCGAACGTGAGTGCTGCTCTCCTGGGGACGCGGCTGCGAGTGCTTGTGTTGGTGGACCTCTTCTTTTCAAGTAAAATAGCTAACAGAAATCTGGAATATAAATTGGAGCTTCTCAGATCATGCCAGAGTGGGCCTCCAGAACCCTCCTCTCCCACTGGGCTTGCTTTATTATTCTCTTTAGAGAGCCAAGGGCACTATCAAAGATTATACTGGTTCTGAAAAAGGTGAAACCAGAGAGACTGAGAACAGATTTGTGGTTTCCAGGGGTGAAGGATGCGAGGAAAGCAATTTTCGGGGTGGGGGGGTGATGAGAATGTCTTGTATTTTTATTGTGGTGGTGGTTCCACACGTCCATGCATTTGTCAAAACCCATAAAACTGTACACCAGAAGGAGTGGGGTTCACTGTGTGTACACTTAAAAAGAAAAAAGAAACAGAATTGAAAACAAACAAAACCTTCCTTCCTGGTGGAAGCAATTTAATTCACAGTACAAATGGAGTGGAGGTAGGGGAAACGTTTACTTCAAAACGTTAAAATACAGTAGATTCCAGAGTTGAAATCAGGCAAAAAAGATATCAAATTCTTTTTCAGAATGGAGTGGCCAGAAGGTTTAATGGTTCTTGTCGTATTTTCGTGTACTGTTAATTAAATGGAAAGGAATAACTTGTAAAATAAAAGTAGACAGGGGTAAAATGGTTATTTACAAATAGCAACTTTCAGTGATAGAAGATTGTCACTTTACCCTGCCTGAGTCATTGCTGGGAAATTCCAGGGCTCTGAGGTGCACGGCATGAAAAATTCATTGCTCTGGAACAATGACATTTCCCTTGAAAAAAGCTTACGGGTGAGCTGTCTGTGAAGTAGTGTCCCATCGCGTTACTTGAGTAAGCCCTTTCTTTCTATTTCTCCCTCTTTCTCCCAGAGACTAAGGTGCTCAGGACCCTGCCACTGACCCTGCCTTCCCCCCAGCCTGGAACTTTGTTCTTCCATAGGCAGAGCTAATTGGTATAGGAGAGGCAGTGTGCTGTGACTTACCCAGCGCTCCCTAGAACACTCACCTTTCTGACTGTTGCAGACAGGTTTTTTACGAATCTTTCTCCCTTTCTCACCCTTTCCTTTTTGTAGCCTTCCAGTACCCACAGCTTAACTTATCGCAGTTGTTGAAGTCCTCTTGGGTAAGAACAGGTATGTTTAACTTACGTAATGTTTTTGGGAACTGTAAGAGTGAGAAGTCTGTGGCGGGGGGGTATTGAGAAGGATACTGCCTTTCCTGTTTCTGAGTCCTAAATTCAGGGCAAAATGTACCTTAGATTCTTGGTAAAGAATGAATGAGAAAGGGATTCAAATTTGGCTGTGGGAACGTGTCCCACTGAGTTACGGCACAAAAAGGACTGGCTTTCTTTAAAATTCATACATCAAGTTCAGGGCAAAGTCTAACAGGAATTGACCATCTTCTGACCAGAATAGGACAAGGTTCTGAAGCAAGGATCTCTTTTTTTCCCTAAAAGCCTCATATGTGTGGTTTTATAAGGACAAATAAGGTAACTTGGTGAGCCAATAAGAAGCATGTTTTAAAGTCTTGTGGGCCTGGGTCAGATACTTATAGCTATGGCGTTGCAAATAAAGGCTTTCTAACTTGGTATGCAGAAGTGTAAGAGATAGTTGGATGCTCAGCAGGTACCCAGCATGTAAGCAGCACAGTGAGTAAGCAACTGGTCGTGGGGAGGAAACTTGTAGCGTGGGGATAGTCACCACTGACAGGTTCCTGGACCCCGCCAGCTCTCGTTGCTTCACATACAACATCGCATATAAAGGGTCCACCTCTTTGCATGGTACAGTGGCCTTATTTTCCAGATAATTGTCATAGTGGTTAAGTGACTTGCCCGTGGTCCTATCTCACAGGGGATTTGAGCCAGTTCTGGCTGGAAAGCACAAGCTTTTTTCTCCTGTAAAGGCTGACAAGATGTTGTGTGTTTAGATAACCTAGATGTCTGAAGACAGGCCTCCTTATCTCGAGTCAGTTAATGAGTCTAAATTTTGAGTCAAGATAAGATAGGAACTCAAACCATTCCCTGAAATTTTGCAATACGTGCAGACAGAACGTTTGATCTTGTGTAGGACCTCTGAGCTGCAAAGCTCCCGGCCGAGCTCCTGGGGCTTCTGGCCACCGGTCTTTGTAAACTTTAGAGATAAGGCCTGTGGGCTACCCTCCCTGGACTCTCCCGCACCCCGTTCAGCTTGCCTCTTTCCCCTTTTAATGTCTCCTCTCTGGGAACTGGCATTTTACAGTAATCCTGCGTTAATTTCTCTTGTGCACACATCCTTTTCTCTCCACTGCCAACTCGTTTTGGGGCCTGTGTGTGTTTCACCTTAAATGTAGTCCTCCTGGGTGTTGTTGAGAAGCAGCTCCAGAATGAAGTGTTTCAAGCTGAGATGGAGCGCAAACTGGCCCAGCTGCTCAGCGAAGTTTCCACCAGAAGGCGGATGTGGAGAAGGGCTACCATCGCTGCCGGGAACAGCATGGTACAGGTAAGAAGAAGAAGGCCAAAGGAGTGGGGAGGGGAAGGAGAGAGAGCCGTCTAAAAATGGGCTATATCTTCATGCAAATGGAAAAATGCTACTAAATAGACTGATTGCTATCATAGGCAGCCACTGAACGTGTCAGCATTTCAGTTCCACTGGAGTCTAGACAGATGTTTCCCGAGTCCTTAGTAAGGGTCCGTACAGCAAATGGCCTTGTGGGGACCACAGCAAAAGAATATATAAGTGGGTTGCCGTACCATTGGATGACCTGATTTTTCAAAGAGTAGTTTTTTAATTACCAAAAATGTAGTCAGTCTTATGGAATGGTAAGCATTATTGATAGCGTCACAGAGACAAATGGTTCAGCTGGAAGAGACCTTGAGAGGCCGGAAAGAGGAAACTGTTCTGCCCTCTATTCTGGCACTCTGTCCTCTCTGCCTCCTGCCAGCCCTGCTTGTCTCATGTTACCCAAATTGCCTTCACTACGTAAACTGGCAGAAAGTTACAAGTGACAGATTCATTTGAATCCCAAAGTGACCCCTTTAAAAATGCACACACTCAGAGAGAGCTGGGGGTTGGGCTGTAATTTCTTCCCATCTCCACGTGAATTACATTATTTTGGATTTTTTTCTTTACCAAATGCTGACTTGTAGAGCTAGGAAAAGGGGATATTTAGAGCTATGGCGTTTCAGAGACAGGAAACCAGGGTGAGACCGTGGCGTGCAGGGGTGGGGAGGTCGGTGGTTTAGAGGCTTTAGAGAGAGAGATGTGAAGCTGACACTGGGTAGGGGAGCTGGGCAGTTTGTGCAGAGCTGACATCATCATCATCCCTCAACCCTTGTACCAAGTTTTCCCCTGTAAGTGTTGCTCTTTATTTTCCCTCCCAGAAAGGTGGTTGTTAGGTTTCTATAATAGTTCCTTTGCCGGATGCAGTAGAATATAGGGAAATTTAAAAACTCATTAAAAAATTGAGAGCGATATTAAACAAATAACTATAAAACTAAGAATAAAAATGAAAATGAATTACAAAAGCCTTGCTTTATTTAGGAGCTCTGGCTTCACAGAGCTCAAGGTCTGGGTGGAGGTTAATTTCTGCACATAAAACAGTTATAGAGTACCATAAAACTACAGAGTGAGATGCGTGATTAGTTCTGCAAGTTCCCTGATATAGAAATGCGGGATTCATGGAGGCTAACTAAGCCATCCCAGACTGACGGTGCCATCTGATGGATTGCTTAGAAACCGTTCCCTACGTCTCTTCCCCTTTAGAGTGACCAAGCACGAAGATGTAGATAATTTATGTACAACAGTACAGGACTCTTCATCAAAACATAATGTGTAAAAGTGAAAGTATTGGAACAACCTAAATGTCCAGCAATTGGAGAATGGGCAAAAAAATTGTAGTGAAATCTTTATATGTTGGAAAATCCCGTTATCAGTTTTTTTTAAATTAGGGAATATAGAAAAAAGCTCAAGTAAAGAAAGGCTACAAAAGAATGTGTGCAGGGGCTTCCCTGGTGGCGCAGCGGTTGAGAGTCCGCCTGCCCATGCAGGGGACACGGGTTCGTGCCCCGGTCTGGGAGGATCCCACATGCCGTGGAGCGGCTGGGCCCGTGAGCCATGGCCGCTGAGCCTGCACATCCGGAGCCCGTGCTCCGGCGGCGTGAGAGGCCACAACAGTGAGAGGCCCGCATACCGCAAAAAAAAAAAAAGTGTGCAGTATATCCAAATATTAATATACAAATCATGAAAAAAATAACAGGAGGAAATATGCTAAAATGCTTACAATGATTTTCTTTGATTGAATTTCAGGTGATTTTTGTTTTATTCTTTATAGTTATTTTTCATGTTTTTCAAAATTTCTCCAATGAACATATAGTTTGTATAGTGAACACGTGATTTTAATCAGAAAATATTTAAAAAAATGAAATTGAGGGCTTCCCTGGTGGCGCAGTGGTTGAGAGTCCGCCTGCCAATGCAAGGGACGCGGGTTCGTGCCCCAGTCTGGGAAGATCCCACATGCCGCAGAGCGGCTGGGCCCGTGAGCCATGGCCGCTGGGCCTGCGTGTCCGGAGCCTGTGCTCCGCAACAGGAGAGGCTGCAGCAGTGAGAGGCCCGCATAGTGCAAAAAAAAAAAAAAAAAAGATATTGAAAATGTTGCCCCAAATGATGACTCCATTATACCATGGTTTTATGGATTCTATATATGAATCTGATGAAAAGTCATCTAGAAAGGATGCTGGCATTAGATTTTACCGACTGTTACTTTCAGATTGGAGAAGCTTATAGAATTTTTTTAAAAAAATATTTATTTATTTGGCTGTGTTGAGTCTTAGTTGTGGCGTGTGAGATCTAGTTCCCTGACCAGGGATCTAACCTGGGCCCCCTGCTTTGGGAGTGTGGAGTCTTAGCCACTGAACCACCAGGGAAGTCCCTAGAATCTTTACTCAAGGTGGCTATCATTAGATATTTGGGTATATGGTTTCTGCAAGAAGAAGCATTTCTAAAACTTATCAGAACTTTAAAATGGAATAGATAGGCATGTAGGTAGAGGGACAGGTGGATATAATCTATTGCTTTTCAGTAGCCCTTTATAGTATTCCATTCTGAAGGCTAATAAAAATTAACCACTGCAGCACAGTTCCAGGGAAAGAAGTAGGTGGTTAGGGAGCAGAAGTGGTCAAGGAACTAGCCTAGAAACAGCAAACAGAGGGCTGGACGGGCGAGCCGTTATCGAGATATAGAGTTGTAAAGAACAGGGCTTCCCTGGTGGCACAGTGGTTGAGAGTCCACCTGCCGATGCAGGGGACACGGGTTCATGCCCCGGTCCGGGAAGATCCCACATGCTGTGGAGCGGCTAGGCCCGTGAGCCATGGCCTCTGAGCCTGCGCATCAGGAGCCTGTGCTCCGCAGCGGGAGAGGCCACAAGAGAGAGAGAGACCCGCGTACCGCAAAAAAAAAAAAAAAAAAAAGAACAGATTCTCCAGGGATGAGAGTTTGGACCTGTTAAGGATCTTTATACATGATCTGGAAATAGGCGTTCACAATGAAATCATGAAATAGTTGATTTGCCAAAAGTTTCCAGTGGTAAAGAAGGAGGCCAGCAGCTGTGTCCAGAGCACAGGACACTATTACAGTTCTGTACATGTGGCTAGAAAAGTAGCAGCTGCATTTTGCCAATGGCAAATGTAGAGACCAAACATTCAAATTACGTGTACAAAATAGAGGGCTTGGAGTTATCGTTGATCTTTCTCTCAGAACATCAGTCCACCATTTTGCTGCAGTCTAAAAGGGGCCATAAAGTTGTTGCATATTACTAAGAGAAATAGCAACAAAATAGAAAGCTATATTTATGCAAAACAGTGATATATCGAGTGTACTATATTCTAAAGTACTAATGTAAGAGTACTTCACTGTTAATACTAGAGGGATATAAATTTTGGGACAAATCAGAGTACTGTTTGACCCAGCAGATTATGAATTTATGAAATTTTTTCCAGCTTGATTGTGATGTAATTGACACATAACATTGTGTAAGTTTAAAGTGTACAGTGTGTGGGGCTTCCCTGGTGGCACAGTGGTTGAGAGTCTGCCTGCTAATGCAGGGGACACGGGTTCGAGCCCTGGTCTGGGAGGATCCCACATGCCGTGGAGCAGCTAAGCCCGTGAGCCACAACTACTGAGCCTGCGCGTCTGGAGCCTGTGCTCCGCAACAAGAGAGGCCACGACAGTGAGAGGCCCACGCATCGTGATGAAGAGTGGCCCCCGCCCTCACACAGAAACGAAGACCAACACAACCAAAAATAAATAAATTAATTAATAAACTCCTACCCCCAACATCTTAAAAAAAATAATAAAGTGTACAGTGTGATGATTTGATATTTGTATATATTGTGAAATGATTACCACAATAAGATAACATATCCATCGCTCACATAGTTGTCTTTTGTGTGTGTGTGTGGTGAGAACGTTTAAGATCTACTGTCTTAGCAGATTTCAAGTATGCAATACAGTATTGTTAACTATAGTCACCATGCTGTACTTTAGATACCCAGAACTTTATGGCTGGAAGTGTACCCCCTCTGACCACCATCATCCATTTCCCTTACTCTCCACCCCTGGCAACCACCAGTACACTCTTTCTGTGAGTTTGACTTTTTTAGATTCCACATATGTGTGAGATCATACAGTATTTGTCTTTTTCTGTTGGACTTATTTCACTTAGCATAATGCCTCCAAGGTTCATCCTATGTAGTTGCAAATGACAGGATTTTCTTCTTTTTTATGGATGAATAATACTCCATTGTGTGTGTACGTGTGGGTATGTATTATGTATCATACCACATTTTCTTTATCCATGTGTCCATAGATGGACAGTTAGGTTTTTTTCCATGTCCTGCCTGTTGTAAATAATGTTACAGTGAACATGGAGTGCAGATATGTTTTCAAGATAGTGATTTCATTTCCTTTGGAAATCCCAAAAGTGGAATCGTTGGTCCATATGCTAGTTCTAGTTTTAAATTTTTGAGGAACCTCCATACTGTTTTCCATAGAGGCTGTACCAGTTTACATTTCCACCAACAGTGCATGAGGATTCCCTTTTCTCTACATCCTCACCACCACTTATCTCCTGTCCTTTTGATAATAGCCATTCTGACAGGTGTGAGGTGATATCTCACCATGGTTTTGATTTGCATTTCCCTGATAATTAGTGATGTTGAGTACCTTTTCATGTACCTGTTGGCCATTTCTGTATCTTTGGAAAAATGTCTGTTCAGATCCTATGCCCATATGTTACTCAGATTTTTTTTTTTTGCTATTGAGTTATATGAGTTCCTTAATATATTTTGGATATTAACCCCTCATCAAATAATGATTTATAAATGTTTTCTCCCATTTCATAGGTTGCCTTGTCATTTTGTTGATTGTTTCTTTTGCTGTACAAAAGCTTTTTAGTTTGATGTAGTCCCATTTGTTTATTTTTGCTTTGTTGCTTGTGCTTTGGGTGTCTTATCCAAAAAATCATTGCCAAGACCAATGTCAAGGAGCTTTTGCCATATATTTTCTTGTAGGAGTTTTGTGGTTTTAGGTGTTTCCATTTGGAGTTAATTTTTGTGAGTAAGATGGTATCCAATTTCATTCTTTTGGTTGTGAATATCTAGTTTTCCCAACAACATTTATTGAAGAGACTATCTTTTCCCCATTGATTATTCTTGGCTCTTTAGTCACCAGGGTCTTTTGTGGTTCCATATGAATTTTAGGATGGTTTATTTCTGTAAAAAAATGCCATTGGAATTTTGATAGGGATTGCATTGAATCTATAGATAGCTTTGGATAGTATGGACATTTTAACATTATTAATTCTTTTGATCCATGAACATGGGATGTATTTTCATTTATTTGTGTGTTCTTCAGTTTCTTTCATCATGTCTTATAGATTTCAGTATACAGATCTTTATCTCCTTGGTTAAATTTATTCCTAAATAGTTTATTTTTTTTGAGGCTATTGTGAGTGGGACTGTTTGTTTCTTTTTCAGATACTTTGTTATTAGTGTATAGAAATACAACTGATTTCTGTATGTTTATTTTATATCCTGCAACTTTACTGAATTTACTTACTCATTCTGATAGTGTTTTGGTGGAGTCTTTAGGGTTTTCTAGATATAAGATCATGTCATCTGCAAACAGATGGTTTTACTTCTTCCTTTTCAATTTGGATGCCTTTTATTTCTTTTTCTTGCCTGATTGCTCTGGCTAGGATTTCTAGTAATGTGTTGAATAGGAATAGTGAGAGTGGACGGTCTCATCTTACTCCTGATCATAAAGGAAAAGCTTTCAACCTTTCACCATTGAGTACAATGTTAGCTGTGGGTTTGTCATATATGGCCTTTTCTATGTAGAGGTATGTTCCTTCTATACTCAATTTGTTGAGAGTTTTTATCATGAATGGATGTTGAATTTTGTCAAATGCTTTTTTTGCATCTATTGATATGATCATGTGGTTTTTTATCTTTCATTTATTAATGTGATGTATCATATTTATCGATTTGCATATGTTGTTGAATCTCACTTGATCATGGTACGTGATACTTATAATATGCTGTTGAATTTGATTTGCTAATGTTTTGTTGAGAATTTTTGCATCTGTATTCCTTAGAGATATTGGCCTGTAGTTTTCTTTTTTTATAGTGTCTTTACCTGGCCTTGGTATTAAGGTAATGTTAGTGTCGTAAAATGAATTTGAGAGCGTTTCCGCCTCTTCAAGTTTTAGGAAAATTTTGAGGATTGGCATTAATTCTTCTTTAAATGTTTGGTAGAATTCATCAGTGAAACCATCTGGTCCTGGGATTTTCTTTGCTGGGAAGTTTGTGATTACTGATTTAATTTCCTTACTCATTATTGGTCTGTTCAGATTTCCTATTTCATCATGATCCAGTCTTGGTAGGGTGTATATGGCCAGGAATTTATCCATTTCTTCTAGGTTGTCAAATTTGTTGGCATGTAATGTTCATAGTAGTCTCTTTTGATCCTTTGTATTTCTGTGGTATCTGATGTAATGTCTTCTCTTTCATTTATAGTTTTTGAGTCCTATCTCTTTTTATTGGTTAGTCTAGCTAAATTGTCAATTTTGTTTATCTTTTCAAAGAACTGACTCTTAGTTTTGTTAATCTATTGTTTTCCTATTCTCTATTTCACTTATTTCCATGCTAGTCTTTATTATTTCCTCCCTTCTGCTAACTTTGGGCTAAGTTTGTTCTTCTTTTTCTAGTTTCTTGAGGTGTAATGTTAGGTTATTTATTTGAGATCTTTCTTTTTTCTTGATTTCATTTATAGCTGTAAACTTTCCTCTTGTAAGTGCTTTTGCTGCATCCTGTAAGTTTTGATATGTTGTGTTTCCATTTTAATTTGTCTGAAGATATTTTTAAAATTTCCCTTTTGATTTTTTTTTTGTTGTTGTTCACTGGTTGTTCAGGAGTGTGTTGTTTAATTTCCAAGTATTGGTGAATTTTCCAGCTTTCCTCCTATTATTGATGCTAGTTTCATACCGTTGTGGTCAGAAAAGATACTTGATATAATTTCTGTCTTTTTGGAATTGTTGAGACTTGTTTTGTGGCCTAACATATGATCTGCCCTAGAAAATGTTCCATGTGCCTGTGAGAAGAATGTGTATTGTGTTGCTACTGGATAGAATGTTCTATATGTTTGTTAGGTTCATTTGGTCTATAGCATTGTTCACATCTGCTGTTTGCTTATTGATTCCTGTCTAGATGATCTATCCCTTTTTGGGAGTGGGATATTAAAGAATTTATGATATTTATTATTTCAAGAGCAGTGGTTCTCAACTGGGGATGACTTTGCCCCCCCAGGGTACGTTCGGCAGTGTCTGGAGACATTTTTGGTTGTCACAACTGGTGAGGAAGGGCATGGCTGTTGCTACTGGCATTGAGGGAGTAGAGGGCAGAGATGCTGCTAAACATTCTACTATACTTGGGATAGTCCCCACATCAAAGAATTATCTGGATCAAAAATGGCAATAGTACTAAGGTTGAGAAACCCTGCCCTAGAAGAACAGGGAGAAAATGCTAATAGATTTGAGAAAGGATTGGCTAGAACCATCAATAGTTTCAGAGAACCAGGGATGTACCTAACTGTTATGGTTGATGTTGGGAGGACAACAGTGCCCTCCCATGACCTGTTGGAGCTGGTTGGTGGCTATTCTAGGCTGGACTTGGTGTGTTCTCTGTACCCTGCTTGCCCCTTCGTCTCAGAGAAGACTTCGAGCAAGACAAAGCACATTTGTTTCTCTGCACAGAGGAACTTTCATTTTGACTGTTTCCCCATCAAGAGAGCGTCTTGGGCATTCTGGGATCTGGAATGGTGTAATGACCTTATTAGGGATAGGAATAAATCCTGAGTAACACAGTCAAGATTGAGTGCCCCAAGAAAGGGCGTTTGGAAACATGAGCTTCTAAAATGCTAATAGTTACTGTTATCTTTCAGGTGGTAAATGTGTCAAGGCTGGAGGGAGATGATAATCCCGTGCAGCTCATCTACTTTGTGGAGGATCAAGATGGAGAAAGACTCAGTGCAGTCAGGTCTTCAGATCTGATTAACAAGATAGATATCCAGAGAGCAGCCATCATCTTGGGTTACCGAATTCAAGGAGCTGTTGCCCAACGTAAGTGCGTGAGGTGTGGCCCCTGCTGTGCTGGGGTCAAAAGCCAGTCTTTTTCTGACAATAAACTCTAAATTTAAAGCATTCTTATGTTCGCGTAGTAGATATAAGAGGTCAGTCATTAAAATTAATTTGCCAAGACCTTCTTTATTTTGTTTGCATGCAGTTGTAGCATTCGCTGTTCTTTTTCCTACCCAGCATTTTATATTCGTAGTGTTATAGTGAGTTTTAGTAGCTTGAGTTAACTTTAATAATTTTCCCCTCCTCCTGTACTATTTAAAAAAATTTTTGTCTTAGGTAAAATAATGTGTTTTCTCTGTATATATTCCAAACTCTTACATGTCATATTTTGAATGTTGATGGGGACAGTGAGTCACGCAGGAAGCTGGGAGGTACCCTCTGCATTTATTGGCTTCCTTCTGGGTCTTTTAACACAAAGAAGTCCTTGATTCTTACCCTTTTCAATCCTGTTTCTCTCCCACCCTGTCCTCATATCACTCATAATTTAGAAAGAGGTATTTTGGTATTTCTTTATTATTGTTGGAAGAGTCCAGGCTCCTGCTCCCCTGGCAATGGCTACTCTCAGTGCCGTTGTTCCCCAACTCATAGATTTGGGGTATTTAAAATTGAAAAGGAGAGGCATGGAAGAGTGTATTTCTCTAAATATACCTTTATGAATCAGACTACTATTTTGATGTGGGTGTTTTTCCTTTATAATCCTGGGAGCAATCCTTGTAAGAGCTCAGAGAAAGTTGCTCCCAACAGTAAAGGGATAACTAAGTGTTCAGAAGGAATTTAGCATCAGAGAGTGTTGAAAAACTCCCGAGAAACTTCGGCGATGAAGGCAGTTTGTAACAAATGACAGCTTTGAAATTATCCTCCATGATGGAATGTCCTTTGTAAGAGCTATACTTGACCCCGGAAACTAACCAGGATGAGGGCCATGGGCACACTTTCTCCATTTTATAGGTGACGATGGGAGAGTTGAAGCAAATAACCGTTGGTGCTTTGTGTTTGCGTGTTTGAGATATGATTGTATATTAGTGTGTTCTATTTCAAAGCAGTGAGAAAAAAAATAATGAAGCGTTTACTTGTATTTCTTCATGTGAACATTTCTGATTGTCGGAGGAGTGCCCCACTCCAGCTAAGCACTTCACTTTTTAGAAAAGATTGCTTGCAGTAGGCTCTGGGCACCTTTCAAGACTACTGTCATCTGCTCTTGCACTCCTCTCGCCTCGGTTTCATGCTGAAAACCAACAGTCCTGGGATTGGGAGCCTAAGCCAACACCAGGGCCAGCCCCAAAACAGCTGCGGACTTGATGTCAGGCCCTCGTTTTGACGAGTCACAAGGTTTTACTGGGTGAGAGCTAAGGAGAGGACCCAGTTGT
The DNA here is from genome assembly GCF_964270905.1 of Leucopleurus acutus. NCBI lineage: Eukaryota > Metazoa > Chordata > Mammalia > Artiodactyla > Delphinidae > Leucopleurus > Leucopleurus acutus. The sequence continues at coordinate 94,226,636 of NC_139144.1, read as the reverse complement.
CTCAGCTCCTCAGTTTGGTTGTGTCACTCCTATATTGTCAGCTGTTTTCATGCTAAATGAACTACATATACAAACTATATTCAGGTCAAATTAAAAAATGCAAAATTTTAACACTTTGCCACTCTCTCCATTTCCCGCATAGTCGTTGCGTTGTGATTTGTGCTGCTTTCATAGCGCTTGTGCCTGAGAGGGCGTGCTCCCCTCCCTGGTCACTCTCTAAGAGGCCGAAACCCAAACTTAAACCGGCACTAAGCATCTTTTTATTGTTACATCTTTGAGGAAAAACATTCTGATCCCATAGCACGTGTTAACCATTATAGGATATGAAAAGAGCGTAAAAGTTAGTCCCTGCCCAGGAAGACTGATATATATTTGAAGAGGCAAGGCTTAGAGTCATGACCGTATTAATGAGCAAAGTGGTATAGTATACCAGGATGACACATTTATGTAATAAAATGCATTGTAACAGAATAACGAGGTACCATTTACAAGACCAAGACAACCAAGGACAAAACAACTTGGACAAGGGGAATCTAGTGCGGTCACGGAGAGGTCGTTGTGAAGTGGCCCCAGCGGATGAGAGGGTTGGGCACGGAAGGGGGGCATTTTGGTTTTCAGAGCCTGGTGATTGGAACCTGGGCTTTAAGAGGACCAGGGAAGCAGTTTTAAGAAGAGCTGAATCTTGCGAGAGGATGAGTACGGAATGAAGAGGATGAGGGCCCAGAACTGGGAGGCCGGGTTAGGGAGAGGAGCTGGTGAAGGAAATTAAGGAGGACAGAGTAATTGAAGCATGATCGTCCAAGGCCATGAAAGATGGGGGGCTGAGGCAGGGGAGGGGGTGGGGAGGTTGGGGAGTGGAGGATTCAAAATAAGTAAGTTGATTTAATGTAATTTTAAAATTGACAACTGGTATAGCAGTTTCAGTTAAAAGTCATGTTCTTTTTTTTGCGGTACGTGGGCCTCTCACTGTTGTGGCCTCTCCCGTTGCGGAGCACAGGCTCCGGACGCGCAGGCTCAGCGGCCATGGCTCACGGGCCCAGCCGCTCCGCGGCATGTGAGATCTTCCCGGACCGGGGCACGTACCCGTGTCCCCTGCATCGGCAGGCAGAGTCAACTGCTGCGCCACCAGGGAAGCCCAAAAGTCGTGTTTTAATTGAACGGTTGAGGGAGAGATCTGGGTAAGGAAATGAAGGCAGTGCTCATAGATTGCTTACTGTGACTTTCTAGTTTTTGGTAAGGCAATATTCCTGCAGTGAGAATTTAGGGAGGGACCTGGTAGAATAAACTGGACATCAGGAGACGTGGAATAAACCTCACTTTGCCATTGAATTAGCCATTTTCCTTTAGACACGTCATATATGTTGCTGTGATCCCTACTGTATTGTAGATGGAATGTGTTGTGTTTGTTTACTGTGTCCCGTTCCCTGTCATCAGGAGACCATAGTCTCTCCCCAGTTGTCTTGAGCTGAAATGACAGGGACTTTCGTGGTTTCTCATGGAAGAGGGCACATTTACTGCCCAGAAGGGCTGTCCAGTAAAGGAGTGCAGAGGACTCACTGAGAGACCTTTCTTCCTCGTCTGCAGCTGTGGACAGGGTGAAGAGGCCATCATCCCCTGAGTCCCAGAGCAGCAGCCTCTGGGTCATTGTGGGCGTGGTCGTGCCAGTGCTGGTGGTGATGGTGATCGTTGTCATCCTCTACTGGAAACTCTGCCGCACGGACAAATTGGACTTTCAGCCTGACACCGTGGCCAACATTCAGCAGCGTCAGAAGGTAAGGGACAGACTCCTGCCCCGCGTTCCTGTGAGCATCCTGTGGACTGGGGTAGGGCAGGTCAGGTTCCTGGTACTGAAGGACATGGGGGGGAGCTGGTCAGGAAATCTTTTGGCTTTAGTGTTGGTGTCCCTTTGCCTCCATGTTTGCTTAGAAACCCAGGTCTTCTGTAGTATTAAATACATGCCCAGAAAATGAAGCCATGTGAAGGCTTAGCAATGCTGTGGGCTCTGAGTTCCACTGTGATTTTATTTTTGAGATGTTCAGTTAGAAGATGACATCCATTCTGTGTATGAATTCTGATCTATTTTAACCCTGGATATTTTCAGAGAACAGGAGCCAAGGAAGATTTTCTTTGATCTATGTATCGATTTCTTTCATACGCAACTCTGCTGGCCGGCTCCTTTATTTTCCGTCCACCATATTGCAAGCCTACTTGTCCACCTTGATCAAGACCACATAATCATTAAAAAATGGTAATACATGCCTTAAACATTTTAACTTTATATACACACACACACACACACACACACACACACACACATATACACGCACACATACATATATATACATACACATGCATATACACACATACACACACACACATATACACACACATACATGTATATATACACACATACATATATACACACATATATACACACATATACACACACATACACATATACACACACGCATATATATACACACATATACACACATACATATATACACATATATACACACATATATACACACACAGACATACACACATATATACACACACATACATATATATATATACACACACACACAGACATACACACAGACATATATATATATATATATATATATACACACACACACACACACAGACATACACACATATATATATATAAAATTAGCTTTTACTTGACAATCTTTAAAAACAATTTGGAGTATTAGTCTATCAAAAGGAATTCTGTGTGGTCTTTCTTGTGAAGAAACAACGCACGTAAGGCATCAGCTGCAGTTTCCAGTTTGGGTTTCTCTAGGGAAGAGCAAAGCAACCTGAGTACAGAATTTTCTAGATGTTTTTCAATATCCCCCCCCACCCTGCTCTGCAGTCTTTTAGAGTTAATTCTCCTGCGCCTAATTTGTCAGCAGTTTCTTTTTTCTTTCTTTCTTTCTTTTTTTCAGCAGCTCCTTTTCCATGTGTTTCCAAGGCATTCAGTTTAGTTTTTATGGTAATAGCAGTTCCCTTATCACACTTAGGTTTCGACAGTTTCTGCAGTATTTGTCACGTACCAATTTCAGAGGAAGACATAGCCTCTTGGTCAGTATCCAGCTCCCCTGGTGAGCAAGAACATGCCAAGTAAGAGAAGAGCTCATTAGGTGCAAACACTGAGCTCAGCGCGCAGGTCAGCCACACCCAGGGCGTGGGAGGTGGTGCTCCCGGACTCTGTTTATTAACGTGTACCCACTATGGGTCTCACGCATTTAGAAGACTCACTCGACTCTAAAAGTTTGCTAAGAAAAAGCAAGCCCGAGGCAGAAAAACAAGAAATAAAGGATCGCCCTGTTAACCTTTTAATTTTAGTCTCATTTTCTGGGTATACAAAAGTTCTGCACATTATCAACCTAGACCTGATGGAGGAAACAAATAAGTATTATTTAAAAATTCATTTTGTTTGTAAAAGTAAATGAAGAGCATTCTTTTTCTTACAAATTAAGTAAGAAATGCAAACTCTTGATTAAATTGCAAGCTTATGGTTACCCAGTATTTTGGAAGCAGTTTCTACTAAGGTTATATTTATTACCTATCTTCATTTATTATTTACATAGTCTGCTAAAGTCGTTTTGTTGGTAGACTGGTGAATAGCAGGGAAAAAACCTGGAAAAAAGTCCTTACTATACTACATGATTCACAGTGTGAATTTCATTGTAATGAGATCAACAGTAGGTTTGGAAATGCTTTTGTTCTGGTCAAAGAGTGTTGTTACAGAGAGATTTAACCAGTGTAGATGGTTATATATTTAGGTCAGTAACGTGCCGTGCTTCCTAACATAAACACTCCTGTGGAAGCCCATCCATTGTCTGTTACTTCAGTAAACTATCAGAGGACAGCATCCCTCGGGTTCACAGCAGACTATTCCGCAAGCTTTCGCCTTTTCCCGCTTTTACTTCGGAAGGAGTCTCACGTCCCAGATGTTGTTGTACATCAAAATGGACAGTTTCCAATAGAACTTCAAGCCTTTGGAGTCCCTCTTCTGCAAGTGCTGCCTGGATTTGTGCATTCCCTTTTACAGCATCTTTGCACGAAGGGCCTTCTGCCTGGAGGACTCCCTGACAGAAGAGGTGTTTTCTGACCCTGTTAGGAGCGTAGCAGGGTCTTTGTTTTGCTGGCAGAGGCACTCACCATATAGATCTTGTCATGTTTTTATAGTGAGAAAATGATCGTTTCTATTTAGTTTAAAAATAAATATCTCTACTTCATAAGCGTTTCTTCTAAGATTATCTGGCAATAGCGAAGGGCCTCCAGCCTATTCCTTGGAGCACTTTGCAAAGATGCTGTCTTCCCTGTGACTGCAAGAGCTCTTTTTCCTTCTTGTGCGGCTCTGTGTTTTCTCTCTACGCTCTGCTCACCCCGCCCCCTGACGGCGCTTCACCACGACTCTCTGAAATCTTCTAGCAAATCCCAGAGCTGCAAACATCTGGAAACGATAAATGTGCTGACCCAAAATCCACACCCCCTTCTTCTTGTAACCAGAAGGAAACCTCTTCATATTGTCTGGGAGTAGGTTAGTTTTGAAATATGATGAGAGGGGCCATTCTGTCTTATTCTGAAGCAGGGTCTTTTAAAATTTCTAATGAGAAAGAAAAAAACCCCTAACCCATGTCTTCCTTTTATCTGTATTCCCTTTAATCTGTAGCCCAAAGGCATCACTTTTTTACTGCTCCCAGTAAAATTGCAGCTTGGACCCGCCTCGCCCTGCTGAGGTTCTATTTAAAGACATGAATGGCATTGGCTAGATGCTGCCGGCCCTGTGGAAACTTGTTCCTTCTGCTGGGGACAGTCCACACCCGCTGGTTGGCCTAGGACCCTGGTTCTTAGCCGGCTGGCACTGTGGGCAGCCAGATGGAGCTGCCTCAGCCACTGCCTGTTCATTCACCAAACACGGAGCACTTGCTCTCAGACAAGCAGGGCTGGGCTGGGTGACAAGCACAGGTAACATGCGATCCCTGCCTTCGAGGGCTTTCATAAGGGAGAAAGAAGGACAAGCAGCTAAAAGCTGACACGCAGCAGTGTAAGTCTGTCCAGGGCACTGAGGGAGTACAGGCAAGGGGCAGCCACCCCTGCGTCTGGAGGTTGCGGAGGTGAAGTGGACCCAGGCAGGAAGGATGGAGCAGAGGTGAGTGGAAGGAAGGGCACAGCCAAAACCGAGGCCACAGAAGTAGGCAAGAGCCATTCTTGGAGGGGTTTATGGGACACGTCAGGGGGCGGAGGTGATGCTGTAGGCCCTGGGAGCCACTGAGGGGGTCTCGGGGTGGGGGGGCTTGGACACATCTATGTTTGGAACCTCCACTGAAGGGGCTCCACGGGTTGAAGCGAAGTTGCAAGAGGGTTTCTTCCATCTGAGCCGAGTTCATCTCCTCTCCCTCTGCAAGGATCCTGGTAACACCTAAAGTGTTGGTGGTTTCAGTGTACCCGCGTGATTTGCTGTGGCCTGGGGGCGGGAGAATCTTGGAGGACTGCTCGCCACCTCCTAGACCTCAGGGTGACCAGCGGCCCCATGCTGGGCTGCAGTGGAGACCCGCAGATGGCAGTAGGTGCGCCTTGTCTTCACCTCCTGAATGGAAGCAGCGTGGTGGCTGTAGTGACTTTTCACACACCACACCCATCAAATAGCAAATGCTTAAACAATGGCTCTCTCTTCAAGGCTGCACATTTTTATTCAGCCACTTTGGGGATTTCCTTGTGGTTTCTCTTGTCATCTTAACTGCTCCTTCCCAGGGGTTCAGGCTAACCCGAGCACTGGGGACTTCACTGTGTCGTGTTCCATCTGGGTCGCATTATATTTATGGCTTACATGTTTTAAAATTCATCAGGCGTCTCTCCTGTTACTTGGCTGACCTGCTCTTCCAGCCCACCCTGACTTGTCAGCGACATATTCCGACGAGATACAGACAACAGGGTCTGTCTCTTCTGTGATATATTAAAGAAAGAAGGAACAAAAGAGCCGTCTTTCCTCAGAAAACCTGGGTCCTAATGGGAATATTGAAGCCACTAATGAATTGTGACTCTTTTATAAAATGCTGATTGACACTTATTCTGCATGTGAAGGCTGGAGGCACAATACAGCCGAACTTAACTCTAGATTTTTTTTTAAGACTTGGAAAAACTAGAAAAAGTGTTCCAGAAAATAAGGATGAAATAAAAGGAGCCAATTCCATAAGTGAGGAGGACAGTGTTTTCTCTAATTTTTTCCTTCTGTGTAGACGACTTTTGTTTTGTGTGTAAGCAAAAACATTTCTATTGTTTATAGAAGGAGGTGACTCACCCATCCTGAGAGAAGTCAGGGATCTAATGAACGTATTTAAAGGTATTAGTCAGGGGGCTTCCCTGGTGGCGCAGTGGTTAAGAATCCGCCTGCCAAGGCACGGGACACAGGTTCGAGCCCTGGTCTGGGAGGATCCCACATGCTGTGGAGCAACTAAGCCCGTGTGCCATAACTACCGAGCCTGCGCTCTCGAGCCCGCGAGCCACAACTACTGAAGCCAGCACACCACAACTACTGAGCCCGGGTGCCACAACTACTGAGCCTATGCTGTAGAGCCTGCGAGCCACAACAACTGAGCCCATGTGCCACAACTACTGAAGCCCGTGCGCCTAGAGCCCGTGCTCTGCAACAAGAGAAGCCACCGCAATGAGAAGCCCGTGCACCACAACGAAGAGTAGCCCCCCGCTCGCCGCAACTAGAAGAAAGCCCGTGCACAGCAATGCAGCCAAAAATAAATAAATAAAATATAATAAATAAATAAAAAACATAAAAGAAAACTAACTGCATTTCCATAAAGACAAGCAAAAAAAAAAAAAACCAAAACTTACCCCAAAAAAAGATATTAGTCAGAATTAACAAAAGCCAGCAGGACTTTAAGGCTATAACAGATGTATATTTCATATGACATCTACCCTTTTCTTGGTTCCCCACAAAATCCAGTAAGTTTGGTGCTTCAACTGACCTTTTTGAAATTCATTCAGTCATCAGATATTTATTGAGGGTCTACCACGTGTCATGTCCTGTTGCTGAAATACAAAATTTTGTATCTAAATTTATATCTATAGCTTTATCTGGTCTCTGAGAACTGTCAGCTGACTATATTAAGTGCTTGATGTTTCATTGACCAGCAGCAGTAACATTGCTGTCAATCTCATTTGCATGGTGCCTTGACATTTATGAAGCATTTTGACATTGTCAGGGAGGAAGAAATGTTCTAGGTTTTCCTGGCTGGTCTACAAATTAAATTGACCTGAGACAGATTAACAGGAGGAAATCACAGAAAGGTTTAATAACATGTATGCATGGGAGAGACGCATGTATAGAACTGAGTAACTCACCAAAATGACCAAAACCCTCACCTTAAATATCACCTTCAGCTAAAGACGAAAGAGGATGTTGGTGGTGGTTTGGGACTTCAGAGGGGAGGAAGGCAGTTCACATGGAGATGGAAGAGCAAATGTTTGCTAGACAAATGCCTGCTGGGCCAGTCAGAGACGGGACGCAGAGAGGAGTGGTGATAGCTCTCTTTCTGGAGTAGGTAGGTCCTCTGTCTGTATTCTGTTAGGCAGTTGGTGGGGGAAGGGAATATCGAACTTTCTTCCTGAGTCTTTTGGGCCTTGATTGTTTTCAGCTTGAAATAATCCACATGCCGGAGAGACATTTGGGGGTAGCACATTCTGTTTCCCAATGACATATACATATGTACAATATGTTTCTTACATGAACCTGAGATCGTGTCAGGGAAGGCATTTAGTTCCTGGATTTGGGTACAGACTGCACCAAGGAAGCAGTGCTGTCCATATTTTTCCCTTATCACTTTGGAGACCTTTGTTTAGAGGAGGCAATCTGGGGCTCCTCCTTCAATTTTGATAAAGCAAATCATGTAAGTTGCAAAGGTGGTGATGTTGATGATTAAATGACTGTTGATTATATCTGTTATTCTTTCATTTATTTATTTAAATCTTTAGTTATGTATTTTTGGCTGCATCTGGTCTTAGTTGCAGCGCTCGGGCTTACTTGCCCCGTGGCATGTGTCATCTTAGTTCCCCGACCAGGGATCGAACCTGCACCCCCCTGCACTGGAAGGCGGAGTCTTAACTACTGGACTGCCAAGGACGTCCCTATTGTTTCATTTAGAGGCACCTTATGGAGCTAAAATGGGGTGCAGCTGGGGTAAAAGCAGACACACGGATGACGGGTGTGCTGCTTCTATGAAGTGGGAGAAGGATTCTTCAGAAAGGAGAAACCAAAAGTTTATATACAGAAGTTGTCAGTTTGGAATTTGATTCCTTTGAAAGGGCCACATGCCCCTAGGGAGGTATACACCCGCAGAGATTTGGGGAGCCCAGCTGAAGACCTCTGGTAGGTCGGGGGGAGTCACGGAGCTGCAGGTCTGGGCTCATTGTTTGGGCAGCAGCGTTTGTGAGCCGAGGACTGCGTGCCACTCACAATCTGTGCGGTGAAGTAGACTGCTGGTAACACGATATCGTTAACTTAGAAAATACAGGCACGCCAGTCTTTCCCTTTTGTTTCTGAGCAGTGTCTTTGTGAACTCTATTTATAGTAAGTTCTGTCCCCCTCTGCTGGTGTAAGCCATTATTGCAGGCTACTTTCCATCTACCCATCCAGCCTAGATTTTTAGTGCGAAAAGACCTTAAGAGATCACAATCGAAGCCATTGACGTTGTCACTCATCTGTGCATAAAGTTGGCACAAATACGCCAAAACCTTTCACTTCTACGTGCCGTATATTGTCTGGAACAGCTCCTTAGATGGGTTAGCCTTTGTCTTCTGACTGATGGGACTCTCTGTGGGTGTGGAATTCAGCCCGATGGGATTGCAGGTGGGGCTCCTCCCAAGGAGACCCTTGGGACAACTACTAATATGTGGTTTATTTTCCTCTACTCTGTAAGCTTGAATAAAGGAAACGGTTAACACCCACCCCTGGCACTTTCAGTGTCACCAAAACAGTGCCTCACCTTTATTGCCCACGTTTCTGTTCCTCTTCAGACCTCTTTCTGTCTTAGCACAGGCCTAGGAGCTGACCCTGGACTCTGTGGTCGCAGGCTCAGAGGGTTTTTGTTGTGGGTTTGCTGTTGGTACCGGGTATCCCCTGGTAGGGCTTCTGCATCCACCAGTGTGAGGGGTACACTTGAGAAGACTCCTCTCTCCTTCATCTTTGTGCCCCCATTACTTCCGTTGGCCACTCCTTTCTAGAAATTCTTTATTCCCTTGGCTTCTGTTACATTGAAGTTTCCAAATTCTTTTTTCTCTGAAGTCGCCTATTTTGTTCCTGGCTTCCTTTTCCTCCTCTTAGCCGCAGACTGTTTGATGTTCTCCAACATTTTATCCGTAGGCTCTGTTTTCATCTTGGAAAATATCAACTCCCCTACGTGTCACCTTCTATACAGATGCTCTCAAGGTCACACCTCCAGCCTGAGAGTTCCCCCAAGCTTGTCCTCTGTTTCCAGCTATGCTGAGCTACTTTTCCTTTTCTTTTTTTTTTTAAAGGTCACTTTTTTTGTTTGTTTGTTTTTTATAGATTTATTTATTTATTTGTTTATTTTTGGCTGCATTGGGTCTTGGTTGCTGCGTGCGGGCTTTCTCTAGTTGTGGCGAGAGGGGGCTACTCTTCCTTGCGGTGTGCGGGCTTCTCATTGCGGAGGCTTCTCTTGTTGCAGAGCACAGGCTCTAGGCGCACGGGCTTCAGTAGTTATGGCACACAGACTCAGTAGTTGTGGCTCACGGGCTCTAGAGCGCAAGCTCAGTAGTTGTGGCGCACGGGCTTAGTTGCTCTGCGGCATGTGGGATCTTCCCGGACCAGGGATCGAACCCGTGTCCCCTGCATTGGCAGGCGGATTCTCAACCACTGAGCCACCAGGGAAGCCCTGAGCTACTTTTCTTTGGAGCTTTTCCTGCCATCTCAAACTAAGCATGTGTGGAGCGAAACCTGTCTTTCTACCTCTTTGTCATCATTCCTTTGCAACTCACCTTTTTCTTTTAATGTCACGTCTACTGTTTGGGATACCCTGAATGTAGCTTCATGTCAGCACTGGAGTCTTTCTCCCCTTTGCCTCTCGAGTCTGTGTTCAGCTTCCGTGTGCTTCTGCCTGGTCTCTAGAGCTGTTCATTCCTTCCCATTTTCCAGAGCTTTTTATTTCTTCCCATTTTCACTGCTGAGGTTTGGGCCCAGGCTTTCGTCATTTCGTGCACGTAGTACTGTTGGGCCCTCTGACTAGTCTCCTTTTGTCCTAAATGCTTGCATTTTAGAAATCTGCCTCTTTAGAAACATTTAGTGGTTTTCTGCTCTAGAAGCTGGCATGTGGAGTCGTCTGCATACAGGCCGGCCTTCTCTCATTCCCCTACATCCTGACCGTTCTAGTGCAGTTACTGTAATCTTTTCCCAAGCCTCAAGTCTTCTCTGGTCCTTGACACAACTTAGAACAATCTCTGTGTAGCCACCTCTTTTTCTTTCCAAGTTTGGCCTGTCCTCTGAGGCCTGGCACAAGTCCCCAGTCTCTAGGAAGAATATCTCAGCCACGTCACCCTCTGGAATTGTGTAGCTGCTCTGACAGCAGTCAGGGATTGTCTTGTGATGTCTTTTGTGTTATGGTCTAAATATTTAATCCCTGTACTTGAATCTGTAGCAAGTATCTGTCTTTTCTGCAAACTCTAGGTATAAACCCTGCACAGGTCAGTGCTTTAGAGATGCATGTTGAGCTGGATGGGTAGAATGGCAAGCACACTCCTGGATCAGAAGCTGACACTCACAATCTTGCCAGCCCTCACAATCTCATCTTATATTCCTCAGATTCAGATTAATTTCCTGTGTGTGTGTGTGTGTGTTTGTGTATGTCTGTTTCAGTTGCAGATCCCTAGTGTGAAGGGCTTCGACTTTGCTAAGCAGCATCTGGGTCAGCACAATAAAGATGATATACTGATCATTCATGAGCCAGCCCCGCTGCCAGGACCTGTGAAGGACCATACCACGCCCTCTGAGAACGGAGATGTGCCGAGCCCCAAGGCAAAGATCCCTTCCAAGAACGTCCGTCACAGAGGAAGGTTCTTACTGGGCTTTCTGTATTTTTCTCTAGCGTGGCATGCGTTTCTGTTTTCCATTTGTCAGTTTCCAGTAGCAGAAAGGCTGATGGTGAGTGTTGTCTGGGTCTGCAGCTTGGAAGGCTGACAACATTTGCCCAAAGTCAACGAACCTGATGGCTCTTGATCCACTCTAATGGACTCTCAGAGGAGGCCTGTGTGCTTTCCTTCCCCAAAGTGTTTAAGATTATAAATCACTGTCCATCATGGTTTGGTGGTCCGCCTGGAACTTCATTAGGGATCGACCAGCTCTAGGGTCCATATTGTGGAGTGACCATGCCAGGCCCTCTGGAGGTGATATTAGGAATAATGTGTAAAAAAATGCATGGCCTGTGATACACAGTCAGCCAGTATCAGCTTCGCCCTTGCCCGTTAATGCCAGCCACTGGAGCTGTGGCTTCCTTGCTTGGTCTGCAGGTGACCTTCATCATATCCTTCTCTCCTTGCTTGGCTTTTCTCCATGTGCTCCTCTTGTCCCCCATGTTAGCATGTGTGCATGGATTCTTCATCGCCTCCCCCTGCCCAGCTCCCCTTTCCCAGTGAATTCCCATTCCACTTATCAAAATTAAGTGCACAGAGAACTGCTTGCTAACAGACTACCTACCATCACCCGGTGACCCTGTGAGACGGGCTACAGCTGTGTGAAGACACGGTTCAGAATCAGGTTTTATTAACTTGACTTTAGATCAAAGAATGTTCAGGCTTTGGTACGGAAGCCTCAGATTATCAGCTTTCCTTTGAGCTTTGGAACTCTAAATCCTGATTTTCTGCTGAGAAGGGGGAAGTGTGTGATCGTACCAATGTTCAAAATGATCTTATTATTTCTGACTTAACAGAAAACCTACTCCAGTGTTTCTGGCCTAGTTTTAAGAATTTAACGAATGTTAGAACACACTCTTTACAAAAGAAGATGAATAATGTAGAGAGATATCATTTGCTTAATTACTTTGCAGAGTGAGGGTAAATCAGATCATTAAAGATTATTGAATATGCTAGTACAGTATAGCAAAGTCTTTTTCTCTCCTCTGGTAGCTTCATCCTAAACATTTAGTCACAACATCTTAATGTTCTGCGTGGTTAATATCATATTTTAGCATGTCTCAGGGGAACCAGAATGTCTCGGCATTTCAGGAAGCCCAAAGAGAAGGGGTGTTAACTAATTAAGGATTTTCACTAGCCTGGTGCAACCTGGGTTCTGTGACACCCTTGCTTTTTATATATAGAATCAAATCTCAGCGATAATCATTGCCTTTGTGTTGCAAGTGTAGGCTTCTTCCAAAGATTTGGAGTCATATGGGGTGACTGCAGAACTACCCTGGCTACTTAGGAATTCTGCAGACCCAGCTAGCGCCTAACCAAGCTTGAACTCCAGATCCTCTAATCCAACCCACGCCAGCCCCAGACTGCCAGTCCAAGCCCAGGGAGCTTGGAGACCATCCTCCACTGGGTACCTGGTTTCCTACCATTTGTTGAAATGAGCCCACTGAGCCATTTAGTCAGCTGTGTCAAGCTGTCTTCACAAGGTGACTGTGTGCTATTAATGTGTTCCTTGAAGATGCCATGCCACGAAACAATGTTTTGGACTGTTTGATTTCTCCCAGTTTTGCCTGGAAGCCTGACTTCCACATCCAAATGAATGTGACCTTTCCCCCACCTTTCTTTCTTTTTCCTAATGTTTGTATTTGTTTTGTGTCTGCAGAGTTTCTCCCTCAGATGCTGACTCTACAGTAAGTGAAGAGTCCAGTGAGAGGGAAGCAGGGGACAAGACTCCAGGAGCGGTGACCGATGGCAAGTCCCACAGAGCCCTACAGAGTGGTCTGTGACCCTTCTTGTTCTCCACTTTAAAAGTAGTAATTATGAGGGAATTCCCTGGTGGTCCAGTGGTTAGGACTCCGTGCTTTCGCTGCTGAGGGCTGCAGGTTTGATCCCTGATCAGGGAACTAAGATCCCACAAGCTGTGCAGTGTGGCCAAAAAAAAAAAAAAGTAATTATGAGGTTCCAATAGACTAGGGTTTTATACTACTTCAAATGCAGAACATTAAAAAAACCCCAAAACCTGTGCAGTAGAATATTCATCTTTCGTTTAGTGAATTTCTCAGATTGACTGTCACCATCTAACACTGTTTTTGTGTCTGCATTGGGATGGGGCCATGCTAGAAGTCAGAGATTCACTGATAAATTTTGAGGTTAACAGTCACCTTCTACTCTAGTGGCGGCTTCTAAGGATTTTCCTCTCCGAAGGACAAGGAGGAACCAAACTAAAGAGTCTCAAAAACTGCATCCAGGATTCAGTGACCTTTTTGGGAGCCTGTTCAAGTATTTCACAGTTGTCACTGTTAGAAAGTTGATTATTTCTCATAGGTCCAAGTGCATTATATTTGGTCCTGGTCCTAGATCTGTCTTCCAGAAATAGTTGAGTGTGATTAGATGGTTTAGCATATATTTACATGTGTTGTCAGACGCTGTAACTCCTTAGGCCAGGTATGAAATGTACTTCACTCCCCTTCTAAAGAGTATTGTCATAAAACTTACGCCCTGCAGTAGAACTAAGCCCATAGATCTTAGTAGACTTGGAGCATTTTTTGGCCTGATGACAAGGTAGGTTGGTTTTAGTTGCATTGATTCTGTTAAATGTGCTAGTACAGCTCTTATACTTGCTGGAGTTTTTTTTTTTTTTTTTTTTTTTTTGCAGTACGCGGGCCTCTCACTGTTGTGGCCTCTCCCGTTGCGGAGCACAGGCTCCGGACACGCAGGCTCAGCGGCCATGGCTCACGGGCCCAGCCGCTCTGCGGCATGTGGGATCTTCCCGGACCGGGGCACGAACCCGTGTCCCCCGCATCGGCAGGCGGACTCTCAACCATTGCACCACCAGGGAAGCCCTGCTGGAGCTTTATTTATGCTTCAGGGTTGTGTTTTAGTAATGCATAGAAAATTGGGGTGCCTCAGGGTATCATTTTTATTTTAATTAATTAATTTATTTGGCTGCACCACTTGCAGGATCTTAGCTCCCCTACCAGGGATTGAACCCAGGCCCTTGGCAGTGAAAGTGTGGAGTCCTAACCACTGGACCACCAGGGAGTTCCCAGGATATCATTTTTAATAGTAATTTTTATACTTACATTTTCATCACAAATTTCTTTGTATAAAGATGCAGTACAGAGTGAACCATATTCTGTAAATGAATAGATTCTGGTTGGAAGCTGGAGGGCCTGTTCTATCACTGTCATGTTTGTGACTTTGTATGTCCCTTAGTCTTTGGGGCTCCTGTGGGATTAAACTAGCTGGTTTTTGAGATTCCTTCCAGTTGTTTCTTTTTTAATGTTACAAAAATACCCCTTAGGGCTTCCCTGGTGGCGCAGTGGTTGAGAGTCCGCCTGCCGATGCAGGGGACACGGGTTCGTGCCCCGGTCCGGGAAGATCCCACATGCCGCGGAGCGGCTGGGCCCGTGAGCCGTGGCCGCTGAGCCTGCGCGTCTGGAACCTGCGCTCCGCAATGGGAGAGGCCACAGCAGTGAGAGGCCCGCGTACCGCAAAAAAACAAAACAAAACAAAAAAAAAAAACGCTTAGAATAAGGGAAGAATAAAGAATTTTTTCTTTAGCTCTGATTTCATAGAATCTTAAAAATTAGTTAGCGTTATGGTAACAGGTGTACTGTTTCAGATAGACAGGATTAAAATCTAATTTTGATTCTGGTAAAGAAATATTTGGGGAAAAAAATCAGCTCTGGAGTTTCTTAATTTCTGTTAATTGCATATCTGAGAAAATCTTGCTTTCAGTTCCTGTTTTTAAGTCCTTACTGTTAGTATTAGAACCAGTATATTCGACATGGCTAACAAAAATCAAATATCACTCAACATATATTTAAAATTCAAGTAGTAAGCATGTCAGTGTTGGGACTCGACTCAGAGTTGACCATGGAAGGAGACAAGAGGGCTAGATGTTCTCCTGGGTCCTAGAAGCTCAGATGCCGCTATTTTGATTTGAAAATGCACCAGAATTTATATGTTATTTTCATGCTTTAGAAAGATGGTTTTCTCACTACAAATATCAATTCACCTGTAAAACTTTATTTACTTCTTAAAAATTTTAATGCTGCCATAAAGGTGTTTTATTCCTTGCCTAGAACTTAGTTAAATACCCTATAAAACTATTCTGAATTTTTATTCATAGCTTTTAAATTATTTTGTAATTCACATAAAAATCCATCTTGTGTTGCAAATCCTAATGAAATACAAATTAATGGAGGCGGAAGATTGCTTGAGAACCATTCTGGGTCCCTCCTCCAAGCTGCCCTGGGACCGGTGTTGCTGCTCACTACAGCGGGTGGCATAGCTGCTGGGTCTCTTTAGACTCCTTGGCAAGGCTTTCGATGGCTGTCACAAGTCATCCAGCATTTTCAGGGCCCACCTTGTAATGGAAGCTGAGAAAAGACCATTGTTTTGGTTTGGGGTCAATTCAAGGTTGTACTTTATTCTTTCCCAGCTAACCATTTTTGGAAGGTGGCTAGACCGTGATGCCTACCTTTACAACCTTCGAGACCCTTATGAGATTATTCACGCTGTGTTCAGTGTCCCTGCGTTCACAGTTATTGCAGTTTTAGAATAAGTCACATCATTACCACTGCTTCCCCTTAGCAAAGTTGTGAAGACGGCTGAGGTTTGGAGTAACACATGTTCCTTAAGTGAAGGCGGCTACGTTCAGGCTACCAGTGCTGTGTCCAGGCATAATTCTAGTTTTCTCTGTCTCTTCTTTATCATCAGGAATAAACCACGTAGGTAAGGATGGCTAAACGCTGAGTATTTTCTTTATGCTCTCCGTAGGTTGCATGTATGCAAGGCTGTGATTTTTAAGTATTTAGAACTTCATTAATTTGAATTCAGCAAGTCCAGATTCTGGAATCTCACATAGGAACTAAGCTGACATTTACTTTTGCACATGCTAAAGAGTTTGCAAAGCAAATTAAATTTTTAACAACAATGTAGGGTGACTATTTTGACTACATCTAACATCAGAGTTTTTCAAGTAATTGTGGAGGACACATTTATAAAATGATTGAGACCATAAATTATAACTCTCCTCTTTTCATTATAGTGAATTCCCAGAGTAGAATTTTATAAACTTAGTTGAGATGGCTAGTCATTTACTCATCCAGTTAGCAAATGTTTACTAAGGGCCTGTGACGGGTTAGGTGCTGGGATAGGATGAAGACGAAGAGACAGATGTGATCCCTGCCTCACAGGATACTAATGTGGGTCACAGGCCTTAGTATTAATGCAGTGTGATGTATTTACCAATAGATAATGAAATTAATATGTCTTTAATAATGTTCTGTTGCTTTGGTATTTCAGTAATTCAGATTGCCTTTTCCTGTGTCATTTTGCTTTGTGGACATTATCCTATACTGTAATTTCTATCATATATATATATATATTTTGTTTGTTTGATAATATTTGAAGAGAAAGGACTTTAATCCAAAGTCCCTACTTGCCTTAAGGCAGGATTCACACAGTATTGATCTCTACGTAGCCCTTGTACTTTCCATTGGTCGTTATTGTCCAGGTAGTTTTTTTAAAAAAAAATTGTGCAATGCATAGCAAACAATAAAAATAACTGTTTATAATATGTATTATATATATATTTCTATGTATAATAACCCAGTTTGTTTATATATATGTATGGAGATATATGTATGTGTGTATATATAATATGTGAATATGACAGATAACAAACTGCTCTTTTCAGCCTTTTGGAAGAGCTGGGTTCCAGGCAGTATAGAAGTTGAGGGTTTTCTGCATGTCCCCTGCTTCTCCTGTTGCAGTTGGTGAATTATAGAGCGAGGATCCAGGTGGGGAGTGGGATGGGGCATGGACAGGAGTCAGACACAGGCCTGCAGCTCCCTGGACCCGGGCAGGCAGACAGCGCAGGGGGGAGGGGCCTTTCTTCCTGGTCACCTTTGCACCCTGATCTTGTTACCATCCTGGAGGAAAGCAGTCTCAGCCTTAGGTATCAGTAGCTTAATGGGACACGCTTGTGACATCTGCTGTCACTTTAAAAGTTTGGGTTAGCAAGGCTAGCCTTATCTGATGAAGCTAATTATCTCCTTCTGGGCTTCTTGCCTGTAATTTGAGTAGCTGAAGGGATGAATGGTGGTGTCTGGCTGTGCTTGTATTGTGCAAATGGTCAGGCTCCCTCCAGGCAGGGAAAGAAAGCTGGAGAATAGCCTGAATCCAGACAAGTCTGCCTCCTGGACAAGAGAGATGTCTTCCTTCACAGAGCTATGCACATAATTTCTCATCACTTGGGATAGCAAGTGAATATAATTCAAATTGAGAGGAAGTACAAACATGTATGTACCACTGATGTGCGTTCCTTCTATACAATATCAACTACTACTCCTTACTGCTTTGCTCAACACTTCTTTTTTTTAATTTAATTAAAAAAATTTTTTTATACAGCAGGTTCTTATTAGTCATCAATTTTATACACATCAGTGTATACATGTCAATCCGAATCTCCCAATTCATCCCACCACCACCCCCCCAACACCACTTTCTCCCCTTGGTGTCCATACGTTTGTTCTCTACATCTGTGTCTCAATTTCTGCCCTGCAAACCAGTTCATCTGTACCATTTTTCTAGGTTCCACATATGTGTGTTAATATATGATATTTGTTTTTCTCTTTCTGACTTTATGCACTGTGTGTGACAGTCTCTAGATCCATCCGCGTCTCAACAAATGACCCAATTTTGTTCCTTTTTATGCCTGAGTAATATTCCATTGTATATATGTACCACATCTTCATTATCCGTTTGTCTGTTGATGGGCATTTAGGTTGCTTCCATGACCTGGCTATTGTAAATAGTGCTGCCATGAACACTGGGGTGCATGTGTCTTTTTGAATTATGGTTTTCTCTGGGTATATGCCCAGTAGTGGGATTGCTGGATCATATGGTAATTCTATTTTTAGTTTTTTAAGGAACCTCCATACTGTTCTCCATAGTGGCTGTATCAATTTACATTCCCACCAACAGTGCAAGAGGGTTCTTCCCTTTTCTCCACACCCTCTCCAGCATTTGTTGTTTGTAGATTTTCTGATGATGCCCATTCAAACTGGTGTGAGGTGATAGCTCATTGTAGTTTTGATTTGCATTTCTCTAATAATTAGTGATGTTGAGCAGCTTTTCATGTGCTTCTTGGCCATCTGTACCATCTGTATGTCTTCTTTGGAGAAATATCTATTTAGGTCTTCTGCCCATTTTTGGATTGGGTTGTTTGTATTTTTAATATTGAGCTGCATGAGCTGTTTATATATTTTGGAGATTAATCCTTTGTCCATTGATTCATTTGCAGATATTTTCTCCCATTCTGAGGGTTGTCTTTTCGTCTTGTTTATGGTTTCCTTTGCTGTGCAAAAGCTTTGAAGTTTCATTAGGTCCCATTTGTTTATTTTTGTTTTTATTTCCATTACTCTAGGAGGTGGATCAAAAAAGATCTTGCTGTGATTTATGTCAAAGAGTGTTCTTTCAAAGTTTTCCTCTAAGAGTTTTATAGTGTCCGGTCTTACATTTAGGTCTCAAATCCATTTTGAGATTATTTAGGTGTATGGTGTTAGGGAGCATTCTAATTTCATTCTTTTACATGTAGCCGTCTAGTTTTCCCAGCATCACTTATTGAAGAGACTGTCTTTTCTCCATTGTATATCCTTGCCTCCTTTGTCATAGATAGTTGACCATAGGTGCATGGGTTTATCTCTCGGCTTTCTAACTTGTTCCATTGATCTATGTTTCTGTTTTTGTGCCAGTACCATATTGTCTTGATTACTGTAGCTTTATAGTATAGTCTAAAGTCAGGGAGTCTGATTCCTCCAGCTCCGTTTCTTTCCCTCAAGACTGCTTTGGCTGTTCGGCGTCTTTTGTGTCTCCATACAAATTTTAAGATTTTTTTGTTCTAGTTCCATAAAAAATGCCATTGGTAATTTGATAGGGATTGCATTGAATCTGTAGATTGCTTTGGGTAGTATAGTCATTTTCACAATATTGATTCTTCCAATCCAACAACATGGTATATATCTCCATCTGTTGGTATCATCTTTAATTTCTTTCATCAGTGTCTGACAGTGTTGTGCATACAGGTCTTTTGTCTCCCTAGGTAGCTTTATTCCTAGGTATTTTATTTTTTTTGTTGCAATGGTAACATGGTAATGGTAAATGGTAATGGTAAATGGGATTGTTTCCTTAATTTCTCTTTCAGATTTTTCATCATTAGAGTATATGAATGCAAGAGATTTCTGTGCATTAATCTTGTATCCTGCAACTTTACCAAATTCATTGATTAGCTCCAGTAGTTTTCTGGTGGCATCTTTAGGATTCTCTGTGTATGGTATCATGTCATCTGCAACCAGTGACAGTTTTACTTCTTCTTTTCCAATTTGTATTCCTTTTATTTCTTTTTCTTCTCTGATTGCCATGGCTAGGACTTCTAAAACTATGTTGAATAATAGTGGTGAGAGTGGACATCCTTGTCTTGTTTCTGACCTTAGAGGAAATGCTTTCAGTTTTTCACCATTGAGAATGATGTTTGCCGTGGGTTTGTCGTATATGGCCTTTATTATGTTGTGGTAGGTTCCCTCTATGCCCACTTTCTGGAGAGTTTTTATCGTAAATGGTGTTGAATTTTGTCAAAAGCTTTTTCTGCATCTGTTGAGATGATCATATGGTTTTTATTCTTCAGTTTGTTAATATGGTGTATCACATTGATTGATTTGCATATATTGAAGAATCCTTGCACCCCTGGGATAAATCCCACTTGGTCATGGTGTATGATGCTTTTAATGTGTTGTTGGATTCTGTTTGCTAGTATTTTGTTGAGGAATTTTGCATCTATATTCATCAGTGATATTGGTCTGTAATTTTCTTTTTTTGTAGTATCTTTGTCTGGTTTTGGTATCAGGGTGATGGTGGCCTCATAGAATGAGTTTGGGAGTGTTCCTTCCTCTGCAATGTTTTGGAAGAGTTTGAGAAGGATGGGTGTTAGGTCTTCTCTAAATGTTTGATAAAATTCACCTGTGAAGCCATCTGGTCCTGGACTTTTGTTTGTTGGAAGCTTTTCAATGACAGTTTCAATTTCATTACTTGTGATTGGTCTGTATTTTCTGTTTCTTCCTGGTTCAGCCTTGGAAGATTATACCTTTCTACGAATTTGTCCATTTCTTCCAGGTTGTCCATTTTATTGGCATAGAGTTGCTTGTAGTAGTCTCTTAGGATGCTTTGTATTTCTGCGGTGTCTGTTGTAAGTTCTCCTTTTTCATTTCTAATTTTATTGATTTGAGTCGTCTCCCTCTTTTTCTTGATGAGTCTGGTTAATGGTTTATCAATTTTGTTTATCTTCTCAAAGAACCAGCTTTTAGTTTTACTGATCTTTGCTATTGTTTTCTTTGTTTCTATTTCATCTATTTCTGCTCTGATCTTTATGATTTCTTTCCTTCTGCTAACTTTGAGTTTTGTTTGTTCTTCTCTGTCTGGTTCCTTTAGGTGTAAGGTTAGATTGTTTATTTGAGATTTTTCTTGTTCCTTGAGGTGGGCTTGTATAGCTATAAACTTCCCTCTTAGAACTGCTTTTGCTGCATCCCATAGGTTTTGGATTGTCGTGTTTTCATTGTCTTTTGTCTCTAGGTATTTTTTGATTTCCTCTTTGATTTCTTCAGTGATCTCTTGGTTATTTAGTAACGTATTGTTCAACCTCCATGTATTTGTGTTTTCTACGGTTTTGTCCCTGTAATTCATTTCTAATCTCATAGCGTTGTGGTCAGAAAAGATGCTTGATATGATTTCAGTTTTCTTAAATTTACTGAGGCTTGATTTGTGACCCAAGATGTGATCTATCCTGGAGAATGTTCCGTGTGCACTTGAGAAGAAAGTGTAATCTGCTGTTTTTGGATGGAATGTCCTATAAATATCAATTAAATCTATCTGGTCTATTGTGTCATTTAAAACTTCTGTTTCCTTATTTATTTTCATTTTGGATGATCTGTCCCTTGGTGTAAGGGAGGTGTTAAAGTCCACCACTATTGTTGTGTTACTGTCGATTTCCTATTTTATAGCTGTTAGCATTTGCCTTATGTATTGAGGTGCTCCTATGTTGGGTACATATATATTTATAATTGTTATATCTTCTTCTTGGATTGATCCCTTGATCATTATGTAGTGTCCTTCCTTGCCTCTTGGAACATGCTTTATTTTAAAGTCTATTTTATCTGATAGGAGTATTGCTACTGTAGCTTCCTTTTGATTTCCATTTGCATGGAATATCTTTTTCCATCGCCTCACTTTCAGTCTGTATGTGTCCCTAGGTCTGAAGTGGGTCTCTTGTAGACAGCATATATATGGGTGTTGTTTTTATATTCATTCAGCAAGCCTGTGTCTTTTGGTTGGAGCATTTAATCCATTCACGTTTAAGGTAATTATCAATATGTATGTTCCTATTACCATTTTCTTAACTGTTTTGGGTTTGTTTTTGTAGGTCCTTTTCTTCTCTTGTGTTTCCCACTTAGAGAAGTTCCTTTAGCATTTGTTGTAGAGCTGGTTTGGTGGTGCAGAATTCTCTTAGCTTTCGCTTGTCTGTAAAGCTTTTGATTTCTCCATCGAATCTGTTTGAGATCCTTGCCAGGTCGAGTAATCTTGGTTGTAAGTTCTTCCCTTTCATCACTTTAAGTATATCATGCTACTTCCTTCTGGCTTGTAGAGTTTCTGCTGAGAAATCAGCTGTTAACCTTATGGCAGTTCCCTTGTATGTTATTTGTCATTCTTCCCTTGCTGCTTTTAATAATTTTTCTTTGTCTTTAATTTTTACCAATTTGATTACTATGTGTCTTGGCGTGTTTCTCCTTGGGTTTATCCTGTATGGGACTCTCTGCTCTTCCTGGACTTGGGTGGCTATTTCCTTTCCCGTGTTAGGGAAGTTTTCGACTACAGTCTCTTCACATATTTTCTCTGATCCTTTCTCTCCGTCTTCTCCTTCTGGGACCCCTATAATGCGAATGTTGTTGCGTTTAATGTTGTCCCAGAGGTCTCTTAGGCTGTCTTCATTTCTTTTCATTCTTTTTTCTTTGTTCTGCAGCAGTGAATTCCACCATTCTGTCTTCCCGGTCACTTATCCATTCTTCTGCCTCAATTATTCTGCTATTGATTCCTTCTAGTGTAGTTTTCATTTCAGTTATTGTATTGTTCATCTCTGTTTGTTTGTTCTTTAATTCTTCTGGGTCTTGGTTAAACATTTCTTGCATCTTTTCGATCTTTGCCTCCATTCTTTTTCCAAGGTCCTGGATCATCTTCACTATCATTATTCTGAATTCTTTTTCTGGAAAGTTGCCTATATCCACGTCATTTAGTTGTTTTTCTGGGGTTTTATGTTTTTCCTTCATCTGGTACATAGCCCTCTGCCTTTTCATCTTGTCTTTCTGTGAATGTGGTTTTTGTTCCACAGGCTGCAGGATTGTAGTTTTTGCTTCTGTTTTCTGCCCTCTTGCTCAACACTTTTTTTACACTGAGGGGAAACCTGTATATTTTTCACTTATGCTCGAGGTTTCAAAACTTAGGCTTTTGTTTAAAAATAGTTTTGGCATGCCTTCACTCCTTCTCTTGGCCTGTTGGCCATTTATTTTCAAGCAGTGTCCAGAGCGTCTAGAGGTGACCTGTGGCTTAGAGGGAGGGCATGTGGGATCTTAGTGTGTCTAACTGGAGAGTTCTTTCCATCCATTCAGCCCCTCTTCATCTCTTTCTTTGCCTTAAAAAAAATTTTTTTTTTAAATTTTATTTTTGGCTTCATTAGGTCTTCGTTGCTGCATGCGGGCTTTCTTTAGTTGCAGTGAGTGGGGGCTACTCTTCGTTGTGGTGCGTGGGCTTCACATTGCAGTGGCTTCTCGTTGCGGAGCATGGGCTCTAGGCATGTTGGCTTCAGTAATTGGGGCACGTGGGCTCAGTAGTTGTGGCACGTGAGCTCAATAGTTGTGGTGCACGGGCCTAGTTGCTCCGCGGCATGTGGGATCTTCCCCAACTAGGACTCGAACCCGTGTCCCCTGCACTGGCAGGCGGAATCCCAACCACTGCACCACCAGGGAAGACCCTCTTTGCCTTTTTAAAATTAAAGTTTATTTGGATTATTTCTATTATAAAAGTAATACTGACTAGAGAAAATCCACGTTACAGAAAATACAAGAAATTGGAGAACATTACTCATACCAAGATCCAGTCTCTGTTAAAGTGTTTTTCTATCTTTTTTTCTATACATTTAAATATTTTTCTTTTTTGCAGTTCCGGTTACTTAAAATAATTACCCTTTTAACCATTTTTCAGTGTTCTCTTCATCTGTTTTTTTTTTTGCGGTACGTGGGCCTCTCACTGTTGTGGCGTCTTCCGTTGCGGAGCACAGGCTCCGGGCGCGCAGGCTCAGCGGCCATGGCTCGTGGGCCTAGCCGCTCCGCGGTCTCGGACCGGGGCATGAACCCGTGTCCCCTGCATCAGCAGGCAGACTCTCAACCGCTGCGCCACCAGGGAAGCCCCTCTTCATCTGTTTTTAAAGTGGGAACTAATTCCATGCAGGCAGTAGCTTTTTCTTCTCCTGACTCTTCATTTTCTTTCTTCATCAGAACTGAGGAGGCAGAAGCCTGAATCATTCACTGGTACTTGCCAGCAGGTCCACAATCCCCTGGTCTTTTGTTATCTCAACAGTGTAATTGCCTTGCAACTAAATTTATATCACTTCAAATGAGCATGGACATTCAGAGCTGCCATAAGTGTTGTCCTCCAAGTTCTGTAAATTGCTACTGGCCTACCCACGTCAGGCTTCTCCTGTCCTTTACCCTGTCTTACTGAAGACTTTGAAACACCTTTAGACAAAACAGGGCCACTTGGGGCACATAATGTCGTAGTGGTTTTCATATCTTGCCTATGGATATTTGTAATTTTTAATGAGACTGAAGGAGACACTACTTATCCCAGACAATTTAAGTTCGAATAGTGACATTTCAAGTACTCTGCCTTGGAGTTGGGGATGTGTTTTTGGTCAGGGGCCCATCTGACGATTCTTTAAGAAATCCCTAATTGTGATGATTTGCTCTTTCTTTACAATGACTTTATTTCTTAATTTTTCTTTTCCTTCTGTTCCAGGGGCAGCACCCAGCTCGGGGAATGAGCAGCATTCGTCAGCCTCCATCTTTGAGCATGTGGACAGGATCTCCCGCTCCTCGGAGGCCAGTCGGCGGGTCCCCAATAAGATTCAGCTGATCGCCATGCAGCCCATCCCGGCACCTCCAGTTCCACACCCCATCCTGGCCGACCGAGTGGCCGAAACCAACAAAATTAACAAAGAGGTATTTGGTTTTATGAAAAAGTACATTAATAAAAAAAGAGAAACCTTACATTCTCATTTGGTCACTGCTTAAAAATGAAGTTAGTGTCAAAAATATGAGCTAAAGTTATGAGCTGCTCACAGATGTTCTTAATTTAAAATCTGGTACTCAGTGTTTTTAGACCACATACCATTCAAGGACACTAGTAGGCACACTGGTAGATGTGCAGATTAAAGACCAGGGGTGGCTATCCTGAGAAAGTCCGCCTTAGCCCGTGGCTGGGGTTTGGGGATTTGGATCTTGGAAGGATTCCCACCATTCCCAGAATGGAGTGGCTCTCTGTGCCTAAACTGTTTGTACAAGCAACATGATTTTTGCTGAGCAACTCTTTCTTCTGGGAGTCTGGAATTTTGGTACATGCTAGGCAGAGGGTGCCTATGTGACCGGCCTCCAGTAAACATCCTGGGCATTGAGTCTCTAATGAGCTTCCCTGGTAGACGTGTCGCATGCGTTGTCACAACTCATTGCTGGAGGAGTTCACATCCTGCGTGACTTTTCTGGGAAAGGACTCTTGGAAGCTGTGCTTGGTTTCCTCCAGACCTCATCCTATGTGCCATTCCTCTATGCTGGTTTTGCTTTGTGTCCTTTTGCTGTAATTAATTGGACTTACATTCTGAGTCCTGAGAGCTCTCCTAGTGAATTGTTGAATGTGGGGTTATCTTGGGACCACAGTAGACTCTGTGATGCCTGATAGATCTGCTCTGGCCCCAAACATCTAGGTAAGTCTTGGGAAGAAACTGTATTTCCAGTGACTCCTGGAACAGTGAGACAGATCTGCTTTCCTCCTAAGATTTGGGGAACCAGAAGGCCAGGTCACGTCACTGTTAACTTGAACTTGAGGAGTTTGACCTGGTCTGGACCATGAGTGGAATGAATGCTGTTTAGGGTCGCACACATGGTAGCATCATGACTGTCAGTTTCTTGCCTCTAAGAAATACCTGCTGCTGTTGTGAGTTCTGCCAGGTGAACTAATAATTGATGCAATTCAATCCTTCAAGTGGATCATCTTACAGAAGTCTTAGCAAGAGTTCTTACACATTCTCCTCGCCACACCTCATTGGCTCCTTGCCAAGGACATGACCAGAAGAACGTGTGTCATGGGTTCAAGGTGACACATGCTGTCCCTTCTCACTGATGCTCAGGAGCCCTGACCCTGCATGACCCCGGTCCTAGCCTAGACCTATGACCCCATCAGTCCTGTGTTGCATGTGCCTCACATGGCCATGAGTCAGCACCCTGGAGTGGGTTCTCCGTGTGGCCAAAAAAAGAAGAGAATAAGCTCACCAGGCCTCACAACTGGATAGCACTCATCGCCACTTTTTTCTTTTACGATCTTTAAAATGTATTTGATGCATGCATGTGGTATAGGAAACGTATATATTGATTATAAAGCATAAAGTGAAAACCCAACTTAAGAACAAGAGCATTATCAGTACTGTTGCACCTACCGGTAGGCTCCATACATCTCAGTGGAAATGTTTTCTTTTTAGGAGGTTCTGGTGCAGATTCCTAGCATGTCTTGGTCCTCCTGTGGGGCCCTCATATATTTTAAAGAACAGTTAGATCCTGATAGAGTAAGAGGGGCTTCCTGAATCATCTTGCTGGGAAGTTGTCAAGAATCTCATCCACCTGACCCTCCCTCAAGCAGTCGCAAGGAGCATGTGGCTCCTCGTCCACTGTGGCGTGGCCAGGAGCGTCCCACCTTGTCTTAGACGTTGCTCCTGCTCTCTCCTCCCAGTCGGATGCCTAGTTTGGTTTCCCTTTTTCCCTCTGTCTCCATCTCGCTTGCTGTTAAGTCCTCTGAAGCTGGGCTAAGGGCTTAGAAAACAAGGGGATGCACCTCCATGAAGGAAAGCATTCCCCGTCTGCTCTCCCTGATAGCTCAGCCGACCTGCCGCTCCCGGAGCTGTGGCCTCGTTCCCCCAGACCTGCGTCTGCATTCCTGCTTCTGGCCCTCAGGACCTTGGTGCCTTCCCTGCACACCCTCTGCCCACTTCCCTCCCTCCCCTGCTTCAGAACCAGCCGGCTCTTGGAGACCTAGTTCAGGCCCCTTGTAGCCAGCGAGGATGTGTTTCCATACGTGTCGATTTTCCACTTTGAGGAGGGGTGTCTCATGGCTGGGGGCTTGTTTTGGTAACACTAAACATCATTAGTAAATGGGTATTTTATTGTATAAAGCAAATATCTTCTTTCACTCTGTCTTAATTTAAAAATCTCTAAAGTAGTGATATTATTGGGTATGGAAAATATTTACTCTTTTCTTGGGTCGTATGACATATAGTTGTCACTGTCTCTCAGTATCTTCAAAGTTGCCACTGGCCTGTTTCCCGGGTTTGAGTTCTTTTGCCCTGTTTGGGGGCCGATACCACGGCTTCCTGCGTCCCACCCACCACGTGGAGTGTGGGGATACAGCTCCGGATGATGGAGGTTCCCCACGCCCCGTGTGGGTGTGCCTGTCCCTGTCACCCCTTCGGGGCCTCGTGGGCGCCTAGGACAGCCGGGGGCGGGGGGAGGAGAGTCGCAGGAAGGCCTCCCAGCTGCTTTCTCTGCGTGGTCCCAGAGACCGTCAGAACGTTCCGTCTGTCTCGTTTCCCAGATCCAGACAGCGCTGCGGCACAAGTCGGAGATCGAGCACCATCGGAACAAGATCCGGCTCCGCGCCAAGCGCCGCGGGCACTACGAGTTCCCGGTGCTGGACGAGCTGTCGTCGGGAGACACGCGGGAGCGGCACCGCGTGTACCGCAGGGCGCAGATGCAGATCGACAAGATCCTGGACCCCACGGCCAGCGTGCCCTCTGTGTTCATAGAGCCCAGGAAGAGGTGGGCCCCGAGCCGGGCCGGAGGCCCCTGCTGCAGGGCTACGATGGCTCGGCTGTGGAGGGGGCGGGGAGAAGTCTCTGCGAGCGACTCCAGGCTGGGTAGGCTGGGAGGCCGCCATCCCACCTGGAGGTCACCTGTGGTGAAGGCTGCATTCATTCCACCCCAGTGGCCCCGGAGCACCTCCCTGGGTTTTTCAGACTTCTGAAAAGGTGGCGCCGTCCTTCTCAGAGGGCTCCAGGGCTCCCTCTCCCTGCCTCTCGTCTTCAGCTCTCACCCCCAGCATCTCCACCTCCCGTGCTTGGTCACCAGTTCGGCCGGGCGCACAGCCGCTCTCAGAGTCTCGGTCTCTTGGTCTCCCAGGCCCTTGCCCCCTAATGCAGAGGCATGTTGTGTAAGATCAGCTCTCATTTGTGTCTTGCTCTGCTCACACCTGTGCTGGCTTGGGCTGCCTGCCGGGTGGACCCTGGACTCCTGTACCTAGCGGGGCACTGCCTTTCACCCAGCTGCTCCCCTCTCCGCCCAGCAGCACAGAGGAACTGCCGCCCCCTAGGCGGTGGCCTCATTGCCCCCCAGACATTCATCTGCATTCCTGTTTCTGGCCCTCCACACGGTCCTGCCTGCACCTCACACTCGCCCCACTTCCCTGCCCGTCCGCAGACCCTACTCATTTTTCAAGACCTAGATCAGGCCACAGGTAGCCAGCGGTGATATTATCCTCTGTTGTTCCGTGTGTTTAGTATAGTCTTTCCCGGTGGACTGTGAGCTTTCTTAGAGCAGAGACTGTGTCTTACACATTGTTTGCATCCTGTGGGGTGTTTACCACAGGGGCTAGCAGGTCCTAGGTACGCAGAAAATACTTGGCGTTTAGTTGATGAGCCCATGGCCGGAAGGTTATTTCCTATGAAGATAACCTCTCTTTTCTCCTGGCAGCTCCAGGATAAAACGTTCTCCTAAACCACGCCGGAAACATCAGGTCAATGGCTGCCCCGGAGATGCTGAGAAGGACAGACTTATCACCACAGACAGCGACGGCACTTACAAACGGCCCCCTGGTGTCCACAACTCTGCCTATATTGGTTGCCCGGTGCGTAATGTTGAGCCTTGCTTCCGGTCGCTCTTAGGGAGAGGAGAATGAGCAGTGACGGCTGCTGCCCTGGGTGATGCTGATGCCCAGTAGGGGATGCTCCAGGGCCAGCTAGGTTGTGAGGCGCGTAGGGTGGGGAAGGGGTGGGCACTTCCTTTGAAGAAGGACTCGAGTCATACAGACCAAGGGGCTGCTGGGGGAGCCCTCTGGAAACACACTCAGTGTTTTTACTTCCTATTAAGCAAACCCTGTCCTCTCAGGCTTCAGAATGGCAACTTCTCGAGGTTAATTGGAAAACAGAGAGAAGCGTCCAGAAAGTTTCTTTTTTCTTCCCTTCATCAGAGAGTTGTTTGGGTTTCATGGTGGTAGGAGGGACATTTAGGGTTTTGTCCCATCGTCTGTTCTTGGAGTGCTAAGAGGATATTACATTTGCTAATATATATATATATCTAGTTTTAAAGGAAGAAAGAGCTTAATGGAAATTAAGAAACAGGGAGTTAAACATTTTTTTCCAAAGGAAAGGGGCACAGAGTTGCTTGTAGTGTTAAAGCAGACATTGACAGCATTAAGACACATACAGACCCCACTGAGCAGGGAAGAAAGGGCCAGCCTCCCCAAGGGGCCGTGAGAAATACAGACACAAAGACACCCCAAGACAGAGCCGGAGCCCCACGTTCCCAGTGTGTCTGGCAGCACCGGGACACAAAGTGCACGTCTGTAGCCCTGTGCCAGGGTGATGCCCTTTCTCGTTGCACAAGACCACCTTTCTCCTTCTGGAGACAAAGCTACAGACCCATCCTTTTTAGAGAGAAATTAGCCAAACACATTCTTGGAGAAGGAGTTTGTGATGTACATGACCACTCAGTTAGAGCTTAGGTAACCAGTGATTTCTTATTTGAGTTTTATATTTTATCTCTCAAATTACACAGATAACTAACACTGAGAGGCACTGAACAGAATTACACATATGTGCCAAATACATACTGACATTGGGGCTAAATGTAATCGTCGTGATCATCTGAAAGAACCAGGGTTTTCCTTTGGAACTTGCTGTGTTTCTGGTGTCCTGAGACTGACCGTCCCTTCGTAACTGGCTCATGAGGATTGGTGTGATTCCCGTGGGTTGGAATGTCTACGAATTAGGCTGCTTTGCTCCCCAGCAGAATGAAGGAATCCTTTCTGAAGGCTGTGAATGAATTCCTCAGGTGGGGGAACCTCAGGCTGTTCTCACAGTAGATGGCGCTCCTGAGCCGCTGCCGTGTTTTTGGACAGGTGTTTGGGCGTCTGTGGTGTTTGGCTTGATCTGGGGAGGGCTGTTCCCTTGACTCCCCAGGATGGTCCCCTGGAGCTTTCGTTTTTGTTTCATCCGGGATCTCAGAGATCCTGTTGTGTGAAACCAATGAGCAGCAGAAGGGGGAGCATTTCTTCTTCCCTCTTAGCTTCCAGAGCCCCAGGGCTCCTTCTCTGAGACAAATCTGTAGGAGAGCCTTTGCGGTCCCGCACGTTCTTTTTTCAGTAGCCCTGAGTTCCATCATCCAGTGCCACTGAGTTTTGTGAGGAAATAACCTGTCCTCCCCTTGCCCTCTCAATGACCGTAAATCAGGCCTCTTTCATGGTGGCCCAGACTATCCTTCTTCTCCTTGCTTTTTTTCTTAGCAGAAAGCACAGAGGTTCCTCCCTCAGCTGGTGGGAAGAAGCCCTTCCCTGGAGAACACTAACTCAGTCAGCTGCTTCATCCCACATGGCTCCATTTTTCAAAGGTTCCCTAATAAGAAATTCTTCCTCAGATGGACTTTTTACTTTCTCTCCCTAAAAATTCTGAAACATATATTTTCTTTTTTTTAATACTTATATTGTATGATTTTTGTTTATTTTTTAATTTTATATTGGAGTATAGTTGATTTACAATATTGTGTTAGTTTCAGGTGTACAGCAAAGTGATTCAGTTATACATATACGTATATCTGTTGTTTTTTTTTTTTTGCGGTACGCGGGCCCCTCACCGCTGCGGCCTCTCCCGCTGCGGAGCGGAGCACAGACTCCAGACGCGCAGGCTCAGCGGCCATGGCTCACGGGCCCAGCCACACCGCGGCATGTGGGATCTTCCCGGACTGGGGCACGAACCCATGTCCCCTGCATCGGCAGGCGGACTCTCAACCACTGCGCCACCAGGGAAGCCCCATATATCTATTTTTTTTCAGATTTTTTTCCCACATAGGTTATTACAGAAGATGGAGTAGAGTTCCCTGTGCTGTACAGTAGGTCCTTGTTGTATATGTTAATCCCAACCTCCTAATTTATACCTCCCCCCACCTTTCCCCTTTGGTAACCATAAATTTGTTTTCTAAGTCTGTGAGTCCGATGAAACATATACCTTCACAGATAATGCCTTTTTGGGAACTCACCTTTTCTTAGGTAGTATTTCATCTTGAAGATTATACTAGACATACTTTTTTTTTTTTTTTTTTTTTTTTTTATGCGGTACGCGGGCCTCTCACTGTTGTGGCCTCTCCCGTTACGGAGCACAGGCTCCGGATGCGCAGGCTCAGCGGCGATGGCTCACGGGCCCAGCCGCTCTGCAGCATGTGGGATCTTCCCGGACTGGGGCACGAACCTGTGTCCCCCGCATCGGCAGGCGGACTCTCAACCACTGCGCCACCAGGGAAGCCCTAGACATACATGTTTTTGAACTGTCTTGAATTATATGCTTTCGCCTCAAAATATCTTCTTCTTGAGAGCTCTCTTCTCCTGAGGTGAAAGAAATATTTCTGGACTTCTTGTAACTAGGGCTACCATTATAATTCAAGCCTCAGCAAACATTGACCCTCAGGCAAATCCGGCCTGCTGTCTGCTTTTGTAAATAAAGTTTTATTGGAACACAGCCACACCCATCATTTTTGTGTTATCTGTGGCTGCTCTTGCTACAGTGGCAGAGTTGAGTAGCTGTATGGCTCACGAAGCCTAAACTATTTACTCTCAGGCCCCTTATGGAAGTTTGTCAATGCTGATATAATTTATTATCCAAGCCAGACACTTGTGAGGGTGAAAGGAGATGCTGTTAATTATCCTGGGACAACAAGCATGAACTGAGCTTGTCCTGGGCCAACCATGGTGCGTGATCACGCTCTTATAATACGAAGGATTGCAAAGAGGCACCAGAATACATCGTCTCTGATGACTAAAGGTAAAAAAGTTCTCATGTATTTCTGAGGAGTGATAGGTGAACATGTATCTGTGCAAAGGAAACAAGTTGAATATCAAAGTCATCAAACTTGGGGGCTTCCCTGGTGGCACAGTGGTTAAGAATCTGCCTGCCAACGCAGGGGACACAGGTTCGAGCCCTGGTCTGGGAAGATGCCACGTGTCATGGAGCAGCTAAGCCCGCACGCCACAACTTCTGAACCTGCGCTCTAGAGCCCGCGAGCCACAGCTACTGAAGCCCGTGCGCCTAGAGCCCGTGCTCCGCAATAAGAGAAGCCACCGCGATGAGAAACCTGCGCACCACAAGGAAGAGTAGCCCCTGCTCGCCGCAACTAGAGAAAGCCCGTGCGCAGCAATGAAGACCTGACGCGGCCAAAAATAAGTAAAATAAATTAAAACAAAGTCATCAAACTTGGATTCAAGAGAATGGAATTCAAATTCCAACTCAGGGATCCTGGGTAAATCTCAGCTTCTGAAGATCACAGTTATTCATTTCTTATTAAGTACCATCTACATGTGAAACACTGTGTTGGATGTTGGGACATAGGAAAATGAACAAGACCTCTTCTTGGCCTGCAGGTTGCTAATAGTCTAGCCTGCGAAGTGTGGAGGCAGCAAGGAGACCAGAGAACAGGAAGCTCTGACATCACGGCTCTGTAGTTCTTTGCCTTCTTGGCAGGATTCATGGGATCAGTGAGATTCCAAGGGGACCTCACTTCACACCTTCACAACATGTCTCTCTTGCTGTAAAAGTTAAACCCTCTTTAAAGTTATGACTACTGAGGGTGAGACTGGCAGTGGCTATAGCTCTTAAGGACTCTCTTCAAGTGTATGTAGGGTTTGTCCCCCACCTTGGAATCTCGGTTTAGGCTGTGGCCACACCGCTGTCTTCCCTGCAGTGCGGTTACCCAGTCAGCTCCTGGAACCACCGTCAGGAACATCGCTTCTGGCTTCGGAGAGACCCTCTTACTTACCAGTAGGATGTTTTTACAGACATGCTTATCCTCTTCTCCATGAAGTGTTAGGGTGGGGGCTTTCTACTGACTACATTCTTCCCCATCTGCTCCTCGAGAAAACCGAGAACGGAAGAAGGGCATGAGTGTGGGCCGTTTTTTGCACCTTGTAAGGAGAGGAACAGAGTCTTGCCAATGCTACGTCATAAACCAGAGACCTTTGGGGCCCCGAATCCTTACCTTGATGACTAAGTCATTTAGTAGAACTTTACTGGGATTGTGTTTCGGAGAAACAGTCTCACAGGACTAAATGTGTATTGTACCTTGGAGTGAGACCGTCCACTCGCTGTTGTGAAGGGCAGAGCACCTGCCCATCTCAGGGGGGCAGTCTCTACCTAATGGCACTTGTTTCTGTCGAGGGTGAGGGCCCAGTGATGCCAGGGCTTCCAGGTCTGCCAAGAGAATCCAGAACTCTGAGTTTTAGTAGGAAATTTTCAGATTTTTAAAATATAGCCCATCTATTTTTTAAAGACTGGTGTGGGCTAAGCAAAACAGGTCTGTGAGCTTTTGGTGGGTTTGCCAGTACGTTATCTGGTTTTCTTTCTGTTTGGAGTTAAGCAGCTGCTGCTGTTAAGTGTTTGACACTGGTGTGAATAATAATGGATCATTGCTGGACAGACCATAGTCATTACGAAGCATTTTAGGCAGTTGGCTAAGAGGAAGGACGTGTCTCTGCAAGAGAGATTTTCTTTGTAAGAGACTCACTGATCCAAAGCGATATGGGAATGCCTTCCTTTGGCCCTCATGTAGAGTGATTCAACGAGGGGTCACCAGCCCCTCGAGCAGAACCTCTTCTCTTTTCAGTGTGTCAGTTGTAGTCATTGTGATGTTTGGGCTTCTGGGGCCACTGAGACCAGGAAGGCCTCTTCTTCCATTGGTTCCTTGTTTTGTTTCTTACAGTTTACCGAGTATATATTATGACAACATTTGGCTCAGAAGGTAGTATCAGGAAATAAGATTTTTAAAAAATCTTAATTGTTACTTATGTCCCTGCCTCTTTGACAGTGGGTATAGAATATAATTTAAACTTTTCTTGTTGACTCATGTTATCCAGGGATACCACTATTTAAAAGAAGTTAGTTTCTGAGCAAATAATTGACACTATTTACTGTTTGTAAAGAGTTGTCGTAATAGGTATTAAAATGGTTTATACACACGTAGTTGTAACATCGTGGTGCCTTTGGACTCTTCTGCGGGTGTATAGGGCGAATACGCCTATACAACAATAGGTGTATTCTTCCTATTTTTAATAGTCAATAGATTGCTTTAGTTTTGGGTTTCTGTATCTAGGGAAAGTCAACTAGGTATTTTAATATATAGACTCTGACACATCATTTTTGGTTGCTAGGGGCTTTCAGGAAAACATGTGCACTTCCAGGTACTGAGATACATTTCAGGGAGTTGATTGAGTTTTGCTGGACAAATGACTGTGGAATAATTTTACTTTTTTATTTCTTCTGATTCAAACTTTTTGCCTCCATGAAAGGTAATGCACATTCCTCAGCTGTGATTTGAAAAATTCTTATGGTAAACCCATGCCTCAATGTCAGTGAAAATTGTTAAATTCTTTTTTAGTCCTAGAGTTTTGTTTTCGGGTCTCCACAGAAGCTCGTGTCTGATTCTTCACTTTGCTGTTTCCCCCACTGTAGTCTGATCCCGACCTCCCAGCAGATGTGCAGACGCCGTCTTCAGCTGAGCTGGGGAGGTATCCGGGCCTGCCCTTCCCGGCCTCCCAGTACATCCCGCCCCAGCCGTCCATCGAGGAGGCGCGGCAGACCATGCACTCCCTCCTGGATGACGCTTTTGCCCTCGTGGCCCCCAGCAGCCAGCCCCCTAACACTGCAGCTGCAGGCCCTGGGGTCCCAGCCGGCCTGCCTGTGAACAGCACCCCTTCCCGGGAAGAGAGACGAGCCACCCAGTGGGGGTCCTTCTACAGCCCAGCTCAGACGGCCAACAACCCATGCAGTGTAAGTGTGGACCTTCTAGAATTCTCTTATGGGCAAGATGTCGGAGCTTTGTTGCCTGACTGCCTCGTTTTCAGGATCCCTGCAATACTCTTGTTGGATTTGATTGGAATTAAAGCTTGGATAATGAGTCTTAGTTTTTATTATCTTCTAGGTTAATACTCAGTGTTGAAAGCATTCTTTTGTGCAACTCAGGTGTTTTGTGGAGGTATCTTCCTGAGTTCCCTTTGTTATCATGAAATATAGGTGGAGTATGTGTCAAAATATATTCTCATTGATGTCTCCATAAGAGGTACAGTTAAGAATGTACTAGAATCATTAAGTTTTTTTGTGTAGGCCACCTGGGACTGAAGAGGTGAGGTGAGGGTCTGGGTGTAGGCAGCTAGTCCACAAGTAGCCAAGCACAGTTATTTTCAAATACCAGCTTTCCATCTTGGGAGTTGACATTTCAGTGTTTCATCTGTCTTTGTGATCCTTTATTTTTTTCATATTCAGTCAGACCTTTCAAATGTACCTTCTCAAGTCACGGAGAAGAAGTAGAACTCGAGGATGTAGCATTAAATATTATTTTTTGCTAATTTCAGATTAAACGATCAGACTGAAACATTTGACTCTGGAAAGATGTTAATAGGTTACAATTTAAATTTCTTCTTCAAGGAGTGTTTATACAGGG
Source organism: Leucopleurus acutus (assembly GCF_964270905.1). NCBI lineage: Eukaryota > Metazoa > Chordata > Mammalia > Artiodactyla > Delphinidae > Leucopleurus > Leucopleurus acutus. Next base: position 94,191,345 of record NC_139144.1, on the reverse strand, counting down.
TTCCTCTAATTTTGTTAATCATATTAAGGTTAAATTGGGTGGTAATAAACATATGTTAAAAGAATTTTCATCTCTGAAATTGGTATGAATTTTGAAAGTATGCTCTTCTCAATAGATTGTTTCCTTCAAGACATGGTGGGCCTGAGGTACAGATAACGGCTACCACGCAGGGGAAAAATATTCAATCTAGTCATTGTTGTTTTAAATATAAAAATATAGATAGTTTCAACAATAACTATTAAACTACTTCATAATTACAGTTGGTATATAATTGTAACTGGTAGTTTATAATCTTTAAGGAAATGGATGATACAGAACAAAACTCGGTGATAAAATGAATTTGACTATAGCTGCTGTCTAAGCTTCTCTCATTTGTTTATTCATTCAAATATATCTATGGAGCACCTGCCATGTTCTGGGTGCTCGGGATACAGAGGTGCATGATGCATAACTCCAGCTCTTACGTCCCAGTGCGGGTATGTGGACAGTTGAAGCAGTAACTTAGTACAGCACGGTGTGGCAGGTGTCATGGCAAGAGGAAAGTATGTGGGGGGAGCCCTTGACTGAAAGTGCTTGGGAAGGATTTTATAGACAAAACGAAATCTAAGTGGAAGTCTGAGGGTCATTAGTGGTTAGCAATTAAAGAAGAATATTTCAGGTAGTAGGGAAGCTATCAGAGACACAGAAGTGAAAGTGTCTGGTACAGACTCCCTCTTCTGGACAAGATGGAGGAAAGGATCTAGATTTACCTTCTCTCCAGAAACAACTAAAGTAACTGAACAAAACATATGGGTTTTCACAACATTGGACGTTAGAGATGAGTAGAGCCCTACAGTCACCCCAACTGTCTTGAGAGAGTTTCTAGTCTTGAGAGAGTTTCTAGCTACGGTGCAGGGCGGAAGACCCCAGGCAGAGCTCAGTGGTCTCCCTGAGTTGAGAAAACAGAGTTGAGAGTCTGGGGAGGAAAAGGCAGCTAGAGTTCACAATAGACAGTGCAGGAAAGCAGAGAGATGCACAGAGAGAGAATTCCAGAGAGCTGCATGGAATCTTCACTTGAGTACTGACCAGTTTTAAGTACAGAACTACTCCCAAAAGATTAGCGGGAACAATCCTCAGAGCTCACATAAGCGTGGGAATATGTTCCTGCTGTGGACTGAATTGTTTTCCCCCCAAGTTTGTATGTTGAAGCCTAAACCCCCATGCGAATATATTGGAGATAGAGTCCTGAAGGAGGAAATTAAGGTTAAATGAGGTCATAAGGTTGGAACCTTGATCTGATAGAACTGATACCCTTAGAAGAAGCGAAAGAGACGCCAGAGCTCTCTCTCCACCATATGAGAACACAAGAAGGCAGCTGTCCACAAACCAGGAATAGAACTCTCACCAACAACTGAACCCTGCTGGAAACTTGATTGTGGATTTTCCAGCCTCCAGAACTGTGAAAAAGTAAATTTCTGTTGTTTAAGCCACCCAATCTGTGATATTTTGTTATAGCAGCCTGAGATGACTAATACAGTTTCTTTTGTACCAGTGTGAAAGACCTCATAATTCATGGAGCCTCGATTAGAGTACTCAGAGCTGCTCTCATTCTACCTAACACAGAAAAAAAGTAAGACCTGAACCTGAACAAAGCTCAAGAATATTTATAAAGAAAACCAAAACTATACAGTATCCAGCAAGGTCAACTTAATACTCAAAATCTGGCATCCAATCAAACTAACCAGACCAGCAGAGAAGCAAGAAAATGGCATAGATGGTAGCATTAGTAGACAGAGATATTAAAAGAATTATAATGGAGTTTTGTATGTTCAAGAAACTAGAGGAAAGAGTGAACATATTAATTAGAAGCATTGAAAATATTAAAGGATACAAATCAAATTTTGAAATGAAAACTATAATGTTTGAGATGAAAAATATGTACTGGATGGGGTAAATGGCAGATTAGATTTGCAGAAGAAAAGATTAGTAAGCCTGAATGCATAGTAATAAAGACTATACAACATGAAACAAAGAGAGTAAATATTAGACTAAAAGATGAATAGCTCATTAGTGAGCTGTGGGACAACTTTAAGTAGACTAATATACATGTAATTGGAGTTCTTGAAGGAGCAGAGAGGGTGTCAGAAAAAAATAAAGGAATAATTTTTTCTGAATTTGATTGAAACTGTAAATCTGCAGATCCACAAATTTGATGAACCATATGCACAAGATATATGAGGAAAACTATACCAAAAATATGATGAAATTGCTTAAAATAAGTGATAAAGATCTTTAAATTATCCAGAGAAAAAGGGCAGATAACATACAGTGGAACAAAAGTAAGGATGACAGCAGAATTCTCATTGTCCAGAAAACAGTGGAACAAATATTTAAAGAACTGAAAGAAAAAACGGTCAACCTAGAATTCTATATCCAGTGAAGACCTCTTTTAAAAACTAAGGTGAAATAAAACCTTTTTCAGACACACAAAAGCTGAAAGAATGCATCACTGGCAGACCTGCTTTACAAGCAATGTTACAGAAAGTCCTTTAGGCAGAAGTAAAATGATACCAGATAAAGATCTGGACCTTCATAAATGAATGAAAAGCACTAGAAATGTAAATATGTGGGTAATTATAGGAAACTTTTTTCTTCATTATTTAAATCTTTTAAAAAGGTAATTGACTGTTTAAAGCAAAGTAGTAACAAAGTATTGTGGGGTAGAAGTAAAATGTCTGAAAACTATAGCACCCAGACCAGATGGGGAGAAGTAGAAGGGGACTGTTTTAATGTTCTTACACCATGCGCAAAGTGGAATAATAGCACTTGAAGGTAGACTGTGATAGGTGAAAAATATATAACATATACCCTAAAGCAACCACTAAAAAAAAAATAATTGTAGCTAATAAGCCAACAAAGGAGTAAAATGAAATAATAAAAAGGTAGTCCAAAAGAAGGTGGAAAAAGAGGAAAAGGGGAACAAGGAGCAGATGGGACAAATAGAAAGCAGGTACCAAGATGGTAGATTTAAATCCAGACCTGTCGGTAATCATATTAAATATGAACAGTTTAATATCTCCATTAAAGGGCAGAGATTGTCAGATTGGATAAAAAGCAAGATCCACTTATCCGCTGCTTACAAGACACCCACGTTAAATATAAAGGCACGAGTAGGTTAAAAGTATGAGGAAGGATATACCATTGCTAACGCTCATCACAAAACCTGGAGTGGCTATACTAATATTAGCCAAAATAGTTCTCAGAGTAAAGAATATTAACAAGGATAAAGAGGATTATTTCATAATAATAAAGTGGCCAGTTCATCAAGAAGTCATAAAAATCTTCGAAGAGACAACCCTCAGAATGGGAGAAAATATTTGCAACTGACAAAGGATTAATCTCCAAAATATACAAGCAGCTCATGCAGCTCAATATCAAAAAAACAACCCAATCCAAAAATGGGTGGAAGACCTAAATAGACATTTCTCCAAAGAAGATATACAGATTGCTAACAGACACATGAAAGAATGCTCAACATCACTAATCATTAGAGAAATGCAAATCAAAACTACAGTGAGGTATCACCTCACAGCAGTCAGAATGGCCATCATCAAGAAATCTACAAACAGTAAATGCTGGAGAGGGTGTGGAGAAAAGGGAACCTTTTTGCACTGTTGGTGGGAATGTAAATTGTTACAGTCACTATGGAGAACAGTATGGAAGTTCCTTAAAAACTAAAAAGAGAACTACCATATGACCTAGCAATCCCACTACTGGGCATATACGCTGAGAAAACCATAATTCAAAAAGAGACATGTACCACAATGTTCATTGCAGCACTGTTTACAATAGCCAGGACATGGAAGCAACCTAAGTGTCCATCGACAGATGAATGGATAAAGAAGATGTGGCACATATATACAATGGAATATTACTCAGCCATAAAAAGAAACAAAATTGAGTTATTTGTAGTGAGGTGGATGGACCTAGAGTCTGTCGTACAGAGTGAAGTAAGTCAGAAAGAGAAAACCAAATACTGTATGCTAACACACACACACACACACACACATATATATATATATATATAATCTAAAAAAAAAAAAAGGTTATGATGAACCTAGGGGCAGGGCAGGAATAAAGATGCAGACGTAGAGAATGGACTTGAGGACATGGGGAGGGGGAAGCGTAAGCTGGGACGAAGTAAGAGAGTAACTTTGACATATATACACTACTAAATGTAAAAGTGATAGCTAGTGGAAAGCAGCCGCATAGCATATGGAGGTCAGCTTCGTGCTTTGTGACCACCTAGAGGGGTGGGATAGGGAGGGTGGGAGGGAGACGCAAGAGGGAGGGGATATGGGGATATATGTGTACATATAGCTGATTCACTTTGTTATACAGCAGAAACTAACACAACATTGTAAAGTAATTATACTCCAATAAAGATGTTTTTTAAAAAGGTGTAAATAAAAAGAATTTTAGAATAAATGGATCTTTTTACACAAAACAAAAAAGTCATAAAAATCTTAAATGTTTATGTGCCTAGTAATAGAGCTTCAAAATACGTGAAGCAAAAACTGACAGAACTGCATGCATGTATAAACAAATCTACAATTCTGGTCAGAGATTTCAACACTCCTCTTTCAGTAATTGATAGCAGGGATGCAGTCAACCCTTGAAATTAGTTCTGGGGAGCTAATGGGAAGTGGGAAGTAAAAGTGGTGAGATGTGAAGGAGGAGAGGGAAAGGAAGAAGCGGAGAGGTTAGGAGCCTAGACCTCATCCTGAGGGCAGTGCCTGGATCCTGAAGGGTTTTGAGCAGGCTAGAGACATCATTAGGTGTGCCTTTTGGAAAGATTGCTCTCATTTTACACTGGAGAGTGGTTTGTCACAGTGCAAGAGAGGAAGAGTCAACATGGCTTCAGCATGTTTAATTGCTGATGGCACTGAGCCAGTGTAGGAGGAGAGCTTGCTGATACAGGAAAGGGGATCCAGAGTACTGGTGGAGGAATTATCTTCAGAAATGAAGGGATATATTTCTTCCAGTTTAATGGGAGGGAGAAAGAATTGGGTGCAAGTACAATCCGGTTTGTAGTTGGGTGGCAGTACATTGCAGGACCACCCATCTCATGGTTTCTATTCTCATAGTAGAGAAAGCAGAGTCATATGTTGAGAATGAGACAAGTGTGGCAAGGCAAGGCAAGAGGGTTGAGGGAGAGTAGAAACTTGAAATACTTATTGTGGAGAATGAGAGAAAACAGATTAGGGATGGAGTAATTACTTAGCATTGAGGCCGCTGTTCAGACTGACGATCGTGAAGTTATAGTGGCACAAATTAAAGTTCTGTAGTTTTGTTTATCAGCATTCAGATACCCAGGTGTAGACAAGGAGAAACAGGCAGTTGGACTGATCTGGAGCTGGGGTTTTACCAGGCATATGTGATGAAAGGACAACTGGGAAGAGATGTTGTGCAGATCAGAGGGTGCATTTGAAGCGATGATAGACGATACACTGAAAGGGAAAGTAGTGGGCAGTTAAACATGCTGGAGCTTTGTAGATTCTTCCTCTCAAATCTACCCGCTGCATTACACTGGTCGGAGCCATCATCATCTCTCACCAAGATTATTGGAAGGTTTCCTAGTCATCTCCCTGCCTGTGGTCTTGAAAGTAGGATGTCAGGGTGGTGGCTGACAAGTGAAATGCTGTTTATTGGTGTTGAGCAGACTGAGAAGCTGAGAGGCTAACACAGTAGATGCATCCTGTGGGTGACAGGAGGACTTGGAGTGAAGAGGGAGACCTTCCAGGAGCCTTTTTGCTTAGTCGCGTTTTTCCAAAAGGAGAGCTCTCATCTCACTTCCCGACCTGAACTTGTTTGCTGCTGGCATCTCCGTGTTGCTTCTCTTTGCTCCTTGGATTGTTCAGCGCAGAAATTTGTGGCCATCTTAATCTCTCCCTTTCTGATAGAAGATGTATATGTCATAGCCTCTAGGAAGCGTAAATAGTTCTTGGCATTCAACCACTTTTTCTGAATCATTTTCCGCCCTTAATAACCAACGTCCATTTTATCTTTGGATTCAGTTCTTTCATTCACTTCAGGGAAACTTTCTTTTATTTTATTTCTGAATTAGTTGTCTTACTCTGTTCTACTTATTGGAGTTGAAGGTACCAATTATTTTTATGTTGGCTCATCTTGGTCTCTTTTCTGTATCTATCATTTATCTCTAGTTGCTTTAGCTACTTTGTTCTTTTTTCTCTGCCTTCAGTTATGGTTATCGTGGGCCTTTTCTCTGTGGCATTGATTTGCTTTTAAACCGCATCTATTCTTTTCCCCATTAGTTGATTTCTTAAAGTCATACTGGCATTATTTTGGTCCTCACATTATTTCCATAGTTCTGTGGTCTCCCATTGTGTTGTTTTATTACCACATCTTTGAAGTTAGAAAGAGGAATGGCTATTCTTATTAAGTTAGGGGCCACACTGTGCTGCCAGGATCTTTCTTTCCCCCCTTGGCCACTGCTTTTCTCGGTTTAGGGCATATTTTACCCACTTATTTACTTGCTTGGTTTCTGCTGATCGAGTGGAGCAGTACTTTTGACAGATCTGTATTACTATTTTTATTCTTTCCTCATTGTTCATGCGTGTTGCAGATTAACGATTCCGTGATAATGCCTTACGCCTCCATCTTAACCAACAACGCAGACCCATGGCAAGATTTTTATAAATACTCTTATCGAGTGGTTTGGATGTGAACTTTTGATGTTAACCTTCATATTTTGATGGGAGTGGTAGCAACTTAATCTAGTGGAAAATCAGAATCATTGGTTGTATTTGGGCATCTCTAATGTAACTTCACCGTGTTTATAAATTGGTTGTAAAGTTACTGTTTGTTGGCAGGAGGAACCTGATCACCGTTTATTTGCTCCTGCTGACTGTGGTGAAAAACCACAGGAATGTGGATTTCAGGGTGCCTTCAGTTACCCCATGAACCTTTATTTACCATCTGATGACATTTTTAATTCTTTTCTTGCCAGCGTAAAGATGTTAGTTATACATTGGTGAGTCAGGCCACTTAATAGGTGGTATTTCTGCTTTCCTGAGTAAAGTTAATCTCCGTGGAGTTGTCCTCTAAGTAGCAGGTGTGAATACCTGAGCTAAGATATTTTACGAGCAGACCTTACCGTCTGGTTGCTTTACCTCAGGCCCCTCCAGACTCCACTCACCACTTGCCTTTCTTGCTCTCTTGACTTGTTTTATACTGTATAGAAAGAAAGGATGCATTAAGAAGGGATTTTTATTCGCCTAGCTGATTGAAACCTTAAAGTTCTCTTTTGTCCTCCAAACTTTTTTACACGTGTGACCCACTTAAAGGAAATGCCTGCCGTCTGTCTGCGATTTTTTTTACAACCTTTTCACTGGGTGCATGTAGTCTCTAGAAAAATAATATCCTTTTTTTTTGCGGTACACGGGCCTCTCACTGTTGTGGCCTCTCCCGTTGTGGAGCACAGGCTCCGGACGCGCAGGCTCAGCGGCCATGGCTCACGGGCCCAGCCGCTCTGCGGCATGTGGGATCCTCCCGGACCGGGGCACGAACCCGTGTCCCCTGCATTGGCAGGTGGACTCTCAACCACTGCGCCACCAGGGAAGCCCTAGTATCCTTTTTCTGACTACAATAGATTGGAAATGCCTAGCACTACAGTAATAAAACAGTTAAAGAGTAGATAGCTACTTTGCATTGATTTTCTTTTAGTTTATCACTTATTAGATCTTTTGAAATCCTGATAGGTAAACTGTTAAGCCTTGATCCTTGTTTTTGGTTTTATTTTGCATGTGACTATGTTTAAAAAGTCCAAACTGTGCTGAAAGCACAAGGGCCACTGTAAATAATCTTTATCCAGTCTCAGATTTTTGTTTAATTATTTGGAAAAGGAATTGACACTTCTTTTTGTCCTATTTCTCTCTTCTTCCATAATCCCCTTTGGCTTTTTTACCTCAGTTGAGGAACTCTACAGGGTTCTAATCTTTGTCCTTTTGCCAAGGGAGGGGAAGCAGTGAGGGTCAGAGGTGAAGTAATTTGAGCACAGTTTCATGTCTAATAATCGCTTCAGAACTCTGAGGTACAGAGATTGTTCTGTACTTCTTGGCCTAAGGAAACATACCAAGAGAAGTGGAGTAGTTTGGTCAGTGTGTCTGACTCCAAAGCTCCTACTCCCCACCCCCCCGCACCAAACCCCGCAAAGTAGCGATTTATTCAGGAGGGCAAGTGTGGTTTTAGGAATTATGGGTGGTGCAGCCCAGTGGTTAAAAGCATTTCAGAAAGATAAATTAGGAGGAAATTGTTTAACTTCCTTGTATGTTGGTTTCATCTGTAAACAGAGATAGTGAGCACTTTTTTGTGTTGCTGTGGGCCTGAGTTAGTGTTCATACAGTGCATAACAAAATAATAATTCAGTAAATGGCAGCTTAGAAAATTAAAGATCTAATATTAGAGCAGGTCCAGAAGCAAGGCTGACTTACTAACTTAACTTGGAGCTCCTGATCCTGGACAACCTATTGGTTTAAACTGACGAGTTGGATGGATGCTGTCCAGAGTTACTGTCCTGCTAAAATACCTGATTCCAAAATAATGATTCATACTTGTTGAAAAGAAGTGTTAAAATCCAAGTCCCACGTATGCTAGGGTTAAGATATGTTGATTTCATGAGGAATGCAACGTAGGTCTAGGTTTCTTTAAATCTGGGAGACTTCCTTGGTGGCACAGTGGTTAAGAATCTGCCTGCCGATGCAGGGGACACGGGTTCGATCCCTGGTCGGGGAAGATCCCACATGCCACGGAACAACGAAGCCCAGGTGCCACATACTGAGCCTATGCTCTAGAGCCCAAGAGCCACAGCTACTGAGCCCACATGCCACAACTGCTGAAGCCCGTGTGCCCTAGGGCCCACGTGCCACAACTACTGAGCCCGTGTGCTACAACTACTGAAGCCTGCATGCCTAGAGCCTATGCTCTGCAGCAAGAGAAGCCACCACAGTGAGAAGTCCGAGCACCGCAACGAAGAGTAGCCCCTGCTTGCCGCAACTAGAGAAAGCCGGCGCACAACAACGAAGACCCAACGCAGCCAAAAAAATAAATAAATTCTGGTGCCATCTTGTTTCAGTCAAAGAGCACCTGGTTAGTGCAAGTTAGTTCAAGTAAAAAGAGTTGATTGAAGGATACACGGACACCTTATGGAATTTAAGGGCAGGGAGTATTGGCTGGGCCTCCTTGGTACTAGAAAACTGTCAGAAACTGAAGGTGTTCATTTCACCCTTTAGGGTCTAACTTATGGTTCTCTTTATATTCTTTCTCTTTTTATAGCATTCTACAACATGGTACAGCATTTGCATTGTTTAGTTTCTTGAGTGTATTTGAATTGCTGTTGGGCACCCACTAGATCTGGTGACCATTGTGGCCCATGTTGATAGAGTCACTTGTACTAAATGTGGCCATTTAAGGACCACCTTTTTAGCAGAAGATACAGGTTTGTAGAAGATAAGCCTACAGAGAAGAGCAGGTGCAGAAACCCTGTCTGTTATTAATATTTTCACAAAAGAAAGAAAGGTCTAGAAACTAGTTGTGTGTTTATTAGCCCAGTTCCCCAAACTGAAACTTCTAGCATTACTTGATGGCAGAATGCCCTGATAGCATGCTAACTTTTTATGAGAAAATAATTCTCTTGGAAGTTGATCCTGCAAATCTAAATTTGTAAGTTTGCTGTTGTCACTTTATAATAAGTATTGAATGTTAATCTTCATCTTCTTTTGAATTTCTTCCAGAGATATGAAGACTATGGAATGGCTCCCCCATCAGGCCCATTACCAAGGTAAGGTTTTTAGGAGAAAATGTATCAGGACTTTCTCACATATGCTGTTTCTTAAATTTTGCAGATTTGTTTCTTTTAGCTAATGTGAGCAGATGAAAAACTCTTGAGTTGTGTGTTATCTTGATCTAACCAGTAGAGGGGGAAAAAAGTTGGAATTTAAGTCCCCCTTCCAGTAGTGACAGACTAGATAATTTGCTGATGATAACTGGAAAAGCTAGACAAGATTTAAAAATAAAAACAAAAAACCAGGTGACTAACAGGGCAGTGAAGCAGTATGGGGCCAAGATCTAGCAAATCCAGAGAGATGAGCCCTGCCTTTCTCCCACGGATACCTGCTGATTCCAGAGAAAGTGACTGAGAAACTGAGCAAAACTTTTGACGGACTCAATGAGGCTTGCTTAAAAATGCACCATATTGAAAGTTGTGTGGTACATGTAAAGCCATGTTAGTGGGGCACTTTGATGCCTTGAAAGAATCAAAATATATTTGAAAAGCAAAATGGGTGAAAATCAATAATCTAAGTGTCTGTCTCAATGTTAAAAAAAAGACCTAATAAACCTAGGGAGGTAGAAGGAAGGAAATAATAAAAATAAGAATAGAAATTAATGAAGTAGAAAACAAATACCATACTAGAGAAGACCAACAAAGCTGAAAGTTAGTTCTTTGAAAAATTCCTAGAAAGAGAAAACCTGAATAGTCCTATAACTATTGAGATTAAAGTCCTTATTAAAATTCTTCCCACAAAGGAAACTTCAGGGCCAGGTGGCTTCAACAGTGAATTCTACCAAACACTGAAGGAATAAAAGATACCAATGTCATACAAACTCTTCTAAAGAACAGAAAAAAGAGAAAACACTTCTCAACTTGTTTTATGAGACCAGCATAACCTTGATACCAAAGACAAGAAGGACAAGGACATTGTAAGAAAGGAAACATTAAGGGCCAGTTTCACTCCTGAACATAGATGCCAAAAATTTGAAACTATATATTAGCAAGTATATCCAGCAATATAATCAATAGGGTATCTATCATTATCATAATCAAATTGGATTTTTTTCCAGCAGTGCAAGAGTAGTTTAAAATTTTTAAAAATCATTGTAATTCTCCACTTTGCAGTGAATAAAGGAGAAAAATGTTCTCATTTCAATAGATACAACATTTGATACAGTTCAACATCCATACATGGTAAAAATCTTAGCAAACACAGGATAGAAGCAGACTGATAGTAATCTGATAAAAAGGTATCTTGGCAAATATTGCTTAATGGTGAAATGTTAAAAGCTTTCCTCTTGAGAGCAAGAGCGAGACAAAGAGTCCTGCTTGCATCACTTCCATTCGGCATTGCCCTGTGGGGTCCTGGCCAGTGTAATAAGGCAAGAAAAAGAAACAAAAGGACTAAGGAATTCAAAGAGAGAAATAATACTGTTATTATTACAGATGATATAATTTTGTAGCAGAAAAAACTAAAATGTCAACACATGAATTGTTAGAAGTAAGCGACTTTAGCAAGATGGCTAAATAGCAAGATAGTTAAATTACAAGGTAGCTGGATACGAAGATTACAGAGATCAGTATACAGCATTATAAGACCAGTATACAAGAATCTGTTCTGTTTATGAGCAGTTACAGAAAATAAACAATTTTAAAGATACTATATAAAATAGCATTCAAAAATATAAAATACCTCAGGATAAATCTAACTGAAGATATTCAAGCCTTCTAAAGAAAGATATTCATGGATTGTGCATTTTTTAAATGTCAGTTCTCCCCCAGTGATCTATAGATTTATTGCTGTCCCATTCACAATCCCAGTAGTTTGTTGGGTTTTTTAATACATGGAAATTGACAAACTCACTCTGAAATGTATGTGGAAATGCAAAGGGCCAAGAACAGACAAGACACTTTGAGAAAGAAGAATAAGATGTTAGGATTGTTCTAAATGTTATAAATTACTGTCAAGGAATTAAGAGTGTGGTATAAAGCAAGACAAATAGACCATTAGAACAGAAGAGAGGGTTGGTAATTCAGACCCACATGTGAATAGACAGTTGATTTATTTCAGTGAAGGAATTGTAGATAAACAGATTTAGTCTCAGAAATCATATTCAACTATCCCTTTAATGATCGGAAGTCACACAGAAGTAGGAATGTTATCTGCTTCCTCCTTACTTTTTCTTTTTTTAAAAATTTATTTATTATTTATTTATTTTTGTTTGCATTGGATCTTTGTTGCTGTGTGCGGGCTTTCTCTAGTTGTGGCAAGCGGGGGCTACTCTTTGTTGCGGTGTGTGGCTTCTCACTGCGGTGGCTTCTCTTGTTGGGGAGCACGAGCTCTAGGTGCCCGGGCTTCAGTAGTTGTGGCACGTGGGCTCAGTAGTTGTGGCTCGCGGACTCTAGAGCCCAGGCTCAGTAGTTGTGGCGCACGGGATTAGCTGCTCCACGGCATGTGGGATCTTCCCGGACCTGGGCTCAAAGCCGTATCCCCTGCATTGGCAGGCGGGTTCTTAACCACTGTGCCACCAGGGAAACCCACTTTTTCTTTATTTTTCTTTTATTTGCCCTCATTTTCAGCAGGGTTTCTTTTATTTTTCCCCAACCCTCCTCCCCCACCAAGGCAGTGCTTTGTGGTCCAAAAGCAGCAAAAGGAACAGGTGGAGATTAGGTGATCCCAGGCAGAAGCTAATGATAGGGGGACCAGGTGACCTGACTTGCCCAGTTCAGTCCTAATTTACAGCTGTTGTTCAGTGTAATTATTAATATATTTCACTCTCAAAAGTGTTCTGGTTTGGATAATAAATTTTACGGTCACCCAAGATAAAAGATTCTAGAGTATTTGGAGTACACTGAACTATCTGAGCACACAATTTAGGATTAAAAGGATGCAAATGTAGGCAGGAGGGTGCTTATTGACTGGGTAAAGCAGAAATAAGTAAAGGACAAGAGATAGTTCCTGGGTGGATGGTCCAGAGATTATGATTAGGTTAGGTGAGCTCCAGTTTACAGATCTGGAAGAAGGAGTGTGCATTGGCTAAGCTCTTAGATATGTAAGGCCAGAGAGGTCAGACATCTGTTTCCGAGGTCAATCTAAAACAGCAGCATTTATTTAAAGAGATTAATATAGGTAGCCTGAGTTTCAGTTTATGAGCTGTACTCCAGAAATCACAGTATAGAATAAGGGCAAGTTGGTGTACTTTCTCATCGAACAGGTATAATCTGTTAATTACTAGTTAACTGTCATTTGCAAGAAACTGTAATTAAATTATCATCTTTTTTTATTCTTAAATTTCTTTAGAAGAGTGGTTCTCAGGGTGAGATTCTTAGATCCCTAGAAGGTCCTTGAGAACCGTTCAGGGAGGTCTGTCAGGTTAACACTATTTTTTATAATAATATTGTTATCTGACTTCTCTCATTCAGTTGACCCTTGCACCAAGGTGCGAAAGCAATGGTAGGTGAAACTGTGGTGCCTTAGCATGAATCCAGACGGTGGCACCCAGCTGTTGACGGACTCGCTCCAGTGTTCTTCACTGCTGGGCAATCACAGCTTTTTTTTTTTTTTTTTTTTGCGGTATGCGGACCTCTCACTGCTGTGGCCTCTCCCACTGCAGAGCACAGGCTCCAGACGCACAGGCTCAGCGGCCATGGCTCACGGGCCTAGCCGCTCCGCGGCATGTGGGATCTTCCCGGACTGGGGCAACGAACCCGTGTCTCATGCATCGGCAGGCGGACTCTCAACCACTGTGCCACCAGGGAAGCCCCACAGCTTTTTTTTAAATGCCAGTTTTATGTTAGTATGTCATTGATGAAGTAGTAAAAATTAATTTTATTAAACCTAGACCCTTGAGTCTCTAACAGTCTGGGTGACAAAAGAGGAGATGCATATAAAGCACTTCTGCTGAATATGGCCTTTTGAAGAAAGGCACTTGTTCACTTGTTTGAGTCGAGAATTGAACTAACTGGTGCCGTGTTTTTGCTTGAACAAACAGCCAGCGGACTTGGGTGTTTGGCCTCGAAAATGAACCTGTCACTTCAAGGAAAACAACTGACAGCATTTGTTGCCAATAATAAAATTGAGCTTTCAGGTGAAAATTAGAATTTTGGAAATTTGTCTGCCACCGTGCAATTGACAGCTTCCTAGTACTTAAAGCCTTCTCTGATGAGCTCAATGGTGATATTAATGAATGTGATTTGGGGTTACTGTAAAATAAAATGTGTCAATAAAATAAAAGTCTGCATAACTCATTGAACCAGTATTTTCCAAATGACCAATGTCGTAAAACCACGCATAGGTCTATTCAAAGTGCAAGAAAGACCAGTGGTTTTAACGTAACAGAGATGAAAAGTTCATTGATACCGTTTCAGAGTCTGTATTGCCACTCACCCTTAAGGAAATATTGTTGAGTTCTGGTGTGGTTTCAAAGAAGAATATTTAACCGAAATACTATTTGAATATTATCTGGAAAGGCTATTAAAATCTTCCTCCTTTTCCCAACTACATATTTATGTGAGGTGAGCTTTTCTTCTTAAAATAACTGATGGCAACTGATTGAATACAAAGTTTATGAGAATCTAGATGTCTCCTCTTAAGGACTTTTTTTTTAAATGTAGAATTCTTCTCATTTAATTTTTTTTGAGGGGGGTGGAAAATATAGTTAATTTTATAAAAAACGTTGACATGTAATAGGTTTAATAATGTTATTTTTAAATGAATATTTAATTTTTTCAGTTTTAATTTTGAACATGAAAACTATCTATAGGTACGGTACGCATAAACAAAAGCTCTTGGGAGTCCTCATTTTTATGAACTAAATAGTTTGAGAACCACTGCTTTAGAGCACTGGTTTTTAGCCTTGATGAAGCTCAGGGTCATCAGTGGAGCTTTAAAAACTACCAGTGTCTGGGTCTCACGTCTAAAGAGTCTGTTTTCATTGGTCTCGGGTGCAGCATGGGCTCCCCAGGTAACGCTACCATGCGGCCAAGGTTGAGAACCACCCCTTTAGTTGGGCGCTGGAGGTGAACGGGCCCCGGGGCTTGAGCCACACCCTCTTTGGGTCTGTAAACTAGAGCATTACTTCTTCAGTCATCCAGCAGATGGGACAAGCATCAGCTGTGTTCCAGCATGTATACTGGATGGCATATATACTTTTCATAGCACTGCAGATTTGTCAGTGAGCAAAGAGAGTCCCTGCCCTCAGAGGGCTCAGAGCCCATCTTTTATTTTCCTAGTTCATTTCCTTCCTTTTGGAGTCTGATGCTTTAATAAGAGGAGCCATTACATGTTAAATAATTCCTTTTGCTATTTTCTCATTTTCTGGAGAATATACAGTTTTATAATGTCATCAGATAACTAGTTTAGGCCAATTCCAAATTTGCGATAATTGGTGGATAATTATCCAGTATGGTCTTTTCGGCAGTTCTTGTATTTCGCATTGTCTGTCAGTTAATCAACAAAACAAAGAATGTATCCTGATAGCCTACATGATTTCCCATACCTTGCAGGTGCTGTGCTTTGCAGTGGGTCTTGTTTCCCTCATTAATTGTTTTGTACTTGAACCTTGTTGCATAGCACTTATACCAAACAATATTCAGACATATTCATTTTTAATCTGGAGCCTGCGTTCTGGGAGAGGAGGTGGCTAATGAGCCAACAGACCAATAGGTCTTATTTTTCCTTAAGGGCTGAGGGTGGACCTAATAAAGTGCCGGAGTCGGGCAAGTGTGGTCCTGACGCTTGGGTGCGCTTCGCTTTCAGACCAGGTTTTGGCCCCGGTTTGCTGCAGTCTGCGGAGCTGCTGCCTGCTGAGCCCCAGCAGCCCCAGGCCTCGTCTGAAGCCACCTCGTGTGCTGCCCGAGGGATCTACCCTGACGAGGTGTCATCGGTGGCCCGGCCTCGGCCTGTCGGGGGCACCACAGGTACACGTGGCTATTTACCTTGCGTTTCTTTTTAGCTAACTTCTGCAGAGATCATTTTCGACTTCCCAGAGCATCAGCATCCCGTTACTGGCCTCTTCCGCCGGTAAGAGCCGCGTCCCCTCGGATCCCGGTAAAGATGTAGGGCTAGGGAGGTAGGAAAGGAGAGAGTGGCTGAGATCCCAAGACTGATGGCCTCTGGTTTGTTCCTGAGTAAGTGTCTCGAAAACAGTCCCTTCACATGGAATTCACACCCACACCTCTTCCAGGGAAAACGTTTCTGAAGTCTTACAGTGAACTGAAAGACCTATTTCTGAGTGCTTGCAATGGCATGAAAACAAGCGTTTATTTTAAAGAAGGCACTTTTCCAGTTTGTAATAAGCAACTTAAAGTTGATGGAAAGTGACCAGAGGGAGATTTGTGTTTCATTTGGTCATTTCTGGGAGGGTATAACCACTGTTTTCTCCTTGAGCCTTACCTCCCTCATTTTTTCCCTTCTACCTTTATTAATAATCATCTTTTTCTCGTTCTAAAGTGTTCTTGTCATTATCCCATGCCTCTATGCCTGTCCCTTCCCTGCTGTCACACATGGGCAGAGTCGGCAGTGGAGGGCCTGGGGAAGCTGGTGGCCACATGGAACTGTTCTAGGTTTTTTTCCACCTCCTCTTTCATGTCATCATTAAAAGAACAATCTTAGTGTCATTTGTGAGTAACCAGTGCAGTCCTTTACTTGGCAATTCAACAGTGAAAGGTCACATTTTCTGAAGTTGTCTTCTAATTCATTACTAAACTTTTAAGTCTTTGCACACTGCTTTTCTTTACTTTTAGTATT
Source organism: Leucopleurus acutus (assembly GCF_964270905.1). Taxonomy (NCBI): domain Eukaryota; kingdom Metazoa; phylum Chordata; class Mammalia; order Artiodactyla; family Delphinidae; genus Leucopleurus; species Leucopleurus acutus. The sequence goes on along the minus strand of NC_139144.1, from coordinate 94,174,768 downwards.
TAGGTTTGCTTTAATTACCTGTTGGAAGTCAAATAAAATCTATACCAGATTATCTCCACATAGGAAATAAAAGTTCTCAGTTTATGTTCTTGAAAGAACATAAAGTGCCCAATTCCTGGAGCTCTTGAAGCCGGAGAGAAAATATGTTTTATTTTTAAAGGATTCTAAAATATATTTTAACTAGTTGTTTCGGAAACATTACACATAATGTGGTTTACTTGTAAAACTATAATATTTAGTATATTCAGTGTAAAGATACAGGGAATTTTTTTTCAGACCAAAATTAAAATTTTTTCATATATTCAGTTTTGCTTTTTTAGAAAAAGAGCTATAAATACCAATATTTTAACAATCTTTTTTGTCAGTTTTTGAGATGCACGTAGAAATTTGAGGAAAGGAAGAGCCCTTAGAATTTTGGTAAAGCAAAAAAGGTATAATGGTTTCTGAATTGAGTATCCTCAATAATTATATCCAGATTAGGAATAAATTTATTTTCAGAAAATGAGAAGAAAAGAAAAAAATACATTTGTCTCAGAGTCCCCTGGGAATTTTGTGATACTAGTTGAACCCACAACAAATCCTCATCAAGTTCAGTAGATGCTTGACGTTTATGAGGGATTCATTCTGAGATCTTTGTAAATCCCCAAATTTTCAAACACTGCTAGACCTCATAGTTGATTTCCCTAATCAGTCCAACAGAAGCGTAAGTGGACCAGCTAAGAGACCCTTTCCAGACCCATAATGAGAGACACTGCTGGTTGTTGACACACAGCACCCAGCATGGCTGAGCTGATACTCTGACAAAGCAGTTGGCCGGTCGGCCTCCACCAGGTTGCCTGAGACCCAATCTTGTGCCCCAGATTACAAATCACTGTTGCATGTCATGAAACTTCATCTCATGAATAGTTGATACTATGAACACTGATTTGTGCATATCACTCAGTGTTCCCCGAGCTCTTTCCATTTCTTTCTTTCTTTTTTTTTCTTTCTGTTTCTTGTACAGCTACTCTAAAAAGTCCTCAGAGTTCATTATTACTCTGTCTTACTGCATTTTATTACCAGGGCTCAGAGCCCATCTTTTATTTTCCTAGTTCATTTCCTTCCTTTTGGAGTCTGATGCTTTAATAAGAGGAGCCATTACATGTTAAATAATTTCTTTTGCTATTTTCTCATTTTCTGGAGAATATACAGTTTTATAATGTCATCAAATAACTAGGTTAGGCCAATTCCAAATTTGCGATAATTGGTGGATAATTATCCAGTATGGTCTTTTTGGCAGTTCTTGTATTTTGCATTGTCTGTCAGTCAATCAACAAAACAAAGAATGTATCCTGATAGCCTACATGATTTCCCATACCTTGCAGGTGCTGTGCTTTGCAGTGGGTCTTGTTTCCCTTATTAATTGTTTTGTATTTGAACCTTGTTGCATAGCACTTATACCAAACAATATTCAGACATATTCATTTTTAATCTGGAGGAATATAGAAATTACATGTATGAAATATTTGAAGAGGAAGTTATTTTCTAATAATTTGCCATAAGAGATTAAATTGTGTAAAAATTTGAAATGGAAAAAATACTAAGATATACGAGAAAAGTTACTTTTCTGACTATGTAAAATTATCAAATATGTATATGTCTAAAACTTACCAAAAGCAAAAGGAAAGTAGTACCTAGGAAGATTTATAGCAGATATGACCAAGAGGTAATCTTATTATAGAGAATGCCTCATAAATTGATAAATGGGCAAACTGCAAAAGTTGAACAGGCAAAGGACAGAAAGAAGGAATGCACAAAAGAAATGTGTGTGTATCATATGAAAGTAAACATGAAAAATGTCCAGTTTTGAAAATGATTAAAGAAATGCAAATTAAGACCATGATGAGCCACCATTTCAATCATGAAATTGTTTTTATAATAATGTGATGTGGTAAAATTAGCATTCGGTTTCTTTATCTGTACAATGGGGATAACTTTAGTACTTACCTCTTACGGTTATTTGATGATGGAAGAAGATAACAAATGTAAAGTGCTTAAAATAGTGCGTGGCATACAACAAATTTTAATAAATACTAGCGGCCATTATTATTACTATTGTATTATTTCCGATGATGGTGTAAATCGTTAAACTTTCGGAAAGCAGCTTGGCAGTATAACATCATGAGCCTTTGATTTGGTAAGTTTGGGAATATAGGCTCCCCTCACTGAAGAAATGCAAAATACTGGAGAAAAACTACATGTACAAAGATGTTTATTATTATTCAGAATAGCAAACAACTGTGAGCTCCCTCAGTACCCAGTTATAAGGGCATCAGTAGTAAACCGTACAGCTATTTAAAATGAAGAGCTCAAAAAAAAAAAAAAAAAAAAAAAATGAAGAGCTCAAATAGAGCCAGAAAAAGGGAATTTAAGATTTCCTGGTTGCCTCCTATGCATTTGGTACTTGACCTATTTTATCTCTTTTAATCCTTGAAATAACACTGTGAGGTAGACTTTTTAACTTCATTTGAAAAGTGAGGCATTGAGGCTCAGCTGGAGTGATTACTGGGTGTCCAAGGTCACAGGACTTGTCAGTGGCTGAGCTGCAATGCAAACCCAGGCTTGCTCGGGGTGATGGGCCACTTGAATCATGGGGGAGCTTGTGCTGTCTCGTTAAGTGAACAAAGCAAGATACAGAATCCTGCCTGAACTATGACCTCAACTACTGTTACAATTTTAACACAAAGGTATGCTTTTCTCCCTATGCAGCTGTCTGAACCTTTATAAGTGATGGGGAACACTGTGCTGCATTTCTGTTCTTTGCAAGATTTGCTCAGACAATGTCTGTTGGGCAAACAGTACTGATAGTTCTAATAGTTTTAATACTGTTATGAATCTTCAGTAACTGACAAGCACTCCTGCAGAGTACGTTTTTAAAAATGTATTTGATTAACAGAGGCTGTTAATTAGGCAACTAGAGTAGGAGTAGACTTGAAGACGGAGGGGGCCACCTCCCTTATCTCTGTGAAAACCCTGAACATTTGTGGGACCAATCTGAGCATCACAGATGAATTAGATGATCCTAGGAGCATTTGTAAATTGGTATTTTATTTCACAGTGTTTAAAGATCTGTTTTTCCTCCCTCCATCTGTTGAAAAGAGGTATTTCCGTATGCCAAAGTTGATGGGGGAGAAAAATATGTTGTTTAAAGCCTGGCTTTCACAGCCACACAAGGCCATAGTGAGTCTGAGTGTAGAATGAGTGCTAGAGATCATCTGTCTTTGCTATCAGTATACCTCAATGAGAAGGCTGGGTGGGTGGCGTTAAAGTTTTAATTATGATATGACTAAGTTATGAAAACAATGAGAGTGTAACAAAAGTGTACTTTAACATTCTGAATTCACACTCTGCCTGTTAAGGAAACAAAAGCATATTGTATTTTCAGCTCCTTGTGAGTCTGAAAGCCATAAGCAAGAACCAGGTTTCAGCTTCTTCGTGGCTCCAACAGCTTTCACTCCTTTTTTCTGAATAGATAAGGTCATCCTTATTTGTAGCCTCTACAGAAATGAATGGAAGGGCCCTCTGTTATGCCGTTTATTCCCAGTCCTTTGATGTCTGGCTGGGAAAATATGAACATCACTCTTAGCCACTGTATTGAAAGGAAGTAAAAGCCTGCAAACCCAGAAACTCATGGTCTGTTTTTCTTAGGACATGTCTTCTCTGGAGGTAGAATTGGTGCCACGTTTGAGCAATGCTCGTATCCCCAGGGCGTGCTGTGGTCAGAACCGAAGTGTCTTACTGGGCAGCCTCACCCCCCTACCAGTGTTCACTGGGCCACTCATTGTGTTCCTCCAGGCTCCCAGATCCAGCACCTGACACAGGTGGGAATTGCCAGCAGAATTGGAGCTCAGCCAGTGGAAATCCAACCAGGCAGAGGCAGCCAGTATGGGGGACCAGGCTGGCCTTCGTACGGGGAGGATGAAGCTGGCCGGAGAGAGGCTGTGAGTACCTTGTGTTGGGATCGTCATTGAGAATTCAGACATGATCACTTAGTGTAGCTGCTGCTGCTTCTGCTCGGGGGATCTCTTTTTAAAACCTACATAAAGTTTTAACTCCCCTCGCTTTTTTCCCCTTGAGTGTGTTTTTTTCTTGTAGTTTGTAGATGGGAGATTCCCTCTGACCAGAGTGGGAGAGTATTGGCATTGAAATTTGGGAAAGTATATAATTTTTCTTGAGGTAGCTTTCAGGCTTGAAGTAGTGAGTTTTAAAAAATAACTTAAGAGGGCGGAGTCAACATGGTGGTGTGGGAAGACACCAAGTTAGCGTCTCCTCACAACTAGGGCACCTGCTGGCTGCTGGTGGGGACCCTGACGTCCAAGGAGATGGGAGGAACCCCCAAGTGAACCGGTAGGATGTTGGGGGACAGAGGGGGAAGGAGAAGTGGAGGCCAGGCAGGATTGGTGTCCCTGAGGCTGGGGAGATCAGGAGGGGCAGGCGGGAGGGGCCCTCCAGGAGGTGCGGGAGAGAAGTGGAGGGCGATTGCCCCACCCACTTGGGCATGGGGAGCCTGCTGGACTACCATATGAGGTCCCCTGCCCTCTGAGAACAGGGTTGGGGGGCACGCCTGGGCCCCTTCTGTTCCTTGAGCCTAAGCCCTGCCCCCCACAGCCCCCAGGGCCTTTTCCAGCCCTGTGGGTCCTCAACATAGGCCCTGCCCACTTGCCCAAACCTAGCCCTTGCTTAGGTCCCACCCTCCACAGCCAAGGCCTTTTCCCTGTTTTTTCTTTTTTTTTCTTTCTTTCTTTCTTTTTTTTTCTCTCTTCTCCCTCCTCCTCTTTTTTTACTGTTGTGGTTCCATTGTACCTTCCGGTTGTTGATTCATCTATATTTTTATTTTTATATTCTTTCTAACATATGTTAGTTTCCTAGTCTAATTTTATTTTTTACTTTGTTATTGTTCTCTCTCTCTTTTTTTTTTTTGCCACCCCACGTGGCTTGCGGGATCTTGGTTCATGAGCCAGGGACCGGGCCGAAGCTCCTGCGGTGGGAGCTCCATGTCAGAACCACTGGATAACAAATAACCTCAGACCCCAGGGAATAGTCATTGGAGTGAGGTCTCACGGAGTCCCTCATCTCAGCACCAAGACCCAGCTCTACCCGATAGCCTACAAACTCCAGCCTTGGAAGCCTCAGGCCAAACAACCAGTAAGACAGGATCACAATCCCACTCATTAAAAAAAAAAAAAATGAGACAGCCAAAAAATATGTCACAGATGAAGGAGCAAGGTAAAAACCTACGAGACCAAATAAATGAAGAGGAAATAGGCAATCTACCTGAAAAAGAATTCACAGTAATGATAGTAAAGATGATCCAGAATCTCAGAAATAGAATGGAGGCACGGATTGAGAAAATAGAAGAAATGTTTAACAAAGATCTAGAAGAACTAAAGAACAAACAAACAGATGAACAACACAATAACTGAAACGAAAAATACATTAGAAGGAATCAATAACAATAACTGAGGCAGAAGAACGGATAAGTGAGCTGGAAGACAAAATGGTGGAAATAACTGCTGAGGAACAGAATAAGGAAAAAAGAATGGAAATAAGACATTCTCAGAGACCTCTGGGACAACACTAAATGCACCAACATTCGAATTATAGGGGTCCCAGAAGAAGAAGAGAAAAAGAAAGGGTCTAAGAAAATATTTGAAGAGATTATAGTCGAAACTTCCCTAACATGGGGAAGGAAATAGTCACCCAAGTCCAGGAAGCACAGAGTCCCATACAGGATAAACCCTAGGAAAAACGCACCAAGACACATATTAATCAAAGTAACAAAAATTAAATTCAAAGAAAAAATATTAAAAGCAGCAAGGGAAAACAAAAAATAACATACAAAGGAACCCCCATAAGGTTATCAGCTGATTTTTCAGCAGAAACTATGCAGGCCAGAAGGGAGTGGCAGGGTATACTTAAAGTGATGAAAGAGAAAAACCTACAATCAAGATTACTCTACCCAGCAAGGATCTCATTCAGATTCGATGGGGAAATCAAAAGCTTTTCAGACAAGCAAAAGCTAAGAGACTTCAACACCACCAAACCAGCTTTACAACAGATGCTAAAGAAACTTCTCTAGGCGGGAAACACAAGAGGAGAAAAGGACCTACAAAACCAAACCCAAAACAATTAAGAAAATGGTAATAAGAATATACATAATAATAACCTTGAAAGTAAATGGATTAAATGCCCCAACCAAAAGACACAGATACAAAAACAATACCCATATAAAATGGGTCTGAATGGATACAAAAACAAGACCTATATATATGCTGTCTACAAGAGAACCACTTCAGACCTAGGGACACATACAGACTGAAGGTGAAGGGATGGAAAAAGATATTCCATGCAAATGGAAATCAAAAGAAAGCTAGAGTAGCAATACTCGTATCTGATAAAATAGAGTTTAAAATAAAGACTATTACAAGACAGAGAAGGACACTACATAATGATCAAAGGATCAATCCAAGAAGAAGATATGACAATTATAAATATTTATGCACCCAATATAGGAGCACCTCAATACGTAAGGCAAATGCTAACAACCATGAAAGGAGAAACCAACAGTAGCACAATAATAGTAGGGGACTTTTAACATTCCACTTAACACCAATGGACAGATCATCCAAACAGAAAATGAGGAAACACAAGCTTTAAATGACACAATAGACCAGATAGATTTAATTGATATTTATAGAACATTCCACCCCAAAGTGGCAGAATACACTTTCTTCTCAAGTGCACATGGAACATTCTCAGGATAGATCACATCTTGGGTCACAAATCAAGCCTCAGAAAATTTAAGAAAATTGAAATCATATCAAGCATCTTTTCTGACCACAATGCGATGAGATTGGAAATCAGTTACAGGGAAAAATCTGTAAAAAAACACAAATACATGGAGGCTAAACAGTGCTCTACTAAGTTACCAAGAGGTCACTGAAGAAATTAAAGAAGAAATAAAAAAAAAACATAGAAACAAATGACAACGAAAACACAATGACCCAAAACCTATGGGATGTAGCAAAAGCAGTTCTAAGAGGGAAATTTATAGCAATTCAGTCTCACCTCAAGGAAAATAAAAATCTCAAACAATCCACCCCTACACTTAAAACAACTAGAGGAAGAACAAAGAAAACCCAAAGTCAGTAGAAGAAAGAAATCATAGAAATCAGAGCAGAAATAAATGAAATAGAAACAAAGAAAACAGCAGCTAAGATCAATAAAACTAAAAGCTGGTTCTTTGAGAAGATACTTATCAAGAAAAAAAGGGAGAGGATGCAAATCAATAAACTTAGAAATGAAAAAGGAGAAATCACAACTGACACTGTAGAAATAAAAAGGATTATAAGAGACTACTACAAACAACTATATGCCAGTAAAATGAACAACCACGAAGAAATGGACAAATTCTTGGAAAGATACAATTTTCCAAGACTGAACCAGGAAGAATTAGAAAATATAAACAAACCTATCACAAAAAATGAAATTGAAACCGTAATTAAAAATCTTCCAACAAACAAAAGTCCAGGACCAGATGGCTTCACAGGCAAATTCTATCAAACATTTAGAGAAGAGCTAACACTGATCCTTCTCAAACTCTTCCAAAAAATTGCAGAGGGAGAAACACTCCCATATTCATTCTGTGAAGCCACAATCACCCTGATACCAAAACCAGCAAAAGATATCACACTATATATATATATATATATATATATATATATATAAATAAATAAATAAATAAATAAATAAAAAATATATATATATTTTTTATATATATAAAAAATTATAGACCAATATCACTGATGAAGATAGATGCAAAAATCCTGAACAAAATACTAGCAAACAGAATGCAACAACACATTAAAAGTTTCATGCAAAAAAAAATAATAATAAAAAGGTTCATGCACCATGATCAAGTAGGATTTATCCCAGGGATGCGAGGATTCTTCTGTATATACGTAGATCAATCAATGTGATACACCACATTAACAAATTAAGGAATTAAAACCACGTGATCCTCTCAATAGATGCAGAAAAAGCTTTTGACAAAATTCAGTTCAAAATTCATTTATGATAAAAAACTCTCCAGAAAATGGGCATAGAGGGAACCTACCTCAACATAATAAAGGCCATATATGACAAACCCACAACAGGCATCATACTCAGTGGTGAAAAACTGAAAGCATTTCCACTGAGATCAGGAACAAGACAAGGATGACCACTCTTGCCACTCTTATTCAACATAGTTTTGGAAGTCCTAGCCACGGCCATCAGAGAAGAAAAAGAAATAAAAGGAATACAAATTGGAAAAGAAGTAAAACTGTCACTGTTTGCCGATGACATGATATATACATAGAGAATCCTAAAGATGCCAGCAGAAGACTACTAGAACTAATCAGTGAATTTGGTAAGGTTGCAGGATACAAAATTAATGCATATAAATCTCTGGCATTCCTGTACATCAACAATGAAAAATCAGAAAGAGATATTAAGGAAACAATCCCATTTACCATCGCAACAACAACAAAAAAATACTTAGTAATAAACCTAAGGAGGCAAAAGACTTGTACTCATAAAACTATAAAACACTGGTGAAAGAAATCAAAGATGACATAAACAGATGGAGAAATATACCATGTGCTTGCATTGGAAGAATCAATATTGTGAAAATGACTATACTACCCAAACCAATCTACAGATTCAGTTTAATCCCTATCAAACTACCAATGGCATTCTTCACAGAATTAGAACAAAAAATTTCGCAATTCGTATGGAAACATAAAAGACCCCGAATAGCCAAAGCAATCTTGAGAAAGAAAAATGGAGTTGGAGAAATCAGGCTCCTTGACTTCAAACAATACCACAAAGCTACAGTAATCAAGAGAGTGTGGTACTCGCACAAAAACAGAAATATAGATCAACAGTACAGGATAGAATGCCCAGAGTTAAACCCACGCACATATGGGCACCTAATTTACGACAAGGGAGGCAAGAACATAAGAGTGGAGAAAGTACAGCCTCTTCAATAAGTGGTGTTGGGAAAACTGGACAGCTACATGTAAAAGAATGAAATTAGAACATCACCTGACACCATACACAAAAATAAACTCCAAATGGATTAAAGACCTAAATGTAAGACCAGACACTATAGAACTCTTAGAGGAAAACATAGGAAAAACACTCTTTGACATAAACCACAGCAAGATCTTTTTTGACCCGCCTCCTAGAGAAATGGAAATAAAAACAGAAATAAACAAATGGGACTTAATTAAATGTAAAAGCTTTTGCACAGCAAAGGAAACAATAAACAAGATGAAAAGACAACCCTCAGAGTGGAGAAAATATCTGCAAACGAAACAACAGACCAAGGATTAATCTCCAAAATATACAAACAGTTCGTGGAGCGCAATATCAAAATACAAACAATCCAATTAAAAACATGGGTGGAAGACCTAAATAGACATTTCACCAAGGAAGACATACAGATGGCCAAGAGGCATGTGAAAAGATGCTCAACATCACTAATCATTAGAGAAATGCAAATCAAAACTACAATGAAGTATCACCTCACACCAGTCAGAATGGCCATCATCAAACAATAAACGCTGGAAAGGGTGTGGTGAAAAGGGATCCCTCCTGCACTGTTGGGAATGTAAATTGATACAACCACTATGGAGAACAGTATGGAGGTTCCTTAAAAAACTAAAAATAAAGCTACCATATGACCCAGCAACCCCACTACTGGGCATATACCCTGAGAAAACCATAATTCAAAAAGAGACATGTACCACAGTGTTCATTGCAGCTCTATTTACAGTAGCCAGGACATGGAAGCAACCTAAGTGTCCATCGACAGATGAATGGATTAAGAAGATGTGGCACATATATACAATGGAATATTACTCAGCCATAAAAAGAAACGAAATTGGGTTATTTGTAGTGAGGTGGATGGACCTAGAGTCTGTCATACAGAGTGAACAAATACTGTATGCTAACACATATATATAGAATCAAAAAAAATGATGCTGATGAACCTAGTTGCAGGACAGGAATAAAGATGTAGTCATAGAGAATGGACTTGAGGACACAGGGTGGGAGGGCAAAGCTGGGGCAGAGTGAGAGTGGCATTGACATATATACACTACCGAATGTAAAATAGTTAGCTAGTGGGAAGCAGCAGCGTAGCACAGGGAGATCAGCTCGGTGCTCTGTGATGACCTAGAGGGATGAGATAGGGAGGATGGGAGGGAGGCTCAAGAGGGAGGGGATATGGGGACATGTGTATGCATATGGCTGATTCACTTTGTTATACAACAGAAACTAACAGTATTGTGAAGCAATTATACTCCAATAAAGATCCATTAAAAAAACTTAAAAATAATAAAAGCAATATTCATTATGAAAAATCTGCAAGAGGCCTAAGAAACAGTTACTTTTCCTACCATTTTTTTCAATTATGGTAAAATACACAACATAAAATTTACCGTTTGAACCATTTTTAAGTGTACACCTCAGTGGTTTTAAATACGTTCGTAATATTATGCAACGATCCCACCATCCATCTCCATAGCTCATTTCATCTGAAAAACTGAAATTCTATACCCATTAAACCCAAACTCCCCATTCGCCGCTCCCCCCAACTCCAGGCAACCAGCATCCTACTTTCTGCCTCTCTAATTTTGACCTTTAAGGAGTGTGTTTGAACCTCTAAAATCTGGACTTGATCGTTGGTGTGATCACTATATAAATATTCTTGATCTCACATACCTCCTTGCTCTCCATTTGAGCTTTATTGTTGGTTTGTTAATGTCATTTCCATTATAACCACCGTGAGTAGGTGCCTTTGCTGTAAGCAGACTGTTTGGGACATCGCAATACGTAAGTCATCTTTCGGAGGCTTCTTATCACTGTGGTCACTCCTTGAAAGGAATGGAATCAATACGGGCACCGGTAATTTCTACAAATGCTTTCATTTTTCTCAAGAATTCTATACCGAAGGGGATTAAATTAATGAATTTGAAAACACAAACCAAAATAATATTTTTTGTTTTATCCTCATCACTCTGCCTCAGCTTTCGTTGCACTTACATGCTTTTCCAGCAGATACACTAAATTCCCTTTGCGACTGGTTGCTTTTACTCAGTGGAAAGAAATTAACTTTAGGATATAATGTTCCCCTGAAAGACACATGGCTATCCTTATAGTCTCAGGTCTCTGCTTTCCATTTGCTGACAGTTTGCTTTTTCTGTGCCCAGCTTAGTTTCCTGAGGTGTTCTGGGTTTTCCCGTCAAATCCGACATGCACTTTTAGAAGGCCTCTCGGTCATGATGTGGAGAAGTGAAATGTAGACGTTTTTCTAGGGCTTGACTGTCATGTTTACCAGGCTATCAGGTTGCTCTTCGCACAAGTGAAACCACAGACGTAGTGTGTGTGTGTGTGTGTAAAGAGATTTTTCACTGAAAAAATATGGAAAAAAATCACTGAAAAGTATAATTCTTTCAAAGGAATGCTTGATCTGTATTTTGCCAACGTCAGCAAAACTATTGTATGTTTTAGCGCAGATAGCTTTTTAAAGAAAAGGCTCTACAGAGCACTGATACACAGACACACGGACAGACAGGACAGAAGATGACTTTGTGATCTCGTCGCTGTCCCGTGGGCCCAGTCTGTGTTCTCATCACACCTTCCTTGGGCTCTGGACTCTGAGCAAAGGCAGTTGCTGTTCCCGTCGGTCCGTCTGCCAGTATGTGCTTATCCCTTTGAGCAGACATCTTCATCCGACCTTCCCATCCGTGGGCTGCTCTGGCCTCCCTCTCTGTCCAGCTCTTTAGGGCCCTTCCTGGCTCCCCAGCAGCCCACTCACTTCCACACACGGCAGCGCAGGGATTAGCCAGTGGGGCCGACTGCACATTCATTCTTTCTGTCTATCTTTAAGCAAGTGCTTATAGGCCCTTGTTTTCTGTTTTTTTAAAAAATATTTATTTATTTATTTAGACTGGGCCAGGTCTTAGTTGTGACATGTGGACTCTTAGTTGTGGCATGTGGACTTCTTAGTTGCGGCATGTGAACTCTTATTTGCGGCATGCATGCAGGATCTTGTTCCCCAGCCAGGAATCGAACCAGGGCCCCCTGCATTGGGAGCACGGAGTCTTGCCCACTGGACCACCAGGGAAGTCCCTAGGCCCTTGTTTCATGGGCTTCTTTATTGTACTGGTCTCCCTCGAGCAATTTGTCTGCAGTTACTTCTCTCCATCCCTGTCCTGGGAGGCTGAGTTGTTGGGTGGGAGATGGGCGGAGCACGTCCAATGCCAGTTTGCATCTGATCTTCCCTTCTGTTTTCACGTGGGAAGTACAGTAACGTTTGCCATGTTTTTCAGACACATGTGCTCGGACATCAGGAGTATTCGTCACCGCTGTTCCAGGTGCCAAGGACTTCAGGTCGGGAGCCCTTGGCTCCTCCTGGGAACCTCGCGCACCGGGGGCTGCCGGGCGCCGGGCTGGCCTACCCTGCCAGCTCCACGGAAGACCTCCAGCCCAGCCACTCCTCAGCCTCTCTCATCAAAGCTATCCGCGAGGAGCTGCTCCGGCTCTCCCAGAAGCAGACCACCGTGCAGAACTTCCACAGCTGATCGGCCCCACCTTGCAGATTTGCCAAGTATCCGCTTCCCGTGGAAGCAAGACTAAAAGGAAATCAACTGAGCAGGTGTCTGGAAGAGGACAAGCATCTCCTGGGCTGAGGGCCCAAGTAAGGGAACAAGTTGCAATTGTAAGAGATGCCATAAGTCACGTGACAGCTCATGATGCTTTTAATACGTTGGCAATTTTGTGACCACCTGGGTTCAGTTGAAATGTATGTACTTTTGGCTAAAAGCCAGCAGCACTTCACGAAAGACGAACCATGATTCTAAGCTAATGAAGTGACTAAGTTAGTCTCTCTTTTAAAGGTGAAAGATGAAAATGTGTAGATGGTGTAGGGATTAAAGGAATCTAGTATTTCCGTGGGAAGATGTGATTCAGACTGGTTTGTACAATGAACCTGCTGCTTTGTTTTCTGAGGAAAGAGAGTTGAAGACATTCACAACTTAATTTCCCTCTTTTCCTCCATAGGAACTTATTTTAATAGTAATATTAACAACATGAATAGTAAGACTGTTTGGGAATTTAAAGAGCTACTAGTGAGAAACCAAATGCTAGATTGTAGAGCCTGATGATTCCAAACGAAGCCATCGACTGCATTTTCCTTCTACTTCCGGTGCTACAGCTCCAAGAGCCCTTCACGTCGTCTGTGAAATGCAACTTTGGCTTTCTCAGTGGAAGGATATGTGGAAGGTTTCATTTTGTTCTAGAAAGGGGGACAAAAAAAGCCTCCCAAAATGGAAAAAGCTTAATATTTATTTGGTTTTTCAAAATACATATCAAAGTTTAGATTTACATTCTTAATTGTATTTGTGGTTTGTGAATCGGACACATGCAACTGCTCATTGCATCTCATTTGAGTACATGTCTTCATCCAGGCCAGGCCTAAAGAAAGAGGCTTTCAGGAGGTCCTGATGGATCCTTGCACTTTGCTGATGAGTTGCTCCCAAATTATGTTTGAATGAGAAATCTTACATAAGCAAAAATGATCTGTCAAAATTCCTAGGACCACTGAATGGTTGGTTATCCACGGATGCATTCACGGTAATCACATTCCCTGTGTTCGAGACCTGGAAATGAAACTGAGTTCCGTTCAGCCTCTTCGTAATGAGTCAAGAAAGGAAAGAAGAGCTTTGAGACCACGAGGGAGAAAAATGTTCCTTCTAATTTCTGATTCTATTGTCCCTGACTCCGTCTAGTGACTGTTAAAACCGTCTTTGGGCCCAACAGAGGGGTCCTCCCACTTGAGATTGACCCCTGAAGGAAACATGTCTCCCCTTCCCAAAGTGGAGTAAGGAATAGAGTAACAAGGGCTGTTCTGTTTTCTGGGACCTGAGTGAAATGAAGAAGAAAAACAGACTTAGAATTTCCATGAATCCTTTTTTAGTAGATCAACTAATATCTTTAATTAAATAACAGATACACAGGCAGAACACGGGGTTGTGACTGGTCAAAATCTGTGTATCTGTGTCAAATTTTAAGAACCCTGAAGCAGCTAAAACGGGTTCCTAAAGTGTAATCATTGGGTTTTCAGAGTCATGTTTCAGCCCTTCCTTAATTAAGCCTGTTGTATAGACCCAGAGTCTCGCAATCCAGGGGAAGTTGGTTCTGGGAAATTAAAATGTAGCCATTTTTCATCTTTGCCCCTCTGAAAAAGGGGGCGTGCAGGAGGACAAGTCTCTTGAGGATGCTAAATAAAGGAATGGGAACTCCTTTTTAGGCGACCCTCACAGGCTCCAAAGAACGGGGGAGAGAAGACCCCGATCTGGGCTTGATTCTTACCTCTTGGTCTTGGTTAAATACCAGACTTGCCCAGAGTGGAGATTCTCCTTGCATGTCATTCAAAAATACCAGGTTTCTTGAATGTGTAATTAAGAATTTCAGAGATCCAAGCAGCATTTTATCATGGACACCTTACGGTGAATTCAGATTGAGTGCCAGCTGATGGGGTAAATGCTGGCCCCTCTCCTCCCATTCTGCTCTTTGTCCTCAGTGTTCACACGCAGATTGTACGAACATGATTACCTCCTTAGTACATGGCAGGAATGGGCCTCTGTTTTAAATGGGGCTGCAGTAGCAGTTTTGATGCCTTTCAAACTAGCATAAGGAGATTCTACCTGTATTTTTCTTCTTAGAACCGATACACTTTTAAACCGACGTCAAGACCAAAGATGACGTGGAATAAACAACCGCTGATGTGTGGTGGGTGTGAGCAGGCCGGTGGGATCCCCGGCACTCTTGTGTTGGCCATAAAGCATACTCAGTTTGCACTCAGTTTGACCATCACGAGACTCAGAACAGACTAGCTGTCATGGGGAGCACCACTCACTGAACGGAATCTACGTAACGAAAGGTCCTCGTGGCAGTCACGCGTGGCTCTGGAGTTCCATTTATTGAAACACCACCAAATGAAAAGTTAAATTTTACGTCTGTTCTTTTTTCCTCTTTGAAAAGTTCTAGTGGTAATAACGAGCTATAAATGTGAGTCAGAGTTTTAGAGACGATTGTTTGGAGAAATGATCATTTTCAGAATCTACACAATCACTAACTAGCTGTGTCAGGTCCCTTCTCTAAGCCTCATTTTCCCCATCAGCCAAACGAGAACAGGCCTCCCCTGCCCACCTCCCAGGAAAATTCTCATTGAGAGAATCAGATGTGGTCACACGTGCACACGTCCCTTGAGGAGGGAGCACAAAGCACCGTGAGAATGTAGACTATCTGTGTGATTGCGGTGGGAGGGCTGACCTGGTCTGCTGTGGCCTCCCAGTGAGCGAGTTCCCGTGGAGGGAACCAGAGGAAAACTAGAGGCCCCGTGTGACTCCGCTTCCTCTCTCCTGCTTTGCTTTAAATTCACTTCCTTCACCGTTAACCCTCAATTATCATGCATCTTCCTGCTCCTGGCACCAAATAAGTCAGTAGGAGCCCTGCCTTCTGAGATCTTAGAATCTGAATCAGACAATACCCATGGCTATAGAAGATGGAAGAAAAGGAAAAATAATGTGGTTTAAACATCAGTAAGATTCACCGAAAGGACACAAGTGCATTATGCACTCAGAAGGAGGAATGGAAGTTGCACATGGGGAAACAGTGGGACCTTGGGGAGAACTCAATGTCAGAAGCTACTTTAAGGAAGACAGGAGCTTCCCAGGCGCATGGTGAGATGGTGTGGGAAGAGCCGGATGGAGAAAGTGGGTGAAGCTGCCGTTGAAAATAACCTTGATCCTGATCTGCTCCGATATGGGGACGAAATCCCTAACTGCACGGTCGAGGGAGTTTTATAAGAGGAGGAAGTGATGCTATGAGGATACATTTGCAGGAATACAGCGAGAAAATGACCAGGCTTGGGAAGAAGGTCGGCGGAGGAAGAGACCCGTTCTGAAGGGGAGGGGAGAGTCCCAGGAACTGCTGGATGACCAATGTCAAGTGTGAAAATAGTGAGACTTCCACCGAGGTCTACTGCTTAGAGCAGATCTCAAGGGTCAGCCATTCGGCCACATTTAATCCTTTGTGGAGCATAGGTGGGTTATAAATAAATATATTTGACTTCTTTACAGCTGCCTACACATTTTCCTCCAGATTATACTTAATTTCAGAGCGTGTTTTCTTTTTGGTGGTACGTGGCTTTTGAGCAGCAGACTTGAGCTGTTTTTTGCCAACCAGATTTTTCAGGGTGTGAGGCCTGTGACGCAGGGCACAGGTGAAGGGACACCTGGAGGCTTCGGGCTGAAACAGGTAATTCTGTGCTTTATGGGCTTCCTGTTGAACTGTGTACAGGGTCAGCGTTTACTGCGTTTGCACAACTTAGTGCTCCAGTGACCAGACCAGTCGCTTGGACACTGATTTGCATTTGCAGCACTTCAGGAGTTAATCATTAAATACACTTCTCTATCCCTTTCATACGAGATTCCTAGACATGAATGAATCTGTTGGTTGGAAGGAGAGCTGGTTAAGGTTCTGGGTGGGTGGGCAGGGGGCTCCAGTGTTAAGTACCACGCCCGCTTTCACTGTAGATGTTTTAGCCATTTCATTTCTACCTCCAGAGCAAGTCCCCAAAGCCAGTCTCCAGAGCCCACCTTTGTTCCAGGCAGGAGCGTGAAGAAGTCTGCTTCTGTGCCTGCACGTAGACCATTTGAACACAAACCACGTTTTCTGGGTTTTTTTTTTCAAAGCACGTTTTGATGGGATGGTAACTTGAACTTCATTTTTACGTTTAATCCAGTACCGTCATGGATATTCTCGTAACAGGTGAGAGGCGTTTCTCTGAGCAACTGCTGTAACACACTTATACTGTATTAGGCTTACACTTGTTACCTAGCGTACAAGGAGTGTGTGCATTTCAGGTTTCTTTTGATATCCTTGGTGATGTTCATTGTTTAAACTAGGACTCCTTTCTCTAATTTTATGAAAAAGACTTGAAAACCGAAACCTCACGGTACGATCCTCATTCCATGCTGTGTGTGTAACAGAACACTTGACAATTTATCTTAACACGCAGCAGCATTGACATTTAGGAAAAGAATATCAGATGCCTTGGAAACACGAAACCAAGTTGGGAACCAGTGAGCGAGTGAAAGAAGGGAGGAATGTCTCCCTCTGAGGCACTCTGTCCAAATTCCTTTCCCACAGGGTAGATACTCATGCAGGCTCTTTGCTTTTCCTTCTTCCTCTAGGTTTTTCTGCTCTAGGGCCACTTCACATTTAAAGAAAGAGTGGATAAGTAGAAGGGACAGCGAAAATTGAAGTGATTTGGGTCTCGAGGTCCCTGATTCCACGGAATCTTTATGGACAATTTGGAACGTCATGAATAGCCCCTTCTCATGTCCAGCAGATTCCCAGCATTCATAACTTGACCCCATAAGTGTGCAAGGTCGGAAGAGTACAGGGCCAGCTTCTAGCTGGGCTCCCTGTACTGTTCCTCCTGCAGATGTGGGGAAGGAGGAGGGGGCACTAGGGGGAACAGAGGCTCCACCAATGGGCTCGGTTGCTCTAAGCAGCAGAGGGTTAATTTCAGAAAAGGGGAGTAGAAACTCTCCACTTTGCCCTCCTCCGGACCACAGCCTAGGGAGCATGGGGATTGGGCGAGGCTCGCCCTTACGGGAAAGGCTGCTTAGCCGAGCCGCTCTGAGATGCCCACTTGTCTCCTCCGACGTTGTCAATGCCCATGTCCTTATGACTCTTCCTGCACCCTCATTCCTAGATTATGAGTATTAATGTACAAAAATATGCAGAGTAAATTGAGGGCACTCGTGGGCTCAATACTGCAGTTTGAACTTGACAATCATGGTTTGCTGGTCTCAAACGGGCCCTTAAATTTCAGTATGGGTACATGATTTAGTAATCGAACCCTCCCTTCTTGCTGGTTATGTTTCTACCCTTCAGTTAGCTGCACTGTTTTCTAATGTGCTGTAGAGTTTTTGAGATAATTTATGCAAGTGTTTGGTTTCCATGTTTACAATTTATACAGCTTTCCTAGCATTTTAAATGGAAATGTCAATAAATGCTATGAATTGGTGTCAAGTGAGATTTTCTGTTTATTTCCTTTGCAACATGATAATTCTCTCATTTGCAAAATGTGAAAGTTGTGTGAGATGTTTTTCTCTAATTTTCATGTCCCTCATGAGAACACCTAGTACTTTCATCTTCCGAAGAATTAAGTTGAAAGCAGTCTATTCAGTGTGTGGAATTTGCAGAATTGTCACTCACATTGGTTGGTGCCACTCCTTTCTACTCAACTGTTTTGCTTTACGGCTCCCCACTAATCAAATTGATGCTTCCATTAAGAGCAGATTCATTTTGGAATTAAAAGATTAGGACTACAGTCTAGAAAGATAACTGAGAAGATCGACGTTTGTATAATCTTGAAAGGTAATAGGGTAAACCTGGAGTTGTTTATGAAACTCAAGAAAATAACCCCTTGAAACTGAGAAAAACAAGAGGAACTACAAAACACAGTGGAACACAACAAAGGAATGAAATGTGGAAACCTGGATAGGATTCTAGAACAACAAAAGTTATCAGTGGAAAAAATGGTGAAATCCAACATACAGTCTATAGTGTAGTTAGCAGTATCGTACAGAGGTTCATTTATTGATTCTGCTAACTTTAATATTAGGGGAAGCTATGTAAAAGGTATACAGAAACACTCTATTTTTGCAATTTTTCTCTAAATCTAAAATTAATTGAAAATTTAAAAACTAGTCTGGTACAGATAAAGCCCATAGGCCCCTGCAGAGGCTAATAAGAGCCTGCTGTGGGCATCCATGACCCAGAACTTGCCTTGCTTCTCAAGGCAGTCAGCTCCTGCTGAAGTGGAAACCACAGTTAACAGTTGCAAGTCTTGGCAGAAAATAAGCCTTCATGAAGGAAAGTTCACAGGATCAACCCAAAGGAGAATTTGAATCTAAAAATTAGAGAAAGACCACTATGAAGAAACGAATGTGTGTTTCGGCTGTTTACAGAGGTTAAAACAAAACAAAACAAAACAAAAAACAGAAGGACAGGATAACAGGAAAGTTTAAGCACATTTGAGAAAACCAAAAATTAATCCTTGAAAGAAAAATAAAGGGATTTAAAAACATACATATATTCACACAGTGGTGTCAGATACTCCAATATTTTAGACGTAGCTTAAGAAATATAATAGTTTTAATATATCTTTATATTATGTTTTAATAAGTATACTTCAGATTAAAACCAAAAACACTGTGGACTACGTGGTACACCTCGTTCCCCTAAGAGATCTTACATGCTCGAAATGTAAAAAGGTTCAAAATGGTGGAAGAACAAGGAGTTAGGAGGAGCAGCTAAGGCTTAGGAGGAAGGTCAGGCTGGTCCCACACCCAGAGCCTGACCACTGGGTTGACGTGAATGTTAACTTAAACCACAGTTGGCATTTCTTGTCCCTCTTTCTCTTCCACATTGCACCTGCCAAGCACGGTTTAAGGAAAAAGCAAACAAGGAACAATAACAAGAGAGATCCTTTGGTCCAGTGCCTGGGTTAGATAATTAATGAAATGTTTTTATTGTTGTTGGACTGTGCACTATTTATGCAGTAACTTTCTTCCTCTAAAGATCTCCGACACCTTCCTTGCTACACCCACCTGGGGGAATAATTAGAGGTGGTGTGTGTTTGATCTCTCTGGTGTTGGGAGACTGCAAAAATTGTAGTCACAATTCTACGTAACCCATATTCATGTAGTTAAACTACTACGTGTCATATTTGTGCCAAAGGATAGCATTACAGAAGCATGAAACAACGTATCTGGAAAGCTCCCATTGTAAAGTTGTTTTAGAGTGACTGGTTCCTAGGTGGTTACATCAGTACCCTGAAACTACGCATTAGTGTAAGTATTTAGACTTTGATTCTGTAATGTGATGATACGCCTCAAATCAGTGGTGTCTTTCATTCAGCATTTTACAATTCTGAGATTGTTCTAAAGAAAACAGTACAAAGGAGCCGGTATGTGTTTAGAATGCTGTTTTACATTTCCCTGCTACTGTTCTTTCTGGATTCCTTGCAAGACAAGTTTAGGAGTAAAGTTCTTGAAAAAAGATGTAATTAACCAAATTTAAATAAGAACATCATATTTTTGGGTTGGCCAAAAAGTGCCTTCGGTTTTTAAGTAAAAATAAAACACATTTTTCATTTTCACCAAGAACTTTATTGAACAACGTATTCACCCTTTTGTTCCACTACCTTCTGCCATTTTCCAAGCAACTTCATAATTCCATCTTCCCAAAACTTTTTATCTTTTTGAGCAGAGAACTGTTCCAGGTGCCTTTACAGTCTTCCAGGGAATTGAAATTTTTTCCATTAAGAGAATTTTGTAAAGACCTAAATAAATGGAAATCCGAAGGTGAAATGTCTGGTGAATACGGCAGATGAATCAGAACTTCCCAGCCAAGCTGTAACAGTTTTTGCCTGGTCATCAAAGAAACGTGCAGTCTTGTGTTATTCTGATGGAAGATTATGCGTTTTCTGTTGACTAATTCTGGACGCTTTTCGTCGAGTGCCGCTTTCAGTTGGTCTGACTGGGAGTAGTGCTTATTGGAATTAATCATTTGGTTTTCTGGAAGAAGCTCGTAATAGAGGACTCCGTTCCAATCCCACCGTATACACAATATCACTTTCTTTGGATGAAGACCGGCCTTTGGTGTGGTTGGTGGTAGTTCATTTCACTTGCCCCACAATCACTTCCATTCCACGTTGTTGTACAGTATCCACTTTTCATCGTCCGTCACAATTTATTTTAAAAATGGAACGTTTTCATCACATTTAAGGAGAATCACATGTGGAAATACAGTCAAGAAGGTATTTTTCGCTTAACTTATGTGGAACCCAAACATCAAAGCAATGAACATAACCAAGCTGGTGCAAAAGATTTTCAATGCTTGATTTGGATATTCTGAGTCTGTCGGCTGTCTCCCGCGTGGTATAACGTTGATTGTTTTCAGTTAATGTCTTGATTTGATGGCTCTCAACTTCAACTGGTCTGCCCGACCTTGGAACATCGTCCAGCGAGAAATCTCCAGCACGAAACTTTGCAAACCACTTTTGACATGTTCGATCAGTCACAGCACCTTCCCATACACTGCACAAATCTTTTTGTGTGTTTCCGTTGCATTTTTACCTTTCTTGAAATAATAAAGCATAATATGTCGAAAATGTTGCTTTTTTCTTTCATCTTCAATATTAAAATGGCTACACAAATATTCACCAATTTTAATAAGTCTTTTTTAAAATGCATGTTCATATGACAGCTGTCACACTCTAACAAAATTGTTTTGAATGAAAAAGACAGCTAAGTGCTACTAGAGCCATCTTATGGAAAAAAACGAACGAACCTTTTGGTCAACCCAATACTATAGGTAGCCCATTAAACCTAATCTATTTAATTTTACCTTTTCTGGAAAAATTCAGATTAGCAAAAAAGGAAATAAAAACCTCTATATCTCCACCATCAGAGATATTGCAATCCAAATTTTAATTAAAAAATTTAAATCTCAGCCAATTTAGTCTTTTTTTAAAAACTTTTTATTTTATATAGACGTATAGCCAATTAACAATGTTGTGATAGTTTCATGTGCACCGCAAAGTGACTCAGCCATACGTATACAGGTGTCCATTCTCCCCCAAACTCCCCTCCCATCCAGACAGCCACTTTAATCTTGTTTGTTGATTGGGACTGATCACGATGATTTGCTTTCTAATTGATCTTCTAATTAAATAGATTAGGTCAGGAAGAGGGCAAAAGGATTAGAACTGGTGCGGGATGTAATCTGGGAAGGAGGATGGGGGAATGTGTCTGGGATTCTTCAGCTGCTGGAGGGAAATGGCACCATGACCTTGAGAACCCCACCCCTTTGTGGCTAATTCTGTACTCCACTGGGGGGCACTGGCCGATTGACCTCCTGACATATTTCATGGCATTTTGCAGGGACTTCCCAGTGCTTGTAGCTGAAATAGAGGACTTCATGGACAGGGAGGCTGGGTCCAGAAAGCCATATTCCTTTTCTAGCCTCGGCTTTAACGCAGGTAACTTAAAAGCTTCTGCACACTGCCTTGGGGGGACCATTGTGAAAAGTGTTTGCCTCGATGTCTTTCCCTTTACCGGCACACACATCAACTTTCCATAACGCATTTCCTGCCCAGGCTGCCTACCTCTTTCTCCCGCACCAGGAGTAACATCTCAAGTATTTCTGCAGGGTCAAAAGTCTGCTTTGGCCTATGACAAAGTCCTCCGTGTCTCAACCCCTTTCTGGATAATTAAGGTTTCTGTCTTCTGAGGTTACTGTCCCCTGGACCTCAGAAGTTAGGGTTTGTATGCTCTTCACATCAATGAGTTCAGAGTGACTTACTGAATTTGATAATGCCTCAAAATGTAGAAGGATGGTATTGTGATGGGTGGCAGTCAGAATTACAAATGATATTGATAAGCTAAAACAGAGGCAAAGAACATCAACAAAGTTTCATTTATTCCTACTAAATTTACCTACATGTCTATTTTTATTTGCTAAATATGGCAACCTTAAAATTATGGATACCAGACATGTTGTGCACTGATGGGAGTGGCCCATGGAGTGAAGACAGAGAGGAGAGTGAGAAGGGCTGGGATTCAGAGGATAATGGGGGAATTGGTGTTCAGAGGAGCAGGGATATTTCCCATTGTGCAAGGAGGGAAAACAGAACACAGCCCAGATTCATGTCAGTCTGTAGAGATGCGAAAACTGACAACCTTTCTGCTTCTGAGAAAAATTGATTTCAAGTGAATATGTTACCATTTCTTTAGACTTATTAGCTTAGGGTTTTTTTTAATAGGCAGCAAAAATATTATTTCACGGTAGATTGTCTAATTTTGTGCTTTTTAAAAGACGAACTCTGCTTCATTTTCCATGGCTAGAAAGATACATTCAAATTAATAGTGTCTGTTATTTGGGGTAACATAATGACTGAGTGACACGGAGCTATTTCTTCTCTTTAATTTGTTATGGCCCAGAATATAGTCTATCTTGGTGAGTATTCCATGTGAGTTTGAGAAGAATGTGTAATCTGCTGTGGTTGGATGGAGTAGTCTATAAATGTCAATTAAATTCAGTTGATTGATGGGGCTGTTCTGTTTAACTATGTCCTTACTGATTTTCTGCCTGATGGGTTTGTCAGTTACTGATAGAGGGGTGTTGAAGTCTCCAGCTATAATAGTAGATTCATCTGTTTCTCCCTGCTGTTCTATCAGTTTTTGCCTCACATATTTTGTTGCTCTGTTGTTAGGAGTATACACATTAAGGGTTGTTATATCTTCCTGGAAAATTGGCCCCTTTATCATTTTATAATGCTTCTCTTTATCCCTGATAAATTTCCTTCTCTGAATTCTGCTCTAAAATGAACATAACTATGCCAACTTTCTTTTGATTAGTGCTAGCATGGTATATCTTTCTCCATCCCTTTACATTTAATCTATCTATGTCTTTATATTTAAAGTGGGTTTCTTGTAGACAATGTATAGTTGGGTCTTGGTTTTTTTTCTATCTATTTTGATATTCTTTTAATTGGTTTATTTAGACCATTCACATTTTTTTTGAATTTTATTTTATTTATTTTTTTATACAGCAGGTTCTTATTAGTCATCAATTTTATACACATCAGTGTATACATGTCAAGGCCATTCACATTTAAAGTGATTGTGGACATGTTTGCCATATTTGTTACTGTTTTCATTCATTGATTGTGTTGTTTCTGTATTTTTTGTTTTTTTCTGCCTTCTCTAGTTTTATGAACATTTTATATCATTCCATTTCTCTCCTCTCTTAACATTTCAAGTTTTCTTCTCTTTTTATTCTTTTAAGCAGTTGCCCTAGAGTTTGCAATACATATTTATGACTCATCCAAGTCCACTTGCAAATAACACTATACTGCTTCACAGGTGATACAAGTACCTTATAACAGAGTTTCAGCTCTTTACAAGTTTTACTGAAGCTGGAAAACATGGTGGTATTTAATTCACAATTAAACACATATGCACGTGCTACCCAGACATACATATTCCCCTGTATTTTGTTGCCTGAGGTTACTATGCAGCTTATTCAAGCAGCTCTCAACATTTGGGTGAAATTCCTTCCAGACTTTTCCATATGCCTCCTATTTTACCTAGTTGAGGGATATACTCTATATACAATTTTTTATTCTGTTTTCTTTCTTAAGCATTGTCATAAACATTTTCCCATGTCACTGAAGACCTATTTTTACCCATCATTTAATGTCTATATCGACATTTTCCCCCAAATTCTTGTATAATTCTTTGTCTTATAGCTTCCATGTATCTGAGTTAATTTCTTTACTAAAAACATTTTTTCCTTTGCAACTTGATTGTATTTGTTCCTTTGTAAAGTTTTGTGGTCGGCACTTGCATTCCCTTTAACTCTTCAACAGAAGAATTCTGGTTCCTTCACCATTCTCACTTAAATATGAAAAGTGTAATTAGTTATGGAGGTGGAACTCATAGAGATCAGTGTGTCAGCCTACTGGGGTGAGGCACCCCTTCTGGGTTGCAGACTTCTCATTGTATCCTCACATGGCGAAAGGGATTATATATATATTTATATTTATTTTTTTTTTTTGCATAATATTCCTCTCTGTGCATCTACCATAATTTAACCATTCCCCCAGTGTTTAACATTTGGTTGTTTCTAATGTTTTGCTCTTGTACATAATGGTGTGCTAAATATCTTTGTGTATAAACTGTCTAATTTTCAGATCCTTTCCTTAGAATAAATTCCTAGAGGTGGAATCACTGAGGTGAATGGTCTGAATAGATTTAAAGGGTCTTATTCCATATTATCAATTATTTTTCAGAAATCCTGGGCCAATTTATATCCCCAAGGTCCACTTTGAGAATACATTTCATTGTACCCTCACCAGTGTTGAGTCATAGAGTATTTTTATATATACTTAATATTTTATAATTTGACCAATAAAAATTTTCTGCATACTTTTCATAGTTATCATTTTACATCTATATAATATTCCATAGTCGTATTATCTTTCTTTGACCTTGTTCTTTGATATTTAGTATTCTTTTCTCAGTAGGTTCCGTTATCTAAAATAGCAAATTACTGGAAACAGCTACTACTTTCCCAGATTATTTCCTAAGCTTTTTTTTCCTTTGAATTATTATGTTTTCAATATACGTGGATTTTAAGGGGCTCTTTCTTTCTTTTTTAAAAAAAATTTATTTATGTTTGACTGCGTTGGGTCTTTGTTGCAGTGTGCGGGCTTTCTCTAGTTGTGGTGAGCGGGGGCTACTCTTCGTTTCGGTGCGTGGGCTTCTCATTGTGGTGGCTTCTCTTGTTGGGGAGCACGGACTTTAGGTGTGTGGGCTTCAGTAGTTGCAGCACAGGGCTCAGTTGTTGTGGCTCGTGGGCTCTAGAGCACAGGCTCAGTAGTTGTGGCGCATGGGCTTAGTTGCTTCGTGACATGTGGGATCTTCCCAGGCCAGGGATTGAACACGTGTCCCCTGCATTGGCAGGCGATTCTTAACCACTGTGCCACCAGGGGAGTCCTAAGGGGCTCTTTCGTAGTGCAATGAACATCATTTCCTGGAGGTCACCAAGCAGACAGGTCATCTTTCTTGAGGTATGTTAAATGCATGTGTGTGTGTGTGAGAGAGAGAGGAGATAAAATCTGTTGGCCTCTAAGGTCCCTTCCAACTCCGATTCTGCGACTCATTACATTGTCCCAGTATCCCAGGCAGTCTTGCTGATGAGGACTTAAAGCAGAGAATTCCAAGCCTGGAGAAGATCAGATTTATTATTATTAATATTTTTAATCCAAGCTGAGCTACTTAGAGTGATGTGACTTAGGTCCGCTTACATTGTCTCCTTGAGTTTCACTGAAACCCACAGATGCCCGTAAAAATAATTTATGTAGATAACATTAAATGGTAAGCTAAACATCTCCGGGCAAAAATTTTTTAAATATTGTCACATTGTACACCTTAAATATATACAATTTTTGTCAATTATACCTCAAGGAAGCTGAAAAAAATGTTACCATCCTCAGACCATCATGGAGGTCTGATTTGCCTTACATGCGCAGATCTTATCCACCTGGCTCCCTGCCAACCCCACCCTAACCTCTCACCCCCAGAGTTCTTCAAAGGGAATTGCCCTTGGGAAGCAGGAAGTGAGAGGTTTGTTTGTGCCTGTTGAGCTGGCTGCCTTCCACGTGGCTTTATCCAGAGATGGGCTGGAAGGCTGACAACTCTGAATGCAAATTGGAGATGTTGGGGTACCCTGGGAGGTTCTGTCTGTCCCCTGGAAAATTTAACTCTTGCAGGGGTATATCAAGTCTGTGGAAATTATTTTAATATATTAAAAATGATTCTTAAGGGGCAGAGTCAAGATGGTGTACTAGGAGGACCCAGAATTCACGTCTCCTCACCATTAGGGCACCTAGCAGGCACCAGTGGGGGACCACGGACACCTAAGGGGATGGGAGGAACCCCCAGCGACCAGGTAGGACGTGGGGCATGGGGGGTAGTGAAGGGGGAGGAGAAGTGGAGGCAGGCTGAGACTGGAGCCCCTGAGGGGTGGCTGGGGGAGGGGAAGGGATCCCACACCCAAAGGAGGAAATTGGGGAACCATTGGGAGGGCAGGGGATCAAAAGGGAGCATGGCCAGGTTTCCCTTGCCCACTGGGGCCCCCAGGAACCTACTGAGATCCCGGGCCTGATCCTCTGCCCACTGAGGCCCTCTCCAGCCATGCAGGTCCTGAGGGAATGGGAGAGAGGGAAGGGGGGAGCAAAAGTAAAGGCCGGACCTCTGGGACAGCACCCCTGAGGGGCGACTGGGGTAGGGGAGGAGTTCGTACACCCAGCAGGACCCACCCAAGGTTAGGTGTCCAGCAGCGACCAGGGAGACCCTGGGGGAGATGGTGGGGGAGGGGCGCAAAGGAACAGAAGGGAACGGGACCAGCCTTTCCCTGTCCACTTCGGCACCGGGGAAGCCTATTGGGCTCTGGGGCCTAATCCTCTGCCCTCGGAGCTCCCTCCTGCCACATAGAGCCCAAGCCCCGCCCCTACACCCCACCTAGGGCCCTACCTCTATACTCAGAGACCCCCTGTGAGACCCCCTCCAACCTGCTGGGCCTAAAGCCCACCCACACACCCTCACTCAGGGCCCTATCTCCAAACTCCAGAACTCCACACTCCAGAGGCCCTCCCTTCCACCTGCTGCCTCTCTCCTTCTGCACAGGTCCTGAGCCTAGGCCCTGCCCCATGCCGCTGAAACGTCACTCCCTGCACCTGCCTAGGTCCCACCCCACCCTAAACCCTGCCCCTGCCTAAGTTCCACCCCTGCCTAAACTCCGCCCCCATAGCCAAGGCACTTCTTTTTTCTTTTCTTTTTTCCTCTTTTACATTGGGGTTCTGTTTTACCTTGTTGATTCACTGTTGTTGATTCTTTTATATTTTTATTTTTCCTAATCTTTTATTTTTCTAATTTTACTTTATTCTTTATACTTTGTTAGTTATCTCTCCTTTTGGCTTGCTCCCCCCCCACCTTTTTTTTTTTTTTTTTCTGTTGTGGTTTTATTTTACCTTGTTGCAGTTGTTTCAATTATAGTTTTATTTTCCTAATATATTTTTTATCTTTCTAATGTTATTTTCTTTTTTATTCTTTGATATTGCACTGCTCCTTTTTTCTTTCTTTCTTTCTCTCTTTTTTTTTTTTTTTACCGTGCCACAAAGCTTGCGGGATCTTTGTCCCCTGGCTGGAAGTCGGGCCTGAGCTCCTGTGGTGGGAGCTCCGAGTCCAAACTGCTGGACTAACAGAGAACCTCAGACTCCAGGGGATATTAATCAGAGTGAAGCCTCCCAGAGGTCCTCATCTCAGCACCAAGACCCAGCTCTATCCAGCTGCCTACAAACTCCAGTGCTGGACTTCTCAGGCCAGACAACCAGTAAGATAGGAATACAGCACCACACATCAAAAAAAAAAAAAGAAAGAAACGACAAAAAAATATGTTGCAGATGAAGTAGCAAGGTAAAAAGACCAAATAAATGAAGGCAAAATAGGCAACCTTCCTGAAAAAGAATTCAGAGTAATGATAGTAAAGATGATCCAAAATCTCGGAAACAGCATGGGGAAAATACAAGAAACCTTTAACAAGGATCTAGAAGAACTAAAGAGCAAACAAACGGTGATGACCAACACAATTACTGAAATTAACAATACTCTAGAAGAAATCAATAGCAGAAGAACAGATAAGTGAGCTGGAAAATAAAATGGTGGAAATAACGTCCAGGCAGCAGAATAAAGAAAAAAGAATGAAAAGAATTGAGGACGGTCTCAGAAACCTCTGGGATAACATTAAATGCACCAACATTTGAATTATAGAGGTCCCAGAAGAAGAAGAGAAAAAGAAAGGGTCTGAGAAAATATCTGAAGAGATTATAATAGAAAACTGCCCTAATACGGGAAAGGAAACAGTCAATCAAGTCCAGGAAGCACAGAGAGTCCCATACAGGATAAACCCAAAGAGAAATACACCGAGACACATAGTAACCAAACTATCAAAAATTAAATACAAAGAAAAACTATTAAAAGCAGCAAGGGAAAAGCAACAAATAACACACAAGGGAATCCCCATAAGGTTAACAGCTGATCTTTCAGCAGAAGCTCTGCAAGCCAGAAGGGAGTGGCAGGACATATTTAAAGTGATGAAAGGGAAAAACCTACAACCAAGATTATTCTACCCAGCAAGGTTCTCACTCAGATTCAATGGAGAAATTAAAACCTTTACAGACAAGCAAAAGTTAAGAGAATTCAGCACCACCAAACCAGCTTTACAACAAATGCTGAAGGAACTTCTCTAGGCAGGAAACACAAGAGAAGGAAAAGACCTACAAAAACAAACCCCAAGCAACTAAGAAAATGGTAATAGAACATACATATCTATAATTACCTTAAATGTAAATGGATTAAACGCTCCAACCAAAAGACACAGACTGGCTGAATGGATACAATAACAAGACCTGTATACATGCTGTCTACAAGAGACCCACTTCAGACCTAGGGACACATACAGACTGAAAGTGAGGGGATGGAAAAAAATATTCCATGCAAATGGAAATCAGAAGAAAGCAGGAGTAGCAGTTCTCATATCAGACAAAATAGACTTTAAAATAAAGATTATTGCAAGAGACAAGGACACTACATAATGATCAAGGGATCAATCCAAGAAGAAGATATAACAATTGTAAATATTTATGCACCCAACATAGGAGCACCTCAATACATAAGGCAAATGCTAACAGCCATAAAAGAGGAAATCAACAGTAACACAGTAATAGTAGGGAACTTTAACACCCCACTTTCACCAATGGACAGATCATCCAAAATGAAAATAAATAAGGAAACACAAGCTTTAAATGATACATTAGACAAGATGGACTTAATTGATATTTATAGGACATTCCATCCAGAAACAACAGTATACACGTTTTCTCAAGTGCTCATGGAACATTCTCCAGGATAGACCATATCTTGGGTTCACATATCAAACCTTGGTAAATTTTAGAAAATTGAAATCGTATCAAATATCTTTTCTGACTATAACACTATGAGACTAGATATCAATTACAGGAAAAAAACTAAAAAATACAAACACTAAACATTACACTACTAAATAACCAAGAGATCACTGAAGAAATCAAAGAGAAAATGAAAAAATACCTAGAAACAAGGACAATGAAAACGCAATAACCCAAAACCTATGGAATGTAGCAAAAGCAGTTCTAAGAGGGACATTTATAGCAATACAATTCTACCTCAAGAAACAAGAAAAATCTCAAATAAACAACCTTACTTTACACCTAAAGCAATTAGAGAAAGAAGAACAAAAAAAACCCAAAGTTAGCAAAAGGACAGAAATCATAAAGATCAGATCAGAAGAAAATGAAAAAGAAACGAAGGAAACAGTAGCAAAGATCAATAAAACTAAAAGCTGGTTCTTTAAGAAGATAAACAATATTGATAAACCATTAACCAGACTCATCAAGAAAAAAAGGGAGAAGACTCAAATCAACAGAATTAGAAATGAAAAATGAGAAATAACAACTGACACTGCAGAAAAACAAAGGATCATTAGAGATTACTACAAGCAACTATATGCCAATAAAATGGACAACCTGGAAGAAATGAACAAATTCTTAGAAAAGCACAACCTTCCAAGACTGAACCAGGAAGAAATAGAAAATATAAACAGACCAATCACAGGCACTGAAATCGAGACTGTGATTAAAAATCTTCCAACAAACAAAAGCCCAGGACCAGATGGGTTCACAGGCGAATTCTATCAAACATTTAGAGAAGAGCTAACACCTATCCTTCTCAAACTCTTCCAAAATATAGCAGAGGGAGGAACGCTCCCAAACTCATTCTACAAGGCCACCATCACCCTGATACCAAAACCAGACAAAGATGTCACAAAAAAAGAAAACTACAGGCCAATATCTCTGATGAACGTAGATGCAAAAATCCTCAACAAAATACTAGCAAACAGAATCCAACAGCACATTAAAAGGATCATACACCATGATCAAGTGGGGTTTATGCCAGGAATGCAAAGATTCTTCAATATATGCAAATAAATCAATGTGATACACCATATTAACAAATTGAAGTAGAAAAACCATACGATAATCTCAATAGATGCAGAAAAAGCTTTTGACAAAATTCAACACCCATTTATGACAACAACTCTCCAGAAAGTAGGCACAGAGGGAACTTACTTCAACATAATAAAGGCCATATATGACAAACCCACAGCCAACATCATTCTCAATGGTGAAAAACTGAAACCATTTCCTCTAAGTTCAGGAACAAAACTAGGTTGCCTACTCTCACCACTATTATTCAACATAGTTTTGGAAGTTTTAGCTACAGCAATCAGAGAAGAAAAAGAAATAAAAGACATCCAAATCGGAAAAGAAGAAGTAAAACTGTCACTGTTTGCAGATGACATGGTACTATACATAGAGAGTCCTAAAGATGCTACCAGAAAACTACTAGAGCTAATCAATGAATTTGGTAAAGTAGCAGGATACAAAATTAATGCACAGAAATCTCTTGCATTCCTATACACACAGATGATGAAAAATCTGAAAGAGAAATTAAGGAAACACTCCCATTTATCATTGCAACAAAAAGAATAAAATACCTAGGAAAAAACCTACCTAAGGAGACAAAGACCTGTATGCAGAAAACTGTCAGACACTGATGAAAGATGATACAAACGGATGGAGAGATATACCGTGTTGTTGGATTGGAAGAATCAACATTGTGAAAATGACCATACTACCCAAAGTAATCTACAGATTCAGTGCAATTCCTATCAAACTACCAATGGCATTTTCCCCAAAACTAGAACAAAAAGTTGCACAGTTTGTATGGAAACACAAAAGACCCCAAATAGCCAAAGCAATCTTGAGAAAGAGTAACAGAGCTGGAGGAATCAGGCTCCCTGACTTCAGACTATACTACAGAGCTACAGTAATCAAGACAGTATGGTACTGGCACAAAAACAGAAATATACATCAATGGAACAGGATAGAAGGCCCAGAGATAAACCCACACGTATGTGGTCACCTTATCTTTGATAAAGGAGGCAAGAATATACAATGGAGAAAAGACAGCCTCTTCAATAAGTGGTGCTGGGAGAACTGGACAGCTACATGTAAAAGAATGAAACTAGAATACTCCCTAACACCATACACAAAAATAAACGCAAAATGGATTAAAGACCTAAATGTAAGGCCAGACACTGTAAAACTCTTAGAGGAAAACATAGGCAGAACACTCTATGACATAAATCACAGCAAGATCCTTTTTGACCCACCTCCTAGAGAAATGGAAATAAAAACAAAAATAAACAAATGGGAGCTAATGAAACTTAAAAGCTTTTGCACAGCAAAGGAAACCATAAACAAGGTGAAAAGATAGCTCTCAGAATGGGAGAAAATATTTGCAAATGAAACAACAGACAAAGGATTAATCTCCAAAATATACAGGCAGCTCATGAAGTTCAATATCAGAAAAACAAAGAACCCAACCCAAAGATGGGCAGAAGACCTAAATCAGCATTTCTCCAAAGAAGATATACAGATTGCCAACAAACACATGAAAGGATGCTCAACATCCGTAATCATTAGAGAAATGCAAATCAAAACTACAGTGAGGTATCACCTCACACCAGTCAGAATGGCCATCATTAAAAAAATCTACAAACAATAAATGCTGGAGAGGGTGTGGAGAAAAGGGAACCCTCTTGCACTGTTGGTGGGAATATAAATTGATACAGCCACTATGGAGAACAGTATGGAGGTTCCTTAAAAAACTAAAAATAGGACTACCATATGACCCAGCAATCCCACTACTGGGCATATACCCTGAGAAAACCATAATTCAAAAAGAGTCATGTACCAAAATGTTCATTGCAGCACTATTTACAGTAGCCAGGACATGGAAGCAACCTAAGTGTCCATCGACAGATGATTGGATAAAGAAGATGTGGCACATATATACAATGGAGTATTACTCAGCCATAAAAAGAAATGAAATTGAGGTATTTGTAGTGAGGTGGATGGACCTAGAATCTGTCATACAGGGTGAAGTAAGTCAGAAAGTGAAAAATAATGTATGCTAACACATATATATGGAATCTAAAAAAAACCCCATGGTTCTGATTAACCTAGGGGCAGGATAGGAATAAAGACACAGACGTAGAGAATGGACTTTAGGACGCAGGGAGGGGGAAGGGCAAGGTGGTACAAAGTGAGGGAGTAACATTGACATATATACACTACTAAATGTAAAATAGATAGCTAGTGGGAAGCCACCACATAGCACAGGGAGATCAGCTCGGTGCTTTGCGACCACCTAGAGGGGTGGGATAAAGAGGCTGGGAAGGAGACGCAAGAGGGAGGGGATATGGGGATATGCATATGCATATACCTGATTCACTTGTTATACAGCAGAAACTAACACAACATTGTAAAGCAATTATACTCCAATAAAGATGTTTTTAAAAATGATTTAAAATTATTAAAACCCCTGCCTCTCTGGCATTTACATTCTAGTGTTTTATAGAATCTGAAATGCCCTCAGTATAAGCCTTGTAAGTCACGATGTCTGAGGTTTCTTCACCATCTTAGCATGGAACACAGGTGTCATCCAGCTTCATAGCCCACTCTGCTGTTTGTTCTCACTTCTGGGACAGACTTTCAGAACTGACCAGTTGAAGCTACGTTTTGGTTCATTTCTGGGAAAAACACACTGAGGTCTCATCATAGTTCTAAAAAGGTCCTTCAGAATTGCTCTCTTGAACAAAACCGCTTCTCCACATTTCCCCAATCCTGGCACAAACCTGGTATATCTGAAGGTGAGGAATCTGCCCTGGAGCCAGGAATAGAGTTACAGGGCAGTAAATTTTATTTTTCAATTCAGCTAAAATGCACACTTGCATAGAATTTCTGTTATAGCTAACCTTTAAAAAAAATCACATTTAAAAGAAAAATGCTAACTCTGATACAAATTGATTAGCAGTGCTGTCTTCATATTCAAGATAAAATTGAATTCAATAAATCGAATTCAGTATCTAACAGTGGGAATATTATGTGTAGTATTCTTGGATGAGGCGTGGATATGATTAATGTCTATCCTGGAACAGGGAGATAGAAAGAAACAATGAAAAGTCAGTTTCTGGGACAAAATGAAATATCTGTGTGTTGATTTAAAAAGAAAGTTATCCTGTAACACTTAGTTTAATTAAGAATGTGTTTCTCCTGTGACCGTGTGTTACTGTAGCTGGCAGTATTGCCCTGGGGAATACATTCCCAAGCCCATAATGGGAGCCTCTGAGGATTTTCGTGGCAGTGTGATGTGGAGGTGGGCTTGGAGCCAACCTGGGTGTCCATCTCCCTGGAAATGGTGAAGTGAGCTGTGGTTGCTCACGTGGTAGAATCCTGTGTAGCAGCTAGAAGCTCTGGACTTATGGACATAGAAGTGTAAACAGATCTTCAAAACATTACTAGCGAAGCTCTGGACTTATGGACATAGAAGTGTAAACAGATCTTCAAAACATTACTAGCGAAGCTCTGGACTTATGGACATAGAAGTGTAAACAGATCTTCAAAACATTACTAGCAAGTGAACAAAGTAAGAGGCAGGATGAAATCTAGCTCACGTGAATTCAAAGTACCTAAACTTATAATACTACTTCATATTTTATAGGAGTCCATATAGGAACCAATATGGTTGCCTTAGAGGGTGGGCGCAGGAGAATGAGAGAGAGAGAAACGGGGGTAAAAGTGAATAAAGAGTAAAGGAAGAAAGGCTGGGTTGACCATTGGCTGCATATCAGACATTTTCCCCCAAATAAATAAGTAAATAAATGAGTACAGTTATCTTAAGAGTAAACAAGTACCTACACTTTTGATTTATTCAGTGATCCTAAGAATGGACTGGATAAACTAATTTAAGCATTAAAGTTTGGTGCTAGTGCATACGATATGGAAGTTATCCTTGTATAAGTAGTCTTTTATTCAAGATTTATTTATTTATTTTTTTGCTGTACGCGGGCCTCACACTGTCGTGGCCTCTCCCGTTGCGGAGCACAGGCTCCCGACGCGCAGGCTCAGCGGCCATGGCTCACGGGCCCAGCCGCTCCGCGGCATGTGGGATCTTCCCAGACAGGGGCACGAACCCGCGTCCCCTGCATCGGCAGGCAGACTCTCCACCACTGCGCCACCAGGGAAGCCCTATTCAAGATTTTAAACTCAAGGTTATTTAATTTGATGCATAAAAAAATCACCCTTCTCAGGAGTGAGTACTAAGATTCTCCCAGATACTTGTAAATCCACTTTTAAAAAGAGACTTTATTTTTTAGGTTAGGTCTTTAGGTTCACAGCAAAATTGAGCAGAAGATGCAGAGATTTCCCACATACGCCCTGCCCACACATGCATAGCCTCCCCGGCTCTCAGCATCTCCCACCAGAGCAGTACATTTGTTACGATTGATGAACCTACACTGACACATCATTATTACCCGAAGTCCATGGTTTACATAAGTGTTCACTCTTGGCGTACATTCTATGGTTTTGGACAAATGTGTAATGACATGTATCCTACATTATTGCACCATACAGAATACTTTCCTGCCCTAAAAATCCTCTGTGACCAGCCAGCCTATTCATCCCTTCTCACCCCCAATCACTGATCTTTTTTACTGTCTCCATAGTTTTGCCTTTTCCAGAATGTCATATAGCTGGAATCATTTAATAAGTAGCCATTTCAGATTGGATTCCTTCACTTGGTAATATACGTTTAAGGTTCCTGTATGTCTTTGCATGGCTTGATAACTTATAATTCAGTTTTTAAAAAGAAGATTTGATCTCAGCATCTTCAAAGTATGGTTTTTCTCTGTATTTCATATACTGCTTATAACAATACAACATTTGAGAAATAAGCTACTTGCTAAACCAGTGAAAACAGAGAAATAGTTGCTTACCTCTATAGAGCCAGTTAACTCATTCCTTCTTGAGAGAAACGAACATGTCACAGAAGAAATATGATAATTGCATTTGTGGGCCTGGCTGCTTTAGTGGGGAATAGGAATGGCTTCTTTGCCCTTGCAAATTGCATAACTGCATGTTTGTAGTCTACCGACAGTGTCGCACCTCTGCTGTGGCCTTTTTTATCAACGGCGCTTTATCAGTCTGGCCATTATGGAGTATTGTTTGTAATCAAGTTTTTTTTTTTTTTTAACTTTAGCCTTTTCTTTTCAGTACAGTTTGGTTTTGTTTTTGTTCTTGTTGTTGTTTTTGGCCGTGCCATGCGGCACCTGGGATCTTAGTTCCCCCACCAGGGATTGAACCCTTGCCCCCTGCAGTGGAAGTGCGGAGTCCTAACCACTAGACTGCCAGGAAATTCCCATTTCAGTACAGCTTAAACAATGCATTTACAAATATGCTATATAGCAAGTGTGTTTTGTACCAGACAAGCCTGTAGTCGAAGCCACATGTTACATCTTATGTGTCATTTCTTTTTTCTTAGGTTTTGGCAGCCCTTAGGCCACCTCTTTGCAACTTTTAAAAGGTGCCCACTCCTCAAGGAAACCTGAGTAAGTGCGTATGAACAACCTGAGCTGCTCTAGAAGAGCTTTCCAGATCCCAGCTGGCAGCAGCCTCGGCCCCGTACTCGCTCTCCCGCTCACGTGCTCCCAAGGCGCCCTGCGTTGGCTTCTCAAACACTCCGTGTTCCTCTGCCCAGGACCATTCAGAGTCAGACAGGGGCAGTGGGGCAGGAGGGGACGAAGCGTGGCAGTGTCAGGCAGTAAGTAGGGAGTGGGCCAGTGAGGGAAGCGAGTTCAGGGGCCCCAGGTGTGGCCAGAACAAGGCGACAGTGTGCACAGCCATGGGTGCAGTGTGGGTTTATTATAGGGTTTTCTAGAAGGGGGCTTCCTGCTACCCCAGGACTTACATGAGAGCCCTGAAGTCCTGCATTCTCCACCCCTGGCCACTCCCAGCCCTCACGCAGGTAAGTCTGGATGGAATGGTGTTTTTGTGCCGTGCACAGGATGTGTGTGACCCTGGGGCTGGCATCTGGCACCTCTAGTCGTCCCGCCTTCCAAGGCAGCATCTCCACCCTCCTGACCTGTTCTTGAATAGGTAGTGTGTGGTGTGGGAGAGGAGAGCCATCCCGGGCCATGGGCAGGTGCAGGAAGACGGCCTGGGTCTCTGGTCCCCAAGTGTGACTCACTCACTCACTCCACATGACCACAGCTTGAAGCTCCATGGGAAACCATCCTGCCTGTCTGTTCATGTTCAATCACTTCATGTCTGTGGTCCAGGCATTGCAAACCCTGGGCACAAGACTCCCCTTGGTTTCAAGTTGAAACTGCTCTTTTTTCAAAAAACCATACTCCTTGTATTAGTTTGCTATGGTTGCTCTGATAAAATACCACAAACTGGGTGGCTAAGACCAATAGAAATGTACTGTCTCACTGTTCTGGAGGCTGGAAGCCTGAGATCAAGGTGTCGGCAGGGTTGGTTTCCTCTGAGGGCCATGGGGAGCATCTGTTCCAGGACTGTCCCCATCCCCCCAACTTCTGGTGGTTGCTGACGACCTTTGGGCCTTGGCCTGTGGGCATCATCCTGATCTCTACCTTCATCACACGTTGTCCTCCGTGTGTGTGTGTGTGTGTGTGTGTGTGTGTGTGTGTGTGTGCGCCAAAAAATCTTTTTTATATACGGACAGATCAGATTAAAGGCCCAATAGAGGTCTGTTCCAGGGTAACCTCATCTTAATTAATTATAATTGCAATGACCCTATTTCCAACTAAGGTCACATTCTGAGGTACTGGGGGTTAGAATTCCAACATATGAATTTTGGGGGTCACGTAACTCAGCCTAACACTCCCTCTCAATAGCTTCTCTCATTTTGACCTGGTAACAGGAATCTCCGAGGTGAAAAGATCTCCTGCAGGGTACAAAGCACAGGACAAATGTTTCAACAAAGAGTTCAACAAATAGTCACTGTGGAAATAAACAAGACCACCCAACTGAAAACAAGCAAACGCTATTTATTCGGGGAGTCGGCCACCATCATTTACATTTGGCAGAGACTCGAAGGTAGGCAGTGGGGTGGGAGAGCTTGATGGTGGAAGGAGGAAGACTTCAGGTCTTCAGGTGTGCCCCATCGGAGGCTGTTGGCATGGGATGGCTGTAGATGGGCTAAGTAGGAGCAGGGCATCCTATGTGATTGGTCAGGGGTACTTATTTGGCTTTCTGTGGTTGGTCCCAAGTTGGAAGTTGGGGCAAGAATTGATTAATTAGGGCTTCCCTGGTGGCACAGTGGTTGAGTCCGCCTGCCGATGCAGGGAACTCGGGTTCGTGCCCCGGTCCGGGAAGATGCCACATGCCGTGGAGCGGCTGTGTCCGTGAGCCATGGCCGCTGAGCCTGTGCTCCGCAACGGGAGCGGCCACAAAAAAAAAAAAGAATTGATTAATTAATTAAACTGTCTGAAGCTGTCCATTATTAACCAAATCCTGGCTGTCTGGGCCGATTGCTATGGAGGTCGTTTGACTTCCTGGACTAGTTGCTGAGGGTAGTGGGTTGGCTTCTTGGACTGGTTGCTGCAGACTCTCGGTTGAAGTTCTATTTTTATATGTGGTCTGGCCCTTGTCCATTTGTATATTTAGTCTCTTATCACGGAATCAACTTTCGGGGTAGGTCTGCCAGATACTTGTTTCCACAAGTAACTTAATTATGTATACTTATGAACTTATGAAAACAATAATTTAAATGTTTCCCAACCTTGAAACCTCAAATTTTCCCAAGAGCCTCTTTCTTTGTCCTCACAGCTCTTCTGCTTCACTGTGGTGGTTTGCACAGGCCACATTCGTGGGTCTCCTCTGATTCACTAACTCATCAGATGTTTATGGAGTTTTTGCTTCACACTGGTTAGGCAGAAGGAATCAGAGGTGAAAGACACAGTCTCTGCCTTCAGAGAGACCAGTGGGAAAGGCAAGCATGTAGGTACTATAGTCCAAAGTGCTCAGTTGTCAAAGATAAACAAAGCTGGACACTAAGATGGTGAGGACAGGTCTGAATAAGAACTATAACTATTGCCATAGCTAAGAGAGTCCACTATGACCTGAACTCAACTGTACAGAGGTGGCTGGGCATTTTACAGGGAGGATGAGGGAGAAGGGGGAGGGGAGTGGGGCTCAGGAGAGTCAGGGAATTGAGAAATTACAGAGCTGGTCAGTGTAAATGCTGATCAGGCCAGTTCTACCTGCTACCTGGAAGACCCTGAAGCTAGGATTCTGTTCTCCCACAGAGACCGGGGACAGAGGGCCTATCCTTCTTGATGAATAAATTTTAAAGGAACAGGTTTCAGGTCCTGAGTTGTAGGAGATATGGATGGATGGATGGATAGGTAGATAGATGGAGAGAGAGATATCTTGAAGGGACAGTGGAAGGACTCACAACTAAGCCCTTTTTAGTAAATGTTCTAAGAAAATATGCTCAGGGGCCTATTGTCAGGCATTGATTAGAACAAACAGCAAATTCTTTTGGCAGCCTTGAGAAAAGAGAGGCTAGGGTCATCCTAGGGATGCAGCCTTGAGCTGTTAGAAAATATGTTAGTGTTGATTCAAGCCTTTAATGGGGGGGATGAAATCATTTGTGTTGAGAGTCTGTGGTTTTTATAGGCTAGGTTGAGGTCTAGTTGACAAGAAGGCACAAAGGAGTTTGGTCAAGGAGAGAGTCTTTGTGTGTTTTTTTAAAAAAATTGAAGTGTAGTTGATTTACAATATTGTGTTAAAGACATACAGCAAAGTGATTCTGATATATATATATATATATATATATATATATATATATATATTCTTCTTAAAAATTCTTTTCCATTATATGCTCTTATAAGATACTGAATATAATTCCCTGTGCTATACAGTAGGTCTTTGTTGTTTATCTATTTTATATATAGTAGTGTGTATCTGTTCATCCCAAACTCCTAATTTATCCCTCCTCCCCCTTCCCGTTTTAGTAATCATAAGTTTGTTTTCTATGTGAGTCTGTTTCTGTTTTGTAAATAAGTTCATTTGTATTATTTTTTAGAGTCTACATATAAGTAATATTATATGGTATTTGTCTTTCTCTTTCTGACTTACTTCACTTAGTATGATAATCTCTAGGTCCATCTATGTTGCTGCAGTGGCATTATTTCATTCTTTTTTATGGCTGAGTAGTATTCCATTGTATATATGTACCGCATCTTCTTTATCCAGTCATCTGTCGATGGACATTTAGGTTGAATCCATGTCTTGGCTATTGTAAATAGTGGTGCTATGAACATTGTGGTATATGCCTCTTTTTGAATTATGGCTTACTCAGGGTATATGCCCAGGAGTGGGATTGCAGGATCATATGGTAGTTCTATTTTTAGTTTTTTAAGGAACCTCCATACTGTTCTCCATAGTGGCTGTACCAATTTACATTCCCACCAACAGTGTAAGAGGGTTTCTTTTTTCTCCACTCCCTTAAGGAGAGAGTCTTTTTCACAGTGCTGCCCTGGAGGTGAGCACAGGCCATTGAGGTAGGGTGTGCATGCGTGCGTGCTTGCACGTGTGTGTGTGTGTGTGTGTGTCCATCCAGGGAGGAGGGATAATTTGACTTGGAGGACCAATCCCAGTAAACCAGATGAATTCAATCAGGAGAGGGAGATGGGAGGGAAGAGCAAGGGCAGGTCCAGTTTTACGACCTAAAACATATGCAATTAGAGTTCCTGCTTTAAAAAAAACAAAAACAAAAACATACAAAATTCGGAATACAAAATTAGGTAGAGGACCTTGGGGTGGGGGGCATGCAAGAAAGGGGACCAGAATTTTTAGCTTCTCTTGGTTCATGGCAAATCTGCCTCTTGGGAAGCGTATGTTCCAGGCTGTGTGAACAGCAAGAACGAAGGTTTGGAGGATAGTGAGAGAGCTGAAATAATTCAGAACTGGGTGTGTGTGAAGAATATAGAACAGATAAAGCTAGTGAGGGGCTTATGGGTTAGGTAAGAGTATGGAGTTTCCTCTGTCAAATGTGAGGAGTCACTGGAGGATTTTAGGCAGGGAAGAGTGACTCGATCCCTTATTTATGGATTAGAAAGATCACTCTGGAAGGAAGTGTGGAGGATGGGCTGAGCCAGGTAAGGCTGGTTGTAGACATCGGGTAGAGGTTGTCTACAAGGCACTCCTCCCACACAGTGATGAAGACCCATGGAATGTCACTGTATGTGTATGTGACTTCAAAACAGAAGCCAGGCCTCCAACAGAAAGAAATGTTCTTCATCAAAAAAATTTCTAGGGCTTCCCTGGTGGTGCAGCGGTTGAGGGTCCGCCTGCCGATGCAGGGGACACGAGTTCATGCCCCAGTCCGGGAAGATCCCACATGCTGCGGAGCGGCTGGGCCCGTGAGCCATGGCCGCTGAGCCTGCGCGTCCGGAGCCTGTGCTCCGCAACAGGAGAGGCCACAACAGTGAGAGGCCCTCGTACCGCAAAAAAAAAAAAAAATTCTAGATTGTTCTTTCTCTAGGTTTAAAAATATGCCTACATGTATTTTTGTGGAAAAGAGGCCCAAGTTACCCTAATACTTGGTTTTAATTAATTTTGCATGGCATAACGTTTCTATACATAAAAGAAAATTATATATTTGGTTTATTTGTCCTTGGGTATCATGCATCTAAAAATGAATAGATTTAAAGATGATGATTTTAAAAGCTAGATAATTGTGTCACCCTTAATGTTTAAATATTCTATTTCTGTGTAGGGCATTTTGAGATATTTAGAAATGCCCCAAACTGGATGTGCCCTGTGTCACACAGTCTGTAATGGTGCCGAGGACAGCCTTGGTTACTGAGGGCAAAGTTTTTAAATGAAAAGTACATCTACCGTTAGGCAGGTCCTGCTGCCTTATCCCAGGAAGCTCTTAGATGGATGTTGATCCTCAGTTTTCCCCCTCAGGTTTTCCTTTTTAATTTACTGACACATCTTTGCTTTGCTAGAATAAAGAGATTCCATGTTGAGGGTGGATCTGAGAGACAGCATCTGGGTAACATAACCATCAAATTATATAACCCTCTTTCTTTCCAGTCTCAAAGAAAAAATTGATTGTTTGGATTTGATCTATCCTTCCTATTGTGAAAGAAAAGCAGTTCACAAAATGCCTAAATTTTATTGTGACAGTGGCAGCAACTACACACAATTCATTTCAGTGTAGTCAGAGAATCTACACGTTGTCCCAGGTGCCAACTGGTGCTCTGAGTGTGCGTTCCGTAAGGCAGCAAATGCAGTCTTGCCACAGAGGTCCACAAACGTGTAAAACAGATTAGAGCCCTGCTGCTCTGGTTGCAAGGAAGGGCCTCATGCACACCCACTTTCATGAAGCATCTTGAATAGCTCCCTGAGCTTTTGGAATCTAGTTTGCAACCGTGTATTCGGTCCAGTTCTTACATTTTCCAGAAAATTGAAGCTCACCAAGGCAACATGAGTCAATTCTATTCACATTCGTTAGAAATAAATCTTAATTTCCTTTCTTTTTTTTTTTTTTTTGCTTTTGTGAGCCCGTGCTCTTATCACTATTGCCCACTGATTTATTTCAAAAATGTTCACAGATATTAAATCCAAGTGAGCTCCACACTGAATCTTTTCATCTCGAAGGAATTAAACCATTCATGTATTGTGGAAACTCTTTCTTTCAATTTCTAAAAAAGTGGAACACACATCCACGTGTATGTCCATGACATCGCTCGGGGCTTACATACACACTTGTGTCTACATGATTAACCCTTAGGAACAATAAATCATCCCGTTTCACTGATTAAACAACTGAGATTCTGAAACCATCTGGCTCTTCAGAAGATAGCAAAATGTGCCAGGCGATCCTTTAGTTCCCATTGGCAGGGAAATTTATTCAGACTTTCTGAAAGAGCAATCGGTCGGCTTTGGATCATTTGCCACCTCTAGAAAATGTTTCTTCCTATTTCAGAGGCCTCTGACTTTTCTTTTTTTTCTGTATTATGATTATTTAGAGTTTATCCATTCGAAACACATATTTGCTCTCAAAGGGCAGACATGTTTTCATAAAGAAAGAGTCACTGTCCTTTCTTCCTTCTCATGAACCCACCCTCCTTTCCTCCTGACTCCCACTGGAAGAGTGCACAGTGATGGGGGACACCCTGGTCCTGAGGGATTCCCTGAGCCAGCAGGAACTAAGTAGAGGTCAGTTGTGTCAACCGTCTATAGAAAAACAGTGGTTCTGAATGCAGAGCGATGATCTTAAATTCATCTAGGGCAAGAACTTATTCATTGGCTCATTCATCCGTTCACTGGAAAACATTATGCCCCAGAGTGTGAAGAGGC
Source organism: Leucopleurus acutus (assembly GCF_964270905.1). Taxonomy (NCBI): domain Eukaryota; kingdom Metazoa; phylum Chordata; class Mammalia; order Artiodactyla; family Delphinidae; genus Leucopleurus; species Leucopleurus acutus. Next base: position 94,131,627 of record NC_139144.1, on the reverse strand, counting down.
CCATTCACAATGGCTGTGCTCAGGGCAGCACGGAAATGCCCTAAGACCACCAGCTTCTGGTCTCCCAAAGACGAGCAGAGAAGGCTGCCGGCAGAGCAAGCATTAGAGCTGGACTTGGAGGAACGGCCTTCCTTCTGGAGGTGGAGGTGGAAGTAGCCACCCTAGAAGAGGGAATGACAGCAGAGAAGTGGAAGACATTGGGATGAGGGGAGTGACAAGCTGGGGGTGCAGATCCTGAAGCAGTGAGAATGAAATGAAATATTCCTGACATGATGGTCAGACGGTGTAGTGAAGACCAGGACTAGGGTGCCGGCAGGGAGAATGGCTAGGACAGCCATGGGAGATGCATCACAGAAAGAACAAGAGCTGGAGAAGCATCGGACGTGGGCGTGAGGAAGCTGGGGTGTCCAAGGTGAATTTCACATTTTGAAACGACAGTGACGCCCTTGACTGAAGTATGGGACAAAGGACAACACCTTGTTTTTGGTGAGAAGGTTCTGAGTTCTGTTTTGAATGTGTTGACTAAAAGACTGAAGCTTATGTTTCTCGTGTACCACACCCTTGGAAGCCAGAAGAAGGCGATGGTTAAACCGCAAGCAATTTTCATGGGGGCCATCTTGAGAAAGGAGGTGATCAGGGAGATATCAGATTATAAAGGGCCCAAGTGCTTTTTGAAATTAGGTGTGACGGCAGCAGCACTGATCTTGTCTTCCTTGGACCCCCATTTCCTTCTTCTTTCCCTTTTAAAATTAACTGAAGTTTAAGGGTGAAAAGACTTTGGGAATTCCTTGGAGGTCCAGTGGTTAGGACTCCGAATTTCACTGCCAAGGGCCTGAGTTTGATCCTTCGTTGGGGAACTAAGATCCCACAAGCCGCACTGCACGGCCAAAACAAAAACAGAAACAAAAGCAAAAACAAACAAAAAAGGATTAAAAGACTTTAAAGTAATGGAAATCACATTAGCGCTATCCCTGCCTGCTATTACCTACAACTTGGTGGTGATTGACATTCTTGGGACAGAGATTCTAAGTCTCATGCTTGCAAGTCCTTGGGCTCATCTGGAGTCAGCTTCATCAGTTTGTCCACACAGAGCAGGATGAGGGTGAGAAACAAGAGACTCCAACCAACGGCAGCCGCGATCCAGCCGTATTCATCCACTCCGGTGTGGCAACACCGGGCTGCTTGTGGGCAGAAGTCGACATCTGGTGGGAAGAGAGAGCGGGAATGACAGCGTCACACCAGCCTCCCCTCCCCCGAGCTCTTCTCTAATATTCATAACATTGAGACCAGTAATAATAGAATAGCCACCATTTACTAAAGCACGTACTAGGCTAAGTGCTCTACACACATTACCTTATTTATTCCTCACAGAGTGATAGGCACAGTTATTCCTGCTGTTTGACATGAAGAAACTGAGGCTGTCACCTGCACAAGGTCACGAGATGGCAGAACTAGAATTCAAACCCAAGCCTGTAGGAGTCCAACGTCATGTTCATAACCTCTACATGTTATTGCCTATTACCCTCCTTTGTAAGTGCCCAGAAGTAAACACATCTGGTCATCCAATGAAGGCAGAATCAAGGAGGCAAACTTCGAATAAGGCAAACTTCCTGTTAATTAGACACGCATAGCAGTGGTTGCTTTATGAAGCAGTAGGCTCCTTGCCACTGGAAGTCTTCAAATAGAGGATGAACACAAATATGCAAAGGGTACCAAAATGAAGCTCCTGCCTTGGGCATAAGTTGGACTGGCTGATGTCTAGGGTCTTTCCACTTCCAAATTTCTATAAGCATTTGCAGTCAGCGGGGTTTCGACTGCTGTCCTGGGGATGGGCCATTAAAGCCACCTGCACCAAAGACTGTGAGCTTAGATGGGGACCAAGCCCAAGAGAGCTTTTTAGACGTGCTCTGCAGACAGTTCTGGGGCTGTGAGCAAACCACACCGGTGCACAGGAGGGCCAGGCAGGCGCTCAGCCACCCGATGCCAATGGGCAGAAAGCAAGGAGGCTTAAGTGTCCCTCCCCGCTCCAGGGTGAGCCCTGGGGTTAGGGAGGTTGCCAGGAGAGGCTTACTGGGGCACTGCTCCAGGTTCTCAAGGCCTGGATGGTGGACAGTCAAGGTTGAGTTGCTGCTGCCGCTGGCTTCTGGAAGAAAAGACAGAAGATAGTCTCAGGCACTAGGAGAAGCCATTCTCAGGCATAGAGTTTGCAATCTTTTTTCGAATCAGTAGTGAGTATTATGAAAGTGTTATAGAAGTTCCAGTAGAGGTACATTGAAATTTCATGCAACAAAGCTAACCCTCTGTCATAGCCTGCACTATGTCCCCCAGGTTCGTAGGTTGGAGTCCTAACCCATTTTATGGAAATAGGGCTTTACAAAGGCAATTAAGGTTAAATGGTTAAATGAATCCAATATGACTGGTGTCCTTGTAAGAAGGGGAAGAGACACCAGGTATGTGAACTCATAGAGCAAAGACCACATGAGGACCCAGCTATAAGCCAAGGAGAGGGGCCTCAGGAGAAAACAAACCCGGTGATACCCGGAGCCGCCAGAACGGTGAGAAAAGAAGCTTCTGTTGTTTCAGCCACCCAGGCTGTGGTATTTTGTTGGCTAGCAAACTCACACACTCCCCTTTTCCTATCACTCCCGAGTCCCATTCAGAGATGCTGTATCTTCATATCTCATGTCCATTCCATCACCAGGGGCCTCTAAACACTTTCTTTTAGCTGCTTTCCATGCAGATAGGTGCATCTATAAACTGTTTTTCTAGTATAAACACAATCACTTAAAAATCTGGAATGTCTTTTCGTAACTAGCTTCAGTTTCCTTCAAAAACTTGAACTAGTAAACATTGAAGTCTGACCTTGATTCTTTATTTATGATGAGTATGATGTTATTACTCAGAGAGAGGGTTTAATAAAAAATTAATTAAACACGCTACAAGCAAGTCGAGAGGTTTCTAGAACATGCAGCACTTAGAATTGTCCCTTGATTAATAAGCAAGGAGCACAATGATAAAAAGCACTTTAGCAGAAATATCAGAGTTTGGGGGGTGGGGAGGGGTTATGGAGAGGAACATAAGGATCCCCAAGGGAGAAAAACCATGGCCCATGTTCCCTCTCATCCCTGAGGATAAGAAGGTAGATGATTGGACTTCCCTGGTGGTCCAGTGGTTAAGACTCTGCCTTCCAATGCAGGGGGTGCGGGTTTGATCCCTGGTCAGGGAACTAAGATCCCACATGCCATGGGTTGTGGCCAAAAATTAAAAACAAAAGCAAAAAACAGAAGGTAGATGGTCTCGGTCTCTGTTCAACACGGTGACCACTAACCATTGTGGCTGTTTAAGTTTATTAAAATTAAATGAAAAATGCAGCTACTTGGTCATAGCCACATGCCAAGTGCTCAATCACCACATGTGACTAGTGGCCACCATATTGGAAGCACAGCATAGATAATGGAACATTTCCATCATCAAAAGAGTTCTGTTATGGGCTTCCCTGGTGGCGCAGTGGTTGGGAGTCCGCCTGCCAATGCAGGGGACACGGATTCGTGCCCCGGTCCGGGAAGATCCCACATGCCGCGGAGCGGCTGGGCCCGTGAGCCGTGGCCGCTGAGCCTGCGCGTCCGGAGCCTGTGCTCCGCAAAGGGAGAGGCCACAACAGTGAGAGGCCCGCGTACCGCAAGCAAAAAAAAAAAAAAAAAAAAGTTCTGTTAGACAATGCTGATCTAGGTAGAGCAAAACCAATAGACCATTTAAAAGAATCTTTCTGGAAATTATGTTGTTGTTCAATCTACTCCTTTGGGAATGAAAAAAAAAAGTTTGGAACTCTCCAGGCCCCACTGACTCTAGCTTAACATGTCCTTCAAAATTGCTTGTTGTCACATAGCAGGACGAGTCAGGAGGAAACTTCTGATTTAGCCAAAGCCATGAAATTGCTGCTCAGACTAATTTTATGCCACACACCCCCGGCCACTCCAATGTCCTGCTTAAGTATAGTAATTACCTTGATGCAATCTGATGGTTACTGTAAATAATTTACAGCTAAATGCCTTAGAGCTTGGTCTTTATTTGCTTTGGAAAAATTGATTCCTCAATGTTTTAATTTCCCTTGTTACCCAAATAACTTCCTTGACCCTGACTTTCATCTCCCCTCTACCCTAGAATGGAAGTGGTCCCAGTCTAGAGCTAGTGAATGGAAAAAAACCTAGTTAATGGAATACTAATATTAGGTTCAACCATATGAAATTGCCACTTCTGTAGGTCAAAAATTATTCAGTATCAGAAATTTTATATGGTTCAAACTAAATACCCTGTTACAAATTCTTAAGAATTTAAATATCACCCACCTCCCTCATAAGCAAAGCCAGCCAGGGACTGGTCCCACTTGGAGTCACTTCCAAAGTAAAGGCTGCTGGCAAGACCCAACCATTCAGTGCAGTTAAATTTGTCAAGTGTTTGAGGCCCTCTCTTAAGCATGGCCAGATAAACAGAAACCACTCTTATCTGGGGAGGGGTGATTCGGAAAATAAAAGGAATGTGTTAACATTCGTTGAGGGTTTACTATGTGCTATTTTATTAGAAGTTGTTTACATTCAGTAACCTATTTCATCTTTACAACAAACCTATATATAAGCACTATGATTATCTCCATGTTAGAAATGAGGAAACTGGAGCACAGAGAGGGTAAGTAATTTGCTCAAGGTCACACAGCTAGTAAGTTGTGGAAGCCAGAGTTGAGTTGAGGCTCAGTGGCTTGAGAGCCCACACTCTGAACCTCCATAGGAGAGACCATGAGGACGGGAGAGATAGATACAGCCTGGAGGGGGGACGGCGAGGATTGGTTTCAAGAGAGGGGAATCTGTCTGTCAGAGAGGAGGGCAGACTGTTCTGAGGAGCAAGATCAAAGCCAGAGGCAGAAACCAGGAGCATGAGAATGTGACCGAGGTCCCTGACGTGCAGAGCCCAGCCTGGGAGAGCAAGCCAGGGGAGGCCACCTAACATCCCCCTCCAGGCTCCACAAGAAAATCGGGACATAACCCAACATCTCCTGAGCCGGGCAAGGTGGGAGAAGGTTAAACAGCGTACGGCAGCTTTGTGTGTTGAGGTTTTGTGAAAGTTGCAAAGGGCGCACAGGGTCAAGGGAGGGACAGAGGTCCTTAGGTGAGAGGAGGGCGCGCAGAAGCAGGATGACAGCCACAAAATATGGGTTTGCAACACAATTATGCTGACAAGGAGCCGTCGAGAAACAGCAACCCAAAGATATCATTTTAGTCCAGTTTGGTCCCCTGATGGGAGAGACTCTTTGTGGCAAAGGCCAGCAGAGCTGGCTGCTCCCATACTGGCTGACGCTGGTCTTAAGGTAACTCCCATCCCACCCTACCCTCTCTTGCCTAATCCTTCAGATGAGAAAGTACTGTTTCCTCTTTCCTTTGTGCGGGACCAACCCTAGCCAAGGAATCCTTCTCCCACCTCCTTCTTTCCCCCCTCCCCTCCCTTCCTCTTCCCAGCGTGGCGAGAATAAAGCTCACAGTTCTACCTGCCAAGCAAGCCGGGTGGAAAGAGGCAAAGGCCAGGCTGAGGACCAGGGCGGCCCAGGGCGCAGAGTTGAGGTGCTTCATGCTGAGGAGGGAGGCTTCTGTGATCACGGTCCCCGCAGAGGCGAGCTGAGGGCCGCCTGCCATGCGTCCTGTGTGTGGCCCGTCTGGCAGGAACTTGAAAACAACGCTGGCAGAGGTGAATTTCTGCTCTGTGTTTGGGGGAAAGAGAGGGGGTGGAGCAAAGGGAACTCGGGCTGTCACACCTGGCTCTCACCTCTCCAGGAGGGAAGCCGAGCTACGTTGGCTGGGGGAGGAATGGACGGTGACTCAGTTGGTTCTTCCTTAGCTCACATTTTGTCCCTGCTGAGAAAAAAGAGGACAGGGCAGGAGATCTGTGTCGTGCTGGTTCCTTGAAGATGAGTTTACTGCCTCTTCCACCTTCAGGCATAGGCATCCTATCCAATATTTACCGAGCACCTACTGCGTGCACTACCCTCTGCTCAAGTCTGGAAATACCTGCCCTCCAAGTGCTTTATTACAAACACACATCATTAAAGCACAGAGCAGTGTTTCAGGAGTGAAGGACAAAGCACTTTGCTTCTCAGCAGTAAGAGGCCTCACCTCCTGAAGGCTGCTTCATGAGGAACATGGCATTTGGGTTGGGCCTTGAAGGATGGATAGGGCTTTGACAGGCAAAGAGGAGAAAAAGGCATCATATGCAGGAGGGACAGGTGAGCAAAGGCCCGGAGGTAAGAGGTGCTCAGAAATCCACTGTGACCAAGAGGCTGAGCATCCGATGTCCAGGCTGGTGGTGGAGGGTTTGAAACAGTCAGGAGGCCAGAGGGAGGCTTTGTGAAGATTTTGAATTGAGTAGTAACTTGATTGAAGCTCTGCCTCCAGTCTAAGACACTTGTTGAATGCCAACCATGTATTGTAAAGGCACCATCGCAGGCATTCGAGACTCAGAGATGATTAAGATGTGACGCCTCCTCTTGATTCCTACTCAGTACAGCAGTGAGACCAGGCAGTGAAGAAAGAACTGGGAGGCAATATGGTAGGACTCAGTATGGGTATCTTCCCCGGTGATGGGGATATAAAAGAGGGAGGGGGAAGTCTGCCCGAGAGCAGTGGAGGAGAGATTCACAGAGGAAGTGACCTTTGGGCTGGGTATTGAAGTTTGCATATGCAGGTGGGAGGTGATGGGCCTTTTGAGTACAAGGAATAGCAGCATGTGTGCATGCTGGCCAGCTACCACGTGTGGATACGTGTATTATGTTCCTAAATAAGCTTGGGCCTGGCTAAGAGAGTGAGGGATGAGCTTTGAAACTCATTCAAAGCTCAGTGGAAGTGTTGCAGGAAGGGGGACCCCTTCCAGGGCCCGAGAGTGGGCTCTTGTCTAACACTCAGAAATGAATTGTCCGAGGAGACACACGTGTTGACAAAGCAAGAGACTTTATTGGGAAGGGTGCCTGGGGGGAAAGCAGGAGGGCAAGGGAACCCAGGAGGACTGCTCTGCCACGTGACTCACAGTCTCAGCTTTGATGTTAAGGGGGTTAGTTTCCGGGTTGTTTCTGGCCAATCATCTTGCTTTGCCCATAGTTGGTCTGACTCAGGGTCCTTCCTGGTGGCGTGCATCTCTCAGCCAAGACGGATTCCAGCGTGAGGGCTTCTGGGAGGGTGGCAGGACAGATTTTCTCCTCCCTCCTCCTGGCCCCTCCTGAATTCTTCAGGGTTAGTTTCAGGGATGGTTTCGGTCCACAGTTCCCTAACAGAAGGACGTATAAGCCATGTGTAAGCCCAGAATAAGGATGTCTCATTGTTATACATCAGCCTGGAGGGGCACTTTTTTCTAATCCGCCCAAACGTACCAATTAATGGTGGCCCTATACTCTTGGATTTGGGGATTGGGGGCAGAAGAGCTTTAAGAAGGCTGATCTTCAGGCAGTGTACAAAAGTCCAGTTTAGGCCTACCACTTGGTTGAATATTCAGTGATTACCAAGTAGCTGGTGTATCCAGGCCCTTGGTATGAGGGAGGGGCTTTGACATGGGTAAGGCCGCAAAGCCCCTGTCCTCAAGGAGCTCAGGGTCCAGTGAGGAAGATGGACAAATAAGTAATGACAACACAGTGAAATAAGTGTGGCGAGGAGGGTTGAGGACTAGTGGATCCTGAGAACATTTCACAATGGAAGTGGCATCTCGACCTGAAACTTGAGAGATGTGTAGTTCGCCAGGCACGGGAGAAGGGACCAGTGTGTGCCTGGTCTCTGAGGCATGACCGTGTGCCCCTTGCCTGGGGAGGAATTACTGTCCCCGGGGCATGGGCTGGGTCGTGGTGTGTCTGGTTAGACTAAGAGGTTGTAAATGGACCTGCATGCCAGACTAAGGAAACTGGACTCTCATCTTATGATTGGGGCACCCTATAAGGAAATTGTAGATGTGGCCACCTTTGTATTTCAGATAAATGGAGGAGAGAGGGCAGGTCTGTATTCAGAGAGATTATCGAAGAAGCGGTTGCAGAAATCCCAGACAGACATCAAAAGAGCCCTGAACTAAGCAGCTGGACTGAGGATAGAGGAGGGGGGGACAGAATCAAGAGGTATTTAGCAGGCCGAATCAACAGAAAGGAATCCAGGAAGAAAGCGTCCAGGATGGAGGCAAGGTTTCCAGCTGGGGTGGCCGTGAGGCCAGTCTGGGCTAGAATCACAGCCTTGCGTTTTATTGGCTGAGGGGCCCTGGGCAGGTTACTTGATACATCCAAGCCTCAGGTTCCCCATCTGAAGAAGAACAGGAGGTGCTCCTATCTCAGGAGTTGTAGTGATGACTTAATGAAGTAATCTACGTGAAGCGCATTGCCCAGTGCCGGCTGATGGCAAGTACTCAGCCCGTGGTCAACATCATTATAATAGAAGGGTCATCGTAAGTAGCAAGTCTGGGAGAAAGGCAGTTTTAAGGAAAAATACTGCTATTTATGTATTCATTTATTTATATCCTGCCTTGGTCCAAAAAGGATTTAAGGAAGCTTACATACATTAATTAAGCTAGGTAAAATAAAAGAAACAAGAAGAAGTGAGGCAAAGAGAAAGTTAGGATAGTAAATATAAGATGGAACCATGAGTGAGTTGAGAGCACAAACATGGCATGCGTGTTTTCTAAGCTTTCTGGTAGCCAGTGCCATGATCACATACATGATTCATGACCTCACAAGACGGAAACAACAGGGGAAGTACAACTGCTATTCATTAATTCATTATTGAAGTATAGTTGATGTTCAGTGTTTCAGGTGTACAGCACAGTGATTCAGTTACATGCATATATATATATATATATATATATATATATATATATATATATATACTCTTTTTCAGATTCTTTTCCATTACAGGTTATTACAAGATATTGAATATAGTTCCTTGTGATATAGTAGGTCCTTGTTGTTTATCTATTTTATATACAGTAGTGTGTATCTGTTAAAAGCACAACTGCTCTCAATACCAAAACCAGATAAATGCTCTTGATACCATTTCCCCTTGGGTGCCCACAGAGATGACATTACTTAGTAGGATGAACACTTTCTTCGATTTTTTCTCCTATCTTTTTTTAAAAAAATTAATTAATTAATTAATTTTTGGCTGCATTAGGTCTTTGTTGCTACGTGCGGGCTTTCTCTATTTGTGGCGAGCGGGGGCTACACTTTGTTACAGTGTGCGGGCTTCTCATTGCGGTGTCTTGTTGTGGAGCATGGGCTCTAGGCACACGGGCTTCAGTAGTTGTGACATGCGGGCTCAGTAGTTGTGGCTTGTGGGCTCTAGAGCACCAGCTCAGTAGTTGTGGCACACGGGCTTAGTTGCTCCGTGGCATGTGGGATCTTCCCAGGCCAGAGATTGAACCCGTGTCCCCTGCATTGGCAGGCGGATTCGTAACCACTGCACCACCAGGGAAGTCCCTCTCCGATCTTTTGATCTCTGTTTTCGACATTCTCCTCACAGTACACCCCTCAGTGAGCTTCACAGATTAGGGCTGATTTATCCAAAGGGCAGTGGAGATAACAGCAGTGTGTGTGGTCCACGGGATTTTCAAGGGCCCCCCAAATGTTTGAGACCTGAAAAATGTTCTCAGGTCCAAAATATGAACAACAACAGCAACAAAACCTGTGCAATCCAAAAAATTTATTTCGGGACTTCCCTGGCAGTCCAGTGGTTAGGACTTGGCGCTTCCACTGCAGGGGGCATGGGTTCGATCCCTGGTCGGGAACTAAGATAACATAAGCTGTGGCATAGCCGGAAAAAAAAAAAAAAGAAAAAAATGTATTTCAAAAGCAAAGTTATGCAATTCAAACATTTAAACAGAAACAATTTAATGTAGGATGTTGGGTGTATTTTAATAGGTTTGATGTGAGCAGAGCATGTCCCTCCAAAATAGTGAGAGCCTGGGACATAGATTCGAAACAGCCCTGTGTGGGGTTGTTGTAAGGGGGGTTTAAAGAGCATGCACCTGTCTAAACTGACAGCATCCTATCAAGTCATACGATGGAAAGTAATTCTGGGAAGCAGTGGATGTGAAGGGGACAGGCAATGATCTGTCCTCTCTCTCTTTTTTTTTTAAAACACATTGTTAGTTGATTGGGGACTGTTTTAGATTAGGTGTTTGCAAGTCAGTTTAAAAGACACATATTCTCTTATTGACAGATGAAAGGATTTTATTATTCTAAAATAGGATGGACTTGACTGGGGTCTGATCACTCATTAATTCCCAAAGGAAGGGCCGCGTGGCAACTGTTTTACAGGTGTCACCATTATTAGCTCTCTTTCATTTTAACACGTCTATAACTAGCAACTCCATGCAGGTCGTTACCTCACCTGGTAAGTCTTTCATTTTACATCAGATTTCCTTTGGAAAGCATACCAGGAAGTTGCATTGCTCAAAGCTAAACATTCTGCAGGAACTTTCTGAAGATTTTTTTTTTTTTTTAATGGTTGAGACAGGTGTTTGGTTACACATACTTTAAAGTCCAAGTTAAAATGTCTGTGACCAGGCTCCATGTTGAGATTGGGGTGGCCTAGAGCATGGGGTTCCAGGGCCCTCACTGCCTCCAATTTTATCTGTTTTCCCTGATATAATTTCATGTGAAAAAGAGAAGGAGGGGGGCAGAGGGTTTCCTGTGCTAAATGATTGAAAACCAGCATTCTGTGGCCTGGAATGGCCTTTGCCTTCCGGAAGGATATTTTATGTTGAGGGAACTTCTTCTGTGATTCTTTTTATTTTTTTTATATTTATTTTATTAAAGTATAATTAATTTCTGTTCCACAGCAAAGTGATTCAGATATATATATATATATATATATATATATATACACACAATCTTTTTCATATTCTTTTCCATTATGGTTTATCACAGGATATTGAATATAGTTCCCTGTGCTGTACAGTAGGACCTTGTTTATCCATCCTGTATATAATAGTTTGCATCTGCTAATCCCATACGCCCAATGAATCCCTCCCTAACCCCCCTTGTGATTCTGATGGCCTCCTCTAACCGCCCCTCCATCTCTGGGAAGAGACCACTGGCTTTGAACTTGGGGCTTTCATTTCCGGTTCATCCACTCTGAGAATCACGGCCCTGACCACGCCTGTGCCTGCTATTCCCTAATTTCTGAGCAGAGATGGGGTCTGCGGCTCTTCCTGCATGCAGCTTTGTCAGGATCCGTTTTCACAAAATAATGTCAGTCTCTAGTTGCTCATGCGACTGGAACATCTAGACCTTCCCCTGAGCAGCACTTAGTTTGTGGAGGAGCTTAACCTCACCCACTGCCACTCAGTTATAGGTGTAGGATTTGGAGAGAATGAGGAGTACCCTTGTAAGAAAAATGGAGAACTACGTAGCGTCCAATTTGAGATCATACCATAGAGCTGATAGAAGGAACAAAGTGACCAAGGCCTGGAGCCCACCATTTGGAACCATTTCTGAGCGGTTCCAGGGCGACTCAGCTTGCACTTAATCCACAGTTGTACTAGAGGGCGGTGATACGGTGGCCAGGACAGAGGTGGGTTTAATAAAAAAGAATGGAACTTCCGCTTGGCTAAGGCCATATTCTGCCTCCGCCCTGGGTCTTATTATTTCACATCTTCTCAAGAGTATATTTCTGAATTTTCAAACATATGGAGGTTTTCTAGTTATCGTTTTGTTATTGATTTCTAGCTTAATTGCATCGTGATCTGCAAACACACTTGAATGACTTATTTTGTGTATTCTTTAAGAACCATCATATGGTCAAATTTTGTAAATGGTTAATGGTGCTTGTAAAGACTGTATCGTAGTTGTGGGGTTCAGTATTCTGCGTAGGTCTATTAGAGTACTAATTGTGTGGTTCATATCTTCTATATTTTTCCTGTTTTCTTTGTTTAATTCTCTTGACTACTGAGACAGATGATTGTGGATTTCTGTCTTTTCCTTGTAGTCTTGTCTATTTTTGCATGAAATATTTGAGGTTGTAATTAGGCTTCATACAAACACAGAATTATGACACCTTCCCAGTGAATTGAACCTCCTTTAAAAAATAATTTTGTAACATCCCTTTTCATCTCTAGTAATGCTTTTTGCCATAAAGTTTACTTTGTCTGCTATTACTATAGCTATCCCACTTTTCTTTTGCTTAGTTTTTTTTTTAATTGGGATATAGTTGTTTTACAATGTTGTGTTAGTTTCTACTGTACAGCAAAATGAAGTAGACTTCCCTGAGCTATATAGCAGGTTCTCATTAGTTATCTGTTTTATACATATTAATTTGTATATATCAATCCCAGTCTCCCAATTCATTTTACCCTCTGCTTTTGCTTAGTTTTGCATACTATGTCTTTTTCCATCATTTCTTTCAACTTTCCTAAATTTTTATTATGTTTTTAGATAGGTACCTTATAAAAACATAGTGTAGGATTTTAAAAAAACATTTCTAACCATTTCTTTGTCTTTAATTTGGCCACTGGCTCTATTCCCATGGACTGTATTTACTGATTGGTTTAGGTTTTAATCTACCATCTTACCAAGTGCTGTCTGGTTTTCCCATCTGTCTTATGTTCCTTTTTTTCTTTTTTTTACTAAGTTTGAATTGAGTTTTTTATTATTCAGTTTTTTAGAGGTTACAGCATGCATTCTGATCTTATCAGAGTCACTATTAATTGATACTTTAAACTTCTTCATAGATAATGCAAAGACTTTGGAGCTTTACTTATCAACTCCTGATTTTTATACCATTATGGTCATGTATTTTTAACTCTATACATACATTTTAACTCTAAGTCATTACTACTATTTTATAAAATAAATTAAATTTATCCCCATATTAGCCAGTTTATTGCTCTTGACTCCTTTCTGCATGTCTATTCTTCTATCTGCGATCATTTCCCTTCTCCTTGAAGAACAGCTTTTAGTATTCCCTCAATGTAGTGGTTAATGCTCTCAGTGTTTGTTTATCTGGATATGTTTTTATTCTTGAAGATATCCTTGAAAGATATTTTCATTGCGTGTAGAATTCTAGGTTGACAGATATTTTCTTTCAGTGCTTTGAAGATATCATTCTATTTCTTTTGACTTTTATTGTTTTTGTTGAGAGCTGTCCATCTAATTGGTACGTCCTTGTAGGTAATTTGTCTCCTTTTTCTTTGATCGTTTCTAGGCATTTTGCTCTGTCTTTGGTTTTCAGCAGTTTTATTGTGATACGCTCAGGTATTGATTTCCTTTTATTTGTCTTGCTTGAGGTTTGTAGGCAATTGAATATGGAGTTTGATGTCTTTCATCAGTTTTGAAAAGTTCTCAGTCATCAAATACTACTTCTCTCCCATTCTTTTCTCTCCTTCCAGGACTCCAATTACACATAAGTTAGGCTTTCCCATAGAATCTTCTAATTCTCTACCCTCTTTTCTATTCTCCATCCTATTGTTTTCATGTGCTTTATTCTAGATATTTTCTTCTGCCCTATCTTTTATTAAATCTCTTGTCATCTATGTCTAATCCACTTTTATAACTACCCATTGGGTTCTTAATTTCAATTATTTTAGTTTTAGTTCTTAAATTTTCATTTTGTACTTTAAAAAATAGCTTTCTGTTATTCAGTCGTGTTTTTCATCTTCATGAACAGAGTGAACATGATTAAAAAAAAAATCTTTGTGTGACAACTTCAATATTTGCCCACCCCCATTGGTCTGTTTCTATTGTCTATTATTTCTGTTGGTTTCCATTCATGTTCTTGTGTTTCCCTGTGTACCTGGTTATTTTTTATTGTGTGAAAAATTGTAATTACATACAATTGTTTGTAGAAATAACTTGTGACCTAGGATGAGACATGATTTTTTTTTGTTGGTTGCTTTAATCAGGTGCTTGGGGCAATAACAATGTGCCATCATGTCAGTCCAGGCTCAGTAGTTGAGATGATTTATAGCTGAGTTGTAGACTTCGTTAGGATCAGCTTGGTTTGGTCACCTTTCCTTCTATAGAGCAGCTCTTGGGAATATTTTTCCCCAAGGAAATAGTCAGAGATGAGCACCCACATGCCCAAAATGTATATCCAAGGTTCTCTATCTCAATATTACAATATTTGTAAAAATAAAAACTTAGAAGCAAATTATAATGGAATAAAATGTTAAACAATATTTTAAATTAATATTATGTTTGGAATAACATTTATTATTTGGGAAAACACTTGCTATATAATACAAAGCAGAAAAAGCTGGATATAAAACTATATATTCAGTATTACTGCAGTTTTGTAAGCACACACATATATAAAGAAAAAAGTTTGGAAAGCATCTTACCAAGATGTTAGCAGTGGTCATATCTAAAATTACACTTTGATGATTTTTATTTTCTTTTTTATACTTTTTTTATGTCTTTCAAATCCTCTACAAGGAATGTGTATTACTCTTATAGTCAGGAAATAAAATCAAGTTAATACATTTTTTAAAAGAGTAGTTCACAGGAAAGCAATGTAGTCACAATGGAGCAGATAGACTACAGTTTACAATGCCTGACTGCTTGGGGAAAATTTCAATGTCAGGAAATCTTCTCCATTAAAAAAAAATCTTAATGAAGTTTCAAGTTGCATATGGTACAGAGAACTGCTTATTAACAGCCTCTGCTCTTGAGGTGCCCAAGGTGTATAACAGAAAGTGCAGACAAACCCAAGAATGTCAGGACAAGAAGAAGACTAGAAATAAGACACAGGAAAAACAACAACGACGACATGGAATCTCAGTGTTGGCAAGGCACCTAGAGACCACCTGGCCCAATCCTTAAGCCGTAAGAATTCTCTCCTACAAACAACGTAGTAGGTTAGAGTTTGGTATTGCTGCATTTGACTTCTCAAGGTTGTTCCTTGGACTTTGCTAAAATGCCTTAAGTGACAGGTTTATTACTAACTTTTAAGGCAGCCATGTCCACCGTGGGATAGCTCCAGCTGTGGGAATGTTAGTGAGTTACTAGCATGAAGCAGGGAGGGGCATTTTCAGGTGAAGTTAATCAGCAACGGAGGGGAGATCCTGTTCAGCTCCGGGCCTCTGTGATTGGCAGTTTCTGGCTCCCTTCAGTTCCCAGTCTGACCATTTGTGCAAAATGTTTCTGTTGGTACAACAGTGTTTGTGGTCAGATTCATCTTTTGTTTAATAAACAGAGATGTGTGTTCCCCAAAAGTAATTTTAAGCTAAGGTTTTTGGGAAATAAGCTGCATGTTTGCAATAAACACTCGGCCAGTTTTTCTTCTCCAGTTCTTTCCACATGAAACTCAAAAGGACCAGGTAGCCAAGTGAGAGATTGTTGGTCCTCTCTTCCCAACATCTAACTTCTCTCCTCCCTGGCCTTCCAGTCTCTTCTATGACTTTCCTTCACTCTCTCTCTCATTTTCTCATCTCTCCTGTCCAGGCTGCCCAGAGCCCCTTGGGATCAGCAAAACCAACCCTGAGTCAGGAGTCCTGGATTCCACTTTTCATGTAGTCACTTCCCGTGAGACCCTGGGGGAGTCACATCACCTTGCCGATGATGTTACCCAAGAAAGATGGTGGTCGTCTCTCTGGGAGGGGGATACAGGGGGGAAAATCTAGGGAAATGCTGCCTTCAATCCTGTGTGGGAAGACCTTTGTCTGGGGTCCTCCGGACTCCCCAGGGGGGATAAATTATCCCCAGAAGGGGTTTTGCTCCATATGGTGCCTACACAAAGGGATGTTAACTCCTGTGAGAAACAAACTGGGAAGCTACAGGGATGAAGTGAAAACCCTTTGTCCGGAGCCCTGGGTTCTGCATCCAGCTTGGTCACTGATTAGCTGTGTGACCTTAGGCAAATTCCTTCACCTCCCTGGGCTTGTTTCCTTACCTCTGAAGTAAAGGGACTGGATTAGACCTCTAAGTTTTCTTCCAGTGGCACGATTCTATGACTCTGTGCTCAGTATTATATATTAAATGGAGAAAGAAGAGAAATGAGGTAGTAAAGTCTTTTTTAAGAAAGTAGAGGTGGAATCATGCTGAAAAGAAACTCCCTAATAGAATTTAGAGTAAATATTATTACAGAAAAGGTGAATAACTGGGGAAATGCTCCCCAGTGAAAAACCTGAAGAGGTGATGGGTAAAGTTGGCCAGTGGCAAACTTAGAGGCGTTCTGTTCTCTTCATGATGAAATTTTATTTCCCTAAATCTCACTCCCAGTCAGCCTGTGACTTGAAGTGGAGACAGGAATGAAAGGGATGTAAAGTAGTTCTGCTCTGGAGAGAAAGGAAACAGAGGCAAGACCAAGGCGTGTTGAGGTGGAGAAAAGGGAGCCGGAGGGTGCCATGATGGAGGGTCTTTTCCTCAGGAACGAGGTGGCCATGTGCTGAGGCAGGGAGGTGGGATGGGATGGAGGGTGGAGGACAAAGTGGCTGTCCCTGGGAGGGCTCTTTCTCTCCGGGTGTGATCTAGAGGATGGAAAGTTGTAGAACCACAGTGAAGGCCAAATGGACATTGGATGGTACCAACGCACCCTGAGACCCATCACTGGAGAAGGTCCGAGGCTAGGAGGGAGTGGGGATGCTCACGGCAGGGGACGGTCCTGGCTCCAGCATACCATCCTCAGTGTGCTGACAGCATAGACTCGTGAACTCATGAATGTTACTGTCAACAAACGGCACCTAATCGTGTGTGTGTGTGTGTGTGTGTGTGTGTGTGTGTGTGTGTGAAGCTGGATGTCATTCTCTCTCTTTTGAGCAACCTCAAATCATTCTCTTTCTGTCTCCAGCACTTTCTCTGTTAGAGCCTGTGAAGGCTCGTGGATGGTGAGCTCAGTGCCTGGCCTGTGGTGGACAAGTGCTAGGTAAGTGGATGGGAAAATCAGTTCTTTGAATGAAGGTCATCTGGCTGGGATTCAGTTTAGAAAAATTAGACACTGTTTTAGAAAAATCAGGCTGTTAGTGTTGCAGCTTACCTTTTTTGGAATCGCTGACGTAAATTTCTTGCAAGGATTTTGCCTTGCTTTCCACTTACCCCTTTTCATTTTTTAAATTATGTGACGATCTCCTGTAAGTTGATCTTGTACAGCTGAACATGTGGTTGTTCCCAGTATCGTCCTAATCCCGGGTCCAGGGCTATGAGAACAAAGGAGGCCCTTTGTTGAAAGGAATGTCCACTTTGAAGTGCTGTAAATCAAGTGTTCCCTCTTCAGCTCCTCAAGAGACATTTTATAGACAGTCCTCAGGGCACGAAAGTGTCTTGCCAGAAACCTGCACAGACAAGTGTATAGTGGCCGCAGCTGGCATTGTGCCCCAGACTTGTCTAGAGAATGGGGACTGTGGTATTAAACACTCGATATCAAAAACAATGTTCATTTGGATAATATAGGGGATTGATTCTGCTCTAAGAACGTAGTTTCTCTCAAGACCTAATGCCAAATTTAAGTGTTATTGGGGATTCTGAGAGTATATTAAAAATATATAGTATTTAATGATTAATAGGAGAATTACTTGCATTTTTAAAAAAGTCAGTGACACAAATAATTAAAGAAATGCGAGTGTCCTATGTGGCTTTGGTAAATCTTTTAGCCTCACAGGCCTCCACTCCAGTGAGTGGATTGGAGTAAATCTCAGTCTCTTTTCTACCAGTCACTGCAAAACCCTTTTAGGGCCGGAGCTGGGCTTGATTCTTCCCTCATTCTCTCTCTCCTTCCTTCACCGTGGAGATTTACAGTATGGCTAGAGAATTCAGGAAGTTTACTTTGGTTTTAGACTAACTGGGCTGTGGTTGCTAACACCTTCTCTTTCAACCTCCCATGAGTCAGCAGTGCTATGAAAAGTTGCCTATAAAATATTGAGCTCAATCAGGAAACTTCCAGAGAAACTTAAGTGATATCCTTGTATGGTTCAAAGCGATTGTCTCAAAGGTGCTTAGTGGGTGAGAAAAAGTAGAAGCTGCTATTTTCTAGAGTGCAACTAGAGCTCACAGAGTTCTCTTGGATTGTCAACTGTCTCTGCCCTTAAAAAAATAAATGAAACCTCCCATGATGCTTTATTTTCTCATCAGCTACTGCCCTGGTCCCTCATTCCCTTTCATTAGCCTGATATTTTGAAAGAATTGTTGTTATCTACCTTCTCTTCACCAGCCGCTGACTTGCCAAGTCCATAGTCTACTTTGAATTCTGCACCTTTCATTCCACGGAAGTAAGTCCATTGGGGTCATCCGTAGCCTCCAGGTGCTTCTCAGCCCTCCTCTGGCACGACCAATCCATGGTGCTTGAGACACTTGCTTCCTTAGAATTCTCCTTCTTCGGATTATCCTTCTCCCTCTCTGTTTGTTGTCCATCTACTCTGTCCTGTCTTGAAACCTTGAGTTCTCCCATGCTCAGGCCTGACTTTATTGCTTCCGACTTCTTATGGGCTGAGTTGTGTACACCCCCAAAATCATATGTTGCGGTCCTAACTCCAGTCCCTCAGCATGTGACCTTATTTGGAAATAGGGTCTTTGCAGAGGTAATTTGTTAAGATGAGGTCACACTCATACTCAGGTAGGCTGGGCCCCTACTCCAGTATGTGTGGTGTCCATGTAAAAAGGGGAGATTTGGACACAGACACATGCATGTGAAGATGAAGACAGAGATCAGATGATGCTTCTACAAGCCAAGGAACCCTAAAGATTGCCAGCAAATCACCAGAAGCTAGGGGAGAGGCATGGACCAGATTATCTCTCACAGCCATTAGAAGGGCTGATTTAACCTTGCTGACACCTTGGACTCTAGCTTCCAGAACTCCTAAATGATAAATTCTGTTGTTTACACTACACGATTTGTGGTACTTTGTTCAGGCAGCCCTAGCAAGCTAATATACCCCTCTGTTCTCTCCCCAGGCCAGTTCCAATGTTTTGGTCTAGGTGGCCCTTTATACCCTTAAAAATTATTGAGAACCCCAAAGAGCTGTGGCTTATGTGGATTCTATCTACTGATATTTATCACACTAGAGATTAAAACTGAGAAATTCTAAAAATACTTAGATATTAGCTCATCTAAAATAATATGAAACCTGTTGTATGTTGATATCATATATAGGTTAATGAAAATAACTCGATTTTCCAAAACAAACAACAATTTAGTGAGAAGAGTGACAATTGTTTTATTTTGCAAATCTCTTTAATGTCTGACGATAGAAGACA
Source organism: Leucopleurus acutus (assembly GCF_964270905.1). NCBI lineage: Eukaryota > Metazoa > Chordata > Mammalia > Artiodactyla > Delphinidae > Leucopleurus > Leucopleurus acutus. Next base: position 94,112,438 of record NC_139144.1, on the reverse strand, counting down.
GCTTTTGTCTTTTGTATCTATTTTTGCATTCAATCTGTTGCTATTTGTTATTTTTGTTTGAGTATATACGGAAAGTCTGGCCTCACATAGATATGTAGTTTCAAAAAGGGGGAAAATGTTTTACCAGCTTTTTCAGATAGTTGTGAATATTTTTCTTTAATACTACACCAAAACTTAACAAGTAGTAATTTTTATTTTAATTTTCTTTTTAAACAATATTTATTTATTGGGCTTCCCTGATGGCACAGTGGTTAAGAATCCGCCTGCCAATGCAGGGGACACGGGTTCAAGCCCTGGGCCGGGAAGATCCCACATGCCACGGAGCAACTAAGCCTGTGTGCCACAACTACTGAGTCTTCGCTCTAGAGCCCGTGAGCCACAACTACTGAAGCCCGAGCACCTAGAGCCCATGCTCCTCAACAAGAGAAGCCACCGCAGTGAGGAGCCTGCGCACTGCAATGAGGAGTATCCCCCGCTCACCACAACTAGAGAAAGCCCGCATGCAGCAACGAAGACCCAATGCAGCCAAAAATAAATAAATTGATTTTTTAAAAATTTATTTATCTATTTATTTATTTGGTTGTGCCGGGTCTTAGTTGCAGCAGGCAGGCTCCTTTAGTTGCAGCTCGAGAGCTCCTTAGTTGTGGCTCGTGGGCTCCTTAGTTGTGGCATGCGGGTTCCTTAGTTGTGGCATGCATGTGGATCTAGTTCCCTGGCCAGGGATCGAACCCAGGCCCCCTGCGTTGGGAGCACGGAGTCTTAACCACTACACCACCAAGGAAGTCCCTTAAATTAGCTTTAATACCGAATATTTCCCCAGGTCGTGAGAACCTGAAATTCATTTGGGTTAGTTTCTATTATATTTCTGAGAGTTTCTGTAAGCACTTATTTGTTTAAGCCAATTAAAGAGAGCTCTTTTACAAATTAATTTTGGCCATACCATCTGGATATAGACAGACACAACTAGAGATCTCATAGTTTTCATTTTAAAACTGTAGTCATTGGTGGACTTCCCTAGTGGTGCAGTGGTTAAGAATCCACCTGCCAATGCAGGGGACATGGGTTTGATCCCTGGTCCAGGAAGATCCCACGTGCTGTGTAGCAACTAAGCCCATGTGCCACAATTACGGAGCCTGCGCTCTAGAGCCCGTGAGCCACAACTACTGAGCCCGTGTGCCACAACTACTGAAGCCTGTGCACCTACAGCTGGTGCTCCGCAACAAGAGAAGCCACTGCAATGAGAAGCCCGCACACCGCAACGAAGAGTAGCCCCTGTTCGCTGCACCTAGAGAAAGCCCGCGTGCAGCAACGAAGACCCAATGCAGCCAAAACAAAAAAAACTTCAGTCATTTGGGATTTCCCTGGTGGCACAGTGATTTAGAACCCTCCTGCCAATGCAGGGGGACATGGGTTTGATCCCTGGTCCAGGAAGATCCCACATGCTGTGGAGCAACTAAGCCCATGTGCCACAACTACTGAGCCTGTGCTCTAGAGCCCACAAACCACAACTACTGAGCCCACGAGCCACAACTACTGAAGCCCATGTGCCTAGAGCCCATGCTCCATAACAAGAGAAGCCACCACAATGAGAAGCCTGCGCATCACAATGAGGAGTACCCAGCTTGCTGCAACTAGAGAAAGCCTGCGCACAGCAACAAAGACCCAATGCAGCCAAAAATAAATAAATAAATTTTAAAAAATAAATAAAACTTTAGTCATGAATCGGTGCACTACAAAACTCACTAGTTTATAAATAACAGTTGGAATAAATTGGATAATTAGATTACTTGCTCAGTTGGCTAAAGTCTTTTATAGTTTATGGAGAAGACTTTTAAGATCTGTCTTTGCCTTTGACAAGCAATTTTAAGGGGGCTCTTTGGGCAAGAGGGTCCTTTTAGAAGTTTGTGTTTAAAATGGTCTCTCTCCCTCCTTTTTTTTTTTTTTTTTTTTTTTTGCGGTACGCGGGTCTCTCACTGTTGTGGCCTCTCCCGTTGCGGAGCACAGGCTCCGGACGCGCAGGCTCAGCGGCCATGACTCACGGGCCCAGCCGCTCCGCGGCATGTGGGATCTTCCCGGACCGGGGCACGAACCCGTGTCCCCTGCCTCAGCAGTCGGACTCTCAACCACTGCGCCACCAGGGAAGCCCTCTCTCCCTCTTTTTTTTCTTTTTAGTTTTGGGTTCTACTGATTGAGCTAAGGCTGCAGTCTCAGGTGATGTGGCTGTGTTTATATTTCATTGAAATGATAAGATTTATAACTTTATTGGACAGAGAAAGAAAATGTATCTCTTATTATAAGTCTTAGGATGATGATTATTTAAAACATTTTTAAAGTACAGGACATTTTCTTTTCTGATATCCTGATCTTTTATAATATCTATAATCATTTTGAGAGGAATAGGTGAGGCCTTGGGGCTGGTGAAGCCAGGTGGGTAGTATTAGTTTGTAGGAGTTGTAGAGATTTGCAAAACAAAAACAGTTGCTTCTAGTAGCCCTTGAATATTGGCTTGCAGCTGATTTATTTTCTGATTACTTGTAGGAAGGCCTGGGGAATTGCTGAGGCGCCAGGGCAGGTCTTTTCTCTTGTCCAGAGGGCTTAGTTTTAAAAGGGCCTGCCAGGAGGGAGGTTAGAGGAGAGGAAAGGAGGAGGAAGGAGATTCGGTGGAGAAGGAGAAGGGAGGAGGGGGTCTTGCAGATTAAAAAAAAGGAGTTTGGAAAAAGGTGCATAAAAGGATAGAGAAGATGCAGACTTTGGGAGGGGGTAGGAGGGGGGCAAGAGAGTTCGTTCAACTGATTTTTCACGTTTAGAGACAGTCTGAGTCAACTTTGCATTTACAGCTTGGAGGGAAGCAGTTTTCTTGATATTACATTTACAGGCCTCCAGACACTAATTAAAATATGCTTCCTATTATTTGTCTGTTTCTGAAACATGTTTAGTCACGCATGAAGATAGACTAATTTGGGAATTTTGAAAGTTCGCCATTTCGGCCAATGCAATGTAAATCATCCCAGCTTAAATGGACCCATTTTGATAAGTAGTTACAGGATGAGGGTCCATAGATGTTAAACATAAGGCCAGCAGGGGTTTCTGGGGGTGGGTGTGTCATCTTTCTTTGAATTTCTCTCTGTAAGAGCGTCCCCTTATTCCGAATACTCATGGAAACATGAAACCCACATCTCAAGACAGAAAAATAAACAAGAAAACCCCACTCTCAGAAAGGGAGGGGGGCTAGTGTCTACACCAATAAAACCCCCAAATAAAGGCCTGAAGCTCAACTGGAAGGACCCTGGCCAGGAGACCTGATGCAGCTGAAGAGACGGCTGGACACAATGGGTCTGTGTAGGTCCTTACACCAAACCTGAGGAAGTGCCGATTGCCACTGAATCTTGCCGGCTACACCAAGTATATTCATTTTAGAAACAGAAAATTTTAGAAGCAGAGACCTGATTGAAATAAAAAGGTGTTGATTTGGGGTTTGTTAGGACTGCAGCTTGGGAGACACAAATTCAAGAAGCACGTGAATTGTGTTCTGCTGGACTACAAAATGGGGGAGACTTAGGCAAAACTGGCAAGGTTACAGTGGTTTATCAAGAATTACCATCGGAGCTGGCAAGAAGTAAAGGTGCTTGTTGACTAAAGATTGGTTGGAGTCCAAAATGGTCGCATCGTTACAAGGGGAGACCTTGAGAGCATAAGGCTGCAGCCGGCAGGTATTGTTTGGATATAGCTGGTAGTGTCCTTGGATCTGGTATAGTTCAAAGCAAGTTCAGGTTCTCAGTGGTACAGAGACATGTCTGAGACCACATCCTCGATGGCCACCTGGCTCCATTTTTGTCTGCCTGAGCTGTGATCACTCCATTATAATTTCAGTTTGTCATCAGTACTATATATACACTCTCATAAAATACTTTTTCATCAACAGTGTACCAAGAAGAGATTTCCTTGTCAGTAGAATGCTTTTGGTGCTATTTTCATAGCTGCACTGTGTTCTATCACACAGCTGCATCATAATTTATTTAACCAGTTCTGTAATATTGAACATTTATATTGTTTCTAACTTCTTAAGATCTTTTTCCCAAAGTTTTGCAATTTGTTTTTATAAAATTATGTATGCCTATCACAAAAAGATTAAATAATCAAAAATTCATAACATGACAGCTATAAAGGTTGCATCATTCTTTTTTACCAATTACAGTGTGAGGACAAACCACTTGTTCTCACTGAAATCATTTTACAGTTCTTCCTGACAAACTAGCTTCCTCTCTTGTCCATTACTAATCCTTTCTTCATGCAGCTTTCAGAGTAATTTGTTTTTTATTTTATTTCTTCCCCTGCCTCTAGTTTTCATACTTCTTATTAATGAGGAAATTCTCTGTTCAAACAAAAAAAATTATACAGCAATACCATAGATAAAGTTGTTGCTCAGGATGAAGCAGGGCATCTTGACTCTTCCTTTCCAGTTCCCCAAAATGGGGCCTGAAGAGGGCTGTGCAGAATCCCTAGGGTTCTGTGCCCCAGTTTAAAAACCACTCATCTGGCTCAACATCTTCGTTTTGCAATGAGGGAACTGAGTCTCATGGTGGGGACTTATCGTTTGAAGGTTGCTCAAATCTCTTGGGCTAGCTTGATCTAGAACACACATCTCCAAAATTTTTCTCTGCTCTCTCTCTTAGGATGCCACCTAAGTACAAGTCATCTTTGCTCTTAAAAAAAAAACACTTCTATTTTGAAATAACTGTAGATTTCACTGAAAGTTGCAAACATAGTACAGGGAGGTCTCCTGTTGCCATCACACAGTTTCCCCATTGGTTACATCTTACATAACTATAGAACAATGTCAAAACCAGGAAACTGACAATAATATAAAGAGTGTATGTGGTTCTATGTCATTTTATCACATGTATAGATTCATGTAACCAGCGCCACAATCAAGATATTAAACTATCCCATCACCACAGAGTTCTCCTTCATGTTTTACCCCTTCATCGTCATACATACATGTCACCGTCCCTAATCCCTTGCAACTATTAATCTATCCTTCATGTCTATAATTTGTGTCATTTAAAGAATGTTATATAAATGGAATCATCCGGGGACTGCCCTGGTGGTCTAGTCATTAAGACTCTGTGCTTCCATTACATGGGGCATGGGTTCGATCCCTGGTCGGGGAATTAAGATCTCACATGATACACGGTGAGTACAAAAAAAAAAAAAAAAAAGGGAATCGTCCAGTATGTGACCTTTTTTCACTAACATAATGACCTTGAGATCTACCGGAGTTGTGTTTATCAATAGTTTATTGCTTTTAGTGCTGAGTAGTAGCCTATTGTGTGGATGTATCATAAGTAGGAAATTTTGGTTGTTTCCAGGTTTTGGGATATTATAAACAAAGCCGCTATGATTGATGTACAGATTTTTTTGGGAACATAAGTTTTCATTTCTTTGGATAAAAGTCCATGAGTGTGATTGCTGGGTTATAAAGAAAATGCATGTTTAGTCTTTAAAAAAACTGTCAAACTATTTTCCAGAGCGATTGTACCTTTTTACATTCCCACCAGCAATGCATGAGAGATCCAACTTCTGTTCCTTTTTGCCATCATTTGGAATTGTCAGTATTTATTATTTTGGCTCTTTCAATAGATATATACTGATATTTCATTATGGTTTAAATTTGAATTTCCCTAAAGGCTAGTGATGTTGAACATCTTTTCAAGCGCTTATTTGCAACCTGTATATCCTCTTTGGTGAAATGTCTTCTCATGTCTTTGGCCCAATTTCTAGTTGGATTGTTCAATTTTTTTCCTGTTGAAGAATGAAAACTTTATAAATGCTAGATATGGGTTCTTTATCAGATATCTGGGTTGCAGATATTTTCTTCCAGCCTTTCTCTTGTCTTTTCGTCCTTTTAACAGGGTCTTTTTGTTCAGCAAAAAGAAAAAAATTTAAATCCATTTTATCCTTTTTATGGCTTGTACTTAGGTGTCCCATCTAATAACTCTTCACCAAACCCTCAGTTCTAGAAGTGTTCTACCGTGTTTCTTCTAAAAGTTGTAGAGTTTTATGTTTTCAACTTATCTCTAGACCATTTTGAGTTAATTTTTTTAGAAGGTGTGAGACAATACCATGCAGTGGTTGTAAACAAGGACTCTGGTGTCAGGTGACCTGTCATAAGTGACTGTGTGACCTTGGGCAAATGACTTAGCTTCTTTGTGCCTCTATTTCCTCATGTGTAGCATGAGAATAAGAACACTGCCAACCTCATAGAGTTATTAAGAAAGTTAAATGGGCTAATACACGTAAAGTTTTTTTTTTTAATTTATTTTTGACTGTGTTGGGTCTTCGTTGCTGCATGCAGGCTTTCTCCAGTTGCGGCGAGCAGGGGCTACTCTTTGTTGTGGTGTGCGGGCTTCTCGTTGCGGTGGCTTCTCTTGTTGCTGAGCATGGGCTCTAGGTATGTCGGCTTCAGTAGTTGTGGCTCGTGGGCTCTAGAGCGCAGGCTCAGTAGTTGTGGCACACAGGCTTAGTTGCTCGGTGGCATGTGGGTTCTTCCCGGACCAGGGCTCGAACCCGTGTCCCCTGCATTGGCAGGCGGATTCTTAACCACTGCCACCAGGGAAGTCCACATGTAAAGTATTTAATTGTGTTCTACAGCCATGAGAACAATGCCCAGCACATGGCAAGCACTCAATAGATATATTAGCTATTGCGATGATGTCACACCCCTGCTCTTGCCTTGGGGTTCCTGCTGCCTAGAATACCCTTCTAGCAGCTTCTTTTTGCAAAACTGGCTCATTTAAAAATTTTCCACACCTTAGCTCAAATGCCACCTCCTCTCAAATGAGAGAGCTCTTCCCTGACCATTTGTCTAAAATGATCTCTCTTCATTTCTCTAAAGCCTATCTTCCTTTGATTACACTTTTCATAATCCTCAATATCTTGCTAACTTATTACTTGTTTACTGTTTGTCTCCCTCCATCTGGACGTAAGCTTCATGAGGGGAAGACCTTGTCTCTTATCTACCACCCTATCCTCAGAGCCCAGAACAGAGTGGCACATAATAGACTCTCAATAAATATTTATTGAATGGATGAAAGAATTCAGGTCTTTTACAATTACATGCTTATTACAGACAATATGATTGTAGTTAAATTTTGGTTTACATCCTTACTTTTTTTTTTTTTTAGGATGAACTTCCAAAAGTGGGATTATTGGGTCAAAGGACAAGCAAATTGACTTTCAGACAGATTGTACTTATTTATTTATATTTTTTAGTCTTGCTGCGTGGCACATGGGATCTTAGTTCCCCGACCAGGGATCGAACCCACGTCCCTAGCAGTGGAAGCTCGGAGTCCTAACCACTGGACAGCCAGGGAGTTCCCCAGGTTGTACTAATTTAGCGTCCTGCCAGTGTCATATGAGCATGTTGGCCTTCTGCACCTTTGATTTGGGGCTCTAGGAGAAAAAATAGCAAACCTGAAAATAACCTCTCCCTCCTATATTTCCACATGCTAAATAAATATCTAAGATCCAATTGTATTTTACAGATAAGGACACTGAGGGCCTGGGGCTAAATAGCTTCCCCAAGGTCACACATGTTAAAAGGCAGAGATGGGCTCCCGACCCAGGCAGTTTGGATGTTGACTCTGCTCTTAACCATCAAGATGTACTTTTTTTTTTTTTTTTTGCGGTACGCGGGCCTCTCACTGTTGTGGCCTCTCCCGTTGCGGAGCACAAGCTCCGGACGCGCAGGCTCAGCGGCCATGGCTCACGGGCCCAGCCGCTCCGCGGCATGTGGGATCCTCCCGGACCGGGGCACCAACCCGTCTCCCCTGCATCGGCAGGCGGACTCTCAACCACTGCGCCACAGGGAAGCCCAGGATGTACTTTTTTCTCTATATGCTTCTCAGTGACTCCTGGGCACCAGGACCTTTGGGAGCTACTGTTCCACCCACTGACCGGAAGACACAGCACTCCCAGCTGGGGTGAAGAGCAGAAGGGAGGTGGGCAGGGGGAGGGGCAAGAAGAGGGAGGCACTCATTGGGGCAGGGGCTCGTCTAGCCTCCGGAGCTTATCTGATGGGAGAGGAAGAGTCAACACTGATGATGCCTTGGGAAGTTTTCAGTTCTAATCTTCCTGCTCTGCTTTGCGAATGCTGAGTTCAGTCTTTGAAACTTTGCCCAGGTGAGTCTGGACTCTTGAGTGGATCTGCCCTGTTGAGATGGGTGGGTGTGGTCAAGTTTGGCTTAATACCGGTCCTCCACTGCCCCAGGGGCAAAATTGCTGCTGCTTCTTAAATGATTGTTTCCAAACTGCCTACACCCTGCTTCTCTCTGCTTCCTCCCAGGCTAAAGTTAGATTTTTCACCCTGTGTTCTCAAAAGCAATGGTTCTAATTTGATCATACACAAAAATCACCTGAGGGGCTGACTAAAAAGGCAAATCCCAGACAACCTGGGAAATGTGAACACTGATGGGATATTTGATATTAAGGAATTATTGTTGAACTTTAGGTGTGACCATAGTATTGTGTGTGTGTGTGTGTGTAACATATACACGGAAGAATCCTTATCTTTTGAATATTTTGATATTCAAATATTTTGAAAGAAAAATGTGATGTATGAGATTTGCTTCAAAATAGCCCAGAGTGGGTAGGAGAAGTGGGTGGGAATTAGATGATACAAAATTCAACAACTGTTGCTGCTGACTGGTGTGTACGTGGGGGGTTCTTATACTATCCTCTGTACTTGTGCAGATGCTTGAATTTTTCCATAACAAAGTGTAAAAAACCAAAAAGCACGCTCCTCATTCTAGGGTACATTTTACAGGCGCCCAGGGCCTCGGTGAGGGATCTGCTCACCTCGCAAAGTGAACTCAGGTGGCCCCTGCAGAGAAACACATCTAATTGGCTCACTCTTCTGCCCCTCACCCCTCCACCAGATCAATGGGAAAGACAGCAAACCTCAGTAAGAAGAGAATAAATCTCTCAACTGGCTCCGTCTCTTTACCTGGGCCACCTGGAAGCTGAATTTTAGCCATAGGCTATATAGATGGATTTGTTTGTCTATTCTCCTTTGAAAGTTAAGTGTTTTTGAAATTGTTGGTAGGGTAGTGAGTGTGTGTTTGTTTTTCCAAAACCATTTTTAAATGTTATTTCATTTCTCCACCGAAAAGGAGTGTTTTAATGTGCGCAGTAGATACGCAGGAAGTTGTCTCTGGGGCCCTTCTGAGGCCTCCGCTCACTGGGGGGTAGGTTTCTTCCTCAGGGAAGAAAGTCACTGCTTCCTGGTGGGGCCCCAAGGTCATGGCCGAGGGCACAGGTGGGGCGGGGAGAGGGAGGGGGTTTGAGCAGGGCCGGCCGGCGGAGCAGGTTTGTCCTCGCTCCGGACAGGTCGGTGTTGGTACAACAGAGCCGCCTCCCGGCCTCTGCGGGCGCCCGGGGAGGAGAAGCCGCAGGAGGGGCTCGGCCGTCGCCGCAGGGAGGTCGCCTGCGGAGTCCCCGGCCGGGCTGGTCCCATCCGGCCCGCCGCTCGCCAGCCCGACACACCCGGCCCGGCCGCTGCGGCCCGTGCTGCCTGCTCGGGGTCCGGCGAAGGAAGCCGCGGGAGACCCGCGCCCAGGACCTGCTCGGACAAGGCTGGGTAGGAAGGAAGGGTCTCTTACCTTGTGCTCTTTGGTCTGCAAGAAGCTAATGTCTTCCGTCTCGTTGCTATGAAAACATCGCCGTAGTTACCAGAATTGGCAGGATGAAAAATTCCTTCATCTCGGTGTCAAAAGGCAAAAATGGAAAACCAGACTCTGCATTCTGGAGGGAGGGATGAGGGTTAGCCTCTAGTCCGTAAATCGGGAAACGTTTTTTGAGCACCTTCTTTGGCATTGAGCTAGACTGGTGATGGAGTGAAAAACACAGAGTTCTGACCTCGTGGATTTTTCTGGTTAGTGGGCAAAACAGACACTAAGCAAGTAATTGCATATGATTATATTCTGGGAGGAATATATAGGAGGGGGCTACGTTCACTGGGAGTGCTGGGGATCGGAAAGCTTATGGAGGAAGAGGATCCTGACACCCAGAGGGAGGAATGACAGGAGTATGCGCGGTGTGGGGAAAGCAAGGTGGGGAGGAAGCAGTTGGGGTTCTAAATCTAGGGTAAGAAGGAGAAATTCTGTGAAGCTGGAGGGGAAGGCCGAGGCCGGACGATGCACGCAGCCCTTTGCTGGCTACGTCAAGGGTTTTAGACTTTATCCTGTGGGAAAATGGGACAATGGAAGGATTAAAACAGGAAGGATAAACCCAGTGTCTGGCAAATAGTAGATTATATATTATAAAATGATAAGGAAAAGGGACTCCCTCTGGGAGGTGTGACAGTTCTTCCAAAAGGTTGGACTTTGAGGAAGACAGTTTGGTTTGGCAGCAATAGGGCAGTTTCTTGGGTCTTGGATGAGAATGGATTCTAGGTGAATATCCTTCATCCTTATAGAGGACATACAGATTTTTAAAAAAATTCCTGCTGACTGCACAGGGTTCTGTTGTATCCGCTGAATCATTCCCCCTGTTGATGGATATCTAGGTTAGGTCTATTTATTATAATTAGTATACACAGTGTTATCAGAAACATCCTTGTGAGTCTATTTCCGCATACATCTCCAAGTTTATCTGGGTGAAGAGCAGTGGAAATCTTGGGTCAAGGATATGAGTAATATAAAGTTTGGTAGATATTGACAAATTGCTCTCTAAAAAGCTGTACAAATGTAACACTTCAAGTATTAAGTGTATGAAAATGCCTGCTTCCCCATACTCTCCACAAACGTGAGTTTTTAATCATATCTTTTAATCTTTTGCCAATCTGATAGGTGGTGAAAATTGCTACCTTGTTTTTGTTAATATTTTTAAAATCAGGAGTGATTCCTGTTGCATTTTTTAGTTCTGTTGGATTTTAATTTGACGCAACTAAAACCAGTTTTCATCCTAAGGTTTTCACCCATTTGTTACCTCAAATACCTTTGTCTCCTGCAGACCAAGGCTGGGTCAAGATGGCGTCCATATTCCGAAGTGAGGAGATGTGTTTGTCACAGCTCTTCCTCCAGGTTGAGGCTGCATATTGCTGTGTAGCTGAGCTTGGAGAGCTTGGATTGGTTCAGTTCAAAGATGTAAGTACTGCATTCTTTGGAGACCAGAAGAAGGTGGAGTTTCCACTTCTTGGTAGTGAACAAAGTTCAGGGAGAAGAGCCCTGGGCTGGAATAGATGGAATTCGGTGTTTCTAGTTCTTCTGGCTAGGATTTGCGATAACACTGGGCAAGTGACTTGCAAACATGTTCTCCCTTCCTCCCTTTGTGTCTCCTCTCTAGGAATGTTTTGAAACTCTAATCACAAAGATGGCACTGTATTTTATTTTCTGATGTACCATCTTCAGAACATTTGATATATCCAATGGGCACATGGATTACCAACCTTTTTCTCAGGGCAGAAACCAATTCTTCCTGACTAGTTAGTCTGAGGAAAAAGTATCCTGGAGTCCACAGTCTCTGCAGTGACTTTCTTGGGCTAGACTGTTTCTTTTTTTTTTTTCTTCCAGTTTTATTGAGATATAATTGACCTATAACACTGTGTAAGTTTAAGGTGTACGGCATAATGATTTGACTTTCATACGTCATGAAATGACGACCACAGTAAGTTTAGTGAACATCCATTATCTCCTGTAGATACGAAATTAAATAGAAAAATTTTTTTTTCCTTGTGATGAGAACTCAGGATTTGCTCTCTTAACTTTCATACATAACATAGAGCAGTGTTAGTTATAGTTTACCATGTTGTACATTACATCCCTAGTACTTGTTTATCTTATAGTTGGAAGTTTGTACCTTTTGGCTATCTTCATCCAATTTCTCCATTCCCTCACCCCCCACCTCTGGTAACCACAAATCTGATCTCTTTTTCTATGAGTTGGTTTGTTTCTGAAGTATAATTGACCTGCACCTATGACTATGTTAGTTCCCGGTATACAGTGATACCAGGATATCGGTATTTCTTTTCATTTCAAAATGATCACCATGAGAAGTCTGTTCACCATCTGTCACTATTGGACTGTCTTGAGTTGGGTTATCATTTCCCAGAGGCAGTTTAGATCCTCACCAAAATCTTTTGAATCCAATTTATAAAATTGAACTCTTTATTTTCTCACTAAGGTCAGGGTCAAAAGTAAGCCCTGCAGAGAAGGGTCATGTCTTGTTCTTTGTGGCCCTAGTTCCTAGCTCAGGACCTGACATGGGGCAGCTCCTCAATAACATTTATTGGGCTGAGCTGTGAAGTCACCACCACAAGGACGCTGACTTTTTCTTGAAGACAGGGATACATTGCAGGGAGCTGTGCAGTTTTCAAGGTCCTGCCATATGCATGACTCCATTGAGGAATTCAAGGCAATTTGGATAGTCAGTGCAGCTAAAATTAAGGAAACCTTAGCTATAGGAGGACTCTTAGAAGTCTAAGGAGGCCAGAGCTTAAGGCATTAGGGGGGTTGAGTGTAAGAACATCAAGGTGTGTTTTGCCTGGAACTCTCCTGTCTTGTGCACAGAAGTATCTAGTCCTAAGACGATTCCAGCAACATTCTCCAGCATTCAAAAAATATAATAAAATAACCAAAGAGAATATGTTGGCAGCAGCTGCTACTAATGTGTGCCTTGTGGTTTCTTCCCCCCACTTCTAGTTAAATGTGAATGAGAGCCGCTTCCAAAGGAAATTTGTGAATGAAGTCAGAAGGTGTGAATCGCTGGAGAGAATCCTCCGTGAGCCAATTTTCTGCTTGCTGTCTAAAAGTGAACTGGCAGGGAGGGAAATGGTTTGCAGGGCTGATGTCCTGTAATATGCCCCTATTTGTAATGCTACTCTAGGTGATCCTGGAGATGGGTCGGGGAGGTTAGAGATGGGTTCCAGGTGCTGTGGCAGGTCCCCAGGGCAATTCAGGCAGCTGAACTGGGAAAGACACCTGTCCTGCTTGACCCCATTTCGTAGGTATGAGAAAATACAATCACCTCGGGCTCTCTGGTGGGGTTTTGTCCCTCAGGTTTTCTGGAAGATCAGATGCAAAATGAGATTGAGATTCAGGTGCCTGAGAAGTCCCCGTCGACCCCTCTCCCACGGGAAATGATTACCCTGGAGGTAGGTTCTTTGAGACTTCACTGAGGACAGTCACGAAGTCTGTCTCCTGGGGCCTCTGCAAGCCTCTCATGGGCCCTTTACCCCGTTGCTGAAGGCGGGGAGGCGGATTTATGTGTTGTTCCACTTTTCAGTGTTACTCCCCCAGGAAAATCCCATGGTGCAATTTTTAGAGTCACTCTCCCTGATCCAGGAGAGAGCTCTCTTTCTCAACGTAGCCCTAGGGAAGCTCACTCCACTTTGAGCAGTGGTTTCCTTTGGGACATAAGATTCTTACAGGTAGCAAAGTTTTGTCTATATGATGCCACTGAACAGACCTTACACTGGCACAGTGGGAGGTTTTCTTTTTTTCTTTCTTCTTTTTTAAAACGACACTCATCATGCTGTACATTACATTCCCAGGACTTATTTTATAACTGGAAATTTGCACCTTTTGATCCCCTTCACCCATTTCACCCACCCCCCTCACCCCGCCTCTGGCAACCACCAATCTATTCTCTGTAACTCTGAGTTTAGTTTCTTTTTAGGCTCCACATTCTACATGTAAGTGAGATCATACAGTATTTGTCTTTCTCAACCTGACTCACCTCACTTAGCAGAATGCCCTCGAGGTACATCCATGTCGCAAATGGCAGGATTTCCTTCCCTTTTTTATGGCTGAATAATATTCCTTTGTGTATATATACCACATATTCTTTATCCACGCATCTGTTGGTGGACACTTGTGTTTTTCCATGTCTTGGCTGTTGTTAATTCTGCAGTGAACATGGGGATGTCGATATCTTTTTAAGATAGTGATTTCATTTCCTTTGGATAAAATACCCAGAAGTGGAATTGCTGGATCCAATGGGTTGTTTTCTAATTATCTGTGTGGTGGGAAATAGCTGATGCATTTGTTCCAGTCTGGATTGAGGCCTCTCCTCAGACTGGCTCCTGAGGTCAAGTGTGAGAAGACAGCAGTTTTCTTTAGCCAAGGTCACTGTGGCCGGTGAGGCCCTTCCTCTTTCTTTCCCCTTTCTGTCTAGTTGCTTTTATAAAACACTGAGTACCTGCCACGCACAGGGCACCTTAGAGAGAAGTGAAGCATGGCCTTGCCCTCTAGGAGCCCTCTAGAGCAGGTGGTGGAGAAGGCAGGGTGAGGCAGAGGGAGAGGATGCCGAAAGGTAGGCAAAGCCAGATCCCAGAAGGCCCTGTAGATCTTTTTTTAAAAATAAATTTATTTATTTATTTTTGGCTGCGTTGGGTCTTCGTTGCTGCGCGCGGGCTTTCTCTAGTTGCGGTGAGCGGGGGCTACTCTTCGTCAAGGTACACGGGCTTCTCATTGTGGTGGCTTCTCTTGTTGTGGAGCACGGGCTCTCGGCGCGTGGGCTTCAGTAGTTGTGGCACACGGGTTCAGTAGTTGTGGCTCACAGACTCTAGAGTGCAGGCTCAGTCGTTGTGGCGCACGGGCTTAGTTGCTCCGTGGCATGTGGGATCTTCCCGGACCAGGGCTCGAACCCATGTACCGTGCATTGGCAGGCGGATTCTTAACCTCTGTGCCACTAGGCAAGTCCCAGCCCTGTAGATCTTGATAAAAAAAAATTGGACTTTTTATTGTCAGAGGAGGAAGGGCTCCCTAAGGGAGGCGGGCAGGTAAGGAGGAGATTCACCGAGTTGAACCTTATCTCTGGCTGGGTTTTCTCGTTTGTTTTTTGTTTTCTTTTAAGATAACTTAAAATTCTTGACATTGTTGGAGCCATCAGTAGTATAAATCTAGATCCTCTAACAGAAATATGAGGCTGGCAACTCCCCTAGGAAATATTTTGGATCTTGTCTTATTAAAATCTGGATGTTTGGGGAGAACGTTTTTAATCCATATGAATCGGATTTCCATAAAGTCATCTCCAGTTTCAGTCTTATCACTAGTCTTCTAATACCAGCCCTGTTAATCAACAGCTCCCCACCCCGGCCGTTATCCCCCTTACCTTCCTAAACACCTAGAGCTGATCTTGTGGACTGTGAGATATCTTAATGGCTCATGTTTTTACCATAATCTTTTTTTTTTTAATTGACTGTATGGTTGATTTACAATGTTGTGTTAGTTTCTGGTGTACAGCAAAGTGATTCAGTTATACATATACACATATATGTTCTTTTTCAGGTTCTTTTCCATAATAGGTTATTAGAAGACATTGTTCCCTGTGCTATGTAGTACGACTTTGTTGTTTATCTATTTTATATATGGTAGTGTGTATCTGTTAATCTCAAATTCCTAATTTATCCCTCCTCCCCTTCCCCTTTGGTAACCTTAAATTTGTTTTCTATGCCTGTGTGCGTAAATAAGTTCATTTGTATCTTTTTTTAGATTCTGCATATAAGTGATATCATATTATATTTGTCTTTCTCTGCCTGACTCACTTCACTTAGTATGATAATCTCTAGGTCCATCCATGTTGCTGCAAAATCACTCTAATCTTATTTCTGAGTTTTGGCAGAAGTTCTCCTAGTTTTCCAACTTTCTTCTTAACTATTTCATTCTTTTTTTTTTTTTTACAGTGTTGTGTTAGTTTCTGGTGTTCAGCAAAGCGGCTCAGTTATCCATATGTATAATCTTTTTCATCCTCTTTTCATTCCAGTCCATTCTGCCTCCCTACCGCCAGCCTAATTTTTGTCATGGTGTCGCTCTATCTTGTCACTTCCCTGCTTGAGAATGTACGATGGTTCCCTTCTTGCCTATGTCAGGCCCATCCTGGCAGCAAAGCCCGCTCTCCTCAGCCCTGTCCTACCTCTCAAGTCCTCCACTGTCCTCGGGCAGGTCCCTTGATTGTATACTCTTATACGATATTGAGGATCCCAAAGAGCTTTATTTATGAGGGTTATATTTACTGATATTACTGCATTAGGAACTAAAACTGAAAAAAAGCAAAATAGTTATTACAGTGGGTCCCCTACATACGAACCTTCAAGTTGCAAACTTTCAAAGATGCGAACGTGCATCTGGTTCCAGCAAAGAACCAGAACCTGTGCCATCAGTGTCAGGCGTGAGTGAAATGGCAGCTTGCCCTCCGTCTCCTGTTGCTGACAGTCCTTCAGCTCTACCATCTCCCACCTCCTCTCCCTCCTCCACTCAGTAACTCTTCTTGCCTATTCACTCGATGCCAGCCTCTGTATGCCAGCTGTTGTACTGTACAGTTGTACCTTTCAAAGTACTGTACTGTAAGATTAAGAATTTTTTTTGTGTTTGTTTTTCATGTATTATTTGTGTAAAAAGTATTATAAACCTATTACAGTACAGTACTACATAGCCGATTGTGTTGTTAGTTGAGTACCTAGGTTAATTTTGTTGGACTTACAAACAAATTGGACTTACAAACGCGCTCTTGGAACAGAACTCATTGGTAAGTAGGTGACTTACTGTAACTCATTTAAAAATAACAATATCTCATTACATGTTAACATTTTTTTAACGAAAAATAATTGTATTTTCCAAAACAAAAACTTTAGTGAAAAGAGTAAGCTTGTTTGCAAATTTCTTAAATGCATGGCTTAATACAGGACTGACTTCTCATGTCTGTTCTACTTTGAATCTGTTGGGATATGTTATTCTCATTGAAGTATGTAAAGAGAATTCAGCCTTGCACAATAGGTAGTTGGAAAAGGGAGGAGAATTTTAACAGCCTTTTCAAATAATTGCAGATATTCTTTGTTATTACATTGAAACTTGACACGCATGGCGACTCTTGCTTTTGTTAAACAGGTAACAAGTATTTTTATTTCCAAATTGACATTGGTTATATGTTTTAGACAGGAGCTTAAAAAATCACTTCATCCCAGTGAGTTTGTTATGGGCTGACTGGTTGGTTTGAAACTGTACACATTTGTAATAACAACCAGTTAGATAAGGGGCAGTCAGATGCGTGCCAACAGTCTTTGCTCAGTATTTTCCTTCTAGATACTATTTATTGTAAAGATGAAATTAAAACAACATGTGCTTATGAGAGTAATATCTGTCTTACCATTGATCACGGGGATTGGTTAGTTGATTCAGCTGATCTGGCAGTGACTTGAGTGTTCCTCCCACATTCCTAGAAAGGAGAATCCTGGCAGTACTACACAGTGGCTTGGGCCCTTGCCTTGTAGAATTTCTAAAGAGGCTTTCGTAGCAATCCTAGAGGGAATAATAATTCAGGAAATAAAATCTACCCACAAATCTACCATCTTAGCATAAACTGACTTAATTTTTCTGTTTTTATTCTTGCCAGCTGTATTTTTTATAACTACGTATCCATAATATACATTATAGTTTTCTACTTTTCCATTTACCATCATGTTGTAAACCACTTCTTAGATACTGCATAGTCCTCCAAAATATTTTTAATGGCAGCATTACTTTTAATGGAATCATTAAATGGATAGAGCAGATGGTTAAGAAATGAGGATTTTGGGGCTTCCCTGGTGGCGCAGTGGTTGAGAGTCCGCCTGCCAATGCCGGGGACATGGGTTCGAGCCCTGGTCCGGGAGGATCCCACATGCCATGGAGCAACTGGGCCCATGAGCCATAACTACTGAGCCTGCGCTCTGGAGCCCGTGAGCCACAACTGCTGAGCCCGCGTGCCACAACTACTGAAGCCTGCATGCAGTAACGAAGACGCAATGCAGCCAAAAATAAATAAATAAATAAATTTATTAAAAAAAAAAAAGAAATGAGGATTTCATTTTTTTCCCCAACTTGTGCCACCTATAGTCAGTGTTCAAAATTCAGGGTAGTGATTGTTTTTGAGAGGGGAAGGAATGGGATGCAATTGAAGCTGGGTGACCAGTGTGTGGGTTCATTATGTAGTCTCCCTACTAAAGTATGTTTGAAAAATGTTAAATATTCAATTTTGTCTGATATTAAGGTGCTTTTTTTAGAAGATAGGAACTAAGATTTGCATGGATATCTTTTTATTTTTTGTTTGTTTAATTTCTTTGGTAAGGGTGTCTCTTAAATGGATTTTTAAAACATCAGCAATGATACTGTCAGTCTTTTAATAGGTGACCTTAATCCATTTTCATTTATTGTGATTACGGAGTTACTGGCTCTTTGTTATACCATGCCTTTGTTTTTTTCCTCCCCTTTCCTGCCTTTCTGTAATACCCTTCAACCCTTTTCACCCTTCTCTTGGGTTGAAAGCTGTAGATTATAGTTAAGCTTAACATCTGGAGATACATGCTTAGTAAATTTTTCCCATAAAATCTGCTGCTGGTTCAATGCTCCTTCCTTTGTGGATTATATGTCTTTTTTCCCTCAATGGCCTTTAAGGTTTTTTCTTTGTTCTATAGTTTCACGACTATGTGTTTAAGTATGGATTTATTTGTAATTGTTTTTATTAAATAATTGGTGTATTAGGATTTTTAGAAAATACGTGTATGGTACAAAGAATAATGATATAGCAAATATCAAGTGTCACCACCCTGTATAAGATGAAAGGTGACTGCAGTGATGCTCTTAAAGCCCTCTGTGTGCCCCTCATCTCACCCCTCCCCTCCTCCCTTGGAGATAATCACTACCTGAATTTTGTATTTTTCATGTTTCTGAAATTAATTCATTTTCACTGCTGGGTAGTGTTTCTTTTATTTAATGTACCACACTTTATCCATTCTATTGTTGATGGATATTGGATGAATGAGAAATGAGCTTTCATATTTTAACATTATTTGCTAAATCTCAAATTGTGTCCAGTAGAGAGTTGATCCTCACCTGTTGGATTTTTTTTTTTAATATTTATTTATTTGGTTGCACTGGGTCTTGGTTGCGGCTCAAGGGCTCCTTAGTTGTGGCATGCGAACTCTTAGTTGTGGCATGCATGTGGGATCTAGTTCCCTGACCAGGGATCGAACCCAGGCCCCCTGCATTGGGAGTGTGGAGTCTTAACCACTACACCACCAGGGAAGTCCCTACTCACCTATTGGATTTTGAATTTCAGTAGCTGTATGTTACATTTTTAAGATTTCTAAGTAGTTCTTTTTTAATACTTCCTGTTCTTTCATTTTATGACATGTTTGTTTAGTAATTTCTTGTTTTACTTTTTAGTGGAAGTAATACTTTTGTTTATCTCTTCGAACATTCAAAACTCTTTCAGACTATTCTGTAGAAATAATTCCACCCACTGCGATTTTGTGTTCTGATTGTTGATTTTGTTGGTGGCTTTTCCTATCATTAGATTTCTTCATGAGCCATATTCTTTTTGTAGCCTCACTTGAAAGGGAGATTGGTTTCTTCTTCGTTTTTGTCATCTTGCCTTCTGTGCTCACCCTTCTCTGTGTTGCCTTTTTCACTTGCTTGTACCTGGTTCTCCAGGCCCCCCCAACTCAGAACTGGTGGTTTCTCTTTTTATATCTTATGAGAAAATATATTTTGTATTTTATCACTACAACGTGTTTGGGGCAGAAGGAATTCTCAACATGTAAATTTACTCCAGCTTCCCCATTCAGTGTTTAAAATGGGGGAAGAGACGTGACTTGCTGAAATGCCTTCACTTCCTCATGCAGCTAACGTCCCTTCCCCCAGATTGTTTTCTGATCCTCCCCATTTGATGAGAGAACTCCTGTGAGTGGCTTTACTTACAGCTCTACAATCTTGCTGAGTTTGACTGAACAGGCCTCTCAACTTCAAGCTACCTTGTGATGCACTGAATACTGCTTTGATATTTAGTTATCCGTTACGGTTAATGTACAGGAAATGTCATAGTGCTTTCTGCCCGGCTTACTTTCTTTTCCCTCCTGCATAGACTGCTCTAGAAAAACTGGAAGGAGAGTTACAGGAAGCCAATGAGAACTATCAGGCTTTGAAGAAAAGCTTCCTAGAACTGACTGAATTCAAACATCTCCTGAAGAAAACCCAGGACTTCTTTGAGGTTGTAATTTGGGGACTATTTATTCAAGGGCCTTTTCCTCCAGAACCTCAAATTTCCATATCGACAACTGGCTGGTTTGGAATATGAATAAATTGCGCTGTTTCTGTCACATGGCTGGGCCGAGGGGGAGGGGGAGGGTTAGGGTGGCATGTGGTACTGGTTGAAATGAATGCAAAAATATTAAGGTGCTCACTAAAAAGTATGTGCCCCAAATGGCCCAGACAGAAGTGGAAGTCAGAAAGAAGCACCAGTTAGTCTGAGCAGGTTTGGGATTTTGGTAGGAAGAGACTGCGGAAGCTTTTTGACCTGTCAAGGGGCACTCTACCTTTTTTTTTTTTTTTTTTTTTTTGACACACACATAAATCTTTATTTAAAACAGAAAAATAGATCAGGTCTAAGCAGTCTACCTTTTGAATTCTAACTATTTGTGGAAAATTGAAATATCATTAAAAGCAGACAAAACTATGAGGTGTGGTTTTAAGGTAGTCTAAATACATTTAAATGAAAATAATGATTCTTTGACTTTCAGACGGAAACCAATTTAGCTGATGATTTCTTTATGGAAGACACTTCTGGTCTCCTGGAATTAAGACCTACACCTGCATACATGAGTGGAAAGCTGGGGTTAGTGAAACTCTCTGCTCTGAAGGTTATGTGTAGATGGCTCCCTGGTCCGTAGCTCAGTGCCCGGCGCAACATTTCCCTGAGTGTTTGAGTGAATGAATGAATGAATGGACAAATAGCGACCGGCATGAGGACTCTTTCACACGACTGTAAGGCCTCCACCAGTAATAAACCCAAGTCTAACCTGACCAGGTTAGTGGAGTTGCAGGTAGTGTTACCTTGTTTATGGTGATACTGACCTTGAGTCTGAAGAGTGCGATGTGTGTATTGTCTCCACATGGGAAGGATGTAGTGATAATTGTTTAGATGGGGTTTCACAACAGTTCCCTGGCTTTGGAACAATTATGGGATACATGTTTTTTTTTCCTTGTCTCTGAAATACTGTTTTGGTAATAAAATAGATTTGGAGTGTGAAGTTTGAGTGTAATTAGCGATGAGGTAGCTATGCAATCGTGTCTTCCACAAGTAGAGGTAATAGGATGTGATAATACCCACCAAAATGTGTGGTGATTCAAAATGGTGGGATTTCATTCAGTGTCCAAGTAAAACTGATGAAAGTGAGTTTTAGAATTCTAGTTTTTTATTCAATAGGTACTTGGGGGCATGCTATTTGAGGCACTAGACATTGAATTTGAAATGGCAAGGAAAATATGTATTGAAAATATTTGATCAGAAGGTAATACAGAATCAATGTACATTTAAAGTAATAGGCCAGTGAAAGTAACCATTCTAAAGTTCATTTGAAAAGTTCGGATCAGAAATTATCTAGATATCTAGATGGCTGTAAAAGCAGAGATGTCTAGAAATCAATATATATGTTTCAGTTTTAGTACCTTATTTGTATAAACTCATAGAGACCATCGTTGAGCAGATTGAACACTTGTTCCCTTTAGCTACAATGCTATAATGAATGGTCTATCATATTTTTAATTGCAAATAAGTGAATGTATAGTATTGGGATGATTAAGGAAACCCGGACATGTCAAAGGAAACAGGAGGTCAAAAGGGACTTGGGGAAAGTTGGGGCTGGGATCCAGAGTGGCCTGGCGGCCCCTGCCCATCAGGGCTATGTCCTTACCTCCCTCTCAGAGGGAAGGTGGTCCTCCACCTTGTGACTGCACATCTTCCTATCCTACAGGGCCTTTTCTCTGCACCCCGCTCCCTGTGCCTCAGTAATATGTCCTCTTCTGACTGCCCAGGTTCACGGCTGGTGTGGTCAACCGGGAGAGGATGGCTTCCTTTGAGAGGCTGCTGTGGCGAATTTGCCGAGGAAACATCTACTTAAAGTTCAGTGAGATGGACACAGTTCTGGAAGATCCCGTTACAGTGGGTATCTCAGGCTGCAGGAAATGTTTTCTGAAATTTTCTGTAGCCCCACCAGAAGGGTTTCATTCTCTCAAACACTGAGTCTTTAGCTCTATGAAGCTAACATCTATTTCCTTTTTTTCTCCTTTCTTTTCTTTTTTCCTCCCCAGCCCCTCCTTTTAAAAAATACCCATGAAAGGACTGAGTCTTGTTAACACCTCGTAAGTGTTCATTCCTCCAAATACCGTAGCTGTACCAGTTCCTGGAAACTTAGCTGTAGTAGTGCCACGTGGAGTGGCAGCTGTGTCTTCATCACATAGCACTGAGAACTGATTGAGGTCAGTGCGTCCCAAGCTCCAGTGTTCATGGGAGCATGAGCTCTTGTCCAGTGTATCGACAGATTCTGATTCAGTGGGTGGTGGTGCCCGGGAGCCCGAATTTCTAATCAGCTTGCAGTTAGTTGCTGGTAGTCAGTGGGCCACACACTTCGAACGAAGATTTCGAGGGTCCCCTTCACTGAGTGCCACACGGTTATCGCTACTAAATCTGTAGGGTATGCTTCCTCCACCCTTCCGGCTAGTATTTAAATCCACTTACTTTTTAATTCCAAGAAGTTGGGCTTATTTCTAAAAGAGTTATAATCTTGTCTATAGTAGAGGCTAAAAAAATGTAATTTTAAGTTTTATTTCATGGAAAACAACTTCACTGTTAAAACAAATACAATTTAAAATAAGAAAAAAGCACTTGTTTAAAAAAAAAAACGCATTACCATTCTAATGTCTTTATTTTTTTCTTGTCCTCTTTCTGTCTAGTCCATAGCCGTAAACAGGTGTAATTTAATATGGCTGTAGTAATAGCATGGAAATCATTTTTTTTGGCCTTCTCTTGATTTAAATAACATCAATGCCCTCCTGTATTACTATGTGCCATTTATAAATATTATTTTAAAATTCGACATTGAATCATTCCTTTTCACAATCATGTTTTGACATGGAATAGTCATGGTGGTAGAGAGAGTATTTACAAAGTAAGATGACTTTAGCCTCATGACATTGAAGATCACTGAACAGATAGCATGAGATCAGAATGGATTCCTGGTTCTGGTGGATCCAGAGACAAAGAAGGATCTGAGAGATTCAGCAAAGGACTAGGGGTGAACTCCATGATTGAAGGAACCTTTGTTCCTTCACATAATGTATAGCCGTCAGTTCCCCAAATCCTGAAATACTTCCCTGCTCCCATGAGCAGCTGGCAAAGAGGCAGTTCGTTCTGATATTATTTTCAGTTGGTGCCTCATATTTCCATTGAGTTGATGGGACATTAACCGTCTATTATTAGACGCTTTATTT
This sequence comes from Leucopleurus acutus, assembly GCF_964270905.1. NCBI lineage: Eukaryota > Metazoa > Chordata > Mammalia > Artiodactyla > Delphinidae > Leucopleurus > Leucopleurus acutus. The sequence goes on along the minus strand of NC_139144.1, from coordinate 94,089,138 downwards.
CCAATTTTTCTCCAGAATATAGACACTATGATAAGCATCTTCATGCGTGTGGATTTTTATTTTGAAGTATTTCCATGGTATGAATTCAGGAAATAGGATTGCTGGCTTAAAGGGTGTGAGCATTTTCATGACCCTTGATAGGTCCTGACAAATGGCTTTTCAGTGGGGTCGTACCTGATTCCAAAGATACATGACACCCGAGTGGTGTGTGATGAGTGCGTTGGATTTGTTACCTCTTTTCCAACAATGGGTTTCATTTTGCCTTTACCCCCCCCATCCCAAACTAAATAGAGTAAAACAGCACATTTCTTTGCTTACAGTAAAAGTTGAACTTTTCCAGATATTCTTGTGAAATGCATATTTTTTCCTTGCTTGTGAAATGTCAAACTTGGACTTTTAAATTGCATTTAATCAGGGTTCGTACGGGCATACGGTGAGTGTGTGAGTCCAACATTAGACCTGGCTCTACCTTTGTTAAATATCAAACACCCAGTCCCCGCTGAAATGTCAGTGTTGTGTATGAGTTAACTCTGGTGAGCTAGGTCAGCTCTTTTTATTTTAAGACTTGCAACATCCTGGTCCCTCTCTTCTGGGTGTTTTCTTAACACACCTCTTAAGCACAGGGCTTAGAGCTGAGCACAAGGCTCAGCTGTGATCCAAATAGTGTAGCAAACAGCAAGGTGGTCCCTTTAAGGCTGTATCGGCCTTCCTGGGGGCCCCGCCCAGCCTGCCTCAGTGGCCTTGCCCTCAACCGTCATGAGTTACAAACTTCAATCAACTGGGAGAAGTTTAAGTTTTCCAATTTTAAATTTAGAAAATTTTAAAATTTTCTAAAAATATATTTTTTACTGTTTTGATTTTCCAGAGAGAAGAAATTAAAAAGAATATATTCATCATATTTTATCAAGGAGAGCAGCTCAGGCAGAAAATCAAGAAGATTTGTGATGGGTAAGTGGCTATTAAGGGCTTTTTTTTTTTTTTTTTTTTTTTTTTTTTTTTTTGCGGTACGCAGGCCTCTCAGTGCTGTGGCCTCTCCCGTTGCGGAGCACAGGCTCCGGACGCGCAGGCTCAGCGGCCATGGCTCACGGGCCCAGCCGCTCCGCGGCATGTGGGACTTCCTGGACCGGGGCACGAACCCATGTCCCCTGCATCGGCAGGCAGACTCCCAACCACTGCGCCACCAGGGAAGCCCAAGGGCTCTTTTCATCAGCAGTTTGGGTCAGGATGAGGTCAGGGTGTGTGCAATACATTGAGTACAATACGTAGAACCTAGGGGAAGGCGGTCATCTAACCAAAGTGGACAAATGATGGGTTAGCGGAAAAGGATGTGCAGAAGGCTTCTTGGCAATAACCCATGTGTGTCCTTTGAAATGTATGAAACACAGGTTTCGAGCCACCATATACCCCTGCCCAGAGCCGGCGTCGGAGCGCAGAGAGATGCTGGATGGTGTCAACATGAGGCTGGAAGATTTAATCACTGTGAGTGAGGCGTTCGGGCTGGTGACCCGAGCGGGGGCTGCCGATGGGCTACGTCTGCCATTTCCTTATAAGTCCTGTCTCCCAGGGCCCTTGCTCCAAGGCTGGCTGGAATGTCTGCTATGCTCTTCTGGCTGTTGCAGCAGGAGGCTTCATAATTAGGAAACAGTGTTCACTAAGCTCACGGTGATGATTCTGCATGTCAGTGATGCTTTGCCTGGGCTTAGAATTAACCACAGCCCTGGTCAACCTGCAGGTGCCCACCCCAGTCTGATAAAAGGAGCCTTTTATTGCCAGACTGGCCTAGGCTGCATCTGTGATATAACTCACTAGCCAATTAAGTTGACCAGCCAGTCTTGCTGATTCTTTTTCCACGGAATTGCCCAGTTGTGTGAGCCAAGCAATTAATTCTGTCAAGACGGTGAGTCTAGTTTCACATATGAACACGCCCCCAATTCATATCCTCTTCTCGAATCTGTCATCAGCTAGGATGGCTCTCAACACATATGATTTTCTTCAATAAGCTTTGCAAGTAGTCACTGAAAGGAGCTGGGCCTACATCAAATCGCCTATTCCAGACCAGCCCTGTCCAACAGAACTCTCTGTGGTGGTGAAAATGTTATATAACCTGCAAGTCCAGTGCGACAGCCATGGGCCACATGTGACCACTGAGCACTTGAATCGTGGCTAGTGCAACTGGGGGACGGGATTTTTATTTGTATAAAATGCGGCTGCTATATTGGTCAGCACAGTTCTAGGTCCTCGATGAGTATCTTTAGAAATTAGGTGTGTGTGTTTTTCGAAACTCCTAGGCTAACAAACATCTTTATCTTCCCAGAAAAAGCTGTGTTTAATTGTTCTAATCCTCTCTGTTCCCTCTTTGTCACTTGTCAGGGAGACCATGGTTCCCTGAAGCAATTACCTTTGAAGTCCTTTCCCCCCAAATACTCTGCTGGATTTTATGAAAACCGCATGAGGAGAATGGAAGTTATGCTAAACTTACATTTCGGATGACTCGAGTGGCCCCGTGTGGAGGTTACTGAAGAGGGTTTCTGTGTTGTATCACCAGAACAAAAACTAATTCCACTAAATAAATTCTGTGGGGGCCAAATTGCCTATTCATTCCTTCATTCATTAATTTATTTGTCATTTATTGGAGAGGTTATGTATGTAAGGCATTTTGATAGGTGTATTTGTTTCCTATTGCTGCTATAACAAGTTACCACAAACTGCGAGGCTTAAAACAGCAGAACTTTATTCTCTCACAGTTCTGAGGTGAAAAGTCTGAAATCAAGGTGCCAGCAGAGCCAGGCTTCCTCTGAACGCACTAGGAAATGATCCTTCCTTACCTGTTCTCTTATGGTTTGAGTGTTTGTATTGCCCCCAAATTTGAATGTCAAAAACCTAATGCCCAAGGTGATGGTGTTGGGAGGTGGGACCTTCCAGGAGGTGATTAGGTCGTGAGGGTGGAGTCCTCGTGGATGGGATTAGTGTCCTTCTAAAAAAGACCCCAGAGAGCTTGCTTGCGCTTTCTGCCACGTGAAGTTAGAATTTGAGGTCTGCAACCCAGAAGAGGGCCTTCGCCCAACCGTGCCGGCATTCTGATCTCAGACTTCCAGCTTCCAGAACTGTGAAAACTTTCCGTTTATAAGGCACCCAGTCTATGGTGTTTCATCATAGCTGCCCGAGTTGACTAAGGCACCTTCCTAGCCTGTGGCGTCGGCAGCATCCTTGATGGTCCTTGCTTCGTAGATGCATTACTCTGGTCTCTGCCTGCATCACACATATCTTCCCTGTGTGCCTCCATGTCCAAATTTCTTATAAAAACACCAGTCACACTGGAATAGCGCCCACCCTACTCCTCATTTTATGACCTCATTTTAACTCGATTATATCTGCAAAGACCCTATTTCCCAATAAGATCCCATTCACAGTTACCAGGGGCTAGGACTTCAGCATGTCTTCTGGGGAGGACACAATTCAATACATCGCAATAGTACTGTAAGGAATTTAGAAGAAAAGGAAGATATAGTCCTTGCCTGAGGGTTTTAACCTCTAGTGGGGGAGATAAACTGCTCGTGAGAGTGAAAGGCCGGGTGAGAGCTGCAGGCCGGAAGAGGGGGCCAGGAGCAGAGGACGCCTCCATGGCCCATGAGCCTCCATTGTTGCCACGTTGTCCGGCATCTCCATGAGTGCCCCTTGTTTTGCTGTTGGTATTTTTTTGCCCAGGTCATAACACAGACAGAGTCTCACCGTCAGCACCTCCTGCAAGAAGCAGCTGCCAGCTGGCACTCCTGGGTCATCAAAGTGCACAAGATGAAGGCCATTTACCACATTCTGAACATGTGCAACATCGACGTCACCCAGCAGTGCATCATCGCTGAGATCTGGTTCCCGGTGGCAGACGCCGTACGCATCAGGAGGGCACTGGAGCAAGGCATGGTGCGTGGCGCGTGGAGTGGGAGGCGGGGAGTCACGTCAAGCCTGAGCAGCCTCTCTGCCAGGCCCTCAGCTGGTCAGCCTCCTAAGTCAAGCGAACCTCACCTGGTAGGATTGTCTCCTTTATCTTTGTGCCTTCGGTCCTTACCCAGGGCGTGGGCGCGTGTCAGGAACTCCCGCTCTTCTCAGCGTTTGATAAACATGCACCATTTCTTTGATCTTAGCAAGTGTGTACTGGGCACTGATGTGCCGTCACTCTGCTAGTTATGCCTGTAGATACCACCTTTGTCTGGCTGGAAAGACAGATAACCAGGCACCTGCAATAACAGCCGGAACGCAGGGAGTGGATTGCTCCCTTGTGCCAGCCGCTGTGCTGAGCACTCAGCGCACCTTATGTAACTCTCACCGCGCTCTTGAGTCATCCCTCTAGGTGTTCACTGTGCCCCAGGAACTGATCTAGGGCTGTGCTGGCAGAACAAAGCCCTGCTCTGATAGACTTTCTCGAAAGGGAGATAGACAGCAGGCTTGTCCCTAACTAATGAGATTTCAGGCAGTGAAATCATGGTGAACGGGAAGTAAAGCAGGGGGAAAGTGAAGGGTGTGGGGAGTGAGGGGCCTGTCTGATCGCCTATTCACCCCATTGGTGAAGAAGGGACCCTCTGCCCTAACTATTGCAAGGTGGCCAAACAGACGACACCTGATACTGGACAGATGAGGTTGGCCACAGTTTGTCACATATACTCACAGCCCAGGGGAGGACACTGCACGTCACACAGGACCACATGGAGGTTGCACTTGGGACCTGCACTTGGGAGCAGAATGAATCAGCAGGAGCTATAGGGGAGGCAGGCTTTATAGTGACAGGAGGATAGGGGGACCCCTGTTTCCATGGGAGAATGTGATTATTAGCTTGTTTGAATGATTTTCTGGGGTGGCAGAGAGGTGAAACTCATCAGGTTGAAGCCTGGGCAGTGTGCCGTTGGTCTGTCTGCTGGGAGAACTGGCTAGGTGGGGAGCCTTTCCTGTTAAGTGGGTGGCATACCTGGTGGGAGCAGAGGAACGCATGGCTTGGCCTTGGGGCCCTGAAGCTTTAGGTCTTTCTAATACCGTTCTAGGGCTGTTGGGGAGAAGGCCCCTCTGAGCAGCTGACACTAGAGCAGACTTTCCTGCACATCATGGGAAGATGAGGCAGGGTGGGAGGAAGAGCTTTCGGGCTGAAGGGTCTGAAGGGACCCAACCTGGAGGTCGGGTTGGATGAGGAGATAGGAGCTATCTTTATCCCCTCTGTACAGATGAGGAAACCGAGGCACAGAGAGTGGAAGTAACTTGACCCCGGTTAGTTAGCCAGGAGGTAGGATTTGAATGTCCCCACATCGTGGTCCAGTAACTACCCAAATGGGGCACTTACACAGAGCGTTTCACCCAGACCGGGAGGGGCAGCTGCTTCCCAGAGGAGTGCACAGGCTGAGCTGTGGAAGGGCGGTCAGTGGGCAGGTGGAGAGAGGTGGGGTGGCCAGTGGTTGGAGCTGGGGCGCGGCAAGTTGAAAGGCTTCGAGTAAGGTCGGGGAGAGGCTGCAGGGCAGGTGCTGGTGGACAGACTCTCTAGTGGTGTACCTTCCTGTGCCGGAGCGACATGGTCCAGTTTGTGTTTTAGAAACATTTCACTGCCGTGTGGGGCAGGCAGCGGGCTGTGGGAGAAGGCTGCCCTAACGCAGGGGTCTGAACCCAACAGTGACATCCTGTAATCCTGAAGGGGCCAGACTCCTACAGGGCTACTTGGGACCATTTCTACAGCATCTCCAGTCCTCTGAGATAATTACTTCCCGAGATCGGAGTAGAGGACCTGTGTGGGTAGGAGGTGAGGAGAGAAGCGGAAGGGAGTGGCTATCATTATCATCATCACATACTCCATGCCAGGCATTGTGTCAGCTCCTGGAGGGCATGTTTAGAAAAAAGGAGGAAGCCACAGTCCTTGCCCTCAAGGAGATCATAATCACACATATGAAAAGGCATATAAAAATGGAGTGAGGATCTCCTCGACTTGCTGGGTGACCTTGGGGAAGTTACTTAGTCTCTGGGCCCCTTAGTTTCCTCATCTGTGAAGCGAGGCTTGTGGTGATACCTACGTCATCGAGTTGCTAGGAGGATGGCTGAGCACTCGTTTAGTTGGTGCTAAGTTGTACTGAGTGTACAGGTGGTAAGCGCTGCTGGAGTTTGGAGTGACCAGAAGGTTCCTGGGGGGTGAGCTGGAGAATTGTTAATACTTGGAGAAGGGAAGAAGAGAGAAGCCTAGTGTGGAGTTGGCTGATTTCCATGGAGAAGTAGTGCGGGTGAAGGTGTGAATACAGGATTAAATCAATGTTGTAAAGAAGTCTGGATTATAAGACCAAAGAGATTTGATTTCATTCTTTAGGTAATAGGAAGCCTTTGAAGATTTTTGAGTAGGAGGGTAACATGACTAAAGTAGTGCTTTTTGTTTGTTTTATTAAAAGAAGGATTACGCGGTCTGGAGTAGGCACTAAATGGAAGGGAAGGAGACTGGAGTCCGATGGTGAGCTGGTGGGAATGGGAAGAGGAGGGACTTAAAGGGGACGATTAGCAAGATTTGGTGATTAACTGAATCAAGAGAAGAGACAAGTCTCGTGATTCCAAAGTGTCTGGAATGAGATTGGAGATTACTGAGAGGTCAGGGGAGGACCTGGCTTTGGGGCAAGTTGGTGAGTTCAGTTTTAGGCTCCTGGATTTTTGTGGGGTTGTTGAGACATGCGTGTTTGAAAGCCTAGGCAGGCAATGAGAAGAGAATTGAAATTTCAGAGAGGGTCAGGACCATTGGGAATCTAGGAACAGAATTAGGAAAGTGAATGAACTCTTGAGAGAGTAAATAGGAAGGAAGGAAGGAAGAGTAGAGGGCTCAGAAGTGTGCATAACATTTGCAGGAGCCGGAGAATGGAAATTCCCAGAGAATCAGGAGGAGCTCTACTCTCTTGACACCTCTCCTGTAAGAGGAATGAGATAAGTACTAACTTTACAGATGAGATCATGAGTCTCAGAGAGGTCAGAAAATAGTCCCAAGTTCACCCAGTAAGTGACGGCGGCAGGAGTTGGACTGTGAGATGTACCTGCTGACACCTAGCCTATGGCTCTCTTCCTTACATCTTCTTATATGTTCTTTTTGCAGGAACTGAGTGGCTCCTCCATGGTCCCCATCATGACTGCAGTGCAATCTAAAACAGCTCCTCCCACATTTAACAGGACCAATAAATTCACAGCTGGCTTCCAGAATATTGTCGATGCATACGGTGTAGGCAGTTACCGGGAGATGAACCCAGGTAAAGGGACCGATGTATTGCACAACTAGGCAGCTTGAAAATGAAAACTGGATAAGATTTACCCCTACGGTGGCCTTGGCAGTTAATCACTTTGAACTGTGACATTCCTAAAATCTTATTTGGTTTCCTAATGCCCTGCATTGTCTTTTGCAAATGGTGATTAGTGAAAGATTTGCTCTTTGTCAAGATTTCACCTGTTCTCCCTTAAACTGTAGATGTATCAGGCAGCCAACTTCAGTTCTTGTTTCCTTAGTGATTCAATGAGGGTCATCTGTAGGCGTCTGCACAGTCCCATAGCTGTTGTGTGGGAGAGATGGAGATGGACATAGACAGGACCTGTAGTCAGAAGACTGGAGTCACAAGCTGTGTCACTCAGTTGACTTGTAAATGGTCATGAGGAGAGTCACTTAGCTGCTCCAAAACTCAGCTCATCTGTAAAGTGGGGAATAATAATACTTACTCATTGATGAGCTAGTGTATGGGGGAGCTGAGTGAGTGTCAGGGGTGGGGATGGTGAGGGAAGACAGAATCAGAAAGACACAAGGAACCAGCTTGTACATCGTGGAGCGTGGTAGAGAAATCTTTGACGTGGGGCCCAAAGAATGTTGGGAGGACTCAGGCTGCTGTGGGTCTCACCGCTACAGCTCCCTACACCATCATCACTTTCCCCTTCCTGTTCGCTGTGATGTTTGGAGACTGTGGTCACGGAATTGTGATGCTACTGGCAGCCCTTTGGATGGTCCTTAATGAGAGACGCTTGCTGTCCCAGAAGACGACCAATGAGGTGAGTGTTCATCAAATGTCTCGCCTTGTTTCTTGGAGGTTATAAGTAGAATATTAAAAATGTGTATATTGTTTTCACTATGGAAATAACATGTTGTTATAAAAAGTAAGAGAAAGATGGAAAGTAACAAAGGACCAGAGTTCAACATAAAAACTCCTGGCCAAAGGTAAATCCTTTGGGTGGTTTGGTGAAGTAGCATCTTTGTTTTTTGTACATTACTTGACAAGGCATTGATCTTTTCCTTTACTTTTTTTTCTTAACATTGATTTTTTCCTTTGATTATAAAAGCAATATATGCTCACTGCAAAAACTGGGAAAATACAATAATCTAACTACCTAGAGAAAATCACAGTTAATGTTTTTTTTCCTGTGCTTATACACAGGTATATAATTTTCTAAAATTGGGATGAAATAGTGCATATTAATTTGTAGCTTCCTTTTTTTTCACTCAAAATATCACAAATATTTTTTTACGGCAGAGCCCTTCTCCTACGATCAGCCCATGATCAGCATTCTTATGAAACGCTGAGAAATCCTGAATATCGGGTCTTCACTTGCACACTTGAAGTTTCCACATTTTCTGTGAAGTCCCTGCACAGCGTTGTGAAGGTTGAGACAACTCAAGTCCGCATTGTTTCAAAGTTAATCAGCTAACGTCACTTTATGTCCCCTGTAATACATTTTATAAACTGGAAACACGCTTTTCACTCTGTTCTGAATTTTAAGAATATCTGTAGTCTTTAATACAAGTTGACTTAAGTTGACCTCGTTCAATGATGTCATAGCAAGTCAGTCATAAGCAGGGTTAGTGGGAGAATCAACCTGTGACCAATAGAGTTTTCCATGGCAAGCATCTTAACAGCTGTGCTTTCCTATAATAAATATTTAAAGTCTCAGACGGACACTTCGGCAGTTCTGAGAACGGCTGATACACATCATCTAGTCCTACGGAAAACGCTTTACTCTTCTTGGTGGATGTGCTGAGACAGAGACTGGCTGTTATAACAAGACCCCAGATGAGTGTAGACTTCACTTGCTGTAAAACTTCGCAGCATAGGAGGCAGGTCCCAGAAGCACTTGAGGCAGCTGCCACCCACTTTCAAGTCCCTTCCTTTATAAGGGAGGCCACAGCTGCTTCTTCAGTTATGTTTTCTAACCAAGGCTGAATTAAAGAATATGAAGCTTATAGTGCTTTGTTTCCACAGTAACAGCTACCATTCTAGGACTTTTCTGAATCACCCGTAGAAGCTCAGGAAAATCAGGATGTGTGTGCCCTGTCTGTTTGGATCGCTTTGATGCCTGCCTGGTCGCGTGGCCCCTCTGTGTGGGATGCCCATGTGCCTTGCAGTGGCTGTCCCAGTGGTGCTGGAGGCATCCTGTAACGCACGTCCCCGGGGTCTGGTTCAGAGCCCACTGACAATCGCCCTCTGTCGCCAGATCTGGGACACCTTCTTCCACGGACGCTACCTCATCCTCCTCCTGGGCATCTTCTCCATCTACACGGGCTTGATCTACAACGACTGCTTCTCCAAGTCTTTCAACATCTTCGGCTCTTCTTGGAGCGTCCAACCCATGTTCAGAAATGGCACATGGAAGTAAGTTGGGACAGAGCTGGGTCGCTCAGTGGCCATCCAGGTGGCCTCAGTGACAGTTCTCGTGGCGGGGGGATCCTACGCCTGGCTCTGCTCAGAGGTGCGCCCACCACTTCACCAGATAATTTGGTTTTATCTATTGAGTGTGAGACCTTGTACCACGTCCTCAGTAACTGCGCTGGTAACTGTAATGCGTGGAAAGAGTTTTTAAAACTTCAGCTGAATTAAGTACGTATCCTGGAGTGCACCCCGGTGCCAGGCACTGTTGCGAAAACAACGGTGGGGCAGGTATAAACTGGGCATCCGAGTAGCGGTCGTGGAAGTGAGGCTTCCGGGAGAAGGAGGTGGCGTTTGAAACATACCTTGCTTGGCAGGAAGTCGGGGATAGAGTGAAATTCTGCAGCCACGTACTTAGGGCAGAAGGCTTCGCTTTAAGAAAGGCTGATGCAGGTCTGAACCATGTATAAGTGATTGGTTTCCCGCGTTCAAAGCCCCGGACTCACCAGAAGGGCGTTTTTGTTCTGGCGGCTCAGAGCAGCTTGACTGAACGTTGAAAGCAAAGGAGGAGACGGTTAGTTTTGCGCTGCTGTACTTGTTCCCTGTCCTTGTGGGGGACGGGGTGAGGAACGCAGAGGGTAGGATGTGCAGGCTGGTGAGAAGTTTGGGCTGCAGGAAAGAGACCTGGAAGCTCTCTGCGTCCCCACCCGCCACACCTTCCGCAGGCATCCCCAGTTATTATGCAGTGTGTCAGACACACAGTCATCAGGATGGAGAGAGCGCTTCGGAATGGAGACTTTTATGGAGAGGGAGAAAGATTTTTGAGTTTGAGGGGTGGGTCAGTGTGATGAATTGGGGGAGAAGAGGAGGGCAGTGAGGGGCAGGGGCTTCGAGGGAGAGTGCTGACTCCCTTGGGATCTTTGGGGCACCTTCGGCTGCCTGCGTCACACACTCGAGACAACCACAGTGGTTCCGGGTTGCTTTGCGAGGCCTAGAAGTCCCAGGTGATGTTCCCTCACGTCTGCCCACTCACCTGCTTCAGGGCAGCTTCAGGTTTCTCTGTCTCTTTCTGGAACGTCCAGTGGGAAGTGTGACAGGAGAGCGCCGCGAGAAAGGGGAGGCGGAGATGTGTAACCGTATCTGCAACCTTGCTTCCATCTTTTCTCTCTCAAGCGTGGTAGGACTTTCTATTTAAGGCACGTCAGGGGTCTTACCTGCTCACCAAAATCTGCACCACACATCGTAAGTGGCGGGAGAGAATACACCATCCGTCTCCTCTGAGGATTTCTCAGGAAAGAGTCAACGCAGGGTTCCTTTCGACGTGAATGTTCCTAAGTGCATTTGGGGGCTTGGTGCTGACGGAAGGCCCAGGGGGGCTCAGGGGCTATCGTCGTACAGGTGGGTGTGTCATAGAGGCTCCGTGCCTCTCCTTTTAGTCCCTTTGCTGGGTCCAAGTGCCCTGTAGTAGAGGACAGGAATGTTGAACAATAAATAAGTAAATAAAAATGAAGAAGAAAACATTTTGCAGGACTACAGTTACAGATGGCTATGGGTATGGGGTTTTGTTTGTTTTTTCTTTGCAATTAGTACCCTGAAGAGATGCCTCGAAGAACAAAACTCTTCATAACATTTGGAGAGAAATTGCTGAGTTTTGCTCTTCAGCCTTTAAACTCATAAGCACAGTGATGGATCCCGGAACATGTGTTAAATCAGCATAGCTTCAGCAAACTATTTACACAACATTTCATCTGCCCTGGAGTGTGACTGCGAAAAGTCCGAGTCAACTGGCTTGCTGTTACTCTGCAAACGTGGGTTGGAATATTGTTCTTTCGTGTGCATGTAAGTTACCCTGGCCCCAGTTCCAGGCTGTGGAGGCCAAGCCTAGTCGGAGAGACCCCAAGCTCAGCCCCACGCCCAAGCATGGATGGTATGAAGCAGACCCTCTTCAGCAGGGAGGCGAAAGGAAATCGTAGGCACGCATCAGAGCGGCAAAGGGCACAGCGGGCTGATTGTGTCACTGGCCACAAGCTAGGTCTTGGGCCTGCCTTCCCTGACAGTGGGCTAGAGACACTGTCACACCATCCTTCAGCCACAGACCACAAGAATCGTGTGTGTTGTCACCAAAATTGGGTTGATTGACTCAGTGAGGGAGATGGTGCCCTCTGGGGATGGGGGGCATCTCAGTAAGAGGGTGTTAGACGGGCTTAGAGGATTTGGCCTCTGGGAGGATAAGGGGAGTGGTGGTCATTTTTGTGGTTTGGACAACGTCCTTATTTTGAACTGTCCATATTTTGATATCAGATATGATCGTGGAATGGTCTTGTTTTTGTCTTGGTCCATGATGGTCACAGGGTGGCCTTGTCTGATGTTGTTGGCTTAGCTGTGGGCGCCAGGCCAGTTCCCTCTTTTATCTTTGTTGACACACAAACACATCTCTGATCATTAGATCCCACCATTTGCACTGAGGCGTGCTGTTAGGACCGGGCTCTAGGTCTGAGATGGCCGGTCAGGGCCAACTGTTTACACTGTCACTGAGGGCCTGGTCAGCATAATCAGGCTTCCTAATTTCCCCCGTGCTACCGAATACCCACCACACCCCAGCTGCAGGAGGGAGGGAGTGTATTTCTAGGCAGCCTGTCCACGTTGCCAACATTCTGTTCTTCATCCTTTCAAATACTCATCCTTGGGCCCCTCCATAGATGTGTGCTCTTAAAAAAAGAAAAATTAAGGGCTTCCCTGGTGGCGCAGTGTTTGGGAGTCCGCCTGCCGATGCAGGGGACACGGGTTTGTGCCCCGGTCCGGGAAGATCCCACGTGCCATGGAGCAGCTGGGCCCGTGAGCCATGGCCGCTGAGCCTGCGCGTCCGGAGCCTGTGCTCCGCAGCGGGAGAGGCCACAACAGTGAGAGGCCTGCGTACTGCAAAAAAAAAAAAAAAAAAGGAAAAAGTAAGCCCTAATGTTCTTAACCCCTTCAGGTTTGCACAGATGGTAAGAAATTCCTGCCCATTGACGTTTGTGCTTCTGGGTGAGAATGGGACACAGATTTAAAGGCAGTTAATGGACCACAGCTTTCAGGGGCTGAGTTTCCCAGAGGTCAGGGGCCATGTGTGAAAGCCAGTTCACTCCTCCAGGATCAGTTCTCATGCTCCCAGGGGAGATTTCCCAGCCTGGTCCCAGGGCTGGGTTTTATTTCCTCTATACTCCTGTCACCCTTGCCCTCAGCCTCTTTTCTGATGTAGTATAACTATTTCTTTACTATACCCAGTCAGGCTGGGAGCCCTTTGGAAACTCAGACTGTGGCCTCCTTGGGGGCCAGATGGTAATTTCTGTAGCTCAGTACCTAGGGTGATACTGAGCACACAGTAGGTATTCAGTACCCATTTGTGGAATAATTAAATGAACCAATTGGTGAGTCGCACCAACAGTTAGGCTTTGATTGGCTTGCAAGTGGATGACTGATGGTACTATAGTGTTTTTCCTACCTCTAGTTGATCATTGGTTTTGTTTTATTTTTCCTTTCTCCCTCTGTAGTACACAAGTAATGGAAACAAATCCATATTTACAGCTGGACCCAGCCGTTCCGGGAGTGTACTCTGGAAATCCATACCCTTTTGGGATTGATCCGGTAATAATGTCTTCTGAGATTAAATATTCATTATGTAAAATGTCTTGCTGAGGGGATCTCTGTGTGGAGGGGAGGAAAGTACCAGAACCTGTCAAATCCACCAACTTGTACTGAGATAGAATAGCATGTCCTGGAGGTTTTTGTGACGCACTGCAGTGGATTCAAGTAAATGTCCTACCTGCACCCTTTACCCAGCCCCTGCGTCATTTTCCATGCAATTTCCCAAACATCTACCTCTTTCTTCTCAGTTATACCCCTGGTGGTTTACCGTTGCTTCTTTAAAAGGCCCGTGGTTGCTTGGAAAGTATGCATATTAGATAAGCAATTTAGCAACCTAACCAAGTTCCCAACTTTGGCGTTTTCTTGCAGTGATTAACATCTCTCTTTTTCCTAGAAAAGTGTGGATTTGCTTTTATATTTGCTTTATTTTATTGCCTAGAATTATACAAGTTTTAAAAAATGTGTTAACTTTAATGGTTTCTTATATCTACCTCAATTGGATTTGAGCCAAACAAACAAAGGTGCTTCCTTGCCCAGCCCGCAGGTACAGAGATGTCAAGAAGACACATCCCTATTTGGGTAAAACCCCTCACACGATGGCTTAGCACCATTTTGCCACCAGGTGGCGGCCTTGTGCCCCAAATGAGCACAAGTGTCTGGAGCTGAACTTGGCAGATGGGGTTCATAAAAGTTTCCTCTACTCTCACTTTGTTGGAAGAGAACCTGAGACCACAGTTTTACTTGCTGACAGTTGAGAGTAATAGCACTGGCCCTAAAATTGGTTCTCTGGTCTCTCCTATCTTGTGGGTCATCTCCTCTTCAGTTTTCCTGTTCCTCCCACTTGCTGCCCACCTCCTGTCCCTTATAAAAGCAGCGCGCATCACCCAGGATTGGTTTATACTTGCCACCCAGGGGCACTTGCATTCAAAGTTTTATCAAAAGAGGCGAAGTCCTTGAAGTCCTGTTTGTAAGCTGCAAAGTGCTAAAAATAAATGCAAGTTGTTATTTTTGTAGACTGGAAGGCTTTATCTTCAGTCCAAGGAATTTCATGATTAGCGAACAGGCAGCGGAGGAGTATTAGAGGGGAGTGATTTTTAGGGTCTGGTTGACCTTCCTTTCCTTTGAATCTCATTGCTCCCACTGTCCTGTCTCTTCTCTTCACAGCCCCCATCTAATGCATCAGCAAATCCTGTCTACCCAGTTTTGCTCCTCATGGACAAAGGGAGGGTAGCAAATTTCACGATTCAGAATTGAGTGGTCCAGTCTTTACTCTGTGTGCAATCTTGTCATCTGCCCACTAGTTAGAGAAATGTGAGGGTGAAAGGGAAGGTGATGTGTTGAAAATAATTTTTTCCTAGTAACATTTAGATTTTTAAAGGTTTTTGGTCTTTTTAAACATTATAAAATAATAATATATATGATAAAAAAAACCCATATAATACAAAAATTATTAAAAAATAAAAAGATAAAGCAGAAACTAACACACCATTGTAAAGCAATTATACTCCAGTAAAGATGTTAAAAAAAATTTATTTTAATAAAAAGAAAGAGTTGCCTTTCTTACCTTTCCTCTTCCTGCAATCTGATTGCCCAGAGATAATCTCTTTAATGGAACAGTTCTGTGTTTATATTAGCACTTATATATATTAATGAAGGGTTTGATTTTTATATAATGTAAATTTCTACAGCTGCATTTATTAACTCTGTTGAGCATCTATTTGTGAGTCAGGTCACAAAATATTCGGGCATCAGAGCTGAGGGGGCTTTCTAAAGGCGTCTGTAAATATTTTATAATAAATGAACATTATACAATGGTTACAAGCCCATGATTTAGAATCAGATAGGCTGTGTTTAAATCTTGGCTTTTCTATTTACTTGCTACGTGATTTTGAGCAAATTATCATCTCTGGGTCTGTTTCCTCATCTGTAAAATGGGTATCATAATAGCCCTCATAGAATTGCTCAGAAGAGTAAGCGAATTTTATAGGTGAAACACCCAGCAGAGTCTGGTGCATAAACAGAGTCAACGCTCCGTTTGCTGTTGTATTATTTCTCCCTGGGCGTGTAAGTAACTTAGTCTCTCTGAGATTTTGATAAATGCCCTTATCTGTACAATGGGAATACTTATAACTATCTCATAGAGTTGTTAGAATTAAATGAGATAAATACACTTAAAGAGCTAGTATGTACCTGGTACTTAACCGTGAACATGTTTTAGTTTTTCCAAGCTGGGTCTAAGGTGTACTGGTAACCCTGCCCTTACTGTGTTGAGTGATTCTGTGGAGACTGGCCAACCAGGAGGGCAAAGGGAAAAAGCAGAGGGTGGAGGGCAAGCCTGGTGCAGCTTCAGTGCCAGGGCAGATGAGGAGGGTAGTGGAGGTGCCTCTGGGGTCTGAGCACCTGTGACAGGAGTCCCTTTCCCCATCTTCCCAGCAGCCCCCTTAGTGATTGTTCAGCTGGCGGCCGCTCAGGACGTTGTTGTGACAGAATCAGTGAGAGGTGGTTCCTGCATGGGGGAGGGGAAGGGAACTGTGCACTGAGGCTGCACTAGGTGGACGTCGACCCCTTAGCAGAAGCAGAGGAGTTTGGAGGAGGAAGTAGTTAAGGAGGAAAGAAAAGAAGACCCTGTGGCTTTGTTAGTTCTGAGGAGCAAACCCTCCAGATGCCTAAAGTTCCAGAGGGGTCAGGGGTAGGAGCAAGGACTTGAATCATTCTCATGGGGGTGGGTGTTGGAGATTTCTGCGGGGAAGAAGAGCGTTAGTGACTGGGACCATTAACCAGGGTGAGGCCACGACAGTCCCCAGCCGCTGAGTGCTTGTCCCGTGTGCCCGTCTGGTGTGGGCAGGACAGGTACACGCATCCCTCTCTGTGCCAATAAATGTTGGCTACGGGAGTGGCTTCTTGAGAAGGGCCTGGGAAAATGCTTTGTAATGTAAAGTGCTATAGAAATTCAGCGTAAAAGGTGGTATTATTAAGAGGGGATTGACTAAGTTCATGGGCCAGAGATCTACACCATTAATGTGGGAACCCAGGCAAGTTTGAGATCTCTCCATAATGTTTCAGAATGTCTTTTCATTTAGAACGGGAAAAATCATGTCCGTTTTTTCTTTTTTCTTCCAGTTACTTGATGTTTTACTAATGGTGCTATTGGTTCCAACACAGTTGTCATGAGAGTTGCATTTATAAGGGGTTTGGTCCTTTGCTGAGCCTAAAATGCATGTGCTGAACTGGACAGAAATTTGAAAATGTGGTTCCCAGAGCGACTTTTTCAGGGGAAATCGAGCTCTAGCCCCTGACTCTGGGAGAACTTCTAGACTCTGGTCTCACGTCTTTCTTGTCACGTTTCCCTTCCAGGTTTGGAACTTGGCTTCAAACAAGCTAACATTCTTGAACTCCTATAAGATGAAGATGTCAGTTATCCTGGGAATTGTCCAGATGGTTTTTGGTGTCATTCTCAGCCTTTTCAATCACATGTAAGTTTCACAATGAACTTTCTGCCTGTTGGTCTGACCGTGTCGGGGAGGAGCAGTGGCAGAGCCCCCAGTTTGCTCCTGTGTCCCTCCATGCAAGTTTCTTTCCTGTGGGGACTGCTTTCCCCGGGCTCTTGACTTGAGTTCAGACAAGCTGGTTTGCCAGAAGTGACACCTCTGTTTCTCCTGAGCTGAGTGTACCTTTCACCTCAGAAATATTTGAGGGTTCAGAAAGAGACTGCAAGGCCACAGTGCTGTGTGTCCTCCCAGCCTGCAGGGCCTCCGCTGGTGCTGGATCCAGGCTTAACTCCCACCAGTGGGCAGATGGGGACATGAGTGCCCTCACATTCTGAATTCCATTCGGTATAATTTCTTCCTGCTGGCAGCAGCCTCTCTCTCATTTCTTTGACTGTTAACGTTCTCCCGTCTCTTCTTTCTGTTAAGATTGATCTATAGAAAGCTTCTCAAACTTGCATATTTGTGCTGAGTTGTAAATGTTTGAAAACGGCCTCCAATATGCCTATTTAGAGATGCTTTTGTGGACATGGCAGCTTGTAGGTATCGCTGAAACCCACCTGCCAGGAGGTCAGCACAGTGCCAAAGAAATGGTACAGAGTTTAGAGTCAGAAAGTTGACTGATGGTTCTAACTCTTTATAGCTGTGTGATCACAGGTGTGTAGCTTAACGTCTCCGAGATCGTGTTCTGCTGTAGAATGGGAATAGAGGAGTCAGAATGGGTCGGTTACTGTGCAGTAACAAACAACTCCCCAATCACAGTGGTTTATGACCGTGATGCATGTCATCGTGGGCCACCGGGGGCACTGCTCATCCCATCCTCACACTGGGACCAGAGCTGATGGGCTGCCACCACCTGGAAGCTGCCAGTTGCTGTGACAGGAGAGTGTGGTCAGTTACACACTGACTCTTAAGGTTCCACCTGGAGTGACACAGGCCACCTCCATTCCCATTTCATTGACCAGAGCCAGTCACATGGTGACCTCCAATCAGAAAACCAATAGATGTATGATTCTACTTAAAAAATAAGAACTATTTAGTGAGTAAACGAATGACAGCGCCTTGGTACTACTGCCTGCCTGAAAGTGCTGTGAGAGTTAAATGAGAGAAAACCAGGAAGTGATTTTTGGACTATCATTGACATCGTGTGTCAGGCTGGCCTCAACTATCTCTAGTAATCCTGCGTTATCATGGGATCTCCATTTTTCCCTCCAATAACTCTTACAATTAACAAAGGGTCTGGGGCCCTTTTCTGACATTTTAACTGGGTGTTCCCCAACATAGTCTTGTGGGACTCTCTTTATGTCTTAGAACAGAAGTTGGCAAACTTTCTCTGTAAAGGGCCAGATAGTAAATGTTTCAGGCTTTGCAGGCCAGATGGTCTGTGTCACAGCTACTCACTTCTGGTGTTGTAGTGTGAATGCTGCCACAGACTCTGTAAACAAACGAGTGTGAGTGTGTTCCAATAGAACTTTATTTATGAAAACTGAAATTTGAATTTCCTATCATTTTCACATGTCATCAAATATTCTTTTGATTTTTTTCCCCCCAACCATTTAATGATGTAAAAACCATTCTTAACTTGTAAGCTGTACACAGCTAGGAGATGGGCTCAGTTTGGCCTGTGGGCCATTGTTGACCGACCCCTGTCCTAGGGCATCCTTAGGGGGAAAGCGTCCAAGCCATGCGTCTATATCCTTGTACCATTAACTGTGTTGATATGAATTCGGTCTGCATGGGAAGCTGCGGCCAGATCATCAGTTGTCTCTGTGAGCCTGCCCTCTGCCTCAGACTTCATCTTCTAGACCCTGGTTCTCTCTGAACCTTTTGTGCAAAAGCACCTTTCTTTCTCCTCTTCTCCAGCCATGCATGATTGCCACGTGCCTGGGGAGTGGATGCAGGGTTCAAAGAAATGAACATGTGGTGATTTGGAGAGAATAGTGAGTTGTCGGTATTCCTTCGATGTTCTGTCTGGTACGTGTGTATGTTTCCCACCCTCAGATTCTTCAGGAACACTCTCAACATCCTTCTGCAGTTCATCCCCGAGATGATTTTTATCCTGTGTCTTTTCGGATACCTGGTCTTCATGATCATTTTCAAATGGTGCTCCTTCGACGTCTCTGTGTCCCGGCGAGCCCCGAGCATCCTCATTCACTTCATCAACATGTTCCTGTTTAACTATAATGACCCTTCGAACGCACCCCTGTACGAACATCAGGTACTGATGGGTCTTTTTTCTTCTTTTACGCACTTGATTATGTTAAATCTCTCTCCTACCCTTGGGTATTGCAGAGAGTAATTATTTGCAAGACTGAGCCGTCTCAGCACCCGATGTGTTAGGTTCTTCAGATTCAGAAGGTCCTATTGGATGAATGGCTGGGTGCTGAGGGCGGTGCTGCGGTGTGGCTCCAGCCGTTCCTATCTGGGTGATACGTGGGAGGGATTATTGCTGTGGGGTTGAAAATGAGCTTGTACGTTGTCTGCGAAGAAAGAAAACAAATAATCCTTGGGATTGATTGGCTTGAAACTGTAAGTGCTCTAAATAGCACCTTAAAAATGAATAATCTTTTATTATAAAAGTAAACTCTGGTTAAGGTTCACAGAAAAGAAAATTGAAGTAGAGTCAAGAAGAAGAATCCCTCTGTTCACAGGGGGAGTGAGTTTCTGGAAAACGGAACCAAACTCACGCTGTCCTATGAGCTTCCGTGGCTCATTGGAGATGCTTTTTCTGTTTTTCTCTGGGCTCTTCTTCTGTGGACGATACCTTCCAACGGTTGGACGTTATTGCCATTCTGACTTCTGTTTCTTTCAGCCTCGTTATCAACTTAATATTTTATTTAAAAAAAGTATAAATGTCCCATGAGAGGTGGGTATAAAAATATCTCAGTGACTAATTTTTGGTAACACAAATAGTTCTTTTCCTCTGGCCTCTCCCAGTGATGACCTGATGATATTGTTTGCTGGTAGATTTTCGCTAAGGAAGGACCCACTTACATAGGTTCTAATTCCTCTGGATCAAGCTCTAGGGCTAGATTTCCCAATACCAGCACATGGCACCTGCCAGTGGCCGCTCATCCTGGGTCCCAGTTACAGCCATGCTCCTCCTACAGCTGCACACGTCCTCATGAGTTTGAATCCTAGCTGCGTTCTCCTCCCCATAGAAGCAGCAAATAAGAAGAAGAAAAAGTAAGGAATGATTTTAGCAAATAATCAGAGACGACATATAGCTCTGAAAGCTCTCTTGTATCCCACCTTACTGTTGTTGCACCTGTTTGTTATACATCGATGGTGTAGGAACCATCCCTAGACTATTGGCATTAAATGAATGTATCTGGAAGGTCCGTTTATGCAATGCTGGAGTCCAAACGAAAGTTCACTTGGATTTCCCAAACAAGTCTTCTCTTTGAGGCACGGTACTCAGATTCACCACATAGTTCATGTGCTAATTCTTTTCCTAAAGACTAAAGTCCTGTCTTAGTGCACTGAACATTGAACAGTGAATGGCTTTTCCAGCTTTTTTCCATTCAAAAATGTTATTTGGAGTTGGCTGGTTTCCACACCCTGGAATGAAGATTCATTATCTAGACACAGTTTGCAGTTTCCATAACCTCATCTTCCCGTCATGCAGCTGGAAGAGACAGTGTAAGTTACTAATACAGCCTCCTCCAAACAGTGCTCTGGTTGCTTCGTGCCATGTTTCAATATCAAAGAAGAAGAGCAACAGATAAGTAGACATCTCTGGTTGCTTTGTACATTGTGAAGGGAAAAAGCATGATATCTAAATGGGCAAATGGCAACGAGGTAGCTTCGAGGACAGGGGCCTGGGACTGGCAAGGGCAGTGTGTGTTCCCGTGGTTCTCCCCCTTCTTGGGAGCAGTTAAGAGTGGAGGAGGGGGCTTCCTTGGTGGCGCAGTGGTTAAGAATCCACCTGCCAATGCAGGGGACATAGGTCTTCTCCCTGGTCTGGGAAGATCCCACATGCCGCGGAGCAACTAAGCCCTGTGCATCACAACTACTGAGCCTGCGCTCTAGAGCCCGCGAGCCACAACTACTGAGCCCGTGTGCCACAACTACTGAGCCTGTGCTCTAGAGCCCGTGTGCCACAACTACTGAAGCCCGCACGTGTAGGGCTCGTGCTCTGCAACAAGAGAAGCCACCACAATGAGAAGCCCGTGCACCGCAACGAAGAGTAGCCCCCGCTCACCACAACTAGAGAAAGCCCGCGGCCAGTAACGAAGACCCAACGCAGCCAAGAATAAAATAAAAGAAAATAAGAGTGGAGGAGGGTAGGAGATGGAGAAGATAAAATGTTTCCACTGTTATCGGGGTAAATCTTGCTACAATTGGGATGATGATAAATTGTCTCACTGGGAGCTTGGCCAGAACAGTTAAAGAAATGTGAGGGCTCAAGAAGCGTTTTCCCTTTTACTCTGAGCACCCCATTTCTACACCTTTTCAATGGCTCTGATGAAACCTTCCCAGGAGTCCTGGTTCTTCAGACCATAGCAGCTCTGGGTCAGTCCTCAAACCCTGTGACTCGGGAGGGCAGGAAAAACAGTTGGGGGTGAGGATGTGAAAGGAAATATGTGACAGGATGATAAAATGGGATGTCGCCTGGGCTTCAGCGAGGCATGAAGACCATAGACGCCTCACTCCAGAGTGAATTGTGACAGCGAGAGAGACAGCAAAAGAGAGTTCAGCCCAGGCGTCCCAGGACCCGTTAGGTGACTCACCCACAATGAGTCTGTGCGAGTAGGGGACGATTGTTTTGAAAAAGAGAGCACAAGGGCTTAGTAGTACTGGAAATACAAGGTTACTGATGGAGACAGTAAGTTTGTGACTTAAAGTGACCCAAGGACTTTTGGTCACTCCAGAGTGGCCAGCGCAGTGCCAGGCCAGCGCATTGTCCAGGGCCAGGGCTGACTGTCCCCACGGAGCAGAGTCAAGGGGACCAGGGACAAATAAAGCTGCCCTTATGATGTGGCTCATGAGCTCTTCTGTCCAATGACAGGCTCCACATGGTGCGGGTGTATGATAAGGGACCACTTGGAGAGTAAGGAATAAAGACAGGGAGACTCCAGTGTCCGCCATGAGTGGACATCCCGTACCTCCGGACTGACAGCTCTCTCCCTGCACTGGGAATAGCCCAAGATGGGAGGGTGAATGGGTCCATTGAAACGCTGTAGATCACTCCAAATAAAGTCCAGCTGAAATGATACATATTTACCATTTGTATCACGTGAAATGTGCTGTGCAGTCACCTTGCAATGATGGGATCTTACGGCTTTGGTCTTGCAGCAAGAAGTCCAGAGCTTCTGTGTTATTATGGCTTTGATTTCTGTGCCGTGGATGCTTCTGATTAAGCCGTTTATTCTCAGAGCCAGTCATCGGAGATCCCAGGTAAGCGCCATCCGCTTCCGTTCACTCACTGCGGGTAGGAATGTGGGCTCCCTGCAAGTGTAAGTTGGGCTTTATAAAGAGAGAACACCGCATTGACCAGGGCCTGAAGGACCTGGTGAGGTGAGGAACTGGCCCACCCCAGGGATGCTTCCTACCGTAGAGCTCAGCTTTTCCTTGGGGCTTTCTTGATTCCAGCATAATGGTCGCGTTTAAATCTTACGTGCTGCAAGCCGTGCTTGGGGGGTGTGTGCTGAGTCAAGTGGTAGGTAATGACTTTTAAGGCTCTGAATGTGGTGGTTTTATTAGTTGAAAATAAGAGTCTTTTACTGTCGTTTTAGTGTGTTAATGAGCATTGAAAGTTGTTTTCATCAGGATTCTAAAGTTGTGGGGAAAAAAATAAAGTTGTGGGCTTTTACTGTATTATGTTACAGATGGTGAGAGGGAACTAGAGGAGGAAACACATTTAAATAAGTCTGTTCTTGTTTTTCTGATTTTCACCCTATTGTCAAACACCAGTTTCAGCCCACTTCCTCCTTTTGTCTAAAGTTCTCCCGAGCCTCAGGTTTCTCAGGGGGTGATGAAGTGTTTACTGTCAGCCTAAATCAAATAGGATTTGGGAAGATTAACCTTCCAGGGACCATTAGAGTCTAGAAATGACACACAGGCACTGTTTGAGATGATTGGTCTCTGCTTCCCTCTGTTAGTGCAAAAGATTAAGTGGGCTGTGCTGAGATCACGTATGTTTTTTAAGTGGTTGGAAATATTTTCAGGTAAACTTTTTTTTTTTTAACATCTTTATTGGGGTATAATTGCTTTACAATGGTCTGTTAGTTTCTGCTTTATAACAAAGTGAATCAGTTATACATATACATATGTTCCCATATCTCTTCCCTCTTGCGTCTCCCTCCCTCCCACCCTCCCTATCCCACCCCTCCAGGCGGTCACAAAGCACCGAGCTGATCTCCCTGTGCTGTGTGGCTGCTTCCCACTAGCTATCTACCTTATGTTTGGTAGTGTATATATGTCCATGCCACTCTCTCGCTTTGTCACAGATCACCCTTCCCCCTCCCCATATCCTCAAGTCCGTTCTCTAGTAGGTCTGTGTCTTTATTCCTATCTTACCCCTAGGTTCTTCATGACATTTTTTTCCTTAAATTTCATATATATGTATTAGCATATGGTATTTGTCTTTCTCTTTCTGACTTACTTCACTCTGTATGACAGACTCTAGGTCTATCCACCTCATTACAAATAGCTCAATTTCGTTTCTTTTTATGGCTGAGTAATATTCCATTGTATACATGTGCCACATCTTCTTTATCCATTCATCTGATGATGGGCACTTAGGTTGTTTCCATCTCCGGGCTATTGTAAATAGAGCTGCAATGAACATTTTGGTACATGACTCTTTTTGAATTATGGTTTTTCTCAGGGTATATGCCCGGTAGTGGGATTGCTGGGTCATATGGTAGTTCTATTTGTAGTTTTTTAAGGAACCTCCATACTGTTCTCCATAGTGGCTGTACCAATTCACATTCCCACCAGCACTGCAAGAGTGTTCCCTTTTCTCCACACCCTGCCGTGGCTGATGGTAGAGTCGGGGACCTGGGTGGGTCCAGGCTGGAGTTCAGGAGGTTCGTCTCTAGGTGGCGCTCTCTTTCTAAATCACCTGCCTCTCCCACTATTTCCTGCCAGCCTCAACTAGATCCAAAACCTGTCTGAAATATAATTTATGTGGGATATAAATACACAGGAAGGCAAACCAAAGAATGCTTGTTTGTTGTTTGGTTAATAGGTGAGAGACCAAGATGGTAAAGGAGAGTTGAGGTGGACCATTGTCCAAATTGGTGAACTGGTGTTTCAAAGGAAGGTGGCAAATACCTTTCTGCAGAAACAGATGCAACTGTCTTTCTTAGAAACTCAACCTGTCTGTAAGTCGAGGACTAGGTTACTGCTGGCTCGCCTGAGTCCCAGGACTCTCACACCATAGCTTGTCTTATTTTTTGCTCCACAAAAGCTGTTTAAATAGTGGCTGAGCCCAAAGTGACGGATTTCTCCCTTTTCCCCACAGATGACTTGTATGACAGGGAAGGAAGTAGAGGTGCTTTTGTAGTCTGCCATCTTGGGCGATACCTCCTAGGCTGACTCAGGGGAACAGGGGCTCCCAAAGGCTACTTGGAGGCCTGCCTCCTTGGCCCCTGGGATGTGTAGCTGTCGATTGACTCCTTAGGCTGCTGATTACATGGTCCTTTTTCATGTTAGAAACATTTCCTTCCACCTCCATCCAAGAGATGATTCCATAATGGAATTATCTGGCCTCCTCTCAAGTCCCCCTGTGAAGCCTTAAAGAGGCCCAGTACATAGAGATTATAAACAGACTTGTTCTGATGGGCCTTGGGGGAAATGAGCAGAGGTCCCATCTCCTCAGGCTCCTCTGTAACCCTGGGTCCCTGCAGGACATGGTTTGGAAACCCCTTCACTAGAGGGCCACCTGTGATGTGGCCCTTTTGGCACGCACCCTGTAGGCAGCCAGTGAGCACACACCTCCTCCCCAGAACTGCTCATGCCAGCCCCCTGGACCGCCCGGACCACCCACATTCCGCTTCCTCTTCTGACTTGCTGCCGTGGACCCAGGTCTCCTATCACTCCGTATCCCAGGTCACGGTGAAGTAACTTTGCATTTCTATTTAAAATCGTTACATTTACATGCGTGTCTTCTATGCTAAAATTCATTGAAGTATAACCTACATACATCAAAGGGCACAAATGATAAGGGCACAGATCAGTGAAGTATCATCACACGAACACATCCGTGTGACCAGCAGTCGGATAGAGACGCAGAACACCATAGACCCTGCAGTCCCCGTGTGCTTCCTTCCGGTCACTGTCACCCCAAGGTCAACCACTATCCCGACGTCTAACACCATAGGTTAGTCTTCCCTAAGTGGAACCATACACCACGCCTTCGTCTGGGTCTGGCTTCCGTCATCCAGTGTTATGTTTGAGAGATTGTGTGTGAGTGTGTGTGTGTGTGTTTGTGTGTGTGTGCGCATGTGAGATAGCTGTGTATTATAGTATTCCCTTGCGTGAATATACCACAATTTGGTTATCCATTCGTATATTGATAGTTATTTGGCTTTTTTCCAGTGTTGTTAGTAATTACAAATAGTGCTGCTGTGAACATCCTTGTGTCTGTCTTTGTGCACATGTGTTTTACGTGTTTTTAGACAGTTGCAAGTAACTCATTTAAAATTGATTACTATTTTATTTCAGACGGCATCCAGCTCAAACATTGTGAGATGTTTAGTTAGGGGGATTGCAAAGTATATTTTGAGTGGGAAGAAGAGTCAGTAAGATCCACAAAGTCCCAGTGTCACGCTTCTACACAGTTGTTTATGCTCATTTGAACCAATTTCAGGATATGACCAGAAAAGGCTAGCATTTAAAGATGGAAATGGAAAAACTGTCTGTTTCTCCTTTGGTATTTTCTTCCTTAAGTTGATGGGGAGAGAAAATAGGATTTCAAGAAGACAAAGTAATGTTAACTTAAGCCCCATTCCTCACCATGGGGCAAGGAACCATGGGCCAAGGGGAAAGGCTTACCCAGAGCCCCCTCTTGGTACCCAGCACCCTGGAATTCCTGTCCAGATGGACACAAGCCCACTTCCAGGGCATAAAAAGGGCCAACCACAGCACCGGCCTGGGTACCACTGACCCTGGTGTGGCCAAGGGGCAGCAGGACTCCCAAGGAGGGAGTGTGGGTGGAACGTAGACATTTGGGTGGGAGTGTCCACGCATGTGCACATGAGGCCACGGCCCTTGTGCTGTGAGATGAAATCACAGGTGAGAAGGGAAGGGTCACACGCCGGGGTGCAGGGCCAGCTCTCCCATGCTGCCATGTCCTGGTGTGGGATGCTGAATTTGAACCTGGCCCTCCAAGTTCTTGTGAGAATTTATTTATCAAGACAGACGCCAGAACATATTTTATTTAGGAGTTTGTTGGCTTGATTTCTAACTTTTAAATATTTAAACGTATGGCATGTGGGCTTTCATTTGTACCTTTGCCCAAAGATCTGCAAATATCAGGTTCAGACCTGCTGAAGAAAGAATGGTAAAGACACTTTAATGCCTAATTTGCAATATGCCACCCGTGAAATTATTCTAGGAAAAACTTTGGATGTGGCACATTAAATTTCACAGTGACTTGAAAGAAATATTTTCTTCAGACTCAAGGAGAAAACCAGGCCAAATTGAATGGTGACTACACCTAGATATTTTTTTCCTTGAATTTTTTTCTTAGCTATTTTCATAAAGTGATATTTTTATTTTAAAAAGTATATTTGTGTTGGAAAAGTCATTGTCTGGTCCGTTTGGGCTGCTGTAACAAAATACCACACACTGGGTGGCTAAAACAACAGAAATTTATTGCTCACAGTTCTGAAGGCTAGAAGTCCAAGATAAGGTGTCAGCATCGTCACCTTCTGGTGAGGCCCCTTTCCTGGTTCACTGCTGACATCTCTCTGTGTCCTCACCTGATGGGAGGAGCTCGGGAGCTCTCTGAAGCCTCTTTTATAAGGCACTAATCCCATTCAAGAGGGCTCCACCCTCATGACCTAAGTGCCTTCCAAAGGCTCCACTTTCTAATACTTTCATCTTTGGGGGTTAGGATTTTAACATGAATTTTGTGGGGGGACACAAACATTCAGACCATAGCAGTCATTAATCTCTCCTAATTTTGCTTGTAGAAATCTGGCTGTTTGGGTCACACGACGGTTGGTTTACTGTAAAGAGTGTGATTAATTTGGCACATTCTGGAACACAGTGGAGAAAAGCACATGCCCTGGAATTAGACTGCCTGGATCTGAATCCTGGCTCTGCCACTAACTAGCCTTACCAGCTGTGCAGTCCTGGGCTCATTTCTTAACCTTTCTGTTACTTAAGTTTACTTCTCTGTAAAATGGGGTGATAATTGTGCTTACATAAAAAGATTGAATAGAAGGTTTAGAACAGTATCTGGGACATGGCTAATATGTAATGAGAGCCTTTATTTTATATAGAAGTTTTGTCATTTGAAGGGTGAATTTGACACTGCATTTTCTTATTTGCTGAAAGCTACAGGCCTCCAGGATCCAAGAAGATGCCACCGAGGACATTGAATGTGACAACTCCAATCCTTCCGTGAGCCCTGGTCACAGGGCTTCTGCAGGTGCCCATGGGGCTCAGGATGACCACGATGAAGAGGTATCTGGGGGAGTTCCCTGGTGGCCTAGTGGTTAGGATTTGGTGCTGTCACTCCCGTGGCCCAGGTTTGATCCCTGGTTGCGGAACTGAGATCCCACGAGCTGCATGGCCAAAAAAAAAATTGCTTATCTAAAGCAGAGGGAAGAGGTATTTGGGACTTGACACCCTATGAAGACTTCCAGTTTGTACAGATTCTAGAAGCCAGATCTAGTCAGGGATGGTGCTCACGTATTTGACAGCCAGTAGCGTGTGGGCACCAGCCAATCAGAACGGACTTAGGCAGTAGAGCTGGGAGGGTTGGGAGGACCCTGCTGGTGGCAACCCTGTCATCACTGAGTCATGGGAGGTTGGGGAGGTCCCAGGAAAGGGGGGGCACTTAAGCTTGCAGCTACTTACCAACCAATCAGGGAGCATTTTAAATAATTTCGCCCAGGTGCCGCTCTATCTGTGAGTATGAGGTGAATATCAGCCTCACGTTTAGTGACATAGGAGGTCCTGAATGTTACTGAGGTCTCCTTGGTCAGAACTGTGCCCCTGGGAGTCTGCTAAATTTATGATGATCTTTCCCATCAGTGACCCTCACTCATGAGAGCAGAGGCCAAGTCTGGTCCCTTATATTGAAGCAAGAAGTGGGTTATGGGGCTTCCCTGGTGGCGCAGTGGTTGAGAGTCCGCCTGCCGATGCAGGGGACACGGGTTCGTGCCCCGGTCCGGGAAGATCCCACATGCCGCGGAGTGGCTGGGCCCGTGAGCCATGGGCCGCTGAGCCTGCGCGTGCGGAGCCTGTGCTCTGCAACGGGAGAGGCCACAACAGTGAGAGGCCCGCGTACCACAAAATAATAATAATAATAATAAAAAAGAAGTGGGTTATTTATTCTCAGTCCTCCTCCCCAGCGTAGATGCCATCCCCGCCTCTGGCCTCAACCCTGGCTCAATCTCTTCTTTGTTCACTTATGTTTGTAACATTGTCTGCCTCTCAAGGGAAGTCACAAATTCATGTGTTCTTCTCTCCTCCCTCCCTGTCCCTTTCCATCCAAGGGCAGCCACTCCCCGCTCAGGAATTTACCATGTTTTCCCAGACAAGACGGCTGGCTGTTTTTATACCATGACTGAAGTCACCCACGGTCCTGAACCCCGGGCAGGGGGTTTTAACCCGAGCTCTGTTCTAATATGGAGTGGGGACAGGGTTCCCGAGGCCTGAGAAATGCTATAAATAACTCCGTCTGTGGTGTTAATTACTTTAAAAAAACCAACAAGTATTCATCTGCACCAATGAATAGTCAGTTAGAATGAATGAAAAATCTGGATCATGGCAAGTTTTCCCAACAAGATTCCAGGTACAGCGAGTAACCCATATTCATGACGGTTGGTATTACTAGGTCTGTCAGACCTGCTGGAATGTTTTAGAATCCAACCCACACATCTTCTGACTCATCAAGTCCCAGCCTGTCCAGTACAACCTTCCTCATCCATCCTCCTCGTGGCCTCGGTAGATATCCGGTCAATGTTCACCTGCCACCTCCTTCGTGAACCAGCTGCCTTCACTGGGGGCAGCTTCAGGCCCCATTTGACGGCTCTTCTCCCAGTACAATAATGCCTGGGTCTCCCAGCACAAGGCACATACAGGCTCGACATACAGGCTCGACTCTGCTTCCCCCTCCAGGTCCTGTCCCACTTCTGTCCGCACCCGGAGTTAGCCAAACTCCAGGTTCAGGGCCCAGTTCTCCAGACTGCCAAGTCTACCCAACACTTCTGACACCACCCACAAGTCTGGAGGTCCCCTCAGACTCCCTCTTGTTCAGTCATTTGTAGACAGCTCACAGAACTCAGGAGAATGCTATACTTTCAATTAGAGTTTTACTTACAACAAAAGTCTACAAATCAGAACCAGCCAGAGGAAGACACAAGTAAGCAGAATCTGACACTGGGAAGGTTCCAGATGCAAAGCTTCTGTGTTCTTAGGGATGCACGACTCTCCCGGCATTGATATGTGGCAGTATCCTCGTATTGTTAAACTCAGGAAGCTCCCGTGAGCTTCTGTGTTTGATGTTTTATTGGGGTGTCATTATGTAGGTGTGATTGACCCAAGTGCAATCCATGTGGTTGCACTCAATCTCCAGCTCTGTCCCCTCCCTGGAGATGGGTTTGGGTTGATAACGTGTGGCTGAAAGTCTCAACTCTCTAACCACGTGAAGCCAGCTCCCACTTAAACTACCAAGTGCCCACCATAGACACCTCATTAGCAAAAGCGGTGAGGTGTGGTCCCAGGGACGGACCAGGAATATCAGACGTTTCCTTCACTTGGGAAATGCCAGGCGTTTAGAGGTTGCCTCCCAGGAGCCAGGGCAAAGCCAGACCTCTCTCTGGCTGAGGTTCATTCTTCACCAGACGTTCCTCTGTTACTGTGACTCTCTCTACCCACTCTTTCCACCTCTGCCCATCCCCGCCCCTTCAGTTCCTCTCTGCTGTTTTCACTGATGAATGGGAGAGGAGGCACTGATTTTGGTCTTTTCCCCATAGCATCTGACTACAACCCCCATTTCTTCCTGGATATCCCTCCATCCTTGACGTCCTGGACCGCAGCCCTGTGACTGCTCCCAGCTCTTTGACCTTTTCATTTCGTCATCAATTTCCTTCTTTCTTATCTCTGAGTTGAGATGTTTCCTGAGGGTGGCAGCTCTTCTTTTCATGATCTTCCCCTTGTTCATCTTCTCAGTCCTCTTAGCTCCCACTCTCACTCCTCGCACAGCTGTGGTCCCAGGTGTCCCTTTCCAGCCCAGACTTTTCCTCTGAGCCTGTTCTGCCTCTGCTGGTCTGTGCTGAGAGATTGAGCCTGTATGGCCAGCTATCACCTGCAACGCAACACGTCTGGGCATCATCTACTCCCCTTCTCCGATGTATTCATTTCTGCCAGTGCCATTGTTTCACCCATTCGGGCTCAGGGACCTCAGAGCCCTGTATGACCCTGGTCCTGCTGGGTGAGGGGCCCTTCTCTGTGTTCCCACGACACCCCTGCATTCTTGGTTATTGCATTCCCATGCTGATGTGTGGTAACTGTCTGTTTGCATCTTCTCCCTGCTGGGTGGTGAGCTGCTTCAGGGCAGGGATGGTGCCAGTCAGATTGTTTCCCTCATAACATCAGAGCAATGAAAGAAAAGAATGATCTATTGCTGTCTTTGCACTGTTCCTTTTCCCCTCATACCTGGATTACTAACATAATCAACAAGTTGGCTTTTTTTGCTTATGGGCTGTCCTTTCCCTGATCCATTTTTCTACCAGATTAATCTTGCCTCCAATATTTCTTTATTTTATTGAGATACTTCTACTGGTTCCTCATGACTCCAGGTGGTTTCCTCGATTGTGTCCATCCTTGCCTTTCCCACGGCTTCCACAGCTGAGTCTTTCCTCACCTCAGCAAGCTCCCAGTCGAGCCAAATGGTTTTTCTCCCAAACTTACCTTCATGATGCTCCCAACCACCTGCCTTTTCCTCACCCGGAGTCATTTTCTTTACCAGGAATGAACTGGCTTCTCTTTTTCCCTCCCTGTTCTTCACGGCTCCGCACAAATCTCAGCTCCCCTTACCAACCAACCACTCTGCTGCTTTGAGCTCTTTTCAGCCATTTCTGGGAAATGTTACTGCACACACACCATGTCCTACTGTGGGCTGCTCCTTCTGTTTCTACAAATATATTAATACCTATTTCCCCCTCGTTCAACTGGAAACGTCTTAACAGCAGAGTCCAGGCCTTATGCGTCCGTTGTATCATTTGTAATACGTTTGAGTAGAAAGTACTTAATGAAATAGCATTACAAATTCTCTCTTTCAGTTCAGCTTTGGAGACGTCTTTGTGCATCAGGCCATCCACACGATTGAGTACTGCCTGGGCTGCATTTCCAACACAGCCTCCTACCTCCGGCTCTGGGCCCTCAGCCTGGCGCATGCACGTGAGTGAGCGGGCCGCATGGCAGGGTCACCATCGCCTGTCCCTTTGGAAACAGATGCAATGTACTTCTAGGTGAAAGTGCCTTCTGGGTCATCTCTGGTGCGCTGACCAGAAGAATGGCTCTTCTTTCATAGTAGAAGTGACCTTTTTTCAGTAGGTCTGGCTTTATCTTGCTGGAATGGTTACCCTCTGTATCAGCTTCCAGTTGCTGCTGTAACAACTACCACATATGTGGCAGCTCAGAACACTGTGAAATTGATTATCTTACCGTTCTGGAGGCCAGAAGACCTATAAACAAGGTGTTGGCAGGTCTGTTTTTTCTGGAAGCTCTTGGGGAGAATCTATTTCCTTGCCTTTCCTAGTTTCTGCAGGCCCCTTGCATCTCCTGGTATAAATATTCAAGCCTCAAGAATGACTTAAGTCTGGAATCTTGACTCATCAACTTACTGTGTAAAACCCCTCTTGATTTCTACCTCCTTCTCTAGTCTTGTCTCTTGGTATTTCCTTCCATGCCCCACCGGCTCCCGATTACCCCCACCCACTTTCCCATTTCATGTGCAGTGGCCACAAGGAACTGCACTGAGGCTCCCGCAGATGCCACACTAGCTGGGCCCCTCTGTATGTCTGCCCTGCAGCTCCCTTGCCTGTAAAATTCTTCCCTTCTTTCACTCTCTCCCCACCTGATGTCTCATCCTTCCTTCAGAACTCAGCTTAGCTAGCACCTTTCCCGGGTAGTCTTCCTCCCTGGCCCCCAGTCTGGAAGGTGCCCTTCCCCTGGGTTCTGGAGGTGCCCCTATCCTAGCACCGATTGTAATTCTGTCTCATTAGCCTGTCTCCCTACTAGACTGTCATCTCCTGAAAGGCAAGGACCCTGACTTTTATCTCTGCATTCCCAGCCCTGGGCATAATGCCAAGAACAGAGAAGCCAGGCCAAAATGTGTGCTAAAGGGATAGAAAGCAAAGCAGTGAAAGTGAGCCTGATTGTTGACTTACAGCAGAAAAGCAAGTGCTCAGCGTCTGTGTGGTCTTGACTGCTCTGGCTGTGTTTGTTTCCTTGCACAAACTCCTGTAATTACAGTATCTCCCTGGAAGGGGTCGGGGGTTCTCTGGTATCTCTTCTTATAAGGGCACTAATCCCATCATGAGGATCCCACCCTCATCTCCCAAGTACCATCACTTTGGGGTTAGGGCTTTAATATATGAATTTGAGGGGCTGGGGGAGAAACAAACATTCAGTGCATATCAAATCATAGTACATGTATTCTTTTGTGTTTTGCTTCTTTGGCATAAGATGATGTTACTCGGATATATTCACATTGCTGCCAGTAGCTATGGTCTGCTCACTTTCATTGGTGAATAATATGCCCTCCTATACTTGTCCTCTTGCTGGAAGCTCCTCCAAAGCTGCGTAGACAGTCTCACGCAGGTACCCTAGGGCACGCATGACCGCCTTCTCCACCTGGGAGTGGAGTTGCTGAGTCGTAGGGTGTGCAGGTCCAGGATTATGGTGTAAGAATAATCTGCATTTGCCAGATAAACTGTGTGGTTGAGAACGTTTCTCTTGCATCTTGCAGAACTGTCTGAAGTGCTCTGGACCATGGTGATGAACATTGGCCTTCGCGTGCAAGGCTGGGGAGGACTCATTGGGGTCTTCATCATTTTTGCCATATTTGCTGTTCTGACGGTAGCCATCCTTCTGATCATGGAGGGCCTCTCGGCTTTCCTGCACGCCCTGCGGCTGCACTGGTAAGAACTGGTTGTAGGGTAGATGCTCTCAGTGTGCTCTAGGGAAGGAGGATGGGCTGCAGGGCCAGCCAACTGGGTTCAAATCCTGACCTGCTGTGTGACATTAGCAATTCACGTACCTTTTTGGAAGCTTAGTTTAGTCCCCTTGTTGGCATGATATTAAATGATGTAATACCTGGGAGCCTATATACATATACAGTGACTGCTCTGTAAGACATGTTAGAAATGTTCATTTGTTATTATAATTGGCTTCAACTGTTGGTAAGATGACGGATCTGAAAGGCTCACAGAGGGCAATGCTGAGCAAATCTGGGATGTCTGGCCTTTGTTGCTGAGTGCTGGAGTTATACCAACAGAACAGACAACTAAACTCTTTCTTTTTTCTTTTAAAATTATTTATTTATTTATTTGGCTGCGTCGGGTCTTAGTTGCAACTCGCGGGATCTTCGTTGTGGCATGCAGGCTTCTCTAGTTGTGGCGCGTGGGCTCTCTAGCTGTGGGGTGTGGGCTCAGTATTTGCAGCGCATGGGCTTAGTTGCCCTGCAGCATGTGGGATCTTAGTTGCCCGACCTGGGATCGAACCGGCGTCCCCTGCATTGGAAGGCAGATTTTTAACCACTGGACCACCAGGGAAGTCCCGCGACTAAACTCTTGGAAAGTGGAAACAGAAGGAGGGTACCCAGCAGGAGGAAGGCACTCACTGGAGGCCCTTGACATTCACAGATGTGTCCAGAGACTGTCGGCCATCACTGGGCTGATGAATATGAAAACATTTGTTTCGGCTTCTCTCTCTCCCAAGTCCCATTTCAGCCGAGTTTTGAGCGTGCTGTCCATACTGAAGCATCAGGGCTCCTGTGCACCCTGAACCAGACTGTCCTTAGCAACCCTGGGGCTTCCTCCCTCCCTCTGTGGCCACTGTTCATAAAGGAAAGGTTTTACACTTCACCTGTTGAGAGAATCACAGGGTCCCCCGCCCGAGGCTATCACATCATTTCTCCCCGTTTCATTAAAGAAATGAACTCTGCAGTATAATAAAGCGGAAATGATCATACATGATATCTGTTATGTAAGTTATAAAAATATAAATCAAGGGCTTCCCTGGTGGCGCAGTGGTTGAGAATCTGCCTGCTAATGCAGGGGACACAGGTTCGAGCCCTGGTCTGGGAGGATCCCACATGCCGCGGAGCAACTGGGCCCGTGAGCCACAACTACTGAGCCTGCGCGTCTGGAGCCTGTGCTCCACAACAAGAGAGGCCGCGATAGTGAGAGGCCCGCGCACCGCGATGAAGAGTGGCCCCCGCTCGCCACAACTAGAGAAAGCCCTCGCACAGAAACGAAGACCCAACACAGACAAAAATAAATAAATAAATTACTAAACTCCTACCCCCAACATCTTTGTATATATATATATATATATATATATATATATATATATATATATATGTATGTCAAGGCTCTGGTGGTTCTGCAGTCACGTAAGCCCCGCAGTTTAAGATCAGGATGGAAACAAAAAACCTCGTACAACCTGGTGACACGCTGTCTCATCCCAGCTCCTTATCCGGGACTGCCTAGCGAGGGCTTCCCGGCTGCTGGGAGCTGGGGGAGGTCATGCTCTGGTCCTTGAGGCCACTAGCAAAGGCCTGGAAGAAGTGGGGTCGGGGGAGGGAAAGGTGTAAGAGGGAGGCAAGAGAAGGATTTAAAAAAAAGCCTCAGAGGATTCCTGTGGTGGCTGCCAGCCTGGGGCGCCTTCGCCACCTGGTGCTTGATTTTACACACGCTCGCCAGCCTCCCCCCTCCAGCTGCCAGCCTCCCCCCTCCAGCTGCCAGCCTCCCCCCTCCAGCTGCCAGCCTCCCCCCTCCAGCTGCCAGCCTCTCCCCTCCAGCTGCCAGCCTCCCCCCTCCAGCAGCCAGCCTCCCCCCTCCAGCTGCCAGCCTCTCCCCTCCAGCTGCCAGCCTCTCCCCTCCAGCTGCCAGCCTCCCCCCTCCAGCTGCCAGCCTCCCCCCTCCAGCTGCCAGCCTCTCCCCTCCAGCTGCCAGCCTCCCCCCTCCAGCTGCCAGCCTCTCCCCTCCAGCTGCCAGCCTCTCCCCTCCAGCTGCCAGCCTCCCCCCTCCAGCTGCCAGCCTCTCCCCTCCAGCTGCCAGCCTCTCCCCTCCAGCTGCCAGCCTCCCCCCTCCAGCTGCCAGCCTCTCCCCTCCAGCTGCCAGCCTCCCCCCTCCAGCAGCCAGCCTCCCCCCTCCAGCTGCCAGCCTCTCCCCTCCAGCTGCCAGCCTCTCCCCTCCAGCTGCCAGCCTCCCCCCTCCAGCTGCCAGCCTCCCCCCTCCAGCTGCCAGCCTCCCCCCTCCAGCTGCCAGCCTCTCCCCTCCAGCTGCCAGCCTCCCCCCTCCAGCTGCCAGCCTCCCCCCTCCAGCTGCCAGCCTCCCCCCTCCAGCTGCCAGCCTCTCCCCTCCAGCTGCCAGCCTCTCCCCATCCAGCTGCCAGCCTCTCCCCATCCAGCTGCCAGCCTCTCTCCTCCAGCTGCCAGCCTCTCCCCATCCAGCTGCCAGCCTCTCCCCTCCAGCTGCCAGCCTCTCGTTTATGTGTTCAAACCCCCTTCTCCTTGCCCCTAACAACAGGGTGGAGTTCCAGAACAAGTTCTACGTCGGGGCTGGTTACAAGTTTTCTCCGTTCTCCTTTAAACAAATCCTGGACGGGACAGCTGAGCAGTAGCTGCACGTCTGGCGGCTGCAGCCGCCTCTTCCATCAGTCACCTCCTACACCAGTCTCTGTGCCAATGAAAGAAGTGTTGTCTTGTCTTTAACGTCAGCCTGCATAAGGCAGTCAGTGGAATGATTGTTCTCGCTGACCGGAGGGAGGAAGCCGTGTATTGTATCTGTAAGCCTTGGGATTTGATATGACTTGACCATGTCGTAGAGAGACTACACAGGCAAGTCATTTCAACCTCATGCGGGGTCTTAATTGTCAAATCCTAGAATGATGGAGAAATGGGGAGAGGGGAGTGCCAAACTGAGATTTTCTTGTAATTAAACTTCTGGGTCATCCACTTTGTTATTAAGGTGTCTTTTTTCAACATTATTCTGTAAAATTGAGTATTGATAATTACAGGCCAAAGCTAAACAATAGACTTACACAAAGTAACCCTAGAGAAAGGTTATGGTTTTTTATTCCTCATTTCCTCCTTCCTCAAATACCTTTTTTCCTTGTCGGGGGCTAAGTTTTACAGGATTAGGGACGTTCTCAAGAATTTTCACTCCAGGTGAGGAAAAACAGATAATGTTCTCTGTTCAGATGGAGGCCTGGCCCTGGCATGGCTCGAATTGTTAAATCCTGTGGAATGAAGTGTGACAACATGATATCATCAGTGATTTTGTTTATTCTCAGTGCACATTGTGCTGGAGTTAACTGGAGAAAGAGATCTGTAGGCTTCAGCAAGTTCTGGAAAATGGCTTGCCGGAAAGGAGACTGCCAGACAGTCTACCCTGATGCTCTCTGGGTCAGCCGGCCCCAGAGTCACTTCTTACGCATCTTCACTGGCAAACTTCCAAGATCCAGGTGTAGAGGAAGATGTGTTCCGTCGACTAGTCTGAACAGCCTGTGTTCAGGTTAATTACCATCTTCATGGTAACTATGCTGGTAGAATTAAGTGTCATTAACATTGGTGTAGTGCTTTACAGTTTACAAAGCAGTTTCACATAGTATCTAGCTTGTAATAAGTTTCCAGAAGATCTGACCAAATGCAAAATCGCCTTTTGGACAGATCTCTATTTTTTTAAGCTCCCACCTGTCCCTCCGTGTAGTGGGGTTGACGATTGTTCATGTTCAAGTGTCGTTGTTCAAGGAAACGTCCATGTCACCTTCCACGTTGGTGTCCTGACTTGTGCAGCACAATGTAAGGCACAACCAGGTGCTCAGCAAGTATTCATTTAATGATCAAAACAGGTTGAGCTCAAGAATGATATAGTTGGGGTCAGAAGACTCCGTATCTATGAGTTCCAACTTCGATACTTTATCATGTGTGCCCTTGGGCAGGAACTGGAGCGTTCCACATATTGCTGGGGGTCGAAGAGCACCAAGCATGGATGAGGTACTCAGCCAATGACATTGATCAAAGAAAAGGACAGACTAAAGTAGTATGTAAATGGTTCTTGTAAGTCCATAAGTCCCCGTGCTGCCAAGGTCACCAGAGAGTTTCAAGGTTCTCTCAGCTCATCACTGCCCTTCTCAACGGCTATCTAAAAATACGCTATGCCTACATGGATCACAGCCTTTTGCCGTTTAATTCTAAACAGTGATGGCTGTGAGAAAAGCCATGAAAAAACAAAGCTGCCCTCTGCCCCTTGCTTGCTGAGACCCCTGTTCTTTCAGAAATCCCCGGCCTTCTTGAGAACAACATCGTAGTTTCCTCCAAGGATTGGCAGCCTCTTTCTGTCTCAATGAGAGATGTCATCTCCCCTTTAAAAAGGGATTGGGTGAAGGGCTGCTGAGAAGAGGGTGTGACCGGCATGTCACTCAGTCGCCCAGGATGCACGATTGTTCCTTAAAGAATCCTGTTCACAGAACTAAGCTGAAAGGGGAGGAGAAGACCTGCGAGCCAGGCTTCTTGGGAAGGGAAGTCCAGAAGCCCCCAAGAGGCCATCAGTGGCCCAACTTCTGTGTAAGACTCAGCTGCAGTAAGGAAGAAACTGGAAAGCTTCCCGGGAAATACAGAGAGGTAAGAAACTCCGACAGGCAACATAGATCTGGATTTACTTCTTCTGCTCTGGGAGCCAAGGGGATTTGACCATTAGTACTTGGCTGAATACGGATGGAGTATAAAAATTTCTTTCTTCTTACTGATGATATTGCAAAACAAATTACATCACACACACAAACACACACACACACACAAGTTCAGTTTTAAAAAGCTCTACATGGCCTAATTATTTTTGGCTCAAAAATTAAGTGTAGCAAAATGCAGTAGAATAAAATGTCCATCAGTTCCTTAGAAATTGTTTGAATGAAGCCTGAACTCCATCTGAGCCCTTGAGTTTCACAGTAAATCCCCAATATGTCAGTTCTTTGAAGGCAGGCAATGGTTACTTTCCTATTGTAGGTTTTCAGGAATGAGAGTGAGGGATGTGGAGCGTTCTTCCCCATGTTAGTCCCTATTTTCTTGAATTGGTCTGACTGGTTATCTATCTGTCCATCCCTCCATGCATTTATCCATCATCCATCCTCTTCCTAGGCTAGAAGGGATTTAGAATGACTTAGGGAGCCAAAGAATAGAAGATGCCAACTCAGCTTTTCCAACATTCTTTTTCAGCGTTGAGATTACAAGCTCTATCTCTCAGTAACTTTCCTCATATTCATCTCCGAAATATTTTGTCCTCTTTATAAAAACTTTTTAAATGAAACTTTTGGCTGGAACTCAAGAAAATGTAGTAAGAGAATACTTTCCATATCTGTTAACTTTGAGTTAGTATTTGAGTGTTCTCTTAATGACATGGAATGAAAGCCCCTTTATTTTTTTTACTTATTTATTTTTAATTAATTAATTTTTGGCTGCATTGGGTCTTCGTTGCTGCCCGCGGGCTCTCTCTAGTTGCGGCGAGCGGGAGCTACTCTTCATTGCGGTGCGTGGGCTTCTCGTTGTGGTGGCTTCTCTTGTTGCAGAGCATGGGCTCTAGGAGTGCGGGCTTCAGTAGTTGTGGCACGTGGGCTCAGTAGCTGTGGCACGTGGGCTCAGTAGTTGTGGCACGTGGGC
The DNA here is from genome assembly GCF_964270905.1 of Leucopleurus acutus. NCBI lineage: Eukaryota > Metazoa > Chordata > Mammalia > Artiodactyla > Delphinidae > Leucopleurus > Leucopleurus acutus. Next base: position 94,050,340 of record NC_139144.1, on the reverse strand, counting down.
TCAGTAGTTGTGGCTCGTGGGCTCAGCAGTTGTGGCCCGCAGGCTCAGCAGTTGTGGCACATGGGCTTAGTTGCTCCGTGGCATGTGGGATCCTCCCGGACCAGGGCTCGAACCCATGTCCCCTGCATTGGCAGGCAGATTCTTAGCCTCTGCGCCACCAGGGAAGCCCTGTAAGCCTCTTTATAATTCACAGATGTGAATAACAAAATCCTGATAATATCCTATCAACAACCCTGCACCCCTACAACCAACATGCCCCCACCAAGGAATCCTGTGATTGAAGGCCCCGTATAACCTACTTGGGCAGGAATGAGAACTTTCTCTGTTGCGGGTAGTTTATATGTTTGTTTTTTCCATCCCTTGGCAACCTCCCCTGACACTGGGAATGCATCTGAGCCTTGACCATCTTCAAGGAAGGGCTGGGCATTAGAAAGACTGATGTTACAGTTGGCGAAACTGAGTGGGTTTGCTCCTCTGAGTGGAGTCTGGGTCACACGTGGCTGCCAGCTTTTTTGTCCACCAGCACCGCACCCCTGCACCAACCAGGCCATTCCATGTTCAGAAGGTTTTTCTTTCTGTAAAATACGCTGGTTTTACAATTGAAAGCAATGTAGAACAAGCGCGTTCTTAGTGAAAATTACCCCTTTTGTTGCGCTCTTCATAAGTATAAGGTGACTGGGTTCGGTGGATCTCACTGTTACATATCTGATTAGAGAGGTTATTTTTGGTCTTATGTTCCAATAGGCGTATGGCACGTGTGAGGGCTTCCTAACACCACTTAAGATGACCCTTGAAATTTAATCAATCTATTTTAGAAAACAAGCAAGTTTTTTTCCCCCAATTTGGCTGGTTTTTAATTTGAGTCCAAGGTGTTTTCATGTTGGCCAAATATTAGCAATAATTGCATTTGGAGAGATATACATTTGATAACACTGTAGATGCTTTGAAACTTACCCTGAGTGTATTTGATTTGTGATTATGGTGAAATTTTAGAAATTTAGTTGATACCTTTATTCAGAGATGAGAAATAGTGTGACCATGAGCGCTTATCTTGCAGTGAGCACTGTGCCGTATTATACAAGCATTATCTCATTTAATCCTCATAACACACTTAAAAGAAGGAAGTTTATCAGTTAAAAATCACACATACCTGGCTAGTCCGAGTGTAGTGGTGTTTACAGTCGATCACAGACAGTTACAGATTTCTTTGTTCCTTCTCTACTCCCACTGCTTCACTTGAGTAGCCTAAAGAAAGCACACACACACACACACACACACACACACACACACACACACACAGAGCTTTATTTTTTCCCCGTGGAAAATGTGTCTGGAAGTGAACCATTCAAGGCTGTAGGAGAGCTCCAAATCCTCCTCGTCCTTCAGGTCTCAGTTTTTCAGGACTCGCCTCCCTGGTTCCAGGACTCGGCAAAGCAGGGCCTCCCTTACGTTGCCAGAGCAACCTCTGCTACCCTTGGGACCATGTGGTTCCCGCCTGAATACTTGCCTTTATCCCCCATTAGATTGTAAGTGCTTTGGGGGCAGGAGCCCTTTTCATGATATTTTATTGTCTGATACATAGTAGTGTTCCATAAATATTTGTTGAAAGACAAAACACAGTTTCAGATATCTCTCCTGAAATTTCTGTGCAGGTGTGTATTTAAATGAGATTTTATGAATCGGGATCATTGTATACATACATTAGGTACATACACCTTGGAAAATGCTTTTCAGCGCCAAATAGCCTTTCACCTACGAGCTTTTAAATGACATTCTGTTACAGGAGTGTATTATAATTTGTTTGGTCACGTCTTTACTGGTCGGCATTTAAGTGGTACCCAATTCTTTCATCACTGTTGTCAAAAGAACAGTGTGTTGAGCTTTCATGCACCTTTATCTTCATTCACCTCTTTGATTACCTCACTAGAATGAATCCTAGGAGTGAAATTGCTTAGTCAACATTCTTTCATCTTTGCCTAACCGCTTTCTGGAAAAGTTGTAGCCATGTACCCTCCCACCAATATCAGTGCCTGTTTCCCTTACATTGGGCACAACTGATCTTTAAGGTTTTTGCAAATCCAATAGAGGAAAATAACCCACTTTAATTTGAAGGCAGAGTTCTCTTCATATTATGGAAACCAAGTAATATCAGTCTCTTCAATCAAGAAACATGAAATCGCAAATGTGAGCCTCCCTTCCTGCCATCAGCTTGTTTCTTTTCCTTTTTTTCGGCCGTGCCACCTGGCTCATGGGACTTTAGTTCCCCGACCAGGGATTGAACCCTGGCACTTGGCAGTGAGAGCAGGAGTCCCCACCATTGGACCGCCAGGGAATTCCCTCAGCTTTAATTGAAAAGAAACTGAAGCAATTATCTTGGACCTAACACCTTTCTCTCCAGGAACTCTGTGATGAATCACTTCTCTTTGCTGATAAGAGAAGGAAAGTATGTAGGGCATTTATGACCCATGGAGCTACCTAATCAGTTAAAACACACACATCAAATTAAAACTTAATAGTAAGTGGCAGATTTCCTGGGTTTCTTTTCTTGCCACTCAATACTTTAGCAAGCAGACTTGCTGGAGATTGTTATTACTCTCTAAAACGTAAGCCTTCATGATTGTTAAAATTGTAAAACATGTTTAGACTGCTATGAGAAGTCATAAAACTTGACTGGTAGAAGAGATTAAGTGTTGACTGAATATTTAATTTACTGTTAAGCATTTTAGTTGTAACTGAACTTAAGATGAACTTACTGGGATTTTAAAAAATTATTTGCCTACCAAACTAAATTCTTTTATTCTCTAACACTAAAAATGGCCAGAATCACTTTTGGTTTTTAAGTCGGCTACTGCGATTGGCATGGCTATTCTTCAGGAAAAAAATGGATATAATTTATATACAATAAGATTCACCATTTTAGAGTGTATAATTCAGTGATTTTTAGTATAGTCACAAGGTTGTGCAACCATCACTACCATCTAATTCTTACTGAATGACCTCATTTTCATATTTTGATTAAGTTAGTAGTTTATCATCTCGAAACATGATAGTCATAGCCAATTTTTAATGTGTACTGAAGTCCTTTTTATAATCAAATTAAGCTGATTTTTCTCATAACTACTTTATTTTAAAAGTTACCAGATAAAGAACACCCCTCCAAAGGGTATTTGGACAACTTCTGGAAAGGGAGCAGTAGGAGTTTCCAGAACAGTGTATCTTTGTGAATTTCAGCCTCTCAGATGGGCTGAGAGATCAGTCATTTTTACTTTTTCCACCCTGTGAAAATAGCAGCTTTTTGTACTTTTCATGGTCTCCCTTGGTAGAGAGGATTTCATGAACTCATTTCTGAGCCTTATTGATTGCTCTCCCATCTGGGAATATTTGTGTCTCTGTGACAGTGTTTTAAGAAAACAAATAATATCTACTTTACAGTATAGTTGCTTTTATGTGTATCTTTTGTGTCCCCAGCTAGATTAAAAACTTCTTAGGGAAGGGAACACTGTCAGACCCTCCTACAAAGTCTCCACAGGAGCCCACACAACAAGATACAGAGCTCGCACTTGGCAAACACCGATGACCCTGACGTGCTTCTCTACAGCAGCTCTGCAGCTATTTCTGTGTTCTGGGGAAAGGGGATCTTTGAGTTCTGATTCTGCTGCTTCTTAGTGGTCTGACGTTGGAAAAGTTACTTAAGAATCTCAGAACCTCATTTTCTGAACTATCTATTTTGAAAAATATTACACATCTTCAAAGGCAGAGGATGGTCAAATAAACCCCAGTGTACCTGAAACAGGAGGGAAGGAGGCAGGGCACAACCTTTGAAAGAATGACATAGCCCGAGGACATAAACTGATTAGACATAAACTGATTAGAACCAAATGGGTCCAAGATGGCAGACAAGTCGACTGCACTAGACCTTGAGCCTCAGTACACACTCACATCAGCAAGCTAAATGACACACCCACAGAAGCCATGACAGTTCGGAGACCCACCGTAAGGATCAGAAAGTGGGCGGTGGCCCCGTTCCTGGAAATCCCCGCCCCTTTCTACAATAGCTGGAATACTCCTCCCACTCATTAGCCTAGGAAATTACCCAGCCCTATAAAAACTGACAGCCCCATACCCTGGTGCCTTTCTCACCTTCTGAGATGGCCCACACTCTGTCTGTGGAGTGTGTTTCTCTCTAAATAAACCCACTTCTTACCTATCACTTTGTCTCTCACTGAATTCTTTCTGCAATGAGACATCAAGAACCTGAGCTTCATTAAGTCCTGAAACCAGGTGTGTGATCTCAGTTGGAAGACTGTGGGTTTTGGCCGGGTTCGAGTCCCAGCTGCATGGGTTCAAGTCCCAGTCTGAGGTGCACGGTTTCATACCCACTATCCCCTTCAATAATTTTCACCATATGGCCATTCTGTTTTCATCTATACACCCATCTCCTTCTTTTGCACTCTATTCCCAACCCACCACTGAATTATTTTAAAACAAATCCCAGACGTCAAATTTCATCTAAATATTTCAGCATGTATCTCTAAAATGTAAGGATTTTTTTCTACTGTGACCATAATATCATTGTCACACCTAATGATGTCATCAGTAATTCCTTAACATCATCAGACTTTCAAACTTGCTTGCAGTTCCCTGATGTTCTATCATCTCTTTTTCATCTCATTTGCTTTCTTCTTGTTGTTTTACAATTGGTTTGTTTGAATGAGGCCCCAGACAAATTAACTCGTTTATTTGGTTGGTGTGTCTCCTTTCTGTTAGTCTATAGGTTCTCCTTTCCTCTTTTTTTCTTGCCATTTATTTATTGAAGAAGTTGGGGCATTAACCTGTAGAACTTCTAGCATGCTGGGTTTTTCGTATTGCATCCACATGGTATAGTTTGACATGTTTCTTCCTCCCCTGTGTAAACTGGTAGTTAGAGCTAGGGGCTTGTTCCGATTCATGTTCAATTTCTCTTGATGAGACCAGGGCACTGGTGATGTTGTGTATTTCCTTCCTCGTGCCTCTCATCGGGAACAACATCACATCTGATCATCTCTTTTCGTGGCATGAGGAGCCATTGTTGGGTTCAGGGGTTATAAGTCTTATCCATCTGAGTAAAATTCTCTCTCAGCCTTTCACCTAGTAGTTTATCAGCTGTTGATGGTCGTTGCCTGGATCCGTTATTTCTTTAGGAGTTGTACAATCACAATTTAATTCTATCCTTCTTTAGGATGTTTTCGCTGAAATTAAAAAATACCTTTCTTTCACCAACTGTTTGGTTACCCTGAAATACAGACAATCTGTACAAGAAAGGCAAGATATTTACTAGTTTTCAGAATAATGAGTTGGTTTCTTAGTATTCTCCAAAGGGGATCAGTGAGATTATCATTTTAGTAATCCTAAAATTTTGGTATCTTTGATGGGCTTCAGTTCTTTGCAACCATTCTTCTTTGTGTGTGTATGTGTGTGTGTGTGTATGTGTGTGTGTGTGTATATATATGATACATAATGAACTCATATTGATATTTGCAATTCAAAATTAGGATATAAAGTCTTTATATAACTTCTTTGATTTTTGTATCTTCTTACACTGAAAATCTTGGTTCCTAATAATAGTAACATAATTTCTTTATCGTATAATATGTACTAGTATCAAAATAATGATACCAACATTATTACTAACAGTATAATTACTGAGAACAGATTAAGATATCTGTTTATCCCACTAGGAATGTAGAGTTAAATTACTATGTTAAAGCCATATGAAAAAAATTTTTCACTAATTTCAGCTTTCCTTGTTTTATTTTTCTTTTGATTTTTAGGGTTAAGATTTTTTTAGGATTAAATACCCAAAAAGGGGTGGGGGGGGAGATAAAAAGAAGTGCTCCATGGGTTTCTGTCAGAATTAAATGAAAATAAGGTGACAAAGCGTGCTATAACATATGATTACACTGTAAACCGTAGGATCCATGAAGATGTAAAGCATTGGCTATTGTGATTAGTTTTCTGTAGCAAAGCCTACCTTCATTCCCCGTCAGAGGACCCTATTGGTTAAACTGTCAAGAGCTCACCGGGCCCCCCTCTCCAGGTTGATTACTAGGCACCAGGGCCCAATTCTCTCGTTTGGCCATTCAATCTCTCCATGATTTAACTTGTCCGTGTTTCAGGTTTTTCCTTGTAAAATAGTGATAAATTATAATACCTACTTCACTGATTTTCTATGAAGATTAAAGGAGAATATACACTAGATTTTATTTCTTTCCTTCTTCCTTCCCCTGTTTCCGGCATTTTCCCTCCCCTGTTTCCTGCAGGGAAGCCGTGTGGGGAATTTGAACCATTTACAAGATGGCAGCCAAGCGGACAGAGCCGGTCACCATCATTAGCCTTCGGGAGTTGAACCTGGGGACCCCAGAGCCACAGCCAAAAGGTAAGGGGATCATAGAAATCTCTGGTCCTCAAGTTACCGTTTAATTTCCCCTCTTCCCTGTATTTACTATTTTTATAATAACAAATTGGTTTTCCAACATCCTCTGGGGTGAGTGATAATCTGCGTACATTCCCTTCCCACAGAGGCTGTTGCTTTCACTTTACCTTTCCTTGTTAGAGTCAAAGACATTCACCGTGGAGGACGCCGTGGAGACCATTGGATTCAGACGTTTCCACATTGCCCTCTTTCTGATCATGGGCAGCATGGGGGTGAGTGCTTGGAGATCCTCTGAGTCTCCCAAGCTAATTCATCGTCGGACGTGTAGAGCCTTCCACTTCCCTCCAGCTCGGGGTTGTCCGCTCAGGGAGGGATGTGAGAGGGAGCGGGAACCCTGTGGGGTAGATAATTCCCAAATACTTTTCTTCCACCTTTGGCAGTTGTTTGGTTATGAGCAAATGAATATCTGTGTTCTATCTTCTGGGAATTCAATACCCTTTTTTTTTTTGCTAGCTATAGAACTTTTATTTCTCCTGTAGTTTCTGTTGGGTCTGACATTTAATCTTTTTTTCTTTTTTAATGGACGTGTAGTTGATTTACAATGTTGTATAAGTTTCAGGTATACAACAAAGTGATTCGGTTTTATATATATTATGTATACATATGTGTGTGTGTGTGTATATATATATATATATATATGAATATATATACTCTTTTTCAGATTCTTTTCCATTATAGGTTATTACAAGATATTGAATGTAGTTCCCTGTGCTAACAGTGGGTCCTTGTTGTTTATCTATTTATTTATTTATTTATTAGTTTAGTTTATTCATTTTGGGCTGCGTTGGGTCTTCATTACTGTGCGCGGGCTTTCTCTAGTTGCAGTGAGTGGGGGCTACTCTTTGTTGTGGTACATGGGCTTCTTATCGCGGTGACTTCTCTTGTTGTGGAGCACAGGCTCTAGGTGCATGGGCTCAGTAGTTGTGGCTTGCAGGCTCTAGAGCGCAGGCTCAGTAGTTGTGGCGCACAGGCTTAGTTGTTCCATGGCATGTGGGATCTTCCCGGACCAGGGCTCGAACCCATGTCCCCTGCATCGGCAGGCGGACTCTCAACCACTGCGCCACCAGGGAAGCCCTGCCTTTATTCTTTTAGCTCTGTTTCCTTCTTTAAAATTGCACTTGTTCCATTTTTAAGTTTTCCTAATACTTTTAGAAGAGAGAGAGGGTATAAATAAAAATAACTAAAGACCTTATTAGGGCTTGTACCAATAGTTAAGTGACTCATGGTGTTTTGTTTTCTTTTACGTATAAAATATGTACAGTTTACAGCTTCCCTGGTGGCGCCGTGGTTGAGAGTCCGCCTGCCGATGCAGGGGACACGGGTTCGTGCCCCGGTCTGGGAGGATCCCACATGCCGCGGAGCAGCTGGGCCCGTGAGCCATGGCCGCTGAGCCTGTGCTCCGCAACGAGAGAGGCCACAGCAGTAAGAGGCCCGCGTACCGCAAAAAAAAAAAAAAAAGTACAGTTTTGAAAGCATGCCTTGTCCATCCTTGTAGCTTTAGGGTCACTGCTGTAACGTTTTGTGCAGTTATCAGTGTACCACAGCTGGTTTGTAGGTCTGCGCGTCTTCATTCCTGAGAATGTTGGTGGTCCAGGTGTGGTGTTTGCATCTGTAACTGTCATGAAACTATACTTTATGGTACCATTTCTATATTCACAGCTCACATCTCGTTGGTTGCTTTTATGTTGTTCCTACTGGTGCCTAAAGAGGCTTCTCAATGTCAGCAGTAACCTGGCTTCCCTTGTTAGGTGGGGCACAGCTCACAAGTCTTTTCTCTAGGTAATTCAACTCACCCAAGATGTGACTGCTCCCTGCTCCAAGTTCCTTGCCTCCTCCTGTCATTTAGTCTCTGTCATCCTGGCTATGAGTCCCATCTGTCCCCTGGGCTCACTGACCACAGCCTTACCAACAGGAGGGCCTCAGACTGGTTTAGCAAAGAGGCAGCATTTTCACCATATCCCAGGCTTCCCATCCTCCATCCTCCAACTTCAGCTCCACTTTCTGGACGGTCTGGCCATGAAGACTTAAGGCCTTAAGGATTGTGAGTGAATTATGTCCCTCACATTTTTTGTGAATAAGAGAGTTAGTGCTGGAGAAACAAAACTGTAGAAAGGAGCAGGCCCTCCAAGGTAGGGGAGGGGGAGGGGAGAGGGGAGAGAGAGAGAGAGAGAGAGAGAGAGATTAATCCCCATCTCTATGTGGTCCCCAGGATTAGAGTTCACAAGCTTTGGGGTTCACATAGGCTTGGAGTTAAGGTTTATTCTCTAGACAGGCTTAATAGTAAAGAACTCAGCCTTAGGAAAGTCACTTTTTTACACTGAATGGGAAGAAAGCAAGGAGTAAAAATCTGTCACTTATGCGGGAGAACAGAGTAAAATTTGAATTTAATTTTAGTTGACTCTTTACTTTTTTTTGTTGTTGCTGTTAAAGATTTTTTTTTTGATGTGGGCCATTTTTAAAGTCTTTATTGAATTTGTTACAATATTGCTTCTGTTTTATGTTTTGGTTTTTTGGCCACGAGGCACATGGGATCTTAGCTTCCCGACCAGGGATCGAACACGCACCCCCTGCATTAGAAGGCAAAGTCTTAACCACTGGACCGCCAGGGAAGTCCCTGTTTCCTTTACTTTTATTAATCAGCTAATTCACTTTAATACAGTGTTATTAACACAGCATCTCAATAAAGTTTTTTTGTTTTTTTTTTGCGGTACACGGGCCTCTCACTGTCGTGGCCTCTCCCATTGCAGAGCACAGGCTCCGGACGCGCAGGCTCAGCGGCCATGGCTCACGGGTCCAGCCGCTCCGCGGCATGTGGGATCTTCCTGGACCGGGGCTCGAACCCATGTCCCCTGCATCGGCAGGCGGACTCTCAACCACTGCGCCACCAGGGAAGCCCTCAATAAAGTATTTTAAGTCCTAAGAACTAATTTCCTCCCTGCCACAGGCAGTTTGTCTATCATTTCCTATTATTCAAGTTGATTAAAAAAAAAAAAATTCACCTTTCCCTTCTTGGAGGGAGTTTGATAATTGCAGGTTCCACAATAGAAACTGCTTATATCAGGAGACCCAAAGTTTGGAGATTCACCAGCTGATATGACTTCTCAAAAAAATGGTGTGGCTGACATAAGGTTAAGATGAAAAATATATATATTTGACAAGGAAGGCCATCAGAAGAAGAGGAAAAGGGAGCAGAACATGTGACCCCAAAATATGCCCCTTTGGCCTGTGAATTATTTTGAGCTGAAGGCAATCAAGACCCAGCCGACTCAAGAAAAACTTTTACATTTCCCTTAACCACCTAAAAGAATTTAGATGGGGGGCCTGGCTCAGAGAGAGAGAGTTATTGCCAGAGATGACTTTCATCTGAATGACCTATCTGTGTGGCAGGGCAAACATCTAATTACCAAACATCTGCTCTTCTTATTGTCCTGTGAATTACCACCCCCCCCCCCACCTTTGAAGCCCCAGGTCCCCTCCCATTCCTCAGCTCAAGGTGGCACATAAGCCCCTACTGTCCAACTTGCCCTTCGGTCTTATATTTTTATGGGACTCCTGTACATACAAACTTAAACTTGCTTTTCTCCTGTCAATCTGTCATAAATCAATTTAATTATTAGACCAGCCAAAGAATGTAGAAGGGTAGGAGGAAAATTTTAACCTCCAACCAAGAGAAAGAGGCAGAAAATCTTGCCATCAACTACTGTCATCTTTCAAAAAATAAAAATAAAAATAAATAATAAGGGCATGTTAATACCAACGGTCAGAAAGAAAATTCTTCCAGAATAAAAAGCACCCTTCATAATGAATAAATTTGGATTTATGCAAAATGTGTCCCATTGTCCTTATTTTTATCATTTTGCTGAGGACTGACTAGATTTCATTACGGTGCGGCATCTATCCCAGGCTGGGCATTGAAAATATTGGCTTTTCCTTCCTTCAACTCTGTCCTAGAGAGAACAGTGCACAGAGGAAACGTATGGCTTTTGTTGTTCGAGTATAAATATGATTTATTTTTTTATAGTTCCCTGTAGAAGAAATGCTTTTGAGTCTTCCTTATGAAGAGTCAGGGGGAAAAAGAAAAAGCAAAGCAGGCAGCAGAGAGAAAGAGCTTTTTCACTGGAAAAGTGTTAGAAATGCCAGCTAACACCTTTCCTTTGATTACCCTGGAAGCAGTCAGTCAGGGATCTTACTAGAAAGGAGAGTTAAGTAAAGCTTGGAACTGCTGGAGGCAGAAAAATAAGTCACCTAAAGGCTTACACGTAAGAGTACAGCTCAGGCTGAGTTACATCGCTGGTATCACACCCAAGTTCTTGAATTTTATCAAGGAAAAGCTATTGTGAGAAGACGTAAGGAAAAAAGGTAGGTTTATATTAGTGATGAAGAATGTTTCTAAATGGATGACTGGTTTTGGTGTTTGTTGAAAGTTAGGTTTCCCTGTAATAACCTGAAGGAAGACTGCTTCTAGACGTCTCAACTTGAATAAGACAGAGCATGCCTGAATAGACTTTTTGAGTCTTCTTATTAAAATGGAAATTCACAATTGTACATCTGAGTAGAATGAGGCCAGTGCTGTCATCTTGGATCAGAGGCAAAGCAGTTACCTGCTTCTAGGACTCCTGTTTCTGGTGTCAGTGACACCTGGTGTCAGTGACTTCAGGTGTGGGAATCGTCAACCTCTGAAGCCCTGAACATGTTATACAGGAGTCAGGGGAGAGCTTTGTGAAAGCCTGTTCTTCAACTTCCAATCCTCCCACGTTTCCCGTCTTCTTTAAGGTAGTAATTAGCATATTATGAAAACTCTGCTTAGAGGATAATTTCTTTTCACCCCACCTCCAGATGGTGTTTTTTGGCTACATGGTATTCAGCATCCTCTTTGGCCTCTTGGCTGACAGATATGGCCAGATAGGTTGGCTTTGAACAGATAGGTTGGCTTTGAAGGATGATTTAGAATTTTCTTTTGTGTGTTCTTTTGTGGTGACATCATCACTGCTTTTCTTTCGTGGACATTTCTCTGTCAATACCCAAGTTAGAAAGTACGGAAACATCCTTCTCTGACACCACATGCCTGAATTCCAGGAAGACGCTTGTCTTCCTGCTTTCTCATCCTTCCCCGAGATACCTGTCCCCATACCTGGTCCCCATAGTCCAGGTGTACAGCTGACGGATGAGCCTAGTTAGAACATAACAGGTAGAATGTGAGAATTGCATGTATAAACATAAGCAGTTTCACATTAGTTAACTTGGGGGTAGCTTTGAAACTAACCCACTTGCTTGATGTCACACATGTATTGAGATTCCACATCAAGACATAAAACTATGTCTTCTGATGATAAACCCAGGTCTCTCTTCTCTTCTTGTCTGATTTCTGGTGGTAAAGACCTCTCTAGGTGTAAATACAAAGGGAGAAGTCCCCCACAAAACAGTAATAGGCTTGGATGGATGTTTTGGAGTGCACAAAATATCATAGATTCTTACAAATTAATATGAAACCACAAGTATCTCAAAAAAATGTGGAGAGCACAAAAAAGGCATTTTAAAAAGAGACATACAGATGGTCAAGAAACCTTGAAAAATATTCAATCACGGGAGTTATTAGAAGCAAAATTACATAGCAAGATATCATTTTTTCCGTTATCAAAGCCATATCGAACACCAAATCCATAAGGAATTTTTACTTTTCTTAAAGAAATCTGCAAGGGTCTAGACACCCTCACATACAATTGATGTAATTTTTCTGACCATCAATTTGGTAGCATAAGTCAAGAACCTTGAGAATATCCATTCTCCTTGTCTGATCATTTGTCTTCCAGAAATCTAGACTGTTAAGGTCATCAGAGAACCACAAAGATTTATGCACAGACATGGTCACAGCTGATTTTAATAGAAAATGTGAAACCACTTCAACATTCAACCAGAGGGGAAAGGTTTATGTGTTACATTACATGGATTATAGTATGTCTTTTCACTGGAATATTTTGCAGCTATTAATATTATGTTTTCCCTTATAATCAGTGAAAATAGGATAAAACTGTGTTAATAGTATTTTCTCTGGGTTGGAGAATCAAAAGTGATTTAAATATTTTTATATCTTTTTCTTTTTTCCATATTTTCTACTGTAAACTTGTATTGTCCTTATGATTAGAGAAAAAGCAAATCCTTACATTTTCTCCTTATACTCTTTCCAGCACAGTGCTTCGTTGTGCTCCCAGCATCCCTGTAAGCAGGGAGGACAAGTTTCTGCATTCTGATTTACAAGTTCAGGTTCCTGCCACCTGTCAGGGCGGAGGCTGTGGGGAGTTTTGAAGAATGGTCTAAACTCGGGATGTCTGGGCTTTCAGACAATAAAATGATATGAATTGTATTGTCTGATGATTGTGAGTGATCGGTAAGCTCGCTAAAAATTAGCTCCACAGAGAAGCAAACATCTGGAGGAAACTAAAAGTCACTTTCAGAAGTTAGGTTTGCTTCCTGACCTTCCATGGGGGCAGGTCCCATTAATGTCTCCTTTTGTTGCTTCAGATTTTGCTCATCTCGTTCCTGTGGGGAGCCTACTTCTCCTTGCTGACCTCATTCTCTCCCTCGTACATCTGGTTTGTCTTCCTGCGGACGATGGTGGGCTGCGGCGTGTCTGGCCATGCCCAAGGGTAAAGACATCACCTAGAGGACCCCAGAGGGAGATATGTGAACACCCAGAGACACATCCACTTAGTCTGTTAGCCACATTCACTGTGGTTAATAGACTAAGAGCATCAGTAAGTTTCAAATCTATACACTTCACTTGTGCTAATCATTTTTGAGTTTCCCCCCCTCCCCCCAGTGATGGCAGCTTATTCCACTAGGAGCTCTTTGCCCGTCAAAATGATGTTTGATGGTGAGGCTAGCAGGGTGCTAGCTTGAGCATGTGTTAATTTCTTTGTTCCTAAGGCTGATCAGCATTTTTTAGATAAATAATATTTGGTTAGACTAAACGCTAACAAAAAGTGCCGTATGAGGTAGGTAACAAAAATGTCAACCCAGACACAATCCATTAATTTATTGAGAATTTCTGGAAGACTTTAGTTTGACCATCAGCACCTGTAACGTTCAGGAGTAACTTTTAACGTGCCACGGCACTGTAACTGAAGACTGTGTCAAAGTGAATTTGCAGAGCAGGTGAGACAGATGGAAACAGCTATGCTGCTGCCTGTCTTTTTTCTGCCCTGGGATAGGTGTGTAATACCTCATCATTCAGGGACGTGAGAGTTGTAATGCTAAATGTTCAGCAACCTGGGAGCCTCCCTTAAATGAACAAGGCTCCTCAAGCTATTTTCTCCTGGGTGCCTTGGAGCAAGTTGCCCTTAGAATGTATTAGGAGATGTCAAAGCACCTAATTATTACCCTAACGTGTTAGGGAAAGAATCGTTCTTCTCTGGGGGCATAAGTTAAGCATCACTCTGTGCTCTGGAGCCCTAAAGGCGGAGAAGTTAAGTAGAATTTGAAAACATCCCTGAGGAAGCAGCTCAATAAATATGTTAAAACTCCAAACCCTGGTTAATAACTGCAACAGATAAGAACAATTAGACAACAGATGAGATAGAAGTCCATTTGTTCTCCTATTCAAAAAATTAATATGTACTTAAGCACAGAAACCTGTGCTTTAACTGTCATCATTAGTTGGAGAAACTATTTGCTTTCTCTTGGGCGTATTTTTTTTTAAAATTTATTTATTTATTTTATATTTATTTTTGGCAGTGTTGGGTCTTTGTTTCTGTGCGAGGGCTTTCTCCAGCTGCAGTGAGCGGGGGCCACTCTTCATCGCGGTGCACGGGCCTCTCACTGTCGTGGCCTCTCCCGTTGCGGAGCACAGGCTCCAGACGCGCAGGCTCAGTAGTTGTGGCTCACGGGCCCAGCCGCTCTGCGGCATGTGGGGTCCTCCCAGACCGGGGCACGAACCCATGTCCCCTGCATTGGCAGGCGGATTCCCAACCACTGCGCCACCAGGGAAGCCCTCTTGGGCGTATTTTAATTTCCCACATATGTTTTAGAAAAGGGAATCAGGCTTGGCAAAATATTTTGACAGTGTTTCTCTTGGTGAAAGAAATGAGGCTAATATCTCTTACATGGTTGAAGGTTTAAAATAACTTTGGGAATAAAAATGTAAACAGAAGAGCACTTAGAAGTTTATTTTATATTGTTTTCTTACATGGGTTAATAATTGTATTTTGGTGTATGATCGTACAGGGAAAAATCTCTCTTCTGTTTTTCTTTACACACTCACTCAATAATTCTGCCAATACTTCACTTCTGACACCAAACGTGTGGATTTCTTTACACGCCAACCAATTCTCCAACACCCGCTGGGTGTCCTATAATTCCATTCAATTCTGACCGTCGCTGGAGTTTGCGTAGACCCCGCAGGTTTAGGGCTCAGTCCCACAAGACTGTCCTCCACTTCAGACACCAATCACCAGTAGTAGGTCCCCAGGTTACCCACAACTTCTGTCTGACTTGCTACAAATTGGAAGTTCCCACAAACTCCTCAGGTTCAATAATTTGCTAGAGTGTCTCAGAGAATCCAGGAAAAGTTTACTAATTGCAGATCTGTTACAAAGGATATTTTAAAGGAAACAGATAAATAACCAGCTGAGGAGAAATACACAGGGCAAGGTCTGGAAAGATCCCAAGAACAGGAGCATCTGTCCCCGTGGAGTTTGCGGTGCACCGCCTCCCAGCACATAGCTATGTTCACCAACCTGGAAGCTCTCCGAACCCTGTATGTTAGGAATTTTTATGGAGGCTTCATCACATAGGCATGATTGATTATTAACTCATTTTCCAGCCCCTCTCTTCTCTCCAGAGGAGTGGAGGTTAGGGCTGAAAGTTCCAAGATTCTAATCGTGGCTTGGTTTTTCTAGACCAGCCCCCATCCAGGACTCATCAAGAGTCTCTGCATTAGAACAAACGATGCTCCTATCACCCAGGAAATCCCAAGGTTTCCAGGTTAGCAGGAACCAGGGACAGAGACCAACACACCTATTTCTTATCATTGTACAATGATGAATATTTATGTTTTTGAATTCTTTATCCCTGTGACAAGAAAAATTATGATTTAAAAAAAAAGTTATTTGGTTTTATAAAAGCATAATTGAATTTTTTCCCTCTTCCTGTTTAGGCTAATCATAAAGACTGAATTTTTGCCTACAAAATATCGAGGCTATATGCTGCCCTTGTCTCAGGTAAGGTAAAATGGGAATTCTTCTGATCAGTCTTCTGATCCTGTAGGATATGGTGTACATGGTGTTTCTTCTGGTTGGTTGATTGTTCTTTGATTAGCATACTCCCATTACTTGGTACCAACCAAAGAGCATTAGGGATGCTTGACACCAGAAGTCCAATTCCAAGGTTTTCTGAGCCAGGATGTATATCATCCAGCAGCAGCATTTAGAACACAGTGACCCCTTCCTCAGGAAACATTCTGCTGGCTGGTTTCACTAGAATGACAGAAGCTCAGGAATGCATCTGGGATGAACATTCTCTCCCCACTGGGTCTTCAGTGGAGGGATACAGCTACTACCCCTTTTAGAGTCTCCCTTGTGGATACTCGGGTCTGCAATTCCATAACTGGCTCATGCCTGTGGGAACTTCTGTAATTGTCTCCTCCCAGCTGAGCCATTTATCCAGGTGAGAAGGTGGGGATGCGGCCCAACCCTCCTCAGACCCCTGCTGGCTACTGACTAGAGGTTTTGCATCCAGAAGCAATCTAGGTGCCCTTGTACCATCTTTGATGTCATCGTTATCCAAAAGCCCTGACTTTCAGAGCCCAGGAAAGTAATGATGCTTCCCACTGAAGCATTATATGTTGGGCAATAAATAAGGCAGTAGGAGAACATTTTAAATTTTATGTTTAATTTTTCTGACACTAAATTTAGGCAACAAAAAAAATTAGAAAGACCCTAATAAATACTGAACGCTAACTCTTTACGTTCTTCCCAGCTTCCTTCTTCTGATCTTTGTTAAGATGAACACCCATACTTTCAACAGTTAGGGGTTCGATTTTACACTTAATGGTATTTAATGGGCATAATCCTGTTCAAGCTCATCTGTGAACATTGCCTCTTCCACCTGCTACTCATTCTTTGTCCTCTTTCCTGGTTATGTCTTCTCCTTGCTGGTCTTATTTTCCAGGTCTCCTGGGGTCATCTACTGATAATTGAGGAGTCCAGTGGTTTTAGCTATCTGTGTACCTATTACCTCCCCCGAATTTATCTACAACCAAGAGCATCTCCTTGAACTTCAGACCCAGGTGGCCAGTTAGCTGATAGCCACTTGAATATCCTGCAGGCTCCTCAAAGACAACATTCATAGACCTGATCTCTCCATCTTCGTCTGGAGCCTCTTCTGTCCATGTCTCCACTGTCATTTCCTAGCAAGCTCTGTCCCCTCAGTTTTCTGAGCCACACATTCAAGAGCTGTCCTGGACCCCTCCCTTTCCGTCATCACCATTCAATCAATCACCAAGCCCCACTGACTCACCCCCTATTAGTGGACCTACAACTGCAGTGTCCATCGGCAAATCCTGTTGCCTTTACCTCCACAATGTGTGCCAAATCCATCAGATAAATTTTTTTTTTTTTTTGCCATTTCACTACTAAAATTCTTTTCAGCGCCACATCACCTCTTACCTGATCTACTGCAATGGCTTATTACTGGCCTTCTTACACGTTGCCTCTTCAGAAAGATCATCCCTGATCATTAAAAGTCAGTCTCCATCACACTACTTTCTTTTTTTCATAGCCTAATCACTTTCTGAAATATTCTTTTTTTTTTTAAATAGAATTCTTTGGTGATGAAATAGTCACCCCTTAATTAGCCTCCCAAAGGGTCTTTTTTTTTAACATCTTTATTGGAGTATAATTGCTTTACAATGGTGTGTTATTCTGCTTTATAACAAAGTGAATCAGTTATACATATACATATGTCCCCATATCTCCTCCCTCTTGCATCTCCCTCCCTCCCACCCTCCCTATCCCACCCCTCTAGGTGGTCACAAAGCACCGAGCTGATCACCCTGTGCTATGTGGCTGCTTCCCACTAGCTATCTATTTTACGTTTGGTAGCGTATATATGTCCATGCCACTCTCTCACTTTGTCACAGCTTACCCTTCCCCCTTCCCATATCCTCAAGTCCATTCTCTAGTAGGTCTGTGTCTTTATTCCCATCTCGCCCCTAGGTTCTTCAGGACTTTTTTTTGTTTTTCCTTAGATTCCATATATATGTGTTGGCATACAGTATTTGTTTTTCCCTTTCTGACTGACTTCACTCTGTATGACAGACTCTAGGTCCATCCACCTCACTACAAATAACTCAATTTCGTTTCTTTTTATGGCTGAATAATATTCCATTGTACATAGTGTCACATCTTCTTTATCCATTCATCTGTTGATAGACACTTAGGTTGCTTCCATGTCCTGGCTATTGTAAATAGTGCTGCAGTAAACATTTTGGTACATGACTCCTTTCGAATTATGGTTTTCTCAGGGTATATACCCAGTGGTGGGATTGCTGGGTCATATGGTAGTTCTGTTTTTAGTTTTTTAAGGAACCTCCATAGTGGCTGTATCAACTTACATTCCCACCAACAGTGCGAGAGGGTTCCCTTTTCTCCACACCCTCTCCAGCATTTATTGTTTGTAGATTTATTGATGATGGCCATTCTGACCGGTGTGAGGTGATAGCTCATTGTAGTTTTGATTTGCATTTCTCTAATGATTAGTGATGTTGAGCATTCTTTCATGTGTTTGTTGGCCATGTGTATGTCTTCTTTGGAGAAATGTCTATTTAGGTCTTCTGCCCATTTTTGGATTGGGTTGTTTGTTTTTTTGATATTGAGCTGCATGAGCTGCTTGTATATTTTAGAGATTAATCCTTTGTCAGTTGCTTCATTTGCAAATATTTTCTCCCATTCTGAGGGTTGTCTTTTGGTCTTGTTTCTGGTTTCCTTTGCTGTGCAAAAGCTTTGAAGTTTCATTAGGTCCCATTTGTTTATTTTTGTTTTTATTTCCATTTCTCTAGGAGGTGGGTCAAAAAGGATCTTGCTGTGATCATAGAGTGTTCTGCCTATGTTTTCCTCTAAGAGTTTTATAGTGTCTGGCCTTACATTTAGGTCTTTAATCCATTTTGAGCTTATTTTTGTGTATGGTGTTAGGGAGTGTTCTAATTTAATACTTTTTTTTTTTTTTTTTTTTGCGGTACGCAGGCCTCTCACTGTTGTGGCCTCTCCCGTTGCGGAGCACAGGCTCCGGATGCGCAGGCTCAGCGGCCATGGCTCACAGGCCCAGCCGCTCCACGGCATGTGAGGTCTTCCTGGACCGGGGCACGAACCCGTGTCCCCTGCACCGGCAGGCGGACTCTCAACCACTCTGCCACCAGGGAAGCCCTAATTTCATACTTTTACATGTAGCTGTCCAGTTTTCCCAGCACCACTTATTGAAGAGGCTGTCTTTTCTCCACTGTATATTCTTGCCTCCTTTATCAAAGATAAGTTCAAAGGGTCTTTTTTAATATTCTCTTCTCTCCATCTCTGTGAGGTGGAATGGAGTTATCATCTACTTCTCATCTTCTGATGGGAAAATAATGCTCAGAGTAACACTCAGAATTGTTCTAGTTCCAAACTCATGGGGCCTGGTCATAGGTGGCTCTCATGTTATTTGTTGATACAAAATGATCTCAAGATAAATTTTTCAGTATAAAAAAGCAGTGTTGAGAAATATTTTTACTATGTTAACCATTTGTGAACAAAGAACAGATATCCTTACTAGCTTGTGTATGTTTCAAGCAGCTTTGGAAGGGTATAAGAAACTGGTGATATTGGTTTCTTCAGAGAAGAGGAACTGGACGGCAGGGAACTAGGAGTAGAGGCGGGTCTGTTCACAGTGCTCTCCTTTGTACCTTGAGTTACGAACCAGGGAATGTATTATTTATTCAAGAGAAGAAAGTCAATGTCTTGGGTCCCAGATTTGTAAAACTTTGGTGACATTGCTGACCCCGTCTTGCTGAGTCTTCCACTTATAGACAAGCAAACAGAGTCGTGGAGAAGTGAAGTAGCTTCCCCAGTTCATCCAGGTCCTGGAGGCGGTGCTGCTCCTTAACTAAAGCCTCTCTCCCATCTCACCTTCTTTCGTTCTTTCTTTTCTTTTTCTTTTTGGGGGCGCAGCTTGTGGGATCTTAGTTCCCCGACCAGGGATTGAACCTGCACCCTTGGCAGTGAGAGCACAGAGTCCTAACCACTGGACCGCCAGGGAAGTCCTCCCATCTCACCCACTTACAGTTACAATGCAGAAGAGGGTGGCTCCTGGAGGGGCTGTGCAGCATCAACAGGAGGACGTTAACCTTCCCTCTGCCCCAGGTTTTCTGGTGAGCCGGCTCCCTGCTCATCATTGGCCTGGCTTCCGTGGTCATCCCCACCATCGGGTGGCGCTGGCTCATCTGCATCGCCTCCATCCCTGGCATCTTCCTCATCATGGCCTTCATGGTAACCAAGCTCATGGGCTCCCTCTTGGCCTCCCCTCCAGCTGGCCCAGCGGCCTTGTTGCCCCACAGATATCTTTCTCATGTCCACCTCTCTCCTTATTTAAGTATGTGTCTCAGTCGGCTCACTGTGGAAAGGGTGTTTTGGCAGAGTTAATGCACAAGCCCAGTCATGAAGGTGTGAATGCAGAATATGTTTGGGGGAGAGCAGGCAGGCTGGAATGGCTGGAATGTGGGGCGCTGGTGGGAGGCCGGCTGGAAAGACAGGCCTGTGTGCAGATTACAAAGGGCCTTGAGGACCAGGGGCACTGGGGGTGTGGAAGGGGTTATGTACTGGGAAGTTGGTACATGGCTGTGTGGAGGCTGTAGGAGGGAAGACAGAAAAGGTCAGAAAAGCAGTTAGAAATGATCAGATTAATCCCAGTGGGTGATGAGGATGACCT
Source organism: Leucopleurus acutus (assembly GCF_964270905.1). Classification (NCBI taxonomy): domain Eukaryota; kingdom Metazoa; phylum Chordata; class Mammalia; order Artiodactyla; family Delphinidae; genus Leucopleurus; species Leucopleurus acutus. Next base: position 94,029,918 of record NC_139144.1, on the reverse strand, counting down.
GAACTGCCCCCTGGCTAGGGAATGGTGAAGAGGATGCTGCTGGGGAAGATGCTTTGCTGAGGAAGAACCCACTGGCCTTCATTGCGTGGAGGTACCAATGTCCCAGCATCAGTGGAGGGCTGTGCTGTTTTCTGAGTGTGGTGTTCAAAATATGCCGTAATCAGTGGGTTGTAGGCCTCTACAGTCAGGATGGTTCCTCCACTCGTGGGTGCTGGAGGACCTGCCATGGTCACCCTTTAGGTTCTTGCACTGTGTGAGGTCCTGGGATTCCTGGGGGAGTGGCCAGGTGATGGAGGAGTGGAGAGGCGCCAGGGACCCCGGGCAGCGGCTGTTTACACATTGGATGGAAGAATTTCATTGTGTTAAGTAGGTTGGGTCAAACTGGGGTGAAGCTCCGTATCAGTCCACTGTCGTCCGAGATGGGACAGCGATAAGGAGAAGGAAACTCTTTGTTCCGCTAGGGTTGCAAGAGTACAGCTGCTATATTTTTGCTGTAAAGCTTGCTACATCCTTTCCCATCTCGGGGAACTGGGACAGTGTAGTGTATGGAACCGTGATAGTGGTACCTCTGGGGTCCACAGCAGTTGCAACTCTGATGTTCTTTGTCATCTGTGTCCAGTTTATTCCTGAATCTGCTTGGTTCAGTGTCTCTACCAGGAACACTCAGGCTGCCCTGGTTACACTGGAGCGCATCGCCAAGATGAACCGCTCAGTCATGCTGGAGGGGAAGCTCGTGGAGCCCATCCTGGTGAGTTCTTCTCCCCCAACCAGGGGTCGCCAGAAATCCCCTTAGTGGTGGAAGGCTAGAGGGAAGGGCAACCGATCCCTCCAGTGCGGAAAAGAGCGGAGGGAACTGATACTAAATCCAGCTCCACCGTGAGCCAGGTAGCGCTGTTACCTACTACCACTTTTTAAAAAAAATTTATCGAAGTACAGTTGACTTACAATGTTGTGTTTAATTTGTGCTGTACAGCAAAGTGACTCTGTTACACATATATATATATTCTTTTTCATAATTCTTTTCCATTATGGTTTATCACAGGATATTGAATATAGTTCCGTGTGCTATACTGTAGGACCTTGTTGTTTATCCATCCTGTATATAATAGTTTGCATCTGCTAATCCCACACTCCCACTCCTTCCCTCCCCCCGCCCCGCCCCCCATGCTTGGCAACCACAAGTCTGTTCTCTATATTTGTGAGTTTGTTTTTCTTCATAGATAAGTTCATTTGTGTCATATTTTAGATTCCACATATAAGTGATATCATATGATATATGTCTTTCTCTGTCTGACTTACTTCACTTAGTATGATAAGCTCTAGGCCCATCCATGTTGCTGCAAATGGCATTATTTCATTCTTTTTTATGGCCGAGTAGTATTCCATTGTATATAGGTACGCATCTTCTTTATCCATTCATCTGTCGATGGACATTTAGGTTGCTTCCATGTCTTGGCAATTGTGAATAGAGCTGCAATGAACGCTGGGGTGCATGTGTCTTTTTGAATTATAGTTTTGTCTGGGTATATGCCCAGGAGTGGGATTGTTGGATTATATGGCAACTCTATTTTTAGTTTTTTGAGGAACCTCCAAACTGTTCTCCTTAGTGGCTGCATCAATTTACATTCCCATCAACAGTATAAGAGGGTTCCCTTTTCTCCACACCCTCTCCAGCATTTATTATTTGTAGACTTTTTAATGATGGCCATTCTGACCGCCTACCATCACTCTTCTCATCAATGAAATGGAAATAATAACACCTTGCAGAGCTAGTCTCATGATTTAGCCCCACTGTTTATAGGGGAGAGATTGTTTTATAATTTTATTTTCCTTGTATTGGCCTTGTCTTATTGATATCAAACGTATAAACCTTATTAAATTATTTTTTAAAATAAAATTTGGCATTTAAATTCTGTTGCTTCCAGGACTGTCAAGGTCAATGTGCAATCATTTCTCACACCAGCCCAGACCACCCACTTCACCCATCTGCAGGCAGGTCAGTCACAGGCTCCTGGAAGAGCTTTCCAGCACTGTCCTGTGATCTCCAAGACAGTGTATGTGAGATAGGAATTAACCTCTTGGAATGTTTGGTAAAACTTATCTGTAAAGTAGTTTATCCCTAATATTTATTTTAAGGTGAGTGGTAACAGAATAATTGGGGGGTATCAGAAAGAGGAGTTTTAAAACTATCATTCAGTTTGTGTAAATGTTAATGCCTACTTAGTTTAATACTCTTGATTGAGTCAACTTTGGTAATATATATTTTAGAAAATTGCCCAGTTCATCTGGGTTTTCCAATTTATTGGTATAAAATTATTCCCAGTGTTCCCTTTTGTTTCAAATATCTACTGTGTATGTCTTCTTTTTCACTTTTAGTGTTGTTTATCTGTGCCTTCGTTTTTCTGTGGTCCTCTTGCTAGAGGTTTGTCTGTTTTATTAAACTTCAAAGAATGAGGGCTTTTTTGTTTCTGTTGTTTTTCTCTTTATTGGTTGTTTTGGTGGTCTCATTAATTTCTGCCCCTTATTTTGTTTACGTCTTTGGCTTTTTATGTTCTTCTAGCTTCTTGAGTTCAGTATTTAGCTCATTTATTTTCAGTCTTTTTGATTTTTAATAAACCATTTAGTTGCATTCAGCAAGTTTTGTTACAGAGTAATTTTATTTCTATTTTGTAACTGCTATGAGTTTCTCTTTAACCAATGACTTATTTGTTAATGATTTTTTTATTCTTTGTTTCTAATTTAATTGCATTTTGACCAGAGCATGTTATCAATTATTTGGAATTTATTGAGACTTCTTTTGTTCTCTACATAGTGACTTTTTGCTAATAGTCCATGTGTGCTTAAGAAGAACATGTGTTCTCATTGAGCATATATATTGTTATATTCAGTATGGCTATGCCGTGTAAATATCTGATACCTGTTCTAGATTCTGCCAGGTTCAGCTAACAGTTTTTCAATAAGACGATGGTTTTGTTAGTCTCTCCTTATAGGCCTGACAGTTTACTCCATATAGTTTGAGGCTATCTTGCTGCATCCTAGCATAAGATTGACTTATTCAGTGTGTGGATTGATCTGACTACCTGAAATATTTCTTTATAATGCTTTGGGCCTTACATTTTATTTTCTTTCATACTAATATGTCAGAACTAGTTTGGGTTCATGTTTTCCTGAATAATCCACCCTCTATATATTTGAATCTATTGTTGAATATTATGTTCTAATTGATAGGTTTGTAGATTCAAATATATATGAGATTTATTATATAATAAATAGAGCATTTTATATTTTTGGGAAAAGGACACAGGTTAATTGTTGGTCTAATATAGCACTCTTAATTATAGTATTTTATAATACAATTTTCATATTTAGTAAGGTACTTACCCCTTGTAAAAGTTCTTTTTGAGAATCTTCCAAGCTATTTTCCTAGTGCTATTTTTCTAGAACAACTTTGAAGTGAAGTGGGCGTGAAGATCTCTTTGAGATCCTGTTTTCATTTCCTCTGGATGTTTACCCAGAGGTGGCATTGCTGGATCACACAGCAGTTCTGTGTTTAATCTTCTGAGGAATAGCCACACTGTTTTCCGTAGTGGCTGTACCACTTTATGGCAGAGGCTCTTCTTGACCCAGCCCTTGCTGCATGCCTGAGCCGGGTCCAGAGCGGCAATAGCTCTTCCCACCCACCTCCCCAAATCTGACTCTGTCAGGGATTATGTGGCAACAGCAGGATGGGTGATATCCAAATGTACAGTTCTTAAGTGTCCTACCCACAAGTGAGAGGTAGGCTTTTCTGGGTGTTTCTGACTGGTTTCCCAGGACATCACCGATGACAAAAACATTGTAATCCCACTGCCACCTGGCCTGCTGCTGGACGTGTTAAGTGTGAGATAGAGTGTGCTCAATAATAATGCAAAAATGAGGATTAAATGTCCCAAACGTCCCCACACTCACAATTGTAGTTTGGTGAAGTATTCTCACTTTGCTTTGTGGAGTGTTTCCCCTAATTACTACACATGCCTCAAAACCTAATTGGGAAATAAGAAACTCAAACTTTTGGGAAGCTCCCTGGTGGTCCAGTGGTTAGGATTCTGTGCTTCCACTGCAGGGGGCACGGGTTCAATCCCTGACTGGGGAACTAAGATCCCGTGTGCTGTGTGGTGTGGCCAAAAAAAAAGGAAGAAACTCAAGCTTTCTTCCAAGGAATTAAGGATGATTCTGTTATTCTAATTTATTTTCTGGAGTTTGGAAATAAGCCCTTGTGGTTCAGAGGTCAGGACCCTACTAGTAGGCAGTATCAGATAACCCCCACCTTCCTACCAAGATACTGACAGTTACATCTTATCTTGCAAAGCATGGTGGGAAGACTAATTAGTTGCTAGGCAACAATGATTAAATGAAGGAAGTGATTATGCTTTGAAGAGACTGGCACATAATCTTTAAGTGGCTATGAAATTTTGATTGTCAATATATAAAAAATAAACTTGGTTGCAGAGAGAGAAAAAAATCTTAGCAGAGACAATTAACTCAAAACCATGGACAGTTGAATGATCCAATTCCAACCATTTTTGATGCGTATTTTTTACTTTGAACCCAGTAGTTGTTCCAGGACCGAAGAGCACCGAGGTTACTTCTCTCCTCTTTCCTTTTTTCCTCCTCCTTTTCCCTCCCTCTCCACCCTCCTATCCCCCATCCCTGATCCCCCACCTTCCCTCTGCCACTGTGTATTAGTTCACCTGGGCTGCCATAACAAAATAGCACACACTGGGTGGCTTAAACAACAGAGATTAATTTTCTCACAATTCTGGAGGCTAGAAATCCGAGGTCAAGGTGTTATAGAGCTGAGTTCTTCTGCGGTCCCTTCCCTTGCCTTTTAGATGTCCATCTTCTCCCTGTGTCTTCACATCATCTTCCCTGTGTGTGTGTCTGTGTTTTAATCTCCTCTTTTCATGAGAACATCAGTCATAATTGGCTTACAGTCCACCCTAATGACCTCATTTTAGCTCAGTTACTTCTCTCTTTTGTCTTTTTTCTGGCTGCACCATGCAGCTTGCAGGATCTTAATCTCCCCGACCAGGGATCCAACCCAGGCCCCGGCAGTGAAAGCGCCAAGTCCTAACCACTGAGCCACCAGGGAATTCCCCAGTGACCTCTTTAAAGACCCCATCTCCAAATACAGCCCCACTCTGAGGGTTAGGACTTCAACATATGAATTTGGAGCAACACAATTCTCATAAGAACCGCCCTCCCTCCTCCAGCCTCTATATGCTCAGCCGTCCCTCGACATCCTCCTTCCTCCCTCCTCCCTCTCACTGTACATCCTGCCCCTTTTCTCCTCCTCCCTTCTTCCTCCCACTTTACTTCTCTTGACTTCAGCTTGCTGCCTCCATCCATCATGCCCATTAGATGATCTTGTTCTTCTCCACGGTGGTCTATAGAGCAAGGCCCTGTGGATACAGAGCTATAAACAGGAGACCCTGCCTTCAGGGCTCTTAAATCTGGTTAGAGAGATGAGACGCACGTAGGAAAGAATCAGTCACAAAACAGAGCCCCGATGCTTAGAACCAGGTGAGTGGCCCAGGCAGCAGAGTGTGTAGGATCCGAGCAGAGAGGTGACCGTAAGCTGGTGGGAGCCACCCCCAGAGAGGGGGGGCAGTCACTGCGCACTGAAAGGAGAGGCAGCCTCAGGGGAGGAAGAAGGCCACTGGTGGCAGGAGGAAGAGTGTGAGGCCAAAGGTGGGAATGCGCAGTGAGTTTGGTCCATTGGTGGCCGTCAGAGTGCCATGCAGAGGAGGCTGGGCAAGATGCTGTGGGCAGTGGCGCCTCTGCAGCTTCACTCCCAAGACGCTGAGATGAAAGGCTTTGGGGGCTGTCTGAGGACAGGTCACACCATGCAGGAGGTGAATAAGTCCACCCATTTGGATTGCAGCCAAAGTTTCAGAACCAAATGACTTATTAGGATAAAAGGTATATATTTTGTAATGACATGACTCTCCAATGACACTTGGGGCGGTGAGGGGACCACAGTCACATCTAAACCCAGGGGACATGGCAGAGAGGCAGATGGGCAGGACTCAGGACTGGTGCACGGGAAACTGGGAGTCCCGACTGGCTCTGCCTCCAAACGGCTGTGTGATCTTGGGCAGGTCACTTACCCACTCTGGGCCATATATTCTGTGTTGGAAAATGGGAGGATAGGGCTAGATCAGAGGTTTTCCAAAGATGAGTAACCAGAGGCCCGATACGTAAAGCAGATGAAAGTGGAGTGTCAGTTGCTCAAGTCCACCCACAATGAAATCCAGGAACTGAGCCTGAAAGTCGAGGGCAGGGGGGGTGTATGGGGCAAAAGACCTCTAAGTTCTCTGCAAGCTCTTTCGGTGACAATAAAATCCAGGACTCCCAGACCACACTGCTGGACTCCCTAGAGGGGGCCTGTAATCCCAGGTCAATTTGTGAGAAAAGAATAGTTGGTTTTCAACTGAGCACCTCCTCCAGCCCCCAGGCATTCCTGGCTTTACATAAAAATCCGTTACTGCCCAATCATCTGTAACCCATCCTTACTTATTTTGATCCAAACATACTTAATAGGCACTGACTATGGACAAGAACTTTTACAAATTACCCTAACGACACACAGAGAAATTAGGCACTGATCCTCTTTTCAGATTCAGGCTGCTTGTTTTTTTGCACAAGCCTCGCACTCTTTTTTATTTATTTATTTGCGGTACGCAGGCCTCACTGTTGTGGCCTCTCCCGTTGCGGAGCACAGGCTCCAGACGCGCAGGCTCAGCGGCCATGGCTCACGGGCCCAGCCGCTCTGCGGCATGTGGGATCTTCCCGGACCGGGGCACGAACCCGTGTCCCCTGCATCAGCAGGCGGACTCTCAACCACTGTGCCACCAGGGAAGACCAGTGTTAGGGTTTTTCATCTTAATGTTAAAAGATTCTCCCATCAGTTTTATAGTTGCTTTTCATGTATACTCCTATTTTCTCCACCCCACCTCTCGCCAGCACTGGTGAGAAGAGGAAGAGTGAAAGGGTTAGAATCTTAAATTCAATGAGTTTTGGTACTTGACAATGATAGCAAAAAGTATGCAAAGACTGATTGGCTGAGATGAATGTGTTAAAAACAGTATTTATGTGAGGGGTATCCGGGGAGCTGAGTGGCTATCTCACCCTACCACATTCCCATGTTGTTCTTGTTTTCTGTGATCTAAAATATTAGAGTCACCTTTGCCTGTCCTTAACCCACTAAATCTATTCTGTCTCCCCCTTTCACTACCCCAGGAAAAAAGAGGAAGATTTACAGACCTATTGGATGCTAAATATTTACGGACCACATTACAGATCTGGGTCATATGGTAAGAATGGTATTATTTCAAAGCTAGGTTTAAATAAACAAGCATTTCAGTGGGAGAAAGCCCACTGAAATAAATCCCTTCTGAGTGCTCTGGGGAGAAAACACAAGGCAGACACCAGCAATGCTTTATCTTTCTGCCACCAACCAAAAAATAGATATAAAATAACAATATAAAAAGAAAGAGAAAGAAAAAATATCCAAATCATCTACAAACAGTTTTTTAATTTTTCATCTGAGTGTATGAGCTCTGTACTAACCTTTTGCAGCCTGGTCTCTTCCCTCACCACATTCCAGGAACTGATCCTTTGAGGTCACTGATAATCAAATTCAAAGGAATAGACTCAGAGGTCCTCTCTATGCAGCCATGACCTTGAATAAGCAAAAATTTTCTAAACAGGACACAAAAAGTGCTAACTCTAAAGGAAAAGATTGGTGAGTTTGCCTACATTAAGTTAGGAACTCTGTGTCCTGAGAAATCATGAAGAGCCTGAAAGGTAAGCCACCAACTGAGAGAAGAAATTTCCAATATATATGTCCAACAAACTATATATACATGTTCTATATATTATTAATATATATTTCTATTATATAATTTTTTTTCAACAAGAAAAACATACACAACCCAGTAGAGAAATAGGCAAAAGACTTGAACAGGCACTTGACCAAAAATGTGTATTAAATAAACATATGAAAACATGTTCAACCTTAAAGTCACCAGGGAAATGCAAATTAAAACCAAATGAGACACCATTACAAATCCACCCAAATGGCTAAAATTAAAAAGACTGGGGACTTCCCTGGGGGTGCAGCGGTTAAGAATCTGCCTGCCAATGCAGGGGACATGGGTCTTCTCCCTGGTCTGGGAAGATCCCACATGCCGAGGAACAACTAAGCCCGTGCGACACAACTACTGAGCCTGCGCTCTAGAGCCCGCGAGCCACAACTACTGAGCCTGCATGTGACAACTCCTGAAGTCTGCACACCTAGAGCCCGTGTTCTGCAACGAAGAGTAGCCCCCGCTCGCTGCAACTAGGGAAAGCCCGCATGCAGCAACAAAGACCCAACACAGCCAAAAATAAATTAAAAAAAAAAAAGTTTGAAAAGATAACCTTAAAAAAAATAAAAAATGAAATTAAAAAGACTGACCATGTTGGGAAGGATGTAAAGTAACTGGAATTTTCCTGCGCTCCTGATTGGCATTCAAATTAGTACAACCACTTTGGAAAACTGTTTAGAGGTTTCTGTTACAGTTGGAAGTATGCATAGCCTATGGCTCAGCAATTCTACTCCTAGATTTCTACCCCACAGAAATGCCTAGTAAAATACAATAGCATTATATTATCTGTAACAGCTCCAACTACGAACCACCCACATGCCCATCAACAGGTATAATGGATAGATTCTGTTATATTCATAAAATAGAATACTACACAGTAATAAAAATGAGAAAACTGGTGCTCTGCGCTCAACATGGCTGAACCTCACAAATGTAATAATGAGCAAAGAAAGTCAGACACACAAAATACATATGTGGTTCCATTTATATAAAGATTCAAGACAGTAGAAGCTAATCTATAGTGTTTGAATTCAGGAAACAGGTTGTCTATCTGCCTTTCCCAGATATAATCACTAAAAATAGGTTGGCATCTCCTCTTGAGACTCTTTAATTTTTAAAATACTCTTAATATTTGGGGAATCCCCGGGTGGACTAGTGGTTAGGACTCAGTGCTTGCACTGCCGTGGCCTGGGTTCAATCCCTGGTTGGGGAACCGAGATCCTGCAAGCTGCGTGGTGTGGCCGAAAAAAAAATATACTTCATATTTGGAAATTAAACAAAAAAAGTATTAAAGCTACCTTAATAACAAGGAGAGATATTGTGATTATTGTCTTCCTCTTAAGTATTTCATTATGAGAATTTATAAATGCACATGAAAGTAGGGAGGCTACCATTGACGAGCCCTGATTTACTCATAGCTCGGATCTGACAATCACTGATATCTGCCCATATTTACTGCAGCTGTTTTTTTCTGTTCCGAAGTATTTTCAGGCAGGCCCTAGACTTCATGCCATTTCATCCCCAGATACTTCATTAAGAGTCTCAACTACTTGAGGACATTTTCTTAGATGAGTCCAATCCTAAAATCACACCGGCGAGATTAACAATCATCACTTTAACATCATCCACTATGCAGATCACATGTGATTTTCCTTGATTGGCCCCATCTGTCTTTTACACGTGACCTGTGTCTTTTACAACCATTTATAAAAATGAGAGAGGCATGAGGGGGGCTTCTGGGAGGCTGATATGCTTTTTCTTTTTTTTGGCCACACAGCTTGTGGGATCTTAGTTCCCTGGCCCAGGATCCAACCCGTGCCCTCGGTATTGAAAGCGCAGGGTCTTAACCACTGGACTGCCAGCGAATTCTCCTGATATCTTTTTCTTGACTTTGATATAGGAACTTTTCTGTATGTTATGTTTATATCTCAATAAAAATATCTATTAAAGAATAGAACAAAAGATAGTAAGAAAACATCAAGCAAAAGCAAAAACCTTCCATAGCTTCATGGCGTCCGAAAGGCAGAATTCTAAAGATGATGCCCAAGAGTTCCAACACCTGGGGATTCAATCAAACACTAATTTGGATGTAGATGTGAAGGGACTGTAGATGTAATTAAGGTTATGAGCCTTAAAATAGGGAGAGTATCCTGAATTAGGCAGGTGAGCTCAATATTACTGCTTGAGTCTTTAAAAGAGAAATTTCTCCAGCTGGAATCAGAGATGCAGCAGAAGAGAAAGCGCGAGGTGAGGTCGAAGGAGAGCTTCAGTGCATGAGAAGGACGCGACCTGCTGTTGCTGGCTTCACAGACAAGGAATGAAGGAAGCCTGCAGGAGCTGAAAACCACTGGTCAACAGCCAGCAAGGAAACGGACACGAGTCCTACACCCCATGCAGCGGGATTCTGCCAACCGTCTGGATGAGCTTGATGCTTCCCCAGAAAGTGGAGCAGCCCTGCCTGCACCATCATTTCTGCCACGTGAGACTCCGCGCAGAGAAGTCAGCCAGAGCTGCTGAACTGCTGACCTCCAGAACTGTGAGATACTCACTGTGCTAAAGCGCTAAGTTTGTGCTGACTTGTGGCAGCAGCTGCAGAAAACAAACTGTTGCGGAGTCTAAGCTCCTCCTGCTTGCCACATGGCAGGCCAAGAAGAGACAGTGTGTTGGGGCGAGTAATATCGACTTTATTCGGAAAGCCAGCAGACGGAGAAGATGGTGGACTAAACTCCTTTTTTGCGGTACGCTGGCCTCTCACTGTTGTGGTCTCTCCCGTTGCGGAGCACAGGCTCCGGACGCGCAGGCCCAGCCACCATGGCTCACGGGCCCAGCCGCTCCGTGGCATGTGGGACCTTCCTGGCCTGGGGCACGAACCGGCGTCCCCTGCCTCGGCAGGCGGACTCTCAACCACTGCGCCACCAGGGAAGCCCTGGACTAAACTCTTAGAGAACCATCTTAACTTGGAAGAGAATTCAGGCTGCTTTTATGCTAAGGGAAAAGGGGAAGTCGGAGGGTTCAGGATTAAAGGTGGGCTGCAGACTTCCTGGAGCCACCTGGCCTTCAAGGGAAGCAGAACATTTCTCTGTTCTGCCTGCTCACAAGGCTGCATCACGAGGCTGCTGCAAAACTTCGAGTCGTGAGCATATTTTTACTTTACCGCACTTATCTCTGCTTATTTGCTAGCTGAAAACGAACTTATCTACAAGTAGTAGCCATAACTAACCCAGGACCACCTGGGATGGGAGCTTGCTTCAGGGAACTTAATGAGCTGTTGGGGCACAAGCCACGTTTCTCTAATATTTAACTCTTTATGGTCAGGGCTACAGTACATAAGCTGTAGAATGAGGGAGACAGTTTCAACGCAGTGTTAGTTCTGTTCTGCCTCTTACAAAACTTCTTCCTGGCCTGAGCGGTCCTCCGCCATCTAGTTCCATCCTGTTTTTTCTTGCAAATGCATTTCCCACCGTACAGCCTCCACTGAAGGCCACCCCCTAGTATCCCCTTGAACCGTGTCCCCACTTTCCACTCCCCTCCCCTCCCTACACTGTGCCTTCCACCAGAGAAGCTCTCCCCACTTCTCCCCACCTCTCACGGTGCTACCCCTCCTTCAGGCCTGGTGACAGCCTTTCCTAATGTCCATCTTTTCTTGCTTCCAGGCTGGGCATCTCTTTCGCCTACTATGGGGTCATGCTGGCCAGTGCAGAGCTGCTGGAGCGGGACCTGGCCTGTGGCTCGCGGTCGGAGTCTGAGGCGGTGGTGACCGTAGGGGTCTCAGAGGAGAGCCAGAGCCCCTGCCGCTGCCAGGTGTTTCCGACTACCAGACCATGATTATCAGCACCATTGGCGAAATTGCTCGTAAGTATCTCTCTATTGAGTGGCTCTCTGTTTTGGGTGGGGGACGTGCAACTCAGAGTCTCAGAGGAGAGAAGAGTGACCTGTCATCCACTTGACTGCTGCCTGGTAGAAATGGACGAGTCCCCAAATCCTGCTGAGGTGTCTGCAGTGCGGATCCGTGTGGGGAGAAGTCTGGAGGAGTGGAGCTTTGAATTAGCGCATGTATCAGTTCTAACGTGCATTCCCCTACATCGTAACGTCTCTGAAACTGGGATGTGTCTCACAATGGCATGTTAGATTTCAGTTGGAAGCACTGTTTCTGCTTTAATAGACATAAAATAATGGTACTTAAAAATCAGTGGCACCTTGAATTTGAAAAACAGTATAAAACATTTAAAATATAGGTCTAGCAAGTTGGCAGTTTACAATAGACCTGCGTGCTGTAATAAGCATCCTGGGTGTAAAATGTCCTCCATATACTCCAGTGCTTGTCGTTCTCTGATCCCCGTGGGAAAAGCATATTGACGGAGTCATGAAGTCGATGACAGTGTGACTGGGTCTTGGCTGGAATACGCATGACGTTTGGATTAAGTTGCTTCTTTCCGAAATGAGAGGGAGGAATCCAGGCCATTGTTAATACATGCCATTTGCTTTCAAGTTTCTGAAAATTGCCTTTGTCGTTTTTTTCCTGGTGAATCCTTTAACTATCCTGGGCATTAATTTCCTGGGAAGACGGCTGAGCCTCTCTGTTACCGTGGGATGCACAGCTTTGTTCGTCCTTCTCCTCAATATTTGCACTTCAAGGTATTTGCTTTCTGTTTGCTTTAAAGCAATCTGGTTTTGTGCAGTGGTTTTAAAATGAGGTCTCCTGACCCGTGGCCTTCAGTGGAGGTTAGGGGCAAGTCCCTTTCACCAAGAGAGTAGAGTACAGGCTGCTTGTTTGACTAGAACGATCAAACAAGCCCCTGGTACCTGCCCCTCCCCTCTTCCTCCTGAGCAGGTCCATCTTCAGCGCTCGCAGGACATGGGTACCAGCGTGGGAGTATTCAGTTCACTTGCCGAGATATTTAGGATCTTTATGCAAAGCTTCCTGGAGAATGGAGACGCTGGTTGTTTACCAAATGCTCTGCACCGTTGTCAAGATAGGGATGTAGACAGCATACCTGTGATGGGAAAATTCATTGCGCTCTGAGTTTGTGACCCTAGAATGGGCCTCATTTATAATATATATGACTTATTCTGCAAACTGTCTGTACCATTTTCCAAGGGTGGTGGCAGAGGTGTGCTCATCTTGGGGGGCTGGGCTGGAATGGCACATTCTCGGGGGACAGGATTGAAGGATTGAGTCCGGCTTTTGCTTTCGGACCCCACAGTCAGGCCAGCTGAGGAGCAGCCCCTTCCTCGGGACCTGGTCTTCAGAGATGTGTGTTGGCATCTGTAATGTCCTGGGATCGGGGCCCCGGAAGGCCCTCCGTGTTGCCTGTGGTAACGTCTCGCTCTGGTTCCCTAGTGCCGGCCTCATCGGCTTCCTCTTCATGCTGAGGGCTTTGGTGGCGTCCAACTTCAACACCATCTATATTTACACCGCTGAGGTTAGTTTTGGGGAAGGGGTTGGTTCCATCAAGGTGTGCGAGGTGAGCTACTTAGAGCAGGTGTTTGTCTATAGATCACGCATCCCTGGCTTCTGTTGACTTTTGATGATTTTCTAAAAGCATCCTATTAAAATGACACCAGAAGATATGATGTGGCCTTTCTCCTGCCCCATGGGGTCTAGTGAAAGCCAGTCTCTGAGAAGAAAGATAGGACCTTCTCCCTTTCTCACTAAACTGCATCCATGTAAAAAACAACTCTTGCCCTCATCCCATGCTTCCCGAAGAAATAGGGGTAGGGCCCGGTACCTGCATGTTGCTGATAAAATGTAAAACACCCTATTTCTCCCTTTTTAAAATTAGAATGTATTTTTCGCCTTTATTCTTTTGAAAGATCACATCCCACTCTGTCTGTTGTTTGTAGCTTACATTTGAATATAATAGTAATTTATTCTTAATTTATTGAATTACTATATCTACTTAATACATCACTTCTGAGGAGCTTCTCAGAAACCACCACTTTAAAGAGCAAATATTCCTAGAAACAAGCAATATCTGAGTAGGAAACTGAGTATTTTAACTGGTTTTGCCTTTCGTTGAGCCAGAGAAAGTGGTGCTATAGGGACTGCTATAGCTGCATTCATCTTCATCTTGGGAAACGTAGAAGTCTGTTTAGAATACAGATGACATATCAAAACCACAGAGAAAAAGATTCTTTTCCCCTCACATAGATAAAAATAGGAAATTATGACACATTTGACATATATGTAGTATTTCATTTAGTTCCATTAAGAATCTTCTAAAATTATTGTGAATTTGTGAACTTAAAAGTCTATGTGTATCGTGGTGTGCCTCTAAAATTATATTTGAAATATTCAATTTAACATATTTTGGGATGTGTTCATTTAAAGGGTCATTCCTAAGTATTTTTTCCCTGATACTTATTGCTTAAAAAAAAAAAAGATGTGTACCTGAAGTTGCTTGTCTTCTGTTATTTCATCTCCTAGAATTGTCAAAAATGAACAAAAAAAATTGATATTCGAGCAAAGATCATCTGTATGTATCTGAATCCATTGTTTTCAATAGCCACTAGCCTCATTTTCTAGAAAAAGAAAAAGTCTCTGTGAAAAGGCACTCCACCCCCAGACATTCTTATAAATATAGCAGTGCCCCCCAGGGCAGGAAAGCATCTTGTTTTTTGCATTTGACAGATGGTGGCTAACACGATGTGGCCAAGTAAAGAGGCCACGTGCTTTGCTTCAGTGAATTGATGAAAACTGATCAGTATTTATAGCGTTAAGAGAAAAATTTCTAAAATTAAAAGAAGCATTCTTTCATATATTCTCCCTAAAAGCTTCTTTATTAAGTACTATTTGCTTATTTATTAAGAACTCTGAATCAGTGAAGTACAGATTAATGAGGTTTTACTATAAATGCAAGAAAGTAGAGTGCGCCGTAAGATCTTACAACACAAACATGGTGAATGGTGTAGCGTGTACGTGGCACTCTCGTCAGTTCCTTTCACTGTATCTGTATTAAAGGTTTGGTTGGATTGTTATTACTTGGGGAGTATTTTCTGTCCATTCAGTAGAACCACCTTTATATGTTTATAGCTCTAAAGTGGAAATCTTCTGTCTGACTGCAAGTACCTTTCTAAAATTACGTTTGGAATATTAAACACCTATTTTGGAATTTGCTCACTTAAAGGATAATGTCTAAGTGTTTATTTTCTGATATTGTTAAAATTCAAACTTGTGTACCTGAGAAAATGAACATCTTCTTTATCCTGTATATCCGTATAGAATATTTGGCCTTTTATATATACCGAAGCCTGACCTGTGGAGGGAAGGGCGGAGGACTTGGGAGAGAGGGGTTTCAGCTAACTGATGCTTTCTACGCTTCTCCACTCCAGGTCTACCCCACCACGATGCGCGCCTTGGGGATGGGGACCGGCGGCTCCCGTGTCGCATTGGTGCAATGGTGACGCCATTTATGTCCCAGGTACAGCCCAGGGGTCTCTGTAGGGAGGATACGTCTAAGGGAGGCGGGGAAAGAGGGACCTGGCTCCCTTCAGGTTAAGGGTTTAACCAAGGATTTGTTTACTTGAGTTTCCTTGAGGTGTTGTTTTCCCATTGTCTGGTTAATTTGGCTGGGAAAAGAGGCTAAATTGATGCTTCCAGTCTTCCAGTCAATAGCATGTATTGCATTGCATGCAGGGTTTAGATTTTGCTGGACATTGTTGGGGGGAGGATGCAAAAGACATGGGTGACACAAGGAGCTGGGGCAGCTGAACGACAGTGAGCTCCAGCCCTGACACTGTCAAGGGTGCAATCGAAAAACAGCCCAGAAGTGCAGGGAGGCTGCACCAGGGTGCAAGGATGTGGCCCTGGGCAGGTTAAGTCCAGCATTTGGACAAAACAGGCACAGGCTGGGAGAAAATCCAGGGGTGATCTGGACCGTTGGATGGGCCCTGTTTCAGGAGAGAAACAGAGGCGGTTATGGTGCCCCACATGGTCATGGTTCCTCAGAGGGTCAAACAGCTTGCCCCTCTGCCCTGATCTTTCTCTTTTGGCCACGAGAAATGGAAATCCCCCTGAGCTGACTGCAGCCAAAGATAAGAGTGAGGCTGGGCCCTGGGTGGGCCTGATCCAGGCTGCAAGGGCTGTCAGGGACCCAGGCTCTGTCCTCCTCACATCTATCTGGGGCCCAGGGTCACTGAGCATTCAGGCTGTACTCCCTCAAGACCAGTGTGCTATGCTTGTCCACGGACATGGCCGCCCCGCAAATCCCAAACATCTGTCCTTAGTTCCAGGCACCAGAAGACACCAAAGCACTCTCTGCATCCCAGAAGGATGCTCTCTCTGGCATCTCACTGGTCAGGCCTGGTCAGTTGTTCATAGTTGAGCTAAATCAGTTGTGGCCAAGAGTCAGGCTTATGGATGAATGCAACCTGGGAGGGGCAGTCTTCAGAGAAGGGGGGTTGACATGGGCTAAACAGACTGTAACGTGTATTTCTTATAATTTAATGGGATTTTGCTACCACCCTTATTAAAACTATTTGGGGAATATTTTGCCTACTTAATTAAAAATGAGGGCAGTTTTGGTCTTGCAGTTGTGCTTTTCACAGTTCTTTTGCACTTATTATTTCAGCATGTCCAGAAAAGAACATAATGCTGAAAGGCAGCAGTAAAATATTGATCCTATTTCCGGATGGTCAGACCGAGGTAGAGTTTATTCTCCAAGCTTTAATTAGGAACAGTCTCTTGGTTCTCAACCACTTGGAACATTTTCTCTGGGTATTTGTGGGCATTTATCTTTGAGGCCACCCTGCTTTCGGTGACTTTGTGGACCAAGAAATATCTCAACTAGGACCAGGTCTCCTGGGGCAGAGGGCTTTGTTCTGCTTAGCATCCTTCTCGGGGAGTTCTCAACTCTTCACAGTGACGTCACCCAACTTTCTATGCCCCCCTCATCTGTAAAAATGAAGATAAACGATAACACCCACTACGTAGGTTTCTTCTCAGTATTACGTGAGATTAATACATACAAAGCACTGAGCCCAACATTTGACACGTAGGAAGCCCTCATGAGTGTTAGCTAATAACCATAACGGTGACCAACAGCATCAAGGCCAAATGGTAAATATTCAAATAAGAGTATTTCTGTTACTGAGAAATATTTAAGCCCAGTTGAGTGATTTCAATCACTATGCAATTGGAATGTTTTGCTTTCCTCACCAGGTCTAGGATGGGAAGTTAGAATCTGGAAGCTTTGTGTTTGCTCGTAGAATATTTGCCTGGGTTTGGAGTGGGGCCGGCTGCTCCAGGGAGACAGGAAAGCTTGGTGACACTCTCGTGAGCTCATCAGTCAGTGTTCCCTTGGACGCGGTTCTCAAGCTTCAGTGCATATCAGAGTTACTAGGGTAACTTGATACCGTGAAGATTCCTGGACTTCACCCAGAGATTCTGATTCTGTATAGGGGACCATCACCCACAGTTTTAGCAGGAATCCAGAGTGAATCTGATGCTATTGGTCTGGGGACCAATGAGAGGTGTGGCCATCAGCCAGGAAATTGACTTTACTTTCACTTAATTCTTCTTCTTCCTCCTCTTCCTTCCCTTCCCACTCCACTTCCCTTTCTCCTCCTTTCTTTTGTCCTTCATTTAGGAACTTATTTTGGTGACTCATTCGACAGGTTGTTTTCAGGGTAATTCTCTACAAGCTGCCTCTTTCACAGTTTGGCAGTTAGAATGCCAGAAAGGACTCCATAAGCTACAATCTATATTTGATAGAGTAGAAGCAAGAATTTATAAGGGAATTCCTCACGTCCACTGCAGGGGCCGGGGGTTTGATCCCTGCATGCCGCAAGGCACGGCCAAAAAAAAAAAAAAAGAATTTATCCCAGTTCAACATTCAACCAGCATTTATTGCACGCTTACTCTGTGCCTGACATTGTTCTCTTTATTTATAGCAGTAAATAAGCCAGACCAGGGTCCAGTGGTGTGCTGCAACTGGCCTGCACTGGCTTGTGAAAACTGATTGTTAAATTTTCAGGAAATTACTTTGCAAGCTAGTTGATGTCACGTTGTAGCTTGAAATTAGCACGGTGGTGGTTTTTATCCCATGGCCACAGGCAAATGCTACCATCAGGACTGTTTCTGGAAAGCCTGTTAAACATTTCGCAGCACACCACCACAAGATTCCTGCTCTCAAGAGGCTTACTTTCAAGTTGGGTACTTTACAAATATGCACAAAATTAAGATGATTCAAATTAATTATTTGCGTATCTTAATTATTTGCATATCTGTAAAGCACTCAACTTGAAAGTATGTTGAGAGGCAACGATAATGAGTGAAAGGGATGACAGGCCTTCCCCCCGCCCCGCCCCCCCCCCCCCCCCCCCCGCCTCTTTTGGCTCAAAATTCCTTTACTGAAAGATAAATTGAATTAAAATCCATACATTCCATGAGGGACAGGCCTTTTTAAAAGACAAGGCTTCATATAGCCAATATTTTAGAGTCACTATAAGTGGAGAGTAGCCTTTAAAAATTGTGAATCACTGTATTGTACACCTGTCTGTAACTTATGTAATAAAGTACATCAACTGTACTTCAATTTAAAAAAATTATAAAAAGAGGCAAGGCCTCTCTGGGTAGGTGACTTTGGAGTTGAGACCTGAAGTATAAGAAGCTGACAGCTTGTAAAGGGTAACAGTATTTCAGGTGGGATGAAATCTGGTGCAAAGTCCTGGGGATGGGAAGAGCTTGGTGTGTTCTCTGAATAGAAGATCGCTGTGATGAGCAGAGTGCAGAGAAGTACAGGGAGAGAGTGTGCCTTGCAGGCATACTTTGGATTTTTTTTTCTTAGGAGGAGTGGGAAGTAATTGAAGGGTTTTACACAGTGTCATGATCAGTTTTGCAATTTGCAAAGAGCGCTGTGGTTGCTGAAGAGTGAACTGGCAGGGGATTGGGAGAGGGCAAGGGGGGAACAAGCTTATCATAAGACTCTAATTTCACATCGCCATGTGCTCAAATGAAAAGGGAGATTTCAGAATTCTGGAAAACCATTTCTCTTATAGAGGGAAGTACTACATAAAAAATTTTAATTTCTGCCCAGGAAAAAAAAAATACTAGACAAGGATGAAAGACAAACCTTTACTTTTCAAGGGTTTCAAAAAACCCTAATTGAATTGTCACAGCTGAACAATGATTTTGTTGTCCTGTTGAATGCCTGACCTTCCTCAGAAGCATGGAAACAATGAATCAACGCATAAGATGATACACAGAACTTCACCAGTTAATGGGAATAAAAAATCTATCCATTTCATAGTTTCATTAGTGATTTCTAGTAAGCAGTAAACTTACTGAGAAACTATGTTGTCCAAGATAAAGTCAGACACTAGTTAAAGTGGTAGGGACGGATTTTGATTAGTAATTATTGCAGTAGGGAAAAAGAGTCCAGTGTGAACTGAATTCAACTTTGATTTGTACAGAGGTGACTGGGCTTTTTAAAGGGAGAAGAGGGAATAGGACAAGGAAGGTCTCAATAGACAAAGGGAAGGGAGAATCGGCAAAAAGTGGTAAGAGGGGTTGGTCCACGTGAAACCCAGACAGGAGCCCTATCTCCAGGTATCGATCGGAACAAACAGTAAATTTTTTGGAAGCCTTGAGTATGTTCAGGTAGGCACTTTTAAGAGAGCTAGGGTCATCCGAGGGGTGTGGCTTTGAGCTGTTAGAAACTGTTAGTCTTTGTTCAAATCTTTATATACCAAGATTGAGGCTTAGGTGAGAAGCAGCTTAGAAAAGCCTGGCTAGGGTTTGGTCAAGGAGAAAGTTTTTCTCAATGTCAGGTGTGGTTCATAAATACATTTGTGTTTATTGTATTTTCAGTGATTTAAGAGATTTCCAAAGGCAATTTTGACCACGTGATTTTTTCTTCTTCCACACTGAAAACACAAAAATTAAAACTTAGAAATAAAATTTTACTACCCTAATATTTTACTGGAGATAACAAATATAAATATTTTAATGAAGCCCTTGCAATATATCTAAGCATATGTGCGTATACATATGCATATACATTTTACTCAAATATGATCATAGTTATATACTTTTTATTTTTTTAATAGATTTAAAATACTTTATTGGAATTCAATTGTTAGCATGATATTTATGGTAACATTATTCATAGGGTGATTCTTTCCACTTTAATGAGATCTATCTTTATTTTTAAATTTTACTGAAGTATAGTTGATTTACAATGTTGTGTTAGTTTCAGGTGTACAGCAAAGTGATTCAGTTATACATATACTCATTCTTTTCCAGATTCTTTTCCCATATAGGTTGTTATAGAATCCTGAGTAGATTTCCCTGTGCTATACAGTAGGTCCTTATTGGTTATCTATTTTATATATGGTAGTGTGTTTATGTTAATCCCAAGCTCCTAATTTATCCCTTCCCCGTTTCCCCTTTGGTAACCATAAGTTTGTTTTCAAAATCTGTGAGTCTGTTTTGTAAATAACTTAATTTGTATCATTTTTAAAAATTAGAGTCCAGGGCTTCCCTGGTGGCGCAGTGGTTGAGAGTCCGCCTGCCGATGCAGGGGACACGGGTTCGTGCCCCGGTCTGGGAGGATCCCACATGCCGCGGAGCGGCTGGGCCCGTGAGCCATGGCCACTGAGCCTGCGCGTCCGGAGCCTGTGCTCTGCAACGGGAGAGGCCACAGCAGTGGGAGGCCCGCACACCGCAAAAAAAAAAAAAAAAATTAGAGTCCACATATGAGATATCATATGATATTTGTCATTCTGTGTCTGAATTACTTCACTTAGTATGATAATCGCTAGGTCCATCCATGTTGCTGCAAATGGCATTATTTTGTTCTCTTTTATGGCTGAGTAATATTCCATTGTATATATGTACCACATCTTCTTTATCCATTCCTCTGCCTGTGGACATTTAGGTTGCTTTTATGTCTTGGCCATTGTAAAAAGTGCTGCAATGGACATTGGGGTGCAAGTATCTTTTCCTTTTTAAAAAATTAATTAATTGATTTTTGGCTGAGTTGTGTCTTTGTTGCTGCGCGCGGGCTTTCTCCAGTTGCAGCGAGTGAGGGCTACTCTTTGTTGCGGTGGCAGGCTTCTCATTGTGGTGGCTTCTCTTGTGGCAGAGCATGAGCTCTAGGTGTCCAGGCTTCAGTAGTTGTGGCTTGTGGGCTCTAGAGCGTAGGCTCAGTAGTTGTGGTGCACGGGTTTAGTTGCCCCGCGGCATGTGGGATCTTCCCGGGCCAGGGCTCAAACCCGTGTCCCCTGCATTGGCAGGCGGATTCTTAACCACTGCGCCACCAGGGAAGCCTCAGGGGTGCATGTATCTTTTTGAATTATGGTCTGGATACATGCCCAGGAGTGGGATTGCTGGATCATATGGTAGTTCTATTTTTCATTTTTAATGAACCTCCATACTGTTCTCCATAGTGGTTATACCAATTTATTTATTTTTATTTTTTTAATTGAAGTATAGTTGATTTACAGTGTTGTGTTAATTACTGCTGTACAGCAAGTGACTCAGTTATACATATGTGTACATTCTTTGCCATTATGGTTTATCACAGGATATTGAATATAGTTCCCTGTGCTATACAGTAGGACCTCATTGTTTATCCATTCTATATGTACAAGTTTGCAGCTGCTAATCCCAAACTCCCAATCCATCCCTCTCCCACCCCCTCCCTCTAGGCAACCACCAGTCTGTTTTCTATGTCCCTGATTCTGTTTCTGTTTCATAGATAGGTTCATTTGTGTCATATTTTAGATTCCACATATAAGTGATATCATATGATATTTGTCTTTCTCTTTCTGACTTACTTCACTTAGTATGATAATCTCTAGTTCCATCCATGTTGCTGCAAATGGCATCACTTCATTCTTTTTTATGGCTGAGTAATATTCCGTTGTATATATGTACCACATCTTCTTTATCCATTCATCTGTTGATGGTCATTTAGGTTGTTTCCATGTCTTGCCTATTGTGAACAGTGCTGCTATGAACATAGGGGTGAATGTATCTTTTTGAATTATAGTTTTGCCTTGATATATGCCTGGGAGTGAGATTGCTAGATTATATGGTAATTCTATTTTTAGTTTATTGAGGAACCTCCATACTGTTTTCCACAGTGGCTGCACCAATTTACATTCCCACCAACAGTGCAGGAGTGTTCCCTTTTTCTCCACACCTCCTCGATCATTTATTGTTTGTAGACTTTTTGATGATGGCCATTCTGACCAGTATGAGGTGATGCCTCACTGTAGTTTTGATTTGCATCTTTCTAATAATTAGTGATGTTGAGCATCTTTTCATGTGCTTTTTGGCCATCTGGCCGTCTTCTTTTTTTTTTTTTTTTTTTTGTGGTATGTGGGCCTCTCACTGTTGTGGCCTCTCCCGTTGCGGAGCACAGGCTCCGGATGCACAGGCTCAGCGGCCATGGCTCACGGGCCCAGCCGCTCCGCGGCATGTGGGATCTTCCCGGACCGGGGCACGAACCCATGTCCCCTGCATCGGCAGGCGGACTCTCAACCACTGCGCCACCAGGGAAGCTCCTGGCTGTCTTCTTTGGAGAAATTTCTATTTAAATCTTCTGCCTGGGACTTCCCTGGTGGTCCAGTGGTTAGGACTCTGCATTTCCAGCGCGGGGGGCACGGGTTCAATCCCGGGTTGGGGAACTAAGATCCTGTGTGCAGTGCAGTGCGGCACCTCCACCCCCACTAGATCTGCTGCCCATTTTTCGATTGAGTTGTTTGTTTTCTTGACGTAGAGCTGCATGAGCTATTTGTATGTTTTGGAGATTAATCCCTTGTTGGTTGCTTTGTTGGCACATTATTTCCTCCCATTCTGTGGGTTGTCTTTTTGTTTCTGGTTTCCTTTGCTGTGCAAAAGCTTTTAAGTTTAATTAGGTCCCATTTGTTTATTTTCGTTTTTATTTCATTACTTTAGGAGGTGGATCAAAAAAGTTATTGCTGCGATTTATGTCAAAGAGTGTTCTGCCTATGTTTTCATCTAAGAGGTTTATAGTGTCCGCCCTTACATTTAGGTCTTTGATCCATTTTGAGTCTATTTTTGCATATGGTGTTAGAGAATGTTCTTTTTTTTCTTTTTTAAATTATTTATTTATTTTAACATCTTTATTGGAGTATAATTGCTTTACAATGGTCTGTTAGTTTCTGCTTTATAACAAAGTGAATCAGCTATACATATACATATATCCCCATATCTCTTCCCTCTTGCATCTCCTACCTTCCCACCCTCCTTTTTAAATTTAAAAAAATTTTTAATTTTTGGCTGCATTGGGTCTTCATTGCCGTGTGAGCTTTCTCTAGTTGTGGCAAAGGGGGTCTACTCTTCATTGTGAGCAAGGGCTCTAGGTGCATGGGCTTCAGTAGTTGTGGCTCAAGGGCTCTAGACTCAGGCTTAGTAGTTGTGGTGCATGGGCTTAGTTGCTCTGCCTCATGTGGGATCTTTCCAGACCAGGGCTCGAACCCATTACCCCTTGCATTGGCAGGCAGATTCTCAACCACTGTGCCACCAGGGAAGTCCCATTAGAGAATGTTCTAATTTCATTCTCTTACATGTAGCTGTCCCGTTTTCCCAGCACCACTTATTGAAGAGACTGTCTTTTCTCCATTGTATATTCTTGCCTCCTTTGTCATAGATTAATTGACCATAGGTGCATGGGTTTATTACTGGGCTTTCTATCCTGTTCCACTGATTTATATTTCTGTTTTTGTGCCAGTACCATACTTTTTTGATGACTGTCGCTTTGTAGTATAGTCTGAAGTCAGGAAGCCTGATTCCTCCAGCTCTGTTTTTCTTTCTCAAGATTGCTTTGGCTGTTTGGGATCTTTTGTGTTTCCATACAAATTTACAATTCCTTTGTTCTTGTTCTGTGAAAATGCCATTGGTAATTTGATAGGGATTGCATTGAATCTGTAGATTGCCTTAGGTAGTATAGCCATTTGACAATATTAATTTTTCCAACCCAAGAACATGGTATATCTTTCTATCTGTGTCATCTTTGATCTCTTTCATCAGAGTCCTATAGTTTTCAGAGTACAGGTATTTTGCCTCCTTAGGTAGGTTTATTCCTAGGTATTTTATTATTTTTGATGCAGTGGTAAATGGGATTATTTCCTTAATTTCTCTTTCTGCTCTTTCATTATTAGTGTATACAAATGCAGGAGATTTCTGTGTATTAATTTTGTTTTTTTGCTGTTTTATTTATATTTATTTTTGGCTGTGTTGGGTCTTTGTTTCTGTGCGAGGGCTTTCTCTAGTTGCGGCGAGTGGGGGCCACTCTTCATCATGGTGTGCGGGCCTCTCACTGTTGTGGTCTCTCTTGTTGCGGAGCACAGGCTTCAGACACGCAGGCTCAGTAGTTGTGGCTCATGGGCCCAGTCGCTCCGCAGCATGTGGGATCTTCCCAGACCAGGGCTCGAACCCGTGTCCCCTGCATTCGCAGGCAGATTCTCAACCACTGCGCCACCAGGGACGCCCTGTGTATTAATTTTGTATCTTGCAACTTTACCAAATTCATTTATGAGCTCTAGTAGTTTTCTGGTAGCATCTTTAGGATTTTCTATATATAGTATCATGTCATCTGCAAACAACGACAGTTTTACTTCTTTTCCAATTTGGATTCCTTTTATTTCTTTTTTATTCTCTGATTGCTGGGGCTAGGACTTCCAAAACTATGTTGAATAAAAGTGGTGAGAGTGGACATCCTTGTCTTGTTCCAGATATTAGAGGGAATGCTTTCAGTTTTTCACTGTTGAGAATGATGTTAGCTGTGGGTTTGTCATATATGGCCTTTAGTGTGTTAAGGTAAGTTCCCTCTATGCTCACTTTCTGGAGAGTTTTTTTTTTTTTTTTTATCATAAATGGGTGTTGAATAAAAACTATGGTCATCTTAATAGATGCAGAAAAAGCTTTTGACAAAATTCTTCAGTTTGTTAATGTGGTGTATCACACTGATTGATTTGTGGATATTGAAGAATGCTTGCATCTCTGGGATAAATTCTACTTGATCATGGTGTATGATGCTTTTAATGTATTTTTGGATTTAGTTTGCTAGTATTTTGTTGAGTATCTTTGCATCTATATTCATCAGTGATATTCGTCTGTAATTTTCTTTTTCTGTAGTATCTTTGTTTGGTTTTGGTATCAGGGTGATGGTGGCCTCATAGAATGAGTTTGGGAGTGTTGCTCCCTTTGGAATTTTTTGAAGAGTTTCAGAAGGATGGGTGTGAGCTCTTCTCTAAATGTTGGATAGAATTCACCTATGAAGCCATCTGGTCCTGGACTTTTGTTTGTTGGAAGTTCTTAAATGACAGTTTCAATTTCACTACTTGTGATTGATCTGTTCATATTTTCTATTTCTTCCTGGTTCAGTCTTCAACGTTCTACATTTCTAAGAACTTATCCATTTCTTCTAGGTTGTCCATTTTATTGGCATACAGTTGCTTGCTGTAGTCTCTTATGATCCTTTGTATTTCTGTGGTGTCAGTTGTAACTTCTGTTTCATTTCTAATTTTATTGATTTGAGTCCTCTCCCTGTCTTTCTTGATGAGTGTGGCTAAAAGTTTATCAATTTTGTTTTTCTTTTCAAAGGACCAGCCTTTATTATTTATTTATTTTTAAAATTTTCTGTATGTATTTAATCTCCAGTCTCGTTCAACTGCTACACAGTCTTTGTCACACATTTAACAGATATTTATTGAGTTTCTACTATGTACCAGACTATGGTGCTAGAAGAATTCAGATACATTGATTTGATTGATTGGATTTCAAAAGGCTTAGAGTACAGTGGGCATCCAAAGGTTTGATATACATAAAACTTCTTAATCAGGCACCATCATTCTACAATTTTTTCTCAGTTTCTAAATTTGGAGTCTTTTTAATACTTGGGGAATGACCTAATTAACCAATAGCACTATGATGCTGAAAGCACTTACATTATAAAAAATATACATGATTATTCTGTAATTTATTATAAGGCAAATATGCAGGGCATTTGCTTAATTATTATTTTAATAGAGTACTTTGTCCATTTAGGGAGTTAAATTTAAAGTATCATGATAAAATCATAATAATTATGACATTTAGGTAACCTCACCTAAACCTATAACTTCAAATAAAATCAGTGACTCCCAAATGTGTATTTTTGGCCAACAGCTTGCTTTTGAGTTTCAGAAACTTGAAACCAATGCCCTGCTATACATTTCTACCTAAGTATCCCTCAAGTACTTCAAATTCAAAAGGTTCATATATAAACACAATATTTTCTCTTACAGAGCTGCTTTACCCTCAGTATGTTTTAGATTAGTTATTCATCCCAGTCCCAAGCGTTAACCTAATCCCCTGCTTCATATTTTTTTCACACACACACACTGTATTTTATTTTTACAAGAGATAAATAAACTGACACCAAGCATTGTAAATGGATGACCACAACAAAAGCAACAGTGATTGCAATTACCAAACACAAAACACACTCATACTATGTCATAATATTGACATTCAGTCCAGTAATCCTCCACTGTAACAGCTCCTTTACTTTGCAGTGAAAACTGATTTGTATATTTTTTGCCTCTGAGTCCTTGTGGGATTTTTTTTTTATTCAAACAGAAAGTCACAAAAATTATAATTCTCATCAGTTCATTCAGTCCCATGTATTAATTTTTTTATCTTTCTTTTGTTAGCACTTTTATGAATTCATTAGTTTTCCATTAGAGTTCTGAAAATGCTTATTCATTCAGTTCAGCAGTATAGTCAGTTACCAGAAACCTGTATTTGTCAGAGTCTTTTCCATGAATTCCTTGAAGATGAAACCCTTTTATAGGAACATTTTTGCAAAAGCATCAGAGTACACCCAGAACTGTCTGTAAATGACAAAAGACTTAAAAATGACCACGGTTAAAGATTTGATGAAAGTTCATAATATTGCAATTGACAAGGAAATTTAGTTATTTCTGAGATATACATTTTAAAGTAATAACTAGAATTATGACTTATAACATTATACCAGAACATATAAGATTTTTAGAAATTTCATGTAATGTCTGAAACATTTATATTAATATATTTCCATACAAATAACCCAAAGAAAGTTTAGTATTAGTTGTTTTTTTTGTTTCTTTTTTTATACTGTAGGTTCTTATTAGTCATCAATTTTATACACATCAGTGTATACATGTCAATCCCAATTGCCCAATTCAGCACACCACCATCCCCACCCCACCGCGGTTTTCCCCCCTTGGTGTCCATACGTTTGTTCTTTACATCTGTGTCTCAACTTCTGCCCTGCAAACCGGTTCATCTGTACCATTTTTCTAGGTTCCACATACATGTGTTAATATACGATATTTGTTTTTCTCTTTCTGACTTCACTCTGTATGACAGTCTTTAGATCCATCCATGTCTCAACAAATGACTCAATTTCGTTCCTTTTTATGGCCGAGTAATATTCCATTGTAAATATGTACCACATCTTCTTTATCCATTCGTCTGTCGATGGGCATTTAGGTTGCTTCCATTACCTGGCTATTGTAAATAGTGCTGCCATGAACACTGGGGTGCATGTGGCTTTTTGAATTATGGTTTTCTTTGGGTATATGCCCAGTAGTGGGATTGCTGGGTCATATGGTAATTCTATTTTTAGTTTTTTAAGGAACCTCCATACTGTTCTCCATAGTGGCTGTATCGATTTACATTCCCACCAACAGTGCAAGAGGGTTCCCTTTTCTCCACACCCTCTCCAGCATTTGTTGTTTGTAGATTTTCTGATGATGCCCATTCTAACTGGTGTGAGGTGATACCTCATTGTAGTTTTGATTTGCATTTCTCTAGTAATTAGTGATGTTGAGCAGCTTTTCATGTGCTTCTTGGCCATCTGTATGTCTTCTTTGGAGAAATGTCTATTTAGGTCTTCTGCCCATTTTTGGATTGGGTTGTTTGTTTCTTTAATATTGAGCTGCATGAGCTGTTTATTTTGGAGATTAATCCTTTGTCCATTTGCAAATATTTTCTCCCATTCTGAGGGTTGTCTTTTCGTCTTGTTTATGCTTTCCTTTGCTGTGCAAAAACTTTTAAGTTTCATTAGGTCCCATTTGTTTATTTTTGTTTTTATTTCCATTACTCTAGGAGGTGGATCAAAAAAGATCTTGCTGTGATTTATGTCAAAGAGTGTTCTTCCTATGTTTTCTTCCAAGAGTTTTATAGTGTCCGGTCTTACATTTAGGTCTCGAATCCATTTTGAGTTTATTCCTGTGTATGGTGTTAGGGAGTGTTCTAATTTCATTCTTTTACATGTAGCTGTCCAGTTTTCCCAGCACGACTTATTGAAGAGACTGTCTTTTCTCCATTGTATATCTTTGCCTCCTTTGTCATAGATTAGTTGACTATAGGTGCATGGGTTTATCTCTGGACTTTCTGTCTTGTTCCATTGATGTATGTTTCTGTTTTTGTTCCAGTACCATATTGTCTTGATTCCTGTAGCTTTGTATACAAAGCTTTGTATACTATACAGTATAGTCTGAAGTCAGGGAGTCTGATTCCTCCAGCTCCGTTTTTTTCCTTCAAGGCTGCTTTGGCTATTCGGGGTCTTTTGTGTCTGCATACAAATTTTAAGATGATTTGTTCCAGTTCCGTAAAAATGCCATTGGTAATTTGCATTGAATCTGTAGATTGCTTTGGGTAGTATAGTCATTTTCACAATATTGATTCTTCCAATCCAACAACATGGTATACATCTCCATCTGTTTGTGTCATCTTTAATTTCTTTCATCAGTGTCTTATAGTTTTCTGTGTACAGGTCTTTTGTCTCCCTAGGTTGCTTTATTCCTAGGTATTTTTTTTTTTTTGCATTGGTAAATGGGAGTGTTTCCTTAATTTCTCTTTCAGATTTTTCATCATTAGTGTATAGGAATGCAAGAGATTTCTGTGCATTAATTTTGTATCCTGCAACTTTACCAAATTCATTGATTAGCTCTAGTAGTTTTCTGGTGGCATTTTTAGGATTCTCTATGTATAGTATCATGTCATCTGCAAAAAGTGTCAGTTTTACTTTTTCTTTTCCAATTTGGATTCCTTTTATTTCTTCTCTGATTGCCGTAGCTAGGACTTCCAAAACTATGTTGAACAATGGTGAGAGTGGACATCCTTGTCTCATTCCTGATCTTAGAGGAAATGCTTTCAGTTTTTCACCATTGAGAATATTTGCTGTGGGTTTGTCGTATATGGGCTTTATTATGTTGAGGTAGGTTCCCTCTATGCCCACTTTCTGGAGAGTTTTTATCATAAATGGGTGTTGAATTTTGTCAAAAGCTTTTTCTGCATCTATTGAGATGATCATATGGTTTTTCTTCTTCCATTTGTTAATATGGTGTATCACATTGATTGATTTGCATATATTGAAGAATCCTTGCATCCCTGGGATAAATCCCACTTGATCATGGTGTATGATCCTTTTAATGTGCTGTTGGATTCTGTTTGCTAGTATTTTGTTGAGGATTTTTGCATCTATATTCATCAGTGATATTGGTCTGTAATTTTCTTTTTTTGTGGTATCTTTGTTTGGTTTTGGAATAAGGGTGATGGTGGCCTCATAGTATGAGTTTGGGAGTGTTCCTTCCTCTGCAGTTTTTTGGAAGAGTTTGAGAAGGATGGGTGTTAGCTCTTCTCTAAATGTTTGATAGAATTCACCAGTGAAGCCATCTGGTCCTGGACTTTTGTTTGTTGGAAGATTTTTAATCACAGTTTCAATTTCCTTACTTGTGATTGGTCTGTTCCTATTTTCTATTTCTTCCTGGTTCAGTCTTAGAAGGTTATACCTTTCTACGAATTTGTCCATTTCTTCCAGGTTGTCCATTTTATTGGCATGGAGTTGCTTGTAGTAGTCTCTTAGGATGCTTTGTGTTTCTGCAGTGTCTGTTGTTACTTCTCCTTTTTCATTTCTAATTTTATTGATTTGAGTCCTCTCCCTCTTTTCCTTGATGAGTCTGGCTAATGGTTTATCAATTTTGTTTATCTTCTCAAAGAACCATCTTTTAGTTTTATTGATCTTTGCTATTGTTTTCTTTGTTTCGATTTCATTTATTTCTGCTCTGATCTTTATGATTTCTTTCCTTCTACTAGCTTTGGGTTTTGTTTGTTCTTCTTTCTCTAGTTCCTTTAGCTGTACGGTTAGATTGTTTATTGGAGGTTTTTCTTGTTTCTTGAGGTAGGCTTGTATTGCTATAAACTTCCCTCTTAGAACTGCTTTTGCTGCATCCCATAGGTTTTGGATCATCGTGTTTTCGTTGTCATTTGTCTCTAGGTATTTTCTGATTTCCTCTTTGATTTCTTCAATGATCTGTTGGTTATTTAGTAGCGTATGGTTTAGCCTCCATGTGCTAGTGTTTTTCCATTTTTTTCCCGTAATTGATTTCTAATCTCATAGCATTGTGGTCAGAAAAGATGCTTGATATTATTTCAATTTTCTTAAATTTACTGAGGCTTGATTTTTGAACCAAGATGTGATCTATCCTGGAGAATGTTCCATGCACACTTGAGAAGAAAGTGTAATCTGCTGTTTTTGGATGGAATGCCCTATAAATATCAATTAAATCTATCTAGAACCAGCTTTTAGTTTCATTGATCTTTTCTATTGTGTTCTTCATCTCTATTTCATTTATTTCTGCTCTGATCTTTATGATTTCTTTCCCTTTACTAACTTTGGGTTTAGTTTATTCTTTTTTCTCTGGTTGTTTTAGGTGTAAGCCTAGGTATTTTATTTGAGCTTTTTCTTGTTTCCTAAGGTAAGATTGCATTGCTATAAACTTCCCTCTTAGTACTGCTTTTGCTGTGTCCCGTAGGTTTTAGATCATCATGTTTTCATTGTCATTTGGCTCTAGGTATTGTTTGATTTCCTCTTTGATTTCTTCAGTGATCCTTTGGTTGTTTAGTAACATATTGTTTAGCCTCCATGTGTTTGTGTTTTTTACAGTTTTTTTTTTCCTGTAATTGATTTCTCATCTCATAGCACTGGGGTAAGAAGAGATGCTTGCTGTGATTTCTATTTTCTTAAATTTACTGAGGCTTGATTTGTGTCCCAAGATGTGATCTATCCTGAAGAATGTTCCATGTGCACTTGAGAAAAAAGTGTATTCTGCTGTTTTTGGATGGAATCTTCTATAAATATCAATTAAGTGCATCTGGTCTAATGTGTCATTTAAGGTCTGTGTTTCCTTATTGATTTTCTGTCTGGATGATCTATCCATTGATGGAAGTGGGGTGTTAAAGTCTCCCACTATTATTGTATTACTGTTGATTTCTCCTTTTCCGGCTGTTAGCATTTGCCGACCCCTGCCTTCTTAGGAGATCCTCCAAGACCTGCAGGTAGGTCCAGCCCAGGATCCTATGGAGTTACTGCTTTGTGTTGGGTCCCACTGTATTTGAACCCTTGTGAGTGCTCTCCAAGAGTGCAGTCTCTGTTTGCCCCAGTCCTGTGAAGCTCCTGTACTCAAGCCCCACTGGCCTTCAAAGCCAACTGCTCTGGGTGGGTTCCTCCTCCCAATGCCAGACCCTCAGGCTAGGGAGCCTGACATGGGGCTCAGAACTCTCTTGTGGGAAAATCTTTGTGATATAATTATTTTCCAGTTTGTGAGTTGCCCACCCAATGGGTATGGGATTTGATTATGTCATGAAAGCACCCCTCCTGTGGTCTTGTTGTGAATTTTTTTTGTCTTTGAATGTACAATATCTTTTGTTGGTGGGTTCCAGTCTTTTCTGTTGATTGCTGTTCAGTAGTTAGTTGTGATTTTGGTGCTTTCAGGAGAGGAGGTGAGCTCAGGTCCTTCTACTCCACCATCTTGTCCAGAATCAAGGGGCTGCTTTTAGTTTGGATGCTTGCTGCCTCTTTCATCAGTGTGTGCCTGCCGTTATCCACTTGATATGGGGTGTGCAGGTGTGGTGGCTCTTGTGCAGTCCTAGGATGGTGGGGGAAGCACTTGGCGCCTGCTTGAAGGTCTCATAGTGGCAGCTGTGGCCAGTGCACTCCCGGGACAGCAGGGGCAGGGCTTGGCCCCTGCTTGTGGATATCCTAGGGATGGCTGTGGTCTGTACACTCCCGGGATGGGAGGGCAGTGCTTGGCACCTGCTCACATGTCTCATTGTGGCAGCTGCGGCCAGTGCACTTCTGGGACAGCAGGGGTAGGGCTTGGTGTCTGCTTGTGGGTTTCCTAGGGGTAGCTGCAGTCCGCACACTCCTGGGACGGGAGGGCGGTTCTTGGCACCTGCTCACAGGTCTTGTAGCAGTGGCGGTGACTTATGCCCTGCTCCTGTTGGCAGTGTCCTGTTGCTTGAGAATGCTTGTAGGGAAAGAACCTCTTATGGTGGTCCTGCCCCCTCTCCTTGTGCACCCCCCATTAATGGCAGCTTGCCTCTCTGGTGTGCCCAGGCTTCTTCTGTGTACACCCTTGGTTGCCACATTCCAGCCTCTTCAGGCTGTCTCTGCACAGCCAACCCCAGTCCTACCCCTGGGTCTGGCCTCTGAAGCCTGAGCTTCAGCCCCCAGCCCCCACCTGCAGCAACAGATGAGTGTCTCAGCCTGGGGAGTGCAAGATGGCAGTGCTGACCTTCTGTGCAAGTTACTTTCTGTTTTGCCTTCCACAAACCGGTTTCTGCGCTCTCCTCCAAGGCTCTGAAGCTCCCCTTCCATCCAGGCTGATCTCCCCCACTACTGAGGGGGCTTCCCAGGGTGTAGGAACCTTTCCTTCTTCACAGCTCCTTCCCTGGGGTGCAGGCCCCATCCCAATTCCTTTCTTTTTCCTTTTGTCCTACCTGGTTACATGGAGATTTCCTTGCCCTTCTGGGCAAGAAGTCTGAGGTCTTCTGCCGGTGTTCTGTGTTAATCCTCCTACTTGTAGATCAATTTTTAATGTTTTTGTGGAAGAAGGTGAACCCCATGTCCTACTCCTCCACCATCTTGATCCCATCCCCATATACTTTTTAAGTTGAGATACAACTGACATATAATGTTATATTAATTTCAGGTGTACAGCATAGTGATTCCATATATGTATATATTACAAAATGATCACAATAAGTCTAACATCCATCACCATACATACACATTTTTCTTTCCTTGTAATGAGAACTTTTAACATTTAACCTCTTAGCAACTTTCAAGTATATAATACAGTATTAACTAGTCACAATGCTGTACCATACATCCCCAGGACTTATTTATTTTACAACTGGAGATGTGTACGTTTTGATCCCCTTCACCCATTTCACCCCCACCCCTGCTGCTGGCAACCACCAATCTGTTCTCTGTACCTGTGACAGTGTTTGTTTTTAGATTCCACATAAGTGAGATAATACAGTATTTGTCTTCCTCTATCTGGCTTATTTCCCCGAGCATAATGCCCTTAAGGTCCATCCATGCTGTTGTAAGTGCCAGGATTTCCTTCTTTTTTATGGCTGAATAATATTCCACGGTATATATACATACCACATTTACTTTATCCATTCATCCACTGATGGACACTTAGGTTGTTTCCATGTTTTGGCTGTTGCAAATAATGCTGCAATGAACATGGGAGTGCAGATAACTCTTCAAGCTAGTATTTTTGGTTCTTTTGGATAATTACCCAGAACTGGAATAGCTGGATCATATGGTAGTTCTATTTTTAATTTTTTGAGGAACTGCCCTACTGTTTTCCATATTGGCTGCACCAATTTATATTCCCACCATTGGTGAATGTGGGGTCTTAAAGTTCAAAAGAGTTCCCTTTTCTCCACATCCTTACCAACTCTTGTGATCGCTTGCCTTTTTGATAATAGCTATTCTAACAGGTGTGAGGTGATATCTCACTGTGGTTTTAATTTTCATTTCCCTGATGATTAGTAATGTTGAGTAGATTTTCACATACCTGTTGGCCATCTGTATGTCATCTTTGGAAAATTGTCTCTTCATGCCCTCTGCCCATTTTTACATTGAATGGTTTTCTTGTTATTGAGTTGTATGAGTTTTTCTATATTTTGGATATTATTCATTCATTCATTGGTGAATGTGGGGTATTAAAATCCCCTACTATTACTGTATTGACATCTGTTTCTCCCTTTAGATCTGTTAATATTTGCTTTGTATATTTAGGTGCTCCTGTATGGGGTGCATAAGTATTTACAAATGTTATATATTCTTGTTGGAGTGACCCTTTTATTATTATGTAATGACCTTCTTTGTCACTTGAAGTCTATTTTGTCTGATAAAAGTATAGCTACCCTAGCTTTCTTTTTGGTTTCCATTTGCATGGAGTATCTTTTATCATCCTTTCAGTTTCAGTCTGTGTGCGTCCTTACATCTGAAGTGAATCTCTTGTAGGCAACATATAGATGGGTCTTGTTATTTTTTGAAAAATCCATTGTCACTCTGTCTTTTGATTGGAGAATTTAGTCCTTTTACATTTAAAGTAAGTATTGATAGATATATACTTATTGCCATTTCTCTGTTTTCTGTCTTTGTTCCTAGGTTCATTTCTTTTTGTCTTACTCTCCCTTTCTGATTTGACAATTTTCTGTCATGCTATGCTTGGATTCCTTTCTTTTTCTCTTTTGTGTATCTGCTCTAGGTTTTTGCTTTGTGGCTACCATGAGACTTACGTAAGACATTTTAGAGATACAGCTGTTGATTTGATAGCAGCTCCAGTTCAAATGCTTTCTAAAGCTCTACATTTTTACTCCCCACGCACACTTTGTTTTTGATATCACAATTTACATATTTTTATCCTGTGTATCCATTAACACGTTATTGTAGTTAGAGTTATTTTTACTACTTTTGGAGTGGGCAGAGGAAGAGCAGGAAGATGGTACCAGGCAGTCTTCTGGTCTCTGGAGAGGATTATAGTTGGTCCCTAGATGTGTGTTTAATTAGAAGCCTGCCACTCAGGTTGCAGCTGTGAAGATAAGCTTACAGGCCTCTTTCCCAGAAAGAAGGTGTTTCAGTCTGCTGGCTCTCTGCTGCTGTGCCCTGGGGTGTAGGTAGTTAAGAACTCTTTCTCTGTTACTTTCTTGTGGGACCCGTAAACATAAACCTTGCTGGCCACCAGAGCCAGGCGATCAAGGGGTGTTCCCTGGGCAGTAGCCACAAAAATTGGGACACCATACATGTACACAAGCTCCTTTTGGGGAGATAGCAGAGATCTGGAGCAAGGCAGAGAGACAGCACAAAGATGGCACCTGCCAGCCTTCATCTTTGCAGAGTATTTCAGTAGGCTCCTGGATATATGTTAAAGCAGATGCCTGCCCCACAAGGTGATGGTTTAAAATAAGCAAATAAGCCTCTTTCACAGAAAGACTGGATGTGTTCCAGTGGGCTGACTGCACTGGTCCCCAGGTGGGTAGCCAGGCTCCCTGGGAGCGCTCTAAGGAAAATGCTCAGTTTGCTACAGCCTTGTCTTACAGTGGATGCAAGCCCTCTTGGCTTTCAAAACTAGATGTTTTGCGGGTTCATCTGTCAGGTGCAGGTCTTAAAAGTTGTGGTGCCAGATGTGGGGTTGGAACACGTCACTCCTCATGGAGAAGCTCAAGGTTGTGAGTTCCCCTCTTTTTGTGTGTCACTGAACCGGGGGCGGGTTCATGGTAAGATTGTGTCTCAGCCTCTTCCACCCATTTTGATGTGGGATTTTCTTCTTTGCCTGATGTGAAGGAGTCACTCAGCTAGTTTTGGGGTTTCTTTCAGAGGATATTATTTTGTATGTAGCTGTAGATTCAGTGTGTCCATGAGAGGAGGTGGGTTCATCTTGAACCCAAACCTTCATGGACTTTTTTTTTTTTTTTTGCGGTACGCGGGCCTCTCACTGTTGTGGCTTCTCCCGTTGCGTAGCACAGGCTCCGGAGGCGCAGGCTCAGCGGCCATGGCTCACGGGCCTAGCTGCTCCGCGGCATGTGGGATCTTCCCGGACCGGGGCACGAACCCGTGTCCCCTGCATCGGCAGGTGGACTCTCAACCACTGTGCCACCAGGGAAGCCCTCATGGACTTTTTATAGCCTGCTTTTGGCATGCAACAATATGTTACATTTTTCATGTTGATAAAAATAAAAGTCAAGCCCTTTTTCATGCTGAAAAATGTCATATGTGTACTCCAAAAATTACTTTCAAGAACTTTGTCAGTTCTGTATTGTTAAATGTCTAGACTATTTGATATTTGTCTATTATAAACAAGTTATAAGCACTCTTGTGCTTACATTTTTATCCAACTATACAATTATCTCTTTAGGATAATTCCTAGAAATTGGATTGGTAGGTCAGGGGGTCTGCTTATTTTCCATTTTGATACATTGTGCTAAAATTCTCTTTGGGAAGCCTGTACCAGTGTGTTAGGCCTTGCTGCTTCACATACTGGCCAACTAGTTTTGTCTATTTCATCTTTGCCAATATTACTGGCAGTAAATGATATCTTTGATATTGTAATTCACGTTTCTTCGATTAGGAATGAAACTGAACGTTCTTTTCATATTTTAATTGGCTATCTTTTTTAGCTTGTTCACTCAGGTCCTTGTCCATTTTTCAATTTGGTCTTTAATACATTGATTTGTAAGAGTCCTTCATATATATAAAGGATTTTAATCATTTTCCTGACATACTACAAATGTTCCTCCCAACTTTCTGTTTGTCTTTCCTTCTTGTTTATGGTCCTCTTTCTCTGTACAGAAACTTAAGGTTCATAGACACTCAAATATATCAATGTTCATGATTAGAATTCTGAGAATACACATCTCTTTTCTTCCAGTCCTTCTCTGGTCTTGTCTTTCTTTGGGGAAAAGGTGTACAAACTTTTTATTGAAATATGACATACATATAAAAGTGGCCATATCATAAGTGTACAACTCAATCAATTTTCTCAAAGTGAAATGAATCCCAAATTCTGACCCAGAAATCCCTGACGTGCCCTCTTTCAGGCCATCATAGTGTCGAAGTGTGAGGTCTACTGTAGGAAACAGCTTTATAATTTCCTATATGGCAGGCCAGTTGTCCCTACACTATTTATTTAACTATTTATTTCATTTATTTACCTATATTTTTACTCATGGATTAGAAATGTCTACTTATATTCCCACAATCACTTGGTCTGTTTCTAGCCTTGCTATTTTAGTCCATTGATCTGTGTGGTTTCGTCACTATCATATTCTTTTCATTAGTCAGGTGGGGTTTATAGTACATTTTCAAAACTGGTTGTGTAAGCTCCACCTCATTGCTATTCTTTCTCAGATAAGATTTAGAATCATTTGCAATGTGCCTCCCTTGTCTGCCCAAATCCTATTAAGATTTTAATTGTTAAGTCATTAAATGTATCAGTTAATTTAGGAAAAGTTGACTTTTTTTCTTAGTGTTGTCTTCCCATATAAGAACAAGGTTCTTCTCTCCATTTGTTCAGTGTTTCTTCTGTGTTCCTTGCTGGGATTTTGTTTTCTTCAAATAGATCCTGCACATCTTGTTAAGTTTCTTAGGCATTTTAAGGCTTTTCATTGTTATTGCAAATAGATGATTTTCTTCCATTATAACTTCTAGTCTAACATTCTAACTAGCTATTGGTATTTAGAGAGGCTATTAAGTTTTTTGTCTATTGATTTTTCAAACTGCCAGCTTACTGAACTCATTCTGATGGGTTTTCATTTGAGTCTCTGAGTTTTTCAGGTTTGTCATTGATCTGTCCTGTGATTTCAATCTATCCCTCCATGTTGAATCCTTCTGGTCAGCACTTTAATGTTAAGATTCCATAGCTTCCAAACTGTAATGTGAACTCCATTGACTCACTCTTTCCTCTTCTTTCCACTCAAACCACTTAAGAGTTCTTCCTCCTCACTGTCCTCATTTCCTTCCCCCCACTCACTCGTCCGCCTGCTCCAACTGGCTGCAACCTTTCTGACTCCAACAAAATGCTTGGTAGGGTCTCTGTGAGCGCCGTCTCTAAATCCAAACGTCGTTTTAACCCTGCATTTTGCGGGACCTCTCCTTCACATACAGTTCTGATGGCCTCGCCCTCGCGCGCTGTCCCCTTCCTACGGTATCGTCACCTTGCATTTTGTGGTCTTCCTCCTGCATCTTCCACTGCTCTTCCTCAGTCTCTTTGTGGTACACCTTCCTCTACTCTTTATTATTGAGGATTCTTTATTTTTTTATACAGCAGGTTCTTGTTAGTTATCTAATTTATACAAATTAGTGTATGTATGTCAATCCCAATCTCCCAATTCATCCCCGCTCCCCCACTGAGGATTCTTATTGCTTAATATTAGATCCTCATCTTTTCATATTTTACTCTCCACTTAGGTGATTTCACCCATTTTTATGATTTTAATCACCAACTATATGCTCATGACTCCCATCTTTATATCTCTAGTCTAGGCCTTTCTTCTGAGCTGCGATTTATATATCCATTCACCTCCTCCACATTTCTGCTTGAATGTCTCAAACTCACCTTAAATTCACCACGTCCAATATTAAAATCATGACATTTTTCCCCAAGTCCACTCCTCTTCACAGTTTCCATCAGTGCATGGCATCACTACCCAACCTGGAACTGTCCTTTGCTGTTCCCTTCTCTCTCATCATCATAGCCGGTCCTAAAGCCATGTGGATTTAACATCCTAATAATAGATGCTGAACCCTTAACCTTATCTCCTTTTCCACCACCAGCATCACTCTGGTTTGAACTACCATCACCTTTCCCTGGATGGCTAAGGTAGCGTCCTGCCTGGTCTCCTCTGTGCTCTTACTCTCCTCCAACTCATTTTCCTCACTGCATCCGTGCAGAGCTTACATTGTTCTTGTGCTTAAACTCTGTCATCTTGCCCTTGCCATTCCTCAACAATAAAGACCAAAATCCTTAACATGTGCTATGGGGCTGTGGCAATGAGGCCCCCGTCTTGCACTCTTACCTGCTTGTAAAATTTCAAACACAGAAATGTGTAACTGAGAAAGGAATAATTCTCTGTAATTCTATCACCAGAGATAGCCACCAGTGTATGTCTTAATGGTTTGGGGTATATTCTTCCAGATGCTTTTTTATGCATATATATTATGTCTCTCTTGGTATATCTGTTATCAGTAATATACCAGAGTTGTATGAGTGTATCTATAAACTTATTACATACGTATTATACTAGAGGCTTGTAAATATGTAGATAGACTTACTTAATAAATATCTACATCTATCTGTGTATCTACCTGCTATGGTCACCTGCAGAGACAGATGGAACTTCCCTCCACTCCTCCCCACCACCCCCAAAAAACTGGGGGTCAGATGTCAAGACTGATGTCACATACACACACCAAGAGGGTATGAAAGGTTTATTGTTTAATTACATAGCTGAGATCTCTGGGAGAGCAGGGTAGCCCCCTCAGGCAGATCCAAAATGGCCTGAGAGAGCAGGCAAGGAGATTGGCTGGGGTTTTTCTTGCGGCCAGATTTGAGTGTTTCCATGCTAGGGCAGGGGCTTGTGTGGTTTGAATCTCCTGCCAGTACCAAAGGATGAAGCATCCAGGCTTTCTTACCAGTTTGTTCAGAAATAGGGGTACAAGGGGAAGAGGGAAGGGTGAGGCTTAAAGGCTGTTAGCAGTCCTCAAGTGGAGTCAGACTCCTCTTTACACTATGTACCCATGTGTGTGTGTGGGTACACATGTGGATAGGCCCATGTTCAAACATACACATACCCAAACCTGTCCATCCATCCGTCTATCCACACATACCTACATATGTTATCTACATATTGCAACTGCCTTTCGTCATTAATAATCATTTTATGTTAGTATGTGGAGATCAACCTCATTCTCTTATGTAGGTGCATAGATTTCCATTGTAGGGATGTGTATAATTAGATAGCCATTACCTTGTTGATGAAGTTGTTCCTAATGTTATTTCTTTCTGCTTTTACAAACAACGGGGCACTGAACATCACGCACAACTTTGTAACTGTGCGACTGTGTTAGTCATTGAGCTCTCTTATGTTCCGGATACTGTGAAAACCTAGGTCCCAGATTATTTGAAGTGACATTCTAGTGGAGAATAGACAAGGGACAAACAAACAGTTTGCTAACATGTTCAATATGATTACTGATATAAACACATATAAAACAGGGGAAGGAGATGGTGGTGGGAGCGGTCTGCTATATCGGGTGGTTAGGGAGGGCCTCTACAATAGGGCAGAGTCATGTGGGAATGGCCACAGAGTATGTCTAAGGAAAAGCATTCTTTTTCTATAAATTTATTTATTGTATTTATTTTATTTTTGGCTGCATTGGGTCTTTGTTGCTGCGCGCGGGCTTTGTCTAGTTGCAGCGAGTGGGGGGCTACTCTTCGTTGCGGTGCATGGGCTTCTCATTGCGGTGGCTTCTCTCGTTGCGGAGCATGGGCTCTAGGAGCGCGGGCTTCAGTAGTTGTGGCATGCAGGCTCAGTGGTTGTGGCTTGCAGGCTCTAGAGCACAGGCTCAGCAGTTGTGGCGCATGGGCCTAGTTGCTCCGCGGCATGTGGGATCTTCCCAGACCAGGGCTTGAACCTGTGTCCCGTGCATGGCAGGCGGATTCCTAACCACTGCGCCACCAGGGAAGCCCAGGAAAAGCATTCTTACGTAGAAATAAGCCTACTGAATAATTTTTGAGGTCAAAGGGTGTGCATATTTTAAATTACAATGGATCTTTTAAGAAAATTTGTATACTACTTGATATATTAATATTAACACACTCTTAAACAAGCAACCCTGTTTCTTTCCGTCATCACTAAAAAGCCTTTTTTTAACCTTTTTTGATATGGGGGACAATAACTCACATCTCCTCTTAATTTGTACTTTGTTATTAGTAAGGCTGAGCATCTTTCATCTGTTAATTATCCATTTGTATTTTTTTGGTAAACTGCTTATTTATGGGATTTGCTCTAATTTCTTCAGGCCATTGGCTATTTATTATTATGCTACAGATATTTTTTCATTGTTCATGGTTTGCCTTATGATGTTACTATCAAAGTTTTTGGCATGCAAAATATCAATTTTTTTGTAGTCTACTTACCAATTATTTTCACGTAAGGAGTTAGTGTTTTGGCTCATGCTTAGTGGCCTTCATTAATCCATACTTCTAAAAATGTTTCTTAAACACTGAAAGTGCAAAGGCTTTCAATGTTTCATCTAAAACATTAAATTATTTGATTTATTCACAATTTACTTATGCTTGAGACCTGAGGTAAAGGTCTCAGCTTTAAAAAGCAACAACACAAACTGATTTAATGAGCCTGATTCAATAAAGCCAAGAGAGAGAACTGGGGAACCGGAGGTCTTCAAGCCTTTCCAGCACTTTCTTTGGCCAGGCAGAGGAAGAGGCTGCTGAGGTTACTAGGAAGCTGGAGAAACAGGAGAAGAAACACTTGAAGAAGGAAAAGGCTGGCTGCGATTGCCCTGGCGTCTTCAGAAAACAGCAGCAGGACCCTGGAGGAATGTGAGGGGACAAGTGAAAGAGCCGAAAAGAAGCAAAAGCAAAAGCCCCAGGAGGCTCCTCAGGAGAATGGAATGAAGACCCATCTGTCTCCTCCAAACCCCCCCAAAAGAAATCTTTTTCCAAGGAGGAGCTGGTTAGTAGTGATCTTGAGGAAACAGCTGGCAGTGGAAGTCTCACCAAGAGGAAGAAATCTTTCCCCAAAGAGGAACCAGTGAGCGACCCTGAAGCGTCAGGAAACAAGAAGGTCCCCAGGCAAAAGAGGAAATTCTCTTCCAAGGAGGAGCCACTCGGCAGTGGACCTGAAGAGGCTGCTGCCAGCAAGAGCAGCAGCTCCAAGAAAAAGAAAAAGCTCTGAAACCTCCCCCAGGAAAATCAGAATGGACATTTCCCTAGTGGGGCATAACTTGCAGACGTTATTTCCCAACCCATCCCCTATCTCAATAAAAACCAAACCAAAACAGAACAAGCAAACAAAGCCACAAAACAGTGCTTAGCTGGTTGCCCCCAGGCCATTCATCATCCTTTTGTCCGGCTCCTCTCGGTTGATTTAACACGCCCCTATTACAATAACCGAATTTCCATAAATTCTTGGATCTGTTTTGTGACTCATTGTTTTACTGATCTATTTTGGCACTGATATCGTATTGCTGATGATTGGAACTTTGTTTAGTGCCTCTTAGCCGAATAACCTCCCCAGATTCCCTCACCCGAACGCACGTGTTTTCAGAAGCGTCTTGATTTTTATAGATATGTTAATACTTTCAAATTAACTTTAGAATCAGTTTTTCCCCCCAGATTGACTCAAAAATACTACTGGGATTTTGACTGAGAATCCATTAGAGTTACTACAGATTACTTTGAGAACCATTTTTTAAAACAATACTGCATTTTTCTAAGAACTAAACAAATTTATTCAATTTTTCATGTCCCTTAGTAGGAAATACCTTTCATACCTTAGTATGAAAAATACCTTCATATATGTAATACATTTCTTAAGTTTATTCCTAAGTATTTTATTTTTGTTCCTATTTATCTGCGTCCAACAAAGTTAATATGCTGTATTTTCATTCCATTCAATGTTATTTTTTATTTTTCTTGAGACTTCTTTGACCTGTGGATTGTTTAGAAGTGTTTGGAGATTTTGCTGTCATCTTTATTTCTAGCTTTGATAGCATTTGAGTCAGAGAACACATTCTATAATTTCAGTTCTTTTAAATCCTTTGAGGTTAATGTTATGGCCCAGAACGAGGTCTATCTTGGTGAATGTTCCATGGGCAGAAAAGAATGTGTATTCTGCTGTTTGTTCGGTGGGTGTTCTATAAATGTCAATGAGATCCTCTTGGTTGATGGTGTCATAAAGTTCTATATCCAGCTGATTTTGTCTAGTAGTTTGTCAATTGAGAGAG
Organism: Leucopleurus acutus; assembly: GCF_964270905.1. Lineage (NCBI taxonomy): Eukaryota > Metazoa > Chordata > Mammalia > Artiodactyla > Delphinidae > Leucopleurus > Leucopleurus acutus. The sequence continues at coordinate 93,987,173 of NC_139144.1, read as the reverse complement.
GGGTATTGAAGTCTCCAACTATATGTAGATTTGTTTCTCCTTTCAGTTTTTTCTGAAAGAATGTAATTTGAAGCTCTTTGGTGTATAAACCTTTAGGAGTGTTTTCTTGTTGGACTGAACCTTTTATCATTGTGTAATATCCCTCTTTGTCCCTGGTCTGGGCTGATTTTTAGAAGTAGAGATTTACAGATCTCTGTTTTTTGATACAGTGAATCTGGAGTGGGGCCTGAAAATATGCATTTTAACAAAATTCCCAGATGATTTTTAGTGTTTTTGGTTTATTTGGTTTTTTGGATCTATACCCAGGAATGGAAATGCTGGGTCGTATGGTAGTTCTGTTTTTAGTTTTCTGATGAATCTCCATACTGTTTTCCACAGTGGCTGCATTCTCACCAACAGTGCACAAAGGTGCCCTTTTCTCCACATCTTCGCCAACATGTTATTTGTGTTCTTTTTGATTATAGTCATTCTGACAGGTGTGAGGTGATTTCTCGTTGTAGTTTTGATTTGCATTTCCCTGATTAACGATGTTGAGCACCTGCTAACATGCAGATGTGCCTGTTAGCCATCTGCATTTCCTCTTTGGCAGGATGATTTTTATAATTAGGTATTATTCAGAGTTCTTGCTTACAAACAATAAAAATTGACTTTGGTTAAATTACGCAGAAAGGAATTCTTTTTTTTTAAATTAATTTTATTTTTGGCCATGCTGTGCAGCCATACAGGATCTTAGTTCCCTCACCAGGGACTGAACCTGTGCCCCATGCAGTGGAAGTGCAGAGTCTTAACCACTGGACTGCCAGGGACATCCCAGAAAGGAATTTATTGAAAGAATATCCAGTAACACTGACTTGATTGCTAGAGTCCTGCTAGGAAGCAGAGCCCTAAACCCCTCTAGGGAAGCCAAAGAAATGAAGGAATTGCTCTCCCTGATCCTAGTGGGTAGAGCACAAAGTTTTATGACCTAAACTTAACCATCAGGCTCTCACACCACTTCAGACTTTGAATCTGGTGCAAAGAATATGAAGTAGAGCTAGTTTAGAATTCAGCCTGGTGGTGGTGAGAATTTTGGTGTCAAAACAGAAGTGGCAGTAATGGCAGAACCTAGACACATGCCTAACTGTGGCATCATTTGGTCATGGTTCAGACTGCCTGGTCTCCTTTGGTTTCCATCCCTTTTATCATCCTGGTTTCCCAAAACTCCTGTTTGGCGAAAATTGTAACATATTTTATTTTGAGAGATAAAATCAGAAAATAATAACTATCACTTGCTAGGTCAACTACGAAATAGTAAATGTGGTTAATACCATGGGTTCTGTTTGCCTGACAAGTGGAATGATTTACTGTTTTAGAAGGCAAATAGGCGGACTTCCCTGGTGGTCCAGTGGTTAAGACTCTGCGCATCCAATGCAGGGGGTGCGGGTCCGATCCCTGGTTGGGGAACTAAGAGCCCACATGCCGTGCAGCACAGACAAAAAAAAGGTCAAGTAGGCCTTATACACAGGATGGGCTCTCAAATTGTGTATCTTAGGGGAACCTTAGTGGTGGTGACAGCAGTAGGGATCTGTTATGTGTCAGGGATCTATCTGTGACTTTGGACAAGTAGTCACTTAGCCCTTCCTTACTCTAGGATTATCTGTAAAGTGAAGAGGTTGGACTAGACCAAAGACTAGTGTCTAGGTCTCCAAACTGCAATATTCTGTGACTCTAGAGAGCCTCGTTGTTCCTTAATCATTTCAGTTAACCATCCTTGTGAGATTAGTTGACAACTACTACCATGTGCTTGGCTTTTTGCTAACTTTGGGCAAAGTCCTAGGGATGTGTGAGATGGAGTGTCTAAACCAGTGGTCTCCAACCTCTTTGGCACCAGGGACGGGTTTTGTGGAGACAGTTTTCCACGGATGGGGGTGTGGGTGGGGGAGATGCCTCAGGCGGTAATGCGAGCGATGGGAGCGGCAGATGAAGCTTTGCTCGCTTGCCCATCACTCACCTCCCGCTGTGCGGCCTGGTTCCTAACAGGCTGCGGACCGGTACCGGTCTGTGGCCCGGGGGTTGGGGACCCCTGGTCTAAACTAACCAGTAACAGGATGAGAATGGTGTCCACTTTTTCTACGGTAAGTTTTGATTGGTTGTGACCCATGAAGCATCATGAACACAGACATGTCATCATTTCAGAGACCAGGAAATTACATCTATTCCCAAAAGACTTCCTCCTGGTTGATCCTGTCAGAACTGAAGAGGGAAAGTAGACTTTTAGCAGAGGGGGTACTGCAGGAAAGGAGAGGGTTACAAGTTAAGCTGAACTGGGTAGGAAAACAGGCAGCTCTCCCGTCTTCCCCAGGTACTGGGCTGCTCTGGAGAAGCCTGAGGGGTGAAAGCAGGGAGAAGTCTGACTTGGCCAGTGCATGTTAATGTCACTCGCAGCTCATGGAAGAGTCGCACAAAATTGCCTACAGTAGCTTGGCCCAAATAAATAATAGACCTAGGATGTCAGGAATGCACAAGTTACAGAACGGCTGCAAAGCCCTTTGTTTACGTATTTGGTGAAGTGAATTCTTATTTTCCCTTTAGCATAAAAGTCAGTTTAAAAGTGACTGGGGCACAATCTATTTAGTCATCCCTTGTGCTTTGCAGGTTCTCATGCGTGCATCATTTCTGGGAGCCTTGTCTTTTCTCATCTGTCTGTGTTGTGTGTGCCGTTTCTGCATTTACTCTCCCTACTGAGACCAAAGGACGGGCCCTACAGGTAAGTGATGCAGGACTCTCTTAAGCATTCTCAACTAACACCTTTTGACTAAAGGAAATAAGCTTGGAGTATGGAAATTCTTTTAAGCAGACGATGATGCCCAAGTCTGTGCTAACACAATGGTACATCTGTTTAGCAGGTTCCAGTAGAAAAAATGGGTATCCACTGTTCCTGCATATAACTTTGAGCAGCAAACCGATTATTCATTTCAAACCTTTCCTTCCTGTAAAAGTTGACTAAGATGAATGATATTATTCACACCTCAGCTTTCTACCCTTCACTTTTCTGTTTGTAAGCATTGCTGCAGAGCTAAATGTGGCCAGAGGATCAGAAACAGCTATTTGCATTGCCCTTAGGATCACAGGGTCATTACTGTTGGTCCAGCTACCTTTCCCCCAATTTTGTCAGCTGCCTGTGGTAAGACTGGAGGCAAAAACTTCTGTGCTGCCCCAGTTGTCATCCAATACTAACAGACTCAAAGTGCATAAAAAAGGATATCCCAAAAGTATAAGGTATGCTCCCGGGGGCAAAGTTGTATCAGAGATGGCCTCTCCTAGCCCCCTTAAGGTTGGCTCCATCTCAAAGTACAGCTGGTGGCTCTGTTGTTTCCCTGCCTTAAATGTAAAGCTTGTTGCTGGTATGCAAGGGTGTGTGTGTGTGTGCGCGTGCACACGCCCACAGGGAAAGGGGGAGAACAGCTGGGGTTAGCTGTACAGGGGTGACCACTGAACAGCAGGGGGGTTAGATGCACCAACCCTCCAGGCTGTCAAAAATGCCAGCATAACTTATAGGCAGCCTTTGGTATCCAGTTACTCGCATCTGTGGATTCAACCAACCACGGATCGTGGATTGTACAGTACTAGAGTATTTACAACTGGGAAAAAATCCATGTAAACGTGGACCCGCACAATTCAAACCCACGTTATTCAAGGGTTAACTGTGTCTGATCTGAGCTGCCACATCTAAATGGGACTGTGAAGTCATCGTGCTCCTTTGGCTGAACGTGGCTTGCCTTCCCTCCCATATCCTATTTATAGTGAACCATGGACACTTGTTAATGTCTGTGAATATTTGGAAAGTATTTTTGAGTAAAGGGGGCGGGGGGAGCAAAACTAAAAAAAACCCCGATTTACACCAGTCTTAATGTTTTTTGCTTGCCCTAGATCCAAAATGTGTTATTCCATTTTATTCCACTGCACCACCAGGGAAGCCCTTCCCCCTAATTTTTAATCTTTAAGGTCATACTCATTTTAAGCACAGATTAGATAACCTGCTATGTAATTATAAATTTAGGGCTTTGTTTACATTCCTTACTTGGAAAGGTGACCCATTCATTGAATACCTGAAGCCAGGGATTGAATTAGGTGATTCAATTCAATTAAAAGGATTAAAAGAATCCTTTTAATCTTAAAGGATTGTCACATGCTTCAAACAGATGAGGGAACTAAGGCAAAAGGAGAGTTGTGTAACTCGAGTAAAGGAACACACTACATACTGTCGGACTGGAATTTAAATTAGACTGCAAAGTTAAGTGATGCTAAATCTTATGCTAATTTTCTGTGATGGTGGCTTTTTTAAAGTAGTAACAATACATATAAAATGAAACCTGGCTCATCTCACGTGCTTTATGGATTTCCAATTCAAGCCCTATCCACTTATGATGACCATTTCCTCTTTGGTTGACTGGGACTTGGTTTTAGGAGTGTAGTGAAATTATTCTGCATGTATGTTTACAAGACATTAATCAGTCCCTACCACTTTCACATGCGGATACAATAAATACAGTTGTATGGGCATGTAGCCCTTGAGGGCTCTGCCACACAATGGCTATATGTCTTTGGGCAAATCTTAAAACGTGTCTGTGTGTATCTCAGTGTTGTGAGCACTTAACATATGAAACTATCTGGTGACTGATACAATAAAACTCCTAGAAATATTTAAAACATGCCAAAAAATTTGACTTTCTACAGCACAGACAGCATCCCTTTCTACAGCACAGACAGCATCCCAGGTTGGATGAACCAACCTGGTCAATAGTTTAATAGTAGTAATTCCACTTTAGAATGACTCTAAAAAGCTCTTATTTTGATGAACCTGGTAAGTAATCAAAAAACTCTTGAAAGAAGTATTTATAATGTGACGTTTTTTCCTGAATGATGTCTGTATTGCACTAGAATAACTGAATTATAAAGGTACTATTTGCACTGTCAGGTACACAAAGGTAAATGTTAGACCCTTAATTCCTTATAAGCTTATTAAAGAACCTTCTATTACTAGTTTTTAGTGCCAGATAGTTGAATATGGAGAAGACTTTATAAAAAATTAAATGTATTATCTAATAAATTACTCATTTGCCAGCAACTTAAATGAATTAAATAAAGACCTGCAAAACTATGTCTACCAAAGGATAAAAATATATTTTTATCTTCACAAAGAGCTGTGGCACATTTAAAATACACCTGGCTTGGGCCTTCCTGGTGGAACAGTGGTAAGCATCCGCCTGCCAATGCAGGGGACACGGATTCAAGCCCTGGTCCGGGAAGATCCCACATGCTGTGGAGCAACTAAGCCCGTGCGCCACAACTACTGAGCCTGCGCTCTAGAGCCCACGAGCCACAACTACTGAAGCCTGTGCACCTACAGCCCGTGCTCCACAACGAGAAGTCACCGCAATGAGAAGCCCATGCACTGCAAGGAAGAGTAGCCCCCGCTCGCCGCAGCTAGAGAAAGCCCGTGCACAGCAATGAAGACCCAACGCAGCCAAAAATAAATAAATAAAATGTATAAAAAAATAAAAACACCTGGTTTAATTTCAGTACACTACTTGGTAGTTAAGAAATGCTGATTATGTATTTTTGAAAAATAAGACACATGAGAATGCAGTAGGTTAGCTGTATATATTGTCCCAGGGAAGAGATCAATAGAGGACTTTTATAAAATATTCATTAAAGTTGGCAAAGTGTATCTAGGAGAGATGGGTAGGGGGAAGGAAGGTGGCTTTCTTCCTTGGCATCAAGTCTGTTCAGGTATATATGAATATGTAATAAATATCAGACAAAACATATACTTGATATTCTCCCATGAAGTTTATAGCAAAAATTGGACTGAAATTTTGTATCTAAGACTTGAATTTGAGGTGGTATCATTAAGCGTTTCAAAACAAATAGAAGTCATCCAACCTGGAAGAAATGGACATATTCTTAGAAAAGCACAACCTTCGAAGACTGAACCAGGAAGAAATAGAAAATATAAACAGACCAATCACAAGCACTGAAATTGAAACTGATTAAAAATCTTCCAACAAACAAAAGCCCAGGACCAGATGGCTTCACAGGTGAATTCTATCAAACATTTCAAGAAGAGCTGACACTCATGCTTCTCAAACTCTTTGAAAACATTGCAGAGGAAGGAACACTCCCAAACTCATTCTATGAGGCCACCATCACCCTGATACCAAAACCAGACAAAGGTGTCACAAAAAAAACTACAGGCCAATATCACTGATGAACATAGATGCAAAAATCCTCAACAAAATACTAGCAAACAGAATCCAACAGCACATTAAAAGGATCATACAACATAATCAAGTGGGGTTTATCCCAGGAACGCAAGGATTCTTCAATATATGCAAATCAATCAATGTGATACACCATATTAACAAATTGAGGGAGAAAAACCATATGATCATCTCAATAGACGCAGAAAAGGCTTTTGACAAAATTCAACACCCATTTATGATAAAAACCCTCCAGAAAGTAGGCACAGACGGAACTTAACATAATAAAGCCCATATATGACAAACTCAGAGCCATCATCGTTCTCAATGGTGAAAAACTGAAACCATTTCCACTAAGATCAGGAAAAAGACAAGGTTGCCCACCCTCACCACTATTATTCAACATAGTTTTGGAAGTTTTAGCAATCAGAGAAGAAAAGTAAATAAAAGGAATCCAAATCGGAAAAGAAGTAAAACGGTCACTGTTTGCAGATGACATGATACTATACACAGAGGATCCTAAAGGTGCTACCAGAAAACTACTAGAGCTAATCAATGAATTTGGTAAAGTAGCAGGATACAAAATTAATGCACAGAAATATCTTGCATTCCTACACACGCAGATGATGAGATATCTAAAGAGAAATTAAGGAGACCCTCCCATTTGCCATTGCAACAAAAAGAATAAAATACCTAGGAATAAACCTACCTAAGGAGACAAAAGACCTGTACGCAGAAAACTATAAGACCCTGATGAAAGAAATTAAAAATGATACAAACAGATGGAGAGATATACCATGTTCTTGGATTGGAAGAATCAACATTGTGAAAAGAACAATACTACCCAAAGCAATCTACAGATTCAGTGCAATCCCTATCAAACTACCAATGGCATTTTTCACAGAACTAGAACAAAAAATTGCACAATTTGTATGGAAGCACAAAAGACCCCAAATAGCCAAAGCAATCTTAAGAAAAATGGAGCTGGAGGAATCAGGCTCCCTGACTTCTGACTATACTACAAAGCTACAGTAATCAAGACAGTATGGTACTGGCACAAAAAACACAAATATAGATCAATGGAACAGGATAGAAAACCCAGAGATAAACCCATGCACATATGGTTACCTTATCTTTGATAAAGCAAGAATATACAATGGAGAAAAGGCAGCCTCTTCAGTAAGTGGTGCTGGGAAAACTGGGCAGCCACATGTAAAAGAATGAAATTAGAACACTTCCTAACACCATACACAAAAATAAACTCCAAATGGATTAAAGACCTAAATGTAAGGCCAGACACTATCAAACTCTTAGAGGAAAACATAGGCAGAACACTCTATGACATAAGTCACAGCAAGATCCTTTTTGAACCACCTCCTAGAGTAATCGTAATAAAAACAAAAATAAACAAATGGGACCTAATGATTAAAAGCTTTTGCACAGCAAAGGAAACCATAAACAAGATGAAAAGACAACCCTCAGAATGGGAGAAAATATTTGCAAATGAAGCAACTGACAAAGGATTAATCTCCAAGATATACAAGCACCTCATGCAGTTCAATATCAAAAAAACAAAGAACCCAATCCAAAAATGGGCAGATCTAAATAGACATTTCTCCAAAGAATATATGCAGATTGCCAACAAATCCATGAAAGGATGCTCAACATCACTGATCATTAGAGAAATGCAAATCAAAACTACAATGAGGTATCACCTCAGAATGGCCATTATCAAATCTACAAACAATAAATGCTAGAGAGGGTATGGAGAAAAGGGAACCCTCTTGCACTGTTGGTGGGAATGTAAATTGATACAGCCACTATGGAGAACAGTATGGAGGTTCCTTAAAAAAACTAAAAATAGAATTATCATATGATCCAGCAATCCCACTTCTGGGCATATACCCTGAGAAAACCATAATTCAAAAAGAGACATGTACCACAATGTTCATTGCAGCACTATTTACAATAGCCAGGACATGGAAGCAACCTAAGTGTCCATCGACAGATGAATGGATAAAGAAGACGTGGCCTATATATACAATGGAATATTACTCAGCCATAAAAGGAAAGGAAATAGAGTTATTTGTAGTGAGGTGGGTGGACCTAGAGTCTGTCATACAGTGTGAAGCCAAAAAGAGGAAAACAAATACCGTATGCTAATGCATATATATGGAACGTAAAAAAAAAAAAGTTCTGACTAACCTAGGGGCAGGACAGGAATAAAGACACAGACATAGAGACTGGACTTGAGGACACGGGGAGGGGGAAGGATAAGCTGGGACAAAGTGAGAGAGTGGCACTGAGAATATATACACTACCAAATGTAAAATAGCTAGCTAGTGGGAAGCAGCCGCATAGCACAGAGAGATCAGCTCGGTGCTTTGTGACCACCTAGAGGGGTGGGATAGGGAGGGTGACGCAAGAGGGAGGGGATATGGGATTATATGTATATATATGTATAGCTGATTCACTTTGTTACACAGCAGAAATTTACACAACACTGTAAAGCAATTATAATCCGATAAAGATGTTTAAAAAAACCCCCCAAAACCAGAAGTCATCAAATTCACAATTAAAATTAGAATACGTAAATTGTGACCTCCATATTTTATAATGAAATTGCTTATTCATAAAATAATATGCTTAAATTCATTGCAGTTTTGTATATAATAACCAAAGTAGCTGGGAATAAATTAATATTTTCCCAGAGAATGTCTGTGTTTCTACTGTATATTTCATTAATGTTATAGGGGGAATCTGATTCCCAAGATGGAATAAAAAAAAAGTTAGAGTACATCAAGCTTTTCTACCTCGTGTAATCATATGCCCTTTGTTGAGCAACCACTTGCATGCATGGTATCATACCTGTTCACACAGGTATGCTGTGGAAGAAAAATACCCAAGGTTTTACATTTAGATTTAGTCTTTTACTGCTGTTCAGGCTTATTGTAGAGACTTCTGAAATTGGGATCCCCAAAGACTTGACTCACGTACTTCTTCCCCTAACTCCTTCCACTCCCATTTTGCAGTGGAAAGAAAAAGAATTTGCTGCTACCATGATGAAGTGTCCCTGGACTAGCAAACTAAGTGTATGACAGGTTTATACCCTGCTTCAATAGCGGTGCAGATCATTCCTATTTGAACTACAGGCACAAATGGCTTAAAGTCAGGAAACCTTTTGTATAAAGGGCCAGAGTAAACACTACAGACTTTGAGCTACATATGGTCTCTGTCAACAGCCCCTGCCAGCCTTTAGAAATGTAAACATTATTAGCTTTTAGGCTGTATAAAAGCAGGCCATAGGTTGAATTTGTCTAACAGGCCATAGTTTTGTTGAAACAAGTTGTAGGCCCAAGACGGAGCCACTCCTGCCTGGGTGCGGCCTCAGCAAACCAAAATTTAAATAACCTTCATGTCCCTGTAAATGCTCCACTTGACCAGAAACACAGTATATCCAGTTGGCCAAACACCAAGCCAACTTTGGGCTCTCTACTCACCTCTCTGTTCCTTATTCTTCATCCTCCCGCCTTCAGCCCCACTGTGCAGTTCTTTGAGCCCTTGCAAATGGCGAGTGCCTGCTTCATCAAGTGTCAGTTTGTTTGGACTCTGCCTAAATTGTCCTCTTTGATCATCTTTAACAGTCTCTGGTGATGAAGATGGAATCCAAAGCTGACTGCTTATGGCCTGTGGGACAAGATGCACAGGCGAACGACCCACTGAACCCTTCGCATTCATTGTTTTCTCATCAAAACCGAGGGCAAGCCACTTTTGGATTTGAGCCTCTGATCCCCCGCACACAGCTCTGATCCAAACCAACTTTATGTGAGGAAAAGCAAAGTGTATTCACACACACACACACACAAACGTATATATATATTTCCCAGAAAAGTTCTAGGACAGCTATAATAGGAGCCTACAATGGGTGGCAGCAGTTAGGGGATGCATAAAGATAAGTCCACAGCATAAAGCACGGGGAGACTTAGAAAACTAAAACAAGAAATTAGTACTATTTGAACTAATGGCACAACAAAATCTAAGTAGCACAAGTCATACTATTAAAGTCATTAGGGTGACTGCCACTTTCATAAAGAAATCTTCTCGGGCTTCCCTGGTGGCGCAGTGGTTGAGAGTCCGCCTGCCGATGCAGGGGACACGGGTTCGTGCCCCGGTCCGGGAAGATCCCACATGCCGCAGAGCGGCTGGGCCCGTGAGCCATGGCCGCTGAGCCTGCGCATCCGGAGCCCGTGCTCCGCAACGGGAGAGGCCACAACAGTGAGAGGCCCGCGTACCGCAAAAAAAAAAAAAAAAAAAAAAAGAAAGAAATCTTATCATTTAAGGATTAAATAGATCAACTGCTAATGCGAATCTTGAAGCCAAAGCTGCAAAAGTGGTGGGCATGGATCAAACACTTAAAAGATGTTAAAGCACTCGCCACCTAAATCTAAGGCTCCTGTGCTAAGTTGGTCATGCAACGGGTTACACTGACACTGCGCCACCTGACAACCTCAAGAAAAGTTCTGTGCAACAAGGTACACTTAAAATACCACAAAATCCCCAACCTAGCATACACCTCTCTTAGGTATTAATTTGGTTCTCAAACATCCAATGCTTACCTAAGAATCGGGATCCTCGAGTTTCAAAGAATTGAGCACTCCACCTTCCGGCACACCTGCTCATTTTGTCTAATTATTGTGGTCCTGGAAGCTGTAGACATCTACAAAAATGGCAAGTCTCACTAAGACAACCTAGCATTACAATGGCTATCATGGGGAACATTCCAATTAGACATATTGTTTAAGAACCACACTTGAAAGTAAGTGTTTCCAAATCAACCAGAACGTGACACCTATTTTAACTGGTATGCATTAGATTCCAAAAGGCTTCAAAATTCCAAATCAACTTCATTGAAAGATTCAACGCAAAAGGCTAATTTTTCATTAAAGAACGAAACAAGACAATAAGACCAACGTGACTCCTAAAACTCCCCTCTGTTTTCCTTTACCCAAGTACTCACTGTCTACTAATCCTCTTACCTGAATTGCCTTTCCATTCTGAAGAGACAAGACCAAAAACAAAAATTCAAGTTGGTTTTCAAATTGCAGCAGCTCCAAGGCCAGAAACCCAAGATAATAATACCCACCCCCTCCCCTGAACTTGAATACCCCCGTATCTACTCTCAAAGGAGGGCCCTCATGTGGGTCCCTCCCAGGGTTGATGGGACTCTGAAGGATTCTGATAAACTTCTATCAGTTATTCCCTGAAACAGCCAAGTGGGAACTAAAATTAAAACTCATGGAAAACCTTGTCAAATTCTGGTAGATACCAGAACTTACACTCTTCACTATAAACTCCACTCTGCGGGGTCTGCAGAATGGGGTTCTGGGGAAACTGGCAGAAGCCACAGCCAGAGGTGAGAATTCCTACCAATGTCACCTCTTCCTGAACCCTGTAGTTGCTGGTCAAGAGAGAAATTTCACATCCTTCCTTTTCCAAATTCAGACCCTTGGGAATTTGATTTTGGGAACTCATTGGTTATTGATCCTTTCTGTCCCAGGGATAGCTATTGCCTTCTTGTGTCCTGAGAGCTCGGCTTTCTGCCTGCTGGCACATGCAGGTTGTTGGCTTTTATGTATGGAGGCAGCTCAACCATCAGGCCCCAGAATATGGTTGGACAGAAATGTGGGTTGTATCCCATTTCCAGCCTACCAACTGTTGCCAGCTCTCAGAGGAACTGTCCAAGTACTTCATTCTTTTGGCTATCTTTGGGAGTGGCTCTAGATCTTGGGAGTATATTTTGGTGGTGTTCAGTACTACCAGGAATAGTCACTGTTTGTCCAGTTTGAAACTTGATAGGGTATTTGAAAGAATTTTTTTTTTTTAAAGTAACTTTATGGTCAGAAGTTGGCTGAACTAGAAGCTGATATTCAGAGCCAGACAGAAACTTTTTAGGCTTTCTCCCCTCCCCCACCCCCAAGCTAAAAATAAAACTATGTACCCAGAGGGGAGAAAAAAATATTCCAGACAACTCTAAATCTAGAACATAGGAATCTTTTAATTTTTATCTTAGTTGAAGATCTTCTCCCTGATATAAAGAAGCAAACTGAAGATAAAGTAGATGGTCAAGAGGATGATCAAAAGGTGGTACTAGGCACATTCTAGGCCCAAGACAAAGCCACTCCTGCTGGGGGTGCCACCTAGGCAAACCAAAACTTAATAACTTTCATGTCCAATAAATGCTCTGCTTGACCAGAAACGCTGTATATCCAGTCAGCCAATCACCAAATACCAAGCAAACTCTGGTCTCTGTACTTACTTCCTTGTTCCTTATTCTTTACCTCATAAAAACTTCCTGCCTTCCACCCCGTTTTGCTGTTCTCTGAACCCCTGCAAATGGAGACTGCCCTCTTCATGAAATGTTAAATGAAGTTTGTTTGGATTACCTAAATTGTCATCTTTAATCATTTTAAATAGTTTACAGACCTGTCTTAGTCTAGTTATTAAAAAGTCTTAGGCTAAAATATTTTTGATGCAAAGATGTCTAGGCTACACATGTAGGGTTAGCTAAACAACCCATGACAAACTGTAATTCAAAACACCAAAGCTGACGTTAGACGCAATTTATAATTAAAACCAAAGGATAGCAGTGATTGAAAACCACAGTCAACCACTGATAAAACTGATGCTTAAGCACCTTCCCAAGGATTTTAGGAACTTTCAATACCTGTGGAGATATCCAGGCTTAAGATACTTCACAATGTTGTCTAGTACTGTCTAGTACCCAGGCTTCCTAGAAGACATTACATTAGTCTATAGCAAATTTTATCAACATAATTTAATTCAAACACTCAATTTCAGAAATCCTTTATAAACTCATATATATTGCTTACCTTAATAGTATCAGGCACTAGTAGAAATGGAAGTCAACAAATTTTAAGTCATTGACTTGTAAGAACTTTTTTGGATTGGTTTCACAGCCCACTAAAAGACAATACTGGTTGACATAAAACCCAGCAATCCCACTACTGGGCATATACCCTGAGAAAACCATAATTCAAAAAGAGTCATGTACCAAAATGTTCATTGCAGCACTATTTACAATAGCCAGGACATGGAAGCAACCTAAGCGTCCATCAACAGATGAATGGATAAAGAAGATGTGGCACATATATACAATGGAACATTCCTCAGACATTAAAAAGAAACGAAATTGAGTTATTTGTAGTGAGGTGGATGGACCTAGAGTCTGTCATACAGAGTGAAGTCAGGCAGAAAAAGAAAAACAAATACCGTATGCTAACACATATATATGGAATCTTAAAAAAAAAAAAAGGTTCTGATGAACCTAAGGGCAGGACAGAAATAAAGACACAGATGTAGAGAATGGACTTGAGGACAGGGAGAGGGGGAAGGGTAAGCTGGGACGAAGTGAGAGAGTAGCATTGACATACATACACTACCAAATGTAAAATAGACAGCTAGTGGGAAGCAGCTGCATAGCACAGGGAGATCAGCTGGGTGCTTTGCAACCACCTAGAGGGGTGGGATGTGGAGGGTGGGAGGGAGATGCAAGAGGGAGGAGATATGGGGATATATGTATATGTATAGCTGATTCACTTTGTTATACAGCAGAATCTAACACAACATTGTAAAGCAATTATACTCCAATAAAGATGTTAAAAAAAAAGACAATACTGGTTGAGGTATTAAAAACAGTAACAACTGGAATCTCTATAAAGCATATTTTGCTTTCTGCAATAGGACAGAGGTGGAATTTGTCTGAATCCATAGTTTTATGTATAGAAGGAACTTTGATTTCTGTAAGTCTCTTCAGAGCACAGTCTATAGTGGCAAAAAGAAAAAAAATCCTCCTGTAAGATGAACGTCAAAACCTTTATTCTGGACTTTTTGTATTTTGGGCTTTTCTAACATACACCCTCATCAGTAAATGCCTTAAACAATCAGATTAGAGAACCAGCATCATTGCCAAAGCATGGGACCTGGTGGCTCACTGAGCTTGTTGTCTCTCCTATTAAGAATGCCCTGATTTTCTTTGGGAAAATGTCACTTCTCAAATAAGTACCTTCCCCTTCCAAGGCTGAGACATTTGTTTAACCCTGGTTGATCCTTATATTCCATCCCCTCCCCTCAGTGAGAACTAGACTTCAGCCACTGTTTTCTGACTGAATTTTCTGGCTCACTTGTCTTGGATTAAAGGCAGTAGAGGACATGGGTAAAGAATTCACATTCACAAGTATGCTCATATATGGCAGACGATATTAAAATAGCCTTTCTTCCACACCACATTGGAAAATGTGGGAAAGATAGAATTTTGCTAAATGTTTAACTTCTAAGGAAGGATTTTTTTTCTATGACTCAAATTAGGACTATTATTCTAGTTAAAAACACATTTAAGAATCAAAGAGAAGGCTTTTCCCACCCCCATCAATGTAACATCTAGAAAATATTCAAAACGGAGTTTTAAAAATACTTGTAATATCTGAGAATCAGAACTTTCCAAACTTTATAGGTGAAATTAACATAGGCAAACTTTCAAAGTGACTTGTAAATTCCCCACTTTTTGTGTCCCCCCCGCACCCCCCAAGCCCCGCCTCTTCCAATAGGTTTCAGACAAGTCGAATTTTTCATGGCATCTTTCGTTCTCCTTTCAGGGGGGTGGGACTCCTCGATTGAATATTATCTATCACCCTCTTCCTTCCTGTTTGCTAAATTAACTTTCTGCTTAGTTAAAGCTGGTGAAATCCATGTGTTAGAGTTTTTAAAAAAAGTTTTCCTATTATTTTATGGACTAGTAGATCATCCCTATATGTACTGATTTTATAGAGGAACATACAAAGGCAGTAATGGAGACCCGAACTAGTTAATACTCTACTGCATGACATACAGTAATTTTTCCATTAAAAATACCTTGTTGTGGTAAAATATTCACAGTAAGAATTCATCAAAGCTGATTTTTATTAAAATCAAAGCACCAGTTGACTCCCGCAAATTAAAAACAACAACGAAGACTACGGTCTCAGATATCCTTCACAATAAGTGAAACCTTCATGGGCAGAGAAATCTGTGATCTGATTGGCTAGCATTATTCTCACTCAAGAGCATGAGCCACCAACCTGTGAATTTTAGTCAATTCACACCAAAGATGAAGGGGCAATATAAATAAAAAGACATGAACTCTTAACTTACATGAGGTTATATAATACTTCAAAAAATATGTATATGCATGGTTATTTTAAATGAGGGCCTCTATTTCAATAATTAGATGGTTGAACTCATGGTTATGTCCATAATTTTAATGGTCAATCAGATCACTCAATTTCTCTCATTCATAACAGATACAGATAAACAGAAAATAAATATACCTTCTATTTAAACCTAAAAACCTTTTGCTTCAGTGCAGCAACCTACTGTTGGGATTCACGTTCACTTGTAGATCAGGCCTCAACAAAAGGGGGGGTTCCTCCTTTCATTGTCTAGTCTCTCCACGGAACCCCAATTTAAAAGTTTAAACACTGTAACAGAATAGAAAATTGAAACACAAATTCATAAATGGAGCAATCGGCTATATACTCACCCTTTTGACTGTGGAGTGAATCTTTTTTGAAAGCATTCCTAAGTTGTATTACATCTACACTACTGTGTAGTAGTAAAATGTGGAGCCTATTCTTTAGCTTGGAAAAGAAAGTAAAGCTACCAAGGGAAGAGGACATTTTCCTCTCAGGACCTTCCAATTTCCTACACTTCCACTCAGAAAAGATAAGCAGGGCCTGTTAATTTAAAGGACAAAATAACTGCATTGCCAGGTGCTGAAGTACAATAGTATTTTGAATTTAATATGGTATACATTATCCATTTATACTTCTACCAAAGCCATGTAAGTCACTAACTGTGTACTGGGTTTCCTTTTTGCTGGAAAGATCAGATGCTTGGCACCTGGGAAAGCTTTCGATGAGTTTCCCAGGATTGAGTATATTCTAGCTGCCACATGGCCTGCTCATCATGTGATCCCATTCAGCATTGGGGGGTCTTGCAGATATGACATAAGGCTATTGGTTCTAAATCCAGAGGGTAATCTCCTGGAGTGTTTGATCAGAGGTAAACACTGGAGTTTTTTAAGTTTAGGTCAAGGTTGCTTGAGTTGCACTGACCTTTTGAAAGGAATGCTTTCCAAATGGGCATGAGGTATAGTTAGACTCATCTTATAGCTTACTACTATTATAATTTAAGGACTACTTTGCTGGGATCCACCTGGACACACAGGCACCTGTTAATAAGGTCGTAGGACTTTAATTTTCAGATCATTAAGAAAATGTTATTTGGAGAAATACTTTTAGTATATATTATGTATGATTACAGGAAAGATGGTTTTCAAGTGCCTTTCATTCTGCAAAAAAATGATAAAGGTGAAAGAAAAATATTGTTTGAAAAGATTAATATGGCACTGAATAATAACAGTGAAAGTTTTGGGTATATTAGTAGAAATTCTGGCTCAGATGCATTTACAAAATTATAATTTTTCTCTCTTAAGTGCTACTTCCCTTTGTGATCATCCTCAAAATTTACCTGTGGTGCCCTGCTTTAACTCAGGAGACAAGTATCGAAGAAAAAACTATCATAAGAATAGTATTCTAAAATAAAAACAATAAACTTATTAGGAAAAGCTCCACGGCTGCTGTGCTAAAAATGCTGGAGCAAAAGAAGACAATTGGTGGTATATGCACTATTATCAAAATTTGTTCAAGTCTTTGGAGAATAAATGTCAAACACATATTCAAAACAATACAACAACAACTACCACCCTAAAACACATATTTGGAAAAGTGATTAAGACTTTTTAACCTTCAGTACATAACTGACATATTATGGACTAAACCTAGGTGTACACAGAAAAGATGCTCTTGCCAGTAAGTTCTTTTCTCATTTTATCTTTAGCAGTATCTGAAAACCCAATGACTTAGCCACAGGATATTTTCAAACTGTCCATTTTAAGAACTAATGCCATGTGGATACAAGCAAATCCTCTAGGTTTAATTCATGGGAGATGACACTATCCAAAGGATAAAATTCTTTCAAGTCAGCTATATTTTCATTCTATCAGCCTAGAGAGGAAAATTTCCTCAGCCAATTAATGTTTTATAAATAAAGGTTTACTTTGGCAAACTAAAAAAGTTCACATATAAATATACTGTCAAATGTTAGATTAGCAAATGGCACAATAATTTTCTTCTATCTTAACCTAGTTTCCTTCTTTGATACTGAACAACAAGTAAAAGGAATAAATGAAAGTCAGTAAACTAGCTAGGTCTGACCCATTAAGAATATGCTTGCCCTCAGAAGGTAGGTCTTTTGTATCTCTATCAGGAGAATGAACATGAAGTCCAGAATTAAGTCAGATGAAAGATTCAGTTTGAGGTTCTGACTCTGAAGAATGGGAAATAGATGCTTCAGAAAAAAATGTAAATTTCACTCTAATTTCCTCCAGTTGCCTGCTCCCAAATTCCACAACACACTTCATTCCAATTTATGAAGACAGATGAAAACCACAAAAACTGGTCCCTTTCAGGGGAATTTATATTTAATGCCCAATAGGGTATAAGTTGAAGAATCCTTACATCAAATACGGCACACACTGCTGTATTGCGTATTCTGGACAGCTCCACTAAAAGCCATACTGAAAACAATGAGTCTTGTTATAAAAGGATCACCTGCACAGTTAAAAAGCAACAACAAACCACACACAGACACACAGCAAAACCAAACGAGTACACTTACTTCCTTCAGTGGAAGAAGGTAGGTTTAGAAATGTACGAAAAATGGGCTTGAAAACCTGCTATACCAAACACACCTCTATAGACAGGAAAAAAACAACAAAAATCAAACATCTGTTTTCCTTTTTCTTTAATACAATTGCCATCTTACATGATATACTATTAGGTGCCTTCTTAATAGCATCTAATCTACTTTTTCGTTGCACCAGTGGGCATCCTAGGATAGAACTCTTATTACCACTCATATTCATTGGAGTACTGCTCTTACGTACAGTACACCTAACTCATGGTTGGTCCATAGTTAATGAGTAGTGGTATTTTCTAAAAATGGATTAACGCACACATCCAAACCACATTAAATTTTCAACTTAGAGTTCAAACAAAGTCTATTTCCTTTCTATAGTTGCTATCACTCCAGACTGCAGTTTGAAATCCAATAAGTGGGGAGAATGTCTTTTTATTTTGTTGCTGATGCTTCTTTCTTTCTTCCTTTCTCCTTCCTTCCTCCCTCTTTTTCTTTCTTAATAAGGTTAAAAGAAACGGGTTATTAAGGAAATCAGAGTCTAGTAAACATTGAAAACTTAAAGTGGTCACAAGCTCTTCTTGGTAATGATGTTAAATTACTGACAAAAATGTTTTTTGAAAACAAAAAAAAAATCTAAAAACCAGCACACGCCAGTGGTGTTGCTTATTTAAGCAACTGGCGTTCCTCTATGCTTTTGAGGCGTTTCTTCCGGGGCTGTACAAAGTCATCATCTGAGTCATCACTAAATTTATTATCTTCTGATTCATTCCTGAATTCTACTTTAGGAAACCGTTTTTCTGGATAAAGGTTCTTCAGAAGTTCTTCAAAATAGCTTTCAAGTTTTATACCAGCATTGGCTACTTCTGAATCAGGCTGTTGAATAAAAATAAGAATTAAAAAAAATTTTTAGATAGTCAATAAAGTCGTGGATTTCTCACATTTCTGTTCCCTTCTAACTGAAGATTATGAATATCAGTGGATTGTTCTGGAGAAAATGTTTATGTATAGCTTTGATATAAAGTAAACAAAAGTCTGGGGCTAGACAAAATCTAGAGAAGATCAGATAAGAAGTAAATAAAAGGCTTTGACTCATCTGGATTACCAAAGAGATATCACAGAGATGCCATAATCAGAGAATCATCTAACAGGTATTTTTAGAACAAATTAAATGAAACGTGGAACTCTGGAATGAGTAGCCAATACAAAGGACAAACTATCAACAAAAGGCTATAAGTCTGATAGATGTTTAGATAAACTAACAGATGATAAAGTTTTTGAGAAAATTCTTAATTAAGAACTATCTAAACCACATTCTTAATGTTTTAATATCAACATCACAAAGACTGAACTCTGGTGAAGTGCCATATTTCAAGAAATAAAGGTGCTTCTGGGTTAAAATGTAAAGATAAAAATATTTTCTAAATTGTTTTCAAGTTGTCACCATATAATAAATCTTTGAATATACATGTGGATAAAGTCTTCCTAACTACCTCTTTCATTCCCTGACAGACTTGAACTTTTGGTTATTTATGCTGCCACAGATAGATATCTTGATCTCCTCGTTTGTCGGTAAGGTGTTTGGTTTAACATTACTTTCACATTGCTATTATTTTTTTTTCTTCTCACCTCATTGAATTCAGCACAGTTTTGAAAGATCAATCTAAAATCAGCTACAAAATCTTCAGGCTTTGTATACATGGAATAATCTTCTTGTAGTCTTTTCTTGATGGTTGACAAGTCCATTGGATTTTTAATTATTTTGTAATAATCTGGCACCTTTCAAAAGATATGAGATGCTATAATAAATAAATTCTACCTGGTCCTATATAAATCCTATAAGAAGTAGTATAAAATTCAGATTGTTCTCATTGCTTTTCTCTCTTCTATTTTGTCATTGATAAGGAAATTTATTCAGCAAAATTTACAAGTGCCTGAATGCTTCCACACATTGGTAAATGTTTAGTGTCACTTTTATCAAAAATCTTCACCAGTTATTTTTAATGAAAAAAACTTACCACATTTTCCCTCTTACTATTCTCCTTCATTATTAAACAAAAAGCAATCACTAGAAAAAGTATTACTTCTAGTAAGATTTGACATGCTTTTGCTGCATGTGTTATAGCAAGTGGGCTTTGAATCTGGGTTTGAACCCCAGCTCTGCTACTCACTAGCATTCTCCTGGGTAAGTTACTGGGTTCAGTCATTTCACTGAACCTGTTTCTTCATATTTCAAATAGAAATAATTCTACCAATCTCATAGGATTTTGTAAAGACTAAATGAGATGATATATATTAAGAAAAAGGGGGCTATTTTGCTGCTGCTATTAATGCCAAATGTAACTATAAGCCAACATCATAAAAAGTGCCAAATTCTAGGTTAACTTTTTAAATGAATAAAGTTTTTACTGGCATATTTTTGCCCTGGCTCTTTTGGGTACAAAGGACCCTTCCCCCTAAAAACTATTTACAGTGGATCCTTGAACTGTGCAGGTACACTTATACACGAATTTTCTTCACTGAATTCATACTATATTACTACAGGATCTGTGGTTGGTTGAAGTTGCAGATACAGAGGGCTGACTATAAAGTTATATGCAGACTTTCAACTGTGCAGAGAGTCGGTGCCCCTAACCTCTGCCTTGTTCTAAGAGTCAACTGTATTCCTTTTTCCTATCTCAACTTCTCAAAACTTGTTTTCAGGACAGAAGTTCACTGTTTATCAGCTCAATGTATTTGCTAAGCTTGTTTTCTTTTCTAATGTTGCATTAAATTTTCTAAATTTATTGAACTGTTCAACAAATCTATTAGCTTTTTAAAGGAATTTCAGACCTCAGAGAAGAACACATTTTGAGTAGCAGGCCATTTCCAGCACTCTAAAATTATGCACTAAAGTCACATCAAATTTTAAATATGAAGCTTTTTGAAGTCAATGGTAAACACACACAAACACACACCTCTTCCTCTACTGTTAAAGTCTACTTATTACTTGAAGTTTGGACCTATAAATCAAAATGTGCACAGAGATTTGGAGAGGTCTTTATCTCAAATGGCAAGTTTTTTTCCCAACAGCTTTAGGATATATACCTAAAACTCCTGAGAGAGAAACAATTGATAGAAATCATCCCAGGGAATAGTAGGTAAAATACATGAGATGAGAAGAAAGAATATATGAGAAAAGAAGTTTTGGGCCAGTTTGTTAACCTTAAAATGTGCTTAAGATTAAAGCATGCAGTATGTATTAATAAGCTTTAAGATTTGGATTAATGTAAGAAACTTACTATTGAAAAATGGTACAGAAACTAGATTGTCATAAATCCAGTTTCAGAAAAATCATCCCACTGTACAAAAAAAGCACAAAATAACATCCATACTTACAGTTAGAGGAACTGGGTCTTGAAAAGCCAGGCTCATTTCATGGCAGTAAAGAAATAAAAGTAGGCGTTCACACTTCTAAGCAATAAATAAATAAAATGAAAATATAATGAAATAATGAAGTCACGGCTAATTTTTAGCAACAACGTTACAGGTCTCAAAGTATCAGAATAAAAGTTAAAACCAGATGAATACAAGAAAAATACTGATACTTGGAGCTTTGCTGTCCATTTCAATCATTTACTACAGTGTACTGTTTGAGATTTTGGGGTGTATGTCATATATGAGAGCAGTCGTTATAATTACAGAACAAAAGCAGTATCACTAGAAACCTATCTGAAGTTCTTTAAAAATATATTTCCACTTCTCTCTCCAATTTGTGTACTGAATTATTAATAGTACACAAATTAATAGAAGAACATCCATATGTTGAGATCCAGAGGTAGAGCCCCTGCCATGGGGTGTTGGGTCCTAAGGACCCCTCTCTGAATGCAGATGGTTCCATCATGTCCTCTGCTACTTCTCTGCTTACAAGTTTACCCCAGTAAACACTGTGTAGCAGTGGCAGTGCATGTTTCAGCTCTCTCTTGCACGACAACTTTCATACTGACTGTTCTACTTAATAATTTAGCAAAGGAGCTTCTTTAGTGATAAAGAAGTGTTGACTTAGTAGCTTTAAATGTTAATTACAGTTAAATATATTAGCTAGCTTTGAGGTATAAATCTAGTGCCATTTGGTGAAAGGATGTAATTATTTCCAGGAAGACTAAACAGAAAAACCCATCTCTTTGGTGCCAATTCTTAACAAATTCTGAGGAAGAAAACATATCTGAATCAAACCCGAAACTGACTAAGGGTAGACTAAATTTAAAAGTCTAAATCTGCCATTATTTAAGACTGTTTTTTTTGGTGGAAAAAGAGTACTAAAGAAAAAAGCAGTATAAAATTGGACTGAATATGTACTTCTTTGATGAAGACACATCTGCATTATAGTAATGCATCTAACCAAAACAACTGTTTAACAGTCTAGGTTGGAAACTTACCCTTTTATCTATTGGTGTTAGTTTGATAAGGCCTTCAGTTTTCTTTTTTTCTGAGTTGTGAATGGGAGCATCACAATCATATTCAACCTCAGGTTTAGATAAGTCTCGGCAGAAAGTGCAAATCCACTCTCCACTGTTGGGGAATAAAGTATCTGGCTGAGCTCCTCATGCATCATTGCTCTCTTCACCACCTCCCTTTCCCACCTCCCTCCATGCCATCTATTATGCAGAATTACTTATTTGGCATCAGTGTTAATCACTGAGGATTTAGCACACATCTGCTTTGTACGTGGCCCCATGCTGAGTGAGCTTGCAAGCAGAAATAGAGTTCACAGGCCTAAGTGGTAAACGTTAGCCTAGTTAAGGAGGCATGAAATATACACAAAATAAAAAAATAAACACACACATTAATCTATGGCTGATGTGAGGCACAATTGACCTTTCCCCCCAAATGATTTAAGAAAAAGAAGCACTCTTGGTACTGTTCTTATAACTTTAAAATTATAAATATTTATTTATTTATATTTATTTTTTTTTTCGGTACATGGGCCTCTCACTGTTGTGGCCTCTCCCGTTGAGGAGCACAGCCTCCGGACGTGCAGGCTCAGCGGCCATGGATCACGGGCCCAGCCGCTCCGCGGCATGTGGGATCTTCCCGGACCGGGGCACGAACCCGTGTCCCCTGCATCGGCAGGCGGACTCTCAACCACTGCGCCACCAGGGAAGCCCTGAAATTATAAATATTTAAAAGTACAGCCTTGGAAGGGACTTCCTGGTGGTCAAGTGGTTAAGACTCCATGCTCCCAATGCAGGGGGCCTGGGTTCGATCCCTAGTCAGGGAACTAGATCCTGCATGCTGCAATTAAGAGCCCGCATGCCGCAACTAAAAGATCCCTCATGCTGCAACTAAGACCCGGCACAGCCAAATAAATAAATAAATATTAAAAAAAAAGAAAATCTTGGGGACAAGGCTCACTTAAACAAACAAAACCTACAGCCTTTGAAGAACTAAGATATCAACCCAATGGCTCTTCTCTATGACCATGATCATCTCATAGGGTTTGAGAATTTACTCAAGGTATTTGTGAACAATACAGCTCAATGGCTGGCAAATAAGATGCACTAAGTTATGGCAGTGTTGTGCATAAGGATAACACTTTATGGTACTTCCCTTGTAATAATTTAAAGGGCCAGTTATTTTTTTTTTCTCCTCATAACAGACTAGGTTTTTGAGAGAAGCACTGGGAATGGGAGGCAGGGTATGGGAAACCCTGTGTTGAAAATTTTGGCGTATGCATTTATGCCAAGTGGACTTCTGTTTAAGTTTTTACAAAGGTTTTATGTTACAGTGATCATCAAAAGTTTATTGCTGTTATTATTTATAATGAAAGAACGTAAGGAAGGGAAGCAAGCACCATCTTACCTTGGAAAATTTGCCAATGTGGGCACATGACAAGAGAGATGGAATACTTTGGGACATTTCTCACAGCATAGGAGTTCCCCTCCGTTCTGACAAACTGCACACCAGTCCTCATTGGGGTCATCCTCTTTCCTTGTCTCTCCAACATGAAGGGGTGACTTCTGTGAGGCATCTAGCCACTCAGACTTTCCATTTGAGGAATTTTCCTGGTTAAGTCCAGGTTGATCTCCTGTGCTATCAGGGGCATCTGATCTTAACACAGACTCTTCAGATGCAGAGCTCTGACTGCTATTTAAGAGCAGGGAGGTGAGTATGCTTCTTGGATAGTTGGTCTGCAGTGGAAACAGTTAACATATGCATATGGGTATCTTAAACTGCCATTCTTTATTAGCACTACTGCAATTCTGGACTGCAGTCTGCCCACTCATGAGCACCTGGTTATTTCAAAGGAGTCTATGAATCTGCATGAGACCAGAATACGTTTACTGCTAACTGTCCCTAATGGTAAAGAAGACATGGACCTCTACTGAAAAGTATCTTCAAAACAGAAGATCAGCAGCTGTAACAGGGTGTGGATAACACAGGGAAAATCTTTGAATCTGCTGATGGCTATAGCAATGGGTGGGTACTGTAGAAGTCAACCACGTGAACTATAAATACATTTTACTGGAGCTGTTAATTCAAAGTATATCTAAACACAAAACAGGCCTACTACAGATTTTTTATCATTCATAAAAAGGTATACTGCTTTAATTCTTAGAAGTAATTTCACCTCTGCAAGTGCCATTAATAACTTTAAAATGAACCTAAATGTTATGTTTGAGCCTAGAATGGTGGAAATTTCAAATTAATAACAAAATCTATTATCTCCTTTAAACATTTTGAAGTAATAAATGTTGATTTAGTTAAAAGCACAGGTATATAATATCATTCCTTGGAGCCAATTATTTTCAAATTATTTAGCTTTTCCCTCTGCTATTTACCTCCATACTTCTAAACAGTATGCTTATACTATAATTTTTCAGATTTTCAAATTTAAACATATTTTCAGTTTTTTTTTTTTTGCGGTACGTAGGCCTCTCACTGTCGTGGCCCCTCCCGTTGCGGAGCACAGGCTCCGGACGCGCAGGCTCAGCAGCCATGGCTCACGGGCACAGCTGCTCCGTGGCATATGGGATCCTCCCGGACCAGGGCACGAACCCGTGTCCCCTGCATCGGCAGGCGGACTCTCAACCACTGCGCCACCAGGGAAGCCCTTCAGTTTTAAATGTATATATTTTCCCTTCTATGGAAGACCAGATTTTTCCTTCCTGATTCTCCACACCCTCCTTATACTTACACACACCATTCATACCATCCTCTGAACATAGTTTTATTAAGCACTATTTTCTTTTTAGTTGGTAGGCGCCCGTATAACTGTTTATAGCCAGCATCTATTCCAGCTGGTCAGTATCACTGCTGTACTGGTTAAGTATCCTGAAAAATCAATTTTTGGTCAAATGCATATTCACGTTATATCCTGATTATATCCAGTTTTTATTTAAATTTGTATTCAGGTGTTTGTTTAAATCATTATGACTATATACTGTTCATTGCATAACCACAGAATGTACTATGACTACACTTCCTTTTTGTCTAACTTTTTGTTTTTCCTGTGAGTCAATAATTACCATATTTTAAAATTTAATCCATTTGCTTATTTTTCTAGATATCTAAGTCATTCTCACAATCCCCAACAGGGTTATAAAATGTTTCTCAATACTGTCAAAGCATTTTTCTCCCACTACATACATTCCTAATGGAGTCTTCTGTCCTCCTCCTACAGGGTGTACTGGAGGAGCTGTTGTATTGGGGACTAACTACCCTTTTCTTTGCCTCTCTTCTGTGTTAGATCCCAGAAATGGGATCTTATGTCTTTCTCCTTCTGGTTTAATTCATTTATGATGAAGCATATTCTCAAATATCTTCCTCAAATATCTTCTCAAATGAGTGCATGGAATTAAGTTTTTGAGAATCTGCATGCATGTCTAAAAATGTTTATTTAATCTTTAAACATAATTGATAATTTGCCTGGGTACAGAATCCTGGCTACAAAATATCTTTCCTCACAATTTTGTTATTTTCTCTATTGGCTTCCAGCTTTGAGAGTCTGTGTTGAGGACTTGGTGACACTATGATGTCTGATCCATTATGTAAGGTGTTTTTTTCCTCTGGAAGCTTTTAGAACCTGTTTAGAATACTGGTATTCTGAAATCGATGAGGATATGACTTGAGTCTTTTTTTCATTTAATTGTTCTGGTACTTGGTAGGCCCTTTCAATTCAGATGCTCATGCCCTTCAGTTACAGGAAGTTTCCTTGTATTATTGCTTTGGCAATTACCTTCCATGTGTTTTACTCTGTTCTCTCTTTCAAATGCCCAACCTCCTCATTTAACCTCTGACTTTTCAAACTCTTCTCCCTGTTTGCCATCCATCTTCTTGTTTTGATCTACTGAAAGATTTAAATATAATAGTTTTTATCTCCTACGAGCTATTTAAAAGTTTCTCTCATCCTATCCCTCAAGTAGGTAGTAGTATTGCAATCATAATATAATTACATTTTGAGCCCTAGATTCTTCATCTGATTCTTGTTTCACTATAACAACAGGAAAATCATAATTTTCAGGTGGTCCACTGTTTTCTTGTTTTATTCGGATTGGCTCCAACATGACCACTGGGACTTTGTGTGTAGAATCAGCTCCTGCTGGTTTGCTGGAAGAGCCAGAGCTATAAGTATAAGAAAAAAAGAAAGAAAGAAAGAAAGAAAAAATCTAAGAAAGCTACCTTAAGTATCTTTAAACAAGGTATAATAATAGCTTTTCAGAGTAATGCTGTATCTTCACAGCAATGGTAACTATGTTACATCAGCAATAAATGATACATAACTGAAATGCATCTGCTGTATGCAAAACAGTTTCATTTATGTATAAAAAATGTTCCACATATTAACCTATCAAAATGCTTACATTACATACCTGGAAAGGTATTTAAATAAATTTAAATAAAACCTGCATTAAAACTGACTTCAATATCCTGAGGCTCTAAAATTGGGCAGCCAGATCTTAGAACTACCTTAGAATTAGCATCTTTTTTTTAGGATTTTCCTTTCGTTCTCTAGTCAGTGACAAAGAGAAGTCTAGGCTCACATTAATGATTTACTGTCACAAAGTGTGAAGATAATTAACTAGGTTCATAATTTACTGGTGTTCTGCTATTTTAAAAAATGTAGTGCAACAAAAAAGCCATTTACAGATAGCTACTCTGTTCTCATAGGATTAAAGGCAAACTTTTCCCCTTCAGAGTATGCTACTTCCATACAATTAGGAAAGTAAGAATTGGGTTCACTATCTAGGAGAAATTTGCAAGCATTATGAGTGGGTGTGTAACACATAAAATACAGTTTCAACAACTGTAAAACAGAATCAATGTTTGGTTATTAGAAATGTCAGAACACCAATTTTAGTATAAAATTATTATTTGTTTTCCCTAAGTTTTTATTTGTGCATGTTCCTATATAGTGCAGTGTGTTACACAGACTTCATTTTTGTTTTTTCCTTGCTATTATACTAAAGTCAAATGTATTTTCTTATTTTCAACAAATAAACATTTTTTAAAGATAAAATTGTACTCTACTAAACCCATTGATTTATTACATTAACATATAATATATAATAATTATTAAACATTTAACTTTAAAGTTAAAAATAAGGGAAATTGCTTAAAATGTATTGAGTACCAAAGCATGCTGAACACTGGCGAGAGAAATCTAGTTACAGATTTTATAGGCTAGAGAATAAGTTAAGTCAGTTTACCTTCCTCGGCTCCCAACGCTGGAGGCACTAGGTGAACGTATTGGTGGGTGTACACTTGTCATAGTAACAGGTCCTGAGATCATACACATTTGTAAAATGAATTAATAACTGTATTTAATTCCTACTCAATGTTCTCACTTAGTACTACATTGAAACTGGAAACACATAATGAAACTATATAAAACAAGAGTAGCTGCTGAACTCCCAGCACAGTCTAAAGTCCCCCTAAACTGGCAGGGCTGTTCAACCTCAGCAGTACTGACATTTGGGGACAGATAATTCTTTGATGTGGGGGCTGTATGTGCATCGTAGGGATGCTGAGCAGCACCCTCGGCCCCTACAGTTATTAGATGCCATGGCACCTTTACATACTCAGCATCCAGGGGTGTGACAACCAGAAATGTCTGCAAACACTGTCGAATGTCCCATGTTAGAGTAATCAGGGTAGGAGCTTAGTGAGGACACTAGTGCCAGCAAAAGCTACAGAGGACAATAAAAAGTTGGTAGGGCTGGTATAAAAGCAGTCCAAGAGAGAAAGCCCCACAGAGGCTAATGAACAGAAGACACTGAAGCAATGTATAGGAGATACTTTGTCCCTTGCCTGACACTGAGTTAGTACTGGATAAACGTTAGTTTTAGTAATAGTGCCAAAATGGTTTCCAGAAATGCTTTGTCAAGTTATACTCCCACCAGCTATGTATCAGAGCATTTGTCCCATCACATCCTCATCAATGAGTATTTTCACTATTTAAATCTTTGCTTATTCAATAGTTAGAAATTATGTCTTTTTGATTTTATAATGACTACTGGTGAGATGGAACCACCCATCTTTCTTCCTCTCCCCTGTTTTACTAACTAAATGTATTTCCTCTTTAGGGAATAATCTACTCATGTCCTTTTGCAATACTGTGTACTTTCCTTATTAATGTGTATGAACTTGTTACATAATTAAACAGTTTCTCTACCACATTTTGTCAACAATTTCCTTTCAGTTTGTTTATGTTTTACATAAGTACCTCCTTTAAAATTCGACAACTGCTTAATTGTGCTTGTATGACTGGTGAATGGCATAAGAAATTCTCCTCTTTCCTTATTTTGGTCTAAGGCATCTAATTTGCCAAGGTCTCCGCGAGTAGCATTAGTCAGAGTGCCTCTCTCTTGAAGGAAATAAGTAGTTGTGTCCAAAATTCTTGAACACAATTAAATAGCGAAAAAACCACCAAAAAGAGTGATTGTCACTGATAAATTTTGATGCTAGGAAAATTCCATGCAAAAAGAGATGATACTACAGGCAAATTATCAAAAAGAGAAAGTACAATACTAATTTCCTCCTGGGAGCACTATAGTGCCCATAAGTTCTATTCAAATTGAAAATGTACAGAGGTTTAACTTTTGCTTCCCACTTCGAAAGTACATTAATTTTAAAGAGTACCCAAAACACAGACCCATTTTAATCATCCAACAGAAAAAGGGAGGAGGCATAGGGTGATTTTTTAAAAAATTATTATAAATAGAATAAAAACTGAAAAAAAACACTAATAAAATTTTTAAAAAGCCCACTTTACCTGTAAGGCCTGGAGATGGCACTGATGAATTCGGTGACTGGACGGTTCTGTTTGAGGGTGGTCTTGGCTGGCCATGATCTGTACTAGTATCTTTCCTCACAATATTGTCCAGCATGATAGTACTCGAGCAGTCAATCTGATGAGAAATTATTTCACGGCATTGTGACTTTGCAAGTTAAAAGCTACTTTAAATTTATAAGAAAACTTTAATAGTTTAATTATTATCAGATAATAAAACATGTAAATATCATATTTGAGAAGTTCTGATCCATACTTTCCCCATAAACAACCTTGAAAAAAAGCTTTCACACTTCTTAATATTTCACCTTAGTAAATATACTGAGTCACACTATTTCAGAAGTCATGAGCCAGGAGAAAAGAGTATTGTGTGCTACACCCTTAAAAATTAAAACAAAATTATAAAAAGAAATTCTAATAATGTTTCTTAATTTATTTAAAAATAATAAAAGGTACCAATTTTAAAAAAAAGCAAACTTGGTGAGAAGAGTAGCACAGTTTCACATTTTGCAAATTTCTTTATTGTCTGGCTTAATAACAGCCAACTGAAAACTTGTATCTTTTACTCAGTCTGCTGAGATGTGTGGTTTTGGCTGAAGAATAAGAAGAAAATCTGGTCTTACACAGAGAGGACCTTGTAGAGCCTCTAAAAAGGCTGTACGGACCCCCATGTCCTTGGCCCACACTTTGAGAACCGATGCTCTGGTATGCACTAGATTGATGAGACAAGTCTACGCATAACACATTTTCAGAACACTAACCTCACTTAAATACATTCTTAATGTTTGGTAGGAAAAAATTGATCCCTTAGAGATTCCTGCTTTAATGCAACAGGTATACAAATAATTGACTGCTTTCCTAATTGACTGCTAAGCTAAAATATCGATAAATTTCTACTGAATAAGACTTTAATACTTTAGATGCAAATTTTTTTTTAATTTTTTCATTGAAGAATAGTTGAATTACAACGTTGTTAATTTCTGCTGTACAGAAAAGTGATTCAGTTATTCATATATATATTGTTTTTCATATTCTTTTCCATTATGGTTTATCACAGGATACTGAATATAGTTCTCTGTGCTATGCAGAACTTTGTTGCTTATCCATTTCTATATATACCAGTTTGCATCTGCTAATCCCAAACTCCCAATCCAACCCTCACCCACCCCGCTTTAGATGCATTTTTAATGCTTAAATATACCATTTATTCCTCAAGAACGTTTTTGTGATTAAAATCCAATTTAATAGTTCCAGCCTTTCTCAATCAAGATTCTCCAAGAGAATTAAGTTCTACAGTCCGAGGGCATAGACTGTATATAATGAATTTACTTCTCGCCTCTGCATCTAGAATGGTACTAGTTATGAACCATCCTTGGGAGGACTGAGGAAATAGTCACTCAAATCAGTTTCTTTATTCTGTGGTTCAGATGAGGAATTTCAGTTGAGAAAGCTGGTGGACAAAGGGTCATCTGTATCTGAGGACTGCAGAGGAAAATTGACTTTCTGTGGGTCCTCTTTCAGTAGGGGAAGGAGGAAGTACACAGGGTTATTTATGTTTAATATTCTTTGGGCACTACCTTGGCCAATACTTTTCAGAGAGTGCAAAAAGCACTGGAATGACTAAATTTGTTAGATCTTAATGTAAAAAAAGTTATTTACATTGTGGAATAATCCTAAAAGCTAAAATAAAATTATAGGAATGACAAAAAAAAGTTTCCCTATCGATTGCCTATGCATGAAAAATACACGTACTCTACCCATTTAAAGTATAAACAATTATTTTAAAAATGAAATAACTCTGGTAAGGTTAATGATGCAACTTTTAGGAAATATTAATTGATCTCAGTAACTTGAAAAACAGACTAAATAATACAAAATTTTAGATTCCTTCACATCCTACAAGATTTCTTAAAAGTTTTTGATGTCTGTATGAGTGATTACCTTAAGCTTATAAGATGAGAAAAGGTAAAACAAGTATCAACTTATGTATAAAGATTTGTTTATTCAATGTTATATTTTCTGTCTTTGAAAAATATTTTTTAAAAAGTCATACTAACAAAGAGCTTAGAGGGTAAATGTGTTTAATTTAAATAAAAATGAAATCAGAGGTAATTTTGCACTGGTTAGTAAATGTTATCATTTCTCTTATTATTACTATGATTTTTATTTGAGGGGAGCTTTTCCTGTGCCAGGCACTGGGCTTTACTTGCATTAGTTCACTGAGTCTTTTTTTTTTTTTAACATCTTTATTGGAGTGTAATTGCTTTACAGTGTGTGTTAGTTTCTGCTTTATAACAAAGTGAATCAGCTATACATATACATATATCCCCTTATCTCCTCCCTCTTGCGTCTTCCTCCCACCCTTCCTATCCCACCCCTCTAGGTGGTCACAAAGCACCAAGCTGATCTCCCTGTGCTATGCAGCTGCTTCCCTCTAGTTATCTATTTTACATTTGGTAGTGTATCTATGTCCATGCAACTCTCTCACTTCATCCCAGCTTACCCTTCCCCCTCCCCGTGTCCTCAAGTCCATTCTCTACGTCTGTGTCTTTATTCCTGTCCTGCCCTTAGGTTCTGCCCTTCAGAACTAATTTTTTTTTTGATTGCACATTTACGTGTTAGCATACGGTATTTTTCTCTTCCTGACTTACTTCACTCTGTATGACAGACTCTAGGTCCATCCACCTCACTACAAATAACTCAATTTCATTTCTTTTTATGGCTGAGTAATATTCCATTGTATATATGGGTCACATCTTCTTTATCCATTCATCTGTCGATGGACAC
Organism: Leucopleurus acutus; assembly: GCF_964270905.1. NCBI lineage: Eukaryota > Metazoa > Chordata > Mammalia > Artiodactyla > Delphinidae > Leucopleurus > Leucopleurus acutus. Next base: position 93,955,061 of record NC_139144.1, on the reverse strand, counting down.
TTAGGTTGCTTCCATGTCCTGGCTATTGTAAATAGTGCTGCAATGAACATTGTGGTATACATGACTCTTTTTGAATTATGGTTTTCTCAGGGTACATTTCTATTATTAAACATGTCTCCATCTCTTCTGGTGTCTTAAATGTTAGACTCCTTCTCTAACCTTATTCTATTGTAATATATCACATTCTAGCAATTCAGCCTTCCAGTACCTCCTCCCATGTCCTCACCCCTTCCTTCCCAGCTTAGATTCCATAATCCATCACCATAATCATTCATTTACAAACACTTTAACTCCAGTGCCCTGAAAGACATTCTGTAGTATGTTCAAGTGTTAATATTAATCTTTTTATTATTCCTGCTGTTACCATATTTCTAAAGGATAAAAACAACTTCTAAACACAAACGCACAGCCTATAATCCAACAAACCCATGCCTTTTACCAGATCCAAGTTCACTTAAAATTTTTGAAACAGATTCTTAGAATAAATTTTATGTATACTTACATCTGGAAGAGAAGGAAGATTGTAGGGACCTCCCACGGGTGAGCTCAAATCAATCATAGGTGACCCAAAAGCCTTTCCATCATATCCTGCTGCACTAGTAATGGTGGGACTGGAAGGAGTAGAGGACGTGCTGTTGGCGGCTGATGGGGTGGCCTGCCCACTGCTGACCTGCCACTGTGGTAGCAAGAAGGAAAGAAGAAAGGTGGTCTATCAGCAGGCCTGTAACATAAAATGTCCATCTAATCCCTGTTCCAGACACAAAACAAAGTAGAAGACACAGTCTATTTGAATTCAACTGTAATTTTAATGAAAAGGAGACAGGACACAAGTATATATAATTTTCATTAATCCTGTCCAAATGTAAAAAATAAAAAGAACTGATTTTTACCAGAAGACAACAGTTAGTATTCACAAGAAAACCACAGCACCCAATCTTGGAAAGCTTCCACATACTGGAAAAGAAATATAAACATGTACAAAGCAACTTCAAGGTAAAGATGGAGGGCTGAAAACATACGTTTTCTTCTGTCCCTACCTGATACACCTGAAAGTAAAATGACAGTTAAGGGAATTTTTTTTTTGAAAAAGGCACTGACCCATAAAGACAAAGAAAACAGGGGAGAAGACAGAAATCACATTTTGGAAGCTGGAAGGCAAATGGACAAAAAGCAAATGAATTAGTCGTAGCCAATTGGATAAAGCTGAAATCTACGCTGGCAGTGGGAAAAACAGAGAAGCAAATCAGCATATACTGTAGAACCCCTAGGAGCCTGAGAATTAGAAGCATAAGAGGTGAAACTGGGACTAAAAACAGGATGATCTGTTGAGAGTCTGTTTAAGAAGGATTAAATCTCACGTTCGTTTCCTACTTTACCTGTAGCTACCCCAAGATAATAAGGACCACCTCCACCTCTGCAAAAGAAGGCTGGAAATTAATTTTCTAGAATAGATAAAATAGTCTTTGGGCTGACGAGCATCAGGCTCAGCTGAAGGCAGAAGTATTGCACTTGGGCTTCCCCAGTGGCACAGTGGTTAAGAATCTGCCTGCCAATGCAGGGGACACGGGTTCGAGCCCTGGTCTGGGAAGATCCCACATGCCGCGGAGCAACTAAGCCCATGCGCCACAACTACTGAGCCCACGTGCCACAACTACTGAAGCCCACGTGCCTAGAGCCCGTGCTCCGCAACAAGAGAAGCCACCGAAATGAGAAGCTGGCGCACCGCAAGGAAGAGTAGCCCCTGCTCGCCACGGCTAGAGAAAGCCCGCGTGCAGCAACAAAGACCAAAAATAAATAAATTAATTAATTAAGAAAAAAAAGAAGCATTGCACTGAAAATGACGAGTAAGAAACCATACAGACGCTGAATGCTGAGCTTCCTGCCCACTCTGCCTCCGGCCCGCTAATAATAATCTTGCCCCAGCTGGCTTCAATGAGCAGCCAGGCCCTGCATTTCAGGCATGAAACAGAAAGATCTTTTGGGAATTGGACCACTACCTATGGACAGTGACCTTAGTAACTCTCCTAATAAACATGCCTAGCAAACCTCATGTAAGAGTGAAATTCAGCCATCAAACGTTAGCCCCACACCCTGGCTTTCAGGTTTTTTTTTTCCTAAACACCCATTTCTCATATACAAACAGGTACTTAAGCATCAATAAACATCTGAGGAAACTCTTTGTCATTTAATGTTAGAGGCTGAAATAAACACATTAATAAAGGAACGCTACAGGGTATACAGAGATGAACCATGCTGCTATCTATACTTTACTTGGAAACCTATCAAAAAATGAGAAGGTTTGATTGACAGATGGATGGATAAATGGGTATATGGATAATAAGTGAGAAGGCAAATAGAGCAACCTGTCCCCTATACAACTCTTTCAACTTACTATGTTTGAAAATTTTTATAATAAAATATTGGGGGGAAAAAAGCCACTAAGAGGTATCTTAAGACTATGCAGGGGAAAAAACTCTCAAACTCAGTTTTATTTATATATGGACTACACAATATAGAGTGACAGTGATGGAAACATTCTAACTTTGAAAAATGTAATTTACATGCTCCACTGAAAAAACTAAGTAAAAAACCCTGTGAATATGAATGTCATCTTTACCACCTACCCACCCCTCGGAGCCATCCACCTGTCTGTGTCTCTCTCTCTCCCTCCTTCCCTCCCCAGAATAAGCAGTTACAGTTGATGTGTATCTTTCCAGGTTTTTTCTATATATATATGTGAGATTTAAAAAACAAAAACAAAACCACAAAATTGAAAATAACTCACAAAAAAATCCGACAAAGTTTTTTGCCGTGTAATATACTTCGCAGATCATATATAGATTACTGCCTTTTCTTAATAGCCAAAAAGCATTTCCACTGTACAAGTATACTATAATTTGTTAAGCTACTCTATCAATTAAAACAAATTCCCCATTATCTTTTATCCTAGCTTGTTCATTTATTCATTCATGTTTAGACTTTTGACCAGGAAACATTTTTAAAAACCTTCTTAGAGTGCATGTCTACCCATTAAAAATAATACATAGGGAATAGGTGAGGAAATATTTGAGTACCCAGAATGTTCCAGGTGCTTTTACATACACTAGCACTAAGTCTCAGCAAAACTCTGCAAGGTACTCACTCGCTCTATAGTGGGGGCAAAGGAGATTTTAAAGAGTACACTTGTACAAGGCCACAAAAGTATTAGGAAAATAAACGAATTTAAGACCAAACTGCAGTCTGGTCCCTTTTCACCTCACCTCTAATGATGAAACAGAGATAGGTATAAATTTTATTGAAAATAATTAAAATATTATTTTAGAAAGTATTAATATTTTATCGAAACCAAACTAATTATAAACATATACACACACTTAGTATACGTACTTTTAGAATACTACTTTCAAATCATTTGATTAAAATGAATGTCACAGAATTATGGGAATAGCATCATATTCTTTATTTTGGTCTTGGCAAAAAAATTAAACTGAAATCAATCTACTAGTCCTAAGCTGGAAAGGCTTGACACAAGTACTTGGAGAAGACAAAGCACTGGGAGAACTTTTTAAAACAGTGTAATAGGGCTTCCCTGGTGGCGCAGTGGTTGGGAATCCGCCTGCCAATGCAGGGGACGCGGGTTTGAGTCCTGGTCTGGGAAGGTCCCACATGCCGTGGAGCAACAAAGCCTGTGCGCCACAACTACTGAGCCTGCACTCTAGAGCCCGCGAGCCACAACTACCGAAGCCCACGCGCCTACAGCCCGTGCTCCGCAACAGGAGAAGCCACTGCAATGAGAAGCCCAGGCACCTCAGCGAAGAGTAGCCCCCACTCGCCACAGCCGGAGAAAGCCCGCGCGCAGCAACGAGGACCCAATGCAGCCAAAAATAAATAAATAAAATTTATAAAAAAAATTTAAAAAGTGTAATACCTAAAAAATATTTTTACCTGAAAACACTAAGAATATATATATAATATATATTATAAATTTATATAATACAAATATAAATTATAACTTAGATAAACATTAAACCTTCTAAGAGTTAATATATAACCTTAAATATTAAACTTTATCAGATGTATACGTACTACATATTAAAACTGTGTGATGCTAAGTTTGTGCCCAAGAAGTCTCCCTGAAACACTTTGAAGATTTGTTTATTGGTCTCTCTTTAAGTATGCAATCTGTATTTGTTAGAATAATTCTGTCTTAGGAAATTTAATGCACTCACCTAAAAGCTACACACATTAACACTGAAAAATTCATACCTATGACTCACCCTCCTTCACTTCTGTATAAGTGGCTTGATTTCTCTTGTTAATTACAAAGCATCAAGATCCTCTCTTAGCTTTGTCTCTCTCTATAGGGCAGTCTGTAATAAACTTTGTAATCCACATTTATTTAAAAAAGGAAAAAGCTTACTCTTGCTCTTTATCACCATTGCTCTATCCATAAATTCAATGTGATTTGGAAGTAGAGAGAAGCAGAACAAGCAACTGTGGAGAAGTAAATATATATACCTGTTTTATGGCTTGTTGAGCCAGGAAAGCCATCTGCAGGGGGTTGGGCTTTATTGCTTGTCTTGGCGTACTCTGGTTTGGTGGATATCTTAGCTGTTGAGGATGAGGAGGAAGAACTGGTCCATTGGGTTTGGGGCTGTGATTCTGAAAATTTATCAAACGTGGAGGAGGTTGCTAGAAAAAAAGAAATTCAACCAACTCAGTGACAATCATCTCCTGAAAGACAAAGTATGAAGAACTCCATTTTATAACTTTTACAGAACGACAGCAATTCTGTCACAGATGAATCATTTATTAAAATTACAGTAAGGGTACGGGGGGAGGGGACAGCCTTCCAGAATGTGTATAAGCAATTTAAAGAAAAGAAGTTTTATTAGGAAAGACCCTTGGGAGAGGATTTTCCAGCTGCAAGTAGGTTAAACTAGGATTAGATCTAGGCCACACTGGGAAGTAGGGAAAATTTGTCGTTGGTATTCTTCTAAGTCCCTGATGATTATATTCTGTAAAGAATTGCCCTCTTCAATCTTCCTAAAATAATGTGATGGTAGAATAATTACTAACATTTACTGAGTAGTTATTACATGTCAGGTACTACTTTAAGTGCTTTACATGTGTTAACCCATTTAATCTTCACAATGATCCACTAAGGTAGGGATTACCTCTGTTTTACACAAAACGGAACTGAGATATAGAGAATTTAAATAACTTGTCCAAGAGTAACAAAGATAGGAGGAATGGAGCTGAGATTTGAACTCAAGTCCTCTGGCTCCAAGCAGTAAAACATAAATAATGAACAGATGAATATTAATAACATTTAAAAATTAATGAATCGGATCTTATTGCGATCAAACTATGTGCCAGGCATTGTGACTGGCATTTTACATTTGTTATCTCATTATTACCCTCCCCTCATTTTACAAATTAGGACACTAAACATTAAAAAGCTGGGATAACTTGAAAAAAGTCACACAGCTTGTTAAAGGCAGCACTAAGGCTTTAATCCAAAACTAGTCTGCCATTTCATTACCCAAACAGGTTTTGGTGTTTAGCTGGGGGTTAAGGTACTAATTACGGCTTAGAGGATGAGTCTCTCTAAAAGAAAACAGATTTTGAAAGGACACCCTTCAAGGACAACACTGGTTGATTACAGGGCAGGGTAGGGGCTGGGAAGGCAAGCCTAGTTTGCTCAATAAATGCTAGCCCTAGAAATTGAGACCAGTGTTCTAGAAAAAGGTAACCGTATATGCCAGTCTCACCTTGACTACCCAATTCTCTCTAAGGTTGGCAACTTATTGCAAAGTAAATAGTTATTTTCAGGCTATCTTAACTGCATATGAATAAGAACTTCTCAGAAAGGGAACTATTAACTCCCACATTCAAGGTGGGAAAAATAAATGTGAAATTTATAAAGGCTGAAATAGCAACATCTTAAACTTTGACACTGTGAAGGCAGACAGCCATAAAGTGTAGCTCTGCCCTCTTTTTGTTCTTTTCCTTCTCCCATTTTTGGAATTCATCTCCTTTCCTGGGTAAATTATTTCTCTTTCCCCTCTCTTGCAAATTAGTTTTGGCACTGGGTTCACTGTCAGTAACTTTCAAGAGTGACCAGCAATTACAGACCCAATGAAAAGTAGATTTAGATAGACACTATTTCAAGATCAAGGGAAATTCTTGAAATTCTATTCTTCTGGGTGAAGAACAGAAAAATATTAGAGAAAACGAGAAAATGAAAAAATCTTATAAAAGCGTAAGCCTGAAGCCATAGCAATTCTCTTCGATTCTTCTATGAAAGTTTTGTGACTTGAAGGGTTTTATATCATAGAAACACAAACAGAGAAGAACTGGGGAATCATAGTGGAAAACTTCTAAGTTAATCAAAGAGACAATTTTTTAAAACGTGGAAAAGCACCCAAAATGATCCTTAGGGGAGAACAAAAGTAGTTACAGAAGTCTTCTGCCTCCCCCTGCCCTGAGATTTATATATTGATTCAGTCAAGAAATGACACTTGATGCCAGAGTACTGTACTCTGTGAAAAACCAGTGTGGGACTGGGTGTCAACTCTCCCATCAAGGAATCCCAGTGTGGTAAGATGTAAGGTGATTTTTCTTTCCTCTCCCAAACTGTTACAGTTGATTGAGTTAATTTCTAAGAACCCTGTGACAGGAAAAGCAACTTGAAAGAATAAGACTAGCAGCTAGTTATGAGCATAAAAGAAATAGCAAAACCAGTGCTATTTTAATTAAATGGAATCAATTAATTTGCAAGAAGGAAAAAAGGGAGAGAATAGAGAAATAACTGAGAGCTTAAGCAAACTGACATATAATCATCACTATCCTCACCTTCACTCTAAATACTTTTATTATTACAGGTTTTCATTTTATTCTAGGTCAGTATAACCATGAAGCATAGCAGATGTCCTTCTAACATCCACCCACTGTTTAGGAAATTAATGTATACATATGAATGAGAGTTATCTCCAGAGCAGTAAATCTAGCCCGGAAGTGACAACCATTATGTATAAAATAACATACTTAGATCTAACAAACTTAGCCCTGTCCATTAGAGTATGATAGAGTATACTGTACACTGCTCAATAAACAGAGGTGCATAATGTTTATCAAGTTTGTACCACTCAGTCATATAACTATGTATTCTAGCTCTGTATCACACAACTCTTTAATCATTCGGATTACACGGCTAATCTTCAGAGGAAGAAATAGGGAACTACTGTATAAGTGATTTTTAGAAGGAGGCTTTTAAATTGACCTGGGTCCTATTGGACAGATGTAGAGTATGATTTGAACACACCCACAAAGAGGCACACACACACCCTGCTTACAGACAGGTATTTTCCCACATATATATGCAAATAAACTGTTAGAAAACTAAGAAAGCAGGTGGGTAGGGCAGTGTGAAAGTTTACAGATGAGGGAAAACTGATGAGTGAAAAATGTAGGAGTGGGTATTTGGTACAGAAGAGATAAAATGAGAGATGAGAGTACTGGAAGGAAGTTCGGGAGTCATTGAGAGAGGACAAAAAGAGAGGTGTGTGAGGTAATGACCAAAAGATGAGAAAATGACTTTACAGTTGATCTTTGAACAACACAACATGGGTTTGAACTGTGCAGGTTCACCTAGACATGGATTTTTTTCAATAGTGAATACTTCAGTACCACACAATCCGTGGTTGGTTGAATCCTCAGATGCAGAACAGTGGATACGGAGGAACCACAGAGAGAGAGGGCCAACTATAAGTTATACATGGATTTTCAACTATGTGGAGGGTTAGCGCTTCTAACCCCTGCATTGTTCAAGGGTCAAATGTATTGGTAAGTGGGAAAATTAGGCTGCATAATAAAGATTGTACATTATATATATCATATAGCAGTAAATCCTAGAAATAAATAATAAGATCAAAAGAAAATTTCTGAGATAAGCAGGCTAAAGGCTTGATCAAGGTCACTTCTGGTTTGTCACTGCTTATATAAAAAACTGTTTGAGAATGTGACCAAGTCACAGAGTATCTATTAAAATGCCTCAGTTCTTCACTCCTTAGTGAAAAGGGAATTAATACAAATGATGGATTTATCTTATTTCAGGTTAAGTATTAAATAAAAAATCACTTTAACATCTCTCAGACACTTAAGATAAATAATCATGCAAATGCTTAGCACTAGTCACTTAACAAGTAATTATTTTCTCTTTTCCTCTTCACATTTATCTTCAGAACAATTTGGGTGCTCTGCAGTCTACCTGCAATATGTCACCCTGCAGCCTGCAGAGGCAGTGACAAAATTATTCCTCAATTTTCTTAACAAAATATCAACTCTGCCAGTTGCACTCCTGATATCGAAAGCGTACATGTCTTTTCCCATTGAACACTCACCAAACAAAGACCACTTAAATTGCTTGTTATTTACTTCCTTTTAAAACCTGGGTTAAAACAAAGTTCAAGAGGAATAATCAACTGGTCATACTAATATTCTCCTGGATTTGACATGCCTTCTTAATCAAATTACTAGACAGCCACAAACTTAAAATACATCACACCTCAGGCCTTCACAGAAGCAATTTAACAAAATCAGTATCTACATATGCCCACAACTTTTATTCAGGGTTGAAATAAGAGTCCTATAAAAATCATGTTTTGTAAAACTGCTACCAAAAAATGCTATTATGCCATTTAATTGCTTTTTCATAAAGAACCACATTATATATTCCTCTTAGTGCTAGAAAAATACTAGTAAAAAATTTCTCCTAATGGCATGTTCCTTTTAATCAAATAATATAGATATTATTCCTGTTTCTTTTTTGTTTGGCTGACAAAAAGTTGAGCTAAGTCTTGCTCTCAAGCATGATGAGAACCCTTAGCCTAGCTCTGCATGCTTTGAGTATTCTTAACACTTATTAATCCCTCTGCCATTTCATTTGTCATTTACTGTAAATCAGTTCAAATTCTTCTGAGAAATAGGGAATATAAATTAATAAATAAAAGTAACTGAAAATAACAGACAATTTGTATGGATTAAAATAAGAATGGTTCATGGAACATTTGCTCAGAAATAAAGTTTGAAAAAGGTAGACTTCTAACGAATCAAATCCTTGCCCTTTTCGATTTCATTTTGTGCTAGTTTCTAAGATGCAATGTGATTTTCTAAACACTGCATCCTTACAGAGAAGAGATAACCTAAAGTATTAGTCATCCTGAAGCACTAATGTAAGAATTATGAATTACAGGTACACAACTTTTCCCAACAATCGTATGCATTGGTTATTTAGGAATGGAATCATTTATCCTCTTATAATCTGAAGATGAAAGAGAGCAGATGAGAATAGATGTCCCAATTAAATAAACCATTAATTTCTTTTTGAGAAGGGCTAAAATCTAGAGTTAAATCAGGGATCCTTAATGTGATAAATTTTTATAAATTCATATATTTAAGTCACGGATGAAAGATGCCTTGGTTATTTTAGGAGCTGCTGAATACAACTGTACTATAATTATCTAAGTTAGGACAGGCCTGCTTCCAAATTTACCTGATGAGAGATGGAAGGTTGCTGGATGGGCCCCTGCATTCTAGGGTTTGGTAAACCCACAGGTGCTGGCCTCCGTTGCACCTGTTGCCTCTGAGCCATTACCTGTTGCTGCATATGCTGGAGTCGTAATTGAGCTAGGCTGATCTGTGTTGGAAACTTGGATAACTGGTTTGAAGATAAACCACCTGGTGGCTGTGAATTCTGTTCCATGACAGGATTCTGCTTAGGCATTTGTGGTTGACTCTCTTTATCTTCGATTACTAAAGAACCTAATTAAAGAGAAAAGGTTAAGTTCTAAAGATTTTCTGGTAGTGAAATACCGTATTTTGCAGGGCTATTTTTACTGATCTTCAGAATTGCCAAGGAGCTTCTTTTTCTCTCAGGAACCCTTTATACTCTTAAAAATAGAAACCCCAAAGAGCTTCTGTTTATGTAGGTTCTATCAATCAAAATTTACCATATTCGAAACTAAAAATGAGAATTAAAAACATTTTTCCTCACTAATTCATTTAAAAGTGATAACCCATAATAACACATTTTTATGAAAAAATACTTATTTTCAAAAAAATGTAGTGAAGAGTGGCACTATTTTACATTTTCGAACATCTCTTTAAATGTCTGGCTTAATAGCTGAACTCTCATACCTGTTTCTGCATTATCTAATATATTGTTTAAATATATGAAGAAAATCCAGCCGTACATGGATATGTACTTGGAAACAGGAGGCCTGTCATCACCTGAAGGAGCCTCAGACCCTACTTTGAGGACTGCTGTTGCATATCAAACACAACAAGCAAACCTGACATTGGATCTAAAAACAGTACCACAGTATTTCTGATTTAGTTATCTCTCAAGTTCTTTACACCTTCACAGAGTACACTGTTAGTTCTCTGATGGAGAATACTCTGCCTTATAACTATAGTGTTAGAGTTTAAAGGTACCTCTAACAGGTGTGGTCCAAGCATAAGGCAAAGCTTGATTTCTTCAACAGCAGAGACTCAGTTAAATGTTTCTGATTTAATAAACATATGCATCCTAAAAAATACAGTTATCATTCATTAAATACTTACTCTGTATTAGATACTGCAACAGTAGGTCTATGTATATTGTTAAAGTCCTCTGTACAGATAAGGGATTTAAGGTTCAGAGAGATTGAACAACTTACCCAAAGTCACAAAGACACTAACTGAATATTCATCCAAATCAACATTTTTCCCTTGTAGTCTTCTATAACATATTTCTCAGAAGCCGTAAATAACCAAGTTTGGGAAACTTGTCTCCTTAGAAGATTTAAAATGTAAATCTCATTGTAAATGGCAATTTACAGAGCTGTATAGGACAGCTCTGAGAAGTCCTACAGTAAAGGATATTGTTTTACAAACTCCTCACAAATAGATGTTTTTGTTTTCGCTGTAGACTTATCTAAAACTGTATCCATTTATGTGTATACAGTTACACATATTCTTAATTTTATTTATGTTTACATCATGTGGTCTATATTTTAAATGATATGCTTACAAGTACATACAATTCTACATATGACTATTTGTGTGGATATATAACTGTGACAGGTTCTCTATATAGCTGCATGTATGGTGGAGGGTAGGAGATAGTTAACTTATATACACGCTTTGTATTAAGATGCTTCTTTTTAGTTACATAGGTGAGAGTGTGTATGATTCCAGTTGCTTGCTACGTATCAATCAGTCAATAAATATGTGCTTCTAGACTGAGCTGCAGGAGTCAACTTATGACCTTTCCTTCAAAGGGTCACCTTATTACCATTCCTTCTGTTCTTCCCGTGTATGAATGAGGTTTGTGTAAGCCTATTTCTTCCTTTCCTGGTGTGTTCTGAGAGCACTGGCTCTCTCTCCAGCCGTTTCTTCCTTTCTTACCCAGAATCTAGCTTAGGGAATGAGAGAGCAACCATCTTTCAAGATTTTGAAACAAAGTCAATGAGCCCAAAAACTGTCATCAAAGGGAATACTGGTGGTTGATGAAGAATGTATATGGAATTCTTAAATTTTTGTTTCTATAGTCTCCCTGTGAGAAATTAAGAAAGGAGGCAAAAACTGAAGACTTTTTCTACTAGCACATAATGTAGCAAGTACTGCCTGCAAGGATATCTGATGTTACCAAATGATACCATAATGATAGTCTCCCTTTGTGATAACTCAGTGCGCTCTAGTACTTAAAATTTGGGCACTTATCTGTACGTATGGTACACTTCAGTTAGGAGGTTAAAAATTATATAATAATTACATAAAAGGCAAAAGAAGAAAAGAGAAGTCTTCCCTAGCTAGATAAAGCAAATGAACCATTAGGTGCCTGATGACTGGCTCTCAAGAGTAAGTAAGCCAATAATTGTATGAGAAGTCCTGTTTTAACAGAAAACATTCTAAATATAAAAAATCCTATATTAATGGCAGTCACAAGTCAAGAGTTTTATCAACCATTCTGATAAGTATGTAATTAACAGTACAAGCAAGATTCTATGGGAAAGAAAAAAAAAACCTCCTAAATCCAGAAATCTAGACACCCTGTGAGTCAATATAAAGGATGTTTCATATCATCCACATATTTACATGTGTGTATTTTTTTTACATGTGTGTTTATATTCATGCATGTGTCACGCATATACACACGCTAATGAAATACTAGTGAAAATTCCATGTACTTAAAACAAGATGATAAACACACTTTGGGGGTGGAAGGGAATACATTTTCAATAATCTCATAATCATTAAGAGTTCCAGAAACAAATGGCACTTTGAGAAAATGTACATAACAGCCTACCTAAATTGATAATATTTTGAGCCCAGAAACTAGGATCACAGTGAAATTGGATGGTATTGTTGGTCACTGGGGAAGCATCACACCTTGCTCGAAGGAGGTGCCGTAACCGGTATGTAATCTAGAAGAAAGCAGAGAGACAAGTAAACATCAAAATCTTTATTAGTGGGCTTGCCTGGTAGCGCAGTTGTTGAGAGTCCGCCGGCCGATTGCAGGAGACACAGGCTCGTGCCCCGGTCCGGGAAGATCTCATATGCCGCGGAGCGGCTGGGCCCGTGAGCCGTGGCCGCTGAGCCTGCGCGTCCGGAGCCTGTGCTCCGCAACGGGAGAGGCCACAACAGTGAGAGGCCCGTGTACCGCAAAAAAAAAAAAAAAACACAAAAAAAACTTTATTAGGCAAGTAATTTATTAAGTTCCCAATAAATACACAAAAAGTGGTCTCTGTATCATATGTATGCTAACACAAAATAAGCAATCATATATATATATATATATATATAAGTTATAAAAAAGTGGACATACAACACAGTTTTCCTTCCAAAACATGTTATTAGTTTTGAGGTACAACTCAGTTAGCTATACTGTTGAATACAAAAAACTAACTTTAACTGTCTTAAAGTTAGTTTTTTGAATTATTTAAACTTCACAGAAGCACCAACCAAGTATTTGTAAAATAAAAAATTTTCACAAATTCTGCTCTTTTATTTATTTTACTTACTCTTTCAAAGAAGGATGCAGAATTGAGATTAGGCGGCTAATGAATTACAGAAAATACAAATTTACTCTCTGCTCAGGAAACATAAGTACAGCTCATAACTAGGCCTACGAGTGGGATGGCTCTCCTTGCTCCCATGCTGTGAATCTCGGGTCATCACACCACACCCCCCATCTCCTCCACACTGCAGTCCTCAGTGAATACTCAGTCACTCTCCCTCAGTCTTGAAGAGTTTAGCTCCTGGCTCACCATCACCAACGCCAACATTACTCCTGTCTTAATTCTTGATGATTTTATATCCAACTAGATGATCTTTCTTTCCAGCTTACTCCCTTCTAGTGCCCAGATACCAATAATCCTACAAATCCTAAAGGTCCTATAAACCTTTGCTCTTAAAATTTTCCCTGTCCTTCGACCTCATGTTACCAATACCCTTACCCTAGCCCTCAGTTTCTCCTTATCTGGCTCAAATCCCAGGGTTAATCCTCATAATCATTTCCTGGTATACACCCTCAACCCCTCTTTCTCTCACATGTCCAACTACACATACTCCCTTCCCTCTCCTCAACCTTTTCCCCAAACAACAACCAACAAACAACACTGGTTTAATCTAACTTTTGACTCACTATAATTGGACTGATAAAGGGACTGACCAAACTTCAAACACAGCCTGCTTACTTTAGGTAGGGCCCTAAGGTTGACGGGCCTCTGGTCCTTCATGTCCCTACTCTCCTAAATGACTATTTCAAACCTCCTTTCTCTTTTCAAATCTCCAGCATCTCCTCCCCCATTCTCCATCTCAGCTGATGGTCCTGATTACTGTTCACTGAAAAAACAGGAACAATCAGGGAACTTCCACAAACTTCCACCACCTACCAGTATTAGCGTTCCCTCCTATCACAATGGATTAACTGGCCACGCTTCTAGCTAAAGCCAATCCTTGCACTCGTGCAATAGTGCCCAACACCCTCTTGCCGACACAAAGACACTGCCCAGCAATTTTCTCCCCTCTCCTGTATCCATCAAGCTTTCCATTTTACTGCATCAGTCCCATTAACACATAAACATGTTTAACTTTTCCCAGCTAAAAACAGAACTCTTGGCTCCTTTTCTCCCGCCATCAACTGCTCTCTTTTCTGGCAAAACTCCCACTTTCCTGCTCTGTTTTCTGGCAAAACTCTTCAAAAGACTCATCTATAATGTCCCCCGTTCCTCTCCTCCCACTCTTCCCTGAAACCATTCAGGCTTAGTAGCTTTTCACATAGGTGGTCACTTGGCCCTCAGGGAAGCATTTTCTTCTCTTGGCTTTGAACAAACTATGATCTCATGGTTTTCCCCTTATTTCACCAGCTGCTATATTTTAAGGCCGCTGAGAATAGGTTTGTGTCCCAATGTACCATCTCAGTTTCCATTGTTGGTTCTTTCACATCTCCCACACCAGGAATGTCCCAGGGCTCAGTCTTGCAACTGCTCTCTTTTCTCCTGCACCCACATACTTTAAGTGATCTCATCCAGTCTCATCGTTTATCCGACTCTTAAATTTATATCTCAAGCCTGGACCCCTCTATGAACTTGCACTTCCAATGGCTTGCTCAATATCTCTACCTGATTCTCTAACAGGTACCTCAAATTTAATATGCCAGAAGGGAACTCTTGATCCTTCTCTTCAAGTCTACTTGTCCTATGATCTTCCCCACCTCAATTATTGGCAACACTATTTTTCCTACTGCTTAGTCCTTGGTTCCTTTCTTTTCCTCATGCCTTACGTTCCACCTGTCAGCAAATCCTGTTGGCTCTATCATTAAAAGATATGGACAATCCTACCAATTCTCCCATTATCAACTCTACTGTTACTACCCTGGAAAAGCCACCTCATTGCAGTAAGGTTATAAATAGTCTCCCTTATTTCTCCCTTGCCTTCAACCACCTACAGTTTTTTTTCAGCGGCCAGAGTAATTGTGTTAAACTGTAAATCATATTCTGTCATTCCTCTCCTCAAGTCCCTCCAATGGTTTCTCATCTCACTTAGATTAAAAACCAAAGTCCTCATAATCAACTACAAGGCTCATATACTATTTGGCTTTCCAGTACTTCTGACCTTACTCATCCTAGTGTCTGCTCATTCACTGTGTTCCACCCTCTTAGGCCTACTTGCTGTCCATATCACAAATAACTCCCACCTCAGTCTTTGCACTTGCTGTCTGTACTTGTGCTCTGCATGAATACTCTCCCCAAGTATCTGCATGGCTTGCTTCCTCACTTTCTTCAGGAATCTGCTCAAATATCACCCTCTTTAGATAGAATTCCATAACTAAAATCACAATCCTACCCCAATGCTCCTCGACTCTTCCCTTAATTTACTTTTCTCTAGAGCACTCAATACCATGCAATGGTCTATACATTTTACTTATTTTGGTATTGTGTATCTCTCTTCATTAAAATGCAACTTAAAAATTATTTATTTATTTATTTGGTTGTGCTGGGTCTTAGTTGCGGCTCACGGGTTCCTTAGTTGCGGCACATGGGCTCCTTGGTTGTGGCAGGCAGGCTCCTTAGTTGTGGCATGTGAACTCTTAGTTGTGGCAGGCAGGTGGAATCTAGTTCCCTGACCAGGGATCGAACCCAGGCCCCCTACATTGGGAGTGCAGAGTCTTAACCACTGCACTACCGGGGAAGTCCCTAAAAATGCAACTTCTTGAGGGCAGAGATTTTGCTTTGTTTTCTGTTCCCTTAGTACTCAGAATGCCACCTGATACATAACAGGTATTCAATAAATAATTTTTGAATAAATAAGTTTGCTTCATTCAATTGCTAAATTATCTTAAATAGCTACAATAAATTCTGTGTAAAAAAACGTATTTATTTTGGGACTACGTAGAATACATGGCACAGTGTTTAGCAAACAGCACTCAACACAATGTTCTTTTGCCTAAGTTTTTCTACCTTTCTTAATTTTTTTTGCATCTTCTAATAATTCTCATTATAAAACATGCTCATAATATGCTAAGCAAAAGAATTATGGCAAAAACTTTCCTATGAGGAGTCATAAACCCTGGCTACTGTAAAAGATAAATAAGGATTAATTAAATATACTTGTTGATCCCTTCAGATGTATCTGAACTTAAACTCAGGTTTCACACTGAAAACTTAGCTACTGTTCAAAAAGCAAAGGACAAAATTATTTTTAAAACTATGGAAGATGTCAAAACAGCTTTTCAGATGGCAATACTGTATACTGTCTCCTTTCTATTGAAGTTAAAATAAACTTAAAAAAGAAATTTAGTATTCGAGTTTCCAATCCTGTAAAATATAACATAAGGTTTTGTCTACACTAATTTATAGCTTCTGACAAGAGATGTTATCTGCTACCTTATTTATTTACCATCAATCTTTCATTGAGTTCCTATATATCAAGCACTGGGTAACACAAAATTTTTGCCCTTTAAGAAGTAAAAAGTCTAATGAAATTCACAGAAAAATATGCAAATGTAATAATAGTAGATAAAAATCAGTAATAGTATTGATGGATATATGCATAAGGGCTTTGTAAACACATAGAAGGGTAATCCAACCCAGTCTTGGTCATGGAAGGCTGCCAAAAGGAAAGGAAGACACATCTAAACTGAACCTGGTAGTCTCTACAAAGATGAGGATTTACTCAGGAGAAAGAAAAAGCATTCTAAGAAAGGCTAACAGTACCCAGGCAAAAGACCATGACATTCTGAACCCTGAGGACTAAAAGCAAGGAATTGTCGATGAGATATTCAGGAAACATAAGTCTTTGAAGATTAATTATATGGGAGGACGGGGGAAAGGGAGTAAAAAAGATTGTGGATTTCCCTTTTACTACCTATACCTTAACAGCTTCCTACCTAATCACTAGTATTATAGAAATATCTATTGCTAGTAAAAAGAATACTGTGTTTTACTCTCCTGGTCTCTTCTGTCGGTATTTCTTGCCTTCCTTCTAAATAATATAAGGATAAACTCAATGTTTAACAGATGACAGAACAATCCTAAGGAAATACTGTGAAAATGTTTTAAAATATATTTAAAACTGGACTTCTGAAAGGATCCTGCTATTCCAATGGGTTTGGTCTTTTACTGATTATAATTCCTATAGCAAAAAAAAATGAACTAAGAATTACAAGCTAAGCTTGAAATTTCAGGCCAGCAAGACGTTTCTTTTTAATTTTTAAGCATATAAAAGCCATCATTAAAAAAATAACCTTAGTAAACATGGCTATATTTATGAAGCATAGAAGCTCTAAAGGACAGAGTTGCATAATATAGTGACTTTCAAATTTTCTGAGGTTAAAAATCCTTCTAAATGTTTAAAAGTAATCACAAGCCTTAGCTCTGCATTCACTATAGGTAAATTATTTTACTAGCTATATCTGCTGCTAGTGATGTGATTGGGTTCCACAGACTTTTAAAAATTAAAAAACACAATTTAGTAAATCAGGAAGCTGGTAATACTGGTTGCTTATGCTTCACTGTGTTTATTTTCTCCTGTGTATAATATAGAGACCAATCTTCCTCTCTCCTATTTCAAGAGATCATTGTGCAGATTAAGTAATCCCATCTTCGAGTTTGTACTGTTTTCTTTGTCTTATAATCACAAACAAAATCATAGAATAAAATCAGAGAAACAAATTCTTAAACTGATAAGGAGATTGAATATCTGATTGTGTGAATAACATGCTTTCTTACACACATACAAATAAAAATATTCATAATGGGTCTAGTTGAAAAAAAGACAATTCTCTCATTTTCTCCTTTTATCCGTTTTGTTTGACTTACAGGAAAACATAAGTAACAGAGAAGGTATGTACTGTATAGAAGCTGTTTTTCATTAGACCAATGAAGCAGTAAAAAGGAAGAAAAAGAAAAAAAAGACTCAAGATTGACCACATCATTGATAATTATGAAAGAAAATAATCTTAAGAGTTGAATACAATTCATGATTAGGAATACTTATATAAATCAGTTTTCTAATAAGTTACTCAATATTTGAACCTAGTTTGCAGAAGTTTATCCTGAAGTGCATTTCCTTATTTCAAAATGGTTGTAGAAAATTCCTTCCACAAAACTGAGTGGGTGAACAGAAAACAGATTTGGATGTCATAATTTGATTTCAAAGTGTCAATCTCTGTGGAATCTTTAATAAAATAAGAGTAAAGCAGGAGATTTTAAGAATGCTTATGTGGTGTGACTTCCACGGCTGAATGTCTTCTAGATCCTTTGCTACTAAAGGTGGTCTACGAAGCAGCACAGCAGCATCACCTGGGAGCTCGTCAGAACCACAGAATTTGGCCTCACCCCACATCTACTGAACCACCTGATTAGTATGCAGTGACCATATTTTCAGTAGCAAGGTTCTAGACTATTCTGAAAACAGCTGAACAAATGAGAGCCACTTTTCTCTAGCAATGGGGTTGAAATACCCAGCACCATATATCACTGACAGAGTAAACAACGCAGTACCGACAAAAGGAATACAGCCTTTGGGTTCAGGTGTCCAAGCTGAGTGGCCTTAGGCATGTTACTTAACTCTGTGCTTTGGTTTCATCACCCATACAATGGATGGATAGGTATACCTATCTCATAAAAATGATGTAAATGTTTAAATAAAATATTACATGGAAATGCTTAGGATTAGTGCCTGGCACACTACAGGTGATCAGGAAATGTTTACTCTTATCTTTATTGTTAGTATTAAGTTCATCTGCCACTAAGACAGAGAAAACTTGGAAAAGAACAAAACAGGAGGGATGATGATAGATTAAAATTGAAGATACGCCTCAATCATGGCAATATAAGATTTTTTAAAACCAAAATATTTTGATTGATAAAAATTAGAAAAAGGTAAAAAGCATTTAAGTACAGACTAATGAACATTTCTAAATTTTAAGCATTCTAATAACTCCATTGTTTCTCTCTGTATTTTGATAGTATGTTAAATGCCATACTTAGTTTATCTTACCAGTCGCTTGCTATAAAGTAATGCTGTACTGCTGCCACTGGAAACTGCCCATTTAGAAAAATGCATGACATGTTCCAACTGTTTAGAAAGTCCAGCCACTTCCTGCTGCTGTTGCATAAGTTTCATTCGATGATCTTTTGCAAGACTCTGAAAAAAAAAAGTTTCAAAATTAGTTCTGCATGTAACATATATTTTAATGGTCACCATCAGATTACCCAATTAGAATAACCACCACCTCTAAGAACCCAGGTGATAGCAACCTATCCCTTGGTACAAAGGCTCATTCTCACTGAAGTAAAAACCGTGCCCCCAGTGCTGTAGCCACCACCAACGCCACCCTGCCTCTGCTGCCTGCCCCTTCTCTCCAAGGCCCTTGGTCTGGTTGTACATATTTTGGGATGCAGGTTTCTGTTCATGCATCTTCCAGTATCCAAAGAGGTACAAAACCGTGGATTAGCTATAATACAGTAAATGCCCATTAAATTCAATACTCACAAATAAAATAGATGTACCATCCAGCAATCAAGTAAAGTTACCAGATCACATGATTTACTCAAGCACATGATTTCACCTTTTAGGCATTCTTATCCTGATTGCAACTAGTTTGTGCCAAGTTATGCCACATGGTAGACAACATTTATGCTTTGTGTGTAGTAAAAAAAAAAAAAAAAAAAAGGAAGCAGGCTTCCCTGGTGGCGCAGTGGTTGAGAGTCTGCCTGCCGATGCAGGGGACACAGGCTCGTGCCCCGGTCCGGGAAGATCCCACACGCCGCGGAGCGGCTGCGCCCGTGAGCCATGGCCGCTGAGCCTGCGCGTCCGGAGCCTCTGCTCCGCAACAGGAGAGGCCACAACAGTGAGAGGCCCGCGTACCGCAAAAAAAAAAAAAGGAAGCATATAATTTTTGTCTATTGAAAATTACCATGGGAACCAATTGATATAGTGACTAATGGTACCAATGCACTCTCAAAAAAAACTACAGAAAAGCAGACTATAGAATTTCTCTAAGGGAAGTATACAAGCAAGAACATAGGTTAGTCAAAAGTGGAAGAAAAACCCACTGAACCTGTGCTATTTTAAAGGTCTCTAACCTCAAATCTCCTTTACCTGGCAAGGAAAGGAGGAGAGAACAGGACTTTCTACTAGCTCTAAAAAAAAGTTTAAAAGTAAAATTGCTACACTCCAATATGGAATTATATTCTCAATAGAGAAAATGAACCTAGATCCTGGCCCTAGTTGGTTTCAAATTTGGAAAATACACATATGCTAAACTGAATTAAGTCATTGCAGTGACTATCAGTGGCTTTGTCGTATCTAATTTTAAGTCCAGAGATAATTTACTTATTAGGCTATTTCTGACCTCTGTAAAAACTAAGCGTTACTTTGGACACATTCTAGAAAGAACAGAAATTCTGTTGACTTTTAGGGATGTTGCAAATTGAGAATCAGAAGCCCAAGTTTCTTGGTCTTCTACAGTAACAAACTATTTGGGTCTGGAGTCTTAGTAAACACTGACTACATTTATTCGCCTTAAAGAAGGATTCTGTGAACCAGGAGAATGGGTATGAAGACTGAAAAGCATTTTTAAAAGGTGCTGCAAAAATTATAAGTTAAGGGTTTCCCTGGTGGCGAAGTGGTTGAGAGTCTGCCTGCCGATGCAGGGGACGTGGGTTTGTGCCCCGACCTGGGAGGATCCCACATGCCACAGAGCGGCTGGGCCCATGAGCCATGGCCGCTGAGCCTGCGTGTCCGGAGCCTGTGCTCCGCAACGGGAGAGGCCACAGCAGAGAGAGGCCCGCGTACCGCAAAAAAAAAAAAAAAAAATGTAAGTCAATAAAGTTGATTTAAAATAATACTGATGACGAGGTTCATCCCTAGAGATTTGGGGATGTGGTCATCTTTTGTTCCTTATCTTGATTTTTAAAGAACTCCTCAAGTGATTCTGATTTACAGTGAAGTTTGGAAACAGCCACAGCAATGTGTGCACTATTCATCTCTGAGAAGCAAATCTATGTGACATTTGATTTTAAGCAGAGCTTTGCAATCTTTTAAAATAGTTTAAATGCTTCTATCTAAAAAAAAACCCAACCAAACAAAAAAAACACACCACCGCCCACCCCCCAGAACCTTGAAAACACAGTTACTGTAAATGTATTCCTCCTAGCCGAATACTTTTTCACTAAGTATTTGTTTCCAAGAGGAGAGAGAATTATTTTGGTCTTTGTTTCCTGTATGATTGATTAAACCATGGAATGACCATGCTTGCCCAGGAGGAAGAGAACCTTCTGACAAAGACCTTATAATTTTGTCAACTATAAAATAAAGATGTTGAACTAAATTTTTTCTATGAGGCTTTTTTTAAAATCTCCGGACATCAGGATTCTTTTATTCTCTTCTTAATTTGCTTCTCTACTGTTAAATTCTTTTTGCACCAATACATTAAATGGATACCAAAATATCATGCAATTAATATTATGTTAAGATATCATGTAGAAGTTGTAACCTCATGTTATTTGAGTCAAACACTGACTCTGGATCTTGACCTTCATGAATATAAGAAAGCTGATGAAGTTAGTAATATTTTTCTTACCTGCAGTGACAAACAACTATCTTAAGTGCCTTGAGCATCTCTCCCTGAGTACTGCTTTCACAGTTAGGACTGCTGAGGGCAGGAGGCACATCCTTTTACCTAATTTCTCGTAAGGTTAAATGTATATATTTGAGAACTAAATATAACTAACTTAATGTAACTTTCTGAAAAACTTTGCTCAACTGCACTCCTCTGGTGACCCAAAGCTGTCAATTCAATGGATCTCTAAAAAGATTCATCTCTTTACATCTCTTTAATATTTACTAAGCTCCTCCTTCAAGCAAGGCATTATACTTTGTGCTCTGAAGTAAACAATAAGGATTAAGACATTCCTACTGTATCATAAAGCCGTAAACTGTCAGATATAAGGTAGAGCCTGAGAATGGAGAAAAATATTACTGAATCAAATGTAAACAATTATACAAAAAAGGCTGTGATTTCAAATTCACAAATACACGAGAAAATACTACGGTAAATCACTACAACATACTGTCCCATTAACAGTAACTTACCTCAAGCTGATGCAGTAGAGCTTTTCCTTTTTTATTTATTTCTACCATCAATGTAAATATGGCAACTTTAATATCCTGTTCCACCTGCTTCTGATTTTGATTTACTTCAATTATCCTGAAAATTAAACAAAAGGGGGAAGTCTAAAATCTAAGGCAGAAGATTTGTTTTACAGTATGTAATATTGATTTTCTAATCCCTAAATTAGACCAAAAAGTTTTCAGCTCTTAAAAGCTCAGCTTTTTCTAAGGGTCCTTCAGTTTAAATAGACTTTCTTGAAGATGAGACAGCAGAAATATTAATTCTTCCAAAAGACATAGTCAATTCAATCTTAAAATCAAAATGTATAAAACTGCAAGAGAATGAACACATCTTAAGAAAACATTATTTGGAAAGATTATGACACCTGGAAAAATTCTCAGCCTAAAAGGTTGGACAAAAAAAATGATTTATAAACAAGATAAGGAAAACCAGGACTGAATGAGTTCTACTGTATTCACTGCAACTAAGAAGTAGAAAAGCTTGAATGTGTCACTATTATCTTAGTCATCTGAACTGTTACCTATTCATTATATCTGAATAAAAGCAGAAAGACGATAATAGTAGTTTGCTACTTTTAATAGCACATTTGTCTTGAAATAAGCAGCCAAATAACTATATGTTTTTATCAACCAGTATATACATTTTTTCCTTTGATTAGAGAAAATGGGAATGCTATTTTCATGGAGATCAAGATGGATAGGAAAAAAAATACATAGCATTATACCAGAATATCTTATAAAAGCAGAAATAGAATAATGAGGCATCCACCATCAAACATTCTGAGATAAACAAAAAGCTTTATTTCTAAGGTAGATAGCTAGTGGGAAGCAGCCGCATGGCACAGGGATATCGGCTCCGTGCTTTGTGACCGCCTGGAGGGGTGGGATAGGGAGGGTGGGAGGGAGGGAGACGCAAGAGGGAAGAGATATGGGAACATATGTATATGTATAACTGATTCACTTTGTTATAAAGCAGAAACTAACACACCATTGTAAAGCAATTATACCCCAATAAAGATGTTAAAAAAAAAAAAAGCTTTATTTCTTCTGCCTGCTTATCTTCCAAAACTTAAGATGAAAAGGGCAGGGATTTTATTCTCTGTTGGAAATTCTTTTTTTTTTTTTTTAATTATAGTTGATTTACAACATTGTATTAGTTTCAGGTGGACAGCAAAGTGATTCAGTTATACATACATATATATATTCTTTTTCAGACTATTTTCCCTTATATGTTATTACAAAATATTGCGTATAATTTCCCTGTGCTATACAGTAGGTCCTTGTTGGTTACCTATTTTATATATAGTAGTATGTATATGTTAATCCCAAACTCTTAATTTATCACCCCCCCACCAACGTTGGAAATTCTTCAAGATAATTATTTGATATCAATATTGGCTAGAGGATCAAGGAAACCAGATATGTCTAGGAAGCAAACAACCTCAAAAAAAAAAAAAAAAAAAACCCAACAAAACAAAACAAAACAAAAAACCCAACTAATTTAAATCCTCATGATGGTAGAACAGGATGAAAAAGGGACAAGTAATGCCATGTTTGCACATGCATAAAGATGAATTAGTAGCAAAGTCAGTCCAGTAAATTTAATCCTTCTATAATCAGGTAGCTATAAAGATACAAAGAATTAGCACCTAATCCAAAGAGTCTTTAATTTTTACCACAATTCAAAAATTAAAATCCTTCCACACCATAATGTATTATTTTGTAAAAAGAGCATTAACTACTACCACTAAAAAAAAAAAAAAAAGGTAAAAAAAATATTTGGAAAATTCACACTATGTGATTTTAAGACTTACTATAAAAAGCTCTAGTCATGAAGAAAGTGGGGTATTAGCAAGAAAGAAAAGCACAATGGAAAGAGAGTCCAAAATAATCTCACACATATATGGTCAACTGATTTTCAACAAAGGTACCAAGGCAGTTTAATAGCAACAGGATAATCTTTTCAACAAACAGAACAAGTGTTGGAACAAATGAATATCCATATGTTAAAAAAAAAAAAAGAGTAAACTCTGGCCCATAGGTCATACCATATACACAGTGAAAGAGTAAGAAAAAGTCAAAAGGGTGAATTTCATCAACGGTGGATCGTTTACATAAAATTAGTTATTTTACAATTACTACTGTTTGCCACTAGATGGTAGAGATTATCTACCCTTATCATTCCATAAATATTCATTATATATTTTCAATTACTCAGATACAAAATTTTAAACCCACCAATTACATCAATTTGGCAAAAATACAGTACTGTTATTAGAATACGACAAAGGAAATAGTATTTGGTCAACTACAGTTCTCATGTGAAAGAGAAAGGTAAAATGAAATGAGAGCTGATAACAAAAGAATAATAGAAACTAAAAGACGCACAACAGAACTTTTATTATCACAATGTATAATAGATGTAATAATAACACCAGGGAGTCAAGAAAAGGTTAAATTATGTTTAAAATCTCCATTAAGGAAAGCAGGTAAGCCAAGGAATTCCTTGGAAAAAAGTACCAAATGCCCCACCCTAGCCATGTTGAAAAATGATGAGTAACAGATTGTGACAACTGATCTTAAGGAAGATGAACTACAAAAAGGCTGATATACTTTTCCCTATGAACAACATTCAAAGCCCCTGCAAGGCCTCTCTTATTCAGGCTCTTTCTAATAAGCATTTCTTTATCTATTTAAGCAGTGAAATGTTACTTTCATGTGCAAAACAACAAAAGAAAGGGAACATGGGATTTCACAGGTGTTGTAAAATGTCAGCATGTGCCTCAAATGGGATGCAAAGGGGGGTACTAGGCAAACTCCCTCCTCCCCACAGAGGTCAATGGTTTGCTCTCCAATCACTGAATTTTAGGACATGAGCCTTTGGACAGTTGATGATTTACTCCCTTGGAGGACAAACAGTATAACAAGCAATATGTAGAAGCTGTTTAAGTACTGTATCTGACAAGGAGTAAAAGGTATGTGAACAGTTTAACAAGCCCTGTCTCCTGGTGTTCTATGATCTCTGCCTCATTGCAGTTAAAAGCTGACAGCTCAGGGGAGGCATCTCTAAGTCTAGCAATCCTTAAAATAGCAATTATGTATCTAATTAAGTGTTAAAATATATTACAGTACTATAAAAATAGTTTTGTTTTTAAATCCTGGCATTTCTTGGATAATTGGAAAACACAAAATAATTAAAAATTATTAATACTTACCTGATAAATGAGCTGTTATTAAATGTAGCTTATTACCATAATATTTTTTTTTTTTTTTTTTTTTTTTTTGCGGTATGTGGGCCTCTCACTGTTGTGGCCTCTCCTGTTGCGGAGCACAGGCTCTGGATGCACAGGCTCAGCAGCCATGGCCCACAGGCCCAGCCGCTCCGCGGCATGTGGGATCTTCCCGGACTGGGACATGAACCCGCGTCCCCTGCATCGGCAGGCGGACTCTCAACCACTGCGCCACCAGGGAAGCCCATCATAATAGTTTTGAAATTTCATGGCTGAAAAGAATACGTTCCAAACTTCCCAGAAATCCAAAGTTTCTGGAAAAGTCTTATCAACTATGTGTTATTAGACCCATCCAACAGCTTACTTGGATGTACTTCACCATGAGTTAAGTAAAATGTCTGTTCTTAAAGTTAATATACTTAACACATTATATATAGATGATTTAAGTAATACCATAAATATAAATTTACCTGTTTTGGATCTGATTTCCTGTGAATTTTATGTATTTTGTTTTTTCCATCAGTTTGGTGATTAGTGTATCTATGATCACTTTCTGATTCTGAAAAGCTTCTTCTATAAATTGATATCTGAAAAAATAATAAGCAACTTATTTCACACAAATGTCTGTCTAAAATGAGGAAAAGCCCCAAAGCAAACAAATAACTAATAGGAAACTATTTATGAGTATAAAGGATATAAATAATAATCTTTTTAAAATACCAAATATATCCACAGAAGGCAGGTCCCCCCCCACCACAAATTCTCTCTTAAAAAGGAAGGAGTCTTTACAGATATTAATCATGGACACTCTATTTTTTTAATTTCTATTTTTAAAATAAATTTATTTATTTATTTATTTTTGGCTGTGTTGGGTCTTCACTGCTGTGTGCGGGCTTTCTCTAGTTGTGGCGAGCGGGGGGCCACTCTTCGTTGCGGTGTGCGGGCTTCTCATTGTGGTGGCTTCTCTTGTTGCATCTAGGCATGTGGGCTTTGGTACTTATGGCGTGCAGGCTCAACAGTTGTGGCGCACAGGCTTAGTTGCTCCGCAGCATGTGGGATCTTCCCGTACCAGGGCTCGAACCCATGTCCCCTGCACTGGTAGGCGGATTCTTAACCACTGCGCCACCAGATAAGTCCATGGACACTCTTTAAATAATTTTTAAAATCTGAGAAAAACACATTCAATCATTCAGTTTTACAAGCTTAACAGGCTCCCTTGGTGGACCCGGCAAAAAGTAATCATAGATAAATATCTATGTAGATTTATTAACTATTTTGCAATTTCATAATTATGAAAGTTTGATGTTTTGTAAACAAATATTTTGAAGATCACTTTTAAATAACAGGTTTAAATATACTTTTCAATATTCATTGTGCTACAGGTCACAAATAACAAATATCGCATGCTTTTAATAAATGGGGGGAAGTGAGGCGATGAGGGTAAAACTCCTGATGTTATGCCTTGCGTGTGACAAAGCTTCAAGCAACAATATCATAAAATACCTAAATGAAAAAAAAATTGACTTGAAAGTTAAGATAACAACCTCTGACAAACTATGTAAGATGACTCTAAAGGAGCTCTAGAGAAACAGACGATGTGTAAGATACATAAAAAGAGTTTTATTAAAAGTTTTTCATAAAATGCACAAAATACCTTATTTCACATAATGTGATTTAAAAGTGTGAGTGTAATTAAATCAGTAAGTATTATAAGTAGGGTTGCCAGAGTTAGAAAGAAGGGGGAACACACAGTTAATAATATTTCTATTGGATTTCTTTTTTACATAATCATATCGTTTGTAAATACTGACATTTAAAATTCTTTCTTAGGTGCAAGTTTTTTTATCTTAGTAAACTTTTTTTTGTTATACACTCTTTGGGACCCTAATACAATGTAATTATTAAATGAAATGATCAAACTGGTCGTCTTTATTTAGGTTTATCCTAAACTCAATGCAAAAAATTTATAATATTCCATTATGATGTTTTCTAGCTCTTTTCATAGATAATCTTTATCAGGGTTGAGAAATTTTCTTTTATTCCTAGTTTGCTAAGATTGTATATCATGGATATACATTTTTTCTTGACTGTTTCTTCTGCCTCTGTGGAGATGGTCATATAATTTTTCCTTTAGTCTTTTAACAGGACGAATTACATTAATGATTTTCAAAGGTAAAATGAACTTTGTATTCCTATAATAAGGCTAACTTAGTTGTGATTCTATTATCCAAAAATCACAATGCTCCTGGACTTGGTTTCCTAATGTATTTCTTAGAAATTTTAAGTTCATTTCATGGGTAAGACTGGTTTGTAATTTTCGATTTTGATTTCTCATAAAACAAGTTGGAGAGAATTCATTCTTTACTGTTCTATGGACAAGACTGTATAGGAAAAGCATTATTTTAACCTTACCTATTTTGTAGATTCATCAGTGAAATCATTTGGGTCTGTAGTTTTCTTTGTGGGATTTACACTAAAATAAAGGACTGTTCTGATTCTCTATTTTATATTGTGCTAGTTTTGGTAAGTGTATTTTCTAAGAATTATCCCACTTCATGTAAAAATCTTCAAATCTATTGACAAAAAACCTTTTTATATTTTTAAATGCCTGTAGAAAATGTGGTGATGCCCCCCCCTTTTCACTCCTGGCATTGGTTTTTTGAGTCTGTTTTCTTCTTAATCATTCATAAAGAGATTTGTTAATCTTTTGAAAGATCCAATTTTTGGCTTTGATTCTGCATTGTATTTATTGCATCCTTTTTGCTACTTACTTTGGGTTTAATTTGCTGCTTTTTCTAACTTGAGATAAATGTTTAGGACATTTACTTTTTATCCTTAATATCTAATATATGCATTAGCGATCTGTATTTTCCTCTAATCATGGCTTTAGCAGGATACGTCAAGGATTGTATTTTCACTATCATTCAGATAAAAATATTTTCTAATATTCATTGGAATTTCTTCTTTGATGCTTTAAATTTATTTTTACCTGCTTATCTTTGAAATAATTTCAAAGTTAGATTTGCAATAGCACAGAGATCTCACATATACCTTTACAAAGATTTTCAAATATTTCCTCAGCAAAGTCCTTTAACTCCTTAATAATTAGTATGCATTTCCTAAAAACAAGGACATTCTATTACGTAACCCCAGTATAATTACTAAATACAGGAAAACTGACATTGAGATAATACTTTCATCTAATCTACAGACCATTCTCCAATTATGTGATTTGTCTCAATAATGTCCTCTATATCATTTCCCCTCTCTAGTCCAGGATACAGTCCAGGATCATACATCATTGTGTTTTGATATGAATTACATTTCTTCATTTTCAAATATATGGAGATTTTTCTCATTTATTATTGTTTTCTAGATTAACTGCATTGAGTTTACACAAGAATTTATATGATTTCGATCTTCTGAAATATAAAACTGCCCTGGCATATGGTTAATTGATTTTTTCCTTTTTTATGTTTGGAAATAATGTTTATCATTGGGTGCAGTGTCCTTAATGTCCATGAGGTCATTTGCTAATTGTGTTTTTTGACTCTTACTGAAATATCCTTACTGAGTTTTAGTCTGCTTGTTTTGCCAATTACTGAGAGAAATATGTTAAATTTCCCACTATGTGGATTTGTCTCCGCCTTTTTTCTTTATATTTTGTAAGGCTATGAGGAATATAAATTTAGAACTATTATATCTTTTAGACAAAAAGAGCCTTTTATTGTTATAAAGTTTCTCTCTTTATCTCAAATAATGTACTTTGATATACCAGCTTACCTTTGATTAGTGTTTGTATGGCATAGCTTTTCTCATCATTCTTTTTATATACTTAGGTTTTAGATGTTTCTCTCACAAAAAGCAAGTAGCAGATTCTCCATTTGCTTTCTTATCCAGCCTAGAATCTTTTAATTTGGAACATTTTATCCATTCACGTTTATTATAATTACAAATGTATTTAGAGATATACCAACTTATCAAGTCTTATTAAATCCCATTTGTTCTTTGTTCCTATTCTCTTTTTTGGCCTGTGTTTAGACTAATTGTTAATTTTTCTACTTCCTCCCTCTGTTATCTTGATAATCATATTGACTTTTACTATTCGTTTAGTGACTACTCTATGCATTAAAAAATGCAGATCTTATCATCTAAGTTGTAGTTTAGTACCTTCTTCCTAAGCAATGCATGAACCTTAGAACATGAACTCCATATCCTCCTAACATATCTGTGTGATATTTAACACACACATGACACACCAAGACATTACTGTGTAAGTCAACATTTATTTAGATTTACTCATACTTATCATTTCAGCCGTTCTTTCCATCATGCATCACCTACCGTTTTTCTTCTGCCTAATGTATGCTTTTGTGAGTGTTTACTGGGGATAACTTCTCCCAGTTTATTTTGTCTGAAAACATCTTTCTTATAAACCTTCATTTCTGAAGAATATGTTCACTGGGTATAGAATTTTAGTTTTATAGTATTTTCTTTTTGCACTTCAAAAATATTACTTTATTTTTTAATTATCCTGCTGGGGAGTTATGGGGCTTCTTGAATATGGGCTAGATGTCTTTCTTCAGTATTACAAAGTTCTAAGCCATTATATTCTGGCCTCAAATGTTGCTTCCTTCCCATTCTTCTCTCTCTTTCTTGGACCTCAATTACACCTTGTGTTACATCTTCTCGATCCCTCTTCCATTTTCCATCTTCCTGTTTATTATGCTTCATTTTGATGTTTTCTTAATTTTTCTCCCAGTTCATTAATTCTCATTTCCTGGCATGTCAGATCTGCTCTTAAACCCTCTATTGAGTTAATTTCAGTTACTGTAATGTAAGTTCTAGACATTGTTCACATTGTCTTATCTCCTAGCATATTTGGTTATTTCTAATTGTGTGCTGAACCATTTTGTAAAACTCATTATTAAATAAATCTGAGGTCTAGGATGATGTTTTCTTCCTCCAGGGAGGATTTACATTTTATTCTAACAGGTACCTTGGGGCACAAGCAATAAGATTTCAATTTAATCCAACTTTGGGTACTGAGAAGATCTGATTCTGCACTTTAGTTCCAGTGAGGAACTGTAATATTTACTAGCTCATTCATCTTTACCATATTAGAGTAGACTTTCAGAATCCCAACTCGAGGCAAGAAGAAGCCTTTAACCCCTGTGACCCTGAACTCCAATCCCTGTCTTTCAGCCCTGTGAGCATATTAAAAGCACCCCTCAACCTCTAGGCAAATGCTTCCAAGGGGAAAAAAGCCTGTACCATTCTCTGTCCCCACTCCAACCCAATCCTGGTCCAATAATTCTTTATTACCAAGCTCTAAAAATATCTTATCAATGATTTCTGTATTTTGTCCATGTTTTCTAGTTACCCTCACTGGTATGGCTGGTCCAAACTACCTAGTCGGCCATTATTGGAAGACCTTTTTCAACCAATTATATCTGTATCAGCTTATCAGAATCTTACTGTTTAATTCAGTTGTTGCTAATTCAAATGCCTATGGAGGACAGGTTTAAAAGTAAGCTTTGGTAGGTACTATGATGAATTAGAAGAGCATGCCCATCCTAAAGATGACTAAAGTCAATTCCCGTCAAATACTGACATGGAAGTATTGAATATATGGGACCTAGGGCTAAAACAGATTCAATTTTCTTAAAAAACAAAACAAAAAAACCCAGAAAACAAAAAACAAAACCAAAGCCAGAGATCTAAATGTTTTTTTAAAACGTAAAATCTTATTTACAACGCTGGCAACTAATTCCATATAGTTTAAAAAACTGCGTCAGCCAGTGGTTCTCAGCTAGGGTGATTTTGCTGCCTAGGGCACTTGGCAACGTCTAGAGACATTTTTTGATTGTCACAACTAGGAGAATCCTACTGGAATCTAGTAAACGGAGGTCAAAGGTGCAGTTAAACACCATACAATGTACCAGATAGCCCCCACAACAAAGGCAGCAGCACCAAAGTTGAAAAATCTTGAACTAGGCCAACATACTGATGGCCAAACAAAACATTATTTGCAGACGGCCGTTTGGCTGGGGTGCCAGCAGTCGTCTAGTCCTCATAAAGCTGTATTATAAATCTATGTATGTAGGAAAGATGCAGGTACCTGTGCTCTTTATGTTCTAATAACTGGCAGTCCCGACATGTCAGTTTGTCACATGTTTCACAGTAAAGTTTCAGCTGCTCCTTCTTATGAAAAGGACAAAACACCGGTCGCTGACTGGTCACACCAACTGCCTCTGTAAAGACAAGGGGAGGCAAAAGAAGAAAATTAACATAACTGAATAGTAAATAATTATTAGATTGTTCATTTAAATTAAAGTCCATTGAGATATAAAGGAGCTACAGTTTCACTGACACCACCATTACCAGCAGGTTTTACAGATAATAAAATATTAAGTATTTTTTGCATTTCTGGAGGAAAAGATAAATGAGCTTTCCACTTCTCAGTGTAAAAATTAAAATTAATTCAGGAGAAAAAGGAAGTGTGTAGCTAAAAAGATGTTTTATGAAATTAAAAAATCTTAATAGCCCAGTTAAGCGAATGGAACCAACTGGAATGTTTTGTATTCCAAATGTGGGAGTTTTTTTTTTTTAATGCAAAGCAGAAAAATCTAATAAAAATGTATAAAAGAGGTGGTGGAAAAATTATTTCTTCACTTTTGCAAAATTCCTAACAGAGGATACCCATTAACACAGAGATAATCATAAAGTTTACACTATTACACTGTAGTCATCCACATAACTTCTTAATAGTTATCTAGAGTGGAGATAAAACTGGGCAATGCTTATGTTACAATGTTAAATAGAAAAATTAGAATACAAATAAATACAATGACTGATTAAACAATACCAAGGTAAGCTGAGAGGAATTAAAAATAAAATTAATGAACTAAAAAATATATTGAGGGTAATTAGATAAATTTAGGGATAAAAACAAAAAGGTAAACTACTATTTAGTCATATCAAAAAGGGAAAAATATATAAAATTCTGAACAAAAAAAGGAAAACCACCAGATAGAGAAAATTAGCAATGTATTAAAAGAATACTAAAAGCACAACACATCAAGACCAAATGGAATTAATTCCAGCAAAGCAAAAATGGTTCAATATTACTATTGTCATAGCTCCCTGCACCCTTCTCCTTGAGGTTCATATCATCTGGGCATCACAGTAGATGATGGGTGACCATACATCCTTAGTTGGCTTGGGACATCCTGGTTTGTACCTGCTCTTCAGGAATAATTATTTATAGAGCTTCTGATTTAGATAATTATGACATCATGTCATCCCTTTATAGACTTCCTTTATTTATGAAGAATTTCAATCCTGACTCATAGTCATCCTCCTAGCCCTTAGTCTCATCATCATCCTGGATGATTCGGAAGTCCACAGAGAGTACCACATAAAGACAAGCCTCTCAGACTTTTTCATCTCTAGAGACTTGTACTTCATTTTAGCTACTTATTCCATTTCATACACACCATGGTCCCACCCTAGATTTATTGTCCATTACTATTCCATTTCTATAATCATAAATTCAAATATCCCACTCTAATAACTTCTACTTTCTAACTTCCCAATTCTTAGTTAAACTACTCTCACTGTACCTCACTGATATTTCTAGTCCCTAACCATTTATTTCGCCCTATTAACTGACACTGTCAACTTCACTTTCTTTATACAGTTAAAATCCCCAAATTCTTCATGTCAACACATGCCTATATCCGCATCTCTTATCCTGTGGAACTTCTAGAATGTTGGTCCGGCTAAACCCCAACCCTAAATAGTTCAATTCTTCTCTATATCAGACTGCTGAGGACTGATAGAGGAAGTTTTAAGGACTATACCAAATGTAACCTTGATGCTACCAAGCAATCCTATTTCCAAAGCTAGAGCTCTCTTTCAACTGGAGTTATTTCAAATATCCTCCATATTTCTTACCTTTCAGTCCTATTTCCTCTGCTCTCTTTTTCAATAGATGGCTGACTTTACAGAAAAACAGAAGTCTTTCTAGAACTAATCTATTAAATTTACCTGAGTATATACCTGGACTTTTCTCTTTTGTGTCTCTTCTTCATCAGTGTTCTCAGAAATTATATCCCCCTTTTCCTGTGTCTCAAGACTCCTAGCCTCATCTCTTACTTCTCCTCTTCTTGCATCTTATTCTCCAGCTACACTCAATGTTCCCCCTCTGGAAATTTGTGCATGTGCCTCAGTTTTCCCCACCCTTCTCATTTATGTGATGAACTTCCATTCATCCTTGAAGTCCCAGATGTGGCCTTCAATGTAAATCCCCAAATCTGAGTTTGATACTCCTTTCATGTGCTCCTACAGAACTTATGAGGCTAAACTATGATTGCTAATTTGTTCACCATCTTCATCATACTAATAACTCCTGGAGGGTAGGAAGTACCTATCTTATTCACTTTTTCATCTCTTTAATCTAGCAAAGTTCCTGGAATATAGAACAGGCATACAAACACTGGTTGACTCAATGAATAAAAAGCAGTGGATTAATTTTTAAACAGAAATATACTAATGAGCCATAAAAATCAACAAAATGCTGATAAATATTACAACATGGATAAAACCTGAAAACACTACTGTGGTAAGTGAAATAAGCCAGACATTGAGGGACAAATACCCTATGATTCCACTTGTATGAAATATCTAGAATAAGCAAATTCATTGAGACAGATAGTAGATTAAAGGTTAGCAGGGAATGGTGAGGAGAGGGGAATGGGCAATTATTATGTATTGGGTACAGTTTCTTTTGGAAGGGCTAAAAAATTTTGGAAATGGTGGTGATGGTTGCCTAATACTTTGAATACAATTAGTGCCAATGATTTGTACACTTAAAAATGGTTAGAATGTCAGATTTTAAGTTACACATATTTTACTGTAAAAAAAATATTATTAGTGAACTTTACATTATAAGCATAAGCAACACAAGAAGAACCCAGAAACCATAATTAAATACATAAAAAGCAAAACTTCTTTGGTTATCTATATAACAAATATCATGAAACAGGTTTACTATAAGAATATCAGAGAGAAAAGAGTTGTAAAACTTTTTTAAGCCCACCCCTTATCATCTTAAAAATAAGAGACAAGAGAGAATATAAGTTTTTAAAACTTTTAAAATTTTTATTGGAATATAGTTGCTTTACAATGTTGTGTTCGTTTCTACTGTACAGCAAAATGTGTCATGTATACATATATCCCCTCTTGTTTGGATTTCCTTCCCATTTAGGTCACTATAGTACATTAAGTAGAGTTCCCTGTGCTATACAGTATGTTCTTGTTGGTTGCCTATTTTATACACAGTATCAATAGTGTATATAGAAAATAAGTTTTTTTGTTTTTTTTTTTTTTGCAGTACGCTGGCCTCCCACTGTTGTGGCCTCTCCTGTTGCGGAGCACAGGCTCCGGACGTGCAGCCTCAGCGGCCATGGCTCACGGGCCTAGCCGCTCCGCGGCATGTGGGATCTTCCCAGACCGGGGCATGAACCTGCGTCCCCTGCATCAGCAGGCGGACTCTCAACCACTGTGCCACCAGGGAAGCCCCGAAAATAAGTGTTAAAGGCAACTTTTTCACATGTTGTACATTCATACCAAATTAAGGCATTTATAGGAGAAAGAGGGTTGTGAGTATAAATATAAAGCAGAATTCTGTATCTATTCATACTGACCAACATTGACAAGTATTCAAATTCAGCCATAATACAGACTTCCTTGTAGTAAAAGACAAGAGTATATTTAATGCTTATGAGTGTATCAAAACAAGCTAGTAGGGCTTCCCTGGTGGCGCAGTGGTTGAGAGTCCACCTGCCGATGCAGGGGACATGGGTTCATGCCCCGGTCCGGGAAGATCCCACATGCCGCGGAGCGGCTAGGCCCGTGAGCCATGGCAGCTGAGCCTGCGTGTCCGGAGCCTGTGCTCCGCAACGGGAGAGGCCAAAATAGTGAGAGGCCCGCGTACCGCAAGAAAAAAACAAACAAAAAAAACAAGTTAGCACGGGAAAGAAAGAATGACTTGGGAGGGATAGAGAAAAAACGAAATTTAAAAATTAATTTATTACCTGGAGATACTTCCTCTTTCTGTCTCACAGTGTGGTCTTTTGTGAATTTCACCCTTTGATGAGCTCTGATGCATGTCTTGCAGAGCCATTCAACACACTCTACACAAAACCCATTAGCTTCTGCATTGTCCTCACAGCTTGTACATACCTAAAAGAAACGTCACGTCAATTTTTGAGAATAAAGAAAAGGTGGTCACATGACTAATCATACATAAATGATATGCCAACTATACTTGACTCTATCAGTTATCTTCTTAACAGTGTTCATAAATGTAAACTGACACTATGTTTTAAATTATAAACATATGAAATGGAAATATAAGGACATTCCCCTTAGTTCAATATATCAAATATTCTAGGCACTATGCTAACTGCTGAGGATATAACCATCAGAAAAAGCAAACACAATCCTTGCCCTTATGACATCCAGTCTCCTAGATGAAGTGTAGGTTCAAATCCCAGTTCCTCTACTTACTGGATGAGTAGTCTTGGACAGGTTACTTAGAATGCTCATCTTTAAAATGAGGGTAATAACATAAATTTTACTGAGTGGTTGTGAGGAAGTCAAACATTACTGAAACAATAATACTAATACATAACTACAAATTGAGAAGTGCCATAAAGGAAAAAGTATGAGAAGCTAGAAGAACATATGATGGGGGAAAGTGATCTGTTTTTAGTGGGGTTGAATGGTTGGGGAAAATGAGAGGAGAGATTACCCAGGCAAGGCTTTCTCTAAAGAGATCATATTTGCACCAAGATAAGAAAGTTGAGTCATCAATTACTGATGAAAGCTTTCTAGGCAGAGAGAACAGCATGTACCAAAGCCTCCAGCAAGAACATGGCAGGTTCAAAGAAGTGACAGAAAGCCAGTAGGACTCAAATGGAGAGATCAAGGGGAAAACTGGCAACAGAAGGAGCTGGTGGCAAGGCAGGGGCCAGATCAAGAAGGATCATGTGACAATTTTGGTCTTTGTCTCAGAAGTCTCCTAAAAGCTTTCAAGTAAGTAAGTGACATGGCCAGATGTGCATTTTTAAAATCACTGTCCCTGCAATGTAGAGAAGAGATTAGAAAAAGGGCAAGTGCTTCTGCACAGAGATAGGTAGGAGCCCTTTGCAGTGGTAGAAGTGGAGATGAATGAAGGAGATTTGGGAAGTAAAACTGACTGGTTTGGAGGACGCACTGGTTATGAAATGAAGAAGAGATAGCACCTTTTCTTCCAGCTTATATAACTGTGTAGATGGTGGCACTATTCTCTGAGAACAGGTATTAAGGTTACACAACACATAAGCAGTCCTCATGGTATCATTTGTGGATGGGAAAAAAATTTTTCCCCTCAGTCAGTGGTTTATATTAGCCAAATTCCAAATACCTGGATAATATTTCCATAAACCAAAACCTGCCCTTTCTCAGTTCTTGTCTTCTACCTTTCTAACATCTTTTGATGCCACTGACTCTTACTTCCTAGAAGTCATCTGGATTCCTTAACCCTTCCAGATTCTCTTATCTCCCAGATTGCCTCTCTGGACCCCACCACTACTGTTTCTCCTCTGATTCTGTAGATTTTTGTTAGGTCTAGGGATTGGTCTCACCTACTCCCTTGGCTTCAACTATCACCTCTATAAGTATGTCACCTAAAACTTAATCTCCACATTATGCGGCAAAAGGAGTATGGGATTTCTATACATAATGTTAAGGAAGGACCTCTAATATAAAAAGTAAAAGTAAAAAAGCAAAGTGTTAAAGCATATCATACCACTGCTTATCTAGGAAAGATGAGGATGGGATGGGATGACTTATTTGCTTAAATCTTAAAAATAACATAAAATCACTTAGATTATAAAATAATATTAAAAGTGTAAGGATAAAACATAAAAGAAATTAAATGGTTAGCTATAAGGTAGAGAAAAAAATAAGGTAGAGGGGTAGGTAAGATGGAGATAGAAGTTTGAGTTCTCTGAATATACTCTGTTTCATAGATTTTTATTTTGGAACCAGTATATGAATGTTCTATATGTAGTTAAACAAATTTCAAATTAAAAAAAAAACTAAAACCCTAAACAAAAGCAAAATGAAACTAATGAACCTGCCTATCAAGTGGGTGGCTTAACCATACAGAGAAGAATTACTTATTTCAAGTAACTTTAAAACATGATGATTTGATTGAATATCGCCAGTACATACATATAGTAATTATTGTCTCCTTGTTTTCTGTTTTGACAGAGATAATGCTATAATCTCCATTTTCAGTACCAACTCCATTCTTCTATACTCTTACTCTGCAAGGCTCAATTATGCTTAATGAGCTGGCTCCACATTAGATTCTAGCAATAGGTGGTGCTGGAGGAAGACTGCAATGCCAGAGGAAAAAGGGACTTGATTGTCTTAGTTGGCTTCCTATTTGCTTGAGTTTTCTGTGAACATCTACAATGCTAGATTCAACTTCAAAATGTCAATATATACTTGTTATATTTTCCCTTCCTCTCTTTTTAAAATAGAAAGTATCTGTTAAAATCATTCTCCTGAAAGTCCTAGAAAAATGACCAACTCAATGGTGATGAGCACCCCTAGTATCCATATTGTGCTCTCTAAATACCATTTCAGACTAAAAGGAACCAAGGCTCCTAGGAGAACCAACCACCTGCTGGTTCCAGGAGTAGAACAGAAAATGAACAATATCTTGTCAAAATAGAAAGCAAGGGAGATAACAGTGACACTGCGATTGTATCAGAAGGGTTCGGGAATCCTCACTGCCAAGATGGCACAAATTGAGCACCAATAAGGATAACTACAACACATTTTATGTTAAAAATCCATGAGTTCATAACAATAAACACACATACACACCACTCATTAGTCACCTCTGAAGAATGCTAAGAAACTAAGTCACTACTCTAATAATTAGCAACTAAAGGGAAAGAATCAAGCATTTAACCACCTTTCCTGTATAACCTAAGAATAGAAGAAGGAAGCTTTTTTTTCTCTTCCAGTTGAGAAATAAAGAGGAATGACAGAATGAAAATGTCACCATTTTTCAAAGTCCTAATGAAATATGGAATTTTGGCAGTGCTCATTAACGCCATTAACATCAGGAAAAAGACAACCAGACATCATAAGCTTCCTGCTTGAAATACACACAGACATATGGATGAAAGTATTCTTATGAAACAGCCTCTACATTTTTATCACCAGTTTACACAAAATACAGGAGACAGGGAAGCATGTTAAATGACTTAAGGAGAGGTCAGCAGAATTCAGAATAAGGTTAACTCTACTGGACTAACAACCCAGTTTATCCAGCAAATATGTTAAAAGGAAGGAAAAAGAAAGCCAAGCAAGGTGAAGGGGGTATCTGAAATTAATTAAAAGATATGTTTGAGACAAACCTACCAAATGCATGGTAAGCTCTCCAGCATTTCAGGCTGCCTCATTAAGAGGAGGCAAAAGATTCAAGACTTAATACACTTACCTGATTAGACTTTTCTACTGTACTGCTGGGAACCTCAGTAGTGTCCTTCACAAAAAAATTATCTATGATGTGTCTCTCGGCACATTCTTGGCTGCAAACTGGACATCGAATGACTCCCACTGGGAAAGACAAAATTGTGTTCTAAGTTGTTTTTGGTTAAATTCAAGTATAACTGACATAACATTAAAATTAGTTTAAGGTGTACAACGTAATGATTTGGTATTTGTATTTATCACAAAATGATCACCACAAAAATTCAGTTAACATCTGTCACCATGAACAATTACAACTTTTTTTTTCTGGTGGTGAGAACTTTTAAGATCCACTCCTCTAGCTACTTTCAAATATACAATACAGTATTCCTAACTATAGTCACCATGCTGTACATTACATCCCCATGACTTACTCATTTTATAACTGGAAATTTCTACCTTTTGCCCCTTTTCACCCATTTCGCCCCACCCCCACCCCCACTTTAGGCAACCACCAATTCTGTTCTTTATATCCATGAGCTCACATTCTAAGTTTTAATACAAACATACTGAGTCCTAACCCAACACATCTCATCCAAACTGTGAATGGATTCTGTGAATGTCCACTCTCTTCAAATTCATACCTATTACTTAACACAAAGCAATTCAATTTATGTATATATAGGGGTTTTAGATGCGTGTGTGCACCCACACATGTGTGTATACATGTGGTGTGTATGTGTCCCACACTAGTATATTAAATGATGAATAAATGCTCATAATTTTAAATGAGATAACCTTCCAAATAAATATCCTTTTGACTATTCTTTTTATTGTTTAGCAACTTCTCTCACAGTGTTTTTCAAATAGAGATGTGCAGAATCATATGGAGACTTTAAAA
This sequence comes from Leucopleurus acutus, assembly GCF_964270905.1. NCBI lineage: Eukaryota > Metazoa > Chordata > Mammalia > Artiodactyla > Delphinidae > Leucopleurus > Leucopleurus acutus. The sequence goes on along the minus strand of NC_139144.1, from coordinate 93,915,200 downwards.
GAATGAGAGTTCTGGTTCTCTCTGGACCTATGGAATCAGGATTTCTGAAAGTGGAACACAGACATACCCATTTTGTTTATGTTTGTTTTTGTTCTGAATCTCGATTCAGAAACACCAATCTGCTTCCTTTAACAGGTGCAAATAGCGTTCCTTTTGGGGGGGGGGGGGCGTGAATCTTTCATAGTGATTGGTAAAAACAATAAATAATTAATAATTGTGAATGAATTAAAATCTAAATTTTTAATTAAATTAAAAATTTTAATATAAACTTGATGCAGTAATTTGTACCAAGGAGACTGCAGTAAGGTCCCCAGATACATTTTTTTCAAAATGAAATGCATAAGAATGAACACAAAGTAATCCAAAGGTCAATTTCATTTGTATATACAAGCAATAAACAAACATTTTAATTAAAAAAACTATTTTACAATAGCAACAAAGAAAAGTACTTAGTAGTAAATTTTTTTAAATGTATAAGGCCATTGTGTAGAAAAATATTAAGCTATATTTAGAATCATTAAAAAAAAAATCTAAGTAATGAAAACACCATGTTCTTGATGGTAAAGATGCCAGTTCTCCCCAGACATGTCTATACATTCAATGCAGTTTTTAATAATAATACCAACAGGGATTGCAATAGAGTTTTGACAAGCTGGGGGAACATGTCTAACAATTCAGACAGTAAACATATAAAGCTATGGTAATTAAGATGGTGTGATATTTATGAAAGGATAAACAAAAATGGAACAGAATATACGTACCAGAAACACAAGACAGATGTGGCACTAGAAATTGGTGGAAAAGGGGTGCTATAGTTTGCTACAGTGGGAGAAAGATGAAATCAGATCTCTCCTTAATTCAAACAATAATTCTCCAAGTGGGGAAAGCAGGGTGGGTGGGATGAACCGGGAGATTGGGATGGACATACATACACTAATATGTATAAAATAGATAACTGGTAAGAAACTGTTGTATAAAAAAATAAATAAAATTCAAAAAAATTCTTTTGGATAGGATAGATTAAGAACTTTAAAACTTTCAAGAGGAAATACAGGAGAGTATCTGTGTAACCTTAGAGTTGGAATAAATTTCTCAATCAAGAAACAAAGAGCAATGGGCGTCCCTGGTGGCGCAGTGGTTGAGAGTCCGCCTGCTGATGCAGGGGACACAGGTTCGTGCCCTGGTCCGGGAAGATCCCACATGCCACGGAGCGGCTGGGCCCGTGAGCCATGGCCGCTGAAGCTGCATGTCAGGAGCCTGTGCTCCGCAACGGGAGAGGCCACAACAGTGAGAGGCCCGCGTACCGCAAAAAAAAAAAAAAAAAAAGAAAAAAAAAGAAAGAAACAAAGAGCAAGGGCATAAGAGAAAGATGAGTAAGTTCAGTAAAGTTAAGAACTACAGTTAGACAAACGATTACCATGAAGAAAGTGAGAAGATAAGCCCCTGATTGGGAGAAGATATACCTGACACATAGCACTGACAAGAAATTAGTAATTAAAATCTGTAAAAATGTGACAATGCATTTCACAAAATAGAAAGATTGAGTAAACATGTTTTTCCTTATTCCATATAAGTACAGCTAAAGATTCTAGACAGTCTACATAAAACTGAGAAAGGTAGACAGGAGGCAGACTGTCTAGAGACCTCAGGACCCAAGGAATGACAATGGTGAACAGTTCACTGGGTTTTCTTTTAGCCTCATATATGCCAAAGTAGGTGCTCATGAAGCTACCATCTCAGAAATATCAACAGGTGTAAACAAAGAAAAGTCCACAAAAGCCTGTTCCCTCTATCCAGAGGACAGGAAAAGGGCAGCCTGGCAAGAAAGAAAACTACTCCAGCAAAACACCACAGAAAAAAATGTGCTTCCTCTCCCACCAACAAAGACCCAAGGGGAAGCCTAGACTTCTACCCTGGCCAAGCAGAAACCAGGTGCCCCAACCATCTCCTGCTGGCTGTGTCAGAGAAGCCTGGTGGGGAGTTAGGGCTTTGGTCCTTACTGGGTGGTAATGAGGCCCCCAGCAGTGTCAGTGGAGACTATGTGAGGAGCCTGAAGCTTGTAACTCCAGGACAGTAATGAGGTACCCCTCCCCCTCCATGCTGAAGGGTAGTGGAAAGTCTGGACTTTTATCGCTATTTACCAGTAACCTCCCTCGCCCCTATATCCCCACTCCTTAGATGTGTCAATGAAGAACACATGGGAAGCAGTAAGTAGGCACCCATACCCCTACTAGCCAGGGAGGTATCAACAGAGGCCTGGTGGGAGCATCAACTTCCACACCATTGACCAGTAAGGAGGAGGGCCTCTCTCTCAGGATATCAAAGGATGCAGCAAGGGGAACTCAGACTTCAACCTTTACCTCACAGGAGGCAGGAAATAATAAATATAAGAGCAGAAGTGAATGAAATTGAAAACTGAAAAGTCAATTCAACAAAAAGCTCGTTATTCAAAAAGGTCAATAAAATTAACAAACCTCCAGCAAGACTGACAAAGACAAAGGAGAAGACACAACTTACCAAACATAAAGAATAAAAATGGGGATATCACTATAGACCATACAGACAGCAAAAGAATGACAGAGAAATATTAACACTACTCACACAAAATGACAATATAAGTAAAATGGACCAATTCCTCAAAAGGCACAAACAAATATGAAATAATTTGAACAGCCTTTTAACTACATGGAAATCGGCTCTAAACAAAATGAAATACTAACAAACATGTATATTGTATGCTGAAAACTACAAAATTAAGAAATCAAAAAAGATCTAAATATATGGAGAGACAACGTTCATGGATAGAGATAACTAATGTAGTAAAGAGGTCAATTCTTAATATGATCTACCAGTTTAACAGAATTCCTAATACAAACCCAACAAAATTTTTTTGTAGATATAGACAATATTGTTTTAATATTTATATTAAAAGGCAAATGAAGGACTTCCCTGTGGCACAGTGGTTAAGAATCTGCCTGCCAATGCAGGGGACACGGGTTCGATCCTTGGTCTGCGGAGCAACTAAGCCTATGTGCCACAACTACTAAGCCCACAGGTCACAACTACTGAAGCCTGCGCGCTCTAGGCCCTCATGCCGCAACTACTGAGCCTGCATGCCTAGAGCACGTGCTCCACAACAAGAGAAGCCACCGTAATGAGAAGCCCGCACACCACAATGAAGAGTAGCACCTGCTCGCTGTAACTAGAGAAAGCCCATGCGCAGCAACAAAGACCCAACGCAGCCATAAATAAATAAATAGCAAATGCATTATAATAGCTGAATCGATAATGGAAAGAAGAATAAAGTGGAGGAATCACTCTATCCAATTTCAAGGCTTATATAGCAACAGTAATCAGGAATGCCTGTTATTGACCAAAGAATAGACACACAGATGAATGAAATAGAATAGAGACCTGAAACAGACCTATACAAGTAGGGCCAACTGATTTCTGACAGAGGTGCAAAAGCATCTTTATACTGATTAAGTCCAAAATGCTGATGAGAGATATACTGTGTTCATGGATTGGAAGACTCATCACAGTAAAGATGTCAATTCTCCCCAAATTGATCTATAGGCTAGTGTATTCCTATCAAAATCCTAGCTAGATCTCTTTGTAAATACAGACAAGATTATTCCAAGACTTATGTGGAAAAGGAAAGGAACTAGCATAGCTAAAGCAAGTCCGGAAAAAGAAAAATATCGTGAGAAGACTCACTATCCAATCTTAAGACTTACATATAGTGAGTTAGACAGGGTAGTATTGGCAGTATACATGCACAGATGAATGGAACAGTATACAGCACCCAGAAATACACCCACACAAGTAAGCCCAGCTGATTTTGGACAAAAAGTATGAGAATGATTCATTGGAAGAAGGAAAGACTTTTCAACAAATTGTTGAAACAACAGGATATTCATAGGCAAAAACTGGACTTCAAACTAACCTTCACATTTTATATAAAAATTAACTCAAAGTGGGTCAGATTTAAATATAAAACATAAAACTATAAAATCTTTGGAAGAAAACAGGAGAAAATCTTAAGGACGTAGGACTTGCTGAAGGTCTTAGACATATCAAAGACAATCCATAAAAGAAAAATACGGATGAATCTGATTTCATCAAAATTTAAGACTTTTGCTCTGCAAAAGACCTATAAAAAAGATGAAAAAACAAGCTACACACTGGGAGAAAATACTTGCAAACCACAGATCTGATGAAGGATTCATATCTACAATACATAAAGAACTCTCAAAACTCAAAAAAACAAAAACCCAATTAGAAAATGGGCAAAAGACATGAAGAGACATTTCATCAATAAGGATATGCACATGGCAAATAAGCACATGATAAGATGTTCCACATCACTAGCCATCAGGTAAATAAATGCAAATTAAGATCATGATGGGATACCAGCACAAAGCTATTAAAACAGCTAAAATAAAAAGTAGTGACAATGCCAAATGCTGACAAAAAATGTGGAGGTATTAGATCTCTTATATGTTCCCACTGGGAATGTAAAATAATAGAGCCACTGTGGAAAACAGTTGGGCAGTTTCTTCAAAAAGCTAAACATAACATTTATCATATGAATCAGCAATCTCATTCCTGGGCAGAAATAAACTGAGGTTCACACAAAAATCTGAACACAAATATTGTAATTCAGTGTTATTCATATTAGCCCAAAACTTGAAACAACCTAAATCTCTGTAAATAAGTTAATGGTTAAATAAACTGTGGTACATCCATACCATGGGATAACAGTCACCAATCAAAGGGAACTAATTATTGATATATGCAACAAACTGGATGGATCTTAAGAGCATTAGTGTTTTTTAAAAAGCCAATTTCCAAAGGTCTTATGAATGATCCACTTACATAACATTCTCAAAATGACAAGATTATAGAGATGGGAAACAGACTACTACTTTCCCTGAAATTAGGGACAATGGGGTGTGGGGAGAGAGGGTAGGTTTGACTATAAAGGGGTAACAAGAGGAAGAGCTTTGGTGATGGAATAGTTCTGCGTCTTGATTGTGACGTTATATGAATCTACACATGTGATAAAGTTGCATTACAACTATACTCACTGGGCTTCCTTGGTGGCGCAGTGGTTGAGAGTCCGCCTGCCAAATGCAGGGGACACGGGTTCGTGGCCCGGTCCGGGAAGATCCCACATGCCACGGAGCAGCTGGGCCCGTGAGCCATGGCCGCTGAGCCTGTGCGTCTGGAGCCTGTGCTCCGCAACAGGAGAGGCCACAACAGTGAGAGGCCCATGTACCGCAAAAAAAAAAAAAACCCACACACACACACAAAAACACTATACTCACTATTGTAACAATGTTAATTTCCTGGTTTTGATATTGCACTGTAATTATATAAGAAGTAATCAATGGAAAAAACTGGGTACAAAGGATCTCTCTGTAACTTCCCATGAATCTATTATTATTTCAAAATAGTTAAAAAAAACTAAAAACATTTATTTAGTGCTCTCCTTATATGTACTGCTTTATCCTCATACAAATGAGGAAATGGAGATCAGAGAATCTGATTAACTTGACCAAGGTCACCCAGTAGTGGAGCTGTGATTTGAACCCATGGCTGACTGACCCCAGAGTGCAGTGTACTACCACACTTTACAAAAATGTCTTAGAAAGCCATGGGTTCACAGATTGCATCATTTTGACAGATAGGATATTAGTCCACGAATTAAGGATCCCATTTGTTGTAAAATGGATGGCTAGTGGGAAGCTGCTGCATAGCACAGGGAGATCAGCTGGATGCTTTGTGAAGCCTAGAGGGGTGGGATAGGGAGGGTGGGAGGGAGGCTCAAGAGGGAGGGGATATGGGGATATATGTATACATATAGCTGATTCACTTTGTTGTACAGCAGAAACTAACACCATTGTAAAGCAATTATACTCTAATAAAGACATTAAAAAAAAGGAAAGAATCCCATTTATGTATGGTGGTGAGTTTGACCTAAATGAATTTAAACCCAAATAAATGCTAGCTCAACAATACTTTGTTACCCAGAAAAAGTTAGTGGGAAAATGTAATTTCTGTTCCAGTCTGAGCACATTTAAAGTTCCTCTATACAGACTGGTGGAGATCAGCATCTGGAATATATCCTTCTAGAAATTAGAGTGATTAAAATCTGATTAACTAAAGAAAAGTAATTCTGTGGGAAGTGTGTAGATATTTTCTTCAATCATTCATCACTGTGTACTTAATGGCCATGGTTGGTTTTTTCTATTATTTAGTGGGTTGAAAAAATTTTAAATGGTGCATAGCCTCCTTTAAGTCTGTTTTCAAATGTTACCTTTGATGATGCCTGCACCCCCATCCACCTTCCTGCACCACAGATTCCCCTAATCCTGCTCTAATTCTTTTCTCTCTGGCAGTTATCCTTCAGTTTCATTTATTTATATTTATTGTTTATTGTCTGACTATCCCAAGTAAAATGTAAATTGTCTGGTTAGTTCACAGATATTCCAAAGCACCTAAACATGTACCTGGCACATAGCAGTACTCAATAAATATTTGGTGAATGAGTGAATGAACTCCCTTAGTGATGCACACACCTTGTGATCCACAGTTTCACCATGGAGAAACTCTTCAGCATCAGGAAACATGCTCAACAATGTTCATAGCACCATTTTTCAGAAAAGTCCACAACTAGAAACAATCCAAATGTCCATCAACAGAACAAAAATACTGTGGTATATTCAAATAATAGAACACTATACAGCAATAAAATCAATGCATGTAAATTACAGATGGCTGAATCCTCAAAAATATGTTAAGTGAAGAAAGTCCCAGAAGAATATGTATTATACTCTATCAAAGTTCAAAAATAATATATAAGAAAGCATATATAGCTGATAAACTATAAAGAAAAACAAGGGAATGATTAACACAAAATTCTGGATAGTGGCTAGGCTATGCCTAGGATGGAGGAAAGAATAAGCAGCTCCCCTCCAATACTAATTTCAAGCCCATCTATCTTTCCTGAACCAAACCATTTCGAAGGCCTAAGAGCACATGGAGATAAACAGGTTGCAAGCCAATGAAACCTCATGCCCAGTCTAGGGTTAAAAGAGAGCCTGAGGACTAGTAAGCAGCTACTCAGCTCTAGTGCATTAAGTATTATCCCCATTTTACAGATCAGGAAACTGAGCACCATGACTTGCCTGTGGTCATTCAACTACTAACTGGCAATTCTGGAATTTGAATTCTGCATACACATCTTATGTACATTCTACATGGAAACTATTTAAATAAAAAGGATATAGTATGGACTTTAAAGCTATATAGACCTATATTATTCCTCTTTATTGACTGTTCTATATCCCCTAAACAATCTTTCTGAGCCTCTATTTCCTCTTCTGTAAAGTAACAGTACATGATAATCATGATAATGGTTACCATATTGAGAATTATTGTGCTCCGGTTATAGTGCTAAGTATTCCATGCTCAACAGAACAAATTTGAGGCAGAACTGTTATAAGGATTATATTAATAAATGTATAAAAAGGGCCTAACGATGTTGGGCTGGTACCTGGTAAACCTGTACATCATACTCTATGCCCCCAATTAAAATCAGGTAACAGTTGACTCCTTCTGAAAGGACCAGCACAACCTCACCTACCTCATTCCCTCAAATCATCTACTAAGACTTACACAAATGAACTCTGAGTCATAGAGGTACCTCAGCCTAACAAGGAACAATGAGGCCAAACGTTGGTAAATCTCAAATTTGCATCTTTACCCATACTTCATTCCCAAGCTCAAGATGTACCTTGTCAGTAGAAGAAAAAATAAGGCACTGCATATTATACAGTAAATACCTGAATGACTATATGAAGAAAGTGATTCTTTGACACACTATCCTGGAAAGGGTAGGGATACTGCAGAAACATAATAAAGTTCCCATTTTTGAAAAGGGAAAATTTGAAATCGGAAAGGCAAGCAGGGAGTCAACTTTAATTCAAGAGAAATAGTAAAGCAAACAGACTAGTACAAATGCTACAAATTGCTTCTCTTTGCTATTGCCAGAATATGTGCTGGTAACAAGCTAAACAAGGAAATCAACTATTTATTAATCAAGTTGAAAGAGCTAACAATTCAGTATTATATTTATCTGTATTTTAAAGGAAAAGGACTGTTGAAGTTATATGTAAGTTTCTGCGCTTGCCAAAAGAAATCATGAAAGATGTTTAATTATAAGGTCATAAAAACATGACTGATATAAGAGATTAATGATAGATCATAAATTACACATTTATAAAAGTAGATGGACTTAAACTTACTAGGATCTGGTTTTATTCTTTTTATTCTACGAATTAAACATTTACAGTTTTGGGGCTTTGAGATGTAAATATGATTTGCTATCTCCTTTGTGAAGTTTTAGTGTCTAAACCTAAGCACAATGCAGGGCTTATGCTTTGAAATTAAGTACTAGGAATGGCTGGCAACTCTTTGCCCATCTCCATAAAAGAGACGTATGTGGCTTCAAAGCCTCTTATTACACACTGTGGATCACAGACATAAGTGAGTTGAAGGATAGGACCATGAGATGGAGCACCACAAGTCAGGCAACTATATTTCAACATACATGGGAGAAAAACGAGAAGATCTATATAATGCAAAATAGTGCTCTGTCCATGGTCCTGTCAATACCATTGATGGCTTGCTACTTAAGCATATGGGTGTGAATATAACAAAAGACCCAATTAGATGCTACCTACAAGAAACCCAATTTAAATACACACACAGGTTTAAAAAAATGAAAGGATGGAAATAGATACACATTCAAATAATAAGCATATGAAACCCTGAGGACTTTATAATAGTATCAGACAGAGCAGACAATGGAACTAGAACTATTACCAGATATAAAGTGTGGACAGTGTGTAATGATAAACAGCTTGATTCCTCACCAAGACATATAATCCTAAATGCTCAAGTACCTAATTAACATGTTAGAACACATCATGTAAAAACGGATACAGCTCTAAAGAGAAACAGACAGATCCACATGATAGTTGGAGATTTCAAGTCTCCTCTCAGTAATCAATAGAGCAACAGAAAATCAGTAAAGACATAAAAGACTTGAACAGAAGAATCAAATAACTTGATCCAATTGATGTTTAAAGAACACCTAATGTTAGCAGAATACATATTCTTAAAGTGTGAATGGAATATTCACCAAGATATAACATACGCTGGGCAATAATCCAAGTATGGGTTAAAAGAACTAAAAACACACAAAATATGTTCCAAGAGTACAATGAGATAAACTTAGAAATCAGTAACAGAGAGAACTGGAAAACCCCCGAATATTTGGAAACTGAACAACTTACTTCCAACCAACCTGTGTGTTGATGAAGAAAGGTCTAAAAACCAATGGTCTAAGCATTCTCCTCCAGAAGCCAGAAGAGCAAATCAATCCACCAAAAAAAGTAGAAGGAAGGAAATTATAAGGAGCAGAATACAATGAAGAAGAAAGAAAATGGCAATAAAGAAAAAAAAAATCAATGAAACCAAAGCCAGTTCTTGGGGGTGGGGGAAAAATTAATAAACCTCTAGCTAGACTGATCGAGGAAAAAGAAAAAACACAACCAAAACCAAAAGTGAAAGAGGCCATTTCTACAGATTCCATGGAGCTTAAAAAAGTATGGGAATATTGTCAACTTGACTAAATGTGTTGATACTTTAAAAGAAACAATTATCAGAATCTTCTCAAGAAGAAACAGAAAACTTGAATATATCAATTAAAGCAATTGAATTCGTACTTAAAACCTGTCCCATAAAGAAAAGTCTAGACCTAAAAGGGACCACTGGATCCCATCAAACATTTAAAGATAATACTAACTCTAAACAATTCTTTTAGAAAATAGAGGAGGGACACTTCCCATCTTGTTTTATAAGGCCAGTATTACCCTGATATTAAAATCAAGGAAAGAAAAGTCCAGACCAATATCTCATTAATGAAATATCAGAAAATCAAATTCAGAATGCATAAAATTGATAATACATCAGTTAAGTAGGGTTTATTACAGAAGTGAAGGGTTGGTTGAGCATTCAAATCAATTGAAGTAATTCACTATATTAACAAAATAAAGGAGAAAAGCCATATGATCATCTTTGAAAATTTCAACACTCATGGAAGATTTAAAAAAAAACCTCTCAGCAACCTAGAAATAGAATGAAACTTCCTCAACCTGATAAAGACCATGTATGAAAATCCTACACCTAACATATTTAATGATGAAATGCTTTCTGGTGTGATTTGGAAGAAGGCAAGGGTATCCACTCTCACAACTTCTATTCCAAGCTGTTTTAGTGTCTTTAGATAAAGGAATAATATTTTCAGTTTTAAAAGTTTACTTTTTTATTTTGGAATATAATTATTTTTGAATATGTAAAATATTTACATGGTTCAAAAGTCAAAAACTATATTAGAAAGTATACCAGATTTCACTCCCATCCCTATCCCTCTTATCCATTTCATTCCATCTACCCCACTTCCTATAGGTAAGCATTTTTATTAAACCATGTTTGTGGTTTATCCTTCTAAGTTAACTTTATTTTTCTGTCCATAGCAGTTCTTTTTGCAAAAATACTTTTTTTCAAACACAAAAACTAGCAAACTACTATATACAAAATATATAGCATCTTCTATGGAGTATTCTTACCTAACAAGGTTTAACATGAATTTAATCAACTACACTACTAGTGGAGAGGAACGACTTAAAAAGCCTATGAGGGAACACCACACAAATCCAGAATGCAAAATATTTTATAATCTAACTGACTGGTTCTCTCCACCAAGTACAAATTATAGAAATGAAGATAGAAGAGGGAACTATTCTAGATTAAGAAAGACTTAAGAAACATGATATCCAAATATCATGCTGTATAGCTAATCCTTGACTGGATTCTGGTTTGAACAAAACAGCTTAAAGGACATTTTTGGGGGGTAAATGTGAAGATGGACTTGTACTAGAACACTAGGAAATAATAGCTATTTTAGTTGTCCATCCATGCTAATAACGATATTGGGAGTATCAAGGTTACTTTCCTTATTTTTTGGAGATGCAAGTTAAACTATTTAAGGATGAAATGCCAAATCTGTGATTTACTTTAAAGTAGCAAAAATGGCAGCAAAGGATGTTGTTAAAAAAATGGCAGCTTGCGGGTTGATCTCTCTACCAAAACAGCCAGTAAGCTGGAAAAAACTATCAGAATCAACTATTCCAGAACTTTGAAACTGGTTCAGACATTTACAGCAATCAGGAAAGAGCTTAATGAAGGAAGCGGCTGCTGTACTTTGGTAAGAGGGCTGCTTGCTTGAACCAGCTACCATGCCCAATTCCTTAATTCTGCTGCAAAGTGGGGACAATAGCCCACATCCCTGAAGTGGCTGGCTAGTGCCAGGTGCACAGGATCTTGAACTCAAAAATTAGGGGATTATGTGATTTAGTTAGCATGGGGGTTCCCTGAGGGTCAGCTGAGACGCTTGGCTTTATTCAGCTCCCCTGGGCTGCAGTTGTTTCCCTGGCAGCACATATCAGAACATTTAAAGAGGTATACACACTTTTAAATCTACACATTTGGGGCTTCCCTGGTGGCACAGTGGTTAAGAATCTGCCTGCCAATGCAGGGGACACGGGTTTGAGCCCTGGTCTGGGAAGATCCCACATGCCGTGGAACAACTAAGCCCATGCACCACAACTACTGAGCCTGCACTCTAGAGCCCGTGAGCCACAACTACTGAGCCCACGTGCCACAACTACTGAAGCCCGCGCACCTAGAGCCTGTGTTCTGCAACGAGAAGCCACCGCAATGAGAAGCCAGCGCACCGCAACAAAGAGTAGCCCTCACTTGCCACAACTAGAGAAAGCCCGCATGCAGCAATGAAGACCCAACGCAGCCAAAGATAAATAAATAAATAAATCTACACATTTAAAGAAACCTCTAAGAGGTCGTAGGCTGAGATAACAGGTCAGTAACACACATAAGAAGGAAGGCTTTGCAAAAGTAGTTTCAAAGAAAAATGAACAGAATTTGAGGGACCTGTGAGATACCATCAAACATACCAACATACAAATCATGGCAGTCCCAGAAGAAGAGAGAGAGAAAAGGGCAAGGAAAAAAATATTTGAAGAAATAATGACTAAAAACTTCCTAAATTTGATGAAAGACATGAATATACATGTCTAAGAGACTCAACAAACTCCGAGCAAGATAAACTCAAAAAGATCTTGTTTATTATGGTAACTCTAGAACTCTTAATTTTCCCACTCCTCAGGGATTGCTGAGTTTTGCTCATTGATTGCCAGAGCAGTCCATTTGTGACTTTTCCAAACTATTTTGCAAAGTGTGTATGAATTCCTAGTGAGTGTGGTCATTGAAGTTTCTGTTCCATGCTATCTGGTAGCCAGCCAGTAACCTGACAAAGATGTCCTTAAATGTCTGGATCCAAAAGGGGAGAGAGTTACCATCTCTATATCTCAGCAAATGACAGAGTGCAGCCCTCTAGCCCTAAAGGATCTGTGAGACTGACCAAAACATACAACCCCCAATTTTTGGAGCCCTCTTATCAAAGAGCAGCAGCCTCTCCCTTCATCAAGCACTCCCCTGGTTCTTTCAAGTGTTTGATCAAGGTCCAGAGTCTGAAATAGTTCATTCTGGTAATTTTTTCCAGTATTTTTTAAAATTGTTTCAGTGGAGGAACTGACACCTAGAGAAGTGCACATAACTCTAAAGAAAACTTCATACAAGTAATATAAAAAAGGAAAATCATAGGCCACCTCTCTCATAAACGTAGAAGCAAAAATCATAACATATTAGCTAACCAAGTTCTGCAATGCAAAAAAGGATAATATAACATCACTAAGTAGCCTTCTGCCTGGGAATGCAATTATTCTATTATTAGAAAATTAAATCTCAGAATTCACCACATAATAAAGAAAAAAATTATCCTCACTGGATGAAGTGTTTGATTAAAAAAAATTTATTCACAATTAAGGAAAAAAACAAAAACCGAAAACCTTTTGTGGATATTAGGAATAAATGAGGTGGTGTAAGGCCTATATATTGTGCTGTCTCAATTCTGGAAGAATTGGGATAGCCTAACTGCAAGTATCCCTCCCCATTCTACTACCACAGATAAGATTCCCTAACAAACAATTACTCCTTTATCAAAGGGACCAGACAGTTTCTGCTTACCCTTAAATAGTGGGTTTCAGTTCCTGGCCAGCTTACAGAATTATTCAAACAAGCCAACCACATCCTCCTGTGGGAACCAGGGGGCACCCTACTTTCATAATAGTGCATACAAAGCCTGCCTCCCACAGTACCTGGTTGTTCACTCTGTCCCTGTGTGGCCTTGCATGGCATGCAGTGGCCTCCTCCCTAGGGCTGTGAGTATATGTGACTAATACACTACTGTCCATCTCATTCGTCTAGGGTTAGGGCCATTCTTATGATGGGAGTCCTTCCCTCACCAATGGAATAAAGAATAGGCTATTAAAACCATATATTATATGTTTAATAAGTTAAAATAACACCTATAATCTTATAAAAGATATCTATAAAATCTCTATAGCAAACCTTATATTTAAAAGTTTTCTCTGTGAGATCAGGAATAAGACAATGGTACCACTGATACCACTTTAATCCAACAGTGTACTGGAGATTTTAGACAGCACAGTTAAGCAAGAAAAAGAAAAGGTTTAAGGATTGGAAATGATGAAATAAAAAGTGTTGTTATTCACAGATGATATGACTATATACGTAGAAAAGCCAAACAAAGTTATAGAGAAATTACTAGATTTAGTAAGATTCAACAAAGTTACTGAAAAGAAATCCACATTTAAAACACATTTGTATTTATATTTACCAGGAACAAAAAGGTAAAAATGAAGTTAAAATAGGACACCATTTACAACAGCATCAAAAACTATCAAATACCTAGGAAAAATCCTAAGAATATGTGTGCAAAATCCCTACAGGAACAATTATAAGTGTTTAATGAGCCACTAAAAAATATATAAGAGATATACCACAGCTGTGGATTAGAAAACTCAACATTACAAACATATAAATTCTCCCCAAACTGAAACAATTTTCCACAATCAATATCCTATCAAGTTTTTTGTGGAACTTGAAACTGGACTGTAAAATTCATATGATAATTCAAACAGCTAAAAATATTCAAAAGATGTTTCTGAAGAATAACAACAAACGGTGGGAGGGGAGGTTTACACAAGGATCTGTTTTACCTGCTATCAAAACCTATTGTAAAGGGGCTTCCCTGGTGGCGCAGTGGTTAAGAATCTGCCTGCCAATGCAGGGAACATGGGTTCGAGCTCTGGTCCGGGAAGATCCCACATGCCACGGAGCAACTAAGCCCGCGAGCCACAACTACTGAGCCTGCGCTCTAGAGCCCGCGAGCCACAACTTCTGAAGCCTGCGCACTTAGGGCCCGTGCTCCGCATCAAGAGAAGTCACTGCAATGAGAAGCCTGCACACCACAATGAAGAGTAGCCCCCGCTCTCCGCAACTAGAGAAAGCCTGCACACAGCACGAAGACCCAACGCAGCCCAAAAAAACAAACAAAAAACACACAGGTTTTTAAAAACCTATTGTAAAGACCTATTCAGAAAGTGTGGCAATGCTTGGGGGAGTGACAAGTAGACAAAAAGATCAGAATTGGCTGAGAAACAAGTACTGAGAAACAGACTCATGCATATATAAATACCTAATAACTGATAGGGATGGCAGTGCATTAGGGAAAGGATGGTATTTTCAGCAATGGTGCTGGGGCAGTTGGTAAAAAAATGAAACTAGACTCCACCCACTTGTCATATGTACAAATCAACTGCAGATGAACCAGAAACCTAAATGTGAAGGGCAAAACTATAGAACTTTTAAAAGAAAACAGGAAAATAATTTCGTTACTTTGGGATATGGAAAGATTCTTAAAACAACAACCACAAAGGAGGATTCATTAAGTTTGGTTGGGAATTCCCTGGTGGTCCAGTGGTTAAGACTCCATGCTTTCACTGCTGAGGGTCCAGTCAATCAATCAATCAATCAATCACGGTCTTGGTTAAAAGACCCTATAAAAAAGACAAACAGAATGGGAGAAGGTATCTAGAATGTTAAAGAACTCCTATTAAAATTAAAATAAACAACTCAATATAAAGATGGGACAGAGACTTGAACAAGCACTTCACAATAGCTGAAATCCAAATGGTCAATATGCGTATCAGACCCAGAGAAGTTAACAAGAAACATCCATCAGATTGCCAAAAAATAAAAAGAACGATAACACCAAACGCTGGTGAGCATCCACATCTCAGCCAACAGGAACACAGGTTAGCTGCTGGTGGGTATTTGAAGGTTGGTAAAAGTTAAATTGACTATTTGCACACCCCATGACCCAGAATTCTGCTTTTCAGTAAAACAAAACAAAACAAAACTCAGGACTCCTATATATGAACAGCAGGATACATTAACAGGAATGTTAATAGCTGCATTGCTTTAAAAAGTCCAAAATGGGCAACATTTCAAATGCCCAGCAACAACAGAAAAGTTGTGATATATTTGTATAATGTATTATTACACAACATTAAAAATGAATGAGCTATAGCTATATGCAATAACATGTATGACCCCTTCAATGCTTAATGAAAATAGCAAGAAATGAAATGAAATATAACAATATTGTTCTTTTTACACAAAGTCCCCAACAGGCTAAATTATATTTACCATAAAGTAAATGAAGGAAGTGATTAACATAAACGGGCAAATCGACTCCATCTACGGGACGGGAAGGGGTGATGAAAAAGTGACACACAAGGAACTTCTGGGGTACTGGCAATGTTCATTTCTTTATCTGGGTGGTAGTTACATGAGTGTTCACTTAAACTGTTAACTGCACATGTGTTTTCTTCACAACTTTAAGAAGTTTAAAAGTCCTAATTTGGGCAGGGGTGGAACCTATTCAACAAAACTGAGAAGGCAGCAAGAACAGTTCGGAAGTAGCTGAAAGGACCCTAAGAAACAGAGAAGGCCTGAACTAAGAGGATAAAAAGAAGGGAACAAGATTCTTGACAGATGTAAAAAGGGAAGTTGACAGAATCTGTCTGGGAGGGTAGCTTTAAAAAGTCAAGGAAGAAGTTTTAACTTTTAGCTTAGTACTTTTAAACACATTGAACATATAGGAAAAGAACATATAAATAATGAACACTTCCACAATCAAATTAAATATTATTTAAACAAGTTGACTTTTACTAACTACTGCCATAGGTATGATTTTAAGAGAATTTTTTCTACTTTTAAAATAATTTAATTTGCCCTGACTTATCATATGCTTTCCAGTTTTTTCTTTAATTCTACTAATACATGACACCAAGTACTTTTTAAATTACTGTATAAGAGTTATTATAAAAAACAGGAGTCCCCTGTCCAACTGTACAATGGAAGATGATGGATAAGCCCCCATCCAAAACTCCCTCTTTATCATCCTAACATTTATTTCTATTAGTTTTCCATTAAATCAAACCATTATGAGCCTTTACTAATATTCACAACTGAGCCACAGAACATATTACATTTATATTTCCTTTCTCAAACAATTTTGTTCATAGTAATTAACAGTTCCTACATTTTACAATTCGCTTAGTTTTTAGGTATTCATCACTAAATCACCCCACACTTTCCAACAAATCCCTTTCAATATGTTCAAGTGTATCAAGTGGTCTTTGAACTTTACTTTCGTTTACTCAAGATGTGTCCTTCTCTGAGAAGTCCTTACTCCAGCTCCAGTCTTCCTCAAGCCTGCTGCAAGCTGCTATCCTGGACTTTCCTTCACCATTATCCTGCAAATTCCTTTGTCTGATGACATTAACATAGTTATCTGTTTGCTTTAATACCAATGAAATAGAAAGTTTCCAAGTAACTATACCAGGATAATAACTAAAAACAAGCCACAAAATGAAATATAAAATTTATTTTTCTGCTTAGGGAAATCGCATACTCGAGATGCACAGTTAATGTTGTAATTTAAAATCAGTTGAAGAAAAATCCTTTATTATGTTAGTAAAAGTACCCGGTTGATTATATTCATGTGTTCATTTGCTTCGGGGTGGTTTTTTGGGGCGGAGGGGGCTAATACTTTAGTTTTTATTATATAACACTCTTACACTGTTCCAAAAATCAATACTGCAATGCAAGTTACATAAATGGGTCTGCTTTCATGCCTATCCCTTCTCCATTCCCTCTTGCCTCCACTGGTAGTCATTTTTCAGATTTTTATTATTTTTTAAAAAAATATAAGCATGTATTGGGTTGGCCAAAAAGTTCATTATGGAAAAACCCAAACGAACTTTCTGACCAGTGCAATATTTTCTCTTTCTCCCTTCCTCTTATTTCTTATTGTTACTGAGATATTGCTTTTAGGCCATTTTAGTGGACAGGGGTAAGAAACGCACACTGACACAACTTAACTCCACTTCTTCAAAGTCAGCATTACAGTCTTCTGCATCTTGCCATTTTTTTGTTTGTTTGTTTGTTTTTTTGCGTTACGCGGGCCTCTCACTGTTGTGGCCTCTCCCGTTGCGGAGCACAGGCTCCGGATGTGCAGGCTCAGCGGCCATGGCTCACGGGCCCAGCCGCTCCGCTGCATGTGGGATCTTCCCAGACCGGGGCACGAACCCATGTCCCCTGCATCGGCAGGCAGACTCTCAACCACTGCGCCACCAGGGAAGCCCCATCTTGCCATTTTTCACTCAACCATAGATCCTGGAATTCACTCCATAGCAGCCTATGGAGATCTTCCCCCCTCCTCTTTTACGTCTGCACAGTAATACATCAGAGTGTATTCCACCAGTTACCTACTGCTAGTCACTCCAATTTTTCATTTTTGCAAGCATGGCTGCTACAACCCTGCACATACATAATTTTATACTTTTGCAATTCTACCGTTGTGATGTATTCCTAAAAGTGAATATTGCTGGGTCAGTGAGGAAATGCATTTCCCATTTTGCTGGATGTTGACAAATTCCATTCTTTAGGAGTTTTACCATTTTTCATTCCCACCAGCAATACCGCTGTGTCTTACTTTCTCCACAGTTTCACCCAAAAAGTATAATGCCAAATTTTGGGGGTTTTTTTGGCATTCTATTAAGTGAAAACATGGTGTTTCAGTACAGTTTTAATTTGTACTTCTACTATTATAAGCATATTGTCATGTTTAATGTATTACTTCTATTCCTTTTCTGTTATCTAAAACCTACTCTTTATCATTATTAAATCTTTCCTTCTGCATTCTTTTCTTTTGTTCTTTCTACCTTTTTGAGTATTCACTTATTTTCATTTTCATTGATGTAAACATTTGATGCTAAGAATTTTCTTACGATAAAAGCTTTGGCTATAACACAGATGTTCATGTGGCATATCCAGTCTGCCACCTGTTTTTATAAAGTTTTGTTGGAACAGCCAGATAAACTTGTTTATACATTGTCTACGACCGACCGCTTTCACACTACAATGGAAGAGTTTGAAAGCTGCAAGAGATCATATGATCTGCAAACTTTAAAGTATTTACTATCCATCCTTCTGTAAAAAGAGGAAAAAAAAAAGTTTACTGACCCCTGCTATAATGTACAGATTCTGATGTGTCATGTCAAGTAACCGAAAAATTCTACTTGAATTTTCACTTTAAGCCAAGAGTTGTTTGGCAGTATGTTTGTTAGTTTCCAGGTGGAAGGGCCTTTTTTTCAATTTTTTGTACTGATTTCTAGTCCAAAAATGCTATATCTATTTGGGGGGAAAATTTTGGAGAGTTTTCTTTATATGTCAACAAAAAATCATTTTTTCATCAATGCTCCACACGCTTTTTCAAAGATGTTGTATTCTCCCATATGCAATATACAGCCACGAGATCCTCCTTTTGGTTGTGTTATTTAGGTCTTAAATAGCCTTATAAAATTTCTGTCCACTTGACCTATCTTCAACTGAGATTTTAAGTCTTCTTTTACTAATTCTTATTGACTCTCCTGAAACTGTTTAAAAAAAATCAAAGTTGTCATTAATATCCATGTATCCAATAATACATCTTCATTAAGACTTGCAGTTTGTAACCTTAAAATGTTACCTCTTTAATGATTTCTAGCCTGAGTTCTACCTTGTGCAACATCAAAATAGTGACCTCTGTTTTCCTTTTATTTGATTTGTCTGGCATATCTTTGCCTAACCTCTTATTCTTAACTTTTCTGAGTCTTTCAGTTTTGTGGTTACATCTTTTGTATAGAGCACAGAGGTGGCTTTCGCTATGTTAATTAACCTGAAAATACTTTTTTTCTCTTAAGAAGCCAGTTAAGCTTATTTAATGATATGCCTGATATGGTCTCAATTCTGTCAGAGAGAATATATAAATGATCTCACTGTGTTTATTTCCTTTGTTCTTTTTTTTCCCCTTCCATATTTCTTTTGGTATCTAGAAAGGTTTTGGTTTTTGTCCTAATGGTCCCTTTTTATGTGAATACCTTTATATAACCTTAGTTCTCTCTTAAATACTGACTATTGATTCCCTAGTATAAACAATATAGGAATTAGCTCTTTTCTTCCTCTCATACCATCTCTGCACTGCAACCCCCAGCATCTATTTAAAGTAATAATATTCTTTGATGCCCTGGTGAATTTCTATAAGGCAATCAATGAGTCTATTAAATCATTTCTTGGTTGTCTGAAATTTATTCTCTAATAGCTTTCTCAGGAAAGATTTATGTGAACTATATTCCTTAAGTTCTTGAATAACTGTAATATACCTACATTGTCAGAGCATATAACAAGTACATACTACTTTCTCACCCTTTCTCCCGCTTATTAAATTCAGTTCTACAGTTAGACATAAGAATTCCCTGCAGAACATCTTCCCTGTTGTTTTCTTGGCATAAGACATTAATATACAGACTCAACAGCATGGTATTGGCATAAAGACAAATAGATCAATGGAACAGAACAGAGAGGCCAGAAATCCAGACATACATGGACAATTAAATTGACACCTGACAAAGGCAGTGCGGTACAAAAAGAATAGCTTTCTCAGCAGCAGTGGTGGAAAAATTAAAATATCCACATGTAAAATGAACTTGGATCCATGCTTTATACCACATATAAAAATTAAGAGAAAATAGGTCATTGACCTAAAAGTAAAACTTAAAATTATGAAACTTCAGGGAGAAAACATTTGTGTTAGGTAAAGATTTCTTAGATACAGCACAAAAGGAAAATTAAAGTAAGATAAATTGGACTTTATCAAAATAAGAAATTGGGGATACTTGAAGAAACAACTAAGGCTGGTATACAAACAACATGAGATGAATCTAGAAACTCTTCGTTTTGCCAGAAAGTAAGAAGTGTTCAAAAATCAAAAGGGGTGTGTCAAAGGACAAGATGTCAACTTGAAGGATTTGTACTACCCAAATGGGAACAATTTGATTACCAAAACAAAAAATTAAAGAAATGGATTATTACATATTAAATAAAAAATTTCATAAGCCCATAATGATAAATAAATGGAAAAGGAAAATGTCACTGAAACAGTAAATTATCAACCGATAAGCATGGAATGATATAAAAATCACCATTTTGCAACATCAGAGTAATAACTGATGAAAGCATGAATCAGCAGTGGATGCCCATCAAAAAAGTTTTTGGGAACAGAATATTCACACAGACCCCAAAGTACCTCACAGGATGTTATGTATTAATTACAAAGGGGAGAAAAGACATCTTTAGGGTGGAGAAATCTGGCATTCACCCCCTTAAACAAGTGATCAAAGCCAACACCAATAATAATGGAACAGAATGAGATCATGGTTTCCTAATGTAAAGCACTGAAAAGGACGCATCATTTATGCCCAAAATGCTGCTTCAGTCTGGTTACAATAAGGAGAGAGAAACCATACATTAAGTTTTAAAAAAGAAGTTTAATATAAATATTTGTTAACCACATGAAGGAACTGGGTTAACAAAACTGGTCAGTAAGACGCAGAGAGAACTCTAAAGAATACAGGTATAATATCAGACATGATATGATACGATATGGCACAATAGCCACTACCTCTAAGGCTGAGACAGAATGCCCACGGAAGTATTTTCCCTCCAGGGCTGATAGTAGACTTCGGTGGAGAAGGCACAGCGGAGGCTTGCACTTTGGTGCTGCACCAGAGGGATTTGTTGGAGATCCAGTCTTTGGAACTCGTCCACAAATGTATTCTATGGAACGTGCTGGCAATCTGTATCTTGGATCCTCACAACATCCCCTCCATCCAAAAACAAAAACAAACCAAAAAGCCCCACAACTGGGTTTTTTTTGTTGTTGTTGAAAGGCAATATTGGGACTATTGGCAAAATCTGAATATGTATTACATATAGATAATAGTGTTGTATCATTGTCAAATTTCCTAAATTTGGTAACTATACTGTGCTTACATACAAGATTATCTTTGCATATGTCAAAACTCATCAACTTGTATATTTTAAATACGTGAGGCTTACTGTATGTTTAATCTTATCTCAATAAAGCTTAAAAACACTTTTAAGAAGAGAATCTCTATTCTTCAGAGACACATTGACATGTTCAGGGCTGAAGGGTCATGATATTTACAATTTACTCATATGGGTCAGAAAAAAACAACTAAGTATACTAACATGAGAAATTTAAAGAAAATATAGCAAAATCTGGTATCCTTAGTAAGGGTACATAAGAACAATACTAGCTAAGTTCTTAAACGTGGTCTCTATGCTTGAAAATCAGTTGGTTGGATACAGTCTCAACTCACATTTTCTTTCTGTGAAAATCTTAAAATTTTTACTCCACGGTCTTCTGGACTCTAATGCTGATGTTGGAGTCTAATGATAATCTGACATTCTTTCCATTATAAGTGATGTAGTCTTTTTGTATAGCTGTCCAAAGTGTTTTCTTTTTCTTTAAAGTCCTAGAACACGTTTCAGTGGTGCCTGTTCTGTTTCAATTTTCCTAGGCACATGGTAAGACCTTTTAATACAGATGTTGATCATCCTTTCAACATTTTCTCAGATTGTAATTTTTTTCTGTTCTGTTGTTTTAGTACTCTTCATATTATAAACATCCATTTATTTATGGGTATGTGAATATAAGATCTTGTCACTTTCTCTATGAATTTCTTTGATCTCCTTCTCTACTTGTTTGATTTGTTTTCATCTGTCTTTTTCCATCCTTTACTTTTTTTTTTTTTTGCGGTACGCGGGCCTCTCACTGTTGTGTCCTCTGCCATTGCGGAGCACAGGCTCCGTATGCACAGGCTCAGCGGCCATGGCTCACGGGCCCAGCCACTCCGTGGCATGTGGGATCTTCCCAGACCGGGGCACGACCCCGTGTCCCCTGCATCGGCAGGCAGACTCTCAACCACTGCACCACCAGGGAAGCCCTCCATCCTTTACTTCTTAAAAAAAATTTATTTACTTTTACTTTTTATTTTTGGCTGTGTTGGGTGTTTGTTGCTGTGTGCGGGCTTTCTCTGGTTGAGGTGAGCGGGGGCTACTTTTTGTTGCGGTGCTGGGCTTCTCATTGCGGTGGCTTCTCTTGTTGCGGAGCACGGGCTCTAGGCACACAGGCTTCAGTAGTTGCGGCACGCAGGCTCAGTAGTCGTGGCACACGAGCTCTAGAGTGCAGGCTCAGTAGTTGTGGCGCACGGGCTTAGTTGCTCCACGGCATGTGGGATCTTCCCGGACCAGGACTTGAACCCGTGTCCCCTGCATTGGCAGTTCTTAACCACTGCGCCACCAAGGAAGCCCCCATCCTTTACTTCTTTTATGGTAGTTTCTAGAGTGTCTATTCATTCAAGAACTTTCTGGTTTATTTTCATTTCTGAAACACTTCTAATTTTATTCCTTAACTGTCAGTTTTTCTTTTCATGACATCCTATAGCACAGCCAACTCATTTCTAAACTTTTGTAATTATGGTTTATGTTGTTTTTACATAACATACTGTTTTATTTGTAGAAATAGGTTTCATTATATCCCTACTTTAAGACCTAGGTACAATGCTATCTCAATTTCTTTAGATCTATTATTGAGGGCTATTGTCCTTTTTTCTTACGTAATATCTTTGAATGGTGTAAAACCACAGTAGATTCCATAATTCATAACAAGGGACTTTCCTGTATTTATAAGAGAAGTTTCCTATGTAGAGGTTGTTTCCTAGATTCAGAGTTCTAAGGTTTCCTCTTACATTTTTACCACAAAGTATTCAAACCTATGGTACCTTAGTGTAACCACTTCTCTAATATTTTCTGAAATCTGCCTCCTCTGGTCCCCCTTCCCACATGTATCTGAACCTTCTCTCTTCTTAACCCCTAAATTCCTATCCTAGTCAACTTGTGTTTATTTGCAGCAGTTTCTTCTCAGCATGGCGCTCTGTTCTTTTCACTGAATATTTCCAAGAACCTCAGGTACCAGGCTGTCCTAGCTCCCCCAGACTTTCCTGTGGCAAACTCTTTGCTTCATTTCAGACTCATGTTAACAGTTTGTGGACCACACGTTGAGTAGCACTACCCTGAAACACTCTGCTGCTTCAGAGAAGGCATACAGGTATCACTATAAATTCTGATCTCTAGCAGCAAACATGATCTATAATCATACTACGTTTTACTGGGAAATGCCACCCACTTTGAGGACACACAGAGAAACCTTCTATATTTATGCCTTTTCTTGCCTTCTGTCCTGTTCACAATAAAGAAAACATTTCTTCTCCTATCCCGTCACTAATCTCTCCACCATGCCTTGGATCAATCCTACCCTGTCTTCTCAGAAGCTCACAAACTCACAAATCTCTTCTTCTGTATATTCAATAGCTCACTTGACTGGATTCCAAAACAGATCTACTATATGATCCAGCAATTCCACTCCTGGGTATATATCTGAAAAAAACAAAAACACTAATTCAAAAAGATATATGCACCCCAATGTTTATAGCAGCATTATTTATAATCGCCAGGATACAGAAACAACCTAAGTGCCCTTCAACAGACGAGTGGATAAAGAAGATGTGTGTGTGTGTGTGTGTGTGTGTGTGTGTACACACACACACACACACACACACACACTGGAATACTAGTCAGCCATAAAAAAGGACAAAATTTTGCCACTGGCAGCATCATGGATGGACTTGGAAGGCATTATTCTAAGTGAAATAAGTCAGACAGAGAAAGACAAATACTGTATGATATCACTTATATGTGGATTCTAAAAAAATACAACAAACTAGTGAAAAAACAAAAAAGAAGCAGACTCACAGATACAGAGAACAAACTAGTGGTTACCACTTGGGGTGGGGGACAATATAGGGATAGGGAAGTGGGAGGTACAAACTACAGGGTGTGAGATAGTATTACAAGGATGTATTGTACAATACAGGGAATATAGCCAATATTTTGTAATAACTGTAAATGGAGAGTGACCTTTAAAAATTGTATAAATAGGGCTTCCCTGGTGGCGCAGTGGTTGGGAGTCCGCCTGACGATGCGGGGGACACGGGTTCGTGCCCTGGTCCGGGAGGATCCTGCGTGCCGCGGAGCGGCTGGGCCCGTGGGCCGTGGCCGCTGGGCCTGCGTGTCCGGAGCCTGTGCTCCGCGGCGGGAGGGGCCGCAGCGGTAAGGGGCCCGCGTACAAAAAAAAAAAAAAAAAAAAAAAATATATATATATATATAAACATGCTTAAGCCTTTCCTAGTCACAAAAAAATAAACAAGAAATATTCCTCAACTCCTATTTTTTTCTCCCCAGGTACTGCCTTATCCCTTTCCTCCCTCCCTTCAGAAGTAAACTTTTTTGTTTTGTTTTGTTTTTTAACAGAGTTGGTAAACTTTTCCATCTATATCTCTTTACCTCCCACCCACCCCAATATGGTTTTCCCTTCTATCTCTCTACCAAAATAGTTGTGGCCTGCGAGCCACAACTACTGAGCCCGCGTGCCTAGAGCCCGTGCTCCTCAACAAGAGAAGCCACTGCAATGAGAAGCCCGTGCACGGCAACGAAGAGTAGCCCCCACTCGCCGCAACTAGAGAAAGCCTGCACACAGCAACGAAGACCCAACGCAGCCAAAACAAAACAATTCCTAAAGGTTTGTCCTAGGTGATCTCTACACTCTACTTTCCAAGAGTAGAAGGGAAGGAAACAGAGGGAAGACAACAAGGAGACCAAAAAGGAAGGGTCAGAGAAGTGGGAGAACTTGAAGAGCAAGTCTAAAAGATTGATGAGGACAGGAAGAAACGTAAATCAACATATACCAGTACAGAGACAGACAGACACTAAGAATCTCATGTGCTTTAGGCTCTCTTCCTGGTTATGCTTGATGCTGATATATATAGTCAAGAGATCCCAGGGAGACTATTTATCCATAATCAAAGATCTTCTGGTATTTCTTTGAGGAATAGGGTTGTTTTGCAACTTCAAAGAAGAGAATTTGAAAAATGTTTTTAAAGACTAGATAAACATGCAAAAACACTGAGGCAATTCAGCTGATATTTATATGTTCACGTGTTGTTTTAAACACAAATATTTGAACATGCACCCTACATATATATTTATTATGTACATATGCTAAAGTACTAGTGTATCTTGTACATAGTAAATCACATAAATATATTTTTAAAGAATGAAATAAATGCTTTTAAATGTATTGCTAATCATGAAAGCTTCATACCGTTACTGGCTAATGGTCCAAGATGTCATATACACTTATGGCACAGTTCATTAACATAGAGGATGTCAATCAATTTCAAAGAGTCTTCTTATTAATTTTGAAACTTTTAGGCCCAATTCTTGTTAGACCTAGTTAATCATTGCTGTCAACTTCACAACAAGACTGATGAAGAGCCTATAAAGGATCAGTTCTGCCATTTTATGCTGCTATGCTTGCAAAATTAGCATTATCTTTATCACAGCTGAATTATGAGACTTCAAAGATTCAAGTAATTTAAGCCTGGTGGGAAAAATCACAACTCCATCAACTCCATACACCTGATAAAATTAAACACAAAATGAGGCAGCAACGGTTACAAGCTTTCTATAGAACATGGATCTCCTTGCCTGCTAACCCACCATTGACTGCATATTCAGGTATCAAGAATGCAATTATCTATCCCCCTACAAAACACTGAAAAAGTCATTAAATATGAGCAGCCCTGATTTCTCTGGGCTCAGTTTTCTGTATTTTCCTAAACTGGGTAAGAACCAAGCCAACAGTACCCAACCTTGATTACAGACTTAAATGGAACTATCTCTACGCTTTTAATTAGAATTGGGATCACTTTTTTTTAAAGAATTTATAATTTTTTTAATTGAATGAAGTATAGTTGATTTACAATGTTGTGTTAGTTTCAGGTATACACCAAAGTGATTCAGTGTTTTATATATATATATAAAATATATATATATTCTTTTTCAGATTCTTTTCCATTATAGGTTATTACACGATACTGAGTATAGTTCCTTGTGCTATACAGTAGGACACTGTTGTTTATCTAGTTTACATACAGTAGTGTGTATGTGTTAATCCCAAACTCTTAATTTATCCCCCCACCTTTTCCCCCTTTGGTAACCATAAGTTTGTTTTCTATGTCTGTGAGTCTATTTCTGTTTTGTAAATAAGTTCATTTGTATGATTTTTTAGATTCCACATATCAGTGATATATGGTATTTGTCTTTCTCTGACTTACTTAGTATGATAATCTCTAGGTCCATCCATGTTGCTGCAAATGGCATTATTTCATTCTTTTTTATGGTTGTATATACGTACCACATCTTCTTCATCCAGTCATCTGTCAATGGACACTTAGGTTGCATCCATGTCTTGGCTATTGTAAACAGTGCTGCTATGAACATTGGGGTGCATGTATCTTTTCAAATTAAGAGTTTTCGTCTTTTCCAGATATATGCCCAGGAGTGGGATTGCTGGATCATATGGTAAAACTCTATTTTTAGTTTTCTAAGGAACCTCCATACTGTTCTCTATAGTGGCTGTACCAATTTACATTCCCACCAACAGTGTAAGAGCATTCCCTTTTCTCCACACCCTCTGCAGCATTTATTATTGTAGACTCTTTGATGATGGCCATTCTGACCAGTGTGAGGTGATTCCTCATGGTGGTTTTGATTTGCATTTCTCTGACAATTAGTGATGTTGAGCATCTTTTCGTGTGCCTGTTGGCCATCTGTATGTCTTCTTTGGAGAAATGTCTATTTAGGTCTTCTGCCTATTTTTTGATCAGGTTGTTTGTTTTTTTGATATTGAGCTGTATGAGCTGTTTGTGTATTCTGGAAATTAATCCCTTGTTGGTCACATCATTTGCAAATATTTTCTCCCATTCTGTAGGTCGTCTTTTCATTTTGTTTATGGTTTCGTTTGCTGTGCAAAAGCTTTTAAGTTTAATTAGATCCCATTTGTTTATTTTTGCTTTTTTTCCATTACTCTAGCAGATAGATCCAAAAAATACTGCTACGATTTATGTCAGAGTGTTCTGCCTATGTTTTCCTCTAGGAGTTTTATACTATCCAGTCTTATGTTTAGGTCTTTAATCCATTTTGAGTTTATTTTTGTATATGACATTAGAGAATGTTCTAATTTCATTTTTTTACATGTAGCTGTACAGTTTTCCCAGCACCAATTATTGAAGAGACTTTTCTCCACTGTATATTCTTGACTCTTTTGTGGAATATTAATTGACCATAGATATGCAGGGGGGATCATTTTTTATGGCTATTGCACATGTGCCCTACATCTTATAATTTAGGGACTTTCCAGACTGTTGAAACCGAGGGGCTTTTTTGAGTGGCATCCATATGGAACTTCTCTAGGAATGGAGATTAGACCCTAACTTCACTAGGGTCCTGGTAATGGCCTACCATGAATCTTCAGTCTTTTGACAGTCATTTTAGTTAAAAATAGATGTGAAAATCCATAAACTTACTTATCCAAATTGTGTTACAATTTGTGGGAAAAAAAAAAAACACAACGGGGTCTGCAGTAGAGAAATCCCATCACCTCCAGGGCAGCTGTGTATAGTATTGTTTTTGTTTTTTTCTTTTATGAGA
Organism: Leucopleurus acutus; assembly: GCF_964270905.1. Classification (NCBI taxonomy): domain Eukaryota; kingdom Metazoa; phylum Chordata; class Mammalia; order Artiodactyla; family Delphinidae; genus Leucopleurus; species Leucopleurus acutus. The sequence continues at coordinate 93,887,045 of NC_139144.1, read as the reverse complement.
AGATTTATTCCTAGTTCTAGGTCCCAATCTTCCAGGGCTCTAAGCACAATTAAACTTGGTGGGTAGGTGAGGGGAGACCCATTCAGATACAGCACAAGGGACTGCCTAATTTTAGAGGGCAAATGAGGATTATTCTTGTTCCATATGCTAAACCATGTATTCCCTGGGGCTACATACGCCACACTTATTTCTAACTCACACAAAGGTAACTTTTGGACTTGCAGCAGCCCTGACTCCTCCCTCAGGATACTTTGTGTACAATATGTGCAATGTAGCCAGTTAACATGCTTATTCATGTGACCACAACAATCTACACATCAAGTACTTTCCAGCTTAATTTATGCAAATAAGTTCTAATGTTTTCCCTCACCTCACTAGAATTTTATTTCATAATGCAGCACACATCCCATTTTAGAGACTACTGGTCTAGTGCATACTTGAAAATGCACATAAAATTTGAGAAAGGGGTCAAGGTAACAGGAAGACACGAGAGATGTGTGCATCTAGGTGATAGTTTAAATTGGTGCGGTCTCTAAGAAAAATTAAAGGGACAAATCTAAGAATCTAAGAACCAAAGTTTGCTGATTACCCACATTTGAGTATACGAAAAAAGTACAATGTGATTAAAAAATGGTCTTCGGACATCAACTTTTCACCAGGACAGAGTAACTAGTACCAAGACAAGCTTGCCTGACATGAATAACTATATGTAACTGGGAAGAATAAACTCAGGAAGTGAGCCCCTATAATATCTTGATTGTCTGCCTGGGAACTATATCCTGACCATGGTACAGGGAACTAGAGGCTCAGGAGAACACAGCTTAGGAGCCAGGGGAAATTTGGGGCTGTGAAACAGATAAGCACTGGAGAGAAGGGAACTGCACAGAGGAAGGGTGCCAGTAGTCTATGTAGGGTTTCTCCAAATTCTTGGCTGAAGGCTACCACTCATGTGCAGAGTGAGACTTAACCAGAAGTCTACCAGAGAGCAGCTGCTAAGGGATTGAGAGAGGAGCAAAGATACTAGAGGTCCAGCAGGAACAAAAAGAAAATAAATAAAAAGATGGTAATCTTAAATTGGACCATACTAATAAATTACTTAAAATGTAAATGAATTAAACAATTAAAAGCAAAATTTTACAACTTGGATAAAAAAGCAAGACACAACCATACACTATCTACAAGAGATACACTTTAAATATAAAGGTTAAAAATAAAAGGATGGAAAAATAAACAATTTAAACACAAAGATAAGAAAACTGATAGCTATATTAATATAAGACAATGCATAGGTCATGAAACAGTAGTATGAATGATAGAGAAGAACATTTCGTAGTGTTAAAAAGGGCAGGCAATTCATCAGTAAGACAAAGCTTCAAAATACTTATAGCAGAAACTAACTGGATTAAAGGACTAAAGAGAGAAATCAGCAATCATGATTGAAGACTTAAACATTCTTCTTTCTATAACTGATAGAACAAGCAGACAAAAACAAAAACAACAACAAAGGGACTTCCCTGGTGGTGCAGTGGTTAAGAATCTGCCTGCCAATGCAGAGGACATGGGTTCAAGTGCTGGTCCGGGAAGATCCCACATGCTGCAGAGCAACTAAGCCCATGCGCCACAACTACTGAGCCTGCGCTCTAGAGCCCGTGAACCACAACTACTGAGCCTGTGTGCCGCAGCTACTGAAGCCCATGCGCCTAGAGCCCGTGCTCTGCAACAAGCCACTGCAATGAGAAGCCACGCACCACAATGAAGAGTGGCCCCTGCTGGCTGCAACTAGAGAAAGCCTGCACGCAGCAACAAAGACCCAATGCTGCCTAAAATAAATAAATAAATTTAAAATATGTACAGCTTTAAAACAAACAAAAAACCAAACCTAGCAACAAAAGAATAAAAATATAATTTTTTTTACAACACTATCAACCAACTTGACCTAATTGACATTTACAGAACACTACTCCCAACAACTGTAGAATTTAAATTCTTTAAGTGCACATTCACCAAAATAGATGATATGCTAGAATATAAAATGTCTCAATAAACTTCAAAAGATTTAAACCCTACAGAGCATTTTTTTACTACAATGAAATAAGCTATCTAGAAAATCCCCCATATGCCTATAAATTAACACACTTCTAAGCAACCCATTGGTCATAGAAGAAATCACAAAGGAAATTTAAAAAATTTTTAATGGAATGTTAATAAAAACACAACACAAAATTTGTCTGAGGTGGCTAACACATGCTTAGAGAAAAAACTGTACCTTTAAAGTAGAGACAATAAATAAAATTAACAAAGCCAAAAGTTAGTTGATAAACCCTTAGTAATAGTAACCAAGAAAAAGAATAAATATGAATTACATATAGAAACAAAAGGGGATATCATTCAACTCCTGAAAACACTAAAAGGATAAGGGAATATTGTGAACAAACTCATGCCAGTAAATGTACAAACTAGCTGAATCATATAATTTTCTTCAAACAATTTACCAAAATGGATTTGAGAAGAAACAAAAAATCTGAGAGCCCTATCTCTATTAAAGACACTGAATTCCTAATCAAAACGTTCCCCGTAAAGAAAACTCCAAGTCCAGGTGGATTCACTGGTGAATTGTCAAGTATTTAAGGAAGCATTCATAGCAATTTTACAAAAACTCTTTCAGAAAATAGAGATGGAGGGAACACCTCACACCACATTTTGAGGTATTACCTTGATACCAAAATCAGATAAAAACACAAGGAAAGGGCTTCCCTGGAGGCGCAGTGGTTGAGAGTCCGCCTGCCGATGCAGGGGATACGGGTTCATGCCCCGGTCCAGGAAGATCCCACATGCCGCAGAGCGGCTAGGCCCATGAGCCATGGCCGCTGAGCCTGCGCATCTGGATCCTGTGCTCCGCAACGGGAGAGGCCACAACAGTGAGAGGCCTGCGTACCACAAAACAAAACAAAACAAAAACAAAAACAAAAAACCACAAGAAAACCATACCACCAATGTTCCCCATGAAGAAAAAAAAAACCCCAAAACCCCTTAAAGTGTTAGCAATTCAAATCCAGAAGTACACAGAAAGGATAATACATCATGACCAAGTGGGATATACACCAAGAATTCAAGACTGGTTTAACAACTGAAAATCAATGTAATTCACCACAGCAAAAGAAAAAAAAAGAGAAAAACCATAGATCATTTTAATAGATACAGAAAATGCATTTGACCAAAATTTATCATTCATTCATGATAAAAAAAAACCTTCAGTACACTTGGAATAGAAGGGAACCTCTTAATTTTGATAATGGGCATTTATAAAAAACAAACAAGCTAACATATTAGTGGTGAATGACTGAATGTTTTACCCCTAAGATCAGGAATAAGAAAAAGGATGTCATCTCTCATTTAATATTGAAATTAAACTTCTATTCAATATGCTACCAGAAGTCCTAGCTAGTGCAATAAGGGAAGAAAATGTCATAAATTATAAAGGATGAAAAGAAACAACTACCTGCAAGTAACATGATAGTCTATGTAGAAATTCCTAAGGAATCTACAAAAAACTACTAGATTTAATAACTGAATTTAGCAAGAGAGTAGCATACAATCAATATACAAAAGCCAATTGTATTTCAATATATTAGCAACAAGTAATTGGAAATGAAAAATTTTAAAACACCAATTTCAATACTGTTAAAGAACATTATCAGAAAATATTTTAGAATAAACTTCACAAAAATTGCCCAAGACCACTATAAGAGTACTGAAATTAAAGATCTAAATAAATGGGAAATAAAACATGTTCATGGATAGGAACAGTCAATATCATTAAGATCATTCTCCCCAAATTGTTATCTAGATTCAATGCAATTCCAATCAAAATCATAGCAGACTTTTGTGTAGAAATTGATAATTCGATTCTAAAAACTTGTAAAGAAATGCAATGACTTTAAAGGGCCAAAACAATTTTGAAAAAGAACAAAATTGTCCAATTTCAAAATCTGCTTAAAAAGCTAAATTAAAAATAAAAAAAACATTATTAGTACTGAACGAATAGATCAATAGAATAGAGAGTAGAGAAACAGAACCATACATATATGTTCAACTGACTTTTTACAAAAATGCCAAAAGTAATATAACGGGGAAAGTATTCTTTTCAAAAAATGGTGCTTTAACATACGGTTAAAAACAAACCTCAACCCTTAACTAGCACAAAAATTACCCAAAATATATTACAGATCTAAATATAAAAGCTAAAGCTATAAAAGTACTGAAAGAAAAGACAGGAGAAAAATCTAAGTAAACTTGGAGTAGGCACAGAATTGTCAGAACACGAAAATCACTAACCATAAAAGAAAAAGAAATTATAAACTAGATAAAATTTAAAACTTCAGCTTTTCAAAAGACACCATCAATAAGAAGGTATAGTCAGGGAGTTTAGGATGGACATGTACACACTGCTATATTTAAAATGGATAACCAACAAGGACCTACTGTACAGCACAGGGAATTCTTATCAATGTTATTTGGCCTGGATGGGAGGGGAGTTTGGGGGAGAATGGATACGTGCATATGTATGGCTGAGTCCCTTTGCTGTGCACCTGAAACTATCACACTGTTAATTGGCTATACTCTGAAATAAAATAGAAAGTTAAAAGAAAAAAGAAAAAGAAAATGAGGGACTTCCCTGATGGCCCAGTGGTTAAGACTCCACACTTCCAATGCAGGGGGTGCAGGTATGATCCCTGGTCGGGGAACTAAGATCCCACATGCCGCATGGTGCAGCAAAAAAACAAAAAAGAAAAAGAAGATGAACAAGCAAGCAAAAGGAGTGGAAGAAAATACCTGCAATATGTGTATGTAGACAAGCGCCAGGAAACTGGACATATATAAAGAATTTTTACTTTTCAGTAACAGGCCAAATCACCTAGTTTTAAAAATCTACAAAAGCCTTAAACTGAAATTTTACCAAAAATAAGTAAGAATAGCCAATAAGCACAGGAAAAGATGCCCATTATTATTCATTGGGGAAATGAAAATTAAAATCATGAGATACCTCTTCAAACATGTTAGAACGGCTAAAATTAAAGACTAACACCACCCAAATTAGTGAGGACGTTAACTTGAACTCTCATACACTGCTGGAGGGAATGCAAAATGGTACACCAGGGTAAACATACACTTATGACACAAACAAGGAATTCCAATTCTAAGTATTTACCCAAGGAAATGAAAACATATTGACATAACGACTTGTCTACAAGTATTTATAACTGTTTTATTCATAACAACCCCAAACTGAAATCAACAGTAACTTCCATCAACAGGTGAATATTGTATACAGATCTTAAATCCTTTGTCATTATATATTGTACTCGAAACATGATTAATACCTTTCTCCACGAACCAAAAGAAATCAGCTCCCAGAATTGATAGCTGTATCTTACAGACTGCCAGTTAATAAAGAGGACTGATGGACTCATGCTTTACTCTCCCTTGACCCCTTTCAAAAGTGTGCTCTCAGTATTCTTTAAAAATAGCTCTTAGAGCTTGCTACTCTTTGGCTGAAAGGTACATCTACACTACAAAATATTGCACAATGTTGTAACATTTCTCCAAGATCAGTTTGTCTCCTGACTTCATGTACCAATATGTACCTAAAGAAAATGTTTTCTAAGCTCTTCCCTCTTTCCTGGACATTACTGCATAATAAGAAAATGAAAGTCGGGACTGAGGTAGTAAACCAACTTTAGCTTGTGGTCACTCACCCTCATTCCTTCCAACTGGTAGCCTTACAAAAGTTTGAACCAACGTTCTCAATGGAGGGTTGGTGGCTAGTGTAATTGTGTCTAAGCATTTACAAATTATATGTTTGTTGCTATAAATTAGCTTTGTTTCTTCTTTAAAACAGTCAAACCATTATGTTGATTTTTGTAAAAAATACGTGTTAGAAAAGACTTGCTTTCTATAAAGTTCATTTAGGATATAACAAAGGGAGCAGCAGAAAGTACTTAATAGAAAGAGAAACTAGGTCTGATACTGTGGAGAACACTACACCTTGAATTTTTAATTTTCTAAAGAATCCTCTTTGATCAACTGTACTGTGGAATATAATACAGCTTGAGCTAAAAAAACCTCAAAAAACCCCCCAAAAAACTAGGGTTTATGATTATACTCTAGAACTCTAAAACTATGACATACTGGGCTCTCTGGGGTGAGAGGCCTAGAAATCTAGAGTCTCAACAAGCATACCAGGTGATTCTAGCAGAGCTAAAATTTGAAAACCCCTATCTAAATCTAAAAGAGTATAATTGCAACACATGTGGCTTCAACAAAACTTGTTTTGTTTGGCCTACAGAACGGGTCTATATTGTGTGTGTGCGCGTGTGTGCGTGTGCGTGTGCATTTTTAATTACTTGCCAATATCTAATACTAGAAAAACATGACATAAAATCCAGACTCCAGACTTCTCGTTAAAAAATAAATAAATAAAATATCCTCCAACCCTGGCCCTGCGCTATCACAGGACAATGTGCCGCAGCTAAGTACAGTTTGCTCCCCTTTCCTTTCACTCCCCACCATTCCCTATTATTTTACCCCAGGCTCATAGTTCTCCATCTCAATTACTTGCTTAGCTCCTGAAGGTACTATAGTTTGACCTATGATGCCTGTACCCACAAGTTCATTAGGAGAATGAAGAACAGAGATAATCAAATGAACCCTATTTATTTACAGTTGATTCTTGAACAAGTTTGGGGTTAGGAGTGCTGACCCTTCCGCCGCTGAAATTTCGAATATAACTTACAGTCGGCCCTCCCTATCACCAGTTCCGCATCCTTGGATTCAACCCACCGCAAATCTTGTACTACTCTAGTATTTGCTATTGAAAAAAATCTGTGTATAAGTGCACCCTTGCAGTTCAAACTGTGTTGTTCAAGGGTCAAGTGTAGTTCTGAAATACATTGCCTAAACTTTTGTTACAGCTAGTATTAAAATAAGTTTGCAAGGAGAGAGGCAGGGACAAAATATTCAAGTTATTAAGACTCAGGATAGTATTTTTAATTTATTGAAGATAGCCCTAACTATTTTTTAGAGGTGTATGTGAAAGTATCATTTAACAAAGGCTTCTTCTTTCTTAGTATAAAAACAAAAACATTATCTTCCAATTTAAATGCTTTCCTGAACTCTTGCTTACAATACAAACACAAAGGTAAAAAATATTTGGAGACTGGAACATTTTGAGAACTCTATATAATTGCAAACTTGCCTCAGAGTTGAGGATCAGAGCTTTTATTACCCACGTTCTCATTCATTCAGATCTAAATGTCATGGCCTGGCACACAATACATCTTAATTCTAGAATTATGCAAAATTTAGTTCCTAATTAGCTACTGGCCCATTTGATCATTTAAAATATAAATAAAAGAAACCCTTAAACGTGTCTAAAAATTAAGAACTAAAATTTAAGTTTCACCTGTACTAACTTTCCAACAGGTGGGCCATGGCAGAGCAAATCAGCGTGAAGGATTCGAGATTTTACCCTACTTGTAAGCTAACAAAGTAGCTTCCACGGATGCTGGTTGAAGACAGGAGACTTGTGGGTCAGATACAAAGGGCAGTTTGTTACTTCCAGTAATAATATAAGCCAAAGTGTCAACATTTTTGCACTGGTTTCCAGAGGCCCAGTTCCCACCTGGCAAGGTGAAGAGGGGCAGCTGATGCTTGCACAGGCAATGGGTTGTGTTGCAGAAGAGGAAACCTAAGCCTAGGGAACCCTCTTCTTTTATGATGGGCAATAAGCATGCCTGCCTTTCACTCCAGAAGGTGACATCTATCTTTATTATACTGCACCACATGCATGGCTATTCTTTGCTCTGGTGGAAGACACTATCTCTACCTTCCAAGGCTCTTCCTTATACAAACATCCTTTAAAAACAGAAACAAAGGGCAGTCAGTACCTCCCCTGGTAAGACATGCAGAAACAGAGAAACCCACGAAAAACTGTCTCTCTCAACTAGACACTGTTCCTAACATATAATTAAATCAAGAATCTAACACTACAACCTATTTAAAAGCATCAATTTCATATGTTCTTTGACCTAGCTCAACTGTTTAATCTGCATTTTATCTCTCATTAAATCAACTAGTCCCTTTAAAAAAGGCAGTATATATTTAAAACGAATTATTTCCACTTTGTATTTTTTAAGCGGAGGTGCTCAAATATTTGCAATATAAACATTTAAAACCTCAATTATTCTACTAGAAACAATTTACTGTGCTTACTTTAAGTGTTTCAAACCTGTTAACGTTAGCAATGGGAACTACCTGTCAAAAGTCTCATTATACAGTAACAAACACCACAAAGAGAACAGTAACTTCAACATTTCCAGCTGCTGTCCACAAAATACAAGAAAATGCGGCACCCCAAATCACTTTGTTCTATTTCTCTTTACCATTTACTGTCTCAAAATAAAATCTCCGAAAGAGAAGGACAACAAAACACCGTCTCTTAGTTCCTTTGTCCCCATCGGAGAGGAGAGAACTGGGGGCTCATTAAGGTAAATAACCCAAAACATGCAAGACAAAAAATAGACGGCATCCGATCTGTAATCAATCATCAAAGAAAGTCACCATCACTTCATCTTTATCCCTCCCTCCCCCTCTCCAGCTCAAATAACATGGGTACATACGAGATGATTAGGATCACATGGACCTGGACAAAGCTTTGGGGAGGCAGAGGGCAGCGGTTAACTAGATGCAGTCGTCAAAGGACCCGAGATACTACAGCAGACTCCAACAGAGGTTTTCAAAAGTGCGGGTCGCATGGGCCATGCACCCGGGGGGAGAATGCTGGGGAGCAGCAGCAGCAGCGCGGCCAAGTCTACAGCGCCGGTGGAAGTTGCTCGCGGGGCGCGCGGTACGCCGCACAACGCGCGGGCCCTCCATGTCACCGCCGGCAGCACAGACCCTCCTCGCCCCTCCCCCGCCGCGCACCCCGGGCGGCGGCGACATGACAGCGGGTCGCTGCGCCGCTCCAGGGCGCCGGCCTGCCCGGGCTCTCCACCCCCTACCGCGCCCGCACCCGCCTCTCACCTTGGGTAGCGAACGGCGAGGAGCCGCTGACCGGCGAGCCGGGGGCGGGGACGGGCGGCGGGGTCTCGGCCGGGCCCAGCATGGGGGCGGGCAGCATGAGGTAGCGCTGGGGCGCGGGCAGGCAGCGCTGGCAGAAGGAGTGCAGGCAGGGCAGCAGCTTGGGCGCCCGGCTCTGGATGTTCTGGTGGCACACGGCGCAAGTGTCCAACAGGTTGAGCCGGGCCGCCTCGCCTCCGCGCTCCGAGTCGGGGCCCTGCCGACTCTCGGCCTCGTTCTCCCCGCTCGGCGGAGCCAAGGGCCCCCCGGCGGCCGCCGCCGAAGCCGCCGCGGCCGCCGTCGCCGCCTTCTCTACAGCCACCTCCATTGTCCTGCCCCCGCCGCCGCCGCCGCCGCCGGGAAAAGACGAGCGGGTTCTCTGCCCGCCGCCGCCCCCGACGACTTCCTTCTCCTCCTTCTCCTCCCAGGCCGCCCGGGTGACTCGTAGGAGAGGGAGGGAGTCAGTCCAGGGCCAAGGAAGCCTCCTCAGGCCCCGGGGATCCGCCTCCCGGGTGGCGCGGCCGGAAGAAGGGGATCTGTCAGTGGGGACTGCTCTTCGCACCGGAGAGGCTGCGCCCCGTCCGCTTCGCCAACCGCCGCGGCTCTCGTCAAATCCGCCCAGCCCGCCCTCGCCTCCCGGCCTTTCTCTCGGGCCCCAGGACCCACCTCAGGCCCCGCCCCCTCCCTCCCTCTCCCAGCAACCGAGGCGACTGCAAGGAGTGCGCCGCCCAATAGCCGCCGCGCCTGGTCGGGGGGCGGGGCGTGCGGAAGCCCGCGAGGCTCGGACGGCCGTTGCGAGAGGCTGGGAGGTGGGAGGTAGCTTGCCCCGCCCCGCCCACCGAGCTCCTGGAACCGCGGCCTCTGATTGGGCCTTTGTGTGTGTTTAGCTCCTCTAAAAAGATTAAGGGTTCATTTGTTAACGATCGACCACCTAATTCGGTCCGCCTGTGTTAGCTCCTCCTACGGGGCGGGGCTTCACTGTCTGCCGGACATTGTAAATTAAGTAACTGCTACGAAAAACTCATTTTACTACTGCAGACAGGGGTCCTGTAGGAGGAATAAATATGGTGGGAGGGTAGAAGGATGACGAAGTGGAGAGAGTGAAAAGCAAAGGAAAGAATTTTGAAAAACGGGAAAATGTTGTGTAGAAAAGATGTTGTGGAGGAGGCATGGATTTTGCCACCTGAATTTACTCATCTCTATGATGAGTTGCGAGCATGAAGAGTAAGAGGGGAGGTTCTCTTGCAAGTCGGGAATTTTTAAAGGGTTTCCCCAATGAAAAAGGTGAAATTAATTTTTAAAGTCAGTGATTTGCTTTTTAAGTGAATAAAAATGGTTTATTTTCCAAGGAGTTAATATATAAAGATTGTTTGAAAGTGTTTTATTGCATAAACATGGCATCATTACAAGAAATAGAAACAAATGTCAATACTGATAGCCAAATAATTCTAAAATATTCTTTTTCATCCCCCCAACCCCACCCCACACTTCTATCAGAAGTTACACATATTTTCACTCTAAAAATGGCCAAAGGGGGCTTCCCTGGTGGCGCAGTGGTTGAGAGTCCGCCTGCCGCTGTAGGGGACACGGGTTCGTGCCCCGGTCTGGGAAGATCCCACATGCCGCGGAGCGGCTGGGGCCCTGAGCCATGGCCGCTGGGCCTGCGCGTCCGGAGCCTGTGCTCCGCAACGGGAGAGGCCACAACAGTGAGAGGCCCACGTACCGGAAAAAAAAAAAAAAAAAAAAAAAAAAATGGCCAAAGGGCCAACTCCAGGCATCCTAGCTCTCCCTCGAGACCTTACCTTTCCCAAATTATTCCTCTCCTAGCAGCCTCTTTCCCAAACAGATCCTTAAATCCAATTTCCATAGGCCTCCAGAGTGAAGTTTTCCTTCTTAATGACATTCAAGGGCTATTTATTTTGTATAGTAGTAGTTTCTTAAACCTTAGTTTGCATAAGAATCACCTGGCAAATTTACTTAGACGCTGATCCTTGGACCCCTCCCCATATTCAATTTTAGCAGCATCTCCTGATTGTGATGTGGATGGTCCAGGAACAGCTTTAGAGCAACAATTTTCTTATCCCACCTGTTATCCCTCCAAATTTCATCCCCATACACCTCTCAAGCTGAAGCTCCCACTACTTTATGCTCCAGCAATTTTAACTCTTCCCTGCTTTACACGTGCTTTTCCCTTTGTTTTGAAATGCCCTTCCCTCTGTACACTGTTTTTGTAGCCGTACCTTGAAAATCTTCATATAGTAGGAAAGCAAATTCTGTATTAAAAGTAATGCTCTTAATATGCTAATAATTCATTGTAGAGGTGGTATACAGGATTCAAGCAGACTGAAAGACAAGTGCCTTGTATTCCTTCAGATGATGGCAGTGGAGAAGAAAAGAATAAGAGGTAAATTGGGGAGGCTTGTTTGGAGAGAATTCCATGCAATTTAATACAACCCTCTAGTTCAGTTTCTCAAATCATCATGGATAATTAGTTTTAGAGAAAACTATTTTCCATATTCTTAGACTTCGTAGTCTCATGTAATTAAAACAATCCTGTTTTACTTTGTTCAAATATATACGGCTTCTGGGTTTTTTTAAGTCCAGAAAATGAATTTACTGTTTTAGGTTTTTTTTTTTTTTTTTTTTTTTTGGTACGCGGGCCTCTCACTGATGTGGCCTCTCCCGTTGAGGAGCACAGGCTCCCGGACGCACAGGCTCCCGGACGCACAGGCTCAGTGGCCATGGCTCACGGGCCCAGCCGCTCCGCGGCATGTGGGATCTTCCCGGACCGGGGCATGAACCCGTGTCCCCTGCATCGGCAGGCGGACCCCCAACCACTAGCGCCACCAGGGAAGCCCTAGGTTTTCTTAATCCCAATTATCTTATCTATATATTGTCCTCCCAAATGTATTGCAAAAATATTTCACAGAGATCCACACTCTTATTCTTCCTTAATTACAGCTCTCTCTATTGCCCTCTCTTTTTCTATAATTTCTATGGCTCCCCACTGCATCCAAGGCTCTCCACAATTTCATCCCTGCCTGATAGCCTCATTCGATCTTCCTGCCTGATCCTCACTGCTTTCCCATACCCATTCTAAGCTTCAGCCTAATTGGATGGCTTGTCATTTTCTAAACTTCACCAGCACTACTTCTATCACCATTTCTGAGAGAGGAGATACAGGTTGCCTGTGCTGGAAGAGAAGGGAGTCTGCAAGGAGAGCAAGAGCATTAGATGCTGGTGAGGATTTCTCACACCCACCCCTTAAAAGGTAGCAATGGATGGAAATTCTTGAACTTCCAAGGAAGTTTAACAAAATTATTTTTGAGTAGAACTCTCAGAGGTTGTGACACAGGTCTGGACAAGAAGAGTTTGAGATTACCCCTTCGCTCAGTCTCCTATAGCTTTAAAGGAAAAAAGTAAAGATTTTTGTCCCTTCAGTAGTAGTCCAAAGGCTTGGATGACTTGAGGCTTCATTGTTAGGACAAGGAGGATGCAGTGTGCAGGGACCAAAGACTGTCCTGCATTACCTCGGTGGCTTCCGGAGAGATGTCAGCAGTCAAGAACCAATGGAGGCAAGGCACATTCTATGTATGCCATCGTAAACCAAGGATGCCCAAGGACCCAGTGTCTCTCCCACATATGCCATGGCCCTATTACGGCCTCGGATCTTCAAATTGGCCCTAGATAGAAGGGAGAATGAATATTGTATTGACTGACTTAAAATCTGAAATGATGACCAAAACCAAAATAGAAACAAAACCTAAAGTAACTGAGAATATGAATAGATTAAGTTTTCTGCTATCAGAAAAATGTTAAATTCCGTTATTTTTTAAAAAATGTTTATAGGGAATTCCCTGGCAGTCCAGTGGTTAGGACTCTGCACTCTCACTGCTGAGGGCTGGGTTCGATCCCTGGTTGGAGAACTAAGATTCCACAAGCCACAAGGCGAGGCCAAAATAAAATAAATAAATATTTTTTTAATTAAAATAGTTTATATTCTGCATACTACTTGGTGATGCAGTAAAGGGTTAACTCAGTGAGGGTGGGTTACACAGTCATCCTACATATTCCACAGAAAGAACTGGCCCTTGAATAACTCCTGGGAGATGATCTCTGAACTGTTATCTTACCTAATAAGAGTATGTTTGTAAGCTTGAAGTTTTGAGCCACACTCTATCAGTTTGATCTGATACTAACAAGGCTAACAATGGTTTTTGCATACCTGAGGCCCTGGGCCATGCTGTGTCAGTTTGACCCCTGAGGGGCTGGAGACTAAGTAGTTAAGATCAATCACACAGGTGCTGCAGTGGCTTCACAACTCACCCCCAATTAAAATCCTGGATATCAGGGCTTGAGTGAATTTCCCTGGTTAGCAACATTTTACAAGTGTTATTATGTAGTTGATTGGAGAATTAAGGCTATTTGTGGGATGCCACCGGGAGAGGACATTTGGAATCTGGTTCCTGGTTTCTCCTGGACTTTGCCTATGCACCTTTCCCCTTTGCTGATTCTAAGCTGTATCCTTTTGCTGTAATAAACTGTAACTGGGAGTATAGAAACTTTCTGAATCTTGTGAGTCCTTCCAGCAAATCACTGAAACTGAGGGTGGTGTTGTGGACACCCAACACAAAAGGCATGTTATTTCTCCTACTAGATTACAATTCCTCGAGGCTAAGAACCATTTCTTCTCTTCTGTATTCCTTTAATATCTCACATATTTCATGGAGGCCAAAAATCTAGAGCTTGCTTTAGTCCTGCTTTAGTCCTCTCATCCTCTGCTCCTTTCCAACTATTTGCCTTGATTATGGTCCCTTTCCTCAAATGTTTTGCTCTTGTGAGCCATCTGCAAAAGAGTAAATAAGGTCCAGGACAGATATTTGCAGGTGATTTTCCATTTTCCTGAACACCTCCCCTCCCCAATGGTTTTTTTCTTCCAGGTAAATCATGTTTTCAGAATGTTACCTGCAGAAGAAAAGAAGTTGGGTACGGGTTAGAGAGTAATAGGAGAAGGGGTATATTCATCCCCTTGTTTGAAGGACATGTATAACACAGAGCTGTAAACTGAATATTCACTCATGAGGCTCTAGTCAACTTACTACCTTTCTGAATAGTTGGAGTGAATCAGCTTAAAAACTGGAAACAGGGACTTCCCTGGGCGTCCAGCTAAGACTCTGTGCTCCCAATGCAGGGGGCCCGGGTTTGATCCCTGGTCAGGGAACTAGATCCCACATGCTGCAACTAAGAGTTTGCATGCTGCAGTGACGATCCTGTGTGCTGCCACTAAGACCTGGCGCAGCCAAATAAATAAATACATAAGTATTTTTTTTAAAAAAAAGAAGAACTGGAAACAATACCTGAGCACACTGTTCTGGGACTATCTGGGGGAAGAGAGAAGCTCCACATTTTAATAGTCTGCCTGCTCTGTGAAGGCACTTTTTTAAAAAAAATTGAAATATAGTTGACTTACAATGTTGTGTTAGTCTCAGCTGTACAGCAAAGTAATTCAGATATATATATATATATATATATATATATATACACATACACAGACATGTGTATATATATTCTTTTTCAGATTCTTTTCCATTATGTTATTACAAGATATTGAGTATAGTTCCCTGTGCTATACAGTAGGCTGTTGTTGGTTATCTATTTTATATATAGTAGTAAGTATCTGTTAATCCCAAACACCTAATTTATCCCTGCCCCCCATCCCCCTTTCCCCTTTGGTAACCATAAGTTTGTTTTCTAGGTCTGGGAGGCTATTTCTGTTTTGTAAATAAGTTCATCTGTATAATTTTTTTTAGATTCCACATATAAATGACATCATATATGCCCAGGGGTGGGGTTGCGGGATCATAGGATAATAAATAAATAAATAAATATTTAGTTTTCTAAGGAACCTCCGTACTGTTCTCCATAGTGGCTGCACCAATTTACATTCCCACCAACAGTGCAGCGGGTTCCCTTTTCTCCACACCCTCTCCAGCATTTATTATTGTAGACTCTTTGATGATGGCCATTCTGACCAGTGTGAGGTGATTCCTCATGGTGGTTTTGATTTGCATTTCTCTGATAATTAGCAATGTTGAGTATCTTTTCATGTGCCTGTTGGCCATCTCTATGTCTTCTTTGGAGAAATGTCTATTTAGGTCTTCTGCCCATTTTGTGATTGGCCTTTTTTTTGGATGTTGAGCTGTATGAGCTGTTTGCATATTTTGGAAATTAATCCCTTGTCAGTCGCATCGTTTGCAAATATTTTCTTCCACTCCATAGGTTGTCTTTTCATTTTGTTTATGGCTTCCTTTGCTGTGCAAAAGCTTTTAAGTTTAGTTAGGTCCCATCTGTTTATTTTTGCTTTTATTTCCATTACTCTAGGAGATGGATCCAAAATATATTGCTGAAATTTATGTCAAAGAGTGTTCTGCCTATGTTTTCCTCTAGGAGTTTTACAGTTTTATAGTATCTGGTCTTACATTTAGGTCTTTAATCCATTTTGAGTTTATTTTGTATATGGAGTTAGAGAATGTTCTAATTTCATGTTTTACATGTAGGTGTCCAGTTTTCTCAGCACCACTTATTGAAGAGACTGTCTTTTCTCCATGGTATATTTCTGCCTCCTTTGTCGTACATTAATTGACCATAAGTGCATGGTTTTATTTCTGCTCTATTGATCTATGTGTCTGTTTTTCTGTATTGGGTTTTATTATGAGGTTAAGGATTGCAGAGGGGGAAAAGAAGAAAAAAGCAATGAAAAACTCAATAGATCAAGAGTAGATCAATAAGAGGACCAAGAAAAAGAAAAAGAAAAGAGGGTGAGAACAAGGAAGATAATAAAGGAACAAATGAAGGAAAACAAACAGAATAAAGGGAAAAAGCAACAACTGCTGCAGGTAACATAAGAAGAGAAGAAAGGAAAAGTGTAGTAATTAGGAGCTATAAGGAGAATGAGGAGATCTGTGACCCTCTGTGAAGAAGGGGCAAATAGTGAAAGATGAGTGATTGGACCAAAGCAGGAGATGGAAAGGACTCTGAAGATGACATGGTTTATTCTTTTTTTGTCAAACTTTTTTTTTTTTTTTTTTGCGGTACGCGGGCCTCTCACTGTTGTGGCCTCTCCCATTGCAGAGCACAGGCTCCGGACGCGCAGGCTCAGCGGCCATGGCTCACGGGCCTAGCCGCTCCGTGGCATGTGGGATCTTCCCGGACCAGGGCACGAACCCGTGTCCCCTGCGGACTCTCAACCACTGCGCCACCAGGGAAGCCCTGGTTTATTCTTAAGAAAAAATTTCTAAAACATTTATCCTGGCACAACTCAACATAAAGACGGCAGTAGCACAGGAAATTTCTACTTTTCAAGAAATATTTCACTTGATAGTATAATGCATTGTACAGATTTCTACTTCTGAAAAGTGTCATTCTTTTGGGTTATTTTGAAAAAACCTTGAACTCTATTTATTTGAAACAAATCTTAATTTGTTACATAGCTTTTGTTTGCTTTTATGGTGGTGATATAATTAACCACTACTGTTAGTTATGCCTGCTTTTCTGTTCTACAGTTTGTTCTTCATGCAGCCCAAAGATGCCTGTCATTGCCACCTACAGACTTCATTGCTACTGGGGAGCATCTTTTCAGACTCTATCTAGGTAAACATACTCTCTACATACACACCCACACATATGTAATTTTACATAATCGAAATCACAATATACATGATTTTAGTAATTTTTTTAAATGCAATGCTATGGACTGATTTGTGTCTCCCTTCAAATTCACACGTTGAAGACTTATACCCAGATGTGACTGTATTTGGACATAGGGTCTTCGGGAGTAAATTAAGGTTAAATAAGATGATAAGGGTAGAGCCCTAATCTGATATAATTGGCGGGCTTATAAGAAGAGAGAGCAGAGTGCAGTGCATGCCACCCTGCGTTCTCCTTCTCTCTTTCCTGGAGCATGTACTCCCAGGAAAGGCCATGTGAAGACCTAGCAAGGTAGCCGTCTGCAAGCAAGGAAGAGAGCTCTCACTGGAAACTTAATTGGCCAGAACCTTGATCTTGGACTTTCCAGCCTCCTGAACTGTGAGAAAGAAATTTTTGTTGTATAAGCCATCCAGTCTCTGGTATTCTGTTATAGCAACTCAAGCAGACTAAGAAACCCAACAATACATGTAGACATCTATAGATTTATAAAGCCACTTTTAATGACTGCCTATGACTCCATTATAACAAAATTTATGGGAAAAAACTATACTGACAGACATTTAAACTCATATTAGCTAAGTTATGCTGTGAAAATTTCTGTGGCTCAAACAATAGCAAGTTTATTTCTCTTTCGTATAACATGTACCACTGCTCTGTGCTCATTCAAGACAGCAGATTCCTTCTAGCTTGTTATTCTGCCATCCCTTAAAATGTTGTCCTTGTCTGCATGGCTAGATCTGACCCACAAGCATCATGTTTTCACTTGGGAAAAAAAGACAAACTGGCAATTTTCATCAGGTAACACAGAAACCGACCATTTACTTCCATTATGTTGTTACAGGGCCACAGGAAACTTCAAGGTCAGCTGGGAAATGTCCTCTTCAGTGGAGTAGTCATGTATCCTAAAACTTAGGCGAGTGGAGATTCTATTAGTAAAAGGATAAAAGGATAAAGGAAGGTTGGATGTGGCAGAAATTAGTAATCTGACTTATGATTTTTTGCTGCATTTCATTTATCTCTGTGGACTTAGATTAAATTTTTGAAGTGGAATTGTTAGATCAAGTGTTGCACAATTAATATCTTTAAACGTATCGCCACACTGCCCTTCAGAAATAATTTCTATTACATTCCTACTGATGTTATATGTGAATACCAATTTCCCTGCGTCTTTGCCATTATTCTAGTTAATCTTTGCAATCTGAATGTCTAAAAAAGGTAAGTTATTATTAATTTTATCTTCATTTCTTTGATGAGTGCTGAGACAGAACATATCTTCATATATTTAGGGAGCATTTATATCTTTTTCATTTGTGATTGCCTGATCATGGCCTCGGCCTATTTTTTCTATGGCGTGCTCATCATTTTTTCTATTGTTTTGAAAGAATCATTGTTTATCACACACCATATGTCGCAAATTTTTTGCCATGCGTCATTTGTATTTTAATCTTGTGGATTTTTTTTCCTTCTAGACAGAATTGTTGACTTTATGGTCAAATTTATCATTTCTTTTCTTTATGGCTTTGGATTTTGTGACATGTTCAGAAATGCCTTCCATCTCAAGATTATACAAGTATTCACCTATATTACCTTCTAAGGTATAATTTTAAGAGGTACATATTCATATAGTTAAAAAATAAAAATAAAATAAAGCTACATAGTGAAAAAATCTTGCCATTACACCTAACCTCTTCTGTCTCATTAACCTCATGACCCTCCTCTTCCTCTGGAAAATTCACCGTAAACTCATGAGAGAATGAGAGCAAAAAAGGCAAGTAACATATCAGTGTATTTAAAAAATTGTTTTGACCTCATGGCTCCCTTGAAAGGGCATCAGAGAGCTTTCAGAGTTCTCAGACCACATTTTGTGAACCACGTGACAGCCCGATACCAGCAGCTAAAAGACTTTTCATAAAAGCTCTCTGAACAGATTAATTTACTAAATAATTACATACTTCTTTAGTAATTTATAATTTTTACAAGCTTTTCCAAGTGACTGTTTCATAGTATTATATATTTTTAAATTAAGCAATTATGGAAGTCTGGAATAAAGGGTAATGGCTCCCATGTACAACCAACCCAGCACTAACTTGACTCCTCATGGTAACAGAGGTAGCAATTTGTTGTATATACGTCTATACCCTTTTTCTACAAATGTGTATTCCTATACAGATGTGTACTGGGGGCTTCAGGTTTGTCCTCCCCTGCACCCGAGCACACATATATAGGACTGTGCTGTAGAGATGTTTTTTCTGTAACTTGCTCTTTTTGCTTTACAGCCTGAAGATCTTTTCATAGTTTTACATACGAATGTACCTCATTCTTTTTAACAACCACATAATATAGTAACAACTCTGTGACATGAACATTTTATTAGTTGGGGGGAGGAGAGGAGGGAAAACCAAATTCATTCTCGTTTCCATGTGGATTACCGGTGGTACTAACCATGTTCATTAAATGGTTCATCTATTTCCTCCTCATTTGATATGCCACCTGTAGCTTATATCAGATTTCCACATATGCATGGGTGTGCTTCAGATACCATTTTGTTGATTGTTCCTGAATACTATTTTTTAAAATTAATTAATTAATTTATTTATTTATTTTATTTTTGGCTGCCTTGGGTCTTCGTTGCTGTGCGTGGGCTTTCTCTGGTTGCGGCGAGCAGGGGCTTCTCATTGCAGTGGCTTCTCTTGCTGTGGAGCATGGGCTCCAGGCGTGCGGGCTTCAGTAGTTGTGGCACATGGGCTCAGTAGTTGTGGCTCACAGGCTCTAGAGCGCGGGCTCAGTAGTTGTGGCACACGGGCTTAGTTGCTCCACGGCATGTGGGATCTTCCTGGACCAGGGCTCAAACCCGTGTCCCCTGCATTGGCAGACGGATTCTTAACCACTGTGCCACCAGGGAAGCCCCTGAGTACTATTTTAATTTCTGTATCTTTATAATATATATTGCTATCTAAGAGGGTAAACCCACTCTCCCTTTTATTTCTCTTCTTAAATTGTTTATGCTTTTTTTCTTTTATATGACTATAACTTATTGAGTAGATATATTCATAGTTTCTTTTTTTCTCATATATGATCATAGTTTTTATTTATTTAAAAATTTTTTAAATTTGGAAATATAGTTTATATACAACATTATGTTAGTTTCAGGTGTACTACATAGTGATTTGATATTTGCATACATTGTGAGATGATCACCACAATAAGTCTAGCAACCGTCTATCCCCATACTAAGTTATTACAATATTATTGATCATATTCCTTATGCTGTATATTATATCCCTGTGACTTATTTATTTTATAACTGGAGGGTTATATCTCTTAATTCCCTTCACCTGTTTTGCCCTCACTCCCACCCCACCCCCCTTGTTTAGACTATTCTATGTTTACTATTCCGTATACATATTTTTTACAAGAAAAAGAAGTACCTTTATCATCTTCCATAATCTATTCAAGGAATTTTGCTTCTCAGAAGCAATTTGAATAAGAATACAAAGACATTTTTTTTTGCACAGTCGTGTATATTCTAGTCAAGACCTATTACAGAAACTTTAAACAATCAGGAAGCAGTTTTTAAAAGGTATCACATCATTATCCACATACATTTTATAATCAGCTTATCAAGTTCTATAAAAAATCTAATTGTGATTTTAAAAATGAAATTATCTAGTTTCGAACAGGAAATACATAGGCCTGATGGAAAATTCAAAGTGTATATGTGAATTTTCGAAAGCAGTCATAGCAGATGGCATGTAGATGCTAATGGCTAGCAGAAAATTAATTTATAACTCTTATGTTCTTAGTTTGTGTCATGACCATTAATTCTGTCTTTAGCTTGTACCTCTATTTTTCTCAACCTTATTTTTATTATAGTTAATTATATATATAATTGTATCTCTCTCCCCAAAAGAAGTGTGGGCTTCCCAGGGGCAGCATTTGTGTTGACTTCTCTTTGTAGTCTAGTGCCAAATACATAGCCCAGAGCCTTGGGATGGCATTAAGGAAAGAGAAAAGTAATTGGTTTTGATATGTAGGAAGGTGAGTTATATTAATACAGGGAACAGCAGGAGTAGACACTGAAAACTGAAAACAACTGTCACTTAAAATATGTAAACAATCATCTGCCTCCTAGAGGGAGAGACTTGATTTACATTAAGGTCGATCATCCCTGAGTTCCAGGAAAACCATTCTAATTTTGCTTTATTTGTGCAAAGGCAAAGTAAAGACCTTTTTGGAATGGAGCTGTGGTCTAGGAGCTAATATGCTCCTCATAATTTTATAACATTTGTCTTAAGGCTGGGCAGAATTGTGTATTATGTTTCCTTTAGATTCTCATTTAGAGAAATGTTTGTTTCCTAGATTCCAGTTGTCCCATGCAATCACTTCTGCGTATTCTTGGGCCATATCTGTAGTTATCTCATTTATGCTGTTATTTGCCCACAGGAAATCACAGAAACCCTGGAGAGTGCTGAAACAATATGCAGGCCTGGTCATCCCTTCATGTGCGAGGGAAAACTGTCCAAGGAACTACACTGATCTTGGTGCTATTTGACATAGACTAGACTGTTGATAGGACATGGTTTTATTCAAGACTGAATATTCTGGACTTCGATAACACTATTAATATTTTAAAGAAGATGCAATTTAGGGAGTAGATGAATAAGAAGAGAGAAGTATTAGAGAAGTGATTAACAAAATCTGGAGATTAGTTACTAGATCTATTAGTTTGCCCAACACAATACTAAAGCTTTGACTTTTCCCCCTTTAGTCTTTTCTATTTATTTATTTATTTCCATTCATTTTAATAGACTTTCATTTTTACAGCAGTTTTACATTCGCAGCAAAATTGAGCAGAAGGTACAAGAGTTCCCATGTACCCCAAACTCCCCACACAGGTATAGCCTCTCCCATTATTAACACCCTCTGATGAACCTGCATTGACACATCTTTATCTTCCAAAGTCCAGAGTTTACATTAGGGCTTGCTCTTGTTGCTTTGACATTTTATTTATTAAAATACGTTGCTTGAATTTTTAAAAGTTTGTTTTCGTCTAAAATCTTGGAAAAGCAGAAAAACACATATAAGAAAATAAAAATCACCTGCACCCTCACTCAGGAAAAGACCACAGAAATATTTTGATATACAGATTTCCAGGTCTTTCTGTTCTTCCTCCCTTCTTTCCTTATTTCGACCTCTCTTTCTCCCGTTCGTTCTTTCTTTCTCCTTCCTTCCTTCCTTCCTTTCTTCCTTCCTTCCGTCTTTCTTTTTTCTCTCTTCCTTCCTTCCTTCTTTCTGTCTTTTGTAACACTTTTCACCTGTTTTCATTTTCCTATGTTGTTTTCTGACAGGAGTATTTTTAGTGGCTATATAGCATTTCATCACATAGATACAATGCAGTTTAGTTAAGCATACTCAGTACTGGTTTATGGGTTGTTTCTGCTTTTTTGGCTGTTATAAGTATTGCTGTGACTTTTTAAAAACTGTACCTATGCAATCCTTTAAGTTTATGCATGCTTTTCTCTGTAGCATAAAGTCCTAAGAGTAGAATTTTGGGGTCAAATGTATATAAATGTACATATTTCAAATTGAACTGATTTATACTTTCACCAGTGCACCAATACATAATAAGATTATGTTTTTAGGGCTTCCCTGGTGGCGCAGTGGTTGATAGTCCGCCTGCCATTGCAGGGGACGCGGGTTCGTGCCCCGGTCCGGGAAGATCCCACATGCTGCGGAGAGGCTGGGCCCGTGAGCCATGGCTTCTGAGCCTGCGCGTCCGGAGCCTGTGCTCCTCAACGGGAGAGGCCACAACAGTGAGAGGCCCACGTACCGCAAAAAAATAAATAAATAAATAAATAAAGATTATGGTTTTATAAAAAGAAATAGGAAAAAGCAACTACCAGTCATGCAGCTGACGGCTTCTAGAGGAGCTAAATCGATATTGCTTTCCATTTCCAAGGAATGGATGGTCACCAGTGTAAGGGATAAACTGCAGTCATTCATTGTACAATTTAGAGAAAAAGGTATACTTGAAGCTCTAAGAAGTTCTGAAATCAAGTATTCCAATAGAAAGCGAGAGTCCGTATTGCAGTTTTTATTACCAAATCTCATCTGGAGTGATTCAATTCAAATATTTATGAGCAATGAAAAATGAATCGAGTGTAATAAATAGTTATTTCTCTTAATGATTGATACTTATGTGAAAGAAGGCAAATATTCTCAGGGGATGAAGTGTGACTGGACCTCATGATTTCAACATGAATTTTTGTTTCCTATGCAGCAAATTACGGTTTTACAAGAACTTTTCCTTTTTTTTACTTTGAAGTAGGAATGGTGTTGGGGAGGGAGTCTGAAATACTGGAAAAGTTTTTAGAAAGATTTCCAAAGATATAAGATTACTGAAGATGTAGAAATATTCAACACAGAGCTCTTCAGCACCTACCAGGTTCAAGGTCCTGTGCCGGCAATTGGGTGTAGCAAGACGATCAAGCTGAGCTTGTGACCCTCATATTCCAATAAGGAGACAATTAATCATGATACAAAATAAAAGACATTGGAGTTCTGGAAAGGAGAAAAAACTCTTCTTGGGAGGCAGGTACGAGGGGGGCAGAGCTGCTCAAGGAAGACCTCAGAACTTTCTAGGGCAACCAGTCATTCAAGTCTTAACATGTAACACATTACTATGATTATAACATTAAAAATAGGACAGAGACGTTGTTCCCATGAGATTACTTTTCAGGGTGGAGAGTGGTTAGGAATACACATAATCATAAAACTATGAACTGATGTTGTCTTTTTAAAAATCAAAATAATGTCGAAGACTTTTCAGGATTGGTAATAATGTTTCATCATAATTCTAAAGGCTTTTCTCCATTGTCTTTGAGCTTCCTGTGTGGCTGTTGAGAAGTCTGATTTTGTTTTTCTTTAGAAGTTTATAGGATGTCTCATCACCCGCATGTTCTAAGTAGACTCCCTCTCCCTTCTCTTTTGTTGTTTGATCCCAAGCATGGGCACTCACACTTCCTTCTGTTCCCAATGATGAGCGCCAAGACTTGGCTGGCGCATTTAACAAGACTTTACTAAATACTTCAAAGATTTCAGAAGGGAATTGCAGCACATCATTGCTATTGTTGTGTACAAGGCTAAATTTTTTGTAGTTATCATTCTTAACCCATAGTAACTCTTTAGTCTACAGCTTTTCACCACAATAGTCATAATGTCATTTTTTCTGACAACTCATTCTTCCAGTATACTGTTTTTTCACTCAAAAACCTCCTAAAGAAATATTCTATAAGCAGCAATACCTTGACATTATGATTTCAGACAAAGACCCACTCACCAATATTCTTGACACAACAGTTTCTAGCTAAAGAACATCATGTGGAACAAATCTGAATTGTGTGCTATGTTTGATTTTTGTATTGCAGATGATTTCATGTGCATTAGGGAGAGAGACTCTTTGGTCTGTTTTGAAGGGCTTTTCTGTTTAGCCTTAATTTTGTCCTAAAGGGTTTTTTTGTGTGTCATAACTTTATTTTTAAGAGCATCTCAAGTGCAAAGTAGTATAAGCCTCCAAATGGTCATATACCAACCATTGAACAAAGAGGTGTGTGGTAAACAGAATGAAAAGGTAGAAAAAATAAAATGCTTAAAATGTTTTTAACGGGAGCTCACCATATTGTGTGTAAGAATTTTCGTAAATGGTGAGAAGATGAAGAAAAATTCTGAATCAGTCGTACATGCTGGAAAGTTGACCAAGGAGCTGCTTCTAGCATCAGTCTCAAGAAAGAAGAGATAATTGTCAAGTGCATCTGACTCTGGTCTTGAATATCTGAACGTCCATTTGTATCCTCTTCACTACCTTCCCAGAAGGACTCCCCTGCTTCTTCCTCCACCATCTACCACCAGGTCTTTAATTCATCCTTTGGCAAGTACAATAAACTTTCATTACATTTCACTTTATATACAAATCATGTTTATATATTTTCAAATTGTTTATTGCTTATATATAATTATTTGTATTACTTATTACATTTTTCTGCCAAAACTATATGGGTTCTTGGGTTGAGATTTAAGGCATCATAATTTTTCCCATTAAAATTTCATTTCCCATTTTAATTTCATTAAAATTAATGAAATAAAGTTTTTGAAAATGAATTTTTAATTAACACCAGTGTTTGGAGGAATGAATTAAAGATGTTAAACAAAAGGATAATTGTAGATGGTGTTCCTCAAACTCCATAGGTCCAAGTCCCAGTTGGGGTCTTGAACTGGGAGTCCCTGAACCTGGCCTGCAGGGCCAGCCTACCGCTCCTTAAGGGAGTACCCTTGAGCTAGAATAACCAAATATTTACTGTCCAAACTAGATACTTTCAACAGTGAAAGGG
The DNA here is from genome assembly GCF_964270905.1 of Leucopleurus acutus. Classification (NCBI taxonomy): domain Eukaryota; kingdom Metazoa; phylum Chordata; class Mammalia; order Artiodactyla; family Delphinidae; genus Leucopleurus; species Leucopleurus acutus. Next base: position 93,861,834 of record NC_139144.1, on the reverse strand, counting down.
GAGCTATTAATAATAACCTCAGGAAAATTGGTGTCCAGTGAGACTGCCCCAGGCAGATGAGGGATGTCTAGGATGTCACTGTACTGTGAGTCTGTCTCATTTACCTGGAGTCAGTGATGTGCTAGTATAGGTCTAACTGGCTTGGGGGTTGGGGGAATCGGGAGTGTATCCATTTATATGTTTACTGATTTCCATGGTGTAAATAGTCTGACCATGGCCGATTTTAAGCTACTAACAATTTAACCACCAGCTCACAAGATTCCTGAAAATTATAGTAATTGGTTCTTGCTAGCCAGTACAAGCCAGCTCTAACACGCTAGTGCCTACAGGCCAGACATCAAGTGCTTTGAAGCTCGGAGTAGACTTCAGTTTCCCTTCATCCATATCCTATATTCTTGTTTTCTCTCCCAGGATAGACTTCTTCCTAACAGACTATAGATTCCATGACCTTCCGAGGAATCCCCATCCTCAGCCATAGATGTGGTCTTGCTTTTTTATTTCTCCAAACATAGTTTATTTATTTATTTAATCTATTCAAGAAATATTTCGTGTGTTTTCTATGTGCTAGGTATTGTAGTACATAAGAATACAGTAAAAGTTCTTGCAAAACCATAATTTGCTGCATAGGAAACAAAAATTCATGTTGAAATCATGAGGTCCAGTCACACTTCATCCCCTGAGAATATTTGCCTTCTTTCACATAAGTATCAATCATTAAGAGAAATAACTATTTATTACACTCGATTCATTTTTCATTGCTCATAAATATTTGAATTGAATCACTCCAGGTGAGATTTGGTAATAAAAACTGCAATACGGACTCTCGCTTTCTATTGGAATACTTGATTTCAGAACTTCTTAGAGCTTCAAGTATACCTTTTTCTCTAAATTGTACAATGAATGACTCCAGTTTATCCCTTACACTGGTGACCATCCATTCCTTGGAAATGGAAAGCAATATCGATTTATCTCCTCTAGAAGCCATCAGCTGCATGACTGGTAGTTGCTTTTTCCTATTTCTTTTTATAAAACCATAATCATTTTTTTTTTTTTGGTGGTACGCGGGCGTTTCACTGTTGTGGCCTCTCCCGCTGCGGAGCACAGGCTCCGGACGTGCAGGCTCAGCAGCCATGGCTCACGGGCCCAGCCTCTCCGCGGCATGTGGAATCTTCCTGGATCGGGGCACGAACCCGCGTCCCCTGCAATGGCAGGCGGACTCTCAACCACTGCGCCACCAGGGAAGCCCTAAAAACATAATCTTATTATGTATTAGTGCACTGGTGAAAGTATAAATCAGTTCAATTTGAAATATGTACATTTATATACATTTGACCCCAAAATTCTACTCTTAGGACTTTATGCTACAGAGAAAAGCATGCATAAACTTAAAGGATTGCATAGGTACAGTTTTTAAAAAGTCACAGCAATACTTATAACAGCCAAAAAAGCAGAAACAACCCATAAACCAGTACTGAGTATGCTTAACTAAACTGCATTGTATCTATGTGATGAAATGCTATATAGCCACTAAAAATACTCCTGTCAGAAAACAACATAGGAAAATGAAAACAGGTGAAAAAGTGTTACAAAAGACAGAAAGAAGGAAGGAAGGAAGAAAGAAAAAAGAAAGACGGAAGGAAGGAAGAAAGGAAGGAAGGAAGGAAGGAGAAAGAAAGAAAGAATGGCAGAAAGAGAGGTCGAAATAAGGAAAGAAGGGAGGAAGAACAGAAAGACCTGGAAATCTGTATATCAAAATATTTCTGTGGTCTTTTCCTGAGTGAGGGTGCAGGTGATTTTTATTTTCTTATATGTGTTTTTCTGCTTTTCCAAGATTTTAGACGAACACAAGCTTTTAAAAATTCAAGCAAAGTATTTTAATAAATAAAATGTCAAAGCAACAAGAGCAAGCCCTAATGTAAACTCTGGACTTTGGAAGATAAAGATGTGTCAATGCAGGTTCATCAGAGGGTGTTAATAACGGGAGAGGCTATACCTGTGTGGGGAGTTTGGGGTACATGGGAACTCTTGTACCTTCTGCTCAATTTTGCTGCGAATGTAAAACTGCTCTAAAAATGAAAGTCTATTAAAATGAATGGAAATAAATAAATAAATAGAAAAGACTAAAGGGGGAAAAGTCAAAGCTTTAGTATTATTGTGTTGGGCAAACTAATAGATCTAGTAACTAATCTCCAGATTTTGTTAATCACTTCTCTAATGCTTCTCTCTTCTTATTCATCTACTCTCTTAATTGCATCTTCTTTAAAATATTGGAAATATGCCTAATTATAATAAGTTTATATTTTATACAGCTAATAAAAAGTTATCACCCCCCCTCAGGGAAATTATGTGGGAAAAATCTTCCTTATAGAAGAATTCTAGATTATAAATATAGAAGAATTGATAAAATTACAATATTACCACACATCCCTTAATGAAGTAATGGATCTAGGAAATGATTGTCAATAGCTGCTAAAACCATTAGGTGGAAAGTTGGTGGGAAACTTTATAATGAATGGATTAGACCAGTATCAACAGAAACCAAAGATCAGTCTTAACATCACAAAAAGAGAGAACATTAATTATTATATGCCTCTTGATGTAATGCAATAGAGAATGTATAGTACGACCAATAAACTATTTTGAGGAATAAAATCAGACTTGAATCTGATCAAGCCCCTACCTCTAACTACCAGTTTACAGGAAATTCAGAGAATTGAAGAACATGTTAGGGGAACAAACAGGGAGATGGAACTGGCCAAATCCAGAACACGGGAAATTCTGTGCAAATACAAACAACTTGGGTTCTTCAACATCGACAAGAAAATGAAGAGAAAGAGAGATGGAGAGAAGCAGCAGCAGAAGAAGAGAGAGAGACAGAGAAAGAGAAAAAGAAAGAGAAAGGGAGAGACTATCTTAGAACATCAAACAGGTTTCTGTTGTGGAGGAAAATGTTCCTCTATTCTCATAGGTTCTCCAGCAGGCTTTGCAAAATTAACTGACAACAGATTAACAGGAGAAAAGTCATACACATTTATTTGATGCTAAAAGTATTATGTGGCATGAAGGGACTTCATAAAAAGAGAAAACCCCTAAAGAAACAGCTAGGCTTGTAAGCATTTATACCATTCTCCAAAAGAGGTTACATTTAAAGAGAAGTGACAAGACAAAGGAAAGGGACTTTGAGCTTCAAGAGGTGGCAAATTGTAGGAAGGCAAATATATGAGGAAACTAGTGGTAGATAAAGGCTAGTTAGTAAGATTTGCTTACGTAGACTCTTTTTCAGCGCCATCATAAGGTTGTTATTTTCTTCCTCATATGAGAAGTGGGGGAAGGCACCTGCAAAAAGGGGAATTTATGTTGTTTTCAGGAACATAGGAGGATGGCTGAGAGCTCATTTGAGTCTTCAGCTCAAAATAATCCTTATGCCAGAGTGGCATATTTTGGGGTGACATGTTCTGATCTCCTATACATCTATAGGTGAAATCTGGAATTCACGTTAAAATTATCCAGTTTGGGAGGGGAGTAGATAGGAGTGTACATGAATAAGATTGACTGTGTGTTGATACCCACTGAAGTAAGGTGATTTGTACTATTCTCCTTAATTTTGTATACAGTTGACTCTTGAACAACACAAGTTTGAACTGCATGGGTCCACTTATACATGACTTTTTTGCAATAAATATGTTCTGTACTGTGAGATTTGCATCTGGTTGAATCTCAGGATGTAGAACCGCAGATAGGGAGGGCCAACCGTAAAGCTGTACACAAACTTTCAACTGTGTGGAGGGTCAGTGCCCCTAACCCTGCGCTGTTCAAGGATCAACTGTATATCTGAACTACAATAAAATGTTTTAAAATAAAGAGCCTATATAAATACTAGGTTCCCCCCCCCAGTTTTGTGAGGAGTAACTTGCATATGAGGAGCCTGATAAACTGTACCCAGACATTTTTCCTTGTATTTATTTTTCCTAAAAATGTTATCTAGCTATGTATTCTTGTTAGAAAAATTGCCTATGCAAGAAATCTATGAAATGACTTTCTTCAAGTTCCCTTGAACAAGATTGAAAGAAACTTTGACTATGCTTGCAATAAATTGTTGCCTTGACAATTATTTGGACAACCCAGAGAGATAGGTAGTGTAAATATTAGCATGCCCATTCTTTAGATAAGGAAATTTGAGATTCAGAAAAGTTGACTTTCCCAAGGTCAGAGAATTCTACCTGAATCGTTGGAAGAAAGATTAGTAGAATCCAGGTCATGTAACACTCAGCTGAGTGCTGTATCTTCTTCCTTTCTTCGAGAATCATTCTGATATATGATTATTGCATTATAATATCACACTACTAGAGCTTTACTATAAGAAGATCACTTTACGTGTGAGAGGCTATTTTAAGACACTTAATGCTATTCAATTAGGGGGAAATACAGTAAATCTCTCAGACTGGATGTGAAAGGAATGTAAAACCCTGGCTTGCAAAATATGATGTCTCTTCTTTGTCAGCCAGACCACTGATGTTCCTTGTACTCTGTGCTCATTTTCATTTTGTGAGTTATCTAAAACATTTCAGTCTGGTTCAATTCTATCTGGAGGGAAAAAGGCTTTTGTCCATTCCTGCTCCAGCAAGTTAACGTGGAAGCAGGGTCGCCCTGTGGGTCAGGATAATGGTAGTTGTAACTAAAGTCATGTTGACTTAAAGGAAACTGCACAACATAAGGATTGTGAGTTATTCATGGACCTTACTGAGGACTATAACGTAGGAAACAGCCACTCAGTAGCTCTAAGAAAGCTGTTTCAAAGAGGTAGGGAGAGAAGCTTGTGTATATGTGTTTTGGCTGGGGAATATGTGCAGTCAGGTACACATCTTGGTAAAGGAAAGGATGCTACTAGTCATAAAGGACAGGTATCTCAAGTTAATGATTTCAGTGCTTCTCTATGTGTGGGAAGATGCAAGACTCTGGGTTCACAAAAATTCTTCCTGAGATACACATCTAACTATCTAAGGGCCTTGCTTGTCCAAAGCACAGAGCATCCTGTTATCATCTTCACTGCCTCTGTCTGGAGCACTGAGTGTACTGTTGGTCAGCGACTGCAGTGAGTCAATCTTTGTATAACTGGGTAGCGAGCAACACCCTTTGTTCTGTGTTTACAGTTTTACAGTCATGAGTAAAATCATAACCCAAAGGGAAGCTAACACACCATTTAATTTGGCAAAGCCAAATTCATTAAGTAGCACATAGGAGAATGAAATGATGCATGTGGGCTGTGAGTAGGCTTTCTCAGGGAGCTCTTTTTAACTTGGGAAGACTAAAACATGCATTACTATAAAGATAACAATAACAGAGCTTTCAATCTATCAACAAATACTGATTGTTCACAGTATCCGTTAGGTCAGCACTCTGACACTAGATCTCTAGAAGCTGGAGGGAAACAGAATAGAAGCACAGTAATAGCTTAGTTCAATTTACAAAAGAAAGGGCCAAGAAAGGGTGAGCTTCAGCAAGAAATGAAAAAACCACTTCACAATCAAGGCAACAAGATTCTCTTCCAAATTTCACTGCAATAATTCTCCCTTTTTTTTTCTTTTTGCTGTGTGTCTTGCGGGATCTTAGTTCTCCGACCAGGGATTGAACCCAGGCCCTCGGCAGTGAGAGTGCAGAGTCCTAACCACTGGACGGCCAGGGAATTCCCTACTGCAATAATTCTGACAAGAGTCTATTACATACTGGTGAGTTTGAAGCAGAAGCAATGGGAGAATTAGAACAACTTAGAACTTCAAACTGAGTTAATCAGTAGTTGAAAAGATTAAGCAATTGAGAGGATGAGAGAGGGGAGAGATGATATAAAAGCTGTAAATCCACATTTAACACAGCCAAAGCCAATAAGTAATGTCTAAAATTGATTTATGACAAAACAGTGGTACAATGAAAATACTAGTAGCCAACCTTTTTTAAGCATTAATGTGGTAGGGGTGGGCAAAATGGGTGAAGGGAGTCAAAAAGTACAAACTTCAGTTGCAAAATAAGTCAGTCCTGGGGATGTAATGTACAGCATGGCTACTGTAGGTAATAATACTGAATGGTATATTTGAAAGTTGTTTAGAGAGTAGATCTTAAAAGTTCTCATTATAAGAAAAAAATTTCTGTAACTATGAATGGGGGATGTTAACTAGACTTATTGTGGTGAACATTTCATAGTATATACAAATATGGATTCATTATGCTGTATTTGTGAAACTAATATAATTTTGTATGTCAATTATACCTCAGTTGAAAAAAGGTACTAATATGCCAAACACAGTTCTAAGTTCTTTTTTTTTTTTTTTTTTTGCGGTACGCGGGCCTCTCACCCTCTCCCGCTGCGGAGCACGGGCTCCGGACGCGCAGGCTCAGCGGCCATGGCTCATGGGCCCAGCCGCTCCGCGGCATGTGGGATCTTCCCGCACCAGGGCACGAGCCCACGTCCCCTGCATCGGCAGGCGGACTCTCAACCACTGCGCCACCAGGAAAGCCCTCTAAGTTCTTGATATGTAATAATTCATTTCTATCCCTCAATAATCCTATGGGGTAGAAATTATTATATTTTCTTAAGCATGTTATTTAAATTAATGAAGGTAACTACTAAGAGAAAGAGCTAAGAGTTAAAAGCGGAACCCTCTGGAAATGGGACAAAGAAATGGAGAAAGATGGGGCAGGGTTCCACTGTTTTTCATTAAAACTTTTCTGAACTATTTGATTTTTAAAAATTACTTCAGTAATGTATTTTCTTGTAAAAATGTAAACATTGCAGATAAGGCTAAAGGCTAAAATCTACTCTGGATATCCACCACCAGCAGCAGACACCGTTTTATCAGTTCAGTGTGTATGTTTCTAAATATTTTCATCTGTGTTTACATATATATATATAAACTCTTGAAAATGTATGGCATTGTTCTTTGTGTGTTTCCATATATGATATACTATTTTCTATGGGTTGAATTGCATCCCCCCACCAAGAAAGATATGTTGAAGTCCTAGCTCTCAGGATTTCATAATGTGACCTTATTTGGGAATAGGGTCTTTACATACAGCTAATCATGGTCCTTACAGTGCATCCTAATCCAATATGACTGGTATCCTTATAAAAAGGGAAATTTGGACACGAAGGTAGACACATACACAGGGAAAATCATATGAAGATGGAGGATTGGAGTTGTGCTGCCATAAGCCAAAGAACACCTGAGGCCACCAAAAGCTAAGAAAACTATTCCCAGAGGAAGAGGAAGGAGTCCCCTACAGCTTTTACAAGGAGCATGGCCCCTATGACACTTCGATATTGAACTTCTAGCCTCCAGAACTATGAGACAGTAAATTACTGTTATTTTAAGCCACCCAGTTTGTGGTGCCTTGTCTGTGTTTCTTTAGGTTTCCTGCCCTTTTTTCCCCACCCCAAAATAGGTTAGAGAGCTATCCAATGTGGCACTGTTGAGTGTGAATAGGGGAACAAGTACAAACTGGGGCTATCCTGGATTAACTGAAATGTACGTCACCTAGTATATATAAAGCTACCATCTTCTAAAATGCTGCATAATATATATAGCTACAGTTTATTTAGCCATTTTTCTTCCAGTGGATGTGTTAGTTTTTTCTAATGTTTCATTGTAAAAATGATGCAATAAATAGCTTCTAATGAGTTTGCTTGCATATATGCGTTAGGGCTTCTCCAGCATAAGTGCGTAGAGGTGGAACTGCTGGGTCATGAGGAATATGAATTTCCAAATTACCCTCAAAGTTGTTTTATCGATTACACTTTCACCAGCAATGTAAGAAAAACTCCATTTTCCTATAACCATACCAAACCTGATACAGTAAACTTTTTAATTTTTACCAATACGCTTGTTGAAAAGTTGTGTCTTATTTTTGTTTCAACATTCATTTCCCTGATTACCAGTGAGGTTTAGCATCTTCTCATATGTTTATTGACTATTTGTATTTTGTATCCAATGATATGAATTGCTTGTTCATATCATTTGCTTACTTTTCTGTTGAGTTGTTTATCTTTTTCTTATTGATGTAAAGGAGGTAGATAGATAGATAGATAGATATACATGCACAAATAGATATACACACAAATATATTCATAAATATATATGAATATATATTCTGGCTTAGAGACCTTTGCCTGTTATATACAATGCAAATATTTTCTATCAGTCTATCCATTTCTTCACATTTGTTTGTGGTATTTTTTTAATCAAACAAAATTTTAAATTTAATGTAGTCAAATTTATCAATATATTGCCTTTTTGTCCTTTGCTTTGGTATGTGTGTGTGTGTATATATATATATATATATATATATATATATATACACACACACACTTTTTTTTTTTTTTGGCCACAGGGCTTGAGGGGATCTTAGTTCCCCGACCAGGGATCAAACCCAGGCCCCCGGCAGTGAAAGCACCGAGTTCTAACCACTGGACAGAGTTCAATAAATGGTATCACTCTTATTTTTAAGTTAATCAGTGATGATTGCACAACATTGTGAATATATTGTCACTGAATTTGTATATTTAAAAATGGATTAAATGGTTATCCTTATGTTATGTGTATTTTACCATGATTTTCTGGGCAATTGACCTAGATTAATTCAAAATTTTATGAAAGACTATGAATTTAGGTTTGACTTTTAAAAATAAAACTGCATGATTTAAAAAGAAAAAAAAATCTAATCTTAGAGTTTGTAAGACCATGATAATAAAGAAATATTTGGAAAGAGAAAAGAAGGAAATATGTGTAAACATTTAATATGAACTGATTAACACAAAATATTAACTAGTATAAAGAAGTCTTATAGATAGTCAATGGATTTGGAGGAAAAGATAGTTTATAAATAATATAAAATATAATTATAAAATCCCATAGCTTACTTCAGGGCCATTATAACATGGGTTTTGGGTCTAAGGACCACAGATAAAATGCTAATAGAAGACATTTGGACCCTTATCTTACACCATACACAAAAATTGACTCAAATGTATTAAAGACTTAAACATAAGACCTGAAACCATAGAACTCCTAGAAGAAAACATAGACAAAATATTTCTTGACATTGGCTTTTGCAATGATTTCTGGATACAACCCCAAAAGCACAGGCAAAATTAGATAAGTGGGACTATATCAAACCAAAAAGATCTGCACAGCAAGGGAAACAATCAACGAAATGAAAAGGCAGCCTACAGAATGGGCAAAAATATTTGCAAACCATATATGTGATAAAGGATTAATATCTAAAATATATAAGGAACTCCTACAATTCAATAGCAAAAAAAACAACCACCTGATTTTAAAATGGACAAAGGAACTGAATAGATGTTTCTTGGAAAAGAAGACATACAAATGGCCAACAAGTTTATGAAAGGTGCTCAACATCACTTATCATCACAGAAATGCAAATAAAAACTGCAAAGAAATATCACCTCACACAAGTTGGGATAGCTAATATCAAAAAGACAAAGATAAGAAACACTGTGGAGGATGTGGAGAGAAAGGAACCCTTGTACACTGTTGGTAGGAATATAAATTGGTACAGCTCTTACTGAACCAGATTCATTTGTTGGATGTGCAGCAAGCCAAATGCAGAGCCTGCTGAGGTTTGTGACAGAGAAAAGGTTTACTCACAAGGTAATCAAGCCAGAAGACGGAAGACCAAATATCAAATCCACCTCCCCCCAAGGCTGGGGGCTCGGGGTATTTATGGGATAGAGCTGAGGCCTGGGGAGCTCAGGGAAAGGTGATGGAAGATAAGAAAAACGTGAGGTAATTGTCATCTTCGCAGGCGCAACAGGTGCACCTAAGCCACAAGCTTCTTAATGGGATGAAAATGGCTGTGTTAGCATGTTCTGAGGGTGGAGTTTTTGGCTCTTTGACATCAGAAGGTCACCAATCAGACACTCATGCATGCCCAATTGGAAGGTCAATGGTCTCAACCAGTCTTAACTGGCTCAAGCCCAAACTAGACGCAGCTGACTCCAAGTTGCTGAAAAACAACTTGGGCAAACACCTTACTGTTTAGGCTTGGAGGACATGCAAGTTTTTGTAAAAATAATTAAAGCAAGCTTGATCAGTGAAGGCAGATTACGGTTCATTATTTCTTAAGCAAATTATAGTTTAATGGGTCTACCTACTGATGACTATCCTCGGTGTCATAGCCACTATGGAAAACAGTATGAGGTTTCTCAAAAAAAAAAAAGTGCTGATGGAAGACACACACAGTTGTACCTTATAATGGCAATATGATCACACAGTAGTATTTGAAGGCATGTACAGCAGAATTTTTAGGGAAAAGCCTGCATATTGAAGGGGGCAAAAAGCCTGGTAGCTGCCAATACTAAGGAGCAGAGACTTTCCACCATGAGTTCCCTCTACATAAAGAAGTTTCAACTGCAAAAGATTCCTAAGAAGGATTTGTGATTCTAAAAAAGATTAAAGTATCCAGGGCACTTAGTTTAACAAGAATAATGAAAAGAGGGTGTTCCCTGGTGGCCTAGTGGTTAGGATTCTGGGCTTTCACTGCTGTGGCCTGAGTTCAATCCCTGATCAGGGAACTAAAATCCTGTAAGCCATGAGGCATGGCCAAAAAAAAAAAAAAAAAGAAAGAAAGAAAGAAAGAAATAGAATAATGAAAAGAGAAAAATATGATAAAATGTAGACATTTCTAAGTATTTCAGGCTCATAAACATTCCACAGACACTCTGAGACATTATAATCTTAAGTAATAAAATTAATTCACTGTGGGGTCTTTTTCACCAACCTCTATAAAGACTTTGAAAAACCATCAGGTTTGTTGGCCTCCTAACAGGATAAAATTTAAGTTTAACTTATATTCAGTTTAGAGCTTCAGCTTTCTATATTTTGACTTGAAAAATAGACTTGCTCACAAAGAAAAGTCTACTTTTTATTATAAGAATGAAGGATTTAAAATATTCATCTGGAATAGTAATACAGAGTAAAATCCTAGAGTAAATGTGATATGTATATTTATATATAATAGAATATTATTCAGCCACAAAAAAGAAAGAAATCTTGCTATTTGTGACAACATGGATGGAACTTGTGGGCGTTATCCTAAGTGAAATAAGTCAGGTAGAAAAAGACAATTACCATATAATCTCACTTATATGTGGAATATAAAAGAACAAACAAAAAAACCCAAGGTCATAGATACAGAGAACAGATTGGTGGTTGCCAGAGGTGGGGGTAAAGGGTTGGCAAAATGAATGAAGGGGATCAAAAGGTACAAACTTTCAGTTATAAAATAAATAAGTCATGGGGATGTAATATATCACATGGTGACCACAGTTAATAATAGTGCATTGTTTATCTGAAAGATGCTGAGAGTAGGTCTTAAAAGTTCTCATCACAAGAAAAAAAATTGTAACTATCTATGGTGACATGTTAACTAGACTTATTGTGATGATCATTTTGTAATATATACAAATATTGAATTTTAAAAAAGGAATTGATTAAAAAAGAAATGCCCACTGGTCAGATGATAAGTGATATACAAAAATCTGTTCAGGCACTACTTAATTGAATAAATTTAGATTCAACTCCCTATAGGAGTCACAAATAGAAAAGTCTACATGTTATATAAAGAACATGGATGCTTAAGTGTCTGAAAAAGTGGTTTTAATGCACTTCTAGCTGGGCAGATCTTTTGGGAATATGATTATTGCTCAATCACTGAGTTGCAGTTTTCTTATTCACCTTAAGAAAATTAAATGGTTCCCCACTCTAAATTTCAATGATTCTAGTCATTTAAAAAATATTGCACTTGATGTTTAATTTAGTGTATGAAAGAGGTGCTCTACCTTTGTTAAAGCAACTAGATGAATAAACTACTAAAATTAGAGTTAGTTTATGCACACAAATGCCTCAAAATATTGAAGAGTTATAAAGTTTTTATAGCTGATGAATAATTAGTGAGGCCTTTAATAAGAAATTTTAAAATGGCTAAATCTTTTCATTTGTAGCTCTCATGGAATGCAGAGTAGAGAGTATATAATTTAATATACATAATAATCTCATGGACAGCTGGGAAACACAAAACTCATCTAAGAGACTGCATTTTTATTCACGTACAGGCAATTTACTCAAGAGTGGACTATTTTTTAATTGTATGTGTTTGAAGAAATTTAGTTATATCAAAAGAGATTAAACAATAACATACGTCTCACTCTGCAAACTTTTACAAAAATACAGCAGACAATGAGATATTGCATTGTAGACTTAACAGTTCTCTTTTTTAATGCTCCACAACCATCTGTCACATATTTTCTAGGACAGACCTGTTGTAATATCCTTTCTAATCATCGCCATAGACTTGTATGATTCTCTAGGAACGCAAATATTTTAAGTATTTTGAGAAACGAATAAATCAAGTTAGTATCCATTGAAATAAAAACATACATCCATTAAAAAAAAAACCCACAGGAAGTCACAAGGGACAGGGAATCAAAGGTTTAAGAAACATCTTGATTGTTTACAGGAGTGCATGCTTGCCTGTTAAGTATTTACACATTATATCATCATCAGTCCAGGAGCTATGGGGAATAAGCACAAATTCTACTCAGCCCCCCAAATCTCCAGACACACTTTCTCAAATAAACATGGTTCCACCTCTGTTAGTTGCTCTGTTTCCGCCCATCTGTTCTGGTAATTGCTTTTCCTTCCTCATTATAGTTTCCAGTGTCTGGACAGGCCTATCCTGTTTCCTCCGGATGGTGTTTTTGTTTGGCGTGAGTTCCTGATTCCTCTTCCTGTTCCCTTTTATCCACTCTTGTTTGGCCTCTCATTTGCAGTATAGGCTCCTTACACAGAACATTCTAAGCATGATTCCAATAACCACCCCAACTTTCGGCACAATGGCTGGAATACTCTGGCACTTGACTTTAATATCATAATCTTTTGTATCATTACACACACACACACACACACACACACACACACACACACACACACACAACCTTGGGAAACTGAGAAGAACAGGGTGGATGGGGGAGTGACTAAGTGCTTTAAACAAATTGTGGTACCTAAGTTGTATAGCTATATACAGACAACCACGATCATGAAACAAGAGAGAGCATTTAGCTCTGTGTTAGTGTTGGGGCAATAGGGTGGAAAGGATATATATTTCTTTGAAGTGCCAGCTATTGAGCTGTGAACAAGAAGGGAAGGTATCAAACTGGGGAGAAGTCATCAGCTAAAAATGCAACTTGCTCCCAGAAAAAGGGGAACTCAGCTAGCTATGGGGGTGGGAGGGAGGAGTCACTGTAAAAGACCAATTCCAAATAGGGGCTGTTGAGAGGGACAAGTCTCCAAGAGTTTCTTGCATTTCTGCACAACTTGCACACAGGGCACTGATTGCCCTTTGTTCTGAACTGTGTTTTCAAGGATGTTTGTTTAGCAAACTGCCTTGGAAGATAGAGATAGTGTCTCCCTCCAGAGCAAAGGACAATTTGCTTACTGTCCAGAGTAGTAAAAATATTTCCTTCTGGAAGGGCACATATGCTTATAGAATTATAGTGCTTTATAAAAAAGTTCTTGTTCCCTAAGCCCAAGATGCCTTTTCTATAAAGGAATCCACTGTATGTATGGGTATAAGCTGGCCCTTGTGTCACCCTGTGAGAATTGAGGTTTGGGGAAATGGTGCAAAAATGCCTTACTCAGGCTACTGCTCTTGCTGTGAGTAATAAACTATCCTTCACTCCTTACACAGGGGTCTCCTGTCTTCTACAAGCATCCATGAAACTGTGGAAGACTAACTAGATAGCTAGCACATAGAGTAAAAATCTCAGATCCCCTAAAGTTCTTAATAGGGGCCCAAGCCCAGATATTAAGATTATATGGGCACCTGCACTGTCACCACTATTATTCAACATAGTTTTGGAAGTTTTAGCCACAACAATCAGAGAAGAAAATGAAATAAAAGGAATCCAAATCGGAAAAGGAGAAGTAAAACTGTCACTGTTTGCAGATGATCTGATACTATACATAGAGAATCCCAAAGATGCTACCAGAAAACTACTAGAGCTAATCAATGAATCTGGTACAGAAGCAGGATGTAAAATTAATGCACAGAAATCTCTTGCATTCCTCTCACCTCACACCAGTTAGAATGGGCAATATCAGAAAATCTACAAACAACAAAAGCTGGAGAGGGTGTGGAGAAAAGGGAACCCTCTTGCACTGTTGGTGGGAATGTAAATTGATACAGCCACTATGGAGAACAGTATGGAGGTGCCTTAAAAAACTAAAAATAGAATTACCATATGACCCAGCAATCCCACTACTGGGTATATACCCAGATAAAACCATAATTCAGAAAGACAGGTGCACCCCAGTGTTCATTGCAGCACTATTTACAATAGCCAGGTCACAGAAGCAACCTAAATGCCCATCGACAGATGAATGGATAAAGAAGATGTGGTACATATACACAATGGAATATTACTCAGCCATAAAAAGGAATGAAATTGGGTCATTTGTAGAGACGAGGATGGATCTAGAAACTGTCATACAGAGTGAAGTAAGTCAGAAAGAGAAAAACAAATATCGTATATTAATGCATATATGTGGAGCCTAGAAAAATGGTACAGATGAACCGGTTTGCAAGGCAGAAATAGAGACACAGATGTAGAGAACAAACGTATGGACACCAAGGTGGGAAAGTGGTGGTGTGATGAATTGGGAGATTGGGATTGACATATATACACTAATATGTATAAAATGGATAACTAATAAGAACCTGCTGTATAAAAATAAATAAAATAAAATTCAAAAAAAGAAGGAAAAGAAATCTCTTGCATTCCTATACACTAATGATGAAAAATCTGAAAGAGAAATTAAGGAAGCACTCCCATTTACCACTGCAACAAAAAGAATAAAATACCTAGGAATAAACTTACGTAAGGAGACAAAAGACCTGTACGCAGAAAACTATAGGACACTGATGAAAGAAATTAAAGATTATACAAACAGATGGAGAGATATACCATGTTCTTGGATTGGAAGAATCAATATTATGAAAATGACTATACTACCCAAAGCAATCTACAGATTCAATGCAATCCCTATCAAACTACCAGGGGCATTTTTCACAGAACTAGAACAAAAAATTTCACAATTTGTATGGAAACACAAAAGATCCCAAATAGCCAAAACAATCTTGAGAAAGAAAGATGGAGCTGGAGGAATCAGGCTCCCTGACTTCTGACTATATTACAAAGCTACAGTAATCAAGACAGTATGGTACTGGCACAAAAACAGAAATATAGATCAATGGAACAGGATAGAAAGCCCAGAGATAAACCCACACACATATGATCACCTTATCTTTGATAAAAGAAGCAAGAATATACAATGGAGAAAAGACAGCCTCTTCAATAAGTGGTGCTTGGAAAACTGGACAGGTACATGTAAAAGAATGAAATTAGAATACTCCCTAACACCATACACAAAAACAAACTCAAAATGGATTAAAGACCTAAATGTAAGGCCAGACACTATCAAAGTCTTAGGGGAAAACATAGGCAGAACAATCTATGACATAAATCACAGCAAGATCCGTTTTGACCCACCTCCTAGAGAAATGGAACTAAAAACAAAAATAAACAAATGGGACCTACTGAAACTTAAAAGCTTTTGCACAGCAAAGGAAACCATAAACAAGACCAAAAGACAGCCCTCAGAATGGGAGGAAATATTTGCAAATGAAGCAACTGACAAAGGATTAATCTCCAAAATATACAGGCAGCTCATGCAGCTCAATATCAAAAAACCAAACAACCCAATCCAAAAATGGGCAGATCTAAATAGACATTTCTCCATAGAAGATATACAGATTGCCAACAAACATGTGAAAGGATGCTCAACATCACTGATCATTAGAGAAATGCAAATCAAAACTACAATGAGATATCACCTCACACCAGTCAGAATAGTCATCACCAAAAAATCTGCAAAAAATAAATGCTGGAGAGGCTGTGAAGAAAAGGGAACCCTTCTACACTGTTGGTGGGAATGTAAATGGATACAGCCACTATGGAGAACAGTATGGAGGTTCCTTAAAAAAATAAAAATAGAACTACACACAACCCAGCAATCCCACTACTGGGCATATACCCTGAGAAAACCATAATTCAGAAAGAGTCATGTACCAAAATGTTCATTGCAGCTCTATTTACAATAGCCAGGACATGGAAGCAACCTAAGTTGCTTATCCATCAACAGATGAATGGATAAAGAAGATGTGGCACATATATACAATGGAATATTACTCAGCCAGAAAAAGAAATGAAATTATTTGTAGTGAGGTGGATGGACATATAGACTGTCATACAGAGTGAAGTAAGTCAGAAAGAGAAAAACAACTACCGTATGCTAACACATATATATGGAATCTAAAAAAAATGAAGAACCTAGGGTCAGGTTCTGAAGAACCTAGGGGCAGGACAGGAATAAAGATGCAGACATAGAGAATGGACTTGAGGACACAGGGAGGGGGAAGGGTAAGCTGGGACGAAGTGAGAGAGTGGCATGGACATATATACACTACCAAATGTAAAATAGATAGCTAGTGGGAAGCAGCTGCATAACATAGGGAGATCAGCATAACATAGGGTGGGAGGAAGATGCAAGAGGGAGGAGATAAGGGGATATATGTATATGTATAGCTGATTCACTTTGTTATAAAGCAGAAACTAACACACCATTGTAAAGCAATTATACTCCAATAAAGGTGTTTAAAAAAAAAAAAAAGGTTATATGGGTACCTGATCCAGGGGAATCAAAATGGGGGATAAGACATGGAACCAGAGGATTCAGCATTCTCAAGTGAGTCAAAGAGGAACAGGGCTTGAGCCCATTTCTTCATGAAGTGGACACACAAGACACGAGGCAAGTGTCAGTTCTCTGACTTGGAGTTGGCAGTGATTTTGTGGTAGCCATGGTTAGAAATCCCAGGTACCCAAGAAGTCTGGGTAGAAGAGTTCAGATAGCTTTGCAAGCTTCCCCATGGAGAATTCACAGGCACTGCTGTCCTACAGTGCCGTAGAAATTCTTGGCACTTCAGTCTGTGGACTCTGAGTGGGTCAAAAATCTCCACATTCTTCTGATCTAGAGCTGCAGGCCCACCATGTGCCCCACATGGTTTCTTAGGGGGAGAGTGGATCAAGCTGAGACTGCTGAGAGACCATTTTGAATAACAAGTATGGGGCAAGGACTGACAGATCAGACACTAGAGCAGGAGTCTGCAAACTTTTTCTTTTTCTTTTTTTTGGTCACACTGAGCAGCATGTGGGATCTTAGTTCCCCCACCAGGGATTGAACCTGCGCCCCCTGCAGGGGAAGCACGGAGTCTTAACCACTAGACCACCAGGGAATTCCCAGCAAACTTTTTCTTAAAGGCCAGATAGTAAATAGTTTAGTCTTCGTGGGCCATACCATCTCTGTAGCGTGTACAGAACTCTGCTATTGTAGAGCAGAAGCGGCCATAAGCTACATTCCAATGTAACTTTACTTATACAGAAATAGGCAGCAGCTGAATTTGGATTGTGGGTGGTAGTTTGCTGACTCTTGCACTAGAGGATTGTTATATATAGACTAACTTCATTAGTGTGTGACCTGAGTAATCCCTCAGGTTTGATGCTCTGCTGTCACTGTCTTGAAATTCTCAATACTTTTCAAACAAGGATCTCTATATTTGCCCACATCGTATGTAGCTGGTCCAGGTTATATACAATCTTTTTGCTATCATATCATTGTAGGCCTGAAGAAAACCAAATCAGTCTGAGATACAACTATGAGATAAGGTCAGATGTTTGATACTAGATATGTGCCAGAGATGTCTCAGAGATAAAATGTTTCCTGGTCCAGCAGCAAGAAGATTAAGAATCTGCCTCTTATCTTATCAATAATATTGGCATATATAAGGAAGGGATGGGTCGGTCAGAAGAATGGCTATTTAGTGATCCAGTAGGCAATATTCTGGACTGCTGTGGTCAAGGGTTCAATATACAGTAGTAATCAGTTGCTGAAATGTCAAGGCTAATGCCAACATGCTCCTAAAACAGACCACTTCTTGCCTTGTGTCCAAGTACCACAATTTCAATTATAATCTGGTTTCTCATACATTTCTCTCCAAGAATTCAATATTGAGTTGGTCAGAGTAGCCAGTCCTCTTGCCAGTTAAATCTCTCATTGTACTTAAATATGTTGGTATTGTCGTTTACATATCAACCTTCTGTTACTTTAGTGAGCCTGGGCTCTTAGTAAATTGACAAAATTAATTGAAATGAAGACCCTGCACAAAAGTGATGACTTCAGCAAGGCAAATGCCATCTTGACAAGCCAGCTACTCATCAGTACTGTCTTCTTCATCATATGTCTTCTTTTAGTTTTCACATTAGACTTTATCCAGGCAATGATTATCCATTAAAAATTTGATACAGGGTGGGTATAGGACTGACTCTATATCTGCTGATAGTTTGAAAGAAGGAATGGATAGAGATAGACTGGTGGGGTGGAGTGAGAAAGGAAAGTAAGGAGGGAAGTGAGAAGGGGGTGGAGATCAAAAACATTCCATCATGTCTGGGTCTGATAGTTTACATGAAATCTGTAAGAGTTAGCCTTTCTACTCAGCCTAGTGATAGAGAGTGTAGGATTACCTCACGTGTCCCCTTCATCTCACTAAATGATCAGTGTGAAGACAGGATAAAAGGTAATCTTTTTCATATGTGGTGGGTTTGCCTAAGGACAGTTAAGATTTAGAACAGCATACTTTAATTATGAGGAATGTTTGCTTAAAGACATTTGATTACTATTAAATACATTCCATAAGATCAATGTTTAATTTTTAAAAGGAAGTTTGCTTTTGATTCTAATAGCTGTAAAATTCTGCTAAAGAAATAAATCAGAAGAATTTACTCAAATCCAAGCTTGGGTAAACGAGGTATGGAAAGATAAGATGCAAGAAAGACTTATCATAAATGAAAACACATTTGCAACTTAAGTATGTCGTTTTTTTTAAAAAACAGGATGACTTTTACAAAAGATCAAAAATTAAAAGGTAATTTTAAAATAAGCTACAGGGGACTTCCCTGGTGGCGCAGTGGTTAGGAATTTGCCCGCCAATGCAGGAGACACGGGTTCGAGTCCTGGTCCGGGAAGATGCCACATGCCGCAGAGCAACTAAGCCCGTGTGCCACAACTACTGACCCTGCGCTCTAGAACCCTCGAGCCACAACTACTGAGCCCACGTGCTGCAACGACTGAAGCCTGGGCGCCTAGAGCCCCTGCTCTGCAACAAGAGGAGCCACCGCAGTGAGAAGCCAGTGTACCAAAACTAAGAGTAGCCCCAGCTCACCGCAACTAGAGAAAGCCCACGCGCAGCAACAAAGACCCAAAGCAGTCAAAAAAGAAGAAGAAAAAAAAAAGTGATAATAAAAAAAAAATAAGCTACAAAAACCAAAGGGTAATTTATAAACATGGTGATACAGCATAGAATAAATGAGCTGTATATATCTGGATTAGTAGCTAAGAACCAAACAGTTGTTTAAGACATTTATATAAAGCAACATACAATGCATGCTTTTTTGTTACTAAAAAAAGTTTCATAACAGAAAGGTCCAAAAACTACTTATTGATTGTCTACATTATGTAAAGGAACTATTTTAGGGGAATTAGAATACCCATACTATATTATTACATAGTCTTTCCCTCAACCTTGGAATCTAGTTGAGGGAGAAAGGGCACACGTAAAAACCAAATGAATTTTATACAATACTCGACAAGTAAAAGTCATAAAAAGCAATATTGATTAAATTCTGAAGCTTAAGCATTTTTATGCAAATACAACTAAATATTTTTTAAAAGTTGAAAACACACAAGGGACTATTGAAGAAGAAAACTCTTTTTTTTTTTTCTGCATTGGGTCTTCGTTACTGTGCGCGGGCTTTCTCTAGTTGCGGCGAGTGGGGGCTACTCTTGGTTGCGGTGCGCGGGCTTCTCATTGCGGTGGCTTTTCTTGTTGCGGAGCACGGGCTCTAGGTGTGTGGGCTTCAGAAGCTGTGGCACGTGGGCTCAGTAGTTGTGGCACACGGGCTTAGTTGCTCCACTGCACGTGGGATCTTCCCAGACCAGGGATTGAACCCATGTCCCCTGCATTGAGAGGCGGATTCTTAGCCACTGCTCCACCAGGGAAGTCCAGAAAAACTCTCTTGTATGACTCTCCATCTCTGGGGCCATGCAAATTAAAAGAACAAAAAGATTAACAGGAGAAAAGGCACACAATTTTTATTAATATTTACATGCATGAGAGTTACAGGAAAAGAGTAAAACTCAAAAAAGAGGTTAGGGCTTCCCTGGTGGCGCAGTGGTTGAGAGTCCTCCTGCTGATGCAGGGGACGCGAGTTCGTGCCCCGGTCCAGGAGGATCCCACATGCCACGGAGCGGCTGGGCCCGTGAGCCATGGCCGTTGAGCCTGCGCGTCCGGAGCCTGTTGTCCGCAACGGGAGAGGCCACAGCAGTGAGGGGCCCGCATACCGCAAAAAAAAAAAAAAAAAAAAAAAGGTTAGGCTCAAGGGCTTATATACCCTTGTAACAAAAGAAAGGGGGTTTGGGCTTCAAGGGATGAAATATTGTGGAAAAATGACTAGGAAATATATGAGGGAACTAATGGAAGATAAGGGCTATTTTAGTGAGGTCTGTTTATGCAAACTCATCTTGGTGTTGACTCCCTGTCTTCAACGATAAGAGTTGTACTTCTCTTTGGGGATGGTGGGGGGCCACCTTCCTCAAGGGAAAATTTATGCCTTGCTTTTAGGCAAATAAGGGGAAGGCAGAAAACTTCCCAAATCTCTTGATTCTTTTTAAAATTATTATTTTATTTTATTTTTTATTTTTATTTTTTGGCCGTGTTGTGCGGCATGTGAGATCTTAGTTCCCTGGCCAGGGATTGAACCCGTGCCCCCTGCAGTGGAAGGGTGGAGTCTTTACCACTGGACCACCAGGGAATTCCCATCTTTTTATTTTTTTAAATTTATTTATTTATTTTTGGCCGCACCATATAGCTTACAGGATCTTAGCTCCTTGACCAGGGATCGAACCCAGGCCCTGGCAGTGAAAGCACGGAGTCCTAACCACTGGACTGTCAGGGAATTCCCCCAAATCTGTTGATTCTCAATTGCCTTCAGCTCAAGTTAGTCCTCATGACAAAGTGGTTTATTTTGAGGTGACTCCTGCAGATCAATGCAGCCTACCCTGATGGCCAGGTTTAATACTTGTGATAGGAGAGTTGGGAAGGAATATTGCTCTGTGGCCTTCACAGACACAGGAAACTTTTCCTCAGGAAGCGATGACAAATTTGCTATCTCTTATTATGAAATTTTGAAATAACTTTATAACAGTTTTTACTGATTATGAAGGAATACATGCTGCTCAAAATGGAAAATTAGGAAAGTTCAGAAAACAACTCCAACATCCGGAGATATCATCACTGTGCCATTTTTTCCACATTTCTTTCTAACTAATTTTTAAATTTTTTATATATTTAAGAACATGTAACTGGGATGCCAAAAAATCCCTCTTGAATGCCAAGACTAATTAGTAAGTATTGGAGTATGGAATGGAGAAAGGTATTAAAGCTCAGTCCAGTCTGTGCTTTTTCATGTCAAAAAGGGCATAATATTCATTAATTTGTCAAATTCCTGTTTTGGATGATTGCTGGGAGGAGAGTGGCAATTGACTCTCACTCTTTGTTCAAAACTTCTTGATTCCATTTTAAACAGATTTATTCAAATATAATTCACATACTATACAACCGACCCTCTTAAAATATACAATTCAATGGTTTTTAGTGTATTTACAGAGTTGTGCAACCATCACCACAATCTAAATATAGAAGAATTATATCAGTCCAAAAGAAACCTAGTGCCTTTTAGCAGTCCCTCACTCTCCATTTGCCCCCTATCCTACCAGCCCTAGGCAATTACTAATTTTTTTTCTGTTGCTATAGATTTGCCAATTCTGGACATTTCATAGAAATGGAATTATACATTACATAGTCTTTTATGACTTTTCTTATACTTAGCATGATGTATGATTCATCCACATTGTAGAATATACTGGTATTTCATTTCTTATTGACAAATAATATTCCATTGTATGGATATACCATATTTTATTTATCCATTCATCAACTGATACGCATTTGGCTGGTTTCCATTTTTTTGCCATTAAGAGTAATGCTGCCATAAATACTTGTGCATACGTTTTTGTATGGACATATGTTTTCATTTATCTTGATAGATACCTAAGAGTGAAATTGCTGAGTTATGTGGTAACCCTATATTTAACATTTCAAGGAACTGCCAGACTGTTTTCTGAGGGAATTGGGCCATTTTATATTCCCACACAACGTGTGAGGGATCCATTTTCTTCACATCCTTGCCAAAACTTGTATTCTGTCTATTTGATTATAGTCATCCTAGTGGGGGGTGTGTGGTTTTGATTCTGCACTTCCCTGATAGACAGTGATGTTGAGCATCTTTTCATGTGCTTATTGGCCATTTGCACATGTCCTCTGAAAAACTGTCTTTCAGATCACACCTGTGAAACTGACTATCATCAAAAAGACCACAAATAACAAATGTTGGCAAGGACGTGGAGAAAAGGGAATCCTTGTACACTGTTAATAAATTGGAGTAGCCATTATGGAAAACAATATGGATGCTCCTCAAAAACTAAAAATAGAGCTACCATATGGTCCAGCAATTCCACTCCTGGGCATATACCCAAAAGAAGCAAAAATACTAATTCGAAAAGATACATGCACTCCAGCGTTCATAGCAGCACTATTTACAACAGCCAAGATATGGAAACAACGTAAGTGTCCATCAACAGATGAATGGGTAAAGAAGATGTGGCACATATACACAATGGAATATTAATCAGCCATAAAAAAATTGCTGCCATTTGCAGCAACATGGATGAACCTAGAGGGTATTATGCTTAGTGATATGTCAGACAGAGGAAGACAAATACTGTATAACTTATATGTGGAATCTAAAAAATAAAACAAATGAGTAAATATAGCAAAACAGAAGCAGATTCACAGACATAGTGGTTACCAGTGGGGAGAGGAAGGAGGATGGGCAAGACAGGGATGGGGGATTAAGAGGTACAAATTACTATGTATGAAATAAATAAGCTACAAGGATATATTGTAAAACACAGGAAATACAGCCAATATTTTATAATAATTTAAAAATTTTTTGATTTGTTTTATCTTTGCTTCTTACTTTTGACCTTCTCTAGGTTTGCTTTTGCTAATTTTTTTCTGATTATTTATGAGTACCTACGAACTTTTATTTACATTTGTCACAAAGAAAGTGACCTAAATATACTGAAGATTAACCCTTGTTAGTGAGATTCTAGAAGAAAGAGAAAAATTAAACAATTACCTAATCATCCTTAAATTAGAGAAAAAAGAATGCCTAGATAAAGCTCATTAGAATATTCACTGAGAGTGAGCTGATTGGATGAATACACACTTAGTTTCTCAGAGGCCTTTAATTTCATTAAGGTTTGTTAGAATTACCTAAACCTTTTATCAGGACTGCTAATTTCTTCCTAGAAGAAGATTATGAAGGAGTAGAAATTTTGGCCTAGACCAACTTTGGGAAATTCTTTTCTTTATCTCTGTATTATTCCTTTTTTCTATCTCCTCAAACTTATCCAAAAGAAAGAAACAAACAAGTAAACAAAAACAAACAATTCTATATGCAGCCAGGCAGAAGAAGTCACCTAACAGGGAAAGCCACCAGACTGCACTGGATTTCTCAAATAATATTTGAGCGCACAACAAATTCCAAAAAAGCATTCTCCTGCTCAGTAGTTATTTATTTATAAAAGCAACAGGAAGATGTTCTCTTATGGGCAAATCCTCTAGAATGGTCCCCAGAACATTTTCTAAGGAAACAAACAACAAAAAGCCAACCACACAGTAGGGAAATAAATTTAAATAATTTATATGATAAATTATTTCAAATAATTTTCCCTCTGCTGTTCTGAGTTCTTGGCTCAGAAGAACTCAAACAAGATTAACAAGACAAGATTAAAAGACAGATTAAGAAGAGAAAAACAAATACAAGTTTATTAACATGTATATATCCTGTACACATACATCTGGGTTCATAGCCAGGAAAACTGAATAACTCCCTGAGATGGCCCTGAGCCACCACCTTAAATACCACCCTCAGCAAAAGACAAAAGAAAGACGTTTGGGTGGGGTAGAGGGGAACAGTTATTCGAGGTTATGAGGGATAGCACTGGAAAAAAGGGTAAGGTTTGTTATGCAGATTTAAGTAGGTGCCTTCTGTACTGACAAAATTCTCTTGTGATTTAGAGTCAACCTTCTCTTCCTGGGAGAGAGGGAGACACAAATGGATATTTCCTTTATAAATGTACATTTCTCTTACAAAAGGATAACTTCTACTCTTCTTTTCAGAGCTTCTCCTGCATCTGCAGTTTCTCAAAATAACCAGCTCAAAATAATCCTTATGCCAAAGAGGTACATTTTGGGGGTAGCATATTCTGCTACTCTTCAGCACAAACCAACTAAATGACATAATTCAACCACAGGGAGAAGACTCAAACATAGGAAAGACAAGAATGGAGAAACAGTTATGAAAAATAAGTGGCTGTGTGTAATTAATGCACTTATTCATTGAACTTAGTCTAAATAATTATAAAACAGGAAGTGTATGTTGTGATTTTTGAAAGAAATATAAAATGGTTGAGAGCAGGGGTTATTATAGATTTTGTGTCCTACCTATTTTATACCATAAAATAATGGTATATAGTTATAATGAACTGAGATAAAAATCTAAGAGCATACTAGTCAAGAAAATAGGACTGTTAGGAATATGTATACTATTTTTATTATGGGGAATTGATAAATATGGTTTTTTCCTGTAGTTGGTTCATTAAAAGTAACACTGAAAGGCTTTTACATGCAGAAATTGGCTTGTACCCTTTAACAGCGGGCAAGCGTTGTCTCCCCTGACAAGAGAGGATTAGGAGAATTCTAATATGAAAAATTCTTCAGCCTCATCCATATCTGTTCAAATGTCCTCATCTCATATTATTACTGAAAGTGGGGTCTGGCTGCTTGCTGCTCTGAAGCCAATAAAGAGGCAAAGTTGGTGGAAAGGAAAGTTTGCTTTATTTTGGAGGCTGGCAACATGGTGTGTGGGGGGCTCCTGTCCAAAAGCTGACTCCCTCTCCCTCCCCCCCCCACCTCTGGCAATCAGTGGGCAAGAGCTTTTAAAGGGGAGTTTCAGGGGTGTATAGACAGAGGGAGGGGGCTACATGCAGAAACAGCACAGTCAGCTCTGATAATTACCTTGAAATTGGTAGAGTTGGTCTTCAGTTCCAGGGTTGGTTTGTTCCCATTTCTTTGAGGCCACCTCTCAGAAATTGTGGCAGCTTATGTCATGGCTATAGTCTGGTCATCATGTAGTTAACTTCTTCCACCTGCTGGGGGTTTCAGTATCTACAAGACAGCCCAAAGGACACGGCTCAAAATATTATCTATAGCCCTTGAGGAGGAACTAAAGGTCCTTATTTTATTTTATTTACTAAAGGTCCTATTATTATTTGGTCTTGTTTGACTGCTTTCCTTTGTTTCTGCATTTTCTCTCTTCCCTGATTAAAATTATTCTTTGGCTCAAGTCTTTCTACAGACAAAAGGCAGGTGGAGGACATGAGAGGGAAGGACCATAGGGTCCTTCTTTGTTTCAATATCTCAGGGTCCTTCCCCTTCCCCATCAATGTTCCTACTTTCATGCAAATGTCCAGCATTGCAACTCTGCAACTCTTACAGTCAGGCTGTGGTGTTGGTCCTTGGCAGTGACCAGTGTAGGAGGCGAGGGACTCCACAAAGTGGTCTTGGAAACTTTCTAGTTCTCTTTGTGTTTAGTTGCATATGCATAGCTTTCCATTTCTCTTTATCCTCGGGCATCAAAAGATGCCCGGTGATTTTACTATCTTTATTGTCATTACTGTTGTCATAATGACTGAGTACCCAAGCCACTAGATCCATGCCTCTCCCTTCACCTGGATTCACACAGCTAAAAGATAAACTAGGGTATATTAAAAATTTTAAGAGTTTAAAGTCAGGCAGCACCAAACCAGAGGGGGTTACAAGCACTCTGCCCACAGGAACTAGGAAAAAGACTTGTATAGAAAAAATAGGGAAGCAGAGAAAGAAAATTGTATTAATTGGCTATATAGTTGGCTCTTTGTGACTGGTTGACCTTAGTGCTTTGATTTAGAAAACGTGAGGCATTTTCAGGCTTAGATTTTGGTTTGGTTATGTAGGCTGTGTAGGGGAGTAGAACTTGCCACCCCAAAATAGATCTCTTTGGCATGAGGATTATCATTCTTCTTCTTCTTCTTTTTGGCCGTGCTGCGAGACACGCGGGATCTTAATTCCCCGACCAGGGATCGAACTGGCGCCATGCAGTGGAAGCATGGAGTCCTAACCACTGGACCACCGGGGAAGTCCCCATGAGGATTATTTTAGTGCTGATTATTTTTAAGAAACTGCAGACACAGGAGAAGCTGTGAAAACTGAGTAATAGAAGTTACCCTTTTGTAAGAGACATTTACACTTGTAAGGGTAATCTCCATTTGTAAGGGTGTCTCCCTTGCTGTACCTGGAAGAAGGTGACATTATTTCTAGAAACTCTTATCAATGCAGAAGGCAAAGATTTAACTTTGCAAGACAGCCTTACCCTCGTTTACTGCGCTTTTCCTGGTAGCCTCGCATAACCTACTCGACCCACCCCCAACATTCTCTTTTGTTTTTAGCTAAAGATGGTATTTAAGGTGAGGGTTTCCCCCATTTTGGAGAGTTACTCAGTTTTCCTGAGTCTCTAGGAGGTATATATGTTATTAAACTTTGTTGTTTTTCTCCTGGTTATCTGTCTTACGGAAATTTCATTATTAGGCCACCAAAAGAACCTAGAAGGGTAGAAGTGTGAAATAAAATTCATATTTTATGGCAAGACAAGAAACATTTAAACATAAAAAGATTTCTCTGCCCTTTGGCCTCCTCTCTCCCCCTGCTGTACATTGTGTATCTGCATTATGCATCGACCAAACCTCCCCCATGGGCAGAAATACCTGCTCAACCATATAGAGCAACATTCTTCTAGCATCAACAAGACAACTCCTTAAAAGATAACATTCCATCTTGATCTTGTAAGGGGTCATGATGACCCACCACTCTGTACTTGCAGATCTGGAATGTGTAAACTGTCAATAATGATGCCGAAAGTTTGGCCTCTCTGCACCAGTGACATACAGAGTTTTGGGTGAAGTAGAAAAGGATAGCTTTATTGCTTTGCCAGGCAAAGGGGGACACAGCAGGCTCCTGCCTCGAAAAACTGTGTCCCAACCCGGGAGGATTTTTTTTTTTATATAGCAGGTTCTTGTTAGCTTTCTATTTATATGTATAAAACCCGGGAGGATTTGATGAGGAGTTTTCTAACAATACTTCAAGGGTGGTGCTGCTGACAAGATTAGGGTGTGTGCAGGGTCTCAGGTGACTGGTGTCCTAATCTTGATGAGCTTCCCTGGTCCTTTTAATCTTACCTCAGGTGGTTTGGGGGCTGCTCCTCCCTTGATTAGCAACTGTTTGAATCCTTATGCCTTTAGGTGCTGTAGCCATCTTACAATAAGCATGAGATGAAAGCCAACATTGTAGATATGGTTGGGGAGGAAAAAAAAAAAAAAAAGAGCCCATTTGGAAAGCATCATACCACCCCTGGACCACGTACTTCTGGACTTATTTGTATATGAGATAAATACACTTCTTTTCGTGTTATCTGCCTTTAGTCAGGCCTTTATGGTACCCCCAGGCAAACGTATGTCTAATGAATACAACTTCACTGGGGCTGGAGAAGAACAGATTATTACTGAATTCATATTAAGCTCCATGCTGCTCCTGGAATAGCATCCCACGGAATGAAACCATTCATTCCTCAGAATCCATCTCCCATGATCTAGAAGAACAAGGGTTGGCACACTTTTTCTAATGAGGACCAAGTAGGAAACATTTTAGGTTTGTGGGCTCTACAATGTCTGTAACAACTACTCAACTCTGCCAATCGGCCCTTTGGAACTCAGGGAAGGTCATGGAGGCTGGAGTCTTGTCTACAAGAAATGAGGGACAAAAAAAAGGCTTCTGTGCCCAGGAGCCCACAGGGCCCCCCTGGTTTCAATACTATGTCATTTAATGTAGAACCCTTCTGTCTCAAAAAATTTATATAACTGTGCCCTGACTTCAAACGGGTGGAACAGTTCTCAGAGATTTCTGAGATGCTCTTCCCAAGTTATAATCCTCAATTTGGCTTGAATAAAATTTTCCATTTCTTTCTTAGATTGACTGATTAATTTTGCATGGACAAAGGAAAACTTTTTTCCCAACAGCTGCCATGGTATTAAAGGCACCTCAGTCTAATGGCTTCCTTGTTTAGTTAATTTCACAACCCTAAGCTAATGCTGATGATAATTTGAGTCATTTTGATACAGTACCATGCAGTGAATTACTAGGGTTCCATGCCTGCCATCCTGCACTCTACTCCGTGTCAGGCATGAGACTGGGGTACAGGACTAGGGTGAAGTTGGCAAGACACTTAGGGTGCATTTACTCTTGGCCTGACCCTGAGAGTGAGGGCCTCCTTGATTTTGTGCCCTAAGTGCTTCACTCACCTCACCCTGGCCCTGCCTGCACCCCAGGAAGGAGCTTATCCTGATTTTCCTCAAATATATGAGCAACCTAATCTAGAAGTCTATTTTGAGAATATGTTTTCTGGGGTCACTCCTGGCACCAATTAATTCTATCAGAGTCCCAGGAGGGAACAGATGTTACACTCAAATTAGAATAGCATGAGGAGGATTTATAAATGGACTATTTGCAACCATGAGGGTAAAGTATAGAGAAACCACAACACCCTGGGAATAATGACTGCATGGACCTATTACCGTGGAGATCTAAATGGGCAAGGGAGGGCGTGGTTACCAGGGTCCAGAGACAGAGAGTAAGAGCGGAGAGGGTACCTGACAAGTTCTTAAGCTCTGATCAAGTTCTCAGTGACCTTGCAGGGAGGGAGCCAGGGGATAAACGCCCAGACCTCTTGCTCTATGTACTGATGTACTATTAGTTTTCCCATTGGCCAGTCGATATTGGTTAGCCTCCTGGAGTGCAGAAAGGGGGAGAGTAGTTTGAGAGGAGCAAGCAAAGTATATCCATCACTAGTGGGCAACTATATGCCAAGTAAAAGAGCATCAAAATAACATAAGGAACAGAGGGGTCATTATATTCATATCAAAGTTGAGTACAAGAAAAAAAGTCACAAATTAAATAGGGTAACTCATTTATAACTCACAAAAAGCCCCACATCTCCTTCATGGACACTTTTTTGCATCTAATAACATAGCTACAAAAATATGAAAAAACTTAGCTGCAAGAAATCTAAGGAGAGATTAACAGATGGAATATAGCGATGATGAAATATATTTTTGGCAAGACAAGGAAAATTTAAACGTAAATTTTTTCTCTGGGCCTTTTCCCTCCCCTTTAGTGTGTACTGTGCATCTGCATTAATCAGACCTCCTTAGGAGATAAACTTCCTTCTTAATCTGGTGAGGGGTCATGATGACCCACTCCTCACTTTATAACGGTGCTTTTCCTGGTAACCTCCTATAACTTTTTTTCTGTGTATAAATGTCAACACGTCGTTTGTTGTATAATAAATACTTTGTCTCAAAAAAGTATGTAACTGTGCTTTGACCTCTGATGGGTGGAACAGTCCTCAGAGATTTCTGAAAGACTGTCTCTCGGGTTATAATCCTCATGTAGGCTTGAATAACATTTTCTATTTCTTTCCTAGATTGACCATTGGTTAATTATTTTGTCAGCAGTGAGAAGAAGCTTTAGTATTCAGTTTAGAAGTATAAGCTTGGGAGAGGTTGATACAACGTTAACAGGAAAACCTGAGAAACTTTTCTAACTATGATTAGGCTGCAAAACTGGAAAACATACCATAGAACAGGAGCTGGAGATCTCCACAGAAAAGATGCAATATAAATGTGACCAGAGTTACAAGCTAAAATCCAAGCACTGGTCTAGAGAATTTATAATATTACAACTTTAAAATGAGATGTTTATCAGTTGGGATTCAGTTCAGCTGCAAGTAACAGAAAATCCCCAAATCATGTTGACTTAAACAGGATATAGCTCAATGTCCAGAGGAAGGCGGTCTAAGGCTGGTATGGTGGCTCTACACAAAATCCTCAGGAACCCAAGCTACTTTCATCTTTCTGTCCCACTGTATCAAAAAGGTGGCCTTGAGTTCATGGTTAAAGATGGAGCCATGGATTTATTCATACAGCAAGATGGAGGAAGAGGGAAAGAATGGGCAAAGCACAAGTGCCTATTATAATCTATGAAGGGAAGCTCTTGAAGGGAGTTGCCATGCAATACTTCTGCTTATATTCCTGGGGCTAGAACTTAGTCATATTGCCACGTCTATTTGAAAAACATCAAAAAAAAAAAAAAAAAAAAAAGAAGGGGCTTCCCTGGTGGCACAGTGGTTAAGCATTCGCCTGCCAATGCAGGGGACACGGGTTCAAGCCCTGGTCCGGGAAGATCCCACATGCCGCAGAGCAACTAAGCCTGTGTGCCACAGCTACTGAGCCTGCACTATAGAGCCCGCAAGCCACAATTACTGAGTCCACGTGCCACAGCTACTGAAGCCTGTGTGCCTAGAGCCCGTGATCCGCAACAAGAGAAGCCACTGCAATGAGAAACCTGCACACCGCAATGAAGAGTAGCCCCCGCTCGCCGCAACTAGAGAAAGCCCGCACACAGCAACGAAGACCCAACACAGCCATAAATTAATTAATTAATTAATTTAAAAAAAAAAAGAAAGAAAAGCATCACAGCAAACGTAGAATTCTTTTTCATGTTCTGGTTGGCTATGTGGCCAGTTGAAAATCTCTGACTAAGAAAGAAGGTGAGAGCAGATACCGAGAAGCAGCCAGCAGGTAGTCTCGGCCACAGCCAGCCCACACTTCCTGAAACACAGTAAAACCTCAGCATTTGTGGAAGAAATGTCAATGGTTTTTATCACGTGCATAAACACAAAAGCTCCAAAATGAGAAGGTTGGAGTTTTATCCTCAAGTTCTGTTTTCAGTTTGACCCATCAAGTTGGAAAACCAGGTGGTCAAGATAGTATAAGACCAAACCTGCCTTTTCTTCTTCTCTTGTTAAAGTACCTGCCCCTGGCGTAGTAATACCACATAATGTACATGAGAGTGATTGTGCAGTGGGTTGCCCAGTTAAAGATCAAGTGTGTTGTTTTTTTACCCTCTTCTTTATTGGGATGATTCCAGAAACGACTTTGGACTCACTGAAGGAACCCTTCTTAATTGTCAGTTACCCTTTCTCATCATCTGCCTAAACGATGTAAATAATGTTATTTGGAATAGGAATAACTCTTGGCTCTGAGTTTAGCAGTCAAGAGACAAATGAGTCTTAAATTTACAGGTGCATAAGAATTAGCTGGTATATTTGTTGAAAATTCTTATTCCTGGACCCCATTACCCAGATACTCTGATTCAATGTCAGACATGGGCTAGGACCTGCAATCTACATTTTAACAAGTTTTTCAGGTAATTTCGACACATATATTTAGAGTAGCACGATCTAACAGAATTATACTGCGAGCCATATGTCCTTTTAAATTTCCGAGTGGTCACTTAAAAAAAGTGAAAAGAAATTGGTAAAATTAACTTTAATAATATATCTTATGTATATCAATATATCTAAAACATTATCATTTAGACATGTAACCAGCATAAAAAATTATTAGTGAAATATTTTACATTTTTTTCTACCAAGTCCTCAAAACCTGGTGTATATTTTACACTTACAGTACACCTCAATTGGGACCTGCCACATTTCAAATGCTCCATCACCTTGTGAGGCCGTGGCTGTTACACTGGACAGGGCAGGTTTAGAGGATTAGATGGCATTAGATTGAAACGATGGAGGTCAGAGACTGCATTTCATTATGTTTGTAGAGCCCAGCAAAGTGCCCAGAATATAGGAAACGTTCCAGAAATATTGGTTGGTGGGTTGGTTAGTCACACTGACAGTTTGGGCTGTAATCACATGAAGCCACGTGCCTATGGCTGTTACTGTGGCTCAGGAAAGAGCCCCAGGTTTTTCTGGGGGGATGCAGAAATTTCTGGGGTGTTCAGAAATCTGCTGGGGCAGTTAATAGATGGGTGTTCAGAATTCTGTTAAGAATAACTTCAAAGGCAGTGAGGGAGGAGGGACTCACTTCAAAGGCTTTAAGAGGTGAAATAGAGCAAGTTAGTAAAGCCTGTTGCTAGGACAACCTGCTCGGGATTGAAAGAGACTCACACGTTGTGGACCTAGGCCTGGTATGGCTGTGATCTCTCCTTTTGTAATATACTCTCTTTTTGCTTGGCTCTAAGGAAGAACAGTTTTAAAATGGCTATTTAAGAGTGCAATTTGGAGCCAGAGGGCCGTGTGGCACTAAAAGTGTTTTAAGTGCAAAGAGAAGGAAAATGGACCTAACGTTGATTGGAAGAGGGCCACCTGAAGTGAAGAACGATCACTGAGTTTCCTGTTAAATTACTAAAATATGCAGTTCAAGAAGAACTTTTATCTCCCAGCTGCTGATAGACTTCATTTATGGGCCTCAAGAATGGGGATCAAAGTAAGTTTTTCCTGGGGCCTAGAATATCATTAGATTAAGCAGTTTAAGATTGTTAAGACAGTAATTATTTGGTACTAAGGTGATTTTATTTTCTGAAGTCTTATTCTCAATTTATCATTGAAATATTTATACAGATATTACCTGGTAATTAATATTTAAGTTTTTAAATAAATTCTAAATAGTGAACTTCTGTTGAGCAATTACTGTATGCCTGACATTCTGCTGAAGGCTTTCATTTATTTAACTTCCAGGAAAAATTTTTTTGTCTATACTTTACCGATTTTTAAAAATTAATTAATTTATTTATGGCTGCTTTGGGTCTCTGTTGCTGCCCGTGGGCTTTCTCTTGCTGCGGTGAGCGGGGGCTGCTCTTTGTTGCGGTGCATAGGCTTCTCATTGCAGGGGCTTCTCGTTGCGGGGCACGGGCTCTAGGCGTGCGGGCTTCAGTAGCTGTGGCACGTGGGCTCAGTAGTTGTGGCTCACGGGCTCTAGAGTGCAGGCTCAGTAGTTGGGGTGCACGGGCTTAGTTGCTCCGTGGCACGTGGGATTTTCCTGGACCAGGGATCGAACCCGTGTCCCCTGCATTAGCAGGCAATTCTTAACCACTGCGCCACCAGGGAAGTCCCCCGATTTAAAAAAAATTGAAATTTAGAGATATTAAGTAACTTGTTCAAGAATTGTTTCTAGAGGAACAATAGAACTAGGGATAACTTTTAGAGTGTGCTTTCCACTTTTAGAAAGTACTTGTATTATTCCTCATAATAACCTTAACTAAGCTGTAAAGTTCAAATTTGTAATATGTTGGTAAATGCATAGGGCCTTAAAGGATCTGACATTAACAACAGATTACAACTGTAGATTCATATAACAAAAGTGACATTTGAGAAATACATTGCTCTAACAATATTAGTTGAAATTGAAATAAGCAGAGACTGGAGGCAAATGCAGTGACTACAAATAATTTGTCATAATCCCAGCAGGAGGTAGACAGAGCCTAGAGTAAAAGAAGGTATTTGCACATAGGGAAAGGAAGGCACTGGTGATGATCCTTAGTAACTGGGCCCACTTAACCACTGTTCTCTCTCTTATTTCCTACAGAGTTCCTAACCAGACCAGTATGATTATTACTTCTACTCCATTCATTGCCACGTTGGCATTAAATACTGATTTCTCCAGCCTGATGTGCCTTCCTTGCACTCTCTGTAGAAAAGGAATCATTGGGTGAAGAACAGATTAATTCCACTCCCTTTGCCAAACATGAAATTAATTGGCTCATTTTGTAAGATAGTGCAGAAAAGATTCAAAATTCAAGGAGGTAGACATGAGTCACAAGGATTTTTCAAAATAATATTTTCTAACCTAACAGTAGGCCATCATCAGAAGTTATCTGTACTTTTCCTCAACCCTTCTTGGTGAGGGTGGTTTTTTTAATTCAAAAGTTCTAATAGTGAGGACAACCCTCTCCACCTCTCCCCCACCCCATGTTCTCCTTCTCCTATCTAGGGAGAGGCAGATAAATAGAAAGTCCTCCATAGTCAAGTCCTCCATACCAAGACATTGAATGCTCTAACTTCCTTTTCTGGCCTATATTTTTCTGCTCTTTAAAAAAATTTTTTTATTTGTTTTTCAGCCATGCCACACAGCATGTGGGATCTTAGTTCCATGACCAGGGATCAAACCTGTGCCCCCTGCAGTGGAGACAGGGCGTCTTAACCACTGGACCACCAGGGAATTCCCTGGCCTAAATTTTTGACAGTGATACCATGTGTGGTAGTCAAATGTTGCTGCCAAAGTGAAAGGGAATAGAAAGTGCAGAAATTTGGGGATTTGTAGGCTTGGAAAAAGGGATTGCTTTTCAGCCTAACGACATACAATTTAGACCTTTTCTGTGCAAAGGCTGATAACAATTAATCCTCTTTGCAAGGATTAAATTGAGGCTGTGACCATCACACCAATAATAAAACTCTTTACCAAATTAAGGTGAAGTCAAGTAAATCCTTTTAGGTAGACCAGATGGCCTGGGGATGGTAGTGGAATGAAGCAGGGATATTAAGGGTATAGTTCTCTCACTGGAGCTTGATAAACTCAGGAACCCTCAATTAAGCCAGGCAGAATTATGGGGTTAGAAAGCCAAAAAATATATAACCCCCCAAAAATATAGCTAGAAGTAAACTGTGCTTGGGGTTATCGGTGTTTTCAGTTAACTGGAATCAGATGAGAAGCTGACTAGAATAGGTGCCAAAAGGACTGCCATCTTGGACTAAAAGGTATTCTGATTGTTGAAGATATAAAATCATATTTAGCCCCCAACCTTCTACCAGCAGGAAATAGATTAAAAAAGCTACTCCGTCCCCAAGGATGGCATATTCTCCAATGCTCTTTTCAAATATAGCTGAGGAGCAAAATAGAAAAGGAAGGAAATTCCAGAGGGTGGAACCAAGGATCACAGAAAGTCATGGACTGTGGAGCGTTACCAAGGAGCAAAATTGGAGCTAACATGAACCTGTCACTGCAGTGTATCTCCTACTCATTCCCTTTTCAAA
This sequence comes from Leucopleurus acutus, assembly GCF_964270905.1. Lineage (NCBI taxonomy): Eukaryota > Metazoa > Chordata > Mammalia > Artiodactyla > Delphinidae > Leucopleurus > Leucopleurus acutus. Next base: position 93,826,433 of record NC_139144.1, on the reverse strand, counting down.
TGAGAGTATTTTGTGTGTATCCTGCGTCTGTTCCCCCATTGTACATTGGTTGTATAAGGGAATAAATACTTTGTACTTTTAATTCAAAGCCATGATGCATCAGATTTTTGTTCATCAAATATCCATTCCTCTCCACTTTTCCCCTGTGTGGCAGTACGTTTCCCTGTTCTTAACACTTTGAACATGACCTTGCTTTGTGACTTGTGAACCTCTGACTTGCTCTGGCCAGTGGAATGCAAAGGTATGTAAAGGCTTCAAATGTTGAGCATTTATTTGGCTTGTGTTCCCCTGCTCTTGTAAACTGTCATGAATTGAGCATATTCCTTGGACCAAGAATATGTGGAGACACCTGGAGCAGAACTGAATCCAAGCCAAGCAAAAACGGAAATGTCTGTTGTTTTAAGCTATTGCATTTAGGAATGATACATTATACATCATTATTGCATTAATAGCAGACTAATACACTCATCCTTTGAATGAAGAGAAGCTACATCTGGATATGATGTAGAGAATCCACGTATCATTCCAGAGGTAGAGTTGATCACGACTTGAGCTTGCTACTTTAACTAGCTGAGACTTTCAGGTTGTTAACTTGGGGAGGTGGTGAATGTGCTTGAGTTACAGGAGGAAGAGTGAGTTAAAGAGTTAATAACCATAAAGTATACAGTGGTTGTCCCTAGTGCTGTTCACTGTATGTTCTGTTCACCCCCTGACCCCGCCCTCCTTCCAGCCATATAGTAGAATTGTATTTGCTAGCCCCTTGTGATTGTGAGGGGTCAAGTAACTTGTTCTGATAAATGAGTTGTGAGCAGAAGTGACATGTGATTGCTAACATGAGAACCTCCAGGGCTTTCTTTTCACTTTTGCAAAGTGATCGGTATTCCAGATTATGGCTGCTCTGTCAGCCTGGGGCCTGACTGACGACATTGATGACATAGACCAGAGCCCCACAAACACTCAACGGAAGTGTAGCGTTAGTGAGAAATATTAATCTTTGTTGTGTTAAGCTCACAAGGATGCTGTAGTAGGAGGTAAGATCTTTCCCATCTATTTTTGGATTTGACGTCTGGATGTGGAATAGCTGGGTTGATATTTTCCTAGTGTTCATATTGATATTTTACAGCTCATTCACGTTCTGCCTGTTCAACGCCCATGTTCTGCTGGTTGTTAAATAATTTGAATATCATCCCCCTGGCTGGCCAAAAATAATGGAAAATGCACAGTGTAATGTTGTAATAAACATTTTGAGCATGAAGAATATTTGTTTATTCATAAAATTTTTAGTTCCTGGATTACATCATTGGTATAGAATCCCCAAAGAAGGTACATTATCTCACATTATCATAGTATTAAGTAGTATAAATACTTGCTTGCTCAAGGAAATACCCTATGAATCAACTGATTATTTATGAAGACTAAAATATACAAATCAAGACTCACTTGCCTCACTGTGCCCACCAATCCAAAGTTATCATGTGATAAACTATGCCCAGTATTCAACAGTTCCCCACCTTGTGAGTCCTGCTTTAAAAATCACCTAGCCTAGGCACGAAAACTCTAAAAATATCCTATCTTAATTTCCCATTCTAAGATTCTACTGAAATTCTGACAAGGTCATGTTTTTACTGTACTGCAGTAAGTCTAACAAATTTACCTTTCCTTGATCCAACAGGGTTTTCTGATGATTTTTTTTTTTTTTTTGCGGTATGCGGGCCTCTCACTGCTGTGGCCTCTCCCGTTGCAGAGCACAGGCTCCAGACGTGCAGGCTCAGCAGCCACGGCACACGGGCCCAGCCGCTCTGCAGCATGTGGGATCTTCCCGGACCGGGGCACGAACCCGTGTCCCCTGCATTGGCAGGCGGACTCTCAACCAGGCGGACTGTCAACCACTGCGCCACCAGGGAAGCCCCTGATGATTTTTTAAAGGAGTCAACTCAGCAATTGCTTTCTTTTTTTTTTTTTTAAGTATTTTATTATTTATTTCGTTGCACCAGGTCTTAGTGGCGGCCGGCGGTCTTCTTAGTTGCAGCTCGTGGGCTCCATAATTGCAGCTCGCCAGCTCTTTAGTTGTGACATGCAAACTCTTAGTTGTGGGATCTAGTTCCCTGAGCAAGGATTCAACTTGGGCCCCCTGCATTGGGAGGGCAGAGTCTTAACCACTGGACCACCAGGGAAGTCCAAGGAAATTGCTTTCTTAAATGTGAAGTTTCACTAGCATGCATGAGGGTGATAGTATCCCTTTATCATTGCTAGCACTAATTATTATCATATTAGGAAATCTTTGCTTATTTGACGTGGGGGTGGGGGGAGTAGTATTTTATTGTTTTAATTTTGAACTTAGATTACTCTCAAGTTTGAACGTTTTTCAAGTTTTAAGTATTCCATCTATTAAATAATACATGTGGAGTAAGAACTAAAATTAAGGTCCAATATAATGTACTGCTTTGAAATCTGGTGAAATTGAGAGGGGCTTCAATGGCCTAACTGCCAGTTCCCCACCCAGCTCTGCTCTTAAGAGTAAGGTACCCTCGCCAAACAACCCTCCTTATCAGAGGGACTGGGGGCAGTTCCTACTTATCCCTGAGGAGTGGGCTTCAGTTTCCTGCCTACAAGTGGAATCATTCGAACGAGCCAATCACATTCTTCCTCAGGAACTGGGGGCACCCCACCCTCATGATACTATAAAGCCTACTTCCCATAGCACTGGTTGTTCATCCTGTTCCCAAGTACCAGCTTTGCGTGGCCCTGCCTGGGGTGTCCTCCTTCCCAGGCTGTGACTATACACACTAGTAAACTGCTGTTGATCTCACCTGTCCAGTGTTGGGAGCTGTGTCTTCAGCCAGCCTCATAATCCTAGGGCAGGAATCCCTCTTTCACCAACCAGGAGAAGAGGAGGTGGATAATTAAAGCAATTCGACAAATATTTATTCTGTGCCTGCAAAGTGTGAAGCAGTATGTCAGTTGCTGAGGCCACCAAAGTGAACAAAACAGACTAACTCTGCCCTCACAGAGCTTATAGGTTTGTGAGGGAGACAGACATCAAACAAATAGCCACATGATAATATATAATTAACATTGCGTTAAATGCTATGAAGGAAAATGTAAGGGTGCTTTTGTGAATTATGTCTTTTGACATAATTTGTCTATTGGGTTCTTAGTGTTTGTCATGTTAATTTGTTTGAGTAATAATAAAGATATAAACGTGAAATTTCTTGTGTAGTTTTCTCTGTTTGCAGCTTAATTTTTGTGTTTTATAAAAATAGATGTTTTAAATTTTATGTTGTCAAAGTGATCAATCTTTTCCCTCCTGATTTTTTTTGTTACTTTTACTTTTAGAGTTCTTCCCTGTCAGAAATTTTGCAACTATTCATTTATCTTTGCACATAAAATTTTTTTTGAAAAGAAATATATGCACATATGTTACATGCCCATGCAAAAAAATGTCAAATAGTACAAAAGAATATAGAATGAAAAGTAGGTCTCCTTTTCATCCCAAATTTCCAGAATCCATGGATCTGTGTTCTTTCAGAATTTTTTATGCACATACCCACATATAGCCTTTAAACAATGACAGCCTATTACAAACTGTCTTCTGTCCCTTGTTTCGTTTACTTAAAAATATATATGGGACCTTTCTAGATTATTGTGTGTATTTGTAGCCCATTTAAAAAATTAGCTGCACAGTTTTCCACTGAACATGTCAGGATGAAAAACTATGCCTCCAGTCTACTATGTTACATATAATGTTGCAATGAACAATATGTCTCTATATACATATGCAAGAATATCAGATGTTTAAATTTTCAGAATTTGAATTGCTGGGTCAAGGCAATTGTTTATTAAGAACTTTCTATGTATTAAGAAAATTAGTACTTTGCCAAATATTTTATAATTATTTTTCCTCAGTTTGTCATCTAAGTTTGTGGTATTTTAGGCTGTACAGAAAATTAAAATGTTTATGTAGTCCAATTTATCTTTTCCTTTATGGTTTCTGGGTTTTGTATTTTGCTTAGACATATACCAAGATTAATTTGTTTCTTTTCTACTACTTTTAAGATTTCATTTTTACATTTAAATTTTTGATTTATGTGAAGTTTATTTTGGCAAAAAGAATGAGATAGGGAGCCAAGTTAATTTTTTTTCCAGATGGCTTCTCAGTGGCCCAACACCATTTATTTTGAATCAATTTTTTCCCTACTATTTTGGTATGTTGTCTTTATCTTATACTAAATTCCCATTTACATTTAGATCTAGTTCTATGGTTTACATTTTGTTCTTCGATCTGTTTGTTTATTCATGCATCAGGACCAAGCCTCTTAAATTATTGTTCTTTATAAGACATTCTATACATTAGTTTTTATTCCATCTGGAATCGATTTTGGTATATGATGTCATGTGAGAATCTAAATGCCAAATAAAGTCACTCTGTAGACAGAAAGAAAAACGAAGTTGAAGAAAATGGAGATGGTAGGTGTAGATCTCTCATGGCTTTTTGGATAATTAGTTCATGAAAGGTGTGAAAAGAGAAAGGATAGCTTACAACTATGGTACTTTTGTCATTTTATTACTAAAAATATGTTATGATATTTATTATTATTAACGGTATAATGAATGAATATTGTTATTAATATATGACCATTTTGATCACCGTTTTCTGTCCCTATAGTTCTTTGAAATTGTTAATGTTAAATTTTACTACCTGAATAAATTGTGGAAGACTATCTTGTTATTATACTTCCCTATACTTCTCCCTTTATACTTTTGTCTTTCCTATTTTTATGATTTAAAAATATATATATTTTGATACAAAATAATATGTTTGAATTTGCCACAGGGCTCCAAAGAGGAGCAGTACCATGATGTGACAAATATGTGGAGCTGCGCCCAGAATCTTCGACCAACAGATTAGACTTGCCTATAATTATAAGTATTAGCTTTCTTTTGGGAAATACAAAATGAACGACATCACTAAAGAAAACAGAAGTTTTAAACACTGGTAGAGTTTAAAAGTAAGACTACAAAAGAAAGTGACACTAGGTTGCCTCCTCCTGGATGTGTGTCCCGGAAATAGAGCTTAATTTCTCAAGGAACATAAGCGTTTAGGGTTGACTGCTGCTGTAATTCTGTGGCAGACACAGTTCTTGACAGTTTCCACCACAGAGACTTGGAAAACCAAATACCAACTTTCTTAATCTTTCTTGTAGCCAGTTGTGGTTGATGTGACACAAACAAATGACTGTTAGTGAATACTGGGAAAGCTTTTTTCTTTTCTGATGAAAGAGACAGTTATAGATTTAAAGTTTGTGCCTCCCAAAATTCATACGCTAAAACCTAATCCCCAATATGATGATATAAGAAGGTGGGGCTTTTGGGAGGTGATTAGGTCATGAGGGTGGGGCCCTCATAAATGGGATTAGTGACCCTATAAAAGAGGACCCAGGGAGCTCCCTTGTCCCTTCTGTCACGTGAGAACACAGTGAGAATACAGCCATCTATGAACCAGGAACTGGGTCCTCATCAGACATGAAATCTGCCAGCACCATGACCTTGGGCTTCCCAGCCTCCAGAACAGTGAGAAATAAATATTTGTTGTTAAAGCCACTCAACGTATGGTATTTTTGTTATAGCAGCTTGAGCAGACTAAGAGAGAACAGATGTGGTTGACACCACCTCTTCTCCCCTTTTTTTTCTCTTGAAAGCAGACTTGATTTCCAGAGTTCTGAAAACTATTTTTTAACCATGAGGTATATTACAAGAGGGTCTCAGAATCTTGGTCTGGATGCCAGCACTCCCTATCTCCAAATTTCTTGCCATGACAAAAACAAAAACCCTTTTGTGAGTCATTGTTAGTTAAGTGTTCTATAATGTGCAGCCAAGAATGGTAGACAATAAAGTCTAGTAACATATGAAATGAAGGAATAATTTAGAAAATACAAATCAAGTAATAAACTTACTCTTGCCTACATAAATTCAATGACTTTTTTCAATAAAGATTTTTTCAGCTGATGTTTACAGGAGTTGATACCCTATGAGAACAAAGTGTCCCTAGATTTTATTTGAAGATTTAAATATGAAAACCCTACTTACAGGCTATAGGGGATAATATTCTCTTTGAATTGTTGTAGCTAAAGTAGTAAGAGTACTCAGCTAAAAAACATCTCAAGAGGGCTTCCCTTGTAGCACAGTGGTTGGGAGTCTGCCTGCTGATGCAGGGGATGTGGGCTCGTGTCCCGGTCCGGGAGGATCCCGCATGTCGCGCAGCGGCTGGGCCCGTGGGCCATGGCCGCTGGGCCTGCGCGTCCGGAGTCTGTGCTCTGCAGCGAGAGAGGCCACAGCAGTGAGGGGCCCGCATACCGCAAAAAAAACCCCAAAAAACATCTCAAGAGACACTCTATTCTTGCCACTCACCTTCTGTCAGATGGAGAATGAAACAAAATTTCTTTTTTTCTGAACTGGTTTCAAGTTTAAAAAGCTCTTCATCCTCAAACTGTAACAGACACTTGCCTGCGTTTTTTCATTTTAATAATTCTATTGTGTTATTTATGTTCAATATTTTAATCTGGCCAGAATTAGTTTTTGATTGTAGTATTATGGTGTAAGAGATCACACTTTGTTATTCTAATGGAAAGACATTGTCTCCAACTGCATATTGAGTAATTTGTCCTATCTCCATTTATTTGAGCTGTCAACATTTATCATTCACTTATCATATATATGAGTATATGTAGATACTCATTTATATACAGGCAAACCTTGGAGATATTACGGGTTCAGTCCCAGACCACCACAATAAAGCAAATGTTGCAATAAAGCAAGTTGCACCAATTTTTTGGTTTCCCAATACATATAAAAGTTATGTTTACACTATACTGTAGTCTATTAAGTGTGCAATAGTCAATAGCATTATGTCTAAACAATGTACGTAACTTAATTTAAAAACAATGCTATAGGAAAAGTGGTGCCAATATACTTGCTCCAAGGCAGGATTGCCACAAACCTTTAATTTGTAAAAAACACAACATCTTAGAAGTAAAATAAAACAAGGTATAGATATCTATATATCTATATATAGATATATATATAATTATATTTACATGTCTATAATCATTTTACCCTCAATTATACACATGAGTGCATGTACTCATTTATATAGTATGTATTTATATATTTATACATATAAATTATATATGCATGTATATGTATATACTCATACACTCAGTATATACACTCATATACATGAGTCTGTTCCTGGACTTTTCCTGTTGCCACAATGTAATTATATATTTGCAGGCCTCTATGATACCATCTTAGCCACTGTACCTTTGTCTTTAGTATTCAGAATATGTATCTTGGTGTGGATTTCCTTTTTTGGGAATTTGCTCAATTTCTTTAATCTGTAGATGTATATCTTTTGCCAAATTTGAGAAGTTTTCAGCCATTATTTTTTAGAATTTTTTTCAGCCCTTCCCCCTGATTCTTTCTCTTCTTTTGAGAATCCAAAGTTTAGATCTTTTGCTATTGTCCCACAAGTCCACAAAGTTCTATTTTTCCCAGTCTTTTTCCCCTCTGTTGTTCACATTAATTAAATTATTTTAATTGATAATCAAGTTTCTGATTCTATCCTCTGTCATTTCCACTCTACTATTGAGCCCAGTTGGTGAGTTTTTATTTCAGTTATTATATTTTTCAGTTTTATAATTTCCATTTTTTAAAACATATTTCTTTGCTGATGTTTTCTAATTTTTGTTTGTCCCAAGAAAATTTGTGATTGCCTATAAGAACATTTTTTGGTGATGCTGCTTTGAAATTTTTGTCAGATAATTCCAGTATCTGATTCATCTTAGTATTGGCTGTTAATTGTCTTTTCTCATCCAATTTGTGATTTTCCTGGTTCATGGTATGATGAGTGAATGTGTTGGTGGGCTTTTCACCTGATCTCTGTTGGTACCTCAGGGCAAGGAAGAGCCTACTTGAGTCACCTTGAGCTATGGGGGTGTAGGAGAGGCAAAACTTTACCCATGTCAGGTTTTTAGCTGGGACTCTTTAACAAAAAGACAGAATAACAAGAGGAAAACAGTTTTTAACATGTGCCGCCCACATTATGCGAGAGAAAACTAAACCAAAAGTAACTTGAAATGGCAGCTTAGAATTCCAGTTTTTACAGCATCTTCAACAAAAAACAACAATAATAAAAAATAATAACAATAAATTTATAGAGAAATGACAGGGCAAAGGAAAGCAGTTTAGGCTTCCAAGGGCCACAGACTATGGGAAGGTAAATATATGGGAGGCAACTAATGGAGTAAGACTTGTTTGGAGATTCCTCTGGTGCCATCTCTGGGCTGAAAAGAGTCTGTCTTCAATAAAAGGAGAATTTAAATTTTGCCTTTAGGCAGACAAGGGGAAGCTTTTTCTGTCTTTGTTGCTTCTTAGTTGCCTTCAGCTTGTTAAAAAAACAAAATTCAACTGAGTAAATTTGAAGCTTTAATTGGCTTTATTAAGCAATTCATGAATTGGGCAGCATCCCATCTAGCAACTAGAAGGGTACAAAATTGAGGGGTTTTATAGGCAGGAAGGTGGAGTGAGGAAGCTATTCTCAAGAAAAAGAGAAAATTATTTTTAGGCCACGACCTCTTCTTTTGGTGGAAGGTGGGGGAGGAATGGCAAGGGTTTTATCATGCAGATGGCCACTTCTTCCTCTCCAAGATGGAGAGGGCCACATGCCACATGACAGATGACCTCATTTGTGCTGACAAGAAAATTCCATACCGGTTGATTAAGACTACATTTCTGGGAACTTCCCTGGTGGTCCAGTGGGTAAGACTCCACGTTCCCAATGCAGGGGGCCCAGGTTTGATCCCTGGTTGGGGAACTAGATCTCACATGCATGCCGCAACTCAGAAGTCCACATGTCACAACTAAGAAGCCCACATGCCGCAACTAAAGATCCCGTATGCTGCAACTAAGACCTGGCCCAGCCAAAAAAAAGACTACATTTCTGGTGAAGGTCAAAACTTCAGTTAGGTCAGGTGTTAAATCTAGGTATGGTATCATGGGCTTTAGCACAAGGGATGCCATTTTGGGCCTGTGATTTTTCTCTTTAGCAAGTTCAAAATAATTTTTATGTCAATGAGGCATATTTTGGGGTGACATTCTGGTTTCCTTCGGGGGAAAGAGTTGGGAAACACCAGGCCTGGGTCGCCTTCTGCAGGAAGTGGAGTTTGGGAGATTCCAGGCCTGCTTTGCCCTGTCTCCCCTGAAAGCCTGCCTGTTGCCAGTTAGTTTGGCGTCATGTGCGAAGCTCCCTGTTAGGTTTCTGCTGGGCTGCCCCTTTACTGGTCCTTGGGCTAGAGGGAGTTTTTCTTGGGGCTTCATGTTGGTCTATCCTGGCTCTGCCAACACCCAGGTCAAGATGCATGGGAGACAAAAGTTGAACCAGGGAACTCACTGCATTGTTGTTCCTCAAGTCCTGAGGTCCCTAGCCTTTTTTTTTTTTTTTTCCATTTTTTCAGAGTCCTATTATGGTTGTTTATTTTTATGGTTGTATTTAGAGGAGAGGAACAGAGAAATGTGTGTAGGGAAACAAAAATTTGCCACTGCAAAATGTGTCTCTTTGGCATGAGGATTAATTTAGGCTGGTTATTTTTAAGGCCCCAGAGACCCAGGAAGAAACTTTGACCTTCCCCTTAACTGCCTAAAAGACTATAGATAGAGGACCTGTTCCAGGAAGGGAGCTATCACCATAGACAACTATAGCAGGAACTAGGTGTGTAGACAGGAAGAAACCTAGCAAAGTCTGTTAAAATTCCTCTCTGTATTTCTTTGTCTCTACAAGGCCCAGCAAACATTTGTTTACCAAACATTTACTTTTCCATCTCCCTGTGAACTGCCTTCCTCCCCTTTGAAGTCCCAAACCACCACCCCCAACATCCTCTTTTGTCTTTAGCTGAAGATGGTATTTAAGGTGAGGGATTCAACTATTTTGGTGAGTTACTCAGTTTTTCTTGGCCTCTCCCATGTATACATGTTATTAAACTTTTGTTTGGTTTTCTCTTGTTAATCTGTCTCATGTCAATTTAATTTTTAGACCAGCCAGAAGACCCTAGAAGGGTAAAGGGAAAATTTTCCTCCCTGACAAATGTATGGAGCCAGAAGCGAGTCTCTGGGAATTATTGCAAATATCCAACATATAAAATTAGGTGGATGATTTAGTTCTCGTTAATACCTAGTCAAAACTATGAATAATTAAAAAACCAATTTTTGATCAATTATGCTAGAGAAAAGATCAGATATTTTCCTCTTCTCTTTATAAAAATTATTACAAAGATATTACTATATGAAGGGACAATTGAAACAGATACAGCCATGTAGTTTGAGTATCCGCTGCTGTCTGGAAAATCTGGGAATGAGAAATAATTTTAATTTTGAATGTGGCAAGTCCTAAATCTTTTATATTTCCTCTCAGTTTTCTTAAAAATGGAACAGTTCCCTTTTAAGCTTCTCTCTTTCTACCTGTATCTGATAGGCAGGCAATAGAAGGTAAGTGGCATTTTTCAATATTCTGCCTTGAAATTGAGGCAGGAGGTAGATGGGTCTCCCTCCAGGGTAAGCTATTGGAGATTTGTTCCCTGCGGACCAATTCTCCAAGACCAGAATAGCAGGACAATTGAGAGAGGAGGCTGGGCCCTGCCCAGATAGAAGATAAGAGACCACATATTTCTCATTCTTGAAGTCAAGGAGACCTTCCTGACTAGAAAGCTCCTTGGAGGTCAAAAAGGGAGGGGGCGCCACCCCATAGTAAGTGATGCCAACTACCCATAGGCCTCTTTGGTGGAATCCATCTTGGCTGAGAGATGTGTGCGCACACATGGGAGGATCCTGAGATATACCAAATACAGACTCAGAACCAGGCAAATCAAAATGATTGGCCAAAGGAAACTGGGAAGAAATGCCCCATAAAAGTGATTCAAACTACCACGAGGGTGCGACTCTCTGAGTCTGCCCATGTGTGTCTATCCACACATACCGTACTTTTTTTCTCCTCATAAACACTTCACTTGCTTCACTACTTTCCATCTCTATGTGGAAATTCATTTCTACACAGCTGACAGGCCAGGGCCTTGTCACTGGCCACTGGTCCCTGATGGTCTAGTGGCTAGGATTCAGTGCTCTCACTGCTGCTGCCCGACCTTAGTCTCTGGCCAGGAACCGAAACCCTGCTTCAAGCTCCTCCAAGTGAGTCCACCCAAGATCAAGATCTCCTCAGCTAGATCATAGAGTATATTAGATACATTTTCTGTTTTCCACATTTCCACATTGTTGCAGGCAAGAGTGTGTTCAAAGTTCTGCTGCTGCATAACAAGAGTCCCCTTTCCTCCAGCTTTCAATAACATTTTCCTTACCTTTACTGTAAGCCCTCACTGACAGCTCCCTCCAGGCTCTTTCAGCTCTCTGTAATAGTCTCCTCGGGGTGCTTCTAGCCTCCTCCTGCTGCCCAGTCTTTAAGCCAATGCCATGTGTTTTAGGTTTTTGTTACAGCAGCACTTCACTTTTAGGTAAGAAAGTTTGCTCTGTTTATCTATTGCTATGTAACAACTGAGAACTGCAAACTGCAAAAGCAACTCCATGCCTACCTCCTCCCCACTCCACCTCCACCCCCCCACTAAGAGACTTGACCAAGCTCTACCTGGCTTCCAGCAGCCTAAGGCCATGTTCTTGGGACAACCCTGCTCCCCTTAAGTTTCAGCCTGGAAAAGCCCAAGGCTGCCAAAAGAATATAGTGTTTCTTCCAGCCAAAACCTGATGATAGGCACCTGTCCTCACTTTTCCTAGATCATTTGTTTTAGAAAACTTGTAATTTGCGATTGTAAATCCTTTCTCTGTTCCTTTGAGATGTATATGTCCCTTCTACAACCGAGGAATGTCTTTCTGGAGGCCTTGCTTTGCACTGTAATCATTCAGAAGAATAGGGCCAATTAGTAGACTGGGATGGCCTAATCACATCCCTTAATATTACCTCTTTAGCATGGCCCCTTTAGCACACACATGGTTTGGGGGGCTGAGGAATACTGGAGGGCTCGCTGGGTGGGTCTGGCTTGGAGTCTCTCATGAAGTTGCTGGCAGAGAGTATCTAGAGCTGGAACAGCTGGGGGCTAGAGCAGCTGGGGGCTGGCTGGGCAACTCACTTTCTGTGGTCTCTGGGTCTGGCTGACTGAGCTCTCTGCGTGGGCTGGTCTGGGCCTTGGGGCATTTGGACCACTTATATGTCAGCTGCAGGCTTAAGGGCTGGTATTCCAGTGAGCAGAGGCAGAAGCTACCATGCCTTTTCTGATCTAGCCTTGAAAGTCAGGCAGCATCTCTTCCACGCATTCCAAATAGAATGTTACAAGTGTTCCAAGTGAGTCACAAATCGGCCCAGAGTAAGGGGGAGGAAAAGCGGAAAACCAGACCCCATTTCATGACGAGAAGAGAGTCAAGGTAACATTGCAGATAAGCCCGAGGAATGGGACCATTTTGGGGAAACACAATTTGCCACAATTCTCTATGTTTAAAGCATTCAGATTTAATATGCTATAGTTTTTACATCCATAAATAGAAACATTTTTTGCCCCTTCATTTTCTATTGGAGCTTTAGATTTTCTCCCTGATTTATGGGAATTTGCAAAATTGTAGGCACTTGTACAAGGGCTCTAAAGCTGGGAGAAATAGGCCTTATAAACACTGTTAGAAATCTGTGCTTTTGAGATCTTTCTTATCTGATTCATGCGCTGGGTAACTGACTGCCAAACTGAAACCGTGTAACTCTAATTGGGACTTGTACGCATGGGGCCGGGACTCAAACCCGTCAAAACCCATATTGGGACTTGAATCCATGGTCTTTTAATTGAGATCACACCCTTGGTCTCAGGATTTAATGAAGCTCAGGTTCTTGATGTCTCATCGCAGAAAGAATTCAGTGAGAGAAAGTGATAGGTAAGAATTGGATTTATTTAGAGAGAAACACACTCCACAGACAGAGTGTGGGCCATCTCAGAGGGCAAGAGGCCCCGAAATATGGGGTGGTTAGTGTTTATGGGCTGGGTAATTTCATAGGCTAATGAGGAGGAGGATTATTCCAATCATTTTGGGGAAGGGGCGGGGATTTCCAGGAATTGGGCCACCCCCCACTTTTTGGCCTTTTATGGTTAGCCTCAGAACTGTCATGGTGCTGGTGGGTGTGTCATTTAGCATTCCACTGGAAGTCGAATATTCTACCATCTTGGACCTAGTTGGTTCTAACCAGTTTTTGTCATGTCCTACGGCTATGTCATTCTTTTAAAGGTTGTGCCCTGCCCCCTTCCCTCCTGTTTCAAAACCACCTTCAGTATTAGTTCTGGAATTCAAACCCAGGGACTCCAGCCTCCTGAGATTGTTTTTTTTTGGTTGCATTCAAAAAATAAAGCAATAAAAATTGGTAGTGAGATATAAAAATTAATAACATTAATTTTTCTGTCCTTGAAAGTAATTACATGCTCACTGGAGAACGTTCAAAGAATAGAGATAAGTAAAAAAGGAGAAAATAAAATCAGCTGTGTTGAGTTTGAACTTCAAAAAACTCTAATTAATCTCAATAATTTCTCGAAAACAGACAGGGTTTTTTTTTTTCCCCTTTTTTCCCCCCTGTTAAGTTATTTAGAGAAATACAATAATTTGCAGAGTGTGTTTTTTTTTCCAAAGACTTTTAAAATCCACACCTTCTCCGACCTTTAATTATTGAGAGAACGTCCATTGAAGAAGATAAAGATATTCACCTCCACACAGATAAAATCCCAAGTCCAAGTCTGAGCAACTTTTGGGGACTCCTAAGTAGATGAGCATACCTGGAAGGGTGTTCTCAGGAATCTTAAGAGAAAAGTAGTCTATGAACCCAGTCCATTTTACAGGGATCAGGATGCTGAGATACTTAAATTTTTTCCTCCTTAGTTGGCTGTGATTTACATATGATGTGATGGAGAGGAGCCCTAGACCATCAGGTGCAGCTGTTGGATCCTCATGTAGGATGGAAGTCCGAACTTTCCCCATCTCCATCTGTCTGTGCCATACCCTATATTTCCTATATCAGACAGTTTTAACTTGGCACCACAGTTAGTTTTCCCTTTCTGCACTTTCTTCATTCTAGACTCAGACTTAAATTATTTGGCAAGCATATTTTTCTCTATTCCTTTTAGTATAGTCTGTTACAGGGCTAAATTTATGTTGTGCGTAATCTCTATATTTTGACTGACAGTTTTCTACTATCATTTTTACACACAACAATCTGTACTTATAAACAGTCTTTGTACAGTATTTCTGACCCAGAGCTGCAGCCACTGAAGAATATTGGGGGTAGGAAATTTGGCACCTTCAGAGGATGAAGAAATTTTCCCCAAATAGTTTTCTGCTGCACAATACTCCTAACTCCAGCTACAAATATAAACATTGTCAACATTTGGCCCTACATTTTGCCACTCATTTATTTCTCTGCAATTTTCTTCTTACATAATTCAGATTATATTGAATATACTACTTTGTAGCCTACCCTTCTTCATGTTTTATATATACATATACCTTTTGACAGTAATTTTCATGGTTCAATAATAATCCATTATGATATATTGCAATTTATTTCACTAATAAACTGCTATTAGACATTTTGGGTTACCTCCAGTTTTCACTATTATCAAAAATAATGAGATGAACATATTTGAAAAGAAACATTCTTGCACAGCCATGATGATTTCCTCGAATAATGTGGAATTTCAGGATCAAAGAGAAAAATTTAAGTCCTTCGATTTGTATAGCTAAATGGCCCTCCAACTAGGTTATATCATTTGGTCTCCCCCATTGATACCTTCATGTGTTAATGGTGCTGCATACTACAGTTAAAATTTTTTTTTTAACTCTGATAGAAAAAAAAACCCACTGAAAATAAAATCCAGTTCTTGTAAATTTACAAGGTCTTGCATGTTCCGTGTCTTGCATGTTCTGAGTCCTGCCTGTCTGCGATTTTCTCTTCTACTCCATCTTATACCCTTCACTACCCTGCTCACTGTGTTCCAGCTCCACTGACTCCCTTTCTTTTTCAATTTTTCTTTGTTTTTTTTTCTGGCTGCACCACATGGCATGGGGGATCTTAGTTCCCCCACCAAGGATCGAACCCATGCCCTCTGCAGTGGAAGTGCGGAGTCTTAACTGCTGGGCCACCAGAGAAGTCCCTCCACTGACTTCTTTTAATTTCCCAAGGGGCCAACCTCTTTTCTACATCAGGGCCCTCCCACATCTTTGTCCCTCTATTTACATCCTATCTTTGAAATCTCAGTTTCAACATTCCTCTTGGCCTTTTCAATGGGAGGGATGAGGGTGGTATGACTAAGCTAATCATCTACTATTGCAGGAAATTAATAAATTATAATTAAAAATAAAGATAGAAATTTGGCTCCTCTCTGCTCCACTTGGGCTCCATCTTCCAAAGATCTAGTCTGGGCTTCTTCACATGATGGACTCAGGATTCCAAAGAGTTGCAAGAAGGGGCAAGCCCCAAGGCACAAGTACTTTTTAAGTCTCTTGCATCACATTCATAATGGCCTATCGACAGAAACAAATGGCATGGCCAAGCCTAGGTTCAAGGGATGGAGAAATAGACTCTACTTGATGGAAGGGACCTCAAAGTCATTACAAAGAAGAGTGAAAACCAGGATCTGAGGACTTGTGGTTATTCTGTAAAACACTTTGCAAATATTTCCATTTTGCAAACAATCTGCCATGCTATTTTCCTCCTCTTCTTTTCTCTTTTCCATTCCGCTCCTTCTTTCTTTTGCTTCTGGATATTTGTTTTTAAAATTAAGAGCTAGGAGATTGACATTGTATTTGCCCTAATATAAAACAATCAGGAGTGGCCTGTTAATACTCTGCTGGTAAGAGTTATGGGGAAAATTTCTTATAAGTTCCTTAAAACAAAGCATCAGAAGGTCTTTAGGAGATTAAAAGGTTATTCATAAACTTAGAGAATCTCTTCTGTCAACTCAGTCTGTTTAGCGGCTAAAATGAAACCTAGAGTAAGAATGAAGTTTCAGTGCTCACTCTTTGTGAAGATCTCAGATACTCACTTAATTATGAGAGTAGGAAAAGTAGCCATTAAGTAACACTGATCGTTAGAAAACATAAAGTTTTCAGTAAATTTGTTCTGAAGTTATCATTTAACATTAGTAGGTTCTAGTAGGTTATGTTTGTGGATAAATTGATTTTTAAGAAGTTTCCATTTTGACTTATTTAGCTATTTCTAAAGTAGCATTTCTCAAATGTATACAGAACAAAGCTAAATATATGACATTTATGCTGCTTGCAATAAAGGTCAGTAAGTTTTGGAAAGGCTGTATGGAACACTCCACATTTTAAGATTCACAAATCTTTAATCTTCCATATTAAAGTTTGGAGAAGTCCTGATGTAAATGCACCATTTAACTTTGCTTAACTTAGTGTTTCCTAAACTTATTTTTAGAATAAATTTATTTATTTATTTATTTTTGGCTGCGTTGGGTCTTGGTTGCTGTGCGTGGGTTGTTTTTTTTTTTCAGTTGCGGCGAGTGGGGGGCTACTCTTCGTTGTAGTGCATGGGCTTCTCATTGTGGTGGCTTCTCTTTTTGCGAAGCACAGGCTCTAGGCATGCAGGCTTCAGTATTTGTGGCATGTGGGCTCAGTAGTTGTGGCGCAGGGGCTTAGTTGCTCTGTGGCATGTGGGATCTTCCCAGACCAGGGCTCGAACCCATGGCCCCTGCGTTGGCAGGCTGATTCTCAACCACGGCACCACCAGTGAAGCCCCTCCTAAACTTATTTGACCATGGAAATCTTTATTTTTCAAGTCACACTCAACAATATTCTTCTGAATACAATTTAGGACTTAATTCTGTAGAAGAATGGCCTTTGGACAAGCAATATACCTCCTACAATTATTAAGAATACAGACTGAGTAATGTCATTACTTATCTAAAGGTTGAGGGGCATCCCCGGTGGTTCAGTGGTAAAGGATCTGCCTTCCAATGCAGGGGATGTGGGTTCGATCCCTGGCTGGGAAACTAAGATCCCACATGCTGAGGGGTCAACTAAGCCCGCATGCCACAGCTACTGAGCTTGCACGCCTCAAAGAGAGAGCCCGCATGACGCAAACTACAGAGCCTATGTGCCCTGGAGCCCGCATTCCAGAACTAGAGAGAAAACCCGAAAGCCACAACTGGAGAGAAAACACGAATGCCACAACTAGAGAAAAGCCCATGTGCCACAACAAAGAGCCCGGGCGCCGCAGTGAAAAAGATCCCACACGTCTCAACAAAGATCCCACACGCAACAAATAATACCCGACGCAGCCAGAAAAATAAAGAAAATGAATAATAAAATGAAATGAATAAATATTAAAAAAAATAAAGTTGAGATCTCCAGAAATATTAGTCATCAGAGTTTAGAACACCTATAAATGAAGAAAAAAAAATCTTAATAACCAGTGCACTGCTTGGCAGGAAGTGCTTATTCAGTAAGATATATCATATTCTTTCCCAAAGAACAAAATAAGGATGAAAAGAAACAAGGTCTTATTGATTAATCATGGAAAAAATTTAAAAGTGTTCCCTGAATTAAAAGAGATAAACATGTCTGTTTCTTGAATTCTTCTATTTTTTCTCCATGCAGTTGGAAAATAAAAGGATGAGAGATTTAGATGTGAGTGAATTGATATTCTAAAAATATAGCTCCCTAAAGGCAGATATTCTTATGGCTCATGAGGGTGAGATCTTTTCATTTAGAAACCCATCCTGTCATATTTCCAGAAAAGGAATTCTAATCTAGAAAAATGTAACTATACATAACCTGTAGTTCATTGTCATATGCTACTTGGTTAATATCAACATGATTAAATGGTTTTGGTTCACCAGAGTTAAACAGTATGCAGGATATCAGCAGTTTCTACAATATCTTTGGGAATGAAATTGTGAGAGGAAGATGGGATGGTTATGGAACAACTTAATTCCTCCAAAGTGGTTTTGTCCAAGGGAGAAGATGAGGACAGGCCAGGATAGCAGACAATAGGTAGGATGTTGATTAAAAAAAGAAAAAATAATTTATATCCAATTAGGAGAGATTTAAAGATTTATTTTCTAGTGCTGAAGGTAAGAAATTAATTCTTGTTGGCCTTGTCTACTTCTTGTAGTCTTCAGATACTTGTTTCTCAAGTTTTTCCTTTTGTTTATTCTTATGGCATTTAGATGTGTGACTTCCGTTGCTATATTCTGAGCTACTTATTGTATCAGCAACATTTATTGACATATTCCTCCCCCAGTACATAAATGATGTTCAAATATGTATCAATTTTTTATTTCATTAGTATATTTCATATCCTTTCACTTGCAAAGTATGGAACCCATCAGTTTTGGATGATGTGTTGCTCATGGAGGGGCTGAATGGTCCATGATGAACATCCTCCTGCAGTAAAGCTACACAATCACTGCAGAAGTCTTATTGTTGTAATAGGAGTTTCCTTTGGCCATTCCTGTGCATGCGTGTGTTGTTTTGAGTGTGTGTGAAATGGGGTCATAATAACAACAATAAAAGTGTATTGTTTCTCGGAATCCCTCCTTATTCACAGAATACTAAAAACTATTTCAGATTCTCTTCAACTGTTCAGGAGCTCTCCAGGAGATGTCTAGTGTGTGATGTGAATGCAGTCTTCCCAGGTGCCTCTTCCTCCAGCAGGTCCTCCGAGACACACTCCCTCCGTTCTAATGTGGCATCCTCCCTGTGGTACCTTCCTTCCTTGCTCTGTATGCTGCAGATACTCCCTGTTGCTGCTTCTCAGTTCCGAATTAGACTCTTCTGGCACGTTGTTCAGGTAGAAGTTATGTTCTATACTCCAATATGTTCACAGTATTGAATAGAAGTATGGTTGATTAAAGATGGTAACAATTTCTTTGCTCCTCCTTCATGGAGAGGTAGAGTCTCATTACACTAACCTTGAGTCTGTGCTCGCTCTAGGATTTTCTTGACCAATAAAATGTGACAGAAGTGACATTCTGGGATTTCTGAGACTAGGTCATAAGAAGCTTTGCATCTTCCAAGTGGACATCTTGGAATGATCGCTTTGAGGTAAGCCAGCTACCATAGAAGTCCATCCTACCTGTAACCATTGTGCTGTGTGATAGCCCAAGCCAGTCATGTGGACAGGCTGCGTGAAGAGAGATATTTCCGTGCCCCTACTCTTCCCAAAATAGCCCAGTCACCAGGATGGCCAGAACCCATCCTGGTCATTCAACGCTATCAGACATGACAAGGAGAAGAACTGAGGAGCCAGCTGACAGTCAAAACTGGAGTCCCAGACATATGACCCCAACCCAATTCCCCCTGGCCATTTGAGCCACCTGAGGACCCAGGCGTTATGGAGCAGAGGTGAGCGATTCCCACTTGCCCAGCTCAAATTCCTGATCTACAAAGTCATGAGCATAATGATAAAAAAAAAAAAAAGATTGTTGCTTCACACCACTAAGTTTTGGAGTGGCTTATTTCTGTCTTAGTCCATTCAGGGTGTCCTCACAAAATGCCATAGGATGGGTGTGTAACTGAGCAGGACCCTATGGGGCCTCCCCCATATCCTCTGCTTTAGTTTCTCTCTAAAGTACCTAGATAATAGAATTTGATGCAAATTTCCTGAGTTGTTTTGCAGATATGAAATCCCCCCTTCCACGCCACCAATTGGAAGATGAAGACGTTAACTACTTGATGACCATGAGCACATAGCCCCAGGCCTCCTGGAGCCTAAGGACTGATAAAGTTAACCCCTGTGACACCACCCTGTTCCCTCATCATCAGCCAGTTAGAGAATTGTCCACGATCTCACGATCTGATCACATAACCTGCGACCCCACCTCCCTCACTGGCTTTTAAAAACGCTTTGCCGAAACCCTTCTGGGAGCTTGTGGCTTTTTAGGGTATGAGGCAACTTGTCTCCTTGCATGGCCTTGCAATAAACCTTTCTCTGCTCCAAACTCCGATGTTTTAGTTTGGCCTCACTGTGCATCGGGCACATGAACATGTGTTAACAGGTTAATGGGTGTGTTATAAACAATAGAAATTTCTTTTTCACAATTCTGGAAGCTTGGAGGTCCAAGATCATGGAGCTAGCACATTTGGTGTCTGGTGAGAGCCTGCCACCCGGCTCATAGATGGCATTATTTCACTGTAACCTTACATGGTGGAAAGGGGCAAGGGACCTTTTTTAGGCCTCTTTTATAAAGAAACTAATCCCATTCACGAGGGCACTATACCTTCATGATTTAGGCACCCCCCAAATGCCCCATTTCCTAATACCATCAACTTGGAGGTTAAGATTTCAACATGTGAATTCTGGGGGGACACAAACATTCAATGTATAGCAGCTACACAGCAAAAGAGGACTGGAAGAGGGAGAATGTTCTCTTACCTCCACTTACGCTGTCCGATGTTACCCAGGCTAATGAGCAGGTTCTCTGCACTCTCGCTGCTCTTCAGAGATTTTAGGGGAAACAGCTATCCTCTGACCTCTGGCATGAGTCCCTGGGCTGGGGGCCGAGAGAAATTGGTTAAAGACATGAGCAGCACACATCCTGTTTTTTTTGGGTTTTTTTTTGCGGTACGCAGGCCTCTCACTGTTGTGGCCTCTCCCGTTGCGGAGCACAGGCTCCAGACGCGCAGGCTCAGCAGCCATGGCTCACGGGCCCAGCCGCTCCGCAGCATGTGGGATCTTCCTGGACTGGGGCACGAACCCGTGTCCCCTGCATCGGCAGGCGGACTCTCAACCACTGCGCCACCAGGGAAGCCCACACATCCTGTTTTATTCAAAATTGTCCAACTAGAAAATCACCCCAAATATAAGGAGAACCAGAAACACAAACTCTAGAGAGAAAAAAACAAGTCACTTCCAAAGAAACGGGAATTAGAATGTCATCAGACTTTTCAACACCAGGGAAAGCTTGAAGATAATAGAAGAATGCCCATAAAATTCTGGGTGAAAATAATTTTCAGCTTAGAATCTCCTCCACCTGGGTGGGGGCCTTAGTTCCTACAGAAGAACTCAAAGATATTGTTATGCATATCCACTGAGGAGCAACCAGGATCCTGCTTAATCACTGCGCTATAGTTTCTTGATTGATCCTTTGTTTTGGCATTTCCTTACTTCCCTGATTAGCAACTGTTTGAATCTTCTCTTTGGAACTCTGAGAGGTCTAGGAAGCTGAGGCGTTTATCCTGCAAATAAGAAATGGGGAACAGGGAAAGGCTTTTGTATCCTGGAGGGCCCCTTAGAGTCCTGCTCGGTTTCACTATCAGTCAAGTATGAAGGTAGAATAAAAAGTTTCCAAATGGAAAAATTAGAAAAAAATATGTCTCTGATGCAAATTTTTTCAAGAAAGTACTGAAAGATACTCTATGAAAAAGGATGCAAGAAATGAGAGATTCAATGCAGAAGAGGCAAAGGGAAGCCTTAAGATGTTAGCTGTGCAGCCTCTAGAGAACAACCAGTCTAGATCTAAGCTCCAGCTCGGGTTTAAAAAAAAGTGTGTCTTGGTGGGGCAGGGGGCAGTGTTAACCACACTAAAAAATGTGCTTAAGTTATTTTACAGAACTATGGAAATTGTAGAAAGAATTAGTCAGACATTCAAAGAAAATTAGCAAATTAACTCCAGATAAAAGAAAAAATTACATAAGAAAGAAAACGTAGTCTTCTACCTTGTACCCTCTGACTCACCAGGGGAACAACATTTACACTGTCACAGTCATAAGAGGGAAAAAATAAAAATGGGGATAAAAATGATAAAGAGTGGAGGTGGGAGAGGAAAGCAAAAATTGGAAGTGAGTTAAATCTTAGTCTATTATTATATGGAGTCATGGGGATTGTTTAAAATAGATGACTCAAGAGGCTATATGTAATTTTTTTTAGAAATAGGGACATAAATACCAGAAGAAACAATCAGTTCAGTTGAAAGTGGTTTGTTCCATGGAGGGGGATGAGGGGAGAAAGGCAGAGGGAGCAAGGAAATGCTGGGTCATGTATAAGCTTTTTAGTACTATATGAATTTTTAAACTACTCACATGTAATACTTTTATAAATGTAAAAAATATTTGGCCTGGACCCATGTGTATAGATATTAAAAATAATATTGGAGTTTCTTAGGAATGAAAATATATACTTTTGGGGCTTCCCTGGTGGCGCAGTGGTTGGGAGTCCGCCTGCCGATGCAGGAGACACGGGTTCGTGCCCCGGTCTGGGAGGATCCCAAGTGCTGCGGAGCGGCTGGGTCCGTGAGCCATGGCCGCTGAGCCTGCGCGTTCGGAGCCTGTGCTCCGCAACGGGAGAGGCCACGGCGGTGAGAGGCCCGTGTACTGCAAAAAAAAAAAAAAAAAAGAAAGAAAATATATACTTTTTTTCTCATTCTAAAAGTAGTATGTTTGTTGTTTAACAAAATGAAAAATACAGAAATGCCCAATGAAGAAAATAATCATCATCATACAGAGATGATCACTATTAATCTTTCCATGTATTCTTTTATTTTTACTGTATATCTTTATTTATTTAGTTAGTTTTATTTTTTTATTTTATTTTATTTTATTTTTTGCGGTACGCGGGCCTCTCACTGTTGTGGCCTCTCCCGTTGTGGAGCACAGGCTCCGGACGTGCCGGCTCAGCGGCCATGGCTCACGGGCCCAGCCGCTCCGCGGCATGTGGGATCTTCCCAGACCGGGGCATGAACCCGTGTCTCCTGCATCGGCAGGCGGGCTCTCAACCACTGCGCCACCAGGGAAGCCCTAGTTTTATTTTTATTACCAATTTATTGAACAGTGTGAATCTGGTGGAGTCAAAATCCTGCCCATGCTATGTTGAATCATTTTTTTCCCATCCCATGAAAGACCCTATAATTTTCTGTTCAATTTCAGTTATTAAATGAATTCTAGTGCAAGTAGAAATTTCCATTTTATTTTTCATTTGAAAACGTTATCTTCTTCAGCCTGGCTCTGACTTGAGAATTTGGGGAGCGAGGGGAGAGTGATCCTCTCTTTTACTCTTTCTCCTCTCCTGTTTTAGTTCTTTCCTCTCCATCATTGGGGCCAGGAAGAAGACTTAGAGAAAAGGGGGAAGGGCTGTGTATCTAACTGGGTGTGTGATGCTGTGTCTTCTCTCTTGATTTCCTATGTCTTGGTCAGCAGCTGATGGGGGTCAGGTACCAGCACTCTCCTGTGCTGGCTCTCCTGTGACAAAGATACAATTCCAACATGTTGTATATATTGGTATTTGGAAAGGAAACATTTATATTACCTTTAAAAAAATTGCATATCCAATGGAATCTAAATATCTTAGCAATTTTGATACCAAGCAGGGCCCTGTGGGGTTCCTGGGCACAAGGCCTTTCTGTGTCCCCCATTTCTTTGATTACAGGAAATAGCCTTCATTCAGCCTCCATGACCTTCCCTGAGTTCCAGTGAGCAGATTCAAGCAGTTGTTAATTAGGGAAGGGAGGGATGTGAGACAAAGGAGAAATGGTCCGGGAAATAGTCAAGAGAAACAATAGTGTAGCCTTGGGGCAAGGTCCTGGTTCCCCATCAACCTATACACACAACAATATCTTTGTGCTGTTTTGCAGAGACTGAAATGCCCTCTAGGTGGGAGAGGTTAATGATTAATGATGGTATGCTGCCCACAAGCATGTAGACCCCAGACCAGTTGGAATCTGAAAGTTGATGATGCTGACTCTCACTTACCTCACCACAACCAATCAGAAGAATGTCCACGAGCTGATCACTCCCTCTTTGAACCATTACTATAAAACTTCTCAGTACCCTCTCCATGGGGGGACACACAGTTTTGAGGGCAATAGCCTGCTGTGGCCCCCTTTGCCTGGCAAAGCAATAAAGCTATGTTCTACTTCACCCAACACTGTGTCTCTGAGATTTAATTTGGTGTCAGGGTACAGAGGCCAGATTCAGCTTCAATCTGATGCACAATATCATTCATTTTAAAAATACAGGACCAAATGATGTTTTAGCAGTCAGATATTTTAAACCATTTCTTTTTTCTCCATGGACTCATTGTCATCCTAGGTAAGAATAGAAAGAATATACATAGAATTTATACTAATGTAATATATTTTATGCTTCAATGCTTTTATTGATCAGCCTATAATACATATGTATATCTATATATGTATGCACAGCCATCCCTTGGTATCAGAAGGGGGTTGGTACCAGGACCCCACCACCCCCATAGCTACCAAAATCTGAGGATGCTCCAGTCCCTTATATAAAATGGTATAGTATTTGCATATAACATACACACATCTTTCCATATATTTTAAATCATCTCTAGATTACTTATAATACCTAATACAATGTAAATGCTATGTAAATATTTGTTGGAGTGATATATTCAAGTTTTGCTTTTGGAAACTTTCTGGAACTTCTTTTTTCCTCAGTATTTTCAATCCGTGTTTCGTTGAATCCATAGATGCAGAACCTGCAGTACAAAGGGCTGACTGTATATACATATGTATAAATACTTTTAAAAAATTCTGGGGCTTCCCTGGTGGCACAGTGGTTGGGAGTCCGCCTGCCGACGCAGGGGATGTGGGTTCGTGCTCCGGTCCGGGAGGATCCCACGTGCTGTGGAGCGGCTGAGCTCGTGGGCCATGGCCACTGAGCCTGCGCGTACGGAGCCTGTGCTCTGCAACGGGAGAGGCCACAACGGTGAGAGGCCCACATACCACAAAAAAAAAAAAAAAAAAAAAAAAAAAAAAAAAAATTCTGATGATTTGACTTTTCATATGAAAAAATTCTTCTTGACTGGGTTATCATTACAACTATAAATTCACAATTAATCAGAGCAACATAAATATTTTACATTTTGATGAATAATTATCAAATATAAAAAGTAAAAAATTAATGGGAAGGAATCTCTTAATAAGATGGATGGTGCGCCTTCCCCAATTACTTCATTTATCTGTGTCTAAATTGCTACTTATTGCTAGAATGAGACAGGACTCAGCATCAATCTTATTCCTATTTTTCATCTTTATAGAAATAAGCATTGAGAAAATGTGATTACATGAATATGTAGATGAAAATGGAAGGAGTTTTGTTACAGCGATGCCAATCAATTCTTTGGATGCTTTCTGAGTTATTTTTGAAAAAGTCATATAGTTCTCTTTGTTGAATATTTTTCTGATGGGTAATCAGCTGGCAACTCAGTTAAGTCTTCCAGTTTTGTTAAGCAAATAACTGGAAATCATCTGACTTGCAAAAAGATTTATCTACTTATTAAAACATTCATTCACTTAGTTATTAGTAAGCACATCAAAAAAGTCTTACTAAAAGTTATCAGTGAATATTAACTAACCACATGTTACTAACTGTGCCAGGCTTTGTAGAGCTAAAAGGAAGGGAAACTAGGGTTAAAATAAGCCTAGGGTTAAAATAAGCCTAGGGTTAAAATAAGCCTAGGGTTAAAATAATAGGGGAAAAAATGTGCATTTTAGGATCTTAATACATTTAGGCCAAATTAAATAATTTTTATTTGTCTAAAATGGTTTAGTTCTACAAAATGACATGACTGATAGACACTTCAAAATTATACTACTATCTATGATAAACACTCATATGTCCATCACAGATTTAATAATTGTCCATTTTTGCCATATTTGCCTAGTTTTTTGAAATATTTTATATTAAAAGGGAGACATCAAATTATTTCACAGCTGTGTTATCTCTAAAAAATGGATATTTTGCTACTTAACCACAATAAGATTGTCACACCTAAAAATTAATGATAATTTTTATATAATTTAAAACCTAGTCCATAGTTAAATTTCCTTGGTAATCTAAATAATGTCATTTATTATTTTGAAAACCAGGACAAATCAGGGTCCACATATTTCATTTGGTTATGTCTCTTAAATTTCTTCTAATCTAGAACAGACCCTCTCCACCACTATACCCTGCCTTTTTTTTCCCTTCATGATATTTATTTGTTGAATAGATACAAACTATTGTCCTGTAGAGTACCCCATCTTTTCAATTCATTTGATTGCTTCCTCATGATGTCATTTAAATTGTTGTTACTCTGACCTCCATTTAGATCTGGAAGCTGTAAAGACTTGATTAGTTTCGGGTGAAATATATTTGGTGCGAATAGTTCATAAGAGATGCTGTGCCCTTCATACTGCATCATACCAAGAAGCCCATAATGTTAGGCGGTCACACTATAAAGTGCAATGTTAATCATGGATTAAGGTGATGAATACTCAGTCCCTCATTGTAAGTTGTTTTTCCATGAAACCAGCAAGTAATTGGTGGGGTGACACTTTGGAACTATGAGATTATCCTTTCATTCTATTGAACACCATTGATGATTCCTCCATGAGTTAATTGTTTCATTTTCTGGGCCTCTTTGTTGTTTATTCTGAAAAATATAATCCTAATAAAAACAGAAGAAAAATGCTTACCATGTTTCCTTTAACTACTAATCTACTAATTTTCAGAATAAGGAAATGATGCAATAGCTATCTCCAATGGTGACAAATAAGGTTTTAATGTGTTTTTAGTTTAGTTTTGTTTTTAAATTTGCATTTTGGTCTTCTTCCTTTTGAGTACGTTGATCAATTCAGTCGATTTTCACACATTCAATACATTTAAGTCAAGTAGAATCAGGCAAAAATTGTCCCAGTTTTGACCAGAAGTAGCCCTATTAATCTGGTTTTTATAACCTTTTGACATCATCTGTCCTTGAAGACTTCTTTGCTTTTTAGATCAACAAGACATCTTTGGCATCCATTAGTAACATTCCCTAGAATCAGTCATTTCCCTAAGGAATACTGGTTCCCTTTAATGGGGACTTGTATACCAGAATTAGGGTCCTAGGGATGCTCAATGCTACAAGGGTGTTATTGCTTCTTTGCCTTTTCATTGGACCAAATCAGGAAAAATATCTTTAACAACCATAAATGTATAAGAATGCCAATTAAAATGAACAAATAAATATATCTCTTACCTCTTAAACTGAAAATCTTCGTTCCAAATAAAATTAACATTTGCTTTATCTTGTACATAAAACTGTTTCAGAATAATAACACAACTACTGGCAATAAAACTACCAAGTAAAATTTAAAATTTCTTTGCAATCCTTTTTATCTTCCCACTCTGAATATACATTCAAAGCACTGAGTTTTAAGATATGCTAAAATAATTATTTTCTCTTCAGAGTTATATCAGCAATTTGATTGTGAGTTAGAATAATTTATTTTAATTTGTTTTCGGTTTTATGAATTGCTTTTTTCTTCCTGGTTTAATTTGCTTTAGAGTTTTTTTTTCTTTCCAAACTGCACAGCTTGTGGGACTTCTGTTCCCCAACTAGGGATTGAACCTGGGCCCTTGGCAGTGAAAGCGCGGAGCCCTAACCACTGGACCACCAGGGAATTCCCTGATTTTGGATTTTTAAAGCATTCCAAAAGTCAAAAGAACACAAAAAAGACTCAGTCAAAGAAGTCTTGTTTCCATATGTATTAGCTATCTTTTGCTGCATAATTAAGCACCCAAAACTTAAGACAGCAGCAATTTATTATTTCTTGCCATTTTGTGAGTTTCTTTAACAGTTTATTGTACTTGGTTTGGCTTTGGGTCACTTGTATGGTAGCATTAAACTAGCATCTGGGTTGGGCTGGAACACTTAAAAAGTCCTCTCTTACATATCTGGGGCCTTGGAAAAAAATGTAAGCTTGAGTACTTCAAATTTTTCTCCAAGTAACCCCTTTCTCCCTAAGACAATGTCTCACCTCACAAGTTTTCTTGCATGGCTCTCTCTTCAGGACAGTCTGGACTTCTTTACAACATGTCAAATGAATTCCAGGAAAGCAGAATCTTGCCAAGTCTCTTATGGGCTGGACCTGGAACTGGTACAGTGTCACTTCTGTCACATTCCATTAATCAAGGCAGGTCAAAGGCCAGTCCAGATTTAAAGATAGGAGAAATAGACTCCACCTCTTGCTGGGAGGAGCAGCCTATGTTCACAGAGAAAAGAGGAATTGTCAGTGACCATATTTAGAGACCACTGACCACACCATTGCTATCTTCTCCACCTTCTCCCTCCACCACAGATAGACATTTTTAAGATCAGTTTCTGATTTATCCTTACTATGTTTATTTTCACAAATATTAGCAAATATATTTGCATATCCTGATTTCTTCTCCTTTTAAAATAAAATAGTCAAATGATACAGCACTATTGCGGACCTTCCTTTTTTCACTTAATTTTTTGCGATAGGCGGGCCTCTCACCTTTGTGGCCTCTCCCGCTGCGGAGCACAGGCTCCGAACACACAGGCCCAGCGGCCACGGCTCACGGGCCCAGCCGCTCCGCAGCATGTGGGATCTTCCCGGACCGGGGCACGAACCTGCGTCCCCTGCAGCGGCAGGCTGACTCTCAACCACTGCGCCACCAGGGAAGCCCTATCCTAGAGCTTTTTATTCTCCATTGTATATAGTGATCTTCTTCATGAAGGTAGTTTATAGAAATTCAGAACAGAGCATCCTAGATTGTACTTAGAGAACATTATATCCTATCCCCACACTTAAATATGCTTTTAAGAGAACACTTTAAACTACTTCATGGAACTTAACAGCAAAAAGAAAAGTACTGGACCATTAGTAAGCAGTGGAAAAGTATGTTAATTATTGCTGCTGTGGGGGAGGAAAAAAAATTTTCCTCTACCCTCTTAGAGACCCTAGCTGGGTCTAAAAATCAAACTGGCAAAGACAGATTAATAAGAATAGCACACAAATTCTATGAAATTTTTACATGTACATGGGAGACTTCCCCAGAGAATGAAGACCCAAAGGAATGACCAGAGTAGGAGCTTTTATACCTTGTAGACAAAGAAGCAATACATTTGTGATGAATTGAGAAGATAAAGAGCTTTGAACTAGGGGTAGTCAAAGGTGAAGAAGTAACTAGGAAGATAACAGTTTAACAAGGTTTGCTTCTTGGCCTCAAATTCCCTGTCTCTCGTGATAAGAATGTCTTCCTTCCTCCTGGTCCAGGGAAGGTGCCTTTCACATGGGATATTTATGACCTGTTTCAGGAAACAAGGGCTAGGACAGGGAGGTCAGTGTGACCTTCCTGCTTCTGCTATTTTCTCAGATCCCCTCAGCTTTACATGCTCAATATGCCACGGTGCCATATTTGTGGGTAGCATGCCTTGAACCCCATCACTGTAAAGTGCATTATTTACCATAAAATAGGCAACCTATTCCCCTTAAGTTCCCTTAAATCCAATAAGAACATGGCAGGAATGAATAAAGAACCAAAGAAATAGTTTATTAGAGAAAGCAAGGAGAAATTGTGTGCCAAAGTAAAAAATAAGTATGGCAGAATTTTGGCAAAAGATAAAGAGGTCTTAATAAATACTTAAGAAAATATAAATAAAAACATAACACACCTCCCATAAATGTTTCTTTTATGAAAGATATAATGTTGATTTATCAGGAGAAAACATGAACTTTTTTACTTCTATCTCCTTGAAATTGTCCGGGAAGAAGAAAATTTACCCTATAATTCTAGGTTCTTTTGGCTGGTCTAAGAATCAAACTGACATGACATAGATTAATAGGAGAAAATTAAAAAAACTGTTTAATAACTCTCTACCTTGGAGAGGCCAGGAAAACTAAGTCGCCAAAATGGCTGAAGCCCTCCCCTTAAATAGCATCCTCAGCTGAAGACAAAAGAGGATGCTGAGGGTGGGGACGAGTCACTTTTGAGAGATGACCAGGAAAAGCGCAGCAAACAAGGGTAAGGCTGTTGTGCAGATTTAAGTTTTGCCTTCTCCACTGATAAGGATTTCTAGAGATTTGGTCATCTTCCACTTCCTGGTACAGTGAGATCTCTTACAAATGTAAATGTTTCTTATGAAAGAGTAAATCCTTGGCTTTAGAGTTTTTCTCACGGCTGGCCGTTTCCTAGAAAATAACAACTTAAAATAATTAATATGCCAAATTGACATACTTTGGGGTGGCAAATTCTGCTCCCCTACAAAATCATGCAAAATTGATAGCAGAAACACACATAAGGTTACTCACCAGACTCTTGTTTTTTTCATGTTTTTTGGCTGCGTTGGGTCTTCGTTGCTGCGCGCGGGCTTTCTCTAGTTGCAGAGTGGGGGCTACTCTTCGTTGTGGTGCGCGGACTGTTCATTGCGGTGGCTTCTTTTGTTGCGGAGCATGGGCTCTAGGAGTGTGGGCTTCAGTAGTTGCAGTACGCAGACTCAGTAGTTGCGGAACGCGGGCTCTAGAGCGCAGGCTCAGTAGTTGTGGCGCACGGGCTTTGTTGCTCTGTGGCATGTGGGATCTTCCCGGACCGGAACTTGAACCCGTGTCCCCTGCATTGGCAGGTGGATCCTTAACCACTGCGCCACCAGGGAAGTCCCAAGCTCTTTCTTATTACTGAAAATAGTGAACATATAAAGATGTGACTTGTAGCATATTTTTATTTCCCTTTATGTTTTAAAATTCAGAAATGTTAAATATTGTAACTCTAAGATAAGAAAGATGGGTAGATAGTGAACATGCGTCAGGCCATCGGTTGTTGCCTGGATTAAATAATGCACCACTGCCTTCACTATCTCTTATTGCGTTGTCTTTGTTCTCAAAATCCTCTCCCTGGGAAGTGACACATTCTTTGATAAAATCATAGTCGGAGGAAGGAAAAGACAAGGTCATTATACAAAGATCACAGCTATTCCTAGCATCTTTTTAAAAAAATATACCAGATTTCAGAGCATAGACGAGATAAAAATCTCTTCCTCTAGCCATCTAGCGCTGGGGCCCTATACATTGGGCTGACAAAGATAGATGAACAAGAGAAAAATGTACAGAAGTTTATAAACATGTGTATCCTGCATGCAACACATGGGAGTTCTCAGAGGTCAGTAACTCAAAGATTTTGTTAGAAGTTGAGTTTATATAACTTCTTAGCAAAGGAACAATACATTCTTAGAAAAGTGACAAGACAAAGAAAAAGGACCTTGGGTCTCTAAGGGAAGATTATGAAGGCAAATATGTGGGAGACTAAGGGTAGATAAAGGCTAGTTAGTAAAGTTTGTTATGTAGATTCCTCTGATGCCATCTCCAGACTGATAAGGGTCTAAGTTGTCTCTAGTGATTAACTTTTGTCCTTCTTGGTAGAGAGGGAGGAGGGACAACTTTGTAAATTTCTGTCCTCCTTTTACACAAATAGGGGGAAGGTAGAGAGCTTTTCCTGCATTTGCTGCTTCTTAAATGCCTTTAGCTAAAATAATTCCTACGTCAAAGAAGCATATTTCAGGGTGTGTAAACAAAGAACAAAGAGCGTTTTTGCTCATCACCCAATTCTTCGAGGATTAACCTGTTACAGTCTCTGACCAACAGTACACTTTGCGCTCCAGACAGAGGAAATAAAGATGATAATGTTGCAGGAAGGGAGACTCCTTCCAGGGCCCAAGAGTGGGCTCTTGTCTAACACTTAGAAATGAATTGTCCAAGGAGACACGTGCTGACAGAGCAGGAGACTTTATTGGGAGGGGGCCCTGGGTGGAGAGCAGCAGGGTAAGGGAACCCAGGAGAACTGCTCTGCCATGTGGCTCACAGTCTCAGGTTTTATGGTAATGGGTTTAGTTTTCTGGTTGTCTCTGGCTAATCATTCTGACTCAGGGTCTTTCCTGGTGGTGCATGCATTGCTGGGCCAAGATGGAGTCCAATGAGAAGGATTCTGGGAGGTTGGTAGGACATATGGACCGGCATTTCCTCTCTCCTTTTGACCTTTCCCGAATTCTTCCAGTTGGTGGTAGCTTGTTAGTTCTGCATTCCTTACTAGGACTTCCTGTTGTAAGATAACTTGTGTAAGTGGTTACTATGGTGCCTGGCCAGGGCGGGCAGTTTCAGTCAGTGGTTCCCCTAACGATAACAGGATGCTCTGCTTTGGACAAGCAGTTCCTTTAGATAGTTAGATGTATATCTCAGGAAGAGTTTTTAATGAACCCAGATTCTTGCATCTTCCCATACATAGAAAAGCACTAAAATCATTAACTTGAGATATCTATGTTTTGTAACCAGCAGTACCTTTACCAAGATGTATACTTGACTACAGGTATTCCCTAGCCAGGAATCACATATAAACTCCCTTCTCCCCTACCTCTTCAGAACAGCTTCCTCAGAGCTACTGAGCAGCTGTCTCCCAGGCTATAGTTCTCAGTAAGATCCTGAATAAGACTTAAACTCACTGTTCTTATGTTGTGCATTTTTCTTTCAGTTGACAGGTGGCATTCTGGTTTCCTTCAAGAGCATCTCCGAGTGGACCAAAATACCCTGTGTGGCTGAATCACCCCGACTCCATTTTGTCAGCTCCATCTCAGGCCCACAGTCCTACCCCCTCCCCTTTCTGCATGACTGAGCTCTAGCCTACTCACAAGGGATGGACCCAAGCTTGCCAAGCTCCCTATCAACATTTACCCTTGCCTTCATCTGATATGAAAACTAGAATGCCTTTTGCTGATGCTGATGGCTAATGACCTGCAAGGCATAATGGTCATGAGATCCCCTGTGGGGAGGAAGAAAGCCCTGTTCCTGTAGGTGTGCACGTGCTTCTCCCCTGGTAGTCAGATTCTATCTTTAGCTTTGGCCCCTTTAAATCCCCCTGTACCCCTTTTGGTGGCTTTCAGGGGTGTGGAGTGCAGTTGAGAATGCTTCTGGATCCTCCTCCTCCTGATACTGACTGTGTGTAAGTTACCCAAGATAAGCGCCATAAGTGCACTTCATGGAGTTGCCTGCTTTGTTTTTCAGTCTCAGAGTTCCTTCCCAGTCCAGAGGGTATTACTCAATATGCCTGCTGTCCAAAATACCCCATTTCTAACACCAATCCTCTCCCTTTCCTGATGTAAGACCAGAAAAGACATGATGCCCTATTATGTGTTCATCGTGCTTTTATGTAAGGAGGCTTTACCAATAACAATATTACAAATTGTGCCTTTGTTAGGTGTCTCACAGGTTTTTACACTGCAGGGTAAGATTCAGGTATGCCTTTCCTTTGTAAAGTTGGAGAAGGAAGATGGTGAAAAGGAAAGTAGAATCACCTTGCCTGTGGGTGCTTTCTCAGCGTATATCAGTTTAGGAAGTAGTACCTATGGAAACTGAGGATTTAGAAGAGCTTAGGAGACACAGCGTATCTTCAACAGCATACACCTCCTCTAAAGACTGTCGCTCTGGGGTGAGGTAGCTTCAGATGTTCAGTGAGACTACCAAAATCTGCCTGCTTTAAGTTGACATTTCTTCTAAAGGGAATGCATATGAACCACCATTCCTAAGGCAGATAGCTTCACATGAGCCCTTCTCCCTTACAATTCTGGAAAGTGGTTCTATGAGCGACCACCTCCTTTCAGGTATATTTTTGTACAATGTTCACTGATAGAAAAAAATACCCACAGCTTCACTTAAGACCAATAGCCCATCAATTTGCTAAATGTGTTTCCTATTTACAATGTTTCTTTCATAAAATCCAGTTGTTTCATTCACTTTAACACACATATATTTTTCATAATAAAATTAATTATAGCAACGTTTCAGAGAAGTTTAACTCTCTCCACTTAAAAATACATGATTAATACCTTGTCTCTCTAATTGCTTATGTCATTTTTAAGATGAGAAATTATTTATTTCCCTCCAAATTACTGGCCTCATTAAATTGTTGAAATATCTCAAAATATTATATTAATCCTTCTTGATAAGTTATGAAATTTGGTCTCTAAATTATACATTTAGGATGAAACCAAGAAAGCAGTCTGTAATAGTGGGTAAGAGCAAGTGCTCTAAGAGACAGATATATGTCATTCAAATACCACTTCCACCACTACCTAACTATGTGAATTCAGGAGTGACGTAAGCTCTCTGAATCTCAATTTCAACAGCCATAAAGTGTAGCTAACCATACATATATCATATTTTGAGGATTGAAAGAGTATTTAGCATATAAAGTACCTAGCATAGTATCTGATATATTGGAAGTGTTTATTAGACATCTGGCAGATGATAGCAATATATCTATGCATATTCTTGCTACACTCTATCTCATTGATTAAATGATTGACAAGTTGGTCTCATAACATTTTTAGATCTCTTTATACTCTTTCATTTTAGAAACAGGAACCTTCTGTTGAATGAAATTGTACAGCATAAGTGAAACTGAATCTGCTAATATCTGAATGCTCTTGCCAGAATAAAAGTGTATTGTAACAGGTTTTCAATAGATGACATTCACCTTCTTAATCACGTCAACTCGATTGTGTTCTATTTTAATGATAACAGAGCCAGTTCTAGAACCCAATTCTCCTTATTCCTGTACTATGTTCATTGCTCTAAACCTTAATATCTTTCAGAATGGAACATCAAAGCAAAATATGTGGAAATTACCACAAGGGAAATGGATTAAAAAACAAAGACCAGATAGAGTTAATTGATATTTACAGGATATTTCATCCAAAAAAAGCAGATTACACTTCCTTCTCAAGTGCACATGGAACATTCTCCAGGATAGATCACATCTTGGGTCACAAATCAAGCCTCAGTAAATTTAAGAAAATTGAAGCCATATCAAGCATCTTTTCTGACCACAACGCTATGAGATTAGAAATCAATTACAGGGAAAAAAACGGAAAAACTAGCACATGGAGGCTAAACTATACGTTACTAAATAACCAAGAGATCACTGAAGAACTCAAAGAGGAAATCAGAAAATACCGAGAGACAAATGACAACCAAAACACGACATTGCAAAACCTATGGGATGCAGCAAAAGCAGTTCTAAGAGGGAAGTCTATAGCAATATAAGCCTACTTCAAGAAACAAGAAAAAACTCCACTAAACAATCTAACTGTACACTTAAAGGAACTAGAGAAAGAAGAACAAACAAAACCCAAAGCTCGTGGAAGGAAAGAAATCATAGAGATCAGAGCAGAAATAAATGAAATCAAAACAAAGAAAACAATAGCCAAGATCAATAAAACTAAAAGCTGGTTCTTTGAGAAGATAAACAAAATTGATAAACCATTAGCCAGACTCATCAAGAAAAAGAGGGAGAGGACTCAAATCAATAAAATTAGAAATGAAAAAGGAGAAGTAACACCTGCCACTGCAGAAATACAAAGGATCTGGAGAGATTACTGTAAGCAACTGTATGCCAATAAAATGGACAACCTGGAAGAAATGGACAAATTCGTAGAAAGGTATAACCTTCTAAGACTGAACCAGGAAGAAATAGAAAATAGGAACAGACCAATCACAAGTAATGAAATTGAAACTGTGATTAAAAATCTTCCAACAAACAAAAGTCCAGGACCAGATGGCTTCACAGGTGAATTCTATCAAACATTTAGAGAAGAGCTAACAGCCATCCTTCTCAAACTCTTCCAAAAAATTGCAGAGGAAGGAACACTCCCAAACTCATTCTATGAGGCCACCATCACGCTGATACCAAAACCAAACAAAGATACTACAGAAAAAGAAAATTACAGACCAATATCACTGATGAATATAGATGCAAAAATCCTCAACAAAATACTAGCAAACAGAATCCAACAACACATTAAAAGAATCATATACCATGATCAAGTGGGATTTATCCCAGGGATGCAAGGATCCTTGAATATATGCAAATCAATCAATGTGATACACCATATTAACAAATTGAAGAACAAAAACCATATGATCATCTCACTAGATGCAGAAAAAGCTTTTGAGAAAATTCAACACCGATTTATGATAAAAACTCTCCAGAAAGTGGGCATAGAGGGAACCTGCCTCAACATAATAAAGGCCATATATGACAAACCCACAGCAAATATCATTCTCAATGGTGAAAAACTGAAAGCATTTCCTCTAAGATCAGGTACAAGACACTGATGTCCACTCTCGCCACTATTATTCAACATAGTTTTGGAAGTCCTAGCCACGGCAATCAGAGAAGAAAAAGAAATAAAAAGACTACAAATTGGAAAAGAAGAAGTAAAACTGTCACTGTTTGCAGATGACGTGATACTATACATAGAGAATCCTAAAGATGCCACCAGAAAACTAGTAGAGCTAATCAATGAATTTGGTAATGTTATAGGATACAAAATTAATGCACAGAAATCTCTTGCATTCCTATACTCCAATGATGAAAAATCTGAAAGAGAAATTAAGGAAACACTCCCATTTACCATTGCAACAAAAAGAATAAAATTCCTAGGAAATTAAGGAAACACTCCCATTTACCATTGCAACAAAAAGAATAAAACGCCTAGGAATAAAGCTACCTAGGGAGACAAAAGACATGTATGCAGAAAACTATAAGACACTGATGAAAGAAATTAAAGATGATACCAACAGATGGAGAGATATATCATGTTCTTGGATTGGAAGAATCAATATTGTGAAAATGAATATACTACCCAAAGTAATCTACAGAGTCAATGCAATCTTTATCAAATTACCAATGGCATTTTTTACAGAACTAGAACAAAAAATCTTAAAATTTGTATGGAGACACAGAAGACCCCAAATAGCCAAAGCAGTCTTGAGGGAAAAAAACGGAGTTGGAGGAATCAGACTCCTGGACGTCAGACTATACTACTAAGCTACGGTAAACAAGACAATATGGTACTGGCACAAAAACAGAAATATAGATCAATGGAACAGGATAGAAAGCCCAGAGATAAACCCACGCACCTATTGTCAACTAATCTATGACAAAGGAGGCAAGGATATACAATAAAGAAAAAGTCTCTTCAATAAGTGGTGCTGAAAAAACTGGACAGCTACATGTAAAAGAAAGAAATTAGAACACTCTCTAACACCATACACAAAAATGAACTCAAAATGGATTAAAGACCTAAATGTAAGACTGGATACTATAAAACTCTTAGAGGAAAACATAGGAAGAACACCCTTTGACATAAATCACAGCAAGATCCTTTTTTTGTTGTTTTTTGTTTTTGTTTTTTTTTTTTTTTGCGGTACGTGGGCCTCTCACTGTTGTGGCCCTTCCCGTTGCGGAGCAGCAGGCTCAGCGGCCATGGCTCACGGGCCCAGCCGCTCCACGGCATGTGGGATCCTCCCGGCCGGGGCATGAACCCGCGTCCCCTGCATCGGCAGGCGGGCTCTCAACCACTGCGCCACCAGGGAAGCCCGCAAGATCCTTTTTGATCCACCTCCTAGAGTAATGGAAATAAAAACAAAAATAAACAAAGGGAACCTAATGAAACTTCAAAGCTTTTGCAAAGCAAAGGAAACTATAAACAAGATGAAAAGACAACCCTCAGAATGGGAGAAAATATTTGCAAACAAATCAACAGATAAAGGATTAATCTCCAAAATATATAAACAGCTCATGCAGCTCAATATTAAAAAAACAAACAACCCAATCCAAAATGGGCAGAAGACCTAAATAGACATTTCTCCAAAGAAGACATACAGATGGCCAAGAAGCACATGAAAAGCTGCTCAACATCACTAATTACTAGAGAAATGCAAATCAAAACTACAATGAGGTATCACCTCACACCAGTTAGAATGGGCATCATCAGAAAATTTACAAACAACAAATGCTGTAGAGGGTGTGGAGAAAAGGGAACCCTCTTGCACTGTTTGTGGGAATGTAAACTGATACAGCCACTATGGTGAACAGCATGGAGGTTCCTTAAAAAAACTAAAAATAGAATTGCCATATGACCCAGTAATCCCACTACTGGGCATATGCCCAGAGAAAACCATAATTCAAAAAGACACATGCCCCAAGTTCATTGCAGCACTATTTACAATAGCCAGGTCATGGAAGCAACCTAAATGCCCACAGACAGACGAATGGATAAAGAAGATGTGGCACATATATACAATGGAATATTACTCAGCCATAAAAAGGAACGAAATTGGGTCATTTGTAGAGATGTGGATGGATCTAGAGACTGTCATACAGAGTGAAGTAAGTCAGAAAGAGAAAAACAAATATCGTAAATTAACGCATATATGTGGAACCTAGAAAAATGGTACAGATGAACTGGTGTGTAGGGCAGAAATAGAGACACAGATGTAGAGAACAAATGTATGGACACCAAGAGGGGAAAGCAGTGGGGGGTGGGGTTGGTGGTGTGATGAATTGGGAGATTGGGATTGACATGTATACACTAATATGTATAAAATAGGTAACTAATAAAAACCTGCTGTATAAAAAAATAAAAATCAAAAATTCAAAAAATAAAAAAGTTGCAAAGACTCAAAGAGAAAAGGAGGATAACTCTTTCTTGTTGCCTGTGGTTACAATCTACTCTGCTTCATCTTCTGTTCTGTTGCCACAGGTATTTTTATGGAACACAGGTCTGACCACTTTACTGTTTAAAAGTCTTTGATGATCCTTATTTTTCTGCAGGAGAAAGTTAACTCCCTGGGAAAATTCCCAGGACTTTCTTTCACATCCCAGCCTTTTTTTTCAGACCAATCTCCACCCAAGATCCGAAGTACTGCTTTTAAGAATTCTGGATTTCATGGAAGAATAAGTTTTCACAATTTAGGAAGTGGCACCAGGCATGTTTAATATGTGCAACCCTCCTGCTCTTCGGGTAACAGATCCCCCTTTTGTTCATCCTCATGTTTTCTCAAACTTTAGGCTCATTTAATGTATGACTCTTTAAGATATGCAGGAGAAAGACCTAGTTCAGAATCTGACCTGAGTGTGAAACGTTTGTCCACAAATTTAGATCTAGTATTGCCCCACTTACTGAATCCAGAGATGCTTAATTTTCTTGGAGTTAATCTTTTATTATCTCTATAGCCAATAAGAGGGAAATGATGAAGATGAGTGATGCAGATATGTCAGTTTGCTGGTTTGGTGTTTGTAAGTAAAACAGAATTTGAAGTTTATGAGTCAGGACTTCCCCAGTGGTCCAGTGGTAAAGACTCTGCCTTCCAATGCAGGGGACGTGGATTTGATCCCTGGTCAGGGAACTAAGATCCCACGTGCCATGGGGCAACTAAGCCCACACGCCACAACTACTGAGCCCACGCACCTCAACTGGAGAGCTCACGTGCCACAAACTATAGAGCCCACGCGCCGCAGCTAGAGAAGAGAAAAACCAGCACACCATAACGAGAGAGAAGCCTGCACACTGCAGTGAAAGATCCCTCGTGCCGCAAGGAAGACCCCACGTGCTGCAGCTAAGACCCGACACAGCCAATAAATAAATAAATAAAATAAAGTTTATGAGTTTAAGGCACGTTCTCTCTCTTTTTTTTTTAACATCTTTATTGGAGTATAGTTGCTTTACAATGGTGTGTTAGTTTCTGCTTTATAACAAAGTGGATCAGTTATACATGTACACATGTCCCCATATCTCTTCCCTCTTGCGTCTCCCTCCCTCCCACCCTCCCTATCCCAGCCCTTTAGGTGGTCACAAAGCACCGAGCTGCTCTCCCTGAGCTACGCGGCTTAAGGCACATTCTCTTGAGTGTCTTTGTTCTCTCATTGAGCCTGTGCAGTTGCTCATGTAATTCTATT
Organism: Leucopleurus acutus; assembly: GCF_964270905.1. NCBI lineage: Eukaryota > Metazoa > Chordata > Mammalia > Artiodactyla > Delphinidae > Leucopleurus > Leucopleurus acutus. The sequence goes on along the minus strand of NC_139144.1, from coordinate 93,786,812 downwards.
TTCCTGGAAAGCTTTCTTCTCTTCTCTCTTATAAAAACCCTGACAACCTTTCAAGTCCTAGTCAAATTTAATCACTTCCATGAACACTCCTTGATAATGACCATCTCCTACTTATCTGCAATTAATCATAACCTCTTCTGTTTCCTTACAGTACTCTGATGATATCTCTATTGTAACTGAGCAGGACCCTATTTGGCCTTTCCAGGACAGATCCCTCCCCCATATCCTCTGCTTTAGCTCCTCTCTGAAGAACCTAGATAATAGTATCTGATGCACATTTCCTGAGCTGTTTTACAGATGTGAAAACCCCCACCAAATGGAAGAAGTTAACTACTTGTTGACCACAAGAACATAGCTCCCAGACCTACTGGAGCCTGAGGATTGATAATGTTAACCCCTGTGACACTGACCTGTTACCTCACCATCAACCAATCAGAGAATTGTGCACAAACTGATCACACACTCTGCAACTCCCCTCCTTCACCTGGCTGTTAAAAATGCCTCCCTGAAACCCACTGGGGAGTTTGGGCTTTTTGAGCATGAGCTGCCCTGGACTCCTTGTCTGGTGCCTTAAATAAACATTCCACTTTCCTTCACCACAACCTGGTGTCACTAGATTGGCTTTACTGTGCACGGGCAAGCGGGCCCAAGTTCGGTTTGGTAACACTATTATAACACATACCACGTGGTTTTAGCTGTTCAGTTCGCTTCTCATCCACTGACTAAATAGGACCTTCCTGAGGGTAAGGACGATGTCTTTTCCATCTCTGTTTCTCTGAGGATTGCTTTGCAGTGCAGCCCAGGAGGTAACAATGGAGGTTATGAAGAGGTTATTTATAGAGGCTGTGGAAGAAAAGTGCACATGCAGCTCATGTTACACTGCCTGTTACTTAACAAGGATATCTTGGGGAAAGTATTTGCAGAAAGCTAAATTGTACATGTACCAAGGCTATTCATTAGCGGAATTGCTGAAGCATGAAAGCCAGGTTTATCCAGACATGAGCTATAATCCATGCTACAAAATTAGCTATGGAACAATCTTCAGGTTATCTGCAACAGCTGGGGCAGCCTGGTCTACGGTCATCGGTCATTGCTAAGATCTCACTAATCCCCAGAACCGAGCTCAGGGTCCAGGAAGATGACTGTGCGAGGTGGAAAGAAGCAGTGAAGAGTTTGCAGAGGTGGTGGCCCCTGTCCCCCTGCCAACCTATGCATCTGGAAGATTGTGTGTGTGGTCACTCTCTTGTCCAGGGAGCTGGGATAGTTTGCTGTACTTGGCAGAGTGATTGTGGTTAATTCTCAGGCATTGGTTACCATTGGACATACCTGTTTATAAGTCTGCTCTGTCACTACAACATTAATCTTTTAAAATCTTCCTATGAAGTTGTGCACCACAAAAGAATTCTTTTAATTATTTTAATATTTGAAGAAAAAGAGGAAACTAATAACTGTTATATATTAGTCAGAGTTCTCCAGAGGAACAGAATCAATATAATGTGAATATATAGAGAAAGAAGGAATTGGCTCTTGTGATTATGGAGGCTGACAAGTCCAAGTCTGCCGTGTGGGCTGGCAGCCTGATCACCCAGGAGAACTGATGGTGCAGTTCCAGTCTGAAGGCAATCTACTGAAGAATTTCCTGTTCCTTGGGGAGGCCAGTCTTTTCATTCTATTAGGGCTTCAACTGATTGTATGAGGCCCATCTACATTATGGAGGGCAAGCTGCTTACTCAAAGTTTACTGATTTTAAAGGTTAATCTCATCCCAAGCACTCTTCAAGTTGACACATGAAATTGACCAACACATGTTGAATACCTACTATGTGTCAGACTCTTCTAGATGCTATGTCATCTCACAGAATTTTCACAGAAACCCTATGAGATGTGTATCTTATTTCATCAGTGAGAAAACCGAGGCTTACATGGCTTAATTCCCTTATTTAAGGATATAACTCGTAGGAACTAAAAGTGTATTCTAGCCTTCATTCATCTGCTTTAAAGCCTGTACTCTTTCCACTAAAATAATAAATACAATATACTGAGAGAGAGCTTGTTTGTCCTGATACTTTTTTTCTCCAGGAAAAATATCCCAGTTTCAAGTACTTTTTGAGGGGACTGCCTCTCCTTTTTTTTTTTCCCCCTCTCTATAAACCAGGTTTTTGGAGGCAGGAAATTTGCAAACATCCACCCTCATCATCATGTATTATAGATATGTATTTCTGCATTTAGTATCAGGGTTATTGTGTTATCGAGCTGATAATTATCCTGAAGTGGCTTATAAGATAGAATGCATTGGGGGCAACATTTTCCTCCCCTGCCTGGGTAGGATTTCCTGTGCAATTATCCAGGGAAGTCAGGTCCTTGGGCTGGAGGTGGTACGGGGTCCCGCAACCACAGCAACTAAGTATAATCTAGGTATATGTGACTGACTTCATTTTTAAATTCCATTTGGTTATACTTTGCCCTTTAGTTTTGCATAAAATGTTCCGTCTCTTTTTAATAGTGTTGTGGGCTATTAAGGGCAAGGCCATGTGTTCCAAATGGATCAGAGTGTTAGAGCCACGGCTGCATGAGGTTGGCAGCTCTAACTAAGGAGAGATTGCCAAGCAGAGGGTTAATCTTGGAGACAGAGTAGAAGTTCAGGTCCTAACTGCAGCAAACCACACTGAGGATCCACTTTCACTGCCATATTTGGAAGATATTCATTTTCTTTCAGTAAGATGGCAGCTTTCTTATCCTTCTTCTACTATTAGGCACATGTTTCATCATATCATGGGAAATAAAAACCCTACCTTTCTGTTTTCATATCATATTATTGATCTCAGAAAAGGCCAATAATAGTTTGTCTCCCCTCTTGAAATTTCCCAGAAGGACCTCTTAGGAATCACAGCACAGACGGCAAGCGTTTATACAACAGGTTTGTCCTTTAACTTGACCATTTTCAGGTTAATAATAACAAATAGAAACTAAGTTTGCCCTTTAACTTCAACTAATTTCCTCTCCCTTCTACAACTCTAATTGATTACCAAGCATGGGTTTATTTTTATTTTTTTAATTTTTTGGCCGCGCTGCACGGCATGTGGGATCTTAGTTCCCTGACCAGGGATTGAACCCACGCCCCCCTGTACTGGAAGCACAGAGTCTTAACCACTGGACTGCCAGGGAAGTCTCCTAGTTACTTTTAATTCATGTCATTATAATTTGTGAAATCGTTAGGTTTGTGAAAACAAAATCAGGCATAGACATAAGAAATTCGCATCATTCATTCCAATGTCTTATATTTCTAAAAATGTTGTCTTACCAGATGGAAAGGACATGAAAATCATTCAGAGCAGAAAAAAGTATTAGACTAGGTTAGATGAATCTAAATAAGTTTAACTTGGCAAGCTTGGTGGAAACTATAGACAAATCTGACCTGGTAATTAGGTAACGTAAGTAAGTGAGGCTGGGGGCCAGGGCTATAAGATTACCCATCCAAATGACATACATTTAAGAGTCCCTACTGACTTAGAGGCTATAGAAAAAGACTCAAAATGGCAGTCTAGAATGTGGGAAAACTTGTCCCAAGGATTTGCAACTCTGAATCTCATGTTCCAATTAAATGTCTGGTTGATATACAATCTCAGCCAGCCATTAAGATAACACCAAATCTACCGCCTTGGTGTGTACCAACTTACCCCATGAAGATTTAGAATTAAATACAGAGAGGATGAAGTAAATTGAACCAATACAATGAATATTTTTGTTTTAGGTTTGGAAATTATATATGCGTATGCAGTGTTTTAATAACTTATTTGGCATTTTAGAGAGTAATTTGGCATATCAGCTTTGGGATTACAGTTTAACATGTGTGATTGAGTAATTTCTTAGTATATTTGATATGATTTAAGAGTCAGTCCAAATACATAAAAATTTACAATATTAGATTTATAAATTATAGGGGTGTTTGGAAAGCTTGTTTTTATTAGACAATTGAAATATTTTTTTAAAAAGTGGAATATGTTGAATGTATAAAGGCAGTTAAAATGATTACAATATTGGGCTTACCTGGTGGTGCAGTGGTTAAGAATCTGCCTGCCAATGCAGGGGACACGGGTTCGAGCCCTGGTCCGGAAAGATCCCACATGCCACAGAGCAACTAAGCCCGTGTGCCACAACTACTAAGCCCGTGTGCCACAACTACTGAAGCCTGCGTGCCTAGAGCCCGTGTTCTGCAACAAGAGAAACCACCGCAATGAGAAGTATCTGCAATGTGCACCGCAACGAAGAGTATCCCCTGCTCACCGCAACCAAGAAAAGCCCCGTGTGCAGCAATGAAGACCCAATACAGCCAAAAAAGATTACAATATTAAGTGCTTAAAAAATCCTTAAGTAATTGTTTAAATTTGTGGATTTATAAATAGCATAATAAGATTTACAAATTTAAGTCTAAGAAACAATTCATTTTTTGAATTTGTAACTTTAATAAAATAAATACTGAATTTGAAAACAGAAGTGACCCCTGAAATAATCTTTTCACAAAAGCTAAACTTCAAGGGCACCAAAAAACTCACATTGACTTTACTGGAGATATTAGTCTCAACTTTTCATAGAACACATTGTCATGAAACATGTTGTCAGAAAGATGAAGCTTAAGATTTTCTTTTTCCTCACTCCTTTATTTTGAAACCTGACCTTCAGTTTCCTTCAAAAATCTCTATTTCTGGACTTTCAGTATAAACATGGTTATGTAAGTCACATACTTGCCCTTTTGCTCCTGAAAATAATAACAAATGCAACAGGAGAATAAAGCAAACCCTGTAAATTCCATTTTCAGTGAAACTATGAGACATACATAATCAGCATACTCCAAAAATGTGTGTAAAGCCTTCAAAATCAGCTGAGTTTGGCAAAAGCCTCAGGAGAGAAAGTGAAATAAAGAAGCAGAATAAATTTCAAAATAGTCCAGTGGTGGCAGAATATTCCAGCAATAACACGTCCTAATGGTGAGAGGCCCACTCTAAAGTACAAATACTGCAGCCTTCACTTTCAGCAATGAGTGAAGGAACTGGGATAAGCAGGACTAACGGTAGAAGCCTTCCTGGAACCAGGTTGATTTGAGTGCAGAAGAGGTAAGAGTGCAAAAAGAGTCACATAGACATCATATTTATGGGGAGTAGTGCGTCTCTGAGGTTGCAGTGGAAGAGTGAACTGGGGTTGTCAATATTCAGCTCAAGGAGTTATTGGCTTGGCATCTTCAAGATAACATGGAAAGAAAGCATGGAAAGCAAAGATTTAAAATCCAATTATGTTGCCTTTCAAACATAAAAGCAGAAGATTGTTTAACAAGCAATAATTCAGGAAATGTTACGCCTCTCAAACTTTCTTTTCTTTTTCTTTTTTTGGCTATGTCGTGTGGCATGCAGGATCTTACTTAGTTCCCTGACCAGGGATTGAACCCAGGCCACAGCAGTGAAAGTGCCCAGTCCTAACCACTGGACTGCCAGGAAATTCCCTCTCAAACTTTCTTAAGGAAACTTCCAGAGGATGAATTCGAACCATCCAAATATGATAAAGGAAACTATTACAAATGGACTGGCAAGGAACATTGAATATATTCAACTCTAGAACAGAAACTGAAAGAAATATGAGGACTAGAGTTACAGATAAGAATGTAAATAATATAAATTCTGAAAACAATATAACTACCAAAAATTAGGAGGGGAAGAGGGGGTAGAAATTCTGAGGTAGTATAAACTTAGTGATTAGCTTATCTATGTTCACTAGGAGTCAATGCATACAATTTAAAGATGACAAATCAAGTAATAAAATTATAAGCATTAAAATAGCAGATATGCTAGGAAAGGTAAAATTGACTAATATCAGTAGAAATGGGGGACTTCCCTGGTGGCGCAGTGGTTAAGACTCCACACTCCCAATGTAGGGGGCCAGGGTTCAATATCTGGCCAGGGAACTAGATCCCACATGCATGCCGCAACTAAGAATTTGAATGCCCCAACTAAGAAGCCCACGAGCCACAAATAAGGAGCCCTCCTGCTGCAACTGAGGAGGCTGTGAGCTGCAACTAAGGAGCCCAACTGCCACAACTAAAGACCCAGCGCAACCAAATAAATAAATTAATTAATTTTAAAAAAGTAGTAGAGGGGCTTCACTGGTGGCGCAGTGGTTGAGAATCTGCCTGCTAATGCAGGGGACACGGGTTCGAGCCCTGGTCTGGGAGGATCCCACATGCCGCGGAGCAACTAGGCCCGTGAGCCACAACTACTGAGGCTGCGCATCTGGAGCCTGTGCTCCGCAACAAGAGAGGCCGTGACAGTGTGAGGCCCGCGCACCGCGATGAAGAGTGGCCCCTGCTCGCCACAACTAGAGAAAGCCCTCACACAGAAACGAAGACCCAACACAGCCAAAAATTAATTAATTAATTAATAAACTCCTACCCCCAACATTTTCTTTAAAAAAAAAAAAAAGTAGTAGAAATGGAATGGGAGAGAAAAAGGAAAACACAACAGTAAATTTATTACTCCACATTTTAGGTATATGAATCAAGCAAGAAAAAAGAACTATGATGTATATTTAAAACTGAAGAAATGAGATAAGACTTTGAAATTGAAATGAAATAACATAAGTAGGCGGTCAACTTCATTAGCTATGAGACATGCAAATTTAAATCATCAGGCAATGCTACTACATACACATAAAAATGGTTAAAATGAAAAAGGGAGGCAATACCAAGTATTGGTGAGGATGTGGAGCAGTTGGAACTCTCATCACTGCTGACGGGACTGTAAATTGATGCAGTCACTTTGGTAAAACAGGCAGAATATACTAAACTGCACAGAAGCATACCTGTGATTTCAGCAGCTTCACTCCTAGATATACATACTCAAGAGGAATGCATAGTATGTTCACCAAATGAAAAGTACAATATTGTTTATAGTAGCATTATTCAAGCCCAAATCTGGAAACTACTCAAATATTCATGACCCAGAGAATGGATAGTTGATACAGTCACACAATGCTATACTATACAGCAACTAGACTGAACAAACTACAAATAGACACAATGATAAATCTTACAGCTATATTGCTGGGCCAAGAAGTCAGACATAAAAAAAGTACACAATGTATTTTTCTATTTATATAAAATAACAAATAGGTAAAGCTAATTTATGGCCTTAGAAGGATAACCTTAGCAGAGTTGTAACTGCAATAGGACAAGTGCGGGTTTTCTGGGATGTTGATCTTGTTTATGATTCTTGATTTGCGTGATGATTACATGGATGTGTTTTCACTTTGTGAAAATTTATCATGCTTAGGATTTTGTACTTTTCTGTATATATGTTAAACTTTATTAACAAGTGTAACAACAACAACAACAACAAAATAAAAGGAATTTAGGGCTTCCCTGGTGGTGCAGCGGTTGAGAGTCCGCCTGCCGATGCAGGGGACAGGGTTTTGTGCCCCGGTCCGGGAGGATCCTGCATGCCGCGGAGCAGCTGGGCCCGTGAGCCACGGCCGCTGAGCCTGCGCGTCCAGAGCCTGTGCTCCGCAACGGGAGAGGCCACGGGAGTGAGAGGCCCGCGTACCACAAAAAAAATAAAAATAAAAAGGAATTTAATGCAGGAAATTGATTACACATGTGATGGAAGAGGAGAAAACCAAGGCTGGTGAGGCAACTCAGAGACTAGCAAGAGCATGAAGCAACCATGCCTCCACAGCTGAAGGAACAAAGGCAATATTATTGGAGTCCAGTTATGAGTTCCTTTGAACTGTCCTTTTGACTAGTCCTCCACTTTGGTCTTCTGTGTCTTTGGTCTGCTAAGCCCAGTTTTAGTAAGAATCCTGTTAACTTGGTCTAGTGAGAATCCCGCACCCTTCATAACTGATCAGATTCCTCATTCCTCATCCTGATATCTAAGTCCTTGTTCTGCTCTTAGCAAAAATTCTATTAGGCCAGTTGAGCAAGAATTCCGCCTACCCATGATGTCTAATCAAGTTCCTCTTAGGACTTTTCCATTCACTGACCTTTTCACTCTGCTTTTTGGCTACAAATCCCCAGTCTTTGCTGTATCCAGAGGTGAGCTCAGCTCTATATCAAGGTCTCTCTCCCTACTGCAGTAATTTGAATAAAATCTGTCTTACCGTTTTTAACAATCATCTGGTGAATGTTTTTCTAATTTTTCTATGGACTAGGGTCAGGCTGCAGAAGCTGAAACCATAGTAGCCGGTCTTGGAGACCCAGAGGAAATGAAGCCACAGCCAGAGCTGCTGCAGTAGATAGAGAGAGATGTGGGAGAGGGAAAAAAGTATTGTTCTTCCAACCATGTTAGGTTCTCTAGCTGTGGCCCTGTAAATTAGACTGGCCAAAGACAGATTAATAAAGAAAAACAAACAAGTTTATGAGAATGTGCATGGTGCTTATGTTAGGGGAACCACTGACTGAAACTGCCATCCCTGGGCAGGCAAGATAATAACCACTTGCATGAGTTATCTTACAACGGGAGGTCTTGGTAAAGAACATGGAACTAACAAGCTACCAACAACTGGAAGAATTCGGGAAAGACCAAGGAGAGTGGAGACACCACTCCATATGTCCCACTGAAACAGGAGGGAAAGGAGCAGGGCACAACTTTTAGAAGAATGACATAGCCATAGGACATGACAAAAACTGGTTAGAACAACCTAGGTCTAAGATGGCAGAAGATCTGACTTCCAGTGAGCCTCATTATACACTTATTGTAATATATTAGCAGTGCTAAGTGACACACCCACCAGTACCATGACAGTTCTGAGGCCAACAAAGATCAAAAATTGGACAGTGGCCCAATTCCTGGAAATCTCCGCCCCTTCCCCCAAATAATTGGAATAATCCTCCTCCTCATTAGCCTATGAAATTACCCAGCCCATAAAAACTAACCACCATATTTTGGGCGCTCTCGCCTTCTGAGATGGCCCACACTTTATCTGTGGAGTGTGTTTCTCTCTAAATAAATCCACTTCTTACCTATCACTTTGTCTCTCACTGAATCCTTTCTGCGATGAGACATCAAGAACCTGAGCTTCATTAAGTCCTGAGACCAGGTGTGTGATCTCAATTAAAAGACCGTGGGTTTGAGTCCTAATTTGGGTTTTGCACGGTTTCACATGAACTTGCATTCAGTAACAACAGGTCTAAGAAGGGCACATTAACTTGATTTTAGCTTTCTTATCTATTCTCTCTTTTAGTCTATCATAGTTTGTCTCTTTTCCTGTTATATCTGCTACCAGTTCTACACATAGACCCCACTTCTCTGCCTGAAAAATCAAATTCTTTCTTCTAAAAATATTTAAGGCCTGGAGATATCTGAAGGTTTGTCCCAAATGCTAAGATAAGCAAAGAAAAATTTCACTATTAAGAAAGAAATAAGCCTCTTTTGGAGGTCTATGACACAAAGTTGGAAGATGACAAAAAGAAATTTGAATTCAAATCCCGTTTTACTTCTGTTTGCTACAAAGAATGTGGATTTAAAATGGTAGGAGAAAAGGGAAATTGAAGATGGGTAAAGAGTTTATAAGAGAGAATATTGTTGATCTAAAATGAGTTTTAAAACCTCACTCAAACTACATTCTCAGCACTTAAAAAACTTGCAAATGAAATTGGTGAGAAGATCTAAGATGGGAAAATGTTTAAATGTTCACAGTAAGCAAGAGGATGTGTTCTACATATGTCTTGTGCCTGTGGAATGTGTACCTCTGCTTTCATTTTACTATGGCTTGCTCTTGAATTCTTTCCTGCGCAAAGCCAAGGACCCTTACTTGGCAGCCCATCCCAGACCTGGGACATGACCATTCTCTCGCTCCCCATTTTCCTGTAACATCTTTACAGGGGAAGAGGAAGAAGGTGGTCTTCTCTCCCTCCCAGCTTTTCCTTTGATTATAAAAACGTAGCCCACTTAGTTCTTGGGGCAGAGCCTTCTTGCCTGCCCACTGGTATCCTTCATAAGCATCCTATAGTAATAAATCTACTACTTACCTGTCACTTTGCCTCTTGCTGAATTCCTTCTGTGCTGAGACATAAAGAACCTGAGCTTCACTGAATCCTGAGATGAGTTTTGCAGTTTCAGGATGGCCTGGGACTTGGGTGGAATTGCTGCTGCAGGCTAATCTGACTCCCTGTGTTGCTCGTGGAGAATGGTGTGCTGGCCTGTCAGGGCTTTGCTGCTGCTGCTGCTGCTTCTGTAAACAGACTGAGCCATGTACTAGTGCCTGACTGTGGCATGGCTGGGGCTGGCATGGCTGAATGACAACCCACCAGTGCTAGAGCAGGGGTTAGGCTCCTCACTAGGTCTCTGCTGGGCTTGCCCTTTCCTAGTCCTTTGGGGCTTTTCTATTTTAGTCAATGCCTGTTGGTAACTCTGTATAGGTCTCTCATTTAGGTTTTAGGTGCCTAGTCTGGGGTATATGGGAGATTAAAAAAGTAAACAAATAACCCAGTGCATTTACCATGTTGTCATTCCTCAAGTCCTCAGGTCCTTAGACAGTCCACCTTCTGCACAGCCTTCAGAGTTCTCTTTATCATTGTCTGTTGAAAAATTTCCAGGTATTTCATTGTATTTAGAGAAGAAGAGCAGGGAAAAGTGAATCTACACCATCTTGTTCTGGAACCAGAGACACAAATCTTATTTTGATAATATATTCAAGCAGTCTAAACAAAATATTACATCAAATCCAGCAATACATAAATCATATGTTGGGTATAACCCCAAGAATTAATTAGAAAATTAATTGATGTAATTCATCATATTAATAAGTTCAAAGAGAAAAATCATGATCTTCTCAATAAATATAGACTAATATGCTAAAATGAAACAATATTTCAGTGTAAAAACACCAAACCAGAGCTTCCTTATTCTGAAAAAGAAATATATCTATAAAAACTCCCACTGCAATTATATTTAACAATTAAATATTGAATCCTTTCCCTTTGAAATCAAGACAAAACAAAGAAGCATAATAGCAGTACTTTCAATAAATACTAACAGTTCTAGCCAGTAAAAGGGGCAATAAAGATAAGTAAAGGCATAAGGATAGGAGAAGATAACATACTATTATTATTTGGAGATAATCTGATTGTGTATATGGAAAAAAATTTTAATCTGTAGAAAAAATATTAGGGCCAATAACAGGGCTTATTAATATCGAATATTTCTATATAACAGCAAAAATCAGAAAATAAAATTTGAAAAAGGATATCCTTTAATATAAAAGCATCAGAAAATATCATGAGCCTAGGAATAAATTTAACAAAAGATATGCAAGAAGTGCATGGGGACAATTACAAAACTTTATTGAGGGAAATTAAAGAAACCTATTTGAATGAGGGGATGTGTCGTTCATGACCTAAAATGCTTAGTACTGTAAAAACTTCAATTTTCCCCAAATTGACCTATAGACTCAATGCAATGTGTTTATATACTGACAATCTGATCCTAAAATTTATCTACACATGGAAGGGTTAAGAACATGTCAATGAAAAATTAATCAGTTGATCTAAGAAAGAAATGGAAAATTTTATCTGAGCCAAATTGAGGATTATAACTCAGGAACAGCCCCTTAGACAGCTCCAAGAACTGTTCCGCCCATTAGAAGTCAAAGCACAGTTACATTAGTTTTTTCAGACAGAGGGCTGTACATTAAATGACATTATTAACAGTTTACACAATCCAGATGTGCAAGTACAGAGTGGTGTGTCATGGTGGCCCCTTACAAGATCAGAAGTGTTATCTTTTAAGGAGTTGTCTTATTGATGCTAGGAGAATGCTGCTCTTTATGATTGAACAGGTATTTCTGCTGTTGGGGGAGGTTCGGTCAATGCATAATGCAGACACACAATGCACAGTAGAGGAGAGAGTGGAAGTCAAAGGGCAGAGAAAATTTTTTGTTTAAATTTTTCATGTCCTGGAGAGGGGGAAGATGGCAGAAGAGTGAGACGCGGAGATCACCTTCCTCCCCACAGATACATCAGAAATACATCTACACATGGAACAACTCCTACAGAACATCTACTGAATGCTGGCAGAAGACCTCAGACCTCCCAAAGGGCAAGAAACTCCCCATGTACCTGGGTAGGGCAAAAGAAAAAATAAACAGAGTCAAAAGAATAGGGATGGGACCTGCACCAGTGGGAGGGAGCAGTGAAGGAGGAAAGGTTTCCACACACTAGGAAGCCCCTTCGTTGGGCAGAGACTGCGGGTGGCAGAGGGGGAAGCTTCGGAGCCACGGAGGAGAGCACAGCAACAGAGGTGCGGGGGGCAAAGTGGAGAGATTCCAGAGCAGAGGATCGGTGCCGACCGGCACTCACCAGCCCGAGGCTTGTCTGCTCACCCGCCGGAGCGGGCGGGACTGGGAGCTGAGGCTCGGGCTTCGGTTGGAGCGCAGGGAGAGGACTGGGGTTGGCGGTGTGAACACAGCCTGCAGGTGGTTAGTGCACCACAGCTAGCCGGGAGGGAGTCCGGGGAAAAGTCTGGACCTGCCGAAGAGGCAAGAGATTTTTCTTCCCTCTTTGTTTCCTGGTAAGTGAGGAGAGCGGATTAAGAGCGCTGCTTAAAGGAGCTCCAGAGACGGGCGCGAGCCGCGGCTAAAAGCGCGGACCCCAGAGACGGGCATGAGACGCTAAGGCTGCTGCTGCCGCCACCAAGAAGCCTGTGTGCGAGCACAGGTCACTATCCACACCGCCCCTCCCGGGAGGCTGTGCAGCCCGCCACTGCCAGGGTCCCGGGATCCAGGGACAACTTACCCGGGAGAACGCATGGCGCACCTCAGGCTGGTGCTACGTCATGCCGGTCTCTGCCGCCGCAGGCTCCCCCCGTACTCGGCACCCCTCCTTCCCCCTGGCCTGAGTGAGCCAGAGCCCCCCAGTCAGCAGCTCCTTTAACCCCATCCTGTCTGAGCGAAGAACAGATGCCCTCCCACGACCTACACGCAGAGGCGGGGCCAAATCCAAAGCTGAGCCCTGGGAGCTGTGCGTACAAAGAAGAGAAAGGGAAATCTCTCCCAGCAGTCTCAGGAGCAGCAGATTAAATCTCCACACTCAACTTGATGTACCTGCATCTGTGAAATACCTTAATAGACAACGAATCATCCCAAATTGAGGAGGTGGACTTTGAGAGCAAGATTTATTATTTTTTCCCCTTTTCCTCTTTTTGTGAGTGTGTATGTGTATGCTTCTGTGTGAGATTTTGTCTGTACAGCTTTGCTTTCACCATTTGTCCTAGGGTTCTATCCGTCCGTTTTCTTTTTTTTTTTTTTACTTTAAAAAATTTTTTTCTTTTTTTTTTTTTTTTTTTTTTTGTGGTATGCGGGCCTCTCACTGTTGTGGCCTCTCCCGTTGCGGAGCACAGGCTCCGGACGCGCAGGCTCAGCGGCCATGGCTCACGGGCCCAGGAGCTCCGCGGCATGTGGGATCTTCCCGGACCAGGGCACGAACCCGTGTCCCCTGCATCGGCAGGCAGACACTCAACCACTGTGCCACCAGGGAAGCCCTAAAAAATGTTTTTCTTAATAATTATTTTTTATTTTAATAACTTTATTTTATTTTATCTTACTTTATTTTATTTTCTTTTATCCTCTTTCTTTTTTTTTTTTCCCCTCTTTCTTTCTTTCTACTTTTACTCCCTTTTATTCTGAGCTGTGTGGATGAAAGGCTCTTGGTGCTGCAGCCAGGACTCACTGTTGTACCTCTGAGGTGGGAGAGACAACTTCAGGACACTGGTCCACAAGAGACCTCCCAGCTCCACATAATATCAAATGGCGAAAATCTCCCAGAGATCTCCATCTCAACACCAACACCCAGCTTCACTCAACGACCAGCAAGCTACAGTGCTGGACACCCTATGCCAAATAACTAGCAAGATAGGAACACAACCCCATCCATTAGCAGAGAGGCTGCCTAAAATCACAATAAGTCCACAGACACCCCAAAACACACCACCAGACGTGGACCTGCCCACCAGAAAGACAAGATCCAGCCTCATCCACCAGAACACAGGCACTAGTCCCCTCCACCAGGAAGCCTACACAACCCACTGAACCAACCTTAGCCACTGGGGACAGACACCATGAACCTGCAGCCTGCAAAAAGGAGACCCCAAACACAGTAAGATAAGCAAAATGAGAAGACAGAAAAACACACAGCAGATGAAGGAGCAAGATAAAAACCGACCAGACCTAACAAATGAAGAGGAAATAGGCAGTCTACCTGAAAAAGAATTCAGAATAATGATAGTAAAAATGATCCAAAATCTTGGAAATAGAATAGAGAAAATTCAAGAAACATTTAACAAGGACCTAGAAGAACTAAAGATGAAACAAGCAACAATGAACAACACAATAAATGAAATTAAAAATACTCTAGAAGGGATCAATAGCAGAATAACTGAGGCAGAAGAACAGATAAGTGACATGGAAGATAAAATAGTGGAAATAACTACTGCAGAGCACAATAAAGAAAAAGAATGAAAAGAACTGAGGACAGTCTCAGAGACCTCTGGGACAACATGAAACGCACCAACATTCAAATTATAGGGGTTCCAGAAGAAGAAGAGGAAAAGAAAGGGACTGAGAAAATATTTGAAGAGATTATAGTTGAAAACTTCCCTAATATGGGAAAGCAAATAGTTAATCAAGTCCAGGAAGCACAGAGAGTCCCATACAGGATAAATCCAAGGAGAAACACGCCAAGACACATATTAATCAAACTGTCAAAAATTAAATACAAAGGAAACATATTAAAAGCAGCAAGGGAAAAACAACAAATAACACACAAGGGAATCCCCATAAGGTTAACAGCTGATCTTTGAGCAGAAACTCTGCAAGCCAGAAGGGACTGGCAGGACATATTTAAAGTGATGAAGGAGAAAAACCTACAACCAAGATTACTCTACCCAGCAAGGATCTCATTCAGATTTGATGGAGAAATTAAAATCTTTACAGACAAGCAAAAGCTGAGAGAGTTCAGCACCAACAAATGCTAAAGGATCTTCTCTAGGCAAGAAACACAAGAGAAGGAAAAGACCTACAATAACAAACCCAAAACAATTAAGAAAATGGGAATAGGAACATACATATCGATAACTACCTTAAATGTAAATGGATTAAATGCTCCCACCAAAAGACACAGACTGGCTGAATGGATACAAAAACAAGACCCATATATATGCTGTATACCAGAGACCCACTTCAGACCTAGAGACACATACAGACTGAAAGTGAGGGGATGGAAAAAGATATTCCATGCAAATGGAAACCAAAAGAAAGCTGGAGTAGCAATTCTCATATCAGACAAAATAGATTTTAAAATAAAGACTATTAGAAGAGACAAAGAAGGACACTACATAATGATCAAGGGATCGATCCAAGAAGAAGATATAACAATTGTAAATATTTATGCACCCAACATAGGAGCACCTCAATACATAAGGCAAATACTAACAGCCATAAAAGGGGAAATCGACAGTAACACAGTCATAGTAGGGGACTTTAACACCCCACTTTCACCAATGGACAGATCATCCAAAATGAAAATAAATAAGGAAACACAAGCTTTAAATGATACATTAAACAAGATGGACTTAATTGATATTTGTAGGACATTCCATACAAAAACAACAGAATACACATTTTTCTCAAGCACTCATGGAACATTCTCCAGGATAGATCATATCCTGGGTCACAAATCAAGCCTTGGTAAATTTAAGAAAATTGAAATTGTACCAAGTATCTTTTCCAACCACAACACTATGAGACTAGATATCAATTATGGTAAAAGATCTGTAAAAATACAAACACATGGAGGCTAAACAATATACTACTTAATAACGAAGCGATCACTGAAGAAATCAAAGAGGAAATCAAAAAATACCTAGAAAC
The DNA here is from genome assembly GCF_964270905.1 of Leucopleurus acutus. Classification (NCBI taxonomy): domain Eukaryota; kingdom Metazoa; phylum Chordata; class Mammalia; order Artiodactyla; family Delphinidae; genus Leucopleurus; species Leucopleurus acutus. Next base: position 93,770,907 of record NC_139144.1, on the reverse strand, counting down.
AAATGACAATGGAGACATGATGACCCAAAACCTATGGGATGCAGCAAAAGCAGTTCTAAGAGGGAATTTTAGAGCAATACAATCCTACCTTAAGAAGCAGGAAACAACTCGAATAAACAACCAAACCTTGCACCTAAAGCAATTAGAGAAAGAAGGACAAAAAAACCCCAAAGTTAGCAGAAGGAAAGAAATCATAAAGATCAGATCAGAAATAAATGAAAAAGAAATGAAGGAAACGATAGCAATGATCAATAAAACTAAAAGCTGGTTCTTTGAGAAGATAAACAAAATTGATAAACCATTAGCCAGACTCATCAAGAAAAAAAGGGAGAAGACTCAAATCAATAGAATTAGAAATGAAAAAGGAGAAGTAACAACTGACACTGCAGAAATACAAAAGATCATGAGAGATTACTACAAGCAACTCTATGCCAATAAAATGGACAACCTGGAAGAAATGGACAAATTCTTAGAAATGCACAACCTGCCAAGACTGAATCAGGAAGAAATAGAAAATATGAACAGACCAATCACAAGCACTGAAATTGAAACTGTGATTAAAAATCTTCTAACAAACAAAAGCCCAGGACCAGATGGCTTCACAGGTGAATTCTATCAAACATTTAGAGAAGAGCTAACACCTATCCTTCTCAAACTCTTCCAACATATAGCAGAGAGAGGAACACTCCCAAACTCATTCTACGAGGCCACCATCACCCTGATACCAAAACCAGACAAGGATGTCACAAAGAAAGAAAACTACAGGCCAATATCACTGATGAACATAGATGCAAAAATCCTCAACAAAATACTAGCAAACAGAATCCAACAGCACATTAAGAGGATCATACACCACGATCAGGTGGGGTTTATTCCAGGAATGCAAGGATCTTCAATATACGCAAATCAATAAATGTGATACACCACATTAACAAACTGAAGAATAAAAACCATATGGTCATCTCAATAGATGCAGAGAAAGCTTTCGACAAAATTCAACACCGATTTATAACAAAAACCCTCCAGAAAGTAGGCATAGAGGGAACTTTCCTCAACATAATAAAGGCCATATATGACAAACCCACAGCCAACATCGTCCTCAATGGTGAAAAACTGAAAGCATTTCTACTAAGATCAGTAACAAGACAAGGTTGCCCACTCTCACCACTCTTATTCAACATAGTTTTGGAAGTCTTAGCCACAGCAATCAGAGAAGAAAAGGAAATAAAAGGAATCCAAATTGGAAAAGAAGGAGCAAATCTGTCACTGTTTGCAGATGACATGATACTATACATAGAGAATCCTAAAGATGCTGCCAGAAAACTACTAGAGCTAATCAGTGAATTTGGTAAAGTAGCAGGATACAAAATTAATGCACAGAAATCTCTGGCATTCCTATACACTAATGATGAAAAATCTGAAAGTGAAATCAAGAAAACACTCCCATTTATCATTGCAACAAAACGAATAAAATATCTAGGAATAAACCTACCTAAGGATACAGAAGACCTGTATGCAGAAAATTATAAGACACTGATGAAAGAAATTAAAGATGATACAAATAGATGGAGATATATACCATGTTCTTGGATTGGAAGAATCAACATTATGAAAATGACTATACTACCCAAAGCAATCTACAGATTCAATGCAATCCCTATCAAACTACCACTGGCATTTTTCACAGAACTAGAACAAAAAATTGCACAATTTGTATGGAAACACAAAAGACCCCGAATAGCCAAAGCAATCTTGAGAATGAAAAACGGAGCTGGAGGAATCAGGCTCCCTGACTTCAGACTACACTACAAAGCTACAGTAATCAAGAGAGTATGGTATTGGCACAAAAACAGAAATATAGATCAATGGAACAGGATAGAAAGCCCAGAGATAAACCCACGCACATATGGTCACCTTATCTTTGATAAAGGAGGCAGGAATGTACAGTGGAGAAAGGACAGCCTCTTCAATAAGTGGTGCTGGGAAAACTGGACAGGTACATGTAAAAGTATGAGATTAGAACACTCCCTAATACCATACACAAAAATAAGCTCAAAATGGATTAAAGACCTAAATGTAAGGCCAGAAAGTATCAAACTCTTAGAGGAAAACATAGGCAGAACAATCTATGACATAAATCACAGAAAGATCCTTTTTGACCCTCCTCCTAGAGAAATGGAAATAAAAACAAAAATAAACAAATGGGACCTAATGAAACTTCAAAGCTTTTGCACAGCAAAGGAAACCATAAACAAGACGAAAAGACAACCCACAAAATGGGAGAAAATATTTGCAAATGAAGCAACTGACAAAGGATTAATCTCCAAAATTTACAAGCAGCTCATGCAGCTCAATAACAAAAAAACAAGCAACCCAATCCAAAAATGGGCAGAAGACCTAAACAGACATTTCTCCAAAGAAGATATACAGACTACCAACAAACATATGAAAGAATGCTCAACGTCATTAATCATTAGAGAAATGCAAATCAAAACTACAATGAGATATCATCTCACACCAGTCAGAATGGCCATCATCAAAAAATCTAGAAACAATAAATGCTGGAGAGGGTGTGGAGAAAAGGGAACACTCTTGCACTGCTGGTGGGAATGTGAATTGGTACAGCCACTATGGAGAATGGTATGGAGGTTCCTTAAAAAAATACAAATAGAACTACCATATGACCCAGCAATCGCACTACTGGGCATATACCCTGAGAAAACCATAATTCAAAAAGAGTCATGTACCAAAATGTTCATTGCAGCTCTATTTACAATAGACAGGAGATGGAGACAACCTAAGTGTCCATCATCGGATGAATGGATAAAGAAGGTGTGGCACATATATATGATGGAATACTACTCAGCCATAAAAAGAATCAAAATTGAGTTATTTGTAGTGAGGTGGATGGATCTAGAGTCTGTCATACAGAGTGAAGTAAGTCAGAAGGAGAAAGACAAATACCATATGCTAACACATATATACGGAATCTAAGAAAAAAAATGTCATGAAGAACCTAGGGATAAGACAGGAATAAAGACACAGACCTACTAGAGAACGGACTTGAGGATATGGGGAGGGGGAAGGGTAAGCTGTGACAAAGTGAGAGAGTGGCATGGACATATATACACTACCAAACGTAAAATTGATAGCTAGTGGGAAGCAGCCGCATAGCACAGGGAGATCAGCTCGGTGCTTTGTGACCACCTAGAGGGGTGGGATAAGGAGGGTGGGAGGGAGGGAGATGCAAGAGGGAAGAGATATGGGAACATATGTTTATGTATAACTGATTCACTTTGTTATAAAGCAGAAACTAACACACCATTGTAAAGCAATTACACTCCAATAAAGATGTAAAAATATAAAATAAAGAAATTGTCAATAAGGACTTTTTTGTATTTTGTATAAAAAAATTTTTTTTCACGTCTTGCCATAAAATATGAATTTTATTTCACAGACAGCTAAGACTATGTTGAAGAACAAAATGGGAAGTCTTATTCTGTCATTAGATATTACTTATTATAAAACTATGGTTATTATAATAGTGTGGTGCTTTTGCAATGGTGGTGAACTTGAACCATGAGATAGAATAGAAAATCCAGAAACAGACTCCTGCATATATGGGCACTTGATTTGTGAGAAAATGGTCACTGCAGAATCGGTCTGTTTAATAAATACTACAGGGTCAATTGGATAGCCATAAAAAGTGAAATAAAATTGAACCCCTACATGGCACCATACCAAAATTCAATTCTAGATGCATTATTGACCCAACCATGATAAGCGAAACTGGAAAGCTTTTAGAAGGTAATATATAAGTACATCTTTATGACCTCAGTATTGGGAAAGTTTTCTTAAAAAGGAAACACTAACCATAAATGTTAAAATTGATAAATTAAGCTACATTAAAATGAAGACATTCTTCATCAAAAACACTACAAATACAGTAAAAAAAAAAAAAGACACAGACTTAGATAAAATATTTGAAGACTTAGAAATTACAAAGAATTGTATCTATAAGATAGAATGGACTCCTGAAAATTAATAAGGAAAAAACCCAGTTAAAAAATGGGTTAAATGTGTGGACAATTCCTTCATGAAGAAGAAATTCAAATGACCAATGAACATATGAAAATATGCTCTCATTATTAATCATAAAATACAAATTAAAGCCACAAGGAGATACTATTGTGTACCTGCTCGACTGACAAAAATTGAAAATCTGACAATAACATGTTGAGTGAGGAATGTGGAACAGTGGGAGCTTTCAGACACTATTCCTCGGAGTGTAAATTTGAATACTACTTTGGAAAACCATTTTTCATTACCTCGTCAAGTTGAAGACACACATAACTTTTGACTTAGCAATTTCACTCTTGCAAATATACTTTCTTGGAGAAATGTGTGCATATGTGTACAAGTATACACGAATGGCAATGTTCATAATGGTGATGTTCATAATGGCCTCCAGACTGGAAATAACCCAGTTGTCTATTAATTGTATATTCACACAATGAACATGAGCTACAGCTATGGGGAATGTGGGTGAATCTTACAAACATAATGGTGAGGAAAAGAATCAAGACACAATTGAATACAAAGAGACTGTTTCCATTTTTTTTTAAAAAAACAGGTCACACTAAACCATGGATTTGGAGATGGTTACTGTGGTTAGGCAAAATACTATAATGCCTCCCTCCTCCACCCCCCGCCAAGATTTCCACTCTGTAATCTCAGAATTTGTAATATGTTACTTTACATGTCAAAGGGACCTTCCAGCTGCTCTTAACGTTAGAGATCTGGAGATGGGGGAGATTCTCCTGGATTATCTGGGTAGACTCAATGTAATACAAGGGTCTTCTGAAGTGAGAATTAAGAGTCAGAGAAAGAGATGTGACAATGGAAGAAGGGTCAGAGAGATGGTACATTGCTTATTTTGAAGATGGAGGAAGGGAGCCATGGCCTAAGAATTTGGCCAGCCTCTAGAAGCAGGAAAGGGCAAGGAGATTTTCCCCTAGAGCCTCCAGAAAGGAACACAGCCCTGCTGACACCTCAACTTTAGCCCAGCAAGACTTGTAACTTACAGAACTCTAAAATGGTAAATTTGTATTGTTTCAAACCACCAAGTTTGTGGTCATTTGTTACAGCAGCAATAGGAAACTAATGCAGATACACAAGTGATAAAATTATAAATAAAGATAAGGAAGTGACTGCCATAAGTCACAATGGGGATCACCTCTGAGAAGGGGTTGAAAAGGCAGTGTGAAAAGGAAAGGGCCCTTGGAAGTGTGGTGGCTGCTAGCAGTGTCTTGTCTTTCTTGACTTGGGTTGTAGTTACCTGGAACTTTGTTTTCTAACTAGTTTTTATACTTTATACATTTATATTGTGTGCCCTTTTATGCTCATGGGTTATATGTCACAATTAAAGGGGAGAAAAATTCTCTACCGTCACAGGTTAGAGATAAAACTTTTTAAAAAAGAAAAGATGACCTCTGAGGCTGAAAATCTTGAGAATGCTTCCCAGAAGAACCTTGGAAAGCCAGGCATTACCATTCTTGCGCTCCTAGAGGAAAAGAAGAATAAAGGCCATCAATCAGTTTATCCAAGTGGGCTTCTTAGCTATCCAGGGACTGCTCAGTGTTTCTTATACTGTAAACCCTCTGGCCAGCATTTTGGCATATATGGGGTTGATGCCACCATCTGGCTGAATGTAGCTCAGAATGGTCCTATTCCCACTTCTTTGAATAGTGTTTTGACTGGTCCTTGTGATTGCAGCCTTTTTTTTCCTGTTTAAACAGACTCCATTTTGCTAGCTGCTTAGTTTATGTAATGGTCTGTTTCAGTAGTTAAGATTTATTCATTCTTTCCTTTAGTATCCTCTCTGTTTCAGGGACCATGCTCAACTCCTGGATACAGAGACAAATAGACCATAGTCCTTTCCTCATGGGAACTCTTGAGTCATAGGGGGAGGTTTCCTGGGAATAACAAATAATTTTGACAGTGCCCTATATTCCAGTAGAGATTACATATCAAGAGTCATAAAAATATTCAGGCACTCTGACCCACTGTGGTAATTCCACAACTGGAAGATGTTTATAGCACATAATTTGAAACTGCAAGAATGAAAAAGCGTTAAACTATAAATATCCTAAACTTTAGGGAATAGAGAATGCTTATAAATTATAAAATATCAATATGCTGGAATATATTACAGTCATTGAAATGAAAGTATGATTATTGTGGAACACATGGAAAACATTTTTGAAACAAGTTTAGATAAATATAAAAAATTAGAACTCAAAATTTAGCCTAGTTTATATTTCAACTGTGTAAAAGCTCTATATACTTTCATAATGACAATAACTGGTACTAGCTGCACTTTGTTGAGTGTCTCTTTCCCAGAATCTATTCTAAGTACCTTATATCATCTTTTATCCTCACAAAAATCTTTCAAAATAAATATGACTGTCTCCAAATAACAAATGAGAGGCTCAGAGAGCTGAGGTTAATTTAATAAGCAAGTGGGAGTACACATTTTTGTTGTTGTTGTTGTTGTACGCGGGCCTCTCACTGTTGTGGCCTCTCCCGTTGCGGAGCACAGGCTCTAGACGCGCAGGCTCAGCGGCCATGGCTCACGGGTCTAGCCGTTCCGCGGCATGTGGGATCTTCCCGGACCGGGGCACGAACCCGTGTCCCCAGCATCGGCAGGCGGACTCTCAACCACTGCGCCACCAGGGAAGCCCCATATTTTTAATCTAGATTTATCTGACTTAAAATCTTATGAATTTTCTTCTCTCCAAACTGCCATTCCAATCTTGGAAAGGAAAACAAACAAAACACAAACACAAAGAATCTAGTTGTCACATAAAGGTAGTATCACTGTAAGAGAAAGTTTTATATTTTAATATATTTTATTATAATTTGAAATTGATTTAATAATGTTTCTAAAATGTATGCAATATGCAGTCTGGATCGTCACACAAAACACTAAGAGTGATGTCCGTGCATTACCTGAAAAATGTCAGGTTCAGTGTGTACTTTCCTCAGCTCCATTTAAATTTGAATTCACATACCAACCAGTGACCAATAGCAACCAAAATTAGGAGCATTACTGTAGAAATACAAAGCCCCTTCTGAAGAGAAACTAGACTATAGTTCTAAGTTGTGTCATGCAAACTTCCAACACAGACAGCCTTTGAGGATTTCTTTCTCCACATCAAGCCAGAAGAGGGGAGGATTACTTACCCCACACCAAGCCAACAGAAGAGGGCTTCAACAAGATAACTGGGAAAGACTAGAGGTGTCTACAAGTAGGGGAAAGGGCATTTCCCTCCTCTGCTGGGCACCTAATGAACTGCCAAAGTCACGGACTCATCCTGGTGAAGTCATTGGTGTATAGAATGGTGAGAAGGTTCTTGGAACAGTTTGATATATGTGCCCTCGAATCTGGGAGCATCCATGAGCCTAGAAACCTGTGCCTCCTCCACTGGAGAATGGAAGGTAATAGGGCATCTTCCTACATATCCACCATCTTGCACTGCAAGTTTATATGTGTTTCCTTAGGTTAAATGGACATCAGAGAATGGTAACAGGGCTCTGGGTGACCATCTAAGTATCCTGTCCCAGAGTGAAGCCTGCCAGGGTGAGGGGACCTCAGCAAAAGGAGACTGTGATTCCCACCACACGGGCAGTTGCTGAGGGGGAGGGGCATTATGAGAGTAAAGGCAGGGACTTCTCTGGTGGTCCACTCTGCACTTCCAATGCAGGGGCCCAGGTTCAATCCCTGGTCAGGGAACTAGATCCTGCATGCTGCAACTAAGATCCTGTATGCTGCAACTAAGACCTGGAGCAGATAGATAGATAGATAGAATGAATGAATGAATGAATGAGTAAAGACAGACAGTACTTTGTCCGTGTCAGAATCCAAGCAGAGTCTCTTAAAGAGTACATAGCCTGCATTCCAGCAAGAGAGTCAGTATTTGGGCTGCACCAGATTACAATACCACCAATTAGGTAAGTTATTAGTCCCATATTTTCTAATTCTGCCTCCTCTAACTTGACCTTGGAGAAGCCGGAGGCAGCAAAGGGAATAAATGGATGTATTAGTTATTGATCACTGCCTAGCAAATTACTCTAAAATTTGCAACCTAAACCAAAAATAAACATGTCTTTTCCAACAAGTTTCTGTGATCAGGAATTTGGGAGTGGCTTAGTTGGGTGTTACTGGCCCAGGGTCTCTCAAGATATTCTAGATGTTGGCAAGGGCTGCAAGTCATCTGAAGGTTTGACTGGGCCTGGAGAATCCACTTTCAAGGTGGCTCACTCATGTGTCTGTGGAGCTGAGGCTGGCTGTTGGCAGGAGGCCTCAGTTCTTCACCATTTGGAACTCTCCATAAGGCCGCTTGAGTGTATTCAAGACATGGTTGCTGGTATCCCCAGAGCAAGTGAATCAATAAAGAACAAGTCAGAAGCCAACATATCAGTTTTGAAGGTCATATGCCATAATTTCTGCCCTTATACATGTGAGCTCTTTTTTGGTGTGGGAGGGGTTTGCATGAGGGTGTGAATATCAGGAGGTGAGAATCACTGAAGAGATGCATAGTTAGGACAGAGCTAAACTTGGAAGAGGAGAGAGGCTTTGAACAGGACTTGCAATTGTTTTATTTATTTATTTGTTTGGCTGCGCGGCATGTGGGATCTTAGTTCCCCAACCAGAGATCAAACCTGTGCCCCCCGAGACCTGGGACATTACCATCCTCTCACACCCCATTCTCTTTCCTGCAACAAAAGAACAAAGGAGGGATATTTGCCTTATACATACTTGTGTAAATACAGAAAATACATCAGCAAATTTATTTGTTTCCACCTCAGAAGTAAATCAAGATCCAATGCTTCTCACTATTCTTGTGCTCCTGTTCTGGGTGAGGTACCATCTTCCTGCATGGACTTCTGGGACCAGTCTCGTGGCTTCCCTCTCAGCCCCCAGAGTCTCATCTCCACACAAAGCCAGAGTGGTTCTTTGAAAACACATCCAGATCACGTCACTGCCCTGCTAAAAACCGTTTAGTGGCATTCCTTCCCACTTAGTAAAATCTAAATTTTAAAATACCATTTTCTGATTCAGAAATTCCACTTTTGGGTATATATCCCAAAGAATGGAAAGCAGAGACCCAAACAAATCTTTGTACCCTCATGTTCATAGCAGCACTATTCAGAAAAGCCAAGAGGTTGACAATTATTCATCAACAGATGTATGGATTAACAAAACGTGCTGCATACATGTACTAGAACATTATTCAGCCTTAAAAAGGAAGGAAACTCTGACATGTGCTACAGTATGGATGAACTTTGAAGACATTATGCTAAGGGAAATAAACTAGTCAAAAAAGGAAAAAATAAATTATCAGTACCATCCTATAGCCAGAAAAAAAGTCCTCCTTACCAAGTACCCTATTACACAACCCTCTGTCAAAATCTTTCAAGAAAACTGTTGGAAGAAAATATTTTGGTTGCTATGCCTCTTCAATGTTCAGAAAAACTATCTAAAACTTAGAAATCAGGCTGAAAGCTGCTTGCATGCCTTTTTAATGTCCAACAAGTCCACTGAAGGGTCCTCAGGCTCTGGGAATATAATGCATGTTGACTTAGAACCAGTCTTTTTACAATTCTGTCAAGTTCCAGGTTAATTTATAGAAAACAGATAAGGAGAGGTTCCTCAAAGGTTTGGGTTTACTGCCTTGCAGCTCATTAATCCGTTTTGTAACTGATTTAACAATCTTATTTTTAGCCTTCCTTCTTTCATTTATGAATCCACTTTCTTCTATCTCCCTAGCACCTGCATTGTCACATAGCTGGTTCCCTCATTAATGAATTGATTGAAACTTTGACTTTGGCTCACTATGCGAAGTGTATGAAAAGTGTGTTTATAACATTTTTTCTAATCACACAATTTTTATTTTCTATTTATTCAAAGACTTCTCTTAGATTTATTTAGGCATAGCTTTTTATTTTATGTCAGTCTGGATCATACACAAAAGGGAAATATAAGTGAAAACGATTGGTTAAGGAATTCCTAAATCCTCTTAATACTCACAGGCTAAGTCTTCTACTAAACTTTCCAACGCAGCATCATCAGTGTCTGTGTTTTTCCACAGGCAGTGGTGATGTAACATTCCTTAAAATTGTGTTCCTGAATTCAGTTGTCTCCTGAATATTCCAATTCAGCAAGTTTGGATGCTTGCAATTTCTGGCTTTGCATGTAATCTTTAATTCTTATTCAGATATTTCAGTAATGAGGTATAAATACAGCTTCATCTACAAGATCTTTTCTTAGGTCGTTAAAGTATTTTATTATTGCTTTGCAGAAAAATATGGAATTGTGGGCATTTTTTTTTGTTTGTCCAAAAAAATTTGCTTCATTACCATTGTTGACTGAAAAAAAAAAAAGCACAATGTGAAAGTTGTGAGTTAAGTTTTATCTGGGGTCTGATGAAGACTATAGCCCAGGAAACAGCCTCTCAGATAGCTATGAGGAATTGCACCAAAGAGGTAGGGGGGAGGTCAGTATATCTATGATTTTAATGAAGGGGGATACGTGCAATGACACATTTTGGCAGAAGGTTGCTGCTAGTCATGAGGAGCAGATGTCTCTGTTAATGATTTTAGTGCTTTTCGAGATAGGAGAAGATGCAAGAAATTGGGCTCATAAAATTTTCTCCTGAAAATATCTAGCTATCTGAAGGCCTGTTCTACCAGTTTTCCCCAGAGCACAGAGTGCCCAATTCCTGGTCTCCACCCGGAACTCCTTTCAGGAGTTGTATTGAAGGTCAGCGACTGCAGTGGCTAGTGACTTCATTCTTGTAGAACCAGATGGTAAGTGACAATTTTTAGTTGACACTGGCCAGGACCCCCCTGGGCTTATGGGGACCATAGAGGGTCACCAAGAGTGCAGAAGGCAATGGGGCAAAGCCTCTGTGCCTGGGTGGAGTTGTTCCTGTTGGTGACTAGTTCTGAGGTATAGATGTTGAAGGCAAGAAGTTTCTTCCCCAGAGAAGACTCAACTCTAGTTGAGTTGATGGAGCCAGTAAGAACAACATGTGTCCTGCAGGGCTCTTCCTCTTGGTGTTCTCCTCTGGCTGCTCCCACTGGTCCTTTATTCCTTTCTCCCCATCCATTTCCCTTCAGTTCTCGCATCACCTCTACATCCTATAGGGTGTTGCCCACTCTTGGTTCTCAAGATAAAAGCTTCTTTCACTTCTTTTCTTTCTTGATAGCTCTCAGGAAGAGCCTAAATCTTCAGCACAAAGAAGATATTTCCTTTTTCTAAAGGGCAGGGGAGACTCTGCCAATTTAGTTAATCCATTCAAGAGGAGAGAGAGGTTTTCTTTCCATCCTGGAGAACACTTCTCTCCTCTTTTCTTTCCTTGCCCACAAGGGGCCGAATGATACCTCTATGAAAGAAAACAACCATCAAAGCAAATATTTTTTAATACTTAAAAAAACAATCAACAGAAAATTTATAACTACAATCTTGAAAACTGAAACAGGAGGGAGCATAATGAAAGAATTTTTTGGTGTTTTTTTTTTTTTTTTTTTTTCGGTACTTGGGCCTCTCACTGTTGTGGCCTCTCCCGTCACAGAGCACAGGCTCCAGATGCGCAGGCTCAGTGGCCATGGCTCACGGGCCCAGCCGGTCCGCGGCGTGTGGGATCCTCGCGGACCGGGGCACAAACCCGTGTCCCCTGCATCGGCAGGCGGACTCTCAACCACTGCGCCACCAGGGGAGCCCTTGGTGACTTTTAAGTCATGTTAACATAGTAATTCAGAGAGGCGATTCTGTTGTTATGTTTCCAACATGTGAATAGCATCAAATGTAGATTGTTGCCAAGTCCAAGCTTGCTCTGCTTGCTGCATGACAGGCCAGTAAATTGGGAGATGTAGTGTTGAGATAAGGAATAGCGACTTTATTCAGAAAGCCAGCAGACCAAGAAGATGGTGGACTAGTGTCCCCAAAAACCATTTTATTGGGGTCTGGATGCCAGTTTCTTTTATAGAACAGAGAGGAGGAGGAGGTGAGGAAGTAAGGCAAAAAGGTCATTAGTTTTGTAAAATATCTCCTGGCTTGGCCAGCACTGGGGAGGGGATGTGTTAATTTCTTCTTTTCTGCAGCCATTCACAGGTGGGCAGGATCAGACTGTCTCCCCATGAGCTGAACAGACACTTTAGTTTAACATTCAGGCAGAGGGTCAGGGTTCCCCGACGCAGGCCGTTATGTATGGTTATAATAACAAAAGGAATGAAAAGAAGGTTAATGTAAAAGAAACAGATCCAACATGGAGTCAGATTTTGCTCTTCCCTGTTACAGGATGAGCCCCAACTTCATCTCCAGAGTTCTAATCCCACATATCCAACATCTTATGGAGCATTTCCACTTTATTCTTTTTAAAAATTTTATTTATTTTTTGGCTGCATTGGGTCTTCGTTGCTGTGCGCGGGTTTTCTCTAGTTGTGGCGAGTGGGGGCTACTCTTCATTGCAGTGCGTGGGCTTCTCATTGCGGTGGCTTCTCTTGTTGCGGAGCACGGGCTCTAGGTGCGCGGGCTTCAGTAGTTGTGGTGCGCAGCCTCAGTAGCTGTGGCTTGCAGGTTCTAGAGTGCAGGCTCAGTAGTTGTGGCACATGGGCTTAGTTGCTCTGTGGCATGTGGGATCTTCCTGGACCAGGCATTGAACCCATGTCCCCTGCATTGGCAGGCGGAATCTTAACTACTGTGCCACCAGGGAAGTCCCCCACTTTATTCTTTGTAAAGTGAAATACTGAAATTTTCTTTGGGGAGGGAAGCAGCTACCATCCCTGCCTTTCTTACTGAATGCAAGTTTGTGTGCCTGATGCACTTTGAGGCCAAATAAACCAAAATGTTGGAGTTTGGAGCAGGGAAAGGTTTATTTTAGGGCCAAGCAAGGAGAACAGGTGGCTCATGCTCAAAAACTTTGAACTCCCTGATGGTTTTTGGGGAAAAGTTATTATAGGCAAAATTTGGGGTGTCTGCAGGGTGTGTGACTTTCTTCTGATTGATTCGTGGTGAGGTAACATGTTGGTGCTTCCAGGGCTCTTAATCACTAGCTTGAAGTTTCCATCCTCCACCTGGGTGGGGGCCTTAGTACCTGCAGAAGAACTCAAAGATATTGTTCTGTATATCCCTTCTGTACAACCAGGATCCTGCACTATAGTTTCTTGATTGTTCCTCCTTTGTTTCTGCTTTCCCCTACTTCCCTGATTAGCAACTGCTTGAATCTGCTCTGTGGTATTCGGGGAGGTCTGGGAGGCTGAAGCCTTTATCCTGAAAATAAGAAACTGGGGACAAGGAAAGGTTTTTTTTACCCGGGAGGGCCCCACAGGGTTCTGCTTAGTTTCAACTTTCTCTCCCCTCCTTAGAGTGTCTCACAGAAGATATAATAAGCTCCATAAGAGACCCTAAATTGGATTTTGTAATACAAGATCAAGGTCTTCTGATCCTTGGAACTGTAAACACCTACTGCCAAAATTAATTCAGAAATCTCTCATATGTATAGATCATGTAAAGAGGAGATAAACACAGGCACATCCACTTGACTGCTAAGGAAATAAGAGGCATTTCATTGCCTTTCATTCAAGAGGCATTCATTTCTTTCTTCTACTTTACTGTACAAAACTGCATGAAATTGTGACCAGATTTTGTAGTCATTTTCATGTTACCTTACACGTATGTGTAAATCTGATCTTACTTACTCAGTAATCAACTGTTTCTCTCTCTTCTGTATCAGTACTCTTAAAGTAACCAGATTGAGCCAAAAATGGAGTCACTCATGCTAAAACACATTAGCAAACCAAAACTTAACTGAGTTTCTTTTCTTTTCTTTCTTTGGCTGCACTGGGTCTTAGTTGCAGCATGTGGGATCTTTAGCTGTGGCATGTGGGATCCAGTTCCCTGACCAGGGATCAAACCTGGGCTCTCTGCAATGGGAGCATGGAGTCTTAACCACAGGACCACCAGGGAAGTCCCTGAGTTTCTATGCTCAGCTCTCCCAGAGAAGGAAGGTCAATGTCAACCAGTCAGCGCTTTCCTGCTTAGCTCAGGGTACCTGATGGCTCCAAGCCTTCCCTCTGCTCTGTGTACGGGTGGTAACCTTGCTTTAACCAATCAGCATATGCTCAGTAACACTTCCTCGTTCCTGCTCACTTCGGTCTATAAAAATCTCTCGCTTGAAACTCCTTTCTCTCTGCTAGATTGGATGCTACCCAATTCATGACTTGCTGAATAAAGCCAATTAGATCTCTAAATTTACTCAGCTGAATTTTGTTCTTTAACAGTAGAGAGGGCCGTTTGTTGACAGAGCTGTTTTATTTCCCCTGAGCTCCTCAAATTCAATGCACTCAAACCAGAATTCACCAATATCCTGCATCACAGAAATGTGTAACTCAGACTGGGACTTGAACCCACGTGCCAGGGCTTGAAACCAGCCAAAACCCAGATGGGACCTGAACCCATGCTCTTTTAACTGAGGTCACACACCTGGCCTCAGGACTTGATGAAGCTCAGGCTCTTGATATCTCATCAGAGAAAGAATTCAGTGAGAGAAAGTGATAGGTAAGAAGTGGATTGATTTAGAGAGAAACACACTCCACAGACAGAGCGTGGGCCATCTCAGAAGGCGAGAGGCCCCGAAATATGGGGTGGTTAGTTTTTATGGGCTGGGTAATTTCATAGGCTAATGAGGAGGAGGATTATTCCAATTATTTGGGGGAAGGGGCGGGGATTTCCAGGAATTGGGCCACTGTCCAATTTTTGATCTTTGTTGGCCTCAGAACTGTCATGGTGCTGGTGGGTGTGTCACTTAGCTTATGCTAATGTATTACAATGAGCATATAATGAGGCTCAAGGTCCACTGGAAGTCAAATCCTCTGCCATCTTGGATCTAGTTAGTTCTAACCAGTTTCTGTCATGTCCTATGGCTATGTCATTCTTTTAAAGGTTGTGTCTTGCCCCCTTCCCTCCTGTTTCATCCTCTGACCCAGGCTTCCTCTTAAACCTAAGAATGACAACAAATTCACATCTAGGCACCAAAGGTAGAGACCCATGTTATCCATGGCCTACCATTTCCTTTATTCATTCCACAGATATTTACCGGGGACGTTTTCTGTGCCGGACACTGTTTTGGGCACCGGAAGACAGAACTCTGAACAAAACAAAGTCCTCCTGGAGTTTACAATCTGTTGGGGGAAAAGACAATGAACAAATCGTTAACTTAATATCAGGTAGTATAAGTGTATGAAGTTGTAGGGGAGCAAAATTTGCTACCCCATGATGTGTCTCTTTGGCATGAAGATTATTTTAGGCTGATTATTTTTAAGAAATAGAAGACTCAGGAAGTCTTTCTTTTTACCTCCCCCCTAACTGCCTAAAGAATTTTGATAAAGGACATATTCTAGAACAGAGTTATCACCAGAGATATCTGCAAAGAATATGGGCTAGGGGTGGCGGGGGAAACTCAGCAGGGCCTAGAGATCAGAGTCCACTCTGTGTCTCGTTGTCTCTGCAAGGCCCAGCAAACATTACCTTACCAAACATTGGCTTTTCCATCTCCAAGTGAACTGCCTTCCTTCCATCTGAAGTCCCAAACCACTAGCCCCAACATCCTCTTTTGTCTTTAGCTGAAGGTGGTATTTAAGGTGAGGGCTCTGGCCATTTTGGTGAGTTACTCAGTTCTTCAGGGTTTCTCCCGTGTATATGTGTTATTAAACTATTGTTTGATTCTCCTGTTAATTTGTCTCATGTCAATTTAATTCTTAGGCCAGCCAGAAGACCATAGGACGGTAGAGGAAAATTTCTTCCTCCCTGACAAAGTAAAATAAAGAAAGTTGAGGAGGACAGAGTAGCAGGGAGTGGTGGCTAGAAAAGGCTCCATGGTGACATCTGATCAGAGACCTGAATGCAGTGAAAAAGTGAAGCAAAGATTTTGAGTATGGTTGTAGCTCAATGAGGCAAAGGAAGAGGGGTGTGTAAGGAGGTCCAAGAGATATGCAAGGCCAGGCCCCCTAAGACATGCAGGCTGTCCAGGGACTTGGATTTCAATACAAGTATGTTGGGAAGCCATTGGGGGGTTTGAGCAAGAGAATAACACAGTATGATATAGGTTTTAGAAGCCTCCCTGAATCTCTTCACCCTGCAACCAGATGGTCCTCCCCATTCTTTCTTCCTCTTCCTCCTTTGTCTCCTCCTGTTTTCTCATTTCTTCTTAATGAAAAGAGCTCTACTGATTGTGTTGATTGTAAATATTTTGTATGCTTACTGTAAAATATTCAGGCAGAATAGACAAAAATATTTTTAAGTAAAGGTTGAGTGAAATCTCATGGATAACATTTTGGTACATCTTACTAGTATTTTGGTAAATACAGAGAGGGTTCTTAGAATACAAATATACTCACTTTACTCCTCGAATCAAAGCCTTTTAATAGCTTTTCACTGTGTAACCGAGCAGGACTCTATATGGAGCCTTCCCAGGGCAGACGCCTCCCCCATATCCTCTGCTTTAGCTCCTCTCTGAAGAACCTAGATAATAGTATCTGATGCACATTTCCTGAGTTGTTTTTCAGGTGTGAAAACCCCCCACCAAATGGAAGATGTTAACTACTTGATGACCACGAGAACATAACTCCAAGACCTCCTGGAGCCTGAAGATTAATAATGATAACCCCTGTGAAATCGCCCTGTTACCTCACTATCAATCAGAGAATTGTGCACAAGCTGATCACATACCCTGCGACTCTCCTCCCTCACCTGGCCTTTAACAATGCCTCCCTAAAAACCCATCAGGGAGTTTGGGCTTTCTGAACATGAACTGCTCCAGACTCATTGTCTGGTGCCTTACAATGAATGCTGCACTTTCCTTCACCACAACCCGGTATCAGTAGATTGGCTTTACTGTGCACAGGTGAGTGGACCCAGGTTTGGTTCGGTAACAAGTGCTCTTCAGATAAAATTTATATCCTCTACGTTGAGCTCTTTCATCACTTCTCCATCCTGCTCTTTTTTGCATCAGAACCTCTGAAGACACCCAATGCCCCACTCTCCTACACCCAGCTAAGCCTTCTCCCATAGCCTCTCAGACCCTCCACTTGTGCCTCAGTCTCCCTGCCTTAAAGCCCGGCTCTCTCTCTATGGACTGTGAGCTTGGAGGGCAGTCAGACTGCCAGTACCTAGCTCAGTGCTTGGTACGTAAGAGGAACCATAGATTATTTTTCAGTGAATTCATGAAACAGCTTTGATTCTATATACCCCATTCAAGAGCCATTTAAATATCAACTGGATACCAGATTCTATTCTGTTACCGAGAAGATAAAAGATTCTTATGACAAAGCTCCCTTCCTCAAGGTTTTCATAGTCTCCTGCTTGTCCTACAGAGATGTCTCTAAACTAGACTAAGGCAGTTCTTCAGGCTGTGTCAGCTTGATCCAAATATGCTTTATGGATATCACCTTTAGCTGTAATTCTGGGATTCCAAATACTCTTACGACCTGCTAGTTTTTCTATTAATTGTTTCAAGATAAATCAGTGCAATGAGGATTTTCCCTTCCATTTAAAAATTGTGGTAAAATATATATGCAACGTAAAATTAGCCTTTTAACCATTTTAAGTGTACAATTCAGTGGGATTAAGCACGTTCACAATGTTGTGCAACCACCACCACTATTTCCAAAACTTTTTCATCACCCCAAACAGAAACTCTGTACCCATTAAGCAAGAACTCTCCAATCCCCCTCGTTTTAGCCCCTGGTAACATATAATCTACTCTGTGAATTTACCTATTCTAGCTATTTCACTTGTATGTGGAATCATACATTTGTCCTTGGGTATCCAGCTTATTTCACTCAACATCATGTTTTCAAGGTTACAATGAGTCTTTTTATTTTCATTTTTACTTTTTTTTTTTTAAGTATGGGGGAAAATGTTTGGTCTACTACCCACTTATAAATAAATCAGTGCAATGATAATTCTTGTTTTCATTTTTGCTTGGAATATCTTTTATAACATGGAGTAAATGCTTAAAAATTCTATTTGTGTTTTCTCCTTCCTTTGGTTTTGGCTCACGCACTTATTACATGTTCTTCTCTCTCTCATCCCACTCCACAGTTCTCCCTGCTTCTGAGATGTTTGCATACACTTACCAGAGTGACAAGAGTTCTTGACCTTACATCTGGGGAAGTGGATGACATTATTCCTTGGGTATCCTGTTCTCTCTCCCCAAATCTAGGATGGAAATGTCTTGAAGCTGGAGTAAGAGAACATTTTGGATTGCCTGCTGTTCATTACCTTCTGGTTTTATTTCACATTCAGTCATAATTTTTCTCTCAGTGATCATGGGCAAGATTGTGACTATTCCTTCAAGTCCTTCAGTTCCTTTTTCTTTTTTTAAAAAATAAATTTATTTATTTATTTTTGGCTGCTTTGGGTCTTTGTTGCTGCACATGGGCTTTCTCTAGTTGCAGCGAGCAGGGGCTACTCTTCGCTGCAGTGTGCAGGCTTCTCATTGTGGTGGTTTCTCTTGCTGCAGAGCACAGGTTCTAGGCGCACAAGTTTCAGTAGTTGTGGTGTGTGAGCTCAGTAGTTGTGGCTCCCGGGCTCTAGAGCACAGGCTCAGTAGTTGTGGCGCACAGGCTTAGTTGCTCCCTGGCATGTGGGATCGTCTGGGACCAGGGCTCAAACCCGTGTCCCCTGCACTGGCAGGTGGATTCTTTTTTTTTTTTTTTGCGGTACATGGGCCTCTCACTGTTGTGGCCTCTCTCCCATTGCGGATCAACAGGCTCCGGACGTGCAGGCTCAGCGGCCATGGCTCACGGCCCCAGCCGCTCCGCGGCACGTGCGATCTTCCCGGACCGGGGCATGAACCCGTGTCCCCTGCATCGGCAGGCGGACTCTCAACCGCTGCGCCACCAGGGAAGCCCTAGCAGGCAGATTTTTAACCACTGTGCCACCAGGGAAGCCCCTCAGTTCCTTGTAAGTGTTTTATTATTAGTTTTCATAAGCATGGCCATAGCAATGGCTAAGGTTCCTCTGCTGCTCCTTCTCAGCTGGCTTACCTTGGCCTCTGCTCTCTTTCTTTTGGCAACATCAACAAATTAATACTAGTGTTGAGGATAAAGAAAACTTTACCCTTCTAGGTTCTTCTGGCTGGTCTAAGAATTAAAATGACATGAGACAGATTAACAGGAGAAAATCAAATTTAATTTTGTAGGTACTGGAACCCCACATACATGAGAAGGTCAGAGAACCACATACCTGAGAAGTTTAAAGACCGAAAGATAAAATGAGGTATATATGCCATTCTGAACTAAGGAATGGGACAGGGGCCTGAGGCTTGCAAGGACAGGAGGATCATTCACAGGACGATAAGAAGAATAGCAGATGTTTGGTGAGTAGCTATTTGCCCTGCCATACTGATGGGGCACTTAGACAAACTTTATCTCTGGTAATAATTCTTTTCTGGGAATAATCCCCAGTTTAAATTCTTCTAGGTAGTTAAAGGAGGGATGGTTGTTTCTCTTGACTCTTCAGGGTCTCGACTGCCTTTAGCTCAAAAATAATCCTCATACAAAAGTGGCACATTTTGTGGAGACTGGTTCTGAACCCCTACAGTTGTGATGCTTGTATAGAGGAAGCTGCACAAATTCTTGGCTCAAACACCACCCCAGATTATAAAGGACAGATGAACAAGAGAAAGACAAACAAGTTTAATAAACATGTATACTTCATGTATACATGGGAGATATCTAGGAAAACTGAGTAAGACTCCCTGAAATGGCCCAAGACACTACCTTGATATCATCTTCAGCTGAAGAGGATGGGGCAGTCTAGATGTGGGAGGTTAACAGGAAGGAAGGGCAAGCTTTGTTATGCAGATTTAACCGGGTGCCTACTCCATTGACAAAATCCTCCTGTTATTTAGAGCCAACCTTTTGTTCCTGGAGAAAAGGAGACACAAGTAGAGATTTCTCTTATAAATATAAATTTCCTTTATAAAGAAAATGTTTTTAGGAAGTTCCCTGGTGGTCTAGTGGTTAGGTTTTGGTGCTTTCACTGCCGTGGCCCAGGTTAAGTCCCTGGTTAGGGAACTGAGATCCTGCAAGCTGCACGGTGTGGACAAAATAAAAATTTTAAAAATAGTTTTTAGAGATTCTCTTGTGTCTGCTTTCTCTCAAAAATCATCAGCTCAAAATAATCCATATGCCCAAGAGGCATATTTTGGGGTTGCGTACTCTTTTACCCTTCAGTATCTATTTAATTTTCAAAACAATCTTGCAAAGGAGATAGGGTGGGGTTTATTTTTCTCACTTTACAAATGAAGAAATAAGATATAGAGAATTTAGGTGACGGCACTAATTCATGCAGCTAACAAGTGACAAAGCAGGAACTGCAACCATGATTTGTGATCGGTTGCTAGGCCTTGTCTCAGCCTGACAAAGCAAGCACTCAATAAATATTTGTTGAATGAATGAATGATGTGCTTGTGTTTGTTCTTGTCTGATTGGCCATTCTGTTGGCAGGCTTGACAAAAAGCCAGCTGTTTCTTAGAGTAAGCAGAGCTTTCCCACCCCTCCTTATTTCCATGTGTCTCAGTAATGCTGACTGTTATTTGGACAAATTTTCAATGGATAATATACTTTATCGAAGTAGCAGAAGGTCCTTAATTTATAAAAATTCTCAGAATATTGTTATAGGAAAATAACACATGAGAAAGTGGAGGACTTGGTTCATTGTTCATTCACAAAACATTTATATTTAATGACATTTATTTAACACATTAAAACAGGAAGGAGGAAGGATAATGAGAGTTGCGTTTCGGCCTAAAGGAGAAAATATTTTTATAGTTAAATAGAAGAAAGCCTCTCATGGATCTGCGGCGATAGTGAAACGTGAACTGAAAAATATGACAAACTCTTTCGCACTTGAGATCCAAGAAGAAAAAAATATTCTACATATTTCTTTCCATGCAGTAATAGAGGAGACAAACAAGCAAAAAACCTAAGCCCTTCTAAAGAGATGTAGTTTTTGAATTTCACTTGTATTTTGTAAGTAGCATCCTTTTTGAGAAGTGCAATCCCCAAAGAGAGAAAATTCATTTCAGAGTTGCAGTCCTCAAATGTAAGCCATTTCTGTTGTTGCTTGCAGATCACTTCTGCCACCTGGGGAGTTGCTCTCAATTGTATTGACTTTCTATGACCTTCGTTTATCATGCAAACCAAGGCAGTCAAGTTGGCTGAGCTGGGTCCTCCCCAGTCCCCAGCAGATGGTCATTACTCATAGCAAGTGAATGGTAGGATAATTGTTGGGCTCTGGCTCTGCCTACCACTCTATAAGCCAGTAAACAGGTTCAAGGTCCCAAGATTAGACAGATGTTTGCAATGGCTGATGTTCTGTCATGTTCTCTGGAATGGACTCCTATTTTGAAAGCTTTAAATATTTCCAAATCACAAGTGAGGACTGATCTAAAATATTATGTAGGGGTTGGTTTAAATTCTTAAATCACTCACATGTAACAGTAAAAATAAATGCTATTTCAATGCTAGTCATGAGAGAAATAGAAAACAAACTTGTTAATAAAAACACCTTGAAAGCTTTTTTATGAAAAACCATTTTTAACTTAAAGATAATGTTTTCTGATTCTAAAATATTTTCTTTTTAGAAAAACTAGAAAACAGAAATTGCAAAGGAAGAAAATCTGTTTAAGAATCATACTGCTCAGAGATGAGACAAATAACCCTTGGTTGAATTGTGTTTCCTTCCAATCTGTCTGTACGCTTGCATTTTTACTAACTTAGAACTTACTAGATACACATTAAAAATTTTTGCATTATTTCACTGAATATTACAAATCACTGGCATTTTTCATATCACTAATAACTCCATCGAAGTGTTTTTGAGTACTGACTTATAGTTTATCATATAGACATCCTATTAAAAAAAATCAAGTCGCAAGGTATTAAAAGAAAAATTTTAGAGACAATTTACTGATCTGCTGGCTTTTACTCAGTGATTCATGAATTGGGCAGCATCCACACTGGCAGATAGAAAGGAGCTCCAAAGTGCTGTACAAGGCAAGAGCTTTTAATAGCCTAAAGTGAGCAGAAACAAGCACATTATACTGAGCATGTGTTGATTGGTTAGAGCAGGGTTACTTTCCTTATTTGTAGCCATGGTAAGTCTTAGAACAGGTCAGATAACCTGTGCCGAGGAGGCAAGCACTGATTGGTTGATCTGGGCCTTACTTTTCTGGGGAGCAGAGCACAGAAAGTTACATCTTAGTTTATCATGAGTGACTCCATCCTGGGCCTACTTTATTATTTTTTTTAAAGATTTTTTTTATGTGAACCATTTTTTAAAGTCTTTTATTGAATTTGTTACTATATTGCTTCTGTTTTATATTTTGGTTTTTTGACCGTGAGGCATGTTGGGATCCTAGCTCCCTGACCAAGGATCAAACCTGCACCCCCTGCATTGGAAGGTGAAGTCTAACCACTGGACTGCCAGGTAAGTCCCAATGGGCCTACTTTAGATATTTTAACGAAAGGGAATTTCTGGATACCATTAAGGGCTTCAGAGTTTGATGACGGTACATGTTTATTACCTCTAATTTCAGTTAAACATTCACGACTTTAATTTTCATTAATTTTTTAAATATAGAGAAAACAGTAGAGAAAATAATAACGAATGTATTTGTATTCATTACTCAATTAATCAATGCTGTTTCATCATTTTTTTCTAAAAATTTTAATAAATAAATGGGATATTATAGATGTAGTTGTATTCTACTTTATTCCCCCCACATCTCCGCACTACAAATCTGACATGGAGTCAGTCCACTTTTTATATTTTCTGTAGAGAGAGATTATATTTCATGTGTTTGAAAAACTGTGTAATGGAATCATACAACACATATGATTCTGCAGCTTGGATCTATTGCCCGGCAATGTCTTTTGAGATCTATTGATCCACATAGATGGATTCTTTCATTCAAATAGTAATCCATACAGTATTGTACTCTGTAAACATGCCAACATTTGTTTATCCATCTCCCAGCTGATAGATGAGTTGTTTACAAATAAATTTTCTTGTTACAATGTAGCATATTTTTAAAAGTCTCCTTGTATACATGTGTCAGAGATACTGAAAAAGTGAAATTTCTAGGTTGTAAGGTATGGTCATTTCAACTTAATAGCTATTACTCCAGTAATTTTTCAAACAAGTTCTAGCAACTTATACATTCCAGTTTCTCACATCCTTGTAAACACTTGATATTATAAGACTTTTAAATTTTGCCAGTCTGATAGATATAAAATATCTCATACATTTTATTGTGTACTTCCCTGAATACTGACAAGACTGAAGACCTTTCTACATGTTCATCAGTTATTCTTCATTTGTGAACTCGCTGCTCAATTCTTTGTCTTAAAAAACCTATAATGTCGATGTTCTCTTTGCCTCTTTTCATTGATTTGTTCGTTTTATATTCTGGATACTAATTGTGAAAGAAAATTCATATATTATGGCAAGACAATAAAAATTTAAACATAAACAATCTTCTCTGTCCTTTGGCCCCTCTCTCCCCTCTACTGTGCATTGTGTACCTGCATTATGCATTGACCATACCTCCCCCGTCAGCAGAAACATCTGCTCAAACATAAAGAGCAATATTCTCCTAGCATCAACAAGACAGCTCCTTAGAAGATAACATTCCTTCCTCTTCTTGTAAGGGGCCAGATCTGGATTGTGTAAATTGTCAATAATACATCATTTAATGTATAGCCCCTATCCCAAAAACTTATATAACTGTGCCTTGACTTCTAATGGGCAGAACAGTTCTCAGAGATTTCTGAGATGCTGTTCCCAGGTTATAATTCTCAGTTTGGCTCGAATAAAATTTTCCATTTCTTTCTTAGATCAAGTGATTAATTTTTTGTCAACATAATCCTTTGTGGTTTGTCTCTGAACAAATGCTTACAACCATTTTGTTTAAAAGTTTTAATACTGATGTACCAAAATACATATATTTTTTATGATTTCTGTTTTTAAAATTTTTATTTTGTTAAGAAATCCATCATTACTCCAAAGCTGTAAAAATATTCTCCTACATTTTCTTCTGAAATTTTTATTTTTATTTTTTATTTAAGTATAGTTTATTTACAATGTTGTCTTAGTTTCAGGTGTACAGCAAGGTGACTCAGATATATAGATAGATAGATATCTATATATAGATATGCATTTTTTTCAGATTCTTTTCCCTTATAGGTTACTACAAAATATTGAGTCGAGTTCCCTGCGCTATACAGTAGGTCCTGTTGGTTATCTATTTTATATATAGTAGTGTATATATATTAATCCCAAACTCCTAAATTATCCCTCCCTGAAATTTTTAAATAATTATTTTTACAATTAAGTTTGATATACTTTTGGAGTTTTATCATGAAATGGAAATCTACTTTTACTTTTTCTCATATGGTAATCTAATTAACCCCAGGACTATTTATTGACTTGTCCATTATTTTTCTAGTAATTTGTGTGGACATCTCTCTAACACATTAAAGCCTCATATGTGATTGTTTGTGTTTCTGGGGTCTTTTATATATTTACTAGTCCCTATATCATACTGTCTTCATTTATATGGCTTTATAGTAAATTTAGGTATCCCTTTTTATTTTAGACTTTTATTCTTTCATATGAGTTTACCAAACTGTTGACCTGAAACAAATAGACAACCAGATATATCCCCAGCAAATATGGGTTTATTCTGGACAGCAGAGAATTGCAATTCAGGGCCTGTAATCATGGTGAGCCACATGCAAGTTCCTGCAGGACAAGGAAAAGAGAATGCTTTTTATAGGGAGGAAAAGGAAGATGCGAGGGCTAAGTAAACAAAGAAACCATGGTTTTTCATTGGCTGAGTCCCTGTCAGGAAAGGAGTATTTCTTTTTCCCATTGGGCTTTGTTATCATCGTAGGGCATGAGAGCGCCCCCTTCTGGTCTTCCAACTCTATTTAATTGAGGTTTCTGTTTATTAATTTTTTACAAAACCATTGATGAGTTTAAAGATGTTGCCTTCTATTCCTACTTTGCTAAGAGCCTTTATCATAAACGAATATTGAATTTTACTGAGTGTTTTCATCTCACTCTATTGGAAAGATTATGGTGACTTTCTCTTTGTTAAATCTAACGTGGTAAATTATATTGATAGTTTTGTGTTAACCATCCTTGTACTGATGAGAGAAACTTTACCTGATTATGATATACTGTTTTGTATACACACACACCACATTTATACTATACATACAGTCACTTCTCATTATTCACCATAGCTATGATCTATATAGTTGCTGCAAACACGGAATTAGTGAACACTGAATCATTGTTCCTAGAGGAAATACAAAGTTAGGTTCCTGTAAAACTCTAGATACATTTTAGTCAACTGGTCAACATATCTTGTTTTATGTGTGCTTTTGTTTAAAGACACTTTATTTAATATATATTGTTGATTCATTAGCATCGAACTCATGGCCAACAACACTGTAACTCATGCCTGAGTGACGCATATCTAACATGTATTTTCTCTGAAATGCACATCACAGCCTTTCGTGCTTAAAACACCAGACGGCATTTTAGCACATATTTGGTGCAAAATCACAAACAAAAAGCACAAAGATGTGAAAAATGTGGCACTAAACAGGCCGCAGAATAAACACTAGTTTACTGTAAATGAGTGAAAACAGGAAGGCAGAGTGTTGCCTTGTCTGACCGCAGCTGGGAACCAGCTCAGGCAACTCAAATTTTTTGCAACTCTGCACATATTTTCTAATAACAGTGCAAGCACTTTGAGTATTGATTTTGGGGTTACAAATACATTTTGACAAGTAGAGGAGTTCATAAATATGGAATCTACAAATAATGAGAACTGACTGTACTTCAGAATTTGATTTATTTTTAAAATTCAGGATTAATGCATCCGTGCTCATAGTAAAATTATACTGTCCTTGTTCTCTTTGATAGCAAGGTAATTTGGTGATTTTTCCTCTTTCTATTCTCTGAAACATTTTATATGAAATAGCAATTATGTATTTTTTAAAAGCCTGATAAAACATATATTTTTCATCCTGAAAAACTGTCCTTTGGTACAGGAAGGGGAAAATGTGACAACCTTTTCAACTTCTTTAATGTTTATTAGTTTACTCAACTTTTAATTTTTTCCAGTAAGATTTGGTAATTTGTATTTTTTCTGTTTTTTTAGAAAATTGTCCATTGCATCCAATGTTTAAAATTTACTGGTTAAATTTTTAAAAATTATTTTTGCATCTCTAAAATACTTGTAAAAATGTCATAATTTTTATTCATTGTTTATGGCTTCTTCCTTTTATTCTTGCTCAGGTTATCTCGTGTTATCTTTTATTTAAAAAAAATTTTTAAACATCTTTATTGGAGTATAATTTCTTTACAATAGTGTGTTAGTTTCTGCTTTATAACAAAGTGAATCAGCTATACATATACATACATCCCCATATCCCCTCCCTCTTGTGTCTCCCTCCCACCCTCCCTATCCCACCCCTCTAGGTGGACACAAAGCACCCAGCTGATCTCCCTGTGCTACGCAGCTGCTTCCCATTAGTTATCTATTTTACATTTGGTAGTGTATATATGTCCATGACACTCTCTCGCTTTGTCCCAACTTACCCTTCCCCCTTCCCGTGTCCTCAAGTCCATTCTCTAAGTCTGCATCTTTATTCCTGTCCTGCCCCTAGGTTCTTCAGAAAAAAATTTTTTTTTTATATTCCATATATATGTGTTAGCACACAGTATTTGTTTTTATCTGACTTATTTACAGAGTTTTATCTTTTATATTCATCTTTTTAATGACTACTTTGGGGATGTACTGACTAGCTCTCTTTGTTTTTATCTATTTCATTAGTTTGCTTGCTTAATGTTATTATTATCTTGAGTGGAAGTCTTTATTTTCACCTTTCATGTCTTCAGATTAGTGCATTCAAGGCTACAAATATTCCTCAGAGCGTTAACCTTGGTATATTCCACAAATTTGAAATGCAATTTTTTAGTTTGTTTTTTGGATCTCAATATAAAATACTGCTAATTTTCACTTTGATTTTCTTTTCAAATAATAATTTATGTTGTTTTTTTTCAAAATATGTATGCAATTATCTTTTTTTTGGTTGAAAACTACTACACTGTGGTCAAACCTGGTCAATTTTAAAAAGAATTTCACAATAGGCCAAAGATAATGACAAATAAATGCAATACCTAACCTTAACTAGATGCTGTGCGAGATGAAAAAAAAACATTATAAATGATATTATTAGGTCAGCTAACAAAATTGGAATATAAACAGTAGGTTAGATTAAAGTACCAATAAAAGATTTTAAGGGTGATAACTGTGTGGTGCTAATACAAGAGAATATCCCTATTTTTAGGAAATATATCTTGAAGTATTTAAGGGTGAATAACCACAATGTGTGCAACTTACACTAAAATGATTCAGGAAAAACACTGCATACATATACATAGAAAATGATAAAACAAATGGGAGAAAATATTAACAATAGGTTAGTCTGAGTAAATGCTATATAGGTGTTCTTTGTACTATTTCTAGCTTTCCCTATTTAATGTTCTGTATATTTAAAAATATTTCCAAATAAAAAGTTTTTCATGTTTCCTCAAAAAGAACGTGCATTTTCTACCTGTTGGGTACAATAGTCTATATGTATTAGGTGAATATTCTTAGGTACATTATTCACATCTGTATCCTTAGCAATGATCCACTTGGTCTGCTTCAACTATCAGATTCAGAGAGAGGTTTTTTAAAACTCCCAATAGCTTTGGATTATTTGTGTTTTCCTAGTTACTCCCTTAGGTTTTGCTTTATACATTTTGAAAATATAATGCTAGGAACATCATTTTTTCTTTCTCTTTATTTCACCTTCTATGCAATTTCACCTTAGGAGTACCTACTATAAAAAGACAAATAAAAAATAAAGGACACCCACTGGGCAAATCTAGGATAAGTTACACAGCAAAATAAACAATGATAACACTAGATCATAACTGAAGGAATAAAGTATGAATCTGAGTCCATGCTGATGTAAATAAAGATTGAACAAAGAAATGGGGCCTGGGCATATATCCAGAGAAAACCATAATCTGAAAAAATACATGCACCCCAATATTCACTGCAGCACTATTTATAATAGCCAGGACATGGATGCAACCTAAATGTCCACTGACAGAGGAATGGGTAAAGAAAATGTGGTACATATATACAATGGACTATTACTCAGCCATAAAAAGGGACAAAATAGTGCCATTTGCTGAGACATGGATAGACCTAGAGACTGTCATGCAGAGTGAAGTGAGTCAGAAAGAGGAAAACAAATATGGTATACTATCGTTTATATGTGGAATCTAGAAAAATGGTATAGATGAACTTATTTGCAAAGCAGAAATAGAGACACAGATGGAGAGAACAAACTTAACGGATACTGAGAGGGGAAGGGGTGGGTGGGATGATCTGGGAGATTGGGATTGACATACATACACTACTATGTATAAAATAGATAATTAATGAGAACCTACTGTATAGCACAGGGAACTCTACTGAATGCTGTGTGGTGACCTAAATGGGAAGGGAATCTAAAAAAGAGGGATATACTTATATGTATAACTGATTCACTTTGCTGTACAGCAGAAACTAACTCAATATTGTAAAGCAATTGTACTCCAACAAAAATTTAAAAAAACAAAAGAAGATGTGGTACATATATACAATGGAATATTACTCAGCCATAAAAAAGAATGAAATAATGCCATCTGCAGCAACATAGATGGACCCAGAGATTGTCATACTGAGTGAAGTAAGTCAGACAGAAAGACAAATATCATATGATATCGCTTATATGTGGAATCTAAAAAGATGGTACAAATGAACTTATTTACAAAACGGAAATAGAGGGACAGATGTAGAAAACAAACTTATAGTTACCAGGGGGGAAAGTGGAGGGTGGGGAGATAAGTCAGGAGATTGGGTTGACATATACACACTAGTATATATAAAATGGATAACTAATAAGGACCTACTGTATAGCACAGGAAATTCTTCTCAATACTCTGTAATGACCTATGTGGGAAAAGAATCTAAAAAAGATATATATATATATATATATATATATATATATATATGTATAACTGATTCACTTTCATGTACAGCAGAAACACAACATTGTAAATCAACTATACTCCAATAAAAATTTAAAAAGAAATGGGGGAGAAGTGAAATGTCTTCTTTTCATCAGAGTGACAGCTAATAAATGCAGAGCAAATGATTCAATTAGAAAATTGCCATTTGGCAACCAACACGGAATAATAATTTTAGGGGAGAGTCATCAAGGGAGGCTAAGATGAATGGGTGAAAATTTGATGACAAACAGGATACTTACATAGTCTTAAAGTATCTCTCTGTAAGATACTTACTATGTCAACTGAAAGAAAAAGACACAACATAAGAGCTGTGAGTTTGAGTTTTATTCAGGGTCTTCGAGGACTATAGCCCAGTGACAGCTGCTCAGTAGCTCTGGGAAAGCTGTTCCGAAGAGGTAGAGGGAGAAGACAATTTATCTGTGATTTTGGCTGGGTAATACATGCAGTCAAGTATACATTTTGGTAAAAGATTTCTACTAGTCGCAAAGAACAAGTATTTCAAGTTAATGGTTTTAGTGCTTTTCTATGAATGGAAAGATGCAGGAACCTGGGTTCAATAAAATTCTTCCCAAGATTATACAGCTAAATATCTAAGGGCCTTGCTTGTCCAAAGCACAGAGCATCCTGTTATCATCTTCATTTTCTCTATCTGGAACAAGAGTGCTTCATCCCATTATCACCTTAACTTTCTGTCTGAAGCAGAGTGCACTGTTGGTCAGAAACTGCAGTGGGTGAATGAATCTTTGTGGAACTGAGTGGTGAGCAAAAATGCTCTTTTGTTCTTGTTTACAATGAAAAAGGGAAAATAATAAGTGGAGAAATTTTGGCAGATACCATCTTAACCATGTGATCAAGTTAAGTTCACTAGAAATGGGATAAATGAATATTTTGTCATCTAGGTCATGAACATCTTCAATTTATACTTAGATGGTTTTATCCATTACATAATATTTTCCCTTGAGCCATGCCCATAAATCCATAGATTCCTGGCTTGTTTATCAGAAGCAATCTTAACCAACTATGTTCTTCCTGTTAAAAACATTCCATAGATAAGGACTCCTTTGCTAGGAAATCCCTTTAGTTCTTTTGCTAGGAGATATTCATTAGCATTTTTACAAGGAAATAAGGTCTGGTCACCTATCTTATTTCTGCCCCCACGCTCTTTTCCCCTAATCAAAGGAGAGAAGAGACTGCACACTTACAGCTTAATCCTTTTCTTCCCATAGACATCACAAATATATTCACATATTCTTCTCTATTAATTTTTCACCCTGGTGTGCTTCATTAAATAGAAATCCTTTATCTAGATATAACTGTGTTCATCGATAGTTTGCTTTATGGTTCCAATTTTTAAACTGTGTTTATAAAATTGTTTCCCACCTAAGGTCACAAAGATAGTCTCCTTTATATTCTTCTATGAACTTTATTTGGTTATGTTTTCTAAATCTGCATCTCAGAGCTGGAGCTGTCCTCCAAAACTCTTAGCTTTACACACACAGCCCTGGTCCAGCTCTTTGTGCACACAAGGCATGGGCTGAATGCTGATTCCTGAGAAGTTGTCCTCACTCTAGCCCACGGCATGTAAGGCTCCAACCAGCTCCAACAACTCTGTGAGCCATTTTGGCTTCAGCCTCCTCACACTGCTTAGACTTTCAGTTCACTCTCTTTTTGGCATCTTGGGTTTTTGTTTTTAGCTTGGCTATGTTTTCCCCTTTTCCCCCATTTTTTTCTTTTCTTTCTTTCTCTTTCTTTCTTTTTCTTTCTTTCTCTCTCTTCCTTCCTTCCTCTTTTTTTTTTTTTTTGGTTGTGCTGCACTGCTTGCAAAATCTTAGTTCCCTGACCAGGGATCAAACCCATCCCCTCTGCAGTGGAAGCACAGAGTCCTAACTACTGGACCGCCAAGGAATCCCGCACCCCATTTTTTTCTTTTTGAAGTAAAATGTTTGCAGCGTTTGTATGTATGCAGCCTTGGCGATAGGCCATCTTTTCACAAACCTTAGCTTTTATGTTAATTAAGCAATTATAATTCCTTTCCCTTGTGATGACATGTTTAAGATCATTTAATAATCAAAATGGAGGAACTATGGTTCAGGTATTCAAAATGGAGCTGGGTGTCCATCGTGGGTGTGGTTTCCAGCACATTCCTGCATCTATTCCTCACTTTTCTGAACTATTATCAAACTCAAGGACACCGCCAGCCATTTTCAAAACAGTATCTGCTAGCAGATGCCCGCTGCAGCCTTACGGTCTCAAGGTCTCCCCTTGTAACTATGCAACTGTTTCAGAACCAAAGGAATCCTTGCTAAAAAAGCACCCTTACTTCTTGACAGCTCCAATCCTATTTTTTTTTCCCCCGGCTGCACTGCACGGCATGCAGGATCTTACTTCCCCAACCAGGGATAGAACCAGCGCCCCTTGCAGCGGAAGCTCTGAGTCCTAAATACTGGACCGCCAGAGACGTCCCTCCAATCCTACTCCTCGAGAATTATGTAACTTTGCGGTTTTTGCCTATTAAGCCTCCCTCGTTTTGTAGACCAACAGAACACAATTCAAGTGCTTCTTAAATCTGTGTCTCCTAGGTTATAGTCGTCAGCTTGAATAAAATTCTCTTCTATCCCTTATTATAGAATGTTTATTAATTATTTGCACTGCCACTTGTAACATCATAGAAAACAGAAACCTCTGAGGATAGGAAACTTTT
This sequence comes from Leucopleurus acutus, assembly GCF_964270905.1. Taxonomy (NCBI): domain Eukaryota; kingdom Metazoa; phylum Chordata; class Mammalia; order Artiodactyla; family Delphinidae; genus Leucopleurus; species Leucopleurus acutus. Next base: position 93,738,925 of record NC_139144.1, on the reverse strand, counting down.
GGGGGGAGATAACAGAAATACCTAAAGAAGAATTTTACTTTTTGCCTAATGTGATATGAATTTTTCTCAGTGGATCCTCCCAATCTTCAGTAAAATATTGTTTTTTTGGTCACATGGCATGCGGGACCTTAGTTCCCCCGACCAGGGATTGAACCCGTGCCCCACACCCCCCTACAGTGGAAGTACGGAGTCTTAACCACTGCACTGCCAGGCGAGTTCCAAAATATTCTCTTTTTATCAATGCCTTTCATCAATAGTCTGAACTTGGATGTGACTAAGGATAGAGGCTGCTCATAGAATCCACTCAGGTTACAATTTGAGGTTCAAATTCCACTACTCTTAGTAGCTGTGTGACCTTGGACAACTGAGAAGTTATATCTCAGAGTCTCAGAAGAGTTTTCTTTATCTCTTCGATCAGGATCATATGTACCTCACAAGATTGTTGTGTTGAATGAGGAAGGTCATGTGCGTGCCTTTCTTTTCCGCTCCCCCAGTAGAAAAGCAGAATAGTAGTGAAACCATGCACCTCAGATTGAGACCTGAACCCACATGCCGGGACTTGAACCCGGCCAAAACCCTGATTGGGACTTGAACCCACGCGGCTGGGACTCGAACCCGGCCAAAACCCACAGTCTTCCAACTGAGATCACACACCTGATTTCAGGACTTACTGAAGCTCAGGTTCTTGATGTCTCATCATAGAAAGAATTTACTGAGAGACAAAGTGATAGGTAAGAAGTGGATTTATTTAGAGAGAAACACACTCCACAGAGTGTGGGCCATCTCAGAAGATGAGAAAGGCACCAGGGTATGGTTATAGGGGTGGGTAATTTCATAGGCTAATGAGTGAGAGGAGTATTCTAGCTATTTTGGGAAGGGGCAGGGATTTCCAGGGATTGGGCCACCGCCCACTTTTTGATCCTTATGGATCCTTGGAACTGTCATGGCGCCTGTGGGTGTGTCATTTAGCTTGCTGATGTGTTACAGTGGGCGTATACTGAGGCTCAAGATCTAGTGGAAGTTGACTTGTCCTCCAGCTTGGACCCATTTGGTTTTAATCAGTTTATGTCATGTCCTTCCGGCTATGTTATTCTTTCAAAGGTTGTGCCCTGCCCCCCTCCCTCATGTTTCAGTAAGGTGGAAAGATTTCAGGAACATTTGGATTCCTTATTCACTTGCACTGCAAAATTGGGTAAGTTACTCAAGCCTCAACTTACTTTAGTCTCACCATGTATGAAATAGTCTCTAGAATTTCTTCCAAATCAAAAAGTTTATGATTTAAGATTTTGCAATTGTATTTAGGATAAAACCCTGACAAGGCTCCTGGGCAGTTGTTTTTCTTTGCAAATATTTATTTATATTTATAAATTTACTAAATGAAAGAAGTGATTTATGAGTTAAATATTTCACAAGGTAGCAAAGGGTATTTCTTAGATTATCTGCTTTAACTCAATACACAGTTATATTGTAACCGATTGCAAGAGGTGTGTCAAAAAATTTTTCTGAAAATTGCTAATTCGAGTGATAAGTACAATGGAAGGAAGAAGGAAATCCAGCAGAGGGGGATCAGAATTGTTGAAGAGATGTTGGGGGTGGGGCATTGGCTACAGTCTGTTTTTACTTTGGTTGGAAGTTTATTTAAACATTTATTCCTTAAAGAGCAACAGTGAGACTAATTTAAGTCTTCTCATGTTAATTTGCCTAATTTGATGATCATGTGAAAGTTCTAGTTTCTAGTAGAAACGAGTTTTTTCTTCTAGCTCAAAATGACAAAGAACCAAGTAAGGTAGAACTGATAAAGGCTCTCTCTGTGTATGTTTTTACTTTTTTTTTACGAGTCATCAATCTTTAACGAGATTCTTTTTGCTATAGGCAATCTAAATTGATCCATGGTAAATGGAAAATAGCAGTCTATTCTTAAATAACTGTGAACAGGAGGCTGAAAACTAGCTCCTGTTGGAAACAGTTGCAGAATGTTGAAGAAATCTGCACAGGCACACACACAAAGAGACCTCTCTCAGCAATGGAGGAGCAGCTGAGCTGCATCGCTGCAGAAGGCCATCGATCACATTTATTATACTGCAGACAGCAGCAATTTTAAGTGAGGCTGGGCTTCCCAAATGAATTCCAATAATTCAAGTTATGATTCCTAAACTGTGTCAGACTAATTCAATATTACTTTTAGGCAGGAAAAAAAAAGGTTGAAATTATTAGTCCCATAATGTGGGTAAAAGAACATGATTTTATTACCTTAATCATTAATAAGGGCATTACAAACCATGTGATGATTTTTAAAAAAATAAAATGAGAGAAATTGTGCAACTCCTACTTACTGCATTACAATTGCATAAATGGTCGTTTTTGTTTGTTTTTACATTAGAAATAAATTTACTTTAGAGTATAATTTGAGCTTTGAAGCACAATTATTATTTTGTTTTTTCAAAATGAAAGTGCTTTTTTTGTTTTTGTTGATTATAAAAATCATTTATGGTCATGAAAAAGAAAGGAATGCAAGATACTTGAAGTGAATTTCCCCCATATAACACCTTTTGGAGATATGGGTAAGAAAAAAGTTATATATTTTCCAGACTTTTAATATAGAGCTTTTCTTCCATCCCTCCATCCATGCCATCTTTCCATATTGAGAGTAAAGAGTTGGAGAGGGGGCAGGACAGAGGAGTATCCTGTTCCCACAAAGTGGAAGACTCAGCACATAATCAGGGCACTGCTCAGATTCCTCTATGGGCAAAAGAAGGCAGCCCTGCTGCAGGGTAGGCAGAGCTGAGTGCTGGGAGTTTGGGTCTCCATGTCCTTATTTAAGGTCAGTTTCTAACTAATGTGAGACTTTGGGCAAATCACCCCAACCTCATTTATAAAATATATGTTCTTTGCATGTTACTATACCTTGAATTAGATTCTGCTTTATAACTGTTTTGGCAAAGGAACCATTAGTTTTTGATGAAAGCTAATTTTTTAATTCATAGGAGCATTTAATTGGTGGATGCTCTGAAATACTCTAACCAATGTGACATTGTATATATTTTTTAAAGCCCCATAATGACTGTTCAGCTAGCTTCCTTTAGGCTGAGCTTAAAACACTTGATATTTTTGAGGAATAGAGGCGAAACATGTTTCTGTTGGCTGAGAAAATGCTTCAAACAATTGATCATGTCTTGCCATTGATAAAATGATACTAGCACTGGGATCAGTAACACAGATAAGGGTTTGGGAGTGGTTGTCTATGCATGTGGAATTTCAAAGATGTGGGCCACAGGAATACAGGGGGGTTTGTATGGAGCTGAATGAACCTTCCAGTCTGAAAGCCCATCTTTGGGAAACAAATATCTGGTTGCCATGGAGACACTCAAGGTGGATGAAGGATGGATTAATCAAAATACAGTAAATCCTTTTTACAAGCTTCCTAAGAAATCTAGTGTGACATGAACCCTCTGGTCTGTCTCCTCTTATTCTTCCCTCCATCACACAGGAAATCCACCATGGACGTACAATGACACACACTGATTGTTCTGAGTTCTATGTACATACTAACGATACCCTCTCTTGCCTGAAAGTCATGATCAAACAAGCATGAGGGCTCCTCAAACATTTTTTAAAATAGTTTTTGAAATTTAAGGAAAAAATTCTCCTACTCTCTCTGCTATAAAAAGAAAAGAGAGTGGTTAGAAACAGCCTCTGAAAATTGATTATTAACTGAGCTACATTCTCTGGGGAATAAAGGATATGAAATAATTTGTGCTGAGATAGAAGCTGCATTCAGATTGAGTCTAAATGTACAACTGATCTGATAATTTTAGCTGTTCAATTTAGTGGAAAAAAAAAGTCATCTCAGTCCCAGTATCAGTTAAATAAAGGAATGAATCTAAATAAATTATTAAGTTGAATAAATTAAGTGAATAAATAAATTAAATGGCTATTCCCTTCCTTCCCAACAAACTGACAGGCCAAATTAATCAAAATAGTTAATCTAGCTGTGGGGGACACTTCCAGAAGTCTCCAGTAAATCATTTCGGGGCAGCCAATTCAATTCAGGACCCCTGATCTTGAACAGTCACTGCATCAAGTAGACTGGATGAACTTGCACAGAATCAAGCCAATGTAAGTAGGTTTTGGATACCTTCCAAGAACTGATAGACGTTTACAGTGAGGATGTCAGTTACTGCAGGAGAGGGACCGAGTACAGGGTACAGGGAGGGAGGTTTTCCACATTGACACACCAGGTCTGAGACTCCATGTGTTCTCACATACTGAAGGGAACAGAGGATGCAAATTCTAAAGGAATTCAGCACAGAGTAAAACAGTGATTCTCAACCCGGGTTGATTTTGTCATGACTGCGGGTAGGGAAGGTTGGGAGTAGGTGCTATTGACATCTGGTGAGTAGAAGCCAGGGATGATGCTAAACATCCTACAGTGCACAGGACAGCCTCTTGAGAAAAAGAAAAAGAAAAAGAAAAAGAAAAATGTTGATAATGCTGAGGTTGAGAAATCCTGGAGAAGAAATAAATAGTTAATAGATTCTGAGCAGCACCTTAGATTGAGCACAAAATCATGGATTTACCTGAGCAGAACGGAAGGGCTATAACTTCTGAGCTGAGCAATAAGGAATCAACTCTGAACCTGGAATGTGAAGACCTGAATCTCAATTGGAACCTTGCTATTTATTATTATCTATAACATGTCAGCCTCTTTGAACTCAGTTGTTTAATTTGTTAAATGGTGATAGTAATATCAGCCTACCTTATACTACGGATTGTGATAACAGATGTGAAAACATGGAACACAGGGTTAGTGTTGAGGAAATAAAGACTGGAAACAGACAAGCCAGCTTATCTTTTGTTTGTTTGTTTTTAGATTATTTTCCCATATTGGCCATTACAGAATTGTGTGGGGTTTTTGTTGTTGTTGTCGTCGTCCTTTTTTTTGGTTTTTTTGGCCCTGCCACATGGCATGCAGGATATTAGTTCCCCGACCAGAAATCGAACCCGTGCCCCTATAGTGGAAGCGCAGAATATTAACCACGGGACTGCCAGGGAAGTCCCTATTACAGAGTATTGAGTAGAGTTCCCTGTGCTATATAGCAGATTCTTATTAGTTAATCTATTTTATATATAGTAGTGTCTTTTATGTTTTTTGAGGCAAGGCTGGTCAGTTTTGGCCAACAGTGACAATAAAAAGAAAAAAAATTGATTTGAAATTTATTATTCATTTTGGATCTTAATGTACTGTAGGGGAGGAAAGTTTTCATCAACCTCTTAGGGTCACTGGCTGGGTCTGAAAATTAAACTGATGTGAGACAGATTAACAGGCGAAGCACATACACGTTTTACTGAATTGTTACAAGCACATGGGAGCCTTCCCAAGAGAATGAAGACTCAAAGAAGTGACCAGAGTAGGAGCTTTTATACCTTGTAGACAAAGAAACATTAAATTTGTGATGAATTGAGAAGACAGACACATTTTGGTTAGGAGTAGTCAGTGATAAAGGAGTAACTAGGAAGATAAGAGTTAGTTTAACAAAGTTTATTTATACAGATTTCTCAGCCCCCAGTTCCCTGTCTCTGGTGATAAGGATGCCTTTCTTCCTCCTGGGACAGGGAGGGTACATTCACGTGGGAGATTGTTGACCTTGAAACAGGAGAAGGGTGAGGCAGCGGAGGTCAGCATGACCTTCCTCCTGCTGTTTTCCCATACTCCTTCTGTGTAAGATAGTCAATATACCAAGGTGCCATATTTTGGGGTCACATGTCTTGAATCCCATTAGTATGAAATGTTTGAAATGTTTTTTGCTTAGAGGCTACTGGATGTGAGGCTGCAACACTGCAGAAGGCTATATTTCCTGTGTGGCTGAACCACCCTGACTCCATTTTGTCAGCTCCATCTCAGGCCCACAGTACGACCCCCTCCCCTTTCTGCATGACTGAGCTCTAGCCTACTCACCAGGAATGTGCCACAGCCAGATAAGTTCCCTATCAACATTTACCCTTGCCTTCATCTAATATGAAAACTGCAAGAATGCCTTTTGCTGATGCAGACAGTTAATGGCCTGCAAGGCCTGATGGTCATGAGACCCCGCCCCCCCCCCCCCCCCCCCGGCGGGGAGGGAAGAAAAAACCCCCAGTTTCCATGGGTGTGGACGTGCTCCTCCCTTAGTAGTCAGATTATGTTTTTAGTTTAGGCCCCTTAAATCCCCCTGTACCCCTTTCGGCAGCACAGAGTGCAGCCGCGAATGCCTCTGGACCTTCATCGACCTGATCCTGCCTGTATGTAAGTTACCCACAATAAACTTCATAATTGCACTTCACACAGTTGCCTGCTTGGTTTTTCAGTCTCAAAGTTCCTTCTCAGTTTGGAGGATATTATTCACTATCCCCACCATGCAGCACTTTGCACTAGGAAAAAGAAGTGCTAGGGAAGGTGTTGGGGAGGAGTGTAGGTAGGAAAACTGGAAAGGAAGCACAGGGTGCAGGTATCTAATGGGATTTCAAAAATGAAGTTTTACTGTGAGATAGGCAGTGTAATGTACTATCTATTTGTTTAAGAGTTATGTTTTTAACATTTTGAGACTATGCTTTGCCACCCATATACTGCCTTTGTGTGAAATAGGAAATTTGTCCCTTCCTTAAAGACGATTAATTTTATTTTCCTCAAGTACAAATTTTAGAAGGTAGTATATTATTTATTTTTTAATAATAAAAATTACAGTAAGCTTGAGGTCATTCTATATAAATTCTACAAATTAACACCCTTATATTCATCACAGCATCACTTACAGTAGCCAAGGTATGGAAACATCCAAGTGTCCATTGATGAATGAACAGATAAAGAAGATGTGATATATATATTAGATTAGTGGTCACCAGAGGGGAAGGGCATTTGAGGGTGGGTGAAATGGGTGAAGTGGCTCAACTGTTTGGTGATGGACTTGTGGTGATTACTCTGTAGTGTATACAGTTGTTGAATTATAACACGGTACACCTGAAACTTGGATAATAATTTTTAAAATCTACAAATTAAAGTACTGAACACACAATAAAGGAAATAAAACTTGTAATCATAATAACTCACTAGAGTACTCAAGAAATTAGGATTTAATAATTTGTTATAAAGTAATTATACATCTTGCTTTCACAGAGACAAAATTTTTTTACGAGTTTTAATGCCTACTTGCTTCTGTCTTATTTTCTATAGAAATGCAGTTTTTCTTGTGACATTTATACCTTTAATAAATTTTATTTTCATGAAGCTATAAAACTCTTCATTGGCAAATGCAACTGCAAGGTTAAATGTATCCCAAGAGCCACAAAGAGTTATTGGAAATGTGTCCTGTAAATTATTACTGCAAATATACTGCAATTCTTTTTTTTTTTTTTTTGTGGTACGTGGGGCTCTCACTGTTGTGGCCTCTCCCGCCGCGGAGCACAGGCTCCAGACATGCAGGCCCAGCGGCCATGGCTCACGGGCCCAGCCGCTCTGCGGCAGGTGGGACCCTCCCGGACTGGGGCACGAACCCGCGTCCCCTGCATCGGCAGGTGGACTCTCAACCACTGCACCACAAGGGAAGCCCCCTGCAATTCTTAAACTAGAGTATTGTAAGTGTGGATTTTAGAAATCAACTTAGGATTTTAGTCCTTATACATAGAATTCCCCTTAGTATCATTTTCCTTACTTTGTTCACCAGGCAACTTCAACTATTAGTGTTTACACAGCTGCAATTGTTTATTCTTTAAATTACATTTGCCATCTATGACACTGAAAGGCCATTATATTCTTTCAGTATTGTAAAACTCTCCTTTAAAAATGATGTTGTTGTATCTAATAAAGAAAAAAGAAAATTGAATTTAAATTTAGTTTTGGATCATAAATGGGATTCTCAGTTGAATTAAAACTTCTTACTCCTTTCTTGGTATTGCCTATATTGGGAGAGATATCAATGTCAAGAGACTCTGCAATCTGTTTAGTATCAATATATTTTTCATAAACATTATTGCTTTGTCTTCAAAAAATGTAATTAATTCCTTTGATGCTTTTAAGTGCATTGTGTACACTGAATTTTTGTTCCTGCATCATTTTTCACTTAACATCAATTTTACTGAAGCTATTACTACAAATTGGTACCTACCGAATAAATGTAAAAATGATTATTTTCAAAATCAAACCTTTGACTTGTGTTGCAGAAAATACAACAGCACAATGGTTTTTAACAGAGCATTGCATTTTCCTTTAAGTAAGTTTCTAGTGTCATGATAGCTTCAGCTTCACTTGCTCATATTTTATTTTCAAAAATGGCTTCAAATTTCTTTCCTAAAATTGTTTTCAATAAACTCCAACACTGATACCAAAAAAGTTGTTGTATGTTTTCTATCAAGTTTAAACGAAACAGGGAATATGGAATATTTTATAATTCTTTTCAGGAATTTTCTGCCATGATCCCTTATGTTTTCCATGCATATTTGTGGCCTTGTCATATGCCTGGTCATTCAAATTATTTTGTCTAGATTATTTTATTATTTGTAGATTTGTCTAGATTTTGTCTAGATTATTTTTGTAGGCATTCTACTGAGAAGTGATATTATCTGTGTCAATATAGCTTAACTGCTTTTCCCCAGGAAATTCTAGCCCAAGGAGATAAGATTGTTAACCAGTAAATAACTAACTTCACCATTTGCTTCAGGAAATTTCTGCAAACCAATTTATCAAGGCAAAGAGTTACCTCACTGTGGAAACCAGCTAGTCATATCAAGAAAACTGTGTGCTCAACTGGACAAACAGCTTGCTTATCAGGAAAAGAGTTTGTGTATCCAGACTTGTTTCAAGACTTGCTGTGCCCACTAATCCTAAACTATTATGTTACAAACTTTGCCTAATCCTCACCAGTTCCCTATCTTGAAGAACTTGCCTTAAATTACCTGAGCATAGAGCCAAAAACTTTTCCCTGCTGAGACACTAAGACTGTTGAGATGGTGCTCTCCCCTGCTGCTGTAAGTCTAATATGCTTAACTTTGCCTGACCAACAGGTTATTCTGGTAGTTTTTGTGGAGGGAGACAATAGTTAACATTATGAAAAATATATAGTCTTTTTCTAGTCATATCATTTACTGAACAAACTCCCAAAAAATGTTACAGACATGTTTGCCTTTTTGAAATCCAAAAAAGTGGTAATAATTATAATCTGTTCTACATAGTGTGTATCAGGCGTTGTAACTAAAATAGGTGATATTTAGCACTTCTTACCTTATTCAAATAATGTATGATTTGCTGTTGATGTTTGTATTCTAAGAAAATATTCTACATTTAATGTTATCATTTGTTGTAGTTACGACAGATAAAGAAAATGTCATAAAGTTCTCGGATGATCTGAATGTTAGCACTGTTGCACCAAAACTGCATCATCTATATTGTGTTAACAATTGCATGAGATATTTTATCTTATTTTCACATAGTTTCTGTTTTGTAGCATTAATAATTATAGCTATATTTTAAAATCACAGTTCAATTTCAAATGCCTAACACTATTGTTGACATGCATTTAATTTTCTTCATGTTTACTAAGAGCATGTGATAAATGTTTCCAAACTTTGTACTATTATCAATCTTAAGTCAATTTTTTTCATTCACAATGACTTTGATATAGAGACAAAATACAGACACCTTTGAAGCTGAATGTTCTAGTAATCTTTTTCTGTCATCTGGAAGAATTTGTGTGTAATGGTCCCTAAAATTTATTATTTGTAACTTGAGGTGGATAAGTATCAACTAGAATTTCCTTTGAACATTCAAGTTATATGGATCTGTACCTGCATTCATGAAAAGTACATTGGGTTTAATGGAATCTTTGGGTTTTTATCTTCTAATTTAAATGAAAATTCATCAGTTATGACTGACATGGAGATAGAAGGTAAATTCATACCCTGTCCAATCAGTGACATCTCAGTGCCACATTCTGTTGAAACTGGTAACTTTAAGGTCTTCTCCTTTTCCCTCCTGCATTTCATCTACTTTCTCCAAAAATTTGTTCAATGATACAAATATATTTCTTTCATTTTCTCTAATGGAGTTCTCTTTTCTTATACTGATAATTTTTTAAAAAATTCTTTTTGACATCTAGGAAGAAGTTATGAATAACATAATATCTTATAATTTGAAACATTTAAAAATAATAGGTTTGGGGGAAATATAACTATACAGTGTAGAAACCTGGCAGTCAACACCTTAACCAAGTGATCAAAGTTAACATTCTGGCAGAGTGTAAAATAACACAATTTACCCCAAAACGTGTCTTTGGCATTTGGATTATTTAGAGCTATAAACAATCAAGGACCAAAAGACTCAGGAAGAAACTTTGACCTTCCCCCTAACTGCCTAAAAGAATGTAAATAGAGAACTTATTCCAGGAAAGAAACTGTCACCATAGATAACTACAGTACAGAGTAGGTATGGTAGACAGGGAGGAGCCTAGCAAAGTCTGTCTGTTAAAATTCCTCTCCATGTTCCATTGTCTCTGTTTACCAAACATTTGCTTTTCCATCTCCCTGTGAACTGCCTTCCTCCCTTTTGAAGTCCCAAACCACTACCCACAACATCCTCTTTTGTCTTTAGCTGAAGGTGGCATTTGGGCTTCTGCCATTTTGGTGAGTTACTCACTTCTCCTGGGTCTCTCCCATGTATACATGTTGTTAAACTTTTGTTTGATTTCTACTGTTAATCTGCCTCATGTCAATTTAATTCTTAGATCAGACAGAAGAACATAGAAGTGTAGAGGAAAATTTCTTCCTCGCTGATATGAGACATGACATCATCACGTGCCTGCTGACATCATGAACTGAGAAGGACTCAATATCACTTTGAGACAGGAGATATCTGGGCCTCAGGCTGAGCAGCTGGAAATTGTCTCCTGTTGACTCTTCCGAGATAAAGATAATGGCAGAGCTCTGCTTCAGTAACAGATAAGGAGGCCACATTTTTCTTGGGATCAAGGAGACCTCTCAGACCACACATGCGCAGAAAAATGCTCAGGGGTCAGGGAAGGGAGGGAGCACCAGCCCATAATATGTCCTGCCAATCTCCCAGAAACCCTCGCACTGGAATCTATCTTGGGTAAAAGATGTTTACGCACATGAGTCAGACCAAATATGGGCAACGAGCAAGAAGATTGGCCAGAGGGAACCCAGAAAACTGCCCCCATATAAGCAATTTAAGCCACCCCAAAAGCATGGGGCTCACTCCACATGCTGCCTGTGTGTTCTTTCACATGTACTTTGCTTCTAATAAATGCATTACCCACTTCACTACCTCTGTCTCTTTGCTGAATTATTTCTTGAAAGAAGACAAGGACTGAGGTTCTGTTTCAAGCCTGCTGGCCCTCGTGTTCTAGTGGTTAGGATTCGGTGCTCTTCTCACCACAGCCTGGGTTCAATTCCTGGTCAGGTAACTAAGATCCTGCTTCAAGCTGCCACACCCTGTGACCCCCCAAGATCAACTTCTGTGGTTTACTTACCAAAAATATTAACGTGAATTTATCATGAGCAGACATCAGATAACCCTGTGTGTCATTTTCCAAGATCAGTTTTGTAACACCAGCTGCGTGTCCTTCCATTCACTTCAATCCTGACACTAACTACCCGGAATTAGCACAGACCGTGTAGGTTAAGGGGCACAGTCCCACAATACTGCCCCTACTTCAGACACCAGCTGAAATTCTTGAGTGTCCTCAAAGCACCACATTTCTGCCCACCCAATCACAAATTTGGGGGTTCCCACAACCACACCCCTCTGCTCAGTTTTGATGATTCTCTAGAATAGCCCACAGACCTCAGGAATGTACTATACTTACAACTACAGTTTTAGTATAAAGGATACAACTCAGGAACAGCCAAATGGAAGACAAGTGTTGAGGAGGGATTAGGGAGTGCAGAGCTTCCGCACTTTTTCCAGGGGGCTATCCTCCCAGCACACTAATGTGTTCACCAACCGAGAAGCTCCCAGATCCTTGTTGTTCAAGAGCTTCTGTCAAGGCTTCATTACCTAGACAAGGTTAATTATGCCAACTAAAAATTGTCACTAACCATCTGGTTCTACAAGAATGAAGTTACTAGCCACTGCAGCCACTGACCTCCAACACACCCTGAAAGGAGTTCAGGGTGAAGATCAGGAATGAGGCACTCTGTGCTCTTGAAAAAACTGGTGGAACAGGCCTTCAGATAGTTGAATACTTTTAGGAGATTTTATGAGCGCATTTTCTTGCATCTTTTCACAGCATTAACAGAGACATCTTCTCCCCATGGCTAGCAGCAACATTCTGCCAAGACGTGTGCTTGAATGCCTGTATCCCCCTTCACTAAAATCATGTATATACTGAACTCCCCCTACTTTTTCTTTCTCCCTCCCTCCCTTCCTCCCTTTCTTTCTCACTGGGTCTTGGTTGAGGCATGCGCGATCTTCGTTGTGGCATGTGGGATCTTCAGTTGCAGCATGCAGGCACACAGTTGCAGCATGTAGACTTCTTAGTTGCAGCATGCAGACTCTTAGCTATGGCATGCATGTGGGATATAGTTCCCTGATCAGGGATCAAACCCAGGCCCCCTGCATTGGGAATGCGGAGTCTTATCCACTGGACCACCAGGGACATCCCCCCTACCTTTTCAGAGCAGTTCCTCAGAGCTATCTGAGAAGCTATTCCCCCAGGCTATAGTCCTCATTAGGCCGCAAACAGAACTTAACTCACAACTCTCACATTGTGCATTTTTCTCAGTTGACAAAACATTTGTTATTGGTGATTGAACTCAATCTCTAGTCTCTCTTCTCTCCACAAAGGCTGAAATTTCTATTCTTTTAATCACATGGTTGGGTTTTTTTTGGTAACCAGCCCCCCATCCAGAAGCTATCTAGGGTCAGGAGTAACCTTACTAGTGTAACAAAGGTACTTCTATCACTCAGGAAATCTCAAGTGTTTTAGGAGCTCAATGGCAGGAAAAGGGGACAAAGACCAAATTTTTAAATTTTTTTATTGCAATATAGTTGATATACCATGTGTTAGTTTTAGGTATACAACAAAATGATTCATATATATGCATGAAATTAATCCCTGTTGGTCACATAATTAGCAAATATTTTCTCCCATTCTGTAAGTTGCCTTTTCATTTTGTTTCTGGTTTTCTTTGCTGTGCAAAAGCTTTTAAGTTTAATTAGGTCCCATTTGTTTATTTTTGCTTTTATTTCCATTACTCTAGGAGACAGAGCCAAAAAATATTGCCGAGATTTATGTCAAGAAGTGTTCTGCTTATGTTTTCCTTACGAGTTTTATAGTATGAAGTCTTACATTTAGGTCTTTAATCCAGTTTGAATTTATTTTTGTATATGGTGTTAGAGAATGTTTTAATTTCATTTTTTTTTAACATGGCCTTTATTACGTTGAGGTAGGTTCCCTCTCTGCCCACTTTCTGGAGAGTTTTTATCATAAATGGGTGTTGAATTTTCTCAAAAGCTTTTTCTGCATCTATTGAGATGATCATATGGTTTTTATTCTTCAATTTTTTAATATGGTGTATCACACTGATTGATTTGTGTATATTGAAGAATCCTTGCATTCCTGGGATAAACCCCACTTGATCATGGTGTATGATCCTTTTAATGTGTTGTTGGATTCTGTTTGCTGGTATTTTGTTGAGGATCTTTGCATCTATATTCATCAGTGATATTCATCTGTAATTTTCTTTTTTTGTAGTATCTTTGTCTGGTTTTGGTATCAGGGTGATGGTGGCCTCATAGAATGAATTTGGGAGTGTTCCTTGCTCTGCAATTTTTGGAAGAGTTTGAGAAGGATGGGTGTTAGCTCTTCTCTAAATGTTTGATAGAATTCACCAGCGAAGCCATATGGTCCCGGACTTTTGTTTGTTGGAAGATTTTTAATCACAGTTTCAATTTCATTACTTTTGATTGGTCTGTTTATATTTTCTATTTCTTCCTGGTTCAGTCTTGGAAGGTTATACCTTTCTAAGAATTTGTCCATTTCTTCCAGGTTGTCCATTTTATTGGCATAGGGTTGCCTGTAGTAGTCTCTTAGGATGCTTTGTATTTCTGCAGTGTCTGTTGTTACTTCTCCTTTTTCATTTCTAATTTTATTGATTTGAGTCCTCTCCCTCTTTTTCTTGATGAGTCTGGCTAATGGTTTATCAATTTTGTTTATCTTCTCAAAGAACCAGCTTTTAGTTTTATTGATCTTTGCTATTTTCTTTGTTTCTATTTCATTTATTTCTGCTCTGATCTTTATAATTTCTTTCCTTCTACTAGCTTTGGGTTTTGTTTGTTCTCCTTTCTCTAGTTCCGTTGGATGTAAGGTTAGATGGTTTATTTGAGATTTTTCTTATTTCTTGAGGTAGGCTTGGATTGCTATAAACTTCCCTCTTAGAACTGCTTTTGCTGCATCCCACCGGTTTTGGATCGTGGTGTTTTGGTTGTCATTTGTCTCTAGGTATTTTTTGATTTCCTCTTTGATTTCTTCAGTGTTCTCTTCATTATTTAGTAACATATTGTTTAGCTTCCATGTATTTGTGTTTTTTACATTTTTTTCCCCTGTAATTGATTTCTAATCTCATAGCGTTGTGGTCAGAAAAGATGCTTGATATGATTTCAACTTTCTTAAATTTACTGAGGTTTGATTTATGACCCAAGATGTGATCTATCCTGGAGAATGTTCCATGTGCACTTGAGAAGAAAGTGTAATCTGCTTTTTTTGGATGGAATATCCTGTAAATATCAATTAAATCTACTGGTCTATTGTGTCATTTAAAGCTTGTGTTTCCTTATTAATTTTGTTTGGATGATCTGTCCATTGGTGTAAGTGAGGTGTTAAAGTCCCCCACTATTATGGTGTTACTGTTGATTTCCTCTTTTATAGCTGTTAGCAGTTGCCTTATGTATTGAGGTGCTCCTATGTTGGGTGCATATATATTTAAAATTGCTATATCTTCTTCTTGGATTGATCCCTTGATCATTATGTAGTGTCCTTCCTTGTCTCTTGTAACATTCTTTATTTTAAAGTCTATTTTATCTGATATGAGTATTGCTACTCCAGTTTTCTTTTGATTTCCATTTTCATGGAATATCTTTTTCCATTTCCTCACTTTCAGTCTGTATGTGTCCCTAGGTCTGAAATGGGTTTCTTGTAGACAGCATATATATGGGTCTTGTTTTTGTATCCATTCAGTGAGCCTGTGTCTTTTGGTTGGAGCATTTAATCCATTCACGTTTAAGGTAATTATTGATATGTATGTTCCTATTACCACTTTCTTAATTGTTATGGGTTTGTTTTTGTAGGTCCTTTCCTTCTCTTGTGTTTCCCACTTAGAGAAGTTCCTTTAGCATTTGTTGTAGAGCTGGTTTGGTGGTGCTGAGTTCTCTTAGCTTTTGCTTGTCTGTAAAGCTTTTGATTTCTCCACCAAATCTGAATGAGATCTTTGCCGGGTAGAGTAATCTTGGTTGTAGGTTCTTCCCCTTCATCACTTTAAATATATCATGCCACTCCCTTCCGGCTTGTAGAGTTTCTGCTGAGAAATCAGCTGTTAACCTTATGGGAGTTCCCTTGTATGTTACTTGTCATTTTTCTCTTGTTGCTTTCAGTAATTTTCCTTTGTCTTTAATTTTTGTCAATTTGATTACTATGTGTCTTAGCATGTTTCTCCTTGGGTTTATCCTGCTTGGGACTCTCTGTGCTTCCTGAACTTGGGTGGCTGTTTCCTTTCCCATGTTAGGGAAGTTTTTGAGTATAACCTCTTCAAATTTTTTCTCGGGTCCTTTCTCTCTCTCTTCTCCTTCTGGGACCCCTATAACGCGAATGTTGTTGTGTTTAATGTTGTCCCAGAGGTCTCTTAAGCTGTCTTCATTTCTTTTCATTCTTTTTTCTTTATTCTGTTCCATGGCAGTGAATTGCACCATTCTGTCTTCCAGACCACTTATCCGTTCCTCTGCCTCAGTTATTCTGCTATTGATTCCTTCTAGTGTATTTTTCATTTCAGTTATTGTATTGTTCATCTCTGTTTGTTTGTTCTTTAATTCTTCTAGGTGTTTGTTCTTTAATTTGTCTAGGTCTTTGTTAAATATTTCTTGCATCTTCTCGATCTTTGCCTCCATGCTTTTTCCAAGATCCTGGATCATCTTCACTATCATTATTCTGAATTCTTTTTCTGGAAGGTTTCCTATCTCCACTTCATTTAGTTGTTTTTCTGGGGTTTTATCTTTTCCTTCATCTGGTACATAGCCCTCTGCCTTTTCATCTTGTCTATATTTCTGTGAATGTGGTTTTTGTTCCACAGGCTGCAGGATTGTAGTTCTTCTTCCTTCTGCTGTCTGCCCTCTCTAATTTCATTTTTTTTACATGTAGTTGTCCAGTTTTCCCAGCACCACTTATTGAAGAGACTTTCTTTTCTCCATTGTATATTCTTGCCTCCTTTTTCATAGATTAATTCACCATAAGCACATGGGTTTATTTCTAAGACCAAACATATTTTTTATCATACCACAACCCCAAATTTTGGGACATTTCACGAAATAACTTGTCAGTGCTCTTCAAAATTGTCAAAGCCATGAAAACAACAACAACAAAACAAAAAAAAGCAAAACAGACAGAACAAAACTGTTCCAGATTGGATGAGACTGAGGAGGCATGTTAACTAAATGCAATGTGGGGCCTTGGATTGGATTCTGAACCAGAAAAAGACATTAATGGGACAATTGGTAATATGTGAATAAGGTCTTTACATTAGTTAATAGTACTGTATCAATATTAGTTTCCTGGTTTTGATCATTGTATGATGGTTATACTACATGTTTACATTAGGGAAAGGTGGGCGAAGTGTATACAGAGAATGTTTTATACCATTTTTGCAACTTTTTGTAAGTCTGATATTACTTAAAAATAAATGTAAAATAATATACATGTTACACACTCTAAATGTTAATAGCAGTTACTTTTACACTGATGAAATTTCCATAATATTAAATAAATTCTTTCTATAAAATATACAGTGGGTAATCATTTAGTAATGTCTAATTTATGTCTATGAGATACTGCTTTGTGAATTTTTAGTGGTAAATGAATATTAGTTATCACATAGCGATTCATATCATAATGAAAGAACTTACAGATTTAAATTAGAAACTCAATAATACCTTTCTAGTACAAGAAATACATAGCTGATGATATGAACTACAATATGAAACCAGAGCCAGTGCTCTAGTAACAATAGTGAATTTTGTTTTAAATTTTATTGTACTCCCCAATCAATAGAGTATATTAAAAATGTACTCTGGAAAAAATCAATTTAAACAATTTTAGCCTTACATTTTTCTTTAGGCTTGCATTATGAATAGCAATCACTCAAAGATCAAAGAAATGTTCTTTTATAATCAATTATACTCATTATTCCTAAATGTTATATTTCTACCATGGCAAACTTAAATCATCACTTCCAAGCTATTTGCTTTACAATGATTAGTTCTAATGCCATTTTCCAATCATCAGGTGTATGTAGTTTTCTCTAAGGGTAAGCTGGTCTTTTAAATGAGTTTTCCAGTGATCCTGGGACACTTGATTTTCCAGAGGAATGCATTTTTGTGTGAGGCAGATTGGGTTAGGTGACAAACAAGGCTGGGAAATTGAGGATGTTGTGGTCTCTGAGGATGCAGGGTGTGATAGAAAGACTACTGGAAAGTGCTCAAGACTGAAGTTAAGGGTTAATGTAACTGGGAAGTCTGGAGTTTGTCTTCAGAGCAGCTAGGAGAAATTTATGGCAGGGATTTCCCTGACAACTGCCAGAAGTCTTCTATCTCCTTGTGCAAAAACAGCTCAGATGGGTTTGCTCTTCTTCACACTCACAAGCCATGCTCTGGATTCGGAGTCCCTTATGGTTACTGTCTTTCATGGGTGACATACTTCCTTCCAATGTGGCCAGTGTCCTTGGGCAGCCAGGTAGATGGCAGAGCCTGGGCTGGACAGTCAGACCATTCAAGGGGCTCTGTTTCTATGGGGCCTACATTATTACTGGCAAAAAGAATATGAAATACCTACATTCAGACATTTAATAATGGCCATGAGGGAGCCATGAGGAGAGAATACCCTAACATCACTGCTACAGCAGAAGGGGAAGGGCTGGATTATAGCCTAACAGCGCCAAACTGAAATAGCTCAAATATCCCCCCCAAATAGAATATAGAAATTGAGGTATATTTACATACAATGGAACACCATAATAATGAAAATGAATAAACTTCAGATAGACACAAATTTAAGATTAAGGCAGCATCATAAGACTATTCATTGAAAAATAGCATCAAGAAAACTTTTTTAAAAATTATAATCCATATGTCCAATAAAATTCCACGTTACACACTCTAAAAGTTCAAGAGACTGCTAATAATTTTTGTAGACACATAAAGTCCCTGAGTAGATTGTAAACTTCTTGAGTACAGGCAGAGAATATTATACTTATTTAATTTCCTCCTTCACTGAAAAGCATTTGGATAAAGGAATAGGAATGAACTAATGGATGAACAAATAAATAAATGTAAAAAGGGGGGAGAAATGCTCCATTTTCTCCTGGTCACTGTCATTTGTAATTGTCCTGGTCTAGTGGGGTCTTTTTAGTTTGTCTAGACAATGTCTGGTATGTATACCAAGAGCCAGAGTGAGATGAAACTACTGTCTTGAGCTGAGCTGTTGGCTGAAGTCCAGAAAGGGGTTAGGGCTCCTGGGAAGTTCTGTTACATTGAAAGCCCTATTTAGTGTTAAAATATAATGGTATCAAAACAAGTGTCAAATGGAAGGAGAAAGCAAAGACACTGAGGACCAGAAGTCAAAGACATTGGTTCTCTTTCTGGTATCCCACTTAGGGGACGAGTGGCAAGTGGCATCACTCAATCTCCCTGAGGCTTTGTTTCCTCATCTCTCAAATGGGGTCAATAATAGAATAATTCTCATGAGGATCACTGAGACCGTGAATGTGGAATGAATGGTTAGACAAATAACTGTGCTGGGGAGGAAGAAGTTTCCCTCTAACCTTCTAGGTTCTATTGGCTGGTGTAAGAATTAAATCGACATGAGACAGATTAATGGGAGAAAATGAAACAAAAGTTTAAGAACATGTATACATGGGAAAGATCCAGGGAAACTGAGTAACTCACCAAGATGGGCAAAGCCCTCTCTTAAATACCACCTTCAGCTAAAGACAAAAGAGGATTTTGAGGGAGGGGAGAGTCAGTTATGGGAGGTGACTAGGAAAAGCGCAGTAAACAAGGGTAAGGTTGTTATACAGATTTAAGTCAGTGCCTTCTCTATTGATAAAAGTTTCCAGAGATTTGGTCATCCTCCTTTTCCAGGTACAGTGAAGGAGGCATCTGTACAAAAGGAGATTTCACTCACAAATATAAATGTTTCTTACAAAAGGGTAACTCCTTCTTTGTTTTCAGAGTTTTCCCCATGTCTGCTGTTTCTTAGAAAATAACTAGCTTAAAATAATTAATATGCCGAAGAGATACATTTTGGGATGGCAAATTCTGTTCCCCTATACCTGCAAAAAATTTCACCCGTATTGGTATTTTTTGCCTCAGGGCAGCTTTAAAGATTGGAAAACAAAAGACCTCTTCTCAAGAAGTTAATACAAAGAAACCATTTATGATTGCTGGGTAGTAGAGCATGATTTACCACATTTTCAAAATTCTGAACTGAGAGGTCAGAAATGTTTTCTAGACATTTCAGCAACACTACCAGCCCCCGCAGATATGCTACCAGATTATGTCTCTCTCTCTGACTCTTATTACTATACAGATTGCCATGATTATTTTAAACATTAAAACAAAAACAGCAACAAAACTGATGAATGGAATACATATATAGAGAACTAAAAAGAACATAATTATGTTAGCTTGGGGTCCCTCAAGAAGCTGTTGCTCAAAGGCAGAGTACCTGGTTGTTGTTGGAATTTCCTGGTTCATACCTAACAGGTCATCCAATAACAGTAGCAGGCTCTTTCTGGAATAGGCTCCAGTCGAACTGGGTGGGTGGTGCTGAAACCAAGCAGAATTCTGCAGGGCCTTCCTGGATACAAAAGTCCCCTGTTTCTTGTTTTTAGAAAAAGGCTTTATTCTCCTAGGCCTTCCCTAAGTTCCAAAGAGCAGACTCAAGCTATTACTAATGAGGGAAATGACGGAATGCAGAAACAAAGAAAAAGCAAGAAAAGTAATGATAGTTTAAACACTAGTTCAGGGACTATCCTGGTGGCACAGTAGTTGAGAATCTGCCTTCCAATGCAGGGGACACAGGTTTAATCCCCAGTCTGGGAAAATCCCACATGTCGCGGAGCAACTAAGCCTGTGAGCCACAACTACTGAGCCCGCGTGCCACAACTACTGAAGCCTGTGCTCCTAGAGCCTGCGATCCACAACAAGAGAAGCCACCGCAATGAGAAGCCTGTGCACCTCAATGAAGAGTAGCCCCTGCTCGCCGCAACTAGAGAAAGCCTGTGCACAATGAAGACCCAATGTAGTCAAAAATAAATAAATAAAATAAATTTATAAAAAAAAATAAAAATAAACACTAGTTCAGAGTCCTAGTTCCTCCTGAAGGGATGTACATAACAATCTGATGCATATCTTTGAGTTCTGCAGAAAATAAGACCCCGGCCCAGGTGGAAAAGGTGATTACATGCTGACCATAATAACCATGCAGACCCCAGACCGGTTAGAACCAGAAGGTTGATTGTTAAGATTCCCAAAACATCACCCTGTTACCTCACCACCAACCAATCAGAAGACAGTCCACGAGCTGCAACCCTCAACCTTAATGTTGCCTTTAAAAATCCTTCCCTGAAAGTCATCAGGGAGTTTGGGTCTTTTGAGCATGAGCTGCCCATTCTCCTTCCTTGCAATCCTGCAATAAACACTGTAATTTCCTTCACCACAACCCACTGTCAGTAGATTGGCTTTGCTGCACAACAGGCGAATGGACCCAAGTTCAGTTCAGTAACATTGCTGAGACCTACAGTTCAGAAGAACTGAAGGGCCATGGAGCCCCTGAGCAGGGCTGGATGTACTGCACATTGTATTTCCTCCAGTGTGCCTCTGTTCCAATTCTAAGGTGGGGTTTTGTGACCTGCACCAGTGGGACAAGCAGAATGTGGAGGTGTGGAATGTATTGTCTCCAGTGCCTAAAAAGCCCCAGCAGGTGTTGTGCTTTTTGTTAAAGTTGGGAGTACCAGGGGTGAAATAAAATTCATATTTTATGGCAAGACAAGAAACATTTAAACATAAAAAATTTTCTCTGCCCTTTGACTTCCACTCTCCCCTCTACTGTGCATTGTGTATCTGCATTATGCATCAACCAAACCTCCCCCATTGGCAGAAATACCAGTTCAACCGTAAGACAACTCCTTAAAAGATAACATTCCTTCTTGATCTTGTAAGGGGTCACATGACCCACCACCCTGTACTTGCAGATCTGGATTGTGTAAATTGTCAATAATATGTCATTTAACATACAGCCCTCTGTTTCAAAAAACTTATATAACTGCTTTGACTTCTAATGGGTGGAACAGTTCTCAGAGCTTTCTGAGATGCTATTCCTGGGTTAAAATCCTCAATTTGGCTGAAATAAAATTTTCCATTTCTTTCTCAGATCAACTGATTAATTTTTAATTGACATAAGTATAGTCAGAAACTTCTCCTTAAAGTTAGCTAGAATGTCCCATTGGGCTCCATCCCAAATTGTACCTAAAAAGATGACATGTTGAGCTGATCCTACAAATCTTTAGAGGTTAATGACCCAACCATCTGAGGTCACTGCCTGGACCACATTGTCCCAGACTGATATAGATGAGTGACAGCTCCTGGACTATTACTACGTGCTAGTAGAAACAACACCTGACTCGTGAGTCTATGGTGTTACCAAGGTCTGACCAGCCCATCCTAAACTGGGTCGACATTAACCCAACCAAAAAAGTGGGGCAGGCACAACGAAGTTCCATCATCAAATGGAAAAATACATACAAGACCAAAGTTACGTGAGGTCCTCAGGGGTCACACGCTTGCATAAACATGTGGCCCACACCCTAAAAGACCACTTCTGGGTGCAATGAAGCCTCTGGTTACCCCAGTAGCCTGTTGGGACCACGTTTAGAAGAGGTTCCCACAGAAGGTATGGCCTGGTTCATAGGTGGAAGACGAAAGCCTGAGGGGGTTCATTAGCAGCTGTCAAGATGGACACATCATTAGCAATCAAGGATCAGACAGACAGACCCAATGAGCAGAGAAGGTGGCTGTGTGGTTAGCCATGCAGGCTATTTTCAAATCCCCTCCATACTACACCTTCATGGACTCCTGGGCCTGGCCTGTGACCTGGTCATATGGTAAAGGAAATAACAAAAAGTGAACTGAGCTATCAAAGGCACGCCAGTATGACAAGATCTATGGCAAAAACTGGCTGAGTGGGAAGGCAAAATATTTGTCACCTAGATAGATAAATGTAAAAAGGACCCCTACCAAGCTGAGAACAACTGGAATGAGCAGGCCGATGTCCCCGGCACCAAGTTGGTAGCCACCACAGGCCACTGGTTCCACCAGTGGATCAGATACGGGACGGCAGTCCATATTCGGGACTGTCTCCCTCTCAGTGAAGCAGAGGCCAAGGATGCAGTGGGCAAAATACATGAAGTTTCTTGTTAAATATTCTGGTGCAGATGGGCACAATTTTCTCAGGGAATATATGTCCAGACATGGACTTGGATCACTGCATGGGTCTCCACTATTTTTTTTGCTCTAATATTTAAATGTGAAGAGCTGGGCATGATTTTGGTGGGCTTTTAACAGTAAATTAAATAGAAGAAGGTTTCAATTTTCTTCCTTTAAAACTATGAGGAGACAAGGATTAAGACTCAGGACGGTTGATGGGAGAGAGGAAGGAGTGATGGAGAGTAGTGGACAAGTAGGTCAAGCACCTGGGTGCTCATGCTGATGCCACAGTTCACTCAGTGTGAACCTCAGACCCGCTGCTTCACTTCTCTGAACCTCAGTTTCCTCATCTCCAAGGTCTCTTCCAGCATAAACATCATATGATTAAGAGTAAGGTAACTGATAGCAATAGTTATCTTCTAAAACCTTATTCTAAACATATTTTGTTTTTCATGCACAGGTGCAGCTTGTGTGTTCCTTGGGTGTAGCCCTGGTTCCTTCGTTGTGAAGCGGCAGCCCAGTGGAGGAGACTGGTCACTGCTGCCTAGGAAGAGCCTGAGGGAGGAGGATAGCAGTGATCGTATTAATTTGAAGGTGGTGGGATATTAGAGGTCATGGAGAAGATGTGACCACCGACTGTCCCCTGAGCTGGACCAGGGCAATGGGAGGCTCCTCACCCTATCCCCTGTCCTTGAAATGTATGCTCTGTCCACCATTCCCACAGCTGGAACCATTTTCAAGGACGCATCTTGGACAGAGCAATGTGGTGTTGAGAACGACAGGACTGAATATGCGACTGAAACCGTTAAGGCCTCAATACAAACTTTTGAGATTCTGGCAGCAGGTGCAAAGATGTACTGTCTCTCGGTGCTCAAGACAAGCCTCACAAGTAAGTTTCCTTCTTATTCAACCCACTGCCTACCAATCTGGAGTGCTCTGCCTCTTTCTTCAGTCTCTCCTTGCCCTCCATGTACAAGGGTCAGTTTGAGAACCAACATGGGACAAGGCAGTTCTGTGGAACCACTGAAGATTAAGGAATATATACCATGAACTAGTAAGATGTGATTTATAGTAAGAAATATATATTTTGTTTTTGTCCCTGTTTCTGCCACAAAGGGCCTAAAACTCTTGCACTTCCTAGGTGATGAACTCCATAACTTCTTTTATGTTACTGAAGTGACTTTTTGAAAGCCCTAGGTCACCTAAGGATGGGATTTGGTGGCCAGAAGAATCAACCAAGTGATTAGAGGTTTGGGACCTAACCTCTAGGGAGTGGAGAGGAGCTGGAGACTGAGTTCAGGCACCAGTGGCTAACGATCTAATCAATCATGCCTATGTAGTGAAGCCTCCATGAAACCTCAAAAGGACAGGGTTTGGAGAGCTTCCAGTTGGTGAATACATGGAGGTCCTGGGAGAGTGGAGCGTTCAGAGAGAGTATGGAAGATTTGCACTCCTTCCCACATAACTTCCCTTATGCACCTCTTCCATCTGGCTGTTCACGAGTTATGTCCTTCTATAATAAACTGATAATCTAGTAAGTAAACTGTTTTACTGAGTTCTGTGAGCCTTTGTTGCAAATTAGTTGAATACAAGGAAGTGGGGCTTGGAACCTCCAATCTGTAGCCAGTTAGTCAGAAGCACATCTGACAACCTGGACTTGCAACTGGCAATGAAGGGGGTTAAGGGCTGAGTCCTTAACCTATGGGATCTGATGCTGACTCCAGGTAGATAGTGTCAGAACTGTGTTGAGTTGCAGGACACCCAGCTGGTGTTAGACTTGCTTGGTGGTCTGGGAACCTGCTTCCCTCGTGTACACACACACACACACACACACAGGAAATGAGTGCAGAATCATTAACTAGGTAATAGGTACAAGGAGTAACACAGGTTGTCAATGAGGAGGGTTGATGGGAGCAATCAATTTAAGGGACACACTTGCCTTGGGAATGTGTGGATGGGAGAAGCTGTGTCCCAGCAGCAGGAGGTGTCTACTACACAGGGAGCCTCACTCTACTCCAGAACTGTGCTCCCTCAGGTGGCACATGCTCAGGTAACAAGTCTGTTCCCCTCCCGCCCACACCCCACTTTCCTATTACTACATCCTAACTACTCCAGTCTAACTTTAAGTCTTTCATTGTCCCATTCTCCATTCCTTAATGTATATAGAGAAACTGGTGTATGTAAACAGACATATTGCCTCTTCTCCCATTCCCCTTTTCTTTTTAACTAAATGTCCAATGTTGAGATGTTTGGGGGAAAAAACCTGACACTGAAAAAAATACCCCCAATGCCTTGCTTTTTCCATTAGTGGTCTGTCTCAGTTAACTTCTTACTTTACATTCCAATGAGTTATTATGTAATTACTGTAATAAAAACAATTCCAGCAACAATCCTTGGGAATCTTGTTTGATTGGAGAATTTAAATATTTTTTATTGATTGTTATAAAACCAAAAACAAAGTTATTACTTCTTTTGGTTTATAACTGCTATCTGTAGAGTAATCTGCCTTTAGAGGAGGAAGAGATTACTTTAAAAGAAAGGAACCCTACAAAGATTTCTTTTTAGGTCAATTGTCTTATTTAATTGCATTTAATTGTATTTCTTGTCTTAAAAAAACCTCACAATTATAAAGAAACAATTGATGGTGTTAAACTTTTCCTTAAGGTTAAGTATTGTTAGCTGTTTCAAGAAAGATCTCTATTTTTGTAATTTGATATTTGGTTTTTTAAAATTAATTTTTATTGGAGTATAGTTGATATACAATGTTGCTATTGTATATGCTATGCTATTGTATATGCTATGCTATTGTATATGCTATGTAGTTTGCTATTTCAACGGGAAGAATGCCCAGTTAACCTTATTCAGTTAAAAATCTCTAAGAGATACCTGACTGCTTCTCTGTCACATCCAAAGTCTTTCACCTGATGTCCCTTCAGAGCAACAAATCTAAGGAGAAGTAATCAACTTTTTGTATTAGTTACAAATCTAAACTGACTGCACGGGCACTGGGTCAAGTTCAGTACATCCAATTTGCTGATCTGATGATTTTGGCCTGGATTTGCTGATTTTCAGAAGCCAAATCCTTGAAAGTTTTGGCATCAAAGATTTTTTGTTTGTTTTTTGTCTGTTTTGGGTATTTGGGGGGCATCAAAGATTTTGGGTATCACCACTTAGAGTGGTTCTGTCCATAAGTACAATCTATTTGCATGGATAATCTTAGATGTAATTTTTTAAGTTAAAATTTATGTGCTTATGGAGTAATTATGATAGGTTGAGGAAAAAATGGCATTTTATTACTAGTATTAAGATTAAATTCTAGTCTAAAATTTTTGCTCAAAGCACATGTGAAGCACAACTAAATTATTCTGAAGAAAGATTTTTTAAAAAGCAGAATTTTCTTTTGCTATGATTAGGCTCTATTTAATTACTCTCTTATTCTATGTTTAGAATGGAAAGGTAGGTATTATTACCCAAGTGCAGATGGAGGAACCTACAAAGGAGGGGGAGGATTTGTCTTAGCCCTTTTAGGATCACAGGGCTTTGTTAAGTATGCTGATCAGACCTTCTCGAACCTTGATGATGTCACTGAGAAATAAATATTCTGTCACTCTGAAAACATTCCGGAGGTGGGTTAAGCATTATCTAATCATAACACAATGGATTCTTTTTATGAACATCAGGAGAAAATACTCCACGTTAAAATGAATGTCTTGCACTATCTACTCTCATTTAAAATTGAAAGCCTGGGAAATTCATTACCAGCATGTATGATTCACCCACTAACTGAAATAGCACGAAGCACATGCTGGTAAGAGCCAAGGTCTTCTTTCCATTCATCTTTAGGGAAGCTCTAAGAGAGAGTTTGCCTTTGGAATTTTTCTCTGTGTATTTGTTTAACAATCATTAAAAGAGATTTTGTGGACACTATATTTGCTATTTCCTCCTCTTTCTTCTGTTCCTCTTCCTTCCCTTCCTTCTCTTCCTTCTCCTGAGGAGTTTCCATTCAAATGTTGGTAATACATTCAGTGCCATCTATGGTTGCCCTTGGTGTGGGAATTAATATGGATCACAGGTGGAGCTTTCTAGCCATGCAATGGTGGAAATAACATTATACTAGAATTTAGACCTGGGTTGGTCCTGGTTTTCTAAGTGTTTGTATCAAAATCATAACACAGGTTTTCTGATTTCACACCCTGTACTCTTTCAATCACATCATTATTTCTTCTATTTTTATGCTGAGATCTTTGTATCATTTGCATATCAACTCCAACTGGGAACTACTAAGTATTGTGGGGTTCCCCATCCCGAGGAACTAGGTTAGCCCAATGGAGTGTACAATTTTCCTGGGACTGGTAGGTTTGGGTTGGAGCACATTCAGAAGAGGTGTTTTCCTTAAACAGTTACATTACTGAGAGAAGCCTAGTTTGGCTTTACAGAAGCAGGGCTAAGGTGAAGTCTGGAGGCAAAGGGAAGGAAAGCAATGCTAGAATAAATAACACAATTAGCTGGGAAGGTGTTGTGGACTGAATTTCACCCTCCCAAAAGATATGTTCAGGTCCTAACCCCAGTACCTGTGAATGCGATTTTATTTGGAAATAAGGTCTTTGCAGATGTAATCAAGATAAAATGATGTTGTGCTAGATTAGGGTGGGCCCCAATACAATGACTGGTATCCTTATAAAAAGAGAGAAATTTGGACACAGAGACACACACAGAGAAAACACCATGTGATGATGAAGGCAGAGACCGGACTGATAAGAAAAGGAGCGCCAAGGATTGCCAGCACCTGCCAGGAACCAGGAAGACGTGTGGAAAATCCTCCCCTGGAGCTTTGCTGACACCTTGAATTAGGCCTTCTAGCTTCCTTGTTTTCTGTGAGACAATACATTTCTATGGTTTTAAGCTACCCGCTTTGTAGTTGTTAGTTACAGCAGCTCTAGGAAACTAATACAGAGGGTTAGAAGGAGGATGAAAAGAAAAAAAAAAAATCCATGGAAAGCATTGAATGAAGTGTTCAGAACTATGGAAGAATGGAGCTTCATGCTATGTTTATATTTGGATCTGTCAGATACATTTCTTTCTTTTCCTAGTTTTACTGAGATATAATTGGCATATGACATTGTGTAAGTTTAAAGTGTATAATGTGATAATTTGATATATGTATATGTTGCAAAATGATTACCACAATAAGATTAGTTAGCACATCTATAACCTCACACACTTACCATTTATTTATTTATCTATTTTTTGTGATGAGAATTTGTAAGATTTACTCTCTTAGCAAACTTCCAGGTATACAATATAGTATAGTTAACTATAGTCACCATGTACATTAGATCCCTAGAACTTATTCATCTTATAACTGGAAGTTTTTACCCTTTGATCACCTTCACCCATTTGCCCCACTCCCACTGTATCCTCCAATACATTTCTTTATTCACTTGCATTTTGCAACACTTGGGAAGAAAACGCTTATATCAGGGATCTGAGATTGTCTGATACCAAGAAAATCTTTCACAATAACTATCAGTAAACATAAGAAGAGGATTTTGTATCTAAAGAAATAGAATATGCAAACATTAATCTTTCAAAAATATAATTTTATCAAATAATTTTTAAATCTTTTAATGAAAAATGATCATCCTCTGTCTGATTTCTGCTCTATCTTTAATTTCCACTCTTCAGAGGAAGCCATTTTAATTCATTCAATTGTTGTTTAATGTTTTTTCCACATTTAAAAATCACTATTAAAGTATTAAAATGCTATTTCTTGACTTAGGAGTTTTAGGTTTTATTTATTAACCTCCTAGTGTGGGAAAGGAGGCATTAGACCTTGGAAGCCTTCCACCTTTGTACCCCAATGTCCGCTTTCTCCATCCCCAGTAATATTTAGTTTCCACTCATATAATCCAGGTGTATTAGCAACCCTGATTTCCCTTTACCATGTAACATACCATATTCACAGGTTCCATGGATTAGGATGTGGACATCGTTGGGGGACCATTGTTCTGCTTCCCACAGGGACATATTCCTGGTTACTATTATTCTGTAAGACAGGTAGGAGAAAGGGGCTGGGAAACAGAGTGGATACATGGTGTGTAGATTATTACTTAGTTCTTCTTATTCAGATAGCATCCTCAGCTATGCCTATTGTCCTGAGTCCAGAGTTCAAAGCAGGATCTCCAGAGAGTAAATTTCTAGTCTTCTGCCAGGGTGGGGGAAAGGCAGAGTCCTAGCTCTGTGGGGGTAAGGAGTACATCTAGAGATCTAAACACTTTTTTCGTTTTCATTTAGTTCAAAGTACTTTTAATTTCTCTAAAGACTTCTTTGATCCATTTGTTATTTAGAAGTGTGTCGTTTAATATCTAAATATTTTGGATTTTCCAGCTACTTTTCTGTTATTAATTTCTAGTTTAATTTCATTGTGGTCTGAGAGCACACATCATATGATTTCTATTCTTTTAAATTGGTTGAGGTGTGTTTGGTGGCCTAGAGAATAGTAATTATTGGTGAATGTTCCATGTGAGCTTAAGAAGAATGTGTATTCTGTTGCTGTGGATGAAGAAGTCTATAAATGTCAATTAGAACCAATTGATTGATGATGCTGTTCACTTCAACTAGGTGCTTGCTGATTTTCTGTCAATTACTGATAAAGGTGAGTTGCAGTCTCCAACCATAATAGTGGATTTGTCTATTTCTCCTTACAGCTCTAGCAGGCTCTGTCTCACATATTTTAATGCTCTGCTGTTAGATGCATACACAAAAAGAACTGTTATGCCTTCTTAGAGAATTGACCCCTTTATCATTAGGTAATGCCCCTCTTTGTCCCTGATAATTTTTGTTATCCTGGAATCTGCTTTGTCTGAAATTAAGATAGCTACTCAGCTTTATTTTGATTAGTATTAGCATAGTGTATCTTTTCCCTTTACTTTTAATCTATTTGTGTCTCTATATTTAAAGTGGGTTTCTTGTACACAACATGGTTGGGTCTTATTTTTTGATCTAGTCTGTCAGTCTCTGTGTTTTAATCGGTGTATTTAGACCATTCATATTTAAACTGATTATTGATATAGTCAGATTAATATCTGCCATATTTAGAACTGTTTTCTACTTATTGAACTTTCTGTTTCTTTTTTTTTTCTTTCCCTCTTTTCCGTTTCCTCTGGGTTTTTTTTTTTTGCGGTACCCGGGCCTCTCACTGTTGTGGCCTCTCCCGTTGCAGAGCACAGGCACCGGACGCGCAGGCTCAGCGGCCATGGCTCAAGGGCCTAGCCGCTCTGCGGCATGTGGGATCTTCCCGGACCGGGGCACGAACCCGTGTCCCCTGCATCGGCAGGCGGACTCTCAAACACTGTGCCACCAGGGAAGCCCTGCTTCTTCTGGTTTTAACTGAACATCTTATATAATTCCATTTTCCCTCCTCTCAGCATATCAATTATACTTTAAATTTTTTTTCAGTGTTTGCCCTAGAGTTTACACTATGCATTTATAACTAATCTAAGTCCACTTTCAAATAATACTATACTGCTAGTGCAGATACATTATAACAGAGTATTCAATTTCTTCCTCCCATCCCTTATAACATTGCTATCGTTACACTTATCCATACACTATAATCACCTAATACATTGTTGCTATTATTATTATTATTTTTAGACAATCATGTTTAATTACCTCACAACTGAAGCTGCCTTTGGGGCCAAGGGACAGGAAGGAGGCAGCGAACCCAACACTTGAGCTGCACTCTAATCCTAGGTTTATTCAACACAATTCTTTTCTCTATACAACAAAGTACAAACACAGTATTATCTAAAATGCTACAAAGTTACAAAACTCAAAACAGAAAATGTATAGTACTGACTGTACAATAAAAGCCAAAAAAGCAACGTACACGTTGCCAAGGTAACCTGCACGACCACCATGAATACCAACACAACGAGGGGGCTCTGTGATGACCCAACAGAGCTGGCTCTCAACTCACCAGTTTCAGAGAGAAAGGAAGACGTAGGTTTGTGTGTGTGTGTGTGTGTGCACGCACATGAGTACACGTGAAAAGAACCATTTTGGGTATTTGGCCCTAGAGGTCAGACGAGGACTCGAGCGGGGGAGCAGGGCCAGGCTAACAGGAATGGCAGCTGCATAAAAGCACACCTTTCCTGTGGGACCCTGCAGGCTAACAGGTTAGGGCACAACCAGCCCACCAGATGGGCCCCACATCATCTGTGGAATGGGAAAACATGCTCCCAGGCTGGGGCTGTACCACTTCCTGGAGCCCCCTGCTCATCCCTGCTGGGTCTGCCACTAAACTGACTCTCAGGAACTAGAAATGCGGAAGCTTTCTAGCCAGAAAACTGGAGGGCATCTTCATAAGCACGACCCCAAACCAACAACACTCCTGTAAACTCTGCCGCCAGGGGAAACAGCAATTACTGCCTTCACCTTCGAAGCCTGCCCCTGAGTGAGGGATTTCTCTCCTACCGATCCTCCTGCTAGAAAAGTGACAAAAGTGACAAAAGTGAGTTGGATGGGATACAAGTCACAGGGCAGAGCTTCGGTGGCCCTGCTTATTGGGAGAAGGTGGAGCTGGGGCGGCTCCTGTGGCGGCGGCGTCCCGGGGAGCGGGATCGCCGGCGCACGGGGGACCTGCGCGGAGGGGAACGCGACCTGCTCCTCCTCCGTGGGGGTGACCTGCGCCACATGGGACGCGGTGGCAGCATTCTCCTGGGAGGGCTAAATCGCCTGGGGGGTGGCCGAGGCCAGGGGGCCAGCACAGCAGTAGCAGTGATCTCCTGGCCATCCATTTGTCCTCCGTCCATATGCTTCAGCTCCTTCTCGGCCTCATCTGGATTTTCAAACTCCACATATGCGTAGCCTTTAGACAGACGGGGGTGCACCCTGTCTACAGGTATGTCAATCATTTTAATTTTCCCGTAGGTGGAGAATATCTCCAGGATATGATCCTTGGTCACATTCCTGGTGAGCCTTCCAATGTGCACTTTGGTGGGTTTAGGGGAAGGGCTCCGCCTTCTCCCTTCCCTTCCATCTCTTTTGGGTGGTTTGGATTTGGAGTGGGAACGCTGCCTGTTGTCAGGCCTGCGCCGAGAAGGACTCGGAGAGCCAGGGGAGCTGCCGGAGCTGGAGCTGGGGGATGTGCTGGAACTTCCTGAGTGGCTCGATGCAGAAGATGAGCTGGAGCCGCTGCTGGAGCCCAAGCTGGAGGTCGAGCTGGACCGAGACCTGGTGCTGCTGCTACCACTGGAAGCGCTGCGCCTCTTTCCAGTTTTATCCCTGCCACGATCCTTCTCGCTCGACTCCTTGGTGGCCCCCTTATCTTTGAAGCGATCCTTGGACTTCTCATCAAAGCGGTCTTTGCGTTTGGTAGGAGAAGGAGCCCTAGTGCTGGACTTTTTATTATTTTCTTTGACTCCTAGCAAGCTCTTCTTTTTCACTCCTGATAAATCTATTCTCCCCTTCTGAGGTGTTCAAAGCAGCAATGGCGGCCTCACTTATCTGAACTCTCACTCTAACTTGAGTCTGACAAACAATCCCTAATTGATTTTATGCCAAAGTGCAGCAACTCCCCAGTCCAGGCGCCGGGCCGCGAGCACTTCCAGGGTAAGTAGGGCCCGGGTCTCCAGCCCGGCGAGAGGGCCCCGAGGGCGGAGGCCGGGTTCCCGGCTGCTCCGAATTCCGGGGTCCTCACTGGGCCCGCCACAGAGCCAGCGAAGCGAGGGCGCCCTTCCCGCCCGCCGCGGCCCCGACCACTTCCGCTATTATTATTTTGAATGAACATTGATCTATTAGATCAATAGGAATAAGAAAAATTAAATATTTTATTTTCCTTTGATTTTTTTACTCTTTTTTACTGCTCTTCCTTTCTTTATGTAAATCTGAGTTTCTGACCTAAATAATCCTTTTCTCTACAGAACTTCTTTTAACATATCTTAAAAGACAGGTCTATAGGCAAGAAATTCCCTGTTTTTGTTTGTCTGAGAAAGTCTTTATTTCTCCTTCACTTTTGAAGGAAATTTTTGCTGGATAGAGACTTGTAGGCTCTTGGTTTTGTTCTTTCAACACTTTAAATATTTCACTGACCCTCTTTTTCCTTGCCTGGTTTCTGGAAAGAAGTTGGTATAATTCTTATCCTCATTCTTCTATAGGCAAGGGTTCTTTCCTCTTCTGGTTTCTTTCAAGAATTTTTTGTTTGTTTTTGTTTTCTGCAGTTTGAATGATGTGCCTCAGTGTAGATGTTTGGTATTTATCATATTTGGTGTTCTCTGAGCTTTCTGGAATTGTGATTTGGTATCAGTCATTAACTTTGGAAAATTCTCAGCCGTTGTTAGTTCGAATATTTCTTCTTACCCTTTTTCTCCTTCTTCTGGTATTTCCATTTTATGTATGCTGCACCTTTGCAATTGTTCCATGTTTCGTGAATGTTGTTTTTTGTTTTTTTTTTTTTGCATTTCAGTTTTGGAAATTTCTATTAATATCTTCAAGCTCACTAATTCTTTCCTTGGCTGTGTCCAACAGACCAAGAAGGCCATCAAAGACAATCTTCATTACTGTTACAGTATTTTATTTTTTAATTTTAAACATGATTCTTCCTTAGAGTTTCCATTTTTTCTGCTGACATTATCCATCTGTATTTGCATGTTATCCACCTTTTCCATTAGAGCCCTTAGCATACTAATCATAATTATTTTAAATTTCTGCCTTGTAATTCCAAAATTTCTGCCATATGAGACTGGTTTTGATACTCACTTTGTCTCTTCAGACTGCATATTTTCTTGCCTTATAGCATGCCTTTGAATTTTTTGTTGAATGCTGAACATAATGTATTGGGTAATAGGAACTGAGATAAACATAAAACTGAGGTTTTATGTTTACCTGGGTAGGTGTTAGGTTGTGTTTACTGTCTGCTGTAGCTGTAGGTGTCAGAGAGTTCAACTTCCTCTAGTGTTTTTGTTTTTGCCTTCCCTGTTCCCTTTGGGCTTCTCTAGCAACTCTTTCTTAGTTAGACTGTTTCTTACAGCTCTGTCAGTTGTGACTCACTATTGTTATACCAGAATCCTGTTTATATGGTGACAAGGTATTACAGAAAGGAAGAAGTCTGTAATTTTATGATTGAATCGTGGTTTTTTTTTTTAGTGGGCCTGTGTCTATGGGTTGCAACCTTCAGAAGAATTTTTTTTTTTTTTTCTTTTTGTGGTATGTGGGCTGCTCACTGTTGTGGCCTTTCCCGTTGCGGAGCACAGGCTCCGGACGCGCAGGCTCAGCGGCCATGGCTCACAGGCCCAGCCACTCCGCGGCATGTGGGATCTTCCCGGACTGGGGCACGAACCCGTGTCCCCTGCATCGGCAGGCGGACTCTCAACCACTGCGCCACCAGGGAAGCCCCAGAAGAATTTTTATAGGCTTTCCCCCCTCCTTTTATGTGAGACAGGAAGGCTAGAGAAGGACAGGAAGGCTGTCTAATTCCCCTCCCTCTGGGATAGGTTAGGCTCTGGTAAAACATTAGTTTCTCTGAGGGTGAACTCTTTTTTTTTTTTATAGAGAACAGAACTCTCCATCTGGATATATTTATAGTGGTGATTTTCTCCTTCTCCTACCCTAAAGATGAGAAGATTTTTGTGTTATTTTCATCTTGAAAACCTGGTGGGACTCCTGGAGGTAAATTCATGAAAGTATCAAGGGGCACCCTGAGACTGAGCCCCTAAGAGTTTTTAACTCTCAAGCCAGTCCTTGTTCCATCTCCAGTAACTAGACAATAACATCTGAAGTGTTCCCACAGGCTTCAGCTCCAGTGGCTTCTGTTCCATGTAAGCTGTGATCCACCTGTCTCTTCAGTTCTTGGAGTGGGAATTTGTCCTGTAACCTCAATTTTCTGATGGTTTTAAGAAGAATGATTGATTTTCAGTTTGTACAGCTTTTTTCTTGTTTTGAGGTTGGGAGTGATGACTTCCAAGCTCTTTTACATATTGGAATGGAAACCACCAAAGAGGCTTGCATTTTTCTATATAAAATCTTTCTATCAATTTCCTTTTGAGGTCACCATTGGCGGGGCTTGTGCTCAGAGAGCATCTAAGGGTAGCTTTCCAAGGTGCTGTCATCCACAGGTAGCTTAAAGTAGGAGTTCAGGGCTCTTCACTTTCAGGTAAGTGTTCTGTCAGTTAGCTCTGTGTTGCAGCTTACATCTGAGGCAAACTCCACACATAGGATCACTGCCACTTTACCTTATTCTTTCCTGCTTTTACCCAACTACTTTAAAAACAGACTTTTCCTCTGTTTTTAGACCATCTGCAACCCACCTCTGGGGGACCCTGGTGCCTCAAATCTCCTGAGACTGTCTGGGCTTCAACATTGTGAATCAGGAGCACTAGTCCTACCCACTTGTGGTTTGGCACTACCTGATATGAATCAATTTTTGCTTAAATAAACTCAAATTTAAAAAGCAAAACAAAACCATTGTGAGTCAGTTTGCTTATATTCCACTTCCACATACCGTTGTGCCCTCCTTTCAGGCACTCTCTGGCCTGGTAAGCAAATTACCTATCTTCCATTTTCATTCCAGCTCCCAAACTTTGGTTGACAACATTTCTCCCCTACTCGCCTATTCTCTTTGCCCTTTCAGGTCTGTGACTCATAGGACTTTACAATTATTCAGTAATTTCTGGATGAGCAGAGACAAACATATATTCAACTAACATACTTAATTGGAAATATTTTTGCCCTACCTAGTGTCAAAGAAAATATTATTCGTAACACTTGTGTTAAAAGATAAACCAGAACTTATTAAATTTTAAAGTTTATTTGGATGTGGGAAAAAGGGAACTCTTGTACACCACTGGTGGGAATGTAAACTGATGCAGCCACTGTGGAAAACATTATGGAAATTTCTAAAATAACTAAAACTAGAACTACCACATGACCCAGCAATTCCACTCCTAGGTATGTAACCAAAAAGAACAAAGACACTAATTCAAAATGATACATGCACCCCAATGTTCATATTATTGATATTTATAATTGCCAAGATATGGAAGCAACCTAAGTGTCCATCAACAGATGAATGGATAAAGAAGATGTGATGTGTATATATATTATATATATATAAAATGGAATGCTACTCAGTCATAAAAAAGAAGGGAATTTTGCCATCTGCAACAACATGGATGGACTTGGAGGGTGTTATGCTAAGTGAAATAAGTCAGACAAAGACAAATATTATATGATATCACTTATATGTGGGATCTAAAAAATACAACACTTTAGTGAATAAATCATAAAAGCAGCAAACTCACAGATATAGAGAACAAACTAATGGTTACCAGGGGGGAGAGGGAAGCGGGGAGGGAAAATATAGGAGTAGGGGATTAAGAGGTACAAACTATTAGGTATAAAGTTAGCTACAAGGATATATTATTGTACAACACAGAGAATATAGTCAATATTTTATAATACATATAAATGTGGTATAACCTTTAAAAATTGTGAATGTATTATACACCTGTAACATATAATATTATACATCAACGATAACTCAATAAAGTTTTTTTAAAATAAAATAAAAAGCTGGGGGGAAAAAAAAAAGAATCAGGCAGCACCAGAACTGAAGTGGCTAGGAGCACCCCATTGGCAGGAGCTAAGGGAAAGATGTGGAAGCATCTTTTATAGGGAAGATGTGGAAGCAAAGCAAGGAAGTTATCTGACTGGCTATAATAAGTGTTTGCATATTTGGAAAAGACTACTTGTCTGTTCGTGATCTGTTGTCTGTAGGTTTTGATTTCTTAACCTTGAGGCATTTTAGGCTTAGGTTTGGGTTTGCTTACATAGGCTACTAAGGCATTAAAGCCACCTTAGTCTAACACCCTCCTTGTTTAATTAACTTAACACCTATTAAAGACGCAGAGGCAGATCTTATTCAGGACTATCCTGATAAGTATAGGGACTAGTGTAGTAGAATTTTGCAGTGAGAGAGATTGGGCTCAGTTCTGAATACAACAAAGGAAAATGGAGATTTATAGCCAAGAAGCAGGGTGGGGGTGAAGGGGTCGGTGGATGGAAAGTTATTAAAAGATGGGTAATTCTTCACTACACTGACCTATCAAGATTCTTGATGAAGACAGGGTAGGGCGGTATTACCTGGGGGACGGTGGGGAATGAGGAATTTGATCAGATATAGAGGGTGATTAGATATCAAGGGTGGGGATTCTGGCTAAACCGACGGCAGGATTCTTGCTAAAATTGGACAATTCAAAGATGGACATAGAAGGCCAACATCAGCAGGTGCACCTGAGATGGAGGCCCTAGAAAAACCTCAGTAAAGCTGCCCAAGGAGAGAATCCTTGTCACAAGTTCTTTTTTTTTCATGGTTATCACCAGAATGTAAATATCATTTAGCCAACTCTTTCTCATTTGTACTAAGAAAGATAATGGCCAGCCCAGCATTCTGGACTTCATCAAGCTTCTTATTAGATATGAGTGTAACTTACATTTCTATCATTATTGTCAGTCTGATAAGATCAAAGCTGATTCTTTCTGATTTCCACAGAACTCTGTCATTGTCTGGTATTTCCTGAAGCCTGAAGCTCTGTTTTTATAAAGTGTTTGATGGTTGTGTGTAAGGAAACAGGAGAATTTTCAGGTAAAAGTGGCTCTGTGATTAGGTGCTAGATGAAGCGGCCAAGGAACCTCATAAATTCTTCAGCAGAACGCTGCAGGCTGAGTCCCTGCTGCCTTTGTGTTTGGAATTTTAAAACTATTCCCAAGGTATGTATGAGCACTGCTCTCTGTTCACAATGCCCCCTTCTCTATAACATGGTCATTTCTCACAATGCATTATCTGTTTTCTTTTGACAGAAAATTTGTGTGTTATAACTTTGATTTTGCTACTGCTCCATTTTTTCTGATTTTTTTTTTTAGTAATGCCTGCTTTTCTTTCATCTGTATCATCTCTTTATTTTATCTATTTTAGTTCAGCTGCTATCTTTTGTTGTATTATTTCTCTTATGAAAGTCAATTCTGGTTTGAACTGATGAGAATAAACTGTGTATATTTTATTCAAAAATCTTATGCTTTATGAAGTAACTCAACTGGAGGTGGGCTTGTGTGAGAATTTCACATGAGCCTTTCCTATCTGACTCTTCTATTGTTTGTAATATTGGGTTATTTTGTTTGTAATACTAGGTTAATTTTATTTAATCCTATGTTTTTATTTGTTTATCTTGAAATTATCTAAATGTTTTCCTTGGTGGGGAGAGGAGGTACTGATTTTAAGGCTGGTGAATTAAAATCTGTTTGACCTTAGAGAGAGTTATCCAGGGACAATATTAAAATTAACTCAGCATTGAAAATTTTGCTTTTGGGTTTTCATTCACTTGGAGGTCTCTTCTCATTCAGAGTGGAGGCAAGATTATCCTAAGGAGTGCCTCCACAGTGTTTTCTAAGAGCTATTCAGTATTTTTTAGTTTCCTTTGTAGATGCAAATTATCAGTTCAAACCATCTAAGCAAAGAAAAAAGACCTTTCCAAATCTCATCTGAGAAGAAAATCTCCTCGGGAGTGAAGTCCCAGTTCAGAGAACAAAGGAAGAATAGACCAGAGGTTTATTTACCTTTCACTGCTTCTGGGATTCAGAGACCAGCAAGCATACAGATGCAAAAGGAAGCTTAGGGCTAGACATTCTTTTTTCTACTCTTTCTTTCTTCTTCTTTTGTGAGATGCTATAGACAGACTTGCCCAGAGGCAAGGGAGCTAAGGAGTTTATAAACCTGGGTGGGGGAAGGGTGGGGGGTGAGCAATGCCATGGTAGTATTATAAAGCTTTTGTTACTGATTAAGGTCAAGGGAATGGTGAAATACAGACTCCAGAGAAGAGTCCTATGGGACTGCAATCTAAGAGTGCTGGGTTTGGGAAGATGAATAGTAACTTTCCCTCTTGGGAGGATTAACAGGATGGAGAGGTCTTTCCCTTAGGAGATTCTGATAAGCCAAACTTGGAATGGGATCCTTCCCCAATATCCCAACTCCTCTTGAGAATCATGGACTACATTGAGAGGAGAGTATTATTCATAACAGCTAAGGTTAAGACAAAAGAGGACTTGGGCTTCTATGGTGACTTCCAAGCCTAAACCAAATGTCATTCTTAAAGGCAGGTGATGAGTCTTATTTTTGTAATCACAAATACTGGTGTTGCTGTCACCACAAAGCCCACTGACAATTCCCAGGGAATAAAAATAGAATCTGGGTAATAAAATAGAAAAAATAAAACATTTTTTCGTTTGTGCTTAGTCTAGTTTCACTTGGGTACCACGTGCAGAGGCCCTGCATCTGGCACTTCAGACCAGAGTTCCTTGTGTGAAATGGCTGTGTGTGATATCTCAGCTTGGTGGGCTGTGTGCAAAAGTGCTGTGCTCAACACTGCAATTCAAGATGGTGGCAGCATACTGTGTGTAGAAATGCTGCACCCAGCACTTTGGATCGCTGTGAGCAGTACAGCTGTGCCTGACCCTCAAGAAGTCCAATTCCCTCCCTGCTGACAAGAACCCTATAAGGCAGCCCTGCCAATGGCCTTTAAGGGAGAGCATGGACTCTAGAGTGCAAGCTCATACCTCTGCATTCCTTGAGGAAAGAATAAAGCTTTCCTTTGCTTCTGAATGAAACTCAGCCTCATTCTATTGGTGCGAGTGAACCCTTTTGGGGGGACCAACTCGGGAAGTTTGGTAACAAATTTTTGGTGACCCAGATGGGACTGATTGTGGCCCTCCCACCTGGACCCACCCACCAGGCTCTGGACTTGCTAGACACTCTAGGAACTAGAGAGGCTAAGCTGCTCTATCCTTGAGTCAGTGCCATCTAACCTCCCGCGGGGTATTCTGACTGAGGAGGGACTAACCGTCTCTAGCACGGGCCATTACAAATTCAAGGGGGCGTCTCCAAGTAACATCAGCAACCACGCCACCTGGACATCTCCTATTTGGGTCTTCTGAGGAACCCATTAACAGTTTGGTATTCGTTCCAAATTTCCTGAACTGGAAGTCTTATTTGAGCCAAATCTTGTGGCATTTGCACGCCAACAAATCACTCCAACCTCCCTCTCAGTAGTTGGAAACAAATCTAAAACAGAACATCTAAGGTATGGGGAACCAAATGTCCTCCATACTTATGCCCATTAGGGTGAATCCTGAAGAACTGTAAGTTCTTCAGGTATCATCCCCTGACCAGAAAACAGTTAATCTTCCGATGTAACACAGCCTGGTCCCAATATCAGCTGGGAGATGGGGAAAGCTGGCATGTCAGTGAATCTCTAAATTACAATAGCATTTTACAACCGGACCTTCTATGCCAGAAACAAAACACATGGAAAGAAATTCCCTATGTCGTTTTTCATGGGCTTTTTCAGAACAAAGGCCTTCAAAAAGGTTGTGGGCTCTCTCCACTGAGGTAATACCAGTCCTTGACCCTTCCGCTGAGGACCTTCTTGATCTCCTCCCTAACCTTCCTCCTACTACTCCCTCCCTACCCCCTTCCTTCGTATAACCTGATTTGGGCCACAGACCCAAGCAGTCCCCTCCATATCAGCCTCCTCCCCTGGAACGTGGTTCAGCACATAAACGGAGTGGGACTAATTACCAGATAGGGTCCAACAACCCACAGGAAAAGTACTCCCTTTGAGGCTGGTCCCCAGTGGAGAAGGAGGGCTCATCCAGGTATACAACAATTTACCACTTCTGATCTGTACAACTGGAAAAGTCATAGCAAGGGGTTGAGGTAAGATCCAGAGAGGTTCCTGAATCTGATTAGGGGAATTTTTCAGACCCATGACCCTACCTGGGCTGACATTTAGAGCCTCCTCAATGTACTCCTAATGAGGAAGAAAAGGCCACAGTCTTTTTGAAAACCTGAGAGGAAGCATACAAAGAGAACAGAAACAATGTAGGTCATGCCATTTTCAGACCTGGGAATCAAGCGGTCCTAGATAACAAACCCAACCGGGACTGAGACAATGGAGAAGCAGGTAAAAGACAGGCTGACACATTATAAAAATATGACCTAAATGGAATCCAGGCAGCAGGAAAGAAACCTGTCAATTGGACTAAGATAAAGCAAATCAGGGATTTCCCTGGTGGTCCAGTGGTTGGGACTCCATGTTTCCAATGCGGGGGCGATGGGTTTGATCCCTGGTTGGGCAACTGGGATCCCACATGCTGTGTGGCACAGCCAAAAGATTAAAAAATAAATAAATAAATAAAGGAGAACAACCAGGAGCCAACAGAAAACCCTTCGGCATTGCTAGAGCGCCTCAAGGAGTGTCTCTGAATTTACAGTACCACTGACCCCGAGTCATTGGAAGGGAATACAAGCCTGAGGGCATATTTTATGTCCCAAAGTGCCCTTGCCATTATGCATAAACTTCAGAATCTGGAAATAGAACCAGATACCCCTATCTCTTGCCTGGTGGAGGTTGCCTACTGCATGTTTAAAAACAGATATATAGAGGAGGAAAAGTAAGAGGATAAAAACACCCAGAGGCAGGCCCACCTACTGGCTGTTGCCCTCTAGTGTCAACCGGTCAGCACAGGAATCTGGACTAACTGCCCACAGAGACCTTTGACTCTGGTGAGTGACCACTGGCCCCCACTGAGGGACAGCAAACCAAGGAAACTAGGACCCAATCAGTGTGCCATATGTAAACAAGAGGGACACTGGAAGAGAGAATGCCCTCACTGCCCCCAAAGGGGGACAGAAGTGGCAGATCCTGCCCACTACCCTGAAGGCAGATGGTCCAAACAGAAGAAGAATGCCAGGGCCAGGGGACTCCTAAGCTGGCACTCCAACTGACCCCCAAGGAGCCCTGGCTGACACTGGACATAGGGAAAAAAACCTGTTGAATTCTTAGTGGACATTGGTGTCACTTACTTGGTTTTGAACACCAGATCAGGCAAACACAGTCACAAGAGTTGTAAAATTATGGGGTTATCAGGGAAGGCCCAAGAATGGGCATTCACAGAGCCATTAGAATGCTCACCCATTCCTTCCTATATGTCTCCAAATGCCTATATCTCTGCTAGGAAGGGATATCTTACATAAATTGGGATTACTATCCACCTAATGGGAGACAAAATGGAGACTGGCATCCCCTAGACAAGGGGCACAAGATGATAATGGCTGAGGACAAACCTCCCTGGACATAGCAAGTTGACCTCCCTGGAAGAAATCCTGAGGTCTGGGCCCCGGGATGGGTGGGACGAGCTAAAGGAGCCAGTCCTGTGATGGTCCATCTAAAACCCAGACATACATGGCCCAATAGAAAATGGTACCCTCTCTGTCAGGAGGCCTTGTTGGGCATTGCCCCTGTTATACAGGGCCTAGTTGACCAGGGCCTTATTAGGCCATGCCAATCCACCTGTAATACCCCCAATTCTCCCCATAAAGAAACCCAGTGGGGAACCCTGGATGGTACAGGACCTCAGGGCAGTCAGTGAAGCCACAGAGAATAT
Organism: Leucopleurus acutus; assembly: GCF_964270905.1. Taxonomy (NCBI): domain Eukaryota; kingdom Metazoa; phylum Chordata; class Mammalia; order Artiodactyla; family Delphinidae; genus Leucopleurus; species Leucopleurus acutus. The sequence goes on along the minus strand of NC_139144.1, from coordinate 93,696,696 downwards.
ACATCCAGTCGGCCCTAATCTCTACACCCTGCTGACCACTCTACAATCCACCAGGATTTGGTATTCTGTATTAGATTTAAAATATGCCGCCTTCTGTATTTTAATCACCCCAGAGTCACATGAAATTTTTGCTTTTGAGTGGCAGGAGCCAAACACACAATAAAAACAATACTGCTGGACAGTCCCACCCTAAGGGTTCAAAAATTCCCCCATCATCTTTCGGGAAACTTTAGCTAAAGACCTTAAAGATCTATCAATATATCTGGGGGAGGGTTCCCTCATATAGAAGAGGACATTCTGATCACCAACCTTACTAAGGAGGCCTCTGACAAAAACACTGTAACCACCCGGAACCACCTAGCTGATAAAGGATACAAGGTGTCCAAGAAAAAGACTCAAATATCACAAACTGAGGTTACCTACATAGGCTTCATCCTCACAGAAGGTCAGACAAGCCTACCCCAGGAAAGGAATGAAGCCATTTGCAGTCCTGCCCCTCTTAAAGCTAGAAGACAGCTTAGGGGCTTCCTGCGGATGGCTGGGCTTTGCCACATCTGGATACCTAATGGTCTAATAGCTAGGCCTTTACATGAAAAATTGAAAGAAAAGGATCTTCATCCTTCCAGAATGTGAAGGGGCCTTTCAAGAATGGAGAAAGCAGGGACTTCCCTGGCGGTCCAGTGGTTAAGACTCCGCACTCGCGATGCGGGGGGTACAGGTTCGATCCCTGGTCAGGGAACTAAGATCCTGCATGCCACACAGTGCGGCCAAAAAAAAAAAAAAGAATTGAGAACGCAAATAACAAGGTCCTATAGCACAGGGAATTATATTCAATATCCTGTGATAAACCATGATGGAAAAGAATGTATATATAAAAAAAGAATGTCTGTATATGTATAACTGAGTCACTTGGTTGTACAGCAGAGATTGGTACAACATTGTACATCAACCATACTTCAATTAAAAAAAACAAAAAGAATTGGGAAAGCAATTACTTCAGGTCCCTGCTCTGGCCCTCCCAGATTTAGTTAAACCCTTTGACCTTTACATTCATGAGAGAAGGGGAATTGCCTTTGGGGTATTAGATCAAAAACTCTGACCCCTTACTTGGGTGGTTGCTTATTTCTCTAAACAATTAGATAAAAACTCTAAGGGATGGGCTCCTTGCCTACAGGCAGCAGCAGCTATTTCAATCCTGCTAACAGAGGCTGAAAAGTTAATGTTTCGTCAGCCAGTCACTATTTGGACTCTCCACCAGGGTCAGGCTTTAGTAAGTTCTACGGGAACAGAGCGGCTATCCCCCGGAAGTTCGATTCAACTTCAGGCTATGCTTTTAGACAACTGTCATTACCATAAAAACCTGTCACACCCTAAATCCTGCCACCCTGCTACCCACAGGAATGGGGCCCCTGGAGCATGATTGTATAGAACATGATATATTCCAGTTGCCCTGACCCAGGAAGTGAGCTTCTCCCACACGCCAAAGAGGAATGGCTCACAGATGGGAGCAATTTTATGAGAGAGAAAAAAAGGATGGCGGGATATGCAGGGACATCTCAGACCCGAGTCATTGAGGCATGAAGCCTACCCCAGGGACCTCAGCCCAAAAGGCCTAGCTGATGGTCCTCACCTGAGCCCCAGAGCTCAGGACAGGGAAGATCTTAGATGTTTACACAGGCTGCTGGCATGCCTATGCCATCCTACATGCACACGGGGCTATTTGGAAGAAAAGAGGTATGTTTACTGCAGAGAAGAAGCAGGTGAAACATGGCTTAAACATATTGAGACTCCTAGAAGCAGTGCAACTCCTGAAAAAAGTGGTGGTGATTCACTGGAGGGGTCATCAAAAAGGGAATACAGAGGTAATAAAGGGAACAGCAAAGCAGAGGCAACTGCCAAAAGGGCGGTCCTAGAACCAGTAACTTGGCAATTACTCCTCATACCTAAAAGGCCAGGTCTATCCAATTACTCCCCAGTCTATACAAAGGAAGAATGAGACAAAGCCCAGAAATGGGGCTGCAACAGAGATCTAGGAGGCCAGGGTTGGCTAGTTAATGAACACGGGAAATACTTCTTTTCCCAAACTGCAGCTTGTCAAGCCATGAGGGAGGCTCATCAAGGAACTCATTACAGAAGGGAAGCCCTATATACGTAATTGGTTAGTTGAGGTCGTGGTAACTCCTGGCATGAAAAATATAATCAGTTGGATAGTTGAGACCTGCCTCATCTAAACAGGAACACACCCAACATCAGAGCCCTCACAGGTCCCCAGATAAGGCCCATTTAGACCATAGGGACATATCCTGGGGAAGACCGACTGATTGATTTCATTGTCCTGCTGAGAGTACTAGGCAATTTCAGGTATCTCTTGGTGCTAGTGGACACGTTTTCAGGGTAAGTAGAGGCGTTCCCCACTAGAACTGAAATGGCAGCTGAAGTGCCTAACGTATTACTAAAAGAGAGAATACCCAAGATCCCGACTAAGTGATAATGGTCCAGCATTCATGTCACAAATGGCAAAAGGGACAAGTGCCCCGGGCATAAAATGGACCTTGCACTCAGCCTGGAGACCCCAATCATTGAGAAAAGTAGAGATCCAATCAGACCTTAAAATGAACCTTAGCCAAGCTATGCCTGAAGACTCAAGAAAATTGGATTAAATTACCCCCAACTGCCCTGCTATGCATGTCATTTGCTCCAAGATATAAGTTAAATTTAAGTGTATTTGAACTTACGTATGGTAGACCCATTTTCGAAGCCTCAGAGAAGGGACACCTTAGCCCCCTTGAAATGGAACAACTCAAGTACACCCTCCAGGTAGGAGAAACCATGAAAGCCCTCACAGAATATGGTAACCAGGTGCTATCCGTACCCACTGACACAGCCCTCCACCCCTTCCGGCCTGGAGACTGGGTGTATCTAAAAACCTGGAAAATTAGCAACCCCCGAGACCAGCTTACTGCTGAGTGGAACAAACCCCACTTGGTGAGCCTAACCACCTATTCTGCCCTGAAGTTGCAGGGGGTCACTCCATGGGTACACCACAGTTGAGTGAGAGGGCTCCCGAGCCCCAGCTTCTGATAACCTGGGGCAACGGACCCCCTTGATTACTTGTGTGAACCTCTCTCTGATCTGAAGCTTCTCTTCCAAAAACCAACAAAAGTGTGCCCCCAAAGAGCAGACTCCTAATGGCAGGAATCATTGCTCTCATAGGGGTTCTAGTGACCTTGGCCAGGAGAATCTTATATAATTCTGTCAACATAAAAAACGTAACAGCCATTGTGGTGTTGGTGGCCAATAAGACCCACCTCAACTTCAAGCTATGACAAAAGTCCATTGGCTCACTGGCTGGTATAGTCCTGGGTAACCGAATTGCCTTAGATTATCTGTTAGCTGCCTGGGGAGGGGTCTGTGTGCTGGAAAAACCACTGTGCAGTTTTTGCATTGATGAAAGTGGCCTGATTGGAGAAAGCACAGACAGACCACTGGGAAAAGCCACTCGGCTGGCAGAAGCCAGGCCGCCTAATCTGGCCAAACATATGTGGAGGGAGTAACGCAGACCCTCCGGAGCGTCACTTGCTTTGTACCTTTCCTGGGCCCCTTCATGACCATTATTCTCTTGCTAATATTTGGGCCTGCATCCTAAATTGTCTGCTGTCCTTTGTCTCCAAAAGTTTAGAATCTATAAAACTCCAAGTGGCGGTCACTCGGGGATGTGAAGAGTCACAGTTGAGGCCTGGTGACAACCAAACAGATCTAAGGGCTGCTGGGGACAACTTCGGCTCCTCTACCCGGGGTTATAACAACCGACGCCCAAACTTAGCAGGAAGCAGTTATAGAAGACGGACCCGTCGCCCCTCAGTGCCCCTCAAGATTGAGGAGCAGCACAGAAGACAGGAGGGATTTGTCACCCGCAAAGCCCATTAACAATTCCTAAAAATAGAATCTGGGTAATAAAGTCTAACCTTTTTTTTTTTTCCCTCTGTTTCGTCTGATTTCACTCGCTTATAGGGTGCCAGGGGCAGACGCCTCTCACCTGGTACTCCAGACCAGACCTCCTCCTGTGAAACCGCTACGCAGGCACCTCAGCCGGGCTGGTCGCGGGCAGAAGCTCTGAGAACGACACTCAGTGCAAGATGGCGTCAGCGGGCTGTGCGCAGAGACGCTGCGGCCAGCACTGCGATCTGGAACGAGAGCCACGCCGCTGAGCCAGCCTCGCGAGAGCTCCGCCCCCTTTCCCGGCTAACGAGATCCCTATAAAGCAGCTCGACCCGCAACCTCTCTGGAGCGTGTGCCTCTCCAAAGAATAAAGCTTTCGGGCTTCCCTGGTGGCGCAGTGGTTGGGAGTCCGCCTGCTGATGCAGGGGATACGGGTTCGTGCCCCGGTCCGGGAAGATCCCACATGCCGCGGAGCGGCTAGGCCTGTGAGCCATGGCCGCTGAGCCTGCGCGTCCGGAGCCTGTGCTCTGCAACGGGAGAGGCCACAACAGTGAGAGGCCCGCATACCGCAATTAAAAAAAAAAAAAAAAAAGAATAAAACTTTCCTTTGCTTCTGAACCAAACTCTGCCTCGTTCTATTGGCTGGAAGGACACCAGGCCAGAGGACCGTTGCCGGGGGCTGCCCTGAAAGGGTGGGTAACTACCTTGTCAGACTAGGAGATATGAATAGCCCCAAGAAATAGTGAGCAATATGTGTCTGTGATTACATGATCCTTACAATGAATTTAAATTGTTTCAGCATAGACAGTGTGGTATGATACGTTCAATTTAGTTTTATTCTCTTCTTAGGAACGGTTACGCGATATTTGAAGAACCCTAATTGGGAAAACACACGCTGCGGGGTGGTAGGTTAAATTTGAAATTCTCCATTCAGAAGCCACATTCCGGAGGGGTTTGGTTACAGGCTCCAGCCATCTTTATCTTATGTCTATCCCAGGGGCTTTGTTAATTAGCATACTGAGGTTAGAAATAATTTCTCATTGGTGACATGAATTTCAGATGAGTTTCAATTATGTGGATTGGCTAAACATGTCTTAGGCATGCCCTTGCCTTTGCGTAAACAACATTAAAAAAATCTGGCCAGCCGAACAGTTTATACGCTTTGGATTATCTCTCCACGTTTGGGATGCTAAAGTGTGTTTTGGGCTGTAATGGGAGGATTCTTTCACCTGACTCTGATTTGAGAGCTCAGTCCTGCCACAAAGCTGGAACCTTGTTCTCCTTGCCTCTAGTGCCTGTAGGATGCTGGGCACGTAAAAGGCCCAAGTGCTGAGACTTCATCTATCTCAGTAAGCAGGTTATGTGATTGGTTGGGACCTGATTGCTAAATATTTATACATGTGGCAGAATGCGGTCTGAGACTTGTTTTCATTATAACACACCATCTGGAAGTGAGGTCCCTGTAGTTGTCACCTGCCTCTAATTATTGAAAGGCATGCGTATCTACCAAAGGCAAGTAATAGGGGCTTCCCTGGTGGCGCAGTGGTTAAAAATCCACCTGCCAGTTCAGGAGACACGCGTTTGACCCCGGGCCCAGGAAGATCCCACATGCCACGGAGCAACTAAGCCCGTGCACCACAACCACTGAGACTGCGCTCTAGAGCTCGCGAGCCACAACTACTGAGCCCACACGCCACAACTACTGAAGCCCATGCACCTAGAGCCTGTGCTACGCAACAAGAGAAGCCACTGCAATGAGAAGCCCGCACACTGCAACGAAGAGTAGCCTCTGCTCACCGCAACTAGAGAAAGCCCACGCATAGCAACAAAGACCCAATGCAGCCAAAAATAAACATAAAAAATAAATAAATTTACAAAAAAAAAAAAAAAAGGCAAGTAATAACCGTGCCTGACCAAACTGACCGAGGTACACTTGAAACAACACTGCAGCCCCTTCCTTGTATCCTTCATGGTCTTCAGCCACAAATGCATGCAAGTGACCAGATGAATATCTGTAATATTTGCATTTCTTTTAAAAATCATTTCTTCTTTCTCAGATTTCTTCATAGCACCAAATAGAACTTAAATATATGTATCTGATTCAGGGAATCTGGCAGAACTAGGAGATAAAGAACAAATCTAGAAAAGGTGTAATAAAATATAGTGTAGAGGAGGAAAAGCAATTTCCCTCCTACCCTTCTAGCTTCTGTGACTGATAAAAGAATTAAATTGACATAAAACAGCTTAACAGGATGGAAAAAAAAAGTAACTGCATATATATACACGGAAGCCCCACAAAAATATGAGATTTCAAATGTTGCCAGAGGATTGAGACTTATATAGCATCCTGAGCTAAGGAAAGGGATTGGGGTGTGGTGCTTCTAAGTGGGGGAGGCAATTCATAGGACAGTGACAGGAAAAAAATGTGTGGTGAATAAAGCTTTCCCTTTTATGCAAATAAGAATCTCAGGTGAAAAAAAGTTATCTCTGATAGTAGCTTTCTTCCTGGTACAGATATTCTTTCTAATGGAAGTTTCTTTTATTAATGTAGATTTTTCCCACAAATGGGGAAATTGATACTTTCTTTTAGGCAGTTAAGAGTTTTTCCTGAATCTTCTGGCTCTTGATTGCCTAGCTCAAAGTAATCCACATGCCAAAGTGGCATAATTTGGGGTGGAAAATTCTGAACCCCTTCAAGAATAATAATAGCTTTTTCCTTATTGCAAAATTAACTCTACCTCTCAGTACATAAAAAAATACATTCTATATATATTAAAGAAATAGACATAGACACTTTTAAAAATCATAGAAGAAACTGATAATATTTTAATTCTGGGAAGCCTACCCAGAATCAAAAAAAGATAAGATTGAGAGACTTCATTAGATAAAAGCAAAACACTGAGGTAAGACAAAAGATATCAGAAAAAATGTTAAAAGGCAACAATCCAGCAGAAAATATTTGCAATGTGTAAAAAAATCAGAAAATAATTACTTGCAATTGCACTAATTAAGTGATGACAGAGATGATGGTTCTTAATCACTTGGAGGGTGTGTCTATCTGTCATTGATCTCAATATCATAATTTTTCCTCACTTAATGACATAATTTGAATATATTTCCATATTATTAAGTGTGCTTCTAGACAAAATTGCCCTACAGAATTCCACTGTGCTGAGTATGGTGTACAAGTTGCAGTTACTGCAGTGGCACTGTTCTGGAGGAAAGTGAGCTGGTCACTTGCCCAGAGACCTGCCATCCTTCCCCCAGTCAGTGACACAGGCTCCTGCAAATAAACACTGGAGAAATATTTATGAAGTGGTGGCAAATTATTAGCCTGCATGGATGGTGTACCCCTACTGCTTTTGGTTCAGTTTTATCAGGGTCTTTTTTCTTCTTATTAAGTAGAAGATGGAAAAACCTGCAATAGTATGAAACCAGTAAATGCGTGAAAATCCCTATGACTAATTTATCAAATTACAAGCAACTTTCTCAATAAATACATATATCATCTTTCTTATCAATATTTTCATAAAATAACAGGAAACGGAGTTTGACATATAATACATGTATTAACTCCCCTCTTCTGATACCCTTAAATAATACTTTAATTCATAGAGAATACTAGATAAAAATTGAGTATTTTTTATTTATAAATTTTGAAAAATTTTGTGGTCTATTAGTGCAAATATATTAAAATTTATTTAACAATTAAAATGAATTAAAATGATTTTTTGGGGACATTCATGATTTCAAATAATTTTTCAAATAAAATGTTAAACGTTTTACATTTGTAACATGTTCAGTGAAAAACAATGAGATTGCTTTAATGAAATTAAAATGCGTTCCAAAATACATTTTAATGTTCTCATGTTTATGACATAGTAGTAAATTCTCTTGATTAAAAAGTGGAAAATGCATAAGTGGAAAAAAAATATCCAGTCTCAAAACTGTTAATATTTATTGTATTTCTTTTCAGTCATTTTCTTAGCAGAGGTTCCTCTCTTCCACCCTTCATGATTATTTTTACATTACATATACAGTGTAAATTCTTCATTTTTCATGTGACATAAAATAATGTATTTTTAACAGGATTTTAATTCTATAAGAAGGATCTTTCATCCAAAGAATGCACACTTAAGATATGGCCCCTCTATCTAACAGCCAGAAACAACACCAGGCTGCAATAGATGTGTTTATAAATGAGTCCCTGTTCAGTACAGAACCTTTTAGGAATTTAGAGAAGACATTTGGATAACATAACTGCTTTCGGCTCTGTTCCCAATGGCAAAGAGAATGGCTTTTGGCAGCCTGGCTTGTGATATACTGCCAATCACCAGAGGCAACGCCTGATGATTAACCTGGAAAATCTCATTACTTTTGACTGATAGAAAAGGAAAGGGATAGTCTCCAATTTATAAATATTTGGTTCATTACTGCATGACAGACACAAAACACATTTTGTGGGAAGATACTATTTATGTAAAATACATCCTTCCAGTAGGTTGGCAAACAGACATCTTCAGTCTATAGATCAGTGATAGTTACAGCAGACATCTTTTGTCCAGGCAGCTCTCAGGGTCGTTGTACCTACAACGGATTCAAGCATTGAGCTGGGCATTTTTGTTTTAACCTCGGTCCAGAGAGGAGCCACTCACTCCATCATGCATTTCCCTTCAGTGAAGTCTAGCCTCCCTAGAGAAAGCCTGCTGTGAAAGGCGTGGCCTTCTCAAATATCAGTGCATAGTCTGGTTCATGCAGACACAATGAATAATGCACAGAAAATAAAATTAATGCAACTGACCCGAGGTATTTATCTCTGGCACTGGAATTCCCTTCCCAGAAGTAGAAACCCTGACTCTGTGAAGAATGAAAAGCACATAGTACAACAATTTCAAAGCAAAACCCCCAGTGTGCACAAAACACTGCTTTGGATAAAAGATGGCAGCTGCCCAGAGCTGGAATGGTAGCTGGTTGCCATGGTTACCAAGGCTCTGATTCAGCCACCATATGCCACCTGGTGTTCTCAGCCTGAAAAAGCAGGTCTGTGGTGTCCTAGATTGGAGATGGAGCCATGGCCACAGTTCTTCAGAGAAATAGTACTAGCTTCGGATGTGAAGCAATATTTGCACTATTTTATCCATTGATAGATTTGGAGTCTACAGCCTTATCACTTAAGGCAGGGGTTCAGTTGGGGAGAGGAAACAAAAACAGCCCCTCCTCCTTTTAAAATAATTCTTATACTGTCATGAAAACACTGCTACATGGACATTCATTCTCAAAGATCTTTGTCCTCTCTTCAGGGCAAATTTGCTCCCCAAATATGCTAGGTCATACAATATTGCAATAGCAACAAACTCAAACAATAATTGCAGAACACTAGATTATACCAATTCTAAGGCATCCAGAATCTTTAGTACCTTATTTCCTTCTAAAAGTGCTAATGGCAAATAATAGCTGTATGACTTTATTTTAATGTTGAGTTGTGTCCAAGTTTTATTTATATATATAAATTAATATATATTACAAACTATAATAATTTTTATCCTGTTCCACAATAGAATATAGAAGTTCTTAGTACTTGTCTTGGGCTTCCTTGAGAATGTTCATAGTTACTGGGTAGTTGTCCTTATGCAGTAATAAATAAATATACAACATACTATATAATGATAATAGCATATAAAATTTTCAGCCTTTACTATAAATTTTAGGGACTTCATGTTTGATTTTTGTATATTTATGATAAAGACACCAACTAGGTTTAGCAATTGCCAGTGATTTAACTTTGAAATCAACATTTCATGTGGTACTACTTTCTAATTTCAAGAGCTATTTAAAAAGTGATTGCTGACTTCACATTAATGATTTGAGCATTCAAAATTGTATATGTTATTTTGCTGTCATTTTTACCAGAGCTGAGGAAACAATTATCAATATAATAAATAAGGTGGGTAAAAAAAATAAGAAAATAGTAATTGTTACTCTTTTCAACTATTCCTATATTGTGTCAGGATTTTTAATACTATGCAATTAAAAAAAGGAAATTTGATCTAGAGATTGCTATAACACTTAATATCTTAAAATTTGGGGGTTTATCAAAACATCCTCATTATTCTAATTAATTGACTTTATAATAATAAATATTACAAATTTGAATTTATAAATTGCATTATGTCAATTAAAAATAGCTTTTATTTCTCTTATATATTGGGGTCCCAAATTCAATTTTTTTTTCCCCAAATGGGTTCTGCTGCTAAAAACAAGTCTGAAAAACACTACACTTGATAATGTCAGGGCCCTAGTTAAATACCCTTTTGGAGAGGATTGACCCAATCTCAGTAGACAAATCAGTTGAGGGAATTTCAGGGAATTTGGCTTCTCTTCTGGTCCAGGTAGAAGTGCCAGTAGTTTTAATCATCCCCCAAAGAAACTCCATTAACAGCCGTTCCCCATTTCCCCAAATCTCCCAAACCTAGGCAACCACTAATCTGCTTTATGGATTTATCTGTCTTTATGGATTTGCCTATTCTGGACATTTTATATAAATGGAATCATATAATATATGATATATGACATTGAAAACAGAAAATGTTGGTATCTGACCCAAAGTTAGAAAAGAAATAGTACAATTCTCCAAAATACAGAAAAGATATTTGCTCTGTATCATAATTTAGGTGAGAAAAGGCAAAAACTGTTCAAACTACTTTTTATTTTTTTTTCCGGAACGCGGGCCTCTCACTGTTGTGGCTTCTCCCGTTGCGGAGCACAGGCTCCGGATGCGCAGGCTCAGTGGCCATGGCTCACGGGCTCAGCCGCTCCGCGGCATGTGGGATCTTCCTGGACCGGGGCACGAACCCGTGTCCCCTGTATCGGCAGGCGGACTCTCAACCACTGCGCCACCAGGGAAACCCCCTGTTCAAACTACTCTTGATCGAGTTTTTTTTACAAAGAAATAAAACACTTGAATTCTCAATGTTACTAAAATTTTAAATTATGGCATAGTGAATATTAGTTCTATTTTTTTTCAATTTTACTCTACATTTATAATTAAGGATAAGAGAATTTTCAATGTTTTGACAAAAATTTTAAACATCACAGGCAATTTTAATTTTTCCTATTGATTATTAAGATTGATTTGCATAGTTTTAGCTTGCATGGACTATTTTTAATAGTCCTACATGCAAAGGGAGGATTGCCTGTAGTTGATACACTGTTGCTTATTGGTATAAATTTATGTACATTTATTATTTAAAATAATTTAATATTATTAATGCTTTTCTACATTAAACTTCAAGCTTCTGTGCTGTGCCTGGCCCACAGAAGTTGCTTAATTTTATACATAAATATTTTCTTTTTCTTGAATACCTCATTTCATTATGTTTATATTTACTTCTGGATACAGCCTTTACCTTATATGTTGGTAAAATAAATGTTTTAAAATTTTCCAGTTTTTAAACAGTATTGTAAACGTTCTGCTCACCAGTGTGTGTGTGTGTGTGTGTGTGTGTGTGTGTGTGTGTAAAATAAAAGAGAAATGGTTTAATCTAAAATTTCTTTTTTCCCCCCTGCTCACTCTGAAAGGAAAGCAATTACCAATCACCTACTTTCTAAAAATTGAAACTTCAACATATTAAAAAATACTATGATATATAAGAAGATAATTTAGAATGATCTCTAGATACAAAGTAAATAGTCAAAAATCAACAGCTTTTCTTTATAATAGCATTCCAATTAGAAATGGAAATTTAAAAAAATTTATAGTAACAACAAATTATAAATTACCAAGTATAAGTTAAACAAGAAAAGTGGAACACTTATCTCAGGAAAACTATACAATTTTACTGAAGGACATAAAACAAAAGCTGGAATACAAAGACATACCATGTTCCTGGGTGGGAAGATATAATATAAAGCTGTCAGTATTTCTCGGAATGACATGTAAATTGTATGTGATTCCAAACAAAATCCCAATAGAGCATTTGGGGGGGATCTATTTTTGATCTGAAGGGAAAAAATGTGATAATTACCAAGAAATTATTGAAAAAGAATAATAGGGAACACCTAACATATACTAAATATACTAAAATATAAAGCAACAGTAGTTAGTAGTTTGAGTAGAATAAACAAATAGATCAGAGGAATAAAAAAGAACCCAGAAATAGACTTGTGTACATATGGGAGTTAAGTGTATAATAAATGGAGCATTTAAAATCAGTGAGGAAAGGACGGCTCCTTGAATATATTGCATTGGGACTAGATTTCCATTAAAAATATGGTTATGACTATTCTGCATAGCAAATGCAAAAGCATTTTCAGATGAATTAAAGATCTAAATGCAAACACACAAAGCAACTGGAAATGATTAGAAAACTAGAGGTGATTTATATAATTTTAGGGTAAGGTAAAGAAGTCAGAATGTCTAAAGGAAAATACTGACAGATTCAACTATGTGACATTTTATTTTATATATGTTTTTCTTAGTCAGACTTTATGTACAGGGGGTTGAGTTAATCACAAGCCTCGTTTTATGGCACGTTAATATTATTAGGGAGTGTGAGGCACCTCTTTTGTTTTTACATATGTACATATGTATTTGTGTATTGTTATTTATCCCTTTTCATTTTCTCCTCTCTCTATATAAGTAACCATTCTAATTTTTTTTTTTTTTTTTTTGCGGTACGCGGGCCTCTCACTGTTGTGGTCTCTCCAGTTGCGGAGCACAGGCTCCGGACGCGCAGGCTCAGTGGCCATGGCTCACGGGCCCAGCCGCTCCGCGGCATGTGGGATCTTCCCAGACCGGGGCACGAACCCGTGTCCCCTGCATCGGCAGGCGGACCCTCAACCACTGCGCCACCAGGGAAGCCCCATTCTAATATTTTAAATGCATATTCTGTGTTTGTATTGCTCTAACACGGATAACACTGCTTAGAATACATGCCTCTAATTATGTAAATTGTATCATTACAGATCTCATCTTGTTTCTTATTCTTTTATATTTTTCTCTCTCAGCACTATGTTTTAAAGATCCATATTGCTATGTTTACAGTTAGCCTGGTGCTTCTTCTGGCTGCATTAGTACTCTGTGCATTTACCGTATTTTTCTCATTCTCTCCCCTGCCATGGGCATCCAGATTGCTTCTGACATCCAACTACAACAAACAATGCTTCCATGAATATCCTTGTGCATGAAACCTTATGGACATGGATGGGGATTTCTTTGGGATAAATACTCAGATGTGGAATAGCTGAACCACAGGGTATTACAGACTTAATTTGGCCAAGTGCCAGATTGCTCTCCAAAATGGCTGTACTGGTAGAATACACTTCCATCAGCAGTTCATTAAGGCCAATATCCCCCAATTTTCCTAACAAGTATAAAATGATCTCATTAATTTGTTTACAAAGATATATTTTAAATGAGTGTCCTATAGACAGCATATATAGTTGGGTCTTACGTTTTTATCTAGTCTGACAATATCTGCCTTTTATTTTGAATTCTCAAATTACATTAGATATAATTATGAATTTGATTGGGTTTGCATCTACCATCTTGCTATATGCTTTCTATTTTTCTGCCTTTTGAATTTACTGAATATTTTTTATTACATTTATCTCTACTATTGACTTATTAGCTCTGCACTTTTTTTTTAACGGTTGCTCTAGAGTTTTCCTCATGCATGTTTAACATAAAACAGGCTATTGTCAAATAACTTCATATTCAGTATAAAAGCCTTATTATAATATACTTTCATTTCCCCACTGGGTAGCTAGCTGGCAGCTAGTATGGGGTCGGTCTGGATATTCTGTCCTTAAGAAGGCCAACTATGGGTATGTAAGAACTTCATTGGTTTATGGATTCTCCAGAAGAATTTGGGAGTTTAGTCATGGAGTACACACAATAGCTGTCTCTGTGTAATGTCTGCCTGGGTCCTTTGGTTAGCCCCACCCTTCGGCTGCACCACTTTCCTCACAGAATTTCTCAGTTTCCCCCTTTTGGTCAAATGAGCTCCAAGTGAAACAGGTTTGTCCATAAGAGGTTAGGCTCTTCTTGACACAGTCTTACCAGCTGAGTGTCAGCTTGGGATAATGGGATGGCTACACAGCAACATTTTCACACCTGGTTATTTTCACACCTGGTGGAGGAGGGCACAAAGGGATGAGGACAGCCACAGATATTAACAGGAAATTGGGAACGTAAAGCCTAGCAAGAAAAGTAGCTTCACTAAATTTAAATAAGCTGTTTTTGATGTGCCTGTCTTGATGGAGTATTTTAACTGTTATTTGGTTTATCATCAAAACTAAATTATGGATCATACATTGTAGTTTTTGAGACTTCTCGCCAGAGTAGAATCCTCATAGAAATCAGTGAAATCAGGACTTCCCCGTGGCGCAATGGTTAAGAATCCTCCTGCCAATGCAGGAGACATGGGTTTGAACGCTGGTCCGGGAAGATCCCACATGCTGCGGAGCAACTGAGCCCGTGCACCTCAACTCCTGAGCCTGCGCTCTAGAGCGCACGAGCCACAACTACTGAAGCCCGCGCAGCTAGAGCCTATGCTCTGCAACAAGAGAAGCCACCGCGATGAGAAGCCGGTGCACCACAACAAAGAGTAGCCCCTGCTCATCACAACTAGAGAAAGCTCCCGTGCAGCAATGAAGACCCAACACAGCCAAATAAATAAATATTTTTTTAAAAAGAAAAAAAAAGAAATCAGTGATATCCAGCGTCTTAGATCCTTTTTGATAAGTTTTGATATCAGGCTTTGTTTTAAATACTTTGGAAGGTTGGACAACAAATTTAACAGTTGGAAATTGATAGTGTTGCCCACAGAAAAGATTAACGTGAAAGGAGTAAGGAAATGGAGGTGAGATGATTATTAAACCTAAGCTCAAATGTAAATCCTATATCCTGATTACGAGTCTTGATTTGAAGGCCTTGGCGGGACACTGTCTGCACCCAATGTCATCTTGAGTCAGAGAATCTTAATTACAGAATTCACAGGAAGCTGTCTGCTTTGGTCGTGGTCTGTTTCTGGAGCCTTTTAGTGGGTTTCAGGGTCAGGCCTCTAGCAGGTTTGTATGGCCAGGTTGTAGAATCTTAAGTTCTTCTCTCTCCTTCTCCTTTTCCTTCCTGTGGTATAGTATATATAAAACGAATTTTATCATTTTAACCACTTTTAAGTGTATAGTTCAGGGGCATTACTCACATTGTGCAACCATCACCACTATCCCCCTCCAGAGCTTTCATCTTCCCAAACTGAAACTCCACATCCATTAAACACTAACTGCTCATTCCGCCATCTCCCTCCCCACCCCCCTGCCCCATCATCCCCCGGCAACCACTGTTTCTGTGAGTTGACTATTCTAGGTACCTCCTCTAAGTGGAGTCATTCAACATTTGTCTTTTGTGACTGGCTTATTTTACTCAGCATAATGTCCTCAAGGTTCATCCATGTGGTAGTGCTTCTAAACTAGTTAGTCTGTAGAGGTGTATCATTGGTTTCCCTTTTGGATGTGTGGCTGGCAGCTGCTGGGTATATAACTAAGCACATAAATGAGCTAAATAATAATCCTCAATGAGATCAGGATGCATCAAGGCAGAATCTGTCAGTAGAGAACTCAAGCCAAGCCTAAAGGTAATTTTAGTAACAATATAGTGAGAGTTCATGGAGATTTTTTAAAAATTTTATTTATTTATTTTTGGCTGCCTTGGATCTTTGTCGCTGCGCGAGGACTTTCTCTAGTTGTGGCGAGTGGGGGCTACTCTTTGTTGCCGTGCACGGGCTTCGCACTGCAGTGTCTTCTCTTGTTGCAGAGCATAGGCTCTAGGCGCGCAGGTTTCAGTAGTTGTGGCACGTGGGCTCAGTAGTTGTGGCTCGCAGGCTCTAGAACGCAGGCTCAGGAGTTGTGGCGCACAGGCTTAGTTGCTCTGCGGCATGTGGGATCTTCCCAGACTAGGGATTGAACCTGTGTCTCCTGTATTGGCAGGCGGATTCTTAACCAGCGCACCACCAGGGAAGTCCCCATAGAGATTTTGAGATAAGATCCCATTATCATTCGAGGCAGAGTAAGCTTCTTTGGAAGCTGGGCAGTATTGACTTTAAAATGTCATTAGCTTGCCTTTTTCTTCTTAGAGCTTTGAAAATGATGTGGACTTTTCAGTTAAATGTGAATACTTTGCATACATTTAAAAAATATTTTACCTGTAAAGTGAGCTTTCACTGTTATTGATATTTCCAGGTGGGAAAATGAAATCTTTGTTTTTATATCAGCATGTTAGTCTTTTGGCAAAAGACTGCTTAAATTCAACCAAAATATTTATTTATAAATAATCATTAAAAAATGTATATCAAAGCTTGAAACAAAAAAATGAGATTCATTTGTAAATGTTCAAATGATTCACTAGGTAGGGGTTTCAGTTCTTGCCCTACAGCTTCAGTTTATTAGGGGTTTATAAAAATTACAAATAATGGAAGATTTTATCAATAAGGTTTTTTTCCTTCTAGAAACTAGATTACATAACTATCTTTCTATTGACTATAAATGTTTAGTCTCTTTTGGATGAAAACCAGTAAGAGTCACTAGTTTGCATAATAATAGAAAATGCATTTTCTTCATTGGTTTTAAGCTTAATAATGAGATTTTTTTTTGATGTTGGATAATCTCCAATAATTTTCTTGGGCTTCACAAAGAAGTTAGAAAACTCCTTTATTTTTGTAGCATGGCAAATTCATAAGCAACTTTAAAGGCATAATATCTACTATTAAGTATATAGATGTTAATTCTTTTTTTTTTTTATGCGGTATGTGGGCCTCTCACTGTTGTGGCCTCTCCCGTTGCTCCAGACGCGCAGGCTCAGTGGCCATGGCTCACGGGCCCAGCCGCTCTGCGGCATGTGGGATCTTCCCGGACTAGGGCATGAACCCATGTCCCCCGCATCGGCAGGCGGACTCTCAACCACTGCACCATCAGGGAAGCCCTATAGATGTTAATTCTTAAGCCTCTGGTAATGTGGCATGCTTGGGTCAGTTATCTGAATGGGATGATTTGTTAATAACATAATATTTTAAATAAAATATTTAGAAATTACCTTAAGTATTCCTAATACCAAATAAAATCATATTAAGATTGTCATCAGAGTTTAGTATCAAATTAGAATGAGAAAAGTTTAGGGTTTTAAATTGGAGTTACTACCCTAAAACATAAGCTTGACTTTTATCAATTAATAGTGAAAAGAGGCTTAGCATAGTTTGAAATGCCCAGAGACTGGGGGCTGTTGCTATAACACCTGTTAAGAAAGGAAGGTCTATTTAGGATCTGGCTTCCAAGAGAGGGCTTTTGAGATCTTTAACTATAGCAACCAAATTTTGTACCCAATTAACAGAGAAAATTAAAATGAGAAGAAACAAGGTCTACAGCGATGTTTGTCCATAAGTACTAATTATCTACTGTCAACTGAAATAAAAAAAGCACAATGTGAGAGTTGTGAGTTAAGTTTTACTTGGGATAAAATGAGAACGATAGCCAGGGAGACAGCCTCTCAGCTCTGAGGAACTGTTCTTTCTTTCTTTTTTTTTAACATCTTTATTGGAGTATAATTGCTTTACAATGTTGTGTTAGTTTCTGTTGTATAACAAAGTGAATCAGCTCTACGTATACGTTTATCCCCATATCTCCTCCCTCTTGCGTCTCCCTCCCACTCTCCCTAACCCACCCCTCCAGGTGGTCACAAAGCACCGAGCTGTTCTTCCTATGCTATGTGGCTGCTTCCCAGTAGCTATCTATTTTACATTTGGTAGCATATATATGTCCATGCCACTCTCTCCGTCCCAGCTTACCCTTCCCCCTCCCTGTGTCCTCAAGTCCGTTCTCTAAGTCTGCGTTTTTATCTGAGGAACTGTTCTGAAGAGGTAAAGAAGGAGGTCAGTATATACAAGATTTTAGTGAAGGGGGAGACGTGCAATCAAGCACACATTTTGCTGGAAGTTTACTGCTATTCATGAGGAGCAGATGTCTCTGTTAATGATTTTAGTGCTTTTCTGGATATGAGAATATGTAAGAAATTAGGCTCATAAAACCTTCTTCTGAAAACATCTAACTATCTGAAGGCCTGTTCTGCCAGTTTTTCCATGATCTCCGCCCTGAACCCCTTTCGGGGTGTGCTGAAGGACTGCAGTGGCTAGTGACCTAATCCCTGTAGAGGCAGATGGTGAGCAACAATTTTTCATCCATACTATCGTCTTACCAAATTTTAAGTTGGCAAAAATATTCATGTATATTTTCATTTAAGGGCAAGTTCATCCTTTAATCTGCTGATTGCCATTCTATAGTTTTTGTAAAAATAAGGAAGAGGGTAAACTAATATGTTTAGTGATCAATGTTTTGTCTTTATCTTACCTAGAAATTTTTCAGGTACCCAAATATAACTCAGTGATTAACACAATTTAATATTAGTTTAAGTATTTAAAAGTAAGGATTTGGATATTATAATTTATGCTGACACATTAGTCTATATGATTTATAGCATTGTAAGAATCCCTCTTATAAAGAATTACCTATTATAATTCAATTTATTTTGACACATAATTTTAATATTTTATAATCTATTATGAATTGGCTTATTTGACCATTAAAATCAGTAGAGGAAATCTAGAAAACTCAAATTAATTAGCTTTTTTTATTAGAAAATAAACCCAAGAAAATATGCTAAATAGTATTATACTGGTAAAATCAGAGAAAAGATAGCTATTTCTAAACCAAAAGATTAAACCAGTCTAATTTATCCAAGGTATCATCTTATTATATAAAACTTTTCCCTATATAACTATGTACCAGTTATTAAAATTTTTTTTTTTTTTTTTTTGCGTTATGCGGGCCTCTCACTGTTGTGGCCTCTCCCATTGCGGAGCACAGGCTCCGGACGCGCAGGCTCAGTGGCCATGGCTTGACATATTTCCAAGTAACCAATTATCATAAGCTTCTCTTAAAACATTTTTTTCTGTTACTACCTTAGCAAGACATTTTTCCCCCTTAGAGACTACATATAAATCATAAAAAAGCAAAAAAAAAAAAAAAAAACCTAGAAATCTTTGCATTTTTCTTCAGATTTATATTAATATTTGATATATTAATGTTGTTTCACTGGATAATTGGAATAAAAACTTGCTCCATTAAATTTTAATAACTCTTATAATCTGGTTTATTAATTCTTCCTGGAGGTAGATAAGACATATTTTTGGTCAAAATGGGAGGGCTTCCCTGGTGGCGCAGTGGTTGAGAGTCCGCCTGCCGATGCAGGGGACACGGGTTCGTGCCCGGTCCAGGAAGATCCCACATGCCACGGAGTGGCTGGGCCCGTGAGCCATGGCTGCTGAGCCTGCGCGTCCGGAGCCTGTGCTCCGCAACGGGAGAGGCCACAACAGTGAGAGGCCCGCGTACCGCAAAAAAAAAAAAAAAAAAAAAATTATAATATGGGAAATTTTACCAACTCTTGTGCAAGCTAGACTTGCAATGGTGACAAAGCAGGAGACTCTAATATGGAAATGGCGTCACTATTAGGAATATTGATCAGTTAAAGAAACAAAGATATAATTACGTACCAGCAGGACCCTTGAGGGAGAATCATTATTGGAATCTAAGTAGTTTTATAATTTTTTTCTATAGTAGCATAATCTCGCTGGTTTTTGGGGTTTTTTTTTGTCCAGTTTCTATGTCCCTATGATGATGGCAATCTCCTTCCCTTAGTCTCTGGAGTAGGGCAACACCAAAACAAAAGGGTCCAGATGATTGCAACATGAATGATGGTCTATCCTGTTGCTGAAGGGCCACTGCTATGTTGCTGCTAAGGTACTTTATAGTCTGCAGCTGGACCCCAAGGGGTGAGTCAGAGGTCTCAGGCCTCATCAAAACCTGGCAGAAGATGAGAAACTGCCTCACTGTGGCCTCCTTCTTGGCAGATAGGGCACTGAGTAAGAAACGGCCTGGTAGCAGCTCCTCACACGCCTCCAGCACACTCTTGTTTCAGAGGACCCAGGATGTTCGGCCAAGACTCAGATCAGCTGCAGATCAAGCTTTGCCTAAGTGCCTGTGTGGATACGTGCAAGATCCTTAGGTATTAGCACAGAGCTGTTCTTTAACATTACTCAGTTAGAAACCTGTGTTTAGGGGCTTATCCCAAAGGAAATACGAGTGAGGCATTCCTGGCAGGGTCTACCACCTGGTCAAAATGCAGTTTCCAGTTTAAAAAGCCTGGGAATGGAGGTGGAAATTGATGGTGCTAATAGGTGCAGCTGTGACTGATGACACCTGTGTATATGGGCCGTCCTTTTCATGCCACACACCTTTGAAGAATGCTTCTGGAATTTGAATATCAGCAGCGCATTTGGAGCCTCCTAGCTATATGGTTCTGCCTCCTAGACTACCAATTGCTCAAGGCTGTTTTAGGCAAAGCCCTGTTGCTGTCTTCTTTGGAGTTGGCTGGTGTAAACTGTGTTCTGCTCTTGTTCCTCAGTTTTCCATAGTTCACCTTAGAGTTTAACTTTTCTTTCAGAGGCTTCGTGCCCAGAAGGCAGGTGGAGTTGGCAAGAGGAGACAACCGGTCTTATGGCTTCCATGATGATTGCTCACGTCATTGGCTTCTTTGCCTCCCTTATTAAAAGGAAACTACGAGCTTCTACCTGACATAGTCTTATAGGTGAGGACGAATCTCTTCCTCTACCCATCTTAGGTTCTCCAGCTGGAGCCCTGTAGATTGGACTGACAAAAGACAGATTAACAAGAGAAAAACAAACAGAAGTTTACAGACATATGTATTCATGCATGTTACACATGGGAGTTCCCAGAGATGAGTAACTCAAAGGCTTGGTTAGAACTAGGTCTTACATAACTTCTTAACAAAAGAGCAATACATTTTTTGAGAAATGACAAGACAAAAGAAAAGGACTTTGAGTCTAGGGGCAGCAAATCGTGGGAGGACAAATATATGGGAGACTAACAGAAGATAAGGTCTAGTTAGCAAAGTTTGTTATGTAGATTCCTCTGGTGCCATCTCCAGACTGATAAGGGTCTCAAGTTGTCTCTAGCAGTTCAACTTTTGTCCTTCCTGGTAGAGAGGGAGGAGGGACACTTTGTAAGTTTATTTCCTCCTTTTAGGCAAATCGGGGGAAGACAGATTTCTTATATCTGTTTCTTCTCAATTGTCTTCAGCACAAAATAATTCTCATGCCAATGTGGAGTATTTTGAGGTGGTAAACTCTGTTCTGCTTCAGTTATATACACTGGTTCTCATATGGCCAAGGGCAGCCTTTAATCCTCCCGCTATTGTCACTTCTTCTCCGCCTCCCCCACTCCATAGCTTTATCCTGGAAGTAAATGCCAAAATCAGCTTTGCTCTTTTCTTTTTTTAATCCTACCTTTTGGGTGTTTTTTTGAAGTTTCCCAGGTTGTGATCTGTTTCTCCAGTCTCAATATTGAGTTACCTGCTCTCTTCTGGAACAGTATTCACTTTGATTAGAAAGAAATAGGTTTCAGCCTGAAGAACAAACATGGCCGGTTTCGCTGGTGGTGCAGTGGTTAAGAATCCGCCTGCCAATGCAGGGAACACAGGTTCAAGCCCTGGCCCGGGAAGATCCCACATGCCACGGAGCAACTAAGCTGGTGCGCCACAACTACTGAGCCTGAGCTCTATAGCCCACAAGCCACAACTACTGAGCCCATGTGCCACAACTACTGAAGCCTGCGCACCTAGAGCCCGTGCTCTGCAACTAGAGAACCCACGACAATGAGAAGCCTGTGCACTGCAACGAAGAGTAACCCCTGCTCATGACAACTAGAGAAAGCCCGGGCACAACAACGAGGACCCAACACAGCCAAAAATAAATAAATAAATAAATTAAACAAACAAACATGGCTTTTGGGAGCCCCTCAACTGTTTGTATGGAGGGGATAGTCCTGTCAGATGTGAGGTCATGGGAACTTCTCCTATTATTGTTTTATTCTAAACTTGAAGCATGTCTAAAATTGCTATTACCTTTGTAGCAGTTGTTTCCGGCAAGTACGTTAGGCTACTGTTGTCTACTCTTACTTCTTTGTCAATCCAATTACCTCGGCTTTCTTATCTTAAGGATTTGGGGTTCAGTGATGGTACCCTTTCTTTATTTTAGAGAGGTGCTATAGACTTAGTCTATTTAATTGGCTCTCTGCTTAGTTATTTCAAGAAATTTGGGGAGACTTCCCTGGTGGAACAGTGGTTAAGAATCTGCCTGCCAGTGCAGGCGACACGGGTTTGAGCCCTGATCCGGGAAGATCCCACATGCCACACAGCAGCTAAACCTGTGCGCCACAACTACTGAGACTGCGCTCTAGAGCCCGTGAGCCACAACTATGGAGCCCATGTGCCACAACTACTGAAGCCCGCATGCCTGGAGCCTGTGCTGCGCAACGAGAAGCCACTGCAATGAGAAGCCCGCGCACCGCAAGGAAGAGTAGCCCCCGCTCGCTGCAAGTAGAGAAAGCCCGCGTGTAGCAAGGAAGACCCAAGGCAGCCATAAATAAATAAATAAATAAATAAATAAATAAATAAAAAAGAAAGAAATTTGGGACAAGAAGGAAAGTAGATTACCAGCTTAATCTAATCTTTCAGATTGCTTCTATTTTTCTATGGCGGTCTGTTATTAGAGCAATTTTTCTCTTGACTCATACTGAAGAAATTATTTTTTTAAATTTATTTATTTATATTTGGCTGCGTTGGGTCTTCTTTGCTGTGCACGGGCTTTCTTTATTTGCGGCAAGTGGGGGCTACTCTTTCCTGTGGTGCACGGGCTTCTCATTGTGGTGGCTTCTCTTGTTGCAGAGTGTAGGCTCTAGGCATGCAGGCTTTAGTAGTTGTGGCTCACAGGCTCTAGAGTGTAGGCTCAGTAGTTGTGGTGCACAGGCTTAGTTGTTCTGCGGCATGTGGGATCTTCCCGGACCGGGGCTTGAACCCGTGTCCCCTGCATTGGCAGGTGGATTCTTAACCACTGAGTCACCAGGAAAGCCTGGTTTCCTGCATTAACTTATTTTCATTGGGGCTCGCTTGCCCATGTGTTTTAAACTCAAATACTAAAAGCATGGCATCCATTAGCAGTTTAATAATCTGAGAAAAGATAAAATATACAAGAAAAAAACATAGCTGGACAGTTTGTTCAAACTGTCCATGTAAAAGGTGGACAGTTTACTTCAAGCACTATAAACAAGGCTAAATGGATTAGTTTTCAGTTATATGCAATAAATTGAAATTATGGCATTAGGAATCAGCACATTTTAACATCTATCAAGAAAGACTCTTCTGATAGCAGGGTTTCTCAATCTCAGCAAAAATTACATTTTGGCCCAGATAATTCTTTGTTGTGGGAGCTGTTCTGTGCATTGTAGGATGTTTAGCTGCATCCCTGGCCTCTTCCTACTAGATGCCAATATCACTTCTCCCCACCCCCACCAGTTGTAACAATCAAAAATGTCTCCAGACATTGCCAAATCTCTTAACACCTAGTTAAGAATCACTGTTTAAAAGAAAGAACCACTCACTCAAATAGCTCTTCTAATACTAGATGATAAAAATGTATAACACAGGATTATATGTCCGTTATATCCAACTCAATACTTTAAAATAGAATGTATCTTGTCACAATTCCATGAAATGTTGAAAACATTGACTGATGATATCTGAGGTCAGCATGATTAAAAGTAGAATATAAAAGCTAGAAAAAAAGCTCTAACACTAGAAATTAAAGTAAGACAGGAACTCTTGTAAACAACGATTAAAGAAGAAAGCAAACCCCAAACTCAGAATATCTGTAAAATTACAAAATCGACTTAAGAAATCTTAACTAAAACAGTACTCAATGGACAATTCATTATATTCAATGTTTATATTACTATACAAGAAAAACAAACACCAATCAATGAAATAAATATTCAACCTAAGAAGTTAGAAGTCTATGGATGAGTTATAAAAAACAGACAAGAGATAAGTAAAAGAAAATGAGATATGAATGAATTAAGAAACAGAAAGACAGAAGTAGTCAATGAATTTTCTTTCCTTTGGGAAATTTGGTCTAAATGAAATCCAGAAAAAATCAAAAATAACTTGATAAACCATTAATTACAAAACAAGACCATAGACATACAAAAGAAGAATTGCAAGAGGGAGGTGACCACATGTTTAGGAAAATTAAAGGAATTGGAAGAGTACGGGCGTGTATGAGAGCTCAGGGACTTTTGTTTACTGAAATATCCCAACTGCCAAGGATAGAGCCTACCATAGTGGCACACAAAAATCTTGTTGACTAAATGAACAAATATACCTCCATATGCTAAATACGTGACATTGATAAATTATAGAAGAAGATAAATTTGCAAAATTGATTTGAGATGAAATAGAAAATGTACAGGCTCTCTATTGACAGAGAGGCAATTCTCAGGTGAATTCCACCAATACTTTAGGAAATAAATCATTTAAATTTAATTTGTTCTAGAGTGGAGAGTGTGAAAGAAAATCTCACTCTCTCCTTTTAACAATGAAAGGAGCACAATTTGATAATAGAAACTAAAGAGTATACACAAAACTACACAATAGTCTTATATACGAATGTCAATAAAAAATGCTCAATAGTACATATCAAATAGCAACACACACACACAACACAGTTTAAAAACATATGTTCAATCATTTCCACTAGCTGCTCCTCTCTGACCAACATGTGACCAACTTCAGCAGGACATAAAGTGAGGGCTACCCAGCTCCAAATTGTCCTTTGGCAATTTTATCTCTTCCTGACAACCCCCAAGACAGAATTAAAGGGGGCCTCATCCTCCTAAGGATGCCACATAGTCTTTGTAGGAAGATTTACCAATGGCCAGATTTAAGGGGGGACCTGAAAAGTCCATGTACTTTTGTCAAGACCACTGCTACTCCCACCATACCTCCCACCATATTCTGCATCTCAGCTCTCAATCTAGCTAAAATACCAGTGCCCAGAGGAGATTATCCTATCCCTCCTCACCCCTTGCCCCCATCAAGAGAAGTGAGAACTTG
The DNA here is from genome assembly GCF_964270905.1 of Leucopleurus acutus. Classification (NCBI taxonomy): domain Eukaryota; kingdom Metazoa; phylum Chordata; class Mammalia; order Artiodactyla; family Delphinidae; genus Leucopleurus; species Leucopleurus acutus. Next base: position 93,671,687 of record NC_139144.1, on the reverse strand, counting down.
GGGATTTGGTATCTGGAGGTAGAAACATGGTGGGTACAGTTCAGATTCCGGGAGGGTTCACATGCAAGGACCAGGGCTCCACAAGATATCATGATTTAGTTACTAGTTTGGAATGGTCAGAAATTGAAGTCACCAGTGAAAGCTTGAAATTTTAAGGGAGTTCCAGAGAAATACCAAGCCTGGGAAATATAATTTACCTCAACCTTTTACATTTCCATAACTGTGGTCATGAAGTGTGCAGCACGTCGCAGTGTTGAAGCCTGCAGACTTGGGATTGGTGCCTATGTGCCTCTTGTGGCCTCTTCCAATAACCTCTGTGTCATTATGGAAGACAGTGCCTGAGGGAGGTCTTCCAAGGAGAATAGTCAGTGATGGGCAAACAAAAAACATTCTGCGGGCTGGGGCAGAAAGTCCTTGCTCTTCTGGTCCATGTGTTTTTATGGATCAGTGGGTACGCTGTTGGCCTCCTCTCCTTTTCCAGGCAGGTTATGTAACTATTGATGTATCTTACTCCATATTCCATTAGAGGCCTCTGATTAGGAAAGAGATTGATTTGGGTTAACAAACATCTTTGGGGTTGCAAAAGTCCCCAAGAAGGTCAAAAATATTGGTCATCAATACCTGAGCTCAGTAAAGCATTGACTAAGTAAGGCCATTTTTACTGCTGGTGTCAGCTTGAGAGACTGGAAATCTTGACTGAGAGATGGTATATTTGCTTGCTAGGGCTGCTTGAACAAAGTGCCACAAACTGGCCACTTACATAACAGAAGTTTATTGCCTCACAGTTCTAGAGACCACAAGTCCAAGATAAAGGTGTTGGCAGGGTTGGTTCCTTCTGAGGGCTATGAGGGAGAATCTGGTCCATGCCTCTCACCTAGCTTCTGGTGGTTTGCTGGACATCTTTGTAAAAGCGTCACCCTGACCTCTGCCTCTATCTGCACATGGTGCTCTCCCTGTGTGTTGCCTGTGTCCAAGTTTCCCCTTTTTATAAGGATACCAATCATACTGGATTAGTGTCTACCATACTCCAGTATGACTTCGTCTTACCTAATCGCATATGCAATAACCCTATTTCCAAATAAGGTCACGTTCTGAGGTACTACGGGCTAGTACTTCAACATATGAATTTTGGGGGCATACAATTTATCCCAAAATAGTTGGGAAGCTTGAGAGGAATGAGAGTGAAGGGAGAAGTGACATACAGAAACTCATGCAGACCATCACTCTTTCCTGACCTTCTGTTTTCTGTCTCCAACTCTTTTTCCTCCATCTCTGTTAAGCCTAAGACAGAATTCCCCTCTTCCAATCTTTAGAAATACATGTATACATTTCCCCTGACAAATAGTGGGACTCTTTTCCAATGCCTGTCTTTAAAAAATGGTTTGATAGGTGTGGTCCTTCTTCCACACCAGCCCCCTGAAATATTTTGAAGAGTTTTGACAGTAGAGGTCAGGACTTGAGTTTCTGTTCTTTCATTATGGTACTCCCTTTTCTTCCTATCTTCCCTATCTTCCCAGTGCTAAATGTACGGTAGGAATTCAACCAAAGGTCTCTAATTTAAATGAATTCAGATGATTCCCCCCACCCCAAGCAACAAAATGGAGATTCATGTGGTAGAATAAATCATCATTTTTATTATTTCTTGTGAATGAGATATTTTCCAGAGAATAGCATTATAAGTATTCATATTAGAATTATTGGAAACAATAAGTAGAGATCAATTTTTTAAAATGATAATTTCTCAGAAATGTACGTTTTCAGATCATGGAAGATTCTAAGCAATTGATCTTGGACAAACATAAGTTTGTTTTGATGTTTTGAAGTTTTGAAGCGCTCTCTTGCCCTGTGAGAGTGACTTAATATGAATGAATAAAATATACTGCTCTGGCTGGACTGAAAATAGGTACGTCTCTACTATGGAATTCTAATAATCATTTTATTCACTTAAAAAATTTACATATAGTAAAATTATCAGTGTTCTTTTGAACTTGCTACTTTCTCAAAATTCAGTTATCCCAATAACTTTCAAAGTCTTAAGTCTAATGATTCTATGAAACCTCTTCTTTCAATATGTTTCCTAAAGCTTCCTTTTTATATGTCTTCTTTTGAAATAATGGTCTGTGGACTATTTTACAATACAGGATATGCAGGTTGTCTCAAGCCACTTTGCATAATGGTGGTCATATAATGAATGGGGGCAGGAGTTGCAGGCAGTGTTAGCACAGATCACTAGCTTACTGAAACTCAGGCCCTTTAAAGCATGCAAGAGAGAACAAGCAATTATCCATCTTTCAAGCTGGATAAAAGCTACACGAACACACATTGGGTGGAAACAAACAACAATCAAATCAGTATGGCTTTGTTGACCGCTGTGGTGTTTAATTAGCTCTACAGTAAGACTTTTCTATACTTAGCCCTCTCTCTCTACTCAAGGTGAAGCAAATCACTTCCCTGTTAATAATGCATGTGTGGATCTTACCTTGGCTGTGTCTGTATTACAGTCAATGGTCCAAACCATCAAGACCACTGCCAGCACACTGGCATGGTCCAGCTCTCCATCCTTGCTGTTGCCCTGTTAACTGCTAAAGAACTCAGACTACCCATGGCAGCAGTATCCGAATTCATGTGTTATTTATCTTCATATGTTGCCTTTGAAGTCTTTTCTAAAGCCTAATATTTTTCTTTCTGAAACCCAGAAGACATTGATTTAATAAAATATTAGCTGATAATTTCCAAGTTATTTCAACAGATTTAAACCTATTTTTTCCCCCCACATAGCTAAGTCAAAGTCACTTACACTACACAAAAGTTAAGTGTGTCTCCATCACCATTTCATCTGAGGATAGTAAACTCCTTTGATTTCCATAGCTGGAGGAACCACCCAGCCCAAAGTCCTGGCACACACAGAGGGAAAATATCTGTTGCGGAGCTCTCTGAAGTCAGTATTCATCATGAAATGGGTATTCAGGATGGTCACACCACCTGCCAAAACAATCCCCCCAAAGGGAAAAAGTTCACTTCAAATGCTGCATGGCTGTATGTGTTACTAGCATTCTTTGGTAACTTTACCGACCATTCCCTCTTTCTCTTACTCATTCCATTTCTGTTTCGTGCCCGTTCTCCTCCCCTGTTTCCCCTTAAGCCAGCACCTTTTACTGAAGCCCCAGATAGCACCCTGGGTGTAAGTGTGGGGTGGGGGGATTGGGGGGAGAAGGCTAGTTGTCTCCACATTAACATTTTCTTAAAACAAAAGCACAGGAGGTGAGCAATACCTGCCCACTTACACACTTTGTCCCAACTTCTTCCTCCGTCTGCTCTCTTGATATAAACTGCCTCCCATTTCAATAAACCACATAAGCATTTCTCTTCAAAACTCTATTATGGGGCTTCCCTGGCGGCGCAGTGGTTGAGAGTCCGCCTGCCGATGCAGGGGACGCGGGTTCGTGCCCCGGTCCGGGAAGATCCCACATGCCGCAGAGCGGCTGGGCCCGTGAGCCATGGCCGCTGAGCCTGCGCGTCCAGAGCCTGTGCTCCGCAACGGGAGAGGCCCCAACAGTGAGAGGCCCGCGTACCGCAAAACAAACAAACAAACAAACAAACTCTATCATGAATCAGTGTCAGTCTCTTCTCAGAGTTTTTACTTGCCCCTATCACTAGGCCTCCTGAGAGTTGAAAGTTTGAGATTTAGAAAGTTGATGACCAGCAAAGTAAGTTTCCATGATGATGACGACAGTGATGATAATGATGAAGCTACCTCTTAAATAAAAATGGTGAAACAGTCTATAGAAGGACTGGAGTGTGTGTGTGCCTGTACTGGAGCACACCTAAGATTTAGTTCTCTGCAAGTACTATGAGCTTTAAATTAAAATATAAAACAAAACCAGAGAAGGCTCTCAAATACCAAGGATCAGCCAGATGAAAAGCAGCAGAACCTTGGCCCAGCATCCCTAAATGATACATTTTTTTGATCAATGGGGCCTAATCTTTGTTTCTCCTTGCTGATTTTTCTAGTTATTTCCAGATGTGATGAATTATTTTCCCAGTGTTGCTAGAATTAGGTATTAAAAATGTCAAAGGTCGGGCTTCCCTGGTGGTGCAGTGGTTGAGAATCCGCCTGCCAATGCAGGGGAGATGGGTTGGAGCCCTGGTCCGGGAAGATCTCACATACCATGGAGCAACTAAGCCTGTGTCCCACAACTACTGAGCCTGTGCGCCACAATTTCTGAGCCCGTGTGCCACACTACTGAAGTCCGTGCGCCTAGAGCCCGGGCTCCGCAACAAGATAAGCCACTGCAATGAGAAGCCCACGCACCGCAACGAAGAGTAGCCTCTGCTCACCGCAACTAGAGGAAGCCCGCGTGCAGCAACGAGAACCCAACACAGCCATAAATAAATAAATAAATAAATAAATAAAATGTCAAACCAAATAATGTCACTAACCAACTGTAAAAAAACAAAACAAAACAGCATATTGGAGGATTGGCTATCTGTTACTATTTTTAATTTAATGAGATTTATTCAATAGAAATAGTTTATCTTCAAGAGCTGTTAATTAACGTGTAAGGGTTAGTTCTGTGTTTGTGTTTACTTTTATGTTCTTGAGGCTAGGAGGTGCTTCTTGATTTCAAATAGTTTTTCCCCTGGAAAATTCACATTAGAAAGCTGTTTATTAATTCAGAAATTGATTCAGAAATTCAGTGTTAGCATAGTCCGCACTTTCTGACTCATGAAAAATAGTGGGACCGATAAGATAAGCGCCCAAACTATACGAACCATCTTAACGAGCATTTTCTAAATGCACACTCAAAGAGAAGATTGTAAAAAGAAGAATACTATCCAGGTGATTTCAAGAACTGGAAATATTAATGAAGAATGATTAAGAAGAAAAAATGTGGGTATGTATGTATACAAATATATACGTGTGTATATATACATGAACTATATTCTTTTTTTTTATTTTTAAGGCTCTGTAATATTCAGAGAATAAAGGGTTACTTCAGTTGATAGTTAAATTTGGCAACACTTCGAAGGAATTTTGCTTGTGGGAAGTCAGACAATAGGTGAAGCCAGAAGCTCCAAATCTTACAGGCAAACATTTGTCTAAAACTCAACCTGGTGCTCTTTCTACTGCACTCTAATGCCTCTCTCCCAGGAATTGTTCTTGTTGACAGCTTTGCTCTAATTTGTGCCCACTTTGATTTCTAAGGAAGAAATAAGTATGTTGTTTGCATATCTGTGCTGCTGTTGTATTAACATAACGAAAACTGATTTAATTCTCCTCAATGTTTTTAGCCTGTGATGCCTTAACCTAACCAATGGGAATGTCATAAATGTCAAAAATATTCTTTTAAGCAAAAATGCAGGTTTGTAGGAAGTTCCTAATTCAGAACATGCTGGCCACCAGCCTTTACCCTTGTGCCTTCCATGGACATGGTCCCGGTTCATGAGAGCCTGTTGGTTGACGCTTGACAATCCAACATCACTGCACAGAACCTGATTAATGATCCCCCAGAACTCACATGAGCATTTCCACGAAGCGGACATTTTTATTCAGGTCTTCAATGTCTTTCATTTCTTCTTCAGTGAGAGAAAAGTCAAAGATCTGAAATAACAGAAACAAAAAACCAGACATTTATAATAGTAGAAGATGGGTCAAGCTTGGGATCAGGGAGTGAGGCCAGCAGTGGGAGCCCTTCAAAGATTTATGAACACCTCTGCAAATGTCTTAGAGGAGTTGGGCTAGTGCGGGGGGGCCACCCCACCCATGTGGAGGTGGAATTCTTTCTGCCCTTTGTCTTTAAGACAATCCTGTTGGGGACATCTTGAAAGAAATTTCAAATGTTCTGAAACAATACACATTCAGAACATCTCCTAAAAATCTAAAAGTGAAGAATTCTTATTATTTTGGTATAAGATGCTGAACTTTTGATTCTGGACTATGGCCTTCGTGCACTTTTTTTTTTTTTTTAACAAAAATATTCCCTAGTCTCTAAATTTGCTTATGTATTTTTTTAACTTTTAATTTGCTTTGGTTCATCATATTAATCCTTTCTCTTGTCATTTTTAATGTCTCTTTATCTACCTTTTAATTCTAATTACTTTTTCATTTTTTTTTTTTTAGCTTGTACAGTTTGTACCTTGGTTTTATAATTGTCCTTTATGAACATTTTAATAGTTTATTTTAGCTTATTTATATTTTTAACAGTTGATTTGTTTATAATTTCTCTTATTATTTTATCTTTCTATCCCTTAACTTTTAATTTAGTAATTTACATGCATACATTTTTTTTTTTTTTTTTTTTTTTTTGCGGTACGCAGGCCTCTCACTGCTGTGGCCTCTCCCATTGTGGAGCACAGGCTCCGGACGCGCAGGCTCAGTGGCCATGGCTCATGGGCCCACCCGCTCCGCGGCATGCGGGATCTTCCCAGACCGGGGCACGAACCCGTGTCCCCTGCATCGGCAGGCGGACTCTCAACCACTGCGCCACCAGGGAAGCCCTACATGAATAAATTTTAATTGTAAAAGTAATACATGATATATGCTTTTTGTAAAGAAATGAAACACTACAGAAATACATGGACATGTATGGAGTAAAAGAAACAAAAGTGCCTCTTGATACCCACCACCCCAGTCCTATTCCCCTTCCCACAGATTCCTTCCAAACATTCAACACAGCAAGCAGCAAAATGCAATTGTATCATATTTCTATTATTCTGCAGCTTTATCTCATTCACATAATATGTCTTGGTGATCTTTTCTGTCAAAATATATAGACTGACTTTATTTATTTAACTACTATATCCGTAGTATAGATGTAATATGATTTACTTAGTCATTCCCCCAAGGATTGTTTCCAAGTGGTCTTTTCAGAGCATTCTTTCCTTTGATTATTTATTATCCAAGAATTGGAGTTATGAGATTGTAGAAGGAAATTTATTATAACATAAAAACAGTCATGAATGAACCAGTCACTTATAAAAGAAATCCTTACAAGCTTCCTTTTTCTTTAACACCTTCCCGCACCTAGTAGGGCTATTTGTCACATGACAAAAAACAACTTACTTTTGAAATTTAAATTATTAACTGATGGGTAACTGATTAACTTTACATGGTACTTCTCTATGCCTGCATTTACCTAGCAGTTTATTCTTTGGAAGTAGCACAGTAAACTAATCACTCCATTGTCTAGTGGCCTCTTTTCTCACCTATATTTATAATGCTGATTACAGATTACTTATAGAGGAAATAAAGGGGGTTGGCATTTATGAAGTCTAAATGATCCTCTTCAATAATTTCCAAATTTGTCCCCAACTTTTTCCAGAGCCATTAAGAAGGTGGAAAGTTGACTGTTATGAATTTCCAATTTTATACCTTCTATTCCTGCTGTGCTGGTGGGGAAGGGAGTAGGTAGTGTCCAGAGTCAATAGGTAAGGAAACATAAGAAATAAGGGAGCTAGATAGCCTACAAGCAGCAAAGAAATCCCTGAATTACTAGGAATTGTCTCAAATTCAGCTAAAATTAAATCCAGGTGTGGGCGGAGGGGGTCGGGGAGCAGGTATAAAATAACATATGAAGGCATTGCAACTTTCTTATTAATCTGAACACAAAATTCTCTCTAAAAAAAATAATACCCTACTTTTTACATTTCCAGAAGCAGTTCTCTTACTTGAAAGTTTTCTTTGATCCTTTCAGGGTTAAAGCTTTTAGGAATGACAACCACTCCTCGCTGGATGTTGAAACGCAAAACAACTTGAGCTGCTGTCTTATTGTATTTTTTCCCCAGTGAGTTTAGAAGTGCATCCTTTAACAAAGGTGGGGAAGACACATTCACCCTTTAAAAAAAAAAAATCGAAACATGCATCATATTTAGTCCGAGTAATGAGAACCAGTGGTTTACCAATCACCCTCCTCCTCTGACCCCCATTCACCTGGTAACCTATCCAGAACACTTCAGGTCACCTGTAACCAACTTCTCTGAGTGCAGAGTATTCAGAAGACTTGCTCTTAGTCTGAGAAGATCAAGACAGGCAGATTCACAGAGCTGCCTCTTCCAGACGGTAAATAATATTGCTTTCATGGATCTTATAGAGAGAATGGGGTTGGAAGTAGGCATACAGGGGAAGGCAAGAAGACTGAAGTAGAAGAAACAAAGGCACAACTCTTGGAATCATCTTAGAGTAGAAAAATTTCTACTTAAGTCTGTGGAATGCATCACAGTAGAAGTGTTGCCACTGAATACAGAGATTTCAAAAATTTCGGAATATGGCCATAGAGACTCTTTGTCAAATAATAAGGTACTGGTAGGCACTTCTACAGGTAGAGTCTAATCAATTATTACAACACCTCAGTGAGGAAGGTTTTGTTAGCTCTAATTTGCATATGTGGAGAATGACTTGAAGAAATTACTTCCTTAAGATCACACAGCTGAATAGAGTCATTTCAGTCAAGTAATTTACATTAGCCTCATACTCTACACCAAGGAAATATACTTCCTGAGGAGACAGACAGCATTACTTACCAGGATGGATTCCTAGAGGTCCCCAAAGGGCTGTATGCAATAATGACAATGTCATGTTGTTGGCAAAATTTCAAGAGTTTTGGCTGGGTGAAATATGGATGGCATTCAACCTATGTGGTTGCATTGGAGAGCAGAGCACAAAATTAAGGGCTTTTGGATGAATGCAATTTTATATAGTTTGTAAAAAGTTCTTCAATAAAATCAATTGAAAAGTATTTTGGATAGCAAGGCAAATCTTACATATTTTTCCCAACAAGGAAGTTTACATTGTTTATATATCGGTGAGATGAATTAAAACAAGGTTAGTGAGGTCACCATCTGTGGGTTAATCCTAAAATAATTGGGGGACAAATTCAATTTTTACAGCTATCGGTTTAAAACTTTAAGTGAACAGATTCAATTATTTATAGTAAATATTCTAGCAAATACAATTTTCCATAACAAACACGCAGTCTCAAGGTTCACATTACAGTCTTGGTAAATAGAGGTGACATGTTGCAGAAGCCCTCTGTCCCTCACTATCAAACATCTAAGAATATTTTCACAAGAGGTAGAGTGTGTATAAAACTAAGTTTACAGATGAATTTTGTCTTTTTGGTGGAGAGTTCTTTACACCAAGTGTAGGCCTAGTTTCATTTTCTGTATCTTACTGACAGGATTCCTGCACTAAAAACACATGTGTCAACAAAAGTTCTTCTCAAAGTTTCTTAAATACTATGGTAGTTTTTGACCTACGTGTTTGCTTTCTTTTTAATTAAAATCAACCAAGTCTTAATTAAAATATTTTAAGTATATAATTATTATTTTCACTATCTAAAGTATTAAATACTTGACAAGTTACATTTCTAGAAGGCACAAGAAAATGCTACTGATGAAGTGGAAAGGTAAACTGGAACTCTTAGAGGTGGGTCTTCTTTCCTTTTTCTAATTTGATAAACTTTCTTTTTCCCCCTTGTCAGTTTCTCCCATTTCTTCTTTTTCCCCTGCCCCCTCATAATCTTGATCCCTCCTTTTCCCTAAGACACTTTTGTTTTCTCCCCCACTTGGGAACATTTCTTAATTCTAAAGAGTGACACACAGTGTCCACAGTACAGTAGTCCCTAGGTATTCACGTAGGATTGGTTCCAGGACACACACCCCCACCCCAGGAAACACCAAAATCCGGAGATGCTCAAGTCCATTCTATGAAATGGTGTAGTACAGTGGGCCCTCTATATTTGTGGGTTCTGCATCCATGGATATGGAGGGTGGACTGTATTTCTTTCCCTTACCCTCTCCCACTCCTAGCATCACTCTCCTCCTTTGGTCTCTTTCTCATTTTCTATCTTATTGGTACACTAATCTTTTCAAACAATTTTTTTCTTTTTTATCATGTCACGTCATCACTTAAAGACTAAGTGTGAATTCCTTACTTTCGTGCCTGCCTGCTTGCGCCAAACACATTTAATTTTCCCCACAGGGATGCCTTTCTAATCAGTTGGAGTGCTGTTATGGTCTCTGGCCTAAATATGTGTATGCACATGTGTATATAGCATGTGTATTTACCTATATACATATATATGTGTGTGTATTTGTGTGTGTGTATACATATATACATATAAACACAAAATGTATACATAATAAGGCTAATACAATTAAAAAATAAAACAAACAGGAATATCCATTCTGTGAACAAATTCAGGAGTTTACAGAAAGTTGCATTGGGCAACATACTAGAAACCCGTACTCAACAAAAATTTGAGTTAATGTAATATAAACTCAAATATATAATATAATATGTAATATAACAAAGATCTTTGCATAGATAGTTTTTTGATTAAAAACTTGAGGGCATATGGCTAAAGGACCACTCAGTGAAGGAAATTCTAGGGATGGAGGTGAGGGTGGGGGTGGGAGAGGGTAGGCTAACATGACCCAAGTGCGTATGACCTCAGAGAGTCACATTCCTTCTCTTCAGAGCATCTGTCTCAGTTTCCAATTACATATAACTTTCCTGACTTCATTAGTGTATGATCCACGAGAGCAAGGACTATATCTGTCTTTGGTCACTTTTGCATGCCTAGAACCTAGCACAGTGCCTGGCATAAGGCAGGTGCTTGATGACCATTTGTTGAATGAGTGAAAACAAGAGTTATACAGCGAGGACAAAGCCAGAATCTTAGGAAACATCACTCTTGATGCTGCAGACTGTTGTAGGCTGGGCTTCGTTTGGGGTACAGCTGGTCATTTCTGGCTGGGACCGGATGCTCAGTTTAAGGTAGAGGGTGGTGATGGTTCCTGATGTTGCAGGGCCTTGATGTCATCCTTATTTCTAAGGAGAAGGGTACCTAAGCACACTTGCCTTCTTCTTTGCTAGGGACTGCTTAGAGCCCTTTGTGAATGAGCCAGTGGAGCTGCAGTATTTACTTTTCCTTGTTTGCTAGGTAAAACTGATGTAAGTTGTCAGCGTCTTGGTGTGTCCGGGGTTTTACAACACCCTTTGGTAGTGCTGTAGTTTTAGATATCAAAATCTCACAGGGTGAAGTTAAGAAGCTGGACAGAATCCATGAAGGAAAATAGCAAAAGTCCTTTCATTAATTAACCCAACCTCTTCTGTCTTTCCATGAAAAACTGCATTGAATTTTCATTTCATTAATGAAGTCACTCAACAACTATTTACTAATTTCTGTGTCAGGACACCTGTGAGTTAGGCATGGTGAATAGGATCAGGAAAAACTGAAGAATGTGGAAAGTTTCCTTACTCCTTCCCTTCTTCTTTCCTTCCCTCCGTCCCTCCTTACCTCCCTTCTTTCCTTCGTTCCTAGAGTTAGGTGTTGGAACTTTGTATGAGATTAAATGGCTTGAGATAGATCCACAGTCCCCTTTGAACTGGGCTGGGAGAGCACTGTATGACACTAGGAGGGCTTTCAGACAGTCTAAGCCAGGGGCGGAGCCTGGAGGGACATTGCTTCAGATGGACATCATAGGGAGTACTAAGGAATCTTGGATTGCTCAAGCTCTGAGAACGACTATAGAGTGAGGTTATATTCTATGTCAATTTGTTCACGAAGTCAATGAAAAATATAAAATTTTGCAAATTTTACGTTAGATTTAGTCTAATGGGAAAATTAGTTTTGAAATACGTGAATTTTGAATCAGGCAAGCCTTCAGGTATGTATCCCTTGCACATGAAATGTGTCCACTCTGTCTAATGCCCAAAATATGCTCACCGTATTCCTGGGATGAAAGCTGCTCATTTTGTATCTCTAGAGTAGAGATGGTCCTACCAGGGCATCGGGTCATGGCTGGTGGCTGGGAGACCTGCACTTTGACCTTGCCAGCTCTAGAGTTTTGACATATTCTGCTTTCAGACACGACAGGACACATGAATAGGTTCAGGCTATGATCTTCCAACAAGCCTTGATTCTCTTTCAGGGTATATTTGTGAAGCTGATCGACATTCTTGTGCCAACAGATCAGGGGATTTCCTCCTTGGCATGAGGAAACACACTGTCAAATTTTCACTATTTTTCATTCTCAGGTCGAAAATCACCATCTGTCTCTGTGCATTTGTAAGAAGAAAGCTGCTTGTCACTTCAACATTTTTAGAACAAAATATTGTTCTTAGGGGTGCAGGAAGGAGATGTGAAGGATATGCTGGGTAGGGGATTGGTTAGGAATAAAGGGATGGATGGAGATCAACGAGGAAGGCAAAGGTTGTTGCTCTCTGTTCCTGAGAGCATATGATATAGCGCTAGCTGAGGTATCAGTTTGGAAGTGGTACTTCTAAATATGGCAACACTTCTATTTAGCTGTGGGCTACTGTCATGATGTAGGTAATTCATTTTTTCTGTTATGAATCCTTTTGAGTTTCTAATAACAATGAATTCAACAAACAAGTCCACCATAATCCAAGTTTGTGAATATTTACCAGTTCCAAGAGCATTTTTTAGTGCAGCTTAATGTTTTATGAAGTAGGGGGAAGAGGATGTCATATCCCCATTTAACAATAGTATTTTGTTGTGATTATAAGAGTAATATATGCTCACTGCAGAAGACTTGAAATACAGAAAAGCATAAAGAAGAAAACAAAATTTACTTGTAAAATTCACAACCAGAGATAGCCACGGTTAGCATTTTGATATATTTCTTTCCAATATTTGCACTTTTAAAATAATATAATCGCCTTCAAACTGTATTACGTTTTGTATCCTGGTCTTTCCACTTAATATCGTGGCCATTTCTCTTTTCCTCAAGAGTGATTCAAGAACATTTTTTGTTAAGATTTCACATATTATAAATGTTTTAAAGTTTATGTAAACATTCCCTGAACTTTTCATATTTATGTTGTTTCCTTTTTGGTGTTTTTTTTTTTTTTTTGCCATGATAAACAGTGCTGTGACAAACACACACATAAAGTGCTGTGACAAACACACATGGGTGTTCTGATTTTTTTCACAAGGATGGATTCCTAGAAATAGAAAACTAAACACTTTTTAAGACTCTTGCTACTTATTGCAAAATTGCTTTTCAGGAAGGTTGAACCAATTTGCATTTGCCAGCACTCCATCACTTGCTTACATGGAACACTATATTAAAAAATAAAACAGAAACTTTGCTAATTTGATACACAATACAAAATTACACTTAAATTTAAATTTCCATAATTACTAGAGCAGCTAAATATTTTTCATATGTTTATCAGTCTTGCAATCTGTCTTCTGTGACTTTCTGTTCACTTCTTTTGAGCCTTAGTATTTTTCTCATTGATTTTTATTAGGCTTTTAATTCGTAAGGACATGATCCCCTTTTTCTGTTATATTTTTAGATATAATCATCTAATTTTGTTTGCTCTTTGTTTCTAATATTTTTAGTGTTTAACATTTTTACACTATTACATGTATTGGTTTTCTTTATAATTTTCCCATGGCTTCCCTTTCTATCCATAGCTCCAGAAAACTAAAATTCTTTTGTAGTATTCACAAATAATTTCTTGTTTCTTCTTTAACGCCTGATCAAAGGGACACTTTGGAGTATAACATGAGGCAAAGATCTATATTTGTTACTATATAACTATCAATTTTCCCCACACTATTCACTGAAAAATCAATTCCTTTGTCATTAGTTTGTGCTATTTTATTTTACATTAAGTTTTTATTTTATTTGAGACTGTTTCTAAGGTATTTCTTATTTTCTATTTATTTGTATGTTGGTTCTTGTGTAATCTTACATTATTTTAAATACTCTGTGTGTCAATGTCTGGTAGGTTTTGTTCCCCTACATTATTATTTTTCTTCAGAAAAAGTTTGGGTTACTTTTTGGATTTGGACTTTCAAATCTTTTTTCTTAAGAGACATAAATTGACTTGCCCACGGTCTAATGATGAGATACACGTAAAGTGACCACAAGACTTCCTGACTCCTAGTCCAGGATTCTTTCTGCTGAGTAATGGATCCTCCCACATTCCCCACTCCCCACACCCCCCCCCTCCCCTTCCTCCCCTTGTCAAGCTGTACCTGGTTGCTGACTGGCTTATGCTTAAGTCCTGGTTTGTTCAGAATAAGCTCCAGCTGCCTACGGTTAAAATTGGATACACCGAGGGATTTCACCAAGCCAGCATCTTTGCAAGCTTCTAAAGCCTGTAGGGTAAGAGCCAATGGGTCAAGAAAGAAACCTCAACACAAGCAGGAATAAACATTTATAAAGGTGACTGTGCATTCTTTAAAAAGTAAAGTCCCCAGGTATATTAATAGGCATTCTGTGAACTAAAGAAAAGTGGAGGAGATAGGCACGTAATTGAATGATTTTGGGGAAATGTTGTATATCATATCTTCCCCTTGTATTTTCATAATGTATACCAGCGTGATAATAATGATCTTATTTCTTAAAATTTGTTGAGGTTTTCTTTATGGTATAGTACCTGAAAATTTTTATGTGTCTGGTATGTGTGGAAAATGTATATTCTCCTATTTTTGGATACAGATCCTTCTTGTTTCTCTCTCTCACATACACACGCATTATATAGAAGATTAGGTCTAGCTTTTCCTGGCTTTTCAATAATTTAGAGAAATATATCAGAAATCTCCCACTGTAACAGTGGATTTACCAGTGTCTTTCTGTATTCTATCAATTTTTGCTTTATATATTTTGAAGATATTTTATTTGGTAGATATGTGTTTAAGACTGATATATCTTCTTAGTAAATTAAATCTTTATCATTATGGTTTTTGCACTCCCCTATACATTTTAGAATCAGCTTTTCAATTTCCTTTGGGATAGTCATTGGGATTGCACTGAATCTATCCATGAATTAGGGGGGAATTAACAAATTATCTGTATTCAATCTTTCCATCAAAGAACATGATACAGTTCTCTATTTGTTCAAATTAACAAAAAATCCTCTCAGTAAAATATTGTAGTTTTAACTATATGTCTTGCATAGATTTTGTTAAATTTATCTCTAAATATTTAACATTGTTTTTAAAAAATTCCATTTCCAATTGTGTGTTGCTAGCATATAGAGTACATATAGATTCAGATTTTGTTATTTTTTCTTTATCTTATGGGTTATTTACACGTATCTTCTTAGTTTCCAAATATATCATGATTTTTCAGATATATATATATTTTTTTAGATATATTTTTGTTATTGACTCAAATTTAATTCCAATGTCATCAGACAGCCTACTTTGCATGAAGAATATCTTTTTTTTTTTTTTTTTTTTTGCGGTACACGGGCCTCTCACTGCTGTGGCCTCTCCCGCTGCAGAGCACAGGCTCCAGACGCACAGGCTCAGTGGCCATGGCCCACGGGCCCAGCCGCCCCGCGGCATGTGGGATCTTCCCGGACCGGGGCACGAACCCGTGTCCCCTGCATAGGCAGGCGGACTCTCAACCACTGTGCCACCAGGGAAGCCCTAAGAATATTTTTAAATGTATTGAGATCCGTTTTATGTCTCAGAAAATGAACTATTTTGTAAAGTATTCCATGTGCACATTCTGTTATATTTTGGAAAAGTATTCTATAAATATCAATTAGGTCAAGTTGTTTGATAATGTTTAAGTTCCTATATTCTATAGACTTTCTGTCTACTTATTATCTCAATTATCAAGAGAGAGGTTTTGAAATCTCTGACTAGATTATTCTTTTTCTCTTTTCACTTCTCTTAGTTTTGCTTCATGTATTTTGGAGTTCTGTTTTTAGGTGCATAGATGTTTAGGATTGAACTCTTTATTATTATAAAACAAAATTCCTTATCCCTGGTAACACTCTTTGCTCTGAAATTTTTGTTGATATTAAAATGGTTACTCCAGCTCTCTTTTGATTACTGTCAGCCTAGTACATCTTATTCTAGACTTTCACTTTTTTTTTTAACCTTTTACTTTCAACCTATTTGTTTTATTATTTATTTATTATTTAAAAAATTTTTGGCTGCGTTGCGTCTTTGTTGCTGTGTGCAGGCTTTCTTTAGTTGTGGTGAGCAGGGGCTAGTCTTCGTTGCGGTGTGCAGGCTTCTCATTGCGGTGGCTTTCTCTTGTTGCTGAGCACGGGCTCTAGGTATGCGGGTTTCAGTAGTTGCAGCACGCAGGCTCAGTAGTTGTGGCGTGTGCTCTCTAGAGCGCAGGCTCAGTAGTTGTGGCGCATGGGCTTAGTTGTGTGTCTTATTATTTAAAATGAGTTTCTTGTATATAATATATAGTGGGGTTTTGCTTTTTATCCATTCTGAAAACCTCTGCATTTTAACTGGGTTGTTCAGGCTCTTTACATACACTGTGATTATTGACACCACTGAATTTAAATCCCCCATATTGCTATTTATTTTCTGTTTTTCCCATCTATTCATTTCCCCTTTTTTCTTATTTTCCTGCCTTCTCTTAGACTGATTATTTTTTATTATTTCATTTTGTCTCCTTTACTGGCTTGTTTGCTATACTCCGGAAGTTTTAACATTTTCTCTTTATGTTTGACATCCTGAAATTTCACTGTAAAGCATCCAGGTATGGGTTTCTTTCTCTTTCCTCTTTGGTAATTCATGCCTTTTCAACATCTCTGGGTTTTTTCTTCAATTATTACTTCCTTTTCTTTCTTTTTTTCTAAGACTTCTATTGTGTGGATACTGGAAATTCTAATTTTATGATTTACATCTCTTAGCTTTTCATATTTCACATTTAAAATTTTTTCTTGTCCTTTCCTTCTTCACTTGGGAGATTTCCTCATTCTGATCTTTTAAGCTGATCATCTTTTCCTTATCTGTACCCATTCTATTTTTATCCCATCTACTGCACTGTGTTTTTATTTTTCATAATTATTATTTTTGCTTGTTTTAAAAAAATGTTTTCTTGTTCTTATTTCATATTGCTGATATCTTTCTTTTATCTCCTTGAATATATTAATTGGCTAATTAAAAAGTTTTTGGTCCTCTGTTCTGTTTTTGTTGCGATATGTAATTGAGATATGTTGTTTCCTTGTGAAATAAATGCCTTGTTATTTTGGGCTCTGAGCTCATTTTCTCCTGAGGATATTAGGTACACTGTGAGGCAGTCCCTTAGAGGAGAATGCCAGACTCCAATCCTAGTCAGCTCCAATGAGGTCAGGAGTGAGTGTATGGTCTTTCGGGTGGAGAGCCCCAGACAGTAGAAAACACAGTCAGTGCCTCCTCACCCCTCAAAACAAGCCACAGTTCAGATCCTCAGCTGTAACCTAAACAGGGGGAAGTCTATTAGAATGAGATGATCATTAGAGTATCATTTCCAGCCTTTGGAGTTTGAATTGGGAGAGGCAGGAAACAACTGCCAGAGGTCAGGCAGAGACTTATGTTTTTATCAGCTTCTCACAAGTGCAAGATTTCAGTGCTGCTCTGACTTGATTCCTGAAGACATCTGAACACGAGTCCTAAGTGTCTACATGTGTGGAGTGTGTCCCAAGGCTATAGCAAGAGAGAAATAAGAGGAAAAATAACTCCGATAGTTCCTCTCCTATATTATCTTAGTGGTTGTTGAGTTGCCTTTCACTCTAGGTAAAAGCTTCCGTATTACCTCATAAACAAACCAGTTCAAAATATCTGTACCTGCCTCCCACCTAAATCCATAAGAGTTTTCGCATTATTTTCCCCTAGTTTCTCACTCTTATAATCTTGGGGAAAGAGCCAGCAGCCTGCTCAGAAATGGAACCAGAATTGTTTTTCAGTTTTTCATATATTATTTTACATTTGTTTCTTTTAGACATCATATTACTGATTTTTAAAAATTCAATTTGAGAAACCAAAAATTTGTGAGTTTATCTCATTTATATATTTTTATTTACTGTTACAGTAGAACTTAGTTCCTTTACTTTATTTTTCCTCCCACACTTCTCTCTTCCTTATCTTTGGCATTCTTCTCTTCCATCAGAGCAAAATCAAACATTTTTCAGCACTCAGAAGTGGAGATTTTATACATCTTTGCTCGTGGTTAGAAATACCTGACTACTACTTTTCATTGGGAGTAAAGGTTGCAACTCTCCGTAAATCGAATAGGAATAATCAGATCACAATTTAAAAATGTACTCTTTTAACATAAGAGGCCCACTTGAACTCACCTCCCAAGTGGCACACAGATTTGACTTGTGATATAACCACTTGCCATTTTCATCTTTAGGATAGAATTCATCTCCAGGCTGTTAAAAAAGAAAAAGAAAACGAAAAAGTGTAGTTAACTTTATTTATATCTGGGGATTGAAATGATGGAATTTAAGTTGTCAGTATTCCAATATACCCGGGCCCTGGGAAACCAATTCAAGATATATATATATATATATATATATATATATATATATATATATATATATTTTCCCCTCCCCCTGTAGAACTGTCCAGAAATTCATTTGTCCAACATATATGACACATTAGTCTCATTCTCTCACCCCAGCATTCATTATTCTTTATTTATTGACAGATTATTGTTGTTCTTAAGCCATGAAGTTCTCTCTTAATGATAAAATTTCTCATTACAGAAAAGTAAAAGTTGAGAATTAGGACTTTTAGACTCAGTGTTTGGATAGTCTATCCTGGCCAAAGTTGAGGACAGCAAATTTCTTACTCTTATAAGAAACCAGAGGTCATCACTAAGGCTGAGAGGAGGAAATTCTTCAGCTAAGTATAGTTGATGAATGCAATATTCCTTAAGTATAAGGGAAATGCATAGCACATTACTTCTCAGGTCTGGCTAATCGCCCCATGGTTCTTTTCTTACCCTTTTTGGGCCCTCCAGGAGTTCAGCATCTTTTTTTCTACCTCATACACTATGTAAGTGTCAAACCTCCTCCTCTAACTTTTGGATGATACTTTCCCAATGAAGATTGACTATGGTGTGGAAATTGTCTTTCAGATTTCTCCTTTTTTGCTATATTTAAAAATGGGACCCATCTCTTATGGGCTTGGAAATGGGATAGAAATAAAAGATAATTTCTAGACTCCTTGAGTGGATGGTGGTAATCATTTCCTGAGGTTGGACAAGGAATTGAGAGTTTTGTTTTGGATAGTTTGAGTTTGAAATGACTGTTGGACAGTCAAGTGGATATTTGAAGAGAACAGAGAAGTCTCAGAGAGTGGCTCAGAGAGAGGTCATGGGTACAGATAAAATTTGGGAGTCCTCAGCATATAAAATGGTATTCAATCCATGCAACTGGATGAAATCACCTATAGAGAGAGTATGGCTCAGTAAGACAAGAATATTGAGGATAAAGCAATGGGCAAAACATTTGGAGTTTAGCAGAGAAGAAGCTGTCAAAGAATCACCAGAGGGTGATATCATAGAAGCCATGAGATGAAAATGTTTAAAGAAGGAGGCAGTAGTCAACTGTGCTGAAAGAGATCAAATAAAATATGAGGACAAAGTGTCTACTGGATTTGGTTGGTGGCGTAGAAGTCTTTGTAGACCTTGATAATAGGAATTTTTTGTTGTTGAAAATCAAGCAATTGGATAAAATCCATTATATTCTTAAAAATTTTCCCTAATTTTTCGCTTTGCCATCTCACCTGAATTAATCTTTCATCTGGTGATAACAATTTCTCCATGCTCTCTTTAGCAAAGATAATTTCACCTCAATTTTCTTCTATTTCACCGAGAGCAGGAAAAAGACTCCTTTCTCCTCAAAGCCATGTAATCATTCATATTAACTACCCTGGTTACCTCTGATTTCTAAGCCCTTTGACCTTCTCAACACTTACGAGGCTTATTTCCACTCCAGACTCCCTCCATATTTCTTGCTTTTTGCACTTCCTAATTTTACTTCTGACCTGAAATGGTTTTATATCTCCATTATGAACTCTTACTATTAATAGTTTTTACTCTCCCAAATTTTAATTAAGTCCTCTCCAAGTCTGAACCCATGTTAGATATTTCTATGATGTTCCACTGTGCTTACTTTACTAATCCCTTCATTTGGATAAACTCATTGTCTTTTTCCTCCTTTCCTGCTCCTGACTGTAAGGCATTATTAGAAGAATAACTCAACCCTCTAAAAACCCATGCTATTGACCTTCATTCCTGTTTAGCAATAACTTCGTCTTTTTAAAATGTCTTATCATGATTTTTTGTACTTTTTGTTGTTCTGAAATTGTGTCTGCTTATTAACTTTATACTTAAAAAATAACAAAGTGGTAAAATATTTTAGCGAGAAAGGTTTTTCTTTAAAAAGAATCATGAGATTCAAAAAGCAAGTGATATTTTGGCTTCAAAGACTGATTTCTCAATTACAGGAAGTACAGGTTCAGTTGGGAGGTAATGTCACTATACTGCGTAATTTCTCACTGTTAAAAATTTACGTTCTCTGTGTCCTTGATCCTATTTAAGAATAGAAATAGAATTCCTTTATTTACCTTCTCCAAAAAGATTTTACAAGTCATTAGTCAGCCACAGAGGAGTAAATTTCATTTTCTCACTTTTAAATACAGGTTCTTTCCAAATCTGTAAGACTCAGCTTAGAACTCTGACATTTGAATAAGAATCGAAGTTAGTTGAGTGAGGAGAAGGGCTAAGGTCAAAATCCCAAGAGCCTGAAATAAAAAAATCACTGTAGTCCACAGGACATTGCGATTATTAGGCTTGTGAGGATAAGGCGGAGGGTAGTGTAGTATAAGGGAACACGTATGAGATTGGCATCAGGCGACCCAGGATCTGGTTCCAATTCTGATGGACTTTAATCCTAAGTAGTTCATTGCTTTTCTCTTCTGTGAAATGAGGTTTTGGGGATATATAATTGCTAAGGTCACATCTTGGATGTGACCACAGAGGAGAGTTAATAAGGAAGGTGCTTCCAGAGAACAGAACGGGGCAGCCAGGTTGGCTGTGTAAAGAAATTCTGGCCACTGCAATGGCAGAGAGTCCTTGTCTTTCCTGTCCAGCAGGATCTGGTTTACCTCATGGACAAGTGGTCAGTTTTGTTTTTCAATCTCTCCTTCCCTCAGTGAAACTTTAAAGCAACTGCTGCTCTTCAGCAGTGTATACTGGGTGTGTTGGTGGTGGTTAAACTGAGTCCGTATATTGAGAAAGTTCAAGGAAGGAGTGCATTTGAGTTAGAGGAATAGATATCACCTAGAGGTCCTGATCTTGGAGCTGCCTTCAAAAATCTGACTACTCTCTGGGTTAGTTTCCTTTGGAGAGGGTGGAGTGTGAGTAGGTTTTCAGTTGTATTTATTATTTTACATTATGTTGTGCAGGGATGTTTTCGGGACTGTGTGAATGGGAAGAAGGGTGTGTCTGGATGCTGGACAACTGCAATGTGGACTACAGTTAGGAGACTACTTGTTGGTTTGATGGAGAGCGTTTATAGCTGCAAAGACATGATATAACAGACAGTGCATTGGATTATGAATCTAGAAACTTGGGATCCAGGCCTGAGTTGGCTACACATAATCTTTCTTGGCATTTGTTGGGTTAGGTCAGTACTATCTGATTTATGGTAACAAAACATCATAATATTCTATGGTGCTAAGTAATGAATGAGCTTCCCGTACATAGATGTTGGCCCATGGTTGCCAAAGAGCAGAGGCTTTACCTTTAGGCATATGAACTTACCTTAAAAGCCATGGGTATTTCAATGATGTAAAGATCCACATAATCTAGCTGGAGGCCCCTGAGCGTCCTCTCCAGAGTTGGGCGGACCATCTGTGGGTCATGATGTGTAGCCCACAGCTGAAAGAAAAAAAGGGAGATAGTTAACTAATACCCTCATTATTATTATTAACAATGATGCAGCCCTTTAATATTTGTTTTTACTGTTTCTTTTTTGTGGCTGCACCGTGCAGCATGCAGGATCTTAGTTCCCCAACACCCATGCCCCCTGCAGTGGAAGAGCAGAGTCCTCACCACTAGACCGCCAGGGAATTCCCAGCCCTTTATTCTTACAAACACTCATACACATTGTATTCACCCATTTCATTTCACAAAAATATGTTTACGTTGCAGTGTCATCTGAGTATAGGTTGAGCTGATATAACTTGACATCCAGAGTATAACTTTATCCAAATATAGTACCAGAAATTTAAAGATCCATCTGAACCACAGAGTACCTAATTCAGCAATAAAGTCTTCCTCTGCTCTGTGCTAATTGCCTAATGGACTCTTCGCACTTTCACTTTTCCTCACTGTGTAATTAGGGAACATGTATCTGACTAGTGGTTCTGACCTGGCTTGGCACTTTACTTTCATTTCACTGATAAAAGGTGTGCTTCATCTGAGTAAGAAATATGGTTGTGTATGTGTCTTCACCAGATCCTCCACATTGTGATGGGTGGTGCAGAAGCTGGTGAAATTTTAAATTATTGCAAAAGTTTAGATCCCTTTTCACTGCTCCTTTGTTCTCATTTGGTTCACTTCCTCATTTCCCCAGGAAAATTCTGCCAATCCCTACTAAGATCTGAACCAATAATGTCACCAAAATGGCGGCATGGGAGACCCCAGCCTCCAGTCCTCCAACAAAGATCAACAATTAAATAGCTATCCATGGGGCATCCCTGGTGGCGCAGTGGTTAAGAATCCGCCTGCCAATGTAGGAGACATGGGTTCGAGACCTTGTCCAGGAAGATACCTCATGCCGCGGAACAACTAAGCCCATACGCTACAACTACTGAGCCTGCGCTCATGAGCCCGCGAGCCACAACCACTGTGCCCATGTCCAACAACTACTGAAGCCCGCGTGCCTAGAGCCTGTGCTCCTGAGAAGCCACCACAATGAGAAGCCTGCACACCACAATGAAGAGTAGCCCCTGCTCACCGCAACCAGAGAAAAGCCTGTGTGTAGCAACGAAGACCCAACGCAGCCAAAAATAAAATAAATAAATTTATATTAAAAAACAATAAAATAGCTATTCATGAAAAAACAAAACAAAACAAAACAGCTATTCATGAATACAAATGGGGAGATGTTGGTCAAAGGGTACAAACTCCCTGTTATAAGATGAATAAGTTCTGGGGATCTAATGAACAGCATGGTGATTATAGATAACAATACTGTATTATATACGTGAAAGTTGCTAAGAGAATAAATGTTAAATGTTCTCATCACAGAAAATAAATGGTAATTATGTAATGTGATGGAGGTGTTAGCTAACACTATGGTGGTAACCATTTTGCAATATATAATTGTATCAAATCAATGCGTTGTACACTTTATACAAGGCCATATGTCAATTATATCTCAATAAAGCTGAAAAAGTAAATAAAAGGAATGTAGACAGCTTAACATAAATAAGAAAAAAAAGAAAAAGAAATTACTCGTTCTCTAAAGTGTTAGGTAATGAAAGATTAAGCCTTGGGTTGTCAAACTGGAGCACGTGTACCCTTGAGGTCTGTAAAACATGGGATACTGAAGGGTACCCAGAGCTTCAGGATAAATGAATACATCTTCTTGGAGCATCAAATTTGCTTACATATTTTTTGGGAGAAAAAGCTTTGAATTTATGTACATTTTTTGCCACAAGTTAAGAGCAAGCAAAATTAGCAAAATTTGATTTTTTTCCTATATTGGACAAAAATTTTTTTCTTGCCTTCAGAGCATAGAGAAGACAATGTGAGAGTAGAGAAAAACGTGTTTTTGTTGTTACTGTGGGTCCTTTTGGTGTATTGGTGAAATCTCATCTAACTGAAAATTCTGCTTCATGTTTTAATCTATTTTTATTCAACAGACAGGCAGTACTAGTTCTAGGTACTCTTTAAGTGCTTTGTAAATGTTAACTCATATCAAGCCTTGAAATGAAATGAAATGGGTGATTTAATTCAGTTCAATTTTTTCATCATGATAGGTATTCCAACAGCTTTAACGGTTTACCAAGGAGATAAGAATGAAAGTTTTTTTTTTTAAATAAATTCAAAAATATTTCCAGCTTTGGGCAAGATTCTTTGGCTCAGGTCCTCAGGATATGAGTTCAAGTTTATTTTTCCCCAGAAACACTTGGTGATTTGTAATGAGAGACTCTGTAATAACAAAATCTTTAGGAATCAGGCTGTAAAGCTATAATAAAGTGAGAAGCTTCAGGCTGATATTTTGGGACAGTGGCTCTACATGACCCCTTGAAATCATAGCCCGTAAGTGGCTGGTGACTTGGGAAACTGCAAACTCCTGGAGAGGCTGGAAAGGAGTAGGGAGGACGGGGTTCTGGGGAGTGAGTGAAGTCAGAAGCACCATTTTGTTCTCTTTAGAAAACTTAGGAGAATTGTATTACAAGTTCTCTAAAGTTATACAGTTCTATTCCTGCAAGGCTGCCTGTAAATATGTATCCTTTATTTCCACTGGCTTTCATTTTATCATGATGCTTTCTTTATCTTTCTGATTGCTCTTCAATGGATAGTGATTTCTGGAGATTTCAATTTCTCAAAAGGTAGTGATCTAAACAAAATGTGGTATATCCATACAATGGAATAGTATTTGGCCATAAAAAGAAACGAAATTCTGATATGTGCTACAACACGGTTGAAAGTAGAAAACATTATGCTAAGTGAAAGAAGCTAGACAGAAAAGAACACATATTATATGACTCCTTTTGTATGAAATGTCCAGAATAGGAAAACTAAAGAGACAGAAAGTAGATCAGTGTTTACCAGTGAATGGGGGAGAGGGATAAATGGGCAGTGATTACTAGTGGGTAAGAGGTTTCTTTTTGGAGTGATAAAAATATTCTGGAAAAGGTAGTGGTCATGGTTGAACAACTTTGTGAATATACTAAAAATGGTGAACTTTATGGTACATGAATTATATCTCAAAAAAAATTAGTGATCTATGGACAAATAGGCATATACAGAAGAAAAAGCTGCCTCCTTTTAAAAGAAGTTTTGACACATGCTTATTATAACATGAACCACCTCCTTACTTCCCTTCACTCCTCAAATCAACTTTCTTTGATTTGGCTCTTCCGTATTGTCTTAAATCAATGCCCAAGTATGAAGAAAGAACTTTTCCCTAAACTTCATGGGGCTAATTAGTCCCTAAATCCTTGGCAAGACTGAGGAATTTGGCAGTTAAGAACTCACTCCTCAGGACTTCCCTGGCAGTCCGGCGGTTAGGACTCTGCACTTCCACTGCAGGGGACACAGGGAACTAAGATCCTGCAAGCCTGCAGGGTTTGGTGAGTTCAATATTCTTCAGCAGAGAAAAGACGTCAGACCCACCATGAACGTAAGTCGTGTAGGGTGAAGGGAAGACCTCACCTTTCCGCAGTAGAAGATATCCTGCCTCTGCACCTTTCCTTCTGCTATCTTCTCCCTGATGGCCTCCCCCACTTCGTGCTCGTTCTGGTAGAGGTAGGCGCCATCAATGTGCCGGTACCCCGTGTCAATGGCAATTTTCACTGATCTTGCACAGGTCCCCTTAGGGGTCTAAAATGATAGGGGGGTTGGGTTGGGGGAGAAGAGAAATGTGTCTTTTCTTTAATCATTCTTAATCAGGACACTTGGCACATACATCGTTTTATAGCGAAAACGACAAATTCGGACACCTAAAAGGACAAGAAAGACCCCTGAGTAACTGGGTAGGATGAAAGAAAGAAGGGAAAAGGAAGAGGAGAGGAAGTGGGATGGGACCTGCACCCCTTGGGGGAGCTGAAGGTGAGGAGAGGTTCCCGCACCCGGGGAAGCCCCCTCACAGCGAGGAGATCAGTTGGGACAGAAGGGGAACTTTGGGGGCTACGAGAGGAGAGCCCAGCAACCTGTCTGTGGCAGGCAGGACAGAGTGAGACCTACACAGATGGTCCTCGCCACAGCCCTGTGTGCCCCAGCCTGAAAGGTGTGTCGCCAGTGTGTATGGCGGCTGGGTGCTAAAATGTGGGGTTTGGAGAGCAGACCCGGGGAGAAGTCTTCTGTTGACTGTGCGGAGACAGCCTGAGGGGATGGAAGTGAGGAAATCCACAACTAGGAACGCTTGTAGAGGAAACCCAGACCGCCATAGAAGCGAAGCACCATTGTTAAGTGACTTGCAAGGGGCAGGACTGCCATTGCAGCCTCTCTCCCCACATGAGGCCCCTGCCTCCCTGGGCATGGGGAAGGGCTCCTGCCAGGGCAGGAGCTCTTGTGACCCCCGTTGCTGCTGCATCCACAACCCCCTCCTCGCCGGGGCGGACTTGTGTGCTCCAGGGCAGCCTCGGGAGCAGACCCCTGTGGGTGGCCCACATGCAGAGGTGCTGCTGAAACCACAGCTGAGCCCCAGGGGCTGTACAACTAAGGAAGAAAAGCTGAAGTCTCTCCTCGCAGCTGCACAATCTGCGAATCGACGACCCTGCGGCCAGCTTTGTAAGCTAAGTGCCTGCAGAACATCTAAATGGACAGCAGCTGCTCCTGCAGCCAAGATGGGCCTAGCTTAACAGCTGTAGACTTTGTGGGCACTTACACAGGGGGTCGGGCCAGGCCAGAGTCTGAGCTGCCCCCATAGTGCACACAGCGGGTCCAGATCCATGCTTACTGCAATCCTGGGACATGACTTTAGTGGATCTGCGCTGGTGGCCTGGTGAAAACAATGTCTGAGGGACACTGGGGCCAACTGCAGGCATTCCCACGGTTAAGGTGGGGACCAGAGCAGTACCAACAACAGTGTAATCTAAGAGCTTGTACAACAGGTGAAGGTGACACAACAGAGCACACCCATAGGTGAACAGCTCCAGAGGAGGAATGCTCCAGTCCCACCTACCTCACACCGCAGATCAGAAACACAGCTCAGAAACAGATCTGGGGGACTCTACTCCGACGACTAGGTAGCAGATCCCACCCCTGACAGGGCAGTGACAACCAGAGAGCAAAGGGGAGGCACTGCTCAATATCCAGTGCAGGTTCTGGTCACCACAACATCAGTCACACCTCCTATCAAAGGGATAACAGCCAGCATACTCTGAGGAAAGAGGTGGCAGACATCTATACTAAAAAGAGCCCTCACACCAAAAAATATTAAACACATGCAGGCTACACAGGGATGTTCCCACATAAAAATAGCCCTCTGTGCCAGTCTGAGGGTCTGGCATTGAGAGGAAGGACCCCCAGAGCATTTAGCCTTGAAGGCCAGTGGGGCTTGAGTGCAGGAGCTCCACAGGGCGGGGGGAAACAGAGACTCCACTCTTGGAGGGTGCACACAAGGTCTCACGTGCAGTGGGATCCAGCACCCAGGAGTACTTCCATAGGGACCTGGGCCAGACTTACCTAGGGGTCTTGGCGGGTCTCCTGGGGAGGTGAAGGTAGACTATAGCTCACTGTGGGGGCAAGGACACTGGTAGCGGAAGCCCCAGGGAATATTGATTGGAGTGAGCTCTCCCAGAGGTCCACATTTCAGCACTAAGACCCGGCCCCACTCAATAACCTGCACACTCTAGTGCTGGAAAGCCTCACACCAAACAACCAACAAGATAGGAACACAGCCCCACCCATCAGAAGACAGGCTGCCTAAAGTTGTACTGAGCTCACAGCCACCTCAAAACACACCCCTTGACATGGACATGGCCCTGCCCATCAGAGGGACACGACCCAGCTCCACCCACCAGAGGGCAGGCACCAGTCTCTCCCAACAGGAAGCCTGCACAAGCCCCTGGACCAACATCACCCACCAGGCAGACACCAGAAGCAAGAGGAACTATGATCCTGCAGACTGTGGAAAGAAGACCGTGAACACAGAAAGTCAGACAAAATGAGAACACAGAGAAATATGTTGCAAATGAAGCAACAAGAAAAAACCCCACAAGAACAACTAAATGAAGAGGAGATAGGCAATCTACCTGAAAAAAGTTATATGACCTTTAGAAAAAAGCAAGAAAATAATTGCCATGAAAGTTAGAAGATAAATTACCTCTTGAGGGAGAGATGGTTTTGAATTGGGAAGGGCACACAGAGGGTTTCTGGGGGTTGGTATATTCTAATTTTGGATCTGCGTGGTGGTTACTCAGATGTTAGCTTTAAAAGTATTCACCCTTCTATATATTTCAAAATTTTAAATGTTAAAAAAATAAGGAAGTAGATCAAAAATAAAAGGTAAGTGACTCAAATAAGTTCAAAACTTTAGATCCAAAGAATGTAGTAACCTGGGCATGAAACATCCATTTGTGGCCTTGGACCTACTATTTGTTCTCCTTTGTTTGGTTCCAATTGGTTGCCAAGCTTTGTAGAGTCTACCCCATGATTTGTATCCTTCAGCCAAGTTACTTCTTTTTTAGGCCCCAGCCAAATTATTTTCCTCACAGACACTGACCAAGTTTAAGTTCTTATTATTTTTTGCCTGATTTATTAGAGAAGCCATCTCACTTGATCTCTATGTATTTCGCCTCTTCTCATTTTAATTCGTTTTAACGTTGGCAGGGTAATAGCTTTGAAATATGAACCTACTTTTTTCTCCCTGGTATTTTTTTGTTACCATCTACCCCCCCCCAACTCCCTCCCCCCCCCCGCCTCCCGGCAAACCATTTTTTGTAGCTTGATGTGCAGCATTCATTGCCTCTGGAGAGGAATGATATAAAATGCAGAAGTCAGTTCTTGGTATTTGCTTTCTAAGAGCCAAGGCTTCTGTGGCAGGAGTGTGAGTGTGAAGGGGTCACAGGTACTGCAAAGAACTCAGGATACACACTCTACTAAAAGTAAAAACAAACACCAGCTGAGTTATTTTCTTTGACTCTTAAAATACTAGCTCATATAGCATTTTACAAAAATATAAGTGTTGCCATTACTTAAAAATTATTAATTACTTTACAATATTCTTTGAAAAATGTGAAAAGATCAGGCCACACTGGACTTTTGTTTATGCATGACAATTAGCTGTAGTGGAGAAATTACCATCTTCATTTAGAATGGTGAGTGGAATCGCTGGTACTCTGTTTATTGTGTTTTGTACCATCAATCGTCTCCTAAGTGTTACCTGCACATGTTTTTTGTGTTTTTTTGTTTTTGTTTTGTAGCAAAGAGGAAGAAAGCATTTCTTGCACTTGTATCTACTATCAAAATGGGAAAGCAGAACAAAACTGAGAAATAGACTTGGCTCTCTAGGGCCACTTATTTACGGTTCCTGCCTGGTCCCTGGTCCCTTTAGGTAGAGATTGTGGGAACATCCTCAACCCTGACAAAGATTCTTTCATGGACCAAACTCTAATCAGGTTCTTTTGAACTCTTTTCCAACATGGACTTTCATACTCATCTCTGCTCTGTCCAAGCTTAGCAAGAATCCTGCTAAGTCAGTTTAACCACAACCTCTCACCCTCCATATCTGATCACGCTTGATATCAAATCAGGTTCCTCCTCCTCCACCATGCCCCAGGAGATGTCTAGTCACCCCACCCTGTCTTCAGCAAGAATCCTGTTAGGTCAGTTTAGCCAGAATGGCCCCGTATTCCTGATGGTTCCTCTTAGTAATTTTCTACCCACAGATTCCAACCCTGCACCTTGGTTATAAATTCTCACTTGCCCATGTATTCAGAATTGACACCAATCTCTCTTCCCTACTACAAAATTCCATCACAGTGGCCCCTTGATGTTTCAGGCTCCTCCTTAGTACTCAGGAGATTGGACTTCACCTCTCCTTTGCCCCACATACAAAGCCTTTGGCTCACTCTTCAGAGTGTGAAAACTGTTTACAGCTATAGAAATCTTAACCAGAGCCACCCAGGAAGGGATACTGGATCAGTTACAACCCCAATCTAGGCTACTCCTGCCCTATAGCTTGGTGTTTCATGATCTACCCCACAACTAGATTTGTTCACTGTTACTTTCATCTTTGGACAAGCACTTCAGCTTTTCTTTATATTTTATTTATAAGTGTATTTATTTTTTCTGCCTTCAGTCACTCACGGATTTCAAATCCCTTGTTTCTAGTCCATTGTTTTGATCCCTGTGTTACCTAGAAAAATGCCTCATACATGGTAGGCACACAATAAATATTTATTGAACTGAATTATTGCCCATTTTCCAAAATATTTACCATTGGTCTCAGATTTGTGTCATTTGCACACTTGGTAACATTCTTGAGTTTTACTTGAAGTTTTTGATAAATACTGGTTATTAACTCATGGGCTGATATACATAAAAACCAAATTAATTTCTATCAAAGCAGAAAAACGAACAAGATTCAAAACTCTTGCCTATCGGACTTTCTCAGACAGAGATATAGGGAGAGAGACAGGAAGAAGGGAGACTTGCTGGGAGGCTATTATAGACTATTTCATCCCTGTATGAAAATATTCTGGGACTCTGTCCTAGGGAAATGGTGCATAGATAATTTGTACAGTTCAGTTTTCATTAGTTAGTGATTGTCAAGTGAGGAAATGCACAGAGTGCCTGGTGCTACTAAATGCTGGTTCCATCTCAAATTCCCTGACTCCACAGGCATGAAACACCTTAATAAGAAAGTTGGGCATATTAAGAGAAAAAAAATCTTTGTAAGTCAGGAGAAGCTAGGCTGGTTGGCCTCACACAGCTGCACAATAATGTTCCTCCGGGCTGCTGTTCTACAGTTCCTATCGTCACGTGTGTGACAGTGGAGTCTCAAACGGGCAGATGCTGGAGGAGAGGTTATTGTTAGTCTTCCTTATCTCAGCCTTTCATCTCTGCTCCTACCCCGACTCCCCCTGAAGACAAGCCTAAATCTTCCCCTGGCGCCTGCTAACTTTTCTATCAAAATGGAACAGGATCCCAGGACAAATATTGACTGACTTGATTATATACATGAAATGTGAAGCATTTCAGTTAATGAGTTACCTCAGCCTGTCATTCTCCTTCCATCTCTTGTGGAATGAAAGGTTTTGAAAAGCACCTCAGGCACGCTGAGGAGAGAAGACTGAATTTTGGCATCAGATTTCATCTCTAGGACTAAGATTCTGACGTTAAATCTAATTCGGTACTTTTATTTCCTGGTGACCGACTTGGGCATGGGTACTCCTAGTGTCTGTCTCATCAGCCCTGGGTAGATGGTGAGGGAGTTGTCAGTTGTATGGCTTTGAACAGAAACTGCTGAGTGTTCCAGCTAGGAGATACTCCACCCTCCCCACTCCCCGTCTCCCCCTCAACTTAGCTCTGCCTATACCCCTCCCCCAAATCTTCCATGGTGGGCATTTTTCTTCACATTAGAGTTTCCAATTTTGTGAGACATACCTTTAGTTCTGTATTTCTGATCACAAATGTGGTTTGTGCATGCACAATCTTCATTTCTAATAATATTCCTCGAATGCCATATTCTCTAACTGCAGTAATGTCTTATCTTCTGAAATGAGTTACAACTCTTTTTGGGAAATGACACATGAATGCTTTGGAATGTCTCCATCCTGTAGCATTTAATATTACTAGACACAGCAGGCACTTAATAATATTTATTGGTAGATGCAGCACTTTGAGCCCCACTGAGTTCCAGGAGACAGATAGAGAGACAGAGAGATAGATAGAATGATAGATGTGCAAGCAAGGAGCCATATAATTGATAGTCATTGAAATGAGTAGAGGCATGACATAATTAGATTCATATCCTAGATGTATCATTCTATCTATCTATCTATCCATCCTAGGTACTTTCTGATATATATTCCTAGATACTTTCATATATAGAAATACATATAGGAAGTCATAGAAATATG
The DNA here is from genome assembly GCF_964270905.1 of Leucopleurus acutus. Lineage (NCBI taxonomy): Eukaryota > Metazoa > Chordata > Mammalia > Artiodactyla > Delphinidae > Leucopleurus > Leucopleurus acutus. The sequence goes on along the minus strand of NC_139144.1, from coordinate 93,640,131 downwards.
CAGCTGCATTGACATAACATACATTTATAACAGGTAATATAGTATAGGGACTCAGAGGATAGGACCTGGGCCCAAACTGCATTGGTTCAAATTCCAGTTCTCTTCCTCACCATTATAAGTTTGGGACATTTTACTTTATCTTGCCATGCTTCAGTTTTCTCATCTGTAAAATGGTATCTCTCTCATAATGTTGTGAGGATTAAATTAGAAAATGCATGTACTATAAAGTACTACAAAGAATACTACAAAAATAATAGCTAAAATTTTCTGTGCAATCTTCCCTGCAAGATGTAAAATCCATCAGGAAAGAGACCATGTCTTGTTCAGCTTTATATTCCCAGTATAGTATGCATGCTGGGTGTTCAGGTAATCCTTGTCAAGTGAATGAAAGGAGATATATATATATATATATATATATATATATATATATATATGTATATATATATATATTTTTATATATATATATGTGTGCATCAGAGGATATGGAGATGTAAATGCATACAATAATAATAGCTAAAATTTTTTTAACACTTAACCGTGTCAGGCAGAGGCATGACATAATCAGATTCATATCCTTGTGCCTCTGTGCTTCTCTTTCTGCCTACAATGTCCTGCCTCAGCTCTGCTTCTCTGCCTAGCTAACTTATACTTAGTTTAACAGAGTTCATTCACACATGATCATTCAAATTTCAGTAGCATTTCTAGATATAACCACTGTTTATTCTGGTAATTAGCATTAAATGTGGAATTGCAATGTGGAAAGCAGAAAGATATTTTTCTTACAAGTAGAAGCTTTTCTGTGTTTTAATGGAAACCCACTTCAGTCCTCATGGTCAAATCTAACTATTCCCTTTCCTGTGTTTTCAGAGAGATACTGTTTAAAATTCTCAGACAGCATTTACTCTTCATTGTTCTATGATTAATTAGTTATTAGAGTCTGTCTCCTCTATTAGATTTTTAATCCCTAGACAGCAGAGACACTATTCTCTTCATATTTGAAGTTTCTATAGCCTAGTGCTTCATACATGGTAGGTTTTCACTAAATGTTTTGTTGGACTGAACTAAAAATTCTCAAATATGAACTTAAAAAAATCATAAACTCAGAAATTTTGCGTACTTCAGTTCAACCTTATAACCAGCATTCAGGCTGAATTTTAGTAAAGGAAGCAGAAAGGTCCCATTCTTTAAGCCAAGATACTTTAAAATCATAAACTGATTTAGTTTAACCATTGGCTCAGTACTTATTCAGCCAAACAGCAGTCCTTCAAGGTTGCATTCATTATTACAATAATTAAATCAATGAAATCCATTCAAAATGAATTACAGATTATCTTTTAGGCAAGTGTTAATTAAAAAAAAAAAAAAACAGAGAGAGATAAGCTTACCAATCTAGGTTCTGAGTAGGTACCAAGACCGATGATAGGAATGCTGTTTCCATCACTTAGAGGTATGCGGTGATATGCAGCACTGAGGTACATCTTGGAAAGTCTGAGGTTTCAATTTCTAGAAATGCTTCTGAACACCACAGAAAAGCCTTTTTGAAAAGGTGTCCTAATGCCTATTTAATCAAAGAAAGGAGAGCCAGAGGGAGGAGCAGTGGGAGGGAAGAGAGATTTCTCAACCTGTTTTTTTTTTCAGGTTGTTCTGGAAATCCTAATTGAGGTTGTCCTTTGAACTTATCAGAGGCATGTAAATAATATCCCATTTTGATCTTATGCTTAGTTCTCTGCAAAGAAATGATTTTAAAAAATAAAAGGAAACAAATCTAGCTGGCTTCTGTCAGCTAGGATGCTTTGGTTGGTAAGTAACAGACCTATCACAAATTCTCTGAAATAATAAAAGAAATTTATTGGTCTATATGCCTGAAAACTCCAACATTAGAGCTAGCTCCAGGTGAGACTAAGTTTTCCAGAACTTCCCTAGAGATTTGGGCTAGCAGGACTGGGAAGGGGTCTGGTATTTTTATCACCTAGTTAAGTGGGAAACTGGACTGGAGGGGAAAATGTTATGGCCGGGAACCAGTTTTTCACTCTCAGTTCATTTCTCTGCCTCCTTGCTCTCTCAGTGGATTTTCTCTTTATCACTGAAAGATGGTAACCAGTCCTTAGAGTGACATGGTTCCAGGCTCAAACCCAACAAAAAAAGGGATTTTACGTCATAGCTCACACAGTAATCCAGAAATAGTGTCCAGTTGGCCTCAATTGCCTTTCTTAGTTCCTGGAGCCAATCACTAAGTCAATCACAGGGGTCAAAGAAAATAAAAGACTGATTGCTTTAATGTAATTAGAAGCCATTTTAAAATTTGGGGTTGGGCTTAATCCCACCTGGGGAGATTCTGGAGATGTTAAAAAAAAAGGAAAGGAGTAGCAGTTAGTGAAACAATTAACACATGTTTATTATAGTCTTCCTCCAAAGGATTGTGTTGTGTATGAGAGTTTTGGACCTGGTGACCTTAAAGATAACTGTGTCCATGATGGTGAAAGTATCCTGAAGTTTGTCTCTAACTGACTTGTCTTCTCTCCAGGACAACCTCATTCTTGCTTACACACACATAATCAGCCAGTGGACACAATAATTTCAACTATGTTGGGGCAGGGTGAAATATGGGCAGTAGTGATCTTCAACATTGTTTGTAATTCGATCCAACAAACACTTATTGTGCACCTTTGTGTGCTAAGATGTTGGCTATATATGTTTATTTTTCTTATTTTTGACTTTTTTGGTGTTTAGCTCTATGAATTTTAACACATGTACAGATCTGCGTAACTGCCATCACAATTGGGATATTGAAAAATTCTATAACCCGAAGAACTCCTTCATGCTATTTGTCTGTAATCAAAAGCTCCCCCACCAGCAACTCATAAAAATCATTATCTGTTTTCCATTGCTATAGTTTTATCTTTTGAGAATATCATGTGAATTGAATCATATAGTATGTGACCTTTAGAGATTGGCTTCTTTCACTCAGCATAACACCTTTGAGATTCATCCAGGTTGTTGTTTGTATCAATAGCTTACTTGTTTTTAATTGCTGAGTAGTAATGTCTATATACATTATATATATGTGCCACAGTTTGTTTCTCTATTTGAAGGACATTGGTTTGTTTCCAGTTTTTGATGACTGTGAATACCGCTGCTATAAATATTTGTGTACAGGTTTTTGCATGAATATTAGTTTTCATTTCTCTTGGCTAAATACCCAGGAGTGGGATTGCTGGGTCATGTGGTGTGTTTAACTTTGTAGGAAGCTGCCAAACTGCTTTTCAGAATGATTATATCATTTTGCATCCCCGTTAGCAATGCGCGTGAATTGCTATTTTTCCGCATCTTTTTTTTTTTTTTTTTTTTTTTTTTTCTGAAATTTTAAGACCAGTTTATTAAGTTCAATGATGAAAGCCATCAGAAGAATATTCTCCTGAAAATTATTTTTTCTTAGAAAAAAGAAAGGAAAATCAACACCCTCTTAGCACAGCCACAGATGCTATGGCAGTCAAGCCTCTCTGGAGACGGGCTAGTCCATTAGTCGGTCAAGTCACTCTCCCGGTCAGCAGGATTGTAGTCTGGGTCATCCTCATCATCCTCCAGCTCCAAGTCATCCATTTCCTGGAACAAAGACTCATCTACCTCCACGTTGTTTCCAGCATCTTCCAAGAACTGAATATCAGATGTGTCGAGATTATGATCTGTTTCAAATAGCTGTCTCCCACTTAATTTATTTTTTCCTGCTTGTTCTTCTTCTTTCATTCGTTTCTTTTTAATTTCCAAGAGTTCTGCATCAAACTTGGCCTTCCAACTTAAGAAATTCTCGATTGTAACAGGAGTGCCATGGAATAATTGCTTTTCAGCTTCTTCTGCTTCTTTTTCTTTTTGTTTTTTTTCTTCTTGTCTAGTTTTTATTTGATCTACTATTTCATTTAATTTTTCTTGCACGGCTGTCACTAAAGTAAAGATCATCACCATACCAAGGTTTTCTTCTGTCTGTAATGCTAATAATTTTAAAATGTCTGAGACGTCATTATCATCTAGATTTAACTGAGAGAATATTTCATAAAGGGGAGCTTCATCTGGGTATTTTTCACTGTATGTAAACTTGAGGGTAGTCTGGACAGTTTCATCATTTTCTCCAGCCTCAGATGTCACAGTAATGGTGAAGCTGGGTGGATTTTCTGATAATACTGTGAAGGAGTCAGGGTAGATGGACTCCAGAGCCTCCAGCTCGTTGCGCTGCTCCTCGCCGTAATCTGTCATCGCGGCCCTCGCTGCAGCCCATGGATCGCCCAGACACCCAGGCGGCGCGCGGCAGCCGGGACCGCGGCGCACTGGGAGAGCAGGCAGCTGCCGGGCGGGCGCAGGCGCAGAGTCCCCGGCTGAGAGGCCGGAGGCCCAAAGCCAGGCTAGGCCTGCTGAGCCACAGCCCAGCGCCTGCCTTTCCGCATCTTTGACAGCACTTAGCATTGTCGGTATTTTATAATTTTAGTCATTCCGATAGGTTTGTCATGGTATCTCATTGTTAATTTTAATTTGCATTGTGGATAATGATGTTGAACACTTTTTCACATACTTATTTGCCATCTATATCTCCTCATGGTGAAGTGCCTATTCAAACATGGGGGTTCAGTGCCCATTTTTTAGTGGGGTTGTCTTCGTAGTGTTGAGTTTTGAGATTTCTTGGTAAATCCTTGATACATGTTCTCTACTGAATACATGGTTTACAAATATTTTTTTCTCAGTATGTAGTTTGTCTTTTCATTCTCTTGACTGTGTCTTTCATGCAGCAAAAGATTTTAATTTTGATAACGTTCAATTTTTTTGTATTGTTTTAGAGTTTCATGTGAAAGAACTTTTTTGTCTAACCCTAGGTCACAGAAGTTTTATTCTATTTTTTTTCTAAAAGTTTTATATAGTTTCATTTTTCCATTTAGATCAATAATCCATTCTGAGTAAATTTTTGTATAATCTAGCATATTTAGGTAGAGGTGTTTTGTTTTGTTTTACGTAAGGGTATCCTATTGTTCCAGTTCCATTAGTTGAAAAAAATTATGCTTTCTTCACTGAATTTCTTTTGCACTACTGTTAAAAATCAAAGGTCATATTTGGGTAAATCTACTTTTGGACTTTCTACTTGGTTTCATTGATTTATGTGTCTCTTCCTTTACTGATACCACACTGTTTAAATTATTCTAACTTTATAAAAGGACTTAAAAAATCAAATGGTATAATTTCTCCCACTTTATTCTTCTTTTCCAAAAGTATCTTAGCTATTCTTATTTATTAACTTTCTATATAAATGTTAGAATCAGCTTGTCTGTGTCTTCACAAGTCCTGCCAGAATTTTTTGAATTGAGTTAAATCTGTAGATCAATTTCTTATCTTTACTCCTTTGAGTCTTTGAATCCATGAACACAGTATTTCTCTCCATTTATTTGGCTCTTCAGCATCTTGAGGTTTTCAGCCATACACATCCTATATTTGCTTTGTTAGATTTATACCTAAGTATAGGTATAAATATTTAGTTTTTTAGAGCCATTCTAAATGGCATTTTAGAAATCCTGTTTCCAACTCTACATTGCTAATACATAGAAATAGGATTGATTTTTATGGCTTCGATCATTTAGTATTTATTGAGACTTGATTTGTTTTTGTTGTCTGACATACTATCTATCATGGAGAATATTCCACATGTGCTTGAGAAAAATATGCAATCTGCTGTTTTGGGTAGGGTCTTCTCTAGATGTCTTTTAGATACAGTTGGTTCATAGCATCATTCAAGTCCTCTATTTTTCAACTGATCTTCTGTCTTGTTGTTTTATCTATTCTTTAGAGTGGGGTACTGAAGTTTCTAACTGTTACTGTAAAACTGTCTATTTCTCCTTTCAATTATGTCAGTTTTTTGCTTCATATATTTTGTGGTTCTTTTGTTAGAGGCATATATGTTTATAATTGGTATATCTTGATATATTGACCCTTTTGTCAACATGTAATGTCCTTCTTTGTCTCATCACGATTATTGACTTCAAGTCCATGTTGTCTGATATTAGTATATCCACCCCAGGTCTCTTTTGGCATTTTTTTATTGCATGGAATTTATTTTTCATCCTTTTACTTTCAATCTATTTATGTCCTTGGATTTAAAGTAAGTCTCTTTTAGACAACATATATTTGGATCATTTTTAAAAATCGATTCTTCCAATCTCTTCTTTTTAATTGCAGGGTTCAATCCATTTACAGTTCAAGTAATTATCGATAAGAAAGGATTTACTTCTGCAATTTTGCTATTTGTTTTCTCTATGTCTTATTTTCTTTTTATTCCTCAATTTTCTTTTTATCCCTCACTACTGCCTTGTTCTGTGAGTGATTTTTTTTTTCTAGTTTACTATTCTGACTCCCATCTTGTTTCCTTTTCTGTATACTTAAAAAAAGGTTATTTCCTGGATGTTTTAGTCAGCTTGGCTGCTATAACAAAATATCATAGACTGTGTGGCTTCAGCAACAGCCATTTATTTTTCACAGTTATGGAGACTGAAAAGTCCAAGGTCAAGTTCAAGATACTGGCAATGAGTTTCTGATGAGAGCTCTCTTCCTAGCTTGCAGAAGGCCTACTTCTATTTCTGTCTTCACATGGTGGGGAAAAGAGAGAGAGAGAACAAGCACACTCTGGTCTCTTCTTATAAGGGTATAAATCTCATCATGAAGACCTCACCCTCATGACCTCATCTAATTACCTCCCAAAGGCCCCATCTTCAAATACCATCCACATTGGGAGTTAGGGCTTCAACATATGAATTTTGGGGAGACACAATACAGTCCGTAATACTAGGGTTACCCTGGGGTTACAATTAGCATTTTAACTTTGTAAGAATCAGGTTTGAATTAGAACCAAGATACTTTCAGTAGTATTGGGTTTGCCAAAAAGATCATTCGGGTTTTTCCATAACATCTTACGGAAAACCCCAAATTAACTTTTTGGCCAACCCAATATATAAAAACTCTGATCCTTTAAAACTCCATCTCCCCCCTTTATGTTGTTATTTTTACCAATTACATGTTTATACATTGTGGGTCAATTAACATAAATATATAATTATTGCTTTATTTATCTTTTAATCATGTAGGAAAAAAAAAGGAGTTATAAACCAGACATACAATATTACTGGTTTTTATATTTATCTATGTAGCTACATTTACTGTTGTGTTCCTTATCTCTTCATATGGCTTCAATTATCCTTTTATTTCAGCCTGGAGGACTCCCTTTAGCATTTCTTGTAGCACAGGTCTACTAGTAATGAGCTCTTTCTGTTTTTGTTTTCCTGGATATGCAATTATTGGTGGACAGTTCTTTTCTTTCAGTCCTTTATATATGTCATCCCACTGTCTTCTGGCTTCCAGTTTCCAAAGAAAAATGGGCTATTAATTACACACAGTATCTCTTGTATGTGATGAATCACTTCTCTCTTGCTGCTTTCTAGATTCTCCCTTTGTCTTTGGGATTTGACAATCTGACTATGTGTTTTCCTTGGAATCTCTCTTGGTTTATGCTTCTTGGAGTTCATTGAGATTCTTGGATATTTAGATTTATGATTTTCATCTAATCTGGGACACTTTTGGCCATTATTTCTTCAAATAGTCTTTTTGTTTCTTCCTCTCTTCTCCTTCTGGGACTCCAGGTATGTATATGTCAGTATACTTGATGGTGTCTCATAGGTCTGTTAGGTTTGGATCATTTCTTTCCTTCTTTTCTCTTCTTAAACTGGATGTCAATTGATCTATCTGTATTTTTATCTCCAGAATTTCTATTTGTCTCATTTCTATAATTTCTACTAATATTCTGTATTTGGTGAGACATAGTCTCCTGGTTCCTTTGTTCTTTCTCCATGACTTCCTTTAGCTCTTTGAGCATATTTAAGAGAGTTGATTTAATGTTTCCGTCTAGTAAGTCTAAATGTCTAGGTGTCCTCATGGACACTGTCTATTAATTTCTTTCCTTCCCCCTGTTAATGAGCCATACTTCCCGGTTTATTTGCATGCGTTGTAATTTTCTGTTGTTTAAACGTGGAGATTTTTAATATTAAAATGTGACAACTCTGTAAATCAGATTTCCCCCATCTTCAGGGTTTGTTTTTGCTGTTTGTTGTAGGCTGTTGCTGTTTGCTTGGTTTGTGACTTCTCCAAACTATTTTGGTTAAGTCTGTATTGTTTGTGATGTGAAGTCTGTGTTCCATTAACTTGGGGGTCACCTGGTGTTTTGACAGAGTTTCTTTCAATGGAAAAAGAAAAGGAAAGAAGAGAAGAAAATACTCGCCCAGTCTTGGCAGATTGGTTCTATGTTGGAGCACTCCTTCAATGCTTAGCCACGCTGCTTACAATTCTGCCTTAGCCTTCACTCACAGCTTGCACAGAGCCTGAAGGCCACTCAGAGGTAAAAGCTTGGAGTCTTCTCAGGCCTTCTTTGGGCATGTACCCACCCCTGACACTATGTATACCTGATTCCCTGGTATGCATGGGAGCCTTTAAAGGCCCCTTTACCCCCACATATCTCTTTTCCCTGCCTGCTGTTTCCCAGGGTTTTCAGTCTGTTTGTTGCTTGTCCCAACTGTTATCCCTAGCCCAAGGCTGTCACAGCCAATATTTCTGCCTTTAAATGCATATAGCAAAAGCCTCCTAGGCTGTCACCTTAGCCCTACAAATGCTTGAGTCAGGCAAAATAAAGGCAAGCCCTTCAGACAGCCACCGGATGGGCTGGAACTTACAACCACAATTCTTAGAGAATTCTTCGAGAAATTCTGCATTGCTCCCTCTGGCACTAGCCTCCTGCACCAGGAATGTGGGTGCAGTCCTGGTGGCTGGCACCAAATAGGGGTATAGCATGTGGGACGTAGGCAATTTAAATCACCACAGCTGTCTCTTACTGCAAAGCAACAGCTTCTCTCCTCATCAAGCTTTCCCCTGGTTGTAGGTTTTTGACTGGACTCCAGAGTTCTGCAAAAAAATGATGCTGACAGCTTTTGCCAGCTCATCAGATTTTTGTAAAGGGACAGAGCTCTGGAGTTCCCTACTCTGCTATTTTCCTCTATTCATTTTTTAAAAATCTTTTAAAATTTCTGTTTTATTTATTTATTTTTTGGCTGTACGCGGGCCTCTCACCGCTGTGGCCCCTCCCGTTGCGGAGCACAGGCTCAGCGGCCCACTCCACGGCATGTGGGATCTTCCTGGGACCGGGGCACGAACCCCCGTCCCCCGTGTCCCCCGCATTGGCAGGTGGACTCCCAACCACTGCGCCACCAGGGAAGCCCAAATTTCTCTGTTTTGAGATTGGATTATTTCTCTTGACTTATATTCAAGTTCACTTCATCTTTCCTCTCTCTTCTTTCTTCTCTCCTCCATTCTGATACTGAACTCATCCACTGAGTTCCTTTTTTTTCTTAAATCAACTTTATTTATTTTATTTTTTTGCGGTACGCGGGCCTCTCACTGCTGTGGCCTCTCCCATTGCGGAGCACAGGCTCCGGACACGCAGGCTCAGTGGCTATGGCTCACGGGCCCAGCCGTTCCACGGCATGTGGGATCCTCCCAGACCGGGGCACGAACCCGTGTCCCCTGCATCAGCAGGCGGACTCTCAACCACTGCACCACCAGGGAAGCCCGAGTTTATTTTTTAGAGAAGTTTTAGGTTCACAGCAAAATCGAGCAGAAACTACAAGAGTTCGCGTGTACTCTTTGCTCCTCCACATGCTTCTCCCACTATCAACATACCCACCAGAGTGGTACACTTGTTACAACTGATGAACCTATACTGACACATCACTAGCCACCAAAGTCCATGCTTTACAGCAAAGTCCATGGTTTACATCAGGGTTGACTTTTGGTGTTATACATTCTATGAGTTTTGAAAAATGTATAATATCATGTGTCCACCATTACAGTATCATACAGAATAGTTTCCCTGCCCTAAAAATCCACTGTGGTCTGATTACTCACCCCTCCTTCCTTCCTAATCCCTGGCTTCCACGGATCTTTTTACTGTGTCTGAAGTTTTGTCTTTTCCAGAGTGTCATATAGTTGGAATCATAGCTTTTCAGATTGGCTTCTTTCACTTAGTAATATGCATATAAGGTTGCTCCACGTCTCCCCCACCCTTCATGTCTGTTCATGGCTTGATACCACATTTCTTTTTAGCAGTGAATTATATTCCATTGTCTGGATGGACCACAGCTTCTTTTTTTTTCTTTTAATAAATTTATTTATTTATATTTATTTTTGGCTGTGTTGGGTCTTTGTTACCGCCCACGGGCTTTCTCTAGTTGCGGCGAGTGGGGGCTACTCTTTGTTGTGGTGTGCGGGCTTCTCATTGCAGTGGCTTCTCTTGTTGCGGAGCACGGGCCCTAGGCGCGTGGGCTTCAGTAGTTGTGGCATGTGGGCTTCAGTAGTTGTGTCTCATGGGCTCTAGAGCGGAGGCTCAGTAGTTGTGGCCCACGGTCTTAGTTGCTCCGTGGCATGTGGGATCTTCCCGGACCAGGGTTCGAACCCATGTCCCCTGCATTGGCAGGCAGATTCTTAACCACTGCACCACCAGGGAAGTCCCCACAGTTTCTTTTTCCATTCACCTACTGAAGGACATCTTGGTTGAGTCCAAGTTTTGGCAATTATGAATAAAGCTGCTATATACATTTGTGTGCAGGTTATTGTGTGGACATAAAATTTCAACTCCTTTGGTTAAACTCTAAGGAGCACGATTGCTGGATCATGCTGTAAGAATAATTGTTTAGTTTTGTAAGAAACTGCCAACCTGTCTTCCAAAGTGGCGTTCCCACCAACGATGCATGAAAGTTCTTGTTGCTCCGCTTCAATGAGTTTTTTATGTTATGTTTTTCATTTCTAAAATTACTATTTGATCATTCTTTTAAAAAAATATTTCTTTGTTGAGACTCTCTATTCTTTCACTGGCTTCAAGACTGTTCTTGATTTTTGGTAAGGCACTCTTGTAATAGCTGCTTCAACATCTTTGCCAAATAATTACAATTTCTATGACATCTTGGCATTGACATCTTTTGGTTTTACGCTACATAAATTTATATTTTCCTTGTTATTCACTTGCAATGTAAATTTAGATTATATTGAAGAGTTTTTGAAAATGAGGTCTTAAGACATTGGGTCCTACTTATATCCTGTAAAATGTTGATATTTTTGTTTTAGAAGGCAGTCGACCTGGTTAGGTTTAGGCCACAAGGTTCCCCTGCCTCTGTGAACTACGGTTCATTTCTCAGATTTTGCAGTGATCTTTGGATTTATCTTGCATGTATACCACCTGATGGCAAATCTGGGACTTAGGCAGTGGTGTATCTATATAGTTCATTTCTCAAAATATTTGATATAACGAATAGTATCTGATCCAAGCATACATAGTTTAAGGGTGAGCCCAGGGTAGTTCATAAACAACTTTATGGGGTCACTTTCTCAAATTCTTCCCTCACTGCAATCTCTTGGTTACATTCTAGTTCCTTAATGTTCTCTTTTTGGTCTTCTATCTAGAAAGCTTTGGTTACCCCGCTGCTCTATTGTGTGCTTCCACAACTGCACCTGAATCTAGGGCTATGTGACAAGAGACTATAGAGACAGTATAAAGGCAAGAGAGGTTGGATCCACTCTCTTGGAACTGCAGCTCCCCTGAAAAAAGAGGAAGCTTTCCCTTCTGCATAGTTTTGGATCCTGCTGGCCTGTATTACCTGAGAATGCTACAACGCCTACCATGGAATTTCTTGGGAACTAGGTCACAAATTAATAGAGGGGAAAGAAAAAGAGGCAAAAAAGTAGGGGAAAGTAGGGGATTTTCAGATTCTCTAAGTATTATGAGTTTCTCTCTCACGTCAGAACTAGAGGTCTTCTCCTGAAGTTCTGTCTGCACTCTGGTACCCACTATCTGGTTGGCAGGGTGATACTGAGAGAGCCCAGTGACACTTGAGTTTTGTTCTTCTTTCCTAATCCACCTGCTACTATTTACTTTTCAGAGTCCTGAACTAACTTCCTCCCATACTATTTCATGTTTTATAGCTGTATTCAGTGGGAGAGTCAGGGTAGAATATGCTTACTTCATCTTAGTGGAGCTAGAACCCTCACTTATTCCTAAAATTAATTTTTAATTTATCACACATGCTGACTAAATTGATGTGAATTTACATATTGGATTGCTTTTCTTTTGAGAAATGGCTGGAGTTACTCTTTATATATTGATACTGATACTCTTTATATATTGATACTTAAACAATATGTTAAGTTAAACAATTCCTTCAAAGCAGGATACAGTGACTCTGAAGAGAGCAAACTGACTATTGCAGTGAGGGTGGTTCCTGCTTCTCAGTAAACTAGGTTTGGTTGGCAGGGTTTAATGATCTTACAAGAATCATTCTGTTGATGTGTATAGTCCAATTTTTACAAGGTTGAAGGTTGGGATTTATAATGTGAGAGAACTTTTAGGACCAGAAGAAATCTGCATAAGGAAGTCTATTTTGAAAATGTTTTTAAAAACACCTATTAATTTTTTTCAGCAGGGTCAGGTGGGTATTGATCCACCAATTAGACTTATAGCAGTGACTATGGTCTGAGGAAAATGCATGAGAATGTTTTGTCTCTCTTTAAATGGCACAAAAAGACCCTAGGGGGTTAGAAGGAAGAAAATGAAATTGTAGAAAACCGTACTGAGAACGCTTTAGTCATTTACCAGGCAGCGTCAATGTAGAAAACAAACCCAAAGAAAAAGGGTGTTGAGTTCTCTGAAAATGAATACTGTTCCAGAGATTTGAGCAGAAACTGTCTACTCTGTGTAATTAGTTTCAGCTGAGGGTTTTGAGTCAACTGTTATTTTGGGGGACCGTCTACTTCTGGGAGATTTCAAAGAACTCTCAGCTTGAGGTCTACCAATGAAATGGAAGTCCGATGATTTAGAGAAAATGATGTATTGCTTTTAATTGAAAATATGAATCCAAGGATCATTACCCTAGAGTTTCATTACTGTGTTAATTATTAGCAGTACCTGATAAGGTCCTATTTGTTGGAGCCAAGGCAAATCTCCCTTTATTTTCTTTTCCAGAAGACTCAATCTTCAGATTTCAGGTCATTCAGAGATTGCTTCTGTGATTAATTTGGAAAAGCCACTCATACCTGTTTAATGATAAGATTACTAATATCAGTTTGCAGTAAGGCAAAGACTAGGATTAGAGTGAAACTTCTAAATGCACAGAGTGGGCTGTTATTAACTCATAAAGGGAGTTATAGCCCATGTCATTAAGACTAATGGGAGTACCTTGAGATGTGGAAATTCCAGTCTCTGAGAACTTTGACAATTTTCAGTTTTAGAATTCCTTGGCTTTCTCTACATTTTTGTAAAGATTAAGGATAAAGATAATGAAGTTTTTGAGTAAAAGGCAAAATTCTTCAAAGTTCTTTAATAATAGTCCGGCAGAAAAAGTCTTAATCTACCTTAAAAATAAGCAAAGAATGATCAAAGCATAGTAGAAAATAGTGATTGGATCAATATTTGCTCTTTTATTTCATGCTAACTGGCAGGCTGGCCCAGGTAATTGTTATCTGAAGTGAATTCTCTTTTGGAAGAGGCCCATATGCCAAGAATGAATTTGAATCCGGGCGCATAACTTGCTTGACAACCTCTAGTTTTTGTGTTTAAGTATGAACTATAAATGAACAAAATTAAATTAGGGTTACCAAAAGGTGCATTATTATGTTTGACTGTTTAATTACTGAAAGGATTCACAGGACTCAATTTATGCTCATGTTACAGGCAACAAATATAATATAGCAATATTATAGCTATATATATTATATATTATAATAGCAGGAGAAGAATATGCACTGGGAGGGCCCTGGAGATCTCAGGTGCAGGTTTCCTTACCCTTCCACCACTGGGTTGCCCAGGATATACTTTGTCTTCAGGTTTTGAACGTCCACTGCCATGTGTGTGAAGCACCTTGGTGCCAAGAAACCCAAAGCCTGCTCCAGGTAAGCTGGTTGGTGGTCCAGACACATTCCAGCCACGTGACCAGTCTGAACTGGCAACTCTGCCCGTCAGGTGCAAGTTAAATCCAATTATTACTACTGAACGTTGTTGACAGACTGGTACCTCTGTCTCAAAATAACTCACAGATCTATGGTTATAGAACCTTTACTTCATGTATCTCATAGTGTTTCCAAGGGTCACTCTCATGCTCCAGGCAGTTCTGGAGATCAGATCAGATCAGCTGAGATTAGCCCAAAGGTCCAGATAAGGCACAAGCAATTTCCTAACACATGTTAAACAATCAAGGGATTTTTCTTGGGAATTCCCTGGTGGTCCAGAGGTTAGGAGTCTGTGCTCTTACTGCCGAGGGCCTGGGTTCAATCCGTGGTTGGGGAACTAAGACCCCACAAGCCGTGTGGCATAGCCAACAAAACAAAAAATAATAGGCAAGGGATTTTTCTTGCTCATGTGTGGAAGGAGAATTGTTAGGTTCAAGGTGCTACAGCTATGGGTAGTGTGATAGGTGAAGAAGAAGCAATGATGACAATAACTTGTCTCCAGGGCCTTTAATTTATCCCATAAATGTATTATAATTATTTCCAATTGACAAGGCATTTAAGTCTAAAACCCAGGGAAAAAAATCTTTTAAAACTTACTTTACCAGTCCTTTATTTAATAACAGATATGTTTCTTTTAACCTGAAAAGTATACAATTATTGATATGTACTTATATTAATACATTTTATTTAGACATAATTAACCTGGGAAGGTATATTTTCATTTTGATTTATCAGGTCCCCCCCCCTTTTCAAGTTTCGTAATCAAAAGAGTTTGTACAGTTTTTCTAAATTAATGAAAATTTGGAGAATGCCAAGTAAACCTGATTATTTTTACCTATTTTTAAAATAAAATTTTGTGGTACCTAGTGGTCTTTCCAGGAAATTCAATGATAGGTTAGTCATCAAAAGACATCTTAATTGAAAAAATTTCCCAAGTTGGGACATTTGAAAGGACTCATGAGACCCCACAGAGTCAAGTCAGGTAATGCTTTGATTTACAGGTGAAGGAGAGAGCACAGCAAGAAGTTCAGGCAAGAATGACAGGTCGGAGAAGTGGCCTCTACCAGGCTCAAGCTTCCCAGGGGACACGTTCACACACACAGCACGTCCAGTGTCCTGGCTGAACCACCACGATCTACGAGGGCTTTCTTAGCCTCGGCTGGAACTCAAAACCGAGGCTCCCAGAGTAGATGTTTATGATTCTGCCAGCTAACTTAACTGGTTGGGCCAGTTGCACACCATCAGTAAAGAAGCTGACCGTGGGGGTAGAACTGATTTCTAAGGGAGTTTCATTCTTTAACTCACAGATCATAAAACTGACCCCTTTTTGGCCAAGAGTCAAAAATGTCATCCAGGAGATCCAGAGATAGAGTTTTTCCATTCCATCTGTAAATCAACTCTATCGTCCATATAGTTTTATTTTTCTGAATTTGGGAAAGGCAAAATCAAGAATGCCTAGAGGGTAAAAGTTATAAACATAAGACACAAGTTTGTAGAGGCAGGCACAAGTTATAGGGAATGTTTTATTTTGTCCAGGCATTATTCTTAAAGCAAATCACAGCCAGAAACAATAATTAGTAGAAACTTTTAACTCTTTGGAGCAATAAGGAACTTTTTGTTAAAATGATTTAAGAACATGCCAGAATTAATGAGGGCTAACAGAATACTGAGACAATAGAAAAGACATTTTTTATTGAAAAAAAATTTATTTTGTTCTATGGCACAAAATAATCGAGTCATTTTACAGAAAGACAACCTAAATTGTCATTTTCACCTTTGGGTCAATATTCATGTAATAATTTGTAATAATGGATTTATTAATATGTAAGTATTTATATGTAAGTATTAAGACATTCAAAGATATATAAATATACAAATAGATGATAAATGTAAAGGTTTTAATTTTAGTCTTAATGTATAATTAATTTATAAGCATGTTAAATAAATTATGTTTATCATATTAAATTTATAATCTTAATCATGTGCAACAATTTCTTTGATAAATAGACAAATTATATTTACTATCCTGTCTTGATATTTGTATTTTTCTGTATCTACTGCTAAGCCTGTAAGGATCGCCTCTACATCAAAGCCTAAGAAACAATAATAAAAACACTTGTCTGGGACTTCCCTGGTGGTCCAGTGGGTAAGGTTCCACACTCCCAATGTAGGATCAGGGAACTAGATCCTGCATGCTTGCTGCAGCGAAGATCCCGTGTGCCGCAACTAAGACCCAGCGCAGCCAAAATAAATAAGTAAAAATAAATAAATAATTATATTAAAAAACCTCTTGTCAATATTATGTGACTGATCAGGTTTGGTGGGCATCTACTGTCTGCCTAGCGCTCTTGCCATCTTTGGGAGGCAATCTTTCCTCCATCTTTTTGAAAATTGCTCCTTTACTTAGTCTAGTCACGTGGTTATTATAGAGGCTGCTAATCACAGTATCTTTCACTCTTCCTGGCCAGTGTCAATTGGTCCAGAGGTAAGCACATAAAGTAGGTGGGGTCAGTCAGAATCCCTGCCAAGAAGAGGAAGATGATCTGAGAGAATATAACCGACAAGAAAAGGAAAGCAGTGACAAGTGATGGGAGAATGTCCTGGTTGTGTTTGTATCCACCCTTCAGGCTTTCCCAAGGTCCAGCCCTTCTCGCTACTACATGAACTAGAAGGAAGTGCGTAAGAGGACTTATAAGGAGAGAGATGTAAAATATAGGAAATGTATTGTTAAAAAACAAATCAGGAATTTTTTTTAGTAGACAATATAAATGTGAACAAGGTTTGCAAGATTCAGAAAACATTTTTGCAATATATATGATGTAACCCATTATGTATGATGTTACCCATATGCCAAAATTTCTTCCAGGTTTATTCCCAGGTATAGCAAGGGCAAAAAGTAATTCCACATGATTGTAAGAGCGATGTTTATGCAGCTGCATTCTGATACTGCAGTCTGACAATTTCACCAGGTATTGTTAAGAAAAATTTCCTAAAACTTGGAAATCATACAGGGGTATTGTTTAAAAAGTTCCTCCAAGAATTATTTAATTCTCTAGGACTCTTTACTACTTGATAAAAATCTAGGTATTGAATTTATATGTTAACTTGTAGATTTCTGTTAGAAAAGATAGTCCCAAAAGTTATAGCTGTCTTGCTCTGTGGGACATTAACCAGTTTTGTACCTAACCCAGCATTTTTTTTTCTAAATGTTTAAAATGTCTTTCCTGATGGATTACTTAAACTTTTGTTTTTAAAATTCTCTTGAAACCAGTTTCACCGTTTTATTTGTTCTCTTCTTAATAGGTGAAATAAACCTTTGACATTTGTTTATATTACATTTATATAAGTCATATTTTCAACGTTTTGAAAATTATAGTTTGACAGGATATTTGTGGAGAGTACTCCTGTCCTTAAATTGGGTGCCTAAATTTAGGGATAAAGGTAAATTTGTTTTGAGTGATACAATGCAACAAGTGGTAACTCATTATGTAATCCAGGGCTCTGGAAATTCGAAGGGTTTTTTTAGCCACTTTGCTCAAGATTTTATGGGAAACTTCCAGAAAGAGCAAGACTATGAGAGCAGTATAATGTTTGAGTCTCTCCAAATATACAAGAAAACTTTCCTATGTCCAAACTCTAGAGACAATAACAATAAAACTCTGTGTGTGTCATAAATTTAGGACATTAATTAGGGTTGATGTTCCTAACTAATGAACAGCTTCTAAAAAAAATGAAGAAGAGCAGCAACACAATAAATTACTTAAAACACTGAATATTCTTCTAAAAAAAATGATACAAATGAACTTATTTACAAAACAAAAACAGACTCACAGACTTAGAGAACGAACTTACAACTTACGGTTACCAGGGGAAAGGTGGGGGGAGGGATAGTTAGGGAGTTTGGGATTGACATGTACACACTGCTATATTTAAAATGAATAATCAACAAGGACCTACAGTATAGCACAGGGAACTCTGCTCAGTATTATGTAACAACCTAAATGGAAAAAGAATTAGAAAAAGAATAGATACATGTATATGTATAACTGAATCACTTTGCTGTACACCTGAAACTAACACAACATTGTTAATCAACTATATACAATATAAAGTAAAAAGTTAAAAAAAATTGAATATTCAGATTAAAAGAAATTAAAATGGCCCTTAAACATGTTAAAAGTTGTTCAACCTCTCTCACACACAAAATAACAGAAATGCAAATTCAAACTAAACTGAGATATTATATTTTATATATCAGACCGGAAAAAATCTTCCCCATTGTGGAGGCTGTGTGGAAGCAGGCACGGTCACACGTTGATGAAGGGAATGCAAGATGGTGCACCCCTATGTACCCCTATGGAGGGACATTTGGCAATATCTAGAAAATCACATACACATTTACTCATTGATCTAGCAATCCCTGTCCTAGGAATCTATCCACAGACACAATGGCAAAAACATAAAATTATGGGTGCACAAGTTTTTGCTACATAAATTATCCATATTTGCAAGACACTAGAAAAAAATCAAAAGAACTATGTGGCAAGGACTATTTTGCTGGTACCATGGCTGAATCTTCAGTAGTCTATTCTAATTTTATTTAGCTACCTGCTCTGGTTGATGATTAGACATCAACCAGAAGACCGTGACTTGTATGAACATAAATCTATTGACCTACTTTCTTTCCCAATAAGTGTGATCTTTGGTCAGAGGCACCGTTGTTTGGTAAATAATTACAGTACATGGAGATTCTGTAAATATTTATATTCTGGAAGAAATGCTGTGAGCAAGTAATGCATATCTGAGCCAAAATGTCAAACTTCAGTGAGAACAAACACTGTCCCCTCTTTGATAGAAGGGATCTGGTGTAATCAATCCATCACAGTCTGTCAATGAAACCAACACAGTTGTCCAGGGAATAGGGCAATATCTGCTGTTGTCTTGTTGGGTACCAAGAAGTAACAGGGTCATTCTCTGAGCATCTATACAACTAGCTAGACACTCCCCATGAATTTGTGTTGATCTTTAGACTATTTCTCTTTTCACACAAAGTGGGTAGCTAGCAATACCATACGACATTCCACCCACTAGGAAGATTTTCTTTCACCTATATCTTCAGGGGTACTCTGGAGTAAGACCATAGTGTAGCAGTCATCCTGTTCTGTCGGAGTTGGCCATAGTGCATGCCATCTAACTGTAAACCAGGCCTTTGGTTTTCTTCCTTTATTAACTGGTCACATGGAACTTCCCACGAAGATGTATGTATAAGGAAATCACAGAATGTCAGGACTGGTGACAATGGTGACCATTACCCCCCTCAGCCTGAAAAGGCAAGAATGGGGAGTGGTTCCTGAAACCAACAAAGTGATTGTGTTTCAAATTTTGTTTCCTTTAAAAATCATGTTTGGTAATCTGGAGAAAACCATAATTCGAAAAGATACATGCACCCCAATGTTCATTGCAGTACTATTTACAATAGCCAAGACATGGAAGCAACCTAAATGTCCATGATAGATGAATGAATAAAGAAGATGTGTAGCACAGGGAGATCAGCTCGGTGCTTTGTGACCACCTAGAGGGGTGGGATAGGGAGGGTGGGAGGGAGGGAGATGCAAGAGGGAAGAGATATGGGGACATATGTATATGTATAACTGACTCACTTTGTTATAAAGCAGAAACTAACATACCATTGTAAAGCAATTATACTCCAGTAAAGATGTTAAAAAAAAAAAAAAGAAGATGTGGTACATATATACAATGGAATACTACTCAGCCACAAAAAAGAATGAAATAATGCCATTTGCAGCACAATGGATGGACCTAGAGATTATCATACTAAGTGAAGTTAAGTCAGAAAGAGGAAGACAAATGCCATATGCTATCACTTATATGTGGAATCTAAAATATGACACAAGTGACTGGCATAGTTTCTATAAGATAATAGAGGCTGAAGAAAAGATTTGTTTGAATTCAGTTTACATGGATGGTCTAGCCTCTGGATAACGAAGCCTAGAATTTCAGAGTTGGAATAAACTTTGAAAAGACACTGCAATATTAACAGAGTAACACAGTATTAATGTCCAAATTGTTATTCTTAAAATTACTGGCCTCCCGAATTGTGACAATTTGTTGCCTATGCACAGTCAGTGCCTTTTGATTTTGAAAGAGTAAATCTAGCAAATTCATCTTTGGGTGTATGCTGAGATAGCTTCCCATATTAGGAAGATTCTGCCATAGAAACAGTAACCACCAGATAATATAAAAAGAACAACGTACAACATGGATAAGTTCACAGATATGTTAAGTGAAAGACACTAAAACATGGAAGAGTACATACTGTATGACTTCATTTCAATGAAATTCAAAAACAGGCAAAACTAATCTATGGCAATAGAAGTTGGAATAATGATTACTTTGGGTAGAGGTTTATTGACTGGGGGGGTCACAGGGAGCCCTCTGGGTGGCTGAAAATGTTCCATATTTTCTGCCTGGGTTGTGGTTACAGGGATATATACATTTGTAACAATTTGCTTAGCTGTACACTTAAGATTTGTGCACTTGATAGCATGCATGTTAAACCACAATTTAAATATTTAAGAAAAGAGTAATTAAGTAACCTGCATACAGGCACTTACGTTTGTTTATATATTATATTGTGAAGTGGCAGGTGTTATAATATTAGTTTTTGAAAGAGAGGGAGACTAGTGTAAAAGTCTGGGGATTCCAGACGTTTTCCCATTACAAGCACGTATTTTCAGCTAAGATTTGAGGTATATGTGTTTCTTCTTGGCCTTAAATAATACAGATACTGACTACATACTTGTTCAGTGCCAGCACAATTCAGTCCAAGCATTAAGGTACTCTACCAGCAAGCAAAGGGGCAGCGTGATGAATGGTACAAACATAGTATGCTTATTTGCTCCTTGCTTCTTTGTTTTTTAAACATGATAGACTTATTTGTCATTTATGTGTGGTCTTTGTTTGTTGTTTTTGTTTTTTGACAGCACCATGCAACTTGTGGGATCTTAGTTCCCCAACCAGGAATCAAACCTGTGCCCTCTGCAGTGGAAGTGTGGAATCCTAACCACTGAACCTCCAGGGAATTCCCTGTTCCTTGCTTCTGTGTCTCTCATAAATAACTAAAATGTAGTTATTTATTTTGGTTTCTAAATGTAGGGTGCCCCATTATTGCTGTGTCTCCTCAATGTTCTAAAGCAAAAGTTTGTTACATTCAAATATTATCAAACTGTCCAAAGTCTATAAATCTAGCCATGTAAATTGGAAAAGCACTAATGGTTTTCTATTTGTTCTGCAGTGGTGTAAATACAACAAAAATTTCACTTAAAATAACAAAGATATGGAAAAATCATGAGGTTTTCACTTGTACTATCTGTAAAGGAATCTAATATTACTATGTTTAAGAAATGGTGCCTCTTTTTTTTCCAAAAAAATGTTTTTTGATTGAAGCATAGTTGATTTACAATATTATATTAGTTTCAAGTGTACAGAATAGAGATTCAGTATTTTTGCAGATTCTACGCCATTATAGGTTATTAGAAGATAATGGCTATAGTTTCCTGTGTTGTACAACGTATCCTGTTGCTTATCTATTTTATACACAGTAGTTTGTATCTCTTAATCCCATACCCTTAATTTGTCCCTTCCCCTGCCCTCTCCCCTTTGGTAACCACAAGTTTGTCTTCTATATCTATGAGTCTGTTTCTGTTTTGCATATACATTCATTTGTATTATTTTTTAGATTCCACATATAAGTGATATTAGACAGCATTTGTCTTTCTCTGTCTGATTTATTTCACTAATCATAATATTCTCTACGTCGATCCACATTGCTGCAAATGGCAGAATTTCATTGTAATATTCCATAATGTGTGTGTGTGTGTATATGTATATATATATATATATCCAATCATCTGTTGATGGGCATTTGGGTTGCTTCCATGTTTTGGCTATTGTAAACAGTGCTGCTATGAACGTTGGGGTGCATGTGTCTTTTTGAATTAGTGTTTTTGTTTTTCTGAATATATACCCAGGAGTGGAATTGCTGGATCGTCGGTAGCTCTATTTTTAGTTTTGTTTAAAAAAAAATTTTTTTGTTTTTGGCTGTATTGGGTCTTCGTTGCTGCGTGTTGCGGCGAGCAGGGGCTACTCTTCATTGTGGTGTGCGGGCTTCTCACTTCGGTGGCTTCTCTTGTGTGGAGCACTGGCTCTAGGCACACGGGCTTCAGTAATTGTGGCACTTGGGCTCAGTAGTTGTGGCTCGTGGGCTCTAGAGTGCAGGGTCAGTAGTTGTGGTACACGGGCCTAGTTGCTCCGTGGCATGTGGGATCTTCCTGGACCAGGGCTCGAACCTGTGTCCCCTGCATTGGCAGGCAGATTCTTAATCACTGCACCCCCAGGGAAGCCCTATTTTTAGTTTTTTGAGGAACCCCAATAATGTTTTCCATAGAGGCTACACCAATTTACATTCCCACCAACACTGTACAAGGATTTCCTTTTCTCCACATCCTCACTGACATCTGTTATTTATAGACTTTTTGATGATGGCCATTCTGACAGGTGTGAAGTGATATCTTATTCTTGTTTTGATTTGCATTTCTCTAATAATTAGCAATGTTGAGCATCTTGTCATGTGCCTGTTAGCCATCTGTATGTCTCCTTTGGAAAAATGTCTATTCAAGTCTTCTATTTTTTATTGGTATTTTTTTTATATTGAGTACTATGATCTATTTATTTTGAATACTAACCTCTTGTTGGTCATATTATTTGCAAATATTTTCTCCCATTCCATAGGCTGTCTTCATTTTGTTGATGGTTTCCTTTGCTGTGCAAAACTACTTTTGCTTTTATTTCTCTTGCCTTAGGAGACAGATCCAAAAAAATATTGCTATGATTTGTCAAAGAGTATTCTGCTCATGTTCTCTTCTAGCAGTTTTATGGATTCAAGTCTTACAGTTAGGTCTTTAATCCATTTTGAGTTTATTTTTGTATACAGTGTGAGGGAATGTTCTAATCTCATTGTTTTACATATAGCTGTCCAGTTTCCCCAGCACCACTTGTCAAAGAGACTGTCTTTTCTCCATTGTATAGTCTTGCCTACTTTTTCATGGGTTAATTGACCATAGGTGTGTGGGGTTTTTTCCTGGGCTCTCTATTCTGTCCCATTGATCTATGAGTCTGTTTTTGTGCCAGTACCATGCTGTTTTGATTATTGTAGAACTGTATTATAGTCTGAAGTCTGGGAGGTGATACCTCTAGCTTTCTTAGTTTTTCTCAAGAGTGCTTTGGCAATTTGTTCTAATTCTGTGAAAAATGTCATGGGTATTTTGAGAGGAATTGCATTAAATCTGTAGGTTGCTTTGATCAGTATGGGCATTTTAAGAATATTAATTCTTCCAATCCAAGAGCACAGGCTATCTTTCCATTTCTTTGTATCATCTTCAATTTCCTCTGTCAATGTTTTATAGTTTTCAGAGTATAGGTCTTTTACCTCCTCGGTTAAGTTTATTCCTAGGTATTTTATTCTTTTTGATGCATCTTTAAATGAGATTTTTTTACTTTCTGCTTTCAATATTTCATTATTAGTGTACAGAAACACAACAGATTTTTGTATATTAATCTTGTATCCTTCAACCTTGCTGCATTCATTTATTAGTTCTTATAGTTTTGGGGTGGAGACTTTAGGGCTCTCTATATAATGTATCATGTCATCTGCAAATAGTGCCAGTTTTACCTCTTCCTGTCCAGTTTGCATACATTTTACTTCCTTTTCTTGTCTGTTTGCTGTGGCTAGGACTTCCAACACTATGTTAAATAGAAGTGGCAAGAGTGGGCCTCTTTTCTTGTTCCTGAATTTAGTGGGAAGGCTTTCAGCTTTTCACCATGAGTATGATGTTGGCTGTGGGTTTGTCCTAAATGGCCTTTATTATGTTGAGATATGTTCCCTCTATACCTACTTTGATTTTTAACATGAATGGATGTTGAATTTCGTCAAATGCTTTTTCTGTGTCTATTATCAAGTGATTTTTTATCCTTCATTTTATTAATGTGGTGTATCACACTGAATGATTTGCTAATGTTGAACCATCCTTGTGACCCTGGATTAAAAACACTTGATCATGGTGTATTATCCTTTTAATGTATTGTTGGATGCGGTTTGCTAATATCTTGTTGATGATTTTTGCATCTATGGTCATCAAAGATATTGGCTTGTAATTTTTTTTTTGTAGTGTCTTTGTCTGGCTTTGGTATCAGGGTAGTGGTGGCTTTATAGAATGAATTTGGGAATGTTCCCTCCTCTTCAATTTTTTTTTTTGAATAGTTTGAGAAGGATAGGTATTAGTTCTTCTTTATATGTTTGGTAGAATTCCCTTGTGAAGCTGTTCAGTCCTGGACTTTTGTTTGCTAGGAGGTTTTTATGTTTTTGTTTGTTTGTTTGCTTTACAGTTTCAATTTCACTTCTAGTGATCAGTCTGTTCAAATTGGCTGTTTCTTCTTGACTCAGTTTTGGCAGGTTTTATGTTTCTAGAAATTTGTCCATTTCTCCTAGGTTGTCCAATTTGTTGGCATATAACTGGTCATAGTATTCTCTTAAAAGAATATTGCTTGTTATTTTGCCTCTTTCATTTCTTATTTTATTTATTTGGGTCCTCTCTCTTTTCTTCTTGGTGAGTCTGGCTAAATGTTTATCAATTTTATTTATCTTTTCAAAAAACCAGCTGTTGGTTTGTTGATTTTTCTATTGTTTTTTTAAATCTCTATTTTATTTATTTCCTCTTTTTTTAAAACATTATTATTTATTTATTTTTGGCTGTGTTGGGTCTTCGTTTCTGTGCGAGGGCTTTCTCTAGTTGTGGCAAGCAGGGGCCACTCTTCATCACGGTGTGTGGGCCTTTCACTGTTGCGGCCTCTCTTGTTGTGGGGCACAGACTCCAGATGCACAGGCTCAGTAGTTGTGGCTCCTTTCTCTATTGAGTTGCCTTTGTCAAACGTCAAAGATCAGTTGACTGAATTTATGTGGGTCTATTTTTGGGTTCTCCATTCTGTTCCATTGATTTATTTGTCTATTCTTTTGCTGATAACATACTGTCATGATCACCACAGCTTTATAGTAAGTCTTGAAGTGCCAGTCCTCTGATTTTGTTGTTTTCCTTCAATATTATGTTGGCTATTCTGGGTCTTTCCTCTGACTTTGTTCTTCTCTTTCAATGTTTTGTTGGATATTCTTGATCTTTTGCCTTTCCATATAAAATTTAGAAGCAGTTTGTTGATACCGCAAAATAACTTGCTGGTATTTAGATTGGGATTGTGTTGGATCTATAATTAAGTTGGGAAGAACTGACACCTTGACAATATTGAGTCTTTCTGCTTATTTAGATCTTCTTTGGTTTCAGTAATCATTTTGTAGTTTTCCCTCATATAGATCTTATACATATTTTTAAATATATTTAAGTATTTCATTTTTTGTATGCTAATGTAAATGTCGTGTTTTAAAAATCAAATTTCAATTGTTCACTGTATCTGAGTGTTTGTTTTGCTATATCCATTCGTTTTCTTTTTTAGATTCCACATGTAAGTGAAATCATGCAGTATTTGTCTTTCTCTATTTGACTTATTTCACTAGGCATAATACTTTTCACTTATTCCTTCTCTAACAATCTTCATTTCTTTACATAGATCTGAGTTCCTGACCTATATAATTTTCCTTCTTTTTGAAGAATTTAACATTTCTTGCAAAGCAGGTTCATTGGTGACAAATCCCCTCAATTTTTGTTTTTCTGAGAAAGTTTTATTTCACCTTCATTTCTGAAGGATAACTTCACTGGATACAGAATTCTAGGTTGGTGTTTTATTTCTTTCAACACTTTGAATTATTCACTTCACTCTTGTCTCATTTATATGGTTTCTGTAGAGAAGTCCAATTCTTATCCTTGCTTCTCTATAGGTAAGTTTCCTCTTTTCCCCCCGCTGATGGCTTCTTTCAAGATTTTCTACTTGTCTTTGATATTTTGCAGTTAGAATATGATATGACTAAGTGTAGTTTTTTGGTATTTACCCTGCTTGAGCCTCCTGGATCTGTGATTTGTTGTCTATCATTAACTTTGAGAAATTCTTAGATATTATTGCTTTAAATATTCCTTCTGTTCCTTTATCCCTTCTCCTTCTGGTATTTTCATTATAGACATCACACTTTTTGTAACTGTTCCACAATTTGTGGATATTCAGTTCTTTTTCTCTCTCTTTTTTCACTTTGCATTTTAGTTTTGAAAGTTTCTATTGACATTTCTATTGACATTTCTCTGATCCCTGGTCAGAGAACTAAGATCCCATACACCCACTGTGAGGCACGTGTGATCTTAGTTCTCTGACCAGGGATCAAACCCCTGCCCCCTGCAATGGAAGTGCAGAGTCTTAACCACTGGATCGCCAGGGAAGTCCTCTATTGACATTTCTTGAAGCTCCCTGATTTTTTCTTTCCCTGTGTCCAGTCTATTGATGAACCCATCTAAGGCGTTCTTCACTTCTGTTACAGTGTTTTTGAGTTCTAGCATCTCCTTTGATTCTTTTTTAGAGTTTCTACCTGTTGTGACTTTGTTACATTAACATTTGTTAAGTAGTGCCCCAGTGTGTCAGAGAGTGAGCCACGGTTCCACAAAAATAAACGCAAGGAAAAGTGAAACAGAGAAGCCTATTACTCACAAGTCCTGGAGGCGGAACATGGCACACCTCAAGAGGGCACATCTCGGGGGGCTCCATGGGGAGGTCAAGGCAGAATGCAGGCCAAGAGGTCAGGGCAGGACCTGGAGCACATGTTTTCATTAGGGTCTGTGGGTGGAGTGCTTTGGGGTTCCCAGGCTAAAGCCAAATTTGTCAGTTCAAACACAAAAGAGTAAGGTTTTGGAAAGCTTCACAGGGATCTTATCTAAGTGGAGCCCAATGGGAAGGCACTCGGAGGCAGGGGAAAGTGCTTAGCACAAGGGTAGTTGCGGAAGTCATGTCAGGAATTTAATTTACTTGTGATTCTGCAGGTCTTTATCTAAGGCATGCACCCACCGGAGGGGCTAGTGCCAGTTCAAAGCCCCTGCAGGCTGCTCAGCCACACAAAATGGATGCAGCAATATCACGGAGTAGTTCAGCTAAACTCTCAACATCCTCTCTCTGCTTACATTACCCATCTGTTCTTCATCTTTTCCACTTTTTCCTCTAAAGCCGTTAGCATGTTAATATAATTGTTTTAAACTCCTGGTTTGATCATTACAACATCTCTGCCAAGTCCGAGTCTGGTTCTGATGCTTGCTTTGTCCCTACAAAGTATGTTTTTTTGTCTTTAGCATGCCTTGCAATTATTTGTTGAAAACTAGACATGATATGTTGGGCTAAAGGTACGGAAATAAATAGGCCTTTAGTGTGAGATTGTAGGTTTATCTGGCTAGGGGTTAGACTGTATGTGCTATTTCTTGTACCTATAGTTGTCAGATGCTAAATTTCCTTGGTGTCCTTGTTTTTATCTCACCTACTGTCTTTTGGGTTCCCTAGATACGTCTTCTTAAGTAAGGCCTGAGGCTTGCATTTGTAATTCGTTATTACACAGGAGGCTTACTGATGTGGAGGTAGGGTGGTGGGGGAGAGAAGCTTTCTATAGTCCTATGATTAGGTCTCCATGTTTTAGGGAGCCTGTGCCCTTGGCGTGTGGCCTTCACAAATGTTTCTCAGTCTCCCCTCCTCCTTGGGTGAGATAGGAAGGCTAGAGGGGGCTGGAGTTGGGTATTTCCCTTTCCCCATGTCAGTTAGACTCTGGTTACACCCTAGTCAGTTAGGCGCTGATAAAATAGTTTCTTTTGAGGTAGGCTTTGTTAAGAAGAACAGAATACTTTCCCCCTCGCCTTGCGAGAAGCATGAGAGGATTTTTCTCTGATCACTGTAAGAACTTGGTTGAGCTCCTGGAGGTAAAACTCACAAAAGTGTGGGGATTCCCCTAAGACTCCTCTCCTGCTCTGAGTTTTTAATTCTCAAACTTGTCCACACTGAGCCTACAGCAATTCAGTAGTTACAGTGTAGGGTTTCCTATCCCAGTACTAGTTCCTGAGGAAGTTTTTACTCTGATAATTTGTGGTTGCCTATATCTGCCTATCTCTCCAATTTGGAGAACAGCAGTTTGCCCTGTTACATCAATTCTTTGATGGGTCTAAGAAGAGTTGTTGATTTTCAGTTTGTTAAGCTTTTTCTTTTTTTTTATCTTTTTTTAAAAAAATTAAAGTACAGTTAATTTACAATGTTGTGTTAGCTTCAGGTGTACAGCAAAGTGATTCAGATATATATGAATATATAAATATATATAGTTCAGATTCTTTTCCATTATAGGTTATTACAAGACATTGAATATGCTGAAAATAGTTCCCTGTGCTAGGTGTTAAGCTTCTTCTTGTGTGGGTAGGAATGATGACTTCTAAGCTCCTTACAAGCTGGACTAGAAACCATAAGTCTCTCCACAATTTTTACTAGAGTGGAACATTACATACTGTTCTCTTTAGCAATCCCATGTTGTTTAAATAGGTGTAAGTCTCACACATGCACTAGGAAACATGAATAAGAATAGTCACAAGAGTATATACATAATAGGAAAAACACCAGAAACAATCAAATGCCACGGACAGAAGGATAAATGACTTGTGGCATATTCACACAATGGAACAGCACACCTCAATGAAACTGAGTGAACAGCAGCTACACAGAGCAATATGCACAATTCTCAGTAATATAATAGAGTGGGGGAAAAAAAGAGCCTCAGAAAACAACAAACAGTAAAGATACCCTTTCTATGAAGTTCAAAAGCCAACAGTACTAAAATGTACATGGCTTGGCACAGATATCCTACATTTCATTGATTGTAAGATGCAAACTGAGGAAAAAGTTTTGAAAGAGAAGCACTGGAACGACATACTAGAAACAAGTTAAAAAAAAATAGTTCCCTCTAGTGGAGATAGTGGTAGCTTGGCGTCATGGTGAAAGGCTTTGGAATAGAAGCAAATCTTCTGTGAGTGTATATATATCTTTACACAATGCAAGCTTCTACACAAGAAGAAGGCTCTTTCAGTACTAGAGCAATTGCATATCTATATGAAAAAAATCAATCTTGATTCCTATCTCACTTCATACATAAAATTTATTTTCAGATGGATTATAGACCTAAATTTGAAAGGTAGCATAATAAAGCTTCTGGAAGAAACAGGAGAATGACTTCATTACATACGGGTAAGCAAAGTGTTCTTAGAACACAAAAAGCACTAATCTTAAATGAAAAATCGACAAATTGGACTTACTTGAAATTTTAAACTTCAACTCATCCCAAGTCACCATTCAGTAAGTGAAAAGGCAAACCACACACTGGGAGACAAAAATTATACTACGTGTATTGCAAATACATAAATGTAAATTCATACATACAAGTTCTTGACAAAGAAGTTACATGTAGAATCTATGAAGAATTCCTATAAATCAGTAATACAAAAGATAAATATTGCAACTAAAAATGGACTAAAGACTCGAAAAAGTTCTTCACAAAGAAATATATCCAAATGGTCAGCAAGTGTATGAAAAGGTATGCAACATCATTAATCACTGGGTAAATGCAAATTAATACCACCGGTACACGCCCACCTGTCTAAGGCAGGTGTTGGTGAGGATGTGAAGCAAGTGAAATGCCCAGATTGCTGATGAGAGAAGAAAATGGTGAAAACCACTCTGGAAAACTGAAACTTTCTAATAAAGCGGAACATCCACAGTGATTTCACAGCTAGGTATACATCTACCCAAGAGAAATGTGTGTGTATTTCCACAAAACAGTTCGTACAAGAATGTTCATAAGAGCTTAATTCATACTAGCCCTGAATAGGAAACAATCCCAAATTCCACCTACAGGTGAAAAGATAAACAAACCAATAGTGCTGTATACATATGATAATTCTATGGCTCAGCAGTAGAAAAAAAACAAAGTACAGATATAATCAACCCATGTTATTCAAAAATTCTGTATTTGAGAATTTTCCTGTTTGCAAAAATGTATTCGTAAGTCCATAATCAATAGGCATTTTCATGGTCACTCATGGACCTGTAGAGTGGTGAAAAATCTGAGTCACGTGGTGTGCGTGTTTCTGGTGAGGCTGAACAAGGCCATGCTCCGACCTCTTGTTTCAGCTCTCATACTATAAACGTACGTCATTTGTGTGGTCTATTTAATGTTACATTTTTCACACTTTTGTGCTATTTGATGTTGATTTCACTGTTTAAAATGGCCCCCCAAGTATAGTGCTGAAATGTTGCCTAGTGCTCCTAAGCGCAAGAAGGCTGCGATGTGCTTTATAGAGAAAATCACTGTGTTAGATAAGCTTCTTTCAGGTGTGAGGCGTGAGCTGACGTGCTGTCAGCAATGAGTTCAATGTTAATGAATCAACAATATATATTAAGTAAGGCATCTTTAAACAGAAACACACATAAGACAAGGTACTTGTTTTGATTTTGCTTGTTTACGTGCATTGATCACTTATATACATTGATATGTTTTTTGATACACATTGATCAGTTGATGAAACTGTCGTGAGTAGACTTGCAGGAGTAATGGTTCAGTATTTGCTAATTCAATATTTGTGAAGAATTTATAGAATGCAACTACTGCGAATAACAAGAATTGACTGTACATGCAACATCATGGTTGAATCTCATAGACATTGTGAACCAGATACAAAAGAGTATGTTCCGTAGGACTGCATTTAGATCATGCTCAAGAACAGCTAATATTAGAAGTTGGAAAAGTGATGATAGGAGAGTACTGGTTTGAAAATGGCACAAGGGCACTCTTTGGGTTGGTGGAAATGTTCTACATGTTGATCTGCGAGGTGAAAATTAAGATAGAACATAAGAGATTGCTCTTTTTTTAATTTTACATATGTATGTATGTATGTATGTATGTATGTCTGTGTTGGGTCTGCGTTGCTGTGCGTGGGCTTCTCTCTAGTTGTGGTAAGTGGGGGCTACTCTTCATTGCAGTGCGTGGGCTTCTCGCTGCAGTGGCTTCTCTTGTTGCAGAGCACGGGCTCTAGGTGCATGGGCTTCCGTAGTTGTGGCACACGGGCTCAGCAGTTGTGGCTCACGGGCTCAGTAGCTGTGGCTCGCGAGTTCTAGAGCACAGGCTCAATAGTTGTGGTGCACGCGCTTAGTTGCTCCACAGCACATGGGATATTCCCAGACCAGGGCTCGAACCTGTGTCCCCTGCATTGGCAGGCGGATTCTTAACACTGCACCACCAGGGAAGTCCCAAGAGATCGTTCTTTTTAATGACTACTCAGCTCTTGCAACCCACAACTTCAGGTTTGCTAGCTGCAATGTTCTTCTATAGCCACATGGTGGCAGTGTTGTAGAAATGAACAAAATTCTGGCTGAAACACAAGTTCCTGTCCTTTCTAGTTCAGATGTTTTGTTTCAGTTTGGTTGTGTCTTCCATCCTCCTTCTAGTAATCTCTGGCCTCCACCACCTTCTCCTGTGACATATCACGAACAATATCCTAAGGTGAGGGGCATACACTGGTTTGAGGCAAAAAATATGGCATGGCAAAATCGATATTTGCGGCCTCTGTCTCTTCCCGGCCCTTCACGCCCTTTAATTTCCCTACTCCTTCCAGTCTTCCACTCCTGGGACCCCATTCCCGCTCTCTGGGCACCAGGTGCTCTGCAGGCTGTCAAATGCAACAATCGGAACCTAATCTTCCATTACTAGGAGAAGGTCACTTATAGGGAAATTCAAAAGAAAAAGGCGTATTAACCCATTTCATATAATTGATGTTTCTAGAAGTAAAATCTGGAAATGGAATAAATGCTTATCAATTGGGGAATAAAAAGTGCTTTATCCTGTTAAAATAAGACAATAGGCCCCAAATGGAGTCACTTATGCTAAGTGCCACCAAACTGAGACTTAACATAGAGTTTCTGCTCCGCCAGAAATGGAATCTCCTGATCAGCATTAGGTAAACTGCCTGATAGACCACTGCCATCCCCTAAAGGAAAACAACCTTGCCATAACCAACCTGATTTTTTTGGCCCACTGTTAACTTCCTTGTTCCGGCTCCCTTTCGTCTGTAAGTCTTTCGTTTTGTACAGCTCCTTGGAGCTCCTTTCTGCTAGATTCACTGCTGCCCACTTCAAATCGCTTTTTGCTCAAGCAAACTATTAAAATTTTAAGTATGTCTCAGTTATCTTTTCATAGTCCTTTTTTAGTCAGTCATTAACAAAAATGCATTAGATCTATATTGCAGGACTTGGGGGATTTTCAAGATCTACTGTTAAGTGAGAAAAGCAAAATGCAGGGAAGTGTGCATAATGTAACAACGACCAAGCTCCCCTGTGTGTGTGTGTATTTGTACAGAACTATATGAGCACAAAGCAAAGTGTGGAAGAGTACATATCAGGCTGTTAACATTGTTTGCATGAGATGGGATGGGAGTAGAGGGAAAAGCAATTAAAAAAAAGACCTTCACTAAAAAATATTCAGGTTAACAACAGCATGTATAACATTTTAATGATATTTAAGTTACATATTCTGTGTGGATATATATATGTGTATATAAATATATATACATATATACATACATACACACATATATCTAGGCATACACAAATCTAGCTTTTCCTATATGTTTCCTGCATATTATGCCTTGATCGCTCTCACACTAAAATTATAAGTGTTTTACCTCTACTCTGAACAGCTTCGTTTCCTTTTACACTCACATCCTTAGTCCATCTGAAGTTTATTTCCACATAAGTTGTAAGGTAGGGGTTATAAAATTTTATTTTCAAACAGTTAGCCAATGTTATTTATTTTTTACACAGTAGGTTCTTATTAGTTATCTATTTTATACATATTGGTGTATATATGTCAATCCAATCTCCCAATTCATCCCACCCCTGCTTTCCCCCCTTGGTGTCCATATGTTTGTTCTCTACATCTGCGTCTCTATTTCTGCCTTGCAAACTGGTTCATCTGTACCATTTTTCTAGATTACATATATGCGCTAATATATTTGTTTTTCTCTTTATGACTTACTTCACTCTGTATGACAGTCTCCAGGTCCATCCACATCCCTACAAATGACCCAATTTCATCCCTTTTTAAGGCTGAGTAATAGTCCATTGTATATAAACATACGTCATTTGTGTGGTCTATTTAATGTTACATTTTTCACACTTTTGTGCTGTTTCACACTTTTAATGCTATTTAATAAAATAAAATTTAAAAAACAAAAAAATAAAAATATTTATGCTGGGCTTCCCTGGTGGCGCAGTGGTTGAGAGTCCGCCTGCCAATGCAGGGCACGCAAGTTCGTGCCCCGGTCCGGGAAGATCCCACATGCTGCGGACCGGCTGGGCCCGTGAGCCATGGCCACTGAGCCTGTGCATCCGGAGCCTGTGCTCCGCAATGGGAGAGGCCACAACAGTGAGAGGCCCGCATACCGCAAAAAAAAAAAAAAAAAAAAATTTATGCTGACTGAAATATATTTATGCTATTCTCTCAAAAGAGAGAACATAGTATATGACTCCAATTTATATAAAACTCTAGGAACTACAATTTAATCTATAGTGACAGAAATCAGATAAATGAATGTCTGGCAGAGGGAGGTGGATGAAGAGTGGGAGGCAGGGATTATAAAGGGGCCAAATAGGAAATTATTATGGGTGATGAATACGTTCATTATCTTCACTGTTGTGGTTTCATGGGTCAAAACTTTTCAAATATGTGCCGGCTTTAACATGTGTAGTTTATTACATGTAAATTATACCTTAATAAACCCATTGAAATAAAAAGTTAAGGAAAACACGCACGCGCGCGCGCGCACACACACACACACACACACACACACACACACACAGCCAGTTGGCTGAGAAAATGTTCTCTCACATTTTAAAAGAAGCTGTAGTGTAGTAGCCAGCTCAGTCTCACTGGCAAATTAACGTGAGCACAGGCTCAGAACGTGATTGGGAAGCTGCCTTGTGGCACTGGAGGGTGTAGCCAAGATCTTCTGAGGGCAGCAAAGGTGCAGGCGGGCCAGCAACACGTGGCTGCTACTGCCCACACCTGCAGCAGTTCCTGTTCTTCACAGCGGCTTCACGGTGGCTCCACATCGGCTCTGCCATCTCTGATCTTGCCAGGATGGGAAGATTTTTTACAGATTTTTAATTAGATTTTCCAAGCTCTCTAGGCTTTCCTAGCACCCTCTCAGAAATCAAGAGAGAATTTGTTTCCTAGGCTTCAGGCAGAGTGGGACCACCCAGGACCTGCCTCAGGGGCTATTCTCTGTCAACAAGCAATTGTATGTGAAGCCAAGGCACTTGCGCCCTCCAGCCCTGTCCAGCTCACTGTCTCCTCAGGGCTGACTCCTCAGAGGTTGAGAGCATCTCCCTTCACCTCCTCCTTTTGTCTGATTCTTTATCTTGATTCTCAGGGTTCTCATACCATTTTTTTCAGGATCCCTCAGGGTTAAAGGACTCCACAGCCACTCCTGTAATCCCTCATTTTCTAGGGAGGGATTTTCCCAGACATCACCTCTCCTCTGTGTGCTATGTGCAGGAAATAATAATGACTGTGAAATAGAAAGACACCATTTCTAGTTAAGTAATGATAACGGAAAGTAATTCCTCAATGCTGGAAACTGTCTTGTTAAACTGAATATGGTTAGAATAGGGAGAATTAAAAGAAGGAACATCAAGGAGCAGTAAAATTTTGCTCCCATTGTAAACTAGAATTACGGGATAGAATAAAGTGAAATAGAATGAAAACTCTCAAAGTGTGATAGAAAGCCAGGAGCGTTATAGAACGAAATAGATACTTGTGTCTTCAGAATCATTAAAGCAATGTTCAGAGACAAACCATTTATCTATCAAGAATAGACAGGGGACAAGATAATGTGGACTAAGAACGCCCCTGACATATCAGTAAACAAAGGGTATTGTGGACATCAAGCCTTCAGCCACTACAGCCCCCTTTGGTGAACCCTGAGGGGAATCAGGATGGGAAAGGATAGGATACTGGCCTTAGATAAGGTCCATATCAAAGGAAGGATTTCAATGAGTGCAGACTCTTGCATCTTCCCATACACAGAAAAGTGCTAAATGCATTAACTTGAGATGTCTGGTTTTCTTTAATTCACAGTAATCTTTTGATGTTCTGACGACATGACATGGTTTTTGTTGCAAAACCCCCTCTATAGCTCGGCTCCTGCCTTACCTCTTCAGAGCAGTCCCTCAGAGCTATTTGAGAGGCTGCCTCTCAGGCTGGAGTCCTCAGAAAGTTCACCAAATAAAACATAATTTTCAACTTTTAGGTTGTGCTTTTTTTTTTAGTCAACAATAACAACATAGGAGAATCCCGAACTCACCTCCTCTCATGTATGCACCAAATCTACAGCTATACGTGGAACAATTTCCTCTGAAAGAAACCCCTAAATGAGCTGAGTGACTCCTACACAGCAAGCAAACAAGAAAAAAACCACATCAAAATGGGTAGGAGAGGCTGAGACACAATCTTACCATGAACCCACACCTGGTGCAGTGACCCACAATTGGGGGGGAACTCACAACCCTGAGCTTCCCCCAGAGGAGTGAAGAGTTTGAACCCTACATCTGCCACCCCAGCTTTTAAGACCAGCACCTGAGAGATGAGCTCCCAAGACATCTGGCTTTGGAAGCCAACGGGGCTTGTGTCCACGAGACCCACAAAATTATAGCGAACTGAGAAACAGTTATTAAAGGGCTCTTACGGACCCCCCTGGCTACCTTACAGGACCCAATGCTGAAGCACCCCACTGAAATGCATCTGGTCTTTCTGTGAAGTAGCCGTATTTGCTTATCTTAAAGCTTTGGAGTGAGGGGCAGGCAACTTATTTAACACACATCTAGGGGCAAATGAAATACTTTCCAAAGACACTGGCCAGCAGGCACCATATATGAGTTTTCCCTCTGCCTCACTCCAGGTTGCCAGTAGCTCCTGGAAAGGAGCTTGTGAACTTGTCTGATGCTTGTGGTTGCCGCCCAGAAGACACCTCTTGATCACCTGCCTCTGGTGGCTAGCAAGTCTTACACTAGTGGGTCTCACAAGACTGTGACAAACGGAGAACGAGTTCTTAACCAGTTACCCTTTCCCCACTAGGGCACAGTGAAGAGACAGCAGACTGGAACATATCCCCAGTCTTTCTGTCAAAGAGGTCTATTAGTTTACCTTGACAGCTGTGGCCTGAGGAGTAGGTTTCTAATTCAACACATCTAGGAACTGACTACGATCCTCTCCAGAGACTAGGAAGGCCAGTGGATACCATCTTCACACTCTTCCTCTGCCCCACCCCAGGTTGTTGGGTCTCTGAGAAAAGAGCTGTGTACATGTCTGGCTCACTGGCTTTTTGTGGCTGTGACCCAAAAAACACATCCCTTGATAGCCTGCCAGAGTGGCCAGTGGGGCTTGTGTTCTTGGGTTCAGTGAGACAGTACCAAACAAAGAAACAGCTCTTAACTGCCTATCACCCAGGGCTCAGTGCAGAGGGACCAGACAGAAATGCCCATCTCTAGCCTTTCCCTGAAAGAGGTGTATTTGCATACTTTACAACCTGCTGCCTAAAGGTCTGACTTCCAAGCAGCCTAAATCTCAGTGCTGACTGAGAGCCTTCCCTTTGGGATACTAACAGGTCTTGGCATAGTCTCAACCTCTGTGAACCACTAAGAATAAAGTATGTTGCTTGGACAGTCATAATGGTGTGAGAGATATCCAAGAGTTAAGGCAGGGTTGGACAATAACCTTTTACATGAGGACAGCCCTTCAAGACTGGGAGAAATGGCTATTCTAGCTAATGTATAGAAACGAGCAAAGAGAGTCAAAGAAAAAAATGAAGAAACAGTGACATGTTCCAAACAAAAGAACAAGAAAAAACCTCAGAAAAAGACCTTAATGAAACAGAGATAAGTGATTTGTCTGATAAAGAGTTCAAAATAATGGTCATAAGGAGTCTCACTGAGCTCGAGAAGAATGGATGAACTAAAGTGAGAATTTCAATAAAAAGAAAATATAACAAAGCACCAACTGAAGTCACAGAGCTGAAGAATACAACACCTGAACTGAAAAATACAATAAAGGGCTTCAACAGCAGGCTAGATGAAGTGGAAGAAAGGTTAGTGAACTCAAAGACAGGGCAGTGGAACTCATCCAATCAGAGCAGCAAAAAGAAAAAATAATAAATAAGAGTAGTTTAAGGAACTTATGGGACAATAGCAAGGGGACCAACATTTGCATTATGGGGACCCAGAAAGAGAAGAGAGAGAGAAAGGGGCAGAAACATATGTGAAGAAATAATGGCTGAAACATTCCCTGACCTGGGAAAGAAACAGACACCCATATCCAGGAAGCCCAGAAAGTTCCAAATAAGATGAACTCATCAAAGAGACCCACATGAAGTTACATTAAAATCAAAGTGTCAAAATTTAAAGACAAGGAAAGAATCTTAAAAGCAGTGAGAGAAAAACAATTTGTTATGTACAAGGGTAACTCCCATAAAACTAGCAGCAGATTTTTCAGCAGAAACTTTGCAGGACAGAAGGGGGTGGCACAATATATTCAAAATGCTGAAAGAAAAAAACTCCCAATCAAGAATATTCTACCTGGCAAAGGTGTCCTTCAGAATTGAAGGAGAGATAAAGAGTTTTCCAGACAAGCAAAAGCAAAAGGGGTTCATCTGGCCTTAAAATAAATGTTAAAGAAACTTCTTTAAGCTAAAACAAAAGGTCACTAACAGGAAAACATATGACAGTAAAAGCTCACTGGTAAATCACAAAACTAGTATAAAGGTTAAAAGACAAAAGAGTAAATAACTATAACTACAATAATCTTTTTCTTTAATTTATTTAATGAACATTATAAAATACACAGAAAGTTGTATGTGACATTGTATCAGACATTGGAAAAGTTCTAAATACAAAACTAGATAATTCCTTGATTTATAGAACTTACAAAACTTACAGTTATAATAAGGTAATCAAATATATAATAAAGATCATATTTGATATTAAATTATAGTTTTTTAATTATCCAGTTTATGGGATATGATTTAATATATATTTTTCTTTATTATAGCACCCTTTTCTCCTTTGAACATTATACTGTATGGACATTTTATATGGACATTATAAGAGTGTAAATAAAATAATACAATTCTAACTTTAACTGGCCTGGGGAAGTTGTTTTTTTTTTATTTGGTTTCTTTTTTTTTTGGTATTTAAAAAAATTATATTTTATATTGGAGTATAGTTGATTTACAACGTTGTGTTAGTTTCAGGTGTACAGCAGAGTTATTTAGTTATACATGTACTTATATCTATTCTTCTTCAGATTCTTTTCCCATATAGGTTATTACAGAGTACTGAGTAGAGTTCCCTGTGCTATACAGTAAGTCCTTGTTGATTACCTATTTTATATATAGTAGTGTGTATATGTTAATCCCAAACTCCTAATTTATCCCTCCCCCTACCTTTCCCCTTTGGTAACCATAAATTTGTTTTCGATGTCTGTGAGTTTGTTTCTATTTTATACATAAGTTCATTTGTGTCATTTTTTTAGATTCCACGTATGAATAATATCATATGATATTGTCTTTATCTTTCAGACTTACTTCACTTAGTTTGATAATCTCTAGATCCATCCATGTTGCTGCAAATGGCATTATTTCATTCTTTTTATGGCTGAATGATATTCCATTGCATATATGTACAACATCTGCTTTATCCATTCCTCTGTTGATGGACATTTAACTTGTTTCCATGTCTTGGCTACTGTAAATAGTGTTGCAATAAACACTGGAGTGCATGTATATTTTTAAAGTATGGTTTTCTCCAGATACATGCCCAGGAGTGGGATGGCTGGATGATATGGTAGCTCTATTTTTAGTTTTTTAAGGAACCTCCATACTATGTTCTCCATAGTGGCTGTTGTCAATTTACATTCCCACCAACATGTAGGAGTGTTCCCTTTTCTCCACACCTTCTCCAGTATTTATTGTTTGTAGACTTTTTGATGACGGCCATTCTGACTGGTGTGAGGTGACACCTCATTGTAGTTTTGATTTGCATTTCTCTGATAATTAGTGATGTTGAGCATCTTTTTACGTGCTTTTTGGCCAAGTATGTCTTCTTTGGAGAAATGTCTATTTAGATCTTCTGCCCATTTTTTGATTGGGTTGTTTATTTTTTTGATATTGAGCTGCATGTGCTGTTTGTATAATTTGGAGGTTAATCCCTTGTTGGTTGCATCATGTGCAAATATTTTTTCCCATTCTGTAGGTTGTCTTTTCATTTTGTTTATGGTTTCCCTTGCTGTGCAGAAGCTTTTAAGTTTAATTAGGTCCCATTTGTTTATTTTTGTTTTTATTTGCATTACTCTAGGAGACAGATCGAAAAAGATATTGTTGTGATTTATGTCAAAGAGTGCTCTGCCTATGTTTTCCTCTAATAGTTTTAGAGTATATGGTTTTACATTTAGGTCTTTAATCCATTTTGAATTTATTTTTGTGTATGGTGTTAGAGAATGTTCTAATTTCATTCTTTTACATGCAGCTGTCCAGCTTTCCCAGTGCCACATATCGAAGAGACTGTCTTTTCTCCATTGTATATTCTTGCCTCCTTTGTCGTAGATTATACACTAATTTTTAATGGATACACAAGATAAAAAGATGTAAATTGTGACATCAAAAATAAAATGGGGGATAAAAGGGAAAGCTTTAGACTGCATTCAAACTTAAATTATTATCAACTTAAAATAGATTATGATAAATACAAGTTGTTTTCTGTAAGCCTCATGGTGACCACACAGCAAAAACCTATACTAGATACACAAAATATAAAAAGAAAGATATCTAGAATTACCATTATAGCAAATCACTAAATCACAAAGGAAGAGACCAAGAGAAGAAGAAAGGAACAGAGGAATTATAAACAAGCTAGAAAACAATTAACAAAATGGCAACAATTACATACCTATCGATAATTCCTTTAAATGTAAATGGACTAAATTTTCCTATCAAAAGACAGAGTGGCTGAATGGATAAAAAGACAAGACACATTTATATGTTCCCTATAAGATACTCACTTCAGATATAAGGACACACACAGACTGAAAATGAACAAATGGAAAAATATTTCATGCAAATGGAAACCAAAAGAAAGCTGGGATAGCTATACTTATATCAGACAAAATAGACTTTACTTATATCAGACAAAATAGACTTTAAGAGAAAGATGGTAATAAGGGACAAAGAAGGTCATTATATAGTGATGAAGGGGTCAATCCAACAAGAGAATATAACATTTGTAAATATTTATGCACCCAAAATAGAAGCACCTAAATATATAAAGTAAATATTAACACATCTAAAGGGAGAAATAGACAGCAATACAATAATAGTAGGCACTTTTAATACGCCACTTTCATCAATGGATAGGTCATCCAGAAAGAAAATCAATAAGGCTTTAAATGACAGGTTAGACCACATCAACTTATATATATGTATACACACACACACACACACACACACACACACACCCCATTCCATCCAAAAGCAACAGAATACTCACTCTTTTCAAGTGTACAGGATGGATCATGTTAGGCCACAGAACAAGTCTTAATACATTTAAGAAGATTGAAATCATTATCAAGCATCTTTTCTAACCACAGTGGTATGAAACTAGAGATCACTTACAAGAAGCAAATTAGAAAATTCAAATGTATGTGGGGATTAAACAACATGCTACTGAACGACTAATGGGTCAAACAGGAAATCAAAACAAAAATCAAAAATAGCTTGAGACAAAGGACAATGGAAATACAACATACTAAAACTTATGGGATGCAGCAAAAACACAGTGATAAATGCCTACATTAAGAAACAAGAAATATATCAACTAAACAACCTCAAGGAATTTAAAAAAGGAGAAAAAATGAAGCCCAAAGTTAGTAGAAGGAAGAAAATAACCAAGATCACAGCATATACA
The DNA here is from genome assembly GCF_964270905.1 of Leucopleurus acutus. Lineage (NCBI taxonomy): Eukaryota > Metazoa > Chordata > Mammalia > Artiodactyla > Delphinidae > Leucopleurus > Leucopleurus acutus. The sequence continues at coordinate 93,598,980 of NC_139144.1, read as the reverse complement.
AACAAAATAGAAATTCAAAGACAATAGAAAAGATCAGTGAAACTAAGATCTGGTTTTTTGAAAAGATAAACAAAGTTGACAAATCTTTAGTTAGACTCACCAAGAAAAAAAAGGAGAGAACACTAAAGTAAATGCAGAAATACAAAAGATCTTTTTAAAAAAATTTTTATTTATTTATTTTGGCTGCACAGGGTCTCAGTTGTGGCATATGGGATATTCGTTGTGGCATGCAGGATCTTTTAGTTGCGGCATGCAGGCTCATAGTTGCGGCATGCAGGCTTCTTAGTTGCAGCATGTGGACTTCTTAGTTGTGGCATGTGCATTTCTTAGTTGTGGCATGCAGACTCTTAGTTGCGTCAGGCATGTGGGATCTAGTTCCCCACCCAACCAGTGATCAAACCCAGGCCCCCTGCATTGGGAGTGCGGAGTCTAACCCACTGGACCACCAGGGAAGTCCCGAAATACAAAAGCTCTTAAGAGACTACTGTGAGCATACACCAACAAATTGGACAACCAAGAAGAAATAGATAAATTCCTAGAAACATAAACCTACCAAGACTAAATCAGGAAGAAAGAAAATCTGAAAAGACCGATTACTAATAAGGAGATTGAATCAGTTGATTTTGATTAAATCCTCCCAACAAACAAAGTCAAGGACCAGATAGCTTCACTGCTGAATTCTACTACACATTTAAAGAAGAATTATTACCAATCCTTCTCAAATTTTTCCAAAACGTAAAAGAAAAGAGAATACTTCCAAATTCATTTTACCAAGCCAGCACTATTCTGATATGAAACCCAGACAAGGACACCACAAGAAAAGAAAAAGACAGACCAATATCACTAATGAACACAGATGCAAAAATCCTCAATAAGATACTAGCAAACCAAATTCAACAATACATTAAAATGATCATATACCATGATCAAGTGGGATTTATTCTAGCGATGCAAGGATGATTCAATATCCACAAATCAATCAATGTGATATATTACATTAACAAAATAAAGGACAAAAATCACATGATCATCTCAAAAGGTGCAGAAAAAGCATTTGACAAAATTCAACACTCATTTATGATAAAAATCTCATAAGTGAGTATAGAGGAAATGTACCTCAACATAATGAAGGCCATATATGAGAAGCCAACAGCTAACATCATACTCAATGGTGAAAATCTGAAAGCTTTTCCTCCAAGATCGGGGACAAGACAGGGATTCCCACCCTCACCACTTTTGTTCAAAATAATATTGAAAGTCCTAGTCAGAGCAACAGGTACGTGAAAAAGAAATAGAAGGCATCCAGATAGGAAGAAGGAAACTGTCACTGTTTGCAGATGACATGATATTATATGTAGCAAACCCTAAAGATTCCAGCAAAAAACTCTAAGAACTAAAAAACAAATTCAGTAAAGTGGCAGGATACAAAAATCAACTGTAAAAATATGTTGCATTTCCATACACTAATAATGAACTATCAGAAAGATACATTAAGAAAATAATTTCACTTACAGTTGCATGAAAAAGAATAAAATACCTTGGAATAAACTTAACCAAGGAGGTGGAAGACCTGCACATGGAAAACTGTATGACACTCATGAAAGAAATTGAGTAAGACACAAATAAATGGAAAGATATTCCATTTATGTATTGGAAGAATTAATGTTGTTAAATGTCCATACTACCCATAGTGATCTACAGTTTCAATGCTGTCACTACCAAAATTCCAATGGCATTTGTCACAGAAGTAGAGCAAACAATCCTAAAATTTGTATGGAACCAGAAAAGACCCCAAATAGCCAAAGCAATCTTGAGAAAGAAGACCAAAGTTGAAGGCATCATGCTTCCCGATTCCAAACTACATTACAAAGCTATAATAATCAAAAAATTATTGTATTGGCATAAAAACAGACACACAGATCAATGTAACAGAATACAAAGCCCAGAAATAAACCCATGCATACATGTTCAATTAATTTATGACAAAGGATCTGAGAATATACAATGAAAAAAGGACAGTCTCTTCAACAAACGATGTTGGGAAAACTGAACAGTCACATGCAAAAGAGTGACACTGGACCACTATCTTACATAATACACAAAAATTAACTCAAAATGTATTAAAGACTTGAACATAAGACCTGAAGCCCTAAAACTCCTAGAAGAAAACATGGGTGGTAAGATCCTTGACGTTTGCCTTGGTAATGATTTTTTTTGGATTTGTCACCAAGCAAAGGGAACAAAAGCAAAAATTAAAAATTGAGACTACATCAAACCAAAAGTCTTTTGTGCAGCAAAGGAAACCAACTGCAAAATGAAAAGGCAACCTATTAAATGGGAAAAAATATATGCAAGTCACATACCTGATAAGGGTTTAATATCCAAAAAATAAAAGATTTGTATAACTAAATAGCAAAAAACACACAAAAATCTGATTAAAAAATGGACAGAGGATCTGAATAGACATTTTTCTAAAGAAGATATACAGGGACTTCCCTGGTGGTGCAGTGGTTAAGAAACCGTCTGCCAACGCAGGGGACATGGGTTTGAGTACTGGTCCGGGAAGATCCCATATGCCGTGGAGCAACTAAGCCCATGCATCACAACTACTGAGCCTGCGTGCCACAACTACTGAAGACCATGCACCTAGAGCCCGTGCTCCGCAACAAGAGAAGCCGCCGCAATGAGAAGCCTGCACACCAAGTAGCCCCCGCTCGCCACAACTAGAGAAAGCCCGTGTATAGCAACGAAAACCCAATGCAGCCAAATAAATAAATAAATAACTTTAAAAAAAAAAAAGAAGATATACAGATGGCCAACAGGATTATGAAAAGGTGCTCAACATCACTAGTCATCAGGGAAACGCAAATCAAAACCACAATGAGATATCACCTCACACTTGTTAGGATAGCTGTTAAATGACAAGAAAAAACAAGAGATGGCATGGATGTGGAGAAAAGGGAAACCTTGTACACTGTTGGTGCGAATGTAAATTGGTGCAGCCACTCTGGAAATCAGTATGGAGTTCCTCAAAAACTTAAAAATACAGTTATCCTATGATCCAGCAATTCCACTTCTGGCTGTTTAACCAATGGAAAAAAAAAACACTAACTCAAAAAGATATCCTGACCCCCACGTTCCTTGAAGCATTATTTATAATAGCCAAGACACATTCATCCATCAGTGGATGAATGGATAAAGAAAATGTGGTATATGTATAAACTGGAATGTTATTCAGCCATTAAAAAGAAGGAAATCCTGGGGCTTCCCTGGTGGCGCAGTGGTTGAGAGTCCGCCTGCTGATGCAGGGGACACGGGTTCGTGCCCTGGTCCGGGAAGATCCCACATGCCGCGGAGCGGCTAGGCCCATGAGCCATGGCCGCTGAGCCTGCGCGTCCGGAGCCTGTGCTCCGCAACGGAAGAGGCCACAACAGTGAGAGGCCTGCGTACCGCAAAAAAAAAAAAAAAAAAAAAGGAAATCCTGGCATTTGCAACAGCATGGATGGACCTTGAGGGCATTATGGTAACTGAAATAAGCCAGACAAAGAAAGACAAATACTGTATAATCTCACTTGGGTGGAGTCTAAACAAACATACAAGCAAACTCATGGATACAAAGAGACTGGTGATTCCCAGGCAGGGGTTGGGGGTGGGCAAAATGGGTGAAGGGAGTCAAAAGGCAATCTTCCAGTTATAAAATACATATACATAAGTCCTGGGGCTATAATATACAGCATGGTGGCTATAACTAGACATTGTGGTGATCACTTCACAATATATATAAATATTGAATCATTATGTTGTACACCTGAAACTAATAAGTGTGATATGTCAATTATATCTCAAAAAAACCAAACAAAACCAAACCCAAAACCAGACAGGGGAGCAAGCACTGCTACTTTGTTTTGTTTTTTGGTGGCGCTGTGCAGTTTGCAGGATCTTGGTTCCCCCACCAGGGACTGAACCTGGGCCACCACAGTGAAAGTGTCGAGTATTAACCACTGGACCGCCAGGGAATTCCTGAGTGCTGCTACTTTTTAAGGGATGCCAGAGAAGCTGGAAAAAAAGTCAGCTAAATTGTTAAGTCCTAATTATGTTAGGGGAAGGGACAAACTCTAGACTCAAGATATAGAACAAGAAATGTGCTGGTGAGGAGTCTTCATACCTTGAATGGGAGAAGCATACATGCAACAAAGGAGGCTGAAAAACCATGTAGGAATTGTGACATTACTCTATTACTATGGCAATACAGATAAATTTAATCAAGCATTTAGGAAACCAATTATTATGTTACTGATTTTATGAAGGAAAAAGTCAGTGGCTTAAAACAATATAAACTTCTTACCTTTAGTTTGTGCGGGTCAGGAATCTGGGCATGGCATAGCTGAGTCCTCTGACTCTGGGTCTCTCGCAAGGCTGCAGTCATCTCAAGGCTCAACTCGGGGAGGATCTGCTTCCACAGTCACTCAAGTGGTTATATTAACAGGGTCCAGGTGCTCCTGCGTTATCGGATTGAGGGACTCAGTTCCCTGCTGGTTGTTAGTTGGACACCTTCCTCAGTTCCTTGCTATGTGGGCCTCTCCATAGGGCAGCTCACAGATCAGAGCAAGCAAACGAGAGGAGGAGAGAACGAGCCAGACAGGAGCCAGAATATTTTTTGACATTCCATCACTTTTGCCCCATTCTCTTTGCTAGAAGGAAGGCCCCGGGTCCAGCCTACGCTCAAGGGGAGGCAGTTTCAGAGGGTGTGAACACCAGGAAGCAGGATCATCGGAGCCATCTTAGAAACTGCCAACCACATGGGGCAAAACCAGGGACTGACGTTGCCTAAGGCAGAAATGTTTGACAGATACGTGCTTGTATTCCAGTTGAAGGAGGGTGTACACGTTTCTTACCTCACTTGCTCATGCTGAGTCTCATGCTAAGAAAAATGGAAAAAGTTGCTAAAAATTGAAAAGGTGATCTATGAAAAGGATGTGGTGAAGGAGGTAGCAGACTGGAAAATAAAAACCAAGGACTAAGAGAAAAATGAGAAAACTATTATACAAGGAAGGTACGGGGCCCATAAACTAGAATTTCTACTTACGCATTAAAATATTCTCCAACGACCCAGGAGATAGGACCAGACAAATGGAAGTTTCTACAATAAACTACCACTTAAAGACACCATAGAGTTCTAAGACAAAATTGGACTGACCCTATCCACCAAAAAATACTTGCGAAGAGAACAAAGTAACACCTCCATACCGGAATGTGCCACTGTAAGAAACTTCTAGAGACAACTGGCAAAGACTCCCTTACATTTAAAATGAGCAAACTATATATGCAAGCACTTTGTTTCCTTAAAAGGAGTCTGACGCAATATTGTAAAGCAACTATACTCCAATAAAAATTAATTAAAAAAAAGGAAAAAAAAGGAGTCTGAAAGGAGGAAAAAAAATCACAAGTTGAGGAAAAATAATTTAGAAGAGGCTATCTCTTTCCCAATATAGGCAGGCCTGGTGGTCTGTCCCCTGCCCATCTCTCAGGCCACCTCTCCCCTCACTCACTCCCTGGCACCTCAATCCGCAGCCACACCTGTCTCCTTGGCTGTCTGTAAAACACCAGCTTCTCCCCAAACCTCATTTCATTCAGGTCTGTTCCCAAACGTCACCTACCCTGATTGCTATCTAAAATAGCATCTATCTGCCCCATCCTCTTACCTTTCTCTGATTTTTCTTTACAGCAGTTACCAGTTTCTGACATTATACGTTTCTTTCTTTACCTGTTTATTGTCTGACTCTTCCACTGAGGTAAAATCTCTATGACCTGGAAAAGGAAGCCGTTGGCTCTTTTCGACAATGTCTGTTGGGTAAATAAAAGAAAAAAATAGAATAAGGAGAGCCCATAAAAAACACGTCAGGAGAAGAGTCTAACAGAAAGCAGGAGAAAAACCTGAAGCACAAGCAATTACAATTTGCCAATATGTGCTAATATAAATATATTTGTGTGTAATATGTGACTTATTTTATAAAAATCCTGAAAGACTCAAATGAGCTAAACTACTTGAAAATATTTAGGACAGTACGTAAATCGGCGCTCCCAGCAGCACTCTCTTCCTCCAGACGCGCGCGCTAATTTCTCTGGATTCTCAGGCGACGGAGCGCACCCTCCCTCTTATAAAATGTATTCTTGTCGCTATTTGATTGGCTGTCCCTCCCAGGCGCTCCTTCCTCATTGGTTGCACCCCCAGTCCATCACTCCTGGGCTCAAGCACTCCATTTGTCTGCTGCCGCAGACCTCGGCTGCCGGCGGTAGTAAAACCGGAGTAGCTCCCCGGTGACGTCAAAGGCGCTGCCCGCCCACATTCCAAAGCTTGGGCGGAGACTTCTCGCTGCCCCTGCCTCTGGCCGGAGAGAAAGACTTCTGATTGGGTAGGGCGGGAGAAGTGAGCATCCGATTGGTCCCCGCTCTGGAGGGAGGAGGAGACATAGCTGTGTCCTGGAGCGGAGCTGAGGAGCCCTGGGGAATCTCAAAGTTTGTGTCTGGAGCAGTAGTGGAAAGTGAGCTTATTGAGAAGGGCTTTTCTTGGGATGAGTACTGATCTCCTGCCTTTATTTTGGATACACACCCTGCTCTATTCTCCTCAGCCTTCGGTCTGATCTCTAGACAGTCTGTCTCCTCTGGGGATTCTCAGGTCTCCGAGGACGCTGAACCGGAGCCCTTGGCAATTCTCTCTCAGGCAGAGGAGCGAACGTTTTCCTTTCTAAGTGCATAAGCTACACGCATACGCACACACACGCACACACACTCACGCAGAGGCGGATCTCGCCCTCCGAGGCCGCCCTACCCGCTCCCCTCCTGCCCTCAGCATCCTCGGCCCAGCGCGCCTCGGACCACCATGGAGGTGCTGGAGAGCGGGGAGCAGAGCGTCCTGCAGTGGGACCGCAAGCTGAGCGAGCTGTCAGAGCCCGGAGAAACCGAGGCTCTCATGTATCACACGGTGAGGACTTGGCGGGGCGGCGAAGGGGCGGCTTGAGAGGGGGAAGTGTCATGAAAGGAACAGCTTGGGACAGGGAACTGGGAAGGAAGCATTTGGGAAGAGCATGCCCAGAATGGAGAGATCTGGGGAGAGGTGTGGTTTTTCTAGCTGAACAGTGAAGGTGGGCCGCTGTCTCTTTTAAACTTTTGATAATAGTAACGACGCTTTGTATTCCTTCAGTAACTTATACTCTTTTCCCCGAGGGCTTTTCACATATGCTATATCATTTCCTATTGCGCTGTAAAGCAGGAGAAGGCGTAGATGTTTTGATAATCTGCCTCTGTTTAGTTTGCTACTAATTTTTGTGGGAAGATTTTTTTAAAACTGGGCAAAATAAAGTAGCATTTTCTTTCCTTCGCTGTCATATTCTTTCTCTTCCTTTACTATCTTATTTGAATTTTAGGAAGTATACCTGTGTGTGTGTGTGTGTGTGTGTGTGTGTGTGTGTGTGTTTTGAGAAAAAGCCCCTTCATATTAGGAGGAAGACTACTTTATTTGGCTCCTTTAACTGTCCAGCCAAGAAATCTGCTTCCTCCTTCTTCAGAGGAAAGATCAGCAAAGGAGAATGGAAAATCTGAGGCAATGCATATTTCAGAAAGGCTTTGGAGAAGGTGGGACAGCTCACCAGTTCCTGGCTCAGTCTTATGCCTCAGAGATTCCCTTTGGGCATTAAACTGTCACAGAGCACACACATTTCTTATAAAGTTTTCAATTTCAAGTTTTTGGTATTAAATTTGCAAAATGAAATTTTGTTTCTAACAGCCAGCACTGATAATATGACTTTATTGTGAGATCTCTTTGTTTCTTTTTTACAAATGCAGAGTTTGTATAGAGAGAGACACTAATGAGAAAATGAGAGGCTTGGCTATTTCCCCTTCATGATTCTTTTAATGGAGTCAGTGCCAGGATATTTGAAACTTTTGCAAAATGGCCTGCAGGCTCCACCCCTTTGGCCTTTGCCTCTGGCTGACGTTATTTTGGGAAAAGGGATGAGGGCCTCCCTGTGATTCCCACCAAGGCATTTGTGGTGGCTGAGAATGGCTTGTTGAAAACATGCCGAGTGCAGGGCAGAGAGGTAGTGGAAGTTCATGCCGGGTCAAAAGCCAGATGTGTGGTGTGATCTTCTGGGCTTTGCTCACTGAGTCTGTCCCGAGGACACTACGTGGGCTCGGATTGGGGGCCCAGATGTGCTTCCCGTCGCCAGGACAGAGCTCAGAGAATGCCGGCCGTCAAATATCTTCTCATAGTATCTCCAGATGTTTCTCCTGACATAGGCCACATTTTAACCATTTGCGAGGGGCAGCTCTTCTCTTTTGTTCTCACGAGTGCTGTGAAAATGTCTCATCCCGCAGCTGTAATGCTTTGGGTTGTCTTTCAGCTGGTGGGATGAATTATGCACAGCATCCACATTCCCTTTCTCAGGCCTCATGACTTGCATTTCTGAGATCTTATGCCAGGGTTTGAGATGCTACCCGTGACTGTGACATTAACTTCAGGCAGGACAGCTTGGACTGGCTCTAACTGACATCTTTATGTACAGTTGCAGGGGTAGAGACCTTACCTTCCTTTTGGTAGCAAGGGCTTAATTTTTCTATGTCATTGTAATGAAGCAGTGATGGGTGATTATTTTTCTTCTAATTTGATTTTTTTTTAATTACTTTTATGTAGGCCACTTAGGGACGTGTTTCTCTTCTGGGCAGCTCACTCATATAAAATGCCACTCGTCATTGCTGCAAGCCGTGGCCCACAAACTGAGTATATGAATTAGTGTTGAAAGACGTATTGGATTTGGTAGCACAGACAACTGGGTTATATTCCTTCTAAACTAAGGGGAGTTTGGCAGAGATTTGAAAATAGATAACTTTCCCATCTGTTTCTTGAACTCTCTTGGGTATCCAGTTGCAGAGCTGGTTATTATTGCCATTTGTCCATAATGAGAAATGGCCTGACCTCCAAGTGGAAAAAGGATGGCCTGATGATGCATTCACTCACGATTTATTTGTTCTTTCAATGAATGGTTATTGAAGAGCTTCTATGTGTGAAACACTGCTCTAAGCAGTTGGGATACATCAGTGAACCAAAAAAACCTCAAAATTCTTGACCTTGAGAAGCTTACACTCTAGGCCTGAAGTAGGGGAGAATGTTATCTCAGCAGGATGAAAAGCCACAGCAAAGGCTCTAAGGTGGGAGTGTGTCTGGCATGAGCTTATGGTAACATCACCTTCTGTTTTAGATCCCCCCATTTTTGTCAGTTTTTTTCTTGTAAAAATGCAGGTTACTTCTGAGGCAGAGTGCCTGTTTTTGTAATGGCCCAGTGAAACTTTCCAAGTTGAGTGGATTAGGCATCACATAGGGAGTGGAGAGCCTGCAGGGAGGGTAAGGTACAAACGTAAGCTGGGAAATTGGTAAGATAGTATAGCTACCATCTATTGTATATTTATTATCTGAAAGGGAGGGCTGGCTTCGTGGGCCTGCCACCTGTGCAGTCCCACAGGGCCCCACACTTTGATGCTCTGCTGTCACCATCTTGAGATCCTCAATAATTTTTGAACAAGGGCCCACACGTTTGCATTTTGTAGCAGGTCCCATAGATTATGTAGCTGGTCCTCATGAAAGGCATTGTACTTAGTGCTTTACAAAAATGATGTATCAGTGGGACTTCCCTGGCGGTTCAGTGGTTAAGACTCCGAGCTTCCACTGCAGGGGGCACAGGTTCAATCCCTGGTCAGGGAACTAAGATCCCTCATGCTGCAGGGCACAGCCAAAAAAAAAAAAAGAGGATATCTCAATGACCCAGTGAAGGAGTCATTTTACAGATAAGAAAACTGAGCCTTAATGAGTTTAAGTGACTTGGTAAAAGGTCATTTAAACTCAAGTCTACCTGCCTCCAAAGCCCAAGCTCTTGCCCACTATGCTGTATGAATGAAGGATCCAGACTTAAAAGGAACTGAGTCAGAGGATGGGGAGCCAGAAATTGCTGAGTCTGAGGGTAGCTAATATTTAACTGAGGTGGCAGTGGGGCCACCAACCCTTCCTAGCATGATCACTCTCTTTGCTCTAAATAGGGATTTAGCTACCACACGCATGATTGCTAATGCCTAGTTTTAGCAAAACTGTCACCTACCTGATTTTAAAAATATAGAAGTTGCCCGAGGCTGGGATTGTCACGTCTCCGAGGCGCCTTCTGTGAGCCATCAGGAGCAGTGTTTTTCTCATTTGGTTAGTTCTGAAGAAAACTTCTGGGTCCACAAGGACAGAGCCTTAGAGGAGACCGTTTCAAAGTCTATAAAATAATGAACCACACAGAGCGAATCTGGACTTGCTCATTAGATCCTGAATTATTAGAGCTTTGGGCTTCCTCTTGAAGCTGAAAAAATAGTTCCCATACTGATGATGAGATATAATTTTAAATCAGTGAGTAGGACATTTAGGAAAGCTATTGCTTCTAGAGTGGATACAAGCTAAAACTGGTTTCAGAAAAGATGGCAGATATAAAAATGAGGAGTGTATATATTATGGTTTCAGATCATTGCAAGAAGCCTTGTCCCTTCCCCTAAACCTTCCAGGATGCTGGATGTTTCTAACATTCATGTTGTGTTTCCTGTAAGATTCTGTGCAAATTACATTTCTGGGAATTTACTGTGGGATTTTGCAATTTAAGGAGCAAAACAGTCTATAAATCTTATCTATGTATATTATTACATGCACTGACTATATCTGGGCGGATGCTCAAGAAACAGATGGCTGATGTTTTTCTGGTAAGGGGACTTGAGGGACTAGAGGTCAAGAGAGGGAAGGAGGGAGAGGGAGTTACTTACACACTATCCCTTTCGTAGTGTTCAAACTTTTACCTTCTGAAAGTATTTAGGAAATGAAAAATGACAACTTAAAGGCACCACATAAAACTGGACTAGAGGTAATTTTAGCCTGCATTTCCTTGGGGAGAGAGGGGTTTCTGGTGCTCACTCAATACCACCAGCATTGGTGGAGGCCTTGGGTAATGAATAGAGGAAGCAGGAGTGCTTGCTGGAAAAGGGCTTTGAGGATGGAGGATTAACAGTGGGTTTGTGTATGATAAACTTTGTGCTCTTGGTAATTTTCTTATAGCTCAGTTTAGCAATCTGGAAAAGGGGGATTTTATCAATTTTTGCAATGATTATTTTTTTTAAGGTATACAATAGGATACCTTTTCTTTGCAAAGATAATGACAGAGGTTCTGCTTGGTATTTCATTTTATTTTATTGAGGTATAGTTGATTTACAATATTATGTTAGTTTCAGGTGTACAGCACAGTGATTCATTTATATATATATATATATATTTTTTTTTTTCTTTTTCCGATTCTTCTCCCTTATAGGTTATTGCAAAATGTTAAGTATAGCTTCCTGTGCTATAAGAAGGTCCTTGTTGGTTATCTATTTTATATATAGTAGTGTGTATCAGTTAATTCCAACCTCCTAATTTAGTTCTGCTTCTTTTAAATACTAAACTCATGTAAATCCAGTTCTTTGTAGAATTATTAGTGGTTATGCGCTGAAATTTTATATCCAATTGGTTCTTAAAATGAAATGACTGAGCCCAGAGGGTGGGGTGTTAAGGGTCGGTTCCACCTGCCTGGTGAGCGGATGTGAAGGCCATCTGGCTTCCACATCCATCGTGATTGCCGGAAGGTGGATGGCTGATCTGAGAGGCTGGTGGTTTCCCCTTCCTCTCCGCGGCCCAGAGACTTGATGGGGCTCCCTTGGGATATGGGAGCTTTTGGTTTGATGTTCGCCTCCTATTGTTGGCCTCTGGCCAGATTCTGAGTGGGACCCTGGGTCCTTGTGGCTTGAGAAATCATTACTTCTGGTCACCTGACCTCCACCAATTGAATAAAGGTAATGAGTCCCAGCAGGAGACAGAATTGTGAAGTCAGTATAATTTGTCTTCAAGGCCCTACTTCACCTTTCTTCACCTTCACTCCTTTCATGGACCCCAAGTTGCTCACTGTAATGGTGTTCTCTTTCCAACTCCTCCTCTTTAATTTTGTTCTCGGGAAAGATTTTTAAGCTTACACTAAAAATTTCAATAGTAGTAAAGCTAAACATGTGACCCCTAAATGGGCGTTTATATTTAACAATAATTTCTTGAATCTCTAAATGGAGAACTGTAGGCAATAGCCAGGTAGTAGGGGAGGAGTATTTGGGGAGCTGGGGGGAGCTCTCACTACCCCTCTGCATGTGGCCCCTATTCATAAGGCGGCCTTGCATATATGTTGCTGATTTAGCTTATGATCTAAAGAATTTTCATTGTTTTGCTGAAAAATCTTTGATTCAATTAGATTATTGTCTCTGAAATTGTTCTCATTGTGTTAACACGGGTTGGGGGAAGGTGGGCTTGGGCACAGTTCTGAAAGATGAGAGGGCAGTACTGAGTTTTGTACTTGCCCTCTTTCTTGAGTGATCCCTGAGTGATAATATCCTATTGAGCTCTGATGTGAAGTCACTCTGGCAGGAGAAATGAGGCACTGCATCTAGATTAATAATTGAATTAAATGACAATGCTTGCCTCTGCGAGTAACTGGAAACCGATTCACATTGCTTACACAATAAGTGAATTATTCTGTCACGTTGCAAGATGCCTAAAAGTATAGCTACATGTTTGGCTGATTCAGCAGCTGCTCAGTTCATCATGGACCTAGATTCCATCCATCCATAGGCAGGATTCATCTTCAAGTTGGAGGCAACCAGAAGGCAGCTCATATCCATATGAGTTTCAGGTGTTCAAATAAAAATGACAATATCCAAAGGGAGAAGAGAGGTTGTGTCTTCCCTGTGTCCTTTTTTAAGATGGAAGAAACTTTTTTTAGATGCCTACCAGCTGATTTCTCTTCGAGCTTTATTGTCAAGGATGGGATCACATCATCATTTCTGAACCAATGGCTGGAAAGGGATTTACCTGATTGGCTTAGATTAGTCATGTGGGAATGGAGGAACTCTTGGAGCCTCGACCAGCATGACCATGTGTAATGATCATTAGTCAAATAGTCTGAGTTGGCAGACCTTTCCTTCACTAAAAGTTGTGTTCATTTAGCTAATGGCTGTTTTTCTCACAAAGGTGGGCTAGCAAATGGAAAATGTTTTAAAACATTTAAGCATGGAATATCTCTGCAATGCATGCAAAGGCTATCATGGAGGGGGTACTGCTGTGTCCCAACTCACGAATGAGGAAATGTAGAATTAACTATATTATCTGAACTCTCTGCGTCAGGGTCAAATATCAGGGCTGGAGGTAACTAGCTGAGCCTGTAATCATGATCACGGTGCAAGACGAGAATGACTTTTTCTGTTCGAGGTCCACACAGCCTCATCTCCGCAGGCAGAGCGCTGAATGCCATTTTTCAAAGAAGCTGTTTTTCCAGTTGCATATGGCTATTCAAACACTGATAAGGTCAGAGTGTGCCTGTTTGCGGTTTGAACTGCCGGCCTCAGCCCTGCGGGGCTCTGACCTGTCTGTGGACTGTCTTGGGGCAAATGGCCTTAGGCTTTGGCTGGGAGATTGGTAGGACTGAGGGTCTAGGGCTGCAGAGTGTCTGAATTGCTTGTCAGTGATTTTATGAATGAGGGCGTAGTGTTTACATTCCCTGCCTCAGTAGAGTCAAGCCTGAAATGAAATGGTGAGATTCACCATTGGTGTCAACCTTGAGTCTATTCCCCCTTCTCCCGGCTCACCACATGCTCTCCGGCTCTTCCAAGTGACCTCATTTTTTCCCTGAATGGAATTGTCTAGGTTACCCACAAGGCACATAGGAGGTGATGGCCCCTTTTATCTATGGAGAATCTGAGACCTCGAGCAAAAAAGAGACCTCAGCTGGAACACAAGCTTCTTGAAGGCGGGGAACATGACTGTCTTTTCTACACTCCCAAGCACAGGATGCTCAGAGATATGTAATACTTGCTTGATACACAATTATGTAGAGTAAGGCAGTCTTGGAGAATGAATAAGCTCAGTGGCCTTGGTCTCTTTTGTTAATGTATTTTTTTTAAAACTCTGGATGCTTGTAAATGCCTCCGCAAGTCTGAAAATTTAATATGAAAGTGACTTGGGTAGTTTGATGTCAATAACTTTTCTTGTTTAGTTTTGAGACCCACATGGGAGGGAGGATGATTCTATCATAGTCCCAGTTTCCGCTAGAGTAGAGTTGAAGGCAGCGTTGTGGAGAGGGTGTGCCTTCGAGCCAGGCAGATTTGGAATCCAGGGCCACTGGTTCTCTGGTGACCTTGGGCAAGTAACCTCTCCTCTTTGGGTCTCAGTTTCTTCACATGTCACTGCCTAGCCCATAGTGTACACACTTTTTCACCCTCTCCCCTAAGTCAAATGTCTTCTTTCTGGGGAAGAGGTATCCCCACCTCAGGAGTCTGATATCATTCAGGAAGCACAAGGGACCTGTAATTATTCTCTCTCGGGCATCTTCATTTCCTCTCCTCCGCAGCTTCTGCCTTGTGCTGTAAACACAGGTCTCTGCCTTGAACACATGTTTGCCAGATGCTGTTGCCACTCCTTGCTCCGCTTGTTTTTTCTCTCTTGTTTACTGCAGGTTTTCTCAGGCAAGTAGTCAATAGCTACGGCCTCCGTTTCCTCAGTTTTTTTCTTTTCTTTTTTTTTTTTTTTTTGCGGTACGCGGGCGTCTCACTGTTGTGGCCTCTCCCGTTGCGGAGCACAGGCTCCGACGCGCAGGCTCAGCGGCCATGGCTCACGGGCCCAGCCGTTCCGCGGCATGTGGGATCCTCCCAGACCGGGGCACGAACCCGTGTCCCCTGCATCGGCAGGCGGACTCTCAACCACTGCGCCACCAGAGAAGCCCCCATTTCCTCAGTTTTTACTTCTGCCTCCTGTATATTCTGGTTCCTACTGCTGCCTGAAGGTTCTCCAGCTTCTCTCTAAACTGCCCCATCCACTAGTCTTCTCTCCATCCTTAGCTTGCAAGGCTTCATGGGAACATTTGGCAATACTGACCGACCACACGTTCATCTCATAACTCGCTCTTGCTTTGGCTCCCATGATACCCTGGGAGGCTTAGATTTTCCTCCTTTACTGGCTGCATTACCACCTGTTAAACGTGAGCGTTTGTACTTGGTCTTGTGTTCTCCCTGTACACTCTCCTGGGCTCCTCCATCAACTTCAATACAGCTGGTTCTCAGATCTTTACATCTGTTAGTTGTCTGTGGATGGAAACTGGGAGATCTTTGGAATATGACCCAAGATCTTCTGGGCTCTCATGAGCTGTAGAGTGGCTCTGGCTGGGTAACCTTTGAATCTTCCTGATGCATTACTTTGAGAAGAGCTGAGAACATTTTGATCCCCCTTATCACCGCACCCCTGTTATCTCAGGGGATGTTTTGTGACTCAGCTCTCCTGCAGTGTAAACCCAAGAGAGGCTCATGAGTCATTGCTGGGACACAGCTGTTTCTTGAGTCAGTGTCACTCATCAGATGCAGGCTGTGTTTTGACTGGGTTCATACTTATTCTTCAGCTTGGGAAGCACTTTTTTGGTGCTCTGCGGTGGTGTATCTAATTTTTTTCTAGGACTGAGTGGAAGGTCAGTGCAAAAGTCAGATATAAGTTCTTAGATCTTGTACCATTGATCTTTCTGGTGTGTATAGCTGCTGTCGAGCTCAGTTACAGTTGCCTGATGTTGAATTGCCTGCCCTTGAATTGCTCTATTCTGGTATAATTTATTTATCTAAACTTTATTGACATTACTGAAGAGCTTTTAAAGAATTGAGACGGGTGACGCTGAGCCCCTCAAAGTTGTATGCCTGCTTCTTGTTAGAAGTATCTTGGAAGAGGCTTTTTCTTTGGCAAAACTCATAGTACAAGTTACTTCACATCCGCCATCTCAGTTTATCCTGCTGTAAAATGCTGCATTTGTATTATGGTCCCAGAGGTTCCTTTTAACTCCAAAGTTCTGTGCTGAGTATCATGCTGTCACCCTTGAAAGTCTCTGATCTTTAAAAAATGGGTGATTTAAAACAACAACAACAAAGGTCAGTTGATTACCTCTTTCCTTTGGGCACTCGGTGGGTATAGTTTTGCATTTTGTAGCCTCTGTTTTCTGACTTAAAAACCTTGCTTCAGTAAAACCCAGACAAAATAAAGAATGGAAAAACAGAGAGACACAGAGGTAGGAGACATTTTTTTTTAACATCACACACACACACACACACACACACACACACACACACACACACCCCTCTTCAGACTTCTTGGCAAATTAGAGGAGTCTGGGGAAAAAAAATCTACAAACAGTTTTCAGTCGTCTGAGTGGAAAATCTTGGTTTTTTAACATTTCATATCTTGGAAATGTCTGAATAGTTTTTGTTTAAAGGGAAATTCCTTTTGGCTGAGAAAGCCTACAGGATTCAAACTGATAGGGTGATTTTTTTAGGAAACTTGGAGGAAACAAGGATTTGTGATGAAAATGCTTTCTCACTAGCCAATTGTGTCAAACAGACATTTAAATCCAAGGTTACCAGTCATAGCATTTGAAAGATTCAGCCATTAACTCCTTCCTTCCCCTTGCTTCCTGTCTGTACATCCTGGGGAAGTATCTCTCATCACTGGTCCTTCCTCCAATTTGAGGAACTTAATGAACTGCTTTTCTAAACCTGTGCATGTTCCAGGCAGGAGGATATACATTCTTGACCTTGTGGTTCTCCCAGCAGAGTGGGAAGGGAGATATGTAAAGAAGTCATTAAATCACAAGTCATTAAATATCTGGTGTACATTTTGCTTTAAAGCTGCGTTCAAAGTATTTCTGGCACACAGAGGGTGGAACAAGAGATCTGAAGGAGATGAAGAGTTGGAGAGCCTCTCACTGAAGAGGTGATATTTGCATTGGGTCCTGAAGTATAAATAGGAGTTCTCCAGGCCGTGGGAACAGCAGATACAGAGTAGGAATGTATAACATGTCATAGTTGATTCTGGGAATCCCAAGTGGTTTTATGTAGTTTCGAGTAGGATGCTCTGTGGGGAGTGTTGGGAGATATGATAAGATCATACAAGGTTTGCATGCTTTGTTAACCATTTGGATATTCTTCTGTGGGCAGTAGTGTGGGAAGCTTTTAAGACTTTTAATAAAAAAGAGACAGGGAGAGAAGTGTGTTTTGGAAAGGAAACCCTAGTGTTTATGAAGTATGGATTGGAGGGGAGAATTAATGGCAGCAAGATGATCTGCTGGCTGGCTATTTCGTCCATGAAGTAGAACAAGGCACCATGAGGGCCTTGAACCTGACAGGGAGCAGAACATGAATACAAGAAGGGGTTAGGGGCTGGACGTGAAGACTTGGTGGCAGTGGGGCGTGCAAGGGATATGGGATGCGTCATGGTTTCTGATGCGGCACACTGAGCTGATGGTGCTACCCTTCGTGCAGGAAAATGAGTTTGCTGGGGAAGATAATGAGCTCAGTTTGGGACATGGTGATTCTGATGTGTTCATGGTGCATTCAGGAGAGGTACCTGAAAGGCATTTGGAAACATGGGTCTGGAGTTCTGGAGAATGGTCTGGAGATGTAGATTTGGGTGTTATGAATCTCATGGGGGAGAAGTGAAGCCAATAGTCCTAATAAGATAGTCCAGCGAGGTCCGGGGGAGAGTGAGGAGTGTGAGAGCAAAGCTGAGAATGAAGCCCTGGGGACACTTGAGGCGTTAGCAGGGGAAGAGAAATCTGCAGATGGAACACAGAAGGAATCAGCAGAGAAAGTGGAGAAAATCCAGGAAAATCCAGGATCCAAAGAGGGGAGGGTTGCTATGGAGTGGTCAAGATAAAGAAAGGCTGAGTATGCTCTTCAGCTGCCTGCCAAGCACTGTGTGGTGTTAGCTCAGGGCGGGACCGTGTCCTGGAGCCTCAGAGGTCCCCCGAGGGTCTGGACCTGTGGGCATGCTCTCTGGCTTTGTGCCCAGGGAGTGCAGGCCTTGTTTCCAGGCAAGAGCAGAAACTGCAGAAGGGCAGGTGCTGGGAGTAAATATGCATGGTAGATAATATGTACAATAGTGCCTCTTTCTTTCCTTTTGTTTTTGTAAAATCAGTCCTCAAAATTGGCCTTGGAGACTGTCCCCGTGCCCGTGCAGTGTTATGAAGGTCCTTTCTTCATTCTTCTCTCCACGCTGAATCCACCTATTCCTGATGTCCTTCTCGTGAGCGAGGAGTAGTTTGTGCCTGGGTCCCTTTGTGCGTGTGTCATTTAGGAGTCTCAGGCTTTGGGGCATGCAAAAGGAGGGTCTCTGGATTCATTAAATCTGTATAAGACAGTTGGGATTTAGCAAATGCCTAGAAGTCTTGAGCCTTTTCCTTTCTATATTTCTGCTAACTTCCCACTGAGAAAGTATAAAATGGACCCAGTGGTCGCCAAAGATAAGTTTGATCACGGAGACATCAACGGTATTCACATGTTAGGAAAATAGAAAAAAACCAAATTGACCCCATTTTTAATGACATAATAATAGGGGCAGGTGAGGACAAATGGTTTTGTAATAAGAATATGAGCCTGAGGGCTTTCCAGTGGAAGGAACACTAAAGTAAATGATGTCTCTTCGAAGAAAATGTGCAGCTCCAAGCAGTGCCTGGGTTTCAGGACCTAGAGAGGGGACTCTGGAGGGCACCCTCCAGTCCTCCCCGTGCCGCCTGAATTATGGGGCTCGATTCTACCTTTGCTCTCTGTTTCCCTGTATCCAGGATGTTGCTTTCATGGCCCTCAACCCTCCTGGGGAGATGAGGAACAAGAATGGGAGGAGAACTCTGACCCCAGGACTGAAGTTGGGCCCAGGAAACAAGGGGGTGGAGAATAAGGAGAACTCTGCTTTCCGACTGACTGCACAGGCAGAAGCGGGCAGCCCTTCTCAGCCCGGAGCAGAACAGACCCCTGTGAGGTGACGCCGAGTTGAGAATTCACCCAGCACAGTTCAGCTACAGTATGGGTTAAGTTGGTCTCTTGGCTGACTGGGAACTGATTACTTTTTTTAAATATATATATTCTTTTCCTTTATGGTTTATCATAGGATATTGAATATAGTTCCCTGTGCTATAAAGGTAGGACCTTGTTGTTTGCCCATCCTATATAAAATAGTCTACATCTGCTAATCCCAAACTCCCAGGCCTTCCCTCCTCCATCCACTCCCCCTTGGCAGCCGCAAGTCTATTTTCTACCTCTGTGAGTCTGTTTCTGTCTCATAGATAGGTTCATTTGTGTCGTATTTTAGATTCCACATGTAAGTGATATCATATTTGGTATTTGTCTTTCTCTTTCTGACTTACTTCACGTAGTATGATAATCTCTAGTTGCATCCATGTTGCTGCAAATGGCATTATCCTGTTCTTTTTTATGGCAGAGTAGTATTCCATTGTATCTATGTACTACATCTTCTTTATCCCTTCATCTATTGATGGACATTTAGGTTGTTTCCTAAACGTGAATAGTGAATAGTGCTGCTGTGAATATAGGGGTGCATGTATCTTTTTGAATTATAGTTTTGTCTGAGTATATGCCCAGGAGTAGGATTGCTGGATCATATGGTAATTCTATGTTTAGTTTTCTGAGGATTCTCCACACTGTTTTCCATAGTGGCTGCACCAACTTACATTCCCACCAACAGTGTAGGAGGGGGAACTGATTACTTTCAATCATGTTATTTCAATAACTATATGTCTTGTGAGTTTGAAGCACTTGTGTTACAATTTTTTTAAAAATAGCCTTAATTTTTAATTTTATTTATTTGTTTTATTTTATTTTTATCTTTTAGCCTTAATTTTTTAGAACAGCTTTAGGTTCCCGGCAAAACTGAGCAGAATGTACGGAGTCTCCATACATTCCCTGCCGTCCGCTCACCACGCACAGCCTACCCCACCATCAACATCCTGCTGCTGCAAACTTTTGGAACGTGGATTCATAAGCTGAGGTCACCTGTGGCAGCTTTTGACTTTAACTTTGTGTTTTGAAATTAGTCACAGCCAAGCTCCCTTTTGTAATCCAACAAGAAGCCAGGTTGGTCCACAAGAGCCTCAAACATATGTGTGTGTGTATGGGCTGTCCCTCCATGCGCCCCCTGCCGCAACCTCTGCCTGCTTCTATTTACAAATGGCTTAGGAACTGGACGTTGTCCTTTGGAAAGGAGGGTGGGATTGAGTGGGGGACATACTGTATTGTTTCGTAATCACAGAACCTGAAGCCGATCTTTGTAGCTATGACTTTGAACTTCCTACCCTGAGATAGTATTCATTTCTGAGGCACTGCCAGGAGTTGTTTTTCTGGTTCTGCTCTGGATTTGCAAGTTTTCTTTCCAGGACTCTCCTGCAGCCCATGACCTACATTTGGGAGCAGCTGGAAGGCTTGGGGCTGTGGGTTGGGGAGGCCGAGGAGGTCAAGACCAAACCTAGATGGAGACTAACCTGACCCCCTTGTGTTCCAGGGCATCGTGCTCTAACTGAAGGTGCCCAGTGACCCTGGCAATCTTAACATACACATACATTTTTGTGTTTGATGAGAAAGGGAGGCAGAGAAGTAGCAGCCAAAAAACCATTTGGTGTTACAGCTGTGTTTACATATTAGGAACATGAGGTGGTTTTATTTTATTTTATTTTGTTTTTTTTAACATCTTAATTGGAGTATAGTTGCTTTACAATGGTGTATTAGTTTCTGCTTTATAACAAAGTGAATCAGCTATACATATACATAGATCCCCCATATGTCCTCCCTCTTGCGTCTCCCTCCCACCCTCCCTACCTCACCCCTCTAGGTGGTCACAAAGCACCGAGCTGATCTCCCTGTGCTATGCGGCTGCTTCCCACTAGCTATCTGTTTTACATTTGGTAGTGTATATATGTCCATGCCACTCTCTCACTTCGTCCCAGCTTACCCTTCCCCCTCCCTGTGTCCTCAAGTCCATTCTCTACGTCTGCGTCTTTATTCCTGTCCTGCCCCTAGGTTCTTCAGAACCATTTTTTTTAGATTCCATATATTTGTGTTAGCATGTAGTATTTGTTTTTCTCTTTCTGACTTACTTCACTCAGTATGACAGACTCTAAGTCCATCCACCTCACTACAAATAACTCAATTTCGTTTCTTTTTATGTCTGAGTAATATTCCATTGTATATATGTGCCACATCTTCTTTATCCATTCATCCGATGATGGACACTTAGGTTGTTTCCATCTCCGGGCTATTGTAAATAGAGCTGCAATGAACATTTTGGTACATGACTCTTTTTGAATTATGGTTTTCTCAGGGTACATGCCCAGTAGTGGGATTACTGGGTCATATGGTAGTCCTATTTTAGTTTTTTAAGGAACCTCCATACTGTTCTCCATAGTGGCTGTATCAATTTACATTCCCACCAACAGTGCAAGAGGGTTCCCTTTTCTCCACACCCTCTCCAGCATTTATTGTTTGTAGAGTTTTTGATGATGGCCATTCTGACTGGTGTGAGGTGATACCTTGTTGTAGTTTTGATTTGCATTTCTCTAATGATTAGTGATGTTGAGCATTCTTTCATGTGTTTGTTGGCAATCTGTATATCTTTGGAGAAATGTCTATTTAGGTCTTCTGCCCATTTTTGGATTGGGTTGTTTGTTTTTTTGTTATTGAGCTGCATGAGCTGCTTGTAAATTTTGGAGATTAATCCTTTGTCAGTTGCTTCATTTGCAAATATTTTCTCCCATTCTGAGGGTTGTCTTTTCGTCTTGTTTATGGTTTCCTTTGCTGTGCAAAAGCTTTTAAGTTTCATTAGGTTTGTTTTTATTTCCATTTCTCTAGGAGGTGGGTCAAAAAGGATCTTGCTGTGATTTATGCCGTAGAGTGTTCTGCCTATGTTTTCCTCTAAGAATTTTATAGTGTCTGGCCTTACATTTAGGTCTTTAATCCATTTTGAGTTTATTTTTGTGTATGGTGTTAGGGAGTGTTCTAATTTCATTCTTTTACATGTGGCTGTCCAGTTCCCAGCACCACTTATTGAAGAGGCTGTCTTTTCTCCATTGTATACATGAGGTGCTTTTAAATCAAAGGAACCCAGTGTTTCCTTTTGACTTAAATACAGACTTATAGGAGGAAACTGCAATTAAGCTTGGCCCAGCTGAGAAATGGGTGGTTCAGTGGATTGAACATGATGAGTTTTCAGCTTTCTGATTCCTACTCTTCCTATTTCTGCTGTGGATTCTGAATATCCTGTTGTCTGCTGATCACTCAGCCACTGGGGCAGAGGGTTGGTAGAAAAAACAGGGATTTTGGAGTCAGCACTGACTTCATAGCCCTTATCACCACCAACAAATTATTTATTCAGTGCTTCCCAGCTCTCTCAACATGGCACTAAGAGAAAATGATGATATCTGCCCGGGGCATTGAAATAGTGAATGAGGCTGATCACAGCCCAAGTGCTCTGTGGGCTCTAGCCTCCACTCAGGGCATTCCATAGGCATACTTGTTGGGAAGCTCACCAGAACAGTGATGAGCATATCATAGGGAGCCAATGAAATGTTTGCCAAGTGAATGGATGAGTGAATGATTCTGGGCTTCTGACCTGGTTCTGGCACTCCCTACTCTGGGTACCTTTCTGAGGTTGTTTCACAAGGCCGTGATAGAGGATGAGTGACATGATGTAAGTGAAGTGTCTGTCTCTATGTCGGGTACATGGCCTCTGCTTAGGAGATAGTAGGTTCCTGCCCTCCAGTTTTCTATTCCAGTAATTTCAAGGAGGCATAGGAAGAAATGCTTGCTGAATTCTAAACTGAAGGAAAAAAATTAGTAAATAGAATAAAGCTTCTCTAATGTGACCTAGTTATTTTGCTTGTTTATTTCTCTAGTTTTACTGAGATATAATTGACATATAACATGTGAGTTTCAGATATACAACATGACTTTATATATGTATATATTGCAAAATGATCACCACAGTGAATTTAGTTAACATTCATCATCTCACAGAGTTACAATTTTTTTTCCTTGTGATGAGAACTTTTAAGATCTACTGTCTTAGAGACTTTCCAATACACAGTACAGTATTGTTAACTATAGTCACTATGTTGTACATTACATCCCCAGGACTTACTTATCTTATAGCTGGAAGTTGGTACCTTTTGGCCACCTTCACCCTAATGTGGCCTAATTGTGATGACATTTAGGGGGGGAAAAACCCGAAAAGTTTTTTCAGTTCCTACCTGAACCTTTTTAGGCTCAAGGCCTGGTATTGATTTGCATGACTGAGTTCACACTTCGATTTTTCAAGCACCTGCTTCTGCAGAACTGAAATTCTTTGTAGGTTTTGAGGGGGGTGGGGATTGGTGGCAGGTGTTAACATTCTTCAAGTCACAAGAGGCAAGGCATGTAGGGGCCGGCCCATTCCCTATTCCTGCCATCACCTGAAACAGCCATCTGTGACTGAGATGATTTACATTGCTTTTTTTTTTTTTTTTTTCCTATACCCGGGCCTCTCACTGCTGCGGCCTCTCCCGTTGCGGAACACAGGCTCTGGACGCACAGGTTCAGCAGCCATGGCTCACGGGCCCAGCCGCTCCGCGGCATGTGGGATCTTCCCGGACCGGGGCACGAACCCATGTTCCCTCCATCAGCAGGCGAACCCTCAACCACTGCGCCACCAGGGAAGCCCTACATTGCTTTTTTAATATAAATAGCATTTCTGGGTCTGACTGTGATAAGCTTAAGAATTCATTAATAGGAAGAGAGTGGGAAGGAATGGTAAGCGTGATGTGGAACAGCCCCTGGGGGCCCTGCCCACAGCATCAGGAGGTAGTGCTAAAGGGCTCTCCATCTGCTGCGGCACCGCCTGGCCCCTGGACCTCCCCAGCAGTGCAACTTTGAGTGCTGTTGGTAAGCTGCAGCAAACGCGTTAAAGCCACAGGCTCTCCTTCTGACCCAGGGCCTGAACTGACCTTCCAAAGTAGTTGATGTAAGTAGAGTTCAGCAAGGCAACCTCCCCTCAGTCTGCTTGCTTGGGAAGCAGAATTCTAAGTTGGTTTTCTCTGGCTGCCTTTTGTGTGGGCCAGCTAGCATTCTAACAGAAGGTCCATAGAGGTTCTGGCATGTGAATGGACCCACATCCATAATGCCTTGTTATTATTTTGGCAGTGTCAGTAGGACTTTGAGAGGGAGATGTTAGAAACCTGTGTCCAAATCTTCATCCCCTCTGGACGTTATAATTTTTATTTTAAACAAACACACCAAAAAACCCATTGCTGATAATGGGGTGAATGCCAAAGAGAGAAAAATCCTTAGCTGTAGAGGCTAACAAGTTTGAATGAGTAACCTGACGGTTCTTCTCTATGCAGCTGCATATTTGCAAAACAGCAGGCAATTTGGGAGACTGGTTAGCCCTTCATTGGTTTTTCATGAAATACAGATGATTTTCATGGAGAAGTTTGTTCTTTGGTATTTTCCAACCAAAAGAAAAATATCCTGGTAGGTAGATTTTTTTTTTTTTTTTCTTATTGCCCTTTTGAGAAACCACTGCCTGTGCCCAATTTAGAAAACAAAAGCAAACCAGAAACAAAAGTTTCAAGATTGCAAGCGTATATGTCACTTGGCTTTAAAATACAGTAATTGAAACATGTAAGGGGGCCTACTTATGAACCAAGAAGTCTAGATCGAGGCCATCTAGGACTGGCATAGTGGTTGAACAGTGCCAGTGGGACCCAGGATTGTCCCATCTTTTCATTCTGCCGTCTTTAGCAGGTAGACCTTTATCTTCTTGGGCATTACCTCACGACTGCAAGATGACTACTTTACCTCAGCTATAACATCGGCCTCCCTGGTAGGGAGAAAGTGGGAGGGCAAAACAGAAGAGGGGGATACCTGGACTTGAAAAGCCAAGGCTTGCTCTGAGGTCCCCAGCAGAATTCCTCTTAGGTTTCGCTGGCCACCCCTCACTGAGGAGAAGCCAGGAAGGTGTTTTAGCTGGATACCTTGTTACCTTGAACAAGATTGGCATGTCTGATTGTGAGGAGGGAGGGCAAGATGGACATTGAATGGTCAAGCAGCAGTGTCTGCTGCACCACAAAAGAACATTTTCCCAAACTTATAGGATCCTAGGTCTGGTAGGGACCTTTGAGGTGGCCAAGCACAGCCCCTTCCTGCCACAATAAGGGAATTGCTTTATTTCCTTCTACTTTGGCTCCATGTGCCCAAAACCCCAGTTGCGCTTTTGGGCACTCCTGGGCTGGGCTGCTCATCCCTGGATGTGTAAACTGCCCGGAATGTGAGTGGGCTATGAAGAAGTCCCTTTTGCAGGAGAGCAGAATGGCAGGGATGCGGGCAGTGTGTGTATGGGTATCCAAAGGTCTGATTATGCTTCCTCAGGAAAAGCAGCCAGCCAACAATAATTACTGGGCCACCTCTGAGTGCAGA
Source organism: Leucopleurus acutus (assembly GCF_964270905.1). NCBI lineage: Eukaryota > Metazoa > Chordata > Mammalia > Artiodactyla > Delphinidae > Leucopleurus > Leucopleurus acutus. The sequence continues at coordinate 93,573,573 of NC_139144.1, read as the reverse complement.
ACCTGGAATCCAGTCTCCTGGAATGATCACAAAAGCCAAGGAAGACTCAGCCCTGCCCTTGAGAAGCAAAGCCTAGCAGGGCCCCCAGAGCAATGGCACATGTGTGATGTGTGCCGACCGTGAGGAATGGCAATGGTAGACCAAGTAGCCAGGCCAGGAAGGCAAGCTGGAGGCATTGGCTTTGAGCAGGAATTTGTAAAGTTCTGTTATTTGGTGGAGAGTGATGGTGTGTAAAAACACTGATTTGAGGGTAAGCAGCTTTGCCTGGTTGGAGCCATTTAATAACACTGGCCTGTAGCCTGGTGTATTTTCTTTAGAAGAGCAGCCTTGAGTTGACAGTGTTTATGGATTCCTCCCTGCATGCAGAGGGGGTGTTACGATGGGCAGATTTATTGGAACATGTCAGAAAGACCACTATCTCTGTACCAGCTTTCCCTGTGAATTTTCAATTTTAATCCTCTCCTTTTCCTAGGACTGACTGGTAGCCCCGACATTTCATTTCTCCTTTGCTTCTCCTGTTTGAGATTCCTTCTTTGGGGGTGCAGCCAGTATCCTCAGTGCTGGATCTGTGTGCCCGATAGTGCTCTGGATGGCATCCTCCACCCTTGCCTCTGAGCCATGTGGTAGAGGAGGCAAAAATGAGGCGATCAGTGTCTCAGTGGCTGTTATGCTCTACAGTGGACCAGGTGGACGGTGTTTGGCATTGAAAGTATCTGGTGTATTAGTCTGCTTGGGCTGCCTTCATAAAATATCATAGACTGGCTGGCTTGAACAACAGACATTTATTTCTCAGAGTCTGGAGGCTGGGAAGTCCAAGACCAGGGTGCCAGCAAATTCTGATGTTGGTGAGGGCCCTCTTCCTGGCTTTCTTCTTGCTGTGTCTTCACATGGTGGAGAGAGGGAGCAATCTCTGGTCTCTTGTCCCTTCTAAGGGCACTAATCCCATTATTGGAGTCCCACCCTCATCACCTCATCTAACCCTAATTACCTCTCAAAGGCTCCATTTCCAAATACCATCACATTGGGGGTTAGGGCATCACTATTTGAGTTTTGGGATGACACAATTCAGTCCATAGCACTGGGGATTCACTGGAGTTTCATGAGGCTCCTAATTAACAAGTAGGGGTGACCAGACAGTGTGCTTTCTCCTGGACGAAACCTGCAACAGTTGAAAACCTGTGGAGTGGCAGTTCTTTAAAGCTGAGATCATGAATTCAAGTGGGTCTGGGAACCTCCTGGAACCTCCTGCTCTCCAGGATTTGTAGGTATACTGCGCATGTGCATTTTTCATCACATTTTCAAAAGGTATTCATGACCCCCAAATGTTAAGAGTTTCTGTCCTGGAGATTGTACTTCTAAAGTGGAGGCTGAAAGGGGTCAGGTCTGTGCACAGCCGGTGTCCACTGCCAGCATCCTGTGTACATGGATGAGACCACCCTGCCCCCGTGATACCCCCTCCTCCCCCCAGCATTCCAGAGAAGCCCTGCCCCCTCTTGCTGCTGTGCACTAATTAGACTCTGACTGCTGACAGGTGAGCTTACCACCCAGGAACTAAAGGAGCTCTTTCCCCAGAAACTGCATTGTTTGTACCTTAAACCCTTTGTCTTTGTTTTTTGGGAAAAACACATTTTATTTTATTTTTTTGAAGAATGCATAAAAAAATGAGTGGCTTACATCATAAGCCAAAATACAATTCTTGCATATTAAAGACATTTCATGGTATTCTCAAGATACTGACTCAAAGTAGGCAAAAGTTGAAGCTGCCTTTTCTGACTGTAAGTGGAGGGGTCTGGCCCACATATTCATTCATCACAGCCAGGGCTAAACCCTAGTTCGCCCTTATTTTTTCTCCTCTACTTCCTGGTCCTCCCACCTCATGAATTCTTCTCTACATCCATTTTGAATTTTATTTGACTTCATATTATGTATTTCCTTTAAGCCATTTAAATCATTTTTGAAACATGGTAAACGTAAATACATTTTAAAAGCACAGACCTTCCTAGAATCTGGGCTTAACCTAAGGCTGGCTCACTCCTGACCCAGGCACAGTCCCTAAAGGACGCTGGAGGCATTGGCCTGGGTTTCATCTCCCCATTCCCCACCCCGGCTTCCTTCTTCTCATCTCCTTCCTATCCTTTTTCTCTTTTTATGTCTTTTGCTCTCCTGGGCCTTTCCCTTCTTCTATGACTGTGCCCTAACTCTGCCACTGTTTCTAGAGCTTTGCTCAGCCCTGATGGTATGAGGACCCCAACTCAGTGTTTGGAATCTGTTCTTAGATTCTCCTGCCTCATTGCCAGAACTTGTGGTCTGCAGCAGATGATGGCATTCTGGAGGTTGTCACATTAATGGTGTGCATTGTTAAGGGGGGACTGGAAATTGCAGTAATGACTTTCCAAATCTATGCAGTAGCTAGAGACCCAGAAGGGGTCACATTGTGGAGTAACTGGGCCAACGTATAAATAAGGAGCAGGAGGAGCCAAGGGATGAGCTAGTCACTCTTAGAGGTCACTGAGGAATTTCACTGGTTAACAGTGGAAAACTTCTTTCCTATTTTGCCTTTCTTGGTTTTTTCCCCCCTTCAGTTGAAATACTGGGGACCTCCAGGTCTAATGGTTCTGACACCTACACTGAGCAAGCCTGGTCCACTGGTTGGGGAAATCTGGGTCTAGTTTTGCTAGTTACTGGTGTCTGTAATGCTTGACTCTGGGCACCAGCAATCCTTCGCACCCCTTTCTCCAGTTGTGTTCGTCCAGGCCTAGGGGTGTGGCCCACGAGTCTAGGTTCTTCTAACTGGGCCTCTGGTCACCTCCTTGGCTGACCTCACCCACAAGTTGCTTTAGGCCCAGTGAACCCCCTGGAATAGGAAGGCTCCTGCTGTGACCACATCCATTGCCTATAGCAATGGTTCTTTGTCTTCGCCACACGTCATGATTACCTGGGACCTAGTGCCTGGGTCCCAGCCCACGCGATTCTGATCTAATTGGTTCTGGGATGAGGCCTGGGCGGCAAGATTTTTTTTTAATAGCTTCCCTGGTGATTCCAAAATGAAACCAAGGTTGAGAGCTGCTGGCTGGGGGCTTTGCTACTCGAAGTGTGGTCTGTGGACTGGCATTATCAACATCGTCTGGGAGTTCGTCACTGATGCAGAATCTACTCCAGAGTTTCCAAATGATAATCTGAAGGTCCACAGCTCCCAGCTGATTCCTGTGCACGTTCAAGTGTGAGAACCAGTGGTTAGAATGTCCTGCTGCCCCTCCTGTGAGGGATAGAACCCCCAACCTGGAACACCGCATCGAGTACTGATGCCAGGTCAGGCTAGATGGACCCCAAGAAACTGACTTGCCCCCCATGAGCCCTTCCTGGGGGTCAATTCTACACCTGGATTAGGCTCCCTCCCTTTCCTGACTAATCCCTTCTCTACCTGTCTCCTCAGAAGTCCCAACATGTTTCAGTGACAGGGATACAAGGGTCTAGGCAGCAATCCTATTCTGAAATTGGAGGCCAGTGGAACGGGTTGCAGTCTGTGCTTTGGGATGTCTCGGCCTGATGGCCTGACCTCGTGGTGCTTTGCCTGGTCAACCTGGCAGAGTTTGCCCCGTCCTGACCCTAGGGGGTGGAAGTAGGGAAATCAGACTAAAACAAAAGTTTCATGAAAGACAATGGAAAAAAAAAAAAAAACCATGCTAGAGGTGGGCTGATTAGAACAGAGATGACAGGTGCGAAGCACAGGTGTGGCTCTTCCCTCTGCTTGCCTGCAGCAGGTGCCTCCTTTTGGATCCAGCTCTTTTACCTTCTGAGCTCACTCAAGACCCTAGTCCTAGTTCCCTAGTTCCCACCCCGCAATAGGGCACTCCAGGTAGATACTGCCAATTCCTCATGTTTTGCACTTAAGATACAACTACTTTGAATTTTCTTTTTCCCAGAATAGCAAGCAGCATTTACTACTCATATGGTGATTCTCGGGTTTCTTAGCACAACTTCTGAGTTCGAGTTCTCAAATACCCTCTGAGATGCCCTCAGCGCCCTTTGCCTCAATTTGCCGCTCTTGTACCTCTCGGCCCTCACAGGCAATTGGTAAAACGAATGCACGCGTCTCGGAGATTGTCATTCTTGTCTCCATCCCACAGATCTTTCTGGGGCAGCGCTCTGCCCAGCGCTGCAGGGGGCTGGGACTTAAGGAAGCACGAACTTAACAGGGACCCAGCCCCCCTCCTCATTGCCTCACCCCTGCTCAGTTCCTTTCCTTCCTCATCACTTGGTGGGAATAACAGTGGATGTGGGTCATTTAGCTTCCTGATCCCCAGAATCACTGCCTGACCAGGCTCCCCATTATTTGAACACAGTGTGACCTGACTTACTAACCTTCATATACCGTCAGGGCTGTCCATTACTACCTTCCTGGACCATTGCTTTTATGTTGATTTGAGCTCAGGATTCAGGCAGGTAAATGAGGGAAGCTGATCTGGGAGATCCTAGGGGTCAGCAGGGACTGGAGAGACTGGGAGAGCTTGGGACCTGTTCAGCAGAATCTGCAGCCCCTCAGGTCCAACAGACAGTGCCAGATAGGAATTTGGACCCACTATTGGCAGATGATCTAGCTTTCAAAGAAGCCAGAAACACAGATTTTTGTGTAAATTTCTTGCTTTTTAAAAGTTGCCCCCCTACGCCCCGCCACCAAATTAAAGAAATGAACACAAAGTAGAGATAAATCTTTACAGGGCATTCAGAGATAAATCTTGGACTCTCAAAATTCACACAAATTTAGCAAATGCTCTAACCTGTGTAAACTGAGCTGCCATCATCCCGACTCAGGCATGGCTCTCCCAGGTTGTAATTTATCCGTGTTTTACACAAAAAGTGTGCTGTTTCTGTACTCATAGGAGATGCTTCTGAAATTAGAACCAGAAATGGCATCAGGACATTTTATTTGCTTTGTCCTGCCTGCCTTTCAAGCTCATCTTTTCCATTGTTAAAAGTCTGTTTTAAGAGAGATTGTTCTCTCTGACCTTGATTTCAGTTCTGTAAAATGCTTTCAAGATTACAAAAATGTGGCCAGAAATCAGGTCATTTATATTATATTTTGGATTCATTAAGCTCAATAGTCCCTGATTTAATTTTATTTATCTTGGCCTCATTTGCTTCATTTATAAAGTGGAATGATAATACCCACTGATTTCACAGAGTTGGCTTGAGGATTAAATGAGATTGTTTATGTGGAATCATTTTAGAAAAGGTTGAGTCCTCCCTAATTGTGAAGTATCAAGTTCAAATTAAAAGGCACTGCTGGACACTGCTTCTACGTTTCTTAAGCAAAATAAAACAAAGTTTATTGGTGTTGTTATATATATGATTGGTCACCTATCTCTCTATCTATCTACTGTCTTCAACATGAAAGTAATATCAAGGTATTTCTGATACTACTACTGATTATTTGGTTAGATGCCCAGTGGGTTATACCAAGATTCTTCCCATAGTCACTACTTGTCATTCCCTTTTCTGAACTCCTATAGGCATGATCTGTCCCCACAGTTTTATTTTGAAGCTGTCGTGTTGTTGCATAACCATTTAATATGGAGATGCTGCTGCTTCAGTGGTTGCTGCCACTGAAGCCTTCTGCTCCTGGATCCTGTGGACTGAAAAACCTAGGCAGGGTTTATTGCTGACCCTGCGTTCTCCCTGTTGGTAGATTTTGAGAATACCTGCAACCCCATCTCCATGCGGCCTTCAGTGTACATTGAGGGCAGAGGGAGGGGGAGAGGGAAGCTGTCAAGGATGGAGAGAGGCAGCTGGGCAGGGGCCATGGACCAGTGCATAGGTCCAGGGAGTGTCTTTAGACCTGAATTTTCCCTACAGCAGCCTCAGTTCTAGAGGAATAAAGGCAAGTCATTCCAACCCACCCCCGCATCCTTTGCCCATTGTGTTTGACTGTGGTTGGTTGTGTGTGTTGGTGTGCACCCACAAGAAGGCAGTGCTGCGGGCTGCATAGCTTGTGGCATTCTTTTGCCTCCACCCTGTGGCCTCTCCCACCCCCACCTGTCAGGGCTCATGGGAAGCATATGTATTCTCTCATCGATCCCTTTCCTACATGTTTGAATTACCTGGGGAGATTGAAAAAAAAATACTGGTGTCTGATCCCCACCCAAGATTAACTAAATCAAAATGTCTGGACATGGGGCATAAGAATTTTTATTTAGAGCAAAAACTTTTAGTTTTTTTTTGAAATGAATTTAGACTTACTGAGAAATAGAAAAAATAGTGTCGAAATTAATGTTAACAACTCACATGACCATAGTATAATTATGGGAACTAGGAAATTAATATTGACGCAAGATTATTAATTCACGTGCAGATATTTATTCAGATTTCACCAGCGTTTCTACTCATGTATTTTTTCAGGTCCAGGATCCAATCCACAATCCCATATTGCATTTAGTAGTGATGTCTCTTTAGTTTCCTCCAATCTGTGACAGTGTCACATTCTTTAATGATACTTTTCTTGACACTTTTGAAGATAACTGATAATTATTTTGTAGCACATTCTTCCATTTGGGCTTGTCTGATGTTTTCTTAGGATTAGATTAAGGTTAGGGCATAAGAATTTTTTAAATAGTTCTCAGATCAGGTCTGTATTTATCCAGGAGGTCTGTGATATACCATGTAACACATAAAAAAATAAAATGGAGTCAGATGAATAGATTGGTGGGTAGATTTGTGGTCAAGCAGGAACAATAAAGTATTAGTGGTAGAATCAAAGTGGCAGGCATACAGTATTCATCATAAAATTCTTTCAACGTTGCTCCGATTTACATTTTTCAAATTAGAATATTGGGGAAAAAAGTTCCCCACTTCTCCAGATGATGAATTTGAGGCTGATGCCACCCAAGGCTTGATGGTGGAGATGAGTAGAAAAAAACCACGTCTGTCCTCTGGGAAAAGAGTGTAGGGTCAGCAGGTTTTAGCACATGCCTGGTGGCTGGGTGGCCATTGTATATTTAGAAAAGTCACCCCAAGAAGGCCCCAGAGAGAAAGTAGGTGAGAGCAGACTCCTGGCTGAAAAAATATCCATGTTGAGCTCCAAACTTGATTAATTGGAATTCTGAGTGCCATTGATTTACGTATGAGCATAGAGAAAATAGATGTTTTTGAAAGATGCTGACTCTTGTATAAGAACATCTGGTTCTTACATACGGGAGCGGAGTCTTGGAGCTGGAGAAACCATTGAGGGTCATCTGGTCCAGCCTCCCACTCAGTCTTTCCCACTGGCCCTGTGCTGAATTGCATTTGATTTATGCAGCTGGACAGAATGAGTCTAAGGTCACCGTTTTGAGGGTGAAATCACTTTTAATTCCAGCAAATGAATGCAGTTTAAAACAGCATCCCTAGGAGAAAAATAAAAGCTGTTTTGTGCAAGGCTTGCTTGCCTCACTCCCCCTGCTATTTTAAAATTGGGCGTCAGGAGGTGAAGAGCGCCTTACGGAGAAGTGTGTTGTGTGATGCTTCTGTTTTATTTCTCACTGAGTCATGGGTCCCGGTCCTCCCTGAAATGGGCAGAATGAAGTCTCTCTCCAACTTCTCTGCTCCCCGAACTTCATTCTGCTTTTAAGGGCTACAGAAGCAAAGGTCCTTCTGTTCTGCCTGTGGGGCTGGGGAATAAGCGACAAAGGCCCTTTAAGAGAGAGAGAGAAGGGCGAGAGTCCTGCAGATGTGAGGTTACAGTGTCTCAGCCAGGCCCACGGGAGCTGTAGCCAGCTTATTGCAGAGGCCTGAGTATGGGGCTCATTTGTGGGTTCTGGAAAAGAAATACCCTGCTGATTATGAGTAACTCAAAGCCTCCTTCCCAGAGCCTCTTGGGCTCACAGAGAACGCAGACAGTCTGCTCTCCTGGACTTACTGGAGCTTTGATATGGATTTACTCCAGCCCAGCCCTGTCTGTACAACTCCTGGACTTGCTGAGCTTAATCTGTAACCTCTCTCTCAATTTCTACACCTATTAAATGCAGACAAATTCGGTGAGTCTCCAAGCTCTTTCAGGGTTTACAGTAACTAATTTTTATAGTGCTTTACAGTTTATAAAATCCATTCATAGATGTTCTTTCCTTTGAGTCACATAACCTAAAAGGGTTTGAGTACCTCAGAGCTCAATGCTGAAATGTTATCTCTTCTCACCCTGTAAGCATTCCTTGGGCAACTTCTGTTGTGTCGATTACCGTCTATATTATGATAGGCCTATAATTTATATCTTTAGCCTGGATCTCTCTCCAAGAACTGATTATCCAGCTTGTCTCTCCACTGGGCTATCTATCTCAAAGTTTCCTCCACGAAATATGGTAAAGACTGAACTTATGATACTTCTTTTTCCGAGGCGCCACCCCAAACCTGTTTCCTATCCCAGCACATGGGACAGTCATCCACCCACTGGGACAGGCCAGACACCCAGGAGCCATCCTTGATGTCATCCTCTCCCTAAACCCTCGAATCCAATCTGTCACTCAGTCCTATGGACTTTCCTCCTAAATGTCTTGACTCCATCCACTTCTTTCCATCTCCTGGGCTGCCTTATTAAGACAATGCAACCCCCATCTTTTACCAGGACTACTGCAGCAACCTATTAACAGCTCTCCTCACATCTCTTTTGTCCTCTTTCCTTCCCATCATCCCCAAATTTGGAAGAAGTCTTTACAAAAAGCAAATCCGAATAGGTCACTGTCATTCCTTAAGCCCCTCAATGGCTTTCTATTGCTGTTATGATAAAAAGACAATCCCGGGCTTCCCTGGTGGCGCAGTGGTTGAGAGTCCGCCTGCCGATGCAGGGGGCGCGGGTTCGTGCCCTGGTCCGGGAAGATCCCACATGCCGCGGAGCGGCTGGGCCCGTGAGCCATGGCTGCTGAGCCTGCGTGTCCGGAGCCTGTGCTCCGCAACAACAAAAACAACAAAAGACAATCCCTAATAAGGCCTGCAGCTCCCTCTGTGGTTTGACTCCTGTAGAGCTCTGCCCTGGCAATTTGTGCTCCTCTTTTTAAGTTCTTTAAATATACTCCTCCTGCCACAGGGACTTTGCACGTGCTATTCCCTCTGTCTGGAACACTCTTCCTCCCCTCTCCCCTTTTCCCAGTTAACTGCTGCTTAGCCTTTAGATTGACCTCAAGCCTTAAAGAAACTCTCCCGGCAATTAGAGATCTGGTTCCTTTCTTTCAGAGGAGTTATAACATTTTATCTTTTATATTCATTATTTTGATTGATTGACATCTTCTCTCTCATTAGTGTAAGTTCCAGGCAAGTAAGAATCTGTTTGCTTTTCACCGCCGTTGTACGCCAGTCCCCATCACACAGAAATATTTCTTCAGTGAATGATCCCAGTGGGGTAGGTAGGGCAAGCCTGTTCATTCATATATATATTTTTTAACACAAGGAGATTGGTTTTTTTTGAAAGGCAGACACTTGGCTTTATTTCTTTTATTTCTAATTTTATAATAGGGATGTTTCTGCCTCCAATCGGTTCCTTCTTCCATCATTTCTTCTTCCCAGCTGATTCCAGCTTCACCCCAGCAGTCAGTAGTGAGCAATCTCTGGTTTGGAAATGCTCCTCAGAACATCAATGCCAACTCATAAAATGTGTTTAGATTGCTAGAAACCTTGTGAAAACTTGCTTAATTAACTAATGGAGAATTTAACTGTGAATATGGATGGGAGGGTCATTAATTAAAAGCTCTGGATGGATAACTGCTTAAACAATAAAAGTAGGATTTTAAGAGGAGGGTTTTGAGACTGAATTGTGAAGCTCTGGCTGACTGAGACCCCTCTTGCAATTCTCACGTTTTGCCTGCATGGCATTAGAGAAAATGCCCTGTCCCTTCCAGTGTCTCAGATCCTTCCTAGTAGGTCTCTGAGCACAGCAGTATATCTCGTGCCAGACGGGCCCTCAGCTGCTGCTTTTTTGACTTTGAACGTGTCCTATTATCTTTTGCTGCTGGACTCCTCTGGGGAACACGAAGAATAATTTACTCTAGCCGTGCTTTCTTCTAGCCCCCAAGGGCCATGCGGATCTCCATTGTGTTCAAAGAGAAGAGGCACCTGTGGGCCACTGTCTAGGAAACTCTGTGTTTCTTGCTGTCATACTAAACTGACTTAGTAAAAGCTTATCAACTTTGAGCATCTCACAGCCACTGTGAGCTTCTGGATTCAGGGAACAGCCAGGACCTCCGCCCCTTAGGACCCAAGTCTTCTACACAAGAACATTTGGGAATAGGGCTCTTTACAATTGAGTTCGTCGTTAGTTGAAGGATTTCAAACCATTTCAGTCCTTTTTACTAGCCTGTTTCTTCAATTTTCTGCTGTGTGTGTGTATGTGTGTGTTTTCTCACGTACAAATATTTTCACAAAGGCCCCTTCTATTGGCATTTGGGGACATTTCCCAAATCAGACAGGTGGACTCTGTTGCCAGGATGTCCAGGTGGGAACTTGCTGGTGTGAAAATACTCACTGTGTTGTTGATCCACGGTGTATTTATCAGTGACTGTTATGGATACCCGGTGTTTAGTTCCCTTAGATGACTGTGGAATTCAAAATAAGAAATTTGCCTTTATTCTAGATTCATCATTTTGTTTTTTCTTATCAAGAAAAACTGGTATTATTGTTCACTACAGAAAGAATATTACCCCATTACAGAAACTGAAAACTAAACAAAAAAGACGTCTCTCAAAAACTCAGCCTCCCCCTCAACTGCTGCTAACTTCTGTTGCATTAGCATTCAGAGATATTTTTCTATGAATATTTCTCTTATATAGCTATGATTCATATTTTTCGTATTACTTTTGTGCCATACTCTTTTATATTCAATGACAGACATTAAACATTTTTCATACTTCTTACCTATTACTAAAATTTTTAATGCCTATGTTTCATTCATTGCATGTATATTTTATAGTTTCTTAACTAATATCCAAGTGTTAGAATTTTTTTCTCTTTTAAATAGGTTGGATTAATTTTTTATAATTTTAGAAAGGTGAAAAGAGCCGGAATATGCATTCTATGGCTTTTTGTGACATTCCAGAGAAGTCCATGATTAAGGTTAGAAGAACATATGATAAGGTGGTTTGCAACTGGGAAGGGGACCCAAGGCGTTTGAACTGCAGGGAGTAAGGACTCAAGTTCTGCATGTACCCAAACATCACAGCGTTGCCACAGAGACATCAAGCTCTGCCGTGTCTGCAGCTTTCCTTAGTGTCCTGTGTAATAACTTGTCATCCAAAACTTTAAAAAAATATACATAACTCAAATTCTGGGAATAAGTGGACAACTTTAGGCCCTGTGTAGACTTGATTATTTTCTTTTAAATTTGTGTGTCTCAGTATTTCTGCTGACCTAATTCAGGAACTGTGTTCATACTGATGCTGAAAGCATTCCATACTCGAGGCTTTTAAAAAAATACGGATATTCTGAAGTGTCTCACACTGGGGCCCTCAGTTTTAAAGTAAGTGCAGTATAGGTGGATGTGCGCTGCATAACAGTTCTTCTGTCAGTTGGAGAAATAGCTGGAGGAGAAGTCTGTTCTTAGAACAAGGCACAGGCTGTTGGTTCCAGACATTCTTTCTTGCTGGAGGATACAAATGTGGTGTTTAAGGGCTGCTGGCCCCATGCCTACTCTCCAGCCCTAAGGAATGTGCTCTGTCTGGGCCACACTCCCAGTCATCAAGGCAGTTACTGGGGGGAGGGAGAAGCCAGCCCTACAGGTCCTCAGCCTGAGCTTTTCCTGCCAGAAGAAGGAATCTCTCTGTTTTGACTTTGGACTTCCCACCCAGCCCCTGCTCCTGATCCGTGAACTGTCCTGCTTACACGGGAAGCCTCATTTTTCTTTCTTACAGTTGCTGTTTCTTCATGACAAGTTCTTCACCTGAATGTAATGTTAAAAACGGAGTTTAGAAGAAATGTTATTTGATAGAGAGGCGTCACCCTGTTCTTCTGTTAAGAGATGTGATGAGTAAATCAATTCCAGTATCCGGTTTCTGGCACATGCCATGTTTCTGAGATTGCCTCTCTACGTTTCACATAAGAGGAAGAGAGAGAAAGAAAATTCTAAAACAAAATAGCTTATCCTTGAGAATTCTATTTGGGCAATTTGGGTGGGGAAAATAACAATAATAATGGTAACATTTTGTGAATTATCTCATTTAGCTCTCAAGTCAACTCCTGGAGTTAGGTTTTATTTTTGGCCCCATTTTACAGGTGAGGAAACTGAGGCTTGAAGGGATTAGGTAACTTGTTCTGCTCATGAGTGATAGATGGTGTCCCAGCACAGGCAGCATGAATCCAGGGCTGGATGAGACTTTAATCCCCACAAAATAGTGCCTTCAAGGTCAGTAGCGAGGCTTATGGAAGTTTTGCTTCTTAGGTTGGGGCTAATTTGTAATATTTTCCCCTAAACTTTCTATCTTGAAAAATTTCAGGCCTGAGAAAAGTTGTAAAAACAGTACAATGAAGGCATATATCCTTCAGCTAAATTTACCAATTGTTAATATTTTACCATATTAGCTTATTTGTCTTTCTGCCTGTGTATGTCTGTTTTGTTTTGTTTTTTGCTGACCCTTTAAAAGTTAACTGAGACATGACGTTTCATCTCTAAGTAAGTTAGCAGATATCTTTGAAGAACAAAGACCTACTCCTAAAAAACCTCAAGGAAAATTCTATAGGTTCAAAAAACTTAGCATTGATTCACTGCTGTTTTCTAATGTGTCCATGTTCAAATTGCCCAGTTGTCCCCAGAATGTCCTTTATAGCTGGATTTGTAAAAAATCCAGTATCCAGTGAAAGATCAGACATTGCTTTTATAGTTTGTAATCTTGATATCATGCACATTCTCTTCTCAGACTAGGAATGGTTTGCTTTGGCTTAACTAAAAGACCAGGGATTGTGCTACGATTCCAGATTTTCCTTTCCCTCCTGACTAAGCAGCCTCACATATGTCCTTATTTGACACATGTTGTTTTACTGGGCACCCTCCCTTCTTTCTTCCTTCTCTCTTCTCTGCTCTGCTTTTTTCTTGATTCTTTCTTCTCCTTCTTTTCTCTTTTTTCCTTCCAAATTTTCTTTTTTTCCTTCCTCTCCTCTTCCCCGACCCTTCCCCCCACCATAATATACACAAGACTTGTACTTATGCACTGTAATTATTTTATGCTTCTATCTGGAAACTGATGGTGTGGCAGGTGGGAGCCGCAAGATTAGATCTATTCCATATTTATGGGTTGGGATACAGACCAGGTGATGGGGTTGAAGAGGGTGCACTGGGGGACTGACCTCAGGTAGACCCTGTTGCAGAGGCTCACACAGCTTCCTGGCACCGCATGAGGCTAAGAGGATGTGGGAATGGCCATCTTCAGTCCAGGGAAGCGTCAGCGGTGGAAGTTAGGGAGAGGATGGGTTTCACCAAGATGGGAAGAAATGGCATGGTGCTGTACTGGAAGAGCTATAGACTTTAAAGTCAGACAGACAGCTTAAAATAGCAAGACTTTACTGACTAAAGTAGAGCTGTGTGATCTTAGGAAAATTATTTAACTTTCTAAGTCTCATGTTCTTTACCCACAAATGGAAAGAGTAATATTTATCTTGCAGCGTTGTGTTGAAGGTTAGGGATAATGCATGTTAAAGCCAAGATCCTAGTACAGAGTTGGTGCTCGATAAACAGCATTTGCATGGTGTTAGGTATTTACATGGTGTCCCAACAAGTGGATGGAGCATCGCAGTGAAGGGAATCCCTGGTCGGTGATGGTTGTAAGTTCATGCAGGTGGCCAATATGAGGATGACCTGTCAGTGGGTAGAAGAAGGTACTTTGGAATGGAGTTCAGGGCAGGCCTCCTGTGGCTGGGAGGGAAACTTGTAAGGCAGGTTCCAGGGATAAGAAGCACAATTCCATGGGGTTTGGGATCTGGAGGAGAATCCAAGTACCAGAGCCAAACTGTCCTATTAGGTTCAAGTGAATGGCAAGGGCAATTTGCTGTTGAGCCATCTGGAGCATCTTTTATTTGGGGTTAGCATTAGTGGGGAACTGGGGGCTTGGGTGGAGCCACTGTGGGAGGGGGGCTTGCACTCAGACTAAGCCTGGGGTGTATTCTCTTTTTAGAGCTGCTATTGATGTGATGACATTATTACATTAAAGAGGCTCTTTTCTTCCTGGGTACTTGGCCCAGATTGTCACTAGGTAGATGATGATACCTTGATAATGAGTCCAGAGCCCAAACTGTTGGGCTGATCTAGGTTTATTCCCCATCCGTCTTAGTCAGTGAGAGTTGCCATAACAAGACACCATAGACTGGGTTGGTTAAACAACAGACATAATTTTTCCCAGTTGAGAGAGAGACGAGGAGAGAGAGAGGGAAACAGAGAGGGGGAGAGAGAGGGGGAGAGAGAGAGAGAGACAGACAGAGAGAGAGAGAGAGAGAGAGAGAGAGAGAGAGAGAGAGAGAACAAGCCAGCAAGCTCTCTGGTCTCTTCTTATAAGGGCACTAATCCCATCGTGAGGACCCCATCCTCATGACCTCATCTTAACCTAATTGCCTCCCAAAGGACCACTCTCCAAAAACATCACATTGAGGGTTAGGGCTTCAACATAAGAATTTTAGGGGGACACAGATTTTCAGTCCATAGCCCCCTCCTTCCTTGCTCCCATTCCCAGACACTTGAGAATCTGTATGTAATGATAGATGCTACCTTGAGGAGAGTGCTGCTCATATGTCTTACATGGAAGCAGAAAAATTATTCAGAACAACAGTTCTTGCAGCTTGTTAGTAAAAAGCCTTTAGAAGGGAGCTCCAATTAACTCTCATATTAGTTCTTCCTTTTTACCTCCAATTTTTCTGTTTATAATTTCCTTATTTTTTATTATTTGTCACTCCAGAGTCATGAAACTGGGGCAAAACACGTTATTGCTCGTTCTTTGTAAAATCTCCAGGTTAAACTTTCTATGGCCCAAGGTGAAGCATTCTCCACTTCTTTCCAAAAGATTAGTTTATTCCAAGCTTTCCCTCTTCCATTTGAGCCTGGCAAGAATCAACAAAAACTTCTTAAATATTTATATGTAACACCACGGATAAAGCCATGCCTTTCCCCTGAGCACAGGTGCATCCAGTTTTCTTTGTTAACTAATTTGCTTTTGTTTTAACTTGCTTTCTGAAAGAGCAATAAATTACTGTCTAAGCTTATTAGGACATAGTTTTTTTTTTTTAAGTATTTAAGCAAAATATACAATCAAAATAACATATAATCTATTTTACAAATTATAAAGTAATGTAGATGAGGATATAACTTAAGAAGATGGAACTAGCCCTATGCTTCCACCTTTTGGGAGAATTTCATGGCTGTTCACATTTGTACCTGCTTCTCTGGTCTTGTGTCTTCTTTGACTCTCCTGCCTTGGTTAACTGGTACCCTTCCCACCCCCAGCTCCCTAAGTCCCTGATCCCATCAGTGAACATCAAGGCCCTTCCCTGGAGATCAGTGGTTCTTCACATGTGCCCCATGGACCAGCAACAGCATCTGATAACTGGTTAGAAATGCGTATTCCTGCGCTCCATTCCAGATATGTTGAATTAGAAACTCCAGGAGTGAGACCCAGCCATTTGTGTTCTAAAGACCCTTCAGATGATTTGATACATACTTGACATGGACTGAATGTTTATGTCCCCCCAGAATTCCTCCATTGAAATCCTAATCCTCGATATAATGGTATTTGGAGATGGGGCCTTAAGGAGGTAAATGGGATTTAGGCCCATATAAAAGAGACCCCAGAGAGAACCCTGGCCTCTTCTGCCATGTGAGGACACAGTAAGAAGGCACCATCTATGAGGAAGCAGGCTCTCACCAGACACTGAATCTGTTAGCACCTTGATCTTGGACTTCCCAGCCTTAAGAACCATGAGAAATAAACAAATTTCTGTCATTTATAAGCCACCCAGTCTATGGTATTTTCTTATAGCAAGCAGCCCCAAAGGACTAAGATGATGCTAAAGTTTAAGAATTCCTGGCCCAGGCTAGGAGGCTAGATTCAGTGGACTTATCTCCCAGTTGCCAATTTTGGCATAGATAACAGTACTTTATTTTGCTCCTCTTCAGGTATAGAATCATTTTCAAGTGGAGTGAGATTTTAGGATTGCCCTGGTCAGTTCACTTTACCATAGAAGAGAGTTTGTGCCTGTACAAGGCTTTGCAGATAGGCAGTTGCATCATTCAGATGGGAACCCAGGCTCCTTGCTCCTGACATGGGCTGTTTCCTTCTCTAAGACTGTTTAATCTTTGCTTTCTGAGCCCAGGATTCTTTGTAAGGTGGCCTAAGGAAATATTCCAGAAGCACCTCTGGCAGCAGCCTAATCACCTGTGAGTTCTCTTAACATTTTAATAACAATATTCTAGGATTTCAGAAGTAGTCTCCAAAACCTCGAAATCAAGTGGCTTTTGTCATGGATTTCCATTTAATAATTCTAGAGGAAAAAAGTCAAATGCTTAAACTAGCAGAATTCCACATTTTTCTATCCTTTCTGGCTTTTGTTCTCCTATAAAATAGTATAAACATATCTGTGTGTTTGCGTGTGTGTGTGATGTGTGTTAGAGAGAGAGGAAAGAGAGCAAAATTTCTATTTATGGGAAAACTGTTAAGTTATCTGAAGAAGCCGTGATTCCTGGAGTGGCAGCAGGTGGAGCAGTTTGTGGGGCACTGGCCACCCTGGTGTCCCTTGTCCGCACTGGTTTTGGAGAGATGTGTATTTCGAGTGTCTTCACTTTCGGCAGTTTCCTCCTCTGTTTTGTTTCCCCTATTGGATAATCTGTGGAGTGGATTTTACGTATTACTGGCTGTGATGCTCTGTAATCTGAAGGAAAGGGTAGAACTTGAAGCAGTTTGTCCAGATAATTCAATGTCTGACTACCCTGCACATCACACCTGTTCCTCTCCTTCCCTCCCTGGAGGCAGGGGAGGCCAAATAACGCCTTTACCTGCATGATCTGGTTTTCCTGGATGGCTTAAAATTCTTGTGTCTGATGGGTCCATAGCCTCAGGTACTTGCGTTTCTGTTCTGAGTGTGGGGAAAAGATAAAGACCTGAAGAAAACATTCCCCTGTCAAAATACGTGATTGATTTTGTTGTAGCAGGTGTTTTGGGGGCCGGGATACAGACTTGCTGGTAGATTAAGTACATGGGTTTCTTCATGGTTACTTTAAAGAAGATAAGGGGACTGTTTAGACTTTCTATGATTTGGTTCTGCTGGAAGTAGAAACAAGTAAGTGGTAAGTACTTATTTTGACTTTGTCATCATTTGTTCATTTTTATTTTTTCTTTCTTTCTTCAACAAATATGCCAAACACTGAGCAAAATAGGCTAAAAAGACCCCCACCCCACCAAAACTTAGAGGGGAATGACCATTTCTATTTTAAGATTATAAAAACACATCAAGTAACACCTGCACATAATTATGCTTGTGTCAGAAATTTAGGGAGGAGGATTTCAGATGATCCAGGGAAAAAATTAGGTAATCTCCATGGCCAAAGACTCTAATATAGTTTGTAAAGGATGAAGTTAGAAGACAAGTTAAATTTCATCTATAAAAAGCATGAACACTAAAACAAAGATAGGGAGTAACGACACCAGAGTGACTAGAGAGTTTTCTGGTAAGCTCAGATTTCAAAAGAATGTGTCCGGAAGATAGAAAGGTTGACCTTTATCTTAGGACAAATAGAAAAGTCCTGTGGACTGTTAAATTGTAATAAGGAATACCAACGTGAAGTGTGAGTTACCAGAGAACTAGAGAGAGAGAAGTCCAGTATAGATCTTTGAAAAGTGAAAAGCTTGACATGAATCGCTGGAAAACATCTAGAGCTGTTGATTAAACAGGTTCTTGGGGGAAGAGAAGAAAGCAGTGCTGGCTGAGTGGTAGCATGCATTTGCTAAGAGGTAGTCAAGAGAATGTCGAGTCTGGCTTAAAGCCATAGGAGAGGGGCTTCTTTAGGAGGGCTGTGTCTGTTCATCTTTCATATCAGCAAGTTAGAAGATGACATAGATCATATACTTTTCATGACTTTCGTTGGGGTAGAAGGTTCTGGATCAGGAAGGGGAGTAAAGGAGGGGCTGGTGTGAGGGAGGGAAGGAAGGAAGGAGAAGTGGAGGACAGAAGACTGCAGGGACTCAAAGCTGCCGGGGACTGCTCATACGCCAGAATCAGTATTCACAGTCCCCTTGATGGGTAGGCAGGCGGGATATGCAGTCCAGTGGGAGAGAAAGCAAATATGTACGTGAGCGATGGGGAATGGTGAGGGTGGGAGGGGTGGGAATTCATTTATTGAGTAAATATTTACGGAGTACTTACTTTGTGCCAGGTGCTGTATTCTGGGCACTGAGATGCAGCAATGCAGCAAGCGATGGAGGTCCGGCCCTCGTGGAGCTGACATGCTAGTGAGGGAGAGAGTAAACAGAATTAAATGAGTACATAATTTCTCAGGAGGTGCTAGTGTTATGGAGAACAATGAAACGGAATGGGGGGCGGCTTGTTTCCATAGGGTGGTCGGGAAGGTCTCTCTGATATAGCAGCATCTGAGCCAGAAGCCGTGAAGATGAAGGAATATTAAACCCCAGTCCTGGGAACAGTGGTTCCTGAAGGTGTGTGGGCATC
Source organism: Leucopleurus acutus (assembly GCF_964270905.1). Lineage (NCBI taxonomy): Eukaryota > Metazoa > Chordata > Mammalia > Artiodactyla > Delphinidae > Leucopleurus > Leucopleurus acutus. Next base: position 93,554,925 of record NC_139144.1, on the reverse strand, counting down.
TGCGCGGAGGCACAAGGAGGCCTAGTGTGTCTGAGCAGAGACAGCAGAGGGGGTGTGGGAATGATGCCGGAAGAAGAGGGAGACGGGAGGGGAGGAGGGAGGGCCTGGAGCCGGCTGCTCATCAAGTGAGAGTCAGGATTTTGCTCAGAGGAACAAGATCTGAGAATAAATACTCAGAGTACTTCTATATGTCAGTCTTCAGATAAGTTCCAAAGTCAGAACCACAGCCAGCCAGCGAAAGTTACGAGATGGCTTTTAGTTCAGTATGTGACAGTGTAATAAGTCACGCTGCTTGGCTCAGCTGTGGTCCACGCAGCTCTGAGAGGGCTTCATCTTCAGGCTCTGCGTAGAGCCTGGGTTTACATTTGAAAACCTCCAAGGTCCCTTTTGACGCGAGCATTCTCTGATTCTTCCCCCTTGGAGGACAAGAGTTTCTTGACTTTGGCCATGACTTTTGATGGGCTGGAGGATGGGGGAGCAGAGCAGGGGCGTGGAGGTGAGTGGGGGTAGTGGAGGGCTGGAGACAGGTTCCTGGAGACACTGGGGAGTGGGTTGAGCTTCTGGGAAAGGGGCTGTGTGGTTCAGTTAAGTTAGGGCATCAGTCATAGAGGGGTGGATGGGCTGAGCAGTGGGGACACGAGGAGGGCGGCATTGTCATCGTAAGATCGGGTGAGAGAGGCCTGGATGGTGTGCTGGGCAGGTTGGGGGAAGGGGGATGGGGGATGGGGATCCTTCAGCAAAGGATGAGGTGGTGAATTTCCAGGGACTGGAGTGTGGAGACAGCGGTCAAGGTGGTAATCCAGAGGTCTGTGAGAGGTGCCCCTGGGTGAGATGATTGGGGAGGGGCAGAGTTGAGGCCTAGGGGCGGGTCCACAGAAGGACTGCTCTGAATGTCCCCATAAAGGACCTCCTCCAGAGAGGGCAAAGTGGGAAGGTGAGATTCCCCCAGCTTTTGGGCCCTTGGGTGTGGGCAGTGACAGCTGACTCAACCAGAGAGACTCAGACTCATCTTTGCTTTGGCTGTAGAAGGGGAGAGTCCCCGTGGTGGTGTTTGGCGGCCGCATGGCCTGTGCAGAGTCCTAACCACTGGACCGCCAGGGAATTCCCTCTTTCCCTGGTTTTAATTCAGAGGATTTATATACTTTCCCCCAAACTGCAGCTTAATTATATACTGGCCTGATCGCAGGGGACTAATCAGTGGAAATTGGGAAAATTGGGGACAGTCAAACCTTTTAAACGTTATCATCTTTCCCCTCCAGTTTATGAATAATTTGGAAGAAGGAAATGAATTTAATACAGAACATAAGGTTCAATTTAAATATTTATTTCTTACTCAAGTGGCAGATTTACTTTTTAAAGCCACCTTTCTTTTGGAGTAAAAGAGATAATTTACTTTTAAGTTTAAAATAATTGATAAAGAAGATTATATTTATTTGTTAAATAAAATGTATGTTTGACTTTAGTAGTGGTTGTGTTATGCAAAACTGTTCACAGATATGCACAATTAGTTGTGTTTCTGTGAATTTTATATAGTTCCCCTCCTGATGTCTTCACACGAGTATGTTTCACGTTCAGAGATGATTGGTCCAATGACGTCTTTTATTGATAGTTCCGAACTGACATACCACAAATCCTAACCATCATGTATTCCTGTTTCTTTCTTTTTCTCTAAGTCATGGAAAGGCTTTGGCCAAAGTCAATAAAATTCCAGTTCTTTTGGTAGAATTGCAGTTTGCACAGCCACTTCTTACTCTCTTTTATTCTTTTTCACACACTCTCTCTCCCCCTACATATATGTGTATTCCTAAAAACTTATTTTTGATTTTAAGCTTCTTTCCTCGTGAGAAGTCTGTTAGGAGCTCAGCACTCATTGTCACGTGGAGGCAGTGTTACATAACGGGAAATTCATGAGCTGTGTCATCACGCAGATGGTGGTTTAAATTCTGGCTCCAGCACCTTCAAGCCATATGACCTTGGCAAGGTAATTAACCTCTTTGAGCCTCAGTTTACAGCTCTGTAAAATGGGCCTAATCATGCTCACCTAATGGGGCCATTGTGAGAATTCACAATATGATGTGTTTGAAGCACCTGTTAAAATGCCTCCCTAAGTGGAAGTTACTGCTGTTCCTTTTGTTTGTGTTAGAAAACTACAATGGGGATATGAAGTAATGGGAATTATAAAAACTAGGGAAGGGGAATATGGAAGGGAAGACTTCTGCGAAATAAAGGGAATGGAGTGAAAGTGAAAAGTTATTGAGGTATTTTACCATTTGATTTTTCTGCTCTACTGGTAAATTCAGTAGTAAAATTACTTAAAATTTTCTAAATATTGTACCTGCTTCCCTCACTGGATGGTGAAGGAAGCATTTTACCTATAGGATAATTTAATTTGGTCTTTCTGACTTTGAATTTCATCATGATTTCATTTACCCAAGTTTGTAGACTATCTGAGAAATCATTGTTCTGGTTCCCTGTTTTCAAGGAGTTAAATGCCATTCAGACATATGTTCATCTCTTCCAAAAAGTTTTTGAGAATGGTGTATGAGTTTTTGCTGCTAATAACTGAGTAATACATTAGTGATTTAAAACATACAACCATTTATTTAACCCACAGTTCTGTGGACCAGAAATTCAGACTCAGCTCAGACAGGTAGTTCTGCTGCTCTTGGCTGGGCTCACTCGTGAGTCTGTGACCAGTTGTTGTTCAGCTGGGAAGGTCTCCTTCTGGAGCATGGCTGGTGATGAGCTGGAGGAAAGAGGATGGGAGTGGTCAGGGTGCTGGACCGTGCGTCTCCCATCACCCAGCAGGCTAGCCCTTGTTTGTCCATACAGTAGCTTGAGTTTCCAAGAGGGAGACTGGAGGTTCCAAAGATTCTTGAGTCAAGTTCTGCCCAGTTTCAGAAGTTGGACAGTGTCACTTCTGCCACATGCTGTTGGCCAAAACAACTCAAAAGGCCATTCCAGAATGAATGAGCAGAGAAATAGAGGCCACCTCTTAATGGGAGGAGCTGCACGGTATTGAGGACATTTTTGCAACCCACCCCAGGTAAGGACTCTACAGTCCTCATTGATAAGTCAATTATAGTTCCTTGGAGTCAATATATTCTTCCTCAAGTCTACCACAGTATTTTCTGCTTTACTTTTTGTCCTTTTTGGTTTTTGCATGAAGTGGTATTCTGAAGACTGAAAAAAGATGCTTAAGTTATTACTTCCCTCATATTGCGGCCAGAGCTCGAGTTTGTAAAATGCTGGCACCAGAAGGTTGACCTTGACCCCGGCTTGATTTCATCCCTGACAGATCCACTCACCCGTACCTAAGCAGTGGCCAGGCAGAGTGGGGAAAGTCAGCTGGATGACCTCGCTGGAGGCTGCTCAGGTGACCCAGGTTCAAGAGCAGCTTCTTCATTGTCCTCTGATGCAGAAGGTGTGTGGGAAAAAGAGCCTCCCCACTTACTTAAACTGGCTTTCTTGGAACATTTAGACATTGCATTGCAGCAAATGCTATGCAGATAAGTTGGTTCCTTAAATAAAGTTGTGTTGAACTCTTTAAAATCCATCAGATGATCTCAAGCTGCTGGGTGTGCTTGAGTAGCCAAGGAGTCATTTTCCCATCATTTTGAGGGAGTAGAAATTCCAGTCATTTTCTCCAGATGCTAGACTTGAGAGCTCAGTGGTTTGTCTCCAAGTTCCAGGCTTAATGGGGTTCTTTTTCTTTTTTTTTTTAAATAACATGAATGCTCTTCTAACTTGTGTTAGACCATCAAGTTTGTTACCTATAGCCTTGGCCTTGTATGCCTTGGGTAACTCAGACTCCCTGATTGTCATCTGACCTGTGAATTCTGAACTCCACTGTATTCCCACTGACCCCAGGGAATTGCATGAGCAAGGAAAGAAGAGGAAGGGTCACAGAACTGCCTATTTCCCTTAGTGACCATGCAGGTCAGGTACAGTGATGACCTGGATTTAGGAGAAAACTAGGAAGTGATTGATTCAGTTTAATAGCTCCTCAAGATTTAAGTGGGTCCGGCCAAGTATAGAACATGCCAGACATGGTACTTCCACCTTCTGGGAGGAGACGCTATATTGTGATCTTTATTCCACCTTGTATTACAGCAAAAATTAGTAAGAGCTCATCGGAAGTGTTTTTGCTTGTTGATCATTAATACCTTGGCAGAGGAAAGAGGTAAAGGTCGTTGCATTCACACTCTTCTCTTATACCTAGTTGTCCTTTTACAGGTGTGTAGGAATTATTTGGATTAGCAAAATATTCTTCACTTTCTAAAAACGAAGAAAAATTATCCATCGTCATTTGAATTTAAGAGTTCTTCATTAGTTGAAGGGATGGCCTGGTTGTTTAGGTTGCACTTGCTGTATTTTTTTCTGGCAGGAGATAGTCAGGGGTGAGTTGAGGTTTCATGGTGAAGGGTGACCCCGACTTGTATAACTAGGCAGCCCCGTGGTTGGTCAGGAGGTGGTATAGAAGGGCAGGGAAGGCAACAGGGCATGACTGTCATTGGGTTTATCAAGAATTTATTTGGCTTCTGCCACGTCTAGGCACTATGTCAGATCCTGTGGTCACATCCTTGAAGAGGGGGAAATAGTAAAAATGCACAAGTGATAAAGGTAGTAAGAGAAGTATACGTAAGGGGCTCTAGGTGCACTTTGGGTGCATGGTGACATGGGTGAGTGGGAAAAGGCTGGCTTATGAAGTCAGAGTTTTCTAGGAGGAGGAGGGAGGACAATGCAATTCTGGGCTGCAGAAATCTTGTATCTAAAGTCAGACAGATGTGATGAGCACTGTGTTTGGGGAAATCCATGTCATTATGGCTGGCTAGACCAGAGCAGGGCCTGTGTGAGTGGAGAGGCGGGAAGAAAGGAAGACAACACATTTTGAGAATTTTAATATACATCGGGGGGAAATTGGATTAAATTCCCACACACAGTTTTTAGAAAGGCCTCTATTTTATAAAATGAAATGCTATTCATCTTTAAAAGTAGCTCTTCAACAGCGAGGTTAATTGAATTTGGCCCCTTTCCTGTAAGCAGAGGATTCCTTTTTCTAGAAAAAGGTGAACAGATTCTTCCCACCCTGGGGAATGTTATTTCACCTGTTAGAATGGTCTGACTTTTCAGGTGCAACATTGTACTGTATGTACTGATTGTAACATTCAGAACCTGGATTGTGAAATATGAATTAAAATGAAATACTTGTCATTGTTATTTTTTGCTGTTTCAATGTGGCATTTCTGGGTTTTTGGCTTCTCAAAAAATATTCAGCATGGCACTCTGTTTTGTGGCTTGTCAGGGCCCCCTAAATGGAAAATGTAGAGTGATATAGCAGTCTGCAGGGGGCTGGGGTGGGCTTGAGAGCTTTTGTGAATAAGAGAAAGCTCAAGTTTATATGGAGGAAATTTAAAAAATGGTTTATAATTTAAAATGTTCAATTACATTGAAATCGTACACTCCTAGGTATATCTTATTCTCTTTACACAATGACCGCTTTTTAATTTCATTTTCCGCTTATAAGCAAGGAACAACTGTTTGTAAGTGATTATAAGGCCTTTTGGGGGCTTTCCTGACTCGAAATTTTAAGTTCCTGGCGTGAATTAACTGTTCAGTCTCACCACCAAATACCTGGCACCTGTTAGCACTTGGGGGCAGCAGAATCTGAGTCCTGGAATCACATGCTTTGGTTAGTGTTGCAAGCATCCAATTAGGAGTGATTTCAAGTGCATTGAAAGGTACAGTGAGAGAAGAGAAATCATGCTTGTAGCAAGGATGTGAATGCTCCCAGAAACCCGTCCTCTCTAGCTCTGGGAAATTATTTAATCTTTCTGAGCTGCTGTTTCCACCTTCCTATGGCACCTGCCTCTTTGAGTGGGATTCTAGTGTTACCTGCAACATTTCAGTTCTTTTGTGAAAATCTGAGGCCAACATTAGCAGACTGACATTTGAAAACCCTGGTGGTGGGTTTCAGGGGTATCTGTGACATTATTTTCTGAATTACTCTTTATTTCAAATTATTTCCTAATTAGAACAGAATTTTAATCAGAAATGGTAAGTGAAAGTGCTGGGTGCCTTCACCCACGTATCTAGACTCAATAAGCATTTCTGAATCTGATGTTTGTGTTAGCTTGAGGGGCTTAAGGGGAGATGAATGAGGTGGCAGTGCTGAAGAATGAATCCTAAAATTGTCATTGTCACACTTATCCTGTGGCTCTTAAGAAACTACAGTGTGGCTTTGCTTCTATCCAACAGGCCTTTGCTGCTTGCGTCTTAAAGGAAATGTCTGTGAACATGTGCTTTTTCTGTGCCTGTCTGATGGCTTCTTACTCTACGAAGATGGAAAATGGGCAAGGATTTCTAGAGAATTTCTAATGATGGCGTGATAGTGTATGTGTTTAACCACTTACAAGAGGCTGGCCTGGTGAGAATTAGGGGTCAGGAAGGTAATTGGTTTATCATGGCCAATTGTTTACCTCTAAGTATAGGGTAGGTAAAATGGTAGAAGAATGGTGTCTTTAGCAGTGGCTCTGTGGGAGGAATGCTGTGCTTTATTTGATATTCAATAAGAACCCAGACGCCCGGTGTGGGGCACAGGGTGGGGAGGCCCCATCATCACAGATGCTGGTTCCCTGCAGTATTAGAGCAGGGACACCATGGAACAGGCTTTCCTGAGTCTGGGTTCTCTGTGGCCAAGAGTGTTGAATGACTAAATACATCTGTGCTTAGGCAAGGTCTGCAATTTTCCTTCCAGTCGTTTGTAGGTTGAGCCCTTGTCCCAGTTTGCCTGAGACTGAGGAGTTTTGTGAGATGCAGGATTTTCGGTGCTAAAGCCAGGAAAGCCCTGGGCAAGTTAGGGCAGGTGGCTACCCTCCCTTCCAGCCCCACTGCCCATCTCCTCTCTCTTGCCTCCACTCACTGCCACGCAATACAGTGAGCCTCCCGACAACTCTGTTCACTGTTTCCAGGGACTTGGCATGGTGGTGGGCGGGGGCCTGGGGAGCTTGGCAAAACAAACGACCAGTTTTTAAAGATAGGGGCGCTCCTTAAGTAGTTCAAGCTTAAGTCTGACTGTCTTTGTAGAGGGTGACACCACCCTGCGATGCTCTGGTTATGTCTTTGCAGTGCTTTTCCTTTTGCTGAACATCTGTGAAAATAGAAGATGGGGGCTACCGCAGTTAGAGCAGGGGGCAAACAGGCCCCAAGTCTACAGCCCCCTCCTGACTCCCCTCCTGCTTCTCCTGGAGAGCTATCCACTGTCCCCACCTGCAAGAGCAGGTATAGTTGTAAACTGTGAATTATGTCCCTAGGACTGATGACTAGTCTTTTCTTTTCAGGAAAGATAATAGCAATTGGAACAAAATTAAGTAAACATGAAAATCCTATGCTTTTGTCCCCTGTGAAAGTTAAATGCTGCAGGTCATTTCACAATTTTAGGTGTCATTTTCGTTATCCCTCATGCTTAGGTAGAACAAATACAAACTGTATCTCAAGATCAAAGGGCAGAATTGCAGTTACGCTTGTGAAACTTCAAAACCCCAGCCAGAAGCCCATGAGGGGCGCCTCTCAAGGGTTTGATTTTCTCTCTTTTGAGAGTGACTGGATTTCTTTTCTCTGTATGATTCATCGAGAAAGTTCCATTTGTTCTGTGTTTGCTGCTCACAAATCCCTGCTTCTTTTTTCCTCCTGGCAAAGTTACATGGCTGTGGGATCTTACTGGGCTGTGTGAAAACCCATGATCATATAAAGCATTAAGCAGTTGCCTAGAAACCATTACGCAAACAGGATTAAGTGAAGCACTTTTTTCTATATTACAGCTGCTTTCTGATTAAGACATGATGTCAGAAATAGCTCAGTGTATGCCTCTTCATGGCCTTAAAACACAGATAAATGAAACAAAATTTTCAGCAGAGATAAAATGACTGCTCCACACTCACATCTCGAGATGGCCACCACCAACTCGAATCTACCCTCCTCCACACCCCACAGACGCCTATCCTTCGTGGAGAGTCACGTGTTGGGGCTTGCTGGCCGCCCCCACCCCCCTTTTTTTAAGGTTTTTTTTTTTTTTTTTTTCTTTTGCGGTACGCAGGCCTGTCACTGTTGGGGCCTCTCCCGTTGCGGAGCATGGGCTCCGGACGCGCAGGCTCAGCGGCCATGGCTCACGGGCCCAGCCGCTCCGCGGCACGTGGGGTCCTCCCGGACCGGGGCACGAACCCGTGTCCCCTGCATCGGCAGGCGGACTCTCAACCACTGCGCCACCAGGGAGGTCCTATTGTTGGCCCTTTTTTTTTTTTTTTTTTTTTTTTTTTTTTTTTGCGGTACGCGGGCCTCTCACTGTTGCGGCCTCTCCCATTGCGAAGCACAGGCTCCGGACGCACAGGCCCAGCCGCCATGGCTCACGGGCCCAGCCGCTCCACGGCATGCGGGATCTTCCCGGACTGGGGCACGAACCCGTGTCCCCTGCATCAGCAGGCGGAGTCTCAACCACTGCGCCACCAGGGAAGCCCGTTGGCCCTTTTTAATAAACATGAACATAAACCCACACAAATCTCAGAGTCTTATTGGTCCATCGATCCCTTGGACCTCAGCCAGACTGAAGTGTGTGTAGAGAAGTTATGAGGCTGCTACAGGGATCTGGTCATGAGGAAGGAATGTGTTCTGTGAAGCAGCTCAGTGATAAGCAGGTTTGCAGCAAAACGTCATCAGGAGCTAATCCCACTTTAAATCAACTGCAGGGAGTTAGAGAGAACTAAATCTCTAACTCTGGACTCTGCTGCCTCCCAGGAAACGAATTGGGATGGAATCAAGGGACATTGAGAAGTATGAATTGAAAGGACTTACTATAGGATTGAGGTATTCCTAAACTCCCTTTGGAATAAGATAGTCAGGTAAATAAATGATTATGCCTGGTTTGGGGTCAAAGGAGAAAAAGGAATCAGGAAAACCTACAAAATCTAAGAGTCAGTAAGTCAGCAGATATTTATTGAGCTCCTCCTATCTGCCCATGGGCCCTTCTAGGTATGTGAGGGGGTGGGGTGGGCAAGGTGACTGTCAACAATGAGTAAGATGAACAGTCCTGTATGTCTCAGCACGGGGGCAGGAGGCAGGCGATAAAAGCTGGAACAGATAAATAAATACAATAGTTTCAGATAATGGTAAATGCCAGGAAGATGGTAAAACAAGGTCTGTGGTACAGTTGGAGGTATGGGCACTGCCTTTCTGGGGTGACATTTGAGTTGAGGGGCTGAGAATCTGAGGGTCTTGGAGTGATGCCATATTGGCAATAGGGGGAAGTAGGGAAGGAGACTGAGTATATGGTAGCAAATAGATTGTAGAAATCAAAACAGAAAAAGAACCTTCAGTGTTGTTGGATAATAAATCAGATCCATACTAGGAACATCCTTTTCAGGTTTCTCAGAAAAGTGAATCAAACCTCACCAGTCCTCCAGAAGGTTTTAATTACCTTTGGGGGGTTGCCTAACAGATTAGTCATAGAATTGACAATGAGGAGTTTTGTGTTTTTCTCACAGATGTTAATGGTGGGAGTTTTTTGCATTTAAAATTTTATTTTTAAACCATGAAAATAACATGTTACCAAAGTTGGAGAAATAAGAAAACTCTTCTATAATTACACGAACCTAGAGGCACTTTTTATCTATTTTGTGTATTCCCTCCCAGTCTTTTTCATGTTTCTGGTTTTAGATAGGTAGCCGTTTAGTTGTAATGTACAACGTGATAAATATAAGTAACACTGGGGTATGTTCTATATGAAAGTTGTTAAGAGAGAAAATCCTGAGTTCTCATCACAAGAAAAATTTTTTTTCTATTTCTTTAATTTTGTATTTATATGAGATGATGAATATTCACTAAACTTATTGTTATAGTCACTTCATTATGTATGTAAATCAAATAATTATGCTGTGTACCTTATACTTATGTCAGTTATACCTCAGTGAAACTGGAAGAAAAAATATGTAGCCCTTAAATGCATAGCAGGCATTTTCCCGCTCTTCTTCAAATTTATATTTACAAATTTTAATGACTAAATATAATCCATTCTTGTTTGGGAGGTAGTTATGTTCTATAAAGTCCCTGTGAATAGTGAATTAGTGAATACTGAATTAGTGAATACTGAATCATTGCTCCTAGGGGAAATACTGGGTTAGGTTCCTGTGAGCCTCTGGTCACACATTTTCATCAGCTGATCAATACATTGCCTTGTTTTCTGTGTGTTTCGGTTTAAAAACACCTTATTTAATATACATATATTTTTGAACTCATGCCAAGAGAACTATAACTCATGCCTGAACGAAGCTTACCTAACACATGTAGTTTTTCCATAGGGCACATCACAGCTTTCTTCTGTTCAGAAACCCTAGCTAGCACTTCAGCACTGCACTTGGGGACCATTTTAAACAGCAAAATCACCCACAAAAAGAAAAAAAGTGTGAAAATGTGGCACTAAATAAACCATGAAAAGGACACTTGTTTACAGTATGAGCTGAAAGAAGGCAGAGTGTAGCCTTGTTCAACCTCAGCTGAGAATGTGCACTTCAGGAAACTCAAATTTCTACTGCCCTGTGCATATTTGTGAATGACCATGAAAGCACCACAAGTATTGATTTTGGTGTTACAAATAAATTTTAGCAAGTAGGCAAATTTGCAAATATGGAATTTATGGGTAATGAGGGTCGGCTGTATGCTGTTCTACTGACAGACTGTGCCATGATTAACTGGACCATAAATGACTCACCTGGATGTATACACAGACGTGCTTATGCTCTGGTGTTTGTGGAGCCTCCTTAATTCCTCCTTACTCCCCACCCCAGAGAAAACAAATCCTGAAAAAGCCCTACTAGCTCAGAAGCACAGGGTAGGTGAGAAACAGCTGTCTGTCTCAGTAGGGGATAATGGTAATCATATCACCTTACATTTACAAGGGCTTTAGAATTTGTGAAGTTCTTTGATGTGGTCTACGTAATTTGATCTTTGTTACAAGGACCCGGTAAGGGAGATGGAACTGTTATCTTCATTTTCCCAGAAAAAGACACAAACGTGAATTGATGGTATGCATACCTGACCTGACCTGTCTCTCTGAAATGACTCAGGCATTTTGCCCTCTGCAGATGCCCGGAGAACATGATATCTCATTGGAAACCGGTCTCTCTCCTGTGGTCCACCAGTGCATGATAACATCCACTTGCATTTTCACCCTGGAGAGTGGAGAGGCAGTTGGTCTAGCGGAAAGAACGTAGCTTTCACAGTCAGAGGAAGTGATCTGATTTCCTGGCTCTGCCCCTTCTTTACCTGTGCAACGTCAGCCAAGTTGTCAAACCTCTACGAGCTTACATTTTTGCATCGGTAAAATGGGGGTAATAATATTACCTAACAAACACATTTGTTGTGAAGATTTAATGAAATAATATATTTAGCCACTTTCCTCATTATACCTCTGATGATAAGAACTGTGATGACAAGGAGCTTATTGATAGATCCTTAGAAAAAAATCAATAAGTAATCTTGACAGTGACCTCTGTTTCCTAGCAACTCTGCCTGGAGATTACCACCCCCAACAGAACCAATAGCGAATAAACAGTGTGCATTGGCTTCTGCATCAATGAGTATCTAAACTAATGTCATTTCCATCACACGGTTTTTTCCCCTCGTATCAGAAACATAAATGTTTCAAAATAAATATTAATGAAGTCTCCCTTAGATTTTTTTTCTAATCTTGATTGGGATGTTGTTAAGCTTTACGTACATGTTGGCTGTTGAACAAAGTGGTGGAAAAGGCTTGCTTCATATAACAGACCCAGGTCAAATAAGTGGTATGGGAAGAGGTTTGTGCAGCACCAGTACCTGTTCTATTCATGGGAAAGTGACATATAGGGAAGTGACTGGCACAGCAAGATCCCCAAAGTAGATTAAGCCTGCCCAAGCAGCCAGCCTTTGAAATACTAGAGTGGGATGAGGGGAGGAGTAGAAAAAGATTCTGTTCCTGATAGTTTTGCAATTAAATGAATACGTGTCCTTTATAAAATGTTTTGAGATCCATTTTACACCTACAACACAGTTTCTGGCGTGTTCTTCTTTAAACATCTGTGCAGCATCAGTAGAAAATGAAACCCGTCCGTTAGAGCAGGGGTGCCCAACCTCTGGGCGGTTAGGAATGGGGCCGCGCAGCAGGAGGTGAGCGGCGGGTGAGCGAGCGAAGCTTCGTCTTGCGCTCCCATCGCTCTCATTACTGCCTCAACCATCCTTCCCCCAGCCCCTGCCTTGGAAAGTTGTCTTTCACGAAACCGGTCCCTGGTGCCAAAGAAGGTTGGGGACCGCTGCGTTAGAGTGCTCTTATAAGGTCACAGTAGACCTCACAGTGGCAGGGATGATGGTGTCAGCAGTCTGAATGCTAAACTCCAGGTCCAAGTGGCTCTTTCTTTCTGAACTTTGATAGCTGGTGTCTGCCTGAGAGAAAAACGACATTTGTTTTTGCTGGCTTGGCCTTTGAGATTACTCTGAGACCGGTGATCTCTGAACCCTGATGTGAGCTCGAGATTAGATACAGGAATGCTTCATGTATAACTTGTTTGAGATTTTCCCCATTTTTGTGTGAACATCCTATTATATTTCCAGTGACTCATACACAGCCATCCTTAAGCTTGGGGCAGCATGATAGAACTGACACGGGCAATTGCAGGGATCATACTGGCTTTCATTGTCATCGCTAGAACTCATTAGAATGGCCACTTGCTTGTTATGCCATTCAGTCACAGAACAAAGAGAACAAAATGTATCTGATCTGCTTTCTGGGAGCTTGCAGTCTAGGACAGCTACATGGGTGGGGATGGACAGCTTATTTTCACGTTTTTCAGTAAAACGCTAATATTCACGCCTATGAATTCAATAGGAAAATTCACACTAGGGAATTCTTGTGTTGAGCTCAGCACACATTTGAGTAACTGAGAGGACCCTCTCAGAGGTTAATATTTACGCCTACTGATTCACGTTGGCCAAAGTGAGTCTCTTCTGTTACTTGCGGTGGGTCTCTGCAAGTAGACAGTCTAATAGTGAAAGTCTAGTAGGGAGATGGAACTTAGACATTGAAATTCTATTACATTTGTTTTCTTACAGCTTTATAGAGTAAACTTATAGGTGATAGAGAAGCTTCAGGTAAGTTTTGGTCCTTACCATGGTGCTTAGATGCCACTTAGGCATCAGCTAAGAAAAGTAGGTTGACCGTGAATCGGTTTTTGGAATTGTATAGTCCGGTCTCCGTGATGGACTAGCGAGTGTGTTTTAGGCAATTCTAGTAGGCCTTGGGCTACGTGATAGCATCTCTGTAGCTCTGGAATTCAGCACAGTTGCCTGACACACAGTGAATTCTTAATATATCTTAGGTGAATTGAAGCCAAAGGGACAGAAAGTAAGAGCAAGACACAGGAACACAGAGGTCTGAAGACAGTGAGTAAAGCACAAGTGTCTTGTAAGGTCCCCAGCATGAGGCCTGGGAGAGGAATCATTGCAGTCAGATGGAGAAGTTCCTTCTTCATCCTTGGAGCCAGAAACCAGAGTGGGAGGACCTGGGAGGGAGGCTCCAGGGCTAGTAAGGTGCCAACTCAAACGCAAGTTGAGCCAGAGGGAACCTGGCACAGTTGTAAACCTCCTGCAAAGACAGGGCTGGGGAGGGAAGCGGATGTGGACATGAACGTTCCAGGAGCTACACCAGCCAAGCCAGGCTGTGGCCGGCCTTCAGTTAAATTAGAGCAAGAAATGTGTCCTACGTGTGTCTACTTTCATTTCAAAAATTCCTTCTTCTTCCTTCCCTTAGTTTTCTTGTAAAAGTTTCTTTAAAAAAAAAATCAACTTGACCTTGCCCAGTCTATCAGGAAAAAGAGATTTATTCAGACCTAGATCTGTGATCTGGGAGGCCAGGTATTAAGCCACAGCCACCATCTAAACCTGACTTGCCAAAAGGAGTGAACAGAGGGAGGGGGGCAAAGCATCAGGTTCACGAAACAGGGGTGGAGTGCCTCAGACAAGGCTTGCTGGGTGGGCCTCACTCCCCAGTTGGAGGCTGAGTCCAAGGAGCACAGGGGATTCTTTTCTCTTCCACGTAGACATCCTCAGAGGAGGTGGACATGAAGAAGCGAGAGCATGGGCGAGGGCGTGGACAGACACTTGGCCAGTCAGCGGGTGTGTTCGTTTTCTATTGTCATGTAACAAATTATCACAAATTTAGTGGCTTAAAACAGCAACATGTATTATCTCACACTTTCCCTGGGTCAGGAATCTGGGTACAGCTTAGCTGGGTCCTCTCCTCAGGGACTCACTCACCAAACTGCAGTCAGGTGTCAGCTGGGCTGCAGTCCCTCTGAGCTTGTGGTTGTTGGTAGAATTCAGTATCTTGCATCTGTATGACTCTTGGTGGCCTGCAGGAGAATCTCTCTCTGACTTCTAGGCCTTCTTTGAAAAGGCTTGCCTGATTAGGGCAGACCCACTCAGGAAAATCTCCCTTTTGGGTAACTCAGAGTAAACTGATACGGGACCTTAATTATGTCTGCAAAATTACCTTCCCCACGGTGTAACCTGGCACTCACAGGAGCCCCGTCCATCATATCCCTAGGCCGTACAGGCCACACTCAAGGGGATCTTATAGGGTGTGTCCCCCAGGGAGCAGGAACCTTGGGGTCATCTTAGAATTCAGCCTCCTACAGAGGGCAAGAAAGTAAGCGACCACTGCTTGTCTGTTCTCTCCATTTAGCGGACTGTAATTTGGGAAGAGGTTGGAGAGCAGGACCAAAGATATTATTTTAGGTGTTTGTGGCTGGTTGTCCCAAGTCATGAGACAACAGAAACTACCACTAAGTACAATCTAAGGATAGAAACTTAATTGTAGTGGCTTAGGGTGGAAATTTTGATTTCGAAAAGAAAAAGTGTTATTGATCGGGCAATTGTTGGGAGCTGTTTCAGGGCCCACCCTGGTGAGGAGAGGGTGAATGAGAGGAGCTCTTTGTCCATGTTTGTGATTCTGTTGCAAACGGAGTTCCTGATGGAAGCTGTTTTTAAAGACAAACCTTGCACGTGACTTGGGGTTAGCTGTAGCCGTGCTTGTTGGACAAAGGCCCAGTTGTTGTGGGTCCTAGTTGCTCTCAACATGGAGGATAAAATTAGAGAGGAGGTTTCTGTCCATTTAACATGTAAAGTGTCAGGAAAAATGGGATATTACTGTCCTGCAGAGGGGTCTGTCTTTTAAGCCTGCGCCTGCCAGTGAGTTATTTTTGATCAGGAACGAAATATAGAGTATCCGTCTTCTGGGTAGAAAATGCTGTCTCTAGTCAGGTGTCCTCACTGTTCTTTGTTCCCTGAGGACTATTTAAACCAGGTCTCACTTAATTTGATTAAATGGAGTCTGTTTTTTAAAAACAAATGCTTCCCCCCACCATTATAAACTCATAGGTTTTCATTGTAGAAAATACATGTAAGAAGAACAAAAAAACCACATCTGTTACACTATGCAGAAGTACAGTCACCATTTTGCTGTCTATCCGTCCATTCATTTCTACATTATGGCATTTACAGACAATTCTCTACTTTATAATCGAAAAATAGAGAATTCATTTTTTGTAATATATTTTCACTTTGTTATATATTATGAACATTTAGATGTTCATAATAGAAAGCTATTAACAAGTAGCTTTCTACAATCACGTTTTTAATAACCACTTAGATATACTATAATTTACTGAAACAATCTTAGATGGGCTATTTTAAGTTTTAGGTGGATAGATGATAGCTATTAAGTCAGGGTTATCCATCTTTATCAGTAAATTTTTCTTAGTGGTTGTGATGCTGTTGTGTTCATCCAACACTCCCTTCATTTTTCTTCATTTATTAGGTGCTCTGATGTCGTTGATGCTGTGCTTGCTGCTTGCAAAGGCGAAACTTGTGCTTTATGTTTACTTTTCCCCGGGTCTGTTCCCAAGGCTACGTGTAGAGTTTTTAAATACCTCTTTTGTGAGCTAGAAGCCCTAATAAACAAACCGCTTTGTTGAGACTGGAGTATTAGCACTGGCACAATTTACTAATTTTACTGCACGTTACAGACATCACAGCGAGGTGGTCCAGCTGCACCTTCGTCCTACACACAGGCTGTGTACAGCTTTGTGAGTTGCTGTTTTTCTTTCCCTCTCCCTTCCAAATGGACTGCTGGTGGCAAAAATCTGTTTAAACAAAGGTGAGGAAAAGATCAGTTTATTATAAGCCCAGACTAAAAGTTAGAGGTTTAACCTATTAGAAACCTAAGCTTTGCAAATGTTGAGAGTAGTAGGATGAATGGGGAAAGGGGCACTAAGATGCAGATGGTTATCAAGAGAATTTTTTATTATAATGAAAATAGACCCATGGAAAGAGCCTGAGTCAACATCGAGATTCCTCATAATCCAGCCGAGCCTATATATGGAAAGTCAGCTTCTTTTGCTTTTAGAAATACATGGTAGCATTTTTGATTGGTGTCATGATGGGGAGGGGAAGCTACTAGTATTTAGTGCCCAGGGGACCTGTGATGTTCAGGACAATGCCAATCAATGAAGAGTCTTTTTACCTAGAATTCCAACATGGTCTGCTTGAGAACCTCAAGCCCTTCAGACTTTTGGATTCTTGAAAGGAATGGAAAAGAAAACAAGAAATTATGGCCATGAATTTTTTCTGGAGCTTTCTAGAAATTGTCTAGTCCTTGTTCTCTCTCCACCATTTCTCATAGAGGGTCTGCAGAGCTAAGGTTGGAAGGATATTGGTCCATGTAAGGAGATGTCGGTCAGGAGAAAGCAGTACAGAACTCTTTAAGTCTATTTTTCTCCATCTATACTTGGCCTGTAAGAGTGGAGTCATTTTTTTCTGACAAAAGCCTGTCTGGTTGTTTTTCTCATAGACCAGCTGTTCAAAAGCAGAAATCAGCCAATACCGTCCAGCTGCTAACTCAGCCATCCTCAGGGGAACTAATTCCTTGCAAAAAGAGTCTCGGAAAAGGCCAGAGAGAGGGAGTTGCAGGGAACACTGACTCAGGCTTAAAATTTGTTTTCAGGCTATTTTATTCCTTTAGGCACGTGGAAGCAGAGGCCACCTCCACCATAACTGATCTCAAGATTTCTGTCCGAGATGCAGGGGGCCTGGGATACCAGCTGGTCCTATTCTGTTATTTTACATTCTAAGAAAAGAGACCCAGAGAGGTTAAATGACTTGCCCAAGGTCACAGAGCCAGGTTGTGACAGAGCTGGATCTAAACCCAAGCCTTCTGATTTCAAATAGAATGTCCTTTCTACTATACCAGCAGCTACCCTATTGACTTCTTATATTGTTTATTAATGAAGCTTTGCTGACTTTCTTTCCAAAATATTCCCCACCCCCACTGAAGCACTGCATCATTGTTTCATTGAAACCTTATGTCATTTCTGAGACCATTGGCTTCATGGGCAACAGGAAAGAATCTTTTACAACCAGAAGGCAAAGACTCCCTATTCATCATGCAGTAAGCAGTTATCCACCACTGTCCAATTATGGAAAAAAAAAATGTAGAAGCATTGTTCTATATTCTCTATGGGAGAAGAGTATTCAGTTAAGCTATTTGGTAACAAGTTTTAACTTGGAATTTGCACGCGTTTCCCAGAGGGACTGCAGAACATCTTCAGTTTGCTTAGTCTCGTTAACAACTGTCGGCTAAAAAAAGAAGAAAAAAAGCACAACCTAAAAGTTGAGAGTTATGTTTTATTCAGTGGACAAAACTGAGGACTTAAACCCAGGACACAGCATCTCAGAAAACTCTGAAAGACTGCTCCAAAGAGGCAAGAGGGAGAGCCAGGATATGTAGGAGTTTTTGCAGCAAAAGACCAGGTAGTCAGAACATCAAATGATCACTAAATTTAGTGCTTTTCTATGTATGGGAAGATGCAAGAGTCTGGGCTCACTGAAATCATTCCTTTTATGTGCACCTCAGCTGTCTGGGGCGTTTTCTTGTTCTTAGTTTCCTCAGGGTGCACTGTCGAGAATGGCTGCATTGGCTGACTGCTAGATGGGCTTGGCAGTGGGCAGCCTGTTCGTCTCCATCCTGAGTTCCCTGAGGGCTCACTGTCAGGGTGGCTGTAATGTGATGGCTTGATGGCAACATCCTTTGTTTACTGATATGGCAGGCGATATTTTAGTTCACACAACTCTGAGATCACTAGATTCCTTTTTATGGTCTTTCTTAGAAAGAGAACATTCTGGCCTCCTTTTTTCATCTTCCTTTAGACATTCTTTAACTCTTCCAAGGTCAAATGAAGAGGAGGGGCAGGGTTTTAGCTAGGTGACAGGGACTCTCTTGGTGGCAAAGGCACTTAGAGAGATACCTTTTGGAGCACCTGGACTCCAATTCCAGAGCAAGGCTTGAGAACCTGAACATACCCATCTGTTGGGAAAGATCTGGCAGGCTGCTGCTTAGATCTGGGTCAGGAATCTTTGAGCATGTCCAGGACATTTTCTCAGGGCCAAGTTGCTCTGTTTTTCTCCTTTTCTGCTGGTGTGCCATCATGGACTCTCAGCTGCCCACTGGGTGATGATCTCATTCTTCTTACTGGCTTACTTTGGGTTTTCTGGCCCTTTTTTTGTCAGTAGTACCACCAAAGAAGGAACTTGATAATTCAGTTTGGCTGTGACCAGTTCTCTTATAAATTGTTGAGTGAGAGGTGTACAAAAAATTATAATTGCTAGTTAAAATGAAGAAAGGGCACTGAAGAAACATATGATGTGATCAAAATGTTCTTGATAGTCTACAGAGGAATTGCAGGGAATACGAGAGGTGTTTGAGACTGGAGATATGGGCCTGGTCTTCAAAAAGGGGAAAAGGAAGAGGTATCAATTATGAATGACGAACTGAACCTTGAACCCCGTGGTAAGCAAAGGAGTAAAGTAGAATCTAGTATGAGATCACTAAGAATAAATGATATTTAACAAGCCTCATAATTTTTTATAGTGTTAATAGGCTGATAGATCAGAGAAATGCTTAATCATTTGTCCCAATTTCAGCAAGGCATATAGTAATAACAGTAATAAAACAGCTATCATTTACTGAGCTCTTATTAGTGAAGGGAACTGTTCTAAATGAGTAGAGAAACATCAAATTTTGCATCTGTTTTTGGGATAAGGGGGCAGGTGGTTTAGCATCTCTTAACTGCATCTTCTTTCTTTTAAAATAATGGAGCTTGGCTTTCTAATCACTCTTGTTTCTATTGATGGGATTTGAGTTAATGGCTCAGCTCGGAGCAGGCAGTGTGGGTAACAGAGAGCCATCTGGTGCTTTTCCACTCCCAACTGTCCTATCCTGACCAGGCTGTTGAGTTCCTAGATTCTAGTACCATTTGGAGAGAAAAGAGGATTCATTACCTCAGCTGGTTGAGTTTTGTCAGAGGAGGAAACATGCAGGAGCAGGCAGCCAATGGTGCCATGCTCCCACTAATGGCCGTTGCTAACTGGCTAGTCAAGGTGGAGGTAAGAAATAACTATGTGCGTGACCGTGAAGGAGCTTTCATGTTCATAGCCCACTAACGGTTCTCAGCTAATTTTCACTTACTATCGTACCGTACTATATTATATCTAGATCAGACTATCTATGACTTCATTTTATCTTCACAACAATTTTGAATGGCAGAATGTCTTCTTCCTAATTTCAGGTGGAACAGAAAGCATGAGTGATGTGCCCAAGGTTATTGCTGATAATTGCAGAGCTGATCTAGCATATGTGTCCTCTGACTCATGACTCCCGTGCATAAAATACTCCTTCAGATGGTTAAGATTCTCCGGTATGTTTCAGCAGGCCAGCATTCCAGAGAGGGGGAGCCTGAATGTGAGATCTGACAGAGTGAGAATCTAAGTGGCTTTAAGCCAGAACTTGCCTGGGTCTCCCAGTTTGGTAACCTCTGGATTTTTTCTTGCTTTTACCTTGGGGTGAAGGAGTACTTTCTGGCAGTGAGTCATCCCTGTGCACTTACAAAACAGGGCAGATAATTTCTTGTACATCTGAAGCACTTTCCCTTTACTTTCTTGCATTCTAGGGATGAGATTATCTCAGTAATTCTTACGACATATCTGGCTCACAAATAAAGGATAGCTTTCGAGGGAGTATGCCATTTTTTTTCATAAAAACTTTATGGGCTCCTTTAATTTTTCATATCTGACATCTTTGGCATTGGATCTGGACTTGGAGACAGAATTCTCTTATTGCAAAACATATGTTCTATTCAGAGAATTCCATGGAGGACGGCTATGGGACCCTCTTCAGTCATCCGTTGGGTGATCCTTAATGGTTAGTCACCATCTTTCTTACTACAGGATCTATAGTATAAAGAGGTCAACCTTCAACTCTTTGATTTCATGTACCACCCTAGATCTCAAATTAGAGGTCATTTCTTAAATTAGAATGACCAAGTAGACGCAGATGATTTCCAGTGTTTCTTCATGCTTCATCAGTCTATGATTTGGAGCCTGTTATCATAATCAGAAGCTTTTCTGGAATGGCAAAATACCAGATTTTAGTTGTTTTAGTGTCAGACCTAAGAGCGTACAAACAATGAATGTCTTAGCTTGGGCCTTCACTGAAGGATATGAGGGAATGCCCTGGGTGTTTCCTGGTGGAGTAAAGACTGAAGTGTTGGTAATGGAAGGTGTGTGATGGAAGAGGGAAAATGGGAAGTTGTTTTCTGTTTAGGAGAGTGGAAAGAACCTGAGAGGAGCAGATTATGTTTGTAGAGGGGGCAAGAGACCCAATTAGAAGAGCCTGACCAAAACAGCCTCTGAATTTCCTCATATAATGAGAACATAAAAGGGTTGAAACCTGCAAATTGAAGGTAAAGGACAGGAGGAGTATCAAACAAAGGATAAAACATCAATTAGGAAGAAACTCTTCAGGGACGTTAACTGGGAAATAGTGAATAAGAAACTTAAATCAATTTTAACTGTGGGGAATTTGGACTTTGAGTTACTTTGGAGAATTTTTTAAGTGTGGGAGGTTAAAAGCAAACATTTTGTTGGCTTTGGCCTGTAGGATAGATCAGGCAGAAAGCCCCACAGGGTCACCAGCACTCCCATTGAGAGTGTGGAGGTAGAATCTGGATTTAGGGGTCAAAGTGGAGTAGGTGGGAAGGAAGACTCGGTCATCCTGATGGCTGCCTCTCACCATCCCAGGTGCCTCTGGCTCTCCCACCGTGGATGTAGAGAACAGAATGGCAGATTCTCTACTGCCTCAGCCTTGAATGGTTGGCTTGATCATGGTTTTGAAGGGCTTTTGTTTGTTGGGAGAATTCAGCTGTCTTTTTGGCAGAAGGAAGAGGCAATAGAAGGACTCTGGGGGATGGTTTGAGTTTCTCAAAACCAATCAGAGAGGACTCCTCCATCTTATATGGACTATAATTTATTTCTGGAATGGTTCTGACTGCTCTGAAAGGACCCTAAGGATTTCCTCCCATAGTGTGAGGAGATTGCCCAGATCTCAGGCCCACATTGCAATTCAAGAAGCATTTGACAGTCAGCGATCTGGTTGCTGAGGTCTCTGTGTTAGTGATCGGGAGGGAGAAGGCTGTACTGGAAGTATATGGGCGTGGGAACCAGAAAGCAGGAATCCTGCTCTACTGCACTCTCTCCCCAACCTCCAGCTGTACACTCTGGATAATCCTTGATCTTGTCAAGATCAGATACAACAGTGATGTGGAAGTGTTTTGTCATATGTAAACCATTATGTGTTGGACATGGGAGATGATATTACCCTTATTATTCTTATTATATTTTCTTGACATTTTTATTCCTGTGGGGATTGGTTAGACACTGTTAAGCCATGGAAGGAGAGGCCTTCCACCAGGCTAAGGCTAGTTTGGGTTCAGAAAGAACTAAGAAGTGCATTTTGGGGCATTTGCAGCTGTCTATGTAAGTGAGCCAAGAAGTAGGCAGATTGAGTTTCTTTGCGCCAGCTAATGCTGAATCTCTTAGCTTTCCTTTGCCAGCAGAAGCCACCACTGGTGTTTTTCTCTTAATCTCATTAACTGATTTGTTTGTATAAAGTGAAGCAGTGAATTTTTTTCACATCAAATGTTAAGCTAAGAACTGCTGTAGACCATTCAGGATCGGACTGCATTCAGAGAAAGTGCATCATTACCTGTTTTAATGATGAAGAATGATGTAGCTTAAAAAGGAATTAGTATTGGTACATCTCCCTTGAAGCACATAGCATATGTAAAACTTTATATTTGCATAATTAATAAATTAGGGGTGACTCTTTTTACAGAAAATAGAATATATCCTATCAATGGACTTATAGCAGGTGTTCTTTAAATAAGCATCCCTAGTACCTTTATAATTTGATTGACATATTTCACATACTTGTTTTACAAAGAAAGCCACATCTGGATATTAAAAACCAGAGTGTGCATGTTTTGGAACTGGGCTCTTTAAAAAACAATATTTGCCACTGCTTGTAAAATTTCAGTAAAGCCAACATCACTTCATCAAAGAAACAAAACCCCCAAATTTCCAAACCTCTTGTGTAACAGAGTTCCAAGCCTCAGCTCCCAATTTTTTTTTTATTTAGAGAAATATGGAATGTATCTAAATTTTGGTACCAGAAAAAAATTGGGTCCCCTTGAAATTTCACTGTAATAGGGTTTGACTTGTGAGCCTTTTTTTTTTCTTGTAACTTGGACAAAGTGGCCTATTCTTCTCCAGGTGGTCATCTGGCCCTTTTCTGTGTGGTATGTGCACAGGGCACATATGCAGGGCACATATGCAGGGCAGGAATCCCCTCAGGTCTAACGTGCGGCTCCTTGAGGGTGGGCCCCTGGGAGAGTGGAGCGGGGGAGGTACCTCTTCCCCCCTCCCCCTCCCCTCTCTACCTCACCTCCCTCCGTCCTCCGCAATACAGGCGAACTGTGTTTTATTGGAGGGAAACCTTGGTTTCTAAAGTGAATTTGAGGCGTGCCCTCCAAATTACTTCCCTGCGTTTCTTTGAGGCTTTCGGGGTTGTCAGCTTGCCCCCGCCGTGTCCACTATATCCGTGACTGCTGTCTGTGGAGCATTCTGTGCTCTGGGCAAGGCTCCTAGCTGCGATTTTTCAGTAAAAACCCTTCTTCCCCTGCCTGAGACGGAGCCTCCAGCCAGCAGCCGGTTTCCAGGCGGCGGGCCTGGAGAATAGGATCTTTGTGGGGCGCGGGCGGCGGAGCCCGAGCCTTGGACCCGGGCCTCCCGCAGGGAGCGGTCAAGTTCTGCTTTCGGAGCTTGCGCCCCACCCGTTTCACTGCCCCTGGGCAGGGTAACAGGGGCAAAGCTAAATAAACCCAAGAAGCAGAAAGAGGGCGTTTTCCCTCGTTCTTTTCCTAAGCGGCAAAGCTTTTCCATTTTAATATCACCTGCCACATTTTAGAAAATTATAGTGTAGCAGAGCCGAATGGCTTGTCAGCAATGACTGATAACGCGTCGTGTTATTACCACCACCTCTGCTGGGAGTGTCTACCCGGAATCCACGGAATCCTCCTCTCCATGGACAGACCCCGGGGGGAGCGGGGTGGGGGAGCCCCACAGAATCCTGCACTTGGCGTGTAGTGCCCGTGGGCATTTTTCCAGCAGGAAGCTTTCATTAGATTCTCAAAAGGGTCTACACGTCAAAAAAAGGTGAGAAACTACCGACCAAGTCCAAAGTCTTCTCAATCACTTCCCCTCACCTCCCCCCCCCCCCCCACACACACACAGTTTTCCAGACGAGGAGACAGAACCCAGAAGAGGTGGGGTGACAGCCGGTGAGGTGTAGGGCTGAGACTAGAACTCCTGTGCCTACTCTGATCCAGCACAAAAGATGTTGGGCCCACATCAGGGGGACAGAATTGCTTTAGAACCTTTTCTATGAGCCCAGCAGTCATGCGACATACTTCAGATAACTCATGTTGCACCTCAGGACAGTCCTCTCTTTATAAGATGACCTTTAATCATATTCTGTCCACGCCTTGCCCAGCGCGGGCTTTGCTCACAGGAGCTGCTCACTCTGTTGAGTGAGTGAACCCCCGTGAAGAGCAGCACAAGAAAGACAGCTTCATATCTTTATACAACCAGTTGCTGGAGCTCAAGAATTACGAATCCTGGGCTTCCCTGGTGGCGCAGTGGTTGAGAGTCCGCCTGCCGATGCAGGGGACGCGGGTTCGTGACCCGGTGCGGGAGGATCCCACATGCCGCGGAGCGGCTGGGCCCGTGAGCCATGGCCGCTGAGCCTGCGCGTCCGGAGCCTGTGCTCCGCAACGGGAGAGGCCACAGCAGTGAGAGGCCCGCGTACCGCAAAAAAAAAAAAAAAAAAAAAAAAGAATTACGAATCCTTCATTTTCCTTCCACTTTCCTCACCCCCACGACCCTGGTTCTTGGGGGCAGTTGTTAGCAGAAGGAGGCAGCCCAGACTTGAAACCACTCTTTCCTTGCAAGCTCCCTTGACAGCTAGTTAAGGGCCTGCAAACACAAGTGTAAATGCTTCAGAGTCAGGGTAACTTCTTATAAAGTTAGTCATTTATGTAAGGTTAACAACTTCTCTTAATTTATCTGGTTTGTAAGTTTGGATATGTGTCTTAAACATTGGATAGCATTTATTTATCATTGTTGGGGAGGCCTGGGCTCTAATTTAGATTTGTTTACCGCTCGACTGGGGTATTACACAATAATGATAGGTGGAAAGGGAAAATTGGCGAGTACATATGATCTGTGATCTGTGCTGGGCTCAGAGCGGGGCAGGTAAAAGTGTTTGCATCTGGGTCACAGAGTTTATAAGGCCTAATGACAAAAACTAAGTTGGCAATGAAAGGAACATCAAAGGAAAGTAAAAAAAAAAAAAATGTCCAGTTAAGAAATACTTATTTGAAGAGCTGTAGTTTGTCAGGGAAGTGAAAGGTCAGTTCAAGCTGTGTCTGTCTAGGATGACTTTGTAAAAGAAATAGATTTATTTTGTTTTAGGTAGATTCCTGATAGAAGAGGAAAATGAAAGGATATTCTAGGAGGAATAGTGGGGGGAGCCAGTGTACAAGTAGAGAATGACCACATTTTGTTTCAATTTTGATAGGGTTTTGTTTTTTAAAAAAGCTTTTTAAAAAATTGATTGCTTTGCCCGTGAAGCGTTAGGTGCATTACACGCATTATTTAATTTAATCATCACAACAGGAAGCTGGTAGTATTATTATCCTCACTTTACTGTTGGAGCAAACTGGAGTTTGGAAAACTGAAGGGTCTTCTTCAGGTTTGCACAGCTAGGAGCCAGGATTCAAATCCAGTCGTCTGGCTCCAAAGCTGTATTGCTCCAGTGTCCGATATGGACACTGTTAGGGCTGGAATGAAAGTGTCATGTATTAGAATAAAGGGAGTGACTTCCCTGGTGGTCCAGTGGTTAAAACTTCACCTTATGAACTTTCATCAAATCTTTAACCGTGGTCATTTTTAAGTCTTTTGTCATTTACAGACAGTTGCGGATGTACTCTGATGCTTTGGAAATATGTTCCTATAAAAGGGTTTCATCTTCAAGGAATTCATGGAAAAGACTGACAAGTACAGGTTTCTGGTAACTGACTATACTGCTGAACTGAATGAATAAGCATTTTCAGAACTCTAATGGAAAACTGATGAACTCATAAAAGTGCTAACAAAAGATCAAGATGAAAAAAAATTAATTACATGGGACTGAGTGAACTGATGAGGATGATTATAATTTTTGTGACTTTGTTTGAATTAAAAAAAAAAAGTCCCACAAGGACTCAGAGGCAAAAAATATACAAACCAATTTTCACTGCAAAGTAAAGGAGCTGTAACAGTGGAGAATTCCTGGACTGAATGTCAATATTATGACATAGTATGAGTGTGTTTCGTGTTTGATAATTGCAATCATTGTTGCTCCTGTTGTGGTCATGCATTTACAATGCTTGGTGTCAGTCTATTTATCTCTTGTAAAAATAAAATACAGTGTGTGTGTGTGGAAAAAAAAAAAAAAAAAGACCCAGGAACTAGGAGAAGGAAAAGGTTTATAATGCTTCTCTTTTTAAAAAAAAAAATTTTCTTTTGACTTATTAATAAACTATAGAGAAAATTGAAAAAAATAGAGAAAAGTACAATAGGATCTTCACATTCTTAAGGAATATTAAACAATAAAAACAAATCATCAAAAAAAATGGTCCACATCAAAAAAAATCTTAAGAAAATAAAGAATAAAGGAGGACAAGACTTCACAGGACGGTTGGGGCCAGGTTGAAGGATGTTAAATGCCAGGTCTTCAGTAATGGAGAGACAGACCTTGAAAAGGGTTCATAAAGGAAGTTGCACGCATCTTCACCGAGGAGATGAGGAATATTCATGTCATGAGATAGAGGTTTAACCTCGATGGGACGTTTCTTTCAACCGGAGAGTCTGTGATGTGGCTTTGAACCCTTTGGCAGAACCACACTCAAAGGGCAAGAAAATATTTCTGTTCTCATTGCTGATGCCCCGTGGGAGTGATACCAGGAGCCTCTCCATCTAACAAACCCCTGACACATTTCTACACTTCGAATGTGAGAACCGTGTGTTCATAATGGATGAGTGGATGGGCTGTCAGTGAGTCTGTCTTTTGTTTTTTAAAATCCAGTCTCTACTACATGTCAGCTTTAGAGGCTGACTTAAATGATGGAGCATTCCGTGGTAGAAAGTACATGGCTAGCCTTGGGATGGAATATTAATTCAGTTATGCATCTCCAACCTTAGGCAACATACCTAACCACCCTGAGCCCCAGTTTTCTCATCTATACATGGAGACATGCCTACCTTATAGCAAAACACTTAGCTCATTTTCTGAAAATCTAATATGTCAAGCACTAAGTCCATCAGATGAGCCTACCACCTGATCCTATCAACATCTTCATTAATGACCAGCATCAGCATCATGTTTTCATCCTGGTTAGAACTTCTCCAAGCCGTTGGGTTGTAAAGCTCGGATACTTCTTTCCTAGGAGAAATAATGTGGGGAAAGTTCGGTCAATTTGCAATAAGAGGATCTGTGTTCAAGGCGAAGCTCAAACAGTAGGTGACTGAGACCTTGAACAGTGCGTTTAAAGCCAGCTTCCCAGGACTGATGTGAACATTGGTTGAGGGGAAAGCTGTGAAAGTATTATAAACCCATAAAGCTTGATGAAACTCTTAGGCAGAACGGTAAAATGCTATTATGCCATGTCTTTGAAAGAATTCAACTGACATTTCATAGCCCTTGAACTACTACACGAGTAGTCCTTTGCTAAAGTGTTTGTAGGCAGAAAGCCTCCCTCTTTGAGGCTCACTTTGTTTCTTTCTCTGGTCTTCGGCCTCCAAGACCATATGCCCCTCTCTCACTGGCATTAAAGATGGTCTGATTCTGGCCTGGTTCCTGCACAGGCAGTGGGAGCTTGACCTGTCTGCTGAGCCCCAGAGCCCACAGCTGCCAGGGAGACCCAGCTGGAGCTAATTTGCTGGGCTGAGTCACAGCGTCTGGTTGGGACAAGTTGGGCGTATCCTTGGGACCCCGAAGACACACAAGTGTCTCTCTGGGACCTTCTCAGTGCTCACCACTTTGCTGAGTTCCTCGGTGTGGGTGGTGGTTAAGCACAGTTGCTCCCTTCTTCTGAGGAGCTTCTTTTTCCAGAGGGAAGGTTGTCATAATGCACTTTTTTTTTTTTTTTTTTTTTGTGGTACGCGGGCCTCTCACTGTTGTGGCCTCTCCCGTCGTGGAGCACAGGCTCCGGACGCGCAGGCTCAGCGGCCATGGCTCACGGGACCAGCCACTCCGCGGCATGTGGGATCCTCCCAGACCCAGGCACGAACCCGTGTCCCCTGCATCGGCAGGCGGACTCTCAATCACTGCACCACCAGGGAAGCCCCATAATGCACTTTTTAACAACCATGAGTTCTTCAGGACTCCCTGTCATTTAGGACTAAATTGTTGGGTGACATGATAATCACTACAAAATCCAAAGTAAGGGGAGGTCAGGGATAGTTAGCAGAGTTAGAGAAGGTTTATTATTGGTTATCCAGGGGATGTTCATGAAAACATTCATTAGTGCTGCTCAGGAGAAAGAAAATGGTGTCAGCAGAGCAGCCCAGCATGGCCAACTTCCATGGGAAAGCACCGGCAATCAAAGAGAGCCTTGCCTCAGGATTCCAGAGGCTTAGATGGGCCAGCATAGCTGGCAAGGGCTGACACTGCAGCACAGGGACAGAATTGTGGCTTGGGAATGCAGGGATTGTGAGGTCAAGTCTTGCTTTTGCATTTTACATTGTGTCATTTATTTCTCTTCTTGTTTCCTTAATTCTGGTCTTGAAAAGAATTCCATCAAACGCTTGCAGAATATTCACCCTCAGGTAACCAGTAAATTTGTCTTTGGGGAGCCGCTTAGGGAATCAGACCCTGGCTTCATGTTATCAGAGAGTCAGGAAACCTGCATCCTAGTCTTAGCCTTGAAGCTGCTCCACTCCTTGCCATGCAAAGTCCGGTCCATGGGCCAGCAGCCTTACCTGGGAGCTGATTAGTAATGCAGAATCTCGGGCCCACCTAGATTTGTGAATCAGCATCTATGCCGTAAGATCCCCAGGTGATTCATATGCACATAAAAGTTTGAAAAGCACTGGTCTACATGATCAGCTCAAGGAAGGCAGGGTTTTTTCTGTCTTCTTCTTTATTACTTTATATCCACAGGACCTATCTAAAGTTTAGCACATGATGGCTGCAAAATCCATGACTCTTTCTCTGACCTTGAGCATGTCCAAACTTCTAGGGACTTTGTAAACTTCCAGTGACTTTGTAAACTTCCAGGGACTTAATTGTAAAGTGGTGTAGGGAGAGAGGTGGTGAGTGGAGATGCAGTCAACCTTCAATGGTTGAAAAACTGACGTGAACATTAGAATCACAGGTGGTAGTGGTGGTTTTTATATGGTTGTCTTTGACCTACTAAGTCAAAAGCTCTGAAGATGGGTCATAGGATTGGTATGTTTTAAAATTTCCCTTTATGTTCAATAATGTTTATTACAATAGCATATATTAAAAAAATCTTTTAATGTTCCTCAAGAGGAAATGGATAAGTACAATGTAATACAATTCAGAAATTTAACTGAATGAAATAGAGCTACACATGTAAACATGAATAAGCCTAAAAAGTTTTTTGCAAGAAGAAACTTGCAGAGGAGGTGTGAAGTATGGTGTTGTTTACTTAAAGTTTAAAAAGTCCGTATGTTTGTAATAGAAACATACTTATGTAGTAAAAGTGTAAGGTCCTAGATGGGAAAAATAAACATCAAGTTCAGGGTAGTAGTTAACTCTGAGAGGAAAGAAGGGGATTGGATAGGAGCTTCATGTTTTATTTTTTAAAAAAGAAAGAAAGAGTAAAGAAAAAATGTTGCAGTAACAATGTGGAAAAATAATTTTTTAAAAAGGAATCAATACGTAATTATTTATGGTTCTATTCTCTCTAATTTTTCTGAATGCTTGAAATATTCCATTATAAAACAACTACAACAAAATTCTTCTGGTGATTGTGAAGCAGACAGTTGGCATCTGGGAATTCCTACCTTAGATGCTTCTTAGGACCTTTCAGTTCTAAATATGTTCGTATACAGAGAACCCTCTCCCAACCACCCTGTCTTGTTCTCACAGATGACCCATGCCTATTAGGATGTGCCCAAGGCCTGTGGCTTCTCTGCATTCTGTCCTGATGAGATGCAGCCACATCTCATGTTTGTGCTGTTGGTGAAACCCAGCAATCTAACTCTGCCTTAAGGACCTAGCCTGCAAGGCCTCCTCTCTGTTGTCTGCTTCTCTCCTTTACAAAAGCAGAAGTTCTGCCCTACAACTATCCTAATATTAGAGCTCTAACCTTAGGGTTACCACCTGCCCCCCGCTTCTCCAAGCTGCATTCATTTTCATAACACCTTCACTGACACTTCAGTTCAATGGTAGGACTTAGTTGCTCTGCAAATCCCAAGAGTTTTCATTGTCTACCCCAAGTATCACCATTTGCAATCAGTTCTCTTATTGCTGTACCTGCTTTCCTAACTTCCTTTCTATACCAGAGGTGTCCCTAAAGTTTAATCAATAAGGATGACACCTGTTGGTCTGTGACTCAGGGAACATTAAGAAGGTAAAAGTGGCTCTAACAGCTGGTATCAAGTGAAATTTTAAATTAAATTATATTATAATTATTTTTAATATACTCTACTGCAGTAGTTCTAAACCAAGGGTGATCTTCCCCTTACCCCCACCCCCACCCCCCTGGCCCTGGCCAAGGGACATTTGACAGTGGCTGGAGACATTTTTGGTTTTCACAACTAGGGGAGTGCTACTGGCATGTAGTGAGTAGAGGCCAGGAATGCTGCTAAACATCCTACAATGCACAGGACAGCCCTGCCCCCCATAACAAAGAATCACCCATCTAAAATGTCCGTAGTGCTGAGGTTGAGAAACCCAGCTCTACAGACCCTCATATCATGAACATCCCCCTATCAGTGAGGGAGAGTAGATGGGGCTACAGTCCTTTAATGTGGGACCATGGAACGAGGGATATAGGACTCCCTGTGAATATATGTATAGACCATTTCTTTATCATTGTCATGGCATGGCGGTGGGTAGGGAGGTGTTGCTGTTGGAGATGGAAGATGAGAAGAGATTAAGGAGATTAAGGAAAAACTAGAAAGGGACAAAGTCCAGGTACTTGGGAGAATAGAGGGAAGCTGCCTCTGATGCCTTTGAACTTGGTACTTGGCTATAAATAACACGTTCATGCTTCAAAAATACAAGGTAGCTTATTTTAAAATATTCCCAATGCAAAATGTGGTGGATAGTTCCAGTGATGGCCCCGAGTGAGTCATGCCATCCTGTTTACACTTGCCTGCGATGTGATTTTGCAGTTCCTCTGGTCAAGAGGTGGTGTCTATTTTCCCACCCCATGAGTCTGGGCTGGCGTTGTCACTTGCCTTGACCTGAAGAATGTGGAGGGAGTGATGATGTGTGACCTCTGAGGCCATGCAGCTTTGGTTTTCTCCCTTTGGGAACATCTCTACCATCCTAATCCTATGAGGACTCCCAGCCTGCTAGAGGCTCTTTGAGAAAAAGGCCCAGGCGTCCAGTGTCCCAGC
Source organism: Leucopleurus acutus (assembly GCF_964270905.1). Taxonomy (NCBI): domain Eukaryota; kingdom Metazoa; phylum Chordata; class Mammalia; order Artiodactyla; family Delphinidae; genus Leucopleurus; species Leucopleurus acutus. Next base: position 93,523,761 of record NC_139144.1, on the reverse strand, counting down.
CCAGCCCCCTCCAGCCTTCCAGCTCATTGTGCCTCTGTCTGTGAACCCAGGTGAAATCAGCACATCCACCCAGCCAACCCACAGAGTGGTGAGAGATAATAGCTCTTGGCTGTTGTAAGCCACCACTCTTTGGGGTGCTTTGCTACACAGCAACAGATAACTGGACATTGTGTATAAGGGACTTCATCTGAAGCAGTGGATGATATTTTTGCTTTAGAACATGTGTGTAAATGTCAGATCATGGTTAAGAGAAACTGAGTCCTTCCTCCTTTGTTTCTTGTAGCACTTCTCGGAGCTGCTGGATGAGTTTTCCCAGAACGTCTTGGGCCAGCTCCTGAACGACCCTTTCCTCTCAGAGAAGAGTGTGTCGATGGAGGTAGAGCCGTCCCCAACGTCCCCGGCACCTCTCATTCAGGCTGAGCACAGCTACTCCCTGTGTGAGGAGCCTCGGGCCCAGTCACCGTTCGCCCACGTCACTGCCAGTGACAGCTTCAATGATGGTAAACCCAGAGCAGGGGAAGCAGCTGGGACCTCGGCACCTTTGGCTCTGACCTCCTTGAGGGTGTGGAGTGTGTGTTATCATTAGCGCCCCCTTCAGCCACATACCTGCTGTGTGTGGCCTTGTGCTTGGGCCATGGGGAAGTGCAAAGAGGCACAGAATACCTCTCTCTACCTGAGACTGTGTGCTCTGGGAATCTGCTAGAGCTGAATGGTACTAATTGCTTTCTCTGACCCTGTGGACTGGGCAGCAAAGCATCCTTTTGCAAATCAAGTTGGCCTATCTGGTTGATAATTCCAGTACATCCATTGTTTCAGAGGTCATGCCATTTTTTTTTCTGAGAAATCATTTTTATGACGATTCTTTCCGTAAACACTTCTTGGGCATCCTCTTAACCTATTTTCAGCATGTTTCATTGACCCCATGTATAGGAGATCTTGGCTAGCATCCCTACGACTTTTTTCATTGGTTACCCTTTCATGTCCATTATCAATGCCATTAGTATGGTATGTGTTAAAGGTTTAGTTTTCCTGACCTTAGAGATGTTCAGATGTTTTGACTATTAATCCATAGGCCTTTAATTGGTATACGCTGTATGTATACTTTTAAACTTTAATTTTCTATGTTTGTTTTCCTAGAAGTATAATCAGCTATTTTAGTATCTTGAGTTAAGTTTTGAAAATTATATTCTCTAATACTATTTTGACATATGCTCTCTTCTCCCAGGAGGATGAAAAGTGTGGGAGATGGTCACTAACGTGATATCCTCTGGCTTGACCTGGATGTCCCCCTCCTTTCCTATACCACTGTACACATGGCAACATCTTGTGAAGTGGCTACCTACAGAACAAGCTCCCTCCTGCTTCTTTGGGTCAAAGGCAAATGCTTCCTATCAACTTCACAAATAGGCTATTAGCTTTGTGGAGGAATCCCTCCTCCAGTTGGGGTTCTTAGGTCTACTACTGGCCTCTAGAAGAACCAACTCTGGGATCAGTAAAGCATCATATCTTGGGACAGAGAATGCTCTAGGTTTTTTCTTTCCCATCTCAGATCTACTCTTCCTTTGATTAGAGGTTTGCTGACCAGCTGCCCAGGAAATCTGGCCTTATATCCTCAGTGAAGGGAAGGCCCCGAATCTGTGGGTGGATTCTTTCTTGATTGGACCTCTGGAGCCTTAACTGTATTCTCAGATTTTTCCTGACAAGAGGTCAGATGCATGATGATTTAATCCTTCCTCTCTGTGTTTTTTCCACTTTCTGTACCTCAGATCTGGAGAACAGGGTGAGGGGAAGACTCCTGGGAAGGAAGGGAAGAAGTAGAGCTAAAATAATTTGGGGATGTGGAGCTGTTGTGAGGGTAAAATGAGATGATGTGTTTAAAGAACTTAGGACAGCGCCCACCATACAGCATTTCAGTGAATCAGTGTTTCTTCTTTCATCTTCTGTTGTTGTAGAGTTGTTATTGTTCTTCTTCCTGATCCCCTTCTTCCTGATTCTCCTTCTCCTGCTTCTGTTTCTTCTGCTTCTCCTCCTTTTTGTCTTTCTTCTCCCCTCCTCTGTACTCCATCTTCCTTCCCCCTCAATTTCTTATTAAATCACTTCCAGGAATGACCTCAGTTCAAATGCAGGAATATGGTCTCTGTTATGACTAAATACTCCTCATTTTATCATTACACAGAGGGTCACTGTAAGGACTCAGCCTTCTTCTGGGTTTTAGCTTAGATAAATTCATGCAGTCCCTGCCTTAGTTGTTTTATTTTTAAAGTAGACTCTAGCGCTACATGAAAGGTTGGACTAAATTGACCTTTAAGATTGGTTTCCAATCCTGAGGTTCTGTGTGGGTATGGATTCTGTTTAATATTTGTATCTGCCTTTGCTCATGGTTTTCCCTGTATTCTCTTTACTGCTTTGCCTCTGTTATTCCTACAATTCCTTTGATGTCTCTATTTCAAGCCCTACTTCCTTTGTGGAAGTCATTTCTGATACCTCTTGTATTAGTTATCTACTGCTATGTAACAGATCTCCCCATATTCGTGGCTTAAAGCAGTAGTAATCATTCATTACCTCTCATGATTTCTGTGGATCAGGAATTCAGGACTGGCTCACTTAGGTGGTTCTGTTTGTTGACTGAAAAATAAATGCACAACCTAAAAGTTGAGAATTATGTTTTTTTATTTGGCGGAATTTCTGAGGACTTAAGCCTGGGAAGCAGCTTCTCAGATAGCTCTGAGGGACTGCTCGGAAGAGGTGAGGGAGGAGCCAGGATATATAGGAGTTTTTGCAACGAAAACCAGGTAGTCAGAACATCAAAAGATCACTGTTAATTTAAAAAAAACAGACATCTTGAGTTAGTGAATTTACCATTTTCCTCTGTGTAGGAAGATGCAAGTGTCTGGGCTCATTGAATTCATTCCTCTGATGTGCACCTTAACTATCTAAGGCCAGTATCTTGTTCTTTCCCGTCCTGGATCCCCTCAGGGTGCACAGCTGGGGACAGATGCAGTGGCTGAGGGCTTGATGGCTACAACATCCTTTGTTTGCTGATATGGCAGGTGGCATTCTTTGTCCACATGGTTCAGGATCTCTCAGGAGGTTGAAATCGGATGTTGGCTGCGGCTGCAGTTATCTGAAGACTTTTCCAGGATTAGAAGATCTACTTCTAAGGTGGTTCTGTTACATAGCTGGCGAGTTGATGCTGGTGAATCAGTTCCTCTCCATGGCACTGCTTGAGTATCACCACAGCATGGGAGCTGGCTTCCCAAAGAGTGAGGGGTACGTTGGTGGTGTAGTGGTGAGCATAGGCGCCTTCCAAAGAGTGAGAGAGCCAAGACACCAAGGCAGGAGCTAAAATACTTTTTCTGACCCAGCTGTGGAAGTTATTCTGTCAGTCACACAGGGGAGTCCTGATTCCTTGTGATTGGGGACCATACAAGGATGGGAATGCCAGAAAAACAGGCTCACTGGGGGGATGTCTTAGAAGCTGACCACCACACTTCTTCTCAGAGTGATGTCTATAAACTGGCTTCTTCCATGTCTGAACTCCTTTATCACATGTTATCAGTGCCTTACGGTGTAGCCATTCATTCTCCTAGTGGTTCTTGAGTTGTTAAGGGAGAAGGTATAGGAGACTGAATGAAGCATGTTCCCAGCCTTTAGTGATACATCAGGGGAGACACCTGCTCTGAGTGCCCCATCACTGTGCAGACACGCTGGGCTGCAGGTATTTGATCAGGTTACAGTTTCCTGGCTTCTAGAAGTTGTCTTGTGCAGGATCAAGCACAGTGCCAAGTAGAGGTAAGTATTGTACAGGTGCTTTGTGATTCATTTTAAAAATTTATTCCTTAGCTATTCACTGAGCACCTACTTTGTGCTTAATCTGCCACCACTATCCTAAGCACTGGGGGATAAAGACTGAAAACAATTTATAAAGATCTCTGCTTCATGGAGTTTATATTCTAGGATGTGAGGGGGGAATAGGAAATAAGAAAAAGTAAAGAAGTAAACTATATATATGTGTTCGATGGTGATCAGTGATATACAGAAAAATAAATCAGAAAACAAATAGGGAGATGTTGGAGGAGGGGGGAGTTTCTTAATCCATTCAAGTTGCCATAACAAAATACCACAGACTGAGTGGCTTAAAAACAACAGAAATATATTTCTCACAGTTCTGGAGGCCGGAAGTCTGAGATCAGGGTGTCAGCATGGTTGGGGGAGAACCTTCTCTGGTTGCAGACTTCTCATTGTGTGCTCACCTGGTGGAAGGCGCTGGGGAGCTCTGTGGGGTCTCTTTTATAAGGGCACTAATTTCATTACAGAGGGCTTCACCCTCATGACCTAATCACCTCCCCAAGGCCCTACCTCCTACTACCATCACTTTGGGCATTAGGATTTCAGCATATGAATTTGGGAGGACACAAACATTCAAACCATAGCAGTGGGGGAGTTGAGATTTTAAATAGGATAGACAGGGAAGGCCTTTCTTTGAAGGTAGTATTTGAGCAAAGATCAGCAGATTAGGGAAAGAACTAGGTGTATGTCTAAGAGGCTTCTAGGCAGAGGAAACGGCAAGTGCAGAGACCCTGTGTCAGGAGTGTGATAACAATACCTATATTGTATTTAGTTATCATCTGTGGAGCTAGTCAGCCGTTCAGCAGCCTTGTTTCTAGACTATGCGGATTAGAGCTGGCCTAAACCATCTGGGCAACTTTCTCCTTCACTTCTGTGTTTGTTGAACACTTACTGTGTGTCAAGCACTGTCGTAGATACTTGTGAGACAACGATGGTAAAACTTACACCCAGACTCTAGGGAAAATGCCTTGTACCCCAATACTTGATCAGACCGAATATGAGCAGTGTCCCAAGAGGAAAAGAAACTAGAAGTTCAGAAGACAGAGCGTACGCCCAGTGAAGATCACAGGAAGAATTGCATGAACAAGGCAGAATTTCGTTTGGGCCCTAAAGCGTTGAGTAGAGTTGAAACAGTGGTGATGGTTGGAGGGAAGCACATAGTGGGCCGAGGGCTAGGACATTGATTCTTCTAAACCAAGACCCCGACTAAAATGATTGCAAATAAGCAGGTTTCCAAAAGTTGAGGGTCCGTTTCTCTTCCCGATAACACTATTTCTTTGCTTTTTAATGCTAATCAGTATAAAGGCAGCATAAAGGAACTCATAGATGCCACCTATACTGATAGCTTAGTGTGGGGAGAAATGATCAGTCAGTATTTTCCAGGAAGCTTTCTTATCATTAGACCCAAGCCCACACCATTCAGTTCCCCCCATCTGGCCCCTCCTTCTGTTTAGAGGTGCTATACTGCTGTGCACAAAGAATGTGTCACTTGCTGTATCATATCAATAAACAAAAGATGTTGTGGCCATCAAGCTGTCAGCCAGACTGTGCACCCCGAGGGGATTCAGTGTGGAAAAAAGCAGGATCTTGGCCCTAGATAGTTCTGGTGCATATCAAAGGAATGATTTCAATGAGCCCAGACTCTTGCATATTCCCACACAGAGAAAAATGCTAAATTCATTTCCTTGAGGTGTCCGGTTTTCTTTAATAAACAGTAACCTTTTGATGTTCCGACTACCTGGTTTTTGTTGCAAAAAGTCCTGTATATCCTGGCTTGTCCCTCACCTCTTCGGAGCAGTCCCTCAGAGTTATCGGAGAGGCTCTTTTCCAGGCTTAAGTCCTCAGAAAGTCCACCGAATGAAACATAATTCTCAACTTTTAGGTTGTGCAACATTTTAAGTCAACACTGCAATAGGCCATGCTGGTAGTTTGCTGAGAATAGGTACAGTGGGTCAGATATATTTTGCGGAGAGTTTCTGATCCACAGTTCATCTTCGTTAAGTACCGGTTTCTCTCTGAGTAAAAGCTTTCTATGCCAGCTTTTGTTTTTTTCTAGCCACACAGCATGCAGGATCTTAGTTCCCCAACCAGGGATCGAACCCGTGCCCGCTGCAGTGGAAGCACAGAGTCTTAACCACTGGACTGCCAGGGAAGTCCCAGCAAAAGTACTTTTATAAGTAGGGGATAATGAACATGGATAGGAACCCTTTGGGATGTGTGACATCAAAGGTAGACAGCATGCATGAATGGATGAGGAACTTGCCCGGGAATGCTTTGTCGAGTTCCTGGCTTCAGTTGTTTTTCTGTGGATATACAAATGTTTGGGAACAGAATTATTTGGTTCATTTGAACCCCAATTTGCATCCGCCTTAAGGGAGTATTAATTCACAAAGGTCCCTCTGGAGTCAGTGCTTTCTTAAGCAGATTGCCTTCCTGATCGAGGAGGATGATAGTTCTTTAGGCAACGCATAAATAGGCAACTTTAAAAAATTTCTGTTTGCATTAAATTTAATCTTCTTCATCTTTTGCATTGTTTAAACCGCTTAAGCAAAACTAGGAATTCTTGTTTCTAGTGATGGATAGTATTTCATTATATCTCAGAAAGCCAATGATTCCAATCTTCTTGTTCAGTTTTACTGAGATTAAATGCCATTCTTCTGTAATTGCTTCCAAGCCTGAAACAAAGTGATAAGCTAAACAGCTCAAGCACAGAGCTCTCTCAGTTTATTGGATTTCTCTCTTTTTTTCCCTCCCTCTTACTCCCTTTTCTCCTCTCTCTTTCTCTTTCCCACCATCATCCTTCTTTCCTTCCCTTCTTCCTTCCTTTCTTGTTCTTTCTTTGCTCACTCTTTCTTTTCCCTCTTCCTCCCTCCTTGAACCCCAGGCCAACTATATTGGGCAAATGTAGGTGTTCTTATCCTGTTAGTGTATCATGTTCTTCAGATGGACTGTAGACCCCTAAAATTATATGCAAAATTTTGGGCTGTCAACATTTGTCAGTTTTCCTGCTGAGAACATTTATAATTTTTTTAGATCCTCAAAAGAGTCTGTGACCAAAAGAAGGTTGAGAAACACCAGTCTAAGATTACACAGGAGTCATCTGTCTTCAGGGCTGAATTTGACTGTAGACTTTTCTGAAACACTTGAGTTAAAGGACTTCACATCGTTTGGCAACCACAGGAGCCAGTCCTAGGAATGTGGGCTCGACCTTCAGAACCACCAGAAAGACATCCTACATTCAGCTCGTTCATTTCTGCCCATGATTAAGGCTGCTAAGCAGGGTTTTCGGTTCTTTAAAAAAAAAAAAAAGTAAAGAGGTTATAAAGAGATAAGCAGAAGCTTCCAAGTAGATTGAAGAATAAAAAGCTTATATGTGAATGACCAAGTCTTGCACCTCACCACCTGGAGGGTATCTTCATGAGTTACTCTATTTTGGTCATGTTCCTCTGTAATTAAATTGGGAGGCTAGGTATTCATTGGCTTTGTTAGTTAATTTCAGTCTTCTTCCTAAAGAAGAAACTTAGTAGTGCTGGATGAAGGCTGTTCAGAGAGAACTAGACATGGCCCCTATCCTCCAAGATGATATAAGAACCAAGTTGGAAATATATAGAATATCAACAGACTCAGCATAAAATATACTAATACAGAAGTGATCTACTGGCACCATGCACAAGTCAAGGTAACTTTATTTTGGGTGGAATAAAGGACTATAACTGTGGCTCTTCCAGGTCTAGAGAGGGTGGGACCAGCACATAAATAATAATCATCTTCCTTCAGGTTAGCCTGGTTAGACTTCTAGAGTGAGTAGGGCAAGTGATGGCTGGGTACATTGGCTTAGTGTGGATATCCTAAGTTTAAGGAGCTGTTTTCATAGGTGGGAATGAAAACAATAGTCTGTGAGCTAAACATGAACAGATGCTGCTGGTATGAGGTAGCCTGATGGAAGGCGGAGACTCAGCGTTTGATGGGAAACAAGGCCTTAGGAAAGTGGGATGGTGTTTTTTTGGGGGTCTAGAAGAAGAAAATGGTGTCTCGTGGCTGATGATGCCAGAGCAGGGAAGGTGTGCGTGGATATAGCAATGCAGGGAGAAACGGAAAGGCATGTACCATCCATGGCAAAGAAAAAATGGATTTGGAAAGGATTAGATGAAACCCAGAGCAGGATTAGCATACCATCGGGTTTGCTGAATAAAGGGTAGAGATGAGTCATGGGTGACTTAGGTTTCCTGTTTGCAGTGGGAAGAGCTCTTGATGTTGAAATATTCCAAGGCCGTGGGACCTGGGAAAGAAAGTCACAGAGAGATGATAAATAGCTGTGTCTTCATCACATTTGATTAGAGCTGTGGGTCTGAGCTGACAAGAGCATGGGTCTGAGCTGTCTTAGAGGGGTAGATTCTAGGGTAAAAAAAAGGCAGATGTGTCTGTCATCTCCCTACAGAGAGTAGCTGGGTCCCCTGACAGGGATGCGCTACAGAAAGAACCTGATGTACTTGGGGTTGACAAGCAGAGGAACAGCCTTCCTTTCCGAGTCTGAAGCCTGGGCTAGTGGTGAATGCTTTTTTGCTAGTCATCATCCTTTTGAGATTACCTTTTATTTTCTTTTTCTAACAGGTTAAGAAAATAATGATGCTTTCCCCCCTTTTAGAAGTGAAATCATGACTTCTTCGTTTGCTGGCCATTGCAATGCTAGAATGGTATAAGAAAGCAATATGTACAGCTATCTAGCGTTAAACTTACTCTATTCATGGGTAAGAGTCATTAATTTTCATGAAGGAAAAGAAATGTACACACAAGGGATTTTTGCGTGTATATACTAAGTAAATCTTTTGAAATCGGTCATTTGCTCCACAGATATTTATTCAATGAATACTTTAAACACAGTATCCTATGGGAAGACCTGAGATGCCAAATGCAGAACACGGATGGAGTATAGCGATTCATCTCTGGAATCAATTTGCCTGAATTGGAACCTGGGCTCTGCCACTTACTAATGGTGTGATCCTGGGCAAGTGGCTCAACTCTTGTGTTTCTTTCCTGATCTTTTTTTTTTTTTTTTTTTTTTTTTTTTGCGGTACGCGGGCCTCTCACCGTTGTGGCCTCTCCCGTTGCGGAGCACAGGCTCCAGACGCGCAGGCTCAGCGGCCACGGCTCACGGGCCTAGCAGCTCCGCGGCATGTGGGATCTTCCCGGACCGGGGCACAAACCCATGTCCCCTGCATCGGCAGGTGGACTCTCAACCACTGCGCCACCAGGGAAGCCCTTTCCTGATCTTTAAAATGGGAATAATAGTAATAATACTTAACCTTGTGCTGTTGTTGGGGGGAGTAAATGAGTTAGTACGTATTAAGCATTTATAACAGCGCCTGGCAATTAGTAAACACTAAATACATATTAGCTCTTGTTATTATTGCCCTATGTAAATTACCACATAATTAAATACATAGTTTATCAACTGGCCACAACATGAACACCAGAGTAAGGGAAAGAGGTTCTGTAAGCACAAGCACAGAAGGCATGGAGTGAGGGAGGTGTACAAGGGAAATCACATCCATCACAGAAACCTGTGTAAGTACGTGAAGACATTTAGAACGGTGCCTGGCACACAGTGAGCTCTCAGAACATTTTAGCTCTTATTTGCTGGTGTTAAACTGGAATTCTTAACCTCAGGAACATTGGATTAGGAGTCCATATAAACGAAGGTAAGAAGTATAGAAAGAACCAATATTGTACCTTTTGTAGTGGCTAATTATGGGCTCAAAATAACATTAATTGAAGAATGCTCACTTTTGGCTAGAGATCTGTTTCATCATTGGTCTCTCGCGAAGCAGTATGCTAGAGGGGCCAGGAGCAGGGCTGTGGGTCTGGTTTGCCTGGGTGTAGATCCCAGGTTGGCTGTATACCAGCTGGGTAACGTAGGGTGAGGGAGTTAATCTCTTAGTGTCCTTGTCTATAAAATGAGGGTAACCATAGTACATGCCTTCCAGGGTCACTCTTAGGATTAATTAATTAATATATATCTAAAGCACTTGGAATGATGCTTAGCACATAGTAAACACTCACAGTTCAGTGTTTGCTATTTTTACTATTTTCAACACTTCTTCATGCCACTCACCACTGGAGGTGATTTCAGGGTCCAGGCACTCAGGGAGGGGACTCTGGGCGGGCAGGCGCCTACCTTCTGTCTGAACATGCAGTGGGCTACAGCTTAATATGATTCTGACATATTCAACTGCATTCCTGCCCCTCTCCCAGCCTCCAGAACCCAGCCTTAGCATTTTCCTTTAAGAGATGTTTACATCAAAAATCGGCCAAGATTTGCCAGCTCCTTTGAAATTTTTCAAAGGGCAAACACAGTTATCAAATGCTGAAAGATTTAGATGAGGCATACTTCTTTAATTTACAAAAATTCCCTTTTTACTTTAGACATATAAGTAGCTAATGGGTACATATATGTGTATATCATGTAAGTGGCATTTGTCCTATGTGATTTCTCTTTTTAAAAGTACACAGACACACCATATATAAATATGTATATGAGTGTATATGTATATATATATATATAAAAAACACACACACATATATAAGACATATTTATAAAGATACTACCTACTCCCAATTTAGAGTTTAATCTCTTTTCCCCTTCCCAGGAATCAGTATCTATTCAGTGCCATTATTTACGCAGCACATATGGAAATGATTGAGGACCTGCATTTTGGTGTTGCCTCTATGTTGGTTTTGGTTTGTGGGGTTTTTAGCCGCTATCTTGGTAATCTCAGCATCTAGCCCCATTGCTCATAGCTGCTCCATTTCATCCTTGGATATGAAGGATTCATCGCCATGAGACAGTGGCTTGTTTTTATTTTCTTGCTGACAGCTAAGTGGTGATGCCGAGGAAATTTGCCAGTCGAGTTTGACCTTTGATAGGGAGCTGTTTATTTTATTTCATTTTTTTATAAAGTTATTTTATTTATTTACTTTTGGCTGTGTTTTTATAAAGTTATTTTATTTATTTACTTTTGTCTTTGTTGCTGTGCACGGGCTTTCTCTAGTTGTGGCGAGCCGGGGCTACTCTTTGTTGCAGTGCGCGGGCTTCTAGTTGCAGTGGCCTCTCCTGCTGCGGAGCACGGGCTCTATGTGCGCGGGCTTCAGTAGTTGTGACACGCAGGCTCAGCAGTTGTGGCTCGTGGGCTCTAGAGCGCAGGCTCAGTAGCTGTGGCGCATGGGCCTAGTTGTTCCATGGCATGTGGGATCCTCCTGGACCAGGGCTCCAACCCGTGTTCCCTGCATTGGCAGGTGGACTCTTAACCACTGCGCCACCAGGGAAGCCCAGGGAGCTGTTTAAATAAAATCAGATGATACGCTGGTTGTGCTTCTTACTCCCCACAGTGCACTACTGACCTTATTGGGTGATGTTTTCCTTCTGAAATGAAACTTAAAAGGCATATAGACACAATTTACAATAAAAATTTTTTTCACTCACTATCTGAGTATTAGTATTAGAAATTGGACAGTATATAGAGTGTGTACTGAATCTTGTTTTTGCAGTTTTATCAATAACTCAACCATCTAAGTTCTAAGCCATGGTGCTCTTCTGATCTTTTGCCAATGAAATAAAACTACAAAAATAAGGTCACATAGAAAAATTGTAATACATATTCGGCTGGTTCCCTTTCCCTTTATCCTTTGTTAACCCCCTACCTCACAGGTTACATTTGTCATTTTGTTTTCTCCAATTTGATCCACTGAGGGACAGAGTATAAGTCAATACCTAGTAGTTCAGAATGAAAGCTTTTTTCTCTAATTTCAACTGCCGCTGGAATGTTCTCACCAAACTTCTTACTGGCTAACTTTCTTCAACTGAAATCATTTATTTTATTATATAATTGGTAGATCAAGTCAGTCAATCTACAAATATTTATTGATATGGTTCACAGTTGGTGGTTTAGAGGAATTATTATGGGAACAAGGTGTAACTATTTGTTGCCATAGGTTCTGATGTAATGGATTTAATTTCTTGTATATACATGTAGCTGTATTGTATCAGCCAGCTGTATTCCTGCATAACAAATCACCACTAAACTCATTAGCTTTGACAACAGTCATTTGTTATTAGAGTTCACATGTCTGTACCTTGGCTGGAGGTTGGCTGATTTAGGCGTGGAGGCTCAGGGGCAGCTGGGTGATTTTGCTGATTTCAGCTAGATTCACTCACACGTCTAAGGCTGAGAGTTAGCTGATCTTGGCCAGGCTCATCTGGGAGCAACTCTGATTTATGTGTCTGTCCTCCTTCTGGGATCAGTAGATTGTCCTGGCACATCCTTCTCACAAGTGTGATGGCAAAGGTACAAGTGTGTAAGTTCTGTTGTACAAGTGCATTTCAAGACTTTACTTGTGTTGCAAAGCTAACATCCTCTTGGCCAAAGCCAGTCATGTGGCCAATCCCAGGGTAGGGATTAGTCCCCAGTGGGAGGGCACTGCAAAATTACATGGCAAAGGACAGGGATAGAGGGACAAACGAAGAACTGGAGCCAGTTATGCAATTTATAACATATATTAAGGTACTCATTGACTCTTCTTAAGTCAGGGGACTCTAAATGGGCCACTTGACCCACTAAGGCTTCTATGTAGTAATTACCATCATAAAATATGAAGCAGAGCAGGCAGAAGCAGGCCATGTCCATGTGTGATCATCCAGGGACAATATATTCCCAGTCTAGGAAATTTAGAAATAGTATGAAACTAGAGAAAAAAAAAAGTCACTCATGTTCTGAAGTATTCTCCAGAGATATTTTTACTATTTTGACATATTTCCTTTCAGTCTTTTTTTCCTATCAGTTTCTTCATTAATAGTACATAAATTTATATTCAGGTTTTTTCCTTAACATTCTATCATAACTCTTTGCCTTGTTATTAAGAAGGGTTTAAACATGTAACATTACTGGCTGCATAACATTTCCATTGTATGGATGTACCCTAATTCATTCACTTTGCCCTTCCGTTTTACTCTTTTGGTTACTTTCAGTGTTTTGTGATTATAAATAATGCTGCATATTTGTGCATACATCTTTTTTTTTTTTTGCGCTACGCGGGCCTCTCACTGCTGTGGCCTCTCCCGTTGTGGAGCACAGGCTCTGGACGCGCAGGCTCAGCGGCCATGGCTCACGGGCCCAGCCACTCCACAGCACGTGGGATCTTCCTGGACCGGGGCACAAACCCGTGTCCCCTGCATCAGCAGGCAGACTCTCAACCACTGCGCCACCAGGGAAGCCCTGTGCACACATCTTTTTTTTAAAAAAAATATTTATTTTATTTTATTTTTGGCCACATTGGGTCTTAGTTGCAGCACACAGGCTCTTTGTTGTGACACAGGGCTTCTCTCTAGTTCTGGCACGCAGGCTCCAGGGCACGTGGGCTCTGTAGTTGTGGTGCGCAGGTTCCTGAGTGCGTGGACTCTGTAGTTTGTGGCACACAGGCTCTCTAGTCGAGGCATGCAAGCTAAGTAGTTGTGGCGTGCTGGCTTAGTTGCCTCACGGCACGTGGGATCTTATTTCCCTGACCAGGAATCGAACCCACATCCCCTGCATTGTAAGGCAGATTCTTTACCACTGGACCACCAGGGAAGTCCCTGTGCACACATCTTTATCTACATGTTTAGTTGTTTCTTTAATGAATTGGGAGATCTGGGTTCTGCCACATATTTGCTGTGTGATTTAGACCTGCATGTTAGTTTCCTCATCTATAAAAACACATATCTGAGGTTGATGGCCTTAAACCTCTTTCTAATTCAAAAAACATCTTTCAAGGCAGAGTAATAAATTGCTGTACTGGAATGGAAGCATGAAGGCAGCACCAGTGGTTTGTCCCCAAAAGGCTCAGGGGAGGAGAGGCAGCTTCCTTGGGGTTTTCTCTTGGAAGAGTTCAGGGGAAGTTTTGTTTCATAGTTCACATGTCATTATTTGTCCTTCAGTCTCCATCTCTGATACAGCAAAGATTATATAAAAAATTTTAAAATAGGGGTGTAGGACACTGAGCATTAAGAATATAAACTATCTTGGGCTTCCCTGGTGGCACAGTGGTTGAGAGTCCGCCTGCCGATGCGGGGGACATGGGTTCATGCCCTGGTCCGGGAAGATCCCACATGCCGCAGAGCGGCTGGGCCCGTGAGCCGTGGCCGCTGAGCCTGCGCGTCCGGAGCCTGTGCTCCGCAACGGGAGAGGCCACAGCAGTGAGAGGCCCGCGTACCGCAAAAACAAACAAATAAAAAAAACCAAAAAAAGCATATAGACTATCTTGACCTATTTTATGAATGTGTGTACTTTGAGAATGGCTTAGCCAGATTGGAAGAACTAATTTCATTACCTGTCTCTATTTTGCTTGTAATTTTGTATTTGCTTTTTGTATTTATTTTTACCTATTGTGCCTTGTGAATTATGTTTCATCACAGTAATTGTAACCACACAGCCATGGGATCTGGCCTTATCTCACCATTCCCTGGTAATTGCATGTGACCTTCTCCTCAGGGATGCCTCCTTAACTGTTAATTTTAATATATACTGAGACTATATTTCATCTTACTATCTCTCTTCCAGTCTCTGCTAGGGGTAAATATTGCTCAGTGTGGACAGGCTGTAAGTGTTGACAAGGCAGAGGTATGAACACATCATTGCTGAGTGGAGAAAATGTGATCTGTGCTCTCTCTGTCTCTCCAGCCCCTCCCCACATCTGTCCTAAGCGTGTCTTCCTTACAGGTGGCAGAGACCTCATGCCTAAGCTCATTCTGGGAGTGGCGTTAGGTACTTCATTTGGTTCCTCATCCAGTTGCTTCCCCAAGCTGAGCTAGGGGGCCCATCTGCCCAGCAGGGTTCTGCATCAAGTACAGTGTGGTCTCCATCCTCTGGCTGCTTTCAAAAGGACCTTTGTTACCTGCCCCTCCCGCTCGGCCAGGATGTGGCGCATACCCCGAGAATGATGGAAATCCTCCATCACCCCATAGCACTCAGCAGCTCCATAGAACCAGCTCTAAAAGCAAACACCTTCAACCAACCTAAGTCTTGCCCGTCTTTATTTGACCTCAGGAAATAAATTGGGGCTGGAATAATTAATTGAGTCAATTAGAAATTGGATTTGGGGGAAAATTATTTTCCATGGTGCATGTGAATCTAACCTTTCCCTGTGTTTGAAGGAAGTTGCTTATGAAATACAACCTTCCCTGGTGGCGCAGTGGTTGAGAGTCCGCCTGCCGATGCAGGGGACACGGGTTCGTGCCCCGGTCCGGGAATATCCCACATACCGCGGAGCGGCTGGGCCCGTGAGCCATGGCCGCTGAGCCTGCGCGTCCGGAGCCTGTGCTCCGCAACGGGAGAGGCCACAACAGTGAGAGGCCCGCGTACCGCAAAAAAAAAGAAACACAACCTTAACAATTGCGAACTTTAGTTTTTAGCTTCCGTGCCCACTCTTCCACTGCCGTCTTGACAGTTCTGAATGATGTTCATGTACCTTTTCATAAGAAAAGTTGAGCCCAATTCTTGAGTGTAAAATAATTCATAATGTGAATGACTTTGCTCCCCTGGACAGTAATAGTTCACGAAGCACCTGGTGTGTGTGTGTGTGTGTGTGTGTGTGTGTGTGTGTGTTTAAACGTTTTCATAAAGCAAGGGAGCATATCTTTGCTTTATTTTAGTCTCGCTTTAGTAAAACTGGTAACAGGTGAGGAATGCTGACTTTGGGAATCTCTGACTTGTTTTCTCTCGTTCTGCACCTGTTTGCAGCCTTCTTGCTGTTGTTCCCTTTCCTGCCCTCCTCCCTCCTTTCCCAGGGCTATGCTGAGGTACCTGCTCTGATGTAACTTGGTAAGAAATGCAGGGTACCATGCAGGCTCCCAGGAGAATGTCATTGAGTGATGGAGGTGCTTCTGTCTGTTCGGTGCTGTTGCTTTGCTGTGATCCCCAGGCCTGTGATTGTCACGAAAGCCAGAGGCAAGCCAAGACCAGCCTTGACAAGATGCCGCCCTTTCCTCTGGATGAGCATTTCATCCATTTCAGCAAGGGGCAGATGTCTGTTACAAACTCTGAAGTTTCCTAGAGGGCTAAATAAAATTCTGGAAGTCTAGGTCAGGTGTAAGGCATAAGCGACGTTGCAGAGAAGCAGACTAGGACCAATGATGGGGAGTGAGAAGAAAAAGAAGAAAACAAATAACCATCCATTGGGGAGAAGGACAGAGACCTGTCTCCAGTCCTGTCTCCTGAGACCCTGGTTGTCAACCATTTGCTTCTTTCCTTCTTATTTTTAAATGCATTTCTTTCTTTCTTTCTTTCTGGATAATATATTAATTGGTTTGAAAACCAAAAAGTGTAAAACACTACACACTGAAATTCTCTCTCCTATCCTATTCCCCATCCACCTAGTCTCCTTCCTGCTCTGCCCGGAGAGCCTAGTTTCTTTCTTTCATATATATCCTTCCAGAGTTGCTTTAGGCATCCTTACACTCAAGTGAATGCAAGTATAGATTCTCACTTTGCCATTCATTTCTTCATCCATTTATCTCCTCTCTCACATCCTCGTTTTATTTCCCTTTATTCTACCCACAATAATTCTGTGTTGGAGCTTCTTTTTTGAGGAGAAAGGTCAGTGCCATTTGTTTTACTTATACCTGATGCCCTGAACAGATTCACACATGTGCTTATCTTTTTCCCACAGATGAAGTGGAGAGTGAGAAATGGTACCTGTCTACAGACTTTCCATCAACAACCATCAAGACAGAGCCAATCACGGACGAGCCGCCCTCAGGACTAGTTCCGTCTGTCACTCTGACCATCACTGCCATCTCTACCCCTTTTGAAAAGGAGGAACCCCCTCTGGAAATGAACGCTGGGGTATAATCATTTTTCCTCCATATAAACAGATTGGATCAAAAGATACGGATCCTCATTCTCCAATAAGGCACTTAATCTTTTTGGAGCTAGTGGTTGTATATGTTTAAAGATATATAACTTTATATGTATGTATGTATGTAAAAATGTATTTATGTATATATCTAGGATATGTTGATTTGGTGTCAGCGTTGCTTATATCACTTCCTTTAAAGGCATTTCCAGAAAAATTGGTAGCAAGTCTCATTTCATTTTTTCTATGATTGCTATTACAAAATTTTAAAAATACATAGATATCCATGGGGAAAAAAGATTCTCCCTGGAACTGATTTTTAAGCCGGTGGAAAGGGAGTGGTTATGATGATGACGCGATCCATGGCTTTCTGTGCCGTGGCAATAGGGAATGCTAGTTCCTGTGCAGTGCTCAGTTACCCTGACTTAATTCAGGGATCTCCCACCTACCAATTCCTAATGTATTCCCTGTGGAAAACGTAAGAAATCTGGAATTTCTTCCTTGCTCAGTTCCACACCTACGGCAAGTAGGATTTAGTTTTACTCCACCTTCTCTTTGGGTATTTCAGTGTCTGGTGATGGACCAGAGTCATACTTGTACATCTTTTTCCAGATATTGGAATCCAGTCCTAACTTTCCTTAAGTTCAAAGTCACAGGTTATAAACAATGACTCTGCTGACGATCTTTAAGTCAGATCTCCTCTGAGCGAGGTATAGTGGTCCACCTGTTCAGGAAAAGGTAACACAGCAGTGGTGGGGCCACTAAGGCTTTGCTGAGTACTCACTCCTGTGCTCTTACCTTCCATCCGTGTGGAAGATGAGGGATTGTGGACAGAGCACCTCTGCACTGCCCTCTAGAATTCCCTTCTCAATAGCTACCTGAGTCTGTTAATCGGACTAGGCTTCTGGAGTCTGTATTAGTCTCCTTGCTCCATGAGATTTTAGTTCAGTTCATGTTCATGCATGTCACTAAGAAAGGACAGGGTCATGGCCTTGCTCCCCATGCACGGGCCAGATACCTTTCCTCCTTCCCGTACTCAGTGTTTCATGGTTAGTTGCTGTCAGTTTTCAGGAACCTGGAGAGAATGGATGCAGCTGGGTTCACACAGTTCCTGCCGCAGGACACACTGCTGGAGGCCATGACCCTTAAAAATGTACCAGACTATTTTGTGATAAAAGGCCTCTATAGTCCATAAAAACAATAGAAAGAAAGCACTGATAAGTGAGCCCTGGATTTTTTTTTTTTTGTGGCTGCGCCATGAGGCTTGTGGGATCTCAGTTCCCCAACCAGGGATTGAACCCAGGCCACAGCAGTGAAAGTGCTGAGTCCTAACCGCTGGACCACCAGGGAACTCCCGAGTCCTGGGTTCTTAATTTTAGAATTCTGAGGTTCCATCACCTGTATTGCCAGGTTTGGCAATGAGGGAAATGTTAAGGACTAAAACACCTCCCTGTCCAAGAAGCAGCCTGCACTCGGCCGGGCCTCGCCAGCCCCAGAGAAGCAGGGCTGCCCTGGGAGGAAGACACAGATGACAAATAACTCCCCGGGGTGTTTCTTCAGGTTTGTTATTGGTTTTTAAAAACTGTGTTTGAAATTTTTCCTTTAGGTTGATTCCTCGTGCCAGACAGTTATTCCTAAGATTAAGCTGGAGCCTCATGAAGTGGATCAGTTCCTAAACTTCTCTCCTAAGGAAGGTCTGTCCACTCTCTCCTTTGGGTTAACAGATGTGGGTGCACCGTCTAAAGAGATGGGGAATGTGCGAGACAGTGCTGGGCTTGATTGTACCAAAGGCAGAACTTGCTTTATGAAATAGCTCTGTTCTTGATGGTAAATACAAACTTTGAAACCTAAGTTTTTCCAGCTAAATCTTTAACTTTTACTCCTAGGCAGGGTGACTTTTCAGCATGTTCGTAGACTGCTGTGACTTGGGTGCTGACTAGGGGACAAGGGAACCGCTGCCCTCAAGCCATCGTGTGGATAAAACCCAGCTCCCTGTCCTGGAGTGATGATCAGTAGAGGCAAATAGGCACATATTCACAAAGGCACCTGGCCTACTTACAACAAACAATTCTAGTTTAAACCCTTTGTGAAGTGAATTCACGGTTTATCTGTCTGACCAATTCAATGTTTTTAAATGTTGATTTCAGATGACAGTTGTTGCAAGGAGCTTCCTTTGTTCCTGCATCCTATTGGGCTTCTTGCCATCCATTTAGAATTAAGTAGTGTCACACTTGGGGTTATCACACTTTCACTTTCTTCTTTCTCTGTGTCAGTCTTTTTCTTGTCCCATGTGAAGCCCATAGTCAGGATTCCTGAACGTAGACCCCTAAGTCTCACGGAGTCTAGGAAGCTCTCTCGGCATTTTTTTATTCTTTTCTTTCTTTCTTTCTTTCTTTTTTTTTGTTTTTTTGGCTGCGTTGGGTCTTCGTTGCTGCGCGCAGGCTTCAGGAGTTGTAGCGAGCGGTGGCTACTCTTTGTTGCAGTGCGCTGGCTTCTCATTGCGGTGGCTTCTCTTGCTGGGGAGCACGGGCTCTAGGCGCACGGGCTTCAGGAGTTGTGGCACTTGGGCTCAGTAGTTGTGGCGCACAGGCTTAGTTGCTCCGTGGCATGTGGGATCTTCCTGGACCAGGGCTTGAACCCGTGTCCCCTGCATTGGCAGGTGGATTCTTAACCACTGTGCCACCAGGGAAGTCCCTCTCAGCCTTTTTAATTGAGTTACTTTGCACAGATCCTGCTCTTAATTCTGTGCCTTCAGACACGCCATCCCCTCCCTTTTTATTTATGCTTTTGGCACAAGGTTAGAAGGGTAGCTCATTGGTGTGGTCGACAAATAGGAAATTAGTATATGCACTTGTCATGGGAAGGGTATCCGTGCTACTGGGTAGATGTAACGTGCAGATGTTACCTAGTAGCAGTACTCACGGAAACAAAGTCTACCTTCATTCCACCAGAAACATACTCAGGACTTGATCCGTGACAACTTAATCAAGGTTGGCATTTACCCTTTATCATCAGTAAAGAAAGGATTCTGTTTTTAAAATTAGAAATACTGACTAAAATCCATATTGAGACAGTATTTCTATTCACTGAGTGATATTCGTTTTAGTGCCTTTCAGCTTTATATACTGCTCCAAAGTAATTCCTTTCATTTTTGTGACACCGGTTACAACTATCACATGCATCTTGCTTTTTAAATCTATGTTGCAATATGCTTCAGAAAATGTCACAACTGTACCAGTGAATCCCCTAGTGGCTTTGGAATCTGGGATCACTGGAGGAGAAACATTTCAAGGGTAAAGTAAATGGCCGTCCTTCCTCATTATCCTAGATGTACAGAGAGGAGGAAATTAAATATCCTTGAATGCAACAGGGCTTCTAGGCAAAGTAGCCAGTTGTCCCCAGCCCTGTCAGTAAGTAATCCAAGAGCAACATTTCAAGTGATATTTAGAAATCTGATACCGAGGCACCTGTGGCCAGGGCAGTAGCTCTTAATAATTGAGTAAGAGGAGATTCGAGTTTGCTTCACTTTTCCTGCCATGCCATTTTCATTTTCTGTGGAGCACCTTCTGCTTGGAAAAAGGAGAACGGTATTAGAATAATTAGGGCTGTGCCTAGTGAAAGGGACAAGCGAGCTCTGGTATTCTTGGTTAGTTCTTCAGACTAACCGCTCAGCGCGGCAGACAGTGGGAGCCCCTGTTAGGTTTGGCCACTCCTGGGTTTTGTTTTGTTTTGGTTTTGGTTTGCTTGTTTGTTTGTTTACCATGGTTAAAAGATAAGCATTGTTAAAAGATAAACTCTAAAAAATTAAAAATTTTAAGAGCAAATTTATTTGAGCAAAAATTAATTACATTCTGCAGCGCCAAACCAGTTACAAGTTTCCACCAACAGGAGCTGGGGGGAGACTTTTATAAAGAAAAGGTGGAAGCAAAGTAAGGAAATTATTTTTTTTTTAACTAAATTTTTAATTTTATTTTTGGCTGCGTTGGGTCTTTGTTGCTGAGCGCAAGCTTTTCTCTAGTTACGGCAAGCGGGGGCTACTCTTCATTGCTGCGCAGGCTTCTCTCTGTGGTGGGTTCTCTTGTTGCGGAGCATGGGTTCTAGGTGCACAGGCTTCAGTAGTTGTGGCACGCGGGCTCATTAGTTGTGGCTCACGGGCTGTAGAGCGCAGGCTCAGTAGTTGTGGCGCACGGGCTTAGTTGCTCCGCGGCATGTGGGATCTTCCCGGGTCAGGACTCGAACCCGTGTCCCCTGCATTGGCAGGCGGATTCTTAACCACTGCACCACCAGGAAAGCCCAAAGTAAGGAAATTATTGATTGGATATAACTTAAAGCCAAGTTGGTTGTTTGTGACCGGTTGTCCTAGGTTTCAGTCCGGTAACCTTGAAGCATTTAGAGGCTTGGATTTTGGTTTGCCTATGTAGGGCCACCAGAGCACTGGAGCCACCCCAGTCTGATGGCTTCCTTGCTTAATTTATCTGACACCACAGAGTGCCATAGGTCGTCATGGCATTGGGAAAAACTTGGCTAACACGCTTGGGACTCCTTCCTAGGTGAGCACATAAGTTTAAGGTGCATACCTACCCTCCTTAGCTGCCTGGAAGTGGTGGCAGAAGAGTTGGCAGTGGAGATGCATAGGATTGGTTTAGAATATTCTTTAGCTTTAAGAGTGCCCGTGGACTCTAAGAAACCAGGGAGCTCTTGGGCGGAGAAGCATCTAGTGAAAAGCAGCATGTTAGAAAGAGAAAAGAGGGTTAGAGAAAGAGAGAGAACGAAAGTGTGCTGTGAATGGGAGTGGGCGCGGGGCGTGGCAGAGAGAGACACATCACCTGTGGTTACCTGGATATTCAGGTGTCTTAGTGGGCGAGAGAGCCGTCTGGTTGCAGCTTGTCACCTCCAAAGGCAGCTATGGGGGAATCCTTTCTCTTAGGTGAGTAGCTGTGTGTCAGAAAGTCTCTTCCCATTCACAATACGTCAAGCAGGAGACCGAGGCCTTTCCATGGCCCCGAGCTGTTCTCTGGCCGAGGAAGGCCTGGTGTGTATGAGGCCTCCAGGCTCCTTGCCCAATTCAGAGCCGCTGCACTCAGGGCTCTGTTGTCCTGGGGGCTCCAGGAGGGGTGTGGAGTGAAAGGTTTACCCAAGGTCATGTTCCTTGGCTCAGTAACGGCAGCTGGCTGTCAAGGTATTTCAGCACAACGTGAAGATTTGCAGGTCAGAAAAAGAGTGAGACCCCAAAGCTCGTTTGTCAGGTTGAACTCCAGAGTGGATTCCTCCCTTGGGAACCCATCCCTCCTGCCCTGGAGATGCAAGATTGGCACCGGCTAAGGCTCAAAGGCCCCGGCAGAGTGTGTGGGTGTCTCCCTGAGGAGAGGTGAAGGATGCTTAGATGCTGGAAGACTTTGTGGGAGACACTCCTCCCCCAATTTGTCTTCCAATGCCTACCTGTCTATCCACAGATGGATTGGGTATTATCTGAATCAAGAATGCCTGGCATCTGGCCTATGGGCCCTACCATGCACATTCCTCCAGAAACAAATGAGCTTTTCTCAAACACTCATGGGTTCCCTGCTTTTGCTATTAAAAAAAAAAAAAAGAAAAAAAAAAGATCCTAATACATTAACATGGTTTACAAGTCAAACTATGGAAACTATATGAAATGAACAGAGGGAAGGTTATGCCAGCACCGTCCCTACTTACTGTAATCTCCCCTGCCCCCATTACATCATAATTTTATTAGTTTCTTATATACCTTCCAGAGTTTCTTTACGAAGATACGAGCAAATGGGGGTCTGTATTCTCTTTCTCTCCTTTTTCATACAAAAGGAGGGCTACTTTATACACTGTTTTGCACCTTGATTTATTCCGCTCCTCTATAGGCTGAGACCAGCAGACAATAACGTCACATCTACTGAAACCCCCATTGACCAAAGTAAAACTGAAAAACCCAATCCAAAAATGTATCCCAAATAAAGCCTGAAAATCGAGCCAAGAGCACCTGCCATGAGGCCATATCAAGGACTGCGGACCTGGAACCCAATAATGCAGCCTTTCAAATTTTTTGAAAGAAACACTCTTAAAATTTAACCTTAATAGTAATACATCTTGGAGGCCTTTCCATATCCACACACAGAGATTCCTCATTCTTTCGTTCGGCTGTCCTGAGTACTGCTGTAGGGATGTTGAATGTTGAACTGCCGCAAGTCCTGCTCTGTTGCTCCCTGATGGATGCAATCCGTTCTTTTCCCCTCAGCCTCCGTGGACCACCTGCACTTACCGCCCACCCCTCCCAGCAGCCACAGCAGCGACTCAGAGGGCAGCCTGAGCCCCAGCCCGCGCCTGCATCCCTTTGGCCTGCCGCAGACCCACAGCCCCGCCAGGGCCCCAGCGCGGGCCCCCTCGGCACTTGCCAGCTCCCCACTCCTCACCGCACCGCACGTGAGTGTCCCCTGCATCCCTGCACCCCCATCCCCCATTCTGTCACTCAGACCTTCACCCAGCGTGGGTACCATTCGGAGCCTGTAGGAAGTTTTAGGTCTAACTGCTGAAGCAGGGGGATGACAGTCTTAAAGAACATTTTCTAAGAACTGCCTGTGACCTCATCGTGCTAACACATTCTCTTCCTTTCCTGTGCACACTTCCAGTTTTTATTCACATGTTTCTTTTTTATAGCTACAAACATGAGGAATAAAAATGGGCTGTTCTTCTTCTCAAAATTGTATCACAAATATTTATCATCAATTTAGGTGGTCTTTATGACCTATGATAGGAAATAATTTATTTTTTAAATAAGCAATCTTTGATGAACTGAAAAATTGCTCTGAGAGTAAATACATTGATGTCTAAAGCTCAAAAATATAATTTAACCCTTTTTGTCTGTGGTGCAACTCTTAACCCAGTGACTCAGGTTAGAAATCATGAGTCAACATTCATCCCTCACATATATAATTTTTCCAAATAAAAATTAGGGGTAGGGCTTCCTTGGTGGCACGGTGGTTAAGAATTCGCCTGCCAATGCAGGGGACACGGGTTCGAGCCCTGGTCCAGGAAGATCCCTCATGCCGCGGAGCAACTAAGCCCATGCGCCACAACTACTGAGCCTGTGCTCTAGAGCCCACGAGCCACAACTACTGAGCCTGTGTGCCACAACTACTGAAGCCCACATACCTAGAGCCTGTGCTCTGCAACAAGAGAAGCCACCAAAATGAGAAGCCCGCACACCACAATGAAGAGTAGCCCCCGCTCACCACAACTAGAGAAAGCCCGTGTGCAGCAAAGAAGACCCAACACAGCCAAAAATAAAATAAAATAAATAAATTAAAAAAAAATTAGGGTTAGATAATTAACTTCTCATTGTTCTGAACAGTCGATTGATTTCTATGAGGATTTAAAAATTAGTCAGCCTTACTGAATTTATAATATCACATAGAGAAAATTTGAATGAAATGAGTTATTTAAAAATTCTTAGAAGAATCATGTATTAATTAACATAATTTTGAAAATTTGAGTTGTCTATGTCAGAAACTCAGAAAGTTCTAGATCTGTGGCCATGTTCTTATATATCACTATTCCCGAGGGCCAGGGAATTAACTCTTTCCACTCCACCTTTGCCTTCTCTCCTCTAACCCTTCACTCCTTTGATTACTGAAATAGTGTCCATCCTATGGATTTGTGGGTCCTACCACAATTAATCCATTCCACGTGGTCATGGAGGAAATCCTTCCCATATCATACCCTGGCTCAGCATCTGTGTTGTTTCCCTGTTATCTGTTGGCATCAAGCCCTCATACCTCTGCTGGGTACAAACACCCTCCTACGTGCCCAACCTGCCGCTGCTTCCAGAACCCCTCACCCCTCTACGCAGAGTGGCTTCTTCAGTTACTTTTTACAATACTGCCTTTGTTGTAATGCCCTCCTCTGTGTAAATCACCCCCTTTCTTTCAGGAAGCCCAATTCAAGCCTTATCTGCTACCCTAAGCCTTCCCTTATCACACAAACTCACATAAGCGTTCTCCTTCTTCATATTTTTAACTTACCTTGAGTGAATATTACAGTCTAGCATTTAATTGCTCTCATTCTTTCACGTGTTTCAATTTAGTCTCGGTCTCGCTCATTAGCTACTTAAGAGACGGAGTTTGTTTTGATTCTTCCGTGCATCTGATGTGGAGCTAATATGCAGTAGGTACTCCATTTATTTGACTAATTATAAACACATTGTCCTAATATGGGTGAAATGAGATGAGCTACAGTTCTCATCTCCACTATGATGGACAGTCTGGGGCTGTGCTGACCAGTGACTTTCATGGAACATGCCTGTAGGTGTGTCCCTAGGAGCCCTGGCCCCTTAGCTGGAAGTAGAGGTCAAGAAGCAACTCCTAGTGTTTAGAGAGCATCTTGCAAAATGGCATCTTTAGGAGAACAGCAAAACTTTCCGCAAACAGAGTTCCAAGTGAGTCCTTCATCACTCCGAGGACAGGAAATCTCTAGGGATGCGGGAAATGAATTGTATCCTTTAATTTTGTTGTTTTAGCCAGCAGGGTACTTTCTGGGAAATAATGGGTGGAGGTTTCTTTACCCGTTCCCTTATAGTCCTTGGGTTGTAACACTCACACGAGTGTCTTCTGCATTTTTGCTTCCACTTCAAAGTGCCCATTTCTCACCAAAAGAGATGGGCCTCCTTTTCCCTTAGCCATTGGCAAGACATCCTAACAGACCCTCCTCACCCCTCAGGAGGTGTTTCTCCGGCACGCCCGGCTTTTCCTCTTTGACGCTTTTCTGCTCCTTGGTCTGCATAGAAGCTGCAGGGATCAGGCCCCCTGGTCCTGACGGAGGAAGAGAAGAGGACCCTGATCGCCGAGGGCTATCCCATCCCCACCAAGTTGCCCCTGACAAAATCAGAGGAGAAGGCCCTGAAGAAAATCCGGAGGAAAATCAAGAACAAGGTGAGCCCTTCAAATGCAGGTGCTTCTGTGAGCAGAGACAGCGAGCCAACCCGGCCAGCATGCCCACCCTCCCTTCCCGGTGGCCAACACTGGCCCGTCCTGTGGTGGGGACCAAGGCTTGCCCCCGTCTTCCCCCAGACCTCCCCATACATCTTCTGGTCAGTGGGCCTCCAGGTCGGGCGTGCACACTCTGTGGTGCCTAAGATAACCCATACAGGGGCGGGAAGAAAATATTAGAACTCCCATTTACATTTTGAAAAAATCTCAGCCTTTAAAATTTGTTTTATTAGATACACAATATTTCCCTCTAGTAGGCATGTGTATAATTTATAAATGAATAAATATAAATGTATTATGGGTGCTTGCTTAATTTTTTTCTTGATAGAGGTTTTTGATAAAAAATTCTGCAGAGCACTGTTCTATACCTGGGTCCAGCAGTCTCCTAGTCCTAGGCCCCTACAGTGGGGATCAGGGGTGCAGAGGCCCTGGGGCATGGCTAGGGCGTGGGCAGAGCAGGAGGGAGGGGACAAAGAGAGAGGAAGGAAAGAGCTTAGAGTTAAAATTCTGCGTCCATGTGCAGAACCGCCAGGGAATTTTTATACGACTGACCCCAACTGGCTTATATTATGTATTATAGTTGAGCCAACTAGGTCCACAGAATTGAAATCATTTATCTAAGACCATACAGATGGTTCGTGACCCACAGGTTCCACTCTGACTCCTGGACCACTGTCCTTCTCACTGGGGGCCTAGTGTGTTGGAAAGTAGATGAGAACATCAGCTGGTTGAAACCAGGGAGGACAGAAGAGGTGATTAGTAGATGAGCCAGTAGG
The DNA here is from genome assembly GCF_964270905.1 of Leucopleurus acutus. Lineage (NCBI taxonomy): Eukaryota > Metazoa > Chordata > Mammalia > Artiodactyla > Delphinidae > Leucopleurus > Leucopleurus acutus. The sequence goes on along the minus strand of NC_139144.1, from coordinate 93,497,261 downwards.
TTAAACAAATGGGAAGTGGTCACACAAGTGAGCAGGGCTTTTGTGATTTCTTTGCTCATGGCCTCTTGTCAATACTGGTTTACTGAGATAGCTGGAACATAATCCTTTTTTCTCCCCTTCCATTGCAGATTTCTGCCCAGGAAAGTAGGAGGAAGAAGAAGGAATACATGGACAGTTTGGAGAAAAAGTAAGCCTCCTGCCAAAGTGGTTGTGTGTATTGAGCAATTCATGTAGAGAAATGTAAGTGCGGGGGGGCCCTGCTTTCTATGAGAAGGGGGTTCAATTTCTTGGTCTGGACCCCGGCAAAGGCCGTTGGTTTATCAGCTATGTTTTGCCTGCCACCTAGTGGTTTTTAGAGGGGAAAGCTTATAGGTCTGGCAGGTGATAAAAAGTACATTCAGTCTTAGTAGGCATTTGTACCGCACAGTTTCCAACCAAGGGTCCTTAAGTCCCTGAAGGCTTCCTTTCAAATAAGTACAAATGCTAACCTTCATGCATATTCCTGGACTCCTCAGAGGAGAGGCGCTAATTAATCAATTCCTGTTGGCCACACTCCCTCGCACGCTAGAGAAAGCAACAGGGGATGAAGTAAGTAAAGCAGGTTGGCGTTCTTTCTTTTCTGTCCACTATAATTTGTGTTATAGGTGAGTGACTTTTCACAAAAACACTTGAAGGCACCTTGGGCTCTTCTGAATAGCCTGGAATATCAGGGGGGCTGTTAGAAAAATGTAAATTAAATACAATTTTGTATTAGCCCTAGAAAATAGTTCCCATCTGGCAAACTAATATCATTGGAATGAGTCCCGGGACCTAGAAATGAATCCTTATGTGTGTCTGGTGAGAAGAGCAGTTGGTGGATCCTGGCTGGTTCTTGAAGTTCCTACTGAAAGTCAGTGTCTCTTCTTCCTGATTTAGATGTTGGTAATATAGCATTAAGCAGTCCCATTCTGTTTGTTATTGTCTGTAGGTATCCAGGGTCAAGATGTTTCAATGAAAATCTCTTTATTGCCTCTTCGGGGCATGCCTGCTCCGGCACCTGGATTCCTTGTCTTGAGGTCCCGGGTTCTTGTCCTTCACTCTCCCCCTGCCCCAAGCCCCTGGGCTTCCTGTCAGTCCTTCAGGCCAAGAGTACAGCCAGCAGCATCCAGACCCTGTAGCATAGAGAGAGAATTGTGATGGACATTGAGAGCCATAGGGAAGAGTCGAGAGAAATCAAGGTTGGAACACCCTAAAAGAAGTTTATGTTTTGTACCATCCCTATTCATTTTCCATTACTGAGGCACTGGTTACCCATTTCTCTCTCTCTTTTTTCTACTCACCCTTTTCCCCAACTCAGGTTGGCCAAGTTCTCTCCCTCACCTCCCTAGAGTAGCTGCTTCCCTGTCTTTTTTTTTTTTTTTTTTTTTTTTTTTCTGGCGGTACGCGGGCCTCTCACTGTTGTGGCCTCTCCCGTTGCGGAGCACAGGCTCCGGACGCGCAGGCTCAGCAGCCATGGCTCACGGGCCCAGCCGCTCCGCGGCACGTGGGATCCTCCCGGACCGGGGCACGAACCCGCGTCCTCCGCATCGGCAGGCGGACTCTCAACCATTGCGCCACCAGGGAAGCCCTTCCCTGTCTTTTTTCTCTCAACCCCACCTGCCTCCATCCTAGCTCCTGGCTTAGTGTTTGCTCCCCTGATAAAAAACTAAGTTTATTTTTCTCTCTCTCTCTCCTCTGTAGGGTGGAGTCTTGTTCAACGGAGAACTCCGAGCTCCGGAAGAAGGTGGAGGTTCTGGAGAACACCAACAGGTGAGGGTCCCTGGCGTGAGGAACCGACACACTGCCTGATGGAAGGTGGGGAAAGAGAGGGAGATCCAGGGCCAGAGCTGGGAGGAAAAGGGAGGAGATGACATTGAAAGGATAGTTGTGTCAGGATGCTCAGGATGGTCGCACTTCTCTCACCTGTTCCTCCCGTGTGTGTGCGTGTGTGCACGCACACACACACACACACACACACACATGCACGTCCTTTACTTTTCCTAAAATACATGGGATTGATGAAGAGGCTGATTCTGATAAGGGCTATGATGAGGGGGTTAAGGAAGAGGCTTGGAAAAGAATAAGGTCAATGAGTCCGATTCTCCTGAAAATGACATCAGACTTAAGAGGTGGACAAAGAGGGCCTGACCACTTTTTTGTCACCCAGTTTGAGTAATAAATGGTGTTTTTTAGTAAAAAAAAATGGAGAGAAAACAAAGTTTGTTTTTTTAATTACTGTTTTTAAAAGTTAATTAATTAATTACATTTTAAGCCCATTTTGAAAAATAACTATAGGATAGTTCCTCTAGCACCTCCTGTGCCAGGTACTGTTTTCAGCACTTTATAGATATTAATTCATTTAACCTTCTAATGGCCCTATGAGCTGGTCCTATTACTATCCCCATTATATAAAGGAGGTCCTGAGACTCAGAAAGGTTAGGTGATTTGCCCAAGGTCACACAGTAAATGCTAGAAGGCTGCATTTGGAGGCAGGCAATCTGGTCCTGGAGCCTCGATGTAGGAGAAGCATACTGAGCTTTACCCAGAGTCATACGCAAGAGAAAGGGGTTAAGGTATAGGGCTGAGAAATGGCGGTTGGGGAGTTTCATTGTGTGTGTGTGTGTGTGTGTGTGTGTGTGTGTGCGCGCGCGCTCACGGAGCCTGCCTATGCTTTGAAAATTAAAGTGTTCGTTAGTCAAGGGATCCTGTTGCCCTTAGTTGTTATAGATCTGACAATCCAAGCAGAGAAAAATTGACTTTTAGGTAAGCAAAATTTTAATTCATCATTTTAAGGCTTAGCACTAATGCCTAGTAACAATTTTGCAAATGTTAAGGGATCAGGGTAAATCTATTTGCGTGTCATTTCAATTTGGCTCCCATTTCCTAAATCTTCATGGTCTGTTGCTCAAACAGCAGGCTAATCTAGTCATAAGGTAAAAATACCATCAGTAGGAAAAGTGGACATTGTGACCCCGCTGGGTTTCCCTGCATTTCTGGGAATGTGTGGTCATATAGCAAGTCAAGGGCAATCACCTCTAGTGCTCTGTGGACAAACAACAGAAGTAAGTAAATGTCACCAGCTCCATGTGGTATCACCTTGATCCCCTGAGGCAAAGGAGCTGGTTTCCAGTACGACTTCAGGTTTCCGGTTTCATGGTTGCCTTTGGCCATTAGTCTCCTGAGGCTTCCTCTCTTCTTATCTCCACCTTTACTCCTGCCAGAGTGGTTCTCAGGGTCCTGAACCCCACCAGCGTCTGTATCCATCTTGTTAGCATCCTGAGCTGATAGTGTTCCCACCCCCCTGTCCTAGCACTTGCTGTTGCAGAAGTCCTGTGTTCATGAATGAGACAAATCCATGTCATGAATTGCTGAACAGAGGAAGAGGAATCCGTCCAACATAACCGTGGAGTTTGGTCCAGGTTGGGTCTAGTCTAGGGGTTCTGGGTGTCAGGTCTATCCACAGCCACACGGGGGCAGCAGAGGCACAAAGAGCAGTGGGTGCTTGCGATGAGACGGCGTCGCTGCCACCTTTCCTGGGAAAAAGGGCCTCTCCTCCCCTCTCCAGACTGACCCTGCTCTATCATATTTTTCTAAACTTAAAAAGAAAAAAACCCACACATGTAATATATGCCCATTGTATAAAAAATTAGAAAATACAGTTTAAAAAGGGAAAAAAATTACAATCTTTTCACCTAGAGAGATGTTTACATTTTGGAATATTTTATGTATATGTATTTATATTGTACATCCTCCTCTGTTAAGAGCCTTTTCCATTTAACAAAAAACACTGGGTATATATTTTCATTTCAGTAAATCTATTTCTACAGAATCCTATTTCTTTCAGATTTTGATAAAGAGCTGTTATCTGAGGAGTACTGACATAAAGCACATCTGATTCTATGTAACAGCAGTCCGTGTTTTGCACTTGTTTTTTATGTTTTACGATAATGGCCACAGCCTTTTAATTATGCTATTGGTTATTGTGCAATATGAGTTGTGGGAGCATATGCATATTTGAGCTTGGGGTCGGCATATCTGGCGTTCTTCCCTGAGAGCCAGCGGTGGTTTTCCTTCTGTTTTCTTCACTGACTGTGGAAGGTTTTCCCAGCCATTCAGCCTGCTGGAACCCCAACTGAGAAAACCGTCTATCTTATGCCATGGTGCTCTGCTTGTCCCTGGACTGTAGGAGCCTCCACTGTGGTTCCCCCAGAGGCCCAAGTGCCGTCTCTTCCCTCTTCCAAACTTACCTCTCCTGGTAGACAACCTTTTATGGTGGAAATGGTTGCTACTTGATTAACCTGCAGTCTTCCCACGGGTAGTCTGATGCTACCTATAGTTCCTATAGTCATATAGGTCATATAGGTCTGATGCTATCTATAGTTCCTACAGTCATAATCTCTCAGTCCAGCAGCTTTTAATGTGCTGTGGCTTGAGAAGTCAGGGAAGAAAAGCAGAGCCGCTCTTGTTCACACAAGGAAGGGCCTTCCTTGCCCCCGACCTCCTCTTCTCCCTTCTTCTTCTGTTCCTGCCAAGGGCTTCCCCTCGCCAGAGGACACTGCGGTAGCCAGGGTGACTGTAACATGAACCGTGGCAATCTCTTGCCCTAAACCAGTCAGGAGGAGTTGGTGTTTTGGGCCCGTGGTAAGGGGAGGTTTTCAGATCCTTTATTCGTCACACCGTGTGAGTGACCCGGTGTTTGAACTAAGTACAGGGTAGGGCCCAGTGAACACACACCTGTGTCTGTGTCCTGTTCATGCTTCTTGTATTAGTGTCCTTTGGAGGTAGCTGGGCAGAGGTAGAAATGGCTGTGAGAAGTGGACAGGACCCTGGGTCACCAGAAGTGGGGTGGGAGACCTTGTGTGCCGTTGTTTCATTTGGCACGATGTGGCGGGAAAGGCGAGTGGGTACGTGGACCAAAATAAAGACAAATTATACCTCTTTACATTTTACCGCTTCTGTGCTCCCCCCACGAGGGACTTTCCATCTATCCAGATGAGAATGAGCCCTCAGATTCCAAATCAATCCCAATTCTTCGGTTAGTACTCGCCTCAGCAGCAGCCAATTAGCATGCTCTTGGCTTCTAGGCAAAAAAGCCCCTTTTATCTGAGCTCAGGAAGCTGGAAGAGGATGGAGACAGGAGAGGAGACTTCTGCAGCCTTACCCCAGGAGCCTAAGAGCAGCCGAAGCAGTGGGAAGTCACCTTCACACTTCTTTGCTAAGGTGATCCGCGAATCGCATGCCACCAGGAAATGTGTGAGCCGAGAGCGAATGGTCTCCCAGGGGGCCCTTCTTCCTGTGCTCAATCAGGATATACATTTGCACTTGCAAAGTCCAGGCGAGGCCGTGTGTGGCGCCGGAGGGTCTTCCTGGCCTTCCTTGCTTATCATTCGCCTCTCCGAGCTGCATGTCTCATTCTTGAGAGACCCTGTCTTTCCCCCACTTTCTAGCCTTTTCTTCTGCACAAGTGATGCACATCTACTGCCCAGCCCATCCATTTTACGTGTTTGTGGCCCAGTTTGCTCCATTCATTTTTAATTTTGCCCTCGTGCTGTTGGCTATAAGGCCGTGAGCCACTATCCCTCTCCTCAGCCCTGATTTGTAGACTTAAAGGAGCTTAGACTTGAAATGTACTTTAGACATCTCATTTAACTGTTAATCACTTCCTTTTACAGAAGCGGAAACTGAGGGCTGATGAGGTTAAGATCATCCATTTAGAGGTAGGACAGGGACTAGAATTCAGCCACTTACTTTCTCAACTGGACCTGACCTCGGTCTCTTTTGCCGCTGTTGTGCCCTCTCTCCAAGGACCGCTGCCTTTCCCAGCACGGGGTCAACCGTAGCTCCAAACAAGAGGGCCCAGCTTGGGATCTGTGTTTTAGGGGGCCCTGCTCTAGCTTTCCCCTAGCCACGCCCCTCCCCATGGGATGAGAAGTCAGCAGGAACAAGGTGATATATCTGTCTGGAGCTCTAACCTGGCCTTGGAGGGAGCTCGACATAGCAGGTGTCGGAGGCGCCCATGGGCAGTGTTTGCCTGGCTTGGGGTAGGTGGGGTGAGGAGATACCTTAGGATGTTGACATGTATGGGATGTGGGCCTCGTTGGTATTCTTTCTCTGAACCTCACAGAAGGTGAGGGATGTGCTTGTCCTGTCTGTGTTGTTATCAGAAACAAGAATTCATTAGTTTTCCTCTTTGACCTTCCTCTTAGCTATAGTCCTCCTCTCTGTCTCTACTTTTCTTGTTCTTTAAAATCTACATATGGGGCTTCCCTGGTGGCGCAGTGGTTGGGAGTCCGCCTGCCGATGCAGGGGACGTGGGTTCGTGCCCCGGTCCGGGAAGATCCCACATGCCGCGGAGCGGCTGGGCCCGTGAGCCATGGCCGCTGAGCCTGCACGTCCGGAGCCTGTGCTCCGCAACGGGAGAGGCCACAGCAGTGAGAGGCCCGCATACTGCAAAAAAAAAAAAAAAAAAAAATCTACATATGATTCCTGATGGAGGTCTTTCCAGCCAAGCCCACTGGGCTCTGACTGTGCTCTCCTCATTTGTTTGTTTAGACGCACAGCTGCGTCCATTTGCACCAGTTTTGTCTGTCGGCTTCCTCCTCACTGTTGTGTCTTCCACATGTGAAGTCTTCTCTTCGACTGACTGTAATCAGCTGGTGCCTCTTTCCTGCTGTGCACAGAGAGGCTGTTAGAGTGCTCAGGAATGACCTACGTCCAGGAATGACCCTCTGTAGACCTTTGTCTTGGTTTAACTCACTTTTCATTTCTCCATTATCTCTAACTTCTAGTTGTGGGAAGAGTATAAGCTTTCTTTTCAGTTGAAAATGTTACAAACTTCAAAGGATTGTTGGATACTAGACTAAGTTTCCCAGAGAGTTTACAAAGGCATTTTAGTAGGATTCCATGGTAAAGTTAGACATTCCTCAGCCCCAGAAAACATTCTAGAACTCTCTCTTTCTTGTGTTCCTGGGTGAGTAGGTGATAGAATATTTCAGAAGTGCCCTTGGTCCCTGAAAAATAAACGTCCTTATAATGTGGCAATTACACAGTAAGAGAAAGGAGATAATTTGTATTTTTAAAAATTTAGGCCAGAGCCCCATGAACAACTTTCAAAACTTAAGTGAAAGATCATAAATAAATGAGTATTTATTCAAAGTTTCGGATTTTAGCAGAATGTAATTATCTTTTGTATAAGAGTTTGCACTTTAGTATTTAAAAGTCTTTGAGGTAGTTCAACAGTCTCCTTAAATATTGTTATGCAATGTTTTGAATTATTATTAACATTATATCCTACCACCTCCCCACTCTCTGCCTGAGGTAGGTGTTTTAGCTTTTTTTTTTTTTTAATTTTATTTATTTTTTTGTTTATTTGGCTGCGTTGGGTCTTTGTTGCTACGCGCGGCCTTTCTCTAGTTGCAGTGAGCGAGGGCTACTCTTCGTTGCGGTGCACGGGTTTCTCATTGCGGTGGCTTCTCTTGTTGCGGAGCACGGGCTCTAGGCACGTGGGCTTCAGTAGTTGTGGCTCACGGGCTCAGTTGTTGTGGCTCACAGGCTCAGTAGTTGTGGCTTACAGGCTCTAGAGCGCAGGCTCAGTAGTTGTGGCGCATGGGCTTAGTTGCTCCGGGCATGTGGCATCTTCCCGGACCAGGGCTCGAACCCGTGTCCCCTGCATTGGCAGGTGGACTCTTAACCACTGCACCACCAGGAAAGTCCCTGTTTTTGCTTTTTGACACCTCTCTCCTAACCCTCTGATCTTGTACACTAATTCTAGAAGACTGGGGTGGGTGGGGAGGGATTCAGGTGGGGTTTTGGTTCGAAAGGACATGGATGTCTGCGTCTTCCATCATGAAGCCACCTAATGTTCACTCATATAATTTTTTTGCATGTGTGCCCTAGATAAGTAGCACTTGGACTTTTTTGATCATATTGTTTTACATGTTGTGTAGTGACCCAGACACACCACATGTACATATACATCACATTCATAACTAATGTGAATGTTTCACCAATGAATACTTATTTACTATGTGTGATGCCCTCAGATATTGTGTGTTCTATTTGATTCTGTTTAATTAAATACACCAGTCACACCCCAGCTGTTTTCACAACCCACGAATGGTTCATGATTTGGAATTTAGAACTTACTGCTTTAAGTAGTTCCATAAGTAAAAAAAAAGTTGCTTCATTCCTGTGGGAGGCTGAGTCACCCAGAGGGTGATGTACTTACGCACACAAATGTGCACACATGCCTTATAGCCCAGCTAGTTCCATTTCTGAGTAAGGTGTGTTACAGTATTTGGTGGCAGTTGTGTTTATAGAGAGGACCTGGTTGAAGCTCCTGGCACAGCAAGTAATTGGGAACCACCAGTTTATTATTTTTCCTGGGTCCTAGTTTCTGACTCCAGTGGGAAATTAGGTACTAGAATGTTCAAAGTGTAAGATGCAGTAACTGTATCACTAGCTTGTTCTCTCTCGCTCCCTCCCCACACCAACCCCTGCTGTTTCCCTTAAATAACAGAAACATAAGAAAACAAAATTAAACCAAATACAAGAAAACACACGAGGCTGTTGATGCATTTCCCAGTTTTTATAAGATTGTGTCTCACACTGTCGGCTACTTGAATGTTTTGCCCAATTTCCTTTGATATGCCTCCCAAGATACAGGGTGATGCTTTATTTTGGGCAAGGCTGGCAGCTGCCTCTAACTGCTCTTTTACTAGGAGCTGTGTGAGGACAGCCATAAGGTTTATTTTTACATCTCACCACAGGACAAAATCCACATTTTCAATCAAGTGTTGGACCCTCCAATTTAACAAATTGTGAAAAATGTCTTGGCCCAGATAAACGTCTCTCTAAATTAAGACCTTGCTCCCGGAAGCCCAAGAATTCATTAAGCCATAATTAGCCATGATCACTGATGATTTAACATACAGTAATAAAGGAGAAGTTTAAACTGAGTTCCGAACGTACTGTTGGAAAGAGAGTCTGTCCTATGATTGACTTTTTATAGCTTTAGTTTTAAAATAATTCTTCCATTTCATCTGTTGGCTGCCTTTTCTCCAGCCGGCCCTTTATGCAAACAGGGTAACAGCTGTCATCCGAGCTCCCAATGCTTCATGCCGTGGCATCTATCCCAGTGGCATCAGGGAAGGTACCACATCATCTCAGACCAACATATCAGTTGTGAGATTCCAGGCTTTCCTGTAAAGAGACTCATCTGTCATCAGTGGAAAGAAACAGCAAGCACTCTGCAAAGGTGTATTTGTTTCAGCAAACCCAGAGTACCCCAGAAGGGGATTCTCTCATTATTCTGTTAGCTGGTGAGGTCAAGAGAATTAACTTTGACTAAGTGCCTGAACTCAGGACTTAAGGAAAGTGATTAAAAACCATGGTACTGAGATCTAAATTCAGGTTTCTCTTCCTGGGAGCTTATCGCCGTGTTCTGGCGAATATTACTGACTTAGTAATCCTAAAGCCATCTCATCAGCTCTGTTGGTGTCCAGTGGAGGGACAGGCCTTCTAGCTTCCAGTTTCCTAAACAAAGCTCAGGTTTGACTTCCTGACACTTAAGGTGGGCTAAGGAATACCTCTTGTTCCTTTACCCATCGTTTGCATTTTATTTTGGCGCATCCAGAGTCTGCCAGGAGATGTTTATTTTACCCTATTGCTTTTATTTGTATCGGATCACTGACACTTTGTTAGTATATATCTCACTGCCATCAGATCCGCTGTGGCCCTTCTGTTGCAGTTTGGTCACTGTCTGCCATCAGATCCGCTGTGGCCCTTCTGTTGCAGTTTGGTCACTGTCTGCCATCAGATCCGCTGTGGCCCTTCTGTTGCAGTTTGGTCACTGTCTGCCATCAGATCCGCTGTGGCCCTTCTGTTGCAGTTTGGTCACTGTCTGCCATCAGATCCGCTGTGGCCCTTCTGTTGCAGTTTGGTCACTGTCTGCCATCAGATCCGCTGTGGCCCTTCTGTTGCAGTTTGGTCACTGTCTGCCATCAGATCCGCTGTGGCCCTTCTGTTGCAGTTTGGTCACTGTCTGCCATCAGATTCGCTGTGGCCCTTCTGTTGCAGTTTGGTCACTGTCTGCCATCAGATTCGCTGTGGCCCTTCTGTTGCAGTTTGGCCACTGTCTGCAGTTTGGTCACTGTAATCTTTTCTTATTTAATGGTGGACACATCTCTTGGTTGTGCTGTTGTCAATGTGATGCTTTTTTTTTTGGCCGCACTGCACGGCTTGCAGGATCTTAGTTCCCCGACCAGGGATCAAACCCGGGCCTCGGCAGTGAAAGCACCGAGTCCTAACCACTGGACCACCAGGGAATTCCCTCAATAAGATGTTAATGTCACTGGATTTAAGAAAAATCTACTTAACTAAGAAATCTTTTGATCATGAATTTTATTAGGTTATAGGTTTGGGTACCATGGTGTGCTGAATTGGAAAGTACGTGAGCTATGGAGTCAGATAGGTTTGGGTTTACATCTTAGGTCTTCTAGTTACTGGTTACATGTCTTTGAAACCTTTACATAGTATCTCAGTATATGAAGTTCTAGAACTCAGCCAGTGGACACTCAATCACTAATAATTTTCTTTCCTTATGACAAAAATGAGTGTTTCAGGACTTCCCTGGTGGCGCAATGGTTGAGAGTCCGCCTGCTGATGCAGGGGACACGGGTTTATGCCCCGGTCCGGGAAGATCTCACATGCCTCGGAGTGGCCGGGCCCATGAGCCATGGCCACTGAGCCTGCGCGTCCCGAGCCTGTGCTCCGCAACGGGAAAGGCCACAACAGTGAGAGGCCCACGTACCGCAAAAAAAAAAAAAAGAAAAGAAAAAAAGAATGTTTCTGTTTTATGAATGTCTATGAATTTCCCAAACTTTATCACATCATGGAAATCTATTTAGATATTGGGGAATGGATGAGTTAACCTGCTTTCCTTGGGTGAAATCTCTCTGTTGCTGATGGATGGGGCCTTCAGAGTGTCATCATTCCCATGAGTTCACCTTTGCTAATCCGAGTAGGAGAAGCAGCAGCAAACAGCGCATTATAAATCACTGTTGCTTTCCACCAGAATTTCAAACTGAAAAATCTATTTTGAACTACATGTTTGCTCATCTTAAAGAGTTGGATTATAAACTGTTAGAAATCAGGGGCCATTAAACAAACATTTTCATTTGCAGTGGATTCAGAATATAATTGTCTTTGAGTTTGGAAAGGATGTGCTGATGAATGCCAAGTAAAGCGCCACACCACTAGTAAAGATACAGCCCTTACTGCTCGCCCAGCCAGACTTAGATGGTCCTTCTTCCAAACTGATAGCACTTTACACCTATAGCTGGGGTTCCCAACTTGAGCCTAAGGCATTATACCATTGGGGTTTAGGTGTGTCTGGCCTGTCAGAGGTCTGTCTTCAGAACAGACTGTGGAGCCTCCTGGGAGACTGTGCATCCTAGGGAAGGGGTCCCAGGCCTCGTGATCACAATCAGAAATTGGAAGGGAGGAGTGATTCCGAGTATTGTGTGGAATTGGTTTTCTCAGTGGTTCATGCTCTGAAGACTGGACAAAGGGCAGGGATTGGGCAGGGAGGAGGTGCAGGAAGGTTGTGGGTAAATGGGGACTGTTGGTAAAAATGGAAATGGCGATTTTGCTTTAAAAACACCTTAAGAGTTTGGAGCAAAAGTAAATGGCTGTGGTAACATCTGGAAATCTGCTGTCTAATGGAAGCCTGGTTAGAGGAATGTCCTCCACCAACTCTTCCATGCACAGAGCACAGCTGAGCTTCAACACCTTGGAGCTGCCAGCGCAGGCAGCAGGGTGCCCCATGGGAGTTGAGGTGCCCATCAGAAGTGGCAGCCAGCATTACAGACGTGGCTCTTCAGCAGGCCACCAAGGAAACAGCGAGGCCCCTTTCTGTAGTTTAGCTGGTAACAAAGACCCTGTTGATTGGCACCACAGGAGGAGGCCAGAATATGAGAGAAAAGGTTTGTGCCACACGGTCAAGCATAGGTCTTATCTATGGCTCACCTGTGTATATTCCCCACGAGTTCCAGAAATACAGCAGGGAGAACCCAAAGAGGGCTTTGGGGCTGGCATTACAGGATGTTGTCAATAAAATGTGTGCCACTGCCCACTAGATCTCAGCTCTGCCAGAAGGAACGCTCACCCAGGAAGTGGGTCTGTCACTCAGCTCTTAGCTTTGAAAAGGCAGCCGTGCAAGCCAGTAAGAATGGGGTGCTCTTGGGAGGTCCTGGGAGAAGAAAGTGTGATGGGGAAGAACACTTGCTGCATCATACGATCATTTAACTGCAAACTTCTAATTTTTTTCCATCTTTACTGAGGTGTAATCAACAAGTAAAATTGTGAGATATTTAAAGTGTGCAACGTGATGATTTGATACATGTATACATTGTGAAAGGATTCTTCACATCAAGTTAATGACCTATTTACCTTATTTTTATTTTTTGGTAAACACATTTAAGTTCTGCGCTCTTAGCAAATTTCAATTATATGGTACAGTTTTATCACCTAGAGTCACCATATGTCACACTAGAGCCTCAGACCTTATTCATCTTATAGCTGAAAGTTTGCCCCTTTTACCAACCTCTCCCTATTTCCCCACCCCCAGCTCCTAGCAACCGCTTGTCTACTATTTCTATGAGTTCAACTTTTTTTTTTTAAAGATTCCATGTGTCAGTGATACCACGTGGTATTTATCTTTCTTCTTCTGGCTTATTTCACTTCGCATGATGCCCTCCAGGTTGATCCATGTTGTCACAAACGACACAATTTCCTAAAGTAGAATTTATAGTAATCATGCTATCGGTATTTCTCAGCCTTGAGTAACTCACAAAACTCTTTTAAAGAACGTGTTGCTTGAATGTACAGAAACATAAACCAGTCTATACTACTTGTGATTATGCTTCTAGATAACCATAAAGCAAGAAAACATACAGCTAAGTACTAAAAAGACCTCCATATTAATAGAATTTAACGGTATGAAATAATGGGATGAATGATTTTGTTTTGCTTAAATTAAAACCACTGTACAAGGTAAAAATACGGTGTAGATGGGACCACATGGGGTCACTGAGTTCAGAGAGCCTTCGCTGTACGTGCTGTGGGCTCCAATTCTGCCTCTGGTCTTATCCATTGAACTGCTAAAAGCAATAGTCTTACTGCCAACCTGTCCTTAGTTGGCTTAAACCTGAGAGAACTTTTCACTGGTACTGGTCACAGGGGAAGCTGCAAACTTGGGAAAACCTGCATGTCCTTCCAGCACTGGGAAGCTGTTCAGGAGATGGGCTGTGGTGGAGGCAAGTTATCTGCCAAAGCCCAGAATTCTTCTGCAAATGAGTGATTTGCTTTTCAGTGTTTTTCAGTGAACTTGTCTGACTTTCTAATGTTCCATCACAGCATGAATTTTCTGAAAATCTTTGAGACCCAAGAGAAAAGCATCTGCTTGTAAAACCTCTCCACCTTGCCGAGTGCATTGGGCTTGGAGAGGAGGGATGGGGGCGAGGGGCAGTCTCTGCTCTTTTTGCTGCTCACACAGAATTCATCCCCGAGGCTCTAATTCAGGCGAGTGTGCTGTGAGATCCTTTTCTATGGCTGCACTGTTCACAATTTGCAAAGAAATTCACCATCTGCTCCTCCTGTGACCTGATGTTACACAGAGCAGAACATACTATTCTCATCCTCAAACCCTTCCCTTGCACGGGTGTGCACAGCTGTCCACTTTTAGGGATAGAACAACTCTCTTTTGCTCCTGTTCTGTGTATTTTCCTGGAGAAACATCAGAATCTGCATCAGAGGACGGCTTCCAAGATCCTGGCTCTGAAGGTGTGTCCAGCTGAGCAGGCTTCTTTGCTCCTGATTCATATTTGGGCTTCATTTCTGCCTATGGAGGTGCTGTGAGCCTTCAAGTGCCGCAGGCTTGAGGTGCTCATGGCTGTTTGCCTCCCCGCCATTCTTGTCTTCCTCTCCATCTCTCTCTCTCTCTCTTCAGATCTGCCATCTGAGCATCGGCTGCTCAGAGATGTTGCTACCACCTCCTGTCACAGCCATCTCCTCTGGCCACCCCTCCACGTGTTCTCTGCCCGGCATCTTCTTCTTCATGCTTTTCTCCTTTCTTGTATCTTCTTCAATGTTTCTCTTCTCTTGGTTGAACGAATTCTCCTTGGTTCACCATCACCAGCCAATTTTTACTTATTTTTTTTCTCAATGGCTGACAAACAAATCCCGGGATTATCAGGGATGATTTGGGGCATAGAGATGACTGTTACTCAGAACAGCACAGAATGGACAAGCTGCTCACGTGGGCGGATCCTGAGCCCCGTAAGCTCTATGACTCTGGTGCTGGAAGACAGTGGCGTATGTGTCTTCACCAGAGGAACTTTTTCTCAGTACTGTGTTCAAATTCAGACACAAAGCCTTAGACACTTCCCTGGAGCCTGGGGCAAAGATCACCCACAAGCATTCTTTTGTCTCTCAGACGCCCTTCTTGGCTTTGATTTGTTGTGTTTGCAGAACTCTCCTGCAGCAGCTGCAGAAGCTTCAGACTTTGGTGATGGGCAAGGTTTCTCGCACCTGCAAGCTGGCTGGCACACAGACTGGCACCTGCCTCATGGTGAGTTTCCTGAAGGAACAACACCATTACTGCCCAGGCCCACTCCCCAATCTCCAGTCTCTCCCCAGCTTGCCACGTCCAAGTGCTGGGGTGTTCGAGGGACCACACAGCTCACTCCGAGGCTGTCTCTCCACTATGATGTGACGGTGATGGACTGCGTACGATCTGCTGGCCTGATGGAGGGGAGCTGTCTTTCTGGACCTCCCAGGTGTTGCAGGTGTAAAGGTTTGCTCTGTGGATCTCGGAATTGACGGCTCTCCACTTTCTCTCCTCGTCCTGCAGGTTGTTGTGTTATGCTTTGCCGTTGCATTCGGCACCTTCTTTCAGGGCTATGGGCCCTATCCTTCGGCCACCAAGATGGCCCTGCCCAGCCAGCATTCCATGCAGGAGCCCTACACAGCCTCCATCGGTAAGACAGCACTCAGCAACTTGGGAGGTGGCTTGTTTCTTTTCTCTTTCACTTCTCAAAGCTTAACTTACTGAAAGAAGTCTTATCTGAGAGTCTGATTTTTTTTTTTTTAGATGGGAGGACTTTGCTAAACCACTTGGTTTAGAATAGCTATATGATAAACGTCCCTGGGTACAGAGCAGTGGTCTCCAAATCATTTATCCATAAAAATGCATATATATCCGTTCCTTGGGAGAAGGCAATTCAATATCACTGTTCCCTCTCCCCCATAAAAAACATTCATTGAATAGGCCCACACAAGCATCTGCCCCCGAATTAGTTACTCTGCAGTTAACTGTCATCGCTGTGACCGCCAAGACATTGCAGGAAGTGTTCTTGGCTTCTGTTTCCATATGAAAGTCTAATTTTTAAGAACTGGTAAAAGTGTAGCTTCTCCACTGAAGGGAGGAAGAGAGCCATGGGGGTGTCTGGCGCCCAGGCTGCTGGGTCTCCCCTTGTGGCACTCACCCACTGGGCTGAGACACCCCTTGGAATTCTCTAGAGCGCAGCAGAGCACAGTTTGCAAACTACTACTCTAGACTGTGTTCCCTGGCAAATTCTGATGTCTTCTTTTTGAGTTCTGATAAGGGGGAGGGATGCGCATTTGGGGGGACGGAGTGGGGAGAACATTAAGTTTTCCATGACATTTTCAAGGAATTCAACTCAGTGGAATTGTATGCGACCATAGTAAGCATCTGTAAAATGAAATTAAAGAATCAGCCTGTCTTACAAAATATTATGCCTAAGATTTAGAAAATTTGGAGAATCAGGTGTCAGAAGTGATATTCTCACCCAGATCAATGATCTCTTTTAAGTATGTAGGAAATAAAGAGGCGCTATGTAGGGATCATAAAATAGATACACTAGTAAGAACAAGGGTGGAATTAGGGGGTACTGGATTTGGGGGGTAGGCATAATTTTGTGGTTCTGAAAGATCTGTGGTCTTTGTGAGGTAGGTGTATCCCTGCCAGGTATATGACAGAAAGGCTAGGATTTCAACCAAATAATTGCAGTGGTCTCCCGGGAAATTCTTTTTTCCCTAAGGGAATGTATCTCTAAATTTGATTGGAAGCCAATGGGAGCATAGTTTCTCTGTTGTAGAAAATTGCTACGAGCCATCTAGCTATGCAACTATCCTATAAAACAAAAGAGAATGTCTCCGTTGTTTGATTTATGGCTTTGGCTGTGTGTCTTCTCTCCAGTTTTAGATGAAAACACAGTTTTCTGCCCTTTTGCCTTCCCCTATGCAAAACCTGCTCACTGGGAATGCTTATTTTAGCTGCGTCTGGACATCGCCAAGTATTTGACTCCTATTGTCCACAAATTGTTTCCCCCAGATGGTTGGGGGTGGGGCATGGAGGGGAGTTTTATTTTCAAAGCAGTGGGGTGGCAGTATGCTTCCTGTTTATTTGCTTTTCTATTGTTCTTCCAGACTTTTTATAATTGGTATCATTTTTCAATGCACAAAACTCTGAAATCCTGAAGCCTTTATAGGAAGCCAACTCCAGTTGGCACCCTGCGTCCTGGGCAACAAGAACCCATGAGTTGTCATCTGCTCCCAGCCCTGGGCATAGAGTGAGGGGATGTGATGTACCCCTGTGGTCTCTCGTAACACCTGTTACTTTGCTTTGTTCTCAGTGAGATCCAGGAACCTGCTGATCTATGAGGAACATTCTCCCCTGGAGGAGCCATCCAGTTCGGCCTCGGCTGGGGAGCTTGGGCGCTGGGACAGAGGTTCCTCCCTGCTCAGGGCATCAGGGCTGGAGTCCAGGCCTGACGTGGATCTTCCCCGTTTCATTATATCAAATGAGACCAGCCTGGAGAAATCAGTGCTGTTGGAGCTGCAGCAGCACTTGTGAGTCAAACAGATACAGATTCACCTCCTGTAAGGCACTGACGATGGGTTATGCGTCAGCAACGTGCAGTGTGGGGTGTAGACTTTCCCACTGGCCTAGTCGTACCTTTGGCTTTTTCAAGACCTATTTCCAGCACCCAGACTCTGGAGAGACTATTGCTTGTGAACAGCTGCCCCTAGCAGAGATTGGGGAAGAGACCTGGTGTGAGCTGGCCCCGTGGCTGCTGCGCCACTGGGGAGCTGGCAGTGGTGGCTCCAAGAGTCCGGGGAAAGGGCTTGACTCCCTTCCTCCCTCAAAGCCTCACAAGTAAACATACAGTCCAGTAACAGCAGTGTACTCGCTATGCAAATGCAGCCTCAAGGCTTTCCCCAGCTTCCTTCCAACTAGAGATACATATATGTCATGCAATATGTCAGTATGTAGTTTATGATTTATGTGTAAATAAACATGCCTTAATTATTTAGTTATAATTACATGTTAATATTGAAGGACACTTCGAGAGGCAGTATGCCTGTATGTGTTTCCATATTGAAAATAACATACATTTGTCTCCAATTCTCCATGAGGTGTTTCCTTTAGGTAGTTATGAGGAACAGTCCTTGTGTAAACACAAAGGCTTGTACAACTGCTGGGCTTTGATGTCACGCTGGGGAGATACCTGGGTACACCAAATGGCACGGGAAGGAGCGTCTGCGTCCAATCCTGGTTATACATGGTGTGGTTCGTGGTCTAGCTGAACTCTGCCTCTGTGCTTCCCAGAAATGATGCTATTCCAATGCAAGTGGGAAAGACTTTGTTTCAGATTCTTCGGTTTTCTTCCCCTAATGTTGCAGGGGAAAGTTTGTAATTATATATACTATTATATGTTTACATTATATTATACATGCATTTAATGCTTTATTATCTATTATCATTATTTATAGCGCTTACTATTTCAAGCACTATGTAAATATGACATATACAGTAAATCCTTTGAAATACTTGAAGAGGTTAGACATTATTATTATTATTATTCCTATTTTAGCAAATTGTAGAGCTGCCACTAGGAGCAGAGAAGAATCAGCTGCTCGACTACTTGACTCATGACACAAATCTTCTCTCCTCTTGTCTCAGCTATTCAAGGCCCCATTGAAATCCCTCTTGTTCTGGGATGTCTTCCTGATACCAGAGCCCTCATAGCCCTTCTCTGAATGCCTAGAGTCTTTCTAGGCTGTTATATAATTTAATAATGTATTTATTTTCTGTTATATATTTACTGTTATTTCAAGTTAGTTTGGGTTTTTTTTTTAAGTCTTTATCTAGAATCTTTTAATCTCTATAAAGATTTCATCTTTATCTAGATTTAAAAAAAAATATTTATTCTAGACCAAGGATCAGTCTTTATCCTTTTATTTTCTCCCTCCCAGAGTTTAGCATAGGGGTGACTAACCATCCTCAAGAAATACAATCGTTTAAAGCAATGTACAACAAATCAGTATCAAACTGCCATGTTTATCCTCTGGGCTGGAATGTCTCCTTTGGCATGAGGCTAGAGGCAGGAATGCGGATGACGGATAGGCTGGTAGCGGGAGACTTCGGGAACAGGGGAGAGGACGAGAAGCATGCTTGGGCCAGCCTGCAGAGTCGCAGTCATGGAATGATTGTGTCATCCTACCGAGCATGAGGTAATTGGTACTAAGACCTCTTTTTCCTTCTGATGCCTTCGCAGGGTCAGCACCAAACTGGAGGGGAATGAAACACTAAAAGTTGTAGAACTCGACAGAAGAGTGAACGCCACCTTTTAAAGAGACCGTCGCCACCTCCCTCTATCTCCTCACTCTACCTTTATGTCTCCAAACCGCCTTTGTCATAAGCTTTTCCTTTTTGCCACCTGATCTTGACCGAAGACCTGGATGTGCAGTCATGGCTTTGGATACGAGGACAGCCTGGGATTTCCACCCACGGTGAGAGAGCGCCTCCCCCCGGTCCCACGTCCCTCCCTGCAGAAGGGAGCCCGCTTCTCTCCCTCCCTGTTGCTTACTGCCATAGGAAATTATCTTAGGGTCAGGGGTGGGGCGAGCAGGCTTGTTTCTACCGACAGTGCCAAAAAGATACTGCCTGCTTCTCACCGGGGTGGGTGTGACCGCCTCTTTGAAGAAGAGCTGACGCTTGTTCGTTCAACTCGAGCCACAAAAATACCAGGATGCCTGTTGGAATCTGGCAAAGCACCGACTGACGTCCTGCCTTTGCTCAGCCTGGGTCTCTCCTGCCGCTCTGCGCTGAGCCCCCGCTGACTGGTCCTCCGGCCCTGGAGCTGGAGCGAGGCGTCCCCTTCGTACTCTCAGGCCGCAAGTGCAATGCCTGAAGGAATCAGGCTTTTCTACTCCAGGCAAACCTGCCCCATCATGTTGCTTGTAGGATTTCTCCACAATCTGTGTCCCCACACGCCCCTAGTTCTGCCTCCTTGGCTTCTCCTCCCCATTTGTAAATAGTATTTATTAGCTCGCTGAGGCTTCCCTGGGCAACCACACTGAAGACATCCGGACGCCTCCCTCCAAGCTAGCAAAGTCTTCTGTTGGCCTTTGGAGCGAGGAGGGTACCCTAGGCTCTGGGATCCCCAATCCTTCCAGGCCATGTTTTGCTTTCTTTTCTTCTTTTTTGCTGGAGCCCTGTAATTATAGTTGGGAAATCTCCCTAAGCATGTGTCCTCCTGTAGAATGAACTCACAGGGAAAGATGGAGCAGTGCCTCGCTCGGGTCTGGGGCTCTGTGGACAGATGCTTTTTCTGTCCCATACCCATAACAGGGAAGGGGAGCCCTGTCCCTGACAGCAGGCGTTTCAGACAACCCTGCTAGCTTGTCTTTCTGCACCTCCCCTGACACTTCTGCTTTCCCCCTCCTCTTCTGCCTCAACACAGGAGGTGAGCCTGAGGCCTGTTCCTGGGGTCAGAGTAGGTGACATTTGTGTATCCACAGTCTTACCTTTTATAGTCAGGTTTGGCTACTTTGCAGCTCACCCAAAGAGACACGACCTAATCCCCCAACCTACTCTTATTTTTTTTAATGATTAAAAGTAACTTTTGTAGTTTTAAAAAGAACTTTCCTCTTTCATACAAATAAGAAATGGAAATTGACTTTTTACTGTATAACGTAGAAGACTCCCCTTAAGTGTTTTTCCCTAGCTTGTAAAAGATTTCGTGTAAGAAATTTGCTCACGTTTTGTATTTTATTTTTAGTAGCAGCTGAAGCACCCTTGGCTTTAACTCTCACTCTGTCTCCGTTTCTGTCTCTCATCTACATTGTCATTGGAACCTGTACTTAGGAGAGATTAAGCTATACCTGGGCCTTCTGTTCCATAGCAGACACAGGATTTGGTGTCATTAGCATTTGCCGTCAGACCTCATAAGCAGATCTGGTACCTTTGGGGCTCACTGTCAGTGATTCCTCTCTCCCTACTGTGATGGAGAGAGTTCTGGCTGGGAGACAGCCAAATTCATCTTCTTAGCACTGATGTAAAGCTGGATCAGGATTGCAGTGGTCCTGGCAGCCCTCTCGGTCCTCTGCACGCCTCTCACTGTCCCTTCCATTGGCCGGGGAGGGCTGAGACCGGCTGGGCTGTGCAGGAGGAAGGTTGCTAGCATGCGCCCTGCTTCTGTTTCTCTCTACCTTCTCCTCTCCTTCTCTTCTGCTCTAGACCCTCTTGGGCCTGGCTGGTGTCTGCTAACCATGGGCCACTGCTGAACCATCCCTCTCTTTAAAATGTCATGTAATTATCAGACACAGGCAGCCTGTGTGCATGGGGAGGGAGAGGGCGGCTAAGAAGGTAAGAATATAGAATTAACTCAAGTCGTATTTGGACGATAAGAAAGGCAAGCTTTTGTATGTCAGTGGGAGTGGGTCAGCTTACCCACCTGACGCACTGGAACCAGATGGGTTTTTAAGTCTCCTGGATTAGGCTGAGTAGAAAACCAGCTCTTCTGAATAAGGAGGGAGAAGGAAAAGGGCCGCAAACTCCGAGCGCCTGTCTTTAGTGCCTTGAGGATTTTATTTCCTCCCTGACCTACCCTTGCTTGACGTCACTGTCTCCAGCCCTCCATAGAGCAGGGCTTGATCTCTGGGAAACCATTCTTCCCACAACTGAATCTGTGTCTAGAGACCAGGGACATCAGCATGAGAGCTCAAATGGCCATCGTAAGGGGATCCAAGGACCAATTGCTGCTATTATGAGAAAGACCTCTGCTCTCTACTCCTTGCTCGGGTGAGTAAGGGGAACTAAACAGTCACCCTTTAGGAGGACGTAATGGAGTCAAGAGGATGCAGAAGAGTTGGATAATACCAGATTGGTTCCAAATAGTTAATGGGTGTGTGCACCTTTTCTGTTCCAGGGTTAAGCCCACAATGTCAGTGGATTTGTTTCCCTCCCCAGAGCCATCCCATAGATGAGTCAGTAATACCTGGTTAGCCCTGAAGGTGTCCAACAGTGGCAGCCTTTTGGTTTCTGAACCTCAGTTTTGGAAAATAAGAGACTGTTAGCACAACCATCAATCATAAAGAATCAATGTTAATGATAAACATGTTAATATATTTTTCATTATGTCAACAGCTTTTCCTCTTTCCTTTCTTTGATTAGCTTAGTGGAGGAGATGCAAAAGTTCAGAGAACACGTACTTTTTTACTGGGTGAGACCTGAGTAGCCCAGACCCCCCAGTGAGGTTCTATTCACAGCTCTTGACTTTGCACTTAGAAATGGATACTGTAAATGAAAGGCCTCAGTACCAGGTTTAAGAAAGAATTTCTGTGAAGTGTTAGGACTCTGGAGCCTAGCTCACATAAAGGGAGTGTTATACAAGAATCTGACAGCTGAACTAGGTTGCTCCTTTTGGGCAGGGGGTGGGGATGAGGTTTGACACCAGTACAGGCAGAATTAGATAACCTTTTTATGAATATAAATGATTTTGATTTAAAGACCTAATTTGTAGATTGTGAAAGCAGCTTTTAGCTCAACTTATTTACAAACCAACTGCGAGTACCATGTTGTTTTCTTCCTAAATCTCTCGGTTTAGCCTGAATGCCGAGAGAGGGCTGTGACTCTCGTGTGCCCTTGGAGCAGGGGTCTTGCATTGGTTCACCTTTGTTCTGGCAGTGAGTCACTGTCCAGAATTTTTGACAGAGGTGTTTTATTAAAATTTTTTTAGCACTTTGTGCCTCCTTCCTCCTCTGTCCTCACACCAAGCAAAAGACAAGGATCAGAAGCCCTTCAGGGGCAGCTCCTCCGGACACACGTGTCACGTGAGCACGTCACACACTCAGAGACCTCCCTCTCCCCGTCGAGGAGACAGAGCGTCCGTGCCGGCCTTGCTAACGTGGGGAGATGGGAGACGGAGGAGAAGGCATTGGTCTCCCCCTTCTCTGCCAAGAGCTCTTGTCACTAGTTCGGTTCTGTTGAACCCAGTCTTTGAGGAACCTTTATTACAGACACCAGCTCTTCTGCTTGCAGAAGAGGCAGGACCTGTAAGACAGACCAGTAGCAGGTAGTGCCCTGGTCGGAGTCATTTTCTTTGAATGCTTTTCAGCTGAGACAATTAGGAGGCGTGATCGCATAAGCCCCTCTGGGAGGGCAGCTACAGGAGAGAGTAGGGGGCTGTGAAGAAGCAAGAGACAGAGTTCAGATTTTTCATTCATTCATTGAGTCGTCATTCACTCCCAAGGAAGAGTGTTGCAGAAGGCCCTAGTGAATATTGGGGAATAAGGGGACTGAGGAAGCTTCATTAATCAATAGCTCTTCAAAAGACCCATGTGCCAGCTCTCTCTCTCTCTCTCTCTCCCTCTCCCTCTCCCTCTCCCTCTCCCTCTCCCTCTCCCTCTCCCTCTCCCTCTCCCTCTCCCTCTCTCTCTCTCTTCCTCTTGCGCAGGCACACGCACACATGCACACTCGCACACTCGCACACACGTTCCTCCCTCATCTTGGACACTCGTTTGTGTCTTACATGTGCCTTATATTTGAATCCAGGATGACTGAGAACTACCTAGGGGCTGGGAGATTTTATATACAGCTTTGTGGTACTAGACTGAGGTGGACATGGGAAAAGGAACTTTTTCCAAAGGCTCAAAATTGGTTTCCTAAAAGTGAGCCATGATCAGATTTGCACATCAGGAGCAAAGGAAGAGTTATGTCCATTAGGAAAATCCCATCTTGCAGAGGTGCAATCACATCAAAAAATGGCCAGCCGGGATTAAAGTTATTATAAATCCTCAGAGCAGAACATTTTCTCAGCTCAGAGGAATCTGACGCATTTGAGGATTAAGGCTCCATGTCTCTGTGGACAAAGGGTCAGCACCTACCACAGGACAAGACTAGGTATTGTTTCGTTTTGTCCTTTTGGGCAACATAAAATCTGGAAATGCTTTATTTTGTCTTGGTTTCTAGAAGGAAGGGAAATAATAATTCTCGAGCACCTACTAGATGCTGGGTGCTGTGCTAAATAAGTTAATTTTATAGAAAGAGAAAACAAGGGCAACTAATTACTATGAGATGGATAAACAGCTAAGCGATATGGAAAGCGCAGCAATTTGTGGGTCAGGTTGAGCAGATCTCTTTCTGCGCGAACACGCTGTAAACTTCTAAGGTCCTCTGGGCAGGGAATGCAGTGCCTACTCCCTAGGCTGGCCCTGCTGTGCAAAGTTCAGGTTTTTGCCTCACGCTGGAGATGTTCATCTCCTGTCCGGTTCATCCAGTCGTCTGTGAGCTCCAGCTAGCAGCCTTTGCATCCTGGAAAAGCACCACGAGCGGTTTTAGCTGTTTCTCTGTTCCTCTTCCTTACTCACTGGCTGGCTGAGAACAATGAACTTTTGGCACCGTGGACCCATGGCCTATGCTGTTCGGCAAATCTCCCTTTCAGATGAAACACTGTCTGAGTCTATGAAAAACACCAGCTCTCTTTGACAAATTGTGAGCCACCCTTTTTAGACAATGCTGAGCAGACTCCGGACTATAAGAAACCATGAGCTTTAATGTCTCTGCTGACAGGCTGGGCTTTGCTGTCTTTGGTTACACGTTATACAGACCAGCAGTGTTTAAGTCTGAATACATTGTGAGTCTATTATCTGTCATATCATGCTGTTTTTTATGGCTTTTTATTCTTTATCATAGCTAAGTAAATACCAAAAAAAGTAAATGCTTTGTAGGATACTTGTATTTAGTTTGGAAAAAAATGAATGGAAATTGTTATGCTTTTGTATTTCTATTTCTTGCAAATAAAATATTTTTTCTTAAATAGTGAAAGTTGAAAATCCTGATACTCTGTTTTTAAAAGCTTTTCATATAAGCATGGATCTGCCTATGTGCGCCTAACCATTCTTTCCTGACTATCTAGTCCACCTGAAAGAAGAGCCTCAAACCAGCAATTTATATGTTATCTAGCACTGAATCCAAGTCTCAGCTGGAGGAATATTGAGAAATGTGATTGTTTTTTCAGTCAGTCCCAGGAGGAAAGACAGTATTCTCCGGAGATTTCTGCTGCGTGGCTGCTATTTTCGTTGTCTCCTACAACTATTCTCTAACTAGATTTCAGAACTCCATGGGTTTGATTTTGCTTTCCCCATCTCGGATGCTTGAGGGTTCCTTGGACCTGATGCAGAAGAGAAGGATCCTTCCTCATGTGAACAGCTGCAGAGGACACCTAACACATATTCACGCTCCAGAAATTCTGATGGAATGGTAGATAAAGGTCAACGCACTCGAGCAGAATCATCTTTATTCTATTGCAATCTCTGTATTCAAATTTAATTTTCTCTACTCAGGGAGAGTGGGGCTTCGTTTAGCCTTAGAAAGAGTATCCAAGATGTTAGAGACTAAGGACATGGACCGTGTTTACCTGGACCTCCACCCCCCTTGCCCACTTTTTTTAATCTCAGCAGAATGCCGAACCCTTCCTTGAGCTCATGGGTGCTTTAATCTCCTGCTGCCTTTCTTCTCTGAGCACCTTGACCTTCTCTTCTTCTGTTCCTATGCAAGGGTCCTTTCCCAGTGGAGGATTTTAGTCATACACCCTCCCTCTTTCTTATTCTGTGAGCCTATAATGGAAACCTCCTCCTTGACATTCTGATATCTTTCCAGGGGTGTGTGGAGGGGCCAAATACTCAGCGGTTTGAAAATATTCTGTATTAATCGTGCCTTTGGATTTTCCGTGTTTCCAATGCTTTGACATCTGGGACCTTGCTGACTCGGCAGAGACTGCTCCTCACAGGGGTAGCCCATCACTAGACAAAGTAAAGGACTTGTCTATAAGTACAACTTTCATATGCAAGCCAACCAATCCACAGCCCGTTCCCCAACCACTTCCTTTATGGGCTCTCAGGACCTCACTATCCCCCCCAACCTAATTGCCTAATCACCATGGCGAGGTCCCAGACAACTAGAAACAATTGCTATACCTCAGAGCCCACTGAAATTTTTCACACTAGCCACCCTTAAACCCGCTTTCATTGCCTTGCTTGTTCCTTTCTGCAGAAACTACAGTAAAGCCTCTTGCCTAATTTTTCTCACTCCCTCTGCCTCCCAACCAACCCTGGTGCTTCCCTGCGTGGCCCTGCATGGTGTGGCAAGCTCCCTCACCCTGGGGACTGTGAGTAACAATCTATATTTTCTTTTTTTAAAAAAATTCAACAGCTTTAATTAAAAGTAATAATCATTATCACATATTTAGTACGTACCCACTGTGTATTGAAATCTGTTAACTGATATAGGACAAATTGCAACAATATGATAAAGCTTGTCTACTTTGGAGAAGCTAGGAAATTATAAGACATTAACTTAAAAAATACTCAATGTTTATTAGTAAATATGTTGATAATGTTCCGTATTCTTTCAACTTGATTCACCTCTCTGCTAATTAATATGTAGTCTAAATCTTCTTATAGATCACTTTTTGGATAAAGGTGGACATTTTTTAAGCTTTTATTTTATTTCTTTACAAACAAACTGTCTTTTCAATGGCAATTGTCTCCTGATCTGTTGGCCTCACCACATCTAAATAATAATAAAACGTACATTTTAAAACACATTCCTTAGGCATCAGAATGTCAAATCAGAGTCTGATCCCAGGCTCACAGGCATTTGGGTTTCACGGATGGGCCTACAATGATTTAGAGCAACGTAACACAGATTTATTGCCTCAGTTTACAGTGATTGTCACTTTTGTTCCAGAGAAAATAAACGAGACCTACACAGGTTGATGGGGCATGTTCACGGGAAAAAAAGTAAATCAGAACGCAGGTGTCTAGAGTGCTAATCTTGTGCACAGTTTCCAGGGTGAATCATACCTCATGTCTCTGAAAAGGAGAGCTTTCCAGGCAAGGGAACCATGGGATACAGTGCGGGGGGGGTGGGGGTGGGGGGGGGTGGGTGGGAAAGCAGGTTGGATTCAGGAGATAAAGGTTATGGGTTCTTGCCTCCTAATACCATTAACTTGTTGACCTTGAGGAAAAAGGAGACACTTACTGGGTGCCTATTAAGTACCAGGTGATTTTCATGTATTATCTGTGATCTTGTTTATTTCCTCTAGAACATTTATGGAGGATATATAATTATCCCCTTTCACAGTTGAGGTAATTGGGGTTCAAAAAATTAAAACTCTTACTCAAATTACCATATGGCAAATTAGGTGCTGATGAGAGATTTAAGCCCTGGTCTTTGCTGACTCCAAGGACATAGTCTTTGAACTACACTATGCTGTTTTTTAGGGCTTGAGAATTTGTACTTGTAAAAATACAGGAGTTAGCCTAGATCAAAGGTTGCAGACCTTCAGCTCATGCACAAATGCTTCTGGTTTGGCCCTATGATGATTCAAACATTTAAATATTGCTGGTTAACTTTCAACCTTCAAAGATTTCTCACACAACTCCAGATTTCCATATTCTCTTGAAAGACTTGAAGACGTGCCAGTTTCAGGAGCTGAATAATGGTGGCCCTTAGATGGTGTAGGTCATCTCTGCCTGGCCACATTTCCCACGCCCAGGCTGGTTCACTCATTTATGTCACTTACCTGGTCCTTCCGTCGTCTGAATTGACAGCCTCTGGACTAGATGGTGGCTGACTTTCTGGGATTCATGAGAGAGGGAATAAAGGAAAAGATACTGTATTGATGGTGGGACTAGGAGGTGAGGAAGGTGGTTAGTTTCACCCTGAGGGACAGGAAGTGAGAGGCCTGAGTAGGGAGGCAGTTGGGCTGTGAGTGGGGGAGGAGTCTACCCAGTGATTGCCTTTATAGGCACTACAGGAAAAAACAATTTGCAATCCGGGCTCTGTTCTCCTTAGTCCCAGAGATAAATCTTCATTCATCTCAAATTTTATATTAAAAATCTTTTTAATGATCCCCCTTGCGTAAGACCCTGTGCTTTCCACGAAGTGCTTCCTCATGCCTTCTAATGTAACTTGCTGATCGTCCACGAGGAAGGTGGAGCAATTGTTATTGTCCCTGTCGCTCAGCTGAGGAAGTGGAGGCAGTTAGAGACGCGAATGGCTCCACGTTAGGTTACACAGTGGATGAGTGCAGAGGAGAATCACAAACCAGCTGTCCTGATTTCCAGCCTAGTACTAGTTCCTTCAACCATGCCTGATCTGGGGCAGGTGACACTCTAGCTATCATCCATCACCTCTCTAATGGAATCACTTGGCAAGGTGGCACTGCCACATTCTTTTGCCTGGAATTCTCAGGATTGATTTTTAGCCCAGGATTTGGGACATTCCCAAAGGCTCCTGTCTCTACAGGGAGGGGAAAAGAAGGCAGATGGCTCATTTCAGTTCTTTCCTGCAAAATAATCCAAGCCACCATTTGCGAGGCTGCTTACAACTTGATCCCTCCCTTCAACATTTGATGAGCCTGGGCAGGTCGCACAAGTTGATGTTGTCTTCCAATGGGCACAGCTGTTGCTAGATCTTCTGGCCATGTTAAAGAAGAGTTCTCGCCCCAGGAGGAGCCCATGTGTTCCCCCTCCTCCCTCTATGCTGTCATTTTTCGATGGAGGAGCAAAAATAACCATTGAGGGGTACCATGAAAGCTGCTGGAGAGGCTGCTGTGCTGTTCTCCAAGAAGTCTGTTTCAAAATGTTTATCGTTTCTTAAGTGAAAAGCATTTGGGAATCAGGGCTGCCAGCGTGTTCATAACTAATGTCCTCCCCAATATTACTGCAAGACAGATGGCAAGTTGAGTTTCCTGATGGGTCCATGTGCTTGGGCTGGTTCAAAGAAGACAACTTCCCCCCAAAGAAGAAATGTAAATTTATAATCGCCTACATATTTAGAGACCACCAGGATGGAAAAGGCGCCTCTAATCCCCCCAATATTTTCTTTCTTGGCTTCATTATCATTTAAATGCTTTCAACAGATGATACAACTATTTATCCTGGTTTGAGATAGTTTAAATTGTAAATGAATGCAGAAAAGAAAATACAGTTGAAATAGTATGTGCAATATTGCATACATAATTCCATGCAATCCTACCCCAGGGGCAGTACTTGACGGGGGATATAGGTTGAACCGGGAGGGGTGCTTTAGAAAAGGTCAATGAGAGTGAGGGTCTGCATGTATGGTGTAACAGGGAAAAGAGAGAGGTGGAAATCGTGCTATCGAAACCCACGACAAAATTTTCCTGCAATACAACTAAATTTTGAAATATGTAATATTCAGAATTCAATGATATTGTCAGTGATATTGTCCATAGCTAAAAAAATTAGAGTACTAAAAAGCTTTTATTGAAAAGTAGCAGTCCATTTTTCTATATCTTTTCCATCCACCAGTCCTACTTCTTGGAAGCAACCAAATTAAATTTCTTCTTGCATTTATTTCTATATTTGTAAATAATGTGTTTATGTTCTAATATTTTATGTATAAATTTTAGACTCTTACTGTTAGTTCTTTTCATGGTATATAAGAATTTTACCACCATCACACACACACACGCATTTCTGTCCCCATGTGGCCTCTCTTTCGTATTACCAGCCTTCCTCAAAGATCTGAATGGCTATTGTCCATTCTCATGCATAAAACAACATTGACGATGTATAATGATTAGTTATAAATCTGAGAGTCAGGGTAAGCGAATGTTCATTTTTGTTTAACCTAGTGTTCTTCAAACTGAGGGCCAAAGGGCTGGGAAATCAATTTCATGTATTTTTAACCAACAGTTTCCAAAGAGAAACAATAGAATGGAATAGAATGAGGTTGGGATGGAATGGGATAGAATGGAATTTCACTGAATAAAATAGAAAATATCAGAATGCATTTAGTAGAGATTAACACTGTTTCATGTAACATTAATTTCAGTTCTGTTTGTGTGTATGTAAGCGTTGTTCTGGGTCACAACTTAAAAGTTATATCTTTCTGAGGGTCCCAATAAAAATGTTCTAAATCCTCAAAAAAAAGAGCATTCATGTATAGCACATAGAGTATAGCAAATATTTTATAATAACTTTATATGGAGTATAATCTATAAAAATATCAAATCACTATGTTGTACACCTGAACAACACCTGACTATTGTAAGTCAACTGTACTTCAATTTAAAAAACTGACTGAATTCTCTCTCTTTACGGAGATAGGATGATAAGTTAGTGTTTTCTTGTTAGGGTTCCCAAAGGGTAGTATTTGAATACCTGGGACCATTCAAGTTTCTTAAGAGGAAAATATTTCTATGTCCTGACAGGGGAATGTGACTGTACAGGTATTCTGGGATCATGGTGGGGAACGGCACCGGGGAGAGTCTAATCGTTCAGTATGTGGTTTATTTCATCCTCCTGTTTTCGTCCCATGCCTCCCCTCTGTTTTCTTCTGTCTCTGGTGGCTTAAGCTGTGTTCTATTTGGATTATCTCCATCAAAGAACCTCCAAGAATCTTCCAGATGATTCAGCACTTGCTCTCACCCACCATTGCCTAACTGATGTTGTAAAGGCACCAAGGACTGGCCGTGAGTGAGTTTTTCTCTTCTCTGCCCAAACTCCATCCCCCTCTGACATTGCCAAGCCTGCAGTGGTCTCTGATGCTGTTTTCATTGCTCTAGAGGTGCCTGAGTTTTTGCACGAACCAAGGTCATGTTGCTCTGCATGTCTGCAAGGGTAGGTGTTGTTAACAAGAGCCAGAACTTTGGACCCAAATTTTAAAACAATTTCTAATCTGGGATTAAAAATATATTAGAAGTCCCACTTTCATGTCCTGGGTGAAAAGTGGGAGAGGATGACATGGCAAAGAGGAGACCTCCCATCAGGACCGCATGGCATTTCACACACGTAAGTTTTGCTCCCTTTGCCTTTCCTGGATACCTGATCACAGGAGCCGTGGAGGCAAAATTAAGAGGATGAAGTAGGTGGTAGCAGATAGAGGCAGACCACTTGGTGTGATGGAATGCCTATTTTTAGGTCTAAAACCTTGCCTTTCCAGTCATAGATTGAGGAAGCTCTGGCTTGGCAATATATCTAAAAGTTTCTGTTGACACTTTGGAGTGTGACTGTCGTGAAGTGAGTGTGACTGTCGTGAAGTGAGTGCAAAGTTAGAATCTGCCCCAAGTGCTTCATAGGAAGCAAGAGTACACTCTGCCCTGAGTTAATTGATTCGCGTGTGGAGTAGTCCATTCTGTTCTGGGTACCGCATTTCAAAATACGTATCATAAGCCTTCTTGGGTATTGACAAACTTTATCAAAATGATTGTGTCAATTTACACTTCCACCAGCAATATATATGTTCCTGTTTGCCAATACTCTCACCAATGCTTGATGTGATCTGATTTTAATTTTTGCTACTCTGACGGGTATAAAATGACATCTTGTGGTTATGACTGAACTGAAACACACTTTTTATTCTTTTGAAACATAATGTTTTTATTCTTTTCATGAACATTTAACTTAAACATTTAAAATTAATCGGTATGTTTACTCTCCCCCTGAGCAACCTAAGAATCTCAGCATGCCTTAATTCTGAGCAGTTCTCCAATTTTCAGGAAATTTTTGTGCAATATTTTAGTTGTACAGTTGGTCCTCATGTTTTACAGAGAGCTTATCTGTGAGTTTGTCTACTCATTAAAATTTACTTGTATCCCCGAAATCAGTCCTCACAGCACTTTCATGATAATTCATGAACTTGTGCAGGACAGTGAAAAATGTGAGTTGCCTGATGCATGTGAACCCAGTGAAGGTTGAACAAGGTGACACTCTGCCTTCTTATTTCAGCACTCATGTTGTATACAAGTGTCCTTTTTGTGATCTATTTAGTGTCATGTTTTCTGCATTTGTGTGCTTTCTGGAGTGATTTTGCTGTTTAAAATGGCCCCCAAGCATAGTGCTGAAATTCTGTCTGTGTTACTAAGTGCAAAAAAAGCTGTGATTTGCCTTATGGAGAAAGTATGTGTTAGAGAAGGTTCATTCAGTCATGAGTTACAGTGCTGTTGGCTATAAGGTCAATGCTAATAAATCAACAATGCAGTACATTCAGAAAAAGGAAGAGGAAATCCTGACCTGGACACGAGTCTACTCGGAAAAGTGATAAAGTGGGCTTCCCTAGTGGCGCAGTGGTTGAGAGTCCGCCTGCCGATGCAGGGGACATGGGTTCGTGCCCCGGTCCAGGAAGATCCCGCATGCCGCGGAGCGGCTGGGCCTGTGAGCCATGGCCGCTGAGCCTGCGCGTCCGGAGCCTGTGCTCCGCAACGGGAGAGGCCACAACAGCGAGAGGCCCGCGTACGGCCAAAACAAACAAACAAACAAAAAGTACTAAAGTAACGTCTATGAGTGATGAAGCTATGGAAAAGGTGGAAGAGCAGCTAAGTTTCTGGATTCATGAGATGAGAATTGATTTAAAAAAAAGCACAGTAGACATCATTGTTATGAAGCTGGAAGCCAAAGAAATTTATGGTCGCATTACCCAGGGTTAGGATAATGTTAAACCCCTCTCAGCTAGTGCAGGCTGGCTCACACATTTCAAAAAGCTATAAGATGTGGAAAAATGTTAAAGTTGCAGGAGAGGCAGGTACTGCAGATCAGGCAGCTATGAAAGAATTTGAAAAATACCTTCTAAGGGTTATACAGGAAAAGGGTTAGATGAGGGTATTGTTCTAAGATTTAATTTGTCTGTAATTGTCTTTTATTTTTCATAAATCTTAAAAGAGAGTTTTGCTGGGTATACAATTTTATTTTAATTGAGGTATAATTGTCACATAACATTGTGTAAACATTACAGTGTACAATGTATTGTTTTGATATCTTTATATATTGCAATATGATTACCATGTTGACTAACACCTACATCATGTCACATAATTAGCATTTCTTTGACACATTTTTTAAAAATTATTTTTAAAAATACTTATTTATTTATTTTTGCTGTGCCAGGTCTTAGTTGCAGCACGCAGGATCTTCACTGCAGCATGCAGGATCTTTAGTTGCGGCATGCGGACTTCTTAGTTGCGGCATGCAAACTCTTAGTTGTGGCATGAGATCTCTTAGTTGCAGCATGCATGTGGGATCTAGCTCCCCGATCAGGGATCGAACCAGGGCTCCCTGCATTGGGAGCACAGAGTCCTACCCACTGGACCACCAGGGAAGTCCCTCTTTGACACTTTTAGATTGACAGTTATTCTCTCTCAATATTTTGATTCCACTGTCTTTAGGGTTCCTACCTTGCTGTTGAGAAATCAGTTCTTGATGATCTGAAGGTAATCTGGCCTTTTCTCCTGCCTGCTTTATGATCTTTTCTTTGTCTAATAATAAACTCAGTGCTTTATTTATTGATCTTACTTGAGATTCATTGTATTTCCTTAATCTGAGGACTGGTATGTTTCATCAATTTTTGGAAATTCTCTGCCAAAATTTGTCTTCTCAAATATTGCCTCTTCCCTTTTCCCTCTGTTAACTCCTATGGAATTCTGACTACTCTTGTTCCAGACCTTATTCTATCTGCAGTATCTTAACCCTCATATTTGTCTTCCTGTGGGCTATCACTTCATATTTATTTTCCAAGTTAATGAGTCTCCTTACAATTGTGTCTAATCTGCTGTGCCACAGGTTGTGTTTTCTGGAAGCAGATGGTAGAATTGAGTTTGAAGTATGAGCTGTTTATTAAGGATCAAAACCTGTGAAAGGAAGGAGAAAGAAGAAGGACTGGGTGGAGGGAAAAAGCAAACTGCAGTGAAGTCCAAAACAATCCTTGGCTAATCCATCAGGGAGCTCAGAAGTGAATATCTCCTGTCAGAGCTGTCCTGCACTGGGATGGAACCAACAGGGTCTTTGTATCCT
The DNA here is from genome assembly GCF_964270905.1 of Leucopleurus acutus. NCBI lineage: Eukaryota > Metazoa > Chordata > Mammalia > Artiodactyla > Delphinidae > Leucopleurus > Leucopleurus acutus. The sequence continues at coordinate 93,464,057 of NC_139144.1, read as the reverse complement.
TCATCACTTAGTCACCGGATACAGGCTGCTCCAGTGACCTTGGCAAATGCAGCTTTCCACATCTGAGGCAAACTCTGAAGGAGGTGACAGCTGGAGGCAGACTGATGACCGTACCCCTTACAGTTGAATAAGTCCTTCCTTGAAGGGGAATCTTGATGGCTCAACTTTGAGTCTATCACATGTTGCTTAATCTGTCTACAACATTTCTAATTTCAATTATTTTTTTCCTGAAACTCTATTGGGTTTTTTAGAAAAGGCCTAGTTGTTTTGATTGTCATTTGTTCTTACATCACACTTTCAATATCTTCTTTTGTTTTTTAAACATATTAAACATAATTATTTTATATTCTGTATTAATAGTTCCCAGATCTGAATTTTTGGCAGGATGATTCTGCAGTTTGTTTTTCTGTGGACTCTTGCTTATGGTGCCTTGCCTTTTTATGGGTTTTGTGAAATTTGATTGTGAATTCATCTTTTTTGAAACTTCTTCTGTGGAAATGCAGTGAGACCTAGATTTAACCTGTGTTCCTCCAAAGAAAATCTGCTTTTATCTTACCAGGTACCAACCTACCTGGCACTACTTTAAACTAAATCTCCAGTTTGTGTTCAGATCATTAGCTGTGTTCATTTAATTAGTATGAATTCTGACCCCAAAGCTACACCAATGTGATGAGAAATTTTCCGAGGAGATTTTCTGCTTCTTCTTCTTCATCTTCCCCCTCTACCACCTTTTCTTCCTCTTCCTGCCTCTCCTCCTCCCCTTTCTGTATTGTATTTAACTGCTCACAAGCATCCACACTGCAGTCAACCCTATCCACTTCCTCTGTGGTGTGGGCTTTTTCTAGACCTCCCACTGTAGATGCAATGTTTCAGGGATTTTGGCTGTGTGTGGGTCTTCATTCCAACTTATCACCCTGTTTAGGTTTAGTCTCCTGTTCCCCAACTCCACAGTTCATTAAACATCCATTCTAGTTAACAAGGGATCAGCTTAATGAAGGATTTTAATGAATAAATCAGACATTCATTTAAAAAAATATTATCTATCTTTTATCCAGAACTGTAGGTGGTCTATACCAAGGGAAATGTCTTTGGACAGCTAGTCCACCATATTGCCAGGAGTTAAGTTGATGAGCTGTGTAGCCTTGGAAATATCTCAAACATTCTAGCCCTCAATTTGGCCATCCATAAAATGCAGGGGCAACACTGATTGTGTTGATTTATGAGGCCTTTCCAGCCCTAATCCTAGATTATATATAATCCTGTAATCCTATATATATAAGACCTTTATTACAGGCATACCTCAGAGATGTTGTAGGTTCAGTTCCAGATCATAGCAATAAAGTGAATATTATGATAAAGCAAGTCACACAAACTTTTTGGTTTCCCAGTGCATATGAAAGTTATGTTTACACTATTCCATATACTATTAAGAGTGCAATAGCATTATGTCTAAAAGAAAGTCCATGCCTTAATTTAAAAATACTTTATTGATAGAAAATGCTAACCATCATCTGAGCCTTCGGTGAATCATAGTAGTAATATAACTTCAAAGATCACTGATGACATATCACCATGACAAATATAATAATACTGAAAAAGTTTGAAATATGAGAATTTCCAAAATGTGACACAGAGACACCAAGTGAGCAAATGCTGTTGGAAAAATAGCACTGAGAGTCTGACTCCACAAGTCTTCAATTTGTGAAAAACGCCATATCTGTGAAGCACAATAAAATAAAGTATGCCTGTATGTGAAACAGATTTGTCTTCAAACAGCAATATTAGAACCCATAAATAGAGTTGGAAAACAGGAAATGTTTAGCTCAGCTTAAGGAATCACAGACGAATCAAGTGGTTCTATAATGGGATTTGGCCCCAGAGATATACTCCTATCTTAGAGTTATTGGGTTGGCCAAAAAGTTCATTCGGGCTTTTCTGTAAGACGGAAAAACCCGGATGAACTTTTTGGCCACCTTAGGGCAGAGATCCTGGAGACAGACAGTCAGGGTTCAAAATCCTGACTCTGCAGTGCACTACTTTCGTGTCTCAGGCAAGTCTCTTAGCCTCTGCTTCAGTTCCTTCACGTGCAAAATGGGGATAAAAATACTACCTACCTTACAGGTTATTGTGAATATAGAGTGAGTTAACAGAAGTAATATGTTAATAATTGTCACATAGTACACACCACGTAAGAGTTAGTTATAATTATTATTATTGTGTATACAAGGTTTCTAGACAGAGATTCCTCATAGAGTAGAAATATACCTGTAATTTTAAACTTTCTATGAATTACCACTGCTGCAACAAAACATTCCTTAATAACCCTACCCACCCCCAAGTTCTCCCGTCTGGAAACTACTGTAACACCGTTGGTTTATGTTGCAAGAGCATTGGGGAACTATGTTACTTTATCAGGTACCAACATTCACTTCACGGGAACTGCCCAGATTGTGGTGCCCAGGAGAAACCAAGCTTCCAGATCAATGGTTCTCATACCTGACTATATGTTAGATTTGCCTAGGAAGTTTTTCTCAAAATATTGATGCCTGGGCTTCATTCCAAGAGAGTCTTGAGTAATTTGGTCTGAGGCGAAGTTCAGCCATCAGTATTTCTTACATGCTTCCACTGAGATACTCACATTTTGAAATTTGTAAACATTCCTATCCACCTTAATGGCTATCTACATGCAAAAGAATAGGCAGGTAGGGAGGAGGAAAGAATCTGTGGGGTTTTCTTGTTTTCTTTTCTTTTTTTTTTTTTTTGGCATAGAAAAATGTAAGTGGCCAAGACAAGCACGAGGAAATGAAAATAGGTACATGAAATTGTGGGTGGAACAGAAAATGAAAGAAATAAGTAAATTACTTAGGGCTACCAAGAATTCCTCAAAATCCATGTAACATTTCCCCATCATTTTCTCAAGCTCTAGGTTAGATGAATGGGTTTGGGGAATATGATGACTTGAGTACAGATTTCAGACTCCCTAATCTTTCTGCTTTTTGCATGGTAAAGCTGCTAAAGTAACTGGGGCCAAACATTGGAACTTGGTAGACAGTCCATATAGGACCATCCCCCAAATTAGGAAGCTGGTAGACAGCTCAGATAACTATACCAGACAGGATGGTCCCTACACCAGAAAGCTGCAGAGGAGGCCTGTCGTCTGCTTAGCTGCCTTGGGTAACCAACTGGCTGAGCCAGTGGACCATTTTGGAGCTGGCTGGGAGAGAGGCTGCCTGTTCCTACTTACTCTGGCAGAGTCCCTCTGCACCAGAGGGGTTCTCGTGGTACTCCCTTCTTGACCAGCCTTTTCGCTGCAGGCCTCCTGGAGGGAGAAATGATACCCTCCTTACCTTTCACTTCTTGACTACTTCTACCTAAGAGGCCCAACAGCCTGACTACACTGGTGTTAAGGACACCACAGGCTGGCTGGCACAAGTAGGCAAAGAAACATCACCAGCCATTTATCACTAGCCATTGAAGGAGATAGAGATGTTTGAGAAGGTGACTTCAGGCTGAATCATCAGATTAGGTTCTTTGTATGGAAGAACTGAAGACAATGTTAATAAAAAAAATAATGAGGGCTATTACGGTTATTTGCTTAAAGAACAAATTAGAGTTTTTGGAATCAAAAGAAATTCTGAATTTAAAAATTTATTAGAGGGACACAGAAAGTTTGTTTTCTTTAGCTTTGTCCCCTGACAGCCATACCAACATTCCCACAAGATAGTAGTTGAGTTAGCCATTAGCTTCATCCTTTTCAAACTCATAAAACATGTCCAATTCATTTCATTTCCCCCATTTTTTTTAGTAGTCTTCATTACTTGCTTCTGAACTCTCTTAAATCTCACCATATCTTCTCTTAGAGTAACGTCAATTTAACCAGCACGGTGGAGCTAGTGTGTTCAGTGTGATTACACATCCCTACGGGAGGGAAGAAGTGTCCACCTCATCACCTGCCAGAGTAACACTCAAAGCAAATCACAAAGTCCTTTTGGGCTGTAGGGAACAAATGCATCTCCTTTTGTATGAGTTACAACTTTCTGCATAATGTGTTTTCTCCTCTTCCTTCCTACTTCCTCCCATCTCAAAGAACTCTTCCAGAGTGGTTTTAATAGTAGTGTTTCTGTTGTTGTTATTTAATGCTTATTGAGTAATGGAACAGGAAACACATCAATGAGCTCTTGACTACCAGACACAGTTACCCATTAGCTTTGATGAAGTGATGTTTTGGAAAACGTTCAACATTCAGATTGGCAAATTCGCATGAAATTACTTTCGGAGGCAGAAAAACATCAAAAGAGCCATATCTATTCCTGAGAGAAGGGGAACACATGCGTATGTTTAAGATGGTCTGCGGTTATACCCTTTGAAAGTGTTCTGTTGCCATTCCTCTTTCTTCCCTGAGGCTGATCACCATCTGGAAGGGAAGGAAGGAAGGGAAAGAGAGAGATGGGAGAGAAAAATGAAACAATTCAGTAGTAAGGGCATTATTCAGGCTGCTCTAGGACAGCAAAATATAGGATAAGGTGGCAGCCTACCTCAACTCTCCCGTTTCCCCCTCATTCATAGTTATTATATTGTTGGAGTGAGAAAGAATCTTAGAGAATTTCTATTTCAACTCTTTCATTTTGTAAATAAGATAACTAAATATTAGAGGAGTTAGGTGACTTGCCTGAGGTCACACAACTACTTGTGATAAAGATAGAGCAAGCAGGGCTCTGGCTTTCTCACCCGGCATCCTTTCCACTACAAAGTCCTTCTGCAAAGGACTTTGACAATAGAAGGTTTGGTATAGGTTTTCATAGTTGTCATTCTTGTCCAGTTCCCATTTTCCAACTGAAAGGACGCCAACAAGTTTGAATGCTCAGGTGGTATGGTCTGAATGCAGGTGGTCAATGGAACGCTATCCATGGTGAGCCAGAGGAACTTCTCTTCATGTCTCAAAATGGCCTACACATGGACTGAATGCATTTCCTGGTCCCAGTAATAATATCTTCTTTAACTCAATAAATTGGTACCTATTGTAAACCTTAAACTTAGGCAATGTTTTATGTCAATTGTATCTCAATACAACTGGAAAAAATAAATTGACTGATACAGACTCCAAAGGAGTAAACATTCAGGAAACCTTAATCGATCAGTTCAGCAGCCTCTGACGCAATAGCTGGTCAATTATAATTTGTGGCAATGGGCATAGTTTTATTGGGTTCTGTAGGAGAAGCCATAGAACCATTGAACTTATTGCCTTTAAGTTGCTGTCACTTTAAGTTGGTGGAGATACATAGGAAACAATGAAATACTTTAAGTATTAAGTAGATGCTAAGGGAGGTGTACTATAATGTTCCTCAACTGATTCCAAGAAACTAAATATTCTGTCATTTATCTTCAAAGTTAATTTTTTTGTTTTAATTTATATGGTTGTCTAAAAAATTAGTGTATGTCAATTCTGCGTGACTTGGATTACCTCTCATTACTAAATGACCTGTAGTTTCAGGAGCCCCATTTACACCGATCACCAAGTAGCACTGTTTTGTGACTGTGGGCTAATGAGTAAAGAATAGAGGTGGAATTATTATGTATATGATGCCTTTGTGCTAAGTAAGGCCAAGTGGCATCAGAATGGGCTGTATGAGCAAAGGCTTAATAGTAATTTCAGTGTAGAAATATGACCAAAGAGCTGAGTAGTCACAAAGCACCCATCTCAGGAGCCTGCTCTGGAGCAAACACGACCATATGCCTGTTGAAAGTGGTGATTCAGTTTGAGGAAAACAGTGCTATTCATCACACATAAATATTGTGATTTTGAATATCTGGGTTGTGTGCTTTTGTACTGTATTTGAAATTTTTGGGGGGGTCTTTATAACTAATATAAAGACTTTTGCCTTGTTTTGCCAAACATAATTAAAATTATAATAGAAAGAATTTAAATGAATCTGCGGGAGTCTATAAGAATCTTTTTTCCTTTAAGAGAGTTCAGTATATGAGGGAAGACTGAGAAACAGTAGTATGAACTATGAGTCAAATAGGAGTTCAAAGAAATGTAACACGAGCTGCTCTCACACCCCTTGGATAGCAGTGTTGGACAAGGAAGGTTACATTACCACAATCCAATTAAAGACCTGACTCGCTTGAAAGAAAAGGGGAAATGCCCATGTTCTCACGCGCAGCTCCCTAATGGTGGATTGGCCTGGATGAGTATTGCTGACTGTGCTTGGCTCGCCCAAGGGACTGTGAATAATAACAAAACCAGACCTCTGAGCATTCTGTTTTTGCTGCAAGCAAACTCTGGTCCTAAGAGCACGAGCATTTGTCCTCAGGGAACTTTTCTCATTCCAATCAGCATCATCTGAGGGAGGCAGTCGGAAAATGGAAAGCTCTTTGGCAAGTAATTCCACCCTGTAATTCTTCATTATCTTTGATGAATGAAGAGGCAAGAGCAAGCTCCAACGTCCTGAAATCTGGAACAGGGATGGCATCTTAGTGTAGAAGCTCCATCAAGAAGTTATTTCTTCCCTTGCCTTGCAGTTGCCCCTGCCTGACTCCTACTCATTTGAACTCATCTTCTTAGGAGAATGTATGTTCCTTGCTCAAGGTCTGAGACGTAAAGTCAAAGACAGATTTAATAATTTGTGGTCTCAGCATAAATTTATTTTAATTTTTTATTTTAATTTATTTTTTTTCCCTCAAACATGGTTTTTAACCCCTTGTTTCAGAGGATTTCCACAAGCAGTTTTTAAAAAATTTTTTATTGTGGTAAAAAAGAATAACATAAAATGTACCATCTTAATCATTTATATGTTTCAGTAGTGTTAAGTATATTTACATTGTTGTGCAGTGAATCTCCAGAACTTTTTCATCTTGCAAAACTAAAACTCTGTATTCATTAACATTCAGATAACTCCTCATTTCCCCCTCCTCCTGGCCCCCGGCAACCACCATTCTATTTTCTGTTTCTGTGAATTTGACTATTCTGGGTATCTTGAGTAAGTGGAATCATACAGTATTTGTCTTTTAGTGACTGCCTTATTTCATTTAACATAATGGCCTTAAGGTTCATTTATGTTGTAGCATATATCAGGATTTCCTTCCTTTTTAAGGGTGAATAATATTCCATTGTATGTATAGACCATATTTTGTTTTTCTATTCATCCACTTGGGTTACTTTCAACTCTTGGCTATTGTGAATAGTACTGCTATGAATGTGGGTGTGTAAATTTCTCTTTGAGATCCTGCTTTCAATTCTTTTTGGATATATACCCAGCAGTGGAATTGCTGGGTCATATTATAATTTTGTTTTTAATTTTTTGAGGAATTGCTGCAGTATTTTCCATAGTGACTATACCATTTCACTTTCCTGCCAACAGTGGACAAGGGTTCCAATGTTTCCATATTCTTACCAACAGCTTGTTATTTTCTGGGTTTAAAAAAATTTTTTTAATAGTAGCCATTCTAATGCATATGAGATGAAATCTCATTGTGGTTTTGATTTGCATTCCTCTAATGATTAGTGATAGTAAGCATCTTTTTATATGCTAGTTGGCCATTTGTATATCATCTTTGGAGAAATGTTCATTTAGGTCCTTTGCCCATTTTTTAATCAAGTTATTTGTTGTTTTGTTGTTGAGTTGTATAAGTTCTTTATATATGCTGGATATTAGCCCCTTATCAGATATATGATTTGCAAATATTTTCTCTTATTCTATAGGTTGCCTTTTCACTTTGCTGATTCTGTCCTTTGATATACAGAAGTTTTAAATTTTGATATAGTCCAATTTATTTATTTTTACTTTGTTACCTGTGCTTTTGGTGTCATATCTAGGGCATATTTGCCAAATCCAAAGGTATGAAACTTTTCCCCTGTGTTTCTTTCTAAGAGTTTTATAGTTTTAGGTCTTTCTTACATTTTTGGTCTTTGAACCATTTTTAGTTAATTTTTCTATAAGTGTAAGTGTTATGGATTGAATGTTTGTGTCCTCCCAAAATTCATATATTGAAACCCTAACCACCAGTGTAGAAGGTGGGGCCTTTGGGAGGTAATTAGTTTTATATGAGGTCATGAGGGTGGAACCTCCATGATGAGATTAGTGTTCTTATAAGAAGAGGAAGAGACATCAGAGCTCCCTCTCTGCCATGTAAGAATACAGGCAGAAGGAGGATGTTTACAAACCAGGAAGAGGGCTGTCACCAAGAACCGAATTGCTGATACCTTGATCTTGGACTTCCCAGCCTCTAGAACTGTTAGAAATAAATGTCTGTTATTTAATCCACCAAGCCTATGCTATTTTGTTACAACAACTAGGGCTGACTAAGCAAGTTCAAATTCATTCTTTTGCATGTGGGTAGACAGTTTTTCCAATGACCTTTGTTGAAGAGATTATCCTTTATCCATTGAATGATATTAGCACCCTTGTTAAAAATCATTTGCTCATATATGTGAAGGTCTACTTCTGAGCATTTTTTTCTGTTCCACTGTGTTATATGTCTGCCTTTATGCCAGTACTACACTCTTTTGGTTACTATAGCTTTGTAAGGAACTTGAAATCAGGAAGTGTGAGACCTCCAACTTTGTTTTCTTTTGCAAACTTGTTTTGGCTATTCAGGGTTCTTTGAAATTCCACAGTACATTTTAAGGTAAATTTTTCTATTTCTGAAAAAAGTGTCCCTGGAATTTTGATAGGGATTGCGTTAAATCTGTAGATTGCTTTTGGTAGTATTGACATCTTAACAATATTAAGTCTTCCAATTTGTGAACACAAGATGTCTTTCCATTTATTTGTGTCTTCTTTAATTTCCTTCAACAACATTGTGTAGTTTTCAGTGTATAAGTCTTTCGCCTCCTTGGTTAAATTTATTCCTAAGTATTTTATGCTTTTTGATGCTATTGTAAATAAAATTGTTTTCTTACTTTTATTTTCTGATTGTTCATTGCTGGTGTGTAGAAATGCAACTGATTTTTGCATGTTGAATTTTTATCCTGAAACTTTGCTGAATTGATTGATTCATTCTAACAATTTTTTTTTGTATGTGGAATCTTCTGGATTTTCTACACATAAGATCATGTTGTATGCAAACAGAGATAATTTTACTTCTTCCTTTTCAATTTGGACACCTTTTACTTCTTTTTCTTGCCTAACTGCTCTGGCTAGAATTTCCAGTGCCATGTGGAATACAAGTGGCAAAAGCAGGCATCCTTGTCTTTTTCCTGATTGTAAAGAAAAAACTTTTAGTCTTTTGTCACTGAGTATTATGTTAACTTTGGTTTTTTGTTTGTTTATTTGTTTTAATATGTGAGCTTTGTCATGTTGAGGTTTCCTTCTATCTCTAGTTTCTTGAGTGTTTTTTTTAAATCACCAAAAGGTGTTCAATTTTATAAGATACCTTTTCTATGCCAATTGAGGTAATCACATTTTCCCCCTTTCATACTGTTCATGTGATGTATTACATTGATTTTCATATGTTGAACCATCCTTACATTCCAGGAATAAATCCCACTTGGTCATGGAGTATAATTCTTTTAATGTGTTGCTGAATTCTGTTTCCTAGTATTTTGTTGAGGATTTTTGTATCAATATTCATCAGGGATATTGGCCTATGACTTTCTTATAGTATCTTTGTCTGACTTTGACTCAGAGTAATGCTGGCCCTATAGAATGAATTTGGAAGGGTACCCTCCTCTTCAATTTTTTGGAAGTATTTGAGGAGAATTGGTATTAATTCTTCTTTAAATGTTTGATAGAATTCACCAATGAAGCCCTCTGGTCCTGGTCTTTTCTTTGCTGAGAGTATTTTGATTACCAATGCATCTCATTACTAGTTATAGGTCTGGTCTGTTCAGACTTTCTATTTCTTCATAATTCAGTCTTGGTAAATATAACAAGTATTCTTGATTTAACCTCTCCCTTGCAAAACTTGTGTTTGATTAGCAGGAATTTGATATACTAGATATGGAAGTCTTGAGCAACAATTTATGACATATAGATAAGACCATGTTAAATTCCATTAGGTTCTTTGTGTTATGAGAATTTGCCTAAAATTTCTAGAACTATTTGTTTGTTTCAACTTTGATTCTACCATTTCCCTCAATATCTATAATTAATTTGTTAAATACTTTTGGTTCTATCTCAGTAATATCTCTCAGATATTTATTCCTCTTTCTAGACCACTGCCACTGCCTTAGTTCAAGCCTTTAGTATTTCTTGCACAAACTATTTCGATAACCTCATAACTTGTCTTTCTGCCTCTTCCTGTTCAGTTTTGTCCTTCACACCTCTATAGATTTCTAAAACAAATCTAAATATACTATTTTTCCTACCTAGGAATAATCTGCACGTTTTATTTGCTTATTCCACAAAGTTCAAAATCCTCAGAGAATAGAAGGATTTCTCAAAGTGTCTGTAACTTACCCCCCAGCCTCATCTACCTCCACTTCTCCCTTGCTCCTCCATTCCAAGTCTATGCCATATCAAAGTATTTGGCATTTTTCAGCACACCTGGTTCTTTTTATTATTCTTCACTTTTGCAATGTACTATTTCTGGACAGTGAAATTCCACTCAAATCTTCAGAAGTAAGGCAAAAGTCTCTTCTTCCCTGGGTTCCTCAGACATCATCTGTTAGGTCCTCCAAGATCATACTCCAAGACATTTGGAATCTAGTAGAACATAAAGCACTTATGTCAATATTGCTTATAATTATTATCCTGTTGTTCACCCCACAAAACTCTGATCCTCACAGAGTAGCGTATTATCCCCAACTTATCTTTGAAAACAGTACCTAGCACACTGTCCAGTATAGCAGTACAGAGTGACTACTTAATAGATGCTTATTTAATGAGTAAATGTTTATTGTGGGGAATGAACAACATTAAAGAAGACCTGAACACTATCCTTGTTCTCCACTGGCTAGCTATGTGAACTTTGGTGAGTCACTTAACTTCTCTAGGTGTTTCTTCATTTCTGAAATGAAAGGTGGGGACAGACAATCTCCTAAATTCCTCCCAGCTCTGACATCGTATTATTGCCATTTTTAGTTGTGCAAAAGACAATCTTAATCATTAAGATAATTTTGTTGTCCATGACATGCAAGGGAAATGAAAACAAAACAATCTTAATCATTAAGATAATTTTGTTGTCCATGACATGCAAGGGAAATGAAAACAAAATTTGTTTAAGTCATTTGACTCTACATTTCGTGTTCATTCTTGAGAGTAACCATTCTAATCTTAATGAACTTTCCTAATATTACAAAAATTCATCTGTTTTCTGAGTTAAACTGTTTTATGACATTTATTTAAATTAAATATCTATTTAAATTTACAGTGATTCTAAACCAAAAGTTTATGATACCTCTGTCCCTGGTAGGAATACAAAAAGATATTTTTGAAAGAACATGGTATTTAATAAAATAATATTTATCATCTAAAATGTCTTATAATTATAAAATTATAACAGTATAAATAATTTTGAAAAAATTGAGTCATCTCAAAACCAATTATTTTTCTACTTGTGCATTCCTTTTCTGCCTTATCTACCCATATTTTATATAGTTTCAATAATGTTGTTATTCAACTTCATATGGCAGTGTTTTCATTTAGTACATCATCAGCAATTTGTATGACAAATTTGCATGGATCCATAACTATTATTTGGGGGATCTGCATGATAGTCCTTCAATGGACATTGAAAATTTTATTTTCCTATTGTTTATCTGTTAGATCACTTCCTCATCATTATAAATCATTCTACAACAAATATTTTCCTTTCCTTACTTCTTCTTACTTGGGATTTTTACTTAAGATACATTTTAGAATTGGAATGATTTGATTAAAGAGTAATATTATTAACTTCATAGTTAACTTTGGAAATTATTCACAAAATACAATTGGGGAGGGGGCTCTCACTGAACTACCCTGTTTGATTTAGGTTATTATGAATATTTCAACCAATATATTGATTTTTTTTCCTGAATTCATTTGTGCCAACTAAAAGTTAGAAATGCATTTAGCTGCAAGCAAATAAAAAATCCAGTCAACAGTGGCTTAAACAGATAAGAGTTTAATTTTCTTTTATAATAAAAAGTCTAGTAATAGATGGACTGTCTTGGGCTAGCAACTCCTCAAGGAAGTCATTAGGGACCAATGTGCGTTACAACTGACTTTTCCATTCTTAGTAAATGATTTGCCTCTTCATGGTTGTAAAATGGCTATTACACATCTAGGCACTGAATTGAAGAAGGAAGATGGGCAAAGGACTGAAAGGGCAAATTATCTTTCTGTACTAGTAAAACATTCTCCCAGAAACCTCATCTGGTTATTTTGGATTTAATCTCATTGTTCAGAACCAGGTCACATAGTCACACTTCACTGCAGGGCAGTTTGGGAAGGAGTATTTCATTTGTGTATCTCTGTAGTCTAGGAAGATGAGGGAGAAAGGGGACATGAAAGATTTTGAATAAAAAGGCTTTGGGGTCTGCCACATGGCTTTCATCACTTTCAGTAAAAAAGAAAGGAAATGGTTTTCATTTATTACAATTAAATAGTAAAGTCTTTCAGGAAATTTACTGAATTGTGTCCATCTTTGAATCCTCAGCATTAGCATACTGCTTCTATAGGAGAGGCTGAAGAAGTGTTCGTATATGTTGAAAAAGGAAGGATATGATTTTTGGAAATTAGGGTGGGTTAATTAAAAAGTCACATTAGATTAGCCTCATTTTCTCTGATAGGGTTTCTTGTCTGATACTTTGGGGAAATGTAATAGAAATAGAGTGTTGCACATAGTCCCTCAATTGAAATTTGTCCACAAATAGAGAAATGCAGATAAAAGTTCAGCTCAATGTTTTAATTGGGATTTTAATAACTATTCACAAAAGTTATTGATTAATAGACCACTAGAATGTTTAGCACCAAAAGAGCAGAAAGAGAGAGGTCTTTAGTTTTCCCCTGATGAATTGCTAGCGCCTAGAACAGTATATATCACTGTTTAGTGGTTGCCTGTAAAACCAATGACTATCAGCCTGGATCGAGGTTTCTAGGGGTACACCATTCATTCTGTTTCTGACCTTATCCTTTTTCAGGAAGTTTATCGGCAACTTCACAGTACATTGCAGATCAGATCTGCTCTTGATAGAGAATCAGGAGGGATTGTGAATGCAATGAATGACATACTTCAGATCCCCAAGACTCTTGGATGGGTGAATGATGGTCAGAACACAGCAAGGGGAAATTTAATGAAAATAAATGTTAATTCCTTCAATTTGGCCCCCAAACCAGCTGCTCGAGTACAAGAACATTGTAAATTATGTTATTTCTTCTGGGTGCACAAACAGAGTAAGGAATAATAATGAAAACTAAGAAGAAATTTATGACATACCCTGTTGAAAATGACATACCCTGCTGAAAATGACTGAGTTGTCTTAGAAAGTAGTGAGTCCCCATAACTGCAGTTGTTCAAGGCTGTAAAGGATCATGTGAAGTGATGCTGTGGGAGTACTGTGCATGGACGGAAGGCTGGATTGGATGAGTTTAAGACCCCTTTCATCCTGGAGAAATAATAGCTCTATTTTAATTTAAATCTAGCTTAGAGACTGCCCATGCTAATAAGTTCCTATTAATTCCTATCAATAGAACATAAAAGATTGTTCTCCAGTCTATTTCAACAGGTATCCATATTTTGTATGGCAGCTTCATATTTTGTATGCAACGGTGTAAGCCTGAGAATCTTGGGTTTTTTAACACACAGTCCTCGTACAGATCTCTCCTTTCCTTATTGCCTAGTAAATTTACAATCCCAGCACCTTCCTGACTGGCCCTCTGATTCTCTTTCTAGGCCCATGAATGTTAGATAACATTTATTCATTCATTCAATAAACATTTTTAATGTACCTACTGTATGTCTTGTAGTTTTGTTGAAGACATTAGCTAAGATACAGCTCATGTTCTAAGAGGAGAAAACAAAGAAGTAAATAGTAGAATTTAGACAGTGGGAAGTGCTGTGAATTTAAGAAAAAAACACACAGTTTTGTGTCAGCTATGGCTAAGAAGGGCATTTTAGGGAGTGTCAGGGAGGCTTCTTTGAAAATGTGACATGAGAGGTAAGACCTGAACGATGAGAAGAAGCAGAGTGCCCAGGACCGAGTTTATGTGCGTCTCCAGAATGATTGGCCCCTCCTGTCCCCCCAACCTATTGTTTCTTTTCTGCTTAATGGAAAGCCTCCACCATTGACATTGACGTTGCCTGATATCCTAACTCTTCCAGCTGTCTCAGCCTCCCCCAAGAAGGGCTGGACTCAGGGAGTGGCAGGAAGCTCAACAACTTGATGCTCAAGTTTTAGAGTTTCCTCCCATCACTTCCAGAAAGGACTAAGAACTCCAGCTGTGTGGCAGGATGCTGGGTTCCCCAGGAACATAACCTGGAAGGGAGAGTGAGTCAATTCCCTAAGGGACAAACTTCAACCAATGAGAGACAGGAGTCAGGAGACAGAAAGAAACTGGCAGAGAAATGCCCCTTCTTCTTGCAGACAGAATGTTCCCAGATACAGTGATGATGTAAGTTCTGTCTGGACGAAGTTCTGGTGACCAAGCAACCAGGTATGTTTATTTGTGAGGATGCAGCCATCTCATACTCACCACCTTGAATTTATTTTCCCTCTTTTTCTGCCTTACTTCTCTTTTCCCTTCATAATGTCCTGGGACTACAATTCTCCGTAAAGCCTTGGCTTGTACGCTTTGCCTAAGAATGTGTTTTCTAGGGAACCCATGCAAAAACAAACATCATGTAAAAATATTGGGATAGAGCCATGGTTTCTGAACGCCATGGAGGAGCTCAGGTCTCTGCAGTGAATTCACAGGGGCATTGAAGGATATTTAAAAATTTCAGGGCAAACAGTGATACTCAACCTCTGTTAGACACCATGCAAACTACTATAGCTGGTTGACAATTTCCACACCGGATCATGCTACATTATTTTCACTGACGTTATTATCTAGGCAGAGCTGGGTGTTCAGTGGTTGCTCTGATAAAAAGCAAAGTGGTATCTATTATGATTCCAAGGTTTGAGAAGTTGTATCATGCCCATTACTATCTCATTAGTAAACAATTGGGGCTATTTAAGGATGAAATACAAACATTACCTTTTTCCTTTCAATGTATATGTATCACTTTTTTAAACAGCAACGAATGTTGTCGAGGCATAAAATGGTTATTCAATCGTTAGCACTTAACTACCTAATAAACCTAAATGTTCGGTTCTTCTTTTGGTCTAGAGGTTCCAGGAAAAATAATTACTGAGATGCTAAGTGTTCTGTAAACTGAGAAAGTTTGGGAATCTTTGAGGTAGAGCATTCCAGGCAGCAAAAGTAGAAAGTATAAAGGTGGTAGGCGGGAATAAGCTTACACACGTCAGCTCCAACCTGGAAACTTCCTTTAATTTTTTCCTTTACTGACAATATTTTCCAAAGCTCTATTAACCTTAGATTGGTCTTTAAATAACTTAGACCCTAAATGGTATGTGTCTGTGTGTGTGTATGTGGTATATGTGTGTTTTGTGTGGTTTATGTGTGTTACTTGCTTTCTATAATAATAAATGATTCTGTATTATTTCCTGAAAATTCTTAATCACTACATACATTTTTAAAATGTTAGACATGATGTTCTCTTTATTACTTGTCTTGCTGGCTAATCTAAACTCTAAAAAAAATTGTTTTTCTTTCTTTAAAATTTCCTGCTTGAGGCTGTTTTGATCAGGCCTAGAATTTGGGAGACTCAAGTTTGGTATGTAAGACTGCGCTGATACCTACGTTAGAATGAACAGTAATTAATAATAGGAAGATAAGGTAAGGAGCCCACTAGTGGGGCATGGCTTTGGACCCGGTGATGGAGAGTTTTTCCAGGGGAGGTCTGAGATGAGAAGCAGCGTATTTCAGTATACCCAGAGAAGCTCATTTTCTTGTGTATGTACTTACGTTCCTCCAAATCATACATGATATGTTTTTAAACCTGAACGTCCATTTCTTTTCCTGTGATTGGAGTGGTTTTGACCTATGCCCAAGGATTCCACTTTTTAGAGTCAACGTAACTAAGAAGTTGAATGAATAATTACAAGGTTGCTTAGTGACCACTGAAAAACAAGAAGGAAAATAAATTGTCTAAAAGGATAACTGATATTTTAAGTAACTTCTCAGAAGGCCACCCCACAACAAGAATTCATTTGTCTTATGCTGGAACTATTTGTGCTTCTCTGGTGTAAGTTTCTTTCTTTCTCTCTGTCTTAAAATCGAGTGCATGTTCAGTGATCTTTTTTTTTAACCTTATTTTCCTTTGTGTAGCAGCGCATTGTTGTTGATAGACTTTTTTTTTAACATCTTTATTGGAGTATAATTGCTTTACAATGGTGTGTTAGTTTCTGCTTTATGACAAAGTGAATCAGCTATACATATACATATATCCCCATATCTCCTCCCTCTTGCGTCTCCCTCCCACCCTCCCTATCCCACCCCTCTAGGTGGTAATAAAGCACTGAGCTCATCTCCCTGTGCTATGCGGCTGCTTCCCACTAGCTAGCTATTTTACATTTGGTAGTATATATGAGTCCATGCCACTCTCTCACTTCATCCCAGCTTACCCTTCCCCCTCCCCGTGTCCTCAAGTCCATTCTCTACGTCTGCATCTTTATTCCTGTCCTGCCCTTAGGTTCTGCCCTTCAGAACTAATTTTTTTTTTTGATTCCACATTTACGTGTTAGCATACGGTATTTGTTTTTCTCTTCCTGACTTACTTCACTCTGTATGACAGACTCTAGGTCCATCCACCTCACTACAAATAACTCAATTTCGTTTCCTTTTATAGCTGAGTAATATTCCATTGTATGTATGTGCCACATCTTCTTTATCCATTCATCTGTTGATGGACACTTAGGTTGCTTCCATGTCCTGGCTATTGTAAATAGTGCTGCAATGAACATTGTGGTACATGACTCTTTTTGAATTATGGTTTTCTCAGGGTGTATGCCCAGTAGTGGGATTGCTGGGTCATATGGTAGTTCTATTTGTAGTTTTTTAAGGAACCTCCATACTGTTCTCCATAGTGGCTGTGTTCATACACTCTTTAAACATGCAAATACACACCTGATTGGTCCATCTGGCTTTCCTGTTAGCCTGGAAGACATTCTGTCTCCTGTTGGTATATATTTATTTAATCAGGCAAAACTCAAGATTCTAGCTAAGGCCACTCAACTCTGACTGATTATCACTGTTTTCTTATGTATCTTTCCTGAAATATTATGTTTGTAGCTATCCTCTCTTTTTCTGTAAATGGTAGCATACTAAGTACGCTGAACCCGGTGTTTTTTTAAGTTATATTTTTGAGATGGTTTTATATCAATACCTTATCAGTTTGCCTTATTCCTCTTAATGACTGCAGAGAATTCCATTATTCAGGTGAATGATAATTTAAGTAATTAGTCCTATATTAACAAACATTTACATTGTTTTTAGTCTTAAATTTTTAGTGTACACTTTCAAGGATATCAGAGAACAGATTCCTAGAAGCATAATTGCTAAGTCAGTTAGGTTGGCATTTCAAATATTGGTGGATCTCTCCAAATTTCCCATCAGAGACTATACCAAACTCTACCAACAATTTGAGAAAGTGTTGGTTTTCCTGCCTCCTCAGCCAATACCATCTATTTTCAAATTGTTTATTCTAAAAAGTGGCATCATATTATAGTTTAAAATTGAATTTATTTTAATTTTTAATTAAAGTATAGTTGATGTACAATATTGTACCAATCTCTGCTGTACAGCAAAGTGACTCAGTTATACACGTATAGACATTCTTTTTTTAAATATTTTTTTCCATTATGGTTTATCACCAGATATTGAATATAGTTCTCTGTGCTAAACAGTAGGACCTTGTTGTTTATCCATCCTATATATAATAGCTTGCATCTGCTAATCCCACATTCCCAGTCCTTCCCTCCCCCACCTGCCTCCCCCTGGCAACCACAAATCTGTTCTCTATGTCTGTGAGTCTGTTTCTGTTTTGTAGATAGGTTCACTTGTGCCATATTTTAGATTCCGCATATAAGTGGTATCACATGGTATTTGTCTTTCTCTTTCTGACTTACTTCACTTAGTATGATAATCTCTATTTGCATCCATGTTGCTGCAAATGGCATTACAATATTTCATTCTTTTTTATGGCCGAGTAGTATTCCATTGTATAAATATACCACATCTTCTTGATCCCTTCATCTGTTGATGGACATTTAGGTCGTTTCCATGTAGTTAGCTAGGCTAATATTAGGGATGGGAGGAACTCAGAAAAGGAGGCAGTGGACCCATGCATGCAAAGATGGGAGCAGAGAGAGCAGAGAGCATCTGGGACTGGTACACAGTCCAGTTCAGAGTGACACTATCAGGACAGGGTGGAGGGGAAGTGGGCAGGGCTGGCACACCACCCACTAATGTGGCCTTGAAAATCAGTGAAGGGGTTAATTGAACTTTGCCCTAACGACAATATGATGTCATTGGAAGACTTTTAGGTAGAGGAAAACATATCAGAAGTCTCTGGGGGGTTGAGCTAGAGAATTGATTGGAGGAGGGTACGGAGAGCTGTAGCAGGAAGGAGGAGTTAGGAAGCTGCCTAGTAATTCAGGTAAGATGACATTTCCTTGGTGTCATGATACACTAGGTCGTCACAGATCTCATTTAACATGACTGTTGAAGCACCTAATATGCCCATTCTCCTCTGAAAATGGAGCACGCTGCATGGGGGGTGGCGGGGGGCTGAGGGGTGAGGGGCAGAGACCTATAATCAGGCACCCTGGGTGTAATACCTGGTTCTGCCAATTTCTAGTTGCATAAGCCTGAGCAACGGGGAGCATACATTTGAGGGGTAGAGTAAAAAGCACAGAGATAGGCATGCAAAGTGCTTAGCACAACATCCGTCATGTAAAAACCAGGGCTTAATAAACACTAGCTGTTTTTAAAATTACTTTTATTATTATTACCTTTCCTCACTCCACTCTGGAAATGCCCTGACCCTTTGGCTTATTATAATGTACACATGCAGCAAATTACAGAATGAGGGAGTTGAGAGAGCTCTGAGGTATCTTACTCAATCTCCTAATTCTAGTCGTGAGAAAATAAAGGGGGGGGGGGAATCAAGCGACTTGTTTGGGGTCAGCAACACCGACCTGAAATTCTTCCCTGGTCTGGTTCTCTCATTGCCTGTCCATGTATTGAATACGCATGGATTTTGGTTACTACACTTAGCCTTCAGTATAAATCTTTCTCGTGTTTGTTGACAGCAGTGATTCTTGCGTGAAAATTCCTAATTTGGAAAACTATCTGTCTCACACACTTTGTTGCACAGCATTCAAACCTCATAGAGTTTTCAGTAACCTTAGAAACAAAAACAAGAGACCGGTGGACAATTAAATCTGCAGAGACGGCAAGCTTGGCTTTGTGTCGGCAGCGGGGTCCGCAGAGGTTGGAAGCCCCTCCTCGAGCGGGCCCTTCCTTTCCTTTCCGCTCTGCCGCGGCAGCGCCCAGCGCTCAAGTCCTCACTTTGCCTCCTGGATTCTCTCAGTCTTTCTGCTTCTCTGAGGGGCCTGTGATCCGATTCAATCTATGAACAACTGTTTAGAAAGATCTTTCTATGTGTAAGGAAGGCTCTGGGCTGGGGGATTCAGGGATGAAAGCGTCCCAGACCTCGCCCTGCGAGACTAGGTAGGCGCTTCGCCTGCATCTTAAACTGGACCTCCTCCTCATCCCTTAATTTACCCTGCTCACGAATTCTCTCCCAGGTTCGCCCCGACCACGCGCCCGCTGCATTCCCCCCGAGGTTTCCCACGTAGGGAGGCTTCTGCCAGGCTCCGGCTCTGCACGGTCGGGTAGCGGCGGTGGGGAGAATGCCGCCCTGGACTTCAGGCATCAGGGGACGGGGACGAAGGTGGGCGCTACCGCTCCCGGGCCGGCTGCCTGGGCAGGGCACCTCTCCCTTCCCGGTCTCCGCTTCCTCGTGTCTTAACCGGGGTGCGGCACGCTGCCCTCCGAATTTCCCTCCGAAGCTCTCCTCTCTTGCTGCCAGTGTCCGCGCGCCCCCAGCCCAGCGCCTCCTCATCACCTGCCCTCTATCTCTCCGGCGACCCGACGCCTCAGGGCAGAGTTCAGGTTCGGCCCTGGCCGGTGCCCCCGATTTAGGAAAAGGCCAGGGGGGCGGGAGGGCGCGGGTTTGCAGCGGGGAGGGAGGGGCAGGCGGAAGGAGGTGGCTTCTGATTGGTCGGGGAGGGGGAGTGGAGGCACGGAGTTTCCCACAATGCCCCGGTGCGGGGCCGCCTTGGATGGATGCTGCGGGAAGGGGCTGCCATTTGCCGCCCCTGCCAGCGGCGCGCAGACCTGTTCGCTCTCCGGCGGTGGCGGCCGCCGTCAGCGCTGTTCGTCTGTCCGGCTTCTGCAGCGGCGCCGCCTCGGCTCCCTCCGCGGCCGCCGGAGCGGTCGCCATGAACCCCAGCTCCTCGGCGGCAGAGGAGAAGGGGGCAACGGGCGGCAGCAGCAGCAGCGGAAGCGGCGCCGGGAGCTGCTGCCTGGGCGCCGAGGGCGGTGCGGACCCGAGGGGCGCGGGGGCAGCGGCGGCGGTTGGGGCCGCTGCCCTGGAAGAGCCCGGGGCCGCCGGCCCGAAAGAGAAGGACGAGGCGCTGGAGGAGAAGCTGCGGAACTTAACTTTCCGGAAGCAGGTCTCTTACAGGTAGGAACGCGAGCCCGGCAGCCGGGAGGCAGGTGCCGCCGCGGGGTGCGAGACCCTCTCTGCGCCCCCGAAAGGCGCTTCCTCGGACTTGGGGGCACCTGGCGCCCTCTCTCTCTCTCTGCCTCCCTCCCTCTCTCTCTTTCCTTCTCCCTCCCCCTTCTGGGCTATGTGTTCACTTCTCATCCCATCCTTCTGGGCTGGAGGGAAGCTACGTGCGCCAGGTTTCCCCCCCGGAACTGGAGAGAAGACTGAGTCCCTGAGGTCAGAACAACAACAGTAAAAATGCGTGTGTGTTTGTGTGTGTGTGTGTGTGTGTGTGTGTGTGTGTGAGCGGGGTGCACACACACATATGCCAGGTTTTCTTGAGAGAAGTCCTCAAAGTTGTCCCTACGCCGGGGTCATCTTCAACCACTCCCCCTACCTTGCCGATTTCACCGGGTGAACATTTGGCACTAACTTGATACTTGAGATCACGGACAGGCAGAAAAGAACAGCGTTCTATCCTGAAGAGAAATCCTTATGGAAGTTGAACCTGCATTGAAATATCCCATTAAGGAAGAGTCGTTGTGAATCTGTGTCTGTAGATACGCAACTGGTTCCGGAGGGTCACACGTACACGTGGTCTCTCCCTCTCTCCTGGGTGTGCCCAGAAGGACGACTTGGGAAGCCTGCTGGCGAGCAAGGGATGGGGGAGAGAATGGGGCCGTGCTTGCCCCTAGGATGGGTGTATTTACAAGACAAGGACAGTGTGGGGTAAATGGCCACCGAATGATGCCAAAAGACTACCCCAAATTGTGTCAGGATTCACGAATGAGAAATGAGGATCCAGTAGGTTCTCTCCTCCCCCCTGCCCCCCACCTTAAGGCAAGAATAAAGATATTGATAGATTTGGAGAGTTTTGGAGACCCTTACTGCTTGTTAATTTTAAAAGTTGAGGTGATAAACAAGCATAGAATTACAAAGATGTGCACCTCCTTGGCCCTGGAGTATTTCTTGAAAAGGGGTCAGTAAAAGCATCCTGTGACCCTCCTCATTTTAAGTTAGCAGTCCTTTCCAGAAGTGCTTATAAAGTTTTAAGCCTGTCACACCATGTGGTGTTATGTAAGCAAAAGCAGATGACAGAGGTGTGTGGGTTTGTGAGGGTGTGTGTTGTATTTCTGGGAGCATGTGTGTGAATCACCGGGATCCCCATTGGCATTGCCTGGACTGGAGGCCGCGGTCACTAGGGCATGTGCTCTGTGTCTCAGTGTTGGCGCCTGACGACTCCGAAACGGCCTTCCTGGGGAGGGTGTTACGCCCTCATCCCCCATGTGCGTTTTGTTCACTGTGCATTGAGGGAGTTTCCCACCTGACTTGCTCTTTTAGTTACTCATGTAGATCAGGACGAAATGGATCTTTCTCTTTATAGTTTTGGTTTCTAAAAATAGACACGTGGTGGAGAGTGAGGTAGCTCTAGGGAGGTATGCTAGGACACAGGCAGTTCTACTTCTTAGCTATGATGGCCTGTCTGGCCCTTAGGGGACCAGGGGCTACATTCAGCCTAATTTAGGAACTGCGAGTTGGAAGGGACGGTTGATAATGCAGAGCACATTGTGGGTCTGGGCTCCTGGGCCCAGAATCGTTCCTGTGTCGTTGGTATTCATCATCGTGACACCTCACTGGGTAGGGCTACAAAGCCAGAGTTTGCAAGGGAAATCATTTCAGCTCGCTTCTTGGCAGGGGTCATTCCCTGAGCCTCTCTCTTGGAAATGAGTGCTCTGTGAGGCCGTGGCTTTCTGGGTTGCATGCTCACACATGCATGTGTAAAGGTGTGCACACGCAAACATAGACATCGACCCAGAGATGCGGTGTTTTTCTAGGAAAAGGATAACACCGCATCTGCCTTACAATCCACAGAGGTGGATCCCACTTTGTGAACATCATTTCCTTTTAAATAAAGCTTTACAGTCCCCAATTCAGGAAGGCTCCTGCAACAGCATCACCTCAGGTGGCTGGTTAAAAATGCCCACCACCCCACACTTACAAAATCAAGCTCTCTGTGGGTAGGAATTTTTAACAGTCTCCTCAGGCAATGCATAAGCACACTAATATCTGAGGATTGCTGCTCTGCTCCATGTTTCCAAAGGCTGAACAACTGATCTTTGAACTCATAAGCCATGCCCAGCCAAACAAGGCCAGGCAGTCCCAAAGTCAGAGAAAAGACAGCAGAAGGTAGGCATTTCATCTGGCACGTGTTTGTCCTGGGTAACCTGGAGAGTGTCTCCATTTTGATGACGATGATGATTTTTTTAGAGTCATGGTGAATGGCCTACCCATTCACCAGGGCAGCCATTTATGTTGGACTCAGTTGTAGCTGGGCCTGGCCATTTCGCTGGTGGGTTAAGGAATGGTCTGAAAGAAAAGAGCAGCTTTGGCTGGATCTGGGCATTGGCTTCTCAGTGAGGACCACATCCCCTCACTTCTGGGGGGCACCTGAGGATGGCTTCCGGTGGAAGTTGATGGAGAGGGGTCAGGAAGACCTCACAGAATGGAATCTAAGTGAAGGGGTTGAGTTAGGGTGTGAAGTATGGCTGCTGTGTAAGGGGGATCATTTGAGGTGGGGAAGAAGAGATCTGCAGGTGGTCAAAAAAATCTTTTGAAGAACATGGGTATTTGTGGAATGACACTTGACAGGAGAGGAGAAGGGGGCTGGGGGAGATGGTGTGCGTGTGCGTGTGTGTGTGGGGGTCTCATCTGCTCCTTCTGTTGCTAAGGAACATATAAGCTAGGGTTTAAAAATAAATGAGGAGTGGGTGGGCATATGCAATGACTCCTGTCTTTTTAGGAACCAGAGCCCTTTACAGAAAACCTTTAAATAACCATTTCTGGAGGCAGATTATTCATTTTGCTCGACTTTTACTTTGTTAAGTAAAATAAACTCCTTTATATACCCCTCGATTTCCCCTCATTATCTTCTCTCTCTTTTTTGGGGAACCATTTTCCTCATGAGAATATTTCCTTTATTTCAGGTTCTGCTCCCCTAGAGCAAATAGTCTCCGTAGATTGTAAAGCTGAAGGTTTTAGAAGGCAGTGCACGTGAGCTGGTACTTTTCTCTTAAAATTACTACTTCCTTTTTCTTTGCAAATTATGGTGCTGCAACAGATACATATGTGCCGATGACTATGTAATGTGTAGGAACTGTTTTTTTTTAACCACTGTAAGAATTCCCATTAAAGTCAGTAAAATTTTTAAAAAATCATTTAGAAACATGCAGGGGAGGGGAAGGAGAAGGTAGCTGATGTTCACTGTCTTCTGTGTACAGGCACTGCGCTAAGTATTCTTGCATGTTATATCTTATTTACTATTCAGTGACAGTTTTATGACGTGATTATGGTTATTTCCATTTTATAAATAAATGGACCTGAGGCTTAGACCTGGGGTAAGAGGCAGCTTTAAACCCAGATCTGACTCTAAATGACATTCTCTTTACACACCATCATGCTTCACTAACCATTCACTTCTGGCTCGAACTCTTCCCTTGGGTATCTGTGTTTGTATGGGTGTGTGCAGCGTAAGCTGTTCTTTGATCTCTTCCATAATATATCACAGGTCATTATTTATTATCTCTTGTATACTTTTTTCTTTGGGCCATGTCCCTTTGGCCATATAATTTTAAGTAACTCCTCTACTCTTTCTGAGATAGAAATGAATATAAATTCATGATCACCAGAAAATATATTGCTTTTGCTTCTGAGAACAAAACCACCTGCATGACACCTGCCATCTCTGTGAAGATACCCAGGTTAGAATTTTATACGCCTTTTAATAAAACCTACACAGGAGTTGTGTAGGTGAACCTAGATCTAGGGAAGAGCTGGCCCATCTGTACCTCTTTGAGCAGCACAGAATAACTGTTGAAGTGTGATTTTGTTTGTAAGGAGGACTGGACAGTTACCATTACTTATGAGTTAGTAATGCCTGTGCTTCAGTTTCTCTACTTATAAACCAGGATGGTAATACCAGACCTTCCTGAAAGGGAGTTTTTGGTATGAGATAAAAGTAGCAGCAAGGAGCTTTTACTTCTTAGATTATGCTGCAAGGTAAAAAAGGGTCTATCACTCTTTACAGGTTGATAAGAACAAAGTATTTCCGTTTTGAGTATTATCCTGCAACACAAGATTGTGATTTTTAGGAAAGACTATTGGAATGTTGAAAGCCAAGTAGGAGAGCATGGACATTGTTCTTCCTTGTATGAGAATCAATGTTGTATGGGGGGAAGTTTTCTTTTCCTGAGTATCAGTATGAAGCATCCTCCTTTGTAAATACTTTTATTTTATTTTTGAATTTTTTTTCTGCTCTTTACACATTTGTTTGATATTTAGAGACTTCAGGATCAGATTAAAACCTTTGTTCTAGATTCTCTACCTACTGCCCCTGGACTAGAGTTTCCTCTCTGTGAATGGGAGTTGAGTTGAGGAAAGAAGACAGGTTCTCTTGTCCAAGCCTGCCTGGAATAGTGCTTCTGGAAGACAGAGCTGCGGGCTGGACATGAGAAGTGCTGGTGGTCACCCCCTCCCTGGGTGAAACCATATCCCTGGATGGGGAGCAAGGTGGAAAGGCAGCCCTGCCTTCTTGGTGGCATGTGCCTGGAGAAGACCTTCCTTCACACTGAGCTGGGGAAAGGAGGTTTTTAAAAATTTGGCTTTTGGAGGCGTCAGCGCAGCCATTTCTCACCAGGCACTCTGATCTGAAGTGCTGGGTGTAAGGCCTCAGCATGAAGCACCTTGTGAACAAGTGAAACTAGACAAAGCACAAAGGAAAAGAAAAAAAAAAGCAAGCTGCAAACCCTCTGAAACAAATGCCTCTGCTCCTTTAGCTCTTGGCGTCTTGGAGGTTGACGTCTTCAGTGGATTCTCCTATTGCAGGGGAACCTTCAAGATGGCGGAGGAGTAAGATGTAGAGATCACCTTCCTACCCACAGATACATCAGAAATACATCTACATATGGAACAGCTCCTAC
Source organism: Leucopleurus acutus (assembly GCF_964270905.1). Taxonomy (NCBI): domain Eukaryota; kingdom Metazoa; phylum Chordata; class Mammalia; order Artiodactyla; family Delphinidae; genus Leucopleurus; species Leucopleurus acutus. Next base: position 93,438,318 of record NC_139144.1, on the reverse strand, counting down.
AGAACAGCTACTGAACATTGGCAGAAGACCTCAGACTTCCCAAAAGGCAAGAAAATCCCCACATACCTGGCCATGTGGCTGATAGGGTCCTGGGGCTCCAGCTGGGTGTCAGGCCTGAGCCTCTGAGGTGGGAGAGCTGAGTTCAGGACACTGGACCACCAGAGACCTCCTGGCCCCACATAATATCAGTCGGCGAGAGCTCTCCCAGAGATCTCTGTCTCAACGCTAACACCCAGCTCCGCCCAATGGCCAGCAAGCTCCAGTGCTGGATGGCCCGTGCCAAACAACGAGCAAGACAGGAACACAACCCCACCCATTAGCAAAGAGGCTGCCTAAAATCATACTAAGTTCACAGACACCCCAAAACACACCACCGGATGTGGCACTGTCCACCAGAAAGACAACATCCAGCCCCACCCACCAGAACACAGGCACCAGTCCCCTCCACCAGGAGGCCTACACAAGCCACTGAACCAACCTTACCCACTGGGGTCAGACACCAAAAACAATGGGAACTACGAATCTGCAGCCTGTGAAAAGGAGACTCCAAACACAGTAAGTTAAACAAAATGAGAGGGCAAAGAAATATGCAGCAGATGAAAGAGCAAGGTAAAAACCCACCAGACCAAACAAATGAAGAGGAAATAGTCAGTCTACCTGAAAAAGAATTCAGAGTAATGATAATAAAGATGATCCAAAATCTTGGAAATAGAATGGAGGAAATACAAGAAACATTTAACATGGACCTAGAAGAACTAAAGAGCAAACAAACAATGATGAACAACACAATAAATGAAATTAAAAATTCTCTAAGGGCTTCCCTGGTGGCGCAGTGGTTGAGAGTCTGACTGCCGATGCAGGGGACACGGGTTTGTGCCCCGGTCTGGGAAGATCCCACATGCTGTGGAGCGGCTGGGCCCGTGAGCCATGGCCTCTGAGTCTGCGCGTCCGGAGCCTGTGCTCCGCAACGGGAGAGGCCACAGCAGTGAGAGGCCCACATACCGAAAAAAAAAAAAAATCTCTAGAAGGAATCAATAGCAGAATAACTGAGGCAGAAGGACGGATAAGTGACCTGGAAGACAAAATAGTGGAAATAACTACTGCAGAGCAGAATAAAGAAAAAAGAATGAAAAGACTTGAGGACAGTCTCAGAGACCTCTGGGACAACATTAAATGTACCAACATTCGAATTATAAGGGTCCCAGAAGAAGAAGAGAAAAAGGAAGGGTCTGAGAAAATATTTGAAGAGATTATAGTTGAAAACTTCCCTAACGTGGGAAAGGAAATAGTCCATCAAGTCCAGGAAGCGCAGAGAGTCCCATACAGGATAAATCCAAGGATAAACATGCCAAGACACATATTAATCAAACTATCAAAATTAAATACAAAGAAAAAATATTAAAAGCAGCAAGGGAAAAGCAACAAATAACATACAAGGGAACCCCCATAAGGTTAACAGCTGATCTTTCAGCAGAAACTCTGCAAGCCAGAAGGGAGTGACAGGACATATTTAAAATGATGAAAGGGAAAAAAGTACAACCAAGATTACTCTACCCAGCAAGGATCTCATTCAGATTTGACAGAGAAATTAAAACCTTTACAGACAAGCAAAAGTTAAGAGAGTTCAACACCACCAAATCAGCTTTATAGCAAATGCTAAAGGAACTTCTCTAGACAGGAAATACAAGAGAAGGAAAAGACCTACAAAAACAAACCCAAAACAATTAAGAAAATGGTAATAGGAACATACGTATCGATAACTACCTTAAATGTAAATGGATTAAATGCTCCAACCAAAATACATAGATTGGCTGAATGGATACAAAAACAAGACCCATACATAGGCTGTCTACAAGAGACCCACTTCAGACCTAGAGACACATACAGACTGAAAGTGAGGGGATGGAAAAAGATATTCCATGCAAATGGAAATCAAAAGAAAGCTGGAGTAGCAATTCTATATCAGACAAAATAGACTTTAAAATAAAGACTATTACAGGAGACAAAGAAGGACACTAAATAATGATCAAGGGATCAATCCAAGAAGGAGATATAACAATTGTAAATATTTATGCACCCAACATAGGAGCACCTCAATACATAAGGCAAATGCTAACAGCCATAAAAGGGGAAATTGACAGTAACACAATAATAGTAGGGGACTTTAACACCCCACTTTTACCAATGGACAGATCATCCAAAATGAAAGTAAGTAAGGAAATATAAGGTTTAAATGACACATTAGACAAGATGGACTTAATTGATATTTATAGGGACATTCCATTCCAAAAACAACAGAATACACTTTCTTCTCAAGTGCTCATGGAACATTCCCCGAGAGAGACCATATCTTGGGTCACAAATGAAGCCTTCGTAAATTTAAGAAATTGAAATCGTATCAAGTATCTTTTCCGACCACAACGTTATGAGACTATATATCAATTACAGGACAAAAAAATGTAAAAAATACAAATACATAGAGGCTAAACAATACACTACTAAATAACCAAGAGATCACTGAAGAAATGAAAGAGGAAATAAAAAAATACCTAGAAACAAATGACATTGAAAACACAATGACCCAAAACCTATGGGATGCAGCAAAAGCACTTCTAAGAGGGAAGTTTATAGGAATACAATCCTACCTCAAGAAGCAAGAAAAATCTCAAATAAATAACCTAACCTTACACCTAAAGCAATGAGAGAAAGAAGAAGAACAACAACAAAAACCCCACAGTTAGCAGAAAGAAAGAAATCATAAAGATTAGATCAGAAATAAATGAAAAAGAAATGAAGGAAACGATAGCACAGATCAATAAAACTAAAAGCTGGTTCTTTGAGAAGATAAACAAAATTGATAAACCATTAGCCAGACTCATCAAGAAAAAAAGGGAGAGGACTCAAATCAACAGAATTAGAAATGAAAAAGGAGAAGTAACACCTGCCACTGCAGAAATACAAAGGATCTGGAGAGATTACTGTAAGCAACTGTATGCCAATAAAATGGACAACCTGGAAGAAATGGACAAATTCTTAGAAAAGCACAACCTGCCAAGACTGAACAGGAAGAAATAGAAAATATAAACAGACCAGTCACAAGCACTGAAATGGAAACTGTGTTTAAAAATCTTCCAAGAAACAAAAGCTCAAGACCAGATGGCTTCACAGGTGAATTCTATCAAACATTTAGAGCAGAGCTAACACCCATCCTCTCAAACTCTTCCAAAATATAGCAGAGGGAGGAACACTCCCAAACTCATTCTACAAGGCCACCATCACCCTGATACCAAAACCAGACAAAGATGTCACAAAAAAAGAAAACTACAGACCAGTATCACTGATGAACATAGATGCAAAAATCCTCAACAAAATACTAGCAAACAGAATCCAACTGCACATTAAAAGGATCATACACCATGATCAAGTGGGGTTTATCCCAGGAATGCAAGGATTCTTTAATATACGCAAATCAATCAACATGATACATCATATTAACCAACTGGAGGAGAAAAACCATATGATGATCTCAGTAGATGCAGAAAAAGCTTTTGACAAAATTCAACACACATTTATCATAAAAACTCTCCAGAAAGGAGGCATATAGGGAACCTACCTCAACATAATAAAGGTCATATATGATAAACCCACAGCCAACATCATTCTCAGTGGTGAAAAACTGACACCAATTCCTCTAAGATCAGGGAAAAGACAAGGTTGCCCATTCTCACCACTATTATTCAACATAGTTTTGGAAGTTTTAGCCACAGCAATCAGAGAAGAATAAGATATGAAAAGGAATCCAAATCGGAAAAGAAGAAGTAAAACTGTTGCTGTTTGCAGATGACATGATACTATACATAGAGAATCCTAAAGATGCTACCAGGAAACTACTAGAGCTAATCAGTGAATTTGGTAAAGTAGCAGGATACAAAATTAATGCACAGAAATCTCTTGCATTCCTATGCACTAATGATGAAAAATCTGAAAGAGAAATTAAGGAAACACTCCCATTTACCATTGCAACAAAAAGAATAAAATACCTAGGAATAAACCTACCTAAGGAGACAAAAGACCTGTATGCAGAAAACTATAAGACATTGATGAAAGAAATTAAAGATGATACAAACAGATGGAGAGATATACCATGTTCTTGGATTGGAAGAATCAACATTGTGAAAATGACTCTACTACCCCAAGCAATCTACAGATTCAGTGCAATCACTATCAAACTACCAATGGCATTTTTCACAGAACTAGAACAAAAAAATTTCACAATCTGTATGGAAACACAAAAGTCCCCGAATAGCCAAAGCAATCTTGAGAAAGAAAAATGGAGCTGGAGGAATCAGGCTCCCTGACTTCAGACTATACTGCAAAGCTACAGTAATCAGACAATATGGTACTGGCACAAAAACAGAAATATAGATCAGTGGAACAGGATAGAAAGCCCACAGATAAACCCACACACATGTGGTCAACTAATCTATGACAAAGGAGGCAAAGATATTAAATGGAGAAAAGACAGTTTCTTTAATAAGTGGTGCTGGGGAAACTGGACAGCTACATGTAAAAGAAGGAAATTAGAACACTCCCTAACACCATACACAAAAATAAACTCAAAATTGATTAAAGACCTAAATGTAAGGCTAGACACTATAAAACTCTTAGAGGAAAACATAGGCAGAACACTCTTTGACATAAATCACTGCAAGATCCTTTGTGACCCACCTCCTAGAGAAATGGAAATAAAAACAAAAATAAACAAATGGGACCTAATGAAACTTCAAAGCTTTTGCACAGCAAAGGAAACCATAAACAAGATGAAAAGACAACCCTCAGAATGGGAGAAAATATTTGCAGACGAAGCAAGTGACAAAGGATTAATCTCCCAAATATACAAGCAGCTCATGCAGCTCAATATAAAAAAGTAAACAACCCAATCCAAAAATGGGTAGAAGACCTACATAGACATTTCTCCATAGAAGATATACAGATTGCCAACATACCTATGAAAGCATGCTCAACATCACTAATCATTAGAGAAACGCAAATCAAAACTACAATGAGGTATCACCTCACACCAGTCAGAATGGCCATCATCAAAAAATCTACAAACAACGAATGCTGGAGAGGGTGTGGAGAAAAGGTAACCCACTTGCATTGTTGGTGGGAATGTAAATTGATACAGCCACTATGGAGAACAGTATGGAGGTTCCTTAAAAAACTAAAAATAGAACTACCATATGACCCAGCAATCCCACTACTGGGCATATACCCTGAGAAAACCATAATTCAAAAAGAGTCATGTACCACAATATTCATTGCAGCTCTATTTACAATAGCCAGGACATGGAAGCAAACTTAGTGCCCATCAACAGATGAATGGATAAAGAAGATGTGGCACATATATACAATGGAATATTACTCAGACATAAAAAGAAACGAAATTGAGTTATTTGTAGTGAGGTGGATGGACCTAGAGTCTGTCATACAGAGTGAAGTAAGTCAGAAAGAGAAAAACAAATACTGTATGCTAACACATATGAATGGAATCTAAAAGAAAGAAATGGTTCTGATGAACCTAGGGGCAGGACAGGAATAAAGATGCAGACGTAGAGAATGGACTTGAGGACACGGGGAGGGGGAAGGCTAAGCTGGGACAAAATGAGAGAGTGGCATGGACTCATATATACTACCAAATGTAAAATAGATAACTAATGAGAAGCAGCCGCATAGCACAGGGAGATCAGCTCGGTGCTTTGTGACCACCTAGAGGGGTGGGATAGGGAGCGTGGGAGGGAGACTCAAGAGGGAGGGGATATGGGGATATATGTATACGTATAGCTGATTCACTTTGTTATAAAGCAGAAACTAACACACCATTGTAAAGCAATTATACTCCAATAAAGATGTTAAAAAAAAAACCCCAAACTTGGTTCCAGTTTACTGTTTCCTTCCTCAGTAATTACTTAGGACTTGGCTCAGTGTACACTTCCTCCATCAAGACACACCCCAGGCAAGACTGCACTCGAACTACTGTCCAGAGTCCTTAATCTGCTCTAATTGATCTTTTAGGGCTCGGTTTTCACATGGGAGAGTGACAGCACTGTGTTCTGTGGTATCAAGGGATGATGAAGTTGATGGGAGCTTTGTTGGTGTTCATTTCTGCTGTGGCAACAGCAGCATTGCCTCATAGGGTCAAATTCAGTTAGACTAGAACTAGCTCTTTGGAACTCTACTTTCTAATCTGAGAAAATGAGGACTCCTGGTGAGGACCCAGGCTAGCTGCACCTTCCAGGCTTTTCTGGACTGGGATCTGGGATACACATTCCTTACCCAACCTTGAGGTGTCCTTGAAGTGGGTTCAGAAGCCCTCACTCTGAGACTGGAAACATGTGTCAGGACCGTTGCCTACATGTTGGGCTGTGACATTTGCTTTCTTATGCAGTGTTATACTGGTAACATTGATCCTAATTATTTTTTCTGAGACCGTATAACTGTCGTTTTAGGACAGTAGTTACTGCATTAATGGTGGTATATGAATGGATAGCTCGGGGAAGAAGGTAAGGAGCAAAGCAAAATCTACGCTGTGGGCTTCCCTGGTGGTGCAGTGGTTGAGAGTCCGCCTGCCGATGCAGGGGACACGTGTTCGTGCCCCGGTTTGGGAAGATCCCACGTGCCGCGGAGCGGCTGGGCCCGTGAGCCATGGCCGCTGAGCCTGCGCGTCCGGAGCCTGTACTCCGCAATGGGAGAGGCCGCAACAGTGAGAGGCCCGCGTACCGCAAAAAAAAAAAAAAAATCTAAGTTGTTAGGCTTTTTATGTTTCTTTGAAGTTGAATTTGCTTGAAATCACTATAAAAATGGGCAAATTTCAAATGGTTGGAAGTGGTTGGAATTGTTTGAACTGGCTGGAATGTTGGGCCTGTTACAAGGCATAACAAACCCTTGCAATATAGAAGATTAAAGAAAGAAAAACGCCAAGTTAGGTCTGTTTGCCCATAACGCTCCCATAACTCATCCCTGGCTTGTTCATCCGGCAAACTCCTCCTTAGGCTTGAACTCAAAAGGGTCCACTTTTTGTGGTAGGTGGTTGGTCCTCTCCTGTCCTCACATGATGCTTTTAAACAGCTGTGTTAGGACTGAATTGTAATTTTATCTCCTGGGAATTAGACTAGGATTTGAACCTGGCACGTTCTAGCGGATCTTGGGAATGTTATGTCACCCCTTTGAGGCTCACGTGGTAATAGTAATACCTCTCTTAGAGATTTGTTAGAATTAAATGAGTTACTTTAGGTAGAGAACTCGGCACAGTGCCTTGCACAGAGTTAACTTTTTTTTTTTTTAATTTATTTTATTTATTTATTTTTGTCTGTTGGGTCTTCGTTGCTGCTCACGGGCTTTCTCTAGTTGCGGCGAGCGGGGGCTACTCTTTGTTGCAGTGCGTGGGCCTCTCATTGCAGTGGCTTCTCTCATTGTGGAGCACGGGCTCTAGGCGCGTGGGCTTCAGTAGTTGTGGCACACGGGCTCAGTAGTTGTGGCTCACGGGCTCTAGAGCACAGACTCAGTAGTTGTGGCGCATGGGCTTAGTTGCTCCGCGGCATGTGGGATCTTCCCGGACCAGGGATCGAACCCGTGTCCCCTGCATTGGCAGGCGGATTCTCAACCGCTTGCGCCACCGGGGAAGCCCCAGAGTTAACTTTAAATGTCGTATGCTTCCCTGCTAAGTTGTTAGCTCCTTGGAGGACAAAAATTGCACCTTATCATTTGAATCTCTGAATCCTGTTCTTATTGCTCAATAGGTGTTGGATAAATATTTATTGAATGAATGAATGTAATTGCCTTCTTTAAATAAACTACTATGTTATGCGTTCCCTGTCCATCTCAGCTGTGATTTTTCCTTTTTCCTCAGAGAAAGGTCTGCCTTTCTCTCATTTACACTTTGTCCAGCGGCCCAGGACTGTTTCTGTTTACAACTTCCTGTGTGAGTACCTGCGCCAGCCATCTGGCCAGCTATTGGAGGCTGGAGACGGGTGGCAGCATCTCTTGCTTAACCAGCTGTTTGCAGCTTGTCAAAGAAAAGGCCTTAATTTGCCTTCTGAGTAGCACTAATTAGCTCTCCAGCTCTCTGTCTGTCTCATCCTTTTCCAAGGGGCATCATTGATTTTCTCCTCAGGGAATGTTCTGTTGACTTGTCCTTCTGTGAGTAGAACTTAGAACGTGCAGAAAGATGGCTGCCCTATGTTCCCGGAATCTGCCCTCCCAGCCACGCAGAGGTTACCCCCGTGACCTCTGTTCCGTATTGTTACTTCACTCATTCTCTCCTTCCGACTCACCTGACTGACTGCTGTGGAAAAGCTATTTTAGGAAGAATTCCTCAGTCAACTTCGTGACTCTAAACTAACCCTTTGTTTTGTTTTTAACTTGTTTAATAACGAAGTCTTTGAAAACGTGCCAGCTACTTTTTATTCACGTAACACATAAAGCCCCTGAAGAATGGCTGATGGGTTTCCTGACATCCGTAGGGTTCAGAAAGGTGGCATGAGCACTGTCTGGGTAATTTTAGAAAAAATCAACCCATCAGGGCTATGTGTATTGGCTGAGGGAGGGAGCTGTGGTTGGGTAGGGGTGGGAAGAAGGCGCTTTGCAGATTAATTTGAATGTTTTTTCCTTCCAGCCCTGAGGTTTGTGAGCCTTTGAAATGGAGCAGCTACCGTTTTTGAAAGGCAGCGGCTTTTAGAGGGGGACTTGGAGAGCTCTTGGGCCTAACGCCCATGGGTTTTGCTCAAGTGGAGAATGGCCTTCAGATTTTCAGACTCATAAATAAGGAACCAATTCTAAGTTAAGCTATAATAGTAACGGTCTGGCTTTTGTTGGATGGAGGGGGAAACATTCAAAGCTTAAAACAGTAATAATTAAACCACAATCAATCTTACCGTTCTTACTCTTCAATTCTATGAGAGGCAGAGTAGAGTAGTGGCTAAGAACCCCGGTTCTGGAGCCCTGCCTCTTGGGTTCAGTTCTCCACCTCTGCCTGCTGTGGGACCATGGGCAAGTTACTTAACGCCTCTATGCCTCAGTTTCCCTGTCTAACGGTAATGACAATAGTACCTGCCTTGTATGATTGTTTGAAGGTTGACACTGACAGTGCTCCCTGCCACAAAGTAAGTGCTGTGAGTGTGTTTGTTAGGGTGGTATCATCCGTACTTAAGCCCAGTTAAGGAGCAGATTTCGTTTTTTTATTCTTTCTTTTTTTATGAATTTATTTATTTATTTATTATTTTTGGCTGTGTCGGGTCTTCGTTGCTGCGCGCGGGCTTTCTCTGGTCGCGGTGAGCGGGGGCTACTCTTCGTTGCGGTGCACAGGCTTCTCATTGTGGTGGCTTCTCTTGTTGTGGAGCGCGGGCTCTAGGGGCATGGACTTCAGTAGTTGTGGCATGTGGGCTCGGTAGTTGTGGCTCACAGGCTTAGCTGTTCCGCAGCATGTGGGGTCGTCCCAGATCAGGGCTCGACCCCGTGTCTCCTGCACTGGCAGGTGGATTCTTAACCACTGCGCCACCAGGGAACTCCCCGTTTTTTTAATCTTCAAAATATTGAACATTCATCAAATGTCGGTAGCTAGTGAGACAGTTATTCAGATTATATGGAAATGAGATAGATATACACTTAGGAAATTTAATTTACAGGCTTGGCATTCATTAAGGTATAGAATATGTACTTTTCCTTTCACGGTTTATTAAAAACTAGTTCACTCGTACTAGAGGATGTGAAGAGGAGAAAGCTCCTCCCGAGTGCTCTGGAAATCGGATCAGGCAGAAGGCCAAGGTCGCAGAAGACAGGCGCAGTGAGCAGAGGAATCAGGGAGCAGCGGCCCACAGCCCAGCTGGTCGGCTGGGAGCAGGAAGCCAGACGTGGAAGGCTGGGGAACGAGGGTCTCAGAGCTTCCCAGTGTCAGGAATAGACAAGTAGATAAAGCCAGAGGTACTAGAAATAGAGTTGTCACCAGGGACCCCAGGAAAGAGGTTATTTGTCTTCTGGCCTGGCTGGATGATGTCTTCTTTGTATGTGCAGACAATGGCTGGCTGCAGTGTCCCGGCAATCAGAGAAAAAAGCTCCCAGATGCTACCTGTCCTGGATTATTTCAGAAATGGAAGGCTCAGCTTCTGGGGTGTGCTATCGGTTATCTCAGCCAGACCAAACAACATATTTTATTTTTTTTAATTTTAGAAGATTATTCAATATTTGTTGAGCAAATAAAACTGGCTCAGGACTGTGAAGTAAGCATTGAGGAAGTGAATCTGTTTTTTTTCTTCAAAAGGCAAAGATGGGGCAGTTTGGTTGCTTTTGTGTATCATGTAGATCTTCGGGAAATAGCCAGAAAAAAGACTTCTTGCAAGGTCCAAAGAGCATTTTAAAATGTGTCATTGCTTTGTACATAAGATGTCAAAATTCTACGGAAAAATTAATTTTTGTTTTAAAAACACTTGAAAGCAATTTATTTAAAGATTTTTAAAAAAGGAGCTTTACAGAAGCTTAACTGGAAGCAGTTGGAAAGGTTCCGTGTATCACTTGGAGACAAACTTCTGGAAAATTCTTCAAATTGAAAGGACTTTGTTCTTATCATTGTACTACGTACATGACAGGGTTTCAGGCAATCTCTCAGACAGAGAGCACTTCCTTTAGAGGTTTTTAAGAAGACAGCCTGATTTAAAACAGTTTCTTCCTTTTAAATTGGCCCCCTCTCAATCAGTAAGCTGTAGTGTATTTTTGTTTCTCTCCAGTGGAAGCACCGTCTTCAGCACCTGAAGTTAGACAGGAAGCAGAAGAACCTTGAACCCCCAAAGCTGCAGAGCATGGTCTTCCTGGGCAGAGTGAACACCCACGGGGCCACCTACCTTCCCAATGCACCCTGCCTTTCCTCCCAATGACCAAAAAGCAACAGACATCACTGTTCTCACCCTTCCCAGTAGCCACTGGTAGACTGTTCCCTGAGACTGCAAAGGCAGCCTGTGTACTTCCAGAGTTCTTTTGAAGTGCAGCTAAGAGAAGGAAAAAGCTTTTCTTGGTTCAGATTGGACTGCAAGTGTTAATTTACTTACCTACCTACTTGTGTGAATATTAATTAGTACAAGTTACTGATTTTATGAAATGCTTAATCTGTGTCAAGAGCTGTTAAACATTTTATATGTAGTATTTCATTTAACCCTCAATTGAGTAGGAACTATTATTATTTCCATTTTACAGATAAGGACATTAGGGCTTAGACTTTAAGCAACTTGCCTGAGGTCACAAAGCCAGTTAAATGGCAGAGTTTAGATCTATGCCCATATTTGCTTATTGCCTCCCTAATACAGTTTTTCACTTTGGTTCTTCTTCACCCTTTTCCATTTCCTGTGTGCAAATAGCCATATTTCTACCATCTAGTAGTTTATTAGACCAAAGTCCCTTGAGAGGAGAGAGCTGTGTGTTTCATCGTAGTGGGCCCAGGCAGTCCTAACACAGGACAGAGAGGAAGGTTGATTGGCTTTACAAAGGTTGATTGGCTAAGAAAACAAGAATTCCTTCCCTGTTCAAGCATAGACTCGGCCCTGTGAATAGCTACATGCTACTGGCAATTGAAAGGAGGCCAAGACAGAGCTTTCCTTGGTGGTTCTTTTTAAAACTATATGAATTTTCCATTGTATGAATGGGGGAATAAATCCAGTTTTCTGGGGCCAGGAAATGATTTGCAGGGATTATAGCCTGGTACTCATGGATTCCAATTCCACCTCCAGTATAAGACCTTATGAATTCTTGTAATCAGAGTGGAAGTTGAAGGGAGGTAGGTAATAGTTCAGTGACTTGGGGTCCAGTGAAGAAGTTAGGAACAATTTATGTGCCCTTTGTGTGGCTGAAATGGCATAGTAGGTACTTTTTTTTTTTTTTTTAAATATTCTAAGAAGAGTTGAGTCTTTCTTCTTTAACTGAAGGGCCTATTCAGGCTTCAGGTACTTGGAATATAAGTTTTTCCATAACAGCATGTTTTAGAATTCATAAATATATTCGTGTGTGTAGTTATAGACACCTAGAAAGTTCCAAAGGATCATTTAAAAAACCTGACTCATTCTTTCACATTTGAAGAAAACCTTCAGAATTTCTTAGCAAAATAAATCTCTAGTTCAAAAATAAACGTCAAAGCTATTTAAAGATTAAAACAGAAGCTTTCTATGAGCCAGTGCAGAATTATAACAAAATCTAAGGGAATTTATTTTTTTAAAGAAAACAGATTTCTTAAATTGTTAATACTGACTAAATTTAGGTACTTATAATAAAAATGTGTTTGGTGCTTTTAGAGCTTTACCATTTATGAATTGCTTTCACATGATTGATCTAATTTTACCCTCAAAACAGGTAGAGTGGTAGAGCAGGTGTTGTTTTCATAGACCGTGTGCAGCACAGGAAACAGCCATGACCACTAGGTGCCTGCCCCACAGTCACATGCCAGTGACGGGACATTGCCATGCTTAGTCTAGTTTTTGGATTTGAAGTCCCACGTTCCCTTCACTTCAGTGCCCTGCCTCCTTGCACTGCTCTTTGGAAAGAGAGTTCTCAACACTTCCGTCCTGTTCATTTTGCTTACTTGAACTTCTCTCAGTTGTTCACCATGATGAACAAAGTTGGAATCCACCACTGGCTGGCATACCAGGTCCATATCGCACTGACGAGGATGATGACCTAATTATCACCCTCATGATTCTGTTTACATGAAAACCGTACAGTGACACCACCAGCATGATGCTAGATGTTTAGTACTCCTCCTACGGGGGGGAAAAGAAGAGAAGAGAGAGGACTCTTCAGGCTCCTCCTTTGCATTAGCTGCTAAACAGCAGCCATTTGACTGTAAAGGAGATTCGGCTCAAGGAATGACATAGGTATTCCCAGAATAGCATTTCATTTTTATAGCAACTGCATTTCGTGTCTCCATATAGCATATGCTCCTGTGGCTCAGTGATTTTAGGAGAAGAAACAGGTGCCTCGACACATTTGTTGAATATATGGAGAAAATTCAATGTAGCTGATCACCTAATAGCCACACTCCCACGTTCTGTGACTAAGAGTGGGCAGCAATTTTCAGGATTTGGAAGCACTGCCGAACAGGTATGTTTTTTGAGGCCGTATCTGACGTGAACCGGTAACATCTTGATGGAATACTCCGGCTAGTTGTGAATTCTGTTTTTTGAAGTAATATATGGCATAAAGTGAAATTCGCTTGCAGCCAAGGAGTCGGATTGTGGCCAAGATTGCACTGTATTGAGATCTCGCAGGCAACTCAAGGCTCTTACAATGAAGGCAAAAGTCAAATGATAGGTTTCTGTTGCTTTAAACTCTTCAGTATTTTCTAAATTTTCCACAATTGCCGTGTATTCCATTTGTAATAAGAATAAATGTTTTTAATAAAAACATAAAAAATGAAGACAGAAGAAAGCACTGTATAAGGCTAGCACAAGTCATGGAGTTTAACAGGAAGAAGGGTCGGGGTATTAGAGGGAAATATGTATTTAATGTCCCTATAAGTGTGTGTGTAAAAGGGGAGATGTCAGAGTACAAAGCTGGCAGGTGATCTGTTTTCTTTAGTTGCACTGTCATTAATTTTTTTTTTTTTTTTTTTTGCCGTACACGGGCCTCTCACTGTTGTGGCCTCTCCCGCTGCGGAGCACAGGCTCTGGATGCGCAGGCTCAGCGGCCATGGCTCACGGGCCCAGCCGCTCCGTGGCATGTGGGAGCCTCCTGGACCAGGGCACGAACCCGTGTCCTCTGCATCGGCAGGTGGACTCTCAACCACTGCGCCACCAGGGAAGCCCTGTCATTAATTTTGAAGGCTGCATGATCCACGTGTGGGAGCTCAGAGTCCTGCCTTTCCAGGCGTTTCCGCCATCTCTGTTCTAGCTTAGACAGACTGTGGTGAAACTTGTATGTATCTAGACAAGTATCTTGTCTCCAGAGAGCAAACTTTGTTGTTTTCTAAGAGTGCACTGCACACCATCACCCCTTAGTCCCTCTCTCCAGGCCATTTGGGAGAAAATACCTCTTTCCGGGAGCAGATGGGATGCTTGGAAACTGGTCTTTAACTTCCAGTAAATTACCCTCCCATTTATGGCAAAGTACCTCTTCCAGGAACTAGAAGTCATCTGCAGAAGAAATAATACGTGGATGAACGTTGCTCACAAGTGGTGAATGGTTATTCCCACTGAGGTGTTGGGTTCTGTAGCATGGCTGTTTTCAGCATCTCTCCAGCAATTAGTGCTTCTCATATATTTCATTGTGTGCTTTTTACAATCACTCAAAACAGCTTTGGTGAAGCATCTCTGGCGTTATAGGAACCCATTATCCACATGGGAAAATCAAGTCAAGAAGGACCGGGGAGGAGAGGGCTAAAATAATTGACTTCCTGGCCTGGTATGAAACCATAGAGAAGCAAGATGCTAAGTGTCTCTCAGAAAAAGCATATCTGGGAGGTGCTCAGTGGAGTACTCTCAGCATTATTAATGGTAATACCAATAATAATAACAACATTTATGAGGCCTTCCTATGTGTGCCAGGAACTGTGCTGAGTGCTTTACATATAATATTTCTGTTAATTCTTACAACAGCCTTATGAGGTAGGTGTGATTGCTGTTTAGTTTTACAGAAGAGGAAACAGGCACAGAGTAACATCTCAGGGCCTCACAGATAGCGAGCTTTGGGGCCAGGATTTGAATGCCAAAAGAACTCTCTGGCTAGTGCCCTTAAGCATTACTCTGGGCCGTACGCTCGTATAAATGTATAAATATACCTTGTTTTCCTTTTGGGAATTACCTCTACCCTGTTGTGTGCAGTCTTGTGGGATTGTACATCACGGTGCCTGGCTCTGTACCGTGGAAGGCAGTGAGGTCTTTGGGGGTTGTTGTAGGCGGCTCCTCTCACCACCCTTATTTCTCCTTGAGGCATGAGACGTGGGCTTGGACTCCGGACTCTTTTGGACTTGGCCTCTTAGAGGACTGTCAAAGGGAGTGCCAGTTTGTTCACTTCCATTAGCAATGCTATGGATTTTCCATTAGGAAATGGAAAGGGTAGGGCAGTTCCTGCTGCCCTGGTTCCTGTCCTTTCCAAGCATGGATCACCAGCCTTTCTATTGAACTGTGAACCATCCAACATCTTTCCAATGAAGTTCCTTTTTGTTTAAGTTAACCAGAGTTGGTTTCTATTTTTTGCAACTAAAAATACAAAACAAAAAAACCTGATAAAATATCTTTGCAGGGCTTCCCTGGTGGCGTAGTGGTTGAGAGTCCGCCTGCTGATGCAGGGGACGCGGGTTCGTGCCCCGGTCCAGGAAAATTCCACATGCCGCGCAGCGGCTGGGCCCGTGAGCCATGACCACTGAGCCTGCGCGTCCGGAGCCTGTGCTCCACAGCGGGAGAGGCCACAACAGTGAGAGGCCTGCGTACCGCAAAAAAAAAAAAAAAAAAAATCTTTGCAAAAAAGTCCACCAGCCTCTCCTGGTGACTGTCTTCCATGCCAGGAGTTCTTCCCTACATTAGGGAGATCCTGTTGGTTAGATCTAATTGTTAGAAAGTGTTGTTATAGAAAAAACTAAAATATTACCATTTCTTGTATATTTAGCATGAATTAGGTACTTTGTGCCTCCGTTTTTGTTGTTCTCTTATTTAATTATCCAAACTTTCTGAGTTAGTTATTTATATTATACAGACAAGAACACCGAATCTTACAGAGGGGAAACAATTTATTTCAAGTCAAAGAGGTATTAACTGGTGGAGTCGGGAGTCAGACTCATTTCTAGGTCACCCGAAGCTCACATTTTTTCCTATTATACCATGCTGTCTCCATACTGAGTCCAAAATGGACTCCTTTACTTCTTACCTACTGGTATTACAGTTTCACTTCTGGGGGATATTCAGGATAACCCTCCTCCTTTTTCTTTCTTTTAAAATTTTATTTATTTATTTATTTTTGGCTGCGTTGGGTCTTCATTACTGCGTGCAGGCTTTCTCTAGTTCCTGCGAGCGGGGGCTACTCTTCATTGCGGTGTGCGGACTTCTCATTGCGGTGGCTTCTCTTGTTGCGGAGCACGGGCTCTAGGCCCGCGGGCTTCAACAGTTCCGCGTGTGGGCTCAATAGTTGTGGCACGCCAATTCTAGGGTGTGTGGGCTTCAGTAGTTGTGGCTCGCGGGCTCTAGAGTGCAGGCTCAGTATTTGTGGCTCATGGGCTTAGTTGCTCTGCGGCATGTAGGATCTTCCCAGAGCAGGGCTCGAGCCCGTGTCCCCTGCATTGGCAGGCGGATTCTTAACCAGGGAATTCCCCTCCTCCTTTTTCTATATGATAGGTCTTCAAATATTTGAAGTCAGGTATCACATTTTTCTTTGGCCCTCTTTTCTTTGGACTAAACCATCTCTACTTTTATTCTTCACTTATCTCTTATCTAAAGGTGATTTTGAATCACCTTCCCTTTTCTGGCTACTCCTAATTTGAGAGCATACTGGTTTATCCATATATGGCCTTCTTTATAAGAACTGAGCAGTAAACTAAAAATGTGGTCTAACCAGGTCCACCACTAGCGCATATGATGTCTTTGTTAGAATTGGAAACAGATCTCAAGTCTAGGTGGACAAATGAACAAAAATCCTCCCTCACGTCCAAGCTCTGTCAGCCCAAGAGCTAGGATTTGGCATATGGTGGGTGGCACTTAGGCTGGATTTCAATCTCCACCTGACCCTTGTCTGGATGCCCTAGTGGAAGACACCATCTGCACAAGAGTAGGTATGGCTCTGGGGGACTTAGTTCCCTTGCTGTGGCCACTGGTTGCCATGAGTATATGGATTTGCATGGGTGCAGGCCAATTGCTGTAAAACTCATTCCAAAAGCCAAATTTCCAGGCTGCCAATTCAACAAATTACTGATGACATTTCCATAGTTTTGCTTAGTTTGCAGACATTTCACTTAAGATTCGTCATTTCAGTTTGGCTAAATGTTTATTTGGCATGTTTTATGTTTACTTTAGACACCAAACACTTCTAGAATGTTCAAGATTCCTCCTCCTTCCCTCCCTTTATTTCTCTCTTCTTTCCTAAATAAGAAAGGGAAAGCTCTCTCTCAACTACTATTTACTGTTATCTCTATTTTTCAGACTTATGCCTATCCTGACCTCCCCTGGGCCCTACTGATGGTAGAGAAATACCTGTGGTCAGCTCTTCTAAAACTGACTTAAGCTATTTGAGAGGTTTGGGTGAACTTTCTTTTAGTGAATTGACACAGAGCTGATAAAGAAATCCATCTGGGGGCTTCCCTGGTGGTGCAGTGGTTGAGAGTCCGCCGGCCAATGCAGGGGACCCGGGTTCGTGCCCTGGTCCGGGAGGATCCCACATGCCGCAGAGCGGCTGGGCCCGTGAGCCATGGCCGCTGAGCCTGTGCTCCGCAATGGGAGAGGCCACAGCAGTGAGAGGCCCGCATACCGGGAAAAAAAAAAAAAAAAAGAAATCCATCTGTACTTTGGCTAAGCCTATATTTGGTGGTCAAGAAAATTACTTATTTTGTCCAGAGGAGAGCATTTTACTATTCCAGGTAGGGCTGTCCAATATGGTGGACACGAGCCACATGTGCCTCTTAAGAGCAGTTAAATACAATAAATTTGAAATCCAGTTCCTCAGTCACACTCCCTCCACATTAACTGCTTAATTGCCATGGGTGCTAGTAGCCACCCTATTGAACAGCACAGGTGTAGACCATTTTCATCACTGCAGAAAGTTCTACTGAATGGTGCTGCTTTGAAGGATTAGTATCAAGGCACTAATTTTTTTTTTTTTTTTTTGCGGTACGCGGGCCTCTCACTGTTGTGGCCTCTCGCGTTGCAGAGCACAGGCTCCGGACACGCAGCTCTCAGCAGCCATGGCTCACGGGCCCAGCCGCTCCGCAGCATGTGGGATCTTCCCGGACCGGGGCACGAACCCGTGTCCCCTGCATCGGCAGGTGGACTCTCAACCACTGCGCCACCAGGGAAGCCCTCAAGGCACTAATTTATCAAACCTACAGAAACCTCTAGCTGGTCATCCTTAAACAACAACCTTGAATGACACAGTCCTTGAATTAAGAAGTCTAGTTCCATAATTAAGAAGTTACACTTTAGAGGTATGGCTAGGAAGGCGAGAGCATTGTAGATGGGGAAAAAGGGAAAGACATTCTGGGTGTTTTCCATCATCCTGCTTGTCAAGTGTTCCTCCCCTCTTCACTACAGTGGTGACTGATTTCCACAAGGGTAGAGATGGGGTTTGTCTCCTCTTTTCTTTGTGAACTGCATCTTCCCCTGCATTTCCAGACGCACGTGGCTCTGTGCGGGAGGGAACATGTTCTGTGACGTTTGGATGCACTGGCTGCTTTTTTATCGAAAATACTTAGCTCAGCTTGTACTAGTTGCATCTGGGGCTAGAGTGAAGGGTGCGGGGAGAGCAGTACTGCTTCTCTACTTGTAGATTCCTGAAATTCGGGCAAGGGCATGGCCCAAGATACAGGGTGTAAACTTGGAGTATGGACCTGTAGCTTCAGATTCTGTCCATGTCATGGAAATTGCTTATCATGCCCTGTTTTATTCTTAACATTAGTTCCTACGGCATTCAGTATTTATTGTAAATTCACCAGGGAGGCATGGAAGTAAAAGCCTGGACGTAAACCTTTAATGTGGCTCACCTGGCTCCTACAGGAAAGACCTTAGAAAGCTATGAAAAGAGTTTCAAGGACAAAGCAAAGCCCCAGGAGAATCCCTGTGTGTTTGTATATATTCTCTCTGGTGCTTTGAACTGCCAATACTGCATACAAGGGTGTTCTAAAAATAGCCCGAGTAACGTGCATCTCCTGCCGAAGGGAGTGAGATCATTTGTGAGGATGATGAGAAATGGAAAAGGAGAGAAGCTTTAGAGATGAGAAACGAAATACGTGAATCTCAGCCGTCTCTGAGGCTCTCCCCCTCACTGAGTGCTTTCTTTGAAGTCTTGATATTGAAAATCAGAAAAAAGTACTAAAAAAAAGGTGTCACTGGGAGAAACATTGGGTTTTTCTCACCTATGTTTTATAATATAAGCAGTTCCCTGGATAAAAATGTATCTGTTTGATAAGAATAGTCATGAGATACTCACTCGCTACACGTGCAAAGCACGATTTCAAGCCCTCGGTGAGGAATCCAAAGTTAAATAATATATGATTTCTCCCTTAAAGTGGGTTCAAGTTGCTTATAACTTATTGGGGAAACAAAAAATGTTTTGAGTGCCTACTGCGTGCTAAATACTATGCTAAGTGCTAGAAATAAAAGAGAAATAAGGATCTCTGTTATCAAGAATTTATGGTCTAGCGAGGGAGAGAGGCAACGAGTTGAGCTGAAACAGTACAGAATGATAAACACAGAGGTAGAAGGATGCTGGGGGCAGGGTGTGGGAGGCCAGAGGAAGGGTGTGGCAAAGATCTTCTGGAGCAGGTGATGGTTTAATGTGCCTTGAAGAAGGAAGAGGACATAGCTAGGTGGAGATAGCTAAGTGGCTTTGTTCATACCATTGGTTCAATACAGAAAACATACCATAAGTTCTTTTTTTTAACATTTATTTTTTAAAGTATAGTTGATATACAATGTGTTAATTTCTGCTGTACAGCAAAGTGATTCAGTTATACATATGTATACATTCTTTTTCATATTCTTTTCCATTATGGGTTATCACAGGATATTGAATATAGTTCCCTCTGTTATACAGTAGGACCTTGTTGTTTATCCTTTCTATATATGATAGTTTGCATCTGCTAATCCCAAACTCCCAATCCATCACTTCCCCCCCGACCCTCCCCCTTGGCAACCACAGTCTGTTTTCTACGTCTGTGAGTCTGTTTCTGTTTTGTAGGTAGGTTCATTTGCGTCATATTTTAGATCCCGCATATAAGTGGTATCATACGGTATTTGTCTGTATCTCTCTGACTTATTTCACTTAGTATGATAATCTCTAGTTGCATCCATGTGGCTGCAAAGGACATTATTTCGTTCCTTTTTATGGCTGAGTAATATTCCATTGTATATATATGTACCACATCTTCTTTATCCATTCGTCTGTCGATGGACATTTAGATTGTTTCCATGTCTTGGCTATTGTGAATAGAGCTGCTATGAACATAGAGGTGCATGAACATACCCTAAGTTCTAAATGGCAAACTGGAAACAGAATTTCAAAACACAGTCCATTTATTTGTAATCTCTTTTGAACAGCATCCCCCCATTGATCATTTGAATATCTTGAAGGATGGGAAGCTTTAAACAGGTTCCACTACCTAGAAATCCATGTATAAAAGACCATTTTACTAGGAGTTCTGTCTACTCTGTACTTGTTAGACGTCAGCAGCTTGAACAAAGGTAAACAGCAGGTATAAAGTGATGCACATGATCGTATCTGGGTTGTAGGAACACAAAAGAGGGGAGAGTGGTTAGTTTCGGTTGGGAGCTGTTTTCTTGGAGCTTGAAGGAAGAGATGGGACACAGGAGGGCCGGTATGGAAGACAATCCAGGCCGCAGGAATTGAATGAGAAAGGACCCGGAGGGTGGAAACGTGTGTTGTATTTGGGAAGCAGTGTGAATCGTGGAATAATTTTGCTTTGTGCATGGAGGTATGTAGTGGAAGTCCAGGCAAGGAAGGTAAGTTACATGCTCATTACAGAAGGCTTTGAACACCATTGGAAGAGTTTGGATTTTGTAGTTAATAGAGAGCTATTGGAAGTTTGGGAGCAGAGAGGTGATGCTCTGTACCCAAAGGTGGGGAAGTCCTTTTTCTCCCTGGATTCATTGCCAGGGCCCCTTCTGGAGCCACTGTCATTGTTACAGAAGTGACACCTCTCCCCTGCCCTGCCACTCAACATCCAGAGTGGGCGTGAGCTTCCCTGCCTCGCCCACGGCATGAAGAGGGAAGGGAGATCCCTGTTCTCTCTGCAGTGGCCATGATGGCCGAGAGCCACGCTCCTCTCATGCCTCTGGGACAGTCGGAAGGAGGAAGGAGGGTGACTCTCAAATTCATGAGAGTTTGGGAAAGACTGAAAAAGGAGAATGTCCTCAGAGTCTGAACACAAAACTTATTTTTACATAAAGTAGTATAGTAAGTGGTTAGATTTGATGTCATTCATTAATACTTCAGCTAAATAACATTGTCCTAAGTTCGAAATGGTGACTACACAGAAAACTTGGGAATTTGGCTTGCCTCTGAGCTGGGGAATTTCTCTCTAATGTATTTGGAGAAACTCCCCAAATTCACGTCTCCGGAATTTTTTTTTAAATGAAGTGGAAAGATTTTTTCCCCAGATTCCAAGACCTAGAAATCACTGAACACATTAATGGAGAAATATGTATTCTGAATTTATTAGAAAATAGTAGTCAAGCAGCTTAAACATTGTTCCCTGTCAGAGGGCTGTGTTCCTGCCTAACGCTATTATGTGAACAGAGATTGGCTGGACCAGTTAATGGAAACACAGATAATTTTGCAGCTAGGAAAGATTTGCTTTCAGCTGCAAACTGCACTCTCTTTTCAGACCTAATCTTCAGTAAATGGAGTGCAGCATTGTGGTGGAAAGTCAGTGTGGCCAATTCTGTCTGCTGGCTTTCATGCCTGTTCCTGAAGGATTAAGACTGTGTCCAGCTTATCCTCTGCATGAGGTACATCGCATCACAATGCCTGAGTGAGAGCTGGCTCATGCCCTGCATTTTGGAAAATCATCATTTTTCTCATATAAATGTAAAATAGAGGAAAATAGGGTAGAAGAGGGAGCAACTTTGAGATCAAACTAGTGTTAAGATGCAGGCAAGAATAGGATCTTGGCCCCAGGCCAAGATGGGCAGTCTTGGGTCCACAGGCCCACATGAGCTGTCTGATGTGAGGATACAGCCTGCAAACTAACTTCAGGCTTAAGATTAGGATACTCTCTTTACTTTTCAACCAAATCTAGTTATTAACAATGTAGTGACTACCACGCAATGTCATAATTCTATTCGATTTACTTAGAACTTAGAACTTTAGGAAGTTCTAAGATGCAGAACTTCCTACTTCTTTCCATGTTACTCAATGAAACCAGTTTTGTTTAAAATGAAAAAGAAATATAACCCATGGTTTTTTGTTGTTTTTTTCTGATAGCCTTCATTCAAAAATGTTGACTCCTCACTGCCCCAGATTGAGAAAGGCATAAATAAAATTAAAATTAAAAACCAAATCGGGGGCTTCCCTGGTGGCGCAGAGGTTGAGAGTCTGCCTGCCGATGCAGGGGACACGGGTTCGTGCCCCAGTCTGGGAAGATCCCACATGCCGCGGAGCGGCTGGGCCCGTGAGCCATGGCCACTGAGCCTGCGCGTCCGGAGGCTGTGCTCCGCAACGGGAGAGGCCACAGCAGTGAGAGGCCCGCGTACCTCAAAAAAAAAAAAACAAAACCAAATCGGTTAATGTGTCCCTATCCATCCGTGTTAGAAAATACTACTACCTGCTTCCGAGTGTGTGTTGTGGGGAGGTGTGTGTGTGTGTGTGAGTGTAAATGGGGTCTGCTTGTTCATGTGTCACTTGTTAACCCTTAGATAGGTCTCGCTCTTGCTGACCCCCAGTGTCCTCGTCTGAAAAGTGAGGCTGGGGATGCTTCCTGCACAGCATTGCTGAGACTGAATGGCATGATGTGTGCACGCTGTACACTGTGAAGTCCTATAGAAATGCCAGATATCACTGTTCCACCACCGCGCTGCATCGCCTGTGTGCACCTGCCATGGAGTGATGTGAAGACCTTGTGAATGTGGAGACCTTGTGAATGTGAATTATTATGCCTCATAATTCAGTTTCTTCATGAGGGCTCTAGAGCTTACATTTGCTAAGGGTACACATCATTCTGGAGATGTGCAAATGCGGGTATGTGAGGATCAGCTAACTTTTTGCTTAGTTTAAAAATATAATACATATTTATACAAAGTAATCCACAAGCATGGTTTAATGCATGGTTAATAGTTAACTAGAACCACAGGGTTATAACCCAACCCAGCAGTTCCCTTCTCCCTCTCTCTCCTGTACTCCCGTTTCCCCAAAGCCGCTATGATATGTTAGCAGTTTCCTCTGGAGTCTACATTTATGTTTTTAATAATATGCCACCGAGTGCTGTTTTGTAATTGTTCTCAACTGTTTCCTATGAGAAAGTGAGGATTTAGTTCTCTTGTATCCCACCTGCACGTATACCTCCTTTAATCCTTGCACTATCTTCATATCACAGTTTTATTTAAATTGTTCATAAATGCTTGTATCATTGACGTTGTAAATCTCATGCACAACCGAGCCACCCAGGGTGGTAGTGGAGAGGCATTTCCTTTCTCGTATTATTGGTCTCATTTTAAAAATTATTTTTACATGGGCTTATTTCTCATTCTTCCACACACTTCTTAACAGAAACATAAATTTTCCATTACATTTAAACGTGTGAAGTAATGTATCAGTTTCTTATTTTTCTTATCTCGCCCCTCCTGGACTGCTTGGGAGCACAGCCCCCATTTTTTTTTTTTTTTTTTTTTTACCATTTTCTTGATCTCTCATTGCTGTTTCCCATAGTTGAATCCCCCATTTTCAAGATTTCCTGGATTTCATATCTTCTCCTTTGATTTCTACCTCGTTCGGTGGAACACACAACAATTTCAAGAACAACAATACCACATCCCAGGATGGGTTTTTTCCAGGAACTTTCATCATATTTTTAGACGACTGAGTTGAAAAAGTTTCCCAGGAAGTGGGACACATCCTGGGAAAGGGTGCATAGGAGGTAGATATTTTGAGTCCTTTCATGTCTGGGAATATCTTTTTTCTACCTTTGCACATGATTGAGTGTTTTTCAGGGTATGGAGTTCTAGACTGGAAAGAATTTCACCCCAGAATGGTGAAGACATTTCCCCGTTGGTGCTCTGCTTCCGTAATTGCACTGGAGAAGGCCAATTCCATTCTGATTCTCAACAACTTTGTGTTTTTCTTTCTCTCTGGGTTAAAGATTTTTTTTTCTCTTTATATCTACTATTTAGAAATTTCAGAACTGATGTGCCTTAGCATGGCAGATATATATACGGTATTGGGGGCTTTTTATTTTTATTTTTTTTAACGTCTTCATTGGAGTATAATTGCTTTACAATGGTGTGTTAGTTTCAGCTGTATAACAAAATGAATCAGCTATTCATATACCTATATCCCCATATCTCCTCCCTCTTGCATCTCCCTCCCACCCTCCCTTGGGGGCTTTTTAGATCTCTTCAATCTGAAAACGTTGAGTTCTAAGAGATTTTCTGGCATTAGTTTTGAGGGTGAAAGAGAATATCTTCTTCCCCTGCATTTTACCAATTGCTTTCTTTCTGGAATTGTTATCAGAAAGCTATTGCATCTTCTGGACTATTCCTCTGATTTTCTTTTCTATTAAAGTTCTTTCTTTTTACCTGCTTTCTGGGAGATTTCCTCATTTAGTTGCCACTCTTTTATTGGATTTTCTTGTTTTTTGTGGCCCTATTTTAATTTTTAAGAGCTCTGTCTTGCTTTCTAGGACTCATCTTTATAGCATTCCATTCTTGTTTCATGGCTTTAATATCTTCTTATCTCTGAGGATATTAATGATATTTTCTGGATGCTTTATTAACCCTGTAATAATTCTTTTTTCGTCAGAAAATTTTTTCTTTTTAGTATCTTCTTTTCATGTTGAAGACTCCGTTCAGATGTCTGATGATGCAGTCACATTGAAGAGAGCAGCCCCAAAGGCTGAGTGGAAGCTCCACGTGTTTGTATTTGTAACTTGTTAGACCATGAAGCTCCACTGGGGACCTGGTTTGTTTTATTGGGAAAACACTAAACATTAATATTTTCTGTTCCCTTTCCTCAGAGAAGAATGCTCCACTCTCCTCTGAAGAGGTTAACATCTAACTGGTATTTCTCTGGGGCTGGAATTTTTATTATTCGTTGTACAGATCTTCAGTTGATCTCTCAGCTTGCAGTGGAGGGTCTCATCCTCACACCCAGTTGTGGTTGGTGTTTCGAGTTCGCCTCTGGCTTAGATTCTTTAGAAACTACATCTCCAGACTCTGGGCTGTGTGTGCCAGGAGGACCCACCAGGCTGCTCGGGATGGGACTCTTAACTAGTCTCCGCGAAGGCTTTCGGCCCCTTCTCCTACCCTCCCCTTCAGTGGTACTTGCTGCCTCAAGTTCCTGACCTTTTCTGGAGCTCTGCAGGGTGAATCCACCTCTGGATTTTTTCCTTCCTCCTTCATACACTTAATTTCCAGCCTTCTCTGCCCAGCCTCCACATGGTTGCCTCTACCCAATTCACTCCCCAGGCTCCCCCGAATCCTGTCGTCATCCCTTTTGCTGTCATCGCACCTTTTCCTTTTTTTCTTGTGACATTATGTCTTTTTTTTTTATTGAAGTGTAATTGTTTTATAATGGTGTGTTAGTTTCTGCTTTATAACAAAGTGAATCAGTTATACATATACATATGTTCCCATATCTCTTCTCTCTTGCGTCTCCCTCCTTCCCACCCTCCCTATCCCACACCTTATTTCCTTTACTTTCATTTCAGTGGGAGTTTCTGGAGGGAGCTGGGATAAAGGTGCCCATTTAGTCACGGGGACCTGAAAGTTCTCACTCTGTCCTTCCTCAGTAAGAACAATAGAAAATTAGACAAGTCAATGTATTTCTTTAGAATTTTTGAACAGACAATAATGTCCTTAGTGCCTCTTGCTTCTAAGACTTTTAGGAGTTTCGCAGGTGTTTCATCTCTCTTAACTTTCTCTGTGCCAGAGGAGGGATGGGTAATTTTGCATCATCTTTCAAGCATCCAAGTGGAGGAGGTACCTCTTGTGACTCCCCTCCGCATTCTGCACAATCTTGTTGCATTCTTTCAGCTCACCAGTTGCCTTGCAGCCATCAGCTAAAGTTTCAGTCTCTCCCTTTGATTACCAGCCCCTCCCAACCTTGAACCGCTGGTTTCTGCCACACTCAATGTTCCTGTCTGTCTTCTGTCTGTAGCCTGTGCTCCCCTGGTTTTCTGGGAAGCCCTCAGACTTGTCATTCTCCTAGCAGCTCAGATGCCATTCTCCCCAAACACCCAGAGTTCATTTAGCACCAACGGGGTGCTCAGTCTGGGATTTATGAAGGCCCATCACTGGGGAGAGACTGTTGCTAATGAGGTGCAAATTGAAAGCGGCTGGGGAGGACCTGCTCTCTCTCTGGGCTAGGCCCCACAGGAGGGTGGATCGTTCTGACACTTGCAGGCGAGGCTGGCTGTGGACGGCAAAGGCCGGATTCCGGGCCAGGGAGGCCCTTGCACAGTGCCGGGAGGCTGGTCTGGACTCAGACGGGCCCAGCCCAGAGCTGCTGCCAGCTGGCTAATCTCTTGGCTGGGTTTTCTGGCTGGCTTTCCTTGCAAGTAGGAGAGGCCGTGCTCAGTCACGGGGCTTTCCCAGACATTGGAGAGGGAGCCAAGAAGACCCAGGGCCCCAGAGACACTGTCCTTGAGGTTGGTATGCTAGAAGGTTAAGAGGAAGGGGGTTTGGTGGTGGAATCGTGGTCCCAGTAGCAACTGCTGGGAGAAGGGCGTGTATCTCTTCCTCCTGTGCGTCTGCCCAGCAGCCTCGCATGAAGACTCCCGTCTAAACTGTTCACCTGAGTGCGCTCCTCAGCTTCTCTTCTCTGCTTCTGGAAGGTTCAACCTTCTCTCAGCTGTTGTCATTTGCAGGTGTCCCCACCAGAGTGTGGCAGAACTGTGGGTGAGAAACTCTGCTTAGAACCAGAAACTGTGTTCTGGTGGAGAGGAAAGGAGGGAAGGAGGTGGATGCGGGCTGTCGTGTAGATGGGGAAGTGACTCTGCGCCTCCTGGTCTGTGTGACCCCATGTGACAGGGCCCCGATGTGGAATCCATGTGTCCATTTGGGTGACCTCGAGCCAGGTTCTTAAATGCTCTGACTTTAGCACCCTCTGCCTTTTTGCCCCTGTTTCTCTTTATCTCATTTCTCTGACTTGATAAAGAGGTCCCCGAGTGCCAGCCTACATGCAAAGATGACGAAAATGAGTGAAATAGTGTCACTATCTCAAGAAACTGATCTTCCAGTGGCAGAAGACAGATTGTAAACAGCACAGAGATCCATGATGAGAAACGAACGACGTCAGAAGCATGTAAAAAGCCTCACGGGATGATGGAAGAAGGGGCAACAGTGCTGTCTGAAATGGTCAGAGAATGCTTTATGGTGGCGGTGACATTCGATCCGGTTGCGGAAGCTTGATTCTGGAGGCATACGAGGAAGCGTGCTCTAGAGCGGTGACAGCATAGTCGTGGAGGTTTGAAAAAGTATGGTGTGTTCTAGAAAAGGCAAGTTGTTTGTTGGTCCTAGGTTGCAGGTGACAGTGGACTGGCAGGCCGTGCATCTAGAAATAGACAGGGTCAGAGGGTGGAGGGTGCTACTCCGTCCATCGTAAGGTGTGTTTGGACCTCTCCTTATTGGTGGTGAGGGCTGGTGGTGGGCTTGGAGAACTGTGCCAATTTACTAAATGAGGAGGCTGGCCTAGATGATCCCTTGCCGTCTGAAATTCTCGGATTCTCTGTGTGGGTATGAAGATGTGGGTCTGAGAACATAGCTTCACTGAGGAGCGTTATCTGGTGTAACGTCTGTGAGTAGGTGTTTAAATGTAGGCCAGACTCAGTAGCTACGTTAAGAGGTAACATCAAGCGGGGCTTGGAGCGACAGGTCCTCAGTGAAGCTGGAGTTGACATTTCCAAGTCTTGTTTCAGCCTT
Organism: Leucopleurus acutus; assembly: GCF_964270905.1. NCBI lineage: Eukaryota > Metazoa > Chordata > Mammalia > Artiodactyla > Delphinidae > Leucopleurus > Leucopleurus acutus. Next base: position 93,410,497 of record NC_139144.1, on the reverse strand, counting down.
TGATCACGATTTTGACCCTGGCTAAAGCACGTGACCTGTCTGTGCCTCAGAATCTCTACATGTCCAATGGAAATTTTCACTTCTGTGCAGCTGGGATGGTTTTGTTTTTGTTTTTTGTTTTTTTGAAATAGTTTTATTTGATAATGACTTTGCTGTGGTTAGGGCATTGGAGGGGAAAAAAAGTTATTTTGAAGTTTAGCATTTTTTTCTAATTGTGTTATTAGCTGTTAACAAGCACAGAGATAAAAGCTACGTGTACATGAATTTTGCGTAATACACTTGTGTTGAGTTTTTCCTGAGTTTTGACTCACGTTTGGAGTAGGAATCTGGTGGGAGTAGGGGTGGGAAGATGGGAATGTATACAAACAACAGTGTTGTAGGAACTAACTTAGGGAACCACGCAGACAGCAAAGCCTTAGCTGAATGTTCCAGCCGGGCCATTTTAGGAATGCACTTGGCGTGTTGATGACGAGTTCCTGGACTTCTAAATGTTAGTTTACGCTTGTTGAACTTTAAACCCCAGGGGATTCTTGTTTTCTGGAACCACAGGACACTTTGACCCGGCTCCACGGCAGTTTCCAGTCTCCGGGTTGCCTGTTTGCCTTTGAGATGGATGTATTTTCTTTGATTTTGTTCTGAGAGTCTTTAATGCACTAGCCAAGTCATCTTCTCAAAATACTTTCCAGTTAGTTCATCTTTGTAATGAAAGGGATAAAGGATTTCTATGTGGTTCAGTTCTCAGGCTCTGAGACAAAGTCACCAATGTCACTGATGGTCTGACAGACAAATACAGGTGAAGCCAAGAAGGATATTTGAAATATGGAAACACTGGTAAAGTGTGGGCGTGGACACTGCTTGTCACAACTGATACCTTCAAACGAGGGCACACATCTAATGTTAGCTCTGCTGTGGCTAGAGAGGTCTGGGACACACACATACAGGAAAGAAACTTAGTAGATGTGACATCTTAAAGAGACTGGGCAAGAAAGAGATCAGCAGGTACTTTTTTTTTAATATTTAATGAGAAGAGTGGCTTTTTTAAAAAAATAAATTTATTTTATTTATTTATTTTGGGCTGTGTTGGGTCTTCATTGCTGACCGTGGGCTTTCTCTAGTTGCGGAGAGCGGGGGCTACTCTTCGTTGCGGAGAGCAGGCGTCTCATTGCGGTGGCTTCTCTTGTTGCGGAGCACGGGCTCTAGGCGCGTGGGATTCAGTAGTTGTGGCGCATGGGCTTAGTTGCTCCGCGCCATGTGCGATCTTCCCGGACCCGGGCTCAAACCCATGTCCCCTGATTGGCAGCTGGATTCTTAACCACTGCGCCACCAGGGAAGTCCAGCAGGTACCTTTTAACACTGGCCTCACTCAGACACGCAGCTCAGGCCCATGTAGTCTTCGAGCTCTTAGCACTGAAATAATCTGCTGGTACCTCCAGGTTGGCTTTCCAGTAGGAGTGATGGTCAGTATGAACCACAAGCATCCTCACTTCCAATCTGTGAGGCCTTTATTGATCACCAGTGAAATTATGGCCGTGGTCAGTGGTTATAGCCCTGTGTTGAGGGCAGGGGTGGGGGGAGTCACAATTTAACAATATAGTATTTATTTTGTTCTATGAAAATGAGTAAACTACTTAGTGCAAAGTAATTTTTCTTGACTGTGAACTCTAATAACAGTTATTTCTCTTCTGTCACATGTCATTTTTAGTATTCTTTTAGAGTTATGTCTGTGTGTATCTTGTTGGTCTCTAAATGATTGTGGTATCCTTGAGGGTACAGCAATTAATTCATTCCACAAATATTTCTTAAGCACCTAGGGTGTGTCAAGCACCCAGTGTGTGTTTTAGGCACCAAACACAAATGAATAAGGTCCATTCCCTTACCATGAGAATCTCACATATTAGTAGGGGGAGATAGGTAAGCAGACAGACAATTATTATATATATATATATATATATAGAGAGAGAGAGAGAGAGAGAGAGAGAGGGAGAGAGAGAGAGTGAGTGAAGGTCAAGAGGTCAACGCAAGCAAAGACATAGCTGTGGGAAATGACTTGATTGTATAGAAAATTAAAAGAGAGTTGATAATCCAGGAATATAAAGTGATAGGTTGGGCCAAGAAATGAGACCAAGATGGTAACCATGTTATCGTTTTATTTCAGTGTTATTCAGTGAGGGTGATTTTGTCCTGACTTTGGAGATGCTACTGGCGTCTAGAGGTTAGAGGTCAGGGATGCTGAGAAACGTCCTAGGGTGAACAGGATAGCCCCTCACGGCAGAGAATTACCTGGTCCAGAATGTCCGCAGGTGCCAAGGCTGAGAAACGCTGCTCCTGATATTTTCATCATGCCTGGGTCGAATCATTCAAGTCTTAGCTCAAAAGTTACTTCTTTAGTGGCTGTGCTGCCCGCCCCACCTGTCATAGAAATGCTTGTCACTCTTCATGACGTAACCCTGTTTTACTTCCTTTGTGCTTTCTGATACCACCTGATATCATATCATGTATTGCTTTTTCATTATCTGTCTCTCCCCGCTAAAATATAAACACTATGAGGTTTTTTATTTGTTTGCTGCTGCTTCCCTGAAACCTAGCATCGTGCAGGGAACATAGGTAAATGCTTGGAAACATTTGATATCTGGGGGTTCTGAGTGGATGAATGCAGCATGTTGGATACAGATTCTGTGGTGCTGGAATTATAACAGGAGTTAACATTTATTTTTACTATGTATACCAGGCACTGTTCTAAGTATTTTACACGTATTAATCCCTCAACAACCTTAGGGGTAGGCATTATGAATATTCCCCTTCTACATATGAGAAAACGGAGAGAGATTAAGTATTTTCCTAAGATTATGCATCTAGCAGGTGGCAGTGCCAGGGAGGTATAAGATCACCTCATGTGATATCTGTGTACTCATGCGTGCTCATTACAGCTATTACTGTGGGGGGTAGGAAGGGGACTTGTGAATTGGATTTGAAGGGTTTCAAAGAATGTGCCCCAAATCAGAGATGCCAGGTGGATAGAAATCAGGGAGTGGGTAGTTGGTGGACATAAAAGATTTAATAATGAAAAGCTTGGTGTCTTGCCAGGGATAGAGTGTGCTACCCTAGTGAGGGTGTCTAATGACCCAGACAGGTCAAAGCTGATGACCAGGTGCTCTTACTTAAGGGAGCACTTTGGTTTGGAGAGAGATACAACAAACCCTGGCCTCCAAGGCATCCTTTGGGTGGAGTCTCTGTGGCTGGTGGCAGAGCTGCTTCCTCATTATTGTAAGACTGCTCACCACTTGCGTCTCCAAGGTTCCTGTCCTGGTGGCTCTGGAGCTCTCAGAACTAAGACTGCACAGCTGGGTCATTTTCTAGTTCCTGTCCAAGCAACCCAACCTATGCTCTGTGGGAGGCCCTGACCTGCCCTCCACAGATAACATGGCTGGTCTAGTGTAGCCCTGCTGGGATGCCAGGTGGTTCCTGCTGTCAACAACCTGGAAACGAGGGAGGAAGATGATCACCCTGTTTCTCTCTCTTCTTTCTTTTTCCCAATGGTGGAACTACACATTGGAGCTCAGTGAGTCTTGGTGTACACACACCTTATGGACAAAAGTGGGGCGGATCTCTGGGTTTTGAATACATTTCACGACTTGCGGGAACGGCCATTGGGGTTAATGGGGCAGAGCGTGTTGGGTTCTGAGTTTATAGCTTCTTCACATGCAGTTGGATTGCCCGACACTGGAGGGCACTATTAGGTTATGAGGAGGGGAGTAAGAGGGAGGTTGCTGCACTGTCGTCAGCGGGGGCTGCTGGTATTGGAATAGAAAGAGCTTGGGGACCTGTTTTTGAAGGCTTTGGTCTCCTCTACATCCAGCCAAGGATGGTTCCAACTGGGGCAATAGGTAGATCTAGGTAATAGCAGCGATCTAGGGCTACCATGTTAGGCTGGAACCCAGAAAGAAATATCTTGATTTTTTTTCTTCCATAATAGGGACTTGGCATTCTTGTGTAAGTTGTGTTTCCAGAAGATGGAGCTGGCATGGGACTGGCTGGAACTGATGTCTAGCGGTGGAAGATGCTAGTGCAAGAGAGGCTTCTTGTCTGAGTTGCAGGTGCAGCTATGTCTGGAAGAAAAGACTTGAGTCAAACTGAGTTTGTAAAGCAGAGAGGTTGGAAGGGTAGAGTTGGGAGGGAAAGACTGGAGAGTTCTCGTGAGAAAATTATGCAGAGAGAGAGGACCTTCATGGGCAAGCCGTGAGCCCTGGAGGCTCATGCTTAGGGCGGAGAGTCGGTACTTAAAATGGAGGACTTGTTGCCATTTCATGACTTGTCTGGGTTGTTACTGAGAGGTTTTAGATAAGGGAGTGAAGTTTTCAGACTTGCCTTTCAATTAGACTATTCAGATGACTGCACAGAGGATGGGTCAATAGAGGCTTTTGTGCCAGTCTAGTTGAAAGAAGATGGACAAGGGCAGAGCTAGGAGATGGAGGGATGAGGGAAATCTTTAGGATTTAAAATTAAGAGGACTTAATGATTGAGTATGATTTACTGGGAACGAAAGAAGAATCAAGGATGACTTCTGTGTTTCACATTTGTTTGGTTAGTGGAACTAGCACCTCAGATGAAGAGTAGAGGAGGATGAGCTACACTGGATGGGGAAATGATGAATTTTCAGTATTAGTGCATACGAGGTACCTGTGAGCCATCAGGATAAAAAAGGCCAGTGTGAAAGGGACTTTGATATTCAAGGGAATGGTCCAGGCTGGATGTGTAGATTGTGCAATGGGAACAGAAATCATGAGAGCAAACATGATAATCGAGGGATAGTCTGTAGGATGAGAAGAAAAGAGGACTCAGGGGGCACTGATGTATCCCATATAAGGGCCCATAAGAAGGAGTAGAGTCACATTTCAAGATTTGTGTTAGATGCAGATTTCTTTCTGAAGTCTCTCTGTTGTAGAATTACTTCTTTCTCGCTCTGGTACTCTACAGTATTTTTAATTTTCAGTGTGATAAGTAATGTTACAGAGATAACATGCGATAGCTAGTGCTATGACTGCCACGCAAGCTGTAAGCTTCTTTAGGCCTAGATCCTCATCTTTTTTCATATCCGTGCCCTTAGTGTGAACTTCAGTGGCTAATGTGTAGTAGGATTTCAATAAACAGATGATATTGAATACATGAATTAGTAAATATTTACTGAAAGAAATAATGTACCATTTCATTAGAGAATTTGTTTTTAACCCACATTAGAGGACAAAGACATTTGTAGACCAATTGGGTTTTTTTCTCTACTTCATAATAGACTTGACCTCCCAACTTCTTAAGCAAACCAGTTTGCTCATTTCTGAAAAGGGAACACTTAGGTTAGTACCATAGCCCCCTGCAGAAGCTGGATGAGTAACTCGAGAAAATTTTTGCAAATAGTGCAACCAATAAGGGATTAATCTCCAAGATATACAAACAGCTCATATAGCTCAATATCAAAAAAATAAACAACCCAATCAATAAATGGGCAGAAGACCTAAATAAACATTTCTCTAAAGAAGACATAACAGATGGCCAACAGGCACATGAAAAGATGCTCAACATCACTAATTATTAGAGAAATGCAAATCAAAACTATAATGAGGTATCACCTCACACTGGTCAGAATGGCTATGATTAAAAAGTCTACAAATGATAAATGCTGGAGAGGGTGTGGAGAAAAGGGAACCCTTCTACCCTGTTGTTGGGAATATAAATTGGTGCAGCCACTATGGAGAACAGTATAGAGGTTCCTTAAAAAACTAAAAATAGGGCTACCATATGATCCAGCAATCCCACTCCTGGGCATATAACTGGAGAAAACCATAATTTGAAAAGATCCATGCACCCCAATGTTCATAGCAGCACTATTCACAATATCCAAGACATGGAAGCAACCTAAATGTCCATTGACAGAGGAATGGATAAAGAAGATGTAGTACATATATACAATGGAATACTACTCAGCCATAAAAAAGAATGAAATAATGCCATTTACAGCAACATGAATGGACCTAGAGATTATCATACTAAGCGAAGTAAGTCAGAGAAAGACAGAGATCTTATCATATCACTTATAAAATATATCACTTATATTTTTTCAGATATCAATTAATCTGAAAAAAGAAAAAAGATACAAATGAACTTATTTACAAAACAGAAATAGACCCACAGACATAGAAAAGAAACTTATACTTACCAAGGGGAAAGATGCAGGGAGCAATAAATTAGGAGGTTGGGGAAGAAAAGCTGGACCAGTAACTCAAAGAGGGTGTTGGCTGTCCTGGCTTCACACGGGGAGTGTGCAGGGTGGAAGGCTCTTGCATTCTCCTTGCTCTCAGGTGCATTGACACGGGTGTGCTTTTCTGTGGTGCTCCAGCGAGAAAGAGGAGGATAGCTTTTTGCAATATTGAGGGGAAGAAAAGCAGATTCTATAAATACCCAAGAAAAGTAATAAAACAAATAATTTTACTTTAATGAACTGAAAGCCAATGTTATTTAGTGCTATTTTTCACTGGGAGGCAAAAAGAGAACAAATCTTTTGGGTAATTATTGATATTTCCATGTTTGCAGTAGGATTTGAGATAGCGAAGGAGCAGCTTAATCTTCCATTGTCCGAACTTGGAGACGTCTTGAGTAATCCAGAGATAGGAAATTACTGCCCAAGGATTTTCTTTCAGTTTATATAACCTATTTGACCTAAAACCAGTAAACCATCTGTTTTTAGGTATAAATGACATACCCGTGTATTTTGTTCCGCCTCTGCACTATTTGTAGGCTCAGAATTCTCTCTATACTTGTTCTGTAGGGAGGTTTATACTATTTAATAATACTTAGACAGTCTGGGGCATTTCTTATCTAATTCCAAGCCTCAGTTTGTGTGCCAGGTTGCTTGGAGCAGCTCAACTCCTTGTAGTCAGAGAAGCTGGAAGCTGTCAAATGCTTAAGAGTGCGAAAGACTCACCCTTTCTAAAAGGGAAGAAGTTGATGATGGAATTTGAACCCTTTTTGGCATTTCCCTACTTCGTAAGAACACTTGACAGTGTTCCATTCCAGTGCTGAGAGTTTTTCTTAACTCTTGAATGGAGAGCCCTATTAGAAAAGGCCTTGTAAAGGCTTTTGTGAGGGTGGGTAATCCTGCTCTGGTGGCTTCTGTCCTCATTTCTCCCCTCCACCCTTCATTGTACTTCCATATCCACGTGTCATCCCAGTGCAGAGAGCCTTTGCAAAATGAGAATTGAAAGGACAAACCATTAATCAACAGAGGTAGCAAAGCTGCCTTTTGAGGTTTAATAATGCGCCCTGCACTATTTTTGTGTTTAGCAAAAACCCATTTTGCCTCATTATGAACATGTTTTCCCTTGGGCTTTCACTTCTGGGATTATTTCAAGACAAATTATATCCAGGTATTAGTCTCATTTGCCCATGTCTCACTCAATACTATTAGAGTTATTGAATATCTTGAACCAGGAAGTTGCATTTTGCCCCCATTAAATGCACAGCTTGAAATGCTAAAATTAAGTTTGGAGAAAAATCACTACATTTGAATGGGTTAGAATCTTGCCCAAAATGCATTTTTCCTTCAGTCTCATGATAAGAGCTGTTTTAGGATTTGAAATTTATAGCTAAGGACTTTCCACCATCTTTGCAAAGTGGTCTGGAATTGGAGGCTGCGATAAACATGGTAGGTCCTTGGGAGGAGTCCTCCAGGTGGAGGGTGAAGTTGAGCGTAGGTCCGTTTCTTTCTGCTTTAGTTCCTTGAACGGTAGACATCCTTGGTGTCTCATGCTATAAAGTTAGCACCAGCACACTCAGCACCCAAGGGGGTGATTCCCAGAGTGTGGGCATCCACAGCCCTGTACCCCCAATCTGACATGACCCAAAGTGAGGATCATGGTGACTTTTGTCCCTTCCCCTGACCTGAATATGCCCTGGGAATATGAGCATTGGATTCATCCGTACTCACTTACCGTTATGCATACAAAGAAGACTGAGTTTGCCAAAGCCAAATAAGAAATCAAAGGCCAGGTCGGGAATTGGTTTTCAGCCTCTTCTCTGATGTGGACCCACATGCAATTGTTCTGTATTGTCCGGGCACTCCTGAGAGGACTCTCTTCTCTTTGTCTTGGCATTGATGATGAGACCCATGCACTAGCACAGTCACTTATGAGCACTGTAGCTGGTTCCCCCAAGTCTCTGTTCTCATGTAGAGGGATCTTGCCTACCAGCGTCATCCTTGGCCTATTTACTCTGCTTAAAAAGAGGTACTCCCTTCCTTCTGATTGCTTGTCGAGTTGTGTCCCTTGCATACTTGCACAGAATCATTGTCTGAGGCGTTGCCATCTTGAATTCTTTACATTTGTCACAACTCACAGTGTTGACTGACCTCACAACTTACGCTTACTGTGCTTCAATTCATCATGCATCAGTGACTTGGGGGGCTACAGCCTTTCATGTTACACACATAACACATCCTGTATTGTTACTGCCTCGAATATGACTGTGCACTTAACACAGAGGCAGCGTGGCTTAGTGGGTGGAGCACAGGCGTTAAGGTCAGGATTCTTGGGTTTAAATCTTGACTCTACCCCTTCCTAGGTGTATGGAGTTAGGCCAGTTATTTAAGCTCTCTTGGCCTCGATCTCGTTATCTGTAAAATGGGTATGATAATAGAATCTGCCACATAGGGTTCTTGTGAGTGAGGACTGAACGAATTAATAAACACAAAGGGCTTGGAATGATGTCTTTCGCGTGTTACGATATAAAATCTTAGTTATGATGATCATGTTAGGGGCTCAGTATCATGACCTTGAAATTGAAAGAGCAGGGTTTCTTCATCAAGTCATTTTGCTTTGGCACTTTACTATCATTAAGATTCCAGTAAAATATGCTTGAAACTGCTTAAGAGGTTGGGTATAACACTTGCTACAGTTAAATGCCTCTCGGTTTTATAGGATATAGAACTTAGGTGATGATGATGATAGCCAACATTTATAGAGTACTTATGATGTACCAGGTCCGTCCAAAGCAGTATATATAATTTTACTTACTCTTCATAAAAACTATATGATGGGAGGCTTATCTCCATTTAACAGATAGGCTGAAGCTGCAACTTAAATGGCGACTCAAAGACTTGGAGCTGGGTTCGTATCCAGGTCTCTGTGCGCAGAGACTGCACCATTTATCATTATTATAAACTGCCTCTTTTACAACAATTGACTGGTTCTCCTGCAAAGTGGAAGCCTGGGGGATGGGAAGTGAAGGGGATCTTCCTGGGATCTACCACTTATGAGATGTTGGACCTTGAACAAGCCACTCCACTTGCTTGAAGTAGAGTTTTCATCTGTAAACTAAAGATGACAGTTACTGGACAGGATGTTGTGAGAGATTCAGAACAAAGTAACATCTTTAACAAAGCGAGCACAGAGACATACTTCAAGAGTTGCTCCCTACCTGGCTTTGCCAGAGCAATCAGAAATTATGAAGATTCCATTTTATATACGTGTTTAACACATAATAAAGGAGGGATAATTCATTCTGAAATCAGGCTGTATTTCTCTTCATGGTGCAACCAGAGCTCAATCACTTTTAACAAGTATGACTTGGTCCAAACCGGTGTACGTGTCACTCTTGTCCTGCACAATCTGATAGATCTGGAAGGCTGCATCACAGCCTTTATACTAAATCTCAGTTTTTCCCAATGTCAAAGGGATTTACATGGCAGATTTCAGTTCTCATAGGCTCTGCAAAATACTGGCCCTTCTTGGTCTTTCTAACAGAGTATTTTGTGTTTGCCTTCTTCTGAGGTTGGTCAGGAAATTATTTTTTGGCCCCGGGGGAAGTTGGCTTCTGCAGGCTGCGATTATGGGTGGGAGTGATGGGAGGAGGTGTATTAAATCCTTTTTGTCAGCTATTGGTCAGAATGGTGCTTAGAATGGATCTCGCCATTTGCAAAGCCCGTAACTTTTCCAGTATAATGACATTAAAGAGCCTCCTGACAGCAGTAGGTAAGGAGTAGCTCAGGGGTGTTGCTGTTTAATCACTTTAAGCTCAAGTTCATGTGCTATTAGATCCAGCCCGCTTCTTTATCACTTCATCTTTGGGTAGCACACCGTTGCTTCAGGAGCAGAATTCAGGAACAATTTTAGTTGATCTGTTGACAAGAATCGTGTTAGACTGTCTGATCAAGGCTGATGCATGAGCTCAATCTCTGGGCTCACGGTCAGTTAAAATAGGGCCCGCTCTGCCACATGTCCCTGGTGGTCACTGGTGCTCGCTGGTGCTGTTCACCAAATATTCAAGATGGCAACGCCTCAAACAATATTCCGGCTCTCCCCACTCGGGGAGTATGGTAGGTTGTACTTCCTGGATCCCTTATATTTGGATGATTAGTTCTGGACAATATGTTGTGATTGGAAGTGATGTATGACACTTCCAGCTGGAATGTTTATTTGCCAATGCCAGCCCCTCCAGATATGTCTTTCCCTTCTGCCACAGTTACTGTCAACATTCTCCATCGTCAGCTTGGAGACCCAGAGACCCCCCCCAGCCAACCCTGTGTAGACAGGCAGTGCGGGCTAGAGATAAACTCTTGTTATTTTAACAAATGAGACATGTCTTATTTGTCTGCAGTGTATCCTACTCCATCCCAACTAATGCAATGATCCAGGTCCAGGACTTGCACTTCTGGTGACCAGTCAAGACGTAACCTTGACAGCACTTGTTTTCTCAGTTTTATCTTTACCGTAAAGTCTGTCTGGCAGTATGAGAAAATGTAAGACTTTAATAATAAATGTTTTGGGGGCAATAAAACTTGATCAGTAGCTTCATAGTCTAGTTATTTTCTTAAACTTTTCTTTTTCCTGCATTTCCTTGCCTGAGCCCTTAATGTTTTGCTTGGCATGTAGCGGCCACTCAAAAAATGACTCACGAATGAATTTTATATAAAACCATTAATTTGAAGGGAACTTGCCATTAGCATTATAGAAATATTTTGACTCTCTCTGAACTTACTGTTGCCAGTTATTCTTTTATTATTTCAACTCTAAGTCATACGATCTTCCATCATCTCCCAATGAGAGACAGGCCCCGCCACGGCTTATCCGTGGCTGCAGCAGGCGCTCTGGGACAGTAGCACAGGGTACCCAGCAAACCCAGGACATGCATGGGACTCTTGCTTATGAATTGGCCAAGGCCGTAGCATCCAAGCTGCTGCTGGCTCTGGAAAGTTTTTTCACCTTTTTTTTTTTTTTTCAAACTTACATGGTTTCAACTAAACTGTAATTTTTCTGACCATGGAGACTCTCATCTCTAAACTCCTACCCATCAAGACACACCTAAGATTATCTATCCTATCATTATGAAGTGCTGAGAGGGAAAGGGACAGGGGTTAGGACAGCCTGAGGCTTCAGTGTGATGCCTGGTGACAAAGTGTCCATCTTTACAACCCTAAGCACACATCCTGCCCAATTAGAGGTCTCTCTTGAAGCAATTCCTTCTTCTCATTCCTCCAGACATTGCTTTAGATCAGGCTCTCAGATCTGTGATTACACCATTAAATTAGAACAGCGCCTGGGACATCAAAAAGAATATGCTATTATTATCTTTATTATTGCTATTTTGGAAGCCTCACGTTCTCCCTGTCTCTACGTTTTCTCCACTCCAATCTGTACTCTGCATCTTTTAAGAATAGATTCAAATCTGTCATTTCCCCTTTACTAAAGCCCTGTTCCTCCATTGCCTGGGGTATAAAGCCCACAGTCCTGAGCTCATCATCCCTCCTCTGCAGTGGTTCCCCCCACGTTAGCCGTATCTGAACCACTGATGGAGCTGGCCAACCTCCCATTCCCAAACTCGCTTCCCCAGGAGATGTTCCTAGATGCTATTATGCAAAAAACAAAATTCATTTGGAAGGGTTACTGATTCCTAGTAGCTTTTCATCATTATGTATTTTTTTCAGGCATCTAAACCTAAAGCTTAGGGATGATGGTGAAGGGAGACAGCACGTTCCTGGGGTGGGGATGTGCCATTTAAGAAAGGCCCCGGGTGATTCGGAGACCACGTCTTCCCCGCCTCGCCACCTCCACTTCCCCGGAGAGAACCACTGGCCCGTGCTCCTCCCTCTACTATGTCGCCAAGCTTCTGGGGCCTCCTCAACCTTACCACGCTCTGTGACACCCCCTTGCTTTGTACATGCATTCTCATCCCCTTTTATGTCCTTCTTTCTTTCTCTGCTTGGGTCTGTGTATTTTAAGACAGTTCAAAAGTCAGTTCTTAGGCCTTTCCCAGCATTCCCGATGGCTGTCTCTCTCTTCCTGTGGCCCTTTGCATTGACCTGTGTTATTATTGTTATTATTATTTATTGAAGTATAGTTGATTTACAATGTTGTGTTAGTTTCTGGTGTACAGCAAAGTGATATATATATTCTTTTCCATTACAGGTTGTTACAAGATATTGAATATAGTTCCCTGTGCTATACAGTAGGACTTTGTTGTTTATTTTATATATAGTAGTTTGTATCTGTTTATCCAAACTCCTAATTTATCCCTCACCCTACCCTGCCTTTCCCCCTTTGGTAACCATAAGTTTGTCTTCTATGTCTGTGAGTCTGTTTCTGTTTTGTAAATAAGTTCATTTGTGTCATTTTTTAGATTCCATAGTGATATCATATGATGTTTGTCTTTCTCTGTCTGATTTACTTCACTTAGTATGATAATCTCTAGGTCCATCCATGTTGCTGCAAATGGCATTATTTCATTCTTCTTTATGGCTGAGTAATATTCCATTGTATATCTATACCACATCTTTTTTATCCACTCATCTGTCTCTGGGCATTTAGGTTGCTTCCATGTCTTAGCTATTGTGCCTAGTGCTGCTATGAACATTGGGGTACATGTGTCTTTTTGAATTATGGTTTTCTCCAGATATATGCCCAGGAGTGGGATTGCTGGATCATATGGTAGCCCTATTTTTAGTTTTTTAAGGAACCTCCATACTGTTCTCCATAGTGGCTGCACCAATTTATATTCCCACCAACAGGGTAGGAGGGTTCCCTTTTCTCCACACCCTCTCCAGCATTTGTTGTTTGTAGACTTTTTAATGATGGCCATTCTGACTGGGGTGAGGTGATACTTCATTGTAGTTTTGATTTGCATTTCTCTGATAATTAGTGATGTTGAGCATCTTTTCATGTGCCTCTTGGCCATCTGTATGTCTTCCTTGGAGAAATGTCTATTTAGGTCTTCTGCCCACTTTTTGATTGCGTTGTTTGTTTCTTTTATTGTTATTGAGCTGTATGAGCTATTTTTATATTTTGGAAATTAAGCCCTTGTCTGTCTTCCTGTTTGCGAGTATTTTCTCCTAGTCCGTAGGTTGTCTTTTCATTTTGTTTATGGTTCCTTTTGCTGTGCAAAAGCTTAGGAGTTTGATTAGGTCCCATGTGTTTATTTTTGCTTTTATTTCTATTGCCTTTGACCTGTATTATTATACTTGTTATATTGCAGCCTCATTACTTGTGCCTGCAACTGCCTGGAGAACAGGAGGCTACCTTGTTCTGTGATCATCCACCAGATTTTCACTGAGTTGTGCTACGTAGGAGTCACTTACTGAGCAGCAGCACTCTGCTGAAGTATGGACTTCGGAGTTTCCCTCTTAGGGTCCTTGTGACATTAAATGAGATAATGTAAAGGCACTTTGCCCAGTGCCTGACTCTAAGTGCTCAATAAATGACACCTACCATTTTCTTTGAAATAAATAGTGATTAATTAGTATGTATATTTCTTTCACTCATATGCTGAATCGTTTCACTTTCATATCCATACCAGGATGCATATGTTTCTCATCCAGATACTTTATTAACCAGCCAGCATTTATTGAGCAAATGTTAGTGGCTGTGGACAGTATATACCACTGCATCGTCCTTGCTCTCAAGGAGATTACAACTGAACACCACCGACATCCGCACAAATGCATATAAAACAGCAGTGATGCAGTCACAGGCAGAACGCTTTATCGGCTGTGTAACAGAAGTCTGGCCTCTACAAGCGCAGTGGGAGTGAAGGGGATTTAGTGAGGCCCGGGAGACGAGATTCACTTTTTCAGGAGCTACATTCACACACACACACCTATAGTGGCCCTTTTGGAAAAATGGTGGCAAGAAGGTGTATGAGTTGACGAGTAGGGGTTAGTATGAGTGACAGGGCCGTGCTACTCAAAGTGTGTCCATGCACAGCAGCGTCACCTGCTAGAAATGCAGAATCTCAGGCCTGCCAAATTAGAATCTGCACTTTAAAAGGGTTTCCAGATTCACGAGTGCATGGAAGTTTGAGCAGCCCTGGTCTAGTGGACGCTCAGGGACTTGACTTTCATGGTGACTCACTTAGGCCTCTCCTGTGAGCTGCTGGATCATTACAGGGGCTCCATCAATCCATCAGCACTTCCAATATAGTCTGCAAACTGCATAAGCTATGTAGCTCATGCATAAATGTAATATTTCTTTGTTCCAAATGTTCCTAGATGCTATTATGCAAAATACAAAATGGGTTTACTGATTACTGATTTACTGGTTTACTGGTTACTGATTCCTGGTAGCTTTTCATCATTATGTACTTTTTTCCCAGGCATCTAAACCTAAAAGAAAACAGCTCTTGGATGAAAGTTTTGAAACATTTCCTATTAGAAAGGAGTCATGGGATTGACAAACTGGCATTTGGAAAACTGATATACTTTCAGTACTGCATGATGCAGTGTTTTGGATCTTCACAGGTAGACTCAAAAGTGAAATACATCTCTTCTTTAAACAGAACAAATCATCTAGCACATAGCGAGCTGTTCCAGCGACCTGGGGTTTGGAGGTTTCGTATAGTTCTTACAGTTGTGCCTTGTTCTGTATGAGCATCTTGTCCTTAGGGCTCATAGGGTAGGGCGAGCAAGTACCTGCATGGCCCTGTTCCTTCTCCTGTCCATGCATCCTCCGGCAAACAGGCTGGTGGCGATGATTGCTCTGTGGGGTGGAAATGGAGCCCTGTAGCGATTTTATCCAGTTTTTATTCCACTTCTTGGCCCTGCTGGGTTACTGACTTAGATAAAGTCATGCCTGGTGGGGAGAAGGGCAGATGAGAAGCCTGGCTCTGTTACTCATCTCAGTCCTGAGCACAGAAGCAAAGGTCCAGTGCCTGGTTTTCCCCAGTCTAGTGTAACATTGACTTTGGAATCAGCTAGGCCTGGATTCAAATCCTGTCTCCATCGCTTTGGGCTGGTTACCTAACCTCTCTTGGACTCAAGTTTCTTCATCTGCCAACGGGGGGATAACCAGACCTGACTCAGAGCAATTCTCAGAATGAAATGCGAGTTGCAAGTCACTCGGCATACGCTCCCATCAGTGGGAGACCCCCATGCTGCTGTCCCCACTGTTCCCATTCCCCCGTCACCTGTCTTTCAGGCGGGGACCTTCATCCGGTAAATCAGAACGCTAAAGAAGGGGGTGGGCAGGGTGGGTGGAAAAGGGAGGCTGCACAGTTGTTCTTGCTTACAAGTGATTTATAGTAGATGAAGTTGGGAAGAGGAAATGAAGTCCCCGGTCCCCTTGCTCTTACTCAGTTCAAGTGCAGCCTGCATTATCACTTAGTATCACAGAAATTACCTTACGCCTTGTTTAGCTCCTTCCAACCTGGGACCACAGATCTGATGTTGGCCCAGCCTTGACTGACCTGTGTGAACTCAAGTAAGTCCCTTCACCTTTCTTAGCCTCAGTTTTCGCATCTTTAAAACGAGAGCGTGAACCTTTGTGATCTGGAAAGTATTTCCAATTATAAAGTTCTAAGAGATTCTGCCCATCTGCGAGCAAGTGGAACGAATTATGAAGGGGGGGCCCTTCAAAAGGAGAAATGCTGGAGATGACAGCAAGAATAGATGTGAATCATTTCGGTTTTTGAGCTCAGAGGAGCTCATGGCAGGTTTTTGTATCTGTCTGCCTGGTTGCATGCTTATGCATTCCCCTTGTTTGACCTTGAAGAACGTGGTTTTTTCCCATTGTGTCGAGTAGGGGCAATACTGTATGGCCACAAATCATTGTCTCACAGATGCTGAGGAACGAACCACAGCTGTTTCTCTTTGGAACCTGATCCAGGAAGCTCTCAAGCCAGCAGGTTGCCTCAACAATTCACGATGCTCTGGGTGGCTCCCCTGTGGCCAGGAGCCTGTTTCTCCCCACCCCACCGGACACCATAGGGATGATAGGCACTTTCCCTCCATTCAAACCTGCAGCAGGAATGGCACTGGAGATTGTCAGGCAGGTAAGGAGAATGCTGTCACGCTCAGTAGAGATGTCAGACCCGATGTGAGTCAGCGTTCACTTCCCCCAAGCGCAGCTGAAAGACAAAGAAGCAGATTTACTGGAGGTGTACACACACCAGCACCTATTATGTTAAAAAACATAAATAAATGAGGGAGAAGGCATTCAGAGTGAAATTATCTTTTTAAAGCATCTTGGCAAAATAGTGTTCAACACACGTCAGTATAATAGTGGAGTCTTCCATGTGTGCCAACCTGTAGTTTTTAATGACAGGGATGTATAAACAAGCAGGTAATATACACCCCAGCTGCTTCTGGGGTTTTTCTTAACTTACTCTCTTTGAGAATGATTTGGTGGAAACACAGCTGAAAACTCAGACTTAGAAAACGAGTAATTTAAGTTGAACATAGAAAAGGAGACGCGGATGAGGGTTTAGAAAGAATATCCATTCAACTCCATAAGCCTACAAAGTAAGATTAGATTAAACAGACAGAAGTTTTGCTCTACCCTCAAGGGATAAACATCATCTTCCGTTTCTTTTGGTGGCTAGGCAAAGCTATGCTGTGAATAATTTTTTTAATGAATGATTCTTTACAAAAGGAAAAATGTACCTCATTTCCTTTCCTTCCTATGTCCACCCAAGCCCTTAGTCCAGGAGGAGTTTCTTCACATCCTCTCCCAGCCAGTATCAATGTTAAACACCCAACACACACACAACAAAAAGTTTAAATTTTTCCTTTAAGAATTCAAAATTGCCCTGCCTCTGTTCTTACAGATAATGTATAATAGCAGATATAGTTTTATTTATGTTAAATGGATGAGCAGGGGGCCAATGAGACTCCTTAAAAGGACAGAATGCGTGTTTTCAGAGAGGAAACAGGGCAGAGAGCCAATAATTAAATCCTGCTAAAGCAGAGAAAACTTGCCTTTATTTATATGCCTAGAACATTCCAGATACTTTTCTTATAGAATCTCTTTACTGTAACTGTAAAGTGGTGATTTTCTTCATTTTTGAAGAGAGACTGATGCTCAGAGAGGCTAAGATACTGCTCAAGGTCACCTATCCGGTGGGGAGGGGGTAGAGGTGGAAGTCCAAAGTCAATGCCCCATTGCTTCCTTTTGGTACAACAATATCAAAATCAGGCATTAAGCGCCCACTGTATGCCAGGCATTTTGCTAGGTGCTGGAGATGTGAGAGAAGATGAACCAGGTACTTACTGTTGAGTGCTTCACAAAACATTTATTGAGCGTTCCCTGTTTGAAAGGTATTTCATATAGGAGGTGTGGCACTCGAGCCTCAGAGGAGATAATCTTGCAAAGTGGACTTGCTTTTTAGTTTAATTTTTCAGATAATGAAAAGCACATGCCCAGGCTATTTATCCCACTCGGCTAAGATCAAACAGTCAGTGAGTATTCGATTTGGGACCCCGGTATGTCTAGCTCTTAAACCTTTGCTTTTTTTCCAAAATATGTTTAATGCTTACTAAGTTCTCCAGAATACCTGATGTGGATTTAGCATGTTACATCTGCAGAAGTATTTGTATTTTAATAGAAGATCCTGCAGCTGAAATGGCATTTGTGTAAGAAATACATAGGTAAATGAGGGAAATACTTTTGCTCAGGGAAAAAATTCCAGAGTCTTCAACATGTCATTCTGTGTTAAATCTCTGTCTATAAATGTGAGAGGTGGATTATCTTGGTTGGTAGACAACAGAGAGACAGATAACATCAACAAGAAAAAGAATATTGTACAAATAAACTCTTGGTGATATAAATAGTATATTTAACTCTTGAAAAAAATTTGAAATCAGTGGTGAGGATCCCTTTGAAGATCTATTTAGTATACTTGTTGATATCAGCATCATAAAATAGAGCTCCGGTCCTATAACTTCCTTGTATGACCTCACTATGACCTGAATTTCGTTTTATCTCACCTGTGTTCTTCTCTCAGCTAGGATCCCTCCACCCTTCTCTCTAAATGAGGAAATATTTTAAATGCCCACTTATGTCTCCAGGATGTCTTAGCTGAAATTTCCTTAATGCAAGTGACCTGACTCACATTTGGACTTTCTTGTTTGTAGTGTTGCTATTTATCTTGTGATCCTTATTTTCCTTTGCCTTGTATGAATTACTTGCAGTACTTGTTTTACCTACTAAAGTTTTTACCTACTAAAGTTTTACCTACTAAAATTTACCTACTATAAGTTTCTTGAGGGTTTTCTCATCTCTTTTTATTCTTTGTAGCATTTGGCACAGTGCTTCGCAAGTTGTATTAATGAGTGTCAGTAGATACCAGTTAAATGAAACCCAATTAAATAAAGGCCAGAATAAAATGTGTAGTCAGAGCCACCAAGCATTCAGATGTTCTCTGACTTGCAGATAAACTACTTCCCAGCAAGGGAAGGAGTTGGAGGAGAGAGGCAGGTAGGAGAAAAAGGCACCTCTGTAATTGGCACTGATATGGAATTTACTCTGGAAAATTGGCACGTCTCCACAAACCACCTTCTCCCTTCTCGTGAGGGAGACTGTCTCCTCACCGGGCAGAAGCTTATACACACCAATGGGCAAATCTCACACACACCCTTACCCCAAAGCTATAACCCTAGTGATGACAGCACCTGGGTTACTTAGCAACAATTATGGTATCACACATTAAGGATTATGATTTCAGGTGTGAGAACAACTGGAACAAAGGATTAAAGACAATGATGGGGCTTCCCTGGTGGTGCAGTGGTTGAGAGTCCGCCTGCCGATGCAGGGGACACGGGTTTGTGCCCCGGTCCGGGAAGATCCCACATGCCGCGGAGCGGCTGGGCCTGTGAGCCATGGCCACTGAGCCTGCGCGTCCGGAGCCTGTGCTCCGCAACAGGAGAGGCCACAGCAGTGAGAGCCCCGTGTACTGCAAAAAGAAAAAAAAAAAAAAAAATAAAAGTCAACGATGAAAGGGAGAGATGCGGTAAATTCAGAGTTGAAACAGAGTTCTTTCAAAAAGACATTTTTGTATAAAGTTTCCCAGGACGTGATAGGGAGCACATCCTAAAGTTAAAGCTTTTCCCACAGAGAGAGAACCGAGACCTGCACTTCTTCCGGACAGTGTTTTTCCCAGCCACACACCCGTATTTATTTCTTCCAGAACATTTACTAATCCTCTTCCTCCTGCCCTCACCCCTGGCGGTGCATGCCTGGGCATGGAAACACACCCCTGTCTTTCCCATTCAGGGTCAGGAATGAGATACGTCATCGAGGAGGATGATCTTCGTGCTGGCCCTCTGCGAGGACCTGGATGGTGGCCTGCAGTGGGTGGCAGTGGGGGTGATCGGGCAGTCAGAATTATTAGCCATTTTGTGGTTGGAGAAACTGAGAGCTGAAGCCTACAATCTGACTTTTTCCAAATCACACGGTTGGGAACTGGAGGGTCCCAAGCTTTCTGGTCCTAGATCTAACGGGTGAATGTTTCTGTTATTGTTTGCTTGTTTTTGTCCTATACTTAATAGCTGTGATGATGTGTAAAGGATATTGTTGTTTATTTTGCTGCTGTCTGTTCCTCCTGGCTCCTTCCAACCTTGGTTTTTTTCTAGCAGTTCATGACGTTCAGGAAAACAGATTGCATTTCCAACTCTGGGGAGCAGAATAGGCAAGACCAGATGGGTTTGGGAGAGGTGCTGGTTTCCTTCATTCTCTTGTTATTCATCCATCCATCTAGCATCTTCCTTTTTCTTCCTTTCCTTTTTTCATTTATTTTCGCCTTCTCTCTTGTGTGTTCAAAACAGCATCAAGAATGTCTTTGAAGGTTAAGAAAATTACAAAAGACTTCTCCATGTGAGTAGGAGAGTATGAATGTGCAAGTAGATAAAGAAGTCAGAGGTTGTCTTGAAATTTGGGGGGCATTTGCCCTTGCAGCTTTTTAAGCACCAGCTGGTACTTCCTTCTCTTCTCGTCCTGACCCATGAGTCATGCCCTGTCAAAAGTTTCTCAGGCCCCTGAAGTAAAAATGACAAACCATGGATAAGAGTGATAGAAGTACAAGATTTCATTAAACAGAATAGAATGAAACATTTTGCAAAATGAAAAGTTGCAAAGAGTACTGACACTTGTACTACAGAAAGGGCATCAACTAGATTGGTCATCATGGGCCCTGGATGGGGGCAGAAGAATTAAAAATAAAATGATTATATCAAAGAGTATACAGTCCAGAAATAAGACTTAAATACCAATAAGCCTGAGCTGAATCTCTGTTCTGCCAATCTTGTCTGGATCTAGTTTTACACCTATTAAAAATGAACATCAGTATGTTTTACTCCTTTCCTGAAACCAGTGGGAAGCCACCTGGATAGTGTATCACTCCAACTGTTCTAAGGATGTAATAGATGTCTGTGAATTCTCTTGAGCAATAAACTCGCTCCCTACCCTGCTACCTTCTACAATGGGGAAATTGGCATCCTCAAGTCTTTGGGGCACCTGAGATTTCTCATTACCCTTATGAAGGTTCTGGAACTACTTAACTAAGACAACCATGTCCTTTATTCACCCCGGTGACCTTTGGTATTTTCTTCCTGCTCTATTCCCAATGGTCATCTGGAGATAAACACACTGAAGAACTGAACCAGGTGATTTCTAATGTCATTGAACACTTACAACTAGTAATGAACTGATCGGTACAGAGGGAAATTTCCAAAAAACAAAACAACCATTTTTTGTGATCACAGTGAATTTGAAAGCTAGTTAGAGTTTCAGAATGGACGCATCTGATGGACAGCAGACAATACCAATGTTGCTTGGGAGGTATTGTAACTAATCTCTCATTCGGTCATTCTTTTGTTCAAGCATTCCTTTGACTGAGTTGGATGAGGCTGATTGCCTTACTATTTTCGATTGAGCTCCTGAATGTTCTGGCTTTAATTCTTGGAGGTTCAGAAATGTATTTTTACCGTTTTTACTTAGGCAATTGATTTCTTAACAGTCTAGCCAAAAGCTGATGAACCGTGTCAGAATGATTACTTTTAAAGGAATAGATTCTAGGCAGAATAACTGAACTCAGTATGTTCTTATGAGGAGTCGGACTGCTTTTATTTTTATAACAGCTTTATTGAAATATAATTTACATATAATAAAATTCATCTTTTTATTTTATTTTAATTTTTAAAATAAATTTTTTGGCTGCATTGGGTCTTTGTTGCTGAGAGTGGGCTTTCTCTAGTTGTGGCGAGCAGGGGCTGTTCTTTGTTGGTGTGTGTGGGCTTCTCACTGCGGTGGCTTCTCTTGTTGCGGAGCACGGGCTCTAGAGTGCAGGCTCAGTAGTTGCGGCACATGGGCTTAGTTGCTCTGCGGCATGTGGGATCTTCCTGGACCAGGGATCAAACCATGTCCCCTGCACTGGCAGGCGGATTCTTAACCACTGCGCCACCAGGGAAGTCCCAAACTTTTTATTTTATATTGGAGTATCGTTGATTAACAATGTTGTGATAGTTGCAGGTGTACAACAAAGTGATTTATTCATATATATACATGTATTTATTCTTTTTCAAATTCTTTTCCCATTTAGGTTGTTACATAATACTGAGCCGAGTTCCCTGTGCTATACAATAGGTCCTTGTTGGTTATCCATTTTAAGTATAGCAGTGTGTACATGTCAATCCTAAACTCCCTAACTATCCCTCCCCCCACCCTTCCCCCCTGGTAACCATAAGTTTGTTCTCTAAGTCTGTGAGTCTGTTTCTGTTTTGTAAATAAGTTCATTTGTATCCCTTCTTTTTAGATCCTGCATATGCATGTAATTGATATCATATGATATTTCACTTTCTCTTTCTGACTTAACTTCACTCAGTATGACAATCTCTGGGTCCATCCATGTTGCTGCAAATGGCATTATTTCATTCTTTTTAATGGCGTAGTAATATTCCATTGTGTATATGTACCACATCTTCTTTATCCATTCATCCGTTGATGGACATTTAAGTTGCTTCCATGTCTTGGCTATTGTAAACAGTGCTGCAGTGACATAGGGGTGCATGTATCCTTTTGGACCATGCTTTTCTCTGAATATATGCCCAGGAGTGGGATTGCAGGATCATATGGTAGCTCTATTTTTATTTTTTTAAGGAACCTTCGTACTGTTCTCCATAGTGGCTGCAACAATTTACATTCCCCTCAACAGTGTAGGAGGGGTCCCTTCTCTACACACCCTCTCCAGCATTTACTGTTTGTGGATTTTTTGATGACAGCCATTTTGACTGGTGTGAGGTGATATCTCATTGTAGTTATGATTTGCATTTCTCTAATAATAAGTGATGTTGAACATCTTTTCACGTGCCTCTTGGCCATCTGTATGTCTTCTCTGGAGAAAAATTTACAAACAGCTCAGGAGGCTTAATATCAAAATGAACAACCCAATCAAAAAATGGGCAGAAGACCTTAATAGAGGAGTTTTTAAATTACTAATTGAATCTCTTTACTTGCTGTGGTCTGTTTAGGTTTCTCCTTTTTTCTTGAGTCAGTATCATTAGTTTGTTTCTTCCTAGGAATTTTTCTATTTGATTTAGGTTATCTAATTAATTGGCATAGAGTTGTTTATAGTATTCTTTATATTTCTGTAAGGTTAGTAGTGATGTCCTTCTTTTATTCCTGAATTAGAAACGTCCTTATTTTTTCTTGATCAGCCTAGCTGAGGGATATTCAATTTTATTAATCTTTTCAAAAAAGCCAACTTTTGATGTTGATCTGTAGTTTGATTATGCCCTATTTCATTTATTTCTGCTCTAAACGTTATTATTTTTTTCCTTCTGTTTGCTTTGGGTTTAGTTATTTTTTTCTTTCCCTTTTTTAGTTACTGAAGGTGGGAGGATAGGTTATTGATTTGAGACCTATCTTCGTGTTCTTTTGTCCTTGTATCCCTTCATTACTGCTTTCTTTTGCCTTAAATATACATTTCTTAGCATACCATTTTAATTACCTTCCATTTTAATTATACATTTTTGAGTTATTTTCTTAATGGCTGCTCTGGGGATTACATTTGACATATTTTCTTTTAAAAAATCTAGTCCTGATTAATAATAACTCAATTTCTGTAGTATGCAAAAATTTTGATCATATATAGCTCTGTTTCCTCCCTCCTCCTTTGTTAAAAACCACTTCTTTATACATTATAACCATACCAACACCATTTTATCATTATTAATTTATACAGTTGCCATTTAAATCTGAGAGAAAAAAAGTTATGAAAAAAATACATTAATATTGTCTTTTATATTTACCTATGTGGTAACTTTCACTGGTGGTCTTTGTTTCTTCATGGGTATTCAAGTTACTGTATAACACCCTTTCATTTCAGCCAGAAAGATTCCCTTCAGTATTTCTTGTAAGGTAGGTCTGCTTGTAATGGGTTCTCTCAGTATTTAGTTATCTGGAAATGTCTTAATTTCTCCTTCAATTTGAAAGATAGTTTTGCTAGATTTGATATTGTTGACAATTTTTTTCCTTTCACCTCTTTTAATAATATGTCATCCTATTGGCTTCTGGCCTCCATATTTTCAATGAGGAAGCAGCTGTTAATGTTATTGAAGATTGCTTGCATTTGATGAGTCATTTTTCTTTTGCTGCTCTTAAGATCCTGTTTGCATTTTTGCTTTTGACAGTTTAACTATTGAGTATCTGTGTGGATCTCTGAGTTTATCCCACTTGGAGTTCATTGAGCTTCTTGAACGTGTAGATTAATATTTTCCATCATTTGAGAAGTTTTCAGCCATAACTTCCTCAACTATTCTTTCTACCCTTTTCTCTCCTCTCCTGAAACTCCCATTTTGTATATTTGGTATGCTGTCATGTCCCACAGGTTTCTGAGGCTTTATTTATTTATTTTTTTCATTTTCTTCTTTTTCTGTTCCTCAAATTCGATCATCTCAGTTGACTTATTTTGGGATTTGTTAATTTTTTTCTTCTGCCTGTTCAGTTGTGCTGTTGATCCTTTCCAGTGAATTTTTCATTTATATTATTGTATTTTTGAGCTCTAGAATTTCTATTTTACTCCTTTTCATAATTTCTGGCTCTTTGTTGATATTGTCTATTTGGTGAGATATTATTCTTATATTTTCCTTTAATTCTTAAGGCAAGATTTCCTTTAGTTCTTTGAACATACTTATAATAGCTCATTTATAACTTTGTGTAGTAAGTGCAACACTGGGCTCTTTCAGGGAGAGTTTCTGTTGATTTATGGGCCATTCTTTCCTGTTTCGTTATGTGTCTCCTTTTTTGCCTGTTTGTTTTAATTGCTGAGAACTAGACTTTTAAAATAATATAATGAGGCACTTTGGAAATCAGTTTGTTTTGTTGCTGCTTGTAGTAGTTATTGTTATCAATGTTTAGTGACTTTATTAACTTTGTAAAGTCTATATTCCTTATGTGTACAGGTTCTGAAGTCTCTGCTTGGTTAGTTTAGTGGTCAGCTAATGATTGGACAGGTATTTCCTTAAATTCCTTCAACTAATAAGTCTCCCATCCTTTTGCTGCAGATATATGTGAGTTGAGGTGTGCCTTCAGTGCTCTGGAAGTTTACAACTCTGCCTTAGCCTTCACTTCCTACTTAATCAGCCATAGATGAGAGATCAGGGCCTTCTCAGACCTTTCCTGAGAATATGCACAGCCTAGCACATGCATATGACTTTCTTGATTCCCAGGAATATGTCAGCGTTTTCCAAAGCCCTCTATGGACATCTCACTCCCCAGAATTTTATTTTAAGTTTTTTGGTCAGCTTTTTGTTTGCCCCAACTGGTATCACTACTTCAGGTATCTGTGATGTTAAACAATTCCTGATTCTTTTGGTAAAACACTCCAGGAATAGGGATTTCCTCACTTAATAATATCCAAGTTAAGTCAAATAAAGATAAGTTCTGTGCATGGTTCTTTCCCAGGGAGCTGCCAGACAACAGTGATTATTCTCTGAGGATGGGGCATTTGGGGGAGCTCCAGACCCATTCTGCTCTCTCCAAGAGCTGGTGGGCCACAGGTTTTCACAGCTACCATGTCTTTAAAGGTGCTTGTTTTCAAGGCTACTGCAGGCCTGGAAAGAGGGAGATGGATATAGGGAAGTTTAAATGCCACAGAGCTTATTCTTCTAGAGAATCAGCCATTTTTCTTGCAAACCTTTGGTTAATTTCCAGTGTTTTGAAAATGTTAATTTTGACCATATTTGCCACTGCTCTTATTGCTTTTATGAAGCACCATTCTGGAAGTGTTTCATCTTCCTAGGTGATTTTAATACCAGGACGGCTTTTGAGACACAAATTTCAGACCAGAAAGTTGTTTGGTGAGTACAGAATCAGAAAAATGGAAATGGGTATGCTACAAGGATATTAAGTCTGGTGCTTGTTCCTACTCTGGAGAGATGGATATTTACGTCTCCAGGGAGAATTTTGTACCTCATCTGTCTGTGTACAATGAGATATTTCCCTTAAGCTTTGAGCTCAAGGAAGAGGGGAGGGCTGTTTGCTGCTGATAATGAAGTCAGAGTGGAAGTCTCAGCTTGGAACCCCAATAAAGCCAGCAGAACCTAATTGTGGCAGTGGGGCTTTGGGATTGACTTGTCGATAGTGAGCTGTTGTCTGGGGACCCTTGAGTTATGCTTGCTGTCTACTTGCTACTTGAAGTGTATCTCAGGAACCACAGCATCAGCACTGCCCGAGAGAGAGAGCTTGTTAGAAATGTAGAATCTCAGATCCCACTCCTGACTTACTGAATCAAAATCTGCATTTTAACAAGGTGATTTGTGTTCGCATTAAAGTTTGAGAAGTACATGCCTATGGAATTTTTACATCTTTCTGTGGTTGTTCTGGGAAGATTCCTGCAATTGGCTAGCCTCTTCTAATTCGTGTTGTTATTTATCAACTTAAATCTCAGAAGTGTATTATCTGCTTCCCTAACATTTTGGAGAATTCCAGTCTTTGTACAATCTTGTCCTTCTTGTAAAGTTCTTTATAGTGGAGATAAAGAGTTGAACTTGAAGAATATCGGAGAAGGAGACAGTCCATCTGAGCTGGAGTGGTCCAAAAAGGCATTATTTGAGTTAGGCTTTGAAGAAAATAAGGGGAGGAGGTGAGTACATATCAAGTGGATGAAAGAATATGGGCCACCCTACAGAGGTGGGAATTATCATATGCAGATCTCCAAACTGTAAAATGTTGAGGGCATAAGTTGTCTTGCTCTTATATATATCCTCAGTGACTGGCATAGAGTAGGTGCACTATAAATTCTCTGTGAACTGAACAGTAGGAGGATTAGCTTAACTGGAGGGGAGGGTTTATATAAAAATTATGGGACTTGATACAGATTTCTTGGGATAAGACTACATGATGGGGACCTTGAAAGCTTGGTAAGGATTTGTATTTAAATTTGTTGAATAATTTTCAATAAGGCATGAGGGGATGGGAGGAGGGTTATTTAGGGTTGTTATTAGGAAAATGATTAACGAATTAAATAACCATGTTCAAACTCCAGAACCTGAAGCCCTCCAAAATCTTCTTGTCTCTTCCAGATATGCAGATGTTTGAGAATACACTGTAGAGATCACACATGAAGGAGAAAGAAACTTGAATAAATATGATAGACATTAGTAGCACCTTTCAATTTTTTATATGTTGTAGGTTCTTAAGCAGGAGAACCGTGTGAAAAAGTGGTGTTTGAAAGTTATTAAGATGCAGTAAAGTGCTAGGTGAATTGGAAGGGGAAGAGAATAGAGTTAGGTAGACCAGGTAAGGGTTTGTTTTCATAATCTAGGAAATGCAGGCAGGTAGACGTAGACCAAGGTAATGGCAGGACAGAGGATGTTTGCTTGTGAAAGTTCCTGGTATTATAAAGGAGAGAAATCTCCTCAAGCAGTTTGAGTCTTACATTGACAAGAAAGAAGAAAGGATAAAAGAGAGAAACTACCTGAGGCAATAGTAGTAACAACAAATATTCTTGACCACTCTCATAGTCCTCATGGTGAGGATTAAATGAGCTATTTCTTGTAAGTTGCCTAGGAAAATGCCTGGCGCATGGTAAACGCTCAATACCTGTTAGCTATTAGCTATTATTTCCTGGAAGAAAGGACCTACTGGTGCTGTCAAGTGGCACTTCTGGTCCTCAAAATCAGCACCCGACTCAGTGCTTATTCGTAACAGATGCTTAATAAATGTTTGATGAATGGGCGAATGGGAAATAAAATATCTCTCAATGTAGGAATGGAATATATTGATTCTAAATAAAATCACATTTTACTGTTGACATGTATTCTAAAAATAATCCCCATGGAGGACTGGGGGAAAGTGGTTATTGATCTCTCATCTTTTACTCTCCAAGTTAGCTTTATCTCTCTTTCTCTTTCTTGATCCCTTTGTCCACTCCCACCCTAATGGATTCCTATCTGTATATTCATGATTCCTGGAAAACAGCTCTCCCTGTCTGTGTTTTACAGCAGATGCCCAGTAAATATTTGCGTTAATTAGTAAACCAGTGCGTTCTAGGTCTATGGCTCACACTTCAAAGCAGGACTATCAGTGAGAAAGATACCCTCTTTTCTTTGCCATATTTAAATCAGCCCTTTTAAATAGTTTGTCCTCTCTGAGTGATCACTAAGATGTTTGGTACAACCAATTTAATTGTGGCTAAACTACTTTATTTCATGCTGAAATACATTGAACATTTATGCATGAGCCTGAATCTCTAGAAGTTTCATCATTATTTGACAGAATAATTGAAGCAAGGGGGCAAGGATTGAGTGGTTCATATTTCACTTATATTTCTTCACCCACCTCTAAGTAAAATATTCCAGAGAACATTTTGCTCCAGAGAGCAAAAGTCAGGAACTTTTTCTACCCCATCACCAGGTGACAGCAAAGTGGAGAGTGGAATTAAAATAGACAGCAAGTTGGAGAGGGAATTAAAATATCTAGCATCTCTTTTCAAGAATCCAAAATTCTTTTCACTTATCACCGGAGCATCTCTGTGATAGAAAAGAGAAGTTTCCACATATGGTGGCAGCTAACTTTCATACTTAAGGAATCTTATAGGGACTTAGAACCATTAAATGTCTTAGTTTCCTCACTTGGAAAAGTCTGTAGAAACATGACATCCAGATCTTCTGATATCTTTGGATCCTTCTATTCCAAGTTGGCTTGCCTTTTGCCATTAAACAAGTCTTTTCTTTAGTGCTTTCATGATGATGGGTCTTTTGGAAGAGATTTGCCACAAAGACTGTTGAACAGGGGTGGATAATCTTTCTATATCAAGGCCACTGACTCACTAAAAAGGTCAATCAGGCACACTTAAGCAAGTGCAATCTAATTTAGGTAATTGAGAGGGAATGGGAAACTATTAGATAAATATACTTCTAGCTCATATCATGGCCAGTTGGTAAAGATGAGGGAGGGAACTTAGGGGAAGAAGTAGGATGGATTAGAAGAAGGAAACAAAGAGAGAAAAACATTCACTCAGAGGTAGACAGATGCCCATACAAATAGAGACGGACAGAGAGGGCCGAGGTTTGTGAGTTTTGAGATGAGAGTTCCTGAGCGAGGTGCTTGTCATATGCCGTTGCTCACTTGCACTGGTTTCTGTGCTAATGAGTTGTTTAAGCGTTGCTCATAGCTCCTCCTACAGCAGTTTGCCAGGAGAAAAAAAAATTCTTCTTTGGACTGTAGCAACATTAACCCAAGTGATATCTTTCTGAGAGAACAGATAAAATTAAGCCAAGTGCTGGAGGTTTGCCTGCTCCCTTAAAGAGAATGCAGCTAACGTTAACTGAATCCTTACTCTGTAGCACGTGTTCTTTATAGGTTATCTAATTTAATCCTTCACAAATCCAGCAACAGGCCCTGTTATGCCCATTCTACAGATGATAAAACAGTCATTCAGGGACTTGCCGGGTAACGTAACTAGGTAGTGGAGAAACATGCACCATCCATCTCCTGAGTCCTGCTCTTTCTGTTTCGCCAGCTGCATCCAAGTCTCTTTCTAGAACTTAAAGGAACCAGAATATCATCCAGGTTTGCAAATTGGTTGAAATTGCTCCAGGCTTCAGATTGATAATAACTGCTTTATTGAACAGAGATGCGTCACTGGGCCGCACGCCAGCCAGCCGGGCTTCTTATCCATTTAAAGTAGAACAGCTTCCAGTAGGTTGCAGGGAGCATTTTATCTACCCTTCCCTGACAGATGGTTTTCTATTTGGCTTTTGAAATTCCTACAGGAGGCAAGTTCACAGTTTCTCTTAACAGCTCATTGAGGTCATTTCCAGAGTCAGTGTTAGGATCGTCAATACCATGACCCCTTTCCCCTCCCTTTGAGTGTGGGGTACTCTTGAGGGCCTGGCTTTCCTGCTGGCCTAAGATGGTGCTACAGTGTTTCCTGTGATACATAGAAACTGTGGATTTACAAGGAATACTATGAATAAGGAGTTAGCAAACTTCTGCCCTGGGGCCAGATCTGGGCTGGCTGTTCTTGTAAATAAAGTTTTATTGGAACACAGCCATGCTTATTGGTTTATGTATTGTCACTGACTGCTTTTGTGCTTTGACGGCGGAGTTTAGGAGTTGTAACAGAGACCGGATGACCTGCAAAGCCTAAAATATTTATTACTTGCCCCTTACAGAGCAAATTTGTGACTCCTTCTATAGATATCAAGTCTCCTACAGAATTCTCAAAGGGAAAAGGGAGCATGGCTGTAGCAAAGCGAGGGTGTTCCCTAGGCAGTAGTACTGGGGTCCACTACAGATGTTTTCCATGTGCCTCTAGTTGTGTTTGGGGGAATCTAGAAGGGAGAGGTCTTTTGGTTATATGTTGAAAGGATGCCTCAGGATAGGGGCTGGGAGTTCCTGATAGGAATGTTGCTTGTGCATCAAAATGTAGACCCGTGCTTCTCTGTTCTGACTGTGTTCTTGTCCAGGCAAGTCTGGAAATTGTGACTCCTTGAAACCATGCAGGCAGCCAAGTATTCCAGCTGATGTTTGGGGATTTTTTTTTTTCTTTGTTTAAAAATAAACTTTATAGAATCTTTTTTTTTTTTTTTCCTTCACAGCTCTCTAAATATTCTGTTTTGAAACATTTAATTACCCAGGTTATTTATATGGAAAGGTCTGATAATGTTTCTATGGGCGTCTGTTATTTATTTCTTTTGCTAAATTTTATCTTATATTAGGGGAAGGGCTGAGGTTGGTTACCATGGCAACATTCTCAAAACTGCAACAATCCTATTAGGGATGCAGAAACTATAGTCATTCTGGTGGGAGGGCAGCATGGGTAGTGGGTGGTAGTCTTTTTATTTTTATTTTATTTTTTTAAAGAAAACCTCTTCCACTTCCAACCGTTTTGCATTCATTTATTTTAAGCTTTGCAGTGTAAAGTACTGGAGTAAGAAATGAAAAGGAGAAAGGGCTCCTATCTCTCTCCATTAAATTTCTGTCGTCTTTATCTGCTCCATTTTAGGGATACCCTACTTTCTATCTGATCTTCTATTCATTTATGTGTTTATTTATTCACCAAACTTATATAGAGGCCTACTCTTTGTTAGAGATGAATAAGATAGAATCCCTGTTCTCATTTCTTCTTTCAAATTACAAATTCCTTGAAGTCACTAAGGACTTTAATTCAGTTAAACAAATATTTGTGAGCACTTGCTCTGTACCAAGCATTAGGCTGGCAAACAAAAAGGAAGCTTTTGTCAAAGAACATTGTTTTGCTTGGTTGAATGGCACAAGGAAGGGCAAATGGTTAAGTACTGAGATGTTTAAAATAAAATTTGATAAATGCTAACGCAGAAGTATGTAACCCACTTAACTCTCCAGCCTGGAGAGCATAGGAAAGATTTTGAAAGAGAGGTGACACCTGGGCTGAGTTGACAACAGATAGGCATTTTCCAGTTAAAGCGCCGGGGGTGGGTAGGGCATTCCAAGCACCTCTGGACCCACAAGAATGGAGTTAGAGTGGTGAGGGAGCCCTTGGCTTTGTGCATAAGATCTTTAAAAACATGCAGATGAGTGGTGGTTGAACAGTCCAAAGACATAGGCAGGATCCACCAAGAGAAGTTTTGTCTGGGATTTTGCATACTGGAAACCACTAAAGAACTCAAGCAGGGGAGCGACTTGAGTGTTCTGGTTTAAGATATTTCTGTTGGTGGTGTGTGGGATGGGTGGATAATGAAGGGAAAGGAGCAGATTGGGTCGGGAAGGATACGGAGATTTGTAAAAGATGACAAGGTTCACCTTGGGACATGGTGAGTTTCGGATGAGCCCCACCATATTGGACTGTCTAGCGGGCCGTGGGAAATATGGGCCCAGGAGTGAAAGAAATGTGGATGGGAGCTAGAAATCTGGGTACCATCTGAGAAGGCTTGTGGGGAGGGGGAGCAGCCTCCTGGGGTAGAATCGTAAAACAGCCTTGCTTTCTGTTTCCATTCATTCTTCAAACCTGCGTGATGGGGCATGTCCTTCCCTGTTGCTGCTGGTCACTCTTAGGTAATTAAACAAAAACAAACAAACAAACTCCAAAAAACTTTCAGTTGTAAAACACCAGACTAACTCAGTAACTAAAACTTCCAGAGGTAGGCAATAATAAACACTCTAGACTTGGTTTAGAATGGAGCCTTCTTCCCTCCCCAGCTGGGGCCTGCCACGGACCTGCTGCAGTCAGGGAGAGGATGAGCGATCAGCTGCTCCCCTTCCCCACACTGCTCTTTTTTTTTTTTAATTTTTAACATCTTTATTGGAGTATAATTGCTTTACAATGGTGTGTTAGTTTCTGCTTTATAACAAAGTGTATCAGTTATACATATACATATGTCACCATATCTCTTCCCTCTTGTGTCTCCTTCCCTCCCACCCTCCCTATCCCACCCCTCTAGGTGGTCACAAAGCATGGAGTTGATCTCCCTGTGCTATGTGGCTGCTTCCCACTAGCTATCTATTTTACGTTTGGTAGTATATTTAAGTCCATGCCACTCTCTCACTTTGTCCCTGCTTACCCTTCCCCCTCCCCATATCCTCAAGTCCATTCTCTAGAAGGTCTGCGTCTTTATTCCTGTCTTGCCCCTAGGTTCTTCTTTTTTTTTTTTAGATTCCATATATGTGCCCACACCGCTTTTTTACCCCTTCTTCCTATTTGTTGGTCCCAGTTGCGGGCCTGTTGCAGACCTCTCTGGTTTATTTTCTTGAAGTATAGTTGATTTACAATGTTGTTAGTTTCTGGTATACAGCAAAGTGATTCAGTTTTGTGCATATATATATGTATATATATATATAGTTTTTCATATTCTTTTCCATTATGGTTTATTACAGGATATTGAATTAGTTCCCTGTGCTATACAGTAGGACTTTGTTGTTTATTTTATACACAGTAGTTTGTATCTGCTAATCCCAAACTCCTAATTTATCCCTCCCCTACTCCCTTTCCCCTTTGGTAACCGTAAGTTTGTTTTCTGTGTCTGTGAGTCTGTTTCTGTTTTGTAAATAAGTTCCTTTGTATCATCTTTTAGATTCCACATACAAGTGATATCATTTGGTATTTGTCTTTCTCTGTCTGACTTACTTCACTTAGTAGGATAATCTCTAGGTCCATCCGTGTTGCTGCAAAGGGCCATGTTTCATTCTTTGTTATGGCTGAGTAGTAGTGTGTATATATGTACCACATCTTTATCCATTCCTCTGTTGATGGGCACTTGGGTTGCTTCCATATCTTGGCGGTTGTAAATAGTGCTGCTCTGAACGTTGGGGTGCATGTATCTTTTCCAGTTAGAGTTTTGCCCGGATATATGTCCAGGAGTGGAATTGCTGGATTGTATGACAACTCTATTTTTAGTTTTGAAGGAACCTCCGTACTGTTTTCCATAGTGACTCCACTGCAGACCTCTCTAAGTTGAAGTTGGGTTGGGAGAGAGGAGGAGGGAGGAAACACTTAAGTTCCTACGTGACTAGTAATGAATTGTTTTTCTAGTGTCAGCGCTCTCTGGATCTAGCAGATATTTAAGGTGACTTCTCTTTGGAGTCCTATGGAATTGTTGCAGTCTCCCCTCCCTCATTGCTGAGGATCTCCTATGTGCGGTTCCTGGAGACAGGGCAATGCATCGCTCTCCTGGCTACAGTTTTCTCAACCCTTAGGTTCCTGGTAACACGTCCAGCTAACCTCAGTTAAGGGCTGTGGAGGAGCATGTAAGCCAGCCCAGACGTGGCTGTCTCTAGTACGTGGTCCGCACTGTGTTCCACAGGGGACACCCAAGCAACCTTTGCTTCTGCAGACTCTGGAAGTGCAGCCGCCTCTCCTGGATCCAACATCAAAGCAGCCAGCAGGCCCATCTCTATTTCTAGATTTCAGCTGTGAATCAGGCACCAATCTATGTGTCTCCCAAACTGCATGAACTGCTGAGGACAGATGTTTTTCTGCCTCTTAAAGCTCCTCTTGACGTGAGCTGGAGAGGCAAGCAAGCCTAACCACCACCCTCCTTGGTCGGAGGGATGTGCGCTCTCAACACATCAACAGCTGCCTTGAAAAATCCCTCCCAAGATGTCCAATTCTTGATCCCTTTATACCCTTGATGTGGTAAAGGAGTGATGAGTTTTATAAACAGTTTGTAGCCACCTTCTTTGGCCAATTTTGCAAGTGGTCCAGCTCCTCTTTAAAAATTCATGATCTATTGTTTCTTGATACTTCAGAAAGAATATTCATTGGAACATCTTGTTACATATGTATCATTTCTCTCCCCTCGTTTCTTTTAAACTTTCCCATCTTGTTGTGGAGAGAATTTTGCTACATTGAGGCAGGATAGGCTGCTTCCAGGGTGGATTCAGCGGATGACAAGGGTGGAACCAGGCGGCGTTCATGGGGATTGCGTGCATAGCTCCCAAGTAGACAGGGTCTTCCTAGATGAGAAGCTGTGCATCAAACAGGACCTCAGTTTACAACGATTGATCTCCCCCATGCTAACGACTCACCAGTTTCTCTCTGTAGCCCAGACTGCTCCCTGAGTTGCAGACCCATATATCTGGCAGCTTACTGGCTTCTCTGATCACAATATTACAAACTTAACTCACATCGTTACTCTGAACTGCACTCTCCATCCAGAATACCCATCTATCTTCATGTAATTTCTCTTTAGTCTTAATGAATGGCACCTAGAAAATTCACCTGATTGCTCAAGTCAGAAACCTGGGAGTCATCTATAAGTTCTTAAGCTCGTATGTGCCGTTGGTGCCCCTTTAGCAATCTAGTGATGTCTGTGGACACCTTTCAAAATAATGTTTTTAAGTATAGAGGACCATTATGGAAACCAATGATATGGAAACACAGTTCTATATGGATAATTTGGAATCTGTGAATTAGCCTTCCCTTTTCATACCTCTCTCAGTGGTTCATTGTCAGTCACCAGTTACTACCTGGATAGCAGTCAGACTTATTTCATCTCATCTAACTTCCCTGCCACTTCCTTAATTCAGGCCTTCATCATCTCTCGCTTGAATTACTGCAATAATTCAAGTAACCAAAATAGAACCACGCTCTAATCATAACCTAGTTTTGACAGTCATCAACACAATACCTCAACTAACTTTCCAGTTCCTGCTTGATGATGACGATGATGATGATTTTAGAGGTTCTTTTTTTTAGAGTAAAATGTATAAACATTGAAATGCCTGAATCTTAGATATACAATTTGGATACATGAATCGACAGCCCATCCTTCCTGGAGTAAAACTCACCTGTATGAAGAC
Organism: Leucopleurus acutus; assembly: GCF_964270905.1. Classification (NCBI taxonomy): domain Eukaryota; kingdom Metazoa; phylum Chordata; class Mammalia; order Artiodactyla; family Delphinidae; genus Leucopleurus; species Leucopleurus acutus. The sequence continues at coordinate 93,375,473 of NC_139144.1, read as the reverse complement.
ACAGAACATTTCCATCTTCCCAGAAGTTCCCTCTTCCCTTCCCATCCCCTTTCCAGTCAAGCTCGCTGCCCCTCAGAGGCAATCACTGTCTTAATTTTTTAAATCTTAGTTTAGTTTGCCTGTTCTAGAATTTCATAGAAATGGAATCATACAGTATATATTCTTTTGTGCCTGACTTTCACTCAACGTAATGTGTGTGGGATTCATCCATAAAGTTGCCTGTATTAATGGTTCATTCCTTATTATTGCTCAATACTAGTCCATTATATAAGTAAAGCACAGTTTGCTTGTGAATCTCCTGTTGATGGACATTTTCATTGTTTTGATTTTTTACTATTGTGACTAAAGCTGCTTTGAACATTCTTGAAGTCTTTTTGTGGGCATATGTTTTCGTTTCTCTTGGATAAATACCTAGCAGTGAGATCGAAGGGTAGGTTATGTTGACTTATATAAAAAGCTGCCAGATCTTTCCCAGAAGTACAATTTCACTTCCCACTAGCAAGGTATGAGCGTTCTAGCTGTGCCACATCCTTACTAACATTTGTATCATCAGTGTTTAAGTATGGCCGTTTTGGTGGGTGCCTAATGAATGATCTCAGTGTGGTTTTATTTTGCATTTCCCTGGTGACTAATGATATAAAGCATTATTTCTCATTCAACAGTCACATATTTTCTTTTGTGAAGTGTCTGTCGAAGCTTTTTTTTTTGCCTATTCTGTTAAAAATTTTTTTATTAGCGAGTTATAGGATTAAAAAATTCTAGATGTAAATCTCTTAGCAGATGTATATTTGGTGAATATTTTCTCCCAATCTGATACATACCTATTAATTTTCCTAGTGTTATTTTTCTTAAGCAGAAAATTTTTATTATTCTTTTATGGTATTGCTTTCTGTTTCCCATCTGAGAAATCTTTACCATATCCCCTATGAAGATATTCTCCTGTGTTTTCTTCTAAAATTTTATATCTTAGCTTTCACATTTATATCTGTGAACCATGTTGAATTAATTTTTGTGCATAGTATGAGATGAGGATATCTTTTTCCTTATGGATATCTAGTTGTTCCAGCATAATCTGTTGAAAAACTTCCTTACTTTATTGAATTGCTTTGGTTACTTCATCAAAAACCAATTGCCTATATAATTGTGGATCTACTAATGGACTCTCTAGTCTGTCCTCTTCATCTATTTGTCTATCTTCATGCCCATTTCGCACTCTAGATTAAAGACTTCTTGAAGTCATGTAGAGTAAACTACCAATCTGTTCTTTTCTCAAGAATATGTTACTGTTCTAGATCCTTTGCATTTCCAATCAGATTTTAGAATTAAGTCAATTTTTATTTATAAAGCCCTGCTGGGATTATGATTGGGTTGCATTGACTCAACTGGTTAATTTGCATGCATAGTTTATTGGTTAGCTAGGGATTTGGGGGGATTTTATTTGCAGATTTTAGTGTTCATTCCCTTTGTGACTTCCTCTCTTCCAACATTTCCCTGTAACTTTCTGGCAGTTCTGCCTTCCCTGAAGTCATCTGACATCCCAGTCAAGCAACGAAGCTGAGGCTTCCTGCAGTCCCAGCTATGTGTGGATTGGGAGTGCTCTCGGGCAAAAATTTGCACACTTGCAAATTTCATCCATTACAGTTTCCCTTTTTTTTTTTTTTTTTTTTGCGGTACGCGGGCCTCTCACCATTGTGGCCTCTCCCGCTGCGGAGCACAGGCTCCGGATGCGCAGGCTCAGCGGCCATGGCTCACGGGCCCAGCCGCTCCGCGGCATATGGGATCTTCCCAGACCGGGGGACGAACCCGGCAGGCGGACTCTCAACCACTACGCCACCAGCGAAGCCCCAGTTTCCCTTTTAATGGCAATCTCTGCTCCAGTTTTTGCCTGACTTTGGTCACTTTTCAGTGATTTTTAGTAGCTAAAAAAAATTGCCTAGATTTCATCCTTGTATTTGCGGAACAGTTCTTATAACCAAGGTGCTCTACTATTAGGAAAGACAGGACACCTCCTTCAGCTACCATACAGTGATGTCTTCGCCTCCCCTTTCACCTCCACTAATCCATCTCTCCAGGGTCCCAGAGTGATCTTTCAAAAATGTACGCGTGGGCTTCCCTGGTGGCGCAGTGGTTGAGAGTCCGCCTGCCGATGCAGGGGACGCGGGTTCGTGCCCCGGTCTGGGAAGATCCCACATGCCGCGGAGCGGCTGGGCCCGTGGGCCATGGCCGCTGAGCCTGCACGTCCGGAGCCTGTGCTCCGCAACGGGAGAGGCCACAACAGTGAGAGGCCCGCGTACCGCAAAAAAAAAAAAAAAAAATGTACGCGTGAGTGGGACTTCCCTGGTGGTCCAGTTGTTAAGACTCCACTGCTTCCATTGCAGGGGGCAGAGGTTTGATCCCTGGTCGGGGAACTAAGATCCTGCATGCCACTGGTTCTCAGCCAAAAAAAAAAAAAAAAATGTAAACGTAAGCAAACCATTCCCTAATTTAAAGCCCTTCAAAGGCTCCTCATTGCTTTCATTAATCCTCATTGGTTTCCCCTCTTCTTTTCTAGATTTTCCATACTTATCTCGTGTGCTCTTTGGTTTTATTGGACCATTAGGCATTCCCTAGACACACCCTTCCCTGGAAAGTCTCCCCTTCTTTGCACATATAATGGTCCCTTTCTGAAATGTCTCTGCCTTCTTCGTAGCCTGGCTATCTCCTAAGGTCCTTCAAAAATCAGCTCAACGCATCAACCCTTATGGAAAACTTCCCCAAATTGTGTTACTCATGCTTTCTTATTTTCCCATTTTTCTTGCTATATGTTAGTGTCATAGAGCTTATCAATTTGTATTTAATTATTTAATCACTTATTAGTTACCTCCAGTATTGAGGCCGTGAGCTCCTTTAGAGAAGAGTCTATGTCTTAGTTACTTTTGATTGTCCATCACCTAGTATTCTTGTTGAAGGAAAGCAAGGAGGATGGATGGACTTTATAGTCAAAATATGGTTGCATTGTAAATGCAAACTGTAAATTGTAGGTACCTGACCATCCTAGATTATTTTCCCTCAGTGCTCTTGCTCTTGGCCCTGGATATTTTATTGCCAGTATGAATTTAACAAGATAAAGGTAGAACCACAGAAATGCCTCAGTTATCTAGAGCAAAGCGTTACAGGAGTCTCAGAAAAAGTATCAAGTCAAGATTTATATATATGTGTGTGTATATATATATATATATAATCCTTTAAAGAGACTAAAGGACATCTATAAGTAGAAAGCAGTGACAATATAAATAAAGAACCAATGATGCAAAGATTTCACTTATTGAGATGCTATTTAAGTTTTGTGGGCACAAAGGAAAAGGCTGATTATGACTTCAAAAATTAAGCATCTCTTGAAGCTTTAAACTACATGGCCAGCAATATGGCACAGGGGACATTGCCAGAACCTTGACCATAGCTTCTCTTGCTGTTGCCAGACACAGGGAGCCAAAATCCTTGCACGTTTACTTGGGCGTGTCAACCAACTTTTCTTTCTTTCTCCCTTTTTCTTGTCTTCCTTTCTCTCTTTTCTCTTTCTCTCCTCCCACCCACCCTCACTTCCTTCCTTCCTCTCTTCCTTCTTTCTCCTCTTCCTTCCTTCCTTCCCTTCCCTCTTACCCTTCCCTTCATCCCTCCCTCCCTTCCTCTTTCCTTCCTTCCTTTCTTTCTTCCCCACTTTTTCAAAGATTTCTTTTTTTTCAATTAATGATTATTTCATTATTCTCCCCTTTCTTCTTCTATTTTTCCCTTCTCCCCTTGGATTAATCTGTAAAACATTACCTTCCTATGTTCACTCCACTTTCGCTTCAAGCCTCCCGGCAGTACACGTGGCCCCTCGAATGCCTCTCCTTTCTCACAAGGCCCTCTCTTTTTATCATTCCTTAAGGCACTGATAAGCCACTTCCTCCATTAAGTTCACTTGGACTAGTTGATTGTGTGTTTGCAAGTGCATATGTGGATGGACACTTTTTTAAAACTTTTAATTATAAAAATAATAAATGTGCTATTCATATAGGATAGATAATATAGTATAAAAATGGAAAGTTTCTCCTTTAAGTACACCTGCTCCCAAAACATCTCTTTCCCCAGCCCCAGAGGTAACTGCACTTAACCATTTGCTGTGTTGTGTGTCCTTCCATATTGTTTTCTAAGCATCTATGAATGCACACACATGCTTATGTATAGCAGGATGATGAAAATATTTGCCCACTAGTATGGCAATATAAATAAATACATAATTCGTCACTTAAAAATATGTTCTCTTCTATTCTTTAAGTGAACTGAACTATATATAAGTGCCTACCAAGTGATGTAAGTTAGAGGGCAAATCATTCATCATATCATTCTGATAATTTCCAAAGCATTTATTGATTTCTAGTTGGTATGGTGCAGTTGTCTCTAGCTAAGTGATAGCCCTGTATGAACCATGATTTGAAATAGGAAACACGTTAATCTATTCCACAATTCACTTATTGCGTTGATAAGTATGAGTCTTTGAGCCAAGGGTTTTGTTATAGCCAGAAGGTGGCTGGACACACACCTGGACGATTGGACGTAGGGAGCTGGTGCTTTGGCCCCCAGGGAATCGCCGCTGGAAGCCACCTGCTCCACTGTCCCATCAATGCTAGGTTCCAGGTGCATCTGCACTAGCTCTACTTCCTGGTCCAGTCACCCACCTCTGTGGCCACCACTGGACAGTGTTATTGAGTGATTTGTGGACTTAATTAAGCAGAGGATTTCTCTTTCCCCATTGATATGGAAGTCTTTAAATAGTTTAACAAAGGATATGGCTGTACCAGTGTATAAAATAGGTATATCAACCCTGTATATATTCCACATACCTTAAATTCATTATATGTGTATATGTGTGTATGTGTGTGTACATAAGCATTTATGCATCTACAGACCCCCAAATCAAAGGCACAGTTAAGTAGGCAAGAAATAAGAGTAGCAGAGGTGCCTGGGTAGAAAGTGAGGGAGAAGAGGAAAGACGGCAGGTCCAGAGAAGTGTCAGCACTTACCCTCCTGGAGTGAGTGTCTGTCTGCCAAACTTTAAGAAAAATCCTTGAGTGTTATTGTTTCCTCATTGCCCTCCCAAGGATGCTTAGCATTTGCATATTTCTGAGCATTAAAGACCACAAACTGCCCTGCTGGATCTTTCACCTGATTTCCCCACTTAGATGAGAAGAACTGACCCTCAGTGGAGCATACATTTCCAGGAGCCAAGGAGTTAAAAGAAGAAACAAAGAAAAGCAGAGAAAGAAAGAAGGAAGAGAGAAGTGAGTCAGAGGTCTTCTGCCTGTGCGTCTGAGTCAGCTTAGTGTGTTAAAAAAAAAAAAAAAAAAGCTGTGTGCGGAGACCTGCCTGGAAAAACTGCTGAATGGAAAGACTTGAGAATAGCTTATAGACTTTGATGGCAGGTGAAGAATTTTCATGTCTTTTCGGAAATGGTGAGCGGCCACTAATAACGCTCCTGTGACATCACAGAAACCCTGACGCTTGCTCGTCCTTCTCATTCTCTTATTAAGCCCATCCCACCTCCTTTTCATAGAGGACCTTAGCACAAGGGAGAGAAGAGGAGGGAACAAGGCATGTGGAGGTGCTAGTCTACCTGACAACCACGTTCCCCCACCAATCAGGTGGTCTTTTTGGAGGAGATGCCGTTTGGTAAAGGTGACCTGTGAGCACTCGCTACTGTCAGCAACTCAGACATGTGGGACCGCTGGAAAGAAAAACACCCCTGGATGGGGGGAAGGTTGAGTTCAATTTTATTTTTGATTGTGTGTGCGTGGATGGGAGGGGATGATAAATGTGTGTGCTCTGGGTGCTGCAGAAGAGCAGATGCAATTTTATTATATTCATGTACATAAGGGTGAACATTTTAATTTTATTTATAGTAGGGGGAAAAGACCCTCCAGAGTTAAAGATTTGATGTAGTGGCAGTTGCACTGAAGCTTCTAGTTTCACTCCGTTTCCACAAACATGTAACTTTCTGAGAAAAATCTCCATTTGACTGACCTATTTCAAAGTTTGCTTTTTACAAAAGCAGTTTGGAAAATTGGAGTTAAAGTTATTCCTCTTTTTAACCAGTGGAAATGTTTTTAAGGTGCTTTTCATGTTGCTCAAACTATGACCGTAAATTCTGTTTGATTCGATATTGAATCTGTTGGAGAGTTTAAATACAGTCCACGTGCAGGCCTGTATCAAATGCTGCGTGTACTTCGCTATTTTGTTTTCATATAAAGTGGCATTTGTCTTTTTTATAGTAGTAATTACTTTCCCCTCTGATGTTAGAAGGTGCATCAGCGTGTCTCCAAGGGGTAGGTGAGCACTGTTATAACTGCCCTGATTCAAGGCAGCTGGAGACACCAGCCCAGGGCACGGGCCCACCAGGCAACTTACGCACAGACACGTTCTTGTTGCGTTACTGAATCGCTCTGTAAAGCAAAGCTAATTTTCTAGAACCAAAATTTCAGCTGAATGTCAATGATCCTTTTGCCAGAACCTAGTAGTATTTTAAAACATTGGCTAATTTGGCCCAAATGAGTCACCCAGGAAATATTTTAAGGTACCCAAAAGTAAGTTTAAGTGACTGAAAAAAGTTTGGTAAAGTCTCCGTCTCCGTCTCCAGACTTCGCTTACTCATTTGTAAACCTCAGAGGTATTGCCATGTATAATGTCTGTGCATTTAGATATACGATTTTTCTCACCTTCTAGATATTTACCCTGTCGTGATAGAAAGAACTTGGATTTAGAGTCAGTCTTGGATTTGAGTCACGTTATTACTTCTGTGGCCTTGAGCAGGTTACAGAGACCCTGGAAGCCTGTTTTCTCACCCAGGAAATGAAGATAATGCCTGCAGGATAGGACTGGAGTGAGGATTAAATCAGATTAATTTTGTAAAATCTCGGCCCCCATTAAGAATTCGGAAAACATCAGTTTCTTCATTTTTCTTGTTCCTTTTTTAAAAAATTAATTAATTTATTTGTTTTTATTTTTGGCTGCATTGGGTCTTTGTTGCTGTGCACGGGCTTTCTCTAGTTGCGGCGAGCGGGGGCTACTCTTCGTGCGCGGGCTTCTCATTGCGGTGGCTTCTCTTGTTGCGGAGCACGGGCTCTAGGCACACGGGCTTCAGTAGTTGTGGCGCACGGGCTTCAGTAGTTGTGGCACGTGGGTTCTAGAGCGCAGGCTCTGTAGTTGTGGCACATGGGCTTATTTGCTTCGTGGCATGTGGGATCTTCCCAGAAACCCGTGTCCCCTGCATTGGCAGGCAAATTCTTAACCACTGTGCCACCAGGCAAGCCCCATTTTTCTTGTTCCTTGATTGTCCTTATTTGTTTGTTTGTTTGTCTTTCTGAGCCTTGGGTTTCTCCTTAGTTTAGGTAGGAGGTGATGTTGAAGTATCTAAATCTGGATTCTGCCAACAGAATGTTTCTGAATTGGTCTCTTGTCTTGTCCTGATGAACAGCCACTCATTCAGCCCAGCTTCCTGATCAATATCTTGTTCCTCAGTTCCTGTATGCTCCCTTGGGTACATGGAGCCCCCGTCACACGGGCACCCCTCAGGGTGGCTATTTCAGGGCTCCAGCCCCTCCAGGGGGTCAGGTCACCTTTGCAGGCTGACTCTCTAAAGCAGTAATCTCTTTCTTTGGCAAAGAGCCTAATAGCATCTTCTCTGCATGTTAATCATATTTATTCATTCTGATCAGAGTGGGGACTTTCCCAAATTGTCGTGCCTTTGCAGAGTGTTTCCTACCATTATGTGCTATAAATGTGGCGTCATTTTATGCTCCTACTTATTTTTGCTAATATAAGAGAAATCCCATTATAAATAATTCCAAGGGACTTTGCAGATTATTTCACTGGTTCAAAATAAGAGGATGGTTCCCTAGAATGTGGAGCTGCTTTCGGAGTTTGTAGATGTAAAATGGGGTATAATGCGATTGCCCTGTGGGCCCCATCTGTACAGAATGGCGTGTGCTGAGAGAAAGCAAACGGGGGAGCAGATCTCTGCATCCGACGATTCTCCCCATCCTGCAGCATTAACTCAGAGCATTTTACCCCATCGTGACACTGACTCACCTTCCCTCTCTCCACCCCCATTGTCTAGTTCTGATGTGCTCTGGCCCCACTAATTCTAGGGTTGCACTGACTTATGCCTCCTTCGTCCTAAGGTGGGGAGAAAGCTGGTTTTTACTAATAAAAGTATGCAAACAGAAATGCCACCACTTTCATTGCAAACAATATATGTTGGTTGAAGTATGAATACAACAACTTGGAAGAACTGCCAGCCGTGTTTCTAAATATTGGAGGTCTATTTAAGTAAAGAGACATGAATAATTTGAAACTGGCATCCTTTCTTCTTCTTTTTTTTTTGTGTTTGCATTAGCAATAAATGTTATGAAACCTTAAAAACAAATTCTCATCGTTAGGAGTGGTTGCCTCTGGGAAGTAGGTCCAGGAGCCGGTCTGGGGACCGGCTGTTCATTATAAACCATTCTGCATGCTTTCTTTTTTAAAATCAGGTGTATGTATTACTTTGATTTTTTTGATACCTCCCTTAAGTAGGCTCAGTTTAGTTTAAGTAAAATCTGTTGAGTGCCTTGTGCCAGACATTGTGCTGGTCGTCTCAGCTCAGGGATGAATAAGGACTAGCTTTTGCTTGTGAGTTCACAGTCTAATTGGAGAGGCAGAACGGACCAAAGGCATATTTAAATAATATGATATTGGCTTAGAGAGAGGTCGCCATGGAGTTAAATATCTTCCTCCCCAGATGTTCTATTCATACTTCTAATTTCTATCTTTATGATGAGTGTATCTCAACAGCGTTCTAAAGAACACAATTTTGGTGTTAGTGGAAAAAGAATAGATGAAATTTTATCTACGCTTCGCCAACATGGAAGGTTCCAGAATGAGTCAGAGAGAGAGGCATAAAACCAGTCATGAGTTTTATCCTGCTACTTTCTCTCTGGGCATGAGTGCACAACAGTGTACGGTGGACCTAAATCATAAATCGGAATAAGGCTGTGCATGTGCCAGGACCTTCTTTATTCCCTGAAGCCCACATCTGCCAATTCCTATGTCCACAGCCAGGGGTTTTTACTGACTTCCAATGATTCTGGTGCGCCCAAGAGCAATGTCGTCTTATTATTAGAAGGTGTTTCCCGACTTGAGTTAGAGGCAAGCCAAGCATCTGTCGCAGCCCCTAAGTCCTTCTGGTTTTCCTGACAAAGCTTCCAGACTTATCTGGGGTCTGGTAGACAGATTTGAGTAAATCTATCAGCTTGTTCAGTAGTTAATGAGGCTTCACTTTCCTCAAAGTGCAAAGCAGCCTCACTCTGCATATCGTCAGAGGGTACCAAGTCATTCTGATTTTTAAAATATCATTGAACTATAGCATTAAAATAGCATTGAAATAAAGATTCATGTTTTGTAATATCTACCTATTCCTCTGTCTTGTTCAAGAGAACATTTACTGAAATTTGTACAAAGAAATCTTTTTGGTTTAATTTTATGGGTTTGTGATTTCCACAACACCAAAAATATCTGCAATAGGTATGATGCATATCATAGGATATGAATCTTGTTTTCACAAACTAGTAGGTAAATACTTTATTAGAGATTTAAGAAAGTGGTTTGTGCAAGAATGAATGAACATGACTTCAAAGATAAAACATAGACTCAGATTGGGAATAAAAAGCAGAATTCTACCAGAATAGAAGTTGATAATCATATGGATTCAACTTCTACTTATTTCATTCAACGATTGCCTTAAATAAGTGGAGTAGGTAACTGCCTATGTTTTATCAGTTCACTCCAAGACTATATGATGATATTAAATTTTTAAATAAATAAACCTTAAAAATGCCTAAAATATGTTATTAAAACCCATACTTGTTAAAACAAATATTTAATTGTTATCAACCAGTGAATGGTACTGCTTTTTTTTTTTTTTTTTTTGGTACGCGGGCCGCTCACTGTTGTGGCCCCTCCCACTGCGGAGCACAGGCTCCGGACGCGCAGGCTCAGCGGCCATGGCTCATGGGCCCAGCCGCTCCGCGGCATGTGGGATCTTCCCGGACTGGGGCACGAACCCGTGTCCCCTGCATCAGCAGGCGGACTCTCAACCACTGCGCCACCAGGGAAGACCAATGGTACTGTTTTTATCTTCACTGACTGATTAGAACAATTCTTTTTTCAAAAAGTTATTTTACTGAAGTACAGTTGATTTACAATGTTGAGGTAATTTCTGCTGTACAGCAAAGTGATTCAGTTAAATATATATATATATATATATATACAATCTTTTTCATATTCTTTTCCATTATGGTTTATCATAGGATATTGAATATAGTTCCCTGTGCTATACAGTAGGACCTTGTTGTTTATCCATTCTATAGATAATAGTTTTTGCATCTGCTAATGCCAAACTCCCAGTCCATCCCTCCCCCACTCCCCCTCTGCCTTGGCAACCACGAGTCTGTAGAATAATTCTTCACAGCTCACTTTAAACCCATTTCTTTGGTTGAGATAACTTTTACTTTAGCTCCAAATTTTCAGGTACATTTGGGGTCAAGACCTGAGAACGTTGTCCTCAACTGCCACAGCTGCATTCTACCTGAGCCAGAATTGATCTACCGTGGTTAACGTGCTCTGGCTTCTCCTGCATCTGCTCTTATTTCTCCCTTGAAAGTGGCAGAAACAGAAAGCGTGATTATTATTGTGTAGTAGGGCTCCATAATCAGCGTGATGAATCCCTATGTATAAATCCTGTCTTTTCTCAGAATCTCCTGACCCACTTTCCATTTTTTGAGAAGACAAAATTGTCTTTCCCTCTTGACTTCTTCAGAAATCTCTTACAGTAACTGGTATTTTCATCTGCTGGCACTGCTAACTATTACAGCGTGCCTCTCAGATAGAATACAGAGTGCCCACATTTCATCTTATAAAAGAAGTATTTTTCTGCAAGAGTTAGCTTCTCCGATGAAACCACCATATGGACCATTTAATAGAAAACTCAAAAGACTTGAGAGCACAATTTAACAGTCATTCAATCAAGCTGCAGCAATTTCTTTTGTCCCTTTGTGTGAAGGAGGGGCTGGGGGACGGTTTGGCTTGGGAGGTGGAAGGCAAGAATACAAGGGCTGGGGGGTTTCCCTGGCGGTCCAGTGGTTAAGACTTGCAACTTGCATTGAAGGGGTCACGGGTTAGATCCCTGGTCGGGGAACTAAGATCCCGCATGACCTGTGGCAAAAGAGAAAAAAAAAAGAATACAAGGGCCGGGCCTGAGGAGGGATGGGAAAAAAATTCAGGGCACCTGGGTGCAACAGGGCACAGCAAGATTTTACCAGGGTGGGGAAGAAGGGAGGCAGGCTCGGCACCAAGTCTGGTCGCCTCCCTTTCCCCTGGAGCATGGCCTTCGGTTACTTTTTGTTTGAAGCAGCTGGAAAGATATTTGTTTGTTGTTCTGAGTCAGTGCTCAGCTTTTGAAGAAGCTGCTTGGGGAGACTCATCTATTGTCATCCCCTCTGGGTTTCAGCTCAGTGTGATAAAGTTACTTAAATATGTGTGTTTTTAAATGGTTATGAAAATAAACTACGCATGTTCATGTGACTCCCCTCCTCCCCACTGCTGAGCCCTGCCAAGGGCTGCAGGGAACAGCAACTTTCAATTCTTCTAGCTGTTTCTTCTGGTATTTGTTTACCTCTTCATTTTTTTTTTTAACATGCTTATGCCTGTTACAGGAGATTATTAAAAATTTTTTTTTATACAGCAGGTTCTTATTAGTTATCTATTTTATACACATCAGTGTATACATGTCAATCCCAATCGCCCAGTTCATCCCCCCCCACCCCCCCAATTTCCCACCTTGGTGTCCATACGTTTGTTCTCTACATCTGTTTCTATTTCTGCCTTGCAAACCAGTTCATCCGTACCATTTTTCTAGGTTCCACATACATGCATTAATATACGATATTTGTTTTTTTCTTTCTGACTTACTTCACTCTGTATGACAGTCTCTGGGTCCATCCACACCTCTACAAATAACCCAATTTTGTTCCTTTTTATGGCTGAGTAATAAGCCAATGTATATATGTACCACATCTTCTTTATCCATTCGTCTGTTGATGGGCATTTAGGTTGCTTCCATGTCCTGGCTATTGTAAATAGTGCTGCAATGAACATTGGTGTGCATGTCTCTTTTTGAATTATGGTTTTCTCTGGGTATATGCCCAGTAGTGGGATTGCTGGGTCATATGGTAGTTCTATTTTTAGTTTTTTAAGGAACCTCCATACTGTTCTCCATAGTGGCTGTATCAATTTACATTCCCACCAACAGTGCAAGAGGGTTCCCTTTTCTCCACACCCTCTCCAGCATTTGTTGTTTGTAGATTTTCTGATGCTGCCCATTCTAACTGGTGTGAATGTAGTTTTGATTTGCATTTCTCTAATAATTAGTGATGTTGAACAGCTTTTCATGTGCCTATTGGCCATCTGTATGTCTTCTTCGAAGAAATATCTGTTTAGGTCTTCTGTCCATTTTTGGATTGGGTTGTTTGTTTTTTTAATATTGAGCTGCATGAGCTGTTTATATATTTTGGAGATTAATCCTTTGTCCATTGATTCATTTGCAAATGTTTTCTCCCATTCTGAGGTTTGTCTTTTCATCTTGTTTATAGTTTCCTTTGCTGTACAAAAGCTTTTAGGTTTCATTAGGTCCCATTTGTTTATTTTTGTTTTTATTTCCATTACTCTAGGAGGGGGGTCAGAAAAGATCTTGCTGTGATTTATGGCAAAGAGTGTTTTTCCTATGTTTTCCTCTAAGAGTTTGATAGTGTCCGGGCCTATTTTTAGGCCTTTAATCAATTTTGAGTTTATTTTTGTGTATGGTGTTAGGGAGTGTTCTAATTTCCTTCTTTTACATGTAGCTGTCCAGTTTCCCCAGCACCACTTATTAAAGAAACTGTCTTTTCTCCATTTAATATCTTTGCCTCCTTTGTCATAGATTAGTTGACCACATGTGTGTGGGTTTACCTGTGGGCTTTCTATCCTGTTCCACTGATCTATATTTCTGTTTTTGTGCCAGTACCATATTGTCTTGTTTACTGTAGCTTTGTAGTATAGTCTGAAGTCAGGGAGCCTGATTCCTCCAGCTCCGTTTTTCTTTCTCAAGATTGCTTTGGCTAGTCAGGGTCTTTTTTGTCTCCATACAAATTTTAAGATTTTTTGTCCTAGTTCTGTAAAAAATGCCATTGGTAATTTGATATGGGTTGCATTGAATCTGTAGATTGCTTTGGGTAGTATAGTCATTTTCACAATATTGGTTCTTCCAATCCAAAAACATGGTATATCTCTTCATCTGTTTTTGTCATCTTTGATTTCTTTCATCAGTGTCTTATAGTTTTCTGAGTACAGGTCTTTTACCTCCTTAGGTAGGTTTATTCCTAGGTATTTTTGTTGTTGTTGTTGTTGCAATGGTGAACGGGATTGTTTCCTTAATTTCTCTTTCTGAACTTTTTTTTTTTTTTTTTTGCGGAAGTGAGAGAGCAGTGAGAGAGCAGGCCTCTCACTGTTGTGGCCTCTCCCATTGCGGAGCATAGGCTCCGGATGTGCAGGCTCAGTGGCCGTGGCCCAGCCGCTCCACGGCATGAGGGAACTTCCCAGACCGGGGCACGAACCCGTGTCCCCTGCATCGGCAGGCGGACTCTCAACCACTGCGCCACCAGGGAAGCCCTCTGATCTTTTTTTGTTAGTGTATAGGAATGCAAGAAAATTCTGTGCATTAATTTTGTATCCTGCAACTTTACCAAATGCACTGATTAGCTCTAGTAGTTTTCTGGTGGTGTCTTTAGGATTATCTATGTATAGTATCATGTCATCTGCAAACAGTGACAGTTTTACTTCCTCTTTTCCAATTTGTATTCCTTTTATTTCTTTTTCTTCTTTGATTGCCGTGGCTAGGACTTCCAAAACTATGTTGAATAAAAGTGGCGAGAGTGGACATGCTTGGTTTTTTTCCTGATCTTAGAGGAAATACTTTCAGTTTTTCACCATTGACAATGATGTTTGAGTGGGTTTGTCATATATGGCCTTTATTCTGTTGAGGTAGGTTCCCTCTATGCCCACTTTCTGGAGAGTTTTTATCATAAATAGATGTTGAATTTTCTCAAAAGCTTTTTCTGCATCTATTGAGATGATCATATGGTTTTTATTCTTCAATTTGTTAATATGGTGTATCACACTGATTGATTTGTATGTATTGAAGAATCTGTGCATCCCTGGGATAAATCCCTCTTGATCATGGTGTATGATCCTTTTAATGTGCTGTTGGATTCTGTTTGCTAGTACTTTGTTGAGAATTTTGCATCAATGTTCATCAGTGATATTGGCCTGTAGTTTACGTTCTTTGTGACGTCTTTGTCTGGTTTGGTATCAGGGTGATGGTGGCCTCATAGAATGAGTTTGTGAGTGTTCCTTCCTCTGCAATTTTCTGGAAGAGTTTGAGAAGGATAATTGTTAGGTCTTCTCTAAATGTTTGATAGAATTCACCAGTGAAGCCATCTGGTCCTGGACTTTTGTTTGTTGGAAGGTTTTTAATCACAGTTTCAATTTCATTACTTGTAATTGGTCTGTTCATATTTTCTATTTCTTCCTGGTTCAGTCTTGGAAGGTTTTACCTTTCTAAGAATTTGTCCATTTCTTCCAGGTTGTCCATTTTATTGGCATAGAGTTGTAGTAGTCTCTTAGGATGCTTTGTATTTCTGCAGTGTCCATTGTAACTTCTCCCTTTTCATTTCTAATTTTATTGATTTGAGTCCTCTCCCTCTTTTTCTTGATGAGTCTGGCTAAAGGTTTACCATTTTCTTTATCTTCTCAAAGAACCAGCCTTTAGTTTTATTGATCTTTACTATTGTTTCCTTTGTTTTGATTTCATTTATTTCTGCTCCGATCTTTATGATTTCTTTCCTTCTACTAACTTTGGGTTTTGTTTGTTCTTCTTTCTGTAGTCTCTTTAAGTGTAAGTTTAGATTATTTATTTGAGATTTTTCTTGTTTCTTGAGGTAGGATTGAACTGCTATAAATTGCCCTCTTAGAACTGCTTTTGCTGCATCCCATAGGTTTTGGGTCATTGTATTTTAACTGTCATTTGTCTGTAGTATTTTTTGTTTCCTCTTTGATTTCTTCAGTGATCTCTTGGTTATTTAGTAACATATGGTTTAGCCTCCATGTATTTGAGATTTTTATGTTTTTTTTCTCTGTATTTTATTTCTCATCTCATAGCATTGTGGTCAGAAAAGATGCTTGATATGATTTCAGTTTTCTTAAATTTACTGAGGCTTGATTTGTGACCCAAGATGTGATCTATCCTGGAGAATATTCTGTATTCATTTGAGAAGAAAGTGTAATCTGCTCTTTTCAGATGGAATGTCCTATAAATATCAATTAAATCTATCTGGTCTATTGTGTTATTTAAAGCTTGTGTTTCCTTATTAATTTTCTGTTTGGATGATCTGTCCATTGGTGTAAGTGAGGTGTTAAAGTCCCCACTATTATTGTGTCACTGTCGATTTCCTCTTTTATAGCTCTTGGCAGTTGCCTTATGTATTGACGTGCTCCTATGTAGCATGCATATATATTTATAATTGTAATATTTTCTTCTTGGATTGATCCCTTGATCATTATGTAGTGTCCTTCCTTGTCTCTTGTAACATTTTTTTTTTTTTTACACTTTCCATGTTTGTTTTTAATTTTGTTTCACAGAACCACTGATAATTGAGGCTTCTTTCAAGTATAGGATTTCTAACATTAAATTACATTTTCTAAGTATTTCTTTAAAGAAGAAATGAAAAAGACACATACTACACTGTTTGCCATAAATTCATATACCAAAAAGTCAAAACAATCCAACTGAATTTATTCCTGCTTCCCCCTTCTCCGACATCAGCTTTAGATATTCTTCTAAATATTATATAAACAGTTTTGTTAAAATCAGTTCTCATTTATGCAGATTAGGGGAAAATGGTTTTATAATGAGTTATCTTTAAAATTTATCTTCTAGATATCACTCTTTAGCCTTAAATTACATTGTGCACACACAACTACAACAGTCGGCATTTGCTCAGGAACATACAGTCACATTAAAAACAAATAGCTTTGTATTTCATAGTTTAGTTGGGTCTTAAATAGTTTCCCTAGTGGAGGAAACAAGTATTTTGTGTTGTTTAAGAAACTGGTATATATAAATGAAATGCCAGGTGTTTGTTTAAACTTTGAGGAAACCTACAGATGAACATTTGGGTGTTTTCTCTAAAATGCAAGAGATATGCACTTAATCACTGTTCATATAGTGAAGCGATGGGACGGCAGATAACAGACGCAGATGAAACTCTACATTTTGTAAATGTAAAGTTGGATATTCTAAATGGAAGAACTGACACTGAGAATTATTTACAGGAAACAAAGGTTAAGAAAAATGTTGAAGAATATCTACTCTTAAAAAGAGAGAAGTGTTACACAACACAAAAATGAGAACTAGAGATTTGAAAAACACTCATTTTACGGTTTTAAAAGAAAAACAAAAAAATAATAGGGAGAGAGTCTAGACCAATTAGAACTGAGGCAGCTGTAACAAAAATGGAACACAGTACAATGATTTGAGCCCTTAAAGGAAATGACTAACTAAAGTGAAATATCACAAGTCTTCATGTCTATAATAATATATAAATGCACAAAATATCAAAATTACGAATTCTGGATTTCTCCCCTTAGGTCTGTAGTAAACTGTCAAACCTCTGCTGAATATAGTTATTTTTATGAGCCTTCTGATTAGCAGAGCATGCTATACAGGTACATGCATGCTACAATTTTACCATGAGAATTAATAGTTCTCATCTCAAACCACTGACTTGCCAGTTCCCCATATTTATATATATTTCATTTCCATTATAAAACACTTAAGACCTTTCTAGTGGTACATTTTAATCAACATATTACATTAAAAAGAATCTTGATTTTTAAAATGAACCTTTTTACTACTGTAACACGATGGGTTTAATTGAACAGTTGGAACATAATATGGTAACTACATTGTACTGTTTAATTCACAGCTGTAGGAAAATGTTTGATTTTTAAAATATAACCAAGATGAGACTGTAGAGTTATGAGCAGTAATATATTAGAAAACAGTGAATGAATAAATAAGATGCTTTTCCTTCAGTGGCCATTCATTATTTTGCTTTTAGGAACCTGGAAGAAATCGTGTTCTTTGAGTTTCGAATGTTCTGGTAAATCTAGTCGTTTCTTAGCTTCCTCAATATCACCTTGAATTGCTGAAATGAGTGACTCTAAAGAATCAAAGTTCTTTTCTGGTCTGAGGTAGCCAACAATGGCCACGTTGAGAATTTCCCCATAGAAGTCCTCTTTGAAAGTATGCATGATATGAGTTTCCATGGACTTTTTTGTATTCTTGTAGTACGGGTTCCATCCTATGCTCACCACCATCTTATGGACATCTCCACTTCCAACACTGGCCCAACCATAATATATGCCAGTGGATACATCAGCTGGAAGATTATCTACTACTTGTTCAGGAAAGTTAGCTGTAGGGATGCCCAGCTGCTTGGAGCCGCGACCGAAGCCCCGCACCACCTGGCCGCGGCAGAAGTACGGTAGGTGCCTCATGACGCCGTCCGCTCGGGGTGCGGGCTGCGGTCCAGAACGCGCGTCCGGCGGAGCCGCCGTCGAGGCGGTGCCCGGACGCCCCGGACCAGCCGGGGGACGCGGGCGGGAACTCCGCAGGCCGGCCGGCCGGGCGAGCGCACGGGCGTACAACTGGCCGAGCAGCGCGGACGACACGCCACAGCGAGACGCTCACGCCACTGACAGATGGTGCCGGGCGACCTCTTGTAACATTTTAATGTCATTTTATCTGATATGAGGATTGCTACTCCAGCTTTCTTTTGATTTCCATTTGCATGGAATATCTTTTTCATCCCCTCACTTTCAGTCTGTATGTGTCCCTAGGTCTGAAGTGGGTCTCTTGTAGACAGCATATATATGGGTCTTGTTTTTGTATCCATTCAGCGAGCCTGTGTCCATTCACATTTAAGGTAATTATAGATATATATGTTCCTATTACCATTTTCTTAATTGTCTCGGGTTTGTTTTTATAGGTCCTTTTCTTCTCTGTGTTTCCCACTTAGAGAAGTTCCTTTAGCATTTGTTGTAGAGCTGGTTTGGTGGTGCTGAATTCTCTTAGCTTTTGCTTATCTGTAAAGCTTTTGATTTCTCCATCAAATCTGAATGAGATCCTTGCCGGCTAGAGTAATCTTGGTTGTAGGTTCTTCCCTTTCATCACTTTAAATATATTTTGCCACTCCCTTCTGTCTTGCAGAGTTTCTGCTGAGAAATCAGCTGTTAACCTTATGAGAGTTCCCTTTTATGTTATTTGTTGTTTTCCCCTTGTTGGTTTTAATACTTTTTCTTTGTCTTTAATTTTTGTCAGTTTGATTACTATGTGTCTCAGTGTGTTTCTCCTTGGGTTTATCCTGCCTGGGACTCTCTGCGCTTCCTGGACTTGGGTGGCTATTTCCTTTCGCATTTCAGGGAAGTGTTCGAATATAATCTGTTCAGATATTTTCTTGGGTCCTTTCTCTCTCTCTTCTCCATCTGGGACCACTATAATGCAAATGTTATTGCATTTAATGTTGTTCCAGAGGTCTCTTAGGCTGTGTTCATTTCTTTTCATTCTTTTTTCTTTATTCTGGCCCACTGCAATGAATTCCACCATTCCATCTTCCAGGTCACTTATCCGTTCTTCTGCCTCAGTTATTCTGCTATTGATTCCTTCTAGTGTAGTTTTCATTTCAGTTATTGTATTGTTCATCTCTGTTTGTTTGTTCTTTAATTCTTCTAGGTCTTGGTTAAACATTTCTTGCATCTTCTGGATCTTTACCTGCATTCCTTTTCCAAGGTCCTGGGTCATCTTCACTATCATTATTCTGAACTCTTTTTCTGGAAAGTTGCCTATCTCCACTGCATTTAGTTGTTTTTCTGGGGTTTTATCTTGTTCCTTCATCTGGTACATAGTCCTCTGCCTTTTCATTTTGTCTATCTTTCTGTAAATGTGGTCTTCGTTCCACAGGCTGCAGGATTGTAGTTCTTGTTGCTTCTGCTGTCTGCCCTCTCTACCTCTTCATTTTTAAATACCATGTTTGTGCTACTGTTACTTGATTTGCCCTTCAGAAACGTTATAATACGTTATAACACTGGCTTCTATGAATGGTAAGGTTTTAGACTAACACCACTGAGTCCCATTTAACATACTTCCTGTTCCTCTCTCTTCCTCATATATTTACATCAAAGTTTTAGGTTAAATTTAGTGATCATATCATTTGTACTGTAATATTATATAACACTTTAAATAATAGCTAACATTATTGGGTACATTTTGGATGCAAGACACTGTTTAAGAGCTTTAGACACATATTAACTTATCTTTGTAACGACAATATCAAGTAGGTAGTGTTATTTTTTACTTTTATGCAGATGTGGACATTGAGACATAGTTTAAATCACTGTTTCAAAGTCACGCAGGTAGTAGTTGGTGGAGCCAGATTTCAAATCAAAGGAAATCTGGCTCTAGAGTCTGCTTTTAACCATTACACTCTATAAATTACTGTGATTTTGTACATACTGTTCATAGAGGAGCCATATGTATACTATCACTTCTTTTTTTCCCTTTCATTTCATTTACTGTCATCTCATTCTTTTCACTATTGTTTTATATTTTTTTCTTTTTGGAGCTCCTACTACCTGGAAGCTGGGTGTGCTAAATTGATCCTCTAATTCTCTTACCTTTATATTTTCATTATCTTTTGTCCTACATTCTGGGAGATTCCCTGAACTTTATCTTTTAACTCTTCTGTTGACTTTTTCTTTTGTGATATTTTTAAATTCCCAAAACTGTTTATCTGTGGCGTGTTCCTTTGTTGATTTTTCAGTTCCTTCATCCTGATTTTGTGTTTTGGTCCTGTCTTTCGTATTAGTGGCTTTGTCAGGAGATCTGTTGCCATCAGTTCACATAGACAGGGAGGCTCTAAGAACTGATGGGATGCACCTTGAGGGGGACCCAGGCTCTCCAGCTAGCTGGTCTCACTGCTGAGTGGGATCTGCAGATCTGTTCGGTTGAAGGATCCCCAGTTACATCATCTGGAAGCTTTTCCCGTGGGCAGGTCAGATTACCCAGAATAGAATCTTCCAGACTTCTTCCTGGGGACATGTGCCTGCCACAGTTGTTGTGGGATCCAAGCGTGGGGCAGGGACAGAGAGATCTCATTATGGGTGTTGACTTTCACTCAGTTCTCCCTTTGCAGGCTCACATTTGCCACTGCACCACCCTCACATCCACGCAAGCCTCCCCACTTGTGCGTCTTGTTCCTGAGCACCCCTCTTTTAATTTCTCTAGAAAGAAAATCCCTCGTCTCCTGCCCTGATGGGGAAGGCACGGTCTGATGCTTAGTGGGTATCAGGAGGGTTCTGTGTGCCTTATAGAACGTCCATGGCACTACTTCCAGTCCCTCAGTCTTGCCCAGGGCCCACGGTGTGGATTGGCTTCTTTTCTTGGCTTTGCTGTTTGAGAGTTTTAGCTTTCCTTATTCTAATAGGTCGGTAATGACTTGTTTATTCAATGTCTGTCTTCTGGAAGACTGTTGACATTTCCTTCTTACTGTTATCACTTCTCCTTTTCTCTATGTCCTTGTGGAATTTTACTTTTTAAATTTAATCACTCTCCTTACAGTGCATTTTGGGAAGGAAGTAGAGATAAACACCATGCTAACATGGCGTACTTAATGGAAGCCAGATTACATCACCGTTGAAAAAATTTGTTTTCTGGAGTTTGCTTTGTCTTCCTGTTAGGCTGGAAAATCCTGCAGTAATTGTTTTGGAACAACAGGGTGGTTCACTGTTCTTCCTACTGGAGCTTCCTGATGTAGAGCTTTCTTCCTTTTCTCTCAGGATTATAAATCCTGAGAGATCCCTTAACTGTTTTCTCTTCCTGTCTTTATCTGTAGATGAAAAGGACAGATTGTCAGGTTTTAGGAGCTAGATCTGACATTCAGGGAAACCTGTGTTCATCCAGGCTTTTCTTGGCCTTTTCCTTTCAGGGGTCATCTTTGAAAACCTTTCTGTATCACACTGAGGTACAAATGCCTGATATTGGCTTAAGGTCTAAGTGTAACTTCTCTTAGGAACAAGGATCAGGCTTTGGGGATGAAACTCCAATAAAGAGTTTTCTCTTCTTAGCCAGTTGGAAGGCTGGACTGCTTTGGAGCTTAAGGACCTTTCTGAAAACCTCCATACCACACTCTGCCTGTCCTTAGAGTCAGTCCAGGCCTGAGGGCTACTTGGGTGAATCATTTAGTCACAGTGTGATTTGCTCCATCATTTCTAGGAAGATCCCCATGTTCGCATCTCATTGTAGAAGGCTGGGGTGGGGCTTCCCTGGTGGCGCAGTGGTTGAGAGTCCGCCTGCCGATGCAGGGGACACGGGTTCGTGCCCTGGTCCGGGAAGATCCCACATGCCGCGGAGCGGCTGGGCCCGTGAGCCATGGCCGCTGAGCCTGCGCTTCCGGAGCCTGTGCTCCACAACGGGAGAGGCCACAACAGTGAGAGGCCCACGTACCGCAAAAAAAAAAAAAAAAAAAAAAAAAAAAAAAACGGCTGGGGTGGAATGGCTGTAAACTTTGGCAAGAGAGTGCTTTCTTCAGGGATGCCCATTGGAAGGCTGTGATGGCACAGACAAGGAACATCACCAGTGAAATCCTTTTGAGATTCCTAGTTTTTTCTTTTCCTTTTCTTTTCTTGGCCGCACCATGTGGCATGCAGGATCTCAGTTCCCCGACCAGGGATTGAGCCCGTGCCCCCTCCAGTGGAAGCACGGAGTCTTAACCACTGGACCACCAGGGAAGTCCCAGAGATTCCCAGTTCTTGGACTTGCCCTGGCCAGTAACCTTGCCAGGAGGTTGAAAGAAGATGCAAGAGGCATGCATATCAAACTTTTAACAGATGCAAAGCTGGAAAGAATGGCCAATGTAATCAGTGACAAAAACCTGTCTCAAAATCATCTAGATACGCTGGAATGCTGGGTTAAAAATAACTAGATGACGTTACAAAGAGATAAGTGTAAAATCTTATTTGAGAGTTAAAAAAATCAATGGTAATGATGGGAGGAAAAAAAACTACTGGCAGTAGTTCTGGTAGAGAAAAGACATTTAGGTTTTATTTGACTAAAGCTCAAATAAGCTGCTACATCTGAAGAGGCAACTAAAACCCTGCATTCATGGAACCATAATGTATTGATTCCGGGAAGTAACACCGTCTCCGATGGTTAGACTCCCCTGAAACCTCATGTTTGCTGGTGTGTCTTTTATTAGATAGAGCAAAATAAGAGTTTGCCTGAGAAGGTCAACTAGCAAAGGGCCTGAGGGTCTGGAAGCGACATCTCAGGAGAAACCATTGATGGAACTAGATGGAAACCATAGATGGAAAACTGTCTTCTACTTATTGGCTGCAAAACTTTAGGCGAGTTACTACCTGTTCCTCAGTGGCTGTGTGTGTGCAATGGAGAGAGGAGAGTGTTTCTACGTGGTGGCAGTAGGCGGTGTGTGGCAGGAAGTGCTGGATGATGAGATGGGAGAGAGAGGAGGTGGGTGGGGTGGAGGTGGTGAGCGTGTTGTATCTCAGGGTAAGGGATCTAAAGTTTGTCCTGTGCTGTAGGTAGATGATATGGTCACTCTATTATCTTCCAAACCAGGACATTGAGAGCAAAAGGGGGGCTTGTTAAATACACCAGGATAATAGATCTAAAATGGGACTGTCACTGGCACCCCAGGCAAACCAGGAAGAAAGGCCGCTATTGGACAGGAAAACTGCCTTTTGGGTGGTAAATGACCTGCCCTTGGAGGCACTTAAGCAGAGCTTAGATATACTTCTGTTATGGACCAGCATTTCTGCTTTGGGTGGAAATGAACTAAATGAACTTTAAGAATTTATTAACCAACTGCTACAAGCGATGCATTGCTGCAATCACTGTTGGGGGTATCTGAAGCAAGTTAACCAGAAAGCATCCTGGCCTTTCCCAGATTCTTTTAGATGTGCATCTTTAGCAGAAAGACTGCAGAAGTTCCTTCTGCATTGTGAAACTAAAGTGTGAGAGGCTGTTCACTGGGAACAATAATTCTACTGTCCTTCAGGGAGTGCCTTAAAAACACTGATTCCCAGGGTGCCGCCCTGGGCTCGCGGAGTCTGAACAGGGATGGGGCCCCTTAAGAAACGTGATCTGTTCTAGAGTGACATCATCCACATCTGGGATGAGCAGCAAAGCACATTTATTAAATATTTGCCCGATCTGTGGTAGGAGCCCATCAAAGTCAACCCAGGAGCCATCAGCTGGCACCTTTAGAGGCTTAAAATAGATGTTTTAATGATACAGAAACACGGAGCAAATGCCAAAGCAGTTAGACAACCTGTCACTTATTTAGGGCTCTGGTTCTCAGGCCCAGACTGCTCTGTCCTTACTGGTCAGGGGTATCACGGCACGCTTTTATCGTTGTTACAAGAGGCTGACAGTTGCTCCGTGGTGCGTGGAGGCCATACTGGGGACCAGGGGCAGGTAGCATGGCATGTTGTGCCAGCAGTTCCCATGGAAAAGAGTGGCTCCTCCTGGGTGGGTAGGTACCTCTGTTTTTGCCTTGAGAAGAAAGTAAACATCCAGGCAGGTCAGGGAGGAACCCTTCTCTGCCTTCCGACGTCTCTCCCACTGACCATTCAATCACCACTGTGCCCAAGAACCCGACAGTGGACCTTGTGACTGGTAGGGGTCCCTTAATCCAGGGGCTTACGTTAGGGAGCTGCTAAGTGATCCTCTCTTGGTTTTAATTTTCACGTGTGAAAGTGACTCTTCTTAGGAAGGAAGAAGTCTGCCCTATGAGAATGGGTGACCCTGGACCTAAGAATTCTGTGCTTTCTAATTTTCCATATAGAAGGATTTTATCTTGGAGGCAAGAAAGAAGTGTGAAAGGAGATTAGAGAAAAAGGTTAAATTTACTGAAGAAAAAACAATTCCCCATGAAAGGCAGATCAAAATTCCTGGACTAATTATAATATAGTTCCTATTTCAGAAGGCTAAAAAGAAAGTGGTATTTTTTGCTTAAAACTTGAATACACCTCAACAACCACAGACACATAGAAAGGTGTAAGAATCAAGGGTGCATCCCAGGTGACGGCTGAGCAGTTGATGCCTGTGAGGACTCCTGTTCTTTCCTGTATCTCACAATTTAATTCATCCAAGCCCGACCTGAGCCCATAAAGAAGTGAGGTCATTGAAGGCCTGGGCACTTAAATAAGAGCTAATAGGCATCTCAGCTGTTTCTGCGTCTAAACACTGAAACAGGAAGCAACGACCATAAAAGGAATTGAAAGCCAAGAAAGATTTGCGTGTTTCCATTACAGATGCTCCTCAGAGTGCCTTCAGATGTGGGGGGACCTGTGTTTGGGGCCATGCACAGCCGAGACAGTCGTACCTCATGAATGAGAACTGGGTGCAGCAGGTTTGCCTGCTACCTGGAAACTACACACAGCTCCCCTGCTCTTTAAACCCTTGGCGTCTAGGCTGTATCTCAGAGCTCTCAGCAGGGTCTGACCCTAACAGGTCTGCTTCTGCCAATGCCTCACTCTGTTCTAGGTTGTCTATGTTGGCCTTTTTTCTTTTTCTTTATTTTCTATGGCGCATCCTTGCTTTCCCATGATTCAGGGGGGCTTCCTTCATTCTTTTAGTCAGACAGTGTGAAGCTCACATCAAATGTAGAAGGAGGCTGAGATTTATGGATAAATACTTTTCAGCAGGTAATACAGGGAAGTCCTGCATCGCTGTGCTTGATTGGTTCAATTCTTCCTACCATTTGATTCCTGACAATGTTCTGGACCCTTTCCCGTCAAGAATCACATGCTATGGCCTCTGAGCCTGCGCGTCCAGAGCCTGTGCTCCGCAACGGGAGAGGCCACTGCAGTGAGAGGCCCACGTACCGCCAAAAGAAAAAAAAAAAAAAAAAGAATCACATGCTAGAAATTACTCATATAGCTTGAAAAACAGTCTAATTGTAGTTTCAGTAGCAGGTACCATTTACAGGTACCTTCGTATTAACTCATTGATATCTTAAAGCTGTTCTGAAAAATGGCATTATTGTTCTTCTTATTTTGAACTTGAAGAAATCGAGGCTCATAGAGGATAATAGTCTTGCCCAGGGGTGCAAAGCTACTAGATGATGAAGCTTGGATTCTTACTTTTGGTCTTTCTGACTCCAGAACCTCTGTGTGTGTGTGTGTGTGTGTGTGTGTGTGTGTGTGTGTGTGTGTGTGTGTGTAGCTCTCTGCTTGAAAAAAATAATGGATGATTGATTTGTCTAAGTCTTTAAAGGAAACTGCAAGATATACCCCTAACTTTAGGATATACCCACAATTAACCATAGGAAAAAGCTAGTCCTAGTTCCCTTTTTTTCAAATTCTCTCCAGATGAGGAAGGTATAAGTAAACACCAGCCTGAGCTACATGATTCAAGCCTTGAGGCCTGGATGAATTACATTCTAGATAACAGAGAGAAGCTATTGAATTACTCTTTAGAATCTTTGGAGAATCATGGATAATAAATGGGACAGGAGCTGGAAAGCTGAGATAGGCAGACATTTTCTAGGTTTTAAAAAATGAGAGAACTATAGATGAGAGGGTCTGAGATCATTTCCTTAAAACACTCTTGAACAGGTTATGAAACAGACAATTTGTACTTGGATAGGAAAGGAGTGATCCTTAAGGGCAAATATTGACTCTCTGAGAATGTCTTGCCCGAGTAGTATAATTTCTTTTCAAGAAATTTAAAAGTTGCAAAGCCTTAAATAGAGTAAATACAGCAGGTATGGCATATCTGTGCTTCATCAAGGCATTTGACAGTGTCTGTGTCAGGTACTTTCCACCCGAAGTGTCCTGGGCAAGATCAATACATATGAGCTGCATAAAGGAATGGTCAGATAGCATCATCCCCATTTGAATGACTTCTCCAGGGTCCTTACAACCAATACCTCACAGGCACACAGAGAGATTTCTCCTATGGACCCTGTGTATTGAGATTTTTTTTTTTTTTTATCATCACTTAGATGAGGATAAAAAGAACATGGAATGCAAACTTTTAAGTGATCTGAAGTTGGGAGGGATAATGAATACTTTGGTTGATGATAAGGTTTCAGAGAGATCTGAATGGTTGAGACAATGAACCTGAAGCCTACTGAGATCATTCTTTGTCACTCTGTCAATAAGACAAAGTTCCCTGGTTGCCAGGAATGGGACTAGGTGCTGGGATTAGAAAATCATGACCTATAGAAGGGAGAACAGGAAGCAGACGCTATCCTGTAATGGTGTGTTGATGAGGGTAAGCCAGGATGCTGGAGGGGCACAGATGAAATGAACCTCATGAAGGCTTGGGGTGGGCGGGCGTGGGGAGAATTCCTGAGCCAAGCAAAGCCTCCTGGATAAGGTGCTATTTGAACAGTTTTAAAGAATGAGGAGGAGTTGGCTGTGTGATCAACGTCGGGGTGAGGCTGTTCCACATTCAGGGAGCAGCATTAATAATGGTGTAGTGACCAGGAGCAGTGGGGATTGGGTGTGACACAACATGGAAAACCAGTTGACAATGGCCATCAGTGGTGGAGGACGGGAACGGAGAGACGTGTTACATATTTCCCTCACTTTTTTGTTCTCTGCTGCTGGATTATAGAATGTGAGAGAGACCTTAGGAATTCTCTAGAGAGGAACAGCTATAACACAAGGACGTGCTCTCTGATCTTAGAGGCCAGCCTTTTCCAAATTTATTGATCCTGAGAATCACCAAGCACTTGTGAAAAATACCGTCTCTCTTGGAGAATCTGATTTCAGTTAGTTTAGGGTGGGACCCAGATATTTGTAAGAAAACCCCCCAGTTAAGTTTGGGAAATACTGTTATAGGTCACGATGAGCTATTGAAGATTTAATACAGGGAAGAAACATGATCCTGTCAACATTAAAATGGGTTGTTCTGACGGCAGTGTAAGGAGTGATTTGAGAAGGGTAAGTACTTTTGATAATCTAGGCCTGAAATATTGAGTGCCTGGAAAAAGTCATTAATAACAGACAGCTTAGATGGGCTTGCGAGAGACTGAAGTAGAGCTAATTGGATTTGGTTATTATCTGGATAGAGGGGTTGAGGGAAACCACGTTTCTGGCTTGGGCTCCTAGGTGGTGCAATTCATTGGGATAGAACAGACAGATGCAGAGGTCTGTTTTGTTTTTTTTTTTTTTTGGCCACATTGGGTCTTAGTTGCAGCATGTGGGATCTTTCATTGCGGTGCCCAGGTTCTTCGCTGCGGCGCACGGACTCCTCTCTAGTTGTGGCATGCGGGTTTTCTCTTTCTACCTGTGGTGTGCAGGCTCCAGAGCACATTGTCTCTTTAGTTTGTGGCACGTGGGCTCTCTAGTTGAGGCGCGTGGGCTTAGCTCCCCGCGGCATGTGGGGTCTTAGTTCCCCGACCAGGGATCGAACCCACGTCCCCTGCCCTGGAAGGCAGATTCTTTACCACTGGACCACCAGGGAAGTCCCCGAGAGTTCTGCTTTGATTAAACTGAGTTCAAGTTGCCTATGAGATATCCAGGTGGAGATACCCAACAGTTAGTTATATGAGTCTGGAGTCTAGCAGAGATGTTTGGCTTGAATGTAGAGATTTGATGGTCGAACACCCACAATGGTAGTTAAAATCTTCGATATGACTGAGGTTGCTCAGGGATCGTGTTTAAAGTCAGAAGAGCAGAAGGTCCAGAGCAGAACTCTGAGATATTCAGAAAGCTTGTGAGGTACTCACGAAGGAACCTGAGGAGGAAGACACAGGGGAAGGAGGAGAAAGTGGGAGAGGGTTTCAAGAAGAGGAAGGGCAGCAACGCTGAATGCTGCTGAGGCTTCGGATAATAATCATAGCCGACAGTGATTTTTCTAGTGCTTTCTATGAATGGGCACTGCTTTGTTTTTTTTACATGTGTTGCCTCATTTAATCATCATAATAACCGAGTGAGGTAGGTACTGTTATTACCTCAGTGAAATAGGAGGAAACTGAGGCAACAGAGTTAAATAACTTGGTGCAAAAGCCACGCAGCTGATAAATGCTGGGGCCAAAGTTGAAAATAAGTAAAAGGACTCCGGAATCCTGTGTGTTAACCATCACAGCCACTTGTTAGGGACTGCAAGGGCTAGGAGACTAAAGAGTGTCCACTGAATTTGACAGCAGGGAAGTTCTTTGTAACCTGGGCTCTGCCATGCTCCTGGAGGAAACTACTGTCGGCGGGTTGAACGCAAAGCAAGGAAATAGAGACAGGAAGGGAGACGGCTTCCAGAAAGGAAGACTAGTGAGCGGTAACCAGAGGGTCAAAGGGGGATTTTGTCTTCAGATGGGAAATTGTGTTTACATGCTGAGGGGAAAGAGTAAGTAGAAAGAAATTGGTTTAAGATTCAGGAGACTGAGGAAATTTTGGTTGAATTAAGACCCCTAAGCGTTCCCAAAGACCCAAAAAAGAAAGAATAAAAGAAAGAAAGAAAAGAAAAATGTAACTATGTTAGCATACGGGTATGTTGATTAGCTTGATTGTGGGGATTATTTCACAATGTCTACATGTATCAGAACGTCTAGTTGTACACTTTAACTGTCTACAATTTTTGTTTGTCAGTTATACCTCAATAAAGTTGAAAAAAATATCCCTAAGGAGTCAGGAGATTATGGAATCCAGGGCAGCCTGGAGGGCATTGCCCTGGAAGAGAGGAAGGAAAGGCATCTCTCTAGCCTGGAGGGATGAGGGATGTGATGTGAGGATGTGAAAGGAATGTGAGGGACGGTCTCTTTAGAGTAGGGTGCAAGGTCTTATTCTGGGGGTAGCTTGCTGGGTGGACCGGCCAACCTCAGCAGGCCTGTCAATCAACTTTTCCAAGACACCAGCCTCTTTTTGTCAAGCAAAATAGTTCTCACTTAATGGAGCCCTTCTGGCTCCTTTGCCTCCTTTTCCCCTCCACTTCTAGAATTTGTGTAGAACCTTCATTTTCAATCACTGGTTGTTTCTGTCACGAGTGGTACTTTTCCGTTTAGGAGCATGAAAGAAAACCCTCCTGATAAGATCTGGTGGACTGGAGGGGTAGGAAGGGAGCAATGATCACTGCCCGTTCCTTTCGTCCCTCAGGAGGAAGTACCCAAGGATGGGGACGGAGGGAGGGAGGGAGGGAAGCCCTGAAGGACATGGAGGTGGGGCCACAGGGAGGTAGGCTGGAGCAGAGTCAGCTTGTTTAACAAGCCAAGCAAAGATTAGAGTAACCATGGCAACAGGCTCCCAGCTGAGGCACTTAGGATTTGGGCAGGAGGCAGGGAGGTAGAAGGAGTTGGCTGCATAAGCCCAGAGTTTTGGAAAATGCCATTCCTCCCTTCAGGGCTCTTGGCTGTTACAGAAATCACCATAGTCACCAACAGAGCCTGGAAGGGAAAGGAGACGGGTGAGCAGGGGGATTGGCAGGTGAGGTGGGCCC
The DNA here is from genome assembly GCF_964270905.1 of Leucopleurus acutus. Lineage (NCBI taxonomy): Eukaryota > Metazoa > Chordata > Mammalia > Artiodactyla > Delphinidae > Leucopleurus > Leucopleurus acutus. The sequence goes on along the minus strand of NC_139144.1, from coordinate 93,345,811 downwards.
AGCTGATTCAAAGAAAGGGAGGCACCCTGAGGGCAAGCAGGACTCCTGACTCGAGGTACAGAAGAGGATTGGGTGTGGTCCACATTCGTTGCCTCTGAGGTTGCTCAGAGTCTGTGTGTGTGTGTGTGTGTGTGTGTGTGTGTTGGTGTGTTGGTGAGTTCACATTAAACGCAGCCTCTTGGCCCAGCCCAGGTCTGCAATTACCTAAGAATTTCTTGGAAGTCTTTTGCCCTTGCTGTGTGTCCAATGACTTCTATAGCTGCTTGAGACTCTCTGTCAAATAGAATGTGGATGGTTTAAAAAATATGTGAGTGCAGTTGTCCCTTTCTGAGTAAGATCAGACCATCTGAATGGACAGTGTAAGAAATTGTCATGATTACAAGTGATGCTTTTGGCATAACTATCTCCTCAGCACACCCATTGTGATCTCACACAACACAGTACCAGCAGCTCTGCTGGGGAAGGACCTCTCAGACCTCCTCTCAGTCTGGCAAAGTGCTTTGCAGATAGGGCTTTGAGAGTCTACCCCTTCTCTCTTTCTAACAGACTTCTCCCTTCCAGCTCTCCCTACGGAAACACATGCTGGACCGACTCCTGGGATGGGCCATGGCCCGAGGTGCATAGCGAACCTCAGGGAGATCTGAGCCCCATGTCTCACTCAGGAGCTCTTAGAGTCACGTTGGTGCTATAGACTTAGCGTCACAGTCGTCATTTCCAAGAATTTGCCATCTTGATTGGAGGGGTGGTGGTAAAGCGGATCATATCCATTTCCCTCCAAATAAGCATGTATCGCTCAAGCTGTTGGGAAAAGAAGGTTCTTTTGCATAAAGGAAAGTTAAAACAAGAGGTACAGGACTTGAGCTCTTTGTTCCAAGCTGCCATAAATAGCTGTGAAAAGAGAAAATGTAATGAGGACTGATTTCCCCAGGGTGTAGAGGAGCTCTGTCTCCAAGCTGGAGAGAGTATGCACAATTCTCCAGTTTTACTATAAGCCTAAAACTCCCTTTTTTTTAAAAAAAAAAAAACAAAACTGACTTCTGCCGGGTGGATATAATCATCTTGTTCTTCTCAGCTACATGATAACTCATGAATATGTATATCTGTCCAGCAGTGATGCAAAGAGTTCCCAGAGCCCTGGGAAAACAGGCTCTACATTGAGATGTCATTGGTTTAGAGATTTCCTGAACCAGTGACTTCAGTCTGGCTTCATGTTGTCAGTACCAGCCAAAGGAAATAAAACCACGTGCAGCGGGAGGTAACTGGCCAAGTACCCCAAGTCGAGAGAAAACAAGGAAGACCCAGATAAAAAATGAGGTCAGGCGATTTTTATGTGGGAATCGCATTAGGAATTCAGGAGGATTTGGGGAGGGAATGGAGAAATGGTTCTACAATTGAATATGAAACACATTGATCCACTCACATGGTCACCCCTTGCAGATAAACCATCTCATCATATAGGCATACATGCACATACAACCCTCCACACAGAAACACCCACATGTCAACCCAGATGCAAATAGGAAATTCAGTTTCACTCATGTCATTTACTAGTTCATTAATTCATCTCACAAGCATTTATTGAACATTTACTATCGCTGGATACTGTTCTAGACCAAGAAGAACACAAAAGTGGATAAGACATTGTTTCTGCCCTCAAGGAGTTTATATTAGTAGGTGAGAAAGATATGTGAACATGCACTGCGTTACAGCATGGTGGATGCCGTCATATGGATGGATAGTTGTACAAGTGATAGGAGGGATGACCGGCTCTCTCCAGGGTGAGAGGACAGGGGATTAAGGAAGATGGGTTAGACTGCTCGGGCTGCCATAACAAAATATCACAGACTGGGTGGCTTAAACAACAGAAATTTATCTTCTCACAGTTCCGGAGGTTGGAAAGCCCAAGACTAAGTTTCCAGTAGGGTTTAGTTTCTGATCAGAGCTCTCTTCCTGGCTTGCAGACAGCTACCTTCCTGCAGTGTCCTCACGTGGCCTTTTTTCAGTGTGTGCCCATGGAGCGAGGGAGAGGGGGAGGGAGAGAGGAGACAGAGAGATTCCCAGTGTCTCTTCTTATAAGAGACACTCATTTTATGGGATCACAGCCCCACTCTTATGACCTCATCTAACCTTAATTTCTTTCTTAAAGGCCCCATCTCCAAATACATGCACAGTAGGTCCTCGACCTATGAATTGGGGCAGGGTGGGGGACACAAACATTCAGTCCGTAATAGAAGGCTTCATGGAGAGATAACAATTGAAATCTATCTTAACGAATTACCCAGTCAAAGAAGGTAGATGCATTCCTTCCTCCTGAAAAGAAGAGACAGGAAGGGATGGGGGAGCTTCCTGCCTTTAGGACAGCTAGAAGGTGGGGGGGAAATGTGAGAAGGGACATATCAGAGGGCTTAGGTTTACTTCGTTGTTGACGTGGAGCCACTGATTAATCTTACCGCAGGAGCAATGTGTCTAGTCTCACTGGCAGCAGGAAGACCCAGCAGGCGTGACATTGTCCTAAACTAGCCTGGTAGCCGCAGAGGGGGAGGGAGGGTTGGCTGGGTTTAGTGTCTGGATGTAAGGAATGAAGAAGAGGGCAGTATTAAGCTGATTTCCAGGTCCCGGCTTGAATGATTTGCTCTCCTAGGAAGTACAGGTCGGGGGACAGATAACTGGTACCATTTTAGACACGTTGAATGCAAGCTGTTCACCTCTAGCTGGTCAGGGGAGAGGTGTCAGACCAAGATGAAAAGTTGGGTCTCCTCATTACAGGGGAGTCATGAGAGCATGACACTGGGTGACTTCTAGAGAAACCCTGGGGGAAGAGAGGAGGACTGAGCACAGATTCCTAAGAGTTAAGGAAGGAAGAAGAGAAGCCTGGGAACGAGAAGGGATCAAAAAATCAGCAGTGAATCATGTCGGGGAGTCAAAGGAGGAAATTGTGGTCAAGAGGAGGGTGCGGTTACCCATGTTGGTAGCTGCAGATGGTACTGAGAGGTCGATAGAGTCTTGCCCTTGGGACGGAACTGGTGACTTTGGTGAGAGGTTTCCTGGGAGTGGGGAGGGGGAAGCCTGCGGGCCTCAGATGGATGAAGGCGTGAATGCAACGGTAAATGGAGCAGAAGAGAGTGTGGGTACCCGGGAAAGGGAGTTTGGAAGACTCAAAGGGCAGCTCTCTTTTCTTTGCTTTTGAGATCCTGGAGCATGTTTATTGATAAACTCCAGAGAAGCAACAAATACAAAAGGGAAGTATATAAAACAAAAAAATAAACAAACAGGTTATATATGCAGAAACACGTCCAAAATATAGGCGGCCCACGTGGTTGAGAGAGAAAGAAGGTAGGTAGATGGATCTGACTGAGAGGTGGGGAAAACTGAAGGGGTATGTTTTGGGAAAGGGAAGAGAGAGGAGGGGAGAGGGGCGGGTAGGGAAGGGGAAAGATGTCGAGGAGCTGGTCTTATGAACACTATGTTAATCAACTCTTAAGTCTACTCAATGTCGTTTCCGAGGGCAGTTCATTTTAGAATCGGCATTTGAATCGAAAAAAACCTCCGCAAGTCTGAATACCTAGCCTTTCAGATCCTAGAGATGGATGAAGTTAAATAGCTCTTTTAAGAACAGCACTGCATGGAAAATAACTAGGTTTACCCAGCTAAGTTTAGCATATAAAGCTCTTTACTGAATGGCTTCTTTGTCAACCTCAGGCTGGAGGAGTTCAATTCCTTTTGATTTGGAATTCCTTAATTGGATTTTGTTTGCTGATCTTACTTTCTCACATTGTAAGATTTTAATAAATCATTATAATCATTCCCTTATGTCTTGCAAAAATAACCTTTCTGACTGTTCCCAAATGAGTTTTTTCCCCCTGTGTTTGCATCATGGGATTATTAGTGTAGCTTACAAATGAATCAGAAAAGGGCTATGCAGACAAGGGTGTATTTCCACCTCTTCCTAGGCGTGAACCCAGGCCACGGTAACCGGGAGCCCTGAGGTTGTGCAGGGAGGGCACAGCAGGTCTTGCCATATTATCTCCGGTCTGGATTATCGATGAGGTGCTCTGCTTGGAAACAGGGGAGAGATCTCCTATCTGCGTGGCTATTAAGGCCTCTGCAGGATTATTTGGTGATATGCATGTATGCTGGCGGCTCTACTGCTTTCTCGGCTCTGATTCTTCTCTGTCACTGATTGTTGGCGATTGACCGAGTCAAGGAAGAACTCCTTACTTTGTCTGACTGATGTGCTTGGTGAGATGGCCAGCTCAAAATACACCTCTCCTAAGAACCTTCCACGGTTGCCCTCCTTTCGCAAGGTTCAGGGGCTCTCTCAGTCACCCATTTAGGAACCGGACCATGGACCCAAGCCTTTGCCTTCAGATTTCTAGGGTTTTCCAGTTTGCTGCTTTGCTCATAAACCCCAACACACTTGGAGTTTATACAGTCCGCTTCTGCGATCCTGAAATGTACTGACTTTTTGCAGTGATTGCAGTTGGTTGTGTGTCTGGAAAGTTTCTCTCCACCTTCCTTTTTGCCTACTATTCTCCAGGACGGATGTGAAGGGGCACAGGAGAGGGTGACCTTCCCCAGGGCCTGACACCTTTCACAGCCTCATTCTTGTTGGTGGAGCTTTGGGGAAGCTGGGGTTTCTTGGGACGATGGGCAGTTGTAGGACTTTTCAGACTCTACTTGTTTATCTGGCAATTCAATGCCCTCCAAAAATCAAGAGCAGTCGGACTGATTTGTTTCCAGTTTGTTCCATGTGTGAGTAACCGAGACGAGGATCTCAATCTAGACATAGAAGTAATATTTAAGCCTGAAAAACTGCGTTCACTTGCTTTTGTTCTCTGTCCCTCCTTATCTCCATCTCTCTCAAAGGCAGGAATCCTGAGGCCAGATGAAAAAAATAGGCTGGGATAGGAAGGCAACACCCTTGATCGAATCTTTGCCCTGGACTGGCTCCCTCATTTGGTCGTGAATCCTTACTAGGAAGTGTTATGAAAGGCCTTACATCCTTATCATTTTTCCATTTATACTTCTATTTTGAATAGATTTTTGCTACTTGAGACAAAAGGATTCTTGCTTACTGCCTCATGACCCTGGAGACCTTAGTTTATTCTTCCTCTTTCTATAGGCAGCGTCTGCCCTGCCCCTCATGCGTGGTCTGCCCAGGTACCGAATACACATTGGTTTACTCATGTGAGTGGATGTATATAAAAGCCTGGAACCAGAAATGCCCTTGAGAGCAAAATTCAGAACCTAAGTGCCTAAAACGTAAAGAGAAAAAGATACTATGGGAGGAGGAAGGCAAATGTGTTGAGGCGTGTGTTGTTTGAGCATTTCTGCTGCCTCTGTCCAGCAAGCCTCCAAGTGCCCGCACGTGTGATGTTTTTAATTTTTGCTCCCAGTGGGGAGAGGCATCACCTGCCTGGCCCTCTGCTATTGGCTGAAGCTACTCTACGGGGCTGTGGCTGCCTGCCTCCCTCTGCTGCTTCTGCCTCTGCTTTCTTTGCTCAAAAGTTGGCAAATGCTGGTCACGTCGTGGGTCTATTTATAGTAGGCACACGTCTGACCACCTTGTTCTTTTCTCAGCATCAGCTTGATATGCTATCAATTATCCAGGAGGTGAATGACAACACTAGGGAAGTTATTTGAGGCAGGTGCCCTGAGGTGAGAGAGAGGGGGGGAGGGCGGAGGTCACACGGGGACAGCTCCAGATGAAAAGGGTAAAATAGACATTTATTGCTGCATCGAAGCCAGAGGATGATTCCAGACGGCTGGAGGGGCAGATCTGGAGCTGATTGGCCGGCAGACTCCTGCCCTCTTAACCCGTGTCTGCTTACATATGAGAAGCCCGTTCGGAAAATGCAAGTTGCAGCGTGTGAAGACGGTGATTTCCGCGCAGAGGAGATCATTTTTGTTATACTCTGAAAGCCACAGGATGAGTGGAGATGAGGCCCAGTTAGGGAGCTCCTGGGAGAGGGAGTGCAGGAGGCTGGGGCTGGACTCCCTCCACCTGGAGCACTTCTGGTGGGAGTGAAGCAGCAGCCGGAGGACAGAAACAGGAGTGCCCAGGGTGACCCGTGTGTTCTCTCTGTACCAGCAAGGATGCTGTCCTTTTCCCCCCTCCTCCTGCCCTTTCTCCTTTAAAAAACTACTGTAACAGAAACATCGAGTATCCCACTTCAGTGCGACTGGCTGCCCTGGTGTCATTTTCTCATTTAGCTGCCACCCATTCGGGATTGCTCTGTGGGAGCTGGTGGGATTTGCTGCCAGATCTGCTGTACTGGAGCGATGCTGATGTCACTGTTGTTTTAGCCCCAGAAATTGAATTGCTTGTGAAGGTGGTGGGAGAGGGACATCTGCCTTTTCTACAGCCTCTTGGTACCACCTTCCAGTCCGCACATCCTCTGTCCACCTCAGACTGTGAATCTGAGCGAAAGACTGAGCTTGAGTCAAAGAGGACGGAAAGTGAATTCACTAAACGTTCTAACTGCCTTGCCTTTGGTGTGAACGGGCTCAGACCTTACACCCATTCTTCTCTAAGTTTTCTCCACTCTCTTCTTCCTGCTTCCCCTCCATTCCTTTTGGCAACGAGGGACTAAACTGTCCTCTGGCTGCGTGTGGGTGCAGACTCCTGGGGGACAGGGCGGCTGGGTCCTGAAAAGCCTGGAATTCTTCCTAAGTGTATGTGGTGGGCGCTCCAGCAGTTGCTGGCAGGCTCTCCCAGGGATCCAGGCTCCAAGCCTAATACCATCTGCCCAGCTAATCCACTTTCTGGGCCAGTGTCTAGCGCCAGAGGACGTCTGGGCTGGGGATCAGTTTGCAGCCTTTGTTCTCTTCTGGCAGAGCCAGTCTAGCTTTTCCTGTCTCCTCTTCTCAGTAGTCAGACCACTCAAGTTTAACTTGGTTTATTATTTAGGGACTAACGGGGAGGGGTTGAGATGATTACTTGGAGACAGCTCCAAGCTTCCAGGCGGATAATGTGTGTGGGGTGTGTGTGTGTGTGTGTCTCTGTGTGTGTGTGTGCGCGTGCGTGCGTGCCTGAGTACACACGTGTGAGATATCTCCTGGCTGTCTTGGAATGATGAGTCCGGGGTGGATGGATCTCTTCTGTAGAAGCTGCAGAAACCAAAACAGGTGCCCAGTGCCAGGGTCAGAGTCCACAGATGGCTGGTGAGTAAAGAGGAACTTCCCACTTTTTGTAGCAGAAAAATGTAGTTGATAAATATTAGACCTTCCTGTTTCCTCTTTACAGACTGAAATTTATGAACGAGGCCCCCCCCCCCCCACCATTTACACCTTTGTGGGGATTGTGAGATCTGGTTTTTCTTTTCTTTTTGTGTAGATGATATTATTCTCGAGTGATGGCAGTTCACCACCCACAGTTTTTTATAATTTGCCCACCTCTTCCTCTTTGTTTTCTCCCAGCTTCTAATATTCAGGGAGAAATCTCTTTGGAACAGGCTAGGAGGTTTCTTATGGGGATAGGTTTTGGAAGTAGCCAGAGTTTTAGTCCAGAGTTTATTGTGGCAGGGCTTATGATTTTGAAACATAGTGATACATTGTACGTGGTTATATATTTAAATCCATATGTCATATGTACATAATATTAACTGGTTGGCTAGTGCCTAGACATAGTCAATAAACTGAAAGATGTTGCTTTAATTTATCCTTTTGTTATTATCATGTTATTATTGTCTTTTTTCTTAACTTGCTCCGCAAGAGTCCATATAGGATTCAGTGTTGCTCATCGAGACTGGCAAAATGATACTAAATTGTTCTTATGCTTGTTTTTTTGTTCCAAGGTTTACTTCATGGGTTGGAAAGCTACAGCCCACAGCTCAATCTGGCCTGGTTTGTAAATAAAGTTTTATTGAAACACGGACATGCTCATATATGTAAAAATGTATTGACTATGGTTGTTTTTGTAAGACAAGTGCAGAGTTAAGTAGTTGTGACAGACTCTATGACCTGCAATGGTTAGTATTTGACCCTCAGCAGACATAGCTTGCCTTGCTCTGGTTTGATTTCCTCTTTCCTTTACATACTTTCAAAAGGTCTACAGTGATACTAAATACTTAGGGGATCTTTGATGAAAGCATGATCACTACTGGTGCTCAGGGAGCTTCTAAACCAATCAGAGAAGGAAGAGAGAGACACCTGAAACATGTATGGAACACATATGATAAAAAAATATATGAAAAGATGTCCAGCAAATAGTTACAGCTCCCCCCCACCGACCCCAAGTGCAAAGGAAGCCTGTCAGGTGCAGTGAGAGACACTCAGGAGGATGGAATATGGTCCTATTCTCAGAGAGTTAACTGTCCAGTAGGAGAAGTCTGCTAAAATAACTAAGCTGTCTGACAGGTTCTCATAGTGCCTGTAGAAAAATACATGCTGTTTTGGTATTCAAAGGAGGCAAAATGATTTTTCTAGCCCAATCTAGTCGGTAGAAACTTTGGAATGGGAAGTAAGAAAGGATGGTATCGCCTGCTCGCTGTAATAGGGAAGGAGACCTTTATCTGCACCCTCCAACTCTTCACCGAAGCAGGCCTTTGCTTCTGTTGTCGAGGGAGGGTTTCTTTTCCAAAGAAAGCATAGGAAGAAACTTAGCCTGTTAATTGGCATGAGATTCACAGTTATCATAGACTCAGAAATGCCCCATTTTGGACCTTTGGAACAAAAATATGAATTAAAACCGAAGTGAGTCTGGAACTAGGACTGACCTTTAGACATCACCTACTAATATCCCACTCATTTTACAGCTGAAGAAACTGGGGCCAAGAGATCCAGTTAGTTGTATAAAATTGTCTCTGGAAACTAGGACTTCTGACTACCTGGTCTTTCCTAAATTTTACTCGTTTTTTTTTCTCAAATTTTAAGAAATGGAGAACATGTTGGATATATCAGCATAAAGTCTTTCATTGTCTTGAAGACCTTCATTAACATGCCCATCCTTTCCTTGGTCCTCCAGAATCCCCAAGGTCACAGATGCGGGAATGAAATATTGTCAACCCAGTGAGAACTTACCTTCCCCTGGCTGCCCTGCGGGACTGCTCGTCGGGGCAGACCTTCCTGGGCTGGGCTGGCTGGGCGCTCTGCTTTGCTGGAGTGCCCTCCATATTCCTACAGCTGCTGATCAGTGCCTGGAATACCAACGTTAGGAGTGGGGGAGGGAGCGGACAGGTGAGAAAATGACCCACAGGTATCGGGGCAGGGAATTGAGCTTCCACTTAACTGTCCATGAGCAATCGTCTGTTCACTCATTCAACGTTTATGAAGCCCCTGCTATGTTCCAGGCACATGGGATGCGACAGAGATTTAAAGAGACAAGGAGCCTCCCCTTGTGGGTCTCACATCTCAGTGTGCTTCACCAGAGGAGAGGGTGTTTGTTTCCTGGGGGAGCAACCCGGGGTGTGGACAGGTGGGAGCACCGGACCTGGAGCAGGAAGCCCGGGTCTGAGCTCCGGCACCATCTTTTCACCAGCTCTGCACCTCTTTCCTTCCATTTCCTTTCCCTGCAGCCGAAACCCTGTCTTCTTAATACCTTCCCCCTGGTTCCTCTAGGACTAGGGTCCCCTCTTTTAGCCTCTCTGAGGCTTGCCTTCTTTCCTGCCATTCCTGGTTCTGCTGGATCGCAGGTTCCACTGTCACGATCTCCTGTCCTGTTGCCTCTTGCTAGGACTCCCTGAAGTCAGTGCTGTGTCCTGGTGCTGTGGCCTCTGCTCTCCCGTGACGCTGTGCTCTGCTCCACGGCTTTGCAGCTCCTACCCGACCCTCCCGAGCGTGTCCAGCTCTGGATCGTAGGTCCCACCCGAGGGCCCAGTTGCTGCAGGGAACAGCCCCACCCCAGCTGTGTCTGGAGTCAGAACTTTCCACTTCTTTGATGATTTAACAGTGTTTCATGGGCACTGTTCTAGGCAGAGATAAAATGAAGACCAGGTCCCTCTTCTCATAGCTCTTATATTTGCAGATGTGGAATCAGGGTTGGATTTTGGCTAACCTCAGAGATCCTGATTCTTCATATGCAAAATGATGAGTTTGGAGTTGATGAACTTTAACATCCCTTTAAGCTCAAATATCCAGTCTATAATTTCTCCCTTTCAGTCTCTTTTCCCCTCCCTGTCACAGCCTCTGCCTACAGCTGATTGGTTATTATTATTCAGCTAAAGTTGTAAAAACAACCAGGATTTTTTAAGCAACCGAAAAGACGTTGAGAGAGGAGGAGAGAGAAAATAAGAATGCTTTAGACCAGGGATAAGATGGGCCGGGTGGGAAGTTTGATGCCTCTGCTGCCTGAGGGCTGGAACTCAGCAGTAGTTTGAGGGGATACCCTGCTTGGGGAAAGTTAACAGTGTCTACAGAAATGATAGCAGATGTATTAGCTGAGGAAAGGGGAGAGGGAGGGCAGAGAGCATCAGAATCCTGCCCTTATTTTAGTGCTCTGCTCTTCTGTGTTTTGCAAATTGAGGAACAAAGAATAGGTGTTTTATGATTTGAACATGGAAAGACAGAAGACAGAGCAGCTGTTTTTGTTTTAACTTACATGAAGTTGGGAATCTTGTTTTACAAGTTTATTGATAATAGAATGCTAGAGTCAGAAAAGGTGATTCCATTCCTAAATATTTGATGATCACGCGGTGGGTATGGCAACCATACATCCCAATTACAAATAGTGTATTCTGTTGTCTCCATGAATAATCCTGTAGTCATAACCTGCGTGTCAATATTGGGTTCTGAAGATATAATCATGGGTTGCTGTTATTGTCTGCAAGGCATGACACTAAGTTATCGTGCCATCCAACTCAGTTTTTTTCGTTAGCTCTTTGCCAGTTTTATTGGAAGAAACCAGTAACTTGTAAATCATAAAAGGTTAATAATCCCAGTCATAATTTCCTTTCATTATCAGGTGTCTTCAAGATACCCTTTCTCAGTTTTTTTTTTTTTTTTTGGTACGTGGGCCTCTCACTGTTGTAGCCTCTCCCGCTGCGGAGCACAGGCTCCGGACGCGCAGGCTCAGCGGCCATGGCTCACGGGCCCAGCCGCTCTGCGGCATGTGAGATGTGGGATCTTCCCAGACCGGGGCACAAACCCGTGTCCCCTGCATCAGCAGGCGGACTCTCAACCACTGCGCCACCAGGGAAGCCCCAGACTGTGCTTTGACAAGTCCGAATTGCCTTCCTGTGGCCTTTCCTCCAGGGGCAGGGGAAGGAGGGTGAAGCCTTACCTCAGTCCTGATAGTCTAGCTCCAGCTCCATCTTCGGAGAGCAGAAGCCTGTGTGATACGAACACAGTAGCTCAAGAACAAACCAGAATCTCAAGGATTAATCAATTCTCAACCAAACTTTGGACAAAAACAAAAGCACGATTCTGCCTCTGCAGACACAGTTCTGTTAGGGTAGTCGATTTCCATTATTAAATAGATACTTAATATGTTTTTACAATGGGTTTCTTTGGATTCAGGCTTTCCAAAGAAGAATGGGAGGGTACCTGTTGCCTTCCATCTGCCTGAATAAAAGGCCTACTAAAGCATCCTTTCCATAACAAAGGCTAATTCTGCCCCCCTTCACCTCCCCTCCCAACCCCCATGCCTGCTTCACTTGATAAGGCAGAAACCTACAAGTGGATGTTTTAACAGCTTTAGAACAATTTTAAAATACTGTTCCCACCAGAACTCCCTTACATTAGGTATTATGATTATAAGGAAACAGCCTTACATGTTCCATTCTGTATCTTCCCATGTATTATTTTATTTAGTAAACTCCATTATATATAAAATTTTAGTCCTGTTAGTGGTTACTTGTGGGATCAAGTCCTTTTTCCTCACTCACACATTTAATTTTTCCTTCCCAACTTCAGTTTTTTTCTCAGTAACTTATTCTGTTTCTTGCAGTTCTATTTATTGAGTGAAACATAGGCTGTTTGTATACCTGGGCTTTCATTCCATGAGCCTGTGTTTGCGGTTTGCATGTTAATGTCGTCACGTGCGTCGGAGGTGTCTCTGCCTCGGAAATAGCTGTTGCATGCACAGGGCTCTGCCTCTTAAGGTCCTGCGTGTCTGTGGGGCAGAGCGGAGGTGATGCGGGGTGCCCGTGGATGTCCTTGTTCATACCTGGCCATGGCAGTGAGTTCCAGGCTGGCTGGTGCTTTCTAAATTGAAGCTCTGTTTCTACCCAGAGAGATGCAGAGGTTCTCTGCTGATGCTCTGAATGCAAGAGGACCCTACCTAGGAAGGCTTTTAAAGTTCTGTTCCTTTCTTTCTTCTTTTTCCTTATGGAGGCTACAGCTGACAGAATTGGAATGGCAGTAGGTGGGCGAGGAGGGTGGGGTGAAAAGAGGAATGGCAATCATCAGTTTGGGAACGATCCCTGAGCCAAAGAACTGCCTGTGGCATATGAGAGCGTATGAGAGAGTTTGTCTCTTTGCCTCCTTGGAAGGAGGTATGCTGTAAATCTGACTCAAGAAGGAACTATTTATGGGAGATCATTATCAAAGAACAGATAGTTGATTTTCTAATTAGTACAGGTTTGGTGAGATTGTGATTTGGGCCACTAAAAGCTTGTTGTGCACAAATAACTTTTCTCCAGCTATTCGTAAGGCAAGTATACATTCTCGACAGGAATCTTTTCAAGAGCATCAAGATTATGATTATGTATTATATTTGTAGATGTAAAAACACTAACAAAATGTAGAGCTTTGTTATTATATAGCAACTCCTATGGTTTTCAGCATTGCTACAATCAAGAGGTTTTATTTGTGTTAGATCTATAGACTGGGCTTTCCAAATCTTCCAACGTTGCAAATTCATGAAATTGGAGCAAGTGTCCACATTTGTAAAGACAGTTATTGCAACTAGATTCAACCCCAAACCCAGGAGGGACTGTCATTCTTAGTGATTCAAATAGGTACTGGGGCACAGGGAGTCATGTTTGGCCGGCTGATTCCATGCACGTTTGGCACCTGTGGTTTGTTTGGTTCTATCATTCAGACACAGATGCCTCTTGGAGCACTGAGTGGTGCTTTCCAACGAAATCTTTCTGCGTAACCCATGACCTCTCTGTGATCTGAACACGAAGGAATCAAGATACAGAGGGACGTGACATATTAAGAATCAGAAGCTGGGATAAGCCAGAAGGTACCTCATGGGATTAACTTTCTTCTTTTGGTTGGATAAGGTTTTTTACATGCCCTCTTTTCAAACCTCTGCACTTCACCTGTCCACCTGCACGTTCTCTAAGCATTGCAGGTATCCAGTTGGTGTGAAGAGGCATCTGTAAAACTGTGCAGGAGTGAGTAATACCTCCGATGTTTATGTACAGAATAGTGTGCCCGTGGCAGGCTGACTTTTGTATACCTGCTGTCTTTTACTAATTAAAATCAAGAAGATTGTACAGTACGACCTTCCACGTACACAGCGCCTGCTGGACCGATTGTCTCCTTTTTGGGATTTCTGATCTGCTGGAAGGCAAGAAAGGAGAGGTGAAGACTAGCAGCATGTTAACAATGGTGATGTCCTACCACCTGGGACAGACTCTTCAATTGGCCTCTTTAAATGTATTTTTCTAATTCTCAAAATAATGCTTCCAGTAGAGATTTATTGGCCCTTTTTATAGATGAGGAAATTGAGGCTCAGAGAGGTTAACTAATCTGCCAAATTATTCAGAATGTGACAGACTAGGATTTGGACCCAGAGCCACTTGTAAGGCCCACTCTACTTCCAGTGTCCAGCTGCCTTACAAGCAGGGCATGGCCCAAGAGTCCAGTGTTTTTTGCTTTTGTATGAGAGCATCCTCATCCTACATGGATTTAGTATGTTGGATGTTTGTTTATTTATTCATTTATTCACAACTTTATTGGAGTATAATTGCTTTACAAATGGTGTGTTAGTTTCTGCTTTATAACAAGGTGAATCAGCTATACGTATACAGATATCCCCATATCTCCTCCCTCTTGCGTCTCCCTCCCACCCTCCCTATCCCACCCCTCCCTCTAGGCGGTCACAAAGCACCAAGCTGATCTCCCTGTGCTATGTGGCTGCTTCCCACTAGCTATCTATTTTACGTTTGGTAGTGTATATATGTCCATGCCACTCTCTCACTTCGTCCCAGCTTACCCTTCCCCCTCCCTGTGTCCTCAAGTCCATTCTCTACGTTTGCGTCTTTATTCCTGTCTTGCCCCTAGGTTCTTCAGAACCTTTTTTTTTTTTTTTTTTTAGATTCCATATATATGTGGTAGCATATAGTATTTGTTTTTCTCTTCCTGACTTACTTCACTCTGTATGACAGTCTCTAGGTCCATCCACCTCAAATTTCGTTTCTTTTTATGGCGGAGTAATATTCCACTGTATATATGTGCCACATCTTCTTTATTCATTCATCTGTTGATGGACACTTAGGTTGCTTCCGTGTCCTGGCTATTGTAAATAGTGATGCAATGAACACTGTGGTACATGACTCTTTTTGAATTACGGTTTTCTCAGGGTATATGCCCAGTAGTGGGATTGCTGGGTCATATGGTAGTTCTATTTGTAGTTTTTTAAGGAACCTCCATACTGTTTTCCATAGTGGCTGTATCAATTTACTTTCCTAACAACAGTGCAAGCGGGTTCCCTTTTCTCCACACCCTCTCCAGCATTTATTGTTTCTAGATTTTTTGATGATGGCCATTCTGACTGGTGTGAGGTGATACCTCATTGTAGTTTTGATTTGCATTTCTCTAATGATTAGTGATGTTGAGCATCCTTTTATGTGTTTGTTGATCTGTATATCTTCTTTGGAGAAATGTCTATTTAGGTCTTCTGCCCATTTTTAGATTGGGTTGTTTGTTATTTTGATATTGAGCTGCATGAGCTGCTTTTTCCATTGATTTGTTTGCAGATATTTTCTTCCATTCTGAGGATTGTCTTTTCTTCTTGTTTATGGTTTCCTTTGCTGTGCAAAAGCTTTTAAGTTTCATTAGGTCCCATTTGTTTGTTTTTACTTCCATTTCTCTAGGAGGTGGGTCAGAAAGGATCTTGCAGTGATTTATGTCATAGAGTGTTCTGCCTATGTTTTCCTCTAAGAATTTTATAGTGTCTGGCCTTACAATTAGGTCTTTAATCCATTTTGAGTTTACTTTTGTGTATGGTGTTAGGGAGTGTTCTAATTTCCTTCTTTTACATGTAGCTGTCCAGTTTCCCCAGCACCACTTATTGAAGAGGCTGTCTTTTCTCCATTGTATATCCTTGCCTCCTTTATCAAAGATAAGGTGGCCATATGTGCATGGGTTTATCTCTGGGCTTTATATCTTGCTCCATTTGTCTATATTTCTGTTTTTGTGCCAATACCATACTGTCTTGATTACTGTAGCTTTGTAGTATAGTCTGAAGTCAGGGAGCCTGATTCCTCCAGCTCCATTTTTCGTTCTCAAGATTTCTTTGGCTATTAGGGGTCTTTTGTGTTTCCATACAAATTGTGAAATTTTTTGTTCTAGTTCTGGGAAAACTGCCATTGGTAGTTTGATAGGGATTGCATTGAATCTGTAGATTGCTTTGGGTACTACAGTCATTTTCACAATGTTGATTCTTCCAATCCAAGAACATGGTATATCTCTCCATCTGTTTGTATCATCATTAATTTCTTTCATCAGTGTCTTATAGTTTTCTGCATACAGGTCGTTAGTCTCCTTAGGTAGGTTTATTCCTAGGTATTTTATTCTTTTTGTTGCAATGGTAAATGGGAGTGTTTCCCTAATTTCTCTTTCATAGTTTTCATCAATCGTGTATAGGAATGCAAGAGATTTCTGTGCATTAATTTTGTATCCTGCTGCTTTACCAAATTCATTGATTAGCTCTAGTAGTTTTCTGGTAGCATCTTTAGGATTCTCTATATATAGGATCATGTCATCTGCAAACAGTGACAGCTTTACTTCTTCTTTTCCGAATTGGATTCCTTTTATTTCTTTTTCTTCTCTGATTGCTGTGGCTAAAACTTCCAAAACTATGTTCAATAATAGTGGTAAGAATGGGCAACCTTGTCTTGTTTCTGATCTTAGTGGAAATGGTTTCAGTTTTTCACCATTGAGAACGGTGTTAGCTGTGGGTTTGTCATATATGGCCTTTATTATGTTAAGGTAAGTTCCCTCTATGCCTACTTTCTGGAGCGTTTTTATCATAAATGGGTGTTGAATTTTGTGGATGTTTATTTAAAATTATAGTCACAGGGTCTTCCCTGGTGGTCCAGTGGGTAAGACTCCATGCTTCCAATGCAGGGGGCCCGGGTTCGATTCCTGGTTGAGGAACTATATCTGTCATGCATGCCACAACTAAGTGTTTGCATGACACAGCTAAGAAGTCCGCATGCCACAACAAAGATCCCCTGTGCCACAGCTAAGGCCCGGTGCAGCCAAAATAAATAAATGAATAAATATTTTTTTTAAAAATTGTAGTCATAGGCTGAGCATTATGACACCAGCAAGTCATAGAAGTTTTCCAGAGATACTTCCTTGATTAAGTATTTGCACCACTTTTGAACACGCTGAGCAGGCAAGGTTGGGGCTGACTGTTGTAGAGGGAAAGAAGGGTTGGGCTTGTCTAGGTAATTACCCCATTTCTTACAGCAAGACAGTCTCTGAGTCTCCAGTTTTGAGGCAGAGAGGAGCGATTGTGGTGAATCCCCAGAGAGAGATTGATGGACGTTCTCTGTATACCTGCTACTGCCGAAACGCTTTGGTGGGGGCTGCAGTGGAGACACAGGGCAGCCAGGCTGATGCCCCAGGGGAATATCTTCTGCAGCCTGACCTCAGGCATCCTCCCTGTGGAAATTCCTCACATCACACTTCTTGCATTCATGCCAAACAGTACTGATTTCGTCTCACTTTTTCCCCAGGATGATGTGAATAAAATCAGAAGTGGGAGACAGAAGAAACTGGTCTTTCATCCAGAATTAATAAACCAAGATATTTTAGATTTATTTCGCAAGAATGTGAATTTCTGCGGTCCGTTTCTCAGACTGCATAAACAGAATTTGTGCTTGAATTTGATAGAGTCCACAATTTCCAAATCCTGTTGTAGGGCTTTAAGTAGAGGAGATGCCCAGGTTTAATA
Organism: Leucopleurus acutus; assembly: GCF_964270905.1. NCBI lineage: Eukaryota > Metazoa > Chordata > Mammalia > Artiodactyla > Delphinidae > Leucopleurus > Leucopleurus acutus. The sequence goes on along the minus strand of NC_139144.1, from coordinate 93,328,737 downwards.
CGCTATGAAACACGATGGTGGGCTTAACTTTAACTTTATTCCAAGGCAACTGATTAGTTTATGCCTTTCCTTTCCTGCTACAACCTTGAAAGTCGTGGTGGAGCGGAATCCCTGGGCAACACCAGGAGGAATAATGAAGACCTCAGTGTCAACCTTCTCTGGATGGCCAATTCGATCCTGCAAATGGCAAAAATAGACTGGAAAGCAGATGTTCACTCTCATATACTCTATTGACAAATAGGAAAGATAGGGAGGAAGGGCATTGGGAGGGAAATGACCAAAAAGAACTTCCCGGACAATCCGGAGGGAGGACCTAGCTGACACATCTATGTAACACCTTTTACATTTGCCAAACGCTTTCATAGCTACCCTCTCGTTGGCCATTCTGACTACACTGGGTGCTGGGCAAATGGTTCTGTTCTTCCCGTTGAAGAGAGGGATGAGATATCTAAGGCAACCCCTTGGGAAATTCTCAGGAGAGCTAGAGATGGAATCCACAGAGAAGTCCTGCCCAAGATACCATAGGAAGCCTCTGGGATCTCTTGTTCATGCCTTTTTTTTTTTCCCCGCTCTTAGGCAGATCACACTGCATCTCTGAAAAGTCCAGGGAAGCCTAAACTTTTATATTTAGAGTTTTAAACATGGGAGGAGGCTTGGAATTTATTTCGTCCATCTTTTCAGTTTGGAGATGAAGACGATGAGAGCCAGTGAGATATGACTTGCACAGGGTTGGGTAATTCTGTGGCTCTGGCTAAACTATAAGATACCTGGTGTGAATTTACAGAAATGCACCACGGGAGAACGCAGCCTTTGGGCACCTGGCTCGGCAAGCTGAGGTCTGTGCAGAGGAAGAGATGCCCTTCTTTGAGGTGGACACAGAGCCAGGCCAGCGCATGTCTTGGAGGGCTGAGCCCAGGCTGGGTATCAGATCCCGATCCCCTGTTTGCGATGCACTAACTGTGCACTATATGAAGTAGCTCTGCATGGTTTTCCCAGTTCATTTGAAACAGATTTGGATGGAAAACATGACTGAGTGAGGGAGTAAGCTTTCCATTAGGTAGATGAGGTTGTCCATATGCCTACTAATTGCCCTCATTTGACATAAATCAAGCAGACCTGGGGGATAAGGGGTGAATCTTTCTTTTCTTTCTTGCGGTTATGGGCATGAATAACTAAGATGAAACCAGACCTGCGTGGGCTGGTTTGACGGATGATGGGCATTTTCAGAATTGTAGCAAAGAAAAAAGAGTTAAGGTCTGGCAAATTTCACCATGAGTAGTTAGTGAACTGGATGTGAAAAGAAAAGAGAAAACCCCACCTTCTCCGGTATTAAAAAGAAGTGTTCAAGCAAGACAGGGCTGGGTGGTTTGAAGACCCATTTTCAAGCTTACATCAATACAAAAGGACATTTCCTCTGGCAGCCAGAATTTGAATGGACAAAGTTAGGTTTGTGTCAGCCGTTAATGCTTAGAGCTTGTAAACACAACATCCCCACCCGCCCACCCCCCACCCCCCCACCCCCCCGCAACCCATTACTACAAGCATACTTTACTAATATGGCATTTTGTATTGGAAGGTAAATGTTACTATAACATTGGCAAGTAGTGAATAAGTCTGGTAGTGCAAATAGCCCTATGTGACAGTGACTAGATCCTTCTTGTAAAGGACTGAGTAACTTAAAGTTCCCCTTTGTATAACTAATTACAGTGGTAAAGTAAATAATGATTTGCAGGTATGTGTTTAATGTGCATCTCCCGCCACTCTCTTGGGGTCAATCCAGCACACTGGCTAAGGGTGGACACTTTGAGGTCTGGTTTCAGATTCCACTTTTGTCACTTAGTAGCTGCGTGACATTAGTTAAGTTACTCAATCTCTCTGTGCTTCCTTCTGCAGCTGAAAAAATGGTGATCACCGTAGGGCATATCTCATCAGGCTGTATATTGGGTGTATTAAATGAGGTAAACTATGTGATTGCACCGTGCCCAGAACATGGAAGCCCTCGATCAGTATTGGCTGCCACGGTTGATGGATAGTAAAGGACTGCTCCTCTCTTATTCCTTGTGTTACTCTGAGAGCTTGGGCCACAGAGACAAACAACAAATATCGGTTGAATAAATGAATGGTCCTATTTCTTCATGGCTCCCGTGCAGGGAAGCCTCAGATTGCCAGTGATGTTGTGTGTGAAATTAGTTCCCATGTGGCTGGACCTTTTCATTCTGGCGTATCTCTTCTGCCACACTTTGTTTACCTCCGGAGTGATCTGCTCTTTCATAAAGACGGTAGAGTCTATGGGAGGCCTGAGCTCTGGCTCTTAGCTTATGAAACACTGACAGCTGATGTTTAGAAGCATTTCAAAATACAGTATCCAAATCATATGTAGGGAAAAGGCGATGCAGCTTGGGGTGATGAGACGTGCCTGGAGGACCAGGTCCCAAGCTTCTGGCTTCCGGTCTCCAGATGATCAGTGATGTCGCTTCACCTGCTGAAACAGACCGTTTTTTTAATAAAATGAAAGGGTTAGCGTCCATGATCTTCAAGATCTTTTCCTGCTTTTCCAATTTATGATAGTAAGATTTTAGTTATTTTTGTTAATTCCTTAAATTCATCGATACAGATACAAACTTATATTGGATTGGCCAAAAAGTTCGTTAGGGTTTTTCCGTAAGATCTTAATGTAATAGAAGCAGAGTCGGTTTCTGGAATTAGTGTTTCTTCATATTCTAAGGAATCTTACTATTCAAAGGAATCCTTCCATGAATATTTCCTGTAAATCAAGAATCTTTTCTAATGCAAATCATTATCTTCTGATGTCTCTGCTTTGAAATTTTGCATGTATGTTTTCTTAAAATAAGGCACATCGAAATATTTTCAAGTTATAGCTAACACTATTGGGTGAGTGTACACAGGCCCAGTGTAGGAAACTAAGTATTTTGGGGTCTACGTTTTTAAAACACCGTCTTGTTTCCTGCCATCCAATCGTGTTCTACTCAGTGGTTCAGTCCAATTTCCGAAACCAATTAGCCTAAATTTTTAGGAGTTGTTCCACAGATTGTTCAAACTTCCGATTCATCCTGACTTATAAGAGATAACAAACAAAGATCATTATTTAAAGCCACTATTATCAATGATCTGAGGGCAGATATTAGACAAAAACTGAATAGAATGCTTGTCTTGTCCCGTGGTCCGTATGACCTCTGATTAAGTTAATCATATTTCTGTGTCTAATATGGAGAGCCTGACACAAGGTCTTGATTGACAAAATCTATTTCCTCCTCCTATTTACTCAGGCCTCTTGGAAGCTTGGGGTTTCTGATTAAATTAAGCTATTTTTGTAACCTGCAGAAGATCCCATATGGTCAACCTCAAGTTCCCAGTGCTTCCAGTGCTTTCCCTAGATGTTTGTTTTGCTTAGGACAAACAGGATGCTGTTTGTGGGTTTGCTGTTTGACCTTCTCATATGGAAAGGTTTTAAGTGTTTTCCCTTTCAGCTGATCACTTTAAAAGTTAAATTTACTGATTGCTAAGCACTTCATTGGATTCTCTCATTTATCCTTCACAGCAACCTGACGAAGTAAGGACTACTATTCGTCCCATTTGTCTTTTCCGATATAAGCCACAGAGGAGCTAAATAACTTTCCCACACAGCTAGTAAGAGGTTGAGCCGGTCTGCAGTTCAGCTTTATTTGTCTCCAGAACCCTTGCCTAAGCCTTACATTAGGCTGCCCTTTGCCAAAACCTATCTTGACAGAGATTGCCTGCTGAACATATTCTATTTTAATATCGGAAATGGCTTATTGATGTTCTCAGCATCCATATTGCTCAGGCTGCAAAGTCTGTTTGGACGTTTATTAAGAGAGTGAGGCCTTGGGTTTCCCTGGTGGCGCAGTGGTTGGGAGTCTGCCTGCCGATGCAGGGGACACAGGTTCGTGCCCCGGTCCGGGAAGATCCCACATGCCGCGGAGCGGCTGGGCCCGTGAGCCATGGCCGCTGAGCCTGCGCGTCCGGAGCCTGTGCTCCGCAACGGGAGAGGCCACAACAGTGAGAGGCCTGCGTACTGCGAACAAAACAAAACAAAAAAAAAAAAACAAACAAAAAAAAACAACTAAAGAGAGTGAGGCCACGTTAATGATCTTCTGTGAATTTTCCTTCGGCTTATCTTCGGAGAAGTTGGAATGAGCTCAGTCAGGGAAGGAGAGAAGAGAGCCGTGTGAAAGTCAAGTGGCTTTGTGTCCAACACGTGTGTGTGTGTAGCCCTGTGCCGAGGGCTTAGGCCACGGTTGTCCGCTCGTTTCCAGCTGTTGTTCCTGGTGTGTAATCACGGTGCCAGGGGGCAGGGTCCAGGAGAGCATCGCACCTCACTGACACGGGTACTGCAGCCGGCCCAGGGACTCAGCCCCCCACCCCTTGGTCTGTCCCAACCAGTGTCCTTAACTTTAAATTTGTAAGACCGAGAGTTGAGTTTGTACTTCTTTCCTTCCCCAAATTCCTCTGGGCTCCTTATGCAGTTTGGTCCACTTTCTTCATAGTGACCAATTTTACATTGTGGCCCTTCCTAATCCCAAGAAAACGGCTTGCTACTCAGTAGACATTTAAATACCTAAGAGGTACCTTTATACCATCAAGAAATATTAATTTATTTTAAATAAAATGTTGAAGGGAAAACCTTACTACCTTACCATTTACCTCAGAGATACTGTAACTGTACAGAAGTAAATGCTGAAACTCAAGTATATTCAGGGTCCCCAGGGAGCACGAGAAAGGGCTACTTGGCCAAATCTGGCGTATTCAGAGAAGGTTTTCTGGAAGGATGATTCCTGATGTGGAGTCTTGAAGAATGAGTAGAATTTAACCAGGTAGAGAAAGGTGGAAAGAGTTTTTAGGTAACAGCACAGTATGAACCAAGGAAAAGAGGGAAAAACTGATGGTTTGTAAAGAAAAATCAAAGTAGATTAATATCACTAAAGCATGATGTATAAAGTAGTGAATGGCAGAAGGTAGGTTTGAACACATAGCCAGAAGCCCTGATATGGAGACATAGATGGGGGTAGATAATCATGTCACAAGTGCTGTGTGAAAGAATCAAAGTGATGACCACCGTACTTCCTTCAAATCGTTGCTGAGAGGCCACCCTTGCAATGAGGTCTATCTTGACCAATCTATTTTAAATTGCAGCTCTCATGTTAATGCTTTACTTAATTGTTATTCACTGTTTGTCTCTCCCCATCAGAATGTAAACTCCATGAAAACAGAATTCTTTGTTTTGTACACTGGTTTATCCTTAATGCTTAGTGAGGATAATGTACCCTAATGTCTCTCAATAGTTATGGAAGGAAGGATAAAAGTTTCCCAAGGTAGTATACCCAAGCCAAAAGGTGGGAGCAGCCCAAGTGTCTGTTGATGGATGGATAAGTGAGATGTGGTACACACACACAGTGGAATGTTATTCAGTCCTAAAAAGGAAGGAAATTCTGACACATGCTGTCATGTGGATGACCCTTGAAGACATAATGCTAACTGAAAATAAGCTACTTGCAAAGGGACAGATACTGTATGATTCCACTTATATGAGGTACCTAGAGTAATCAAATTCATAGAGACAGAAAGTAGGATGGTGGTTGCCAGGGGCTGGGGGGGAAGAGATGGACGGTGGTGATGGTTGCGCACAGTGTGAATGTACTTAATGCCACAGAACCATACACTTAAAAATGGTTACAACGGTACATTTTATTTTATGCGTATTTTACCACACACACAAAACATTTCCAAAGTTTGTAGAGATACTAAATAAGATAAGGATAGGGGCACGTCTGTTGGATTAACCAACACAGAGACCATTGGTGAGATCAGGGTCAGTGGGATTTGGGATTAGAGGCTGGATTGCTGTGGGTTGAGGAGTGATTGAGAAGCTGGGGGGGATGAAGCTACAGGACCCTGCTTGATAAAGGATGAGTGAGATTTGAGAATGTTTTCAGGCTGGGAGGAGTAGTGGTCATTGTGTGAGTGTGTATGTGTGTGTATGTTTGTGTGTGTTACAGAGAGAATCAACGCAGGGGGGAGGCCATTTGGAGATACAGCTATTAACTAATAAATAATAATACAAAAGGTGGGTTGGGAGAAGTGAGTAAGGACACTGAAGCAAGTCCACCCATATGTAGGAACAATATCTGAAACTTTCCAAATAGATAAAGATGTGGTACATGGGAGATTTGGAGCAAATATCGTAGTGGCTTTGGATGACTCACACAGTCTGCATCATTCAGCCTGGTGTCTGTCAGATCCCAGGAACTGCTTTTAAGACAAAGCTTTACTGAACTGTGAAGAGAGGTTGGTGGTTTAGGGCAGTTAGGATCACAGGCTCTAGGGCAGTTACCATAGTGAAAAGCATTGATAGAAGGAAATAAACTGATGAACTTTTTTTTAGTGTATTATATTTGTGAGAGCCTCTGAATTAGAATATTTGGCTCTAACAAATACGTTGTATGCAAAGTATTCAGGCATGGCAAATCAGGCGAGATTTAAAATGACCCAGGATTATGTACTAGAGCTCTGTCACACATTCCACAACGCAAGCAAACTCAATTTAATATATCTTCATTGACTTCCTATAAGGCCCCATGGTATGAAAGGCACACAAAATGTATATTTACAAATATCTATTGAAAAGTGATTGTACATACTGTTGTGAGATCACTATTTGGTTTGCTAGTTAGTATTTGCATAGCTAATATCAGCATAGCAATTGTCATCTAGGCAAATAAATAGGTATTACTCATGACAGAATGGCAGGTTTTCTCAAGAGCTGTGAGTGGGTTTTAAAGTATCGCTGGAAGATGGAAACTTTTACTGAGACACAAAAGTGTTTATATGAATTAAAGATTGTTTCCTAAAAATATATAATTCACTTAAAGCCATATGGTCCACCTAGAGTATGAACAGTTAGTTGTAGAGAAGGCCTCATCAGGCAGAGCTTAGGATTGACATATGGTGTGGATTTTTATTTTGGGGACCAGAAAATCTGAGGTTAATTTTGGCAGATTCTTGAGGGTCAAATAGGCTAAGCTCTGAAGAGAAGGACTGTGGTTTATTCAGTGGTGAGGCCAGATTTAGGAAGCTGAGAAAGTAAACATTACAGGAAGCAGCTAGTTGCAGAAATCAAGGTTAGACAAGCTCAAGGACTTCGGAGAAATGTAACTTGACACAATGACATTACCCTCAGCAGGCAGATGTGTGCCCGATTTGGGGAGGAGAGGGTTTGGTCTCCCGTTTTTTAGAGCTGGAGGTTGTTCCCTAGGTATGGTGGTGCTAGGGCACGTGTGATGACGATGATGACAATCACAGAAGGCAGATGTGTGCCTGATTTGGGGAGGAGAGGGTTTGGTCTCCCGTTTTTTAGAGCTGGAGGTTGTTCCCTAGGTATGGTGGTGCGAGGGCACGTGTGATGACGATGATGACAATCACATTACTGATAACAGATGCTATTTGTTGGGTCTCTACTATGTGCCAGAGGCACTGTTAATTCAACCATTGTTTTTAGTACCTAGTATGAACCTAATGCTGGAGAAACAATGAGCAGAAGAGGCAAAGTCTTTGTTCTCATGAAGCTTATGTTTAAGTGAAGGGAGACAATAAATATATGAGCAAATATATAGGAAGCTGGAGGGTGATAAGCACTTTGGAAAACGGAAGAAGCGGAGTGAACAGAAGAGGGCTGGGAAAAAGGTAAAAATTTGCTCAGGAAAGGCTTCGCATTTTGAACAGAGATACAATATTAATATGGGAACAAGCCAGGCAAATTTGGGGAAGAATGTTTTTGTTCTTTTTATAAAAAATTTTTATTTATTTAGGCTGCACTGGGTCTTAGTTACAGCACATGGGATCCTTGTTGCGGCATGCAGGATCTTTTAGTTGTGACATGCGGACTTCTTAGTTGGGGCATGCATGCAGGATCTAGTTCCCCAACCAGGGATTGAACCCGGGGTCCCTGCATTGGGAGCGTGGAGTCTTACCCACTGGACCACCAGGGAAGTCCCTGGGGAAGAATGTTTTGAACAAAGGGAAGAGCGAGGCATAAAGTCCCTGTGGTAAGGAATTGCTCGGCAAGTACAAGGAACAGCAATGGGGCAGAGCAGTTGCTGTTGAGCGCTAGATCATACAGAGCCTCGCATATGGTCATTTTAAAGGATTTGCCTTTTAATCTAGTGAAGTGGGAGCCACCGGAAGCTTCTCTTAGCACTCTGAAGTTTTAGCTATATTTTCCTCGTCACACGTATATGAGATTGGTAGTATTATTATCCCCTTTTTACTTTAATGAGGAAGCTGAGATGGAGAGAGCTTAATTGACTTGCCCAAAATCAGCTTTGAAGTTTTGGAATGAGGATTTTACCCAGGTGGTCCGATTTTAGAGCGTATACAGGCTACATAGGAGGGACTACAAAGAGATGCAAGAAAAATCTGGAGGGCGACGGATGTGTTCATTACCTTGATTGTCGTGATGGTCTCGTGAGTGCACGTGTATGTTAAAACTCATCAAACTGAACACTTTCAATATGTACCATTTACTGTGTGTCAATTATACCTCAGTAAAGTTATAAAGAAAAATGTTTTCAAAATACTAGGGGAGGCCTTGAGGAATTTTTAAAGCAAAGACGTGACATTCATATTTTGTGAGGGATGCATTGGAGATCAGTTAGAGAACCATCACGAAAATCCAGGAAAAAGCTGGTAAGGAACCGATCTATGGTGATGTAGAGAGGAAGGAGGAGAGGAACTCGACTGTAAAGGTGACAAGACCTGGGGACTATTTAAAATAAGGAGTGAGAGAAAGAAGAAGCCTGGGACGACTGCCAATTTGTGGGCTTGGCCAGGAGTGCCATTAACTGTGGTGGGATTAACCAAAGTGTAGAATTCTGGGGGAGCAGCAGGTTCTGGGGAAAGATGATGTAGTTATAGACATGCTGAGATTGAGGTGCCTGTGGAATGTCCGGGTTAATAGATAGTTTAACATAGGGAGACTTCTGGTTTAGAAACAGGGACGTGGGGAGTCAGTGTGTGAGAGGTTATTGAAGCCATAGGCACAGATGACATAATCCAGGGATGAGAAGGGAGTGAAAGATAAAACTCGGGGGGATACCAATATTTAAAATGAGATTAAAAACTGTTTGGCATGCATTTTGTCCTGTGCCTCCTTTCATGCTCATGGGAAACACCGCTCATCAAGATCAACACTCTTGGAAATCTCTCAGCACCGTGTTCTTAGAACCCGCTGCAACTGATCACTGTCAATAAGGAAGATGAATTCTCCTTTCCATCCCTGACTTAAGCAATGAATGTGAAGCCATTAAGGAGATGAAGGGGTGTGTCTTGGAAGCCAAGAAAAATTCAAGAAAAAGGAAATAGTTGGCATAGACCTTAATCTTATAAGGACTGAAGCACATTCATTGGATTTAGCCATTAGAAGGTTAATAATGACCTTGCTGAGGGCTGTTTCAGTGGCTCGAGAGGGCAGAAGCCAGATGCGAGTGGATCCAGGCATGTAAGTGAGGACGGCTCTTCCCAGAAGCTCAGCTCTGAAGGAAAGAAGTAGGCATTTTGAAGAAAGGAAGGAAGGAAAGGAAAGAAGTAGGCATATTGAAATACCATATATTATTTTTGTAAATTTCTTCCCAAACCTAAGAGTTGTGTTAGTTTTTGTAGAGTGTCACATTTGTTTCTTAAATATAGGAAGATCTTGGGAATCTCTTTGCTAGGAGACTTCGGAGCACAGGGCAGATGCCCTTGTTTCTGGGCCACATCCTGCCCTGAGGTCTGGGAGGAGGCTCTCAGAGTGATGGAGCCATTGAGGATGGTTTCCCAAGTGCTGTTCTACCATCCTGTGCCCGCCCCCAGACCACACTGGAATAAAAAGGGGTGCGCATGGTGCAAAGAAAAGTGGGAAAACTAAGGGTACCACCCTATAAGGCACTCCTTTATCCTGAGACTGTCTTTTCTCCTGTATTTGGGTTGAAATATCTTTACTTAGTATTAGTAGGTGGTATCTTTTTCTTTTAAATGTTCTTAGCAAAATAAATAAGTTGGCAACTCTCTGTCAATTGCTCCATTTTTTCTCAATGATTTTAATTTCTTATGAACAGCTATCTTTTTTTTTTTAACATCTTTATTGGGGTATAATTGCTTTACAATGGTGTGTTAGTTTCTGCTTTATAACGAAGTGAATCAGTTATACATATACACATGTTCCCATATCTCTTCCCTCTTGCTTCTCCCTCCCTCCCACCCTCCCTATCCCACCCCTCCAGGCGGTCACAAAGCACCGAGCTGATCTCCCTGTGCTATGCGGCTGCTTCCCACTAGCGATCTACCTTATGTTTGGTAGTGTATATATGTCCATGCCTCTCTCTCGCTTTGTCTCAGCTCACCCTTCCCCCTCCCCATATCCTCAAGTCCGTTCTCTAGTAGGTCTGTGTCTTTATTCCTGTCTTACCCCTACATTCTTCATGACATTTTTTTCCCTTAAATTCCATATATATGTGTTAGCATACGGTATTTGTCTTTCTCTTTCTGACTTACTTCACTCAGTATGACAGACTCTAGGTCTACCCACCTCATTACAAAGAGCTCAATTTCTTTTCTTTTTATGGCTGAGTAATATTCCATTGTATATATGTGCCACATCTTCTTTATCCATTCATCCGATGATGGGCACTTAGGTTGTTTCCATCTCCGGGCTATTGTAAATAGAGCTGCAATGAACATTTTGGTACATGACTCTTTTTGAATTATGGTTTTCTCAGGGTATATGCCCAGTAGTGGGATTGCTGGGTCATATGGTAGTTCTATTTGTCGTTTTTTAAGGAAACTCCATACTGTTCTCCATAGTGGCTGTACCAATTCACATTCCCACCAGCAGTGCAAGAGTGTTCCCTTTTCTCCACACTCTCTCCAGCATTTATTGCTTCTAGATTTTTTGATGATGGTCATTCTGATTGGTGTGAGATGATACCTCATTGTAGTTTTGATTTGTATTTCTCTAATGATTAATGATGTTGAGCATTCTTTTAGTGTTTGTTGGCAGTCTGTATATCTTCTTTGGAGAAATGTCTATTTAGGTCTTCTGCCCATTTTGGGATTGGGTTGTTTGTTATTTTGATATTGAGCTGCATGAGCTGCTTGTAAATTTTGGAAACTAATCCTTTGTCAGTTACTTCATTTGCAAGTATTTTCTCCCATTCTGAGGGTTGTCTTTTGGTCTTGTTTATGGTTTCCTTTGCTGTGAAAAAGCTTTGAAGTTTCATTAGGTCCCGTTTGTTTATTTTTGTTTTTATCTCCATTTCTCTAGGAGGTGGGTCAAAAAGAATCTTGCTGTGATTTATGTCATAGAGTGTTCTGCCTATGTTTTCCTCTAAGAGTTTGATAGTTTCTGGCCTTACATTTAGGTCTTTAATCCATTTTGAGCTTATTTTTGTGTATGGTGTTAGGGAGTGTTCTAATCTCATACTTTTACATGTACCTGTCCAGTTTTCCCAGCACCACTTATTGAAGAGGCTGTCCTTTCTCCACTGTACATTCCTGCCTCCTTTATCAAAGATAAGGTGACCATATGTGCGTGGGTTTATCTCTGGGCTTTCTATCCTGTTCCATTGATCTATCTTTCTGTTTTTGTGCCAGTACCATACTATCTTGATTACTGTAGCTTTGTAGTATAGTCTGAAGTCAGGGAGCCTGATTCCTCCAGCTCTGTTTTTTTTCTCAAGATTGCTTTGGCTATTCAGGGTCTTTTGTGTTTCCATACAAATTGTGAAATTTTTTGTTCTAGTTCTGTGAAAAATGCCATTGGTAGTTTGATAGGGATTGCATTGAATCTGTAGATTGCTTTGGGTAGTAGAGTCATTGTCACGATGTTGATTCTTCCAATCCAAGAACATGGTATATCTCTCCATCTATTTGTATCATCTTTAATTTCTTTCATCAGTGTCTTATAATTTTCTGCATACAGGTCTTTTGTCTCCTTCGGTAGGTTTATACCTAGATATTTTATTCTTTTTGTTGCAATGGTAAATGGGGGTGTTTTCTTGATTTCACTTTCAGATTTTTCATCATTAGTGTATAGGAATGCCAGAGATTTCTGTGCATTAATTTTGTATCCTGCAACTTTACCACATTCATTGATTAGCTCTAGTAGTTTTCTTGTAGCATCTTTAGGATTCTCTATGTATAGTATCATGTCATCTGCAAACAGTGACAGCTTTACTTCTTCTTTTCCGAATTGGATTGCTTTTATTTCCTTTTCTTCTCTGATTGCTGTGGCTAAAACTTCCAAAACTATGTTGAATAAGAGTGGTGAGAGTGGGCAAACTTGTCTTGTTCCTGATCTTAGTGGAAATGCTTTCAGTTTTTCACCATTGAGGATGATGTTGGCTGTTGAACAGCTATATTTAAAAAAACAACAACAACAAAAAAAACTTTTTATCTTTTCTGAGCCAGACTTAATTTGAACAAAGTGAACTAACTGGGATAATGAGATTATTGTTTGTCCTTGGGAGCTACAGACCTGTTGGTCTAACCCCTCAGAATTTCCAAATAAAGGACGTGAGATGATCTGCTGAAATTAAACTTCAAAATCTGTTGTAATAGAGAAATGTAAAGAGTCACCTGAAAGCTACAGAATGGCTCCCCTGCAAGCCAGACGACTTGAATGTGATTAAAAGTATTAATATATCTAATGGAAGAATGTGTTGCTAAACAATGAGGTTGATTAACCATGGGAAAACAGAAAAGACACTGGGACAAAGCTGGTGGTGCCTCTCTGAGCCCTGATTAGCTGAAACGGAACCTTGGCAAAAGGATGCCTTTGGATTCTTGGGTTGCACTGGCAGAGACCAGATGGGCGCGTTGGATCAGGGAGGCCGGGCTGGATGTCAGCCCTTACATTTACTGCTTCCAACTCGCCTTCATCTCTATCCACCCTCATTCTTTTTTTATTTTTCTTTTTTTTGGCTTCCCAAGAAGGAAAAGAATGTTATCATGCTGGAGGTAAAATGTTGTTTTTCACACAGACTGAAAATTCATGTCCCTGTGTGGATCTTTTCTCGATAGAAATTCATAAACTAGCATTCTGGATTTATCCCTCAGTCTCAGCTATGGGAGAAGGATTCTTTAATGTGCTGACAAAGCCTCATTTCTGAGCCTGCGGGGTTGAGGGCTGATTGAGACCTTGTGATATTAGCCAGCAGGACTCTGAGCTGTGACTTTCTCCAGGTGGGAACAAACTTTGCTGTTGCCATTGTTTTTTTAATCTTTTTTTCCCCTCCAGCTTTATTGAGGAAAACTTGACAAATATAATTGTATATACTTAAAGTGTAAAATGTGGTGATTTGATATACAGATACACTGTGGAATGATTACCAAGATCAAGATAATTAACACATTCATCACCTCACATAGTTAAATTTTTTTTTTATGGTGAGAATGCTTGAAATCTATTCTCAGCAACTTTAAAGTATACAATGCTGTATTATTAGCTAGAGTGACCATGCTGTATGTTAGATCCTCAAAACTTATTCTTCTTACAACTGAAAGTTTGTCCTTTGAACTACAAACCCCCCCCCCCCCCCGCATTTCCATTTTCCCCTTCCCTAGGCCCTGGCAACCAACCACCATTCTACTCTCTGTTTCCATGAAACTGGATTTTTTTTTTAAATATTCCACATGTCAGGGATGCCATATAGTAGTTGTCTTTCTCTGTCTGGCTTATTTCACTTGCATAATGCCCTCCAGGTTCATCCATATTACCACAAATGGCACATTTCCTTCTTTTTATGGCTGAATAATATTCCATTGTGTATATGTACCATAGTTTATTGATTCATCCATCAAAGGACACTTAGGTTGTTTCCGTATCTTGGTTATTGTAAGAAATGCTGCAATGAACACGGGGGTGCAGATAGCTCTGTAAGATACTGATTAAGAGAATACTCACACACTGTTGGTGGGAATATAAATTGGTGTTGCCACTAATGGAAAACAATATGGCAATTCCTCAAAAAAATTAAAAATAGAGCTACCATATGATCCAGCAATCCCACTCCTGGGTATACAACCGAAGGAAACATCACCACTATTTTGGACCACGTTGTGACATGCCATAATTTTTCCTTTAAAGTTTTCCCCAAATAACTGTTTTGAAAAAAACACCAAATTAATAACATGTTTATTGACCAGATATTCCAGAAAACTGTGTTAAAGAGTAACATTTGCTATTTTCACCATGCAATTTTTAGTCAGTTCAACATTATTTTTTGTTTGTGTCTTACAGGGAGTAGCTCCAAACTTTTGTAAATTTTTTATTCACAAAATTGTACTCGTGATTTTGGATCATCCTGTGATTGATAGACCCCAAGCCAGTTCCCCCTTCTTTGTCCTTAATTCTGGTCTGATGGATTATTTGTCTTGCAGATCTTGAAAGAAGTGGGTAGAAAAAGGTTTAATCACAACAAGATAGTTTCCTAGCTTCCCAATTCTGACCACAAACAAAATGTTCTGTTTTAAGCTTTTGCTATGAAAAATTACATGTGGTTCTCCTCATGGTTTGCAAATTATTTCACTCCTCAGACTCAAGGCTATTGACGCGACAGTGAGCATCTGGGGGAAAATGAAAAGAAAAAATTTAGTCACTTGAATGTTGGATGTACAGTTTGAGAATTTCGTAAATTGGTAAACATTCTGATTTGAGTCATTTGAGTTTTCCTCTACTTCTTTCATCTGCTCCTTTGTCACTATGTAAATAGAGCCTTACAGAGGTCTGTACAAAGAAATTACAAAGAAATACTTCTTTGCCCATATCCTTTTTTTTTTACTAAAAGATTTTTTGATGTGGGCCATTTTTAAAGTCTTTATTGGATTTGTTACAATATTGCTTCTGTTTTATGTTTTGGTTTTTTGGCCCTGAGGCGTGTGGGATCTTAGCTCCCTGACCAGGGATCGAACCCGCATCCCCTGCATTGGAAGGCGAAGTCTTAACCACTGGACCACCAGGGAAGTCCCTGACCAAACCCTTTTCTTCTGCATTTGATCAGATGCCCTCTGTGCTTGGCTCTGGGTGGCACATGATGGGTGTGGACGGGCTTCTTAGAGGAGCAGTGGGATTAAGCTGGGGCTCTTTGGTTGTTGCTTGAGTGGTTTTACTCAGAATCTTCTCTTTTGATGACAACTTTTTTGTTGTTGTTGTCATATGATGTATTTAGAAATGAAAATATGATGAAAGATTAACTTGTTGAACATCTACTCTTGTCCCAGATAAGGGTCATGATCCTTGTGTTCCCCATTGACATAGGAAAGATTGGCTGGTAATTTCTGTTCCCTTTCCTCCCTTTTGTATGACTTGAGACACCTGATTATTAATGTCATTGCAGTTAAGGGAAAAAGTCCTGTTTCCATGGAAATGGCATTAGGAAGTAGCTCTGGGAGCTAAACGTCTCCTCCTCATGAGATAACATTTTGTTTTCTTTTGTACATCTTGAAAACAACAGCACCCTTAACTAACAACATGCATAAATAGATGCTTCGATAAATAAAATAGAAACATATAAGAAGTGTTTCGTCAGAGTTTTTATCAGATCTGTAATAACAAAGTAGCGAGGTCATTTAGGAATGGGGAATAGACTCCCAGGAGAAGTCCTAAAAGCCTTAACATTATGCACAAGATAAGACTTTTCGAGGAAATTAAAACAGAGGAAGTGATATACTATCAACATCTTTCATAAAGCTGTATGGTCAATAGCGGAGGTCAATAGTGATATATCAAGAATTCTTGAACCTTAAAAGGCATTTTTTAAGGGGACAAAGCTTTAGAAAGTCTTTCCTCATTCTTAGCTGACTTCTTCATTAAGAAAGGGTTGTTGATGATTTTGCCTTATATGTGAATCCTTGATCCTCCACAGAAGAATTAATTCATAGAAGAAAGTTCATGACCATATCGTGTGTGAATTATTAAATTAGAATCTGCATGTTTTCTTAGATTTCTGGAACTCTCAGCTCTTTTTAGCAACTCACATCATAACTGAGTACCATTATGTTTTGATGAATGATTTTGGTCTAACAGTGCTGTTTTGATAACCAGGGAATTATCTTACCTGCTTTAATTTTTCAGAATGATATCTATGAGAAAAGTATTTTGAGATTGGATGTGGATTGGAAGGGGAAAGTATACAAGAGGAGAGACCAGTTAAGAGGCTTTTGCGGTATGTAGTGTAGGAGAGGATGCCTTGGGGTGGTGTTGGGGCAGAGGAGATGCAGTGAATGGAGAGCTTTAAGACATACTGTAGAGGTGGAATTGACTGGATCTAGTGACGGTCGGTTGTGGAGGTTGAGGGTGACGGAGTCCATAGGGAGGACTCACAGCAACTGAGAAGATGAAAGGACCGCTGAGATGGAGGAAGGACCAGACGTTCAGTTTGGAGCATGGTAGGTATGAGGGATCTTTAAGGTGAGATATAAAGCAGGTAGTAGGAAACATGAATTGGGGCTTAAAAGAGTCTCTTGGACCACAGATATGGCATGTTACAACAGCTGACATTTGATGAGAATTGGGGTATTTTATTTAATAACTAATTTTAGGTACTATATGACAGTCATAAAAACAGAGATGATGTACTTGTTAATACCCCCCAAACAACGGAAAGATATCAGGTTGGGACCAATAAAATCTGTCAGTGGACTTAAAGAGTATAATAAGAGAGTTAGATTCAGAGAGAAATTTAAAACTTTCCATTTTGTTCTCTTTTGGTTTAGTTTACATGGAAATGTACGCTTAAAAGGGAAATAGAGGCTGTTATCAGAAGTCAAGAGACAAAAGTATAGGAAGAAAGAAAACAGATTAGGTTACCACCACTTTTAATTTGCTAGGACTAATTAAATCTATTTATGTTTTATAATAAGAAAAATATCACAAAAGTTATTTCAAAAAATTACACATTTTAAAATAGTTATTTTAAATAGAAATACCTCTGTTAGATTCTCTTTTTTCAAGCTGAGGGGAAGCTTTCCTGCAAGCTCCAAGGATTTAATGTTGTTGCGATGTCTCGTCACGTCAGGTCACGTCAGGGACATAATGACATAATAAGGAAAATCAAAGGGAGGATGTTATAGGCCTGAAATTTTAAATAATCGAGGGAAGATTGATTGGACTAGGGGAAATTTGGTTATTTTGACCATTTGTCAATGTGATCTGACTTGTCTCTCTGCCCAGAAGAATATATTTCAAGTATATTGAGCTATAGACTTCTTTCTTTGTAATTAATTTTTATTGGAGTATCGTTGCTTTACAGTGTTGTGTTAGTTTCTGCTGTACAGCAAAGTGAATCAGTTATACATATACATACATCCACTCTTTTTTAGATTCTGTTCCCATATAGGTCATTACAGAGTATTGAGTAAATTCCCTGTGCTATATGGTAGGTTCTTATTAGTTATCTGTTTTATATATAGTAGTGTGTGTATGTCAATCTCAAGACTTCTTAAATAGCAAAACCAAGAAGACCAGCAATTCCACTGATTTATCATTTCTCCTCTAGGTTGAATATCTTTTGACCAGTTCTTTTGTTGGCTGCCTAATGCAAGCATTGCATTGCACATGTGCATAGGTACACATGTCGGTGACACACACACACATGCACACACGCACACACACACACACACACACACACACATTTGATTCAGTAGAAATGGGGAGAAGAAAGAAGCATAGGGAGTAGGCATGGAAGAAAAACCACAGGCTCTGAGAGGGTGTGGTATTAAAGAATGAAGAGGGGGAAGATGCCAGCAGAATACCTGTGATGAGTTCCTTCAGGAATCCTTTTTGTACCTTTTCATCTCCCACCCCTTTTTTACCTCTATAACTTAACAACTGTAAATAGTTATTCCCTTTTCTGCTCTGACTTTCCCCCTCCATCACTGACTGCTCCTTTTTTTTTTTTTTTTTTTTTTTTTTGCGGTACGCGGGCCTCTCACTGTTGTGGCCTCTCCCGTTGCGGAGCACAGGCTCTGGACGCACAGGCTCAGCGGCCATGGCTCACGCGCCCAGCCGCTCCGCGGCGTGTGGGATCTTCCCGGACCAGGGCACAAATCTTGAATCTTGAATCTTACTACTTCTGACCGGCAGCACTCTTCCCATTCTAATCCAAGCCACCATCTTCTGGATTATTGCAGTAGCTTCTTAAATGGTTTCTCTGATGATAGCTGTCCCCTCCCACACACATTCAGATCTATTCTCCACACACCAGCTAATGTGATTCTTTGCAACATAATTCTGTCCTGGTCACTTCTTGGCTCAAAAACCTCTAATGGTTTCCTTTCAGACTTAGAAAATCCAAAGTCCTCATCTTGACCCAGAAAGCCCCAGATGCCACTCCAGTCTCATCTCCTGTCACTCTCACCCTTGCTTATTGAGGTCTAGCCTCACCGACATTCTTGCTTGTCCCTGAACAAGACAGAAATCTGAGGGACTCTGCACTTGGAGTTACCTCTGTCTGGAACTCTTTCACCAAATAGACCTTGTCTCTCTCTCACTTCATCCAAGGGTCTGCTTAAGTGTCACTCTTCCAAAAGGACTTTGCTGACACTCGATCTAGAACAGCCTCCCTTACTCTGGTCTTGTTCTTGTCCCCCATTGCTGCCATCACAGTTTAACTCTATGTTAAGGTGTGTTTGTTTGTTGTCTGAGTCTCTATCCCACAGAAAGCTCTCTCAGTGAGGGGCTTGGTTGGGTTTTTCTGTTCTATGTCTTGCATCCAGAAGATCGCCTGACCACGAGGCTTAACTCTTAGTGCCGTAAATATTAACTGACTGAATAGCAAAATCAATCATCAGGGAGCTCAGTTCCTTACTTTGGCAGCCCTGGGAAGGCAGTGAGTCTGCCCAGGGCTCGCAGGTGTCTAGCATGCTGCCTGGAGCAGAGATTGCACATGTGAATATGTGTCAAGTAGGTGAATAAATTATTAAATGAATGGATGAAGCCACATTAGTAAGTTAATCACTAGTACATCTTCCTTTACTCTTTGGACCCATTCATATGGCAGCGATACTATGAAAAAGGATCTGACCTTGTCCAAGGGGTCCATGAAGACCTCTCGAAGGAGGGTACATGAGAGTAATCATACCTGTCAGGTACTGAGTACTTACTATGAGCCATCTATCATGCTCAATGCCTTACGCACACTAACCAATTTAATGCTCACAACAAATCTATGAGGTTGATACTATTGTTAGTCCCATTTTACAGATGGGGAAAATAAAGCACTGAGAAGTAGATTAACTTATCTTGAGTATACAGCTAGTAAATGGTAGAGGCAGACCCAGGCAGCTTAGTTCTACAGCCTGTGCTGTTAACCACTAGCTGTACGTTAACCTGTGCTGTTAACCACCAGCTGTACGTCTAAGCTGAAGACTGAGAATGGAGGAGTAGCTGAGTAGATGGGGGGTTGACTTATACAGGAGTTAGTGTTCTGGGCAAATGGAGTCAGATGTGCCAAGGGTCAGACTGTGATCAGTTCCATCAAGGACATGACAGAGGTTCAGTATGGCCAGAGTGTAGTGGGCATGTAAGAGAGTAAGAGGTGAGCCTGGTTATTAAGCAAGGGCCAGAGAGGCTGTGGAAGGAATTTGGACTTACCTTAGGCAAAGGGAAACATTAAGCGGCTTTAAGCAGGAATGTTAGGTGCACAGATTTACATTTTTTAACAGTCACACTGGCAGCCCTGTAGAGGATGGACTGCGAGGCAGGCAGGTGGACGGCAGGGAGACCAGTTTGGAAGGTCTTGCAATAGCCCGGGAAAGGGGTGATGGTGACCTGGTCCAAGGTGGAGGTGGAGATGATGGAAAGGTAGTATAGACTTGAGGTAGAATCAACAGGACTCAGTGATGGGGTGAGGAAGAGGGAGGTATAATGGCGTCATTTAGAGGGATCAATTAGTCAGTCACTTCACATCTAGGGTTTCATTCTACAGATCAGCTAGTTAATGGTACATGTACACAGGCCTTATTTCCAAAGGTATTTATTGCAGGACTGTGTGTAGTAGGATTAGAAACAATATAGTGCAGGGCCTTGCACAACCCCAGAGAAGAGAATGTGAGGGGCTCCCTGAATTTATGCAGCTGGTAAATTAATGACTGAATAACAGTATGTCCAAACAATGAAATACGATGCGGCGGTTAAAACGCAGGATGCAAGTCTTTATGTACTGCTAAATAATGATTACCAAGATACATCATGAAGTAAAGAGAAAAGGGTTCAGAACAGTGAATGGTATGCTATGATTTATGTTATAAAAATCTATTTGTACACACACATATACACTGTAAATGCATTACAGGTTCTGGAAAGATCCGTAAAATTGTTTTAAGTAAATATTTTACATAAAATTGTGAAAGGATTGGAAAACTGGAGGGTAATAGTAGTAAGGAAACTTACTTTTTATTGCTGCCTAATTTTTTTATCTTCATGTATTAACTATTAAAGTAATAAAATTTTAAAAATACATCGTGGAGACTTGAAAATGCAGTGATAGTTATATGATGAAGCAAATGGGAATAAAGCAAACATGATACTCGTTTATAACCCCTTAAAAACCTCTACAACAATACAAATTTAAACTATAATTATAAATTCAAAAAAAATTCCAAGGCAAAATTAAATATGAATGTAATAAATGTGAGGTTTGAAATAGTATGTAGGGGAGGGACAGCATATGAGCGTAATTAATTGACCTTAGGGACCAGTGCACACATACAGGATTAAGATTTGAAAGAGACGATCTGGATTTAGAAAGGAAACTTGAAATATCTAATAATTTTACCAAAAATTTCACTTTGCAAATTACTCTAAGGACTCGATGTAAAATGTGAAAATTCTTAAGATTGATGAATTTGAGATTACACCTCCAGTTCTAAATCATATTAGTTCCTTAAAAAGTGGGAGGAGCTCTGTGTCCTGCAGTAGATGCAGAGCTGCAGTGTAGCTCTGAGGATTTTCTCTGTTCGCCTGGGCACATGAGAACATTCTGCAAAATGAATGCACGGTGTAAGCGAGAAGAAGGGCAGGCAGGACCAGAATATTAGATGGAATTTGTCATTCTGGACTTCTCTCCATTCTATCTCTATAAGTAATTGGGGTAATTTGAGACGGGGCAGACTTCACCAGCCCTCACTTATCTGCGCATCCACAAAAATGTTTCAGGGCCAGGATGGTGACTTTTTCTTTTTTTTAAGAATTTGCCGGGGTTTTAGGTGGGCTTGGAATTGGAAAATTTTATGGTTTCAGTAATAAAATTCACTATTGGCATTGGATGGGTGTCAGAAAACCTCAAAAATAAGTCTTGAGGAAAGGGAATGACAAATTAAAGGCAAATTCCAGGTAGAGAGTTCTTTTACTCTTCATTCCTTTTCTACCTGTAGGAAACCAGTAACAAAGAATCGAGAGTATAATACATATAATACATTTATTATACGGTCTGATTCTCTTTCTTTCCTCGCTAATCATCCTCTCAGAGACGAAAGTCTAGCATTGTGATGGCCTTGTCAGAACGATCAGCTTAATCGTCTCTGAAGAGGATGTTAATTTATGCCATTGTAAGTGCTGAGAGAAGCAGGCATGAAGCATGGGATCGTTCCTCTGTCCTGACAATGCGTCCAAGCAGAACGCATCAGCTTCTAAGTTTCTCTCTTCGGGTTCTCATTGTGAGATTCTTCTCTCTTGAGCTCTCTTGGTTGGTCTTTCTGTCACTGCCGGTTGCCATAATCAATGACAACAGTGATGTCGGGTGGATTAGAGAAAAAGTAGTGAGGCATATGGTGTATCCCAGGGGAGAAAATGGTGGGCCAGGGTCTTCCTATTTCCTGTGAAGGCCAAACAAGTAGACACTTGGATGTTTAGGTGACCCCAAAAATATGAAACCCAACAATCTCCAAGGGTATAGGATATTTACTTTCTCCCCAGATTTGAAGTCCAGTACCCCCTCTTAGGTCTCAATTCTTCAACCTGTCCGCACAGTTTGCTAGTCCCAGAAACCCATGTTGTATGGGGGAAAGTGCTTGACTTTGGGGTTTACATAGACAGACCTGGTTAAAGTTCTATTTGCATCTTGTTAGATGTGTAAACTTGGGTATGTTACAAAACTTTTGTGAACTTCAGTTTCTTTATGAGTACAATGGGGATAATAGCACTGCCCACGTCAGAGAGCAGGGTTGAGTGTGCTCATGTCTGTATGAAATCGTCCCACAGAGTAGGCATTCCATAAACGCTCATTCTTTCTTTGGAGCAACATTTTTCCCGCACAGGGTCAGTGTGGTTTGTGGACAGCTTGCATCAGAACATCCTGAGGAGTTTATTGGAAATTTATGGCCATCCCACCCCCCAAAACCACTGGACCGGGAATCCCTCTAGGAGCTGAGAATTTGTGATTAACAAGCTCCCCAGGTGATTCCAATCAAAGTAGTTTTGGGAACTTGATACTGAGGGATGATGCCTTTCCAGCCAGCCTCAGATGAACCCTTCGAGTGCCTCATTTGCGGGCTCTTTCTCCAGTTCAGCATGGGGGCCTGTGGAGGAGCGTGGCTCCACAGGAAATCCCTGGTGAATTCAGCTTAGAAAAGGATAGACTCGTGTTCAAGGGGAAAATGGAGACATATAGCTCTTAAACTCTGTGCCTTATTGATCAAATGCAGCAGGGCTCTCCTGGAAAATTGGCTGGTTTTAAGCGATGTTCCTGAAAAAGTTGAGACAGTTATAGCTAGTTCTTGGCCGAGGAGGCTGCTGTGAGACCCCCGCCATGGAGGTGGTCCCCGATGGGAGGAGTGGCTGTGTCCCCACTTCACCTCGTGTGGCTCCAAGTCCATCGAGGGCTCCGACAGCACATACCTTTCAACACAGTGTTTGAGGCAAGAACCCTAGTTGGGCTGCAGACAATACTTAGGTGATTTTAGGGCACATTTCATGTGGGTTCAGGTTTCACACCCTGTTTGAGTTTCAGCAGCATCTTTTAGAGGTGGATATAGGATAGCAAATGGATGCAGAAAATCTAGACATTAAGATACTCTGTGCCAAGACCAAGGACCTTCCGCTGACCAAAATATCGACGAAGTGAAAGCCGCACACGGCCCTTGTGTATTTTATTCAAAAATCCGTCCTGTTGAAAAATCGGGTCCTTTTTCATTGTGATCACATTGCCACAAGTCCCTCCAAATGGGAAGTTTTTGCTAATGTCAGACGGCTGTCACCTTCCATGGCACAGTGCCCCTCCCAGCTCTCTCGGAGTCACTTGTGCCCTCCGGTATGAGTTTCTGTTCCCCTTCGTTGCTCAGGGCTGCGGGATCCACTGGCAGAGGCCCAAAGACTGCTGTTGTCTCTTGGAAAAATTATGAGCCTCCCGGGGCTATGATTTTCCCATGCCTTCTGCAGTCCTCCTTGGACATTCTGGGTTTTCAGAGGGCTTCCCCTCCACGTACACCTGGGTATTGCCGCCCTGAACAAGTCTCACATTTCCTTTGAGGCCATGACACTGTGACTGGAGCTGTGTTGGCTGGAACCTTGTGTGTCCTGCAGAGGAAGCTCTTGAGTCCCACAGACTGGGCCTGAGTCAGACAGAAGTCTTTGGCCTCCATTTTTAGTTACAGAGCCTCTTCCTCCCTGGCCTTGGTTCCTTCCTCAGTTTACCCTTCCAACACTCACATCACACCTCCTGGCAGGGTGGGCATCTCTCCTCCAAAGGGCCACCTTTTGGGTGCAAATGCCAACTCTATCCTTTATTAACTTGTGACGTTAGGCGAGTTACATAACCTCTGTGGACCTCATCATGCTCATCTAATAATACTAATAATACTGCCTAGTGCTTGCTATTTTTAAGAAAAACTCCTCATGTATTGTCTGATAGAAAGTAGATCTCAATTGCTCTTCCCTGTTATCCTCCCAAGGCTGGGAGCCATCATCCAGTCCAGTTGGTTCTCGTTTCATTCACTTGAGATGCTGCGAGTGGGCAGGACCGCCTGATGAGTCATCACTCCCATTCTGGGTGGGCCTGCGCCCCGAGCACTTCTGAGAAGGCTGTCTTTGAAGAGCACCCCTCTTCTGGTAGAAGAGAACACGGCTCACGATTTCTCCTTCCCTGGTGGATTGCGACAGCCACAAGGTGGAGTGGTAATTTGCACCGAGGACGCTAAGGGGAAATTTAACACCATCAAGGGCAGTGTATGTGGAAATGGTTTGGTAAGTATTCAATACGATATTTTTCAGCCAGAAGTGGCCACTGGGCAGCAGGCTTTGTATGAGAAGGCTTCAGGAGAAGGTCGAGTGTGAAGCCCTTGTTCCTCACATTCCCTTGCTGGAATTTCATGTTTTGTTTCTTCGTGCCTCCTCTCCACCCACATAATATTCCTCTTTTCATTAATTTTCATGGAAATTTAACACTTCCAAATATGTACATAAAGTGTTAAGAGCAAAATCGAAATAATAAACATTTCTGTGCAAGCGTGCGTCCGCACACTCATCCACCTCCCGCATACATATAGTGTAGCCGTTATGGAGCTATGCGCCTACCTCATGGTAAATGAGCAAACGGACACAACTTTAAGCCTTACAGAGGGTCCACAGCATCTTAGAAAATGTTGATGTCACTGGAAACGTGCTTGTCTGCTCTTTGATTTTATTTCATTTTTCATCATCCTGAGAAATGTTCCCTGCAGCCAAAATGCCAACTACTCATTTTAAATAGAAGTCTGGTTTCTTCTAAAGTTACAGAAAGAGAAAAAAGCCATAGTCTTTCTTTTCTGTTTCCTTTTTTTTTTTTTTTTTTTTTTTTTTTGCAGTACGCGGGCCTCTCATTGCTGTGACCTCTCCCGTTGTGGAGCGCAGGCTCAGTGGCCATGGCTCATGGGCCCAGCCACTCGCAGCATGTGGGATCCTCCCGGACCGGGGCACGAACCCGTGTCCCCTGCATCGGCAAGTGGACTCTCAACCACTGCGCCACCAGGGAAGCCCTCTGTTTCCTTCTTGAGAGCCAAGAAAAGCACGTCAAAGCCGTTTCTGACCAGGATTAAATAATAGGGCCTCCCACATCCCACAGGCTCTAAACCAACAAATTGAAGAAAACAACCTTTTTGGAGTTTTTCTGTGTATGGGGCAAAAGTTCTTCATGCAGTTCCGATCACATTCACAAAACTGGCCACCTACTGTTTGCTGGTCCCGTTATGGCCCCAAATAAGACACAGTCCCTGTCCCCAAGTGTTCTATAATTTAATAAGAAAGGTTAGAAAGGTGAACTGACCTTATAGGACAAGTGGAATAGGACAAGCTCCATAAGAGCCGGTCTGGAAGGAGAGGGTAAAGTTATCAGTGAGCAAAAGGATGTCGATACAACATTGTGCAAGAGTCAGGCAGGAAAGGAGTAAAATCAACATTGATGGAAAAATTTGCTTAGGCTGGGAAGGCTGGTTGTTTTTCTGTTTGTTTCAGAGGGAGAGACAAAGGGATAGGTCAGTAATGGTAGTCATGCCTGTTTAAATTGGAGGAGAGAAAGGTTAAGGAAGTACCCACTTTGACCTTTGGGAATTTATGCAGAGTCTTTTGCAGAGAGGGAGTGGATGGAAATGAAGTTGGGAACAGAGACCCTTTGTTGGTCAGTGACAAAATGTTCATTCCTGGTGTACCTTTCAGTCTTTCAACACACGCTGCGTGTGTTCAAGGGTCTACATCATCATTTGCTTTTTTAAAGATCCTTAAGAGAATAGTGATTTCGTTTGTAATTACCTCCCTGCTGAGTTTTCCTCCACTGGCATCTTTTGCTTTGTGTTTGAGTTAACCTCTTCTGGATCTAGCTGTCCTTAGGTTACTGGTGTAAAGTAGATGTGAGTGGCAGGTTGTTATAGCAACTGAATGTGACAGCAGTTGAGGATACCTGTGGGGATTGATCACGAGTCTGAAGAGTCTGCAAGCTTTTCTTAGGAAATTTTACAGTCACTTAAAGACCTTTCTTGCAATTTTTATTCTGACAGTGAACCTTTTCATGAATGTTTAGATTGTCTGAAGATGTTACAAAATTACAATGAGACAGTTGTAAGATGTTCCATGATTCCCAGAGAACTGTAATGTTGTGGTTCTATTAAAGTTGTGAATAAGGAGGACTTGGCACAGACCAGAGTGGTAATGGATTCTCTGATATAAAAGCTTTGCTGATTCCCATTGTCTGCGACCTCTTTAGTAGGGCACTCAAGGCTTCATCCTCTCCCTCAGCCATCTAGCTTCGTGCTGTTTCTTTCCTTCATACTCCTTACATGTGAGCACAGTGGTGATTCTTGGTACCAGAACAAGACATTCACTGTTGCAGCTTGGGGCTTTCCCCTCTTCCTAGCAAGCTTTGAACCGAATTCTTCATCTGGTTAAATTCTTCTCGGACTGAGCTTAAGTGCCGCCTCCTCGGTGAGGCTTTACCTGCACCCTCTTCTAGGCAGAATTCATTCCCTTTTCTGTGCTCCCTGCAGACTGGCTGAACCACTGAGATAACAAGTTGAGGGTGGTCTCATGGTTGCGTGGTTGCTTTTCAGGGAGCACAGAGTACTTCTGAGGAACACACGTTTCTCTTTGTTGTTTCACATATTCCTCTTCTCCTTTTGCACAAAACAGGGCACTGTTGCATGTGCCCACACTTGCTTGTTCTGTTGGGCATGTACTATAGAACCACCCTAGGTGAAGCTGGGGCTTTCATAATGACCCCCCTCTAGGGCATCATAGAATACCCAAGTGATGTTTTGGATGATGTTAAAAGGGGCATTGTTCCTGTACTTTAAAGGACTTCAGAATGGGAGGGGAAGAGGACAGTGGGCCTTAGAACCGAACCTTCCACCCTGCTCTACTATCAGGCTGATGTGCTGTTTGGGCCCAAGTTTCTCAGTCTAGGTTTGGCAAGAAGTGTTTAATAATGCAAATGCCTCAGCCTCAGAGAGTCTAATTTGGTAGGCCTGTGGATAACTCCTAATTAAGAGAATGTGTCCAGAGCTTAGCCCTTGACCCTGTGCACAGCTGGACTGAGAAGCATTGATCCCACGGTGGCTTTCATTCCTGAGTGCACATTCAATTCCCCAGGGAAGTCTTCCAAATATCAAGGCCCGGGTCCTACCCACACCATCTAACACAGAATCTTTAACACCAAACCACTGATCTAAGCTTTCCTCCCCCTGCTTTCCACCAAGAAGCAAGATGTGGAAGGGAGCAGGGCAGCAAGGGGTGATTCTATTATGAGAAATCACAGAGGGCGCGTGTTTATCAGTTTTTACCGTAGGTTTTTTTTTTTTTTTTTTTTTTTTTTTTTTTTTTTTGCGGTACGCGGGCCTCTCACTGCTGTGGCCTCTCTCGTTGCGGAGCACAGGCTCCGGAAGCGCAGGCCCAGCGTCCATGGCTCACGGGCCCAGCCGCTCCGCGGCATGCGGGATCTTCCCAGACCGGGGCACGAACCCGTATCCCCTGCATTGGCAGGCGGACTCTCAACCACTGCGCCACCAGGGAAGCCCTACCGTAGTTATTTTTATTTTTGTTTTCTGATAAGGAAGGAGGAATGGAGGAGAACAATATGAACAGCTAGAAGGGAGTGGCAAGGCCATTTTAGGTGGAAGAATTAATATTTGCGAAGGCATGGGAATGAGCAATTTACTTTAGCTGATAGACACGTACATGGATTGATGAGGTAGACTCTTGCATGATTGGACATGGGGATGCGGTGGGTAGGGCAGCTCAAAGCTTAGGTCCAAGGTATGGATTTAATGTTGACGAGCACAGGAGTTACTTTGTTTCTAAGCAGGTGAGTAATTTTTTTTTTTTTTTTTTTTCGGTACACGGGCCTCTCACTGCCGTGGCCTCTCCCGTTGCGGAGCACAGGCTCCAGACGTGCAGGCTCAGCGGCCATGGCTCACGGGCCCAGCCGCTCCGCGGCATGTGGGATCTTCCCAGACCGGGGCACGAACCCATGTCCCCTGCATCGGCAGGCGAACTCTCAACCACTGCGCCACCAGGGAAGCCCTGAGGAGTAATTTTATAGCTAACATTTAATTTCAATAAGATGTCTTTTTTTACCATGCTTATAGTGTGTCTTAGCTTGGGCTACAGGAAAAACAAAAAACCTTAGACTGGGTGGCTTAAACAACAGGAATTTATTTCTTACAGTTCTGAGGCTGGGAAGTCCAAGGCTAAGGTGCTTATTGATTTGGTTCCTGATAAAGTTATCTTTCTGGTCTGCAGACCACCTTTGCACCATGTCACTGTGTCCTCACGTGATCGGGGTGCAAGGAGCTCTGATCTCTTCCTCTTCTTAAATAAGGACGCTAATCCCATCATGGGGGCCCTGCTCTCTTGACCTCACTTAAACCTGATTGTCTCCCAAAGGCCCCACCTCCAAATACCATCACATTGGGAGTTAGCACTTCAACACATGAATTTTGGTGGGGACACAAGCATTCAGTTTTATAATCAGGTGGATTGAAATAAATAGTAATATGGAAGGACCTTATTCAGGACCAATTTGCGTGGTAATTATGGAATGCTGGCTGCCTCTTATTTTGCAGGTTCAATTTCATGAACCAGCGTCTAACATGGAATTTGGGCAACCTGTGCTGCTTCCCCCGCCCCTACCCCTGCTTCTCTTGACCTTGCCACTTCTCTGTCTCCCTCCTGTGATGAATCATTCTCTTTTATCTAGGATAAATGTCTAAAAGTTGGTGCAAAGAAATAGAAGGAAAATTTAAAAGTAACAATTATGGGCACACAGTTTTAAAGATGAAAACTGCCTTAGAACAGTCTGCATTGTTTAAAATATATATGTAAAAGCAAGTCTGTGTTGGGTGTTTTTAACACTTGTATATCCTTCAAAGAATCCTAAAAAAAAATAATGTTAGAATTTTAGATCTTTAAAAATTTAAAATTGGATTTTTGCTTATATTGCTTCAGGTAATTCTATGAAGGGCAATTGTTTTCAAACTGGAAGAAATGAATAAATATCGACAATAGAAAAGAATCTAAAATCAGAAAGAATATATATATATATATATATATATATATTTTTTTTTTTTTTTGGGGGGTACGCGGGCCTCTCACAGTTGTGGCCTCTCCCGTTGCGGAGCACAGGCTCCGGATGCGCAGGCTCAGCGGCCATGGCTCACGGGCCCAGCCGCTCCGCGGCACGTGGGATCTTCCCGGACCGGGGCACGAACCCGCGTCCCCTGCATCGGCAGGCGGACTCCCAACCACTGCGCCACCAGGGAAGCCCCAGAAAGAATATATTTTAAATCAACGTAGTTTCTTTGAAGAGGGAAGGTTTCCACATTTAATTAAATTGTATCACAAATAGTGAGAGAGCTTGCAAATTTGATCATAGGACCATGGACCAATAACGTCTGAAAAATATTGCGTTGGTAGCAATATTTATGGTAAATATTGTAGCGTTTCTGGAAGATTGGTGATAGGAAAATATTTCATTGTCAAAACTGCAGGTGAAATTGTAGGTTAATAAGTTTAATGACAACCTCTAGAAAATTCCCCAGAGTCCTTAAACAGATGTTTTATGTAGACTTAGAAAGGAAAATCACAATGAACTAGCATGAAATAAATAAATAAAATATATGTAAATAAAGTATATATATTACATAAAATATACATTATATACATATATATGTAAATAAAATAAATACATGTAATTAGCCTCATTTCATTTATTGGATAGGGTTATTACAGTAATAGATTTAGGAAATTCCATAGACAATTTGTGTCTAAATTTTAACAGTGCATCTGATCCTTTTTCATGATTTCCCTATGGTCTAGATGGAAACCATTCCCACAAATATTACTAATTAATTCCCAACTGGAAGCAGGTTTCTATTTGAGCAGGATTTCTGTACTTGGTTATGACCTGGTTGCTACTTTCATCAATGACTTAGGTGAATCATACATGAATGCTTCTCAACTTATTCTCCTCTGGGAAAGAGAGCTAATGCACCTGACAATAGAAATCAGATTTTGATATCTATCAACAGAAACGATGGTCCGATGTTAACCAGTAAAATATAACAAAAGATTATACATTTAGAAAATGTGGCAATTAGATTAATGGGTAAGTATCAATGCCTATCACCACCCATGCTCTGGGGTGTTTTGTCTACTTTTGTGTTATTTGTAAATTCTAAGTTGAAGCTGACAGGCCATTTGTCAGGGTTCTGGCAGAACCAGTCCCTGAGTTGTGAGGGAGGTTGGATTTGATTACTTTGCTAAGCCTGGGAGTCCATTATTTTTTGAAATTACTTTGAGAAACAGTTTTATGAAACACACTATTATCTCACTTATCTGTCATAGAGCAAAATCACCCATCTCATCTATCAAACTTGGTTTCAAATTGCTTGCTGTTGTTTGGATAAAAAT
Source organism: Leucopleurus acutus (assembly GCF_964270905.1). Taxonomy (NCBI): domain Eukaryota; kingdom Metazoa; phylum Chordata; class Mammalia; order Artiodactyla; family Delphinidae; genus Leucopleurus; species Leucopleurus acutus. The sequence goes on along the minus strand of NC_139144.1, from coordinate 93,298,298 downwards.
AAAATCTCTCCTCAGAGGATGAGAACTGTCAACATTCAGAACGCTCAAGAGAAGGGCTGCAGGCTTAGAAGTCATTTCCAAAACAGAGAAATTCCTAATGTTTTGAACAAGGTACTGGAATCTCAGGAAAACGCCATCTGTTATTGAGTGCAATTTTGTGTTTCTTTTCTAGGGTGGCAGCTTTGAATGGACAGTGGAAACTTGACTGTTTAAACTCCCCTATCCCTTTTATTTCTAATTTTACAAACTTTAAAAGTATTTTTCATTGGAAGGAGAAAACATAGAATATGACAAAATATTTATAAAGTGTTTGTAAATTATAAAGAATAATAACACAACGAATACCTGAGAATTCAGTACCCATTTTAATAACAAAGGGCACTACCATAACCTCTGACGTCCACCAGGGTATTTTCCTTAATCCATCCTTGAACGTACTCTAATTGGCCTGCAGTTTTTACTTATCATTCCCTTGTTTTTCATTATTCTTTTTACCAAATATTTATATCTTTAATGATGGCAGCATAACACTTTTATACAGTGATTTCTATGTGCCAAACACTTGTAGGTGCCATATACTCATTTAACCCTAGAACAATCTTCAGAGGTAGGTAGACCCATTGTACAGATGAGGAAATGAGGTATATAGAGGCTAAATAACTGTCCAATCATAGGAATAGTAAGTGTAGTAACCAGAATTCCAACTCAGGCAGTCTGGTTGCAGTTTTGTGTGCTCTTAACCTCCACACCATGCCACCTCTCAAGAATACATAGCATAGCTCTATCTGTGTGTTTTTTTTAAATTAATTAATTTTTTTTTTGCTGCGTTGGGTCTTTGTTGCTGCGCTCGGTCTTTCTCTAGTTGCAGCGAGCAGGGACTACTCTTCATTGTGGTGCGTGGGCTTCTCATTGCAGTGGCTTCTCTTGTTGCAGAGCACGGGTTGTACGCCCGTGGGCTACAGTAGTGGCACGTGAACTCAGCAGTTGTGGCTCACAGATTCTAGAGTGCAGTCTCTGTAGTTGTGGTGCACGGGCTTAGTTGCTCCGTGGCATGTGGGATCCTCCCAGACCAGGGCTCGAACCTGTGTCCCCTGCATTGGCAGGTGGATTCTTAACCACTGCACCACCAGGGAAGTCCCTATTTGTGTTTTTTAAATGTTGTGTAAGTGAGATACAGCTGTACATATTCTGGAATTGGTGTTTTTCAATCACCGCTCTTCCCAAGTTTCATCTGTTTTGTTCTGTGGAGCTGTAGCTCATTCATTTTCATTGCTGTGGAATATTATTTCACATTGTGAATGTATTTCTCCATTCTGCTTTCACTGGACATTTGGGCTGTTTCTATTATTTTCTGTGATAAACAGTGCTGCTATAATGTTTTTGATACCAGCTTGTGAGTATGTGCCAGAGATATCTAGGGTCTGTACCTTGGAGTGTAATGGGTAATTATTGTGCTATGTACACCTTCAGTGTTCCTAGGTAATACCAGGTGTTTCCCAAAGTGATTGTGCCATATTGTGTACCTTCTAACAGTATGTAAGTTCTCTCTCTCTCCAGTGGTTAATATTTCCAAGAATTAATATTAAAAATAAACTTTAAAATTTTTGCCAGTGTGTATAGAGTGGTTCACAGTGATACAGAAAAGAATGAATGGGGGAGAGGGGGGTCGGAGGTGAATTTCCATTTCTCTGATTACTAATGAATTTGAGCATGTTTTCTTTTTTCTCTCCCCCCCACCCCATTTGGGTTTCCCCTTCTGTAAAGTACCTGTTCAAATCTTTCTTCACTTCTTTTTTCTTTTTTTTGGGGGGGGGGTCTTTTTGTTATTGATTTCTACTAATGCTTTGTCAATTAATACAAATGGGCAATATCTTTTTTATTTTGTGGCTTGTGTTTTCACTCTCTTCATAGTGTTTTTGGTAAATAGAATTACTTGATTAAATTTATAACTTATTTTAGAATATCTGCATTTTTGTATATGTTTATTTATTAAATACTTCCCCTCCACCTTTGATAAAAGGATACTTTCCTATATTATTTTCTGAACATTACCTAGTTTTGTGTTTCACATTTCCATCTTTAACTTACCTGGGATCAATTTTTTTTTTTGCGGTACGCGGGCCTCTCACTCTTGTGGCCTCTCCCACTGCGGAGCACAGGCTCCGGACGCGCAGGCTCAGCGGCCATGGCTCACAGGCCCAGCCGCTCCGCGGCATGTGGGATCCTCCCGGACCGGGGCACAAACCCGCGTCCCCTGCATCGGCAGGCGGATTCTCAACCACTGCGCCACCAGGGAAGCCCTACCTGGGATCAATTTTTATGTGTCCTTTGAGGTAGGGTCCAATTCCTTTTTTTTCTGTAAGGATAATCAATTTTTGAGGGACCATTTATTGAAAACTGTATCTTTCCTCATTATTCTACAATGCCAGTTCTGTCATAAATCAAGTTTTCATATATTTTTTGGTCTGTTACTGAGTCACATTTTTTTGTTTCATTGCTCAGCTTGTCTATTCCTGGGTTAATACCACACTGTATTAATTGTTAACATTTTATAACAAGTCTTGATATCTGTTAATGCTAGCCCTACTTCCATTTGTTTTTCTTTTCTGGAGTCTTGGCCACTCTTGTTCTTTGCTCTTCTATATAAATTTTAGAATTAGTCTGTCAGGGTCACCCAAAAGCCTATGGGAATTTTGATTGGAATTTTATGAATCCATAGCTCATTCAGGGGAGAACTGACGTCTTTAAAAAGTCTTCCACCACGTGAACAAAGATCTCCTCTTTTTGGGTGTTTTGATGACTTTCTAATATGTCTTTAAGTTTGCCTCTGCCCAATTCTGTCTCTTCTCTTTCTGAAACTCTAATAGACATATGTTACATTTACTTTCTCGCTGTTTTCTACATCTGTTAACTTTCCTTTCCTATTTTCTATCTCTGTTATGCATTCTGGATAATTTCTTTAGATCTGCATTATAGTTTGCTAATTTTTCTTTTCTGTTGCTTCTATATACCATGTACCCATTTATTATTTGCTTTTAATTAGTTTTCCTTATTAAAGGATATCTATATTCTTTAAAAAATACAGTTATTTATTTATAGTATCTTGTTCTTTAATCTTAATTTTAATCATTTTTTTTTATTTCTTTAAGGACACCAAACATAGTTGTTTTATATTCTAGTTATGACCATTTTAGTATTCTAGAGTCTGTTGTTTTTGCTGGCTTGTACTCATTGAGTCCATTTTATTCTCCTGTGTTCGTGATTTCTGATAGAAATTTCTGATGCCTTGGTACTTTCTTTGAACTCTTTTGAGACCTTCGTTTAAAACTGGTTTCTCTAGGGAGGACTTGTGTTTACTCTTAGACACTCAGGGAAATTTATTAACCCATACCTGCTTCAAACTAATTATTTGGGTTGAAGTCTTTGGGACAGCCCAGGGAGAAAACTTATGTAAAGGCTAGCTTATAGCCAAATATCCAGGAAAGATTTTTTTCCTTCTTTCACTTGGTACCAATATCCAAGACAGATATTTTTCCTGTAGATGCATGAATGGAGGCTTTGAGACTTAGCCTCTGTTTTTCCCTGAGTTCTCTTTAGACAATACACCAGAAATGTTTACATGTAAATACTCCCTCACTGCATCTTGTCTAACTCTCCCACATGCAAAATTCTGTGACTCACAGTGGCACATACAAGTGAGACACCTTAAAGTTTAAGCTTCATTAGTTTCATGATAAATCCATCTCTGCTTAAGAGTGAATGTTCATTATTTTATCATATCAAGGACACTGGAGCTTTACGAATAAATATTTTTATTTTATAAAGTAGTTTATAGCCTCATATACTCTGTAAGGTACTGTCTTCTCACTTTTACAGTTGAGGAAAAGAAAGCTTGGTGCTGTTACGTGGCTTGCCCAGAGTTATAAAGTTAATAAGTGTTGAATCTTTTTTTTTTTAATTTTTATTTTGGTCCAGTTCAGTTTCCACTTTACAGTGCGAATCCTCTGTTTAATGAAAATAGATGCCTTAGATGCGTTTTTTTTTTTTTTTTTTTTTTTTTTTTTTTGCGGTACGCGGGCCTCTCACTGTTGTGGTCTCTCCCGCTGCGGAGCACAGGCTCCGGACGCACAGGCCCAGCGGCCATGGCTCACGGGCCCAGCCACGCCGCGGCATGTGGGATCCTCCCGGACCGGGGCACGAACCCATGTCCCCTGCGTTGGCAGGCGGACTCTCAACCACTGCGCCACCAGGGAATCCCTTAGACGCCTTTTTAAAACCTTTATTGTGTTCTAAGAAAGTAACAGGAAAAAGGTGCCTTTAATATTCTTACTTAATTAAATCTTCACAACAACCCCATGTAGTGTAAATTAGTCTTCCTGTTTTACAGATGAAGAAATTGAGTCTAAGCGACATTAAGTCATAGGTAGATCATATATTTAGCAGGTGGGAGAACGAGACTTCGACTCCAGGTTACTTTAAATCCTACTTCTGTCACCTCCTCCTGGTAGCTTCCCTCATCACCGTCATTCCCCTCCTGCACCACTTATTCCTGTTATTCCCTTCATAACAGTTGTATCTCTCAGCAATAATTCACATGTTTATTTACTTATTTATTATCTGTTTTCTGTACCAGGGTCATAAGCTCAACAAGAGGAGGGACCCTGAGCATTCTGTTTACTTCTCTACAACCAGCAATTCATTGTACTTCTGTGCCGTACATAGTAAGCATTGAATATAAATACTGAATGTCTAAGAGTCTGATTCTGAAACTCACTTTATTTTTCCTAAATATACCGCCCCCCCCTTTCTTAAAAGCCCTTACGGAATGGGGTTTTTCTTGTTACCTTGGACTTATGGCCAAGTCTCAAAGCTGAAGACCACGAACACACCAAGGATCACACATTCTAAGTTTGGAGAGCTGCCAGAGGTTAAGATCAGACACCTCTTGGGAGGGCTACGATCAGAAAATTATTCTACCCAGCCCTTCTCTCCATTCCTGTAAATTGATAGAAAGGGAGGGTAGAAGAGAAGATGTTGCTTTGTTCAGCGTACAATGTTAGTGAAGAAAGTCTCATTGCTTCTCTCTTTCTCTAGCTGCTACTAGGGGGAAAGGGAGAAGGCTCAGAGAGAATAGTCCTGCAAGTTGGACGTGTCTGCACAAAGGCCCGGCAGACAACCCGCATTAGGGCATACACTTAGCTCATGGACTTGGCTGCCAGGCCATCCAGTAGAAGAAACAAAATTGTGAAGAGATGACTTGGTGGGGGACTGCCAGGCAAAATGGGGGCAAACGTTGGGATCCCCGCAAGTTCTTGGTTCCCTAAAATTTTAAAAGATTGATCCCACTCAGGCTCTCAGAAACAGGTAGTTAATTTTTTTTTTTTTGGTGGAACAAGTGCAGTCTTGTTAGTATCATCACAATGATATATCCTGGGTGTGCTGGAGGCAAACCACAACAGCAAACCCTGGACATTAGAAGACTGCAGGTTGATGCAACTTCCAGCCTGCCATCAGGTGGGCGAGAAGACAACATCTCTGTCGGGATGGTTAATGCAGAGGGAGCAGTGTGGGCTACGCCCTGGTCAGTGGAGCAGACTGAAGCTACCATTGGTCCAAGATGAAGTGCTCAGCCTGCCCTGTGGCTAGCCAAGGCCAGTTCTGCTGCCAGCCTCATCTGATCAATTGGTGATTTCCAGAGTTCTGAAAAATAATGATTTTTGACAATTTAGCCAGTGTTCTCATTGCTTCTATGAAGGAGCAGTTTTTCAGAGGTTCTGATTCTGCCTTTGCCACTGTTGGCACAGGAATGGGAATGCAGAGTGAGAAGTATCTTTTGATACCTTTTTTGATAAGTAGAAGTTTTTAATTTTGATGATTTCCTCTTTGTCAACTTCTCCTTGTATGGCTAGAACTTTCTGTATCCTATCTAAAAAAAAATCATTGTCTACTCCAAGGTCATATTTTCTTCTAGAAACTTAAATAGTTTTACCTTCTAGGTTTGTATCTGTAATCCCTCTTAAAGCATTGTTTGTATACAGTGTGTGATAGGGATCAACTTAAATTTTTTTCCAGTATGAATAACCATTTGTTGAAAGGATACTCTTTTCCCCATTGATGTTTCAGTGCCGCTTTTGAAGTCGTACATGTGTGGCTCTACTTCTGGAATCTCTATTCTTTTCCATTGATCTAATTGTCAGTTCTTTCTTTGATGTCACATGCTCTTGATTTGTCTTTATAGTAGGTTTTAAATTGGGTAGAGCAAGTCCTTCAACTTTTTCTTCTTTTTCAAGATTTTTGACTACTTTATGTATTATTTTCATTTCTAATATATACATTTTAATATCAGCTGGGTTTTGACAGGGGTTGTGTTGAATCCATGTGTCATTTTGGGAAGATGTGACATGTTAACAGTATTGAGTCTTTCAATATGCAAATATTTATATATTTATTAACAACTTCTTTAATTTCTCTCAGTAAAGTTTTGTAGTTTTCAGTTTAGGGTCTTATACATATTCTCTTAGATTTATACCTAATAGTTCACTTTTTTGAATGTCATTTTTGATGGTATTTTAAAATTTTCAGTTTGGAATTGCTTATGTATAGAAATACAGTTGATTTTTGTATATGGCTTCTGGACACTATGCAAACTCACATGTTAATTCTGATAGATTACTTGGGATGTTACATGATTTTACACAATCATGCCATCTGCAGATTAAAAGTTTTACTTTTTCCTTCCCAATACATATATTTTTTTCCTAATTATTTTTCTCTTTTACTATACTGGCTAGGACTTCTAGTACAATGTTGAATAGAAGTGGTGAGACTAGACATATTTTGTTTCAGTATTAGGGGGAAAATGTTATGTATGTATGATGTTACTTATATATTTTTCAGACATACCTTTTATCAGATTGAAGACTTGTTTTCTCTTTCTAGCTTGTTGAAAGTTTTAGTCATGATCTCGTTTTTCGTAAGTAGCCCTGCAGGATGCGCGTGAAGCATGAGGATCTGGGTAGTGATGAGTTAGTTGCTGGGGGGCAGGGAAAATGCAAAGGACATGTACACTTGCTGGCCAAGCTGGATGGGATGGACGAAAGCCATACAGTGATAACGTAGATAAGTTGGGCTGAGGTGAAGACACCTGATTTCTATTCCCAGCTCTACCACCAACTAGCTATTTGACCTTAAATAAGGTACTTTGCCCTCTACCTTGGACCCAGAGATACAGCTGACAGCCAAGTTGATTTCAGAGAAAGTCTGGTAGAGTTGCAAATGTGACTAAAAGATTTGAAAAGTAAGAAATGTGAGAAGAGATTGATGAGCCTGGACTTCCTTTGTCTGCTAAAGAGAAGGCTGAGATGTCCGTTGATTTGTTACTGATCCTGGTTTACTGCACCAAGACAAACATTCGCCAGCTCCCTAGTCTCTGGGTGCTTTGACGTCTCTTTTCTTCAATACCACATGTTCCTGGGTTCTTTAGCTTTATTGTAAGTCTCGAGATCAGGAATGTAAGTCTCGAGATCAGGGAGTGGTTTATTCCCTAACCTTACTTTTAAGTAATCCCTTTATGGAGGTCTCTTCATCTGAACCATCTGAGGTGAGTTCTCTTTTTTGCCAGGACCCTTCTCTCACTGATACAAGTGGAGAAGACACATGCCCTTGAGCCTCTCTGTAAACCTAGCCATCATGCCTAGGGCTGGTCTCAAAGTAGACAGTAGGTCTCTGCCTCTAACCCCACCCCCACCCCATCTATATTTACAATATTCTGGATTGTAGCTTAGGAAAATTATTTTAACTACTTTGAATATCATTTGACTCCATTTCTTTGGATCATGACGGTTTTTGCATTTCCATGAGTCTCTTTAGAGACTGTACATACCCTTATGAGGGAAATATCCTAAACTGTTTTCAGTTGACAAAACTGTTGGGTTATCTGTTCAGTGGCATTACCAGTTGAACAAGATTGCGGTGGAAGCAGCAAAGGTGCCAGGGTGACGGGAAGTTGAAGGTCGGGAAGTGTCCTAGCATGGAAATGGGGAGGGGGGCTGTAAAGGCAAGCGTTTCCTGTTGCTAGTTTTACTGGGAACAACCCTCTGGAAATCTAAATTCTTTCCCCTAAATTCTGTGGATTCCCAAAGGGCTTATGTTCTTAAAGTTATTTCTGTTCGCAGGCTCATGCTTTTTCTAAATTTGTTCAATTTCGGATTATCTTTCTATCCCAGTAGGCAGTCGATTCTATATTCATTGACCTAGATGTAAAATTCAGCCCCTTCTTCAGTTTTCACATTCATAAAACCTCACTGCGTTTAAGCCAAGAGTAGACTTCCCTGAAGATATAAGAGCGGGTGGGAAATACGGCAGAGGTAAAGGACGTACTTCCATGACAGCAATACAGCTTCCAAGTGGAAATTAGACTGTGTTCTTAAAATGTCCTTCTGCCCCCGCCCACCACACCAGACCATTTCATGGGTCACTTCAAGCCACTGCATGCCCAGTCCTTGTACCATCTTGTCCATCCTTCCCGCCCTCTCCTACTTTGCCTTCCCTTCTCTTCCCTCCTTTTCCCTTTCAGAGGGAATGCAGATTGATGGAGCCTTTGGAACCAGACATCTGGGCTCCAGTCTTGGCCTCATTACTTCTGAGCTGTACGGCTTATATAAGTTCCTTAACCTTTCTAATGTCAGTTGTTCCATCAGTAAAATGGACATAATAAAATGACCCATTTCGTAAGTCTGTCAGGAGCATTAGAGGTGTTTAGTGAATGCCGTGGGTGGCTGCCACATGCCTTCTCAGGACCAAGGTGCTTATTTTTCCAGCTTCAAGGAGTATTGGCTGTTGATGGTTGCCAGGCATTGCCCCAGCATAAAAGAATCTCTTGCCCGTGTTATGCCCTTCCAGGGGGCTGCCCACAACCAAAGACTGGTTGATGTGGAGGTTCAAAGTCTTGTCTCTGCCTGAAATTGGGACAACTCTGAAGGGCCATTCTGGCTCCAGAACTTTATGTGAGATCAGCTGAGGTTTCTGTTGTAATCGCGTCACAGTTCAGCTTCTTATTTTGCCAGACCTGCTGCCCTCACTCCCCCACACTCTGTCCAGTGAACTTGGTAACATCGGTTTCCAGCTTAAGAGAAAATGGTTAAAATAATGTCCAATGCATACTAGGTGTCCAATAGATTATTATTATTGTTGTCTGGAGAGTAAGATCATGTATTTTATGAGATTTTCCAGAATATTCCAGACATATGTGAAGCTGCACAACAAATTCTGATTAATAGTTTGACCCATGAGTAGTGAGAATGAAATTATCCCCGATGTTGACGATGGAAAAAGGGGTCTTGTTTGATTTCTTTTAATGTTATTTTATTACAGCATATTCTAATTAGCCTGCTCCAATAGAAGCAGCACCTTGTTTCTTAGTAACTGACTCTTACCTGATACTCTTGGGTGCTGTAGTTTTGTTGTCTCTGTAGAGTTGATTAATTATCCACAACTGATAGAGGTGCTGGCAGTTTATATCCCCATAAAGTTAGAGGTTAACCTGTGAAAAGCTGATGTGTCACGATTTTATAGATCAAAGAAAAGTGAATGCCACAGGGGCCAAGGTCTTACTAACCTGCGGAAAGTTAACTACTGCTACAGCAGATTCAGCGGTCTGTTTGGGCATTTCCTTTCTATAATAAATAGTCAATTTGTCATACACAGTTTCTTATACACACTTCAATTTTGCATTTTTCTCCCCTGTTGGTTACCTCATTAATGAGTTAAATAAAACTTTGTCGGATGCTCACCATTTGTGTGAGAATGTTGTTTTTGACAGTGGTTTTTCCATAAGAATGTGTTTCTGTTTAAGTATTATTAGTTTCTGAAGGGTAGAATTATGATAGGAAGGTACCCAGAGTTTCACGGGGGCAATTGGAAGAGAGAAGTCCACATTTTGAAGTTAGCCAAACCCTGTCATAGTAAATCCAAACTGTGGGCCTAGCTTTGAAATGTGTGTATTTGCTATGAAAGATGTCTATTTGCTGGGGTTGCCATAACAAAGTACCACATACTGAGTGTCTTACCAATAGAAATTTATTGTCTCACAGTTCTGGAGGCTGGAGGTTTAAGATCAAGGTGCTGGCCTGTGGGAGGGGCTTCTGAGGCTGTGAGGGAGAATCTGGTCCAGGCCTCTCTCCTCTAGCTACTGTGGTTTGCTGGCCTTCCTTGGCTTGTAGACACATCACCCTGATCTCTGCCTTTATTTTCACATGGCGTTCTCCTTATGTGTGTGTCTATCCAAATCTTCCCTTTCATAAGGACGCCAGTCATATTGGATTAGGGGCCCACTCTAAGGCCCTCATTTTCACTTGATTATCTCTGTAAAGACTTTATCACCAAATAAGGTCACATTCTGGTATACTGGGGATTAGGACTTCATCAGATGAATTTTGGTGGGGGGAACACAATTCAACTCCAAACAGTTTGATTACTTCTTCTCCATTCCCAAGGCTTACTTTTCCCCTCAACTGATACCTTAAGGAGAAGAATATCATTAGCTCCTGAGAGGATCCCAGTAAAAGAAATCTTGCCTCATTTAAAAATGAGGTTTATTGCCACATCCCACACCAACCCCATGCCAGCACTGCTTTAGGAATGTGCTGATAATGAATTAGAATTGGGAAATAAATCCCAACAGTGGGTTCACAAGTTCTCAGGGACATTTAGCAGTCTGCTTTACAGATTAACCAAACAAAATGCCTTTTTGGTATTGCGTTCATTTACATGAATATAATGAAATAATTCCAGTGTCATTTGGATTGCATTTTTCAAAAATATGTTGGTAAATTTGTCTGAGGGGAGAGTGTGGTGCTGCTTAATTTTGCTCTAGGCAGTTAGGCAAGTCGGGGAAGAAGAATGATTCCTCTGGCAACTGTGGAATTATTTACCGTGATTGGAGAAGGATCTCATGTTTGAATAACCCCTTTGAACTGCCTGACACGTAATGGAGGCTTGTTAAATGTTTACTGAATGAAGAGTCCAGGGAACCTGGAATATTTGAGAGCAATTGAATAAAAAGCACATATTTATTCAGAGATTTCCCACATACCTAGCTTTGGGGGCAGCCAGTATGTGTGAGAGAATAAGAATAACCGTGATTATTTATTGTGCTTACCATGTGCCAGACATCCTGCACATGTTTAAAAAATGTAATCCTAGCTACTCTCTGAGTTGGATAGTATTATTCTTATTTGAAATAGAAGGAAACGGAGGCTAAGAGAGGTCAAGCAACTTGACTACATAGCTGGTGATGGGTAAGGTAGGGTGTGTTCTCAACCTGTGCGATCTAATGCCTCCCAAATTGACCTCTCTCTAGAAGCTTACGTTCTTCTTGTGGAGATAAGACACTTATAATTGAGGCAGCTACAAAATTAGGATCGTAAGAGGCTAATTGTATCATATGTCTCTCTTGCCATGTAAGTATGTGCTGTCACCATTTCATACAAGTGTGGGGTTGTGTAATGGTTAAGTATGTATAATCTGGAGTAAGATGCCTGGATTCAAATCTCACTTGGACCTCTTCCCAGCTGTGTGATCTTGGACACGTAGCTTAACCATTTTGTGCTATAATTCTTTTAATTGTAAATTAGGGGATCATAAATGTACCTACCTCATTGTGAGGGATACATAAGAAATGTAAAATGAAACAGTGCCTGGCAAAATGTATTTCCTGCTAGAGGCTTCACAAAGCCAGCAATTTATATATGCTTTATTCATTTATGTATCTTAAACATCTAGAACAGTGCTTGGTATGAAATAGATGGTCAGTGGTAAGTACATTGTTGAATGAATAAATATATTTCAGTATATGAATGCCAGGGCTTAGTCACATTAGCAGACATAATGAAGTGGTCAGATGCTTGTACATCTATGTAGAACAGTGGTTCTATGTAGAACCGTGGTTCTATGTAGTCCACGGTTCATGCTGGAAATACCTGGAAGGCCTTTAAATCGACTGATTCTCAAGCCCCACTGCAGGCAGAGATTGAACACTGCTGTTGGAGAATCACTGTGAAAGTAACAGCTACAAATGTAGACTAATACAGGTAGAACATGTTGAAGAGTCAATGCCAGTGGTGATTTTCTGAATGACTTTTGACCCTTAGGAAACTAAAGCCAACCTTTGTTTCAATGATAACTATATTCCTGAAAATGTCAATATACGTTAAGATTGTCAAAAAATACTCTGTGTTCATATGTAAAATGAATTAAGATTTAGGCTCAAAAAATTACACAAGATTTGTTCCTCTACATAAATCTATGGTGGGATATTTGGAATTTGTGTGGGGCGTGAGACAATTTTTTATTGAGTAGACTCTCCTTAGCATGGCAGGCAGCTTGTCTCGGTCAACCTAGAAGCATCGTGGGCTTCTCTGAATATAGGCAAAGTTAGTGCCAATGAATCGGGGGGAAAACACCAACATGCACCATAAGTAAGATCTTGCTTGAGGTACTTGGGGAGTTAAACCAAGGTACAGAGTAACTTTTGAGGCAGCTGGTTCCTTTTCTAGAGCAAGGAGATGAGTTCACCAATCTTTAAGGTGAAAGTTGCTTGTTTTAGGAGACTTCGTGGCTTAGGGGACCTCCTGACTCGCTGGAGTGTCTCCTCCCAGCAGGTGGGGTCCTCATTCCATTCCCACAGGCAGCATCCCTAGGAGAGGGAGTTGGCAAGATGGAGATGGATTGATTACGGGAGTCACGTCAACCTGGAATAAGAGGAGAACCAAACTGAATTGAGGGAAATTTGCAAAATGGATAATTAGAGAGTATCCTGGCTAAATAACCACTTACTTATGTGTTTTCCCATAAATGAAAAAAAGTTTCTCTTTATGAAGAGTACATGCTGCATGTTTCTTTTGATAAATACATTACCAAAATAGTAACAGTATCATATGCCCTTTACAAATGTTGTAGCAAAAGATTCCATTTTAATGTTGATCACAAAGCCGTTTTGAGTTCTTTCAGGCTTCTCAACACTGGATTCTACCTCTCTTTGCCTTTATCTTTAAAGTGCTGCTTTGAGGGATTTCTGGCTCTCTCGGGAAAGAACTGAAATGCAAGGCCTGGGATATAATTCAAATCATCCTAATCAGATTTCTCAACCCTTGATCTAATCAGCAAGCTGTTTTGCTTAGCTTCTTGGTCAAGTTCACTCATTAACTCAGAAAGCATTCATTGAATATACGCTGTGTCTACCCCTGGGCTAGAACATAATAAGATTAGTAGACGAATTGAGCCCTGTCCTTTAAGAGTTTATAGTCTTACTGAATGAAGTGAAGGTAATAATAGAATGCTATTTAAAATGTATGACGGCTTTCGTACTTTAAATATGTTCAAGGTCTCTCATGGCAGGTAATTGACATTAACTCTGACTTTGTGCACCTGAAACTCCGTTTTAGAACATTTTCTTTTAATGTCTATTTCACCGTTATTATTATGCTTCTCTTTTTCAAAGACTTTTTTTTTTTTTGCCATTATAGTCATCCTCCGACAAAGTGTTGTAAAATTAATAGAAGGAATCATTGGCATTTCACGGTTTTACTGACTGTGGGTTTGGGAGGATTCTGAGCAGGAGGAAAGAACGAGAAGTTGACACCCCATTGATTTTTTTATTGGAACACATTGCAGCATAACCACCACTCCAACACGCATCGAATTCTACCAGACTCGTAAATGTCGTCTTTTGCTGCCAAGATGAATCCAAATAGAAAAATAACTTATACTAATTTTATTTGAGGTCTGAGAAATAATGAAATTGCTTTCTTATTTTGGAACAAAATGTGTATACGTGTATGAATTATTGGGAAAAAAAGAGTTCTCTCCCATGGTTATTTAGAAGAATGGAAAGCTATGATCAGAAGTTACGTCCCACCCCCTGTAGTACCTCTATGTATTTTTCCTGTTCTCTTTCTTTTTTTTTTTAACATCTTTATTGGAGTATAATTGCTTTACAATGGTGTGTTACTTTCTGCTTTATAACAAAGTGAATCAGTTATACATATACATATGTTTCCACATCTCTTCCCTCTTTTGTCTCCCTCCCTCCCACCCTCTCTATCCCACCCCTCTAGGTGGTCACAAAGCACCGAGCTGATCTCCCTGGGCTATGCGGCTGCTTCCCACTAGCTATCTATTTTACGTTTGGTAGTGTATATATGTCCCTGCCACTGTCTCACTTTGTCACAGCTTACCATTCCCCCTCCCTGTATCCTCGAGTCTGTTCTCTAGTAGGTCTGTGTCTTTATTCCCGTCTTACCCCTAGGTTCTTCATGACCTTTTTTTCCCCTTAGATTCCATATATATGTGTTCTCTTTCTCACGTAATGTCCTTTCGTGAGGCCCATTTACAGTTACAAACTGGCAGCCACTTTGATGTTTCTTATTTATTTCCCCCCAATTAATGTTTCTATGTGTGGTAGATATACAATTTTCTTCTATTAATGTTACAAAAAACCAGCCTTAAATTTGCATCCACAATGAGGAATAAATAATCAACAAAAGCCCTTACTTAATCATTTCTATTCACAGGCTGGGAGAGAGTATGATTTGACTGTAATTTCATTGCAGGGCTTATCCAGGGTTAAATGTTAGTATGTCTCTTATCTTATAGCCACATTGCTCTTCTAGAGACACATATATCCCTTGCATCCTAATTTGATTCTTTGAGCAATTTGCTGGCAGTCCTCATTAGCAAGAGTAATCAGGTTTTGGTGGTCAGTCTCCAACTTCTGATGAGTTAAACTCATTTTGCCTGTGGTTTCTACTGTGACAACAGAATTTTATTTCCTCTCTTCTTTCTTTTTTCTGATCACAACTCTCTGGCTGTTCATGAAAAACTGAAGGATTTATGTTTCTCTCATTCACCTAAGATTTAGGAATTCTTCAGCTGTTCTAAGCCTTTGTGCTTAGGCACCATTTGGTGTTTTTTTTTTGCTAGAACACTTAAATTTAGGTTGTGGTGTCTGTTAGGAAATCAAAAGTGAAACCTGTAGATTCAGACTCCACAGAGATCTGGCTTTCTTGTGATAAAAACTGTGGCTCAGAATCACGGTACAGGATCCTTCAAAGCCAGAGAAAAGTACTAATGAAAAATGCTAAAGAAGTTCTTTGAACTCAGGTGGAGAAAAAAATGCCCGGGGGGTGAAGGCTCACCGTATAAGAATCTTCCGGTGTTCTTTCCTTTGGCTCAAGAAAATGGAATATATTTTGGAGTGAAGGGCCAAAATTGATGTTGTTAATTATTTGCCTTGATGAAAGGGAGGGAAAAAAATATGGTGTCATCAGACTGTCTTGATTAAAGGCCTACATAGCCTGTGATGACTCTTTGTGGGATTATATAAAACAAGTACATTGCCTTGCTGCCCAGTACGGGGAGCTTCTGAATATAGGCTACTGGCAAGCTTGATATGATCACTTCCAACTACTGAAGGACCTATCCAGTGTTTCTGGAACTTCCTGTGTAGAGAAAGAGAGGAAAAAAGAAGAAGGAGAAGGAGGAGAAGAAGAATCTTCCAGTGTTCTTTCCTTATGGCTCAACAAAATGGAATATACATTGGACTGAGGGGCAGAAGAAGAAGGAGAAGGAGAAGAAGAAAGAAGCAGCGAAGGGGAAGGGGACGAGGAAGGGGAAGAAGGCTGGACACTTGCTGAACTCTCAGACACACTTGATCCTTGATTACTGGCTATACATCCTGGATTCTCTTCTGGGTTCTGCCCAGACTTCCCTTGGGTTTTGGTTCTGCTGTTCATCTTGTTCACCTTTACAAATTGCACGAATGGGTGGAATTTGTAGAGATCAGTGAACAGTACAGGGAGATCATGTGTCTTCTAGAGTCCAACAAAGCTTGGATTCTGCTGGGTTATGATGGGATTCACCATACATTTGGCCATCACTGCCTGCCTCTCCCCATCTCACTGTCTGTGTGTAGCCTTGTTCCTCTGTATGAGCATCTGGGCCTCCCTGGGGACTTGGTGCTTCTGCAGGTGTAGTGTCAGAGATGGCAGTTTCTTACTGCATGTGTACATCCTATGAGACAGGCTGCAGAGAGCTAATGCAAGTAAAGTAGGTAATGAAGTGGCTGGTGCCTTCCTTCAGGCTCACCCCCCCACCCTTGATAGGCCTGGGGTAGTTAGTGGCCCCTGTCTTGCTCTGTCAACCTAAATAAAGAAGTAAACTGAAGCAAGCTCAAATGACCAGAAATTGTGTTTATATGGGAATAGCAGTGCAATGTGGGACACGCAACCTGTAGTAAGCTATGGGCGAATCTGCTGATAGTTTCGGACGAACTGTTCTTATGGTCAAAGAGAGCAAAGAGGGGAGAGTCCAGCCAGAATCCAAGCAGCAAGTTCATTGGTTTGAGGATGGGGAGAGATTCTTGGCGAATGTTCATGGTTTGAGGGATAAGTTTCTGTCTCCTGTAGATCAGGCATTTACTGGAAATCAATCTCTTAGTTCTTACGTTTCGTTTGCCTGAGAGCACATGTGTGAGACTCTCCATTTCATATCCTCTGGTTCCGTTTTAGATTAAAATCTTTTTGCACTCCCGTAGAGCAGCGTGAAGACTTTAGCGACAGAAGGAAGCACCTGGGAAGCATGTGTAAGCGCAGATTGCTGCCCCCCACACCCGGCTCAGACCCACTCGGGACTCAGAGCTGCAGCATCACAAAGGCTCGCCTGATTCTAGTTCAGGTCGTTCTCAGAGCACATGTGGACCCTCCCGGAGAGGAACGCTTCTCTCCCGTCCAGGGAGCCACTTAGTTAATCCACACATCAGCACTCCTGTTTAAACTTGAGACCATTGTCTGACTTTTTTTTTTTTTTGTGGTACGCGGGCCTCTCACTGTTGGGGCCTCTCCCGTTGCGGAGCACAGGCTCTGGACGCGCAGGCTCAGCGGCCATGGCTCACGGGCCCAGCCGCTCTGCAGCACATGGGATCTTCCCGGACCGGGGCACGAACCCATGTCCCCTGCATCAGCAGGCGGACTTTCAACCTCTGTGCCACCAGGGAAGCCCTGTCGACATTTCTGACGGAGCTTTTCAGAAATTGGGCTTCTGTTATTCCTGATGGTACCACAAGCTCTCCGTGGGTGATCCCTGCTTTCCTCCTTTATCTTGCTGTCCTCACTTTCTCCACTAGGCTCTTATCTCCTCCCTTCCCCTTGCTCAGCAACAGTCATGTTTGCTTTGCTAAAGCAGCTCCTCTGATTTCTTACCTTTGCAGACCAGTGTCAGGCCTGACTTTCTCAACCTCCCCTGATTCATTCACTCCTTTCTGACCCAAATTCTGTTACGTTACACTCAACAAACCTAAAATCCAACCAATGTGTTTTGGATTTTGCTTACCGCGGACCTTGGTAAGATATTGATCTTTCAGCGTGGGCGATTTCGAGGATGCAAATCGGTCTTTTCCCATTTAGAACCTCAGGCCATGCGTAGAATTCCTCTGCAAGGGTAAGGGAGGATGTTCTTGAGATGCATAAGACTGAATTTGGGGCGGGAGCCAGCTTGGAGAGCTCTTTGATGGGAAACGGAGGAATTTCAGTCGAAAACCTCATGAGCCTGCTTTTCTTGCTTAGTCTCTGGTAGCTTTAAAATTGTCTAAGATTTGGGACCACTCCAGCCTTAGGTCCTTTTCTGTAAACACAGAGACCTGCATTCCGCCCTCTGCCCTGAATAGGGGCTTACATTTTAATTCCTGGTCCTGAAGCGATATCACCCTAAGGTGGTCCCCTCAGTCTCCCTGTCTTTTGAGACCTGCCACCCTCTGTCTTCACCATGCGCTTTAGAGAGATATATTCCAGTACATTTGCAAAGGCCTTCACGTGTGGAAGACTAATTCAGACATTGTTCCTACCCCACGGGAACTGTTTAGCTCTGTATTACCTTCTGATGTTGGTTTTCCTTTGTGTTTCTTCTTGCTGCAGGAAAGCAATCTCCCGGGCGGGCCTGCAGCACCTGGCCCCTGCACATCCCCTCAGCATTCCTGTGGCAAACGGGCCAGCGAAGGAGCCCAGAGCGACTCTGGACTGGAGTGTAGGTGTCGGCTGTTTCATTTCAACACCATTCCATTGCATGTGCGTCTCTCTCATCCTCACGACTCCTGTAGCTACCAACAAGACTTAATCATTTTCAATATTGTTCACTGATCCATCTTTGGGTATCTAAGCCCTGGCTCCATTTCCAGATTCCTAAGAACATAGCTCCTTTATATGAAGTCAGACGTATTGAAAACTAAAATAAAAACTTCATGAATCCTTTGAAGCACTATTGCCTGGGTTTGCAGCTGTGAGATAAAAAGTACCTCTGTGCACATGCTTTATTGGTCCCTGCCAAGTTGATGATGAATAGAGTTTACTCTTAGCGACATCACAAAGTCCAAGTTTGATTTCCTTAGCTCAAGCTGCTTTTTCTTTTTTGGTCCTTTTTTCTCTTTTTCTTTTTTTTTATTCTTTTCCTGCGAGAGGATGACCTCACTTTACATTCCAGGCACTCCATGTTCTCCTGTTTGCTATGCTTCCTCCCCTAACCCAAAGGTAGATGGGTCTCATATCAGCGGGGTGGGTATATTAGCTGTTTTTTAAAAAAAAAATTATTTTATTGAAGTATACTTGATTTACAGTGTCATGTTAATTTCTGCTGTACAGCAAAGTGATTCAGTTATACATATATATACATTCTTTATCATATTCTTTTCCATTATGGCTTATCACAGAATATTGAATATAGTTCCCTGCACTATACAGTAGGAACTTGTTATTTATCCATTCTATACATAAAAGTTTGCATCTGCTGTATATTAGCTGATGTTAATGTTTTACCCGAAAGACATGTACAAAAGCTGTTAACCTTGAAGGTTGCCGTGTGAATTGCTTTTACTGAGAGTCTTCGGTGAGTCAAGTTCTTGGCTAAAGACACTTTTAACTGTGGACTGAAAGGCCTTGTCTCTTTCTGAAGGAATGTAAGGAACAGTATGAAGCTAGAGGAGGGCTGCTCTGAGATTCTGCCAGTCTGGTCTTAATGATGAATCTTGTTTAGCATTTCTGGTTGAGTTGAACAGAGGGAATAATCCGTGTTCTTTTCCTCCCGTAAGAAAGACTATGGCAGGGTGGGGGGAAGGAGAGGAATTTTTAAACTCAATTTTATTTTTAGCACATAGGCTATGATTTAATGTCCTTTAATACTATAATATTTCTCCCTCTTTCCCAAGAACACACTTACTAACATCCTTATTTTATACTCTGGACACATACCAATGTATGCAGTGTATGAAGTACCTGGCAAAAGACTGAATTGAATTGGAATGCAACTTCTTCCTTGATGGAGTCCAAGAGTGCTCCAGTAGCACCTGTGTATGTTGAGTTGGTGTTCAGGAAGACTGTTCCTCTCCTCGAATTTCCCTTTATTCCAGGACAGTTAGTTAATAAACTCTTAAACCATAAGGGAGTGTAGAATATATTTACAGTAGTGCTTACATAATTTAAAAAAGAATTAAATATATAAACAAACAGGTAAATTAAATAAAAAAGGGATGTGCATGGGCCAATGAGGAGAGTGTGTTACAGGGACCCCAAAAACTTAGTTTAATATCCATGGTGTTCCAAATCCTCTGATCCAAAGTAGTAGGATCCTATCTGAGATGCAAGATTCTAATGAGAGAGAGTTTATATCATTTAGATAGAAACATCCATTAAATCATTTCTCTGCCCCTTTTGTGACATTAGTCAAGTCACTTGATTTCTTTCCGCCTCAGGGTCCTCATCGGTAGAGGGGGACAATGGTGACCCCTCCCTAAGGGGGACTTCAGGGCTGTTGTTAAGATCAAATGTGGGCAATGAGCGTGAAAGTTCTTTGTAAACGGTACAGCCGGCAGGTTTTCTATTCAGAAATAAAGTAATTGACGAATTGGTTGATTGATCACCATTTGTTGAGTACCTGCTTTGTTCTAGAACCTGTGTTAGTTCCTTGGGATTCTGAGGTGAGGAAGATATGGTTTCTGCCTTCAAGAAGCTTAGAATGCCATGGGCAGAAGGGACATTGACAGCTAAAATACAGGGCAGCAACAGCTAGCGTAGAGGGGTACAGAGAGCGTCACTGGGGTTGTGAGGAAGGACGCCTCCATCCCCATTTGATGTTGGAAAGAGTTACCAGAAAATGCTCTTAGAAAGAATTTTCCTTCCTGAGCCAAAGCTTGACTAGAAGGTATTATTTTTCTGATTCCTGTAGAGAGGTATATACTCTAATATTTCATCACAGTGGTATTTTTGGCTAGTGGTGGGTGAACTGCAGTACACAGTTCAGGAAGAGCAAATAGGAAGTATGGCCGGGGTGCGTAGCTGACCTTTAATCCTTCAGCCCCTTTGATTATGGCTGCCCTGTCCTGGTGGCCTGATGAATTATCATGGTGGCAGGAAACACTTTGGGGATGTTTAACAGTGGAGGTAAAATGGAAAGCCTTCTCTGAAGACACTCCATCTCAGGGCTTATTTAGAGATCTGATGTGGAAGGAGTTGTAAGATGTGACTCAGGAAAAAAACACCTGTAATTGTGGGCTAACATTGCTGTTAGCAAACAGAAGCCAGCCCGATACTTCCTTAAGACAATCATGTAAAAGATTTTTCTCAGAAGAGAGGAAGAAGCAGATTGTTAAAAACATTTCAATGACTTTTTTTTTTTGCTGAGACTTGCCCTTGTTTCTAAATTTTTGGCTTTTCCTAACCTAAGTGCTTTACACCAAGTTCATTTATGTTACTTTAGTTTGCCTGCTTGTTCAAAAAGCTAAACCAGGGTTTTCTTTGTTCTGTTTAAACTGTAAGACTAGTCCTCTGGCTTGACCTACTACCATTCTCTTTATTCTACTCCCTTGTCTGCTTCTCTACAAAAAAGCAGCGTGACCACTGCTCTCCTTCTATCAGCCCACTTTTCTGGACTAAATGCATTAAAATGATCAATCTTTAGAAAATTTTTTTTTAAATTTTTGGCTGTGTTGGGTCTTCGTTGCTGCACGCGGGATTTCTCTAGTTGCGGCGAGCAGGAGCTACTCTTCGTTGCGGTGTGCGGGCTTCTCACTGCGGTGGCTTCTTGTTGCAGAGCATGGGCTCTAGGTGCACCGACTTCAGTAATTGTGGCACACGGGCTCAGTAGTTGTGGCTCACGGGCTCTAGAGCACAGGCTCAGTAGTTGTGGCGCACAGGCTTAGTTGCTCCACGGCATGTGGGATCTTCCAGGACCAGGGCTCGAGCCCGTGTCCCCTGCATTGGCAGGCGGGTTCTTAACCACTGTACCACCAGGGAAGCCCAACTCTTTTTAAATTTCCTTCCTAATCTAGTGCATTGTTTTAAGACTTAAAGCACACACAGTTTTTGATCTTCCCATTCCTCCCAATGGTATCCTCTCTTCCCTTTCATGGTGACAACCTACAGGGGCTCTCCCTTTGACACCATGCCATGAACGTCAGCCAAGCCAGTTTTGGGGAAAACAAGCTAAATTGCTAGAAAGGAAGGGAGTAATGCTCAAAAAGGAAAAATAGTCTCATCTCCTGGGCTGGAATCCAAGCTTCCAGTTTAGAGCGAGTTAGCCCACTTCGAAGTGAGTCTGTTGCACAGATAATGTGTGTCTTTTCTTAAATGTCACATGCCTCCCATGCAACGGAGACTTAATTTGGACGTGGAGATTTCTTTCCTGTTTTTAGCGTTAGAGCAGAGAACATAGGATGTGGATCTTCGCTCTGTGTCCTCTGTTCTGTAATTTGCTTTTGCCCATTACACTGCCTGAACAACTCTCAAAGCAATGGTAGAAAAGCCACCAAGATCTTTCTTAAAAAGCATGTTGGTTTTCAACATAGCATCCTTGATTTCAATTCATTTTTGCCTTCTTCGTTGGAAAATTTCCTCCAAGGCTGAGGGCTGTGGAAAACAGAGCCTCAACAGAAACAAACCCACATCCTAAATCCAGGCCACCTTTTCTTCCCTCTGGTTGATGATGCTAAGAAAAGGAGTGCTTCCTTCTGGGCAGGTAAAACATAGCACAGTGGGTTCACTGCCTCACTGTTTGGTTCAGAGACAAGATGAGGGAAGCAGAGTCTTCATGTGGGATTGGTTTAAATGGGGTTATGAAACTAGGTCATTTTATCTTTGGAAACCTTGAATGAAAAGGCAGGAGGAGGCAGGTGTGTGTGTGTGTGTGTGTGTGTGTGTGTGTGTGTGTGTGTGTGTATCTGTATGCACATGTGCATGCTCTCATTTTAGTCTTGTTTCAGATGGCAGGTCCAAGCAGACCTGTGCCTTCCTTACAAGCTCTTGGCCTTTGCTTTTTAACTTCAGGTTTGGGTGTCATCACCAGTAATGACTCACACCCCGATATCTTTCTCCACTTCCATCCTCATTTCAAAAAACATTGTCCATTTAATCAAGATATCAGATTGCTAAGCAGAGCAGGAGGAGATAACCGACTATAAATTAGTAAAGGTCCTGACCTGGTCAGCCATGTTAATAGTGGGACATATCTAGCATGTTTTCATGCACCCTCTCTAACCTTTTAGTTTCTAAAATTGTGAGAATTTTAAATTAAATCACATTGGCTGCTGGGAGAAATCATAGACTCTTACAACTTCACAGGTCGGTGAGAAGTACCTAGGTCTAATCTTTTGCCTCTTAGTAAGTGATTATCTAAACTAACACTGTTGAACAGAAATATATATGAGCCATAAACAAAACCTAACTTTTAGTGGCCACATTAAAAAGTGAAAAGACATAGGTAAAATTAATTTTAATATTATATTTTGTTTAACCAAATATATAAAAATATTGCTGTTTCAACACATAATCAATATAGTTCACATTCTTTATATATATATGATGAATATATGATACATATATGAACCATCAATATACGGTTCACATTCTTTTTTCAGACTAAGTCAGTCTTCAAAATCTGCTGTGAATTTTACACTGACAGCACATCTCAATTAGCGCTAATCACATTTCAAGCGCTCCGTTGCCATATGCTTACTGGACAACATACCGAAACCATCTGAGACAGATTTCACCTATTATTACCTTGAAGATTTTTAGAGGGAGACAGTCCAGATTTTTGTTTCCCTTTCTGAATTTGTAAGGATATTTACATTTGATACATATTTATGATTGTCTTATTGTTTCAAAACATTTTTTACAAGCAAATGTCTTCATTTTGTGTAGATTATTTGCTTCTGGTGTCAGTGTACTCTATCTGTAAGTGTCATTCAGTCTATAACACTCCCTCTCCACAACTTGTGTCTTTTTACCTATAACTATTTATTACTAGGACTTCAGGTAGAACTTGAGAGCAAGAAATCCTACCTGTATCTACATAGGTGGGTCTCTGCTCTTAGGTAGCTAGATCTATCTATAGATAGGTTGATCTATATAAATCTATGTATACCTACAGAGACTTGTTTCAACACTCACTAATACAGAAGAAATGTTATCTTCATGTTGAAACGGAACTATTTTTTCTGTCTGGCACAGACGGATACTCTGAGTTATATACTGTTTGAGATGGTATTTCAAGATGAATGTGTAAAGAAGAGAGAAAGAGGTACCTGGGTGTGGAGAATGGAATAAATAAAAAAATACGGCACAGAAAAGGAAAATAGGACTATATTTAGAGAAGAGTGACAGAAGAATAGAATGTGGGAAGGTGAATAAGAAAGACAGATTGGTACCATTAATGGAAGGTCTAGTGTGTGGGATTAAGTTTAGATTTTGTTTTATAAATAATAGGGATTTTTTTTTTTTTTGGCCTCCTAAGCAAGAGAGAGGCATAATCACAGCTATGTTTTTTTTTTTTTTTTTTTTTTTATTTGCGGTACGCGGGCCTCTCACTGCTGTGGCCTCTCCCGCTGTGGAGCACAGGCTCCGGACGCGCAGGCTCAGCGGCCATGGCTCACGGGCCCAGCCGCTCCGCGGCATGTGGGATTCTCCCGGACCGGGGCACGAACCCGTGTTCCCCGCATCGGCAGGCGGACTCTCAACCACTGCGCCACCAGGGAAGCCCACAGCTATGTTTTAAGGGAGTTAATTTTACAGCAGTGTGAAATATCAGAGAGAATGTCAGAAGTAGAATTCAGAGCAGAAGAAACCAGGACTCAGAGATTAGGCATTGCCGTTCAGTGTATGGTAGGTAACTTGGGGGTAAATGTAGACAATGAAAGGAAATGCAGACAAAGCCGTGAGCAAAGAGAAGAGGCCTGTGTTAGTTGGGGTGGGCTAGGCTGCAATAAATAAAATCATCACGTAATGGCTCAATACAAGAGAACTTTGTTTCTCACTTGTGTAACAGACCAGGACTGTTTCAGGTTGGGTGGCGGGTGAGCTCTGTTCCACATAGTTATTCAGTGACCTGGACTGACAGTTGCTCTTACAGCATCATTAGAAGCCTTCTAAAATCATCCCAAAGGCCAACTTCCCAGGTATCCAGTATGGGAAAAGGGAGGGAGGTTTTAGTGGGCCAAGTCTGAAAATAGTACATGTCACTCCTGCTCATGTGCCATTGGTTAGAACTGGGTCACATGGCCACATCCAATCACAAGTGAGTCTGGGTAACAAGGTCTAGCTGTGTGCTCAGGAAGAAGAGAAAAATGATTTTGGTGAATGGCTAGCAGTCTTGACTACAAAGACCCAGGAGAGAAATAGATGTTGGATAATACCAACATCTATGGATTAGGAAAGAAGAACGAAAACTGGTAACTAACCACAACGATAATAAGAACTATATTGAGGGAATCCCCTGGTGGCGCAGTGGTCAAGAATCCACCTGCCAATGCAGGGGACACGGGTTCGAGCCCTGGTCTGGGAAGATCCCACATGCCGCGGAGCAACTAAGCCCGTGCGCTGCAACTACTGAGCCCACGTGCCACAACTACTGAAGCCCGCGTGCCTAGAGCCCGTGCTCCGCAACAAGAGAATCCATCGCAATGAGAAGCCCGCGCACCTCAACGAAGAGTAGCCCCCGCTCACCGCGACTAGAGAAAGCCTGCATGCAGCAACAAACACCCAATGCAGCCAAAAATAAATAAATAATTTTTTATAAAAAGAACTATATTAACACCTGTTAACTTCTCATTGTGGGCAAGGCATTGAACGTTATTCATTTTCACATTTAAACATCATTGTGATCTCGTGAGGGAAGTACAATTATTATTACAATTTTAGTGGTGAGTAAACTGAGGTCTAGGGAAGTTAGAGAGACCCTAGGTCATAGAGCTAGTAGGTAGCAAGTCTATCTGACTCCAAAGCTCATGTTTATTACTCTTGAACTGGATAAGGATTTATCAGAAGTGTAAGAAGAAAACCACAACAGTTTATTTTTCTATTCATGTGTGAATGCCACCCAGCTGAATTCAGGAGTTCCCAAGATCATACTCACTTGCAGGTTCCGGAATCCCCAAGACCACACTCATGTTCAATAATTCATCCGAAGGACTCACAGAATTTACTGAAAGCTGCTGTACTCACATTTATGGCCTATTATAGTGAAAGGATACCGGCTCAAACCAGCCAAGGAAAGAGGTGCATGGTGCAAAGTCCAGGACATTTCTACACAAGGAGCTTCCGGTTGTCCTCTCCCGGTGGATTTATGACAGATAACTTCTCCCAGCAACCATGGTGCAACTATACATATGGCATATTGCCAACCAAGGAAGCTCATCTGAAACTCGGTACCCAGAGTTTTAGTCGGAGCTTGGTCATGTAGACACAGTTAACCACCTGCATGGTTGACTTTAGCCCCTAGCCCCTCTGGAGGATGAGCTGATATATGCCTCACCATAAGTCACTGCTACTTTAGAATATTTGGCATGGCCCAAGGTCCCCATGTAAACAAAGATACTCTTATCAGGCAAGACATTCCAGGCACTTAGAGAGATTACCTTCCTATGGTTGAGGGCAAAGGCCAGACCTCTCTTTGCGTAAGGTTACTTCCTTCTGATGCGTCAGACAAGACAGATGTACAGGAAAAGGATGAGGCGTGGGGAAAATGTAGTCTAAGAAAAGGTATGTTTCATGTTTTCCTTGCATGACTGTTTTTTTTCTTGCATGCCTCTGTTTCTTTCATGATTTTGAAAGACCGTCGTGTCTCTTAGGCATCCATGTTTACTTCTCACAGTTTGTGACTCCAAACTTATGGACAGATTAAAAAAATAATTATCCTTTCTACTCCTTGGAATTGCATATAACAAGAATATGATTCATTCACTGATTCTTAATCTCATCTTTTCAGTTCCCCAAATTTATTTATCACCTACTATTTGCCAGGTGCTAAGTTAAGTGCTGGACATTTAATGTCCATATGAAGCTTAGAATCTAGCATAAGAGGGAAACATGAATCAAATAATCATGCCAATTAATGATGGGAGGGAAACATGGTTTTATGAGAGTAACTAACAAAATGACTTCGATTTTGGGGTCCGTGATGGCTTCTTTGAGAAAATAACACTTGATCTGGTAACCAAAAGGTAAATAGAAATTACCCACGTAAGTCAGAATGAAGAAGAATAGGAAGTTTGGATACAGTAAACAGAATACGTGGTCAACAGTCTTTGATGTGGGGACATTTGAACAGAGATCTAAATGAAATGAGAAATGCACAGTGCAGGTGTTTCGTGTAAGCAATTTTTAGTCAAGGGAGCAGCAAATTCAATGGACCTGAGATGAGAGCTTCCTTAGTCTGCTTGGGAAATACGAGACCAGTGTAATGGCAGGTCAGCGACTGAGAGGGAGAGAGAGAGAAGATGAGGTAGCTGGACAAGGAAACGAGATCGCGGAGAGACAGGAGAGGAAGTCAGAGAGGCTCCCAGGGACGAGGTAAGTGAGGACTTTGCACTCTTCCGAGTACATAGATAGCCATTGAAGAGTTATGAGCAGATGAGCGATTTGATTAGATTTAGTTTTTTTGTTGTTGTTTGGCTGCGTTGGGTCTTCATTGCTGCGCGCGGGCTTTCTCTAGTTGTGGCGAGCGGGGGCTGCTCTTCGTTGCGGTGCGCCGGCTTCTCATTGAGGTGGCTTCTCTTGTTGTGGAGCACAGGCTCTAGGCGCATGGGCTTCAGTAGCTGCAGCGCACGGGCTCAGTAGTTGTGGCTCGTGGTTTCCAGAGCCCAGACGCAGTAGTTGTGGTGCACAGGCTTAGTTGCTCCACGGCATGTGGGATCTTCCTGGATCAGAGATGGAACCTGTGTCCCCTGCACTGGCAGATGGATTCTTAACCACGGCGCCACCAGGGAAGTCCCTGATTAGATTTACATTTTAAGGTAATTATTTTGGTTGCTCTGTGGAGAACAGACCATGGGGAGACAAGAGTAGAGCAGAGACACCAGTTAGGGGGCTATTGGGAATATTCCAAGCCAGAGATGATGGAGGATTGGGTGGTAACAGTAGATGTGGTGAGAATTAATTGGGTTTCATACACATTTTGAAACTAGAGTCAGTAATATTATTTCTTGAACCCCATTCCATCAGGCTTTCTTCCTTCTCATCCTGCTGTTGGTACTTTTGTCAAGATCATCAGTGACTTCACATGTTCACATGGTGAAATCCAATGGCCAATTCTTCAGCTTTTGACACAGACCTTCTAGGTGCACTTTCTTCCTGGAAACATTATACTCTTTTTTGTTTTCCTTGTACCCCAGTGGCCACTCCATCCCAGTCCCCTTTGCTGGATCTTTCCTATATCCCCAAACTCTAAGTATTGGAATGTTCCATAGCTCAGCACTCAGAGCTTAGGTTTTTGCATTCAGTTCTCATGGCTTTAGGTGCCATCAATTAACGGTTGCCTCCCAAATTATTCATGCAGTACATACCTCTTCTTTGAACTTCAGACTCATAAAAATTGCCCTCTCAACATCTCCACTTGAAGGTCTAATAAGCATCTCAGAATTTTACATCCTCAACACTGAACTCATTGCACTGATCATTTCATAATGTATAAAACTATAGAATCACTGTGTTGTACACCTGAAACTAATATATTGAATGTTAATTATAACTCAATGGAAAATAAAATAAAACAAAAACCCGAACTCCGCTTACTCCCTAAATCTGCTCTTACTGTAATCTTCTCCCTGAATTTCAGTAAGTGGTATCTCCATTCTTACAGCTGCAGATATTTGCTAAAAACTTCAGACTAGTTAAAGCACACTTTCTGGGGATGGGCTGGTAGCCAGGTGTTCTTCAAAACCCATCAGGTCATTGTAATGAGCAATTAAATTTGAGAACGAGTGTGCTCGAGCCACTGTGGCAGGAAGCCCCCACCTTTTTCTTTCCCTCTTCTCTTATTAATGTTGGGCTTTCTAATCAGATCCCCACTCAGGAGTGAGGTTAGCTCATGCTAGCACTCCTGCTGTGCCTGAATCCTTATCAGCAAGCTTCTGAGTGCTCGTAGAGGGTCTCCAGTGTGCAGGGGCAATCGGCTTGGCCCAGCGTGGATGAAGCCTGCCAGCCCAGTGAGTTACTGATGTCTTGCAAGTCTCTGACTCCCTGGGCTTACCTGCTCCTGCCCACCTTACTTGGCCTGCTGGGACTTAATTTTGGGCCTGCCTAGATTGGTATTATCAAGGATTTTTGACCTTCTCCCCACTGCAACATTTTATACTTCACTTTTTAAAAGAGTTGGTGGGATTTTTGCTGTAGTACGTTTCTGTAGTATTTGCTGCTATGATTATGTGTTTAGTTTCCATGTTCTCTGGTAGATTTTACTGCACACTAACCCAGTGCCTGGCACCAGGTGTGTGGAATGTTTATTGAATGAATTAGAGAATAAAAGAATGAAAAGAGATTTAATTCTATAAATGGTTGTAAGTTAAATCTGGATGATAAGTTCCCAGTAGTAGAATATTTTAGTTTGTGGAGCTGGATTTCTTTAGGATACCTGGCAAAGAAATGCCTTTTAATTAACTAATTTATTTTTTATCTTGTTCTCATCCATCATGATCTGAAGACTTTTAGGGTTCCAAACCTACAGCTATTCTCTGTTTGCCACTGGAGGTATGTGAATATTTTTAGAAGCAGGGAAATCATTCAATTTGAAGAATTTAGAATTGGACGAAGGCCCTATTGAGCTGGTGAAATGTTTGAGTTAGTAATTTATTATGCTTTGACTACACAGCGACTTAAAACTAAGTTATAAGAAGCTCCTGGTTTAGAAGTATAATTTATCCATTACTGATATAAATGTATTTTCAAGCAGCCTTTAAAGTACTTTAATACTACTCTCCTCCTTAGCTAATTTGCTAAGGAGAGTCGACTTTTAATAGAATTTTGGCCTCAATTGTCATGAACTCTGCAGTGGGCCTGGATGAATAAGGCCTTAGATTGAATACCTTGAGGGTTTTTTGCCCCTCATTTGTTACATATTTCAAAGATGACCACATCCATGGGTAAACGCATCTTTGGACTTAACATATTAATTAATTATTGCTCACAGTTTTTCCAAATACCTTTTTCCGTTTCTAGAATTTTGGTAGGACCAATTTCAGCGGTATTTTCAGGGGTAAAATGAGAAGCATTTAGACAATTTGGGTTCACTAACTGTCTTGCATCCAAAATCTAAATTTGAGATCTGCCCCCCTCCACCCCGTCCCTTTATGCCTGAAAAGAAAACTGAAGTCAGGTGGGTCTTTTCCTTCCAGGAAAATGCCGTGAATGGAGAGCACCTGTGGCTGGAGACCAACGTCTCGGGAGACCTGTGCTACCTGGGGGAGGAGAACTGCCAAGTCAGATTTGCAGTGAGTGTGCGCCCGGGACCCCTGTGCTCTGGCCTTCCTGGGGGGAGCCTTGCGGGTAGTTGAGTCTGAAGGCAGCGGGGATCACCGCGCCTGAATTTCCAAGGAAAGCATTGAAAGAGCCTGTCCCTGTGAGGCAGTTGACAGTTTATCAAGTTAGCATGGCTTTTAAGGGGTCAGTTGAATGGTTTTAGGTTTTTTCTTGATTCTGCAGGTCGAACCTTGGGATAATGTGCTACTTTGTGATGATAACCAGTATTGGGTTTTGTTAGTGTGTTTGGGGGTGGGGGAGAGGGTGAGTGTGCATGACGGCGATGCTTGCACACGGAGCCGTGTCCTGTGGGGAGAGACCTGTGGGTGGAGGAAGGGTCTCTGTGGGAGAAGGCTCTCCTTCGTAGGGGAGCATGGGTGGTGGACAACATTACTGGTGGGTGAAGGTAGAGATGGGTGCAAACACCGGTCTGGTGGTGGGTGTAGGCTCACAAATAATTCAGACTAGGCTCCAGATGAGAAAATTCTAGAAACTATATAAGTGATCAACAGTCAACTCCATCATAGCATAGCTTTCTAAAATTTGCTTTGTCCGTATTTGGAACAACATTTAAATCTTCTTTGTGTTCCATGAAAAGAGCATGGTTGCCAGGCTGTAAGTTGGGAGGAACTAAATTTTAGTATTGAGAAACTGAACTTAAAATTTTTGTGTCGTTAAAAATTATGGTTCAAAAAGAGAGTAATGGGGGCTTCTCTGGTGGTGCAGTGGTTGAGAGTCCTCCTGCCGATGTAGGGGACATGGGTTTGTGCCCTGGTCCGGGAAGATCCCACATGCCGCGGAGCAGCTGGGCCCGTGAGCCATGGCCGCTGGACCTGCGCGTCCGGAGCCTGTGCTCTGCAACGGGAGAGGCCACGACAGTGAGAGGCCCGCGTACCACAAAAAAAAATATATATATAATAATAATAAAATAAAAAAGAGGGTAATGGGAAACTAACAATAGTAAAGAAGAAAGAAAAGTTGTATTCTTTCTTATTTTGGGGAAATGGGCATCATAATTGACCTAATAATTTTTTTCTTTTTTGTTATGTTTGTTTATAACGTGAAAGAGGATTTGGGGCAAAATGTAGAACCTAGGAATTGCAAATGAATATGTTTCTATGAATAACAAATAAGGAAGAAATTGAGTTTCTGCCAATGTCCATAGAAGAATAGCCCCAAGGGACTTTTATTAGGCTGCCTGGAATCACAAAGCTGGGGAGCCAAGATTTTTTAAAATTGCATTAGGTGTTTTGATGCCTCGTTTATAGGTCTTGTTTGGAAAACTTTATTAGAGTTTGGAGGACCAGGGTTTGTTTGAGTGAGGGTGGGAATAGTTAAATGTCAGTTAAAGACTCAGTTGTACAGGCTCTCAATTTAAAGTCAGGAAACTTGGATTTGAATCTCAGTGTTATCACTATGTGGCATTGAGAACTCCTGACCTTTGGTTGTTGGCCACCTTCAAGGTAGAAAAATGAAGGAGGAGTAAATTAATTTTGCTTCTGACTCAGATCTGTACTTCGTTGTTTGCATTTCTTTTAATCTGGTTGTAAATTCAGTTGATTTAAATATCATTTCAACTTTATGCATATGTATTTTCAATTAAAGTATAATTTCATGAAATTTGATTAAATTAACCAAAACCAAGAGAAGCTCAGCTGTTTAGACTAAAATGCTATAAATGATGAATTAACATTTGGATCTTAGTTAATTGTGTAAACACTGGTCTTGATAATATAAAATGGAAAAAATGAAAGCCAGTCCTTCTTGTGTACATACTTTTGAACTATTATCTACTGATGCTGCTGTCAACTGATGGACTGTAATTTGTTATGGAGTTCTACCTTATTTCCAGATTACTCTCTTTGATCCTTTTCTGACACTCTTTCAGAGTCAGCCACACGTTACCTCTCTTGGCAAAAATATGAACAAGTACCTACATCCGCCTTAAACCTTGTATCAGTAAATAGCATTGCTACCCACTAATTGATTCTAACTCGGTCACTATTAATTACCTCTATGCCAGGAAAAGTAACAAAGAAAGGAAATATTAGGGAGATGTAAGGAGGTAATAGAATTACAAAAATTTCTAGTGTTCTTTTTAATCTTCCTCATAATTTCATCCCAAATACTTGGCTTTCTTAACTCACTTTACAAAGTGTCTGGAGGATGAAGGTCTCTCCTCCAAAAAACATGGATTAAATGAAGGCATAAAGCAGTGAGGAAGCTGAAGACCTGTGTTTCCTCATTATAAGTTCCTGAAGGCTCAGTTTTTTTTTACCTGTAAAGTGGGAGGAATGTTGTTTTGAGGGTTAGATGAGATAATGCATCGAAAGAACTTACTTGCCACAGCCATGGGCATAATGAATTAAAAGGGGGCAGGGGGGACCCAGAAAGGACAAGAGCAGACAATTCACAAAAGAACTACCGCTGGCCAATATATGTATGAAAAATATAAACAAAGGCACTCAAATTAAAACAGCTATGAGGAGGCAACGTCGTGTGCCTGTTAAAGATTTACAAAATGGTAATACCTGCTGGCTAGTTTAGACCAGAATTCATATTCTCATTGTCAGCTGGTGGGAGTGTAAGTTGATATACTTCACAAAATTATCAATATGTAGTAAAAGCGTTAGAAATCTAACTCACTCTCTCCACTTCATTCTGGCATCACGTTTTGGGAAGGACGCTGGCAAAGGGAAGACCCAGGAGAGTGTGCTTAACTTGGTTCAGGGTGGAGAACTTTGTAGTAGAAGGAAGAGCGAAATAACCGGGGTTGCAAAAAAGTATTAATGAGAGAAAGGAGAGAGAACTGACATCTTCCAGCATTAGAAGAGCTGCCATGAAGAAAAGGAAAGTATGTTTTTTTAATTTAATTTTTTATTTTATATTGGAGTATAGTTCATTTACAATGTTGTGTTAGTTTCAGATGTACAGCAAAGTGATTCATTTATACATATATATGTATCTATTCTTTTTTGGATTCTTTTCCCATATAGGTTATTACAGAATATTGAGTAGAGTTCCCTGCGCAATACAGTAGGTCCTTGTTGATTATCTATTTTATATATAGTAGTGTGTGTATGTTAATCCAAAACTCCTAATTTATCCCTCCTTGCCAGGTTTCCCCTTTGGTGCCCATAAGTTTGTTTTCAAAGTCTGTAAATCTATTTCTGTTTTGTAAATAAGCTCATTTGTATCATTTTCTTTCTAGATTCCACATATAAGTGATATCATATGATATTTGTCTTTGTCTGACTTACTTCACTTAGTATGATAATCTCTAGATCCATCCATGTTGCTGCAAATGGCATTATTTCATTCTTTTTTATGGCTGAGTAATATTCCATTGTATGTATATGTGTGTGTATGTATGTATATATATACCACATCTACTTGATCCATTTGTCTGTCGATGGACATTTAAGTTGCTTCCATGTCTTGGCTATTGTAAATAGTGCTGCAATGAACACTGGAAAGAAAAGGGAGGTGTCTTGCTCTCCCCTGTTAGGAAGGTAGAAGTAAGTTCTAGATAGAGAATCCACTGACCCTAACAGTCGATCTTACACTTTGGTATAATAGATGTCACCTGGAAAACCTGTTAACAAGGTAGATTACTTTTTAAATCCTTGCTCCAAATGCTGATTCAGTAGGTCTGGAGTTAGATTTGGGAACCTGTGATTTTTAACAATCGCCTCAAATAATCATGGTACAGATGGTCCAGAAACTTAACTTTGACAAATACTGTATTATAAGGAAGAACTTTAACAATCAGGGCTTGGACAACCAACAGGGGAACAAGGTGCCTGGAGAGATGGGCTCAAAGGAAGTGTTTATGAATACGTTGGGTGGCCATCTTTCAAGGATGCTAAAGGGGGGTGCACCTCTGCTTTGGGTAAGAGGTTAGGCAAGGAGATCTCCAAGACAGCCTCCAGTTTAAATGTTTTATTTGCAGCTTTCTTAGTATTGAACACAGTTTCATAAGAAAAAAAATACCATGTGTAAATAGATTATATATTCTCATTTCTTTAAAGAATCACCTTTGAAGAAAGCCAACCTGTTGGGTTTGGGACCAGATTACCATAACCAGGTGCTACCTGCTGGCTTCTAAACAGAATGCAGGCAGAGTGCTTGGAGGAGTAGTGACTCCATCACTGAAGAGGTGCCTTTCACTCCTTACTCTATTTTAGCAAAGCAAATGTCACGGGTGGAAGTTAAGAGAAGGGAGAAGGGAGAAATCAGTGTGGGTTGAGTAGACAGAGGCGGCTTCATGGAAATGGGGTTTGAAAGATGGGTTAGATTTACGTAAGTAGAGTGGGGAAAGGAAACCTTTACAGGCAGGGAGAGGAACATGGGCAAACTCAGAGGCAGGAACAAGCTTTGTACGAGGGAGAAGGGAATCACGAGACAGGCATAAGCACACCAAAGGGCATGCGTTGGGTAAGAATGGAAATAAGGACGGATGGGTGTGTGTGTGTGTGTCTGTTTTCTCAACTGAGACTCAGAGCGCATGTTATAAATGTCTGTGTGCTTGTAAAGCATGACCATATTGTCTAAACCAAGACAGATTTGAGGGTGAAAATGGCTGCTGTGAAACCATCACAACGTATGGGGACAGTGCAATAGTCTATTTAAAACCAAAGCCATCCTGCAAATTCAGGACCTCCTGCTGGCAGACATGGATGGACATTTGGGGGCTGATATTGGAAGGCATTGCAAGGAAGGCAGTGACGATACAGAACATGAAGACTGCTGTAGGAGAGTTTGCTCCAAAGTCTCAGGGCTGAACCAGAAGACCTTTACAGTTCTTCCTCTTTTATATTCTCCAGTGAGAACATTTAATACTGCAGAATGTCTGTGAGTAGATATTTAATGGGATTAAAGTTGTTCCCAAATCAGTGGCAGTCCCCAAGTTAGTAGCTGTTTCTTTTTCTGGTCTGGAGAGAAGAAAGGTATGCAAAAGTCATGAAATTGGAGTAGAAGGATCACTGTTTTCCATCATGATTATGGGGGGGGAAACTGAGACAAAATTCCAGCTAGGACCACTTTTGTTTCATGATATTTATTTTGATGGACATGTTTTCATTCATTTATTCTACAAGTGTTTACGGGCTGGGTACCCAGTGCCAGAAACTTCAGACCGAGTTGAGAGTGACAGGTGACAGTTAATTGTAATTGACAACGTCACGGCTCATAGTGGGTACACTGCTTGTGCCTGTCTCGTGACTGTCTTCTCCCTCGTACAAAGCTTATTCCTGCCTCTGAGTTTGCCCATGTTCCTCTCCCTGCCTGTAAAGGTTTCCTTTCCCCACTCGACTTACGTAAATCTCACCCATCTTTCAATACTGCATTCAAGCCCCATTTCCACGAAGCCGCCTCTGTCTACTCAACCCACACTGATTTCTCCTTTCTCTTAACTTCCACCCATGACGTTTGCTTTGCTAAAATAGAGTAAGGAGTGAAAGGCACCTCTTCAGTGATGGAGTCACTCCTCCTCCAACATCACTCATCTGATAACATCACAGTGGGTACAGTCTGTAGAAATCGTTCTGGTGCGTGGCTGATGGCATATACAAAGATGTTAGCGAAATACGTATTTGTTCCCAAAGAAACTCATGCCTCCCCTGAGAATCCATTGAGTACATACCTTTGCACACCAATTTTTACACTTAAAAGACACTGCCTACGTCACTACGTAGGGGTACAAACAACCGTGGTCACACCTGCCCAGAGACATGTAGACACAGAAAGGCCACATGGGTAGTGGGAAGGAAGGGGACTCTGAGTGAGACAGACCTGAATTTGAAAACCTATTGTTCCATCTAGTTACTGAGTGAATTTGGGGCGTATCATTTCACCTCTTTTTGCCCCCATTTCCTGATTTGCTGTATGGTTATTAAGATTGACCTCAGTGATTCTTTTTATTTTTATTAAAAAAATTTTGTTTTTAATTTTAACATCTTTAGACCTCAGTGATTCTTATTCCTGGAGGAGCATCGTAGTGTCTTCTGAAGCTTTACTTCAACTTTATTTTTTTAAATGGCTGGTTCCCAGCCTGGATCTACCACATCAGAATCTCTGGGGAGTGGGACCAGGCATGAATATGTTAAAAACAAACAAACTCTACAGATGACATATGTGCTGTCACACATAGTGGGTAGGGAGCCACTGATCTACTTCACAGAGAGAGTGTCAGAACCAAATGAAGTGGCCTGGTCCCTGCCTCTGGTGTAGAGTGGCTGTTATGCCATAAATCGTGTACCCCCCAAATATGTTGAGGTCCTAACCCCCTGATCCCACAATGCGACCTTATTTGAAAATTGGGTTGTTGCAGGTGTAATGAGTTAAGATGAGGTCATACTGCAGTAGGTGGGACCTCATGCACTCTGACAAGCATCCTTATGAGAAGAGGAGAGGACACACAGTGGTAGACAGGGAAGAAGGCCATGTAATGATGGAGGCAGAGATTGGAGTGATAGAGCTGCAAGCCAAGCATCGCGGGCTCTTACCAGAAGCTAAGAGGGAGGCGTGGACAGATTCGCCCTCAGAAGTGTGCCAACCCTATACACACCATGACAACAGGCTTCTAGCCTTCAGGGCTATGAGAGAATTCACATTTCTGTTGCTTTACGCTACCCAGGCTGTGGTCCTTGGTTAGGGCAGCCCTAGGAAGCAAAGACAGAAGATATTCTGTTAAGGTGAGTTACCTTACCTGGCCACGCAGATGCCTGCACACGGCTCTCAGATGCACTCACACAGGTACATTTAAATCAGGCTTGATTGAGGATTTCAGTTGAGAGGTATGTGGCTTTCTGGATAAGTGAGCAGACAGACAGGTAGGTGCCAGAACTACGGGAATAGGGTAGGTAGAAAGGTGAGGGAGACCGCAGAGGTTGGGCAAGAGAAGAAAGGAGCTGTCAGGCTTCGGAATGCTGTTACCAGTTATATCTTCTCTATACTTAAGTGTACTTCTGTCACCTTCTCTTTGTGGGTAGGCTAATGGGTACCGTTTCGCTTTTGTTATTGTTTTGTTTGTGTGTTTTACTTTACTCTTGTCCCTGTGGGTCACGTTTGGCAAAAATGGCCAAACCCGCCTGTAACACCTGACCTTGATTCTAAGGTGTCTTCCAATACTGCTCAGCGCTTAACAAATATAGTTTTATTAAGTCGATGACTGAATTGCAATAGGGCGGTCAGGTGAGATGGGGAGCGGGGGAGTGGAGAGTGAGGGGCTACTCAGATCCAGGGACAAATAGGTCTGGATAGAAATCCTAGCTCTGCCCTGCTGCCCTGAGTCTCAGGTTGCTCTGTAAAACAGTGATGATTATATCTGCTCTTCAGAATTGGCAGGAGGATTAAAGTAGTTGACACATGTTAATATCCTCCCTCCTTCTCTCCTATCCTTGCTTATATTTCAATGTCATTAAGTTGAATGAGCTAATTGGTAGTTTGGTTGGACTTTGGTTTCAACAAGGCCTTCTGTTTGGGATGCCCCGACGCTGAGACTCTTACACTTTCCCTGTCATTTTGCTGCTGTGTGTAATGTGCATAGTCTCCCTAGGTCATGGGTGGGACCAGCTGAGTGTGACAAATCAAAGTAACTCATTCTGGAAAACATCTCACAGGCTGTGTCTTCTTCCTGATGGGTCAGAAGCCTCATCCTTGTAATCGGGCATCACAGCATCTGCTCGGAAGGATGCTGGCTATGTCCCTGGGTTTTGGAAGAAACTTGTAAGAAGAGTACAAGAGCAGTAGCTCTCTGCCCTATTTGAAGGAAGCTTTCCGTTGTTTTGAAAGAGAAAAAAGATGGCGAACCTGGTGAGAGCCCTGTCTATTTCATCTCTAGAAGATGCGAGCACTGGCCAGTGGCCCATGAAGATGCTGATTTGTGGGCATCTGTGCACTGTGAGCGAGATGAGAGAGTCGGTCCCCAGCACAGGTGGCTGGGGACCTCTGACCGTCTGTGCATTCGGATCTGGTGGGTAGATACCCCAGAGCACCACCGTTGGACGCAAGCCTCAGACTGCGCTGGGACCACCCCTCCCCCCACCCCCTCGCTGCCCCTGGTCTTCCAGCACGGCAGACTGACGCTCCGCAGCTCCAGATGGTAGCCGGGCTCACAGAGGGAGCTGTGAGTGTGGCAGCAAAGCCCAGAAGCCTAAGCCAGCCTTCCAAGCTGTTTGGGTACCAGCCGTGAAGATGCCATCTCCGCGGCGCTTCTAAGGCCGCTCTCTACCAGAGGCGCCTCCCACCACCAAGATATTGAGGAGCTCGTGAATCCAGATGACTCGGGGAGAGCAGAGCCATCAACAAAAATAGTTTTGAAAAAGCATCTGCTCAGACAGACTCTCTGCTCCTGACCCCCGAGCCAGTGGATGTGAGTGGAGGAAGGGGGTGGGGTGTTTCTGTGTGTGCAAGGGGTGTTGCCCATATGTGTCTGGCCAGATGGTCGGGAACGTCCATGAGATTGTCCAAGTGCACACACAGGACTGGGTCTAGCATGGGGCGGGCCCTCAGTTAGCCATTGTTATTATGACAGCTATCGTTATCATTGTAATTATTTAGCTTAGAGTGTTATCCGTATGCTTGAGGAGCTTGTGATACTGACCCTGCCCACTTTGTGCACTAGAGAGAGTGATGAGATACGGAGCCCAGGGAGCTGTAGGGCTCTGCCACTCTCTCCTAGGTGACCCGGCATCAGCAGTACCATTGTCTATTTGCACCGTCTGCTTTCAAAAAAATAAAATCATGTTCTAGAGAGCACTGAACTCCTGGAAAAGCAATATGGAAAATTCTTCCTTAAAAATGGCTTGTGATGGAATAAGTTTAGAAAACACTGAACACCTTTGATAATCTAACATGTCTTCTGAGGCTCCGAGAGAGGCATTAGGGATGCAGGATTTGCTCTCTGTTTGCTTGCGGGGAAGGGATGATTGTTGAAAACCCATTATTTTCCCCACAGAACACCCGTTGTCATCTCGTGAGATCTCAGTATTCAGTGGGAAACTATTTATCCACGCAATGCAGTTTTCCTCTTGTCAGTGTTGGTCAGTAACAATGACCCTTTGGGGTGGTCGTTGGGGCAGTTTACTCCCACTTAAAGGAAACACAGGTCAGAGACACTTAATCACTGCGGTGGGGCTTCTTCACTTTTCTGTCTCTTTATGCAGTTCTTTTGCCTTTGTTTGAAACTTTCATTAAGCTGTCTGTCTGTCTGTCTGTCTTATTTTATTTTTAGAGCCTGAGCCTCTGAGCATGGTTGTCATCTCTTCTGCAATGACACTTGTCGATTGAGGCTGCATTTGTGTGTTTGTATGTGGGTGTGTGCTTGTGTGGAGCGGGTCTCTTCTTATTTAATATGGGTATGGTTCTGTCACTTAATAGAGGTAGTTTGCATGTGATTCAGTGTAGGGTTTACATATCGCCTAGGCAATGCCCAGGTGTACAGAAGGGCTTTCCCTTCTTCCAGTGTCTCTCAGTGCCGGGCACCCAGAACAACAGATTCTAACCAACGTTCTTATCGCTCAGAGGCCCCAATCTCAGCTGAAGCACTGTTTGCTTTAGCAGTTACCCAGAACTACTACTGACCCCAAGGTTGATATTGTCCGTTTTTTGGAGATTTTTCTTGTTGTTTTTCTTACCTCATATGCCAGGCAGATACAGGTTGCAGAAGGTAATGTTTTAAAGACAGAAGGAAATGGCAAAGCCTGCTTTGGTGTCTTCATTCGAGGTGATGTGTGGGCTTTGGAATCAAGTGACCCGGCTTTGAATCCAGGCTCTGGGATTTTCTAGTTGTGTGACGTCCATCATTGTTTTAACGTCTTTAAGCCTCAGTTTCATAGCTATAAAATGTCAATAATACCAGCTGCTTATGGTTGTTGGAAACTTCAATGAGATAAAGCATATATAGCAATGAACCACATGGCCAGTCGCAAGCACTCAATAAAAATTGGTTGCTCGGGTCATTCCTCCTTGAGTAAAAGTGGTTCCAGAGGATGGTCAGAAACTGAAACCCAACAGGCAGCGCCAGGGTAGTAACTTTGGAGGGCCTTGTAATCATCCCCCTTTCTCTCACTGAATAAAAGAGAGGGTGAAACAACCAGCCCAGCTGTGCCCCTTCTCCATTCTCTCCATCTCTTCTAGTGCACATCACTTTCTAACCTTGAAAAAAAAATCCCTGCCTTACTTGCCTGTCTGTGTCCCTATCAGAACATAAACTCCATTTAGCTCGGGACTTTGCCTGTCTTGTGCTCTCCTGGGTCCTCAGTACTGAGAACACTGACTGCGTTGAGTAGTTACCCTGCCCTTTTCCACAGAATGAATGAATGAGTTCAGTGATGTGATTCTTGAAAGACGCACACACAGACACCTGCCACCAGATCAACCCTGCCGCTTAAGTATCGTTACACTTAGAATCCGGGGCGTTTGAATTTCTGCCTTATTTTTAAGGCTCTTCACAGGGAGATTCCACATTCACTACTACAGGCTATTGAGGGGTTATAAGCCCTGTTTAGCCTGTGTCGTGCCCTTCTTATTTGATTCTCATGGAGGATAGAGACTGCTGTTGACCATTCTTGGCACAGGTGGTCATGGTAGGGTTGTCATAAGTCCATCCCCTTGGGGCTGTCATGAGACTAGATCATCTAAAGCAGTCTTGTCGAACATCATGGTTCCCTAGCTTTCTCAGTCCTGCTCCCCAAATCTGTCACTAGTAAAATGAGAGGAGAGTAGTAAGATGTAATAGAAGGAGATGGCTTTGAGTCAGAAAGACCTAGGTTCTACTCCTGGCCAGTCTGTCTGGGGCAAGTTGCTCAATCTCATAGGGTCTCAGCTCCTTATCTATAAAGCAGGTGAGTGGTACCCACTTTGCATGGCTGAAGTGAGCTGTGTCTCTAGAGCACATAATGTATATATTATACTGCTAGCCTCCTGGTAAATATTCTCTCTGTGGTAATGATATCCTCATTGAAAAATGGTACCAGTAGTTGTATGTATGTGGGTGAAAACCACACGGCCAATTGGAGATACAGTGTTGGGTGAGCTATGATTGAAATGGTGGTCTTCTTGGGCCAGATTGGCCGAAAGACTTTGACTTAATTGCGTCATCAACAGCTTGGGATGTTGGAAATGGCAGTAAAAGGATAGGTAATTTACCATGGTTTGATATGGCTTCTTAAGGAGACACAATCTTCCAGATTAAAGCAAATGTCTCTAAATCATTGCTTAGAGATCTTAAGCTGTGAACTTTAAAAAACCAACTTTATCTATTTCCACAAAGTAAACTCATAATGTGAACATATCAGGATTCATGCTGCAAGTAAGATGGCATATACGGTGCTATCACACTAGCAAGTAATAAAAGGCAAACTTTGGTTGGTGTTTTCTAGTTTACGTTAAGCTTCAGATCTCTGCTATGCCCTTGATATACTACTACCTTGGAACTAGACAATTAAGACAATGATGAGACATCATTTCCTGTTGTCTCTATTGTGACTTCTGTGATATGACCAGCCCATTCTCACTCATACCTATCTGCTGGAAAATTGAGAGTACACATGTGTTGGTCGTGTGTGTAGGGCTCTAATTGTGTGAATATCTACTTATTAGTGCCTGTATACTTGTAATCATATTTATGTACATTTTTTGTACATATGGAAACACTTCAGTTAACCTACAGTCAGATACATGGCAGCTTTGATCTGAGATAACTTTGAAGAAGCTATAAACATTGAACAGGGAGTAGCCATAAAAGCAGCTGAAAAGAGCCAAAGCAGGAAGATAGCACACGATAACATTAAAGCTGTTGACCGGCCACGGCCAGAACCCGCTGACCCCAAAGCTGAGAAGCACAGAGGAAACAAATGGGAAAAAAGAAATGAGGAAATAGGGCACGTGCTAGGGTAAAATGAGAACCAGCGGTGGGAAATAGAACTATGGATTTCTGAAGATTTCTTGAGGTTCATTAGTCTGAAATCCTTTATTAATGCATCGTGGCCATGCAGGAGCTGGCAGAAGGAATGCCTAACCGGGGCGGCAATCTTGGACCAGTCAATGAGAGGCACTCGCAGCTTCTTACATCCTGGCTCTGGAGGCAGCCGTGTGTTAGTATCCTTCCATTAAACTTGTACCAGCCGATACAGATTTAGCAGGCCGTTCACCCTCCTTTTCATAAGTAACAGCTGCAATGTATATTTGGTTTATGTCTCAATAACTGTACCTGAATTCTATGTAGATGTACAAAAGATAGTAGCTGTGTACACCAGTTACCCAATCAAGTTCCAAGAGGTAGACATCTCCTAAGAGTCCTGTGGTAGTTTCCTATTGAAGCGCATTAGAGAAGCCTTGTACCTATCGCTTTCTTCTCATT
The DNA here is from genome assembly GCF_964270905.1 of Leucopleurus acutus. Taxonomy (NCBI): domain Eukaryota; kingdom Metazoa; phylum Chordata; class Mammalia; order Artiodactyla; family Delphinidae; genus Leucopleurus; species Leucopleurus acutus. The sequence goes on along the minus strand of NC_139144.1, from coordinate 93,256,109 downwards.
TAAAAAATGTACTATCTTCTCATTTAAAAATGTACTATCTTCTCATTTAAAAATGTACTATCTTCTCTTTTAAAAATGTACTATCTTCTCATTTAAAAAATGTACTAAAGTCTCTGATATAAGCCACTTTTGAACCACTGTTAAAGAGAATGATTTGGTACGAATCTCAGTGTAAGGGTAAACTGCTGAGATACAGGCATGCACCTTTTTTCCCCTCTTAAAATGAACCTGTGCTGTTCTGACCACCACTTCTTCCAATCCTGATCCAGTGGTCAAAACACAGTGAGGTGTCATTCTTTATAACCAGCCATCAACTTAGCTTTGCACTAACACGGTAGCTACTCATTTGGTCCTTACTGAATTGTTTCTCCCGTGAGCCCTGATTGGCGAGGTTCCCACGTGCTGTTCTGGTTCTCATATTCAGCTCACCAAGTCCTTTCCCTTCCCGTAGCTTTCTGCTCTAGGATTTTGCTTTTTGTACTCTTCAGATGAAAAATATAAAATGTACTGGCTGTCGGGGAAATAGAAAGCTTTTATTCGTGTCCAAACAATGATGAGCAGTGGCACTTTTCTCCTTCTCTCTGTGTCTCTAGGGAAGCTGTGGAGTAGACCCTTCTGTACCTTAGCTCCGGAGGGTCCTGCCTACCCCAGACACAGGGGCACATCTGTGCTTCCTCAGGGGAGGTGTCTCTGGAAGCATAAACACTTCATATGCAAAGTGCTTCAGATAATGTGTTCCTTAGCACAGAGCAAACGAAGCTGTTTGAAGAGCAGGTTAAGTGAGTTTTATTGCAGTACTTCGGAGACGGTCCCGAGAGTGCGGTAGGTGTAGTCGGCTGGTGTACACACAATCAGCGAGCGGACCGCGGAGTAGGAGTGAAGCCGTGCTTGGCTGTATCAGTTATTCTCCTGAAAGACATGAGGCCCAGGTGTGAGAAGTCTGTGTTCACCCTTCCGGAGACCTGCGTATGATGGAAAGAGGGCCGTGCTCTGTCCGTGCACCACTCTTGCTTCTCTGCCTTAGCCCTCTGTTCCATTCTCATCACTCCAATTCAGGCGCTCATTGCCTAATACGTGAATTTCCACTGTGAACTCTCATTACTTAATATCTTTTTTAAAAATTGAAGTATAGTTGGTTTACAATGTTGTGTTAGTTTCAGGTGCACAGCAAAGTGATTCAGTTATATATATATATTCTTTTTCAGTCTTTTCCATTACAGGTTATTATAAGATATTGAATATTGTTCCCTGTGCTATACAGTAGGTTCTTGTTGTTCATTACTTAATCCCTGTGTGACCTGGCCTGCCATCGTGGTCTCCCTCATCTCCGCCTAGATCACTCCATTCCAGTGACCCTGGCTCCTGGTCACTCTGCAAACATCCCACAGTCCTCATGCCTCTGGGCTGTGCACTTTCTGTTCCCTTTGCCCGAAGTGCTTTCCCCCCAGATAACTACATGGCCAACTCCCTCACTTCCTCCTGGTGTTTCTTCTTTTTTTTTTAAAGTATTGCTTTGTAGCTCAGTTTTTTTTTTTTGTTTTTTTTTAAATATTTTTTCCTGGCCATGCCATGCAGCATGCGGGATCTTAGTTCCCTAACCAGGGAACGAACCCGCACCCCCTGCACTGGAAGCGTGGAGCCTTAACCACTGGACCACCAGGGAAGTCCCCCTCCTGGTGTTTCTTAAAATGTATCTTCTCAGCGAGAGCTTTCCTGGCCAACCTGTCCCAACTTCAACTCTCCGCTGCCCCTGATACCCGCTAGCCCCCGTTCTCACTTTAATTGTTCTCTTTAGCACTTATTCCTATCAGCGTATTGTGTATCACACTTACCTATCGTGTTTATTGTCTGTCTCTCCCAGGAGAATGTAAGCTCCATGAGATAAAAACAAATTTTTTTTCATGTTTTATTCACTACTGTATCCCCAGTGCCTGGGACAGTGAACGGCACTTAGTAGGTGCTCAGTATTTATTGGTTGACTGAATTAATATATCAATCATCTCATTTCCTTTTGTCTTCCTCCTCCTGCTTTCAGATAGTGCTGCATCCTGCCACCAGATTGAATTATTATTTTTGGCCACATGAGTCTCAAAAATTATTAGTGCCCCATTGCCTATTAGGTTCAAATTTGTATTTCTCACTCGAGATTTAAGGGCTTTAGCAATCTTTTCCCAATCCACCTTTCTAGCCTAACCTGCATCGCCCATCCGGGACTTCTCTTTGGGAAGTCTGGCCTGCGTGCTGGCCCCAATCCTCTGCAGCCCCACAACTTGCTACCCAAGTAGATATTCCAGAGCCTTACTAGCCTACAGACACAGATGGGATCACATGAGCATCAGTAATGCAGACTTCCTGTTCTTAACTCCACCCATTTATGTAAGACCTCAGCCTTTTGCAAGATAGCCTTCCTGTCCAATATCTCTGGAATTCCCCCAAAGACATCACATTTGTGGTCACAAAAATTGTTTAGCTGTACTTACCATGAAGCCTCTACCCCATTTTCCCTCTAGTATCTATGAAGGTCTTCTGTCCCTCAAACACCTATAGAATGCCTCTTTCTCTCTTCTTTTGGGATTGCCCATCCTGAAATGTTTGTGTCCTAGATGGAGGGGCTTTGCCTCAACTCCAAAGCCACCAGTTCTCCAGACTGGGGTTGGGCTGGGGGCTTACACTGAGGAGAAAGCCCTAGTCTGCAAGCCCTTTCACCTCTCCTCCCTCCCTCCCTCTCTCCTCCCTCCCTCTCTCCTCCCTCCCTCCCTCTCTCCTCCCTCCTCCCTCCCTCTCTCCTCCCTCCTCCCTCCCTCCCTCCCTCCCTCCCTCCCTCCCTCCCTCTCTCCTCCCTCCCTCCCTCTCTCCTACCTCCCTCCCTCTCTCCTCCCTCCCTCTCTCCTCTCTCCTCCCTCCTCCCTCCCTCCCTCCCTCTCTCCTCCCTCCCTCTCTCCTCCCTCCTCCCTCCCTCTCTCCTCCCTCCTCCCTCCCTCCCTCCCTCCCTCTCTCCTCCCTCCCTCCCTCTCTCCTCCCTCCCTCTCTCCTCTCTCCTCCCTCCTCCCTCCCTCCCTCCCTCTCTCCTCCCTCCCTCCCTCTCTCCTCCCTCCTCCCTCCCTCTCTCCTCCCTCCTCCCTCCCTCTCTCCTCCCTCCTCCCTCCCTCTCTCCTCCCTCCTCCCTCCCTCCCTCCCTCCCTCTCTCCTCCCTCCCTCCCTCCCTCCCTCTCTCCTCCCTCCCTCCCTCTCTCCTCCCTCCCTCCCTCTCTCCTCCCTCCTCCCTCCCTCTCTCCTCCCTCCTCCCTCCCTCCCTCCCTCCCTCTCTCCTCCCTCCCTCCCTGCTAGAATATCTCTTGAGCTCCTAATATGTGTCAGGCAGTGTTCCTGGTGTTGGATTAGGGCAGAATGGAAATACAGAGGAATCTCCATCTTCTTGTAACTCTATACTTTGTAACCCAGGTCCTCTCAGGAAAAGTTCTGCTTTGCCATTTCCCTTTGAGACCCTCGTGACCCACAGCCAGTGTTCCCACTCCCCACCTTCCTCCACCTGACCCCCTGACCAGGCACACAGAGAGGCCTCCACACTCCACCGTTAAGCACGGTGCCCAGCGACTCACGCAGATGGACGCCTGTGGGCCCCTGGCTCAGCGCCCCATCGGACACGCAAAAGCCCGCTCTGTTCCTTTGAGGAGGCATCAGTGCCTACTATGTAAAGAGACTTTGGATCCTCTCCCTGCTGGAGTGGCTTCAATTTTCAAATATTACATCTTTTCAAGGCCCAGTTCAACACTTTGCTCTCTTTGGTGTTACGTCCTTTGTACTGAGTCAGCCGCTGGGGCTTCACCCTGCTCTAGATTACAGCTTTTACTGTCTGAGCTGTTCATTCAGCACTCGGCCGTGCACGGTCTTCTCTTGTTAGTGACCTTTTCTTTCAAGTCCTCCGTGTCGCCTCAAGTGGCGCGCCAGCTTCTCCCAGGAAGGACAGAAGCGTCTTTCTCTTTATTTCCCGCACAGCACTCAGAATGCTGACATCGTTCCAGCTACATGCAAAGTTCACACGTGGGACATCTCAGACCATCCTGATTCCCGAGAGCTGGCGTGTGCGGATGTAGGCGCATCGGTGTGTATTTGCGTGTTGCTGAGTATTTTCGTTCCTTGTCTACGTGACCCCCTTCCCAACCCCTCAGCCTCCTGTGGCTCCCTCCTCCTTTTTCTTTCGTATATTCTGAGGTACTTCTGGCATCATTTGGTATCTAGGGTGGCGACGCTGTGGGGATATCCCAGAGGGATCCGGCCCTCACTGAGCCCCGTCCAGAGGACACGTGGCACAAACACTTGGGGCCCTGACAGATCAAGGCCTTGACTCCGGCAGCAGTACCCAGGCTGAGGGTTTCACACAGAGGGAGGGCTCCCTGCAGGAGACCCTCAGAGGTGGGCTCTGAGATTCCCCCCTCCACCCCGCCCCCCTGACGGGAGGCATCTCTGTTCCCCGGTCTGGGCTCTTGAAATCCTGCCGTCTCGGAGCGACTTACTTACGCAGCGAGGAGCCACGGTAGGGGCGCGCTGGCACGTCAGCTAGCCACCCTCTCGGTTTGTCCAAAACGGCCTGTGTTCTGTTTGAGGAAAAGAGGCGCCGGCGTGAGTGGCGATAGAGCCTGTGCTTTGGCCCTGAAACCACATGAATGGAACTTCCAGATAATGTCAGTCTTCTTTTTCCCTAGCACCAATTTACAGGTTGCGTCCTAGACACCCCAGGGGAGTAGAACTTGCCGAACATGCTTGTCGTTTCTTCTAATTGGGTTTTTAAATAAATCAAAGAACCCTTGTTTTCATTTACCTAGGATTATACAGCAGCAGTGTTCTTGTTCGTGTTGCCCGTAGGGGCAATCCCCGCTGAAAGGACGCTGAATTCCTGATGCTCTGAAGGCTTAGGAAGCTTCCTTCCCTGCACTTTACAGAGCAGTCCCTTCACTCCACCCTCGGAGAGGAAGAAAAGGGTAGCCTTGCCCGGGCCCAGTTGCCCCGTCTCCCCCTCCCATCACTGTGCCCCTGTAGACCGAGCTTTGTGTCCAGAAGGGAGGATAAAATTCTTCTTGCCGCACTCGCTGTTTCTCCTTTGCCTGACTCCCAGCGCTCAGTTTCTGTTTCTCACCATGATTCTTCTGACGTGGGAAAGGTGAGGGGGCTGAGAATTACTGGGAAGAAGACAGCTGGGGGAGCCTGAGTTGGGAAGCTCATCCCACCAGCCTCATGCAGCCCCCTTTTCCTGACTTTTCACCACTCGGCGCTCCATCCTGTCCTCCCCCTAGTGCCTCCTGTGCCCCCTTCCCCACTCCCAGGATGGTTGGGTTCCTGCCTGGAGCCCCTTCCCTGGCCATGCATCCTTTTGTCGCTGTGACCTTATGATAAGGGCGGGGCTGATGGAAGCAGTGCTTCCTTGCACTGGGTCTGTGAGCCCATGTCTGGGAACTCTGTGTGCAGTGAGATGCTGCCAGGCCAGTACTTCTGTGTGGCCAGCAGCAGCCTCTGGCCCTGAGGTCTCCTGAGACAGGAGGCCAAGAAAGGGTTGCCATGTCGGCTCCGGAGACTAAATATTTCCTCCTACTTCTCCACTTCTGATCTCTGGTGATTAGAGCTGTGTGTGTGTGTGTGTGTGTGTGTGTGTGTGTGTGTGTTGAGGGGAGGGTGGCGTCCTTAAGAATACAGTGGGAGAGGTGGGGTCAGAGGCAGGATGACCATCTTCAGGGAAAAGTGAGATTTGGTGAGCGCTTATTGGGAAGGGGCTCAGCCAGCCTTGTTGTACACGCTTCTTGGGGTCAAACTTCAGACTATTAGGGGTGGCATTCAATTTAAGTTTCCTTGGGCAGCAAGGAGGCCTTGACCTGTCAGAAATCATAAACTGTGAAACTAGGTTTCCCTTTCTTTCTCCTACCCTATCCTTCCCTCCCTCTCTTCTTTCTGTCTCTATCAAACGTCGTTAACTACTACCAGATATTCATTGCTACTTAGCAGAAATCACATCTCTTGTTCAAAGGAAGAACATATAGCCTGCTTGGTGGTACACATGGATCAGGGACTTATGACCAAAGGAAGTGGGTAGGTGGGACAGGATTAGATATTAAACTGTTTCTCAGGGACAATTATATACTTTCTACCAGTGCTTGCCTCTGGTCCTTTTGTCCCCGCTCCAGCTTCCATCCCCAGAGCCAGTGGTCTAAGGCTGTGACAGTTTTACTTCCATACTTGATATGAGCTGAAGTTTGGTGAGGAACTGTCAACGCTTGGAAGGCCAACAGTGCCCACAGCATGGGAAACATATAGGGCCAAGTCAGAACTTTGAGTGTGTTCTCTTACAATCACTGTTAGGTCTGCTGGTTAGGTTACGCCACCATCCTAAAGCATAGCATATCATTCATTGTGTCATTATTATATAAGTAAATTATGATCAGAGTATAATGGGATATAATCTATGTTATAGCCTATGTTGTCTTAGTTTTCACAGATGGGCCCCCTCCACTAGTTTTTACAGATGTCACACACACACACAATTACAAATTAATGGATTTCCTTTGACAAAATCAGGAAACCCTTAGTAAGGACACTGAGGTTACTTGATATTTGAAGCAGTAAGCCTAACTGGCCTTTAAATTCATTGATGAGAGTGAATTATTAAACTTTTATAATGTTAATTTTTAAGCATGTTTGGGTCCCAGGCCATTTTTATTTTTAAAATTGTATCTTTGTGCTAGGTTCCGTAACAGCTATGTCCCGGTATGAAGAATAACAACTAGGCTGCTGACTTAATTTTAATGACTTTTCTTGCTTTATCATTTTTCATAGTGAAGGAAGTATTGACTTAAGAGTTTTTAAAGAAAAAGTGAGTCGTTATAATCTTGAGAATGTCTAGATTCCTGTGTTTTGTCTTTATATTTAGTTTAAATCTTGCAAATAAAAATTGGAACATAACCAAGCATTAATTGAGCAGTTTCTGCCCAGAAGCTTATTATCCAGCTACTTCAAATAACTTTAACTAATTAAAGCATAGTCGTAAACCAAGAAGTCAGCAGTTGAGACTTCGGATTCATGGGAGCAGTTTTCATCAGTTGAGAAACTAAAATCCATGTATTTTTCTACTATGGAAAAAGACCTGAGGCCTTCATTCAGAATTTATTCACTTAATTTTGCATGTGATTATAGACCTTAATTATCTGATTTATCAGATTAGAAGCTGTTTAGAAGCTGTCATTTTAGAAATTGAGGGCAACTGAAGTCAGGCACTATAACACTGAAAGACTATCTAGCCTGATAGAAAGACAGGAAGCAGAAAAATGACTGTTCTTTGCAGTAAAATACATCATGTTGTAGTGATGATAAAGAAAAATTCAGATTATGGTTTTATATATTCTGCCTCAGAAGGCATAGAAGCATGCCTCATGAGGGCCTTTTAAAATTTAACGTTGTTTAAATAAAATTAGTTTTAGAACAGAAAGCACTTTTCTTCATATATTATCATCTGTAGAACACTGCACTTGAATTGTTACACATGAATGACATCGGTGTAGAGACATCTCACCCTAGGAAGCTGAGAGAGGACAGTCTTATGCCACAGGCTCTCAAACTCTTCCAGGCAAGATCCCTATTCACAGGAGATTCCGACTTGGAATCCAGATGGAGAACAAGGCAAGGAAGGGGTATTCTGGCTTCGGCGAGTGCACTTTTGTCCCTTCCCGCCATCCCCAGTGACTCCGTAGGAGCCTCAAGGAGCCCTTGGAGCTCTGCAGGCCCCAGTGCAGAGCACACGTCAGGCACAAGGCTACACCAGGGCAGGAGTTACTGGTAAGGAAGGAGGTTTTTCAGGCGGCCTTAAATAAGCCCGTCAGTGGTTGCTACCATGAGAGTGTTGCTTTGCTTGCGTGCAGTGAAATCTGCTAGGGGTTTAGTGGATAATGGGTAGAATGAAATCAACTCCGAGCGTCACTATAACTCTTGAGCAACAGGACTCACTCAGGAGCCCCGTGCATTTGCTGCGGGTGGTGCTAAAGCAGTGATCCCCACCAGGAGATCCAGAACAAACAGGAGAGCAACAATAGATTGCTCCTTACGGGCACTTAGCTCACGAAAATATTTGCAAACCCAGAATTTTATTATTGTTGCCTTGAGCGATGCTGCCGTTGCTGGTGCTGCTACTAGTACTTGTCTCTCTTCTTTTTGCGGTACGCGGGCCTCTCACTGTTGTGGCCTCTCCCGTTGCGGAGCACAGGCTCCGGACGCGCAGGCTCAACGGCCATGGCTCACGGGCCCAGCCGCTCCGCGGCATGTGGGATCCTCCCGGACCGGGGCACGATCCCGTGTCCCCTGCATCGGCAGGCGGACTCTCAACCACTGCGCCACCAGGGAAGCCCTTGTCACTCTTCTTGTTCTCCCTCCCCATCTCCCACCCCTTCCCCTTCCTCCCCACCTCCCGCCGCTTTCTTTTTAGTAGTAGAGCCAGGACACTTTTCAATAGTGTAGCTAGGTGCTTGGGTTTCCCTTATCCTCCTTTTTGGCAAAATCGATCGATTGCCAAGCTTACGTAAGGTTACCGACCATGTTCTTTCCTCAGGCAAAGGAAAGCCACGAGTGACGAAAGCGTTTGCAAGCAGGGTACCTAAACCTTAGTCAGTGGGTATCAAGACGACGCGTGTCGTTGCTACGGTACTGACTGCAGCGTTCTGGATGCTTGGCTGGTGGCTGGTGGCACTGTGGAGACTCCGTGTGGAAGCACCAAGGAGGCGGGAGGCTACAGTTTCTTTCCTGATTCTGCGCCTTCCAAGGTGCTGGTTTGCAGTCCTTCCAGGCTCCTTGGTAGCAGCCACACCTCCATTTTTGGCTTAAAAATCCTATCTCAGTAGGGGAAGCTGAGTCTTGTGTCTTTCTTAAGGACAGAGACTTCGGGCCTTTCACACTCGGATGCTTTGATGGGCTGGGTCACAGACTGGCTTTGTTATAATAAGTTTCTTTCAGTGCTCAACCCCCCAAATTATCCCTGCAGATCTGCCTTTTAGCCTGTTCTCCATAGAGACCTGAGCATTTGTGAGTCAGATGTTACATGGCTCCGTCAGTATGGAATGGAGATTTCCACCCCTTTCTCTCTCTCCCTGCTGCTTGTTTTTTATTGTTAGAAAAAAGATAAACCTCAGAGAATATTTTTATTGTGAATTTTAACTGGTACTGACTGTCAGGGAGGCCAAACTGTGCATGCTTTTAAGCACGAGCCTGCTATCAGACTAATTGGCCCTGCTGTGCTCTAATTATATGACCTTGGGCACATCCCTTGCTGGGCCTGTTTTCTCATCTGTAAAATGGTAGTAAGAACAGTATCTGTTTCTTAGGGTGGTGAGGATGAAATGAGGTACTCTCTGTGAGGTGCTTACAAGAATACCTGGCACATAGAAAGTGCTAAATTCATCTTAGCTGCTTTTGCTGTTACTGGGCTGCTGCTGCTATGATGATGATGATGGTGGTGGTGATAAGGATGGTGACTCGTAAAAGTTAAATTCGTCTTCTTACTTTCCAGAAGATTTGGGCAGAAACCAAGTAGGCTTGTATAGATTTGTGCTGGGAATAAAAGTCCAAGGGGATGGCCCCTTGAAATGTAAACTGTTTGGCTGTAGGGAAACCATGCTTGTTTTGAACCTAGACCCTACCCCTTAACTATTAGAGTAAACGTGAAAAAAAAATAGGATAATAATGCCTACAATGTTAGGTTATGAAACTAAGAAAATAACAGAATAAAGAGCTTGGTTCATAGTATATACTCAGCATACAGCAGCTAGTATAATTCTGTTTTAAAGAGAAAATCTTAGGCCACCCTCAGTCATGGATATGAAGTTACTTGGTAGGTCAGAGTACTGTTGCGGAAGTTTGTCCGATTATTGAATGTTTATGATGAAGTTTTAAATTGGTTTACGTTTACCTCATTTATGTCTACTCTCTTTACTACCAGGGAGCTCTTCAGAACAGACCGTTAACATTTCTTCTTGTCTTTTGAATTGTCTGTTGTAGAAATCAGCTCTCAGGAGGAAATGTGCGGTCTGTAAGATCGTCGTCCACACCGCCTGCATCGAACAGCTAGAAAAGGTGAGACAGCGCCACCTGCTGCAATTTTTGCTACCCTGCCAGTGTTTGGACTTCAAAGACCAGGTGTCAGTTTCCATTTTCAACTTTTTGAAAACAATGCTCTTTTAAACACCTGGAAGTCCAACATTACCAGATTAATAATGAAAGGATGGAAGGACAATGCTTAAGTTTCATTCACTGTATTGTTTGCTGAGGTATTATTTGATATCATTTTATGTTGATTCTCAGGAAAAGGAATAATAAGGTTAGAGAGAAAAGCCTCACGTGTACTCATTTTCTTCAACAATAACAAACGTTGTTATTCACCCATGGGATTTTCCACAAGATGTTTCGTATTAAAGGAAAAAAATTCCATAGCTCTTTAAAATCATTGTTTAGACATGTCTGACCTTTGTAAGTTTACTTCTTTCTAAATTGGCTGCAAGGGAGAGAGCCCGGCCAGAAGCTGAGTTCCTTGCTTTGAGCAGCGTTCCCGCTTACACAGCATTAATGTGTGGGAGGGGCTGGACGTGACATTCCGGTGGTGTCTTTCCTCCAGAGGAGGTGGATTCTGCAGAGTCCATTTATCTGTCATCGGGGCCAAGGGAAAGGCTCCAGTAGTGAGCTCTCTGCTGACCTCTTCCTTCCATGCCTGCTGCCCCTTTTCCACGTGGGATTCTCTGTGCATCATCTATCTTGAGCTGCCATGTGTACATGTATTGAAATATTTTAATCCCCGGGGATATTCATTTAGTTTTACAGACACATTATCAACTGTTGCCAAGTGATATTTTGTGGGAATGACTAGTAATATTTTACAATAATTTTTTTTTTTTTTGCTGTCCCAACTCCATGTACTCATTTCCTACTTCATTTCTACGCTCCTTTCACCTTATCAAGTAGCTAAAGAAGATGTAAATGTATAGGGAGACCTCCGCATCTAAAAGTAAGGGAGTGCTGAATGCTTGAAGAATAATTTTGTGTATTTTCGTGACTCATCTTCATCATATTAAAAATGTCTCAAGTTTATATTTTCCTACTTTTAAAATCTAAAACACAGCTGGATGATTTCAGCTGCCATATATTTTTCTTCTGCCTCTTTATTATCTCAGTTTCTCAAATTTATGGCGTAAGAGCATTACTGTCTAAAGATAACTTTGATTTCATCAGTGAGACTGAAGAGTCATGGACTGGAGATAACAGGATTGCTTGGGATTATCTAAGGTGATGATTTCAAAAGACTAAGAATAGTGTAAGACTATGTTCCTTATTCTTTGAGGTTTTTTTTTTTTTTTCTGTAGTCTCAATATCTGTCACTGTTGGTTTTTTCAGGTAACTCATTCTAGTCAGGTGCTTATCTCTAATATAATACACTTTTCTTTTTAAATGACAGATTAATTTCCGATGTAAACCAACATTTCGAGAAGGGGGCTCAAGATCACCGAGAGAAGTAAGTATATCAGAGCTCTAGTTCAAATACCACCTTTTATTTCCCATTGATTCATTGGATTCATAGATATTCAGTAGGGATTAAAAAAAAATGAAGTCCATCTCCCTCTATTCCACATCAGTTTCTTTTCGATACATCAACACATACAATCAATAAAATCCCCAAGTCTCTTCAGTGTGTGTCTACTGCCCTTTCTTCTTCTCACAGAATGTATTGGGGAGCTAAGGTCTTATTGAATGGAACTAGAAAGTAGCGGGAGGAGGAGGTGGTAGAATTGAAAAGATAAGAAAGAAATAGCATTTTATTGACTTTTGGTCCATTTTAATTCCTGGAAGAGGTGGCAACTAAACTGAGACCCAAAGGGATGATCTAAGTGAAGGGCGGGGGGTTAGCTAGGAGGTGAGCGACAGCCTTTGAGACAGAACACAGGCACACAGGCACAAAAGTGAGAGGATGTATGAGGAAGGCGTGAGACCTGAGGGATAAGCAGAGCTAGACCTGGAAGGCCCTTGTTAGCAAGACTGCAAGTGGAATGTCTCATCATCATACTAATTAGAGGGGGCATTAAACTGTTATAAGCAGAATATATTATTCTGGCTACAGTGTGGAGGGAATGCCATATAATTCAAGCAATATTGGAAGCATGGAGAAAAAAATTAAGGAGCTGTTCTCCTAATCTAGGCAAGAGATAACGGCGATCTGAACTAAGAGTAATACTGAGATGGAGAAAATTGGAGAATATGAATTTGAAGGAAACAGAATTGACAGGAGATAGTAATTGATTGGATTTTGGACACAAAGACAGGGGAGCTCGGAATAAACAAGGGTTCTTCTCTGAGAAAGCAATTAGATGTTGGCAAATGAGTTGCTCTGAGGATGGGGTAGGGAAGTAATGAGTTCAGTTGTAGAACTCTCAAGTTTGAGGTGTCCTGAGGCCCCAGCTGGGGATGCCCAACAGAAAGCTGAGTGGGTAGATGAGTTTGGAGCTTATGAGGAAGATTGGGCGCTAGAGGTTAGACATCGAGATAGTAATTAAAGCTACGAGAATAGATGAATGAGTGGAATAGGAATAGAAGACGTCTGAGTACAGAGGTGTTAATGACAGTTAATGAAAAAAGACACTGTGAAGAAGAATGATCTCGTTGTTACTGACTAATACAAGGAGATTGGGAGAAAACATGGAGAGAGAATAGGCTGGCGGTGGAGGTTTGGAGAGAGATGAAAATATCAAGAGTTGTCTCTGTCAACTGTCCTCTCCCACTGTGCTTGTCTATTATGTCAGCAAGAGGAAAGTTATGGGTCATATGTAGGGTGAGGAAATCTAAGAAAAATGATAGGGTTGTTTTACCCTCCATGTCACCCAAGTGCACTATAGCAATGGTCAGGAGATAACTCAGTGACAGCTCAGATGAAGGAGAAATTTTATTTAGGACCGTAGAAGCAACCACTTTGAGGTTTTAAGATGGACTGTATGAATTTCTAACCAGGGAATCCGTATGTCTACCTTTGGTTCCCTGTCCTTTAATCTCTCTTTTTCTCTCTGGATAGATAATTGTAATTGTATGTGCAATTTTCTAATGCAGGGATTTTTTGGGTGTGTTTTCAGCAGCTGTTATTATTTCTCTTCCATGAAGCCAGACCCTTTATAAGTGTTTTCAGCGCCTTCCCTTGTCTTCGTATCAAGGACTTGCTATTTCTTCCATTCCTACATTTTCACCTCCCCACCTTCCTTCTAGATTATTTCCATCATCATAAACATGCCCTGACAGCTCCCATCTTAAAAACCAAACAAACAAAAATAGTCCCTCACCACCAGCTGTGTCTTAACTGCGGCTCTGATTCTCAGCGTTGTGTCCAGTGCTAACTTCCAGAAAGTGTTAACTGCGTTAATTGTTTTCAGCGTGTCCCCTCCTAGGCATTTTAACCTGTTCCGATCTGGTTTTTACTCTACCTGTTCACTGAAATTGCTTTTTTTATGTTGCCAGTATCTCCTGAATGCCAAATCCATTAGAAATTTTTCTGTTCTTATTCAGTCTTGCAGATGTGTTCAAACTACTCAGTATTTCATCCTCCTTGAAATGCTCTCCTGTCATGACATCTTTCCTAATGTTCCTCTTATTTCACTGGGTAGTCCTTTCATTGCTCACTCCCTGGTATTCGTTGGGCTTAGTACTGGACCATGTTCTGCCTACTGTTGTTGGGAGAGCTCATCCAATCCCTTGGCTTTACATATCACGTCTGGGCTGACAGCAACTAGCTTTCCATTTCCAGCCCACACTTGGAGTTCCATTTGATATGCCCGCTGAATGTATCACAGTCATCTCAAATATAATACATTACAAACTAAACTCTTTATTTCCATCACCATAAAAACAAGTTTTTTCAATTCTTTTGTACCTCAGAAATGAGATGACTATTGGCCCAGCTCCTTGATCGAGAAAATGGGTGAGGAGGGGGGTCATAATGACTACTTTTCTCAGGTACTCCCCACAGCTAGTTCATTTGCCAACCCTATCAATTTTATTCATAAAATATATTTCAAATGATCCATTTATCTCCATTTCTGTTGTCAGCACATTAGACTAAGACACCAGGATCTCTCACTTTTTTTTTTTTTTTTGCGGTACGCGGGCCTCTCACTGTTGTGGCCTCTCCCATTGCGGAGCGCAGGCTCCGGACGCGCAGGCTCAGTGGCCATGGCTCATGGGCCCAGCCGCTCTGCGGCATGTGGGATCTTCCCAGGCCGGGGCATGAACCTGTGTCCCCTGCGTCGGCAGGCGGACTCTCAACCACTGCGCCACCAGGGAAGTCCTAGGATCTCTCACTTTTGACCACTACAATAGGTTCTCCAGGATTCTTTAGTTTCCCCCTTCAATCCACCATGATTTAAGAGATTCATCTTTAAAAATGAATGTTGGATTATATCATTTTCCAACTTACAACTCTTCAGTGGTTTCCATATCGTTTAGAGGAAAACCATACCCTTGGCTTTGCATGAAAAGTCAAAAGTCCTGCAAAGGCTGGACCCAGCCTACCTCTTCCAACCCATCCAGCTACCACATGGATTTTCTTTCAGTTCTTGAGTCATGCATCCAGATATTCCTCACCTTCTGATATTTGTGTGTTTCATTGCTGTACTGGAAATCTCTTTGCATGGCTAGCTCTTTCTTATAGTTAGACCTCAGTTCAAATATCAGCCCCTCAGAGGTCTTCCTTGATGACCACCTCTAAGTAGGTTAGTAGGTTGCACATTGTTCTTTATCAAAGCACCTTGTTCTGCCCTTCAGAGCACTTTGTATGTCATAATTATTTATTACTCATTTGCTTGTTTGTTGCCATCCTCCTATAGCGTAAGCTTTGGGGGATCACTCGTGAAATTTGTCCCAACCTCATTGTACCAGGCAGGATGCAGAGGCTGTGATCAATGAATATCTTTTGACTGATTGAATTTATAAAGGGGCTAATTTTTCCCCAAGTGTCTAAGAACTCTTGGTCTAAGAGGACAGTTTGGAGATGATACTTAGGACAGATTATGACCCATGGAGATTCTTAATTAAGAGTCCTTAGGTAGTTTACTTAATGGAAATGAAAGAAGCAATCAGTTTAGAATTAGTTTGACCTGGGTTCAAAGGACACCTCTGCTTCTTTTCCCCTAGATGGTGTCTCTAGGGCTGGGCTCTGGAACAGGGCTATTAATCACTGTCCCCTAGGCTTTGTGGGGTGCCTGATACATGGAAATGTTTTAATGAATATTGTTTGGACTCCTCTAAATTGAACCTTTCTGGCTGGACCTCAGTTTTCTTAGAGATAAGCTGCATGGATTGGGCTGTAATTGCTAAGATCCTTTCAAAAGCTCTGTGAATAATACTATGAATTAAACTGGCTGTTTCTGAAAATAATTGAACAATTGTGTTATGCATTTCTGCTAACAATACTGACCATAAACCCTGAAATAATGGATCACCGAGATTTTAACACCCATAAGTAATAGCCCTTTCCTTACCCAGTATTTGAAGATGCTATATGAATAATTCAGATTATTGATGAACAATAAAAAGATGTTATGGTGTCAGCAGCCTTGCTTTGCTAGCTTAACAGCAGTGAATCAACACTCATATTTGCAATGTGAAGATCCCAAGTCTAATTTCATTTCAATAATTTAGGAGATATAAATAATAGTCAAAGGAAATAGTGTGAAAAATTTAAGTGCTTGGGAAAGAAGGATGATTCTACAGAAATGGCTTTTTTTCCCCTAATTGATAAAGACAATGGATGATCCTTCAAAATGGTAACTACACAATTTAATTGTCAAAGAAATTCGGTTGAGAATTTCATTCAATTCAGCACACATTTTTTGGCTTTTACTTTGTTCCAGCTATGTTTAAGCAGCAATAGAAGAAATTTATATCAGGCCTAAGAAGACCTCTGAATAGATGGATACTTGACATTTCAAATCAGGGCCATAGATTAGAGACAATTACTCAGTTTCTATATTAGTGCTTTTGTTTGAGTTATTTTATCTGGGCCTTAATTTCCTACCTATTTCCTAGGAAGGATGGTATTAAAAATAGTTAACAACTTGCAGAGTCAAATATTTAAATAAAAATTTTAAAATGTTCTCTTTTATTCCTTAAATAAACTAAACTACATGGTATTATAAACCTGCTTACCAAACGATGTATGTTGCAGCAGAAATGATTCATTGTCAGTCGTATAATTTCTAAATAATTGTTGATTTGTGGAAACTGCTGGTTTAGTCTTTTGATTAGAGCTGTCACTAGCTAAATAATTCCATGAGTCAGCCGTGATTTCTCATAGGTAATTGATCAAATTCTTCCAATGTTTCCCTCCATAAATTCTTAAATTGAGAGTCATTAGGTGATTTATAATCTCAGTAAGCAGAGAATTTCTCTTAACATCAATGATACTGTTCATTCTCCCTCAGCTTCTGCTAAACTAACAGCAATTATAGTAAATTTTTCTATCTCTCATAATCCTGCCTGACATTTTTATGTATTCAATATTTCCACTACTGACTGTCATTGAAATCATTTATTGAAGGAGCTTGAACCTGATCTTTCAGAGCAGAGGAAAGGCGCTGCAACACAGTGCTGCCAGCCTGCCTGGGTCTGAATCCTTGCTCTGTCCCTGACATTTGAAGTCGCCACTCTATAACTTAGTTTTGTCATCTGTAAAATGAGGACGATAATGATAATTCAAGTCAAGCCCTCTGATAACATGCCCTACAATGATGTTAACTGTGATAGAGTACAACTAGCAGTTGACCCCAGGCCTCCCCAGCTCTTATTCTTAAACAGGCAGTGGGCTAAAAGTGCTTCTCACTTGAGTGGGTGGAAAGCTGGAGTGGTCCACTTCATCTGTGAACTAGAGAGATGGAGGGTCCAATATCATCATCCCCAGTAGAGTTTTTTCACTGACCTGAAGGTATGGACGCTGATAACTGAGCAGGTTTCTGGACTTGCAGCCATAGGCCCCCAAAATTGTTTATATTGATATTTAAGCTTGGACAAACAACTACCATCAGTGGGGCACAGCCCAGTCTTCTGAGTTTGTGGGAGAACCCAATGGCATCGCCCCAGTAACATGATTCATTTTCAGAAGAGAGCTCCAGAATCTTGGAGACCTGTTATGCCCGAAATTCACACTCTAGTTGCTTAATAATGAGGAGGTAGGAGTGGGCTCCAGTGTTGGGGGGCGGGGGGGCAGTGTATGGCATCCAGGGAGGAGCCAGGGGGATGGTAGGGGCACTAAACTGCGATTTATCAACCAATATAGAAATACTTCAATATTTTACCAACTCGGGGTTTTACTGGTTCTTATCAACTAAACAGCACCTATACTCATGAAAATTCTCATGAAAATTAAAATTATTATTACATGTAAGGCATTTTAAAAAGTGCCTGACAGTGTTAGTAGTCAAGAAATGTTAACTATTATTATTAGCTTCTTTCTGAGAACAATGTAAGAATTGTGTCCTTGTTTCATTCAACTGCCACAGTGCGAAAAGCAAGATAAAAACTAGACTAATTAGCGGGACCGTTATGCTTTTTTATATCTTATTATAGTTAAAAGACCATTATTCCTCCAGGATCTTTGTTTAGTTTTAATTTAAATTGGTTTGACGTTACGAAGAGAAATAGAGGTGGCACTTTGGAATTGATGATGCTAACGCTTGTTGGAGGTATCTTTGTCACTCTGAATTTCATGCCTTGATAGAACATCTTTTTTTCTCGACACTGATCTGTTTCCTGTGTCCCTCTGTACTTAGAACAATGCCTGGATAGTAGGCATTTGGTAAGTATTTGTTGAAAAGCTGAATAGATGGTAAAGGGCCCGTGAGCCATGGCCGCTGAGCCTGCACGTCCGGAGCCTGTGCTCCGCAACGGGAGAGGCCACAACAGTGAGAGGCCCGCGTACCGCAAAAAAAATAATCAAAAAATAAAGGGCCTATTTTAAAGGGAAAGTATGGATTGTGGCCTGACAATACGCATGTTAATTTCAGGTAAAGTATGTTTTCTCAGAACAGGGCAGGAGAAAAACATTAGCAAATATTTCAGGTGTATTGGCCTAAGAGAGATGAGTTGTATGGAAGTTATTAGGGTTTACCTGTACCATTAGGCCTGAAGACCACCTTCTCTCTTGCAAAGTATCCCAACAGCTGGGGTGACGGGTGCTTCTATTAGGGAGGAAAAGGACCTTCCATGTTTCCTACAGCTCAAGCCAAGAATAGACCTTGGAAGCTGATCTCATTCAGGTTATCCAAGGACAGTTTAAATACAACCTCATTGCAGAATTTCGCGATATGCCCACATCTCTTGTCTCTGTCATCAGTTTCCTTCAGCTTTTCTCTTCCTTCACTTTCGCTAGTGAAAAACTGTCACCATGTAAGTCCCGAATCAGGAGATCTGTTTCTTTCTGAGAATTTCATTTCTTTAAGTTCTCTGACTCAAATGTTTAGTACAGTGCCTGCCTGGCATTTATAAAGCATTAAATACATATTGGTTTAAAAAATTGGAGGTCTTTGTCCTTCTCTCCTTCACCTTCTCATTTCTTTAAGGATATTTCTTTTACCTGCCTCAGTTACCCACCCTCCCCCGCCCCCCCGCCCCCTCGCCCCAGCTCAAGGTCACAAATCTGCACAATGTTTTACTAGACGGAAAACAGAGTAACGGGAATTCATTATGGCCATTCGTTACCAGGAAGCCGCAGAGGGAGGGAATGATTAATGGTTTCTACAGATACGAAAGGTCACTGAGGATGGGGACTTGGCTTCATTTTCCCAAGGGGGTTCATGTTTATTGTTAAACAAATCACACATACACATATTTGTTTTTGTGCTTAGATGGGCTTAGATGGTTGTTCGCGGAAATCTTTATTCTTAAAACATTAAAAAAAAAAACCTAACATTGGAGTTTGGGAATTGAAACATGTTTATTTACTTTTGTTTTCCCACAGAATTTTGTGCGTCATCACTGGGTACACAGGCGTCGGCAGGAGGGAAAATGTAAGCAGTGTGGTAAGGTAAGGGGCCCGCACCCCACGGTCATCGCAGGAGTCTCCTCAGGCCTTGGCAAGCACCCAAGGTAGATGAGTCCAGTCACCTGGACCCAGGGCTCAGGACGTCCCTTCCTTTCCCAAAGGCCTCCCTTCTCTAGGTCCCCTTCCCTTAAGAGGTGTTTTATTTGTTCTAGAACTCACTCAAGAAGCAGTGGTCTCCATACAAGGAATTAGCACGTTTTAAGAGAGATGGATGGACTTTTACAGTGAATTTCATTGTGGATAGTTTAAAAAAAGGATACTTCCTATTTTGTTAAAACTCCCTCCTGAGGACTGCTGGCCCATCATACTTCTTTGAACACCAACAGAAAACCAGTAGGTTGATGAGCGATACTCGTGTTGATATGTTATGGTTGAGCAGAACTGGGTAGAAGGACAACATGGAAGCAAGAAATGTGTTGCTCTCTTGGGATATTATCCAATTCCTGGAAAGAGATGCCCTTCTCATATGTGGTGACTTATGTCTACTCTCTAAGTATGACTGGCTACAGGCCCCTCAGAGTGCAGGGCCACTTGGAAGAGTGAGGTGGGGATCTGACAGCTTCATGCTCTGTAGATTCCATGTTATTGACCCTAACAGAGTTGGATTATGGCTTTTTCAATGTACAAAGATCTACTTTAGGAATGAAAGGATCCTCAGAGAAAGTTAAACTGGTGGTAAATCCTACTACAAAGATTTTTTTTTTTTAAATTTACGTAGACGTAAGCTGGTCTCAATAAAGCAAAGTTTTGATTTGGTAGAGAGCAAGATAATTTGGGACAGTATATTCCTCATCAATTCATTTCTAATTTGTTTATTTATTCATATGACTCTTTGGGGTCAAGCACTGGGGTGAGCTGACCAGTATGGCATTTTTGACAATAGGGGGAGGCAAGGAAGTTTTGGCTGCCTGAGTAGTGTTGAGGGCGAGCGAGACATGGAAAAAGTTTGATTAATGTTGCTGTTTTCCCAGTGCCTGAAAGGGAAATATGCTGTAGCCATTGGTTACCAAGCTCTTCTTTGGAAGGTGGCACACTTTAGTCTCAAGGGTATGGGCCTCCATTATAACTGGTATTATCTCCTCCAGTTCAACACAGTGACTCTCAGCTGGTTCCTTTCTAGCCTGGAAAGAGGACAGGCAAAATAGGTTAAAAGGGGGAGGAGGTAAAAAGAAGAGGAGGAGGGAGGGAGAGATGAGGAGTTGAAAGTTGCTTACCAGCCATTTTACACGGCTGGGAAAAAGGAGGTCAGCCCTCTACCCTCACATGACCTTCCTTCGCTGGCTCCGTCTACTCCTTCCCGGTCTGCTGTTGCCCTAGGGCTTATGGATTTTTCTCTTACTTAGTGGATTGTAGACTGTCTACAACTTTCCCATAAGAATGTGTGCATGTGTATGCGTAAGAGAGAGGAAACAGGTGGGCGTGGCCAATTTTGAGGTCAGAGATGTGGACAGTAGGAAGGATCTGGATGAACAGGTTCTTCACTTTGGAGAAAATATCTTCACTGGACAGCCTAGTAGCTGGCACCACCTCAGCAGCTTTCAAGCCATAATAGATTTGGAGGAATTTTATTAAAAGAAAATCAATAAGCATTATATATCTTGTGACAAGTATTCCCTAGCGTCGTATTTCACTCCCTTTTCTGGCTTGTCTTCTGTTGGCGTGGTCAACCGAAGGGGAAGAACTGGACGCCCTGCACTCTGAGTTGCTGTGACCATGTCTCTCTTCCTGCCCAGTGTCCCCAGGCAGGCATCTCAGAGCACTCACAGCTCGCTGCTCATCACGGCTTTCCGCAGGGAAATCTGTGAGCCCAGCTCTTCACGTAAAGTTCCCATAATGTTGAATTGTTATATTCGTGTCCTGTGTTTATAATCCAGCTGCTTATGGATTCTCAGAGACTCAAGCAATTGTGGCATATGATGGTCTTAAACCTGTGTCTCCTTGCTGGATAATAAATAACCCTTCTTTGGAGCCTGGCTTCTCCCCTGGATTAGAGGAAGACCAGTGAGTGACTCTCTTTCCATTTGCAGATTAAGGGATTGAAGATTCATTTCAGACTTTGGTGCTATGCATAGTTTTCATCAGTACAGTTGGTTGTACATTCTTACATATCCAGAGATTTCTAAACCATTCCACACACACACACACACACACACACACACACACACACACACACACACACACAGACTTCTATACACATTATTCCATAATTTATCCATTGGGATGGGGTAAAAAATACTTTACTTAGCAAAAAAAAAATGTTTAAACCAGTGGTTTGAAAACTTTTGGGGTTATTAGTGAGTGTTTGTGGTTAAGAGTATTTGTGGTTTCATTTTCTACTTTTTAGAATCAACAGTAAATATTTGAGACTAATTAGAGACTGATTTTCTCTCAAGCCTTGAATATGCGTTTGGCTGAGTGTGTGTGTCATATAATGAATATCAGATGAGACGGCTCGTGATTCAATGGCTCAGTTGCTTTAACATTCACTGACTACCAGGCTGCCATGTTTATGACCATCATGTAGTTTTACATTGTTTTCGTTCATAGTCCTACATTATGAAAGAGTTAAGGTCCAGGCAGAAGAGAGCTGTCACACTCAAATTATGTAATTTGATAAGTGTTTAATAAAGAGAATATTTAAAATGTGTGAGCAGAAAAGAAACTACGAGGGATAGTGAAAAACTCGAGGCTAGTAACAGCAGGGATCTGTGGTCAAGCCAAGTCTAAAAGGGTCATGAGACTAAGTCGTGAGACTTAGCCAGCCTGAGGTGATCTACCAGCTGGGGGAACAAATATCCCAACTTCACTCACCTTCAGTCTCCAGTGGCCAAACCCAATAGAAACCAGAGCACAAGGGACATTGTTGAGGCAATCCATAAAAGTTAACTTTTTACAACAGGACACAGGGTAGAGAAAGATGGAGAGTGGATCCAGAGGGACAATGGGATTGATCCAGCCCATATTTAGTGTAAATCTATACTTGGCCAATGGTTAAAAGCAAGCTACATACTTATTCTGCAAACATACCTCTTTACTGATCTTCACCACATCTACACATTGCATTCATTCAATCAAGATTTATTCAACACTGAGTTATCCCTAGTAGTACTTAAAAAAAATCAATATGCAAAGAAAAAAGATAGTCATGATTATAGCTAATTTGACCTTTTATTTTTAAAGGAACCATCCAAACCCAGCAGTATGGCAGTTGTGGAAATATGCTTGTCAATTACAACTTGAAATTTTATCTTTTATTTCTTCATTTGGAAACATATGTAAAAGTTATAAAATAAACGAGCTAATTTTTTTAAACTTAAAAATTTTAAATTTCAAACATCAAATCATGAAAGCAGTTTTTAACACAAGAATACATAGTTTAACTTTGGTCTGCATTTCTGATGTCTTCCAGTTTCCTAACCAAACATGTCACATAATTATGAATTATTCGTCTATAAATTATATGTACTTTCATATATAATTAAAGTAAATTAAATTGTAGGTAGCCCTAATTAAAGGGGAAAATGTCAGAACTACTCTTTATTGTAATGAATATTGTTAAAAATGAATTTAAAATGAACTTGTGCAATAATTGAAACATACCCATCTAAAGGAAGTATCCTTAATGGCATTTTTGTATTGCAAAAATGACACAAATGATTTAAGACATTCCATGGGGGTGTGGTTGAGATATGGATGAATAGTGAAAGGGATTAGAGAGTCTAAAAATAATGGAAAGTACTGACCTGGAGCTTTGGGGAATGTTTCCTTCAGTAAAGAAGCACCATTCTTTACTGGTTTAAAAATGTGTGAGCCCTGGAGGTCAGCTCTCAAGAGGCCCTGTAGAGTTAGGAACAAGGAAAGGAAGTTCAAGGGTGAGAATCCATTCACTAGTTAGGCAGGTTTGGTTATTCGCCTGTCTGTATGTTTGTCCAGATGCCATTAGCCTCAGGAGGATTGTTGAGAATGTAAAGTAGGTAATACAACAAGTCCAGAGAAATCTAGCCTCTCCATGGAGCCTGTGCCCACATAGCTGCTGGAAGCCTGGCTTTTCTTTCTGTCCTTGGCTGAGTATCAAGGAAGGAGATAAGTGCAACTACCATTCTATTCCCTGCTTCTATGCATTTGACTCTGTTAGATTCCTCATATAAGTGGTATCATACATGATGTAGTATTTGTCTTCCTGTGTCTGGCTTATTTTACTGAGCATAATGTCTTCCCGATTCACCTGGGGAAGGGGAAATGGAGAGGTACAAAGGGTACAAAGTTTCAATTATGCAAGATGCATGAGTCTTTGAGATCTACAGCATAGTGCTTGTAGTTAACAATACTATATTGAATACTTGAAATTTTTCTAAGAGGGTAGATATTATATTAAGTGTTCTTATCACAAAAGATAATAGTAACCAAGGAGGGCAGGAGGAAACTTTTGAAGGTGATGGATATGTTTACGGCATAGATTGTGATGATGGTTTCACAGGTGTATACTTGTTTCCAAATTCATCAAGTTGTACACATTAAATATGTACAGCTTTGTTGTATGTCATTCATACTTCAAAGTGGTTTGTAAAAAGGGCAGATAGAGGCTGAGGGCTCGGAAGCAGAGTGTTCCTTGCTGTGGTCTCCAGGTGGCTAAGTCACTCAGTTCTCACCTGTAGAGATGTTTTGCTACTGCCACTGCTTTCCTAGTCTTTGACATGGCCGGTGTCCTAGTAGTTACAGCTAATGTGATGCTCTAGTCACTCTGGTCCCTAATGCTCTTTCTTCAGAAAAGACTTCGCAAGAGAAGGCACGAGGATTGTGCAGAAGGAGGAGTTGAACTGCAGTGCAGCTCCAACAAAGGCCTCAGCCAATCCAATAAGGATCTGGAAAAGCCCCTCAGAGTTGCCCTGCCTTGACCAGTCATTGGATGTGGACTGTCCTTGGCCAAGGTGACTCTTTTAGGCTTAGGGCAATGCTTAAGGATGGAAAGATGACTCCCTGGAAAGCCATCAGCCTCCAGCACTCCTATCAACTGGGAGAATGAGCTGAGTGCCTCAGGCCCGCAGCAGAGTTTTCTGGGTGGAACATCAGCATCTACTACAGTCTGTCCCTTGTGCTTCTCAGAGTCACTTGCTTCATAAAATACATGTTCGGAAAAGTTCCTCCAGGATTCTGGTTGGGCTGACTTCCTGGGGAAACATTTAAGAGGAAGGTTAGTGGGATACACTACAGCCCTGTCTCTGGCAGCCGGTCTTAAGTCTGCAACTGATGTTCATCCTTCCTCAACCACTCTTTCTGTAGTCACCTCACGCTCAGTTAACTCTTCTTGTCCAGGTGATCACCTGTTTGGGCTGTTGTAACAGAATACCCTCGATTGGGTAGCCTAAAAACAACAGAATCTTATTTCTCTGTCTGGAGGCTAGGAGTCCAAAGTTGAGATGCTGGCAGATTCGGTTTCTGGTGAGAGCTTACTTCTTTTTCATAGATGACCATCTTCTTGCTGAGTTCTCACATGGTAAAAGGGACAAGGGAGCTATAAAAGTCTATTTTATAAGGACACTAATCCCATCATGAGGGCTCCACTCTCATGACCTAATCACCCTCTAAAGACCCCACCTCCACATGCCAGCACGTTGGGGATTAGGTTTCAACATACGAATTTTGAGGGGACACAAGCATTCAGTCTCTAGCAGTGACCTACTTGGTGGAGTGACCAAGACCCTTACCCTGCGCAGTCTGATCCCCTGGTCTTGGCTGTTGCACTTGTCTATTGACCATCAAAAGTTTTCAAAGAATTAGAAAGGATGCCCCAGTGGATAATCTGGGTGCCAGATATTTTCTTACTGCCTCCATTGTCAAATAACTCTCCCCCACCTAATGATCAGGATCAAGATGGTGACGCCTTCCTGTGCCCGCTAGTCTCTTGACACAAAGATGCCAAAGTAACTTGGTGCAGTGGTAGTTTAAGGTTTAAGGTCCTCCTGTTATCCATGGTGGAGATATTCCCCACCTGGTATTCAGACTCTCAGAGCCCAAAGTTGTGGAGAAAGGAAGCACAAATTCCCCAAGTGGGCCAGTGGGAGTGATAGTAGGCAGGGCTCCTCCTCCTCTCACTCCTTGGTCTCTGCACCCACGTATTTTACCATGGAAACACAGCCCCATTAAATGATCATGAGTTTGGTCAATATACTGAGACTAGAGGATGGTGCTCATAGGATACCATCTCAAAGCTGAAGCCCATGTCACATCTTCAAAAGACCTTTCCATCTCTTTGTCAGGCCTGTAGCTTCTTGGTGGTGTGGGATGTGGTAGGACTTATGTATCTCATGGCCATATGCCTACTCCTGAACCTCCATTTCAAGAATACAAAAATGTATTCTTTGGTCTGAAAGTGTTGTATAAGATCCTGTGTTGGTGGGTCAAACACCCTGTAAGCCCTTGCTTAGTAGCACTGACTGAGGCCCTGCAGAAGGAAAAGGTAAACCCATACCTACAATATGTGTTGATTCTGGTCAAGGTGACTTGCTCCCACTTCCAGAGTGGAAGGAGTTTAGTGTAGTCAATTTTCCACCAAGCATCTAGTGGTTCCCTTTCAGGGTTGGTGCCATATTAAGTGTTCAGCTTTGGTATCTTTGTCTGGCAGGCTAGACAGTCAGCAGTGATAGTAGCAGTGATGGTAGTGGAAGCCCATGCTGCTGGACCCAGCCGTAGCATTCATCACTGCCATCACGGCTACTCCACTTCTGAGCCCATAGCGCTATGGATAGCTCATGACAACGTGTGGAGTCTGAGTTGTTATATCTAAGTTTTTAGTTCTTATACCGTGAATGCTTTCTGGTGGGCATTAATGTGCAGTACAGTGATCTTCACTTTATGTTCATCCATGTGCCTCTTCCCCTGATCTCCTCTTTCCTTCCAGGCCCCTGATCAACTAGCCAAGTCATTCAACACTATCTGTAAGTCATTATATATTCTTATATCAGGCTACTTATCTTTTCACAGAAAGTGGGGGACCAGCTGCTCTTCCTGAAGTTATGTCCCTTGGGAGGATTTCTTCTCACTTCTGTCCCTCAGGACAACTCCTGAGTAGGCTTTAGTGAAGTAGTAGTCTACTTTTGGCTTGGACTCATGTGCCAAGTTGACCCATCCATGAACCTATCACAGCTTTTTCCTTCTCTTTCAGATGGTCATAAGGGATCCCCATATTTCCATAGGTGTGAGTTGAATGAGAGGCCTAGTATTATAACAGTGGATAATATGGGGAGTCTGAGCTACCTACTCATGTGTCTTACTTGTGTTCTTTGGTACTGCTGGTGCCAGATCCCGTATGTTCCCATTTAAATGTAACAGTGAATTGCACCTGAGCCCACACAACCTTATGACTTAGGGATCTGACAGAACCCAGCTCATGACTACCTGGTGATTCAGGTATTCCTCCACCATAACATAATAACATACTGTTTTTGAAAGATATACAAATCTCTCCTACAGATGGCACGACCTCATTTCAGAATCCTAGAGTCTATGTTGTAATTCTCCTATTGATGCTTGTCATTAACTCTATAGTGCCTCTTTTCTCCTACCCAGTGCCTCTAATAGCATGGGGCCTGCTGCAAGTGACAGGGCCTACTTTCACTGAAGACTGGACCCACTGCAGAGTTGTTTCATGTTCTGTGCTCTACTCTAAGCTGGCAGCTTTTAATATCATCCAATAAACTGATTGAGGCAGTATTCCTAAGTGTGGAATATACTGCCTCAGAATTCAAAGAGACCTACAGAGTACCATGCTTCATTCTTAGTGGTTAAAATTGTGAAATGCAATAATTTGTCCTTTAGATTGGGCAGGATATTCTAGCACGCCCTGGCCCACTAAACTTCATTGATGTGTGGGACCTCTGATTCTTCATAGGGCTTATCTCCCCACCTTCTGTCTCACCAAAACCTCCAATATACTTGCCACTTCTTGCTCATCCACCTTAATACGATACCTTTGATATGGTGGACCAAGTGGTATTCTTCAGAATGTTCATATGGTTCAGGTTACTTTGCACTATATTTGGATAAGATTCAGAAGAGTTAAAAGCCCTGGCACAAGGCTGTAAAAGTACACTGTTAACCCTAACAAGTGAATGCACATGGTTTTTGATTCTCCTTTCAGAGAGGGAAGGAAAATAATTCATTTGCTAAATCAACAACCATAGGTCATATACTCAAGGCCAAAAGATCCCAAATTTGACACAGTATCTACAATTAGAGTATACTGGGTTGCATCTGTGGTAGTCCAGCATTATTCTCCACTATAATATCTGGTTTTGTAGGAGCCCAGCTGGTGAATTAAATGGGGATATTTTGGGGAACACCACCGCTGCCTCCTTTAGTCTTTAAGGTGGCACATAAAGAGATAATAATTTTTAAAAATAAACACAATAACATTATCATAACATACAAAATTAATCATTTAATACCTATTGCTTCTGAGAATGTGACATTGGTTTTGATTTAGATATGACTGGGAGGGTGGTTGAGTGTTTCACTTGGGCTTTCTTACTATGCCAGCACTTACACAACAGGGCAAGAAACCCGTATTGGAGTTCTGCCAAACTCCCAGCATGTTCAGTTATAAAATTAGGGGCCAGGGGAAATAACCCTGCTGGGTTTGTGGAGACAGTAGACTCTCTGTAAACCATCCCTGATCCAGGACTCCTTTTTTTAAACTGGACCTCATACATCCCTACTCTAGTAGGGGACCATGATCCTGCTTCATACACCAGTGCTTGGGTATACATGTTGACCTGGACTCTTGCCCAACAGTCTTTAAAATATTTGGACATTTCTTTCTCCCCACTGTACAACTACCCAAGTAAATGGACCAAGTAGATCCTTTTAGATAGAATCTGGGGAAATGTTGCCATAGACTCTTGCTATGATGTTGCAGGATTCTCCTGGGAACTTGCCCTTTGGGTTCTATCTTTGAAAACTTCCTTTAGTCCAGAAATGGGGCAAAATATCATGACCCTTTATTGGAGCATTTGCCCTCATATTTCTTGATCCTCCATTCTTGATTTCTTTTTATTTTATCGATTAATACGTCTTTTATCTGATGGTCTATCTTGCCTCTGGGAGGTTGTGCTGTATTAACCATTTGGTCAAGCCCCCATGGCAGGAACTTCAGTCTTGCAGTAATTGCACCCACCTTGCTTTAATGGTTAAATGCTGCCACATGTTCCTTATTATTTTGGAACTTTGTAATATTTATTGGTATCAAGAGTGCTCACTCTGTAGGATTTCCTACCATCAGGCCTAACCTACAGAGAGGAGAGCTTCTCAATGATGATGACACCCTTCTCACCAGCACATTTCTTATAGTTTTGGTAAGTGGAATATCCTTTAGGCCCTCTTGCAGGACAGAGTCAACTGATGGGTTTTCCAGCTGTCCCTGGCATGCCATGGCAACTCTAACTTGCCCATTTCTGTGAGATTTTGATTGTTTCTTCTTCTATCACAGCAATTCTGGCATTGCTACTTCACCTAACACGGTCTGTTTTTTTGTTCAAGTTTTCAAACGCCATTCTGGTATTAGTGTTTGTTGTAGTGTTAGCACCATCTTCTGGGGTTCCTGATAATGTGTTAAATTCTCTGTTGTAGATGAGTGCTCTGACATTGAGAAACCCTCTTTTATCCAGCTTTAAGCCCTGCCCCCTTTGTCCTGCACTCTCAGGACCCAGTCCCATACACACTTTCCCATTCCTGCTGGTACATATTGGTTAGGTCACACAGCTAGATCTTTTGGGATGCAGTCCTTTTTCTCTCTGAGCGGCCTCTGCACATTTCTGGCTGGGTGCATTAGTGTGAAAAGATTATTAGGTCATCTGAGATACTACCAGGAAGAGCAGATCTAACACTAGGATGTCATTTGAAACTTGAACAAACAAACACAAAAACACCAAAAAAACAGTTCATGTTAAGTGGAGTAGGGATGCCAGAATTGCTGTGATAGAAGAAGCAGAAATTAAAATCTCACAGAAGTAGGCCTGCTAGAGTTGCTATATTAGGGACAGCTGGAAAACCCATCAGTTGACTATTAAAATCCCAAGTGAAGTCAAAACTGTTGCTAGGTAGCAGAATCTTTTCTTTCTCTAAGGCATGCATTATCTGGTGATATTCCTTTGACATAAATTCATGAAGCCAGGAGGGACACAATTAGAGTCATTTCGGCAAATTTTCTAAGTCTTTTTCTCAGTTGTCTGGGGACTGTTATAGCAAAACAGTCTAAGTTTGAACAAAAAGAAAGTGTAATTAGTTTTACCAGTGAAAGCGCATTTTCCTCAGTTAAGAGTGGAGAGTACAGCCAGTCATTTCCTGGATTGTCATACTGTCAGCAAGATTATAGATTATATGGCTTCTCTGAATATCTGTAATGATTTGTAGCTGGTAACTGTGGTAACGTCAACTTTAAAAAAATAGTTTTTTGTTAAAAACAAATTTTCCAAAAAACAACCTTCTTGATGAATACTATCAGCGTTAAAATTATACTTTTTATTGGGAAGGTTTTCAATTACAGGGCAGTCAGGGATGGACATTAATTTTCATGGAAGACCATTATTATAATTGTAGCTGGTTATGTCATTAGGTAGATGTTTTCATGTAAGGAACTTCCCTGGTATTCTAGGACAAAGATATAAACCCAACAGTTAAAGTTTTGTATGCACTTTTGGCCATATTGAATATAAGTATCTGAATACAGCATTTTTATCCTAGAATCAGAAGGGTGATAAAAATATGAAATATAAACATCACAGTTAAAATAGTTAACACTTAAATTGAAATGTAAACCAGTGACTATTGTTATAGGCTTAATTTCAATTATACATTAATTGCAAGGTTAAGCCATTGACTTCCATGAAGTCATCTGCCTCTGATGACAGTGTTCTGGACATCACGTCTTAGGCTCTTCATACAGTCTGACAAGTCTGTGGTAACAGTGTTAACTTATGCTGAGAATCCTGTGCCCTGAATTTCGCTTTTCCCAGCACCGCTCTCCCCAGGAGACTCAATTTATGACCTATAGCTTGTATCAGGGGCTGTCAGATAAATTAATGGAAAAAGCAGAAACTATCTGAGGATAATAAGACTGACTGGCTGGGGTTAATAAATCGTAATTACCAACATTAGAATGGAAGGACGCAGAGGCTCTATTGAGGACTAATAAAATGTCAATCTATGTGCGTGAGTCAGTGATCACCCTTGACAGAGGGCATATTATGGACAATAAGGGCATCGATAAACTTTCAGAGCTCTTAATTAATGCCATAAAGCATATTATAGTTAAACCCAATGGACAAGGATTTAGATTTTTCAATGATAATTCTAATAATGTAACTGTAGCTTCATATAATTTGCAGCACTGTCAGAAGTCATAAAAAATTGGTCACCATAATTCAATTTATAAAGATATTGTTTATTTTAATTCAGTTTTAATTTAGTGTATGTTTACATTTTGAAAATCTTGAGTGTTTATAAAAATGTTAGCTTAAAACCAGTAAAATCAGTATAGGAAGTTTTAGGAAGTTCAGGTAAATTCGATTTGCTATGAGTAAATGAACCCTAATCTTGCATAAACTGCAGTATTAATGGTACAATTTTTACACTGTGATAAAGCCAAGGAAAAGGCATATTATAAAATTAGCCTAATATCCAGTGATTCGCACTGCCAGGCAAGGGTACACCTATCTGTGGAAAACTGGGCTGAATAGTTTGTTGACGGGAAAAAGTCAACAATTAGCAGGTACAAGGAAAGAGATCGGTTCATGGTGACTTTGCTAATTAAAGATTGAAGTCTGAGCTCTGGATAGGACAGAATTAGTCCATAAGTCTGTAGATCATGGGTTAAAACAGGTGCCAATTTTTATTAGTCAGAAAAAAGTTTTCAATTAGGTCAGTGTGAGTTTGCATGTGGGTCACTCAAAGGTCAAACAAATGTCCTTTTCTATTGGTTAGAAAAAAGTTTTCAATTAGGTTGATTGATGTGGCTCTGCACCTAGGTCACTCAAAGGTCTTAGCTACTCAGCAGCTTCAGCTGGTCAAACCCTGAAACGTCATCACTGGTTGTCAGCTTCCGCTGGTTAAAAGCCGTTGCATGGGAACAGCACAACCAGTTTGAGATGGGCTCCGGTTGGAAGAATTTCCTTTTACATTGTGAGTATCAAATTGCTGTGGTATTTTTATCCCACTGGATAAGTTTACAAAAGTGCTATAATAGTTTTATTTTAAATTTTTCTAGAAATAATGAACTTTGCATCTAATTAAATGTGGGATGAACATTTTAGATATTAAATATACAATGTGTAAAAGTATATACATTTTTCAAAAATGAAAGGGAGTATTTGAGCAAAAATGAAGTTCTCTGTGTTAAGATAGATATTAATTTAGTCTTATCATTCCCTTGGGTTTGCCTTTCGTAATACTTGGTGAGCTTTGAATATGCAAGTGGATATGGAGAGGTTTATTTTGTTGGTGATGGTTAAAGTTTTGGAGGCAAGAGCAGTATCAACTCTTGGATTGGATCAAATCAAACAGGGAGTCAGGCTACAGTCAGGAAATTCCCTCACCCAAACCTCAGTTAAATCCGTAAGCAATAAAAGAGTTTGTTTCAAGTAAAGCGCTTTTATCTGGTTTCAGTCAAGGCTGTAAAACTGAGTGCTACTTGGTATATGCCCTAGATTGCACAAGAGAAAGCGGCAACAGAGCCAAAACAGCCCTTAAAAACCAGAGTCCGCTGAAATTCAGTTAGGGCATCTGTCAGTACCATAATATCAGATTTGGGCCAGAATTTAAAAGTGGGTAATTAGGAATCTGGCTCTTTTCGCTGTGCTGAGCTCCCAGCCAAAACCTCCCCATTGCAGGTGGTCTGTAGGAACTCGGTGCCTGAAGGCTCCAGTGTGGATCTATTTATGTCTTTATGTTAGATAGTAACCGTGAAGCCATGGCCACTGTGACTGCCAGACTAGAGAATCCAAAACAAAGCACAGAGCTGGTTAGACCAGGCTCATTTCCAAGGGACCCATCACAGTTCTGCATAAGCACAGCGCCCAGTGCCCCAGTTGTGGCTGGCCTTGTTGTTTGTTTCCAGTTTCAGCCTGGCTGTCAGGGCTACGCTGAACTGTATCTATTTCTCCTTGAAGTCAGGAGGCCGATAATCGATAGAGGGATGGGCTAATGCTCTCACTCTGGACCCCTGAATAGACTATTGCTAACTAATCACACGTGGCACACTAGAGGACTTTGTCAGCAAGGGGTTGGAAGAGGTTCCAGCAATAAACGGACTCCTTCACTTATGTGTACTGTGTTATAAAGAACTTTTCGAATGCATTGCCTCATTTGATGCTTATAACTACTCAGGCGTTGGAGAGGTTTGTATTTTTATTACCATTCCCAGGTGAAGGGAGAAAGTGGAAAGGATTAAGTGGTTTGCCTAGCATGTTTGCTGTGTTTAGAGCGGTTGGACGAGAGCAGAGTGAGGGGGCATATTTTCAGGTGGTTTGGGTTATGTTTTTAAAGTCTGGATAGCATGAAGTTTGTAGTTGGGTTACAGTGTGGTAGCACTGACGTTCTTGTTCAATTAGAAAATATTCATGCCATGTCTGTGATGTTCAAAGAACTATGCT
Organism: Leucopleurus acutus; assembly: GCF_964270905.1. Classification (NCBI taxonomy): domain Eukaryota; kingdom Metazoa; phylum Chordata; class Mammalia; order Artiodactyla; family Delphinidae; genus Leucopleurus; species Leucopleurus acutus. The sequence continues at coordinate 93,223,376 of NC_139144.1, read as the reverse complement.
AAGCTGTAGAGATCTATTAAGAAATATTATAAGGACTTCTCACAAAGAGCTTGTAATTCCATTGGCGAGAGAACACGTGCACATAAAATAACCAGCAACTTAGAGCAGCTGTTCATTGATGCCAAGGGGAGATACAGGAGGTGAGGCCTGTAGGATTAGGAGGAGAGGTTACAGTGAATTGAGGTGACCTTGGAACATTTTCTTTTTGGATTTTGTAGTGGAAGTAAAATTCAGATGCTGTATATGAAATAGTGGTAGGCACTCTAAATGGTGGGTTGGGAATTTAGAAAAACAGCAAAAAATGGTAAAATGGGCAAAAATGGAAACATAAAAGAATAAAGCATGTTGTAGAATATAATTAATCCCATCTCACTATAGACAGGAATTTATAATGGCTGAGAGTGGGAGATTGATGTAGAAAAATTGGCTGAGAAGATTATGGATGGCGCTGAATGTCAGTATGAATAGTTCTGTAATCTCGGGGTAAGAAGTAGTCATTTGAGTATTTAAGATTGAGGCTGATACTAAAAACAACAACAACAACAGCATTTTCCCTGGTGTCATGGCCCAGGATAGAATGAAGAACACGGGGGGAAACAGACTATCGAGGGAGAGACAAGTTAGCAGATGGAGCAGACGTCCACATGTGACGTGACCACTCAGCGGGGCTTGATGCCTGCTGGACGTGGGGTCCGGGGTGGGAGAATCCCACCACACAGCCAGGGCTGTCTGCAGGAGTCCCTGCTCAGGCCCTGCACCAGCTTCAGCGTGCTTACTCTTGCCTGCTGGCTTGCTTCTGTACACAGCGGAAAGAGCTCTATAGCTATAGCTCTGAAGAGAAGTTTTATTCATCTCTTTTTTTTTGCTCAGTCCATCAAGAGTGGCTTGAGCAAAGAGGAAGAACTTTTCAAGTGACTCTGATGTGAAATCATTCCTGCCTATTTAGTGCCATTTCGTTTCACATTGAATAGTTTGTGCCTCATCTTTGAAGGGACCTCTCTACCTAACCCTGTGGTCCACTGGACTTGGTGTCCTCCCTGGAAGCTATTTCTGTCAGGCAGTGATAACTGATGCCAGGGGCTGTGCAGGTGGTGGCTGGCTGCCACAGCAGTAAACCTGTGGACACCAACCTGTCCTAATAATTCAGTCCCTGTGTGTTTTACAAAAGCGCATCCTTTCCTGGGGGGATGATATTCTCCTTGACAGAGGAGGTATAGCAAGACTCATTGTTTGTGGGGAGAGGAGTATGTTTGGTGTCCTTAAGACCGCCCCAGTTTCAGTATTCACTAGGAGGACTCATGGGACGCTGTATATTACTCACAGCTGTGATTTATTATAACAAAAGGCTAGGAAGCAAAGTCAACAAAGGAAAGGCCCCTGGGGTAGAGTCTGGGGGAAACCAAGTGGAAGCTCCAAAAGTCTTCTAACGGTTACAGAGGGTGTGCTTAGTTCTTCCAACATGAGTTGTGACAACACGTGTGAAATATTGTCTCCTAGTTTCATCAGAAGCTCAGAGAGTAGGTTTTATTGGGGGCTGGTGACATAAGCACATAACCTGCTTAGCACATACCCAACCTCCAGACTCCCAGAAGGAAAGCAGGTGTTCAGCATACATCAGGCTGTTTGTACAAACAGTTCAGGCACAGTCAGTCACCCTTAACTGTTCTGGGAACCTTGGAACCCCTCCTGAAGCTCAAGTTCCCGGATGCCGGCCAAGGACCAACGTTCCAAGCAGGCCTTTGTAAGGAGAGCAGACTCATGCTTGTTCTGTGAACTCCTCTTCCCTGAGTGATTCTATTATTACTTAAGCTGTTGAGAAAGGGATACTGTTGGAGAAACTTTTCAGAATCCAGGAGAGTCCGGTGTTAAGGAAGAGGTCCTGTTTCTAGAAGTGAGAGTTGAGGCTGGGGAGAAAAGAGAAGGATTCAAGGAGGAATTGCAGAGCACAGAGGATTGACCCTGGTTCCGGTCTTATGTCCACATGCAGGAGATTGGAGAGGGACAAGGAGACCTGGAATGTGTTTTAGGAAACCCAAGAGAGGCGAGAGGACCCAAAAGGAGGAAATGCTCATTAGTATATAAAATGCTGCAGATAGGTGGGAATTATGGGTACTGCAAAAATGCTGTTGGGACTTCTTTTAATAATGTGTAAATTGAGTTTTGGGGTTTTTTTAACTTAAAGTTATCTGTATACGTTAAGCAAGACTTGGTCAGCCAATGCCTTAAAAACTTTCCTGCCCGTCACATCTTTCTGTTTTCTTTGGATTACTTTACAAAAGCCTTGTTTTAAGACTTTTTTTTGTCATTGATCTGCATTATTTTGTTTGGCTTAGATTTCACAGGGAGATAGAAATGGATGAGCTTTGGGAAAGCTAAAAAAAATTCCTTGAGCGTTACTGTGTACTTCTCTCTGGCAGGGACAGAAGCAGCCAAAAAGCATCTCTTCCTTTCTGGATGGAAAAGTAATTCTGTTTGTTTATTAAGAGGATTGTGTTTGCTATTCCATTCATCTCATTGCTGCTTGCTGGCGAAAAATGGACATTGAAAGCTGCTTGTTTTGAGTCCAACACCCCCGGGGGATGATGAAAGAGTTTACATTTCCTCCTCTACCCTGGGACATCTCCCAGACTCTCACTTCTAGGTCACCTGCCTCTCTCATGCTTCACTTCTCTTTGTGGGTTCTCCATGTTCAGGTTGTATAGAACCTCTGAGATGGATGACTATTATAGAGTCATGTGAACCAAAAGCGGCTCTTTCTTTTACTTACTATAAAAATGTATCAGAACCTCATTTACTTGGGAGAAAAAGGACAACGTTTTGTGTCTGACTTTGAGTAGTGTTAAGGAAATGGTGCTGCCTCCTCTGTCACACTCCAGAGGATTCTGGGATAGGAAACTCTTGTGTGGTAGAAGTTGGAGATGCCGCAGTGCCGAGTGTGGCATTTGCCATCCCAGTTACCTTAAGCCTGGCCTTACTTCGTTGGACTTCAGGAGGGCGGATGCACACTGTGTTTGAAGTGGTTTTAATTCTCTGTTTCTTATTCTGACATCCCAGGGCTTCCAGCAAAAATTCTCCTTCCACAGTAAAGAGATTGTGGCTATCAGCTGTTCCTGGTGCAAGCAGGCGGTAAGTTTGGGGATAAAATAAAGTGGGCTCGTGTTTTATCAAAATTGGCTTATGTCATTGCTGGAGTTCCTGTCTGTAAGTGGAACGTTATCCTAATTTATGTATTATTTCTCTCATAGGATCTGTGGAGGAAGAAAGACAGATCAAAACTATAGAACTATAGCATAAATGAGCTGGAAGAAACTATAAATTAACCCCTTTATACATTGAAGCCTGGGATCACAGATTGGAAAATCCTCTCCTGGTTCTGTCCCTGGGTTTAGAATCGAGGGCTTTTCACTCTTACGCCACATTTTCCCCACTACATTAGATTGTCGATGACTCCTATAGTGGGAGATTGCAACCTTAGATAATCCCTCTGACACAGAAATTCAGGCATCTTGGTTCTTCTGTTTTGGATGTGGGCACCTTTTTTTTTTTACAATGGGGCTATGTTAGGATAAGAGTGGTCTTGTATCCTTCTTTAGGTTTCGGTGTTGTTATAGTTGGCTGTATGCTCATTGAAATGTAAGTCTTTCTTACATTTGAACATATATACTGATCAGGATCCAATGGTAATTTCCCTATTTACTCTTCCTCTCTTATCTATCTTTTGTTCATTTTTTAACAGCTCTGTCCCAACTAGATGGTTCATTTTTTGTTTGCCTATGGACCTGTTTTTTTCTTTAACTAGACAATGTATACTCTAACTCAGAAGTTGACAAACTATGGGCTGTAGACCAAATCTGACTGCTGCCTGTTTTTATAAATAAGGTTTTATTGGAACACAGCCATGCCCATCCTTTATATATCATCTCTGGCTACTTTCATGCTACAGCAGCAGAGTTGAGTAGTTGGAGCAGAAACAGTATGACCCTGTAAGACTAAAATATTTACTATCCAGTCATTTTATAGAAAAAGTCTGGACCCCTGCTCTAATCTCTCAATTCACCTGTTTTTTTGGGGGGTTTTCTGTTTTTTTGAATGACTGTATAATTGCGATACATTGTCCCCTCACTGCACAGCCAACCTGAAAAGAAAGGGCTGTGCTGTTTTAGCGAGGGTAAGGGTTGGAAGGAAAACATCAGGACTCTACACACAACAGCTTTACCTGCCAAACAGAGCCATAGGGCAGGAGCAGAAGATGCATTTAGTTGAAACACATGAAACTGACCTTTTTGTGGGTCAAAAACTTTTGAATTTTGGCAGTTCCATCAGGTTCAACCTGATAATCTCTCTGGCATAATTTCCCTAGGCCCGCACCTGTCAGGAGGATCTGCTGTCACTAGGTAGGGACGCCTTGGTCTGGAAAGCTCAGTGCTTTCTGTGTGTCACCCTCCTGGCACATTTTTTATTCTTGGCATTTCCATCTCCTTTCGGTTAATTGTTACATGAATAATCTTTGTGCTTCTGTTCAAGAACATGTTCACAAACGTAAGGCCATCCTAGTCCTTGAATGAGACTATGCCATCAAAGCAATGTCTCCACCTGGACAGGAAGAAGCAGATTTAGAGCCCAGGGGTCCCCAGCTCTGTGCTGTTGGTTTCCCTGATCTGGTGAGATGTTACTTGCCAAATGGCATCAAGCCGGCCTCAGATAGGATGTGCCCACTCGTGCCCCCGTAGCTGCCAGGCTGTGGTTAGGTGGTTGATCCAGGGTTGTTTAATTTGGGAACTCAGTCCCACTTGACAGTGAACACATGTGCTCTCTTTTTATTAATCTGTAGTCCAGTTGAATCACTAAAAAACAACTTTCGCTTGACCCCTGTGGCAGAGTTTTGGTCAGTTCCAAGTACTGATAGCTTTGAGTTTCCCAGGTTTACAACGTCATTTTTCAAGGAGTGAAAACACAGAACATTTTAAGACAGATTACAGTGGTGTTGTATTTTAACAGTACAGGTAATTCCTTCTAGGATATCTGATGTCAAACAATTAAGTGCCTTCTATGGGCGCTTCCTGCAGCAGAAAATAAAACTGGGTTTGGGAGCTGGGTTTCATGGATTCAGGTCCTGACTCTACCACTTAGGAGTCCTGCAGTTTTGGACATACCTCTTAGTCTCTCTAGATTAGAGATTACTCGGGTATAAATTGAGAGAGTTGAAGTAGGCAGTCTCTGAGATCCCTACCATTTTAGAAATGCAATGGCCATTCATTTGGGGGTTTATTTGAATTGCTAAAAGAAAATCACTTTCTAAAGAAGGAATTCAAATGACATTTCTCTGGTATAGCAAATTGTTTGCAGATCACAAGTAACTGGTGGTAGGAGGAATTATTTATTATCTTATTAATTAGGATTTCACGCTTAATTAATTTAGTAATTTGCCATGGATAATGTCAGATCTTGAAGATATTCAGCGATAAAGACAATTTCCTTGATGTGACATAATTGGGGTGGCTATATTTGCCAGTTTTCCTGAAACAGCCCTAATTTATGTCTGCTGTTCCAGCATAATTATTACCAGCGCTCCCTTTCATTCTTAAAATTGTTTCAGTTAAGATGACAAATTATGTGGTCATAGTTAAGTATAATCCAAGTAGAAGCTAATGTTAATTTAATGGGGATTTTATGTTCATTAGAAAACAAATGTTACCACTCATTATCACTTTACAGTCACCAAAAAAGATGATTGAAAATGTGATTGGCCTGGGCTTCCCTGGTGGCGCAGTGGTTGAGAATCTGCCTGCTAATGCAGGGGACATGGGTTCGAGCCCTGGTCTGGGAGGATCCCACATGCCGCGGAGTGACTGGGCCCGTGAGCCACAACTACTGAGCCTGCGCGTCTGGAGCGTCTGCGCGTCTTGTGCTCCGCAACAAGAGAGGCCACGATAGTGAGAGGCCCGCGCACCGCGATGAAGAGTGGCCCCCGCTTGCCACAACTAGAGAAAGCCCTCGCACAGAAACGAAGACGCAACGCAGCGAAAATAAATAAATTAATAAAGATAAACTCCTACCCTCAACATCTAAAAAAAAAAAAACGTGATTGGCCTAAGGTTACTCAGTCCATTGGGGTATAAACTTAAGCCCCTAGAACTGCGGTATCATTATCATCATTAGTCTGCTTTTACTTCCTTTCAAAAACCAAAAGCACTTTAGACTTGCCAAGTATGACAGGACCATTATTTTTTCAGTGGTCCTAGACAAACCTAGCAGAAGCAGTCTTTTTGTTCCCTCTCGGATTAACAGCTCTCTAGAAGAGACATCTTCTTTCCTGGGTCCCCTACACTGGAAGGACGACCTGGGAAGGATTTACATCTATGGATAGAAAAAGGAGAGGCAGATGGTCGGCATTGCCTTTCTGCTTGCCTTCGTTTCCTTCTGGACATCGTCCCAGATCAACCAAGTCTGTCACCAGCGCCAGCCAAGTGAAACAAAATTATGTGCAAAGTTAGCCTTCGTAGACCCCTCCAAGTCTCTAACATCTTTATGTAAATATCCTATTAAAAGCTTATCAAATTTTAGCCGGCTTGTCCTGTAAGATGGATTTCTTGTTATCAATCGTTATCAGTTTGTAAAGTGGAATGAATTTGAAATCTGGTCTCTAAGTTCTTGGGGCTGGTTGGGCAGTGACGAGAGCGTGTGACCTCAGAGAGAGAGAGAGTGTGTGTGTATGTGTGTGTATACATGCACTTATTCCTTCTTGTGGCAGCATCGTCCTTTGCACAGAATTGTTTACTGGCCTGTTTTTCCCTTTAGTTTCACAATAAGGTGACCTGCTTCATGCTGCACCAGATTGAGGAACCCTGCTCCCTGGGGGCTCACGCTGCTGTTATTGTCCCGCCCACCTGGATCATTAAGGTGAAGAAACCTCAGGTAACTGCCGGAACCTTGGTGCTGCTGGGCCAGCACAGAGAAAAAGTAACTGCTGCTTCTTGCTTTTCTCCCCCTGACGAATCTCTGGGTTCTTACAATCTCTGCTCACTCATCCCCAAGGTCCTCTGCTTCCCAGCTCATCCCATTAGCCCATCACAGTTCTGCGTTGGGCTCTCTCATGGAACCAGCCTCCACCTCCTAAAGAAATCAAAGTTCCACAGCAGGAGTGTTTCCTCCCCACTCAGGTGCTAATGTTCTCTTTGATGGGTGCTCTCCTGAGTTCATTAAGGACCCGTAGTGGGTACAGCTGATTCTCACACAACTCTCTTCTCTTCCAGCCTGGGCAACCCCAGGGAGTGGCTGTGAGGGCGCTCTGTGCCATTGTTTGGTTGCTATTACCACCACTTCCAACCCGAATGCAGACTGTGGGTCATGACCTTCCCCAGTACACAAGGCCTGCTTAGAGAGCAACACTCTTTTCCTAAGGCAAAGTAGAATTTATCGTCTTAACATCTAATCTCATTCTGTATTCCATCCTCATGGTACTTTCTGTCCTGGAGAGTCTCTGCTGCTATATTCTGGGAGACCTTGGTAGTTTTTCAACAAGGTCCTAATCTGTGATAGAAACGTTTCTACCTTTGTACTGTACATCTTAGATAGTCATCTCCAAGTTATGGGATGGCAGACTTTTAATGTTACAGGGAGAAGATTATACCTCCCCCGGGGTGCGGGTACCTTAGGGAGTCTTCTTGAATGTAGTATCTTTAAAAGATATGGCAGTCCTACTTCAGATGGTCTCCAAAATTATCATGTAGTGTATTCTCATTGACTCAGTTTTATTTAAAAACTGGTGGATCAGGGACACTGTTTTGCTTCATGTGTTTTATATAAAAGTTTTGCCTCTGATGAGTAACATGTAGGAATCATCTTTTCAAGTTACAATCCATGGAAGCCCTTGGGAACTGTTTTCCAGAGGCGAGTACAGTATCTACACATTAAAAAATGAAACATCTAGTTATTTTTACATTTTAGAGCTGAATGTCAGGAGATGCTAAGTAAGTTGTCCAAGGTGACATAACAAGTCAATTACAGTACTATGTCTGAGATTCAGGTGTACTGATTTCCAATTTGGTGTTATTTTAAGACCTCTTTAACATTTTTACTTCTTTGTGTGTGTTTTTCCCCTAAAATTCAGTAATCTCTCCATGTGCTGTATAGTAAATATTCAGTTAAATCAACACGTTTTTCATCAAAAACCTTGATGGTATCAGGAAGGCTACTAGGCATTGTGATATAATAGACAATCCTTGCTCTGAAGAACCATATAGTTATTTTAAGGAAAGATCAGGGAGAGCTTCATGAAGCAGGTGGATTTCATTCTGCCTCCTTACAGATGGGTGGGATTGAGGTCAGTGGAGAAGGAAATGACCAACAGGAGAATGGCACAAGCAAGGATACTTTGTCCAAAATTATCTTCATGGGACCGTGAGACTAGGTTGACTGCTGTGGAAGGTTTGTGTAGGAGGTGTGTAGGGCATGAGCATAAGGTTGCTCAGGCCTGGCTGGGGGAGATTTTTGATTCATGTAAACTTTATCCTTTTAAGCAAAGGAGTGATAGAGGAAAACTGTATTTTAGAAGAAAACAACTAGCATGAGTGTGTAGGATGACCTAGTGGTATGGGATCTTGGGCCCCTTAAGATAGAACAGAAAAATCAGAAGACTACCACTCTGCGGAGAAATTCTAAGTTTACTTTTCTAAACTTTAAAAATTCTTTTGGTTGTGGAAATTTTCAAGCAAGTGAAGAGAAAGAGAAGGTCATAATGAATTCCATAGCCATGAACTTTGTTTTTTGGTGTCACAGATATTTTTAATGTTCATAAAGACATAAAACAGATTCTATACCTGAAGCACCACAGATAATACAGAAATTTGACTTGAAACACAAACTCTGCAATTATCATTTCACATCCTGAATTGTTGTTGCAATATTCAGTAACACATTAGTCGTCACTTCTTTCTAACTAGTCACTTATTTCTTTCCTATAAGGAATACTACTGACAAAACATCATACTCATTCATCTCTTCCTATAAAAGCACTTCTTTACTATGTGTCTTGTTCAACATTACATTTAAATATACAGATTTTAACTCACTGTCAGAATTCTGGAACCAAGACCTCATATACCTGATATATTCCTGTCTGAGGTCAGGTCCTTCTTGGTCTTCATTTCAATTAATGCTTTTCTCATCCTATGTCTAAATAATAACCCTTAGTTATTGGTATGTTATATCATTAAACATCTTTTTCTATATTCATCTTTTCTGAAAAGGAACTGATCTGCAATGCCGATACTAGTAAACATTAAAATAACTAAATAAGACACTTGAGCATAAAAGCGTATAACCCTGAACTTTTCTGCTGTTATTGTTTAACCTAACCCCTGCCACACCATATTTTCTTTTTTGTAGTTAAATTTGTTTTGAGATTCACATGCAGTTGTAAGAAATAACACCGAAGGATCCCATGTACCCCTTACAAACTTTCCCCTCATGGTAACATCTTGCAGGATCATAGTATAACATCACAGCAAGGATCTTGACATTGATTAGTCAAGACACAGACCAATTCCATCACCGCAGGTATCCCTATGTTACCTTTTCAGAGCCACATCCATTTTTCTCCTGGTCCCACCCCATTTACTCTGTCTTCCCCAAAGTGGAAGTCTTCCTTTTTTTCTTTTGCTAGAGTATTTTAAAGCAGATTTTAGCATACCATTTAATCTGTAAATGCTTCATTTTGTTTCCTGAAAAGATACCACTTTAGAAAGACAACTACATACAATTATCTCACCCATCAAAATTAAATAATTTGAGGTGGCATCCTTAAAATATTTTCTGGTTGTTTCAAATATATCTTTTTTTACAGTTATTTTTTTCAAATTAGGATCCAGAGTCTACAACTGCCTTTTTGTTGACTGATCTCTTAAATCTCTTTTAATCTATAGCAATCTCCTCTCTTATTTTTCCTGCCATTTATTTATTGAATAAATTGGGTCACTTAACCTGTAGAATATCTCATATTTTAATTTTGGCTGATTATTATTGTGTTATTAAATGATTTTATTATTGTGTTTTAAAATGATTTTCCGTATGGCCCATATTTCTTGTAGAAATATTTAGATATAAAGACATTAGATTCAGGTTTAACTTCTTGGCAAAAGGACAATATGGGTCATGGTATCTTTTTCTATAGTGTAGCTTTTAAAGGAACATAATATCAGGTTGTTCACTCTTAGTGACGTTAAGATTGATCTGTGAATTCAGGAGCTGTCATCCTAATCCATCTATTATAAAGTTGTCCATCAGTCTTTCATCTATAATTTTATCCATTAAGGATTGTTACCTGAATCTGTTATTTCATTAGGGGTTGCTAAAGGGTGATTTTTCCAGTTTTCACTCTTCATTTTTTAGCTACAATTTTTCTATAAAGAGACCTTTCCCTTATGACCAGCAAATACATAAAACATGCTTACTCGTTTGCCCTTAAATTTTCAGGATAATAAGTTGGTATCTTAGCAACTTTTATTAAGTGGCTGGTTGGTGGGGGTGTTTGTTGGAGAGTAGTTCACAGTCTGGATGCTAAAGTCCAAAATTTTTTTCATCATGCACCTTTTTATTACGTTCTATGATTCAGGACATCGTAATAATAAGAATGAAAGCTAACATTTATTGAATGCTTTACATGTGTTAGGAAATATTTTAAGTACTTTACCTTCAGTATTTCATCATCACAGTGCTGTATGGGGCAGGTATCCTATTAGTCCCATTTTGCAGCTAAGGAAAGTAAGGAATAGAAAAGTCAAATAAATTAACTGGGACTATATAATTATTGAATAGTTTGAGATGGCATTTGAACCCAAGAACTGTGATTCTGGAAACCAAGCTTTTAATGATATGCCATGCTGCCTTACCGTGTTACTGTAGCCAGCCTTGCTGAATCAGTTTTAAAATTTTGGTGGTCCCTCCTCCTCCGGGCTCCAACGCCATTAAGTAGTTTAATCAATTAACTAAGTTCTATGTAAAGGGTAGTGTATGATGAGCTTGGGGGCAGGGTTGCAATAGAGTAGTTCTGAAGAGCTCTGGCTTGCAAGCCAGGCTGCCTGGGTTCATAACCTTGCTCTGCCACTTACTAACTTGGTTAATCTCAATCTCTTCTGTTTCAGTTTCTCAGCTGCAAAGGTTAAATAATACTAGTACCTAACTCATAGGGCTTTCGTGAGGACTAATGAACTAAAAAAGAAAAAATAAAACACACAGGACAGCACCCGGCTCATTGTAACCATAAACAAATGTTAGCTCTTGTTATTTTCCTTCTTGTTGACTTTTAGGGGTGCAGGGTATCAGGTGAAGCCGCACAACAGCAGATAGCAGCAGTGGGTAGTCATACAGGGGTCAAGATAGAAGTTACTGATCCCTGAGCCATCTGTATTACGGTGAAAGAGGATGTAAAGAGGATGAGATTTCCAATGGAGAAGGTAGAAGTAGACAAGGATAGGGGCCATAGCCTGGCACCTACTCTGTTTCCAAGTGCACCTTGAAATACTACTATAACTGTTGTATTTCACACTGTAGTGGGATTGTGTATTCACTAGCACAATGCCTATCCCATGGGAGAGAGTCAAGCCCTGATCATTTACTGAATAAAAGAACGGAAGAAGACTGGGAGAACATCCATACCCAGAAAGTGAGAGGAGGGAGAGAATCCTGCGAGATAGAGAACTATGGTTGCATTAAAGTTTCATTATTAAAAATGAAAAGAAAAATAGGGCAATCATCAATGTTAAATTCTGTAGACATGAAAAAAATCACAAGGATTGAGAAAAGTCCTTGTGTTTGGGGCCAGAGCATTGATGACCATAAAAACTGTAGTTTGTTAAGATTGATCTTAAGAGTGTAGAGTATGGGTGGCAACCTGTTAGTGATGGTGTGGAAGCAGTAAGATTAGAGAATTTGTTGGAGGTATTGGGAAATGATAAAAAAAAAAATAGAATTTGGAAAGTAGATAAAGAACAGATAAAATGTTTTTTGACTTTTAGAATTTATATATCTTTCCTTCTCTATATATTTCTTTATTTTTCTATGACACTGCTTAAAAACGATAAAGGAGAAGAGGCTTAATTGAATTAAGTAAATGTTTAATTAACCACATTCAAAGATGCTGTTACATGCAGTGAGAGGTCCAAAGATGAATCAGATGTTCATTTGATGTCCACAAAGAGTGTACTCCCCAGTGGGGAAAATAGACACAACCATCTAAATCACTGGTCAGGGTATTTGTGGATTCTGGAGAGGAATTCAGCCACATGTAAATCTTTAATGAAAGAGTAGCTTTCAGATGTCTGGGAAGGTTTGTCTTTTTGATCAGTGTTCATCTCGTGGGAGAGATACATATATGGTGGTGAGAGGAAGGGGCCAGACAGGTTGTTTGAAATAGCCCTGGTCAGTGAGATGCCTACACATCTGAGGCAGAGAGAGGTAAATGCCACCTAAGATGTAGAAACACAGTGAAGACATGAAGCAGAATTGAGCAGCTTCAGTCGTGGAGAGCAGCCTAGGCTCAGTGGAAAATCTGTCATTTGTGCTTGGTTTTGAAGGATGTGGGTGGCATCCCTGGGAAGAAGGATGAGGAAGAACAATGCAAGTTGGTACGACATAACTGAGAACAGCAGTGAAGATGGGTCATCAAATAAAGTCAGCTTTATTTGTGATGTTTGTGTCTAAACAGATGAGAGAAGAAGAGTAAAGGAAATCTGCTGGAGTGTATAATGGTCAGGAGAAGTGGGTTGTAAAGAGGTGGAATTAAACCATATATTTTCCTTCTCTGTTGAAAGATGGCTGGTTCTGAGTGGATAATTACTCCGTGACCAGCTGTGGAGTTGGGAGCTGCATGAAAGTTTGATGGTAAGGGAAATGAGGGCTGCCTGGATGATTTGCTGGGTTTCATCACCAGATTACTTAGAGAGACCTAGAAGTTAAAAGATGATGGACGGTAGATGACTGGAAGGAATTAAAATGACAAGAAAACCAAATTTCAACAACCAAACCTGAATCTGTTGATATAAAGTAAACGTATATTTAAAGTTACAGATGTCAGTGTTTGGACTGAAAATGTTAGCAGATGATATTTTGACTGGATGAACGCGTTAAAGATGTTCAGATGCGAGTGTAAGCACTTGGAGCTGGTGGAGCAAGACCTGTGTGACATGAACTTTTCGTGGGTTAAGTTTGGGGGGGGGACACTGCGTTTTTAATAACTAACATCGTTCTCCACTTAATGCTTTAAAATTTGGCTTTCCCAGTTAAAAAAAAATCATAGGGAAAAGTCTATATTAATACGTACAGATTTGACTCTTTTGAAAACTACTGTATATGTCCCACACTATGGATAGTTTGCAGTTAATTTAAGCCAACTCCTTCCCAATGGATATTCATATTCTTTCTAATGGTCTACTTATAAAAATGTCGCTATCAACTCCTGCCTAGCCTTGCGTTGCCTTTCTTCATGCTAGTCCTTATTCCTTATGACTGGATGATCTTAAAATGCTGGGAACCCTATGATATGTAATAGCAATGGCCAACAATCTCCCTCAGTGCCCAAGTGACTTCCTTTGATTAGTTCTAAAGGTCAAGCGATACTTGCTGTGATTTGGCCGAATACGCCTGAGAAGCTGCAGAGACCCTGTCCTTAACTTTGGAATGAGTTTTCCTGATCCTTCTGCTTACCCGTCCTCACAACAACCTTTGCTGCAATGGTACAGCTCAAGCAGGGCAGAGTGAGAACGTTCTTTAATAGACAAAGTCCATGGATTGCTCTCTTATTATCCATCAGAGTTTTGTCCAGTGTATGATGGAGGAGGGCTTCATTTGGAATGATGAAGTGAGATATCTTCTCTTTAGATCTGTTATTATTTAGATCCTTTGTGATCCCATCACCTGAGAAAATCCCTGAAGGGTAATAAGAGTAGTACGTTAGGCTTCATTCACAGCTGAGTGATTCACCCATAAGATTTTGTAACAGCCCAGGAAGGAGTCATAACTATGATAAAGATTGTGTTGATAGGATCATTTTTGTGGCAAGGTAATTCTGCCCAATACCTGGTACAAGAAAACAAAAGGCCTTTATCTTTTCTTAGGACTTTAACAAAAGAGTGGGCACAGAATGTACAGGGGGTGAATGCTGTTGGAATCAGAAGAATGTAAAAATCCAAATGAGAGCACAGTATTTCACTGTTTGGAAAGTGTTGAACTTGCAAAGTGAACCCTTTGTATCACTGAGTTAGCCGCCCTTGTTAAGAGGGCTGCTTTGTTTGTTTGTTGACTGTATCACCAACAATTCTAGACAATAACGTCTTGGCATAATTTTTACATTCTTGGAAAGCATGTTTCGTTTAGCTCTCACAATACTGACCAGGCAGGGTAAGTGTTAGTGTGGATAAGCAAGGCTAGAAGACTTGTCTTGGCCAAAACACAGCCCGAATCTGCCTTCACGTCCATCTGTTCCTCGTTGAATTACGCTGCCTTCTAAAAGAAGTGATATATTGAGACAGAGATACATATTTACACGGGAACAGAAGGAAGCCTGGGGAATTTGGATGTGTGCTGTGAAGTTCCGTACTGCTTATCTCTTGCTATTTGACCATCCATAGGGCTGTAAGCTTACTCAGAGCTCACATAGAAGCGTCCAGGTACTGTAAGTCAACCACCGTGCTTTATTTTTGCCCCCTTCTTGTTCTGTGGGATGATGGCCTCAGATGCGTGTGGCTCGGTGAGGCTCAGAAGCACTTGTATCTGTGTTTAAAACAAAGGCCGTTTTGTGTGTCTGTTCCCTGTTAGTTGAGCTCCCCGCCTGCCCTGTTTTCGGACATCAAGCCTTATTTTGATGTGTTTTTCTAACCCTCTGTTTCTCAAACATACTTGATCATCAGAATCACCTGAAGGACTGTGATTTCTGTGATCAGGCAAGTTTAGGAAACAACCTCAGCTTGATGCACTCGACCTACCTCTTGGGGTTTAATTATTGAGTGCTGTCAAGAAGCAAGGCCGACAGTGTGTTCCTGCAAGCACTCGGGGTCCTGCCTCTTTCTCTTGGCACTAAATGAATGAAAACAGCAAAGAAGTTAGGAAACAATCACTCACTTCCTAAGGATCCTTTTCAAAATCAGGAAAGACTCACTCAATGTTGTGAACTCTAAAAATATTGGTTTATTATTTCCACAACGATTTGAGTTCATACCACGTGCCGGGCATTTGTGCTGGGTGTTGGGGATCTAGAGCTATGAACGAGGCAACTGACCTTTATGGAAGTGCTTTTCATGGGATGGATACCAAGTTAACTACTTCACATCCTTTTTCTTGTTTAAACTCCACAACTGTCCTGTGAGGTAGGTATTATCAACTTCATTTTAAAATTAAGAAACTGTTATTTCAGAAGTTTGACTGACTTGGCCAAGGTCACAGATCTAAGTGACAGGGTGGTTCAGAATTTACACCGAGCCTGGCAGATCCCACACCTCACGTTCCTCACCGCAGTGACTGGCTTTACCACAGTACATATGGCTACTCACTCTGCCCTTTGTACTTGAAACAGGGGTTCTCAACCCCAGCTACACATTCGAATTCCCTGGGGAGCTTTTATTTTATTATTCTATTCTGGGGAGCTTTTAAAAAGTATCTTTGCCTGGGCTTCACCCCAAAAAAATTAAATAAGAATGTTTGTTGGGGCCCAAGTACCAGCACTCAGAGCATCACTGAGTGCCATCAGGTAGATACAGCTTCTGTTGGTCTAATAGTTTTCAGCATTCTTCTTGGAATATTTGGCTGATTAAAAGTTTAAAGGTTCCGAGTAATTTTTTCTTCCCTTTTAATAAAACTGAAAGTAGTCAAAATATAGCAAATACTCGAAGAATGCAAAAGTTTCCCAAAGAGGGGCACGGCAGTATACCCATTTAAAGAGGAATTCGGAAATTTGGAGATCTGTTTGCAGGAGAAGTATAGTGTAGAGTGAGTGATGACAAAGCACCTGGAATCTCGAACACCCATGAACTTCCGATTTCTGGGGAGATTCAGAGAACCTGAAGACTTGGACAAATGGTTGTCCAAGAAAGTTTCCTTCATCCTTGGTGAGCACAGGCCACAAATCAACTTATTTTTTTCATGGTTCAAATGAAAGTAAAATAAAAACTAAATAGTTTCAGTCTTGTAACTTGGATGTTTTACTATATGTACTCTAGACTAAGGTTTATTTTGAATGTTAAGAAAAAGCACTCTAAAATGTTGAAGAATAAATACCTAAGTTTCTTCAAGCTGTTTGAAAACATTTAATCGCTCAAACAATGCAGTTGTATATACTTATATAAGCTTTTAAGTTAAGAATTTTGTATTTCAGGCTTTCAACACTCTGTAAAACTCTACGACATGGTAGTAATAGCTTGCCTTTATGAAGATGGCAATCTAATTAACTATTGACTTTTCACTAATTAAATCTGGCTTTGCCTTGTCTTCAGCCAGTGAGCTGTGACTGTCCCCTGAGAGAGGTTCTTCTCAAAGCATCTGTATAAAATATTAAGAATAAATAGCTGTAATAATCACAAAGTTGGGGTCCATAAAATCCCTAGAAAGACTGGGAATGTAAATTTGGGGTCACTGTGTTTCAGCAAGTTGGATGCAATTCTATGAGAAGAAAAAAAAAATCAATGTTACCAGGGGAGGGAGGACTTTTTAAACTAATGGGTCTTTAGCCAGAGAAAGGAAGAGCAGTGGCTCGCACTCTATTATTATAAGTAACTCGAATCTTTGCATTTTAAAACCAAGCCATTAATGCTGATAGGGGAGTTGGATCATAAAGTTCCAGTGGGGTTGAGTCATTTTATGAACAGGTCATTCCCTATAAAAAGTAAAAAGAGAAAACAAAAAACGAAAAAGGAAAACGTGAAAAATGGCCTCCTTTTTTACATTTCCACATAGGTGATCTCCATACCAGGAGGTGAACTTGAACTTGGTTGGGCGGGAGACGGACCTGGTTGGGCGGGAGACTGGAGCCCCTCAGAGAATTTGGGATTCTTCCATTTTTACTGGGAGGGTTGGCAGGTATAACATGTGTTGTTATGTGAGTCCATGAGAGCCTCCAGGGTTCTAAGTCCCTGCCTCTCCGTGTGGTGGGGAGTCAGTCGCTCACTCTGAAGCACGCGACTGGGTTCTGTGTGTGGCTTACCCATGAGCAGTGGCTTGGAAGTGTCAAAGCATGAGAAGCATGAACGTCGAACAGCATGTGCTGCCGTCATCTTCTAGATGGTTCTGCATGGGAAAGCTCGTGGGCCGTCTGCCTGCGAGCTCAGGTGGTCCCTTCTTTCCCTACAGAACTCGCTGAAGGCTTCAAATCGGAAGAAGAAGAGAACAAGCTTTAAAAGAAAAGCCAGTAAAAGAGGAACTGAAGTAAGTGTTTGAGGGTGATGGTCCAGTGAAATCCATCCTCCTTTCCATAGCCGCCTCTGTCTGACTTGACCTGGCCAAGCGTGTTTTTCTGATCTATCTCCTGCCACTCTTTCCTTCACCTCATTCTAACCACACTGGGATTCTGCCTATTCCTTAAAAAAAAAAAATATATATATATATATATATATATATATATATATATATATATATACACACACACACACACACACATATATATAAATAAGTATATAAATAAATATATATATTCCTTAAAAAAAAAAAAAATATATATATATATATATATGAAACCTCCTGCCACTTCAGAATCAGAGCATTTGCACTTGTCTGTGGAAGTATTATCCCAAAGGTTATAAAGATGAAGATAAGAGCTAGAACGTTTCTAGAACGCTTTGAGTATACAGAATAAAAACAAAAGCGTGGCTTAATTCTTGGGGGCAAGTTATAGCTTGCGATGCTTTCTCGCTTACTTTGAGTTAGCCCTGTGAAACAAGATGCAGAGGTTTTTTGGGGGGGCGGGGTGGGGTTTTTTTTGGGGGGTAAGGGGGTAGCGGTGGTGCTAGTAATTTCTCACTTTCATTGTTTTGGGGCTGCCTTTCAAGTCACAGATGTATGTCTCAATAGTTCTGCTTTCTTTCTTCATTAGGAAAACAAAGGTCGTCCTTTTGTGATAAAACCTATCTCTTCTCCTCTCATGAAACCTTTGCTTGTGTTTGTGAACCCCAAGAGTGGAGGCAACCAGGTAAGTCGGTTTTCATGAGTTTCACCTGGAGGCTTCGATGCCTTCTTGAAAACACATTTCCCAACACCAAGTGAAATAGCACCACGTAGGACCCCTAGCATTGGAAGACAGCCAGTTTCTCCAGCAAGGGACAGCCTCACACATGACTGGGCTAGGCAAAGCCTAGAGGTTCTAGGATCTATCCCTCTACTTCCACATAAGGCTTTACTGGAGGTACTCAAAAACCTAACTGCTAATAGTTTCCTTACAGATTTTCAAGAAAGGTCATTCTATAAACTCTTAGGTTTCAGGTTTCTCAACTCCTATAGTTAGGAAGCCCTTTATGAACTTACCTTTCTTTCTTTCTATTGTAATTTAGACCCGACTGCTTTTTTCCCTCTCTTCAGAGGAAAGAGAGATTAATGATTTATTATTCATGATAATCATGAACAACAGATACCACCAAGGCTAGCAAAACTATATTACGTTTCACAGGTTTCATTTGGTCTTTGCCCAAGTCCTATAGAATCATTAGTTATCAACCTCATTTGAGGATAAAGAAATAGCCTTAGAAAAGTTAAATGTAATGACATATCTAAAGTA
The DNA here is from genome assembly GCF_964270905.1 of Leucopleurus acutus. Lineage (NCBI taxonomy): Eukaryota > Metazoa > Chordata > Mammalia > Artiodactyla > Delphinidae > Leucopleurus > Leucopleurus acutus. The sequence continues at coordinate 93,204,625 of NC_139144.1, read as the reverse complement.
CATAGCTCTTTAAAGGATAGAAATTGTTCTAGAATCCAGGTCTTTGTCTCCTCATCTAGTTTTCTTCCCACTCTCTGAGGCTTCTTATCATTACTCTTCTGTGGGCTCTGATTTTCTGTTATTTTCATGTGAGACTGGATGATAAAATATTTCCTGTGTCCATGAAGGGAAGTGCACATTTTACATTTTGAGACAAGATTCCCTGAAGTATCACGCTAAACAACTAAAAGATTTAAAACTGTTTAGTCACCCCATATAAGGAGGGGAGTCATAGAATTAGGATTGATCCAAAATGATGTTCTTATTGCTAAAGTTAATGGGCATTTTTCCTGATCGCATTAATTATAGTAAAGCTTCTCTTATGGGAGCTTGTAATTTAAAGAAAATATTATCCCTCCTTTCCTTCCTTTCTTCAAAATTCTTGATAATAATTCTTGTGTTAAAAGTCTGTATTAACATTGTAGAGAACAGGGAAAAGAAACGTGTTGTAAGCAGAGAAATAATCTATTTTCAACATTCTGCTCTTTTGAGTTGCTAAATGACTACCTTCGTGTTGTAATGATGGTGAGCCTGACACTGCCACTGGAGGAGTTTCTCAGGAGTGAGGTTCCGTTTGCCCTGAATCTTACCCCCTCTCTATCTCTGGTCTCACTGAAGCCTAACTAGGGTTGGGGGTGTGGTTGGGGACCAAGGAACAGAGCAAAGCTAATGTAATTAACTCCATGATTTTGGCCACCTGAGCCACCACATGCTAATTAATGTCTGATATATTTTATCACAACAGTCTTTATATAAAATGCCTTTGTTAAATTATCATCAGCTTTTTCCCTAGGGCATTCAGAAAATTGTAGGTGATCTCTGCTTTTGAGGAGGGGACGGTCCAGTTAAGATACAGCCTGTTGCTGTTTCAGTCTCTGTATGAATTATTAAAGACAGGGACTTCAGAGATGATCTAAGTTTGCTTCCTCTTTCACTAAATAGAAAACAGTTCATGGACGCCTAAGTGATAAGGATATCGTGTTTGTTAATGACACAAAAGGGGCAAATGGGGAAAAGAATCTGAGCAACGTTAAATATACGTGAGTTGTAAATTGAGTGGATCAGACCGCAAGTGCTGTGGAAGTTCAGAGGCAGGCGGTGACTTGGGAGTGATAAGGAAATGGTGTCAGGGAAGTGGCTGAAATGGAAGATGTGCACTACTTAGTTGTGCAGAGGAGAGAAAACTGGAGGCATGTCCTCTTCCTCCTCTCTTGTCACATTTCTGTTCACCCTTTACTGTAGCACCTTTCTGAACTATTGCTCAAAATTAATCACCCTGTGCACTGTGCCCCTGTCGCCCATGGCACACACCTGTATCATGCGAATTGCAGCATAAGTGCTCCAGGTGTGCCTCTACTGCAAAGATACAGTGTCCGTAATGCCGGGGGCCTCGCCTCTGAACCTGTGATGTCTAATATACGACATAGAGCAGTGAACAAATAATTGTTTAATAAACAGCATGTGTAGAAGATGGGATGTTGTGATGAAAGTGATTCATTTCGAGTACAGTATGGTGAGTAGAGGATGCATATTAAGTTACTAGAAATGTGATTAGAGGTTAGAATGAACCTATGGAGCAGTGTCTTATAAAAAACCAGCTGAGGATTTTGGATTTATATAGTGAAAACTTGTTTTTTGCTATTTAAAATTTTTTTAGTTTTGAAAAATAGTTTTTAAACAAAGGAGTAATAGAATGGAAGATTAATTAGACACATAGAGAATACATATATATAAGTCAGGAGTCTATTCACTTAGCATAAATCGGTTAGAGGACCTTGTTTATACATCCTATATATAATATCAATAGTTTGCATTTACTAATCCCAAACTCCTAATCCTTCCCTCAACAAGGTCCTACAGTATAGCAAAGGGAACTGTAGTCAATATCCTGTGATAAACCATAATGGAAAAGAATATGAAAAAGAATATATATATATATATATATATATATATATAAACTGAATCACTTTGCTGTACAGCAGAAATTAACACAACATTGTAAGTCAACTATGCTTCAATAAAATTTTTAAAAATTTTTAAAAATCAGATAGAGGGATAGCTCAATGGATGGATGGATTGATCAATGGATGGGCGGACAGATGGACTAATGGTGGATCATGGATGAATGGATAGATGGGCACGTGGATGAATAGGATACATAAAAGGAAGTAGAGCAGCAAGATTTTCCAGCTAATTATCTGGAAAGTGGCTTTGTTATTGATGGGTTTTCAGGAAAGGAAAGAAATTATTTTGGGGACGAGGTTGAAATGAGTTTGAGGAATTTGAGATCACAGTGAGCTGTTCACATTTTTTAAACGGCCAGTTGCGAGAAACAAAAGGCTTCGTGACTTCGCTGCCACTTGCTGCACTCTGGCTTGTGAATGCATCGCCCTAAAGACGTTACCTCCGGAATAGCTGGGATTCTCAGAAGTGTGACTAACCAAATCAAAATTAATATTACAAAACTTTAAACTTCTATATATTCCCTCTCTGAAGTAGAATTCTTTACTAAGCCTAATAAATATGAAGAACACTGTGCATTGTTTCTAAGCACAGTGTGAAATGTGGAGAAAGCTGTAAAGAAATCCAAACACCCATCTACAATTAGAATCATTCAAACTGGCCTCCAGCGGCTTCGCATATTCACGGTTCCTTCTTCAGCGTTAGGATGGCACAGCTTTGATCCCCCGATTGTGGTGAGCAGGGCAGAGTCACGGTCAGGGCTGATCTAACTCCCCTGTCAGGGCTAGCCTTTCCTGAGCTGTGACCATAACATGACCTTCACGTTGCAGACGAGGGCACGTTCAGCCGTAGGATGGGGAGTCAGAGGATGAAGCAAACCATCCCATCTGGCAAAACGCAATCAGAGGAAGGAGTTTCTTATTCCTCAGTTCCTTTGAATCTTGTTTCCTCATAGTTTTTCCCTCCTTTTTTTTTCTTTCTTTTTTTCTTTTCTTTTTTTCTTTTTTTTTTTTTTTTTGGCGATACGCGGGCCTCTCAGTGTTGTGGCCTCACCCGTTGCGGAGAACAGGCTCCGGATGCGCAGGCTCAGTGGCCTTGGCTCACGGGCCCAGCCGCTCCGTGGCATGTGGGATCTTCCCAGACCGGGGCACGAACCCGCGTCCCCTGCGTTGGCAGGCGGTCTCTCAACCACTGTGCCACCAGGGAAGCCCTTCCCTCCTCCTTTTATTCTCTCGGACCCAAATGAGCCATAGTTGAGACAAAGAGCCAAAGGGGAACAGAGGGTGGCAGTGAAAACGAAGCAGGTGAACCCAAGGAAGGAGAAGTGGGGTGGGGGGCATATACCCTTTCCTACCTGGAGTTTCTCGCTCTGGAGCATTCTGTATTCAAGCCTTACATAGTGTGCTGTTCTGTTTTGAGAAGGGAGACCATTCACTTCTATTTACCTTACAGACAAGTTGAGATTAGTAACATGACCTCTGTATCTGTTTGACATCCTCAGTCATGAGAACCTTTGAAATATCACTCATTAGAATTCTTATCTAGGAATTTTCAGTTTCCGGAAAATTCAGGAAATTTCCGCCTGACACTAGTGTTCAGTCCGGGTAAATTCTATTTGAATATGTGCCCCTTACTCCCTTCTTATAGTCCAGAGGCTTTCAAACTGTTTGTAAATAAAACCCATGAAGACACTTGTTAGAAATGCTCCACCCCATAAAATCTGATGCAGTGGGTCTGGGTTGAGGCCCAGGAATGCTACCGGTTAGCAAGCATCTCCCATGATTCTGATGTAGGTCTTTTGTGGAACACATTTAGGAAAACATAAAGAAGAGTCATATCAGGGTCTCTGAGATTACCTGGGCTTTGTGTGAGGAGCACAGTGGGTGAGAAGTTATTTGAGATGAAAGTTTATTTTTTTGTTTGAAGAATAGCATCTCAGCTTGTCCTTACTTTCTTCAAGGAGGCTCATCTCGTAGCTCAGAGAAGTGGTTCTCAGCCCTCGCTTCATGTCAGAATAACCCCGGCAGCTTTTAAAGAACAATGTCTGCTGCACCCCATGCTAAGAGCCTGTGAGAACAGGACCCCTTAACTGGTCTAAGTTCCTAGTAGATTTTCTTGTCTAGCTAGTGTTGAGAATCATGGGGTTTTTTTTTCTTAGGCTTTAATGTGCATATGATTCACTTGGGGATCATGTTAAAATGCAGATTCTGATTCAGTGAGTCGCAGGTGGCTCTGAAATCCCGCTTTTCTAACACGCTCCCTGGTGCCAGTGTTGCTACAGCTGAGACCACACTGATTCTCAAGAGCTGACAGCAATCAGTAGAGAAATACTTTGTTGTTCTTGTTGTTAAATCCTGATTTTTGCCTTTAAAGGATTGATTTATTCTGCTCATCTGTATCTCGATATAAAGCACTCCCCTCTTCTGTTTTTGAAGCTTAGACTTCAAACTTAAAACGCACACGCACAAAACTTGCTTAGGCTTCTGTTCTTTAAATGACTAGACGATGTCGCCATCTGCTGGCAAGTTAAATGCCTACAGCTTTTTTTTCCTTCAGTATTTTATGTGTGTTCGGAAATTCTCCAGCCCTTGGCAGGAATATGTTGAGCTGCACACATTATAGGGACTGCTTTTATGTCCTCTTTTTAAACAATCCCTCTTTTAAACAGATGCTTCAGAATAATTGTCTCTGTTTTTCTAACACTCTTCAGGTAGACCTGTACTGGGTGTTCTGCAAAGCTTTAGAGGTTAGTGGCACGGCTATTATTGGTGGGATGTGAACTATTTGAGGGAATAGTCACTAGAATTAGGGGCTGTGATATCAACTTTGAGTGTCTCCTCCTGCGGAAAAGAGGTAGTACAGGAAAGAGAAACTTTATTCCCGCATGATGCCCTCCCCGGCGTGGAAACCTGAGGGCCTGAGAAATAGGCCCCCTCTCTTACGCTTATCGCCGCTTTAACTTCAAAACTTATCATTTTTCTTGGATGCCCGTGTGACTCATTAACATGTTTGTACCTGAGACGTATGGGCCCTTCTGATGCCTCTCAATGTTTCCTGCTTTCACACTGCGTCTCCTTCACACTCATGAGTCGTGAATTTCACCTTTCAGTGACTTAGATTATACATTCATGGTTAGGCAAGTGTCCTTTTTTTATTGAGCTGTAGCTGATTAATGATACTATATCAGTTTCAGGTGTACAACATAGTGATTCAGTATTTTTATGGGTTATACTCCATTTAAAGTTCTTATAAAATGTTGGCTCTGTTCCCTGTAAGCAGGTGTTCTGACCACTGGAATTATTCTGGCCAGCCAGTCCTGAGAGTCGAGGGTCCCGGCCTGGGGTGCTCACGCCGTTCATTGTGAAATCCCAGGGTACAGGTGTGGCATGAGCTGGACCCCTGGATCAGAGTTGCCAGGGAGCTTATCAACAGGTTATAGGGGGGAGGGATGTTCAGCCTGTGGACAGGCTCATACTGACCGAGTTCACACACCATTCATGGACAGGCTTCCCCAGACCAGGGCTGGCCCTTCCTAAGTCGGGCCAGGGAAGGTCAACCCAGGTGGGGAGAAGGAGGAGACAAAGAGAGGAAGTAACTTCCAATCTGAGTCCCCAGACTATTTATACATACTGAACAAACAGCCTCAGTGAAGATGTTATTTTCTACGATGCTCAACCTAGGGATAAATCAAAAACATTATTTTATTTTTTTATTGAATGATAGTTGATTTACAGTGTTGTATTTCTGCTGTACAACAAAATGATTTAGTGTGTGTGTGTCTGTGTATTCTTTCCCATTATGGTTTATTACAGGATATTGAATATAGTTCCCTGTGCTACACAGTAGGACTTTGTTGTTTATCTGTTTTATATATAGTAGTGTATATTTGCTAATCCCAAACTATTAATTTATCCCCCTCCCCGCGCTTTCCCCTTTGGTAACCATAAGTTTGTTTTCTATGTCTGTGAGTTTGTTTCTGTTCTGTAAATAAGTTCATTCGTATCATATTTTAGATTCCACATGTAAGTGATATCATATGATATTTGTCTTGTTCTGTCTGACTGACTTCACTTGATATGACAATCTCTGGGTCCATCCGTGTTGCTGCAAATGGCATTATTTCATTCTTTTTTATGGCTGAGTACTATCCCATTGTGTGTGTGTGTGTATGTATATATATAAATGTATATTTATATTATATATCTAAAATAATATAAATATATATATAAAACATCTTTATTCACTTAACTGTCAGTGGACACTTAGGTTGCTTCCATGTCTTGGCTATTGTAAATAGTGCTGCAGTGAACACTGGGGTGCATGTATCTTTTTGAATTACAGTCTTCTCCGGATATATGCCCAGGAGTGGGATTGCTGGATCATGTGGTAACTCTATTTTTAGTTAGGAATCTAACTAAAGTCAGGAATCTCCATACTGTTTTCTATAATGGCTGCACCAGTTTACACTCCCACCAACAGTGTAGGAGGGTTCCCTTTTCTCTACATCCTCTCCAGCGTTTATTATTTGGACTTTTTGATGATGGCCATTCAGACCGGTGTGAAATGATACCTCATTGTGGCTTTGATTTGCATTTCTCTAATAATTAGCGATGTTGGGCATCTTTTTGTGTGCCTATTCCAAAGGCCCCACCTGCTAATACCATCACATTGAGGGTGAATGTTGCAAGAGCAGACATCAGTGTACCGCAGTGGCTAAACCAAGCCACCTAGCCCCTTTGATAGGTCTAGGGCCTAGATGTCTAGCTCCTTAGCCTCTAGTCAGACTGATGTATCAAAATGTAAGTCCAATTCCTCTGATTAAGACATTTCAGTGACTGTCATTTCCTGCAAAACAAAGCCTGAGCCCCACAGCCTACATGACTTAATCTACAACTCACTTTGGGAGTTTGATCTCCCACCACCCCTGCCTCATGGTCCAAAGACTGAAATGAATATAGTTTTTCCGTGACATGTCTTGCTGTCTCACACATCTTGTACCCTTACCGTAAAACTTCTTCCTCTACTCCATGTAAAAAGAAATGGTTAACTCTACTCATCTTGCAAGACACAGTTCACATATCATACATAGGAAGCCTTCATCCAATCCCCATAGTTGGGCTTAGAGTATCTCCTCCAGCCACTCATACATCTCAGTGGGCATCTTCATCATAGCATTTACCATCTTTAGTGAACAAATTTATTTTGGGTTGGTCTCCTGAGCTCCTGGGTGTGCACATGGGTACAGAGTAGGAGCTTAATACAGGTTTATTGAATCAATAAGGTATTCTTTTGGGATTGTTTGGGTTAAGAGATTTCTTAACCTCCTCCTCCCACTGTTATTTTCCTCAGGTCTTTCTTATTGTCTGGACAGTTCTTTTCATGAGCTAGATAATGCCTCCATGATATAAACCAAGGCTTGCTTAGTAACATAGAGTACTGAGCCCTACATGAGAGTTCCAGTGCTTTGATGACAATTGATGTGCTGCTATTTGAGCTGACCCATTCTTAATTGATCCTCTATACTCCCCAAATCATTATTTTTTTTTCATGAATAATTCAGAGAACTTTCTTTGGAGAACAAGATCTTCTCTGTCTTGTCCATCTCCTGATCCCCTTACCTAAAACCGTGCCTAGCACATAGGAGGTGAATGGATGAATCCTGTTCGTTCCCCTCTGGAACAATCTACCTATTTTCTTGGAAGTTGTTTTATTCCCTCCCACTCTGTTCCCTGATACCTGGAGCTGGACAGAACAATGTTTTATCATTCCATAGGAATACCCAATCTCAAACTATCTTAGAAAATTCTGTGGTCATTGAGGTATTACATCTACAACCATATGTATGAGAACATGCTCCAGAGCGTATTAGAATTGATGTGTAAGCTGTTTTTTTTTTCCATTTAGAGAAAAATAAAAAAGCTCTTGCACAGAAGTTCAGCTTTTACAAGGCATATAGCATGTGATGACTGTGAGAGTATTTGAAACTCGCTAGTGAATTGTGTAGGTGATGGAGTAGACTTAATCTTGTCAGTGAGAAAGAAATAAGTTACTCTTTTCCTGGTGAATTAGTACTTGTCAGCCCATTCAATTCTATTCAATAAATTATCTCTAATTAAAGCACTGAGTAGCTTATCCTAGAGGTAGCAGCAGAGTAAATAGAACTAACTTAAATGTTTTAGGTCTCTTTTCTTTACCCACCAAGATTGATTTAAGACAATGCAATACTTTCATTCAGACACTTATCATTTTTGCTAATGAATGTGTTTTAGAAAGATTACTTTTAAAATAAGAAATTATTATCATGCCTGAATATAAACTCTGATAGGGCAGCCTTGCATGTTTATGAAAGTCATCCCTGCCAAATTCTAGAGAGTGTTATTCCAGTAGGCTGCAACATTAAGTGGTACCTCCTAGAAGCGTGGGGTGCAAAACCTGCCAGCCTTAAAAAATACCCCTTTGTCAAAAGGATAAATGTAGTGAATTAGGTGTTCAAACTAACACAAATTGAAAATGAGCAAAACCCAACATGGTGTGGACATTCAAACCTTTTAGAGAAATTTGAAGATTAAAAAAAAACCTCAATGCTTTTTATTTTTATTTTTTGAAAGGTGTTAATTACCTAGTATTGTATATATAAGAGAAACTGGAATTGAGACGCACACCATAGCCAAAGGTGACAACAAAGGAGTAATTAACATCTACAATTCACATTGCCCTAGGAATCTAAAAGTGAAAAATTAATTTTCTAGCAAGTCAGTTGGAAATTTTTAATAAACTGATTGGTCATTAGAATGACTCTGGTGTTACCTATGAAACATAAAAGATTACTTGAAATAATCCCCAACTGACTTGATACCAAGGCCTGGTGTGGAAAGAAGAGAATGGTTTAGTATTTAGTTATTATTATGTATCTAAATCTATATCTAGATTTTGTAGGAAACAAAGTATGTCATTTGGCGAAAACTGAAGGATTAGTTGTAATGATTAAGGGTAGAATGTTATTCCTAAATTTATAGCAAGCACATGATAAAGCAGAACTTTCAATTATAGGTTTGGATGAAATGTGGAACAAAAGACCTACACTGGCCTCTGTTAACAACTGGCATAGCAATGTGATAATTATAAACTACACTTTAGCCCCCACATGCTCAAGTGTAGTTTAATGAATAGGTTAACAAGGAACAAAAAAGAAAGGGACTAACATTTACAAAGGCCTATTTTGTGCCACATACTGTGCTGGATACAAAACTATTACTGATTCATTTAATTCTCATAATCACCTTGGAAAGTAGACATTGCCCTATTTTACATGCTGAATTTCTGCAAGATTATAAATTCTCACAGTCACCCAGTTAGAACACCCAAGTTAGCTCTGACTCAAATATTGTGCTATTTCTACTGTACTAGGATGACTCTCAAATACAGTGTATAGGTATCCAAACTTAGGAATATTTTCAAGGAAGAGCAATCATGATGGCTAATAAAGGGATGATAGTTATAAGCAACGGATGCTGCCCAACCGATCAAATATTATTTGCTATGGTTGGTAGTGACCTAAAATGAGGCGCCCTACTCAATTTTAAAGCTCTTTTGATGCTGCTTAATAAAAAAATTCTTCTTTAATTTGATTTTTGCTCAATTCACTTTAAGAAGTGATCTCCAGGGCTTCCCTGGTGGCGCAGTGGTTGAGAGTCCGCCTGCCGATGCAGGGGACGCGGGTTCGTGCCCCGGTCCGGGAAGATCCCACATGCTGCGGAGCGGCTGGGCCCGTGAGCCATGGCCGCTGAGCCTGAGCGTCCGGAGCCTGTGCTTCGCAACGGGAGAGGCCAAAACAGTGAGAGGCCCGCGTACCACAAAAAAAAAAAAAAAAAAAAGAAGTGATCTCCAGAACTGCTTTGTATTTGCCATGATATCTCTATAAATGTCACAGTTACTTAAGACGCTCCAAAAATGGTTGTGAGAGAGAGAAGAAGACACAGATGTATACGCGGAAATTGAAAAATGTCAAAGTAAGAGTTGATAGCACTAACTAAAGAAATTATATATTTTAAGTATAGGGAGCCTGAGATACTTTTGCTGTGGTTAAAAACATTTATTTCAATAAAGTCATACTTAGCTAATACTGTCCTTATTTTATATTATGCAAAGACAATAATCTGCACAATAAAGTAAAAAGTAATGTGTGACTAATAACTTCCCTATGTGGATTTTCACACATTAAATAATGATGGTAAAAGCCAACAGATACTAATCATTAAGCATTTGTTGCATGCCAACCACTTTGATGTTCTCCTCAGACATTATTGCATTTAATCTTTACAACAAGTCTGTGAACTAGGCATTTTTATTCCTGCATTAAAGAGAAGAGAGCTGAACTTAGTGAAATTAAAGAACTTGCCCAGAGTTACACAGGTTAGACAGAGCCTAATATAAGCATTCAACCTATGTATATCGATGGCCAAAGCCCATGATTTTAACTGCTACTCTATACTGTTTATAATTCAATATTATTTTTTAGAACAGGATTTATTTTTATTCTTTAAATGAGCAGGTAATATTTGGAAATTTCTTCCTGTTATTGTCAGTTTTTTTTTCCTTACAGGGAACCAAGGTCATGCAGATGTTCATGTGGTACCTGAACCCACGGCAAGTCTTTGATCTTTCTCAGGAAGGGCCAAAAGACGCGTAAGTCTGGAAATACCCTCCATGGTTCTTACTATTTTAGGCGAGTGAGAAGGACTTTCTGCTTTGGAGTCAAGCTTTATTATTTGATGACCTCATGAAGTGTTTTTCTGACCGTCTCTCATCTACTTGCTCACCTGCACTGTCCTCCCTTTGAAACTTCATCTGCTGTTTCCCTCTTCACTGGGTTAGTTTCCTTCAACACTTACCCTCTGAGTCGTTAACTCTGAGTGTGTTTGCTGCTTAGACACATGTACATTATGTGCAAATCTGAATGGAGAAAGGACCCATCCTTTTTCTACTTATGCATGTACCACTTTGGAGATGTACATTAATGGGAATGTGAGTGTATCTTTGTGGAGAAGGGCCATCTCTGTTTATGAATATTTTCATTTATTTGCATTAGAAATTGTATGCATCTGTGTCCATTTGAGAGCTTGATTGATTAACTGATTATACCTATGGATTCCATACCAGAGTGGGAGAGACATTCTAATTCCTGCTCAGTCCTTCATCGGAGCCTCTCAGAAATTTCATTCTCTGTTTTTTGTTCGAAGTGGTGAAAAATAAAGTCTCTCTGTAGATGGCATGTGTCCTATATCTTCCCTTTCGTGGAGGGGTACATGGTGGGAAGGAGCAGGGACATTTCTGCTGTTGTCTGATTCCCTTTTTAAAACCCACCTAATAAGGTAGTTCAGATGTCATCTGGTAAACATTAGAGCTAAAGAGATACTAATTATTTTTATAACTACTTATAAATAAGTAATAATATCAGAGGCAAAGAAACACAAGCTCAGAGAATTTCTAGAAAATAATATTCCTGTATGAAATAGATAAATTACATATTTTAAGCCTACGAGAGAACATTGATTATGGAAATTAACTTCTGTTGTCATTCTCTTAATCTGTGAACTTCCTTGCCACTAGAGTTTGCTGTAAGACTTCTATATTTTTTTCTGCATTCAGATGTATTAAGGCAAATCTGCTTTTTCTCTTTTACATTTACTTTTGCCCTTTCACATTTACTTAAGGTTTTATCATTTTTAGTTAGACTTTAGGTAGATACTTCATAGATAACCATAAAGAACATGGCAGGACAGGAACTATTTTCAGAAAAAAATATGATTTGATTTAAATAGCTGATGTTTTCTGGAATAGAGCCATTGAAATTGTCACTTAAGCAAACATTTTAGCGGGAACAGTATCATTGCATTTTCTTAAGACAACAGGAAAGATCTAATTTCAAGCAGACAAATTCAAAATAAAGAAAACTCAGTAATTCTTCCCTTTTGGGGCTGAGCAGTATAAATGGGGGTTTGAGCGTCAGCAGGTGAGTTGAGAGGGAGATGGAATTGTGGGTGCGGTAGTAATAATGCTAGTGGGGTGTCCTTCCTATCTCTCTGAAGAAGGTTTTCTAGGAGTAAGAGTGGGAAGTGTAGATTTGAAAAATAAATAGGTCTGGGAAAAGCTAATCAGATTTGATGTTCTTTGAGAAAGGAGGGAGAAGAATGGAAAGAAAAAGAAGGAATTTGACACTAGTGAGGAAAATAACGTGCGTTGACACATTAATAGGAATTATGGGAAATAAAACACTAGGGCACCCTAGAACCCCATTCCAGTGACGTTTGCTGCCAGCCCCTGATCCGATTGTTGGAACCAGTACTTGGTGACTACTCGGTGACTCGTTTTGAAGGTATTACCATTCTCGCGGTTATGCGTTTTCTCCAGTGGACACCCTCCACGGCCCCCTTCATTTTGGTGTGTTTTGGAATCGTGCTCTCTGCTATGGCCGGTGATATGCTCTTTTATTTACTTTTCCTTCTGTATCCTCTACAGGCTTGAATTATATAGGAAAGTACCAAATCTGCGGATTCTGGCCTGTGGTGGGGATGGAACGGTAGGTCCTTGAAAGAGAATCTAGTTCTTTCCCTTGTTTCTTCCATTTGTCTTTTGTTTTCCTTAAGACATTTCTCATTCTTCATTCCCACCTCACAGTCTTTCCAATCCCCTCAAACCTCCGTCTCTCATGTGAATCCAATCCCCTAAGGGTTAGGAGGGACTTTGTTATTGCCCTCAAGGATTCATACTTGATCTTTCTAAATTAGATTTCCCTCTCTCCACTAGGCTATATCCTTTCCTGTTCCACAAAGTAAGGATGTGGTCACATCCCTAGAATGAGGATTGTAGATGACTAAATTATTTTTAAAACAGAAACTGACCTATTTCCATATATTCTTAATAATTGGTCACAACTATGGAGAAGTATGTGTACACAACTGAATTATGGCTTTTTTTTTTTTTTTTTTTTTTTACTGGTGGAAATAAAACTTAGAATATTGGCTAACATTAGTTTGCATAAAGATCATAACTGGTTCCCTTTGTAGTCATTTTTGGAGAAAAGATGGAGTTGGGCTGAAGTTTAATATCACTGGTGTATTTTCCCTAGTTTGTCTCATCTGTTTCTCAATTTGCCCTCTACTTAGGTTGCTATATTTAGCAAAGGCAAATAATTGAGAATCGTGACATTTAGATTTTGCTGTCCAGTGTCTTTTCTTCTGTATTTGGAGTCTGATCTCATAGGATTTTATTATGAACTATCTTTGGCTTTTCTCTAATCTTCCTAATTAGAATGTTTTATTCTCAAAGGCAGCAATGGAATCTTCTAATTTTATCTCTCACAGCACGTGAACACTTAATGCAGCACTGGATACACATTATATACTAATGAACACAACCAGAAAAAAATAAAACAGTGATTGCACTGGTCCTTTAAGATTTTCTGCGGAGAGGAAAACATTTTTCAGTTGGGAAAGTAATGCTTACTATTCTTGGAGACTCTAATACACATTATTAGCTTATAAAATTCATTATAAAGTCTTAAAGAAGCCAAACCTATTTCACTTTGTTTAACCCAGCGTTTTCCAAAATTATTTGACTATGGGGATATGCCTGGTGTCCTGAATTCAGAGGCCTTCCTCTTTCTTGACTTAAGTGATCGTTACCTCAAATCCACATCGGTTGCCTGTTCCGTCTCCATACCTTGGGCTTCATCCTGGCTTGGCAGTTCCACCTTCCAAACTTCCCCATTATCCACTGCACCTCCCATCACCTCTCTCTGCCTCACTGCTTTCTTCTTCCTTTCCTCTACTCAGCAGATATGTGAAGGAAGCACTGTTCTAAGTTATGTGGTATTGAGATATTCTCTGCAGTTAGGAAAGTGTTTGGAAACATGGGAATTCAAAGCATAAAGGACAAAGAAGAGAGCCAAGTCCAGACACTTGTGAAACATTTATAATTAGGAGTCAGAGCTGAATTTCAAAAGGAAAGTGGAAAGATAGAAGCAGAAGAACCACCAGTAGTCTATTCTGTTGAGGAAAAAAAAAAAAAAAAAAAACCCAAAAGGAGTTTCAAGACAGAGGCAGTGATTACATTCTTAAGAAGAGACAGGAATTACTGTGGATTTGGAGACTAGGAAGTAACTGCTGGTTTTCAAGAAATAGTTTCAAGAGAGTGTCTGGGACAAAACCCAGAATGAGAGAGACTTGGTACCTCCCTATTGGGTCCTAATGACCAGATCAAATCACAGTGTTGAATTTCTATACTCTCTGGTGCCATTAATGTCACTACTCGACACGCAGACTACCTTGTTCCCCAGCTTTTCTAGCATCTCTTCTTTAAATAGACCATAGTAACGGGTATTCCACAAGGCTAAATGTAACTTTTCAATTATATTATAGGCACTTTTTCTTTTTTGGTACCTTATCTGTGATCCTAACTTCAATTTTCACATCCTTCTACATAACTCACAGCTGCACTAGACGTTTATACATGGGTCCTTTACAACAGCCATGAAAAGTAGTGTATTTCCCCTAGAACTGATGCATACTTTTGAACTAGTTATTTTTCTCAGTGGTAACCTCTGTAGTCCAGTCATGCAGAATCAAAACTTTGCATGTCTTTTTTTTTTTTTTTTGCGGTACGCGGGCCTCTCACTGCTGTGGCCTCTCCCGTTGCGGAGCACAGGCTCCAGACGCGCAGGCTCAGCGGCCATGGCTCACGGGCCCACCCGCTCCGCGGCACGTGGGATCTTCCCAGATGGGGGCATGAACCCGTGTCTTCTGCATCGCCAGGCAGACTCTCAACCACTGCGCCACCAGGGAAGCCCAAAGCTTTGCATATCTTATACCTTATGTAAAACCAGGTTTTATTTTATTTTACCTTGTTAGATGTTTTGTAAAAGATATATGGGGTTTATGAAATGTTTATCAAGGTACATGATTGACATTTTTATCAGTTTCGAATATGAAACTTTAAATTTTGAGTGTTTATATAAAGAAGAGGCATCCTGATGGATGCATGAAGAAAAGCTGTTGGCTCGAGGCAAGTGAAGTGTCGGGTATATATGTGACATAAGGTGCTCACCCTTTATTTAGTGAGTGTATCTGTCACTGTAGAGGCTGTCAGAATTCTGTCAGTGACAAGGTCCCAGGAGGAATCAGATACGGAATATTTTTGATGGGTTAGGATGAGGATACGTTAACCCTCAATCACATTAGTGTGTGTACAAGGTCTTATTAAATATATAGACACGTTGCATTATTGGAGAAAAGTTATTCGGCTTCAGTATGACTTACTTTAATTTTATCCTGGTAAAAAGTGCAGGGAGGCAGGTACTGCAGTTGGAGGAGGAAGAGGTGCTTTGGAAGGTTCCCTAACTTCTTTCTGAGACATTCTAAATCTGCAAGGGATACGTTTGGATCCCTAAGGGTCTTCACAGCTGTAGCATTATGTTAGTATAGACCATTGCTGTTCAAGAGAACTATAATGCAAGCCACATTTTTACATTTTAAGTTTTCTAGAAGGCACTTAGAAAACTCTAAGAAGAAGCAGGTTAAATTAATTTTATAATATATTTTATTTAACCCACTATGTCCAAGATATTATCATTTCAACATGCAATCAGTGTAAAGTCATTTGTGGGATATTTTATGCTCAATTTGGACTGTCTTCAGAATCTAGCATATAGTTTAAATTTACAGCGCCTCCAGTTGAGATCAGCCATGTTCAAGCAGTCCGTCACCACACAAGGCCCGTGACGGCTGCAGAGGAAGGTGGCCCAGGTGTGGTCTCTTTGTAAGTGGTTTGCATAATCCTGAGGTTGTCACATAGTTGCAGGTTTCGAATGGGCTGGTCCTATCTTTGATCTCTAGGGTGAGGGAAAACTAACTCAGAATGATCTCAAACCTTCGTGTTTTTAAACTAGAAACAGTCTCTGGTCACGGGGTAAATTTGTATTCTCTCCTCTCCTCGGCCACATCTCCACCCAGCCAGGTCCCCATGGCTGCCACCTTGGTTAAATATCGAGGAGTGCGTGAACTGAGACAGTAGGGTCACAGGTCCCTTCCCCTCATTATGGATCCTTAAGGTGAAACATGATCCCTCCTTACCTGCCTTTGGCCTTGATGAACTGGGCTGGATCCGAAGGTCCACCCTTAACCCTGTTAACGTCTTTCCAAAGGGCTGGGATTAAATGGACTTGAGCCGCACACTTATGCTTATTTCTGATTCCGCTGGCTTCCCTAGATGAGGAGACATCCTACACAGTAGGCCCCCCCCATGCCCCGACTCACTACAGCCAGAGCAGGGAAGAACGGATTATTATTCCCCTTTAATTGACGGGGCCAGCAGATGGTTCCACAGGCCTCTTCTCCCTCAGCACCCCGACGTCCCAGCCTCTCTTGAAGAAGAGCTTGGTACACCCCCAGTTGTCCTCTTGCCGATGAGAGGATGGATAACCTAAATCTACATTCTGTTTCAAAAAAGCTCATACCTTGACTAGTGTCTCGATTTTAAACATTTCTTTTAACACAGAGTGACTTTGTAAACTATTGAGTGCAAATATGAAAATATCGAAAGGAAGAATCATTGTGTACGTGTAAGAAAGGGAACCCAGTTGTCAAATGCTGCGTTTTGATGATCTTTCTGGGTGCAGAAACGTTGCCCTCGTTCTCCTGTGATTTCTCCGTGTGGGTATCCCTCACGTTTCTGCCTGCAGATGATATGAGGAAAGGCAACTGTGCATCTGCTTCGTTCAGAGAAAATGTCAATTCACGGCCCTCTCCACCCCTCAGCCAACGCTAATGTTAGCATATTGCCGAATGAAAACGTTGTTCCATGTGCACTTGGGAAATATTCAGTGATGGTTACAGCTGAACGGGGCCAGGGGGTGGCAGCATCAGGCAGCTGCTGCGGCTGCAGGTCTGGCTGGGCTGCTCTGCTCAGGGCCAAGCCCAGCACCCTGGTGTTCTAGCCCCGTCAGCCCTGCATTTCCTAACACAAAGGCAGAAAGGACCTCTGCCACCTGGAAGATGATCTTGCCCAATCCAGAGAGTTTTCTTCAGTTGTGATGGGAAAGATGCAAAGCGGTGTGTGTTGCAATTAATGAAGTTTAACTGAAGGGGTGCTGGTCAAGCTGGTGGAGAGGATCTGGGGTCATGCGAAAGCCCCAGCAAACACAGTCGCTGCCCACGAACCTGCAGTCTGGACTTCCAGCAGGAGCACGGTCCTGGGAAGGGAGGGCCTCCGATAACGGCTTTGGACCTTAAGACTTTTGCATAGTTTTGCTTTCATAGGGGCAAGTACACGGATTATTACTCAAGATCTTTTATGTCTCCTGCTATTGTAGGTGTATTTGTTCCATATTCTCTCCCTCCCTCCCTCCCCCTCTCTCCCTCCCTCCCTCCCTCCCCCTCTCTCCCTCCCTCCCTCCCTCCCCCTCTCTCCCTCCCTCCCTCCTTTTTATGCTGCAGTGCAGCTTGGCTTTTACTGTTTGTGATAGTCTGTGAAAGAGAGATTTTTGTGACTTGATGGCAGTCAAAGGTGGGAGTGATTTGTGAACTTTGAGACTCAACTTTTCTTTAAGTAGAGAGACAGGAAGAGGGCATTTTGCTTCTAGGAAACTGGACCTTTATGGATGAAGTAAAGAAAGAGGAAGAAAAGTATATCTTAAGCATAGCAGTTAATGTCAATTTAGCATTTCCTATTTGTCAGGCACATGCTAAGCAACGTCTCCATGTTATTTAGTTGGTAAAATACCCCTATGAGGCAGGTACTGTTATCCCTTTTTACATAGGAGGGAACTTAGATTAAGTGACTCACTGGCTCCGTGAGTTTCGGTAGGTGATGGAGCCAGGCTTCAGACGCAGCTGGGCTCCTCGCAGCTCTGTGCCTTCCCTGCACACCTATGTTATGTTGCCTTCTGAGGAAGCTGGTTGTTGGGTAGTGACGATGTAGCTCTTGGATGGGAACAACTATTCAGGCGTTGTGCAAAGGAGAGATACGGGCCCACTTCAGCCAAAGAACTGTTAGCCTAACATGGATTGTACCTGAGGGAATTTCAAGACAAAAAAAAGAAATCTCTGCTGTGAAAGGCAGGAGACGTTTGATGGCTCCAGCGTTGTGTAATGATGAGATACTAAGATTATCTGCTTGTATTCAGGGGAAAATTAAATAATTGAATAACTGCCTGTTGGAAAAAGAAGATAGAATCTATTTATGCATTTTTGTGAAGCTAATCAATTGAGAAGAAAGCGAAAATCAAAGGGTCCGGAGGGCTCATGGCGTTTTGTGTGGAACCACACACCACAGTTTCATGTGCATTCTTGGCAACCTTCTCAGAAAACAAAAACAAAAACAGGAACAGCTCTTAAGGTTTGAATGAGGACAATTATACTGATCAAAGGACTATTAGAAGACACCTTATCAATTCGTGGAAGGTATGGGACACTTATTTCAAAGTTATTTGAAAATTATTTGTGTTTCATGGGCTGTGAATTATTCCTCTAACCTTCCCATCCATCTTACCATTAGCGTTCTTCCTGGGATTTAGAATCTCTCTCTGCAGGCTCGTGTTCAGAGGAAGTTGTTTTGATGTGTTTGATTTTTCCTTTTTTTTTTTTAACATCTTTATTGGAGTATAATTGCTTTACAATGGTGTGTTACCTTCTGCTTTATAACAAAGTGAATCAGCTATGCATATACATATATCCCCATATCTCCTCCCTCTTGCGTCTCCCTCCCACCCTCCCTATCCCACCCCTCTAGGTGGTCACAAACCACCGAGCTGATCTCCCTGTGCTATGCAGCTGCTTCCCACTAGCTATCTATTTTACATTTGGTAGTATATATATGCCCATGCCACTCTCTCAAATCGTCCCAGCTTACCCTTCCCCGTTCCTGTGTCCTGAAGTCCATTCTCTACGTCTGCGTCTTTATTCCTGTCTTGCCCCTAGGTTCTTCAGAACCTTTTTTTTTTTTTTTTTAGATTCCATATATATGTGTTAGCATATGGTATTTATTTTTCTCTTTCTGACTTACTCCACTCTGTATGACAGATCCTAGGTCCATCCACCTCACTACAAATAACTCAATTTTGTTTCTTTTTATGGCTGAGTAATATTCCATTGTATGTATGTGCCGCATCTTCTTTATGCATTCATCTGTTGATGGACACTTAGGCTGCTTCCATGTCCTGGCTATTGTAAATAGCGCTGCAGTGAACATTGTGGTACATGACTCTTTTTGAAGTATGGTTTTCTCAGGGTATATGCCCAGGAGTGGGATTGCTGTGTCGTATGGTAGTTGTATTTTTATGATTTTTCCTTTTTCTTTCTCTGCCTCCTTTTACTAATCCTTTCTAGTAGTTTGAATGGTTTCAGGATCCTGAGAGTAGAGTCGGGTTTTCTTTAAGTGGCTAAGGCTCCCATCCTGCGGCCATGTCAGGGGTGTTTCAGGGGTGTCATTGAGCTCCTGGGAATTTGGACACACTGTTAGAGAGAGGCTGTGTGCCTCGAGCCTTAAGGCATCCCAACTTTCTATGGGTTATGGCCTCAGGCAGTGATCCCTCACCCTCTCTTCTTGGCCTCCTTTCTGCTGGCCAGTGGGGAGCCTGGTTCATACACAGCCTCCTACCAGCCAGGGGTGAACTTTTATTCCCCCTAATCAGACAGAAGCCAAACTCCTGGTTTCCTCTGCTTGCCATTTTGTGCTTCATTTGTTTCTGGCCCATGAAGACTTTTTTTCCCTCCCATGTTTGTGTCTAGAGTGAAATGGGGTGTTGAAAGTGTGAACTCGTAGCATTATCTTTACTCAGAAAAGGTAGACCTATTTCAAATAAACATAACAAAAGTCTCCCTAAAGGTAAATGGACTGAGGTCTGCATGATCATCTCTCAGAAGTTTTAAAGAGACTTCCTTCTTTTCCCTGCTCTGTATGGGATATTGAATTGGTTTCTAGGAAGTTCCACCGCATTTCTGAGAGTCTCTGTTTCTACTCAGGGCTGTTTACAGCCCCAGCCAGTGATCCCAGTTTGTTGGGATTTCTGAGTTTTCCCATCCTTTTCAATGACTTTTAAATCCCCTTCTTGTAGTTTATTAGAGGCATCTGCCTTTACCGTGTCTAGTTTGTGCTTTTAGCAGCTCAGGAGCAATAGCTAACATAGTCATCAGCACTACTTTAGCATCTGGCATTTTTTCCCTTTACTTCAGTTAGCAAGGTTAGTGAGTATTGTGTGTAAGGGAAGAGCTAAAGAAGTGCTGGCTGGAAATCTAAGGACTTGTCTAGGAGCAAATCGCCCAGTTTGGGGAAAAGGGGGGGATTTTGGACACTAGTGTAGGTCTGGATTTTTAGTTTGCCACTTTGGATGAGCATAGTGGTATCCCTTTCTAGAAGGTAAAGACAGTTTTAGATTTCTTGCCAGATGGGCAAGTTTGGCATCCTGGGAAGTACTCGTCTTAGAGGAGAAAGGATTTTAGATGCAAGTCAACAGACCTGGCATGACTCCGACTCTGCCACTTTTGATTATTTTGTCTTGAGCAAATAACATGACCTCTGTGTACCTCAGTTAATAAATCTGCAAATTAACTGAATTTGACTAAGCAATTTCCAAGGTTTCCCCAGTGTTCCACAGGTTCCCAAAGTACATGCCATCGTCTCAGGGATGTTCAGGCCACATCTAGAGCTGGGTTTAGTTCTTTACTGAAAGGTCCCCTGCACCAGAGTGGCTAAGAAGTTGGCCTTTGTTGTGTGGCAAACCTAGCTTTGAATGTCAGCTCTACCTCGCACATGATTAAGGAGGTCACTAAACCTTCCAAGTCTTGGTTTCCTTATCTACAAAATGAAGACAAAAATTATATCTATTGTAGAGAGTTGTTTTGAAGCTTAATAAGATAATTCAGTAGAAAAATTTGCTCAGGGACTAGCACATAGAAAGCAATCAGTATGTCTCTCTTTTTGTTAATTGTAAACTCCTTGAGAGCAGGCATTCTGCCTTACCTATCTTAGTGTAGTTCATTTACCTTTTTATTTCAATTACTTAGTTCCATGTTTTATATGCAGTAGTGTTCAATAAATGTACAATTAAAGTACAATTTTAAAAAAAATTTTTTAAATAATTATACAAATTTAGAATGAATACATGTCAAAAATTTATTTAGCTTTTTTTTTCTTTTTTTTTTTAAGAAGATGTTGAGGGTAGGAGTTTATTAATTAATTTATTTTTGCTGTGTTGCGTCTTCGTTTCTGTGCGAAGGCTTTCTCTAGTCGTGGCAAGCGGGGGCCACTCTTCATCACGGTACGCGGGCCTCTCACTATCGCGGCCTCTCTTGTTGCGGAGCACAGGCTCCAGACGCGCAGGCTCAGTAGTTGTGGCTACAGGCCTAGTTGCTCCATGGCATGTGGGATCCTCCCAGACCAGGGCTTGAACCCGTGTTCCCTGCATTAGCAGGCAGATTCTCAACCACTGAGCCACCAGGGAAGCCCTATTTGGCTGTTTAATAAAGGAATCAGCAAGATAATACAAGAAGAGGAAAATGATTATGTAGTTTATACCAACATAATTTTTCTAAATTTGAGACAAAATTAGTTTATGCCCTTATGGGGGAATAGAACCATAACCTTTAAAGTGATCTCTTCTTGACATTTGTACCTCTGCAGGACAGAAATCCTCAAGTTAACCTACAGTCATAAAGTTCTTAGATAAGCCTGTGACACTACTCTAGAATGACATTGTGAGGATATGCAAGTTTCTTTTTGGTATTTCCAAGTTTGGGGTAATTTTTCTAAACAGTTATTATAAGACTAAACCCAAAGTATTATTTATCTTAGAAAAAGATTAAACAGGAATATGATTCTAGTATACAAGTATCTGTTTTCTTCCTAAACTTATAATAAGTACTAAGTTCATCCATAATTATGTTTTCATAATGTTTCATTAAGGGGAATGTAGGGATATTTCGGAAAGCACGACTAATTTCTAAGATAACATGGAGAGTAACCATTTAATAAGTGCTTACATGGGCCATGCACCATAATGAGGGTTTTATATACGTTTTAGTTTAATCTATAAACGATCTTGTGAGGTAGGCATTATCTCCATTTTGAAAATCAGATAAATGAGTCTGTGAGGTTAAATAACTTAATCAAGATTACGAAGCCAATGTGAGCCAGAATTGAGGTTAGTCTGCTCCTGAGTCTTAGATTTCCTGCAGTGCCCTATGTACATACCTCCCTAAACTGTAAACTCTCCTGAATTGTAAAGTACATCTCTAGGTAACATACAGATGAATGGGTCTAGTTTTGCTTATATGATACAGCATATACAAAATGGTTCTTTTTCCTGTAAGAGACTTGCCATTGTGAAACTGCTTGAGATAAGTGGTCTTTCAGTTCCCTGGTCACTGGATTAAAACATGCATGTTTTAAAGAAAAGTAGAACTATTCTATTTGCTCCTTTTAAAGGCTCCTGTTCTCAGGTTGTCGTCTTCGTAACTTATCTGTCTTCCTTATATCTCTTCTGGTCCCCAAAATGTCTGTAGGTGGGCTGGATCCTTTCCATTCTGGATGAACTGCAGCTGAGCCCTCAGCCTCCGGTTGGGGTCCTTCCTCTGGGGACCGGGAACGACCTGGCTCGAACTCTCAACTGGGGAGGGGTAAGAACTGCCCTCAGGGGCTGCCCATGTCATCCAGCAACAGATCTCCAAACCCATAGATGCTCAAGTGGAAGGGGCACATGCTACTCTTGTTCAAGGACCAAGTTAGAGTTGAGAATCAAGGTCCCCCATGAACCATGGTTTTATCTGGTGACTTCTTCAATTTAAACTTACAGTCAGCTAGAGAAGAAGGGAACATTTTATATTAAAAAAAAAATGGGGGTTAGTACACAGGCCTGGGGCTTTTTGAGGTACCCACTAAAGACAGAGGGTGGGTTGGCCTTAGGTCCTCATGTTAAACAATCCCAGAGACTTGAATTGCTCCCGACCCCCACTCCTCTCCAGAAGAGTGAGTCTGGTTCAGAGTTACAATCCTGGAAGAGTTATGGCTTTGTTTGAGCATTTAGATTTCTGGTCAGTGTCGTCATGATTTTATACAGGTTATACAGGTAACCAACTGTTGGTTATACAGGTAACCAACTGTCCTTTTCAACATGGAGCCAATTCAGGAAAGCTTGTTGAAAGTAGTTTACCTGTCCCTAACCAGCCATTTTATCATCATCATCATCATTATTTTTATAGTACTAAGAAAATAAGAAAGCACAATATGCTAACATATGCTGCCCCACCAGCGTTTTAACTGCTCATATGAGACCATTGCCTGGGCTGAGCTCCATGAAAACTATCTTCAGATATTAGCAGATGTTACTCTGGCTTTTGGGTGCATTCACCTCCCATAGGTGATAATTATGTCTGGATATTAGCAGATATTTATTTGGCCTTGGATGAATTAACCTCCCATCGGTCTTTCTTTTTTTAAGTAAACATGGTATAAATCATAAGTATATTTACATGAGGCAGCTAAATGTATTATTGGTATTAATTCCTCTTATCCGAATCAGTGACTTGACTGTCCTTAATAATCGTGCTATCAGTAATGTGTGCTCAAGGAGTAAGTAGCTAGCTCCCTAGCAGGGCTATTCCTCAGTCAGACTTGCCCTAGGTCCTGGAAGGAATGGTGTCCTAGTACAAGGTCAGGGAGAGGTGAGTGAAATGGAACGTCAGTGGAAGAAACTGTCTAGCCGATGTCACCTTGATTCTTTTCCTGCTTTTCCACATACATTTGTTCTGTGTATCCTCCAAATTGCTCTAGTAGGAGGCCTGGGGCGACCTGTTTTCACTCTGATAAAAACAGCCATCCAGCATGGATCTCAAAAGCCTGCCGGTGGCCATTGGTTCTTGGCAAAAGTCATTCCTCAGCTCAAACCAGCTAGAGTTAGTATTTCTGTGCACATTACCCATGCCTATTGTCTTAAATTCTAAGTACCTCGAGGAAAACAGTTTACTCTCCCAGTCTTGCTAATTGCAAAATAAACAGCCGTAGAACAAGGGCTCTGCCTTGCATGAAATACCTTTGGCGGTACTGTTCCCTACTCCAGACAGCAATGTGTGTGCTCTTTGATTCCTTAGGGCTACACTGATGAACCTGTTTCTAAGATCCTTTGCCAAGTAGAAGATGGGACAATTGTACAGCTAGATCGCTGGAACCTCCATGTGGAAAGAAACCCAGACTTGCCTCCAGAAGAACTCGAAGATGGCGTGTGTAAGGTTAGAGAGTTCTTCCTTCAGCAGAAAGCTAACCCTGGAGTATCTGCCTGAGTCACAGGAAATACGTTCCTGGCTGGAGGGTCATGTGCTGATTCCTTCCTATGAGATGACAGGACGGTGTTTGAGTTGACGGCTACTAGGGCTATGAGTATAACACTTCCTGGTGATTCTGCCCCGTAGACTTCTAAAGACCAAGATTTCCTACCTACTTCCATAGCGCAGGGAGCTGTTCTCTGTCCTCAAATTCCACACCAGAAAGAAATATATCAGTTTTCTAATCTTTCAAATTCATTGCAAACTCTTAACCTATGAGAAGTTTAAAAAAATCGTATGATCTGAAGCATTAGGCACAGGGTCTTTCAAAAGAAAGATAAATGCCTGAGATTTCTGGTCTGATAGCAAATATTTCAATTTCATCACTTGATTGGGACATCAAGATGCCTAAATAAATGTTTGACTTAGGGTTTTTCCTTCAGTGATTGAACTTGTACCTCAACCCAAGACAAACCAAGGGACATAATTGTAAAAATGCTACTATAGAGCTTCAGGGGAACATTTGGCTTTAAGTTCTGGCCTCAATCTCAGATAAATTTGACAGGTTTCTGAGTAGACACTTGCTTTCTATTACTTTCCACTTTTCTTCCACAACAGTATTTTCAAATTTTTGTTGTGTAAGAATCTCCAGGTGTGCCTATAAAATGCAGATTACAAGGTCCTATTCCCAGTGATTCTGATTAAGTAGGTGCAGGGTGAAGGCCCAGGCATCTGTGCTTAAACAGCATCCCTGCTATATTGGGTTGTGCCATTGACTGAGGCCAAGATTTCAGGGTGGTTTCAGCCTTAAAATTCGATATGATTTTAGACCCAATCAATGCACCTTTACTGATTAGTACCATGATCCTGACCAATTGTGACAGATGCTCAAGTTACTCATTTGGCTAAAATTGGTTAAAACATGTTTTGTCTTACCTTCATGGTTTTTTCACCTAAACTATGATCCAGAAACTATAAGGTTTTTAGTAGATATCATGATTGCTTAGTTGATCTTGAGTTCATAACGTCACAATGTTGTTTAAACAAGTGTCATCTTGGGATATAATACTTCTTCCTAATGTATTTGGCTTACAGAAATTGGATAGAAAACAGCTGAAGTACAAAGAAGTGTACCATATGGAAATGTTATGGACCTATCCCCACTCAACTTGGAATGGTTAGATCCTCAATAGCAATCTATATTTAATTCTCTTCCCAATAGCTTAAGAAATGGAAAGACTTCTTGGTGCAGCCTGGGAACATTAATCCAGATAATTAAAGGGTTTTGAAAGTGAATTTTTGAGGAGACATGTAGGAAACCAGGGCAATTTTTCCTGGAAAATATGAATAAGAACTTAATAACAGACTAAATTGTGATGTTATTTAGGGGATGGTGACCAGATGTTCTCCTAAGTTATCAGTGGATGCTAAGACATGGGTTAGAATTGTAGCCAAAAGAGCATAAATGGGAGAAATGAACATATCTGCGCTTTTGGCAGGATCACCAACCCTTGCTGTCATTACTAAGGACTTGTATTTTGTTTCAGTGCAGGAACTGGACATTCTCATATTTGAAGCCAGGAGAGTGAGACATGTTTTGGCAAGGTTCTGTGTGTTTAGTTTCTCTCCCTGTTCTCTAGTCGGTTGTAACGACTTCTAAGGGCTGATCTGACCTCTGAATCAGTACAAGCTCTGACTCGGCGTTCCATCGAAGGGTTCATCCTTTATTTCAGTTTTTCTCTTTCTGCATTAATATCTCTTGCTCTCCCTCTGACTCTTCCTCTCATTTCATTTTTCTCTTAATGGGACACGATTATCGCTCTAGTCAAACAGAAAATCTTACTGATCAAGGGGCATATGAAACCCTGTAATAAACTTACTTTTGAAATCTTGAGGCCAAACACTTATTTCTAATAGAAGAGAAGTGCATTTCTATCTGGAGGATAAACCTGATAATTATCCGGAAACATTATCTAGGCTGAGATAAAATTACCTCTCCATTTCCTTTTTTTTTTTTTTTTTTGCGGTACATTGGCCTCTCACTGTTGTGGCCTCTCCCGTTGCGGAGCACAGGCTCCGGACGCGCAGGCTCAGTGGCCATGGCTCACGGGCCCAGCCGCTCCGCGGCATGTGGGATCTTCCCGGACCAGGGCACGAACCCGTGTCCCCTGCATCGGCAGGCGGACTCTCAACCACTGCCCCACCAGGGAAGCCCCTCCATTTACTTTTTTTTTTTTTTTTTTTTTGCGGTACGCAGGCCTCCCGCTGTTGTGGCCTCTCCCGTTGAGGAGCACAGGCTCTGGACGCGCAGGCTCAGCGGCCATGGCTCACAGGCCCAGCCGCTGTGCTGCATGTGGGATCCTCCCGGATCGGGGCACGAACCCGCGTCCCCTGCATTGGCAGGCGGACTCTCAACCACTGCGCCACCAGGGAAGCCCTCCATTTACTTTTAACGTTTATCTTTCATTCTGAGTTGCAGAAGGAAAAGTGTAAGAACCACCATTTGCCTTCTAGCATTTTCCACATGCTTTTCTAATTCAACTGAAGCTTTCAAATCATATCAGCTTTGTAGTTTTAATGCAGGACTTTAGGCTGCAGAGTTTGCTCTTTCCTTTACTCAGCTTGTAGCAGTAACAGCCAGGGACCCAGAGGACTCTGGGAAGGAAAGCTAAGGCTTGTATGTGTATCTGTGTGTCTGCGTTGCATATTTCACAGTCATATTAAAGATTAGAGTTGATAGACTAAATAGGAATCTGAATACTGATAAATACACACACACACACACACACACACACACACACATATATTTTTATTTTTATTTTTCCTCTAGGTTGAGAATAGCTGAATGGCTCCCACTGACTTATTGCTTACATGACTTCTGTCAAAAATGTATTTTTTTGGAAAATAAGTGCAGAGTAAACAAATGTTATTCATTTTAAGTTGCAGTATTAATATGCTGAACGTAAATTCTTGAAAAAACTTGCATCCACTGATTAAGAAGGTTAGACACGATCCTTACAATTGAATTTACTTGCTAAGTTTGCTTGTTGAATCATCCTGTGTAACTGTTACAAATGTGCATCCCTCCGCTTATGAGGTTCTCTTATTACAATATACACAAGAATGGTTCTCATTGAATAATTTGTATTTGTATCCCTTTTTTCCTAAACTATTTAAAATTCTTAGGAGTATCGTTTGAGTTGAGCTTTCACTAAAGAATTAATTCAAAACTCCGTTGTTCCTTCCACATAGACACCCTGCCTTGAGTTTTAATTGATCGTCCTCCCAGGGACTTGCCCCAGAGACAAGTGTCTGGCTTTCGGTTTTATTTTCCTCCTTTTGCCTGGTCACACACAACTTCACCTCTGCCTTTGTTCATCATTGCAGCTTCCTCTGAATGTTTTCAATAATTACTTCAGCCTCGGATTTGATGCCCACGTCACACTGGAGTTCCATGAATCCAGAGGTGAGGACAACGTCCCATTTCCATCTCCCAGGGAGGAAGTTGCCAGCAGGTGTTTTGCATGTTCCGTTTTGTTTGCATATCACTTAAATGTTGACAGTGTGTCTAATGCAGTTCCATTTGAACCTTCATGTTGCCCCTGGGAGCTAGACAAGATAGGAACTTATTACAGATGTTACTTTGAGACCTCATTGTTTAGGATCTCAAAGACGGTAAAGGTCAGGACCAGATGTTTACTCCGGGACTCAGGACTGCTAATCTTTAGGTTTGACTAGACACTTTGAAGTTAGCGAACTACTAAGAAGTGATAAAAAGCGAGTCTTTCACTGAAGCCATTCGAATACTTACAGCTTCTCAAACCACCCATTATTAAAGTTCAGGACTTTATAACCAAGGTCATTGGAATCTTGTAGCCAAACATAAAAGTCTTCCCTGTGTGCACAAAAGAGACAACAGTCACCTTAGAACAGTACGGGCGCTGGCTATAGGTGGTTTAGGTTGAAAGAAAAGGGCTTGATGGTGATTGGATTAGGCCTGGAAGGTGCTTGGAATCTCCACTGGACGAGGTAGTATGAATGAGGGCTGGTGGTCATGTAAGTACTAGAAGAGATGGAATCGAGATTTGGGGAAGCAAAATAACTTTTGAAAGAGAAATAAGATGAAATAATGACAAGTTAAATATTTCATCAACATTTTCGTTTGTCATTCAGAACTGAGAAAGTTTAGGATTTGGGCTTATGCTTTGAAGCCTCAATCTCTTGCTTTCTTGGTCTCTCTTAATCTCTTTCTCTTAAACTCTCTTCTTGTACAATACGTCTGTGTCTCTGCCTGTCCCTAGTCCCTTGTGAATATGGTAACATGTAACCAAAATAATGCTTGGCTGCAAGTATAAGTAATTTGTGAGATAAAAGTCATAATGAGGGATTCTTTTACTTTTCCTCTAGATTCTGCAAGAGCCTCTAAGCTTTTAACTCATAGAATTTGAAATACAGAGTACAAAAGGCTAAAGTTCAATAGTTCAGATTCCAGTAATAATGCAGAGAAAGTTCTGACAACACTTTTATATACTAAAGATCAGGAATGGGGCTATAGGATGAAGGCTGTTAGAAGACAAAATAAAAGTAGAGTATAAACCTGTCATTCTCTTACTGAATTCAGCAATTTTGTTAGACTTTGAATTCCTGGTTTCATGAGGCTTTGAGGGTCAAATGCTGAGCTAAGTAGAAGGAGTACTGATTAAAGAAAGAGTCATAGTTTTCTCTGGTTAACCAGAAAATCACAGATAGAAAGGTTGGTTGACAACAGAACCATAAATATCAAATACCCAAATCAGAAACACCGACACGCTCCGCACCTCCCTGCTCTAGACAGTTCTCAGAGATTAGATATTCAGAGGGTCCTACGTTAGGGCTGGCATTTATAACCTGCTGCCTTTCCTAATTTAAGGAGAGTAGACTTGGGGAAGTAACTGGAGATTTCTTTCTCCATTTCTTACCCCATTTATTTCTCATGTTCTTTGGGAGACTCTGGATCTGGGCTTCCTAATAAAATCTTTACGTTTCTTAACAGTACTTGTAAAGTCGTACAGTTATCACTAATGCATGAACCTCCAAATTAGACATCCTGCCAGGAGAAGAGGTCTAAGTGAGTAAGTGGCGGACAGAGAGCTCATTCAAGGGAGCCTAATATTTTGTCTTATTAATCTGAAAGTTATCCTAATGATATGTTTCCTTGTGGTGAAACTTTGGTGCCTCAGAATAAGAGGGCAGCAAAGAGAGACCTCACGGTGGAAAGGCCAGGCTTAGAAAGAATTCTTGTGGGAAAGCGATTTTTTTCTTTTCTTTTAAACTGTGGAACTATTTCATTTTAGAGAGGAACATACAAATTGTGGTGTATATGTATGTCTACGTCGTTTTATATGTGTGATTATAAAATAATTGGTTGAAAGATGCCAAGAGTTAATACTTTACTTTGAATACTTTATTGCCGAGGCTTAGTGTAAGTGCTTTCCTGCAATCGGAGAAGGAATTGCAAACATTTTCCCTGCAGGTAAGCCCAGGCCCTTGAGGAAAAACAGCCACTGAAGAGCTGGATAAGGGAGGATTGCTGTTGACTGAGAGTAACGCATGCCATACTTACGGAGAGGATATTGAGATGGTACACGATAAATATGCACAAACTATTGGAACCAGACTTGGTTGATATGCCTAGACCAGAGGTGTGGACTTCTTAGTATCTGTTAGTCCATTCTTTTTGCATCAAGTAAAAAAAAAAAAAAAAAAAATCATTATTTATGATGAAAGGTATAATTACTCAAGCTATTTTTTTTTTTTTTTTTTTTACTGTTTTCCATTTATTTGGATTTTCCCCATATTTTTACCTGGATAGTCAAGAAATCTCAAGCTCAGCTGCAGAAAGAAGAGAAAGATAGCAGGCCGCATTTTCAATAGGGGCATACGTACTTACTTTGTTGGTAGGTTGTGTGAGTGGCTGTTCTCAAGCCACGCAAACCATAGTTGAGACTTCAAACTGTTCTCAAATACAGCTGCTCAGGGACTGAGAGTTCATGACAAAACTTGTATCGTTTGCCATCAAATACTTGCAGAGTGATTCAGAGCCCCAGAAGAGCCATTACCAAAAAACAAACGCAAAAGAACTTGCGTAGAATAACCGATTCGTTACTAGTCCAAAACTACAATACATTGGGAATTACGCTCATCCATTTACATGCAATGGGTAGGAAAAACAAGTCTCACTAAAGCAGAATCTTAAAAAATTTAATTGCAGAAACAATTTTTGGCATAGATGTGAAATAACCCATCAAACTGACATGGGACAAATGCAGACTTCTGCCTTACTATTGATACTTATATTGTATTTCTTTTAGAAGGGACAATTAAAACGACATTTATTTTGAGACAGTTTATTAGTGGCATTACTGTGTAAATGCCTTTAGAATTACCAGTAAAAAATCAAGCAAGGAGTAGAGATAGTCTTAACATTTTGATTGACTTAACATTTTGTATATACAGAATGCAAACATGAATCATTTCATCAGATAGAAGGTATACTTAATTTGATTGGAAAACAGAAGCTTTTTTATTCTCATAGTGGCTAAGCCATGCATGGCTGAACTGTTGCACGTCAGAACGTGCAGTTGTTTGGAACAGAATTGAGAGTTTTAATAGGATTGGTCATTTAATTGTCAGTTGGAGTCTTGCCCAGTGCTTTAATCACTACTGCATTATGACAGTGCTTGAGGAAGTACATTGAAAATATTCCAATCCATTAACATATAGGCATGTTAACGATGATTATCGTTATCAGGTAGCAAAGCAAGGTCTCGCTTTGCCAGCTGCGTGAATTAGATTGTCATTTTGGGGGGAACATGAAGGATATTAAACACATCAAACTTTTAGTCTGAGATTGTCTGCTAAAGTTGTACTGCCTCATTGAAGTTACTTCTTATTCAGAGGATTTGAGCCTCTGCTACAAGGTCAAGGAAATACAACTATGACTCTAGAGGAAGCAGTTTTTAAATCTGATTTAGGATTTGCTATTTTCACCGAATATACAGAGACATGCAGATCAGCATGTTTCAAAGGATTATGAATGTTTCATGATTCATATAGAGAACTGACAGATTTCTTTAAAAAGGTGTTATTTTCAGTGGCTTACCAAATTTCATCATCACCATCACTGCAAAGGACACACTGCCAGGCTCTTGCCCAGGTAATAAGACTTAGGCACAATCTGCCCTTGAGAAACTCTCACTGTCCGAGGTTCTCTGTAACCTTCTTTTCCATCTTGAACCTCAACGTGGCATCTACTCATCATTCAAGACTCAAGTGTACTTGCCTCTGGAACACTTTTCTGATCATTCCCTTTATGTGTGACTCCTACTTTGTCTTACAGAGGCATCTTTCTATGGCATATACAAAAGGACATTTTATTTTTCACTTTCAGACCTGTCTCCCCCACTCTAAACAACATGAGGGCAAAAGACTATGTCTTTACTTTTATATTCCTTGTGCCAAGTCCAGTGGCTGTCTCAATGTTTGTTACAGGAATGGAATGTTTAATTGGAGGATGGGCCTGTATATAAAAAATAAATAAAAGTACAAGGGAATATAAAGTAAGGGTAAGATTAGTTGTTCAGACAGTGTATAATGTGGGAGTTTGGTAGGGACTGTTGGCAGGACAAAGGTATCAGGGGAAAGTTTCCAGAAAGGGTAGGAGGGAGTATAGTAGGAAATAAAGAAGGAGTTTGTTGTAGACAAGAAGTAAAGTGGGCAAGGGCATTTCAGACAGGAAGGAAAATGAGTTTGTGATAAAGATATGGGTTAGGTGACCAACTAATACATAGTGTAAAATTTTTGCAATGGTGTTAGAAACATGAAGATAATGTTGATAAAAATATTTGTCCTTAATGGGACATGACATTGGAAGGAAAGATTTTTATAATATATACAATTTGAATTGAAGGTGGCACTGTACTGTGGGCATAGATTTTAGAGTCATTTATATATACATAACTGAAGTCTTAAGATTGAGTAGATATCCAATGCAGAGAATTTGGAAGATGTGTGTTATGTGAGCTTCAAATCACTTACTGATTTTTATAAACATAGTGTTGAACTTATATTTACTCCCTAATAGGCAAGACCAATTTCAGACAAAAGTAGGCTTTAGGATTCCATTCTAATGGCACATATGTTATTGTGTTGTATACAAAGATGGGATTAATATATTAAACTATTGGAATGGATTATACCCAGGGTCTGATCATCATTATAAATGGATTACATCCAGAGCGAAATCATTTAGATGATGAGATTTGGGAAGTATGAGCTAATGAGATTTAGATGAGATTTTTGGATTTTGAGTTGATGCTATAATTGAGATGAGACCTTTAGGGACCTGGGAGGGAGTGAATGTGTTTTTCATACGTGAAGGATGTAAATCATGGAGTCCAGAAGGTGGACGATGTAGGTAGAATTTTGGTCTCCATGACCTTTGCCATCTGGTGTCACGCTTGCCATTCAAAAATAGGTTTGGGATTTGGAGACTTCCAGCTAGTCAGCCAGCTGTCTGATGAGAAATGACTTGGAGAAAGACCTACCCCTAAGAAGGGATTAATGATCATATGGGACAAAAGAGCAGAAAGCAAATATTTACAGTGGGTTCCTTTGGAATCTCTTGGAATTTTATTAGAAACAATGTAAGGAAATAGCATTTCATTTGGGGATTTTTTAATCCATTGAATTCATGTGAACATTTTCCAATGCAAATTCTCGTCTAATCGCTTTATGGTCCTCAACCTATATAACATTCAGGAACAAACTCAAAATTAAACCATTTCAGTCAGAGCTTTTGTTGGGTCCATTCTGCAGGTCATCTGTATATATCTATATATCTATATATATCTATATATCGATATATATATATATAGATATATAGATATATATATTTATATAACTTCACTAAATCAAATGATGTTTCAAGGCCTGTCACGGACAACAGTACAGATGGTAGTTAGGAGTTTTTGCAAAATATGAAAGCAAATTCTCTATTAATTATTATCCAAGTTCCCCATATTTAATTAAATTTGAAACTGCATAGATAGTTTATGGAAGCCATGTCCTATGGAGGTCAAAGCAAATAATTGACCCTCCCCCTCCTCCCCCTCCCTCTTTCTCCTATCACCCCTGCACTGTATCCCTGCCAGCCCTCTATTTTGAATAGAGTCTAGAGTGTTTCAGCCCTTAATGTGCGTGTGAATCACCCGGAGAACTTGTTAAAGCAGATTCCTAGACCCCAGCCCCCAGACGTTCTAATTCAGCAGGTTCGGGGTAGAGCCTAAGAATTTGCATATCTAGCAGGCTCCCAGGTGACGCTGCCACTGATGCCAGTTTGGGGCTACACTTTGCAGCACTGGACACCTGTGCCAACTGCCTGTAACTAAGGGAGAGATGATGATGAAGCTGTTGGGTCCTTGGGATGGGGAGGGAGAGGGAAGAAGTAGGGGTGCTAATCTAACTCACTACCTTTAATCAGGTCTCTATAACAAAACTACCTTTTCCCTTTTACAGAAGCAAATCCAGAGAAATTCAACAGTCGTTTTCGAAATAAAATGTTCTATGCAGGGGTAAGTATATATTTCATTTTTTGATGATTACACATTATTTATACTAATTCACTCATGGTAATAAAGATGCTAACTATACTCTGCTAATAATTACACACACATCTCAGATGTCTACATGTGTGTCTATATATGGTTAATGTTTAATGTCTTGGTTTAAGAATGAAAGTAAGTATGTATTTCTTAAGTTAGTTGTCAGAGAGTTCATCATCTTTGAACTTAAAAGCCCTGAAAGTTGTACTGAGGGGATGGTATTCAAGGAGTGGTGTGAAAAGCAACCATCAAAGCCAATCTAGAGAATGAGGAAATTAGGTAGACTGAAGGATGTATGGCATGTCTTGGGTTAGAATGTAATTTTCATAGGGGCACGTATGAACTGACATTTGGATGAGAAATTGACAGAATATGGGAAGTTTTTCATGGAAGCATAGATGAGATTAAAGGGGCCCCCTTCTCTTTCCTTCTCCTCCTACTCAGGGACATCCTTGGGTGTGAATGGCTGGAAAGAAGAAAAAGGGGCCTCTAAAATATTGATTTTAAAAAGTGTGGCTTAAATTTTACCACTGGATAGAGGGAATTGAAGTAAAACGGGGTGAAATAAGACATTCTCAGTGGCAAGTTAAAGATTATATCAGCATCTAATGGACAAATAGGAAGATCAGGAAAGGTAGTCAGATCTCCAAACTGACCCTTGAAATTACCTACATTTTCACTCTCCTACTGTGATCTTAAATTTTATTATAGGTTACATTTTTTTTTTTTTTTTTGCGGTACGCGGGCCTCTCACTGCTGTGGCTTCTCCCGCTGCGGAGCACAGGCTCCGGACGCACAGGCTCAGCAGCCATGGCTCACGGGCCCAGCCGCTCCGCGGCATGTGGGATCTTCCCAGACCGGGGCACGAACCCATGTCCCCTGCATCGGCAGGCGGACTCTCAACCACTGCGCCACCAGGGAAGCCCCTATAGGTTACATTTTGAAAACAAAGAAAGAATTCAACTTAGCCTCTGCACTAGTTTACTTTAGATTCAGCAAAAGGAGAACTTGTCTTATATTTTTGCATAACTTAGAATCACTAGGGGCTATCTATCTTACAGAAGTAAGGATTTGGCATAACCATGCAATGAAGATTTTTTTCTTTCTTTCTTTCCTTGTATAGGCAGCTTTTTCTGATTTCCTACAGAGAAGCTCTAGAGATTTATCCAAGCATGTTAAAGTTGTCGTAAGTATTGAATGTGTTGACTCGTTTCATTTAAATGTAAAAAGCATGCCCCCTAACATGAACCCCAAATACCAGTTTATATACTTAATCAGTGGGCTGCATAGAACTTTAACTGAATTGAGTGTAGTTCGTTCAACCGACATTTATGAGCATTTAGTTATGTGTCAGGCGCTGTCTTAGTTGCTGAGGATGAAGTTAAATAAGATGACTGGCTTCACCACTGAAGAAACTCACAGTTGAGTCATGGGGAAGGGCACATAACTCTGGGCAGAACAATATAATCAATGTTGTTATTGGATTACTTATATACTATACTGGTGGCACAAAGGGAGAAATGAAAACTGCCCATGGGGCAGTCGGGGAAGTCATCAAAGGAATGAAGTTGAGCTGGCTATTAAGGTAGAAATAGATGCTCACCAAACAAGTATCTTTATTCCCAGCCTATCTGAAGCGTCTCCATCTTAGAAAAATACTTTGATCTCATTATTTTGTGGTCACTCGCTCTCCAGCCTGCTCAAGATCCTTCACCACTTGAGAGATTCTTTTTTTTTTTTTTTTTTGGTGCTATTTCCCTCTGGGTCTCTATCCCAGGTTTTAGGGATACTCATCTTGGAGGCAAGGGAGATGGGAAGTCATTTTTTCTCTAAGAGATATATTTAAAAATAGCATATCATTGATTATTAAGAAAGACAAAGTGTTTCCTTATAGTAAACAAGTTAAAAGAGGGAATGAACATGACTTTGCTGCACATACCTGTATAAGGAAAGAGAAACATGGAAGATAGAGAAAAATATATAGATGGGAAAGAAGGAATGGGAATGTAGCAATGCTTGAATTTATCGTGGAATAGATAAAGAATAGCATTTGTGACAGGAGGGGACAGGACAAAAGGTATACATGTAAATAGAGACACATATATGACCTTAAACTCATGGATTTATAGAGGAATATAGAGGAGCCTGAGAGGATACAAATTCAAATTCATTGTCACCAATAAAGCCTGTAGGAGACATGAATCTCCTAAATCAGTTGAAACAGAGTTTGCCACTAATCACCCTGGGCATCACTTTCAGATGTTTCAGTTCCCATGAAATACCAACGAAAAGCAAGCATCCTATAGCAGTAGCAACTTTTGAAAACTGAAATAGTGCCTTTTTAAAGCTAGATACAAGAAAGACACATGGTCCATTGAACTGTGAAGATCTTGATTTTGATAAAATGATGGTTAGTTAAGTAGCAGCAACCTTGCCTCAAACTTGCCCTGGTTCTTCTTTGGCTGCCTTCAACCAAGCCAGAAATAAACTTTCCCTCCTCTTGCAGTATTTTTCACATTATTAGGAACATTGCAGCACCTGCCGGGAGAGCCACTGAGCGGAGGGCAGTGGCCGTATGGAATGGTAATGCTGTCCACTGTTTAACTCAGCTGGATGGAAATTAAACTCTATGCCGCCTCACCACTAGAAAGCTTTTCTCCCACATCTGGCAGTCCTCCTGATGAGAAATATCTCAGGCATGGTTGGCTGTGTATCAGGGATTAAAAGAAGCTTGTAGAGAGGCCAAGGTGGCAGTCAAATAACTAGAAAAGATTTGATATCAGCCTGTACATGTAACATTCCAGGTGGATTGGTCTACGTAATCATCTCTTTTTTTTATGAAGAGAAAAAAAAAACAATAGAAACTAAGTCTGAACAATTCTGATTCAGTCCTAGGTCTATCTTTATGAGGTATATGACTTTGGGGGAAGCACTCAACCTTTCAGAAGAGTTCTCTCTCCTCATCTGTAAAGCAGGCATAAAAACATATGCATTTGAAGCAACAGTTACTGACCATTGTGCTGTGACACAGAGGGACACAAGGATATTTCTACAACGACATCATTGTATGTTTCCTGAGTGTGAGATGAAAAGGATGGGGGGGTTAGAGCAATTAGATGTACACATAACAGCAGACCATCTTATCTTTGCCACAGGGTGAAGTCAGTATTTCCAAGGTAATAGTTAATAATCTCTCACATGAATACTACACACACACACACACACACACACACACACACACACACACACACACACACACACACACACACACACACACACACCCAGAGGACAGTAATGAAAACCTATATATGGCATTATTTTGTTCTGCTTCACACGTGTTCTTCTTCTTGTTTAGATGCATCAGTGTGTGAGCTTGTACACAGGAAGGTATTTTGTGTGCACATATTTTCCTTTGTGTGTTTGAAGTAGGGAAAAAGTTGAAAACTGCCGCTCTAAAGAGTTGTAAAGTTTAAATGCAATAATATATAAGAAAATTTTGTAAAACTCAATACATTGTAAGGTGCCCATCCTCACAGAATTCGATGAGTTTCCAGAATCGCTGATGAGTTTTTCAGGAGGAGAAAGTAGAAATTTTTTTTAGAAAATGAATTCTGTTCTAAGTACAATAATATTAAGTATAATTTTTTTCTGTAATGCAACAATACTGCTTTGCATGCTTTTAATGTATCACATGCTATTTTTAAAAAGTTCAGTCGCTTTCAACACTCAATTTTGATCATTTAAGATGTCTACATTTTTTCTTCACTGGTAGAGCCATCTATCAACTCATTTCAAGTCCTTAAATTGGGAGACCTCATGTTTATTTAAGTATCTGAGAGTGTTGTAAAAACACCTTCAGTCAATGTCCAGAATTTGATTCCTATCTAAAAAACGTTTGAAAATACTTTGTTTATTTAGGATTGTAAGATTTCCCAGGAACAATTTTTGAGAATGCTCATGAAAAAAAAATTAGGCTGTGTTAAGATCAGCTGGGAGGAGAATGAGACAACCTTGACCACTAGCAGAGTCACTTTACCCGGATTGAAACTCCCTCTGAAGCCATCCTTAGAAATTAGCAGGGAGCTTAGGAATGCTTTACCCTCTCTTCAGCAGAGAAGACAGTGGGGGAAATTCTGTGATGAGGGTGTGAGGAGAGCAAATATAAAAGCAGGCTTTATACCTTTGACACTGAGAGGCCTACAGTCATGACTAGACTGTTCCTCTTCTGGCATTTGTCACCAGTGGGAAATGAGAAAGGGAAACGAAACCCCTTTCTTTGATTAGTCAGATGATGCTCTTGAGGAAAGTACTAACTGGTGAGGGAAGCCACACACACAGAGGTATTGAGGCCAAGCCGCCCTGAGGCTCTTGAAACCCAGGGTCACGGCCAGGTTCAACAAAGCGGTTTATCTCAGACCAGTCACAGTCTGTAAGAGATGACATTGATAAGAGCAAATCACTAATTAGTGATTGCTAATACTAATTTATAACAGATACTTTTAAAAAAGCATGCAGGGTATATTCCTTTTAAACAGCGTTCAAAATATTATGTCGAATATTTTCAAAACAAAAATTATCTCAGAAAGCAAATAAAATAAATGGTCACATTCACGACTATTGTTTGAATCAGATGACTTTGGTAGAGATTGCTACTGCCTCAACTTGAGGATTCATCCTTTTTATTCTTTTAGACGTTTATAAATTTTCTAATGTTGATACTACAAGCCAATTTATGCTATCCAGTAATAATCCAAGGTTAAGAGTGATGATCGTTCCTTTGATTGTGAGACCAGAGAAAAATCATTCTGGTCAAATGGCAGCTTTGTTTTTACATTAAATCAAAACAAATCCAAGCCCAGAGCCCTGGGTCTGGGAAAGTTATAATCAGAATAAAGTTTCAATCATAGTAATGGGCATCCACTTCAGCAGAGACAGGGACAAGGGGAAGACCGTGGTACATGCTGTTGTCACCCTAGTTGTCTTTTAGACTTGAGCCTACTTCAGAATCCTTGCTTTTTTGCTTTGATTGTTGCAGTGTGATGGAACAGATCTCACCCCAAAGATTCAGGAACTGAAGTTCCAGTGTATAGTATTTTTAAATATACCCAGGTAAGCTCTGTTCATATTGTTTCCTTGGTTTGATGTGAACTCCATTTGACTTAAGGTTTTCTGCTTTCATTATAGAAAATGTCCAGGTACAAACAATGAAAAACAGTTATTTTAATGGCTTAAGGGTTTTCGAGTCTGATAATTTTGTTCTCCTACTTGGTTTGTTTAGTGTTCTCTGTGGTACTTCTGTGTTTATGCGATACGGCACGCATGGTGTATACTTACCCACCCTTAAGAAGCCCAGGCAGCCCTCTGGACTGGAACATTTTAATGTAATTCTCAATTACTGACGCCTTCCATCCCCTCACCCCTCACCCAGGAATGATAGACTTGAACAAATCCCTGTTCTCAGTTTCCCAAAAGCTATTAGGCAACCATCCAGCCTGATTGCAGCATGGAATTCATTCAGAATAATTGCCAGATGATTACTTTGAAAAAATGGGATCAATTAGAGGAGCATTTTCTAGCCAGGATGTCAGCTCTCTGTGGTGCTATTGTATACCTCAGGAGAAAGGGATATTTAAGATTAACTAGTCTCAAAATAAGCATGTATCTCAGTGACATCAAATTAGATTCTAGGCTCCGAAGCCAAGATTTTGAAAGGGGTTGGATCTATGACCCTTTGTTATTTGCAAACCAGACAACTCAGACACACAAATCCATGAGCAAGTTCTGTTTAGACTGAATTTAGTTGAAACGAGAATTGTGAGTAAATCTATGGCTAGGAAAATATGTCTCCTGTTCCTTTTGGCAGTGCTCAGCGTAGCCCCTTACATCCTGTCCCGGAAGTATTTTCATTTTAGTTGTCGAAGTAGAAGGCCTAGTAGATTCTCAGGAAACATTGTTGCTTAGCAATAACAATGCTCTTCTCTTCTTCTTCTTGCTCCTCCCCCATCCCCCCTCTGGAGTTTGCTTCCTCCGCCTTTTAACTTCCTTGATTTCCCCTTCCCTTTCTAATCTCACATCTTTGTCTCATCCGTTTTTCACTCCTTCTGTCCGCTTCAGTTACCTTTCCTTCGTCCTGGGGTACCTATTGCCTTCTTTCTGTGTATATTATTGATGCTTACCCACCTCCGTTCCATTTCCCTTTCCTATTGGCATGTATATGTCTCCCTCCAAGACCAGGTTCTGAAACCACCTATTGATAACTCATGGTATGTGGTAGAAAGTAAGCATTTGTGAATTACAGAGTGAGACATGTTGATAAATAATTAGGAGAAAGTTGGGCTCCGCGGGATGCTTTTGTTGTAAAATTTTGCCCCATTTTCATAAATTGATACTTGGAGGTGATAAGTTCATTTTCT
This sequence comes from Leucopleurus acutus, assembly GCF_964270905.1. Taxonomy (NCBI): domain Eukaryota; kingdom Metazoa; phylum Chordata; class Mammalia; order Artiodactyla; family Delphinidae; genus Leucopleurus; species Leucopleurus acutus. Next base: position 93,164,260 of record NC_139144.1, on the reverse strand, counting down.
TTTTTATTGGGAGGTGTGAACCAAGAGTAGAAAGATGTGTGAAATAAACATCGGGTCGAACTATAAATTAATCCCCAATGATAATCATGGGAAGACTGGAGCAAATTTTATTCTGTTTTTACTCTTCTCTTGCAGATATTGTGCTGGCACAATGCCTTGGGGGAACCCAGGAGATCACCATGACTTTGAACCTCAGCGTCATGACGATGGTTATATTGAAGTCATTGGATTCACCATGGCCTCTCTGGTGGGCAATGCATCTACGTTATTGAAGTGTAATGTGCTTTAGTCAGAGTTAGACTTTACTATCCATTTTATAGGACCTTGGTATAATGTTCTTTCCTGGCTTGTCAACTCACAAACTTTATGCAATGTAGAGTTGCCAGGGGAAGACAAAAACAAAAAGTAATTCTTCACGTCACTAAAAAAATTGATGCATATTTTTTGTTTAAACTTCAAAGATACATGAATATTATGTGTTAATTATCCTGATGAATTTTCTACCAGAATGAAGTGGAAAGTTTTCATGCTAATTAAAAAACATTATGCCACAGACATATCCTAGCATTGATGCAGAAACCTTGCCATTTGATACTCTTTTGGTTTGCTGAGTACTTGAGTGCTTAGATAATAAGGAAAGTGGTCATTTGCATTCATCTCCATCTTGCCTGCTTAAGCATAAGATGGGCGTCTCCCTTATCTCAAAATACCTGAATATAGAAAAACGTCATTGTTGTGACGTTAATGAATATTCAGTTGCACAGTATCGAGATCACCTTGCATTTTAATTTTGTTTGCTGGCATTAAAAAAGTAAACGTATAGTATAAAGTCAGTTTCAAGCAGGTTTTAGCCATGTGTTTCAACTTAGTATTGAATGATGAGGAAACCAATTAAAAAGTTTGCTTATCATTGTATCCGGTGTAAATCAGGCCACACTATCAGTTTGTAAAGCAAATTAAAATAAAGCTTCTACTTGCACTTGGCTAGCGCTTGGTTTGGGCCATACCTTATGCCTCAAGGCAAGAAGGTTGTATTTCTTGTCCTGAACAACCCAAAACAACTCTTTTTCACTCATCTTGTGGATTCCAAATGACTTTTCCTCCATCACCTCGAATTAGTGAGATTTAACAGAATACCCTATTGTGATTATGGCAAGAATGTCCATCGCCTGAGATGGTGATGTTGCTTGTTACATGTGCCATGTCTACAATGAAATGGCCATTAGGTGTAAAAGATTGCTCTAGGATTGATCTAATTTCCAGAGTTGTAGCTCATATATAGCTCTTTCTCTCCAAAGGTCTTTATGCTAACTATAGGTAAAGACTCGGCCAAGAGAAAATAGGAATAAGCCCAGGTAGGGTATGTGCCAGGGAGAATTCTTAGAGGTTCCCAAGACAAACCTGGCCACATGTGTTTTACTCATTCATTTATTCACTAATCCAGTGACCGTGTATTGAATGTTTACCGTGTGTGAGAGCTTCCTAGTCCTGGCTGTGTGGTAGAAGGCTGTCAGGGAATGTCTAAGAGAAGATGATCCCTTACCTAGGCTTGGGAGGGCAGGGAGAATATTAAGACACTTTCCCATTGCTCTCAAGATCAAAATCTAAATCTTTATCACAAAATTGAGTTTCTCTCTGATTCTCCATCCTTTCCCACTGCCCTCTGTTTTCTAGCTCGTTGCCTGTCAAGTATCGCTTTGGACATCCCTTGCTTCTTTTGTACCACAGGGACACTGCATATGCTGCCTCTCTCTCAAATGTTCTTTACCCCTTCATCTTCTATAACTTCTCAGTCTGTATGTGTGTCAGGTTCTCTTTACAGTCTTTTTTTGGTTTGGGTTGTTTCTGCTTACAATTATATAATTAAAGTCTGAACAAGAAGGATATGGCAGAGTGAAACGGTAATTAGAGGAGAATTTAATGGAGGGACTCTTTACAAATAGTGCACTAGGTTTATGAGAAGCAATAATGGATGGTGTTGTATTCCTGAGCTAAAGGTGCAAAGGCAGGGAAGCAGTCAGTTGTACCAGAAAGAGGACTATTTGGGAAAGACCACCTGTTAGGAGTAGTATTTGCTAAGTGAAAGCAGCCATCCTGTGCCAGCCTGGCAGGGAGAGGGTCAGGGACATCAATACAATTCTTGCCCTCCAGATCTTCTGCCATTGTCTCCCTCTGGAGAAGTCTAACGGAAGCCGGAGGACAAGGGGGCCATTAATACAGTCTAAATGGGTCAGTTTCACAGGACAAAAAAGGAGCGCAGGGAAGGGGTGGAGTGCTCGGTGGGAGTGGCAGATGGTCGGTATCCATCACTCCAGTGTATCTCTGGTACACAGCAGCGAGCCTGATACCTGTAATTGTCAACGAGTAAATGTGACAGGATGAATGAATTTTGCCAGGAGAATAAGAATGGACTTGGCATTCTGGAAAAAGGGAAATTTACATACACTTGGTAGTATTAGAGACCATAGTCCTCTGTGGAGACTACAGTTAGTCTTATGTAGCATAAAGGTAGGTGAAGTGAGAGTGATGTAGGTGACGCTGGAGAGGAAGACAGGGGTGACATCACAAAGTGCATTATAGAATTTATCTAGGAGTTTTGACTTTGAGGAATTAGTAAAGTGTTTTTTTTATTTAAAAAAATTTTATAACGTCTTTATTGGAGTATAATTGCTTTACAATGGTGTGTTAGTTTCTGCTGTATCAAAAAGTGAATCAGCTATATGTATACATATATCCCCATATCCCCTCCCTCTTGCATCTTCCTATCCCACCACTCTAGGTGGTAATAAAGCACTAAGCTGATCTCCCTGTGCTATGCGGCTGCTTCCCACTAGCTATCTATTTTACATTTGGTAGTGTATATATGTCCATGCCACTCTCTCACTTTGTACCAGCTTACCCGTCCCCCTCCCCATGTCCTCAAGTCCATTCTCTACATCTGCGTTTTTATTACTGTCCTGCCCCTGGGTTCATCAGAACCATATATTTTTTTACAGTCCATACATATGTGTTAGCATATGATATTTGTTTTTCTCTTTCTGACTGACTTCACTCATATGACTGACTCTAGGTCCATCCGTCTCACTACAAATAACTCAATTTCATTTTTTACGACTAATATTTCATTGTATATATGTGCCACATCTTCTTTCTCTATTCATCTGTCAATGGACACTTAGGTTGATTCCATGTCCTGGCTATTGTAAATAGTGCTGCAATGAACATTGTGGTACCTGACTCTTTTTGAATTATGGTTTTCTCAGGGTATATGCCCAGTAGTGGGATTGCTGGATCATATAGTAGTTCGACTTCTGGTTTTTTAAGGAACCTCCATATTGTTCTCCATAGTGGCTGTATCAATTTACATCCCCACCAACAGTGCAAGAGGGTTACCTTTTCTCCACACCCTCTCCAGCACTTATTGTTTGTAGATTTTTTGATGATGGCCATTCTGACTGCTGTGAGGTGATACCTCATTGTAGTTTTGATTTGCATTTCTCTAATGATTAGTGATGCTGAGCATCTTTTCATGTGTCTGTTGGCCATCTGTATATCTTCTTTGCAGAAATGTCTGTTTAGATCATCTGCCTATTTTTGGATTGGGTTGTTTGTTTTTTTGATATTGAGCTGCATGAGCTGCTTGTATATTTTGGAGGTTAATCCTTTGTCAGTTGCTCCGTTTGCAAATATTTTCTCCCATTCTGAGGGTTGTCTTTTCATCTTGTTTATGGTTTCCTTTGCAGTGCAAAAGCTTTGAAGTTTCATTAGGTCCCATTTGTTTATTTTTGTTTTTATTTACCTTTCTCTAGCAGGTGGGTCAAAAAGGATCTTGCTGTGATTTATGTCATAGAGTGTTCTGCCTATGTTTTTCTCTAAGAGTTTGATAGTGTCTGGCCTTACATTTAGGCCTTTAATCCATTTTGAGTTTATTCTTGTGTATGGTGTTAGGGAGTGTTCTAATTTCATTCTTTTACATGTAGCTGTCCAGTTTTCCCAGCACCAGTTATTGAAGAGGCTGTCCTTTCACCATTGTATATTATTGCCTCCTTTATCAAAGATAAGGTGACCATATGTGCATGGGTTTATCTGTGGGCTTTCTATCCTGTTCCATTGATCTGTATTTCTGTTTTTGTGCCAGTACCATACTGTCTTGATTACTGTAGCTTTGTAGTATAGTCTGAAGTCCAGGAGCCTGATTCCTCCAGCTCATTTTTCTTTCTCAAGATTGCTTTGGCTATTTGGGGTCTTTTTTGTTTCCATACAAATTGTGAAATTTTTTGTTCTAGTTCTGTGAAAAATGCCCTTGGTAGTTTGATAGAGATTGCACTGAATCTGTAAATTGCTTTGGGTAGTATAGTCATTTTCACAATGTTTATTCTTCCAATCCAAGAACATGGTATATCTCTCCATCTATTTGTATCATCTTTAATTTCTTTCATCACTGTCTTACAGTTTTCTGCATACAGGTCTTTCGTCTCCTTAGGTAGGTTTATTCCTAGATATTTTATTCTTTTTGTTGCAGTTGTAAACGGAAGTGTTTCCTTAATTTCTCTTTCCGATTTTTCATCATTAGTGTATAGAAATGCAAGAGATTTCTATGCATTACTTTTGTATCCTGCTACTTTACCAGATTCATTGATTAGCTCTAGTTGTTTTCTGGTAGCATCTTTAGGATTCTCTATGTATAGTATCATGTCATCTGCAAACAGTGACAGCTTTACTTCTTTTCCAAATTGGATTCCTTTTATTTCTTCTCTTATTGCTGTGGCTAAAACTTCCAGAACTGTATTGAATAGTAGTGGTGAGAGTGGGCAACCTTGTCTTGTTCCTGATCTTAGTGGAAATGGTTTCAGTTTTTCACCATTGAGAGTGATGTTAGCTGTGGGTTTGTCGTATATGGCATTTTTAATGTTGAGGTAAGTTCCCTCTATGCCTACTTTCTGGAGGATTTTTATCATAAATGGGTGTTGAATTTTGTCAAAAGCCTTTTCTGCATCTGTTGAGATTATCATATGGTTTTTATTCTTCAATTTGTTAATATGGTGTATCACATTGATTGATTTGTGTACATTGAAGAATCCTTGCATTCCTGGAATAAACCCCACTTGATCATGGTGTATCATCCTTCTAATGTGCTGTTGGATTCTGTTCGCTAATATTTTGTTGAGGATTTTTGCATCTGTGTTCATCCGTGATATTGACCTGTAGTTTTCTTTTTTTGTGACATCTTTGTCTGGTTTTGGTATCAGGGTGATGGTGGCCTCGTAGAAAGAGTTCGGGAGTGTTCCTCCCTCTGCTGTATTTTGGAAGAGTTTGAGAAAGATAGGTGTTAGCTCTTCTGTAAATGTTTGATAGAATTCGCCTGTGAAGCCATCTGGTCCTGGGCTTTTATTTGTTGGAAGAATTTTAATCACGGTTTCAATTTCAGTGCTTGTGATTGGTCTGTTTATATTTTCTATTTCTTCCTGGTTCAGTCTCGGAAGGTTGTGCTTTTCTTAGAATTTGTCCATTTCTTCTAGGTTGTCCATTTTATTGGCATATAGTTGTGTGTAGTAATCTCTCATGATTCTTTGTATTTCAGCAGTCAGTTGTTACTTCTCCTTTTTCATTTCTAATGCTATTGAGTCTTTTCCCTTTTTTTCTTGATGAGTCTGGCTAATGGTTTATCACTTTTGTTTATCTTCTCAAAGAACCAGCTTTTAGTTTTATTGATCTTTGCTATCATTTCCTTCATTTCTTTTTCATTTATTTCTTATCTGATCTCTATGTTTTCTTTCTTTCTGCTAACTTTGGGTTTTTTTGTTCTTTCTCTAATTGCTTTAGGTTTAAGGTTGGGTTGTTTATTTGAGATTTTTCTTTTTTCTTGAGGTAGGATTGTATTGCTATAAACTTCCCTCTTAAAACTGCTTTTTCTGCATCCCGTAGGTTTTGGGTCATCGTGTTTTCACTGCCATTTGTTTCTAGGTATTTTTTGATTCCCCCTTTGATTTCTTCAGTTATCTCTTGGTTATTTAGTAGTGTATTGTTTAGCCTCCATGTGTTTGTATTTTTTACAGATTTTTTCCTGTAATTGATATCTAGTCTTATAGTGTTGTGGCCAGAAAAGATACTTGATATGATTTCAATTTTCTTAAATTTACCAAGGCTTGATTTGTGACCCAAATTATGAACTATCCTGGAGACTGTTCCATGAGCACTTGAGAAGAAAGTGTATTCTGTTGATTTTGGATGGAATGTCCTCTAAATATCAATTACGTCCATCTTGTTTAATGTGTCATTTATAGCTTGTGTTTCCTTATTTATTTTCTTTTTGGATGATTTGTCCATTGGTGAAAGTGGGGTGTTAAAGTCCCCTACTATTATTGTACTACTGTCCATTTCCCCCTTTATGGCTGTTAGCATTTGCCTTATGTATTAAGGTGCTCCTGTGTTGGGTGCATAAATATTTACAATTGCTATATCTTCTTCTTGGATTGATCCCTTGATCATTATGTAGTGTCCTTCTTTGTCTCTTGTAATAGTCTTTATTTTAAAGTCTATTTTGTCTGATATGATATTGGCTACTCCAGCTTTATTTGATTTCAATTTGCATGGAATATCTTTTTCCATCCCCTCACTTTCAGTCTGTACATATTCCTAGGTCTGAAGTGGGTCTCTTGTAGGCAGCATATATACAGGTCTTGTTTTTGTATCCATTCAGCCAGTCTGTGTCTTTTGGTTGGAGCATTTAATCCATTTACATTTAAGGTCATTATCAATACATATGTTCTCATTACCATTTTCTTAATAGTTTTGGGTTTGTTTGTTTTTTTAGTTCTTTTCCTTCTCTTGTGTTTCCTGCCTAGAGAAGTTCCTTTAGCATTTGTTGAAAAGCTGGTTTGGTGGTGATGTATTCTCTTAGCTTTTGCTTGTCTGTAAAGATTTTCATTTCTCCATCAAATCCGAATGAGATCCTTGCTGGGTACAGTAATCTTGATTGTAGCTTTTACCCTTTCATCACTTTCAATATGTCCTGCCACACCCTTCTGGCTTGCAGAGTTTCTCCGGAAGAGCAGCTGTTAAACTTATGGGGATTCCCTTGTGTGTTATTTGTTGGTTTTCCCTTGCTGCTTTTAATATTTTTTCTTTGTATTTAATTGTTGATAGTTTGATTAATATATGTCTTGGTGTGTTTCTCCTTTGAATTATCCTGTATGGGACTCTCTGTGCTTCCTGGACTTGATTGACTATTTCCTTTCCCACGTTAGGGAAGTTTTCAACTATAATCTCTTAAAATATTTTCGCAGTCCCTTTATTTTTTTCTTCTTCTGGGACCCCTATAATTTGAATGTTTGTGCATTTAATGTTGTCCCACAGGTCTCTGAGACTGTCCTCAATTCTTTGCATTCTTTTTTCTTTATTCTGCTCTGTGTTAGTTATTTCCACTATTTTATCTTCCACGTCACTTACGCTTTCTTCTGTCTCAGTTATTCTGCTATTGATTCCTTCTAGAGAATCTTTAATTTCATTTATTGTGTTGATCATCATCATTGTTTGTTTGCTCCGTAGTTCTTCTAGATCCTCGTTAAATGTTTCTTGTATTTTCTCCATTGTATTTCCAAGATTTTGGATCATCTTTACTGTCATTACTCGGAATTCTTTTTCAGGTAGACTGACTATTTTCTCTTCATTTTTTTGGTCTGGTGGGTTTTTACCTTGCTCCTTCATCTGCTGTGTATTTCTATGTCTTCTCATTTTGCTTAACTTGTTGTGTTTGGGGTCTCCTTTTCGCAGACTGCAGGTTTGTAGTTGCCGTTGTTTCTGGTGTCTGCCCCCAGTGGGTAAGCTTGGTTCAATGGGTTGTGTAGGCTTCCTGGTGGAGGGGACTGGTGCCCGTGTTCTGATGGATGAGGCTGGATCTTGTCTTTCTGGTGGGCAGGACTGCGTCCGGTGGTGTGTTTTTCAGTGTCTGTGAACTTATTGTGATTTTAGGCAATCTCTCTGCTAATGGGTGTGGTTGTGTTCCTGTCTTGCTAGTTGTTTGGCATGGGGTGTCTAGCACTGGAGCTTGCTGGTCATTGAGTGGAGCTGGGTCTTAGTGTTGAGACTGAGATCTCTGGGAGCACTCTTGCCAACTGATATTACAAGGGACTGGGAGGTCTCTGGTGGACCAGTGTCCTGAACTCGGCTCTCCCACCTCAGAGGTTCAGGCCTGACACCTGGCTGGAGCACCAAGACCCTGTCAGCCACACGGCTGGGTCATCCTGGAGAAGATGGACTGAAGCCAGGAGAAAGCTAGAGGATGGGAGACCTGTCAGAAGGCTTGTTTGATGAAATCAGGCAAGGTTGGTGGCATTCTGTACCCAGGCTCTACTCGCAAAGGGGAAAGGGGTGCCTCGGGAAGCCGAGCACGTGCTTCCACCTAAAGTGTGTTTTAAGAATAAATACTTGTTATGGGAAAAGTTCAGTGTAAAAACAGGCAGTATATTGGACCCTAACGCACCATCCCTTAGCCTCTGTAATTATCAGTTCATGGACAATTTTATTTCTGTCACCAGCTGTGATCTCCTCTCATATTATTTTGAAGTAAATCCCAGATATTATATCATTTTACCCATGAAATTTTCTGAATGTGTTTTTTAAAAGGTAAGATTTTCTTTTATGGATACAACACAAAATGTTATCTCAAAAATTAAAATAATAGCTTCTGAATATCACTAAATACTCAGTATTCAAATTTTTATTTGTCTTGCAGATGTCATTTGTTTTCTTATGCTCTGTTTGTTTTCATCAGGATTCAAATAAAATGCATTCACTATGATTGGCTGGTATGACACTTAAGTCTCTGTAGGTTCCCACCCATCTCCCTCTCTCTCTCTCTCTCTCTCTCTCTCTCTCTCTCTCTCCCTCTCCCTCTCCCTCTCTCTCTCTCTCTCTCTCTCTCTCCCTCTCCCTCTCTCTCTCTCTCTCTCTCTCTCTCTCTCTCTCTGTCTCTCTCTTTCCCTTCATTTATTTATTAAAGAAACCAGGCTATTTGTCCTGTACTGTGCTGATAACATCCCCAAAGTCTCAATGACGTGTTCTTCTCTCTTCCCTGTTTCCGCTAAGTTGATATTTGGATATAGATTCATCAGACACATTTTTTCCCAGATCTCTTTTGTAAGTAGTGTTTTATTCTTCCAAGAGAGGATATGTAATGTCTCATTCTCTCTCTCTCTCTCTCTGGTTAACAGTCTTTGATGATCAATGTCTGCATACAGGAATCATCAGTGGTTGCAAAATTGTGATATTCTACTTCTATCCTTCATTTATTAACTGGAATATGTCTCTAAAGAGAAATTTTTTTCTATTCCTACTGTTTTGTTACTTAGTTATACAGTTTGTTTCAGAGAAGCAGGATAAATGGTTCTTTTATATATACATTTTCAAAATAATAAGTTAGTTCACTAGCATCTTTTGATGGTGACTGTGGTTTGAAAGTGGCATCCAATTTTGGGAACTACTCCCATGAAGAGTTTGCGTCTGTATACCCTCCCCTTGAATCTAGGTGGGCTTACAAATGCTTGGCAAATAGAGTACAGTGGAATTGATGCTGCGTAACTTTTGAGACCGGATCATTAAATGCCATGCAGCATATGGAAAATATGGGCAATATTGATGGTCTCTAATTAACAGGAGTTTTGTAAATTCAAGGTAATACTTATTTAAAATGTCTCACTGCTCTCATTCATTCAATGTCAGTCATGAATATTTATTGAATAGTTGTTGAATCCACAAATACTTATTGAATCCATAAATGACACTCTGCTAGGTAAAATGGTTACAAAATGAACCAGTAGAAAAGCTGTGTCCTCAGGATGCCCACAGTTCATGTTGTGGGGAGAGATGAAGAAAGAAATGAGCGATAACAGTCTGACACAAATTCTAGGAGAAAGGCATGTGTGACGATGGAAAGGAGAACTGTATTTACAAACTGGGGAGATCAGCAAAAATTTCACAGAGGAGGCAGGAGTCTCTATGGGTGAGATGGCCAAGTGGCTGCTCCCCTAGAGGGATCAGCCTAAGAGGGCCTGGAAACCAGGAGAACTACTAGTGGTGGCTCAGAGTGATGATACAAATGGTGAATAAAGGGCAGAAAGGGTTAGGTTTTTATAATTTGTTGTTTTAACTGTTATGGGGAGGTTGCAGCAGATGGCATGAGACAGGATCAGATTTGTTGCTCAGAAAAGTTATCTGGATGTCAGTGTGAAAGGTGACCAGAATCTTAACTTCTGGAGACAGATGGACAAATCAGGACATGGGTACCAAAGTCCAGGTGAAGAGATGAGGAGATCCGAAAGCCTGAAGAAAGACAGTGGTGATGAAGATAGAAGGGGTTGGTGAATTCAAGAGTTATTGATACGGACTTATTGTGAAGGGTGAGAAAGGAGTATCAGTGAATGCTGGGTGGCCAGCATAGGCAAAGGGTGAATATATTATATGTGATAGAAAATATAAAAGAAAGGTAATAGTGTCAAAAAATGAACTCTGTTTTATATAAGTTAAAATTGAAACCCCTGTGAGACATCTAAGAAGATATAGAAATGTGCAGTTTGAAATACATGTTTAGAGCTCAGGAGATCCCTCTAGGTCAGGAGAGAATATTTAGGGGGGGCCTATCAAATCCTTTTCTCTCCCATCCCATCATTAGTAGGAAAAGGAGGAAAATAATAGATGGGAGTTGGTGTAGAGAAAATGGAATAGTAAAATTATTAAATGTAGATAATACTGCACAATTTTGAACATCCATGTTCTTTAAATAATATTGCTTCATATTCATACACATCTTACCTTCCTATTCATATAGCAGACAATATTGTATTTTTTTTTTACTCAATAATGAAAGCACTTTATTTTCAGTCCTTAAATTTCACATGCCTTGAAACTATTATGTTTCTAAGAAGGTAAATTATTTGAAAACTCACACATCTGTGTAAGATGATTATATAAACAGAAGAATGTAGTTATTTGGGTAAAAGTGTATGTATTTTTGTGTATTTAAAATATTCAGAGTGGTGCTTTAAGAGAGAGTTGAAATAGAATTACTAGAATGGGAGAAAATATTGTTTCTTTTAGACTTTATCTTGTAATTGCACATTTCAAAGCAGAAGTATTCAATTCATTTTACTGGTTGAAATGCATTCCTGTTAATTAAGATGATTCTTCATTGGGTGCTTGGTAACCTGATTAGCTTTTTGGATTCGACACAGACCATAATCAGACCCTATAAGCTGTATTTACTTCTGCCACAATTTTCTGCCATTACAGTTGTAAAGGGCCTTTCATGTTGAGTCTGTTTCTAAGTAATCTAAAACTTTTCAAGACAGTTGAAAGCATTATTCAGATGGAGGAATTGGGAGCCTAATTTGCTATGTGGTATGTAATCCAAAGATTTCAGTCTCCTGAACTTTAAGGAAAGCATAGCCCGCTTTCGTTTTGTTAATTGAAATTAAAATATGTAGGCTGTTTGATATTTATGAATTAGAAAAGCAAAAGGTTATTCAGTGAGAAAAGTTACACGGAGAAACTCCCAGGGTTGAAGTTGTACACATACCAGATAATCTTTTTTTTTTTTTTTAGAAAAAAGTAATATTAAATGTTTATTTTGATAACATATGTAAGTATAAGAACTAAAACTATCACTGAGAATCACATGATCCATAACTAACTATATTTATATTTTGATGTGTTCCCTTTCAATTGCTTTATTTCCATGTTTTTAAATATATAGGGAATCATATTATAAGTAAATCCTACTCTTTCATTGTGTAACTATGTCTCAATTTATATAATATTCCTTTATGAAAAGCTTCCTTTACGGAACTTTTAGGTTTCTCGATGTTTGGTGGTATAAAACACTCCTGTAATTAACATAATGTTTATAAACCACAGTTAACATTTCAAATTATTTTCTTATGTCAAATCCCCAGGAGAGAAATGACTGATTCAATGGCATAAACATTTTAAAGCCTCTTAATAAAAATTATAAAACTGCTTTCTAGAAATTTTGTACTGTTTACTTGCCCAACAGCAATGTCTAAGAATACCTGATGGGAAGTGTTAGGAATTTAATACCCTACAGGTTCTGAAAATGTGTTCATGGATAGAAACAAAAAGCTATTATAATATTACACTTGATGAAACAGAATGAGAGGATAAAATTACATCCCTAGAAAGAAAGAAATTATGTTTTATACAGTCAATTATGTCCAACAAAAAAGAGAGTAAGACATGTTGTTTACCTTTATTGTTACCTTTTATGTCTTTGGTTTTTTAAAAAATGTCTGTATTTTTTGCATATTTTGATGGGCTGTTTATCTTTTATTGTTGAATTGCAGGGACTGTTTATATATTCTGAATACAAGTCTTTTGACAGATATATTTAGTGCAAATATGTTCTCAGTTTATTTTTATCTTTTCTTTTTTAATGTTTCTTTTGATCGGCAGAAGTTTAAATATTCTTATGAATTCCAGTTTTAGGAGGTAGGCATATTTCATGCTAGAGCTTTTTGTGTCCTTCTTAAATCATTGCTTACTCCAGGAAAGGTTGGGAAGATATTCTCCTTTGTCTTCTTGAAGATTTATAGTGTTAGCTTTTATGTATAAGTATGTGATTCAGCTCAAATTCTTGTGTATTCTGCAAAGTAGCTTCAAGGTTCATTTTTAAAAATACGATTATCCAAAACTTTGCAAGTTTCTTAATAACATCATGAGAGGTGAAATAAAAGAATCTTATTCATGATTTTTTAAAATACATTTATCCAGTTTTTTTCCAGCACTATTTTTTGAGTAGACTTTCCTTTTCTATAGAATTGTCTTGGTGCCTTTGCCTCTTGATTGTATGTGGGTCTTTTTCTGAATTCTATTGTTTCATTGATTTGTTTATCCTTAATCCACTTCCACACTGTTTTGATTGCTATAGATTTATTGCAAGTCTTCAACCTGGTAATATGAATCATTTCACTTTGCTTTTCTAAGGGTGTTAGGGTTATTCTACATCTTTTGAATTTGTGTATAGATTTTAGAATTAGTTTGTGTCTACATAAAACTGTTTGGATTTTAATTGGGATTGCATTGAATCTATAGGTAAATTTAGGGAGAATTGGCATATTAACATTATTGAATGTTCCAATCTATAAACATGATATATTTCTCCATTTATTTAGGTGTTCTTTAATTTCTCTTAGCAGTCTTTTATAGTTTCAGCACAGTTTTCAGGTCCTTGCATACCTTTTGTTAAATTCACTCCTAAGTATTTTAAATAGTATGATTTTAAATTTCACATGTAATTATTATTGCTAATATATAGAAATAACTGATGTCTATGTGTACACACATGTGTAGATATTTATTTATTGAGTTTGTCTTGCAGGTTTGCTAAATTCACTCATTAGTTCTAGTAGTTTTTGATATATACCTTAGGTTTTTTGGTTTTTTTGTTTTTCTGGGGTTTTCTTTTGCGGTACGCGGGCCTCTCACCGCTGTGGCCTCTCCCGCTGTGGAGCACAGGCTCTGGACGCTCAGGCTCAGCGGCCATGGCTCACAGGCCCAGCCGCTCCACGGCATGTGGGATCTTCCTGGACCGGGGCACGATCCCGTGTCCCCTGCATCGGCAGGCAGACCCTCAACTACTGCGCCACCAGGGAAGCCCCCTTAGGTTTTTTTGTATACATAATTGTGTGGTCTGTGAATAGGACAGTTTTATTTCCTTACACACCTTTTATTTTTCTTGCCTTATTGAATGAGCTGGCAATATGTTGAATAACTGTGGTAAGAATGAACATGCTTGCCTTCTTCCCGATTATAGGAGGAAGCATTCCATATTTCCTCATGAGGTATGCTGTTTGGTGGTTGTTGTTTTTATAAAAGCCCTTTATGTAATTAAGTAATTATGATTCTCTGTCAGTTTTCTGAGAGTTTTTTAAAGTCACAAATGAGTGATGTATTTAATCAAGTGCTTTTTTTTTTAATATATGGAAGTGACCTGATTTTCTCCTTTATTTTCTTTATATCATAAATTCCATTGATTTTTAAAAAAAATTACTCAGTTTGCATTTCTAAGTTAAGCCTCACTTGATGTACTATCATTTTTTATATGCTGGATTCAATTTACTAATATTTTGTTAAGCATTTTTGTGACTGATTATGAAAGATATTGGTCTATAAATTTATTTTCTTGAAATATCCTTTATGGGTTTTGATATCAAGGTTATGCTGGCCCCGTAAATTGAGATAGGGATTGTCTGCTTTCTGAAAGAATTTCTATAAGATTGGTATTATTTTTTTCCTTAAGTATTTCATAGAATTTCCTAAAGAACTGTCTGGGCTTGAGATTTATTTGAGGCAAGAATAGATATAGAATTATTCACGTTTTCTATTTCTTCTTCAGTCAGTTTTACTAAATTGAACTTTTCAAGGAATTTGTCCACTTCATTGAAATTGTTAAGTCTATTGGCCTAAAGTTGTTCACAGTGTTCTCTTATTATTTTTTTAATGTCTGTAAAATCCCCTCCTTTATTCTTGATACAAGTAATTTGTTACAGACCTTTTTCTCTTATAATTTCATTTTTTCTCCCCTACTTTGTGCTATTTTTTTCATGTATTACACTCTGACATAACATACAAACCCTGCATTTCAGTATTGATATTTTTGCTTTAAGCAGTCAGTTGTTTTTTGAAGAAATTAAGAGGTGAAAGAACAGTTCATAGTCTTTTATGTATACCCACATATTCACCATTTCCAGCTTTCTTCATTTCTTTCTGTTGATCAAAGATTTCATCTGGTGTCATTTTGCTCAAGTTTGAAAGATTTCCTTTAGCATTTCTTATAGTACAGTTCTCTTGGCAGTAAATAATTTCAAATTTACTTTTTCGGAAATGTCTTTATTTTATCCTCATTTTTTTGAACTATATTTTTATGAATATAGAATACTGGATAGACTGGTTTGTTTGTTGGCTTCTTCCAGCACTTTAAATATGTTGTTTCATTTTCTTCAGGCCTCCATGTTTTAAGGATGAACAGTCAGGTACCATTTGTATCATTATTCCCCTCTTTGTGTCTTTTTTTCTCTGTTTTTGAGGCTCTTTTCTTTTAGTTTTAAGCCTCTATGTGTTTGTTTTACTTTTCTATCGCTGCTGTAAGCAAATTACCATGAGCAGTGGTTTAAGACCGCACAAATGTAATATCATACAGTTTGGGAGATCAGAAGTCTAAGATGGATGGTTGGGCTGTGTTTCTTCCAGAGACTCTGGGGAAGAACCCACTTCCTTGTCTTTTTCAGCTTGTTGAGGTGGCCTACTTTTCCTGGCTCATGGCCCCGCCTCACTCTGACCTCTGCTTCTATACTCACCTCTTGTTCTCTGACTCTCCTGCCTCCCTTCTTCCCTTATAAGGACCTTTGTGATGACATCAGGGCCCCCTCCCCCAGATAATCCAAAATAGTCTCCTATGTCAACATCCTTAATGTAATCATACCAGAAAGGGCTCTTTTGCCTTGTACGGTTTTCATAGTTTCTGGGCATTAGAATGTGGGCATAGTTTTCCTGGTTGTTGTAGTGGGCATTATTCTAACTTCCACATGGTTTTCTTTGTATTTATCCTGTTTTAGGTTCATTGATCTTTTTGGAACTGAAGGTTGACCTTTTTTTTTTCCCCTACAAATTTGGAATATTTTCATCCGTGTATTTTCTGCTCCATCCTTTTCTGCTCCTTCTGGCATTCAATTATGTGTACTTTAGATTGCTTGCTATTGCCTTATGCGTCTTGGGGAAAAAAATAAAATGTTTTAGTCTTTGTTTTACAGATTATGTAATTTGTATTGCTCTGTTTTCATGTTCACTGACCCCTTTTTGCAGTGTCCAGTTTGCTCTTAAGTCCATTCAGTGATCATTTCAAAAAAATTTTCTTCCTCACGGATCACATTTTCTTGCTTCTTTTCATGTCTAATACAATTGATTATATGCTGGGTAGATGATATATTGTATGGAGTCTGGCTTTTCTTTTATCGTGACCTAGTTGATACTGTTTCAGCATTATATTCTGTTCAGTTCCCTTCTTGCTTCACAAAATCCAAAAACAAGTCTAGTATAAGGGATGGATGCTACTAGCCTAGTGTAAAAAAAAAAACAATCATCAATAAGATGTGTTTCTTCCCAGGTTTATACAAATTTATTTGATCCCAGGATATGTTGTTGATTATATGACTACACTATATTAAGTCTGTCATGATATTACAGATTTCAGAGGATTGATTGTTTATGGAAATAGCTTGAAAGCATGAAGATGATTTTTTTCCATCGTGCACCACTGAATTCCAGGCTAGATCTCACTGTTGGCAGAAAAGCTGAACAGACCCCTTTTGTGGCTTTTTTGCCTCCCATGAACTCACCTTAATAGTGAATCTACCTCTATTGAACAAAAATGGAAAAAGACATCAGTATACAATAAACCCCAGTGAGAAGGAGTACTTAGGTTTCTTCCTTATAAGAATCTTCACTTTTTCAAAAAATGTTCTTATTCATAGTATTTAATAATTGCTGGATTAATTTTAATGAGCAGAAGGAAAGTTTTTCAAATAAAGCCTTTCCTTTTTACTGTCCTCTGCTTCATTGTAGATACTGGCTGTGCATTAGCATACAGCTAATATTGTCAAAGTTAGATGGCATGTGGTAGAATTTGAGAACATGAAATTACAGGTACAACCTAGAATCCTAAAATGCTAGTGCTAAAACAGACCATAGCAGCCTACCAAAACCTCATCACTTAACATATAAAGAAACTGAATCTATGGAATTATTTTTGCCATAAATGTTACTCATATGAACAATAATTAAGTAAATAGTAATACTATTGCTGGTGGTATTTAGACTGCTTACAGCATGTATTACGGTAGGATTTTAAAATACACCCATGTCCAGAAATGTTAATATTTGATAAAATGGAAAAAAGCAATAAAACTTAATGGCATTGCTTCGTGGCAATAAAACCGCTTGTAAAAACTTGTATAGAAAAATATGCCTTGAATGATGGTGCCACTGCAAATTACTTAAGTAAAATTTTTCATTTGGGGGACTAGGGTAGGGTGTCAGAGAGGGAAAATATCCCAAGTGAGATAGTTCAATTGAGGGAATTTAGTACAGGGGACTAGTTACAGGATGTCAGAAGAACTGAAAAGAGGTAACCCATAGATAGCAATCCATGGATTAGCAACAGCAGAAATTCTCTGCCACCTCCAGGACTGGAGGGACAAAGGGAAAAGACAGTGTTATCAGCATTCAGGAGCCAGGGCCATTCAGCAGTGGTGGGACCTTGGACAAGTGGCCATTGATGGGCTGTGCAGTGAGGGTCATCAGGCAGGAGCTGGGACTCCAGAGAAGGGAATCAGACCACAAGAGTTGAGGTCATTGCTGGGGCTGCCTGTCTGTGCTGGGACCGTAGAGACAGGGTGGCCTGGGAAGAGTGCTTGCCAGTGGGAAATGGAAACAGAGGAGAAACAGCCACTGCCAGAGACACTGCTTGAAAAAAGAGAGCTAAGGAGAAATATATACTTGCGCTTTCCTCTCTTTCTACTGGCTAATTTTTATATTAATATTTATGTTTCTTGCTCCTAGTCCTTTAATACATCTGGGCTTAATATTTGTGTATGATGTGAGGTAGAATACTGATTTTATTTTTCTCCATTTTATTTTATTTCTTTTTTTGCGGTACGCGGGCCTCTCACAGTTGCGGCCTCTCTCGTTGCGGAGCACAGGCTCCGGACGCGCAGGATCAGCGGCCATGGCTCACGGGCCCAGCCGCTCCGCGGCAAGTGGGATCTTCCCAGACCGGGGCATGAACCCTCATCCCCTGCATCGGCAGGCGGACTCCCAACCACTGTGCCACCAGGGAAGCCCCCTATGTCTTTTCTTATGCAAACACCTTTATTTGAATTGTATCTTTGAATATTACATGACTCAATATTCAATAAGGATAATCTATTGTTATGTTTTCAAAATATTCTCAGCCATTTGTGAACCTTTATTCTTTGAAATTAATTATAGAATCAGTTTGACAAGATTCTTCAAAATAGTATTTCTCATATTCACTTGGAATTACATTGAATTTATGTATTAATTTGGAGGAAATTCATATCATTAGAGTATTAAATTGTCCCATCCATGGCTATGGCGTGGTTCTCCATTTCTTTAAGGTTTATGTCTCCAGTAGTTTAAAACTTTTCTGCATAAAAGTTTTATTGCTTTATTTTTGTTGATATTATAGATGACATCCTATTTTTTATTATATTTTTACTTAGTTATTGCTAGAGATGGGGAGCCCTTGATGTTTTTATGTTGATAGTGTACCTTTCTTACAAGGTTTAATTTTTGGCCTGTGAATTTTCTTGGACTTTTGATGTATGGGATGATATTAGTGGAAATATTACAAGGTTTGCTTTCTTTCTTCCATGGCTTTTTCCTCCAATTTTATTTCCTTGACTTATTATGTTGGTCAAGACCTCCAATACTATGTTGAAAACTTTTGTTACTAGTGGATCATCTTGTCCCTTGAAAGGAATGCTTTGAATTTTCTTTATTCCAAATAATGTTTTCCCTAAGGATTTTGATAGATGACCTTTATCAGGTAAATAAATTGTGTTCGATTCCTAGTTTTCTCACAATTGACCCTAAAAGGCACTGAACTTTATTATTTTTTCTGCATCTTTTGGGATGATAATGTGGTTTATCTCACTTAAACCGCAGTATGGTGAAATTGTAATAATGTGTTTTCTTTTTTATTTTATTTTTATTGAGGTATAGTTAATTTACAGTGTTGTGTTAGTTTCAAGTGTACAGCAGAGTGTTTCAGTTATACATATATATGTATACAAATGTATTCTTTTTCAGATTCTTTTCCATTTTAGGTTATTACAAGATAATGAGTATAGTTCATTGTGCTATATAGTAGGTCCTTGTTGTTTACCTGTTTTATATATAGTTTGAGTAGTAATCTCAAACTCTTAATTTATCACCCCTCCCCGGCCCCCCACCTCCGCTATCCCTTTGGTAACCGTAAGTTTGTTTTCTGTGTCTGTGAGTCTATTTCTGTTTTGTAAATAAGTTCGTTTTATACCATTTTTTTAAGATGCCACAAGTAAGTGCTATCATATGATATTTGTCTTTCTCTGACATTTCACTTAATATGATAATCTGTAGGTCCATCCATGTTGTTGCAAATGGAATTATTTCATTCTTTGTTATTTTCTGATGTTGAAGTATTCTTAATTCTTGCAAACCCGTAATGGATCACAGTTTAGTTTTTACGTAACAGACCAGTAAAAGCAATTAGCTATTTTTAAAATGATTTTGGTATGTGTGATTATAAATATAATTTAGGTTAAAAGTTTGTTTTCTGCTGCTGCCCTTATCTGGTTTTGTTATTTCAGAAGGCATAGCATCATTTTCTAAAACAAGTTTTATTAGACACTGTCTTTCTATAAAACTTGGGTAGAATTACTTGTAAAACATCTAAGTCTACTTGGCACATTTTGGGGTTGGGGGTGGAATGAGTAATGTTTTTGAAAACTTTCAATTTTTAAAAGCAGTCTAATCTATCCAAATTCTGTATTTATTACACCAAAGTTTGCAAATTATATTTTTTCCAGAAATTTCTCTTATCTAGGTTTTCCAGTTTATTAACATATAGATCTTTATAACATTCTTGTATGACTTTTAAACTCTATTATATCTTATCCTCTCTTGTTTTATTTTTTAATAAAACAAAATAGTTTTCTATTTTTTGTTATTTGGTTTTACAAGACCACCTTGTTCGTCTTGGAAAAAAAAAAAAAAAAAAAACCCAGATTTCGGTATTGTTGATTATCTCTGTTATTTACTGTCCATGTCACTGATCGCTGCCTTGGGCCTTTTGTTACAGGACTGGGACTGGGAGTCAGGGGCCTGCAGCAGTCGGGAGAAAGGAGGGGTTGGAAGACTTGCCCTTATTTCTGTTCTGATTTCCCAATCCAGGGTTGTCTGTCCTGTCATCTGACAGCAAGTGGAATAAGGACTTGAGTAGTAAGAAGGAGGATGAGACTTAGATGGAGAACAGTATTCCGGGGAGGAGCATAGTGCAGAAAGTCAGAAAACCTCACACCAGGGACTTCTCTGGTGGTCCAGTGGTTAGAACTTCGCCTTCCATTGCCGGGGTTGTGGGTTCGATACCTGGTCAGGGAGCTAAGATCCCACACACCTTGCAGCCAGAAAACCGAAACATAAAACAGAAGCAATATTGTAACAAATTCAATAAAAACTTTTTTAAAAATGGTCCACATCAAAGAAATCTTAAAAAAAAAAAAAGAAAGAAAGAAAACCTCACACCTTAACTGTGGACTGAAAGAAAGTTGTTATAATGACTTTAGGACAATAAATGGCAATGGATGCACTTAGTTCAGGGGCTGTCTTTGTTTTCCTCCTAAGTCATATACTACCAGAAAGGCAATATTTGAAGTTTTCACAAGAGTATAATAC
The DNA here is from genome assembly GCF_964270905.1 of Leucopleurus acutus. Classification (NCBI taxonomy): domain Eukaryota; kingdom Metazoa; phylum Chordata; class Mammalia; order Artiodactyla; family Delphinidae; genus Leucopleurus; species Leucopleurus acutus. The sequence continues at coordinate 93,143,737 of NC_139144.1, read as the reverse complement.
ATGGTAGTTTGAACAGACAATTGAATATCTGTCATTAATACACCAATGTATTCTTATCAGTAAATGACTCATTCTAGCAAATTCTGGGGATGGTTATGGTTATTAGGGCCTGTGCCTTATAGGATGTTAAGTCTAGATTAATCTGAATGATGAAAAATAACTATTTCTAGTAAGAATTTTAAAAAATTACCTTTAACTTGTTCCAAAAGTAAGTGTTTTTGTGCTAACAATAATAGAACTGTCTTTATTCTGAAAAGCTAATTACTATAATTCCTCTTGTGCCTGTTCAGTGATCCTGGACTGATTCTGAAATGCCAGTGGAACTGCCACTGACAGCTATTTACCTCTGTTAATTGTGTTTGCTGTTAATCTATCACCGAGGCTGAGAATATGGCTTAAGTGTTCTCTGTAGTACTGCGGAAGCCTTCTGATACCGAAGGGTTCGAAAGTATTTAAGCAATTTTCAGTCCTGTCAAACCCAGAGGAATAAGTTCATACTTAGCAGGTTCTGCATTTTTATCTGTCATTCGGCCTAGTCAAGACTGGGGGAAAAGAGAAGAAAATGGTATTTCCTCCATGGATGAAGGGATACAGTATGGTCAGATAAATATTGCCCTGAGAAGTGCTTGTTGAAGGCAAGGGAAGTATTTTGGAAAAGTTCGGGAGTTGAGGTAGTGGCTCAAGTCCATAGATTAACTTAAATGAGTCATTTAAGTGCAGCCAGAAAGACCTTAATCTGAGTAACAGAGGATCGGGTAATAGGCCGGAAAGAATTTTAGTAAATTCTCGCCTCATTCTCCTCTGCCTCCTTGTTCTACTAATTGAATAAAATTGTATATAAAATTCACAACTGAGTGCTTTTTAACATCAAAGGTGTTCAATAATGAAGTATGTTCTTTACTTTTCAGTTTTTATTCTACTTTCTTTCCTCCTTTCTGTCCCTTTGTGTTCCTTTTCTCTTTGCATTCATACATAATCAGGTTTCTGTTGTTCAGATTAATGCAAATGCAAAAGTAGTTCAAAGTATCAGATAAACACAACTATCTGGGAACCAAATTAGTGGAAACTGACTTCACCAATCTCAGTTAACAAAGTTTTTTCCCGTAGGTTTTTCTTTTTAAGTCAATCTTTTAGATTTTGAGCTAGAGTTAGTATTAACTTCTTTTAAAAGTTTGTTTACTTCATTAAAAATTGATACTCAAAATGTATTATAATAAAGCCTTACTGAACAACTGTTAGCAGTCTACTAAAGTTAAAAAAAAAACTTACGGCATAGCAATTGTACTCATCTTACGTACCACGAGAGGGGATGTATCCACCAAGAGACAGACACAAGAAAGTTTATATCATTAATAGCCCCAAACTGGAAACAGCCAGATGTTTACCAGCAGAAGAGTAGGTAAATACACTTTTCTATTACTCAAAAATAATGATGAGCAAAAGATGTCAGACACAAAAGAGTACATATTGTATGATTCATCTTATATGAAGTTCAAGTTCAAACAAATTGAATCTATGGTATAGGAGTCAGAATAGTGGTTACTGATTGGTTGGTGAGAGGAGTGTAAATAGATTGGGCAGGGACACATGGAAACCTTCTGGTTGCTATAAACTGCCTAAAGCCTGATCTGGATGGAGATTTACATATGTGTATAAAAATGTCCCTCAAACTGTATAAGACAATTTGGGCACTATCTGTATGCATAACCAAACATATTGTCTGATTTTAGTTCATTCCTAAAAGGATGATACTAAAATATATATTAAAAATTTTTTTTTTTTTTTTTTTTTACTAAGGCAGAGAAATTATGCTACTCTGTTGCAGAATTTTAATGTTGGGTTGACTTTTCATTTTGTGGCTACTGTAGTGAACTGAGCTCTTACTGTGTTTGATTTTGATCCTCAAAGCTGCTTTACTCTAAAGAATGTTTTCAATTGAGGATTATTATTTTGCATTTCATTGATCTTACACAGATTTGAAGTAGTTTGAGGAGGTTTTAGGTAAAAAGGAAAAGCTTGCCTGAAGTTTGAAACATTTTCTAAGGATGGGTTGCATATTTAAATATAATACATTTAATATATAATATATAACTAGATATTATAATTATATATAAATATATTTATATAGTAAGTGTAGTATGGAAGCTGTCTTAAACCATGTATTTTATCTTTTTTATATTCTTTATTCTATGTACATTGGTTATTTAATGGGAGTAGATAACACAAAGAGCTTTTGTATTAAACTAACGATTAAGTTAAGGCTGAAAATACATAAAAGCAAAAAATGGCTATCAGTGAGGATCTGTGATCAAGCCATCAAAATTTAGATACTTCAGTTTATGTGTATTAATGATTTATCCAAGGTTTCCCACTTTACTCATGGCTAACAGCTTTCAGTAAGTATTTTTCAAAGGCCTTTTGATTATAGGCAGTGGGCTTGGGGTTTCTAGGTTTCCTGAGCAACTCTTAAGCACTAACCTCTCGCTTCCTTTTGCCTCTCGTCTTTATAGGCTGCCCTGCAAGTCGGGGGCCACGGAGAAAGGCTGCACCAGTGTCGGGAGGTCATGCTGCTAACTTACAAATCCATCCCCATGCAAGTGGATGGGGAGCCCTGTAGGTTGGCCCCGGCTATGATTCGGATCTCGTTGAGGAATCAGGCCAACATGGTACAGAAGAGCAAGAGAAGGACGTCCATGCCTTTACTCAATGAGTGAGTCTGCCCTTGCCCACCTTGGTGACCATGGAGACCGTGGAGAGGAGGGCACTGCGCATGTGCATGATCAGGGGCCTCCCTGTGCTGGGAAAGGAGACGAGTCCAGGAAACTCAGCAGCTCCTTGGTCTCTCGCACATATTTCTTCTTCGTGTTTACTATACGGTGACCACACCCTTCTTTCAGAAGTTATTGCTGTATGATGTGTTAGAGTGATGATGCTTTTCCACTGACCACTTGAGTATACACTTACTGGGACCAGCAGAAAATCACTGAGTGATTCAGGGTCGTAAAACGTGTCCTGTCGAACGTGTTCTTTTCTGTTTAAGAAGGCGTGCTGTTGGCCTCCTCTTTTCCCTGGTCACTTGGAGAGTTGGTTTCTCCAGGTGCAGGAGGTCGGCAGAGCTGGCTTTGGCTCCCCTCTCTCCACATTGTATCCCCTTCTGCCCTTTCCCAATGCTCCCATTTTGGGGTCCTGTGTACTCTGATGCTTCAACTCAATTTTGCCATCCTGGGTGGCATCCTATTGTCTAGATGAAACTTGACCCACGACTCAATGCCTAAACCTAATGCCAAAACCTAAACTCAATGCCTGGACCCTTTCCTTTCTTGGGTGTTTTGATAAACTGATTTGGACGAGGTGATAAATGACTAGATATTTTGAGTGCATTTTATAGAGTCCCTTAATCTAATTTCGATTGAAATGTCTTTTGGGGGTTGGAGAAAGGGATGGAGAAAGATGGGGATTTGGGGTATCTTTTAGAGTATCTTTCATATATCACGCACCTATGGCTGACCTGACTCAAGGTAAGGACGTTTTAGGGTTCAGCCTTGGGCCATTCTTCTGTCAGAGTGAGGGTCCCTCCAAGGTGCTCCTCTATTTGTGGCCTGTGATGCATGGTTACCTATTTGTACTGAATGGCTGGCTTCCTCTAGTGCCTGTGAAGGAAGGGCATGCTTCGCCATGTATTTATTGAGTCAATGTGACAAGTACAGAAGTGCCTAGAATGAACCGATGACACAGGTGTTATCGCTCCCTGCCAAAGCTTCACCTGTCTTTCTGAGATGGCAGATTTGAAGAACAGCGTTCGACAGGGCTCGTGACGTGTTTCAGTTTTTAGTGTCTCTGCTTCTAAGCTTGAAGCTGGGGTGAGGGATCTTCTCTCCTCTGCATCCTCCTTTTCCAGAGTCAATCTGGGCTCCCCCGGCACTTTTCCTAGATCGTTCTCCAGAGGGCTTGTTTAGTTGCCTTTTTCATTTTGTTTACATTTTGCAGCTAGTGAAACTCTTAGCTCATTTCTGCGGCTTTCTCTGTCCTCTGCCTTTACCACTATTAGGTTGAATATACACTTTGTGAGTTTCAGGCAGTGTGTCAGCAATAGTATATGGTTGATCATATTCTCTCTTGAAACTTTAGAGTTAAGCCATGAACTATTGGTTTAAGGGAAAGTTCTGAGCTACTAAGTGAAAAGCCCTCTCTGAGATTGTCCACGTTGTTTTGGATCACTTGTAGATCGTTTGTTAACAGAGCTAAAAATTCTTAATATCTACAGGCAAACAGCTCCCACTTTCATGCCTGGTGCTTCTGCGCTTAATAACCTTATGAGACATGAAACTGTTTTCGGGTGTTTAGTTTCAAACAGTTTTCGCCCTTGAGAAAGAATTTGTATTTGCTCAGAAACTGTATTAAGAATTTATTTGGGCTTTCTTCTCATATAAAAACAAATGGAAAGAGTTGTTTTCTTTTTGTACACATGGCACATATGACAGATGATGTGACTTCATAGATTTAGCCGGGAGGGTGTTCGAGAAGCAGCCTCGGGCTTCCCTGGTGGCTCAGTGGTTGAGAGTCCGCCTGCCGATTCAGGGGACACGGGTTCGTGCCCCGGTCCGGGAAGATCCCACATGCCGTGGGGCGGCTGGGCCCGTGCGCCATGGCCGCTGAGCCTGCGCGTCCGGAGCCTGTGCTCCTCAACGGGAGAGGCCACAACAGTGAGAGGCCCGCGTACCGCAAAAAAAAAAAAAAAAAAAAAAAAAAAGCAGCAGCCTCAACTCAAAAATGCAGTTATTTCCCACCAGGGGGCAGTGGTGTCTCCATCCAAGCAGCCTCAGGCCGTAGGAAAAGACTTGCGTGAAATGCCAGTAATAATATTCTGTCCATTTCTTAAAAGGACACATATAAATCTTAAAGATTAGCCAAGATCTTTATTACAATTTATTATTAAAATTATCATTCAACACATTTCTAGAAAATCTCTCACCACTGCTCTTTTTCACCCGCTGTAATTAGATTGCTTCTTTCTATTTCAGTAGAAATCTTTGTTTGGAAATCTAACTTCTTCCACTGGATTTCCAAGTGGAGTTTCCAGTTTAAGGGTGGCCTGGCCACTAATATCTTCTTAAAAGTTTTCTTCCACCTTCTGAGCCCTCCAAGCTTTTCTCTGTTTAGGCCACAGTGTGCAAAGTTCACTATTGCAGCCAAGGCAGAACGAGATTATTGAAAGAAAATTCTTTCTTCCTTCTTTCCTTCCTTTATTTTTTCCATCCTTCTTTCCCTTTTTTTCCTTTCTCTCTTTCTTACTTTTTACTGTTTCTTCATCATTTGCATGCCTTCTTTTTGAAGAAAGAGAGCTGTTTTAGTTTAAAAACTTGTGTGTATCTGTGTTAGGGGGAAGGGAGTCAGAAAGGGGTAGCTTTTCAATTCATCTTAAGGACTTATCCTCCTTTCACATAGCATGTTAACATGAATATTTGAGATTTTAGGGCTGTGGCCCCCTTTTCTGCTGAAATGCTGGTGTTCCTCCTAGATTTGCCCCTTCTCTGGGAAATCACATCTGCAGCACAAGTTCCCTCTATGACGGATAAGCTAGTGTGTCTCAGATCTGTGTCTTCAGCCCAGGCTTTCTTCTAAGAACTGAAGACTCATACCCAGATATCTTAGTTGACATCTTTGTCTGCATATCTCATAGTCACCTCCACTTTTACACGTCCCCTGCGTTGTTTGAACTCTTCCTTCTGTTTATTTCCCACACCTTTAACTCTCACACCATCTTTCCCCTCTGCTAGTCACACAGCCTTAGTTGCGGAGCCGCATGCACTACTTCTCGTCAGCATTGCTAAAATCTGCTCAGTTCATTTCCTTGTTTCCCACGTTGCTGCCCTTCACACTGTGTCTTTTCCGATAGACTGGTTAGAATGATCTTTCTAAAAATGTAAAACCTATATTCCTTGGCTTTACCGACCTTTTTGATCATCGCCTTGGTCCTCTCCTTCCTGTGCTCCAGAGCGTATTGCTATTTCTGGAGCAGTACGGCCTGTCTCGTGTATCATTATATTTTTGCCCTCCTCACGTGCTTTCATCTGCTAGCCCCTGCTCAAGTTCAAACTCCATCGAAATATCACTTTCCCTAAGAATCCTTTTCTATCCGCTTCTAGCTATTAAGTACACCACTCAGCGCTCCTATAGTATTCTCGTCACTTCTCTCACACCATTTATCAAAACCAGTGTCATTATTGGTTTGCTTGTCTCCCCTGCTCTGTGGGGAGACCCCAGGGTTTTCCTCATAGGGTCGCCAGTGCCTGCTAGTGTGTCTGAGACTTTGGTTACATGTTGAACAAGGGACTCGCACATGGATCGGTTCTGTAATGTCCTATCTGTTACGTTTCTCGGAAATTGTTTCTAAAATAACATAAATCTAAAACCTCGTGAATATAAAAATAATACAGAAAATGTCTTGGTCACATTTTATGGCAGAAGTGGAAGATATATACTTAAGAATTTCGAGATCTGGTGCACATGGATGGCTGGAAGAATTCCCATGAGAAACAGCTAAATAGGAAGCTTTCATGATGCCAGTGGGTCTTCATGTAGCAAAAAGGAAAACAATTTTTCCTAAAATAATTTCTTGCCTTATGATCCTATTTGCTGTTACTATATATAAACTGAAAGGCTAGGCCCGTTATGTTCACTCTCCCCTCCCCTCTCCACCCCATTGGTACAGGAGAGTATGTCATTTATGGCTTATGAATCTACTTGAACTAGGACTCCAATAAATTTCTTCCCCCCTAAAAGTAATAGAGCAGATTTGTTTAGGTTCATATTCATGTACTAGTAACATGATAACCAGATAAATTTGATTATGTTCTCTATTTGAAAGTCACTTTTGAGGGAGATCAGACATTCTACATTACTCAGGTGCATAGGAAGATCTCAGCCTGAGTTCACTAGCAATTAAGACAACATTGTTAAGGGTGATTGTATTATCCAGGGGCAAGATTTCTAGTTGGCAAACCTTGGGCAACCGACTTCCAGCATCCTGGGCTGCTGAGAAGTATCATTGGTTATAACTGATAGCCCGTTCAGGATGACAAGGAGTTAATTCATGGGTGGCTTTATATGAGAATGTATGTACCCCGTGGAAAAGAGGGATGGGGGGGGTACGTCTACTGCAGTTATAGTGAAACTGTTCAAATGGTCGAAGAGAGTGAAGAGAATAATGATGTAACAGTGACAGGAAATTTGGGGTTTAGTTTCTTCAGTTCCACATTTTCTCTTTTCTGGTAGCCATCGAAGACCCTCTCCTTTACAAAAGAAGGGAGAGCAGAGAGAAGTCTATGGTTTCACTCGTCTACCAAGAATATGAGTGGAATTACAGCATCACTGTGATAAAATCAGGCTTTCTTGGTATTACCTTGGGATTTCTTAGAAAGCCTTCTCTGTTTAACTGAAGGAAGTTAAAGTTTTTGTCGAGTCGCTCTTTTGAAGACGGTTGTCATTTGACATGAATATTCCAACAAAGCCCTGGAATCATGAGGACTATGTTAAAGGATTCAGTTTACCTTGATTCTGCTCTGAGTTGACTGTGCCAGCGTACCACCCATGTGTGTGTGTGTGTGTGTGTGTGTGTGTGTGTGTGTGTGTGTGCGTGTGTATGCGTGCGTGCGCACAGATGGATGCCCAGTGAGACCTAGAGCCGGAGAGGACCGCGGTAACCCTCTGCCCCGCAGCCCCGTGCAGCATCCGCGCTCCTCCAGCATCTGCCGGTGCCCCGCCTCGTGCTCCAGTCTGTGGCTTGCCTGAGAGCCGACCCTGCCATGTGTCCTGTTGGCTTCGTCGCTATCACTGGCTTTTTGATTATTTCCGTGGCTGGCTTGATTTTCTTTTTCTTTTCATTTACTGTTTGGTGATGCGCTCATTTAATTTCTGTTTAAATTTTGTGTGTCTCTCTTTCTCTCTCCTGGCTTGTTCCCCTGTCTGTCCACGCTGTTTTGCTGACTGTCTTCGCTGCTCATTCCCTGCTGCCTCTAGTGTCCATCAGGTGCAAGCTGCGGACCTGCGGAGAGTGTCTGCCCCCCCAGGCTCCTTCACCATGTGAGTACAAAGCCGTCCCGTTTTTACAGTGTCTCTCACCTTCATCTCCTCCTCAGGGACAGACCACCTGCACCCTCTCCCTTCACAGGTCCGCTTCTCAGACAGAGAAGCCCCTCACTGTAACTGTCTGCTTTAGCCCTTCTTTGATTTGAGATGCAGCTGTGAAATTCTTTGTGTTCTATCTGTCTCAGTCCTGTGAGTTCACAGTTTAATTTTTTGATTAGGTACTTTAGGGTCCAGAGTTTCATGGGGTTGTATAAAATTCCATACTAAGCATTGGTTTCTGTGGAAAGTCTGTAAACCCACTAGACCATTCCATTATCTATGGCTCAGAGATGACCTTGAAGAAGCTCCCTCTGCACTTGATTCTGTGGACGGACCCCAGAAATTATGCGTGGAGCTTTGATTGTCGGTACGTGCATCTGTGGATTTTTCTGGGTTGAGGAATCCGTAGTTGTAATAAAAGATCGATAACCCAAAGTTGTTAATGAGTTAGCAAAGTGCAGTTTGTACATAGTAGTTTGTACTTAACGCACTCTGTGCTTTTATATTTTTCTGGTGAAAAACAAAGAAAATGTTTTTTAGCGCTTCACTTCAGGACTTTTTTTATGCTGTTGCCTCTGTCTTGCCCTTCTTTCTTTTCTCCGTCTTACATATACTTTTGTTATGTTTCAGGTACTGTTACAGGTGCTTTACACAGGTTAACTAACTTACTCCCCCAACCACCTTATTGCCATACGTGGTATTATTATCTCCATGTTATACATGAGGAATCTGATGCACAGAGAAGTTGAGTAATTTGACGAAGGTCACACAGCTAATAAGTGGTAGACTGGAATTCATACTCCCGCAGCCTGGTTTCAAAATTCATGCTCATAACAATTTATAATCTGCCGCTTTTCATCTATCAGTGTCCTATGTATTTCTCAGGGCCCAGCTGAATAACTGCCTTTTCTAAGAATTGTACCTTGATTCTTGCTGGCAGAACTAGTTACATCCTCATTGGAGTTCACTATTTATACTACTATTGTACTTATTATAGTTCTCAAGGTATAATCGATCGGTACTAATTATATTCCTGTATATCTGTGTGTATCCCACACTACACTTAGGCCACTTGAAATCATTTGCAGTATCTTCTTATGACCCTTCGTGTTCCCAGCCTTGATCACAGACCTTAACACAAAGTATTCTGAAACTAAACAGAATTGTTGGTTGGTTGGTAGAATGAATGAATGAAAGAATGCATGTCTGAATAGAACTCTGCGATATCTAACATCTAGGGATATGCAAAGTAATTCCTGAAGTTCAGTTATGTATCATTTTACTTTCAACCCTAGTCTTGTGGATACACGTTTATTTACTCAATTATGACAAAATATTTTTCCAAAAATGTTATTTTGTACTTGCTCTGTGTCAGACACTATTTTCTCCTTTGTATTTAGTGGTGAGCACAACAGCTCTGTACCTTCATGGAACTTACAAGTGAGCGGTCAAAGAATCAGTAAGAAAATAACATTTAATTTCCAATTTGGAGGCTGTTGCTGGGGTATATTACATATACCCCATAAGGCCTGTTCAATAAATTTGAGTCCAGAGAATGACTCTCAGTGATCATTATTTCCAGCAGCTCTATTGATAGAGTTCAAGGAATTGAGAGTATGAGCAATAGGAGTCCAGGTGCTAGTTGTCATGTTTCTATCACCTTTTAAGTTTTAGTTGTGTTTAAGTTTTCCTCGTATAATTTGAATGAGGTTCTTTTTTTCTTTTTCCAGGTGTGTATGCTATAATCAGGTGAACTGTCATGTTTATTTTCATGGCATGTAACAGGCAGTCCACCTAGATGTGGCCACTTAAAACTTGAATATTTATCTAAACTATTTTATAGTTGTATGTGCTATATTAGTTACTGCATATTATAGATTTTATGTCTGTATAACTGAGGAAAGGTTTATATAATAAGAATTAAATTCGAGTATTATTCTAAACATTCAATAACAGAACTCCGTCAAATACAGCAAGGAGCACAGAGAAAATTCCAAGCACAATGAGTATTGTATTTATGTATAACGACAGTGGCGGCTTAGCTTAGACCCACTCTCCTGCTGCTGTTGCAGCAGTGTTTAAGAATCACGTTAACCTTGCTCTGGTCCTCACGAAAGTCAGGACTCCAGTGTCTTGAGCTAAACTTTGTCTTTTTTTTTTTTTTTTTTCCTTTTAACTCTTGGATCAGCCATTCTCTGCTCAAAACAATTCTTTTTTACAGATGATCTTTCCTTTGGGAGAAGCCTCTCTTTCTGCTGTTCCTAAAGTAAAGTTGCTTTTCTAAAGCAATTTAAATTATCCTTTCTCTCTAGCTTTCTAATGATTTTTTGAGTTAGGGAGGGGGTCATGGTCTTGACAGCATAATGCATAAATTATTAGGAATGGCAACATACAATTAACATCTGCGTACATGGGAAATTTCAGCTTTACACAAAGAAGAATCTTGAAACTTTCATTTTGATCATATATGACCACATAGGAATGCTAAATTTTAATCAAAGGGATTTAGTGGCTTCGTGAAATAGAACAAAATAAAGTAAATAGAATATTTCACCACAAATTTTATGTACTATAGCTTTTTTTTTTTTTGACGTCAGAGAAGAGTTATAATTCCCAGACTTGGCATATGACATAATTTGTAATCTGGGCATTCTTACTTTTTTTTTCTTTTTTATTGAGATATAATTGACATATAACATTGTAGCAATTTCAAGTGTAAACATAATGATTCAGTGTTTGTGTCTATTGTGAAATGATCATCATAGTAAGTTAGTAATATCCATCACCACATGTAGTTACGATAGTTTTTTCTTGCGATGAGAGCTTTTAAGATCTCTCTTAGCAACTTTCAAATAGTCAATACCTATAGTCACCATGCTGTACATTACATCCCCAAGACTTATTTATTTTATAATGGTGTTATTTTATATTTATTATTATGATAAGTATTTTATATTTATTATTTTATAATGGTATTTATAAAGGTATTATTATTATATAATACCTTTTAACCCCCTTCACCCATTTCACCCTTGTCTCCTCAGTGTTGCTCAAAGAATTATTAGGCCAGCACCTCAATTAATAAATTCATTATAATTAAGTGACTTCATAGTAGAATCCTCATTGAAGACTACATACATGCACTGTGTCTCATTAATCATGATATTCACATTAAATGGTCATGCTCAAAAAGCCCCAAAAGGTGTGTAACTGTAAAATGAGTCTCTGGAACGCTTTCAACTTTTACTGTTGCTTTTCCTTAAGTTCTGTTTCCCTCCTGCTCTTCCCCTACCAAAATGAAATAATGTGAACTGTTCACACCTAATTTATTCATTTTTCATCTTTCAAAAATATTATTCAGTGTCTGCTTTAGATATCAGATACTCTGTGGGATACTGGAGATAAGAGATTAGAAAGCTAAGGTTTCTGCCTTGGAGAAATGAACACACCAGGAACAGACCCACTTGTGTTGCCTACAGTACAATTACAACGCAATGTGACACGCATCCAAATGGAAATTCTGGTTGTACTTCCATGTGAATAAATGTTTTTGGACTCTTTATTATATTTGTTTTTGTATTTTAGTAATTAAAGTTAATATAGGTCCAAATTGACTTTTTTGATATATATTTCTCACTTTTAAGACATACGGATTCATGTAACTAGCCCCATAATCACCAAAATGGTTCTATCACCCCAAAAATCCTGTTTTGTAATCTATGCCCTTTATGGTCATACCCCCTAATCCCTGCATCTCTCATCTCAAACTCTGGCAACCACTGATTGCTACAGTTTTGTATTTTAGAGAATGCCATATAAATGGAATCATACAATATGCAACCCTTAAAACTGGTTTCTTTGAGTGAACGTAACATCTTTGATGTTTATGAGAGTTGCTGCATCTATCATTCCTTTTTGTTGCTGAATTGTATTCCACTGTATGGATGTTTCTGTTTATTTACCTAATAACCCAGAAGGACATCTGGGTTATTTCCAGTTTGGGATGATTCTGAATAGAGCTGCATAAACCTTGATGAACAGGTTTTGTGTGAACGTAAGTTTTCGTTTCTGTAGGTTAAACACCTAGGAGGGATTCCAGGGTCATATGGTAACTTCATAAGAAACTGACAGACTGTTTTCCAGAGTGGTCTTTTCATTTTGCATTTGCACCAGCCATGTATGAGAGTTCCTGGTGTTCCACATCTCTGTCAGCACTTGGTAATGTCAATACTTTTACATTTTAATCATTCTGAGTGTCTTTTCATGTGATTATTTGCCATCCTTTATACATTCTCTGGTGAAGCATCCTCTCAAGTCTTTTGCCCATTTCTTAAACTGGGCTGTTTGTTTTCTTCCTGTTGAGTTTTGAGTTTGTCATGTATTCCGGATCCAAGCCTTTGTTAGATATGTGCTTTGCTTAATCATTTCTTTGTTCTAGAAGGCAGTTGACTCAATTTTCAGGCCACAATTTCTGAGGATGGTAGCCATAGTGCCAGTTGTGTTTTCAGAGCCTTTGCAGTGCTATTCCTATCTGTCTGGTGTGTAACCCCTCCAAGTTGCAGGACAGGATCTGAGGGGAGGGTCTGCTCTGTAGTTCAGTTCCTAAAGTCTGTGGTACTGTGTTTAGGGCCAGATTAACACGTTTGCAGCCTAGAGTTGCGTCCAAGTTCATGGACGTCTTTCTGGAGTTGTCTTCCTGAGCTCCTCCCTCTCTCTTGTCATCCTCAGTACTTTCCCATTTCCTGGGGCTTCATTTTTGGATCCTTCAGCCAGAAACCTAAGGCTTTAGTTACCTCATGCTGCTGCATAGCTCCTGAAACCACGTTCACCTCTAGGACCAAGCAATGATATGACTGAAAGAGAAAAAGAAGCAATGGTGGTTTGTCCCATCCTCTTGGGGCCTCAGCTTCTCTTATCAGAGAAGAAGATTCCCTCTCCTTATAGTTTTTTTTTTAATTTTATTGAAGTATAGTTGATTTACAATGTTGTGTTAATTTCTGCTCTACAGCAAAGTGACTCAGCTATACATACATTCTTTTTCATATTCTTTTCCATTATGGTTTATCCCAGGATATTGAATATAGTTCCCTGTGCTGTACAGTAGGACCTTGCTGTTTTTCTCCCTCTCCTTACAGTTTTAAGCACCAAAAGGACCTTGTCGTTGCTGCTGCCAGCACAGCAAAATTGCCTGAGTGCTGGGTTGCGAGAAAATGGAGGAGGTATAAGAGGAAGATTTCCCCAAATTTCTCTGATCATTCAGAGTCCCTTCCCTTTCCTCAAGCCAGAGTTCAAGGGCTTTCCCAGAGCTTTCTCCGTCTGCACCTGTTGTCCATTTTAGGCTTTGTGCTGCCTGGAGTCCAGACCAGGGTTGATTAGAGGTCAAAGGAGGAGAGAGCTCAGCGTTAGTTGGACGGTATTTTAAATTCTGGTCTTCTTCTCCCATCTGCTGCTATCATTTATTTTTCAGAGTTCTCAAATAGCTGCTTTAGGCATTCTGTCCAGGTTTTATAGCTGCATTCACCGGGGGAGAAAGAATGGTGGGTGCTTATCCTCCTTACCCAGAGCCAGAACTTCTCTACTGCCTTTTAAAGCAGAGAGTTTTCACACTGTATCCTCTTTTTACCTGCTACAGTTACTCAGGGAGTGCCATAGCTAAACTCAGCAGAAGAGCTCTGCAGAGAAACCAGGGTGTTTTTGAACTGCAACCAACAAATGTTAAATGTAATCGGCTGTCTTGTACAACAGTCACAATTTAAACATAAACAAGATGTTTCCCAGTGCCAAATTGTGTGGATTTGTTTGTTGTCTTGGGGAAGGCAGAGTCAGACACAGATCCATGAAAAAAGTATAAATTGTTATCTTTGACAACAAGCTGAATATGATTCAGCATTCTAAACTTGCTTCCAATAAGTGAAGCCTTCTTGGTGAAGGACGAAAGCAAATTGATTTTTGTTCTATGAAGAAAGGGGGTTTTACTAAAAGAAATTTTTTTTTGAGAAATATTTTTGATATGTCTATTTATTTTTCTTTTGGGTTGAATTTAAGAATTTTATTACTGAGAAACTACCAAGACAGAACGAAGAATCTTTAATCTTCATGATTAAAAACCCCATAAATTAGTGATAGGTGGTTTAATCTTTGCATGCCTCTGGCCGAGGAAGTAAACCAGAAATTTCTTTGAAGTGCTTTCTAAAAATTCAGTAATTCTGTTTTCCAACTAGTCACATCAAAGCTTTTGTTTTAACATTTTTTTGAATTTGTGTAATATGCTACAAAAGTTCTATTTATTTTGTTTATTCAGTTCTGGCCCTTTAATTAGAAAATAAGACTTGGTCTGCTTTTTTCAAAACCCTTTCTCTTTTCCATTCTTCTTTCAGTGAACTTCACTCTCCCACACCCTGCACTCTACCAGGGAGTAGGAAAAACATTGCCAACGTAGAAATTTACATACGTGCCTTTGTAAACTATGGGGTTTACCTCTAAAGTAGCTAAGAAGACCCACCAGCTATGGTTTGCCTCCAAATGAATTAAGCTTGGTGGCTTTGTTAGAACCGTAGGTTCATCAGGACTCCTGGGCCAGTTGAACCTTCAGAAGAGTGCTTCATGCCTGAAGAGCGCTTCATGCCTGAGGAAGAGCGCTTCATGCCTGAAGAGCGCTTCATGCCTGAGGAAGAGCGCTTCATGCCTGAAGAGTGCTTCATGCCAGGAATCTGTCCAGATTCTAATTCATGGATTATTACTTTTGGGTCATAATTTCTGGACCAATTGTGAGGGTACCAAAAGGGCCTAAGCATTCACAAATACTGTGAATACACTTGTTGTTAATGCTTCTGTTGTTATTTTTGTGTCCCTGGATGATTATCTCTGAGCAGTAGGATTATGGACAAATTTAAGCTAAATTTTATTGGCTTTCTTTATTTTCTAGATTGATTTCAATGAGCACACATTACTTCTATAAAGGGGAAGAAAGCAAAAAAAAAATTATAGCCATTTATAAAAATGTCTCTGCTTTAAAGCTCAGTAGAGAAGTTCTGGTTCTGGGTAAGGTGGGTAAGCACAGATTCTTCTTTCTCCCCCAGTAACTGCAGCTATAAAACCAAAAGCAAAAAATAAAGTTTATAGTTTTAAAAGAACAGAGAGAATTGCTAAACTCACTGATTGAGTACATGATATTTCTTTCAATTCTAGCTCAGAGTCAGACGGCAAAGCGTAAGATTTAGCTTCAGGCTTTCTGGGGAAAAAAGCCATTTGCTCTCTGATCCTCTGAGCAGGGGAAACTGCTAAGCTTTACTCATCTTTTTCCTCCTTTCTCTCATGCCCACTCCCATGTTTTATGAATTTCTGGTGATTTCACTTCCCACTGTCCACAGTTCCTTGACTTTTAATCATGTCAAATTGTCCTGTTTCCTGTCTTCCTATGCCACCCCTCTCTGCCGGTTCCATAAAACCAATATAGCAAATTGAAAATTCCCAAGAAAAGTAAGGGCTACTTGAGATTCGTCTCATACCAATTTCCAAACTTGAATCCAGGCTGCACCTTGGATCATTGGTTTTTTCCCTTCCTTACGCTCTGTGAGTTTCCCACAAGAGTTCCTCGCTCTGCCTGTGCTTCTATTCCCGTGCAGGTACCCGGGGCAGGGGCGTTTAATGACTTAAAGACAAGGGGCCTGCAGGAGCAGACCCATGTCTCCAACTGCAGTGTCTTCCTCCTTATTCTGTAGGCCCCCAAACCCCATGAAGACATCCTCTGTTTTAAGTGTCTATGGGAGCCCTGCTTTTGTCCGTGTGACATTGACCATATAGTAACCTTTTTGCATTTCAGTTTTTCAAATGTTAAAAAAATGCAGTTGATCTCTGGGATTTCTATCAGCTCTGAAGTTCTGTCATGCTAAAATTCAGGGCATGATCCTAGGCTCTGAAGATCTGCCCCTGAGGGATCTAGCAGTTGAGACTTGCCATGGGATGTGACAAGGTCATTCTTTATCCTTAGTACTGATCAGGCAGGCCAGGCCCTGTACCACCTTGGTACACTTTTGCCTTGCTCTCAGCAAGAACCCAGGCAGATTTTTTCATTTAGCCAAAGAGGTAATATGGGCCTGAGATTGAGTTGTGATCACATTTAGCATCCTGATAACTGTATGTGGTAGCGATTGCTATCATTGCCATCCCATAGATGGGAAGACTGAGAATAAGAAATATTGGGAAACTTGCCTAAGATCATATGCTATAAAGTCATAAAGGTAACACCCAGGGCTCTTTGAAGATGGCATTTAAGGCACTGAATTCTGCAGTTGATATAACCTCTGGTCATTTTCCTGTGTGTTTATCAATATATATGTAACTTATGTGTTTTAATCAAATCATACTATGTAAACTTCTCCCCTTTTTAAGAGATGACTAACTCCCCTCAGAGATGACTAACACTTTAGAATTCAATTTGAGTGTTTCAAATGCGTGAATCTCTGGTAGTACAGGTTTGAAGTTTGTGTTATTATACGAAAAATGTCAGAATGACAAACCCCAGTTAAAAATAAATTCTAGTGCAGCTAAAGAAGGGGGAGAGTCTTTTGGGCTTGTTAGTAATGGTGTTGGGTCTGTGAAAGAGGCTTTTCGGGCAGGGTCCTGCTCGCATCCTCAGGGGCTGGATGGCGCCTGTGTTCTCTTGGTGAAGGTGAGCATGGCTCAAGCATCTGGTGCAGTTATGTAAAGGGGTATTAGGACTCCCTCGGCATTTAAAGTTATATCTCGTTGCTTTTAAAATTTAGTTTTAGAGATGCATTATTCATGTCTGTGTAGGTGTAGAAACAGTCCTGAGAGTCAGCACTTCTCGTATAATGAAAGGTCACTTCAAAAGAAAAAACACCACCAAAAAAGTGAAGCCGATACTCACTCAGGTGTTGGCTTGTTGCAGAGCCTGGGGCCCAGTGAGCTTCGGGGCGTTTTGGGGTGCAGTCTATTGGGCAGGGCAGAGAGGGGAGGGAAATTCATGAGTTTTGTTCGTTTAATCAAAGTAAATTTTAGAAAATTAAAATTTAAAAAGCCTGACTTTAGAGGTAACATTAGTCCAATAGGGTCTGATAATCCTAACAGTGATATCAAGCCAGAAGAGGTTTCCAAGTGAGATTAAAATTTTGGAAAGTAAAAAGTTAGATTCATCTCATTCCTCTATTATGTATCTTTTTATCAACGGTAATTATAGGATTAAAATGAAGCGCGTTAGTTCTCTTAGTGCATCTTTTTAATAGGCATCTGTATTACTTTGCTAGGGATGCCATAACAAAGTACCACAGACACAGTGGCTTAAACAACATAAATTTATTTCCTCGCAGTCTGGAGGCTGGAAGTCTGACGTCGAGGTGTTGGTAAGATTGGTTTCTTCTGAGGCATCTCTCTTTGGCTTGGATATGGACATCTTCTCCCTGTGTCTTCACATTGTCTTTCGTCCCTGTCTGTCTCCTAATCTCTTCTTACAAGGACACCAGTCAGATTGGTGTCCATATGACCTCATTTTAACTTAGTTCATCTTTAAAGGCCTTATCTCCAAATACAGTCACATTTCTGCAGCGCTGGGGGTTAGGACTTCAACATATGAATTTTGGGGGCACACAACCTAGCCCATAACAGCATCATACTAGATAAATTTGAATAAATTTTAGGGTTTTTTTCTGTCACCAACTGTGTGAAGGTTGAACTTTGTGTATACACAAACTATATAGTTGTATATACAACTATAGAGTTGTATATACACACAACTATCAATACATGTATTGATAGTTTAATTCTTTAAAATCTTTTTTTATGAGACTGTCTAAGGGGCTAAAGGGCATTGCTCTTTTATTTATAGTAGATTCTAAGTATTAACTCTCTGGGTACAATAAGACTGGTGACCTCTATGGACCAAAATTCATCTTCTGTAAAATAAGTTGGTTTACAGTATGAACTTTAAATTTTTGTTCAGATCTGAATTCCTAAAACATTATCATAATAAAACAACTATAAAAATACAGATGATAAATGGCAAGGAAAAGGAGTAATTTTGCTAGTCTTTGTGAATAAAAGATTTACTTACAAATGGACTCTTCACCCAGAATAAAACTAAATACTTTTAGAAAACAGCTATTAATATCTTTAGATAAACTGATACAACTGTGATGTTAGTCATAGAATTGCTGCATTCAGAGAGAAAAAAAGAAACATTTCAGTTTTTACTCCGGTACTGCAGTGATAACTGATACCATATTCTGCCATAGAGTATGAAGAACATATCAATAACAGAGAAATCCAGACGTTTGTTTCGAGTGTTCCAAGAGGGTATTTATTTCGGATTGCTTTTCTGAGGTGGTAATGAAACGCAACGTGCATTTCATTTATAGGAGAGTTTCAGTTGAATTATACCGATGCAATTGAGTTTCCCTCCTCTGTCATAGTACCCTGAAACACTTATATGAAATGAAAAGAGAGTACATTTTAAAAGACATAAAAAGAAAATACTTGATGCTAGATTTAATTAATCCCCGGAACTCATTCTCACATTTCGTGTCAGAAAATGGAACTCTGAAAAGAATGTAGCACGTTCTAAAAGTTGTAGCTAAGATATTTGAGTAAAATGAACATGGCATTGGAAGAATTACAAATGGAACAAAAAAGACAAAGCTTTTCAGCTTTATATTACAGAGAACTATAATTATTTGCCTTAATTAATCATTTAGGCTCTGCTGCTCTCAAAGTGATTTATGTCCTCTAGTTGGGACATACATAAATCTTTTGGTCTGATGGTATTTTGTTGTATAGGCGAAGTAAAACAATTACATGTTTCCTTGAAGAAAGGTTCTTGGTTTATGAGTATGTTAGGATACTGCCTTTGGTAGAGACTTGATCTACTTAAATGTGATAAGTGAGAGGATAGAAACAAATGGGACCAGCAAAAGTACCCCAAATTATTTTCACATTCTGTTATGACATTTTCAACAGAAACCTTTTTTCCTCTCTTTTCCTATTTTCCTTTTAGTATTGGTAGCACTAAAATATTAACCAATTAATATTTCAGCTGGTTATTTTGTGTTTGTTTCTTCATCGTCATCCAAGTAATTTGTCTACCACTAGAAGTTTATCCTAAGGAACTTTTTTTCTCAAGTTGACTGTCAAATCTTACAAAAGTTATTTTTGTTGATGAGTAATTGTGGTAGTAAGAGAATTGCTCTATGATTTTTACAAGTTCTGTTCTAGCAGTGTGTCTTTAGTCTGTCTATTCTTATACTATCAAGAAGGATGGTTCCAAAAATAAAATTCCTTAGTCATTGGATCAGAAATTAGAGAAAGGTGGTGAAAAGTTTCCCCCTAACTGGTTGAATTTGCTGAGTTGGAAAGAAGAGTCGGGTTTAGAGGATTCTCTGATTCTTTTTTCTTGGATTTCTGACAAGGACACATGGGGTAATGGGGGCACATCTGTGTTACAAGTGGGGGACTTAGCTTTCCACCAACTGTAGGTTGATGGATAGGAGAGTTAATCATACAGTGTCTCTCTCCAGAGCTAAATGCAGCACCACTGAGTATTCCAAGCCTTGGCAAGCCCTTGTCAACCTGGGAGGAATGTGAGTCAAAACATAGCGCAGGGCTTCCCTGGTGGCGCAGTGGTTGAGAGTCCGCCTGCCAGTGCAGGGGACACGGGTTTGTGCCCCGGTCCAGGAAGATCCCACATGCCACGGAGCGGTGGGCCCGTGAGCCATGGCCGCTGAGCCTGCGCATCCGGAGCCTGTGCTCCGCAACGGGAGAGTCCACAACAGTGAGGGGCCCGTGTACCGCAAAAAAAAAAAAAAAAAAAACCAGAAACCATAGCACAGTGAAATACTACCTATTAAGAAAAAACAACTTTGCAAATGTTATTTCTCTGATATCCAGTTTTTAGGAAAATATATGAGTCTTTTTATAAGTCTTTCTATCAGCCTATGGAAGGCTGAAACCATTTATGGAAATGTTTCTTATGTGATGCCATTTATTGTCAGGCCAACACTTAGTTTCTATTTTCTTGATATGAAACAAAACATGGAATCCTCTCCTTACTGATCCTGTTTCCTAGGGATGCAGAGCTCCTTCCACACAGTTTGCACGATAATTTTTCAGTAAGAACACATCTTGTAATTCATGCATCCAATCCTTTCTCAAACTAATTGGAGTTACAGCATTTCTCTACCTCAATAGACAGTTATATTTATTTTCACTGCATTACTGCTTTATGCATTTTTGGCCACTGCTTTGTTTGGTTATTTTTACTTATAAACAATTCTAAATTCTTGATTTTTTCTGTAGGTTTATAGGTGAAATAAATGTTAAATACTAAAAATTGTATGTATGCTAGGGTTTTTGGGGTTTTTTGGTAAAAATGTTTTAATGTTATATAGACACCCACTCAAATACCTCCACTTGATTCATGAAAGTGCTTAGTTGCTAGAGGATGAGCAAATAAGTTAGGTTTTAAGCCTACTTTCAGTGTCTTTCAGGATGTATGTGAAAGGCCAGAAGTTTTTTCTTCTGTGAAATGATCCTTTTTCAGCTACTCAAGTCCTATCACTTGCTCCCTTCTCTCTTCCACCAAAGAAAAGTCAATTTCTTTATCAGTTGCAAATAAGAGCAGGATATTACAACAGTTAACGACTGCAAACCCAAGGGAAGTTTTTTACCATTTAAGTAGCAAATACATAAACGGTTTTCCCTTTGTTTGATATATTGAAATTGAAACTTGAAGTAAAAAATATTTTCCTTTCTGAGCACATGAGATCTGAAACCATTGAGATGGCTCGAGAGTAATATTATCCTATTATGTCTCATTGGTTCAAGGCCAGTGATTCCTTATCATTGGAGATAGTGATTAATGGTCTTCTACAGTCGGAACAGCAAAATAATTCTCTATGCTATTGCAGGCTACAGTACTCAGAGTAGCTCATATTAGCGTTTTATGGTAGAATCTTTAGTCATTTTTAATACGGGAAACCTCCATTACATGGAATTACTTCATAAAATGGAAGTGCTTTTGGCTGGGTGTGATGAAAGACAGGGCTTGAGTTCTTCACTTTTCCCATTCCAGCTGTTCTTCATCTCAGCAACTTGACTTTGTAGAATTCTACTACAAAAATGCATATTCTATCTTCCTCTGACTTCCATCCCTCTTTATTTCCTGTGGTATTTGTTTTCCTTGCCTTTCATCTTTTTTTTTTTTTTTTTTTTTTTTTTTTGCGGTACGCAGGCCTCTCACTGTTGTGGCCTCTCCCATTGCGGGACTCGCAGGCTCAGCGGCCGTGGCTCACGGGCCCAGCCGCTCCGCGGCATGTGGGATCTTCCCGGACCGGGGCACAAACCCATGTCCCCTGCATCGGCAGGCAGACTCTCAACCACTGCGCCACCAGGGAAGCCCATCATCATGATATTTTTATACTCTTTATGTACTCCAAATTTTATACTTTTAAGCATAAAATAGTATAAAAAGAGTATAAGTGGGAACTTAAGGTGTAAAACTCCTAAGACTTCTTTTTTTCCTGAAAGGTTGTCATCCCTAGTTACCAATTCAGCAAATATCAGGGAAGGAGATTCCACTTTCATAAGACTTAAATCTGTAGATGGTATCTAATCACAGGTAGAAATTCTCCACTCACATTAAGCAGAGGCAAGCCAGAGAATCAACTCCATACGTGAGGAGAGCACAGCAATGATAAGACACGTGAGCATTGAGGTTATTCCCTGTTTGTTGGCTTTAGCAATGGGAACTGATTTTTCCTTTGATCCAAGTTCTGTTGAGTGGTTCTCATTCTGAACAATGGTGAACGATATGTGTAACACGTGATTCGGTGGAACGAATAATGTAGTCAGTTATCGTGAAAACTCATTTTTCTCATTGCAGAAGTAGCAAGTCTAGATGGGAAGCAGCAACTTACAGATGTTGAAAGCCTCATATTTAATACACGTTGTGGGAGATGTAAAGATAGAGGTATATAGATAGCTGGGCATTCAGTTCTTTTTTAATTGAGATTTACAATATTCATTTCAGGTGTACAACATAGTGATTCAGAATTTTTGTAGATTATACTCCATTTGTAGTTATTATAAATTATTGGCTATATTCCCTGTGCTGTACAGTATATCCTTTTAGCTTATTTATTTTGAACAGAGTATAAGGGAAGGTAACAAAATCATCATGTCGTGATCACGTTTACATTTCACACCGCCTGCTGCATCTGCAGTGTGATGAGGGTGTTAATGGGCGCCAGGGGCACAGTTAGTTTAGGTATAAGATGATAGTCGTTTGGTCTTGGCCCATGAAGGGTTTAGTGGAGGGGGTAGAGAAGCGTCCATATTTGGAAGATACTTAGAGGAGGAGAAAGAAGGAGCAGGCGGAAATTTAGTTCGGAAACCAGGAGAGCTTTTTGGTTTGAAATCTAAGAGAAAAGAGCTTCAAGGAGCAGAGAGTTAACCACAGCGTGAAATGCTACTGAAGGGAGCCTTAGGTGAAAACTAGGAAGGAAATTTAAAATGCATGAATAAAGGGAAAGGAGAAAGTAAGAGACTGTGAGATCTTACGGAGAGGAGAGTTTGAGTTTCCACGACTTCAAAAATAAACCTGTGTCTCTGGTACCCGGAAGTTGTAACATTAAGCGTGTGGGGGGCGGGTTCCACATAAAAGTCTCAGAGTTGGATGACCGAGTCCTCAGCAGCTGTGGCAGTCACTGCCACAAAAGCAAATGGGTGGTAAGGAGAATCTGAAATATTGGTCAAGGCTATTGGCCTTTTTCTTTTCCCTTATAGCAGAAATGATGAAACTGCTGTACTGGTCCAGCCGCTTTGTGATGCCACCAAGTAAAGCCACTACTAGTTCGTCCTCTTTGCTTCTCCTTTAAATGCCAGGAACCTAATAATGCTAATTTCACTCTATCATGTATTCATTTATTACCATTTCAGAAGCACAGAAATGTATTCCACTTTCAATGGAAGCATGAAAATCTGCATTTCAATGTGTATTTGAAGATCTCAAGAAACTTTAAAGGTGAAGTTTTGTTTCAACCAATGGCATCAAAGTTTTTTGATGTTTGCTACTTGTAGCCTATTTTTAATTCATTAGCCATGAAGGCAGCAAACATTTCTCTGATATATGTCTAGCTTTAGTGCTTAAAGTTTACATATCTTTGCCATTAGTGCCTGTGGCTGATTACCTCAGTGACTTAAAACCCAATTCCGACCCAAATAGTAGAAGAAAAGTCAATAAACAGGAACCACGGAGATAGAGCCATTTAGATTCTTTAGGAAGAATTTACAAATGCTTAAGAGCGATCTAACCAAGGAATAGGGCACTTCCGTCCTGTACCTCACAAGTAGACAAGGATGGGGCAGGGGCTGACCCGCCATTTGCAGATGGAATAGGGGAAGATGGCATCAGACGGAATAGCAAATATTGAATTAGGTGACATCTGAGATCTCTCCCAGCCCTATAATGCTTTAATTCCATTACCTTGTTGGAGATCTGGCAGGCTAGCTGTCTCAAATAATTTGTAAGCTGTGGCATATTATATTAGCCACCTCACAGATGGACGTCTTAAGGAGCCAAGAACTTAGTGAACGTCTATCAGAAAAGAATTAACAGCCTTTAAAGGTACCTTCTCAGAAACATATGTCGGACAGTAGGAGGTCGTGATTGACTGCTGCTGACGCGATTTGGGTTTATCCTTGGCTCCAAATTCAAAAACCCTTTTACAATTTATTTCACAGTCCTGACTTATTGTTCTCTACTCCAGGCAGGAGACAACTGTATTATTAGAGCTCTCTCTGAACTCAGCAGGTGTCAAAAGTCCATTTTAATCTCTGTTCAGAAGCCTTGATTCAATTTGGTTTTACTGCTCAATGTAAAGGGGCCTACTTGGATGTCTTCTTGGATAAGTTATTACCAGTCATAGTTTGGAAATGTCCCAGGGTAAGTACGCAATTTCTAGGAAGTTGCTAAAGGGAAGGCCATTAAGTATAGTTATAGTTTAATAAGGCCCAGCCTGATAGCTGATGAAAGGATGGGTGGTAAATGTTTCTGGTTCACCCCTATTTAATTAAAGAACAAGCAGTCCTGAAATGGTTTATGTGCCTTTCGGGCAGGGACATCCTCTTTTCTTGTAAATTCTTCCCTCTTTATTTGTGCAGATCCCACTAGAGATAAGATGCAAGGGGGTGAGAGAGCATAATGCAGCGTGGACTTACCTCCAGATCTAGAGAGCCAGATGGACACAGGACGGAAGTGGGCAGCCAAAGCAGGGGTTGCCTGGGGCTCCCGAAGAGAAAAGCCTCTAGTGAGCATCTCAGGGATGGTCTGATGCCGCACTGTGCTCAAGCCTCAGGGCCACTGAGAGTCCCAGAAGGATTTGACTTTTTTGCATTTCACTCATTTATTTGTTATTGTAAACAACTCAGACCAGACTCTATTTTAGGTGCTGGAGCTGCAAGGAGGATGAGGAAATAGTCTTTCATCCCAAGAATTCACACTAGAAATTAATATTTTAATCAAAACTCCATTCACAAAACAAGAACCAATTCAAATAAATTCTATTAAAGATTGGTTAGAAACATCCTTTATTATATCTAGGTTATGACTGAATAGAATCTCACATTTACATTTCTTGAAAGACATTAAATCTACAACTATTACTACTCTTCCTTCTCCTCCCCCTCCTCCCCTCCTTCTTCTCCTGCCTCCTCCCCCTCCCTCCTCCCTCCTCCCCCTCCCCCTCCCTCTCCCTCCTCCCCCTCCCTCTCCCTCCTCCCCCTCCCTCTCCCTCCTCCTCTTCTTCTTCCCCCTTCCTCCTCCTCCTCATTATTATTATTATTATATCAGGCCTCAAGAGACTTGTGATGCTTTTCTACCTTGCAAAGGAAAACTCTGTATATGAGTAACAAAGGCCCAGTTAAATTACAGTTTGTCATAAAAACCGATGAGTCTACACAGTGGTTTAGGGGTGAGTCTTACACTGAACCATTTAAGAAATGTTAAAACAGGACTTTTTCAAGGTACAAAATGTAGAATAATTATACAGCTTTAAGGATGTCCTCTGTAATGTGAGTGAGGATTTATATCCTTAATATCTTTAAGTAGAATATCTTGCAAACATTCACAGTCCCCACTTGCATTCTCATTCAACGGACGGTAGATGGCTACGTAACTCTGCACCTTGTCTCCCAACCCATGTCAGCAGACTCAAATCCTGCTAAGGTTTGAGATCTACTAACTCCTATTTAGAGCTCTGACTATGGCTTCTGCTATGATATTACTATTCAGGACTGAGTTTTTTAAAAAGGCCTGTGGAAATTGAAGACGCATCTAGATGCTAATAATAGTAACAAAATAACAATACATTATACTTGAAAACTTACTATTTACAAGAGTGTGCTAACTGCCTTACATGCATCTTCTCATTCAGTTCTCACTATATTCCTATCAGTCTAGTTTTCAGATCAGAAAATGGTTTAGAGAAGGTAACTTTAGAGCTCTGAATGTCAAATGTGTGTTAACTGATAGAGTTCAGATTGGAACTAAGATTTGGCTGATTCTGCGTTCTGCTTTATGCGCTGTGCTGTATTGTCTTAAGGTTAAGTGGTGTTACTGCCAGGTGATTTGTGTTTCCAATGAGAAGAAGGGATTACGTGATGTTAATTGTCTGGAAGTGGGAACAAAAGCACCCAACTCATCCCTTCCATCCATGAGGGGTGTCTGTACATAGGAGACTGGGATGAGAGGAGTCTTTTATCAGTCTGTGAGAGACAATGTGTAGTAAAGAAATTGATTGAGAGAATGAAGAAGGTTGGAGGCATGAGGAAGGAATTTGACACTAATGGATTGAAAGTCTCTGAAGAGTCAAATAAAAAAATCTATCGGCAGGAACTAAAGGGTAGCAGAGAATGATGAGAATTCGATCTAAGTTGTGTTCAGGGAGTTGTCTTCATGGCTCTGCACCTACCCCCCGCCCCCTCCAGCATCTCAAGGTAACAGGTGTGCATAGGTGGAGAGAGAAGGTACAGTCTGGAGATTTTGAGGCCCCTGTTAGTGACTTTAGCGAGAGGTGCTTTTATTACGGTTCTTGAGAAAGTCAGGATGAGGATATTTGGGAGTTAAGTTCAGAGCCATCAACTTCCACTCTACACAAGGAATGTATTCTTGATGTTTCAGAGGAAATTCATGAGGAGGCGACAGGTTGGGGCCATTGTCCCGATTTCAAAGGACATTCACTGATTGGTGAGTCCTTTTTAGGGACCTTGAGGGGTTCCATGGAAGTCAGGTTTAGAATCCCTGATACAGAGCTTAAATTAGTATAGAGTAGCTTGGGGTAGAAGTTGGCACAAAGGCAAATCCATTTTTACCAGGTTGTTAGTCTCTTCTATGCTCTGCTAACTTTCTTGGCAAAATTTAATTTTAGAAAACTAATGGCACTGCTGTTGCCCAGAGTCCAAGGAAAAGCTTAGTCATCCTTCACCTCCGGTCAGCCATTAATGGGACACTAATATATTTTGCCATCAAGGGACACAATCGAATTACTTGGCTTTCATTTAATCTCTGTGCACTTTTCTCCCCCATGTTCTAGTTGTCTGTTTTCATGTTATCACTTGGCCTGTAAAATACCAAGTGGGAGAAGATCCAGGAGAATCATGACACCAGCCAGGCTAGACGGTTTGCCCCCGGAGGAAGCCCAGCAGCTTGGTAGAAGTATCTAGGGAGTTCCTGCATAGGCCCTAGTCTCCTTCCAATACCTGGCAGCAGCAGATGCTAGTGCTTATTAGGCAGAACCTTACCTGAAAGAACAAGCTTCAGAATAATAATTATACCGATAATACCTAATATCGAGCACTTACCATGTGCCAGACATTTTTCTAAGCACATCACCTGTGTTGACTCACTTAATTCTCATAACATCCCCGTGAGGTGAATACTGTTATTATCCCCACCTTTCCTATGGGGAAACTGAAGCACAGTGTCCTGATTAACCAATAACTGGAAGAACTTTACGTCCAATCCAGTCCATCTGACCTAGAGTCTGAGCTCTTAACCACTTTGCTGAGCTGCCTCCTGTACCTACTCTTTATACCAGGGTCCAGAGTAATTCAAAGGGATTATCCATCAGGGACCCTCTGGGTGAATGTCCTCAACCTTCCTGATTGGCCTGATCTGCACCATCATTTGATAGCAGGCCAAATACCAGGTACCCTAGTCAGAAGGCTGGTTTTAAGCAAGCTGCCACTGGTGGGAAAGTGGGATGTGTTGCAGGTTGTTGGGAGAAGATGGGAGATGAGAGCAGAAGAGTGAATGTGTAGGAAGTGGAAGGAACAGAGCGTCGGCTGGTTAGTGAGAGTCTCCACTCTTTCCCATTCTGGAGATGAAGTGAGATAATATATGAATTCATAGGGGACCTGGAAAGTTCTATAAGATTGGTGGGAGGCTGTGGTTCAGGGGCAGTAGTGTGTGGTGGGAATCAGTGGGTTCAGATGAGAACCTGGACGGCAGACGTGTGTGGACAGACAGCAGACAGTGTTGGATTTTGAGAAGGGTGGTTCACATGGGTGCGCCCACGGGCAGCCCCCTGGAGGAGGGATGCGGGGACCGGTCTGCAGTCACTCTCTGAATCCCATTTCCAACATGGCAGCTGCTACCATAGCCAGCTCTGGACTCCAGCTCGCTGGAGAGGACCAGAGCTCACTGCCACTAGATCCGCTGTTACCTCAAAAAATGTTTTGGCAGAGCTCTTTCAGCCTCTGCCCTCTCTCTTCTCCTGTTACAGAGTATGATGGGCCACCGCGTTCTATGTTTCCAGCCTCCCTTTTACCTGCTACGCTTGCAGGAGAGTGTTTGCTAATTATAATCTTTGCAGTTCACTGGAGTGAACTTGACATTAAAAAGATCAGGCACCTCTTGGGAGTTCCTTGGCGGTCCGGTGGTTAGGACTCCGCGCTTCCACTGCAGGGGACACAGGTTGGATCCCTGGTCAGGGAACTAAGCTTCCCACATGCCGTGTGGTGCAGCCCAAAAAAAAAAGATCAGGCCCCTCTTAATTTCAAAATCAGCATTTGGTGTGAATGGTGTGTGGTTACTCTGTTAATAATTCTTTCCTATCTACTTACATCTAACACCTAACACTGATATAATCCTTACTTTTACTCTTGCCCTGAGTTACCATTGATTTACTTATTGATGTACCTTTAAAATAATTGCGTTATTTTTCTAAAAATGATGATACTCAGTGTAAAATAATCCCCAAATCCCCCCATGTACAGGTAACCATCTCAAACAGCTTACTGAACATTTTCTTCAGACACTTCTCTATAAACTCCTAAATTCCACAATTCCCATGAAGGAGGTTATGCCATATGTAATTTTCGATGACTTTTTTTTTCACTTAACAACATATTGTACTCAGACTTTCTTTTAAAGGTAGGCACTCATTTGTAATATTTGCCCCGCGTTCTCCTGTTTGTACCAGCAGTTTACTTAGCCAGCCCCCTGTCGATTGTTCATTGACCAAGAGTCTGGGCATCACGTAGGGATCGTCCGACTCTGCTAATCCGGGCTGTACGGCTTTGCTGTCAATCTGTGGGATTCTTGGCATCATATAATAGAAGGAGCATAAAAGAGATGAATGAAGAGTCCAAGACTCTGCTCCCAGCTCTGTCACTTAGTAGCTCTGTGACCTTAAAATCACTTTACCTTTCTGAATCTCAGGTTCCCTACCTGTAAATGGCGGTGTGGGTACGTGTGATATTAAAGGTCTGTTCTGCTCATTCACAAATGTGCTTTAAACCACATCTCCCATCCCAACGTACGCATGTCAGTTTTATTCACCAGTGCCTGTTAAGTTGGAGTATGTATGGAAGGAGTTGTTACACTTTGCCCTAAAATGAGTTTTTAGACAAGAGAATGAAATTAAAATTATTTCTCCCTCTTCCAGAGCTGCAGTGAAATTGTGTGTGTGAGTGCATGTGTGTCTGAGGTTGGGGTAGAGGTATCCTGCCAATATTTTTAAAGTATCACTCTGTCCTTCCATCCACCCTTCTCCTCTTTCTTCTCTCTCCCGCCCCTTCCTCCTCTCTCGTCTTCCCTTCCTTTTTTCTTTTTCTCTTCCTCTCTTTTCCTTTCTTCCTTCCCTTCCTTTCTTTCTTTCTTTTCCTGAAGTGAATTGAGGACTAATGCTGTTCTTTCTGCTTCAGTCAATGGGGACTTTTACCCCATAATATAAGACAGGAGAAGCAATAAAGACAAATGGGGATTGTGTTATATTAATATATTGAATAAATGTACTGTTCCATAGTGGTGACGATGAAGATCAAATTATTTCCCTCGACTAATGCCCATGATTAAACTATTTTGAAAATATTAGTTAAAAACGTCCGAGGAATCCAGTTAAAAGCCTTCTGAGGGTGAATGGGATGCTTCAGAAAGTTTGGTACGACCCCCTTTTGATTGTTCACTATCTATCCTGAACCAGTTTGAATTCCTTTAAAATGAATTGAATACTTCCTTCTCTTCCTAAAGAATGCACGTTGTACGTGTTTTAACACTTCTCGTCCATTTTGGGGTCCTCAGTGGCCCATCACAGGCAGCATTCATTGTAATTGGCTTTGACTGAGAAGCGCCCCAGGGAGTTCGAGGTGTGTGGGGCCATTTCATTCTCAGCCCCGTGCTTTCTGGATTCTTGGTTTGATTTTTATGTTTTCCTGTCTCTTCTGAGAGCCAAGCTGTTATGGGCATATTTGCCAAAGCAGTTCTTTCCAGCTCTACACCACTTCTCAGCACTTCAGATTAGCTGCATCTCATTGATCGTGGAACTGAACACAGAATCTTATTGGAGTTTTTAATAAGTTAGTAAAAAAAAAAAAAAAAAAAAATGAGTGGGCTCCAGAAGCTTTTTCTGCTTATTCCCATGTTCTTACCTCCGTTCCAGAAACTTGAGGTTTGCAGAGACGTGTTCTCCAGATAATTGCTGTATTCTCATCAAGATCCCATGATTCTGGTTTGAATGTGAACTCTTTCTTCTTCATAAGAAGAGATGATATTGCCTTTAGTCCGTCCAGGTGCATATGACTCCCAGTTCCATTCTCTCCTTGATATCTGACCATGCGGTTCTTGTTTTACAGTCCCCAGTCTGTCCCAGACCGTCTGAGGATCCGGGTGAACAAAATCAGTTTACAAGACTATGAAGGATTCCACTATGACAAAGAGAAGCTCCGGGAAGCTTGTAAGTTGGAAGTGCCTAATGGATATCACGGGATCAGCCTGTTTTCAGCTTCTTGGTCCTCCTTGGTTTGATGGATAGATTCACCTTGTGTCTGAAAGTCATGATTAAAGAAATGAAGGGAAGTGTAGTAACATGGGAACCCCAAGTGACGCTCTGTGGGCTGAAGAAGATGGAACTAGAAAAGGGAATCAGAATAGACTAGTTCTGCTCTTGATGCCACGTAAGGGTCTCTTGGTTTATGAACCATTTTAGTTCCCAGGCTGACCTAAAATGAGAAGAGCAGAATGATGGTGATACAACATGGTATAGTAACATCTAGAAAATTCTTGAGACAGCACACGTCTCTTCCTGGAGGCTGTATTACCAAATACTGTCCTCATTCTTCATGCCAGCGTGACAGAGTTATCTGGGAAGGCACGTCCTTTACTTCTAGCTGTTATGTGATTGTATGACGTCAAAGCAAGGCCCACAGCGTAGTAAATGTCAGGGTAAAATGAGTCATTCATGAGGTGACAGTGCTTCTGAAACCTTAAGTTGAGTCAACACACAAATTCCTTTTCAATGTTCGTATTTTCCATATGCTTCTTTAAATATATATAACTGTTAGTTCACCTTGCTCGATATTCCATATTTATTGGGCATTTTTTACATCCTAGTCACTATTTTAGATCTTTGTCTGTACCATGAAAATATATGAGGTAACTGGGGAACGTCGGCCAGAAGCAGTTAAGACTCTACAGATGTGTTGGATATTAGGGTTCCCGGTTCCTTCTTCATTGTGGGGGCCAGTAGTCAAGTGCAGTAAAGGCAGAGAAGATGAGGGCCAGTGTCCAAGGGCACAGGCAGGGATGCCAACAGAGAGAAGGGAGCATTGTAGAGAACCAGGGATTTATGAACGAAAACCCTAACTGGCCCCAAGTGTGGACCTGCCTGAAGGTGTAGAAGATGAAAATAGTTAAAACTGGCAGGAGTGGAGTAGGGGGCACATTTCTGAGCTCTGATTCCTGAACCTGTGATCTGTAGTGGGGCGTACTGGATGGAAGTCCCGAAATCCAGGGACAGTCTCAGCGTGGGGCAGGGACTTTCAGATCTGGAGGTGACAGTGAGCAAGGATCCGCTTCCCCCGTAACTCAGGCACTAAAGCTACCAGGGCATCCTGTATGGAATTTCTCTCTCCATCCTTTCACTGCTTCAGCTCCCTCAACCCTCTTCATCCTTTTCCGTAAACATCAGTATCCTTCAGCTTCTCCCCAGCCTCCTCGCTCCATCCTTCACTCCCGTTCCCTTTCGTAGGAATGCTTTGAGGTGGAGGAGGAACAATTCCCTGAGCCTCTGCATTTCCCCCTTCTGCCAATGGCAGATTATATTTTCTAATGTAAATGAGATTATGCGGGCCAGACTAGCACAAAATCTAATTTAACCGTAAGGTGGTGGACCTATACGTTTGCAATGGGAGATTGCACACAGTGTAAATTAAACTGACTTTTAGAGGCTACTAATGATAAAAGAATGGTGTTTTATGTTCTTTTTCTTACAAGCTTCTAAACAAATAGCTTACAAGTTTGAAAAATTAAAAAAGAGACTGGATCTCAAGCCAGTAATATTTTGCAGCTTACTGTCAACTCTGAGGAGAGTCAGTTAGGAGTGGGGAAGCTTTTGGCTGAAATGAGATTTGAAGCTTATCTGTGGATTTCAATGACCTCTTCTTATCTTTTCTGGGGCATTATCTGTCCACTACTGCCAGAGGTAATTGTGATTTGAGTTTTTACAAGATGACATTTCCTGGCAAGTACTCTGCTTATCATCTCTTATGTGATAAAACATCTATGTGAGGAAACTTCTTATATCAAATTGGGGGAGGTGACTTGATATAAATATAAGTCCAATAAATTCAGCCATGTCTTTTGGGACCCAGAAGAACAAAGAAACTCTCAAAGAGGGAATCAGAGCATTATCTCATTCTAAAGATTTGAGGAAAACAACATGTGAATTAGAAGTAAAAGCAGCCAACTCAGTCATTCTACAGTTAATACATGGTGATGATGCTTCTCAACTGTGGTTGCTCAGGAAGGTCTGTCCTTGGGGGTTTATGGACTTATTCACACTCACCCTTTCTTCCCCGGCTCCAAATTGCAAGTGACTACAGATTCATGGGAAGGCCGACAGCTCAAACTGAGTATAAAGGCAAAAACCAGTTCAAATCCCAATGTGCAGTGCATGCCAAAACAGGTTATTTCTGAAGCATTAATGAAATGAAATAGAGAGAACACATCTAGATAAAAGGGACTCTAGGAATGTGCTCTGACCTGCATCCTGGAAGAACAAAGCGGGTGAATCCTCTTCGGTCGTTCATTTATTGTCAACATCCAAGTCCGAACTAGAGCAGGTCCTGCATTACTGGGTTCAAAAAATTAGTTCCCTTTCTTGATAGTACACCAAGTGACTCATCCAGGCAGCACGTGGCTGTTCTCCTTCACCATTTAATAGAATCTTGCTCATGTGTCTGGATCATTATTCACATTAGATTACAAGCTCAGATGTTTGTTGTCCTACAAAGCCCTGCTTCTGTCTGTAAGGCAGGACTCCGTGGTAATTACGAGAGGGCAGCCCTTTTCATCGCCATATTTATTTTGGCAGAGAGAAAGATGGCTATAGTATTTTAAATACTTCCTGTCTCCCTTCCATTGAGCCCCAACTCACCTGGCGGCATTTCCTCTAAAATGATAACACAGAGAGGGTTAGTCTTTCTCTCCTTATGCTCTCATTGGTAAATTTCAGACTTGCTTAAAACAGTTATAGTTTTTTCACTGGATTTATGAATTATTAATCCTCAAGATAATGGTTATGTGGTCCAAGAGAGGAAAGTCTATTCAACTTGAAATAGAACATGAGGAAAAAGTAGCCATATTAAAAAGAAATTCTTCAAGTAAATCTATAATAATTATAGCAGAAACTCACTCTCGTAATCAGAGTGAAGTATATAAATAAGTTCTTAATAAAGCATATAATCATATAGTCTAGGCAAAGGGTAATCAGTTTTTTAAAATTTCTTATATTTCTAAGTACAAAAGAGTTTCACTGACACATGACATACATGTTTATATTTGGAATGACTTGATACTGGCCAAGATGTAACTCTATCTCCGGTAAACTGGCTAAACTTTACTCTGGTATCAGCTTACTCTGCACTTCTGAGTGGCCATGATAATTCATACGAGTCTAGGGCCTAAAGCAGAAAAGTAAAAACCAGTTTGGAACTAATTGAAAACAGATGTAGCCTATAAAGGTGGGGGGCATTGCTAACATCTGTTGTATATCAAGTACAGTGTTCAACAACCCCTTTACATACAGTATCTCAGCACCATGGATATTAATCTGGCCATTTACAATTTAGTGTATCTATATAGTGGATAATATCTCAGTATATTATTATCTGGTTAAGACTAATGATTGTGGCTAATTAGATATTTAGGCAGTTGTCCTAATGGAATTTCCTTGTCTTCTGTTTAATGACTCAGTAGAAGCGTCAGAAACATTTGTGTTTGAATCTCACTTGCAACCTTGACAAAGTAATTTTACTGATGACCAAATCTCTCATCTCTCAAACGAGAATATAATTGCAGCCTCGTAGGGTGCTGAGGGTTACATGTAATGTTGTATATGAAAGCCCCGCTGCACAGTCTGGCAACATTAGCAAGCCTTCCCAAAATGGTAGCTGTGATTGTTGGAGCTGCTATTCCAAAAGACACTGCTATGACATTGCCCTTCAATCTGCAAGTCCACAAGCCAGGCTCAGAGCAGCTGCCCTTTTTTTATATATATCCTCTCACCAGACTGCACACACCATCGCCACCCTCCAACTCTCTTTCTCACTTTCAGAAATAGAATTGAAAACACTAGTATATATTAAAGATTACGGAAAGAAAATATGAGTAATCATTTGATTTACTTTTATTGTGTCAGCTAGTACGAGAGACTGCTACGATGGCAAGGCATTTACACCTGTGAAACCCATATTTAGTGATCTGGTCAGATATCCGCAAACTCCCTCTCTTAAGTCCTTATACATTTCTTAAGTGCATCATCTGCTGTCCATCATGGAATATTTAAAAATAAACTTTATTTTGGAACAATTTTAGATTTGCAAAAAAGTTGCAAGGATACTACTAGGAGTTCCTACGTACCTCTTACCCAGTTTTTCTCATTGTTAAACATTTTATACCATAGTACATTTGCCACAGAAACTGATAATGCTTCATTACTGTTAACTAATCCCAGTCTCCTCTGGTCTCTGACAGTTTGTCAGTCTTTCCTCCACCCCCCACCCCCATGACCTTGATTGTCTTGAGGAATACAGGCCAGCGACCTGTACAATAGCCCCTATTATGGCTTCATCTGTTGTTTTACTCATACTTAGACTGGAGTTGTAGGTTCTTAGAAAGAATACTGCAGAGGCGAAGTACCCTTCCCGTCCCGTCATATCAGGGGTTACCTGATTCCCACATGACATGCTTGTGATGGTAACCTGATCTCTTCGTTAAGGCTGTATTTGCCCGGCTTCTCCACTGCAAAGTTCCTGTCTTTTTACTTTCCCTGTGCTGTTCTTTGTAAGTGAGTCACCGTGTTTCACTCATCTTCAGAATGGGGGGGTGTGGCTCACTGGATTTTTTTATTGTTTTCAGTTTTTTATGGATGACTCAATTGCCTTTGATAAACATGCCAAGATGGTGGAGCCATTCACTCATGCATGAATCCATGCTTCCAAAAACTGTACATTTGTATCAGTTATATGTTGGATATCCCCCTAGATGCTAGGCATTGAAAGGTGAAACCAGGACATGTAACATTACAGTGTCATTTATTCAATACACATTTATTGAGGGCTTACTCTGAGCAAACAGTGGTGGCAAAAGAAAAGCATAAATAACCCCTGGAAAAGCTCAGCAAATGAGCTTTTTCTCATCTGATGAGGATTACGATAGAACTAAGGAAACGCTATGTATCTGTTTTCTTAGTAAACATTTAAATAACGAAAGGAAGGGATGGAATATATAAGCAAGCATGACAAAAGCCAATCTGACCGCTAATTAGTTGAATGACCTTGGGCAATGCATTTACCGTCTTCAGGCTTCAGTTGCCTTATCTGCTAAATGCAGTGGTTAAACTCTATATTTCCTCAGGGTGTACTATACGGTAATAAACGTTTAGCCGCGTAGAAATGACATAGGACTTAAAAATTTTCCTCCCGACATGTTTACTTAGGAGAATTTTTAAAGCTCCAACATCATTTATTGTAATGACTGCAAGCATCAGAACGTGTTAAGTGCGTTTTGCTTCGTGAGTTTGCTAAAAACACTGATTTTTTTCCCCCTATCGATTGCTTCATCTAAAATTGAACCTTTCCCCATCCTAACAAGTTGACAACAGGGCTGTTCAGTAGAGATTAGGCCTCCATTTGGTGGAGGTAGGCGTTCCACTTGAAATCTGTCTGAGGAGTTAAATGATGTCAGTCTGTCCTCTGAAGGGCACTGTCCATTGCTTTGCAAGTGTTTATGTTTATTTCTATTTTCCTGAGTTGACATTTACTCAGAGTTTTGTGTTTAGTTTCCTTTACTGTTCTCCCCTATCTTTTGTCTGTATCTTGTATTTATCCTTAATGAAAATGTAATGCTGATAAATAAAAATAACTGTAGTTAATGCATATTGTACTATTACTGTGAGCTAGCAAATGTCTTAATATTTCTACACATATCATATAATTTAATTCTCCCAACATCTCTGTGTACTAGGTAGCATGGTTATCCCCATTTTATATATAAAGCAACTGAGGCCCAAGAAACTTAAGGAAAATTCGAAGGACCTGACATTCTGAATACTTATTTAATCACTATGCTCCCTATTTCTTCCAAGTAGTAGTTATTTTCTTTTATAAAATATTTTTAATAGCATACTTGTTTTTAAATCTTTCACAATACTATTTCAAATGCTTTTTTGTATTTAAACTGACTTTACCTTAATTTACCAGACTCTGGTTTGTTGGACAATTTCCTGTTTTTGGATCTTTCTCTACCCCCCAAATAAATCTTCTGTTCATAAATCCATGTATTTGTTGACTGCTTACCATATTTCTAGTACTCCTTCAGTTGACGGGGATACTGAAGAGTGCCTGCCCTCATACAGCTTATACTCCATTTGGAGAAATAGACAAGTGAATAAGTGATATAGCAGTAAGTGCTGTAATGGGAAATAACGCAAGAGTGACAAAGGATCCTATTTTTGATAAGGTGATCAGGGAGAGACTTTCTAAAAAGGTAACATTTAAGCAGAGACCTAAAAGTAAAGGTTGAGTATGCACCTGGATTTCTGAGGGAAGAGTGTCCCTAGGCAGAGAGAGTGGCTAGTGCTAAGGCCCTGTGGTGCAAACGTCCTTGGACTATTTAATGCACAATAGGGAAGTTCATGTGGCTGGAACCTGGTTAGTTGGGTGGAGAAGGGTATGAAGTCATTTTGAAGTTGTAGGAAAGGGCTGGCACGTGGAGGGGGCTTGTAGACCATAGAGAGGCTTTAAGTTTTATTCAGAATAT
Source organism: Leucopleurus acutus (assembly GCF_964270905.1). Taxonomy (NCBI): domain Eukaryota; kingdom Metazoa; phylum Chordata; class Mammalia; order Artiodactyla; family Delphinidae; genus Leucopleurus; species Leucopleurus acutus. The sequence continues at coordinate 93,106,785 of NC_139144.1, read as the reverse complement.
AATGAGAAGTTCCAGGAATTATTTGAGAAGGAGTATAACATGTCTGCATTTATTCTGAATAATTCTGGCTGCTGAGTGGAGAATTGACTGCTGGGTTGTGAAAGTAAAAATCAGCGCACCAGATACAAGGCTAACATGATATTCCAAGTGAGATGTGTGCTGGAAGTTGAGGGAGTTAGAGTAGCAGAGTTGGGGAGAAACAGTTGGACTTTGGATCTATTTTGGAGGTAATGCTGGTAGGATCAGATGATGGATTAGCTGCACTGCGTAGGAGGAAAGGGTGATTCAAGGATGCCTCTGAGGTTTTGGGCTCAGCAACCTGGTGCATAGAGTTGAGGCAGATGTAGAGGACCCAGCGGTGACCAAGAAGCACTGAGTGAGCTAGGAAAAAACAAAGAACAGGAGAGCTTGCTGGTTAGAAGCCAAGAGAAGAAGAATATTTTATGAAAGAATAGTGACAACTAGGTCAAATGCTCTGTGAAGGTGGAGGGAGATGCACGCTAAGAACTGGTCATTGGATTTGGATAGAGGGTGGTTATTAGTAACCTCACAAGAGGTTGTAGAGGGAAGAAGGTGAATAGAGTAGGTTCACGTGCAAATGGGACCAAAGGAAGCGATTCCACATAGACTGCCCTTCTGAGATGTTTAACTGGCAAGAAGAGAAATGGAATGGGGGCTGGATGTGGAATCAAGGGAGGTTTGTTGTTGGTTTTTTTTTAATTTGTAAGCTAGTTCAGCTGTGTAGGCTGGTGTGCGCGCCGATGGGACAGTCCACTAGAAAGGGAGAACTTGATTCAGGAGAGAGAGGGCCAGCTGCAGGAGCAATGCCTTTGGATAGGTGGAGATGGGGTCCAGCGCACAGTGGAGGGGTGGGGACAGTCCCCGAGAGTACGGGGAGGGAAGGCAGAGGAGTGGGTACAGAGGCAGGTAGGTTGGGGGATTTGGTACCAGGGAGAAGCAGAAGTTCTATTCTGATTACTTTTATTAGTGACACAAGGAGCAAGCGTTACCAGCTAACAGTAGGGAAGGGAAGTGTATCGGTGTTCAGGGAAAACGAAAAGGGAAAGGTTGAAATAGCCATTTGAAGAGTGAGACAGTGAGTGGCCTGGGAGGAATTGCTGAGCAGCACGTTAGATCTGGAACCTTGAGCTCCTTGATTTTTCCGTAAGCATGGAGACCCTGACCTGTCAGTTCCTGGGGGTCTTCTTGGCTTATACACGAGTGCATTCCTTGTCTCGCTAACTTCCAAGACTCAGATACCAGGGGAATATTAGGCTGAAGGACAATGATCTTATTTTTAATATAATCCCCTTCATTATCTAATTCTGGTTATGATCCAAAGCCTTGCTTTGTGTACAAGAAAATAAGAAGTGATTCCAGAGCTGTGCTTTATTAGATGCTAATGATGTTAGTTAGGTCTCAGACAAGGAAATAGCCTGAAGTGTTCATACTGTCATTGTATTCTTCTTTCCTTGTTAAAACTTAGCCTTGGGTAATGAGAACCATCAATTGCAGGTATATTCTTAAGTCTTGCCCAAAGGAACATTTTTCCTTTTTGTTGGTTTATCCTGTGTACAACACACACACACACACACACACACACAAAATAATGACTAATTCTCACTGCTTATGTACCAACCTAGTCTGGTTTGTTGTTACCTTCCCAGTTTGCCAGCTCTGGGATATGAACTCAAACGGTTGTTACGTTTCTTTTTGAAGACTTTCTTCTAAGAACTTTGCATAGATTTGATACTTTTTCTTTCTTTATGTTAATGCATGTTTGATGTGGCATTAGCCACTGCAAAGTCACGACACCATGTTTAATAATAAATAATAACACTTAGTGTCCGCCTAGTGCCTCATAGCTTACAGACGGCTGTCGCATGCATTGGCCGCAGGCATCAGCAGAGGGACACTTACAAAGGTGGCTTCACACAGGCTCACGTAGCTGCGACAGGATTTTAGTAAGAATTTACATCTCCTCTCTCCTAATCCAGTACACTTTCTAACCACAACCCTCCTGCTTTGTAAAGACATAGCTGTGCACTTACAGGAATGTGGGGTTTTTTAGCATTCTAATTGGATTATACTCGCTTTACAATGGTTATTAGTTTCTGCTGTACAACAAAGTGAATCAGCTATACGTATACACATATCCCCATATCCCCTCCCTCTTGTGTCTCCCCCCCATCCTCCCTATCCCACCCCTCCAGGTGGTCACAAAGCACCGAGCTGATCTCCCTGTGCTATGCGGCTGCTTCCCACTAGCTAGCTATTTTACATTTGGTAGTGTATATATGTCCATGCTACAGAAATGTGTTTTAAAAAAGAATTTGGGGTCGTAGTTCTTGTGCTTGTTTGTGTTCCCTGGGAAACCCACTCTGAGACTTTTGAGCTTTATGTGTTAGGTTTACTGGAGATTCTCCAGGAGGGAACGGTTCGTGTTAGGAGGTTTACTGGAGATTCTCCAGGAGGGAACGGTACGTGTTAGGAGGTTTACTGGAGATTCTCCAGGAGGGAACGGTGGATGTGGAGAGCGAGGAGTAGCAGTGGGCAGAGGGACAGACTGAGCTGTGAGGCGACTGCAGCAGAGCACTCCCACAGGGACATCTGGATCTGGGATCGCCATTTAGAATTGTCCCACCTGAGGCAAGGGTTATTGGAGATCGTTCAGGCTGCTCCCTGGGAGGCAGCGAACCGTGAGTGCGGTTGCGTCCTTCTGAGAGAGGGGCTCCGCTGTGAGCTGTCAGCAGAGCCAGCACGTTCAGCGGCTGAGGGAACGAGGGCCTCCATCCCATCATGGATCTGCGGGGGCACATCTGTGCTGAAAGCACCATCTTGTCTGCGTAACTCGGCACCTGATTCTTGAACTAAAAGGCCAGGATGTAACCACCCACACACCCAAATCTTTGAGTCCATTCATTCCCTTCTTCATGTAACAACTATTTATTGAACACTTATTATGTGCCAAGCACTGTTCTAGGTACCAGGAATCGGGCTCATGTATCACTAACCTCCCAAGTTTCTCTCTTTGCATCTTTTGGCCTGACCTCCCTGCTATTCCAAATTCAGGGAATTGGAATAGAAGCTAATTACTTTCTTTAGGTGCCTCAGAATGAGCTAAGGAAAATGGAAACCTAAAATGTTAATGCTGACCTTTTCTTAAAGGTTCTGTCTGCCCTGAACTACTATCAAGCCAAATATTCTCCTTTTGGAATTTGAGTAATTAAAATTGGAAATCTGAATGCAAGGTAATATAAATTTCAGGCTATTTCTAGCCGAACACTGTAGTCAGAGATAACGCCAGATTTTGATCCTCAACGAGATGGGTACTTATTCTATATGTTGATCCAACTTATTGGTAAAGATACTGAACTGAACAGAGCAAAGGACAGAAATATGTGCTGGTCTGAAAATAACCTCTTTGCAGAATGATTTAGAACCACAATTTTATTTGCTAGTTATGTGAATAAAAGCGTCGGGCCTTTCATAATTCATACTGGTGGAAAGCACTCTTTCTTAATACTTACTGGGCTTCCCGAATCACTGATCCACTGCCCCTCTTCTGGAGTCACTGATAAGCAGAATTAAAGCATTCCCTTGGTTATCAGGTGCTAGAATTGTGTTTTCTTTAGACTGCCCTCGTTCACATCTCTACACGGCAGTTGTCTGTATATAATTTGTTTACTCTTTTTGCTTTCACAAAGAGACTTGGGCCCCTATAACAGATTTTAGGACATCTTCTGTTATGATTCTTCACATGTATCCAATCAGCTCAAATTCAGAGCTGCATGACTGAATGTTTCTCCAATATCTGTCGGTGACCTTGCCCATTACCTCCATGTGCAGTTGACAGTAAGATGTTAAAATTGTGAAAGAGAATTGAACCAGTGTCTCTAAATATCTTTTTTTTTGTGGTACACGGGCCTCTCACTGTCGTGGCCTCTCCCGTTGCGGAGCACAGGCTCCGGACGCGCAGGCTCAGCGGCCATGGCTCACGGGCCCAGCCGCTCCGCGGCATGTGGGACCTTCCGGGACCAGGGCACGAACCCGCGTCCCCTGCATTGGCAGGCGGACTCTCAACCCCTGCGCCACCATGGAAGCCCTCTAAACAACATTTTGAGTATAGTATTTAACTAAATTTTGGGTCTGGTTATGAATCTTTTTGCTTTTGGACACAGTATTTCACCCTGACTTTCACATGTATTTGGCTGGCCAACCCATGTAGCCAAGATTTCCATGTCACTGTTAAGTGCTTGTTATCTCCCTTCCAAATACTAGAGCATTGGCAGTAAATTGTCAGTGGTGGCTCTTCCCTGTATCTCGGAATTTTGCGAGTATTACCTTCCTAATGAATGTACCTGGACAAAAATTATATTGTTTTCTAATGCCCATTGTCAGGTGCCTTCTAGAACCTTACAGTTAATTGCTTCTATCACATTTAACACTGGGAGTGCGCTCCAAGGAATTTTATAAGTCATTTTGTTGTTCTAGAATTCCATTGTATGTGACATTAGGAATCCTCATTGTAATGGAGTTCCCTTCATCAAAAATAGAACTTTACATCATTGTTAGTAAACCTTCAGATTAACTTGGAAGATGATGACATTTTCTAGAACTGGTTGACCTGGACCTTTGGTTTCTGTTATTTACTAGAAGATAGTATTGGACCTTTTGCTTTTACTTTCTTCTTTTATTACTGGTAGTGCATGAACGAAATGTATCCAAAGTAGGAAAAAAGAAAACTCATGCAATGTTAAGCATATTAGCTGTGATCGGGTTGCACTCTCCCTCTGACTCCTTTCATCTTTGTTCAGAACACAGCTTCAATGTGTTTTTTCTGGATTTCTCTTTCTCATTTATGCTTTTCCATTCATCGTGTGCTAGATGCTGATGATTGGAAAGATAAGAAGAAAAGGATCGATTACTCTTAGTTCCTGAGATGATGTGGTCTGGGCCTTGGGGGGATGTCTAGGGAGTTACAGTCTCCCCTTCCCCCCCCGCCCCCCCCCCACCCCCCGCTTCCTCCACCTGCTCTTCATTCTCCAGGCTTGAGAATATTCTCTCCCCAATTCTGCCTGTAACAATATTCTAACTCTGAAATCCCTTTCAGATATTTTAGGTGTGGTCAATTGCCTTTGAGGCATTTGTAAGTGCTTCTTATCAACCATCTTTCCAAGGGCCACTTTTATATCATTTCCATCACCTATCCCTTCCCACCCCCCCTCTCTCCTGCCTTTTTGGTTTTCCTTCCCTCTCTCCAGCTCAGCAGGCCACTGTCTACTGTGGTGTCAGGCAAGTGTGTGAGAAGGTTGTAACTGCCGTGGCCACTCTGAACAGCTGTGAATCACCCTGGTTTCTCTTCCCTCTCACCATCCAATTCATTATGGAGCTGATTCGTAACATCTCCCACATGTGTCTCTCCCTTATCTTTACTGTATTCCTCTATTCCAGACTCCAGCATTGCTCATCTCATTTACTTCTATAGCTTCCCAACTCACCTTCCTGCCACTCACCTTGTCTTCCACTAATTTGCCTTCCACATCTCTGCCAATGATTTTTCTAACATGTTGTCAAAGAAAAGTCACATGGACAAGTTAAACAGGCAAGCAAGACTTTATTCAAGACTATTGCAGTAGGGGTCAAGACGGTGGCAATGGGGAAGAGAAAGTGAACTCTGCTGTGACAAAAGGCGGGAGACTTTTTAATCACTGCGGTGAGCAAATGGAAAAGTGCTAGAGGACTTTAGCCATTGGATTAGGCTATCTGTGTTTGCAAATTGTCACTTATTAGCTACCTATAGAGACTAGGAACTGGAGCAGTGTCTTCCGTGAACGATTACATGTCAAAGGGATGGGTTCTGGGTCTTTGGGAAAGATGTCCAGAGTTGTAGAACTGGCAGAAGGCTGGGAGAAGATTTACCTCTCAAAGGGGCAGAGAAAGAATTTATAATTCAGAGTCTTCTAAAGTAAGTACTCTATGAAAAGGGAGGTCAGGGGCCTATAGTCAGGGAGAAACCTGTCTAAAGTTTAGTCAAGTTAGGGGCAACATTAAGCCCCCCCTAGGTCAATGTAAATCTTGAAACCATTTTCTGCTGCAATCCTTTTAGCATCTGCCAATCTTTTTGAGAATAAAGCCCCAACTCCTTAGCATAAAAAAAAAACCCACAAGCCTCTGGCCTCGGCCTCACCCCCTTTTACTCTTCACCTACCTCTTTCTCAATCCTGAACATTTGCTTCTTTTCATGCTCTTGGTTTCTTAGAGTCTAAAGATGATCTAAGGCTTAGAGAATTCCCTTTGTCTAGAAAAACTCTTGTGTCTCTTGTCAAATGTCATTGTTTTCTTCACTTGGGAAATAATTCCTTATGAAAGCGGATCCTGCTCTGGGGAATGTGTAGCTCTCCTGAGTCCTAAACACACTTGGTTTGTGGCTTCAGCTTTCCTCGTACAATGTGTATAATCAGCAGGATGTTTTTATGTCACTCCCCTTTTCACGCTCCCCTGTGACACCTTGAGGGCAGGTACTGTGTCTTCCTTAGTATTATATGCCCAACTCCTGGCACTGGAGTTGTCCCTGGCTCGAGAAAATCCTTAAAATTTGTTTGCTGTGTAATTAAGTGAAGGACTTGCTGACCTGAAAAAGTATTTTGGCACAATCCCTTGTATATACAATGCACATTGGCCAAATTAAATGAAAATACACAAGTTGTTATTCAAGATCATTATTAAGTATGTAAGAGGATTAAAAAGAAACATGACTTGTATGTCCCTTGGGTTGCCATCAGAATAAATAGCAGAATTTGACGGGTAGTTTGAAACCCATATTTGTAGAGAGCCTGCTAGTTTCTGGAAAGCACATCTTCAACATATTATCCTCAAATCAAATGCAATGAAAACTACATAGTTACTTTTATCTTATGGGTGACATTTTAAATGAACCATGGAGAGGACTCGGTTCAGCTCAAGTTATGACGTTCTAACTCTAGGATCATTTTTAATCACAGGCACCAGGGGTGGTGAAACATTTGACAGATCCAGGCATGGCATGGTGAGATAGAAAGTTCTTAGGGTGTTATGTTTCCTTTCGAATGCTAATATGCCCATTAATTTTTCCTCTTGGTTCCAGGTGAACAGTGGGCAGGTAATAATGACAGGTTGTCACACGATCAACCTGTGGTACACAGGGGGAGAACTGGATTGAAATATTGCCAACTCATTCTGTTTAATTATTGTCAGCCATCAAGTTAGAATTTTAGTGCCCTGATAACCCTGACACATTTGGAACTAACGAGGTAAACTGGAAAGACTCCACTTGTCCCCTGCCATCTTCCCTTAGGGCTTTCCTTCCTCCTCTGGTCCACGACCTCTGCTCCTTGCTGTTTCCCTCCAGCCCCTTATTCCATCATCCTGTTGACTTTCTGAATAGTGGTTACACTATGGCTAAGAAAGCAAGTTTATTTTTCTGTATGTCAGTATTCTCTGGTATCAGCAAAATATCTGTCTAAGGGAAACTCGGAACAGTTTCTTTTTTCCCCCTTTTCTCCTGCTTTTTTTTTTTTTTTTTTTTTTTGTTTACTAATAGACATTATTTTTTAGAGAAGTTTTAGATTTACAGAAAAATTAAGTGAAAGTACAGAGTTCCATATATCCCCCTGTTATCCCCCCAGCCTCCAGCACAGTTTCTCCTATTGTTGACATCTTGCATTGGTGTGATACACTGTTACAACTGACGCACCAACATTAATATATTCTTATTAAGTAAAATCCATACTTTACGTTAGGATTCATTCTTGTGTTCTACAGTTTTATGGGTTTTCACAGAGGTATTACATGTATCCACCATGACCGTATCATACAGAATAGCTTCACTTCCCTAAGTACCCCCTGTGCTTCACCCATTCATCAGTCCCTCCCCCCAAACCCCTAGCAACCACTGATCTGTTTACTATCTCCATAGTTCTGCCTTTTCCAGAATTCCATATAGTTGGAATCATGCAACATGTGGCCTTTTGAAACTGGCTTATTTCTTCACAATATACATTTAAGTTTCCTCCATTTCGTGGATTGAAAACTCATTTCTCTTTGTTGCTGAATAATATTTTACAGTGCAATAACCAGTTTGTTTATCCTTTCACCTATTAAAGGACATCTTGGTTGCTTTGAAGTTTCGGCAATTATAAATAAAGATGCTATGAACATTCATGGGCAAATTTTTGTGGGGACATAATTTTCAACTCATTTCAGTAAATACCAAGTAGTGCAGTTGCTGGATCACATGGTAAGGGTTTGTATAGTTTTGTAAGAAACTGCTAAGCTCTCTTCCAAAGGGGCTCTACCATTTTGCATTCCCACCAGCAAGGAATGAGAGTTCCTGTTGCTCCATGTTCTCACCAGCGTTTGGCATTGTCTGTTTTTTTCAATTTTAGCTATCCTAGTAGATATGTAATAGTGTCACGTTGTTTTAATTTGTAATTCCCTAATGACATGTGACATTGAGCACATTTTTCATACAGTTATTTGCCATCTATACATCTTCTGAGGTAAGATGTCAGTTCAGATCTTCTGCCCACTTTTTTAATTGACTCTCTTATTGTTGAGTTTTAAGAGTTCTTTGCATATTTCGAATAGCGGTCTTTTATCAGGTATGTGTTTTGCCAAGATTGTTTTCCCAGTCGGTTTTTTCTTTTCATTTTCTTAACAGTGTCTTTCACAGAGCAGAAGTTTTCATTTTAATTGAGTCCAGCTCATCAGCTTTTTATTTCACGGATCATGCTTTTGATGTTGTACCTAAGATGTTATTGCCAAACCCAAGCTTACCTGGCTTTTCTCCTGTGTTATTTTCTAGGGAACAGTTTCTTTTTCAGACTATTTGTTTCTTAAGACCGCATATAAATTGATAGAAAGGTAGCGAATGTTTGACAAACTGTCTTGATTATGTCAGTAAGCCTAAAATTAATACTTAAGGGAATGTCAGGCTTTTAAAAATGTATCTCTGAAGAGTGTTAACATAAAATACATTCATTCTAAGATTATCTGTATTTTTGATGGTTTCACCAACTGTTCGAAATGCATTTCTATTTTATGAATTTTTAACCCTGTTGTTACATTCATTGTTCTTTTCAGAAAGTGACAACCTTTTTATTTAGCCTTAACAGAAACTTTGCAATTCTAAAATTTTTATGTATATATTTAGAGCTTAATATCCAACCTTTGTAAATCCTTGCAGTTTCTGAGGAGTTTTTCCCTAAGGTTTCACACCTTCTTTTAATGATCCTATTGAAGATGGTTTTGTTTGTGATTTGAATAGGTAAATAGCCGCATTTAGCCGCAATTCTGTTTGAACAGGAATTGCACTATAATCGCTCATGTGTCAGATAATTAAATCCTTTCTTTTTCAAGGCTGAGCTTTCAGCCCTTTCTTTCCACAGTGATACCTTGTTGAATGCATCACAGTATCTTGCAGGGAATGAATTAGCTGCTGTGAGTTTTCTCCCTTTTCATAAATCCCATGAACAGTTTCATGTGGATTTCATAGCAAAGGTGGCTCTTTCTTGCTTTGGCTCTGAGGGTCTTTGCTTGGGTCATAAAGCAGCCAGCTGTGATTCCTTGCAGGTTTGGTTGGTTCTTTTATTTACATGCTTTGGTTTAGGTTCTGGCCTTTAGAAGCTTTGGTAGAACACATTATCTGCTATAAAAGTCACCACGTTTGGTGTGCTGAAAGTGGCTTGAGGCTTTATGAATGGCCCGTACCTGTTGCTATAGAATTAGGGAAAATCCATGAATTTGATAAGGCTTATAGGAGTGAATATAGGGTGGATGTGCAGATACTGTGTTCTACAGGCACTGACTTCTTTAATCTCCGCGATAACCCGGACAGGTAGGTACCGTGATTACCTATCTTTGCATGGAGACCTCACATACTACATTGCAGAAGAATCAAGGGCAATGTAAGCTCACTGAGTAATCAAAATGATCAAAAACATCTGCCATTGGGATTTTCCTGCATAGAGTCATCTACCAAGAATAAATGTTAAAATGAATGGTATGCAAATACCTATACTAGCAAAACACTACCAGATTAATGATATCGGATGTTTCGAATACCTTGCGCATCTGACATAATGAAATCTTTCCACCTCAAGTGAGAACGTGGGTTTTACATTTAGTTTACGTTAACTGTCAATCAGCTCTTCAGCTCAATATGGAAAATTCTAAAGCAGTGATTTTAATAGCAAAACAAGTCATGTGATTGTCTATAACAATTCTGATTAAAGTCAGATGTACTCTTGCTATCTCTACTACCCCCATAATGATGAGGATCCTGCTCACCATTTTATAGTTGCATGTAGTTCTTTATGAAGTAAGAAATAGTCAGTTTAATTCTGTGACTCAAATTACAGACAGGGTTAGAGCTTGTCAACTGTTCGGATAAGCTTGATCCACAGTCTGTCAGGCCCTTGGAAGCTGGCCTGCTGGAAAGGGAAGGGAACGGAATGGTGGGTCTTTAAAAGTGACCCCACCCCTGCCAAGTGTGTTTATGAAAATGTGTGTGGCTTGACTCATGGTTTCTGAGTCCCAGGGCCACGCTCCTTTGTCCCGGCCTGGAATTGCTTACCTTCGCTTTGCTTCCCGAGGATCACAGCCTTTCCCCAATTCCTGTGTAGCTCTGGATACGGGACTTGTAATTCCCCCCTCACTCCTTGGTCAGCCTGTCAGCAGTTTCTAGCTTCACCTCTCTGAGCTCAGCGTTGAAAGGAGAGACTCCACCCTCTGTGTGGCCCAAGTTTGACGAGATGGAGGAATAGCGCAGGAGACGGGTTCTCGAGTAAGAGAAGCCTGGGATGAAATCTGGGTGCACCATTTCATAGCTGTGACATTTCAGGGCATATTACGTAATCTTCCTGAGACTGAGTTTCTTCATTTTAGAAATAGGAATAATCATATCCACCTCTTAGGATTGTGGCAAAGGTTAACAAACACGGTAAAACTGGTTATCACAAAATCATTCTTATCATTTTCCTCTTCACCCAGATTTATTCCACCCAGGCCTAAACCCTTGTAACACAACTCAGGATTGTGTATCTTTAAATATAACATGGCTTAGGTTATGCTACTAGAATATACATGTGCGAAATGTCTGTTCGGGCATAAGTGGCTTTTCTAGAGGTGGAGGGCAGGATTCACTAACAGAAGACAATGAACAGCTTCAGCCATCCCCCTCTGCCTCTCATCACCGCTTCTCTGAACCAGCAGGCTGAGGGCAGCTATGCCAGGATGAGGGCTACTCACTCAGTCCAGCAGCAAATAGTTTTGCATCTGGGAACTCACAAAGTTTGCAGTTTTGTTAACCTGAGACTCCCATGCACTGGAATTCACTGGCCTCAACACAGTTCACTCACACTCCTATGGTTGTACCAGAATAAAATTGCTTCAGAGATCTTGGGGAGGGGGGAGGGGGGAGGGGGGAAGGGTGTTCATCTCAGAGTTGGTCCACAGGATCTTTTGTCTTTCTTCAATCAAGTAACTGACTGTCTTGAAGAAACTATTTGGTTGTCTTTTGCATCATACCTCTGACTCTTTGGAAAACATTGTTCAGGTTTTCTTAAAACTCTAGGCATTTTCTCTTTAATAGCCTTTAAGAACTTTGGTTTTCAATGTTTTGGGCAAGTCAGTTCCATGTATAGGATATCTAAGCCTGGTCTATTTCCTGACCCTGCTTATCGTTTGTGGTGAGATATATATTTTAGAAACCATGATTTATATATATATATTTTTAGTGCATATATCTTTCAGAAGTTTCTTATAGATGAAAGAGTACACTTGTGGATTGGTTGCTAGAAGATTTTAGAGTTTTTGAAGACGAATGGTGTTAATTTATGCGCTATTTGGCATAAATTTGCATAATGACTTCAAGTAGTCCTAATTTCAACTGTAGAAAACGAAATTAATTCGTATGACCCGTGGCATTTTATTTCAGACATAAAATCCAGAGCATGCAATGTGAAATATAGAATGGATTTCTCAACCAATTACTTTTTTAAAAGAGATCTTTATTGGAGTATAATTGCTTCACAATACTGTGTTAGTTTCAGTTGTACACCAAGGCAAATCAGCCATATGCATACATATGCCCCATATCCCCTCCCTCCTGAGCCTCCCTCCCATCCTCCCTATTCCCACCCCTCTAGGTCATCGCAGAGCACCGAGCTGATCTCCTGTGCTATGATGCTGCTTCCCACTAGCTAACTGTTTTACATTTGGTAGTGTATATATGTCAATGCTACTCTCACTTCGCCCCAGCTTCCCCCTCTCCACCCCATGTCCTCAAGTCCATACTCTATGTCTACATCTTTATTCCTTCCCTGCAACTAGGTTTGTCAGTACCATTTTTTTTTTTTTTTAGATTCCATATGTATGTGTTAGCATATGGTATTTGTTTTTCTCTTTCTGACTTACTTCACTCTGTATGACAGACTCTAGGTTCATCCACCTCACTACAAATAACTCAATATTGTTTCTTTTTATGGCGAGTAACATTCCATTGTATATATGTGCCACATCTTCTTTATCCATTCATCTGTCGATGGACATTTAGGTTGGTTCCATGTCCTGGCTACTGTAAATAGTGCTGCAATGAACATTGTGATACATGTCTCTTTTTGAATTATGGTTTTCTCAGGGTATATGCCCAGTAGTGGGATTGATGGGTCATATGGTAGTTCTAGTTTTAGTTTTTTAAGGAACCTCCGTACTGTTTTCCATAGTGGTTGTAACATTTTACATTCCCACCAACAGTGCAAGAGGATTCCCTTTCACCACACCCTTTCCAGCCTTTATTGTTTCTAGACTTTTTGATAATGGCCATTCTGACCAGCGTGAGGTGATACCTCATTGTAGTTTTGATTTGCATTTCTCTAATAATTAGTGATGCTGAGCATCTTTTCATGTGCCTCTTGGCCATCTGTATGTCTTCCTTGGTGAAATGTCTATTTAGGTCTTCTGCCCATTTTTAAAGTGGATTATTTGTTTTTTTAATATTGAGCTCCATGAGATGTTTGTATATTTTGGAGATTAATCCTTTGTCTGTTGTTTCATTTGCAAATGTTTTCTCCCATTCTGAGGGTTGTCTTTATCTTGTTTATGGTTTCCTTTGCTGTGCAAAAGCTTTTAAATTTAATTAAGTCCTATTTGTTTATTTTTGTTTTTATTTCTGTTACTCTAGGAGGTGGGTCAAAAAAGAGCTTGCTGTGGTTTATGTCAAAGAGAGTTTTTCCTTTGTTTTCCCCTAAGAGTTTTATAGTGTCTGGTCTTACATTTAGATCTTTAATCCATTTGGAGTTTATTTTTGTGTATGGTGTTAGGTAGTGTTATAATTTCATTCTTTTACATGTAGCTGTCCAGTTTTCCCAGCACCGCTTATTGAAGAAGCTGTCTTTTCGCCATTGTATGTTCTTGCCTGCCTTGTCATAAATTAGGTCACCATATGTGCGTGGGTTTATCTCTGGGCATTCTATCCTGTACCATTGATCTATATTTCTGTTTTTGTGCCAGTACCATACTGTCTTGATTACTGTAGCTTTCTGGTACAGTTTGAGGTCTGGGAGCCTGATTCCTCCACCTCCATTTTGCTTTCTCAAGATTATTTTGGCTATTCAGGGTCTTTTGTGTTTTCATACAAATTGTGAAATTTTTTGTCCTAATTCTGTGAAGAATGCCATTGGTAGTTGATAGGGAATGCATTGAATCTGTAGATTGCCTTGGGTAGTATAGTCATTTTCACAATTTTGATTCTTCCAATCCAGGAACATGGCATATTTCTCCATCTGTTTATGTCATCTTTGATTTCTTTCATCAGTGTTTTATAGTTTTCTGAATACAAGTATTTAGCCTCCTTAGGCAGGTTTACTCCTAGGTATTTTATTCGTTTTGTTGCAATGGTAAGTGGGAGTGTTTCCTTAATTTCTCTTTCTGATTTTTCGTTGTTGGTGTATAGGAATGCCAGAGATTTCTGTGCATTAATTTTGTATCCTGCAACCTTCCCAAATTCATTGATTAGTTCTAGTAGTTTTCTGGTGGCATCTTTAGGATTTTCTATGTATAGTTTCATGTCATCAGGAAACAGTGACAGTTTTACTTCTTCTTTTCCCATTTGTATTCTTTTATTTCTTTTTCTTCTCTTGTTGCTGTGGCCAGGACTTCCAAAACTATGTTGAATAAGACTGGTGAGAGTAGACATCCTTGTCTTGTTCCTGATCTTAGTGGAAATGCTTTCAGTTCTTCACCATTGAGCATGATGCTTGCTGTGGTTTTGTCATATATGGCCTTTATTATGTTGAGGTAGGTTCCCTCTATGCCCATTTTCTGGAGTTTTTATCATAAATGGGTGTTGTATTTTGTCATAAGATTTTTCTGCATCTATTGAGATGATCGTATGGTTTTTATCCTTCAGTTTGTTAATATGGTGTAGCACATTGATTGATTTGCATATATTGAAGAATCCTTGCATCTCTGGGGCAAATCCCACTTGATCATGGTGTATGATCCTTTTAATGTGTTGTTGGATTCTGTTTGCTACTACTTTGTTCAGGAGTTTTGTGTCTATGTTCATCAGTAATACTGGCCTATAATTTTATTTTTTTGTGATATCGTTTTCTGGTTTTGGTAACAGGATGATGGTGGCTTTGTAGAATGGATTTTTGGGAGTGTTTCTCCCTCTGCAATGTTTTGGAAGCTTTTGAGAAGGATCAGTGTTAGCTCTTCTCTAAATGTTTGATAGAATTCACCTGTGAAGCCATCTGGTCCTGGACTTTTGTTTGTTGGAAGATTTTTAATTACAGTTTCAATTTCATTACTTGTGATAGATCTGTTTATACTTTCTAATTCTTCCTGGTTCAGTCTTGAAAAATTGTACCTTTCCAAGAATTTGTCCATTTCTTCGTGGTTGTCCATTTTATTGGCATATAGTTGTTTGTAGTAGTCTCTCATAATCCTTTTTATTTCTGCGGTGTCAGTTGTGATTTTTCCTTTCTCCTTTTTCATTTCTAATTTTATTGATTTGTGTCCTTCCCCTTTTTTTCTTGATGAGTCTGGCTAAGGGTTTTTCAATTTTGTTTATCTTCTCAAAGAAACAGCTTTTAGTTTTATTGGTCTTTGCTATTGTTTTCTTTGTTTCTATTTCATTTATTTCTGCTCTGATCTTTATGATTTCTTTCCTTCTACTGACATTGGGTTTTCTTTGTTCTTCTTTCTGTAGTTCTTTTAAGTGTAGGGTTAGATTGTTTATTTGAGATTTTTCTTGTTTCTTGAGGTGAAATTGAATTGCTATAAACTTCCCTCTTAGAACTGCTTTTGCTGCATCCCATAGGTTTTGGGTCATCATGTCTTCATTGCCTTTGTTTCTATGTAGTTTTTTTTCTTCTTTGATTTCTTCAGTGATCTCTTGGTTACTTAGTAGCGCACTGTGTAGCCTCCTTGTATTTGTGTTTTTTACAGTTTTTTTTCCCTGTAATTGATTTTCAGTCTCATAGCATTATAGTCAGAAAAGATGCTTGATATGATTTCAGTTTTCTTAACTTTTCTGAGGCTTGATTTGTGACCAAGGATGTGATCTAGCCTAGAGAATGTTCCATGGGCACTTGAGAAGAAAGTGTATTCTGCCACTTTTGGGTGGAATATTCTATAAATACCAATTAAATCTGTCTGGTCTGTTGTGTCATTTAAAGCTTGTGTTTCCTTACTTATTTTCTGTTTGGATGATCTGTCCATTGGTGTAAGTGGGGTGTTAAAGTCCCCTACTATTATTGTGTTACTGTCAGTTTCTCCTTTCTTGGTTGTTAGCATTTGCCTTATGTATTCAGGTGCTCCTGTGTTGGGTGCATAGACATTTATAATTGTTATATCTTCTCCTTGGATTGATCCTTTGATCATTATGTAGTGCCCCTCCTTATCTCTTTTAATAGTTTTTAATTTAAAGTCTATTTTATCTGATATGAATATTGCTACTCCAGCTTTCATTTGAATTGCATTTGCATGGAATATCTTTTTCCATCCCTTCACTTTCAGTCTGTATGTATCCCTAGGTCTGAAGTGGGTCCCTTTTAGACAGCATATATATGTATGTTCCTGTTACCATTTTCTTAATTGTTTTGGGTTTGTTTTTGTGGGTCTTTTTCTTCTCTTGTGTTTCCTGCCTAGAGAAGTTTCTTTAGCATTTGTTGTAAAGCTGGTTTGGTGGTGCTAAATTTCCTAGCTTTTGCTTGTCTGAAAATCTTTTGATTTCTCCATCGAATCTGAATGAGATCCTTCCTGGGTAGAGTAATCTTGGTTGTAGGTTTTTCTCTTTCATCACTTTAAGTATATTCTGTCACTCCCTTCTGGCCTGCAGAGTTTCTGCTGAAAAATCAGCTGATAACCTGATGGGGATTCCTTTGTATGTTTTTTTTTGTTTTTCCCTTGCTGCTTTTAATATTTTTTCTTTGAATTCAACTTTTGTTAGTTTGATTAATATATGTCTTGGTGTGTTTTTCCTAGGGTTTATCCTGTATGGGACTCTCTGTGCTTCCTGGACTTGGGTGACTATTTCCTTTCCCATGTTAAGGAAGTTTTTGACTATAATCTCTTCAAATATTTTTTCAGACCCTTTCTTTTTCTCTTCTTCTTCTGGGACCCCTATAATTCGAATGTTGTTGCGTTTAGTGTTATCCCAGAGGTCTCTGAGACCGTCCTCAATTCTTTTCATTCTTTTTTCTTTATTCTCCTCCTTGGCAGTTATTTCCACCATTTTGTCTTCCAGCTCACTTATTTGTTCTTCTGCCTCAGTTATTGTGTTATTGATTTCTTCTAGTGTATTTTTCATTTCAGTTATTGTGTTGTTCATCTCTGTTTGTTTGTTCTTTAGTTCTTCTAGATCTTTGTTAAACATTTCTTGTATTTTCTCAATCCGTGTCTCCATTCTGTTACCGAGATTCTGGATCATCTTTACTATCATTACTCTGAATTCTTTTTCAGGTTGATTGCCTATTTCCTCTTCATTTATTTGGTCTTATAGCTTTTTACTTTGCTCCTTCATCTGTGACATATTTTTTTGCAGTCTCTCTTTTTTTTTTTTTTTTAATGAGTGGGATTGTGTTCCTCTCTTACTGGTTGTTTGGCCTGAGGCTTCCAACACTGGAGTTTGTAGGCTGTTGGGTAGAGCTGGGTCTTGGTGCTGAGATGAGGAACTCTGTGAGACCTCACTCTGATGAATATTCCCTGGGGTCTGAGGTTCTCTGTTAGTCCAGTGATTCGGACTCGGAGCTCCCACCACAGGAACTTCAGCCCAACCCCCAGCTCGTGAACCAAAATTCCACAAGCTGCATGGGGTGGTGGTTCACTTGGGGGTTCCTCCCGTCTCCTCGGGCGTCAGGATCCCCCACCAGTGGCCAGCAAGCGCCCTAGTTGTGAGGAGACACTAACTCGGCGTCTTCCCACACCACCCTCATCTCAACCAATTAATTTAATTGCATTCTGTATTATGAGGCATTTAAACAAACAGAAATAGGGAAAGGAGGTTAATGGATGCCAGGGTGAAATCTGAGATGGGAACCAGGGCAGGGCTCATGTTTTGGCTGGGAAGAAGTAATTGGTAGTATAATCCTCAGGGCTGAGGATTGCCAGTCAACTCCACAATTTCTTTTGTATTTCTTTACCTAAATTTGTCAAAGCTTTTCATTTTCTTAGTCTGCTAGGGCTGCTGTAATAAAATGCCATAGCCTGGTGACTTAAACCATAGAGATCTATTTCCTCTCAGTTCCGGAGGCTGGAAAGTCCATGATCAAGGTGCCGGCTGATTTGGTTTCTGGTGAGAGCTCTCTTCCTGGCTTGTAGATTGCTGCTTTCATGCTGTGTCCTCAAAGGGGGAGAGAGAGTGAGCTTGAGAGTGCTCTATGGTGTCTCTTCTTATAAAAACACTAATCCCATCATGAGGGTCCCACCCTCATGACCCCATCTAACCATAATTACCTCCCGAAGAAGGCCCATCTCCAGATACCATCACATTGGGGATTAGGGCTTCAACATATGAATTTGGGAGACACCCAAACATTTAGTCTATGACAGTCATGTTAGCCCAAATTTCAAACATGTTGAAACTCAAGTGCTTTTTAGAGGGTTAACCCTTTAATTAATTATTAGTCATTTATACCAAAGTACCAAGAAGGATCTGAGAGTATGTTTTGATAGGAGGGTCAGAGAAGTGATAAAGACAGCTAGGATAAGACAGGTAGGATATAGAATAAGGGAAATAAATTTGTCCTCAGTCAACCAAGGAATACTACTGCTAGGAATTAGGAAGCACATTGAATCCAACTAGGTAGGGGCAAAGAGAAAAGTGGTTTTGTTTGCTGGATCTATGCGCTACTCATGGAAAGGTTAAAACATGGATGGTTTTGAAATATATTGAATCTGGTACTAAGGACATTCAACTTTTTGGTTCCACAGAGAACAAAACTCTAATGCTCACTAACCACATATGGTTATTTAAACTATAAATTAATCAAATAAGATAAAAACTCAGTTCCTCATTCACGCCGGCCACATTTCAAGTACTCGATATGACATGTGGCTAGTGGCTCCTGCATTGGACATGCAGAAAGGTCTGTTGGACATTGCTGCTCTAGAGACTTCTGAGGCCCAGATAAGGCAGAGATCATCCTGCTGCTTGTTATATAAACACACACGCAAACAAGTACACATGCCATGACAAGCCATAGGGTTATGACTGCTCAATATGCCGTGTCCATTGCTTGAGATGGATCGCAGCAGTAGGTGTCATTTGGGGGCTTTTGATGGCTTCTCTACTGTTTTCCCTCATTTTCCTATTTGATGCTAAGTTATACTTTTGTCTAATTCACAGAGAACATCAGAGAATATGCAGTGAACTTTAGCAGCACTATCATTAAAATCAGTTGCCACAGATAGGTTGTATTTCTTATTTTCAATTCTGAAATACTATACATATATATATGTATATATACACACACACACACATACATACACACATAAACACACACATACATGTTCTGTTCATAAATGTTGTTCATACATATATATACACACACCTATACCCCTATATATATACACACATATACATATATGCACATATGTATGTATATAAAATGATTAGTAGTAAAATGGGCATTCATGTACCTCCCACCCAGATTAAGAAACAGAACAAGTATCTCCCCTTATCCCTCTCCTACCAAGATAATCCCAGTATACAGGGTTGTCACCCTTGGTTGTCACACATTGGTTGTCACCAATATATACATCCCTAATTCAGATAGCGTGGCTTTGAAACACCAAGTAGCAGTCCTAAACCTCCCTCTGCAAGGAAGCGATGATGCTTTCACTTATAGTTGAAGGCTTTCGAGAGAGCTGAAAAGAGTCTCTGGATTACTGTTTGGCTTTGGCTTCCCTGAGAGTGCCTATGAGCCCATTCTATGAGAATTTAGTGGGCAAGGTCATGACTGCATTCTGGAAAGCATTTGGCAGGGTGTTAAGGTGGGTTCTAGCTATCAAGTGGAACTATGGTTAGAGGGGATGGACTTCTTTGAATTTTTCTGCCTCACCATGACCTAACTCTTTCTCTCAATAACAGGTTAAGGCAGAGCACATCTGGGGATGATTGTAAGAAACTGGTTCAGACTCACTTAGACATTCTATCCTTTGGTTGAAAAATAACTCTCCAATGTTGATGAGACTCAATGTTGACAGCTCTCTACATCTCTGCCTATTGAGTCAGAGTGCCCCAATATATCTGTCACCCTAGACTCTTCTAGCCCAATCCCCTTAGAGGGTTTTTTTTAAATCTTTTCTTTGTTGGATTCCCCATTTGTTATATCCCCTGCATTCCTCATTCTTGTTGCAAACTCAACTTTTGTTGGTGCATGTTCTGCAGTAACTTTTTAGTAGAGGGTGTGTCCTTTATTCAACCCTTGGACTAATTTGATAGTTTGGATTATTTGTAAAACTCTTATAATTCTGAACACATTGTTTCATTGGTTCTCTGACTGTACAGTTGCCTTTGAGAAGTTTAAAACAGTCTAATCCCTGATCCTTTCTTTGCCATCTAGATTTTCCTATTTGGAAACTTGTAGACTCTTCTCTTTGTTCCCAATATTCTTAAACTTCAAAATAAAATGTCTTCCTATTGTTCTTTTGTTATTGTACTTGTTGGGCCATTTCAAGTGGGAAACTGATGTTCTTCAGTTCTAAGAAATAGTCTTGATTTTTTGTTTGTTTCTGATAATTACTCCTCTCTATTTTTCTCTGGTTTTTAGAACTACTGTTATTGGAATGTTGGACCACTGGACCGGTCCTATTGTTCTTACCTTTTCCCTCCTATTTTCTGCCTCTTTTTATTTTTGCTCTTCTTTTGTGGAGATTTCCTCAACTTCATCTTCTAACCTTTCTATTAAACTCTATTATATCAAATTTCAAGAACTTGTTTGTTCTCTGAATGATGCTCCTTTTCCTTTTTCTTCTTCATGTTCTTCATCTTTTAATACAATCATGTTTATATTTCATGGATGGAATGTTTCCTCTTAACTCTGAGGATTCCCCAGAGAAGAGTCTTCAGATCTCTTTCTAAGAAGGTAGGGTTCTGGCTGCCAGCTTTTGGAGAGTCTAGTGAGAGAAGAAAGTTGGGGATCTCTGCATTCTGTAGATGATCAGTTAATCCCCATTTTCTGTGAAGTAACTCCACCTACCAAGAGTGGGTGGTGGAATCTAGTGATTTAATATCCAGTGCTTCTTACTTTAGCTGCAACTGATGTTGCCAGTTTGCACATCTTCCGAGGGTTTTGAAGCGTAAATTAGTTCTTATCCATCCCCACCCATAGTCTAGGATTAGACTCTATAGGGGCTCTGAGTCAGTTACCAATTTTCCATATGCTTTATTCATTACCATTTTCTCCTCACTTTCTCCTCTTTTTTTGTTGGTTTATGTCTTTTTAAAATTCATGTGCTGTAATTTAGTAGCATTTCTGGTGCAGGAGAAGTAAGTGTGTGTTAAATCTGCCTTCTTAATCTAGAAACCAGCTTGTTCTTGATTGCTTAGTTAGAACTTGTAAACTCCGTTTGACCCCTGCAATGAAAGTTCCATTATGTACTATAGGTTGAGTATCGACTGATGCTTATTGGAGTCAAATAAAATCTCTAAGGCTAAAATCAGATGAATCATCAAGATCAGGAATAGTAATGCTAATGCTTGGGTGATAAGTAGTCTCCCTGCTCCCAATTAAGATGAAGGAAACTTCAGTGAGGTTTGGCAGTTGGTTGTCAGCAGTGTAAAAGGAAGGTGGTAATTTTCCACAAGTTTCTGGTTTCTCTTCACCATGTAAAGTCTCAAATGGAAGTGTCAGATTACAATATTTTTGTACTACAGTTATCTTTACCCTCGAAGAAACAGTAGGTGTTAGCTTTAAGTAAACAGGATATAACTTATGGAACTACTACCAGCTAATCCTTGTAGTATGATAAATTGAAAGATAGATGATTGGATGTACCATTTTCTAGCTCAAGATGCTCAAAAGTTAGTAAAGGGAGTGAGGGAAAGATAGCATTGATGATCTGGTTATTCATTTTTAAATATAGTATTGTATTTAATCTTCACAAAATCCTAGACGATACCTATTCTAAATACTATAGCCTTCAATCCAAGGATCAAAGGAATTGAGGAAGTTGCAAGACCAAACAGCAAGCATGAGTCATTTGTAAGACCAAAGCAGCACTGGGATTTGAATCCAAGAGAGAATGACTGTAAATTCTTTCTGTACCTTCATAGGATAAATTTGACAACAGTCGTCAGTAATCATGCTATGAAACTGTGGTATAGGATGCCATTTTTTTTTTTTTTACCCCAACTGAATAGCTAATATCAATCAAATACACCGTTTCTCTTCATCAGCTTCTTGAGGAATAAGCAAAGTTGCTGACTTTATACCCTTAGTAGAAATGAATGACACATCTTTGAAAACTTTTTCCTAGACATTCATTATTTTAGGTCTGGAATATCCAATCTCTAATTGTAGTTTAAAATATCTGCTACCAAATGTATTGGATTTATGGCCAGACTAACTTCAAGCATTGATAGTCAGAGGGGTTGACCAGATTCCTGCATTTCTATATAATGTGTCTCCTCATTTAAGTAAATAGGTAAATATTAATGAAATTTTATTTCTCTACATTTGCACATTTGAAATTAAGAGAAAGATTCTAACATGGATTCTCATGATAATTATAGCTGTATTCTATTTCCACAAACTTTGATTTATTTTCTAGGCTAAATTCTAGGTTTTCCTCATCATTCCTCAAGTATTAGAAATCCTTATTCTTCTCTTACTTAAGTAGGTCACCTTATTTGGACCTATTTAATAGTCTAGCTGAGGGTGATTACTTTAGTCACTACTATTAGGGATCTCTTTACTGAATTTCCCTTTCATTCCTTTCAAAGATGCATGATTACCATACTGAAGACTTCTTGGATATTTCTGTATATATTCAAAAAAGGAGAGAAATTATTTTTCCAGATTATTATTCCCCCAAACATGTGATACTTACATGGTTCCTCACCCTTTTGCTTGCTGTTCTCTTGCTTAGCTTCTGGAAGAATAGGCAAAGGCAAGCGCCAACCCAATGCACACTCTCTGCTCCTGCTCCAAACCCTTCTTCTTTGTCTATCCTGGAAAGTAGACTTAGCTCTTAAAGACACACTTTCTCTTTCTCACTTGAACAGGCCCTAAGCCTGTCTTCCTCCTCCCCCTTCCCCACCTTTTTTTTTTTAAAAAAAACAAACTTTTATTGAATACCTACCAGGCATTGGGGTTATAAAAGGAAATAAGTCTTATTCCGGTGAGAGAGACCATACTGATTCATAGGCTTATGTAGTTCTGCAAGATGATGGATGCCTTCCAGCTTATGTTTGAAGCACTTTGGGAACCTAAAGGTATGAGGTAGTGGTATTGTTCTCCCTAGTGGAACCAGTCTAGGAGGTAATGTTGAGAAGCAAACTCTGTATCTTTTTCTCTAGACAACTCTTGCTTCTCTAAGAGACCAGTGGGGCTCCATATCCTTCAGAGAGCCTCAAATCTACCCTCCAGGCAAGACTTAGTTCCTCTCTCCTATAGCTTTCAAGTGACTGAGTTCATACATTTACCATAGCCTATGTTCCATTTATTATTTTTTATATGTGTGTCTTTTCTACAACTTGGTGAGTTCCTCAGGATTTTCCCATGCATTTAAATCTGTTTTATTCTCTGTATAATTCATTTTTAAAGCCCTAGCACTTTGCATTTTCAGACCTATTTATTGATGATGAAGCTTTAAAAATTCAATGAGTGAAAGATTTTTAAAAATCTTTAGTGGACACAACTGTCCTGTCATCTCCTTGTTAATCTCTAGTTGGTTGCTTCAAGATTTTGAAATATTTTTTAAATCATGGGTTTAATAGTATAACTGAATTTTTAAAATCAGAAATGTACACATACATTTTTTGTTTGACGTTTTGGGAAGGAGACTATTTTCAGTTTTTCAGGAATCTTGTGGTTATATCTGAAGCAGGAGTTTCTATCCATTAAAGCCATTGTATGACATTTACCACCACTTAAAAAAGGTATTTAAGGCACGTAACAGCTTCTCCTCATTGTTTTCTGAAGCCCTGCTGCTACCACATTTACACTGACCATCTTTAAAATCACTTGGATTTTTAAGCTATGAACCTTCTAGAAGCTTTTTTTTTTTTAATGTTTCTTGCCTATTTCATTCTGGCATTGGCCACCAGGTAACAACAGTGCCTTGAGTAGCTTGAGTCTCTTAAATAGGGAACTGTTGCAAAGTGACATAAAGATTAAGCCCCATGCATTTAAGAGGGAAAGGGGTAAGTGTCCAGTATCATGATTTTTTAATTCCTCTCTGGTACTTTGGCTCTTGCAAATACGGGCATAAATTAGCAGCTGGCTGTGAACAGCCTCTGGCCCTGTCAGTCTACTGTTTCCATGACATTGTACCTCTTATCAGGGCCACTAAGACAAAATGAAATGAAGGCTGGCCACGTGGCAAGGGGCAACATGGATCATGCAGGGAAAGAATATGAAAACTGCATAAGTAAAGAGACTGAGCTCGTAGAAGAGGTGCCGGGAGATAGTGAAATATCCAAAAAACCAATTATATTTATGAGAGGTCTTTTTTAACCATAAAAAATGCATTTATACCAAAATAGAAAAATCAAATATGTTATTTTAGATTTTTCTCTTTCCTTCACCCTTAGCCATCCCTCTGGGTATTCTAGTTGTGCGTGGAGACTGTGATTTGGAGACTTGCCGTATGTACATAGATCGCCTGCAGGAGGTGAGTTTCTTTAGCCAATAATTTATTCTGCTCAGTTTTCCATTTTTGTCAGTAATTACCAGCCATCTATATTTACTTCTAAGATGATGCATTTGGGGAGGAAATGGAAATATGGTGGCCTTGTCTTTCTTGTCTCTTAAGCATACACCGCATCTTCTCCCTCCCCATCCCCACTGCTGTTTTTCCTCCTCGGGTGGTTGGAGTGGGAAAGGTTGATTAGGTTAAGTACAGCACCACGTTGCTCCAGTGTGATCCATAGCTATAGCCTGGAACTCCTTGTCTTGCCAGACAGCTCACCTGTGTTTTTTGAACTATACAGAATTTCAAAGGGCACTGATAAATAATAAAGGAAAACAGATTTGGCGTTACTTAATGTTTTGCATCTAGTACAGACTTCTGTCAGAGACAGCTAGATTTGTTTTTAAATGTAACTTCTACAGGAAAGAAAAACCTATATTTCAAAAGAATTTGTGTCAGAACACAAAGGAATAATCTATTATTTTTTTTCTCAATCTGGTCTTACCATAGAGAAAGAGAAAGGAGGAGGTCTCATATGTGACATTCCCATGAACTTGAACTGCACCAGCAAAGCCAGGAGAACCCAGATCCATCACTGCAGTGGTCATGGGTTGTTTTTGCAAAATTTCAAGGGAGAGTATTCAGTGTCTTGTTCTACAAATGGCAAAAAGCATAAACAGCCACTTCTTTGTCTTTGTTTCTTGGTGAAAGATGCACATTAGAATCACTTTTCTGGGATGTGGTCTAGACATTTATATTTTTAAAGCTCTTGCGTGATTTTGATAAATACCCCAAGATGAGCAACTCTCTTCCAGACAACACATTATACATAAGTAAATATCACAAATAAAGAAGATATATAGTGTTTAAAATCCCTTCAAATTGTAGCTACTTAGCTTTGAACATTAGAGTCTGTTTCTCTTGGTGGAAATAAACTCAGGTAGGAGGCATAAAGGAATGTAAAAATTACTAATTTTTCTCTTCAGCATTGTGAAGGATAGAGATGGAACTGGGAATGTAGAATATTTTGAGATAGTTGCCAAACTGTGAATACTAATAAGGGTGAGAGAAGAAAAGTCAACAGAGTTTATACTTGTGGCTTCACTTGGCTATTTTTACCAAAGATAAATTTAACATGTAAAAATTTGTGAACTTTTTAACATGTGACTCAGGTCCACATCAATCCTAGAACATATAGTAACTCATAGTTTCAAAATAATGTTGGTCTTTTATTGTGGAA
The DNA here is from genome assembly GCF_964270905.1 of Leucopleurus acutus. Lineage (NCBI taxonomy): Eukaryota > Metazoa > Chordata > Mammalia > Artiodactyla > Delphinidae > Leucopleurus > Leucopleurus acutus. Next base: position 93,081,143 of record NC_139144.1, on the reverse strand, counting down.
CTTCCCTCAAAAAAAAAAACCCAGCAATAAAAAAAGTGGCTCATAATTGATACCAAGCTTTTTTTTTTTAAACACTTGGGTAACTTAAGATTCCACAGTAGCAAAATATATGACTGATGAATTGACTTTGTTGAAAATTAACTTACTGTTACGCTTATCACACCAATATTCAACAACTAAAAGTAGGATTCTTAAAAAAAAGAATAAAAGAAAGGAAAGAGCAAGCACAAATAAAGAGGAAAAGTTTTAAACTTGGGCTCAGAGAGTAAGTTGATAAAGCCTGTGGGAAGCAGGTACCCAGGTAGCCAGGATTGCTGACGTCTGTAAATAGAATCACTATGCTCGTCAACAAGGAAGCCTGCAGGACATGACAGTGATGACAATTTAGTTATAAAACTTTATAAAAGGAGCCTGGCTCTCAGAATCTCCCAGTAAAGCCTCATTAATTTCAACCCTGTTAATTTGCACTTCGTGATAATGCAGAGCTGGACAGTGATTTTTTCTTTTCAGTCTATGAAATCCTGTGTTTGCCAAGCAACTTGTCAGTATAAACACAATTATCCTGACAGTATGTTTTTGGTCTTAGATAAATAAATTCTTCCTAAGTGCCTAAGGGGGCTTAAGTAGCTTACTGCACAAACCAAAAGTCCAGGTGCAAGTTAACTAGGATCCCCATTTATTACACCAAAATCGCCTGTCTTTTACTTTTGGTCTTCTCTATCCTTGAAATTATATCACTTACCTCTAAACGCTATTTAGGATTTATAAGTTTCAATAGCTAAATGGCCTTTCTTCTCTTAGTCCAACTGGGTGTGCTTTTATTATTTTTGGCATTATCTTCTTTGTTTAACCTTGGGGGACTGGGGAGAGTAAGATGCTTTCCAGATGGGCTTAATAATATAAAATTGGGCGTTTAGTTGATGGAGTTGAGGCAGTTTGTTCAAACTAATCTTAAGGTGTATGGGTTTTTTTTTTGTTTTTTTTTTCCCATTTTCTCATTAGGACCTGCAGTCAGTTTCTTCTGGCTCCCAGAGAGTTCATTACCAGGTAACATATAATTGACTCTCCTTGTTTCTTACATTCCATCCAAAAGAAGTCCATCTGTCAATTAATGTCTCATTCGGATTAGAGTCCACATCCTCCCCTAGGGATAGAGTTCACTCCAAGAACCAAGATGAAGTTGGCATTCTGATTATTTTGCATTTTCCTGCAAAATGGACAGTCCTAGTCTAGTGCAAACTTGGGCTGTGGCTGTTCTCCCAGATCATTTAGGAAAGATTATAAAATGAAGGGCTTTCAGTGCCAAATACTAGAAAACTCAACTCAAACTAGCTTGACAGGGAGTCTGTTGGTTCACATCAGCACAGAGTTCAGATGCAGGGTGGATTGTGCGTTCTGTTGGTTTTTCTGCTCTGTTCTCCGTTTTTTGTCACATTTCACCTCTGCACAAGACGTTTTCCTGGTCCAAGATGGCTGCCAGTAGCAACCGGGGCTGTGTGTTTCTCATTCACATCCAGGAAAGTAAATTCCCTGCTTCTGCAACCATGAAACCAACTTTCTAAAACGCAATCTGTTTGTCCCATCCTGATCTCTTGGACAGGATCCAATAAACCCAGCCTGCCTCTCTCTAATAACCCACATCCGGTTCCTGGGAGAACGCTCAGTGACCCTTTGCCCCAACACTCTTTGGGAGTGCAGTCTCTTCCCCACTTTCCCACCCTTACTGTGCGGTACGAGCCCCTCCAGCCATCCTCTTCCCATTAGATTTCCCAGGCATGATTTAGATACCAATGCACAGCATCACCCCAAACTGGAAGGGGCGTATGCAAAGCTGTCTGAATCGTCCCATAAAAGCCCTTCTCTCTGAGAAGCCCAGTACCCTTGCCGGCTAGGAGGGGTGTGTGGGAGTCACAGCATGCTAATGACACCCTCCAAATAAATCTTCTCCTAGACCCTCTATACCTCCCTCCACGTGGGGGAAGGACTTAATATGTCTACATCTGGCAGCACCTCACTTTGGGTTTTGGTGTCTATTACACTACACCTGAAACCCCTAGTTAAGCATCCTTTTGCCAAAACAGCAAAAAACAACTATCAAAAGAAAACCCTCTGTGCCTTGTAGACTCTAGGTGACTTTCTTCTCCTGCCAGTCGACAGCCTGTGCCCTCAGTCAAAGTGGCCTGATCGTCCTGAGGCTGGATGACAAAAGTGGCCTGGCGTTCTCGTTTGTATGTTTGTTGCTCAAAGTACCCCACTATTCCAGGGTCCCGTCTTCCATCTGGCTGCAACAGAAAGGATGATAATTCACTTAGGGTGTGTTTGCAATGAGAAAATAAAGTCTACTTCTCGGACTGTTTTTTTTTTACCAACCATTAGAAGACAAATTTCTACTTTATTGTTTAGATAGAGCACAACATTTCTTGTATCCATTATTTGCATATTTACCTGGAGCCACTATCTAGGTGTCATTTTCTTCTTTAAATTATAGTATTTTTAAAGTCGGAGCTGATTTCCACCCTTTAAGGATTGGCACCGGTAGCTATAAGATTTTAAGGGTCTTCTTTTTTAGAATTTTTCATTTTTACACATGGACAGTTTAAACCTTTGCAGTTGAACCGAAGTATCTAAAACATTTATTCTGATTAGTTTTATGAAACTGATACATTTCTTTATTAGCCCGGCTTATTCAATGTAGTCATTTTGGCTTAAGGGTTTTGATATAGGGATATTTTCTACCATGTTTTCTTTATGCCATGTTTGTACATATCCACAGATATCAGGGGATGGTTGAGACTCTAGAATATGATAAGGATATTGATCTTATTGATTATTTGTTAATAAAAACATGCAGAAGGATTAATGGTACTTATCCGTATCAAAATCTTTCTGTTTTTTGTTTATTTGCAGTAAGGTCAAACCCTGGTGTCAAAACTGCTGCATTATAAACATCACTTCAAAAGTGACATTTATCCTATGTGGTCAGTGCACAAAAGGTTTGTGCACTGACCACATAGGATAACCAATGCAGCGATCAAAGATGAGTTTCAGGAGTGTTACTTCGCCCCACACCCCTCCTTGAAGAATTATAACAAGCAGGAGCCTTTTGGGTATTAAGAGAAGGTTGGAATAAGAGGTCTAGGGACACCCCAGAACTGCGCATTAAGCAGGAAGTTTAACTGAGGGAGACAGTGTTTGAATTAGCATGGCCTGAGAGTAGGGAGAGGGTGGGGAGGAAATTCCCTAAGCAGAGCGACAGAGAGCTGGTTGAGGTAAGGAGTGAGGGGATATAAACTTTCCCATTTGGCTGGGATCTTGGGCAGACAGGACAAGGAATGAGTTGGAGGGATGGTGAATAAAGAGTTCTTTTTTGGCTATAGCAATCTTAATATGCCTATTAGATGCAAGAGGTTTTGGTGAGTAGAAAATTGGATGTATGACTTTCAAAGCTTATCGAAAACATTCAGGCCTCGACATAGAAATCTGAGGGTCATTAGCAAATGAATGGTATTTAGTTGAAACTATGGGGCTGGAGTTCACTCAGGGAGAGTTTGCATAAAGAAAAGGGCCCAGGGCTTCCCTGGTGGCGCAGTGGTTGAGAGTCCGCCTGCCAATGCAGGGGACACGGGTTCGTGCCCCGGTCCAGGAAGATCCCACATGCCGCGGAGCGGCTGGGCCCGTGAGCCATGGCCGCTGAGCCTGCGCATCCGGAACCTGTTGCTCCGCAACAGGAGAGGCCACAATAGTGAGAGGCCCGCGTACAGCAAAAAAAAAAAAAAAAAAAGAAAGAAAGAAAGAAAGAAAAGGGCCCATTGTCATATCTGTCTACTGAGTGGTGAAGAAGAGCATAAGTTTAAGAGAACAATCAGTCCAAAAGGGTCATGGAAACAGATGGGCAGCTGGAAATCCAGGAGAAGGTGGTATCATGAAAACCAAAATTGAAATGTGTTTCAAAAAGGAAGGAGTAATGAAATGTGTCAGATGGTGTGGAGAAGCTGAGATGACATAGACTGATTTCTATATTTTCCCGAGGGTACGTATAAAATACATGGGGGAGGTGTATTAGTTTTATGTAGAAAGTGACAAAACCAACTGGCAGGAAATTTAGCACTAGATCTTGTGTTTCCTAATGCAGAAACTGGTAATATCAGCATCTCTAGTCTGCGTCAGTGAGAGTTAGAGGGCGATTAGGAGAAAGACCTGTAAGAAACACGGACAGCCAAAAGCCTTCAGTGCTTTTTAATGACCTTTCTTATGCATGCAATGGAGCTAAATATACTTGAGAATCAACTGTGATGGAATGAATAAACACCAGTAAGTTTAAAAGCTTGAGAAATTCCAGTGGGCTCACTAATTTGCAGTTGGGATTTTAGCTGACGGTTTTCTAAGGCTAGAAGAAACTCAAGAGAAAATCAGCATTTGGAAAGGTGTACAAGTGCCCAAGACACCTTATTAGTGAGCCATATGGCATTTCCCAGCCATTTAAGCATTTCTTTGCTTTGGATTCTTCCTTTCCCAAATTCATAGTGAATTGCCAACAAAGTACTAGGTCTCAAAAATGACACCTTGTATTAACCTAACAAGGCATAATAGGTTATACAAGAATATGCTGGATATTTATAGCCTGCTGAATATTCCTGCCTGCGCCATCTCTGAGGTCAAAACACTAAGGCCCCTCCATCCTAATGCATCTCCTGTAACCCGTAACTGATAGTTATAACTTGACAAGCAAAATGCACTGCGCTTGCAGATTCGGGATACTCTTGAGCTTGGCAAATAAACTAGAATTCATAGGGAAATTGGACTCTGCATACCTATTTAATGAAGATGCTTCCTGAAGCCACCTACTATGAAATTATTCCTTCTCTGCTCCCTCCCTGGACTTCTTTATGTCCCTTCTTAGCTCCAAGTCATAAAGTTACTAAGGAATAGAGGCAGATTCAACCATTCTAGTGATTGTCAACTGGGGGAGATTTGCCCCTCATATGGGACATTGGGCAATTTGGACATTTTTGTTTGTCATGACTAGGGGACATGGTACTACTGGAATCTACTGAGTAGAGGTCAGGAATGCTGCTAAACATGTCACAATGCACAGGACAGTCCCCTACAACAGAGAGTTATCTAGCCCCCCAAATGTCAGTCGTGATGGGTTTAAGAAATCCTGAGTCATTCTGATGGCTCTCAGGGCATGACTGGGGACCAGGCAGATGAAAGTGCTAGAGGAAGAAAGAAAGTGGGAAGAAGAGCAGGAGGAATAAAGGAAGTAGAAAGACGCATCTGTGGATATGGTGGAGCAATGGGACCAGGAACAGTTAGGGATGTTGTAGACACTCAGGGTTTCCCCGTTTCTATGGGGTACAACGTAGTTGGCACACAGAATGAGCTAATACTTTGAGGTGTTAATAAATACAGTAGGACTCAATAATAGGTGAAAATGGATCTATTCAGGTGATTCCTCCGCTTTAAGAATTCATTTACTTAGGGCTTCCCTGGTGGCGCAGTGGTTGAGAGTCCGCCTGCCGATGCTAGGGGACACGGGTTCTTGCCCTGGTCCGGGAAGATCCCACATGCCGCGGAGCGGCTGGGCCCGTGAGCCATGGCCGCTGAGCCTGCGCGTCCGGAGCCTGTGCTCCACAACGGGAGAGGCCACAACAGTGAGAGGCTCGCGTACCGCAAAAAAAAAAAAAAAAAAAAAAAAAAAATTCATTTACTTAGAATAGCACTAGAATGGTTGGAATGTTTCACAGTAGATATAACAGTTTCAAAAAGTTCTTTCTTCCTTTAGAGCCTTTACAGCTTTCACTTTCACAAGAAAACACTCCTGATCAGATCTGAGTCTACAGCCATTTGTTCATCCTTTCATCTCTTTTTTTTTTCTTTCCTGCGCACGTGCTCTTCTCCTGGAGGATAGGTCCGTGTTATAGTCCATCAGAGCTCTGTCTAGTCCTAGGCAAGCAGCATGTGCCCACGAATATTTGATTTATTCTCCTTCCCTTCATATTGGCTGCCCTTATTCATCTCTCTCTATTATCTGAAATCTCTTCCTCCTTAATTTGTTTTCTGGATTCTAGAAGAGTCTGAATGGATGGGTGGAAACAAGTTCAAGGGAGTCCCCCTGGGAATTACTCTATCTTGTCTTAGGGAAGGACAGGAGTTAGCTAGGAAATTTGGTGCATGTTGTTTTTTTGGGGGGGGCGGCTAGATCAAAACTGTCAGAAATGGCTCAAATGGAGAATTAAAGTAAGACTTGCCTGGGGCCAGGTCTGTTTGCTGTTACAAGTGAAGGCAAGACAGCTAACACACACACACACACACACACACACACACACTCACACACACACACACACACACACACAGCTGTTGTTGTTGTTAATGGAAGACTTTCTCACCAGAAGAGGGCTCTTGAAAATGTTGGAATCTCTCTCATTTCCATCTTGTACCACACCATCACTGTTTCTTCATCTTTCAAAGCTGGGTTGGTAATGGCTATTCCATTTCTGCACATTCTTCTGCTGCAGGAGTTGTGGGTGGTAAAGGAGTAGGTTTGAAGAGTGAGAGTTTTGAAAGACAAAACAAAACAGTAGCAAGTCCATTAAGTGGGACTGTAGTTGGACACAGATGCATAAATGCACATTTCTAATCATCCCTGATGGTCTATTCACTAAGAATGAAGAGATATTGATATACAACGTGGGGATGGAAAGAGAGAAAAAAAATGATTGAATAGATGGGTTGAGTGCAGAAAATATCAAGGCAGGCAGAGGAGAAATTTGGATGGATACATAAGAAATTTGGATCTATACATAAGACATTTAAAAGTAGTGATTATTGAGTAGACATTGTTCAGCGAAGCAGAGATTCCCAATTCAAAGGAACCTCTAATTTGCCTCTGCATACATCTTCCCTAAATTTTATGAAAGAAAAAGAATTTCATTCGCAGTAAAGGTGTAGTTAAATACCAGGTGAATATTGCTTAATTGGATAACCTACTGGAGTGTATAATGGGGCTGCTGTGGAATCATTAAATTATGTGTGCATCAGCTCTGAGTAATTGAATGTAAATTAAGGGCAAGTTTGGCATATGTGGTTCACATAATTTCCCTATCCATTACATATAATTCATGCCAGTTGACTTTCAAAAATATATGTAAGAAATATCAGGTTTGCTTTTGTGCGTGCTATATTTTTAGCATGAGAAACAGATTTTCCATTAGCATACATCAAAAGAGAAAATGCACATATCAGGGATTTTTGAAATGCGTAGTTTTGTTAATATTATTTATTTAAAGAGCATGCAATTTTAGAAGACAGAAAGGAGCATGGTTATGTCCAAGGTTATATCATTCTGCCTACACTGTAGAGCAATGACAGTTGCATTCATCTAAATCATACCATTTATATGAAGAAAAATAAAAGGTCACAAAATAAGCAAGTCAAGTATCTTATCTCTTTGATGAATCATTGATTTGATTATGCAGTTTGAGCGGACTGAGGAGACGAGAAGCCCTAAACTAGTACTGAAGGCTGTTGATGTGATTGTTAGTGGCACAGCTCAGGGGATTATGTGACTGTCTCCTGAAATGTAGCTGTTTCACACAATCACATTTCTCAAGTGTCTACAGTCAGATACTGTTGAAAGGTGCATATTTTTGAGTTTGTTTTCTGGCTCCATCAGAAATTGTCTTTGTACATTGACTTTAATGTGCAGCATTCACAAAGCAAACATATGTCTGACCATTCGCTTCACTGTCACTGGCAAGGATGTTGCCACGTCCGTCGTAGTGGGTCCATGAGACTATGGGTCCATGGCCCCATGAAATCCTGGGGGCCATCCTTGACCTCCTGCTAGGGGCTCTTTTGTTTCCTTATATCCCCTTTTCCTGCTCAAGTCTGACTCCTGGTCTGCACTGTGCTGCTGGTCACCCTCCTGCTGCCCCTGAATCCAGGATTTCTTAACGCCAGGGTCACCCACTCTACCTGTGTGCCAGGCCCTCTGTGAGGACACAGGTTACCTGATGTAATACCTACAGTGCGTTAGCAGTGTGAGTTAAGGCAACACCACAGCAAGTTTTTCCTTAACCTCTAGACAAACATCACTACCACTCGCGTGTATTCTGATTCTCTTTTTTGAGTAGGAGAAACGGGTATGGGTAGACAATCTGCAGGAGTTACGTGAGTACAGAAGACTCTCATCATCTCTGCGGTTGTCATTAGTTGGTACCATCAGAGTATAAAGAAGTTTACAGATCTTGGCTTTGGGTTATTGCGAATTCCTTTTTGACAATCTGCTTCTCTTTATTCCTGCTCTACTTTTAATCCACCCAGTATACATTCATCTTTGATATTAAGGTCCTCAAGGTATTTCTGTCTTTTTTTTTTTTTCATGGAAAGGCATTTTATTTTAAATATAGCAGTGTGTCAATCCCATGTCAGTCCCAAACTCCCAATCTATCCCTCCCCCGACCCTTCCCACCTGGTAACCATAAGTTTGTTCTCTAAGTCTATGAGTCTATTTCTGTTTTGTAAATAGGTTCATTTGTAACTTTTTTTTAAAATTCCACATATAAGCAATATCATATGATACTTGTCTTTCTCTGTCTGATTTACTTCACTTAGTATGATAATCTCCAGGTCCATCCGTGTTGCTGCAAATGGCATTATTTCATTCTTTTTAATGGCTGAGTAATATTCCATTGTATATACGTACCACATCTTCTTTATCCATTCATCTGTCAATGGACATTTAGGGTGCTTCCATGTCTTGGCTATTGTAAACAGTGCTGCAGTGAACATTGGGGTGCATGTACCCTTTCAAACCATGTTTTTCTCTGGATGTATGCCCATGAGTGGGATTGCTGGGTCATATGGTAGCTCTGTTTTTAGTTTTTTAAGGAACCTCCATACTGTTCTCCATAGTGGCTGTACCAATTTACATTCTCACCAACAGTGTAGGAGGGTTCCCTTTTCTCCACACCCTCTCCAGCATTTATTGTCTGCAGATTTTTTAATGATGGCCATTCTGACTGGTGTGAGGTGATATCTCATTGTAGTTTTGATTTGCATTTCTCTAATAATTAGTGATTTTGAGCATCTTTTCAGGTGCCTCTTAGAGACATTTCTCAAGGTATTTCTCTTGACTTTCATTAGCTACTTGTGTCATGAAGTCTGCCAGGTTTTATAATCCTGGCTTATCTTAGTTTTCCGGTTGCACGTAATTCTAGACTTCTGCTTGGTTTTTAACTGCCCACCCAAAGTAGACCTTATGACAGTACCTTTCTGGTGTGTACCCTTTTGTACCTTTCTCCACATTGATACAAAGTTACACACATAGATGTACATCATACACATATGGGGTTTTGTTGGTTTTTGAAAAAAAAATGGATTTACATTTCTCATGCACTCACTCTACATATTATACCACAATTTATTTTTAACAGTAATATACCATGGACATTGTCTTGCTAATACATGAAGCTATAACTCAGTCTTTTAAAACTGCTCCTCTGTTTCATGATATAGATTTAACCTTATCTCTGTGGATAGACATTTATGTTGTATACAGTTTCTGCCTGAAAAAACAATGTTGCAATAAGCATCATTGTACAGATTTGAATATAAAGTTGTGGCAGAATTGTAACTGTATCACATGCTAAACCATCTGTTAATGTTCGCCATACTTGTATAGAGTTTCTAATTGCAGTCACGTAATACATACAGTGAAGCTATCTAAACTCTATAATCAGAATTTTCTTTACATGAATGTAGTCTCAGTTCCTTGTCTCTGGACTCTCTGTCTCTGTTGTTCCCATTGATTACCATATTTCTAGGGGATTCTTAAGCAGATGGGTACATGGGGGTGGAGAGTAGGTAGTAACATGGCTGGGGAATTTGAGGGAGGAAAAATTCCGAGTTACCAGGCAGTGAACTACCTGTTAAGAAATACTGAAGATTACTTTAACAGTTAACAAAAGCTGAAGCTATGGAAAATTCTTCAACACCAGAGTCAAAAGAAGTCTTCATAACCATTAAGGTCATCCTTTCTTTTGCTTTCCTCATGTTTTTGCTTGAGTTGAGTTAAAAAAAAAAAAAAAACTTCTCTCAAACTTGACCTATACAAACCCCATCCATCCTTCAAAACCCCAAATGATAGTAATTCCTTTAGAAGCCATAAACCTGGGATTTAAGATTATGGCTTCTGTGGTAAGAGAGGCCTGTATTTGAATTATAACTCTACCACTTAATATCTGGATACTTCTGTGAGTTTACTTAAATTCTCAAAGCTGCAATTCTTCATTTACGGCTTGCTCTTAGATCCCAGAAAAGAGGTTCAGGAAGAATAGTAGAGTAGATGGTAGGAGAAAAGCCAGCTGCTCAGAGAGCTTCAGGTGTTTGACACTCTAAAGGTATTTCAGTACCTTTGAAATAGTCATTCCTATTTTTGTAAGTCTGGATATCATTAAGGCATTTTAATGATTAGAATCTTCTTATTTTGTTGAATCCCCTCTGATATAAACTTTGATTATTTAAATTAGTAGCTTTTTAACCTTTCGGGGATCTCAGATCACTTTGATAATCTATGGAAAGCAGTGGAAAATACACATACATATAGACACACCAAATTTACAGGAAATTGCAGGGAGTTCAAGAATTGTTGAACCCATCTGAAGTGTTTTAAAGAGCTCTATGGCTTTAAAAAATGTTTTCACAGAGCCAACATAACATTCTCTTTAAGCAAAACCCCTTTAAGGAAATTGAGTTATATCAAATGCTTTGTGCCTCAAGATACAGAGTAAATAAACGAACAGAAAAATAAGCAAAATAAGTCAGGTACATACATAAAACTCTCCAGATACACAGACACTCACACGTGAAAATGTATGCAATTATATCAATATTATGTTAACAGCCTGTGGTAAGCTGGTTGTGCGGCTGAGGCAATATATCAACCTGCATTTTATTAAACTAAATTATAGCCAGCATTCCTGAATTTGAATATTCTAGCAATCACACTCTCAGTCTTTAGGTTTTCAAAATTAAAAAAGCAAGCATTTCTGTATTCTTTCAGAGTCAATTTTTACCTAGGGAAATTCTGATACTTTTCATGGCGGTCTCTGTAGCACATTCGACATCAAAATTCAGAAAGTATCCTCGGTGTTTATGTCCCTTTACTCTTATAGAAGGAAGTCACATTTCTGTTTGACATCTTTGTTTATTAGCCCTCACAGTTGCCCCTAAATGTTTCAGATCGTTTTCGAATTTCTGGATTTATAATTACAGTTCTCACTAAACTGAGACATGTTAGTCGCTTTAGATGTTTTATGAAAACACATTAAGAACCCTAAGTTCCTTTAAAAACAAGATATCACATGTGTCAAAATATAATTCTCAAAATGTTAAACACAATTCTCATATAAATAGGTACATGTCACGATTTCATTTAGCCCAAAGCTGATTCCAAAAAAGAGGACTACATATTTATCTCTGTATCCATAGCTATATCACTTCTGTATCTCTACATATAAATCTTGGTACCAGTCCTGAGTAAGACCAACTTTTCCTCTATTAATTATTTAATTGGCAGAATGCATTCATATAAAAACTCCATCTACCCAAGATTTCTAATAACGGACCTTTTTGTCCCCGTAACTTTAGGCCCATGGTTCTAAAACTTTAGCATACATCAGACTCACCTCAAAGATGGCTGAGTATCACCCCCAGGGTTTCTGTAGATCTGGGGTGGCACCTGGGAATCTGTGTTTCTAACAACCTCCCAGCTGATGCCGCTAGTCCGGTGTTCATACTTTTGAGAAGCACTGATTTAGGCAGAAGCTTTGCCTGAGGATCACGTGGGGCAGCTTAGACTTCCAGAGAAATCAGTGCAACCCCTGACTCGCTCTCTTCTTATCTCTTCTGTGTTCTTCCCATTTCCTTCCCCTGTCCCCCTCTGTACACACGAGATCATGCACACCCAGCCTCGCTCCAAGGATCCTCCTTCTATTTGAACATCTCAAATCTCTCGTAAGGGTCAAACTCCCAGTGTCCTCCCGCGGAGACCTGGCCTCCCTCATCATTTGTTCCATTTCTGTCAGTGATCTCAATTTCGCTATGAACCAGGGCCAGAATGCTCCAAATCATGTGTTGTAAACTAGAATGTGCATTTCATGTTTTTAAAAATTATTAACGGCAGAGGTTCTTTCAGTAGGGGACATTTTTATACCTATGTGGAGAACCGAAATACAAATGACAGCCAGCTGCCACTAGTTCCTCAGCTTCATAAAGGGAAAGAGAGTCTCCAAAGGAAGTACATGTCCCAAGTTGTATAATTTATGAATGTTTAATGGAATAATTGTAAATCTCCTGGAAACTTGATATGGGAGTTGTTATGTGAAATCATTCATTTCAAAGCAGAGTCCCCGTGTGTCCTTGCAGTGAAAAGTATGCTTCCATCTCTCACCAGCGCTTTGTGTAGTAAAGGATGCTCACTCTTAGAAATAGGTGATGGGGCAGAATGTGGAGTGAGGGACGCCCCTCAGGCCATTCAAATGGAGCCACCAGGATGTGTATGTCTCTTTCCAGGACCACGAAACCTCCTTCCCCAGGGCGCTCTCAGCTCAGAGACTCTCCCCACGGTGGTGCTTTCTAGATGGTGAGTGTTTCTGTATTTCCTGGAGGGGTGGGGATTGGGGAAGCCACAAGGGCAAGGTATTGATGGATAGAGTGGACTCTAATTTTCCAAAAGACTATTCAGAAACCCTTCACGTGGCTGCACGTGATTGGTATTTGCATCTCAAACGATGTGAACTTGCTGATGTCGCAACACACTTTCCTAAAGTTATCTCCCTCAAAGCAAGTTGGTTAATCTGGCCGAACTTCTCAACATCAAATTGCTCAAGGTGATATTTCCCTTTCACTCCCCTTTTCCAAAAACGTGTTGAGTACTTGTCTTCAGGCCAGTAGATTGATTCCATAAGCACGAGGACGGGTGCTAATTGGTATGTCGTTTGCATATTATGGAACTTCCATATTATTGTCAGTAAACCATCATTTCAGGATGAGGTATAAATTTTTGTGAAAGGGTAGGCATTTTCAGTTGTGTTCACATCTGCTCTGCTGTTATTGAATGTATAGTAGGTCGGTCATCTTCTGATTGGTTAATGAGCCCATTTTCCATCTCTGTCTCCCTAAATGCTGCCTAATCCCACTTTTCTATCCAGTTACCCATTTTACAGTACATTCCTGCTTAGATACTCCCAGTGTATCTACTACCCCGTATCTCTCTTGTCTGTGTGGACATTTAGCTTTCACTGTAGACCTTTCTTTTGTTCAGCTTTGTGTGCATCTGAAAGGATATAAATGTGGATAAGAGAATGACAGGATGTGTGAGGGTGTGAATATTTTTTAAAGATGAGCACCTGTATCTATATCAAATCTAATCCACGTACATCATGACATCGGTTTTCATTAATGGCTTGTCAGCTGCCTCTGAAGATAATCTATACTGCTTTTCTTCCAGGTCCTTTATTCCCTAGTGATGAGAAGCGCAATCATTTTGTTTTTCCTGAATCCACAGAGGAACAACTTATATTTAAGAAAATTACAAAAATGTATATGAATTGTTCTATATAGTCTATTTTATATACAGTCTTAGATAAAATTACAAGTGTGGTTAATGGTCTAGATATTAGTTTTACTCTAGAAATAGTTTCGTTAAGAACATTTAACAGGTGATTGCAGTCATGGTTAACAGAACAAAGTAGACAAAGTCCTTCTCAGGCAAATTTTACTCTGTTGCCTGAGTATGAGGGCAAGAACCATGATTGTCTTATTTCTTAGCTTATTTCCTTTGGAGAGAAGCTACTCGTTAAATATCTATGATTTTTGAATGATTATTTGCATTTTGAGTTTTTCCCTCTAGTACTGTGTACTTTGTAGAAAATTGTTTATAATACTGGACTCTTAGATAGATTTAAATGAGGAGGAACATAATTCTTTTGAATATTGATAATAATCAGATTAATTTCTAGAAGCCCAAAGTTTGTCATTAAGTTGGTTTTTTTCCCCCCTCAAACTACAGATGCAGGCAAGTCCCTTATAGGGTTGCTTAAATAATTTTTGTTTTTTCTGTTTTAGCTTTCTTCAGACATGGCTTAGGGACTCAGTTTTAAAGTGAAATGATGCCTTTAATACCACATGTGGTCCCGAGCTCTGCATCTTCAAACTGTTTTCCAAAATGAGAATCACTTCCTCAGGAAGTCAGGCTACCTACAGTATTTTTTTGTTTATTTTTGTTTTTCCTATCTTTATTTACTTGATAAATACATATTGAGTCCCAGCTCTGTTGAGGGTTCTGTGCTGATATCTTGAGACATAAAAGAAGAAATGAAACACAGATCTTTAAAGAGGCAGATATCTTAGTCTCAGAGTTCTCTGTGAAGATAGTTTTTATAAACCATGCACAAAATGCAAATGTGCATATAGAGGTAGGAGCAACAAATTCTACCTGGGGCAAGGAGGATGGGGCTGAGGAAGGTTTCACAGAAGAGGTGGCATTTGAGTTGGTCCTTACGACATGATGTACTATTAAAAGCAGTTTATTGAAATATAGTTGATTTACAATGTTGTGTTACTTTCAGGTGTACAGCAAAGTAATTCAGATACATATATTGGGCTGACCAAAAACTTTGTTCGCTTTTCAGTACAAATAAGACATTTTTCATTTTCACCAAGAACTTTATTGAACAATGTATTCATTAATCGAATGAGCTTTTTTGGCCAACCCTATGTGTATAAGTTCTTTTTCAAATTCTTTTCCATTATACGTTATTACAAGATATTGAGTATAGTTCCCTGTGCTACACAGTAGGTCCTTGTTGGTTATCTGTTTTACATACAGTAGTGTTTATATTTTAATCCCAAACTCCTAATTTATCCCTCCCTCCCTTTCCTCTGTGGTAACCATAAGTTTGTTTTCTATGGGTTAAGACATGGTTTAGGTAGACACGTGTAATGCGGAAGGGCTTCCTAAGCAGTGGAATAGCGGCAGCAGAGGTGTGAAGTCCTGAGTGTTTCTAAGTAGATTTAGGGACTGACTGGGATGTAAGGTTTTTGATTGTCATCGTAGGTGAGAAGGTTGTAAATCTGGTGCCAGAACACAGGCCTCTCTGAATGCCGTATACATTTCTTTCTCCCTAGCTACTTCTGCTGATCGCTTTTATCGAATAGACAGATCTCAGGTAAGTTTTCTTGAGCCTATTTGTGAAAGTGAAAAACTCCCCAGGAACTATACTCATCTTTTACTTTTTTTTTTCAACAAAAACACTGAAATGTGTACAAATTCTGGAATGGT
This sequence comes from Leucopleurus acutus, assembly GCF_964270905.1. Lineage (NCBI taxonomy): Eukaryota > Metazoa > Chordata > Mammalia > Artiodactyla > Delphinidae > Leucopleurus > Leucopleurus acutus. The sequence goes on along the minus strand of NC_139144.1, from coordinate 93,065,797 downwards.
ATTCATAGTCTCAGCTATGAGCTTGTTATTTGTCTTCACGTGTTTTGTGATCTGTGGACTCAAGGTGATATGGTTTGACCTTGAAGATGAATCCAGAAGATAGGTAGGCTTCTAGACGTTGTCACCAGCCTGCACTCCAAATCTTCATTCACACTGCTACTTTTACTGCTTCCTAGCCAAATTTTATGCCTTTTTAACTTTATTTCTGATTAGCAAATTTGAGACCTCAAGTGTGTATTATGTTGCTTGGTTTCAACTCACCACTTCCCAGAGTTCAGTAATGAGAAAAAAAAAAATGCTTATGCCCAATGATAGCTAGTGCTCCCACTGGAAAAGAAGGTACAGAATGGAATCCACTGATAAAACCAGTTGTTAGGGCTTCCCTGGTGGCGCAGCGGTTGAGAGTCCGCCTGCCGATGCAGGGGACGCGGGTTCGTGCCCCGGTCCGGGAAGATCCCACATGCCGCGGAGCGGCTGGGCCCGTGAGCCATGGCCACTGAGCCTGCACGTCCAGAGCCTGTGCTCCGCAATGGGAGAGGCCGTGACAGTGAGAGGCCTGCGTACCGCAAAAAAAACAAAAAAAAAAACAAAAACCAGTTGTTAGCCATGCCACTTAGCTTTGACCGGATCCTGGAAGTCCAGGTCATCGTACATGCATGCTGGACCAAGTTGCATGTAGGGTGTCACTTCTTTGATAGTATTTGGGAAGAAGAGGAGGCAAGACCATCTCTGGTTATACCTAACAGTATCTTGGTCAGAGTCCCAAACCAAGAAGGATTCAACTCTCCCCTTCCTCAGCCTCTTGCTACCATGTTGTTTCTGGGAGGGATGCCCACTGGTCAGGCCTCTGAAAATACACTGTGGTCATTTGCTATGTCATAAAATTTCATTATTCCTCAAGACCAAGAATGCTTTGTTTTGTTATTCTTCAGATGATGGATGTGAACACCTTATCAGTCATCTGACAGACTCCTTTTTCTTCCTTAGGAACATTTGCACTTTGTGATGGAGATTTCTCAAGATGAGATTTTTATTCTGGACCCAGATATGGTGTTGTCACAGCAGGCAGGGACACCCCCAGGAATGCCTGATCTGGTGGTGGAGCAAGCCTCTGGGTGAGTGGGCTTCTTCCTTGGTGGTGTGGTGGTGAGGCTGGCCGCAGGGTCACATGGTGTCTGGTTTGGCCTTGCACTTGACATTTCTAATGAAATCAAACTATTTTGAAATACAGGTTTTCTTGTATTTCCTTAGAGTGTAGCACAGCTGGTTCCATTCTAAGTCTGTCTTATGAATGTCTGGGCAGAATTACTCTTTCCACTCAGATCTGTGTCATGTCTGAGGCTTCTTTACCCACCACACCAGCATTTCCTACCAAACTAGAAAACACTAGTATTTGCGTTTGTGCATATACATCTGTAATGCCTGTACTATCACATTAAAAAATGACACAGGTGGGGCTCCCCGGTGGCGCAGTGGTTGAGAGTCCGCCTGCCGATGCGGGGGACGCGGGTTCGTGCCCCGGTCCGGGAGGATCCCACGTGCCGCGGAGCGGCTGGGCCCGTGAGCCATGGCCGCTGAGCCTGCGCGTCCGGAGCCTGTGCTCCGCAACGGGAGAGGCCACAGCAGTGAGAGGCCCGTGTACCGCAAAAAAAAAAAAAAAAAAAAAAAAATGACACAGGTGGTTTGACAATTATTTTTTTCCTCCACATCCCTTCTCTTCTTCCTCTCCTCCTCTTCTTCCTCATCCTTCTCTTTTTTCTCCTGTATCAAGGCAGCCTGATACATGCAGATATCAAGCACTTATAATTATGAGTCACACACTGTGCTGAATGCCTTTCTTATATCCCTACTATTACTTCATAGTGACTTAATCATCTTAAGTGCTCTATGCTTATTTCCTCATCATAAAACGGACATGGTAATACCTACTCATACAATTGTTTTAAAATTAAATGAGTTGACACATGTAAAATTAGGGCAGTTGGTGGCACTTGGTAGACACTCATTAAAAATTATGTTATTGAAATCATCATCATCATTTCACAATGACCCTGCAGATTTGGCACTGTTATAATGTTAAATCCATAGATAACAAAATTGAGGTTTAGAGAGTTTTTGTAACTTGACCAGTATTGCACAAAAAATAAAGGGGAGAAGTTGAGATCTATTCCATGCTAGAGCCCATGTGTATTTTAACCACCACACTGCACCACCAAAACATATTAACATTTCTAGATTATTTCGTCAATTCAGAAATGTTTATTTAGAGAGCTTTTTTATGTGCCAGGTACTACTGTAAGCACTTGGGAAACAACAGTGCAAAAGTAAAAACACAGAGACCTTTGCCCTTGTGAAGTTTAATGAACTTTTGTAGTTTCCTGGTACACAGACGCTAAAGAGTGAAAATAAGGATTTCCCCGGAGAGCACACACACGTGCACTCAAAGGGCATGTGCAAGTGGGTGCACATACTTATACACTATTAGCAGACACATTCGCTTGAGGTAAGCCTCATGCCTGTTCACCCCGTTCACTAATTCGACCACGGCTGCTATTTCTGAGCATCCCACTCTGCCAGGCCAGCTGATAGCAGTGGTTCGTCCCTGGTCTGTGCGGGGCCAAGAGAAAACAGAAGTGGCGGCTGGAACAGATTTCCAGCTGTGTTTAGGAGCCGGAACGACTGATACCGGAGCTGTCCTGGCATGAAGGGAAAGCCGACAGGCACGAAGGATGGCCTGATAAAAAAACCCCGGGGGTCCCGAAGGTAGTGGGAAAGCCACATACGATAAGTCAGGACTGTCAGTTGTGGGGAAGGCAAGTGTGATGCCGTGTCCCGCCGTAGAAGCGGTGGGTGCTGGAGTCTAGGCGTCCTCCCACCCCGCCTGATTGGGGCCGTAGTGTTGGATCCGATGAAGGGTGAGCCCGTTTTGCCAAGCTCGTCCTGGGTTTTGCCTTCTAAGTCATTCTCTATCAGCTCTGGCTCCAGAGATAAAGCAGCCTGCAAAACCACGAGAACTTGAGTCAGTTCCTTTCTCATTTCTTTTCCATTGCCCCCTCTGGAAATAAACTGAGAGCTGGGAAGCTGTGAAAGAGCAAATCTAGGCTTTGTTCTTTTCTACATCAGGCGCCATTGCTTCTTATCTATGTCATATTTAAAATTACTTAATCTTTTTTTTTTTTTTTTTTTTTTTTTTTTTTGCGGTACGCGGGCCTCTCACTCTTGTGGCCTCCCCCGTTGCCAGCGGCCATGGCTCACGGGCCCAGCCGCTCCGCGGCACGTGGGATCTTCCCGGACCGGGGCACGAACCCGTGTCCCCTGCATCGGCAGGCGGACTCCCAACCACTGCGCCACCAGGGAAGCCCTAAAATTACTTAATCTTGAAATTCAGTTTTCTCATCTATAAAGAGGGCAGCAGCATACAAAGAGTTCCTGATGGTTGAGAAAATTAAACGGACTATTAAGGGTGAAACACCTCGTAACTACCCAATAAAGATTAATTTCCGTCCTCACGTTTGGAGACAAGAATCATCCTGAGAAAGAGCAGACTAAGTCCTGTGGCTGACCTTGAATGTCTGCTGCCCTTCTCCTCCCTCCCAGAATGACAGACTGGTGGAATCCTGCCCTCCGGAAACGCATGCTGAGTGACAGTGGGCTGGGAATGATAACTCCGTATTACGAAGAAGACTCAGATCTGAAAGATTTCAGCCACTCCCGAGTGCTACAGTAAGAGCTCTTTCTGTCTCTTGTCCTGTGTACCACTGGGGTTGCTGGGAGAGGATTCTGTGGGGTAGTAGCCAATGGGAAGGAGTCTCTTCTCAGTGGTGCTCCAGCTGTCTCCTGATTGTGTCACCCTGTTCACCTTGCTCCCTTTTCCTCACCCCGAAGCTCCCAGTGGAGCCTCGCCTTCCATTTCTCTTGTTCCCGAGCCTCAGTGAGACCTTGCATACGGACCTACAACTACTCTGAACCTCACCAGGGTTCGCTTTACTGGAACCCAGTGTTTACCAGATGCCCCTGTGTTTGCCATACTGTGAGGACATGCATGAGAGTGACATGAGTAGTTTGGAAGTGATGCAGAGTGTTTCATTTGTGTGAAAATTGTGATGTGCTGTGACAGGTCAGTTTCACGAGTCTCCGGTTCTGAGCCTCTGGCTGTGATGTGTAGTATTGCCAGGTGGTTTTGAAGGCTGCGGTGCAGTGCTTGTAGTCTCTCTGGGTAAATGATGCAGCATTTGTTCAAAGGTCAGGAGAGTGGGTGTGCTTTCATCTGAGGGATGGGTACTGAGTTTTGCAACAGTGTTGGTACACTCGTGTCCCGAGAATCCTCCCTCCTGTCACCCCTCCTTGCAGAAGCAGCTTCAAGGTGCACCCTGTGGTCATGGACACAGTCATGTGCACCCACTGTTTGACTCCAGTCCAGTCACCCCATCTCAGAGGTTGTATAAGTTCGTTGTAATTCGTGAGATCAGGCTGGTTCCCAGTCCGATTCAAGGTCCTAATCGAATAGGGACAGTGGCCTTGTAACTATGCAGTCTTACCATCTTTACAAAATAACAAGATGATTGAGATTCTTAGAAGCCTAGGGTTAACAGAAGAGGCAGGGCAATGCATTGTTTCTAAGACCGGAAGCAATTTCGGTGTGATAAAGGGGAGGAAAAGACCGGAAGCAATTTCGGTGTGACAAAGGGGAGGAAAAAGAGAAATCTGAAGCTAATTATTTTGGTGGTAATGGTTCTACTCAGACACCCCAAGGGCAAAAGGTGATTTCGTTTTAATTGCTTCTCTGTACTACCTCTTATTCTGTGTGTGAAGAGTGGGAAGGAGAAAATGAATTACTATGGATTTTCCTTTTTAATTAAACCGCGTTGTTAGTTTCCGATGGCAATTTGATTGCTTACAATTCAGGGCATTGTTTTCCATTTCTTTTGTATATGGAATTGAGGCTGTGAACCAGGCTGCGTCATCCACCCACTGACAGCTAAAAAAGTGACCATCTAGCTTTGGGCAGATTTATTTGAAAATTAGGGTTTTAAATAGCCATAGAAATAGAAATTAAGACTAGACAAACCAGAGGAGTGATTCAGTTATTCTTATATACAGGCTGTTTCCAAAAGTGGAAACAAAAGCTCAGGCACGTGAGCTCAATCTAGTTTCCTATGCCCTGATTTTTCTGTGTATAGTATGTTAACATATATATCATGATACGTGAGATTGTTTCTAAGACAGTAACTATTCTTTCCAAGAATCACAGATAAATGTACCATTTTATATAATAGTCAAGTTCTTAAAACCCTTTCTCAAAATCAACTCTTATTTTTTATTCGGGTTATATTATCCTTTTAGGAATTTCTCTTCATATTTCCTTGAGCTTCCACTGGCAGCCACTAGTTTTCCTGGATATTTATACTACCTTATGCCTCAAATGCACTAGAGCAGCTGACTCCTTTTTAAAACATTTTTCTGTCAAGTAACTTAGAAAACAAACATTCACTTCTAGCTTTGAGTCTTTCCAGCTGAACCTCCAGATATTGTGTAACAGAGACAAGTTGTCCCCGCTGGGCTCTGTTTGAACCTTTGACTCACAGAATGTACAAACAAAATTAAATGGTTGCTTTAAATCATTTACATACTTTACCTTATCCAGTTTGTCTATTAATTCTGAAAATTTTTGTGTATGTGTGTTCATTAATTCCTTTAGGAAGAACATCTCTTTATTTATTACTTCAGAGAGCATCTTTGATACACATACGTATAATTGCAGTTATAGAACAATGGAATTATGTAATAATATATATTTTATACAGATATGTAATGTATAATAAGGTCAGTAATAGCTAGTATTGATACCTGCTACGTGCTTTCCACTATGGTTAAATTACCCTTAAATCTTTCAACAATTTTTAAATCTCACATTGCTTAACAGATGAATGAACTGAAGCTCATAGCGTTTAAAATATTCATCTTAGGTCACCCAGGATAACTGTGGTTTGAGTGAGGTCTGCTTGACTTCTGACTCTGCCATACTGCCCTGTTTTCCTGAAGGGCCAGTGCAAAGGCAGCGTGCCCAGAGTCCCAGGGCCCAAGAAAGATTTACTTCGGTATCTCTCTTTATAAGCATTTGTAAGGTGAAAAATTCTACAATGTAGGAAGACTACATATGCACATTAAATATGTACAGCTGCAAATTTACCCACAAGTAAATATGGTTGAGAACTCATTGAAAGCATTTTTTTCTTTAAAAAAAAGAGACTGAAACAAAAAATAAAGATAGGCTTTTATTTAAACATTATTTAATATGTGTTCAATATGCCCCAATCTAAATAAGCTCAAACATTATATGAAAAACACTAATGTGCCACCAACACTGAAATATCATGTTATTGTTTTATGTTATTACTTGCATTAAATCTTTCTACCCATAGCAACAGACAGTAGCATAAAAATATATATTGTTTTATGGGGTTTTTTGTTTTGTGTTATCTTTTTACTTTTCATCACCTGTATTGAACAGTGCATACGCTTTTAGAATTTGCCACTTCATGCAACATCAAATGTTTAAAATTCATTCATATCGATGTTACGGAATGCAAGTTTGTGTGCCCAATGCACAGTAAGGCCAAACAACTGAAACGTCAGCGTTTGGAGCAGAGAAGAGTTTATTGCAGGGCCAAGCAAGGAGAATTGGTGGCTTATGCCCAAAAGACCCAAACTCCCCGAAGGGTTTCAGCAAAGCATTTTAAAAGGCAAGGTAGGGGAGAGGGGGTCTCAGGGTATGTGATCAGCTTATGCACAGCTCTCTGATTGGTTGATGGTGATCAATTCTTAGGCACCGGAAAGTCTGTGGGCTCCTTGCTCACGATCACCAAGTAGTTAATTTATTCCATTTGGTGGTGGTTTTAACATCTGAAAAAAGTCTGGAAATATGCATCAGATACTATTATCTAGGTACTTCAGAGAGGAGCTACAGCAGAAGATATGGGGAAGGGGTCTGTCCTGGGACGGCCTCATAGAGTCCTCCTTGGTTACGTTGATGTATGTAGATTTCAAATCATTTAATTTGGTATAGAATATTGTGTTATACAAATATGCCATGACTTATTCCTCCATTTAGATATTGATTTCTAATATTTTATTATTTAAAAATACGGTGAACATTTTGCGTGTGTCCTCCTGTGTCGCAGGGTGTATATACAGTTTCAACATTTTTTAAAAATTTTTATTTATTTATTTATTTTTGGCTGCGTTGGGTCTTAGTTGCGGCTGCAGGATCTTCGTTGAGGCATGTGGGATCTATTTTTGTTGCTGTGCCCCGGTTCTTTGTTGAGGTGCATGGACTTCTCTCTAGTTGTGGCGTCGCGGGCTCCAGGGCGCGTGGGCCCTGTAGTTGTGGCATGCAGGCTTCTCTCTAGTTGTGGCATGTGGGTTTTCTCTCTCTGTAGTTGTGGTGCGTGGGTTTCAGAGCGCATGTGCCTTGTAGTTTTGTGGCACGTGGGCTCTAGTTGAGGCACGCAAGCTCAGTGGTTGTGGTGCAGGCTCAGTTGCCCTGCGGCATGTGGGATCTTAGTTCCCCAACAAGGGATCCAACCCATGTCCTCTGCATTGGAAGGCGGAATCTTTTTTTTTTTTTAATAGATGTATTTATTTATTTATGTTTGGCTGCGTTGGGTCTTCATTGCTGTGCGCGGGCTTTCTCTAATTGCGGCGAGCAGGGGCTACTCTTCGTTTCGGTGTGCAGGCTTCTCATTGTGGTGGCTTCCCTTGTTGTGGAGCATGGGCTCTAGGCACGCGGGCTTCAGTAGTTGTGGTGCAAGGTTTCAGTAGTTGTGTCTCGTGAGCTGTAGAGCGCAGGCTCAGTAGTTGTGGCTCACGGGCTTAGTTGCTCTGGGGCCTGTAGGATCTTCCTGGACCAGGGCTCGAACCCGTGTCCCCTGCATTGGCAGGTAGATTCTTAACCACTGCCAACGGGAAGTCCCAAGAAGGTGGATTCTTTACCACCAGACCACCAGGGAAGTCCCTATACAGTTTCAACTTTGGTCCATGTTGCACAATTTACTTTCCCATTAGGAATATTTAAGAATCAGTATGTGAAGGGACCTGAAGAAGTATTGTAATATTCTAGGTACAACTATAGCATCTATTGCTTTCAGCCTTAAAGCCCCAGTCAACTTGGAGATAGTAAAAGTTCAATTTTAACATCTTGTTCACCAGGCTAAATAATTCTATAAAAAAATCAAAGGGAAATTTTAAATTCTTAGAACTGAAAATACTGTTTATCAGAATTTGCAGGAAATAACAGAAGTGGTATTCACAGAATGATTTATGACTCTAAATCATTTATTAAGAGAAAAATGATTCCATACAAATAAAGCATTCAATTTGATAAACTGGATAAAGACTCAGAGTAGAGAACAAAGAAACAAGAGTGAAGAGAAATAATAAAGATAGAAATCAATGACAAGGGGAATAAAACAGACAAAATAAATGATTAACCAAGAATAAAATTTTTAAAAACTGGTTCTTTCGAAAGGTAAATGAGACAAAATTCTGAGAAGGTTAATTTTAAAATACAGGAGATAGAAAGGAATGCAACGCCAGTGCTTTTCCAGCTCATTCTTCCTCCATGGCACCCAGTCAGCATCTGCTCAAGACACCTTTCCCCTCTAAACTCTAACTGACCCAACCTACCCACCCAGTCCCCCGGAGAGGGGAGCACGGCTCCTCAGGGTTTTCTCATAGTTTTAACTTTAGCTTCTAAGATCCATCAGCCTCCCTCCTACTTCAGGGAGAGCAGACAGAATGAACAAACAGAATGAAGTAGATTTCTGTTATTACTGGCACTGGTTACATTTATATGAAAATTCCATTTAGATACATTACAATTTTTAAAGAAAGATTTATAGAGTCATACCTTGGTATCTGTGGGGAATCGGTTCCAGGACCAAAATCAACGGATGCTCAAGTCCCACAGTCAAAGCTCTGTATTTGCAGATCCATATCTGCAAATTCGGCCAACTGTGGATCCTAAACTTGGTACACGATCTGCGATTGGTTGACTCAGGATTTGGAACTCATGGATACATACATACATATGTATAATATATATATATTATGTATGTATCTGTAATAGCTTCATTTTTCTCTTGTCTTCAGCTATTTCCTTTACCCAGTTTCTTTTTTGGAACTTTAGGTGATGGCCTGATTCTAATATATGTAGCTTTTCCATGTCTGTGTGTGTATGTGTGTGCTGTCCTCTAGGGGAGACTACAATTCCAAAGAAGGCTATACAACACATATAGGATCTTCAAATCCTATGAACACAATAAAAACAATATTTTTACAAAATAAATTTATTTATTTATTTTTGACTGCATTGGATCTTTGTTGCTGCGCTCGGGCTTTCCCTAGTTGCAGTGAGCGGGGGCTACTCTTCATTGTAGTGCAGGGGCTCTTCATTGCAGTGGCTTCTCTTGTTGCAGAGCACGGGCTCTAGGCGCACGGGCTTCAGTAGTTGTGGCATGCAAGCTCAGTAGTTGTGGCTCGGGGGCTCTAGAGTGCAGGCTCGGTAGTTGTGGCACACAGGCTTAGATGCTCCGCGGCATGTGGGATCTTCCCGGACCAGGGCTTGAACCCATGTCCCCTGCATTGGCAGGTGGATTCTTAACCACTGCGCCACCAGGGAAGCCCCAGAAACAATCTTTAAGAAAGAATTTTGAAATAAATTGGAGAGAAGTAGTTGACTCACACTGTTACTGCTAGGACCATAAGGAATTTGTCTTTAAGTTAAAAAAAAAAGTTTTCAGTGTCTACGAAAGTGCTACTAAAATAACATGTTTCTGGAAGCACCTTCGCTCTCATCATTAATTGAAGCACCACAATTCATAACGACTATATTTCATTTGGACAGGAGATTCATAAGGAAGTAATTAACTAAAATTTTAGCAGACAGAATCTGATTCCAAAGGAAGACTTTTCCCAACTTTATGATCTATGAGATAAAAAAAAAAAAAAAGGCACTGAGTGAAAACTCTAGTATATTCTTTCCAAGTCCTCTTTGAGGAAAGGACAGACCTACCTCTGAACTTACCTCTGAACCTCTGGGTTAAGGGAAAACAGGTAAAGGGACTGCAAGGCATTGTTTAGTTTATGAATAAAAATAATCTTTTCTAGTTCTTTTGTGGTTTGTGCAAAACCCCCAAAAGAAAAAGAAAAGGAAAAAATGCACATGTTCTTAGTATCTCCAAGTCCTGAGCCTAGAAGACCTAAGGTGAAGGTCACACAGGTAAAAATAAAAGATCTTGCCACTGGCTTAAGACACTGGGGAGACAGTGTAGGGAACCACCAAAGGCAGACATTCAGTCCAGACATCTGTGTACTTAGGTATCTGTTACCTGCTTAGCTTAAGCAGGGTTGATGGATTTTTATGATCAGTGGAGCATTTCTCTCTCTAACAAGAGACAGAGTTATAAAAAATTGAACTATAATGTATCTGGTCTGATTTATGACTTCACTAGAATCTAAGAAATAGGTTGAGCCATTCAGTTAGTCATTAATTTATTGAGAAAATATGTATTCGGCACCTCCTAGGTAGAAGCAATCCATATACCTAGGCATTGACGATGTAAAACTAAATGAGAAATTATTGTCTTTGAAGAACTTATATTCAGAGGGGAAATAATAAACCAATTATTATAGTTCCCGCTGATAAGTGCTATAATGGATATATGCGTAGAGTGTTCTGGAAACAAGAGGAAAGAGAATTTGCTGCTTTCTCCAGATTTTACCTTTTTATTTTTATATGAAAAGGATGAATATTTAAAGAATTAACGAAAACACAAGCCACTAAGGAAAAAAGAGGCTTTTTAAGGGCTCTATGCTTATTTTCTTCAACTTTTGTCCATAAACAGGTATCTGCTTTTCATCATTATATCACCAGAAATACCTCTCAAATAATTCAGTACTCCATGACAGTTGCACATCACTCTACCTAATGTTTTATATTTAAGGATGTCTGTACAACCTGGCAAGTTACTTAGGGATATTCAAAACACCTAACAATACCTTAAACTGAAACATTGACCTTTTTTAGTGTAATCTATAATTCTGAACCATCCTATCAAGAAGATAGCCCTGAAATTCACCTCTTCCCAAAACTCAGAAGTTCTGGACTGAACATAGGAGTAATAGCTTCATGCCTCTCTTGTCTCCAGCTGTTTCCTTTGCCCAGTTTCTTCTTGGAACGTTAGGTGATGGCCTGACTCTAGAAAAAACGGTTAATTGCGCTTATTGTCGAAGCTCCAGGCTGTCAATAGGAAGACAGACTATTGGGCCGTGATTTTGGTTGTGGAAATATCCTTCGAGCATCACAATCAGATAAGACGGAGAAAATTAATCCTCTTAGTGGAAACAGGTTTTGCTGGAATATATCTTAGAGATGAAATCAGCGCTCTCAGGATAGAGACGGTCCCTTGCATGACTAGTCTAAATCTTGCTCTCCCTGGCTAATCGCTCAAGCTGGAAAAATGCCATTTAGCTGACATGTATCTTCCTTTCTTCTTTTTTCCCTAACTCACCCCCAGTCATTGTCCTGTCTAGCCAAGCACATAATGATACTATGTCCCTTTACGTGGGCAAAATAATTAATGAGAAATTTTGCTCTGTTCTTTCTATAATTGCTCTTCAGTTTGATCCAGGGAATTAACATATTAAAATAATACAGATGCACTGAATCCCTGACTCAGGGAACCCTTGCTATTTTACAAGCGAGCAGGTAACTCTGGTGGGTATTAGCGGTTGTAGGTGCCCTGTTGATGAGCACAGTGGTGGGGGAGGGGAGGGGGGAGGAAAAATTGTTTCTAGAAGCCTATGCAGTGAGATGTTAGCGTGTCTCCCATGTATCTCTGGATTATTTTGGTTGTGTTAGTGAAGTTTAGTTCTTGAAGAGGTTTTGGATGTTCTTTGGATGGAGGGGAAGAAACTTGGTATGTGGGGAACCGTAAACCATCAAGATTTTGTGGATGGAACAGAATTCTCAGATTTCCAACTAAAGGAGACAAGGCAAAGCCAGAGCATTAGGAAGTATGGGGACAATTTGTGTAGAAAAGCACTTTTCTTGAGTTTCCTAATAGGTAGAGAGCAGTGGAAAGGGCCTCTTAGGAAATTATTGAGTCTTCTTTAAAAACAAAACAGAAGAGATTTCTATTTCCTTCCAACAACACGCTCTGCCTTAGGGCATTAAGGAAAGCAGGTCAGAAGTAACAAAATCAATTAAGCACCATTCTAAAATGGGGAAAACAATTAAGCACTTTCCTAACAAAATCAATTAAGCACCATTCTAAAATGGGGGAAATAACTCCATCTCCCTCTGCACTGGGGAAGTTAGAGTGAGTATTGTTATGCCAATATAGGAACGGGAATTTTTTTGTTTTGTTTTCAGTGGCTGTGCTACAAGTGGAGGCTTGGACACACAGGAGAGCCCCTCGTATTCCTCTGTCTTGTGTCCCCTGGGAGCAGCCCTGTGCTGGCGCAGGGTCACAGTACAATCCATTTCTGTGCGGTCAGTCCTCTCTCTCTTGAAACAGTGGCTGGATCTTCCTTGAGGACTTGACATTGAAATCTCATCAGTTTGGAAAATAGGGATGTAGGGTTGGATGGGATTCAAGCTAGAAAAAGTTGGCATAGATGCAGGGAATGTTAGTTCTGCAAAATGATGCCACGTCTCTCCTTGAGGGCCCAGTTTTTTTAAACAACAGGATTAAAATTTAGTCAAGGGTGACAAGAACCATCCCCTGGGAATGCTTGCAATGTCCCTGCCATCAGGAAAGCGCCCACAGCTCCTGCGGGCTCCAACAACGATTTCCCTTCCCTTCCAAAAGGGGGCAAATATGCAAAGCTAAGTGTCCTGTCATGTCACTTCTAGAGGATCCCACCTGCGGACCACGGTCCTCGACACATGCCCCGTCACTGGGCTTCCATGGCAGGTTTTGGCAATGGAAGGGAAGGTGGGAGGCAACTTCTCTTTCCCACAGATTGCCACTTTATAAGGGTGCCCGTCAGGATTCTCGCTCTAACAATCAGAGAAGAGGCTGTAGTTTCTCCTAAATATGACTTTGGTGCATCTGCCTGTGACATGAAATATTTCTGCATGTCAGTCCTCTCTCCAACACTGGTCCTGGGACTAACCCTTCAGAGGCTGCCCTCATCTCCTCGTAAGGTCACTGAGAAATCAGCTCACTCCTGGCTCCCTCTTTCCCACCTCCCTACCTCTGCAGAGGGGACCGGGCCTTCAGGGAACACCAGTGAGACAGCGCTGGGGAGAGCAAGTGAGCCTCTGTGTCCTGGCCCTCTGTTCCTCGTCCCACTCACCCCACTTCCTCAGAGCCCAGTGCATTCAGTGTTCGGAGGTCTGTTTCAAGGTGTCAGCTGTCTCCTGACAGCCTCTCTAACCACTCACCTCCTAAATAACCCGTCCATCCTTTTGCTTTTTTCTCAAACTCCCACCAAACCTCTTGTTTTCTCAGTGTGTCAGTCTCAGTGTGAATCATTTGATTAAACTGATTTAAAGGGTGAAGGATAATTTTGAAATCCTTCCAAAAGTATTTGCCTGTGAGTCTCAGGTTGGAGAGATACTGACCAGTTATCGCCTGGTGTGCTCAGGTGTGGGGTCAGGGATGTGAAGGGGGTGCATTTATCACTCTTGGAAATGGGAGGTTGTACAGAGTGGAACTTCTCTCTGAAACCTCTGGGGACCTCTGAACCCACAACCCCGAAGAGACCAGGGTAAGGAATAGCTCTACAATGTAGAGAAGCTACTTACTTGGAATTCAGGGAAATGGGGACCACGTTTTCCCTTTTCCGAACTTTTCTAGCTCTTGAGCTGATCACCAAGCATAAGAGCAACTACAACAACAGACGTTACTTTACGACTTCCTCCAGTGCTGTCTTTAATGGTAGCCTCACCCGATAGCCCCCTTGGAATCTCCTTGAAAGTGGGAGATTTCTAAGTGGGAATGTTCTAAGTTCAGTATCCGCCGCATGTTATAGCTAAGCATGTAGGAGTGCTTAATATTCAAACAGTGCATTAACTGAGTTGTTCTCAAAGAGTCTGTGGAGCCCGTTTTCACTTCTTGTACCATGACTTATTTGCATCAATTTATCGTTTTCTCTTAGAGCTCCTTTCCTGTTTTGGGTTGTTTATAATGTATCACTTAGAAACTGCACCTTCCTTGGACACACAAGAGTTGGGCAGAGAGAGACTTTGTTTTAGATTTTGTTTGCCATGCCAGTGTTTTGAACATGAATTCCCTCTTCTGAGAAGTGGGTTAGGTAGGAGGAGATTTTGATAGGAAAACTTCTGGACTGTATTATAGTTATCTTCAGGAGAAGGGCCAAAGCAGCTCCCACATCAGCCTGTTTTTTCTTCCATTTTCCAATGCTGGATTCAAAAATCCGTACTGCATTTCATAAAAATAATTAGCTGGGGGTAAGCCCTTGCTCAGTTGCCTTGGTTCCACAAGGTAGATATTGCCTATCCTGAATCATGTGATATGTGAGATGGCCTTTTGTATAAGTTTCTTGTGTTAATACTGAACGTAGCACTCATGTGACTTGCCCTCACAATTTAGAGCTTCCTGTTTCAATTTATGCTTAAAAAAAAAAAAGTCCACACTTACACAACTCCAGATGGATTGCGTCTCAACAGCAGTTGTTGGCCAGGTCTCCCAGAGTCATTAGCCTAAAGCCGGCAGCTCTTTCTAAAAGATATTATACTCCCCACCAGGTCTCTGCAGGTATTATCTTCCTTGATCAGATTTTAGAATAACATTCCTTTTCTATTCCTTTAGTCCCTTTTTAGAAATTAGGCAGGCAACTATATTGCAAAGACCGATTTGTAATATGAACTATCACATCTGTTTCTTCTCTGCATGATTGTACAATGTCTGATGCACAATTTTTTTGTTGTTTTTACATCTTCAAAAGGTTAAAATATTTCCCAGGAGTGTTCATATTTTACATAATAAAAAGTGTGATGGTCAGTTTTTCATGTTTAATGAACTTGGTCTGTATTAGGTTCTTCCAGGTCATCTCTCTTTTTTAAAAATCTCTTTCTTCTTGTAGCTGACGCCCACTTTTGTCCGTTTCTCCTCTAACCATGCATTTCAAAGAAACTCCTTCCCCTCATTTGGTTGCAGTTCTTAGGGATGAATAGTAGGTGGCAGTAAAATTTCAAGCTCAAAGGGCGTTAGGAGTTTCTTCCTCACTCTGCAGACTGATTAAGGAGGGTGTATAGAAGAAACTGAATCATACAGGCTAGTGGTAAAAGTGCTGTCTGCAAAACACCAAATATAACTAAACACAGGAACTTATTAAAAAGGATATTTCAAGTACAGCTCACGTTGGGATCATCGGGTGTATATTTGGATAGGAGAGTCTTAATAGGACATTATGAATATGAACAGAATTAGAGGAAATTTACTTCAAATGAAGAACTCCCCAAGCAGCCTCTATTATTTGAGTTCTGGAACTTATTTCCCTACCTCCACACAAATGCCCATCTCTCTCTTTCCACAACCCTCCCTTCTGTTGGTGGTGAATGTTACCTTTGAGGCTGTTTGGCAATCCCTGAATGGGTCTGTGACCACTTGAATAGAGAATGTGTTTGTCTTTCTCTCATTTCAATGCCACTTTGTGTGGTTCCTGTACCTTTCATCTCTTTTGCTCTCATTCTCGCCTGCTCCCTTACTGTATGTGCTTTGTTCGTCGTCTTAGTAGCAATATTCATAATAGAGGGAGGAAAAGCAAACAGAGAGGATTGTATAGTTGATGGAGGTTCTCAGTGCTAAGGGATTTCTGGTTCTATTTTATCCAGTTAGAGATGCTTAGGGCCTGGAGTGATGGTGGTGAAGATGTCAGCTAGATCTGTGATCCCGCTGTTGCTCCCTCAGGCCCTCAAAATGATGTCATAGGTTGGGCATAGCAGTCCTTAGGCAATGCATATCCTTGAGGGAAGCTCAAGGGAGAAGCCTGTTGCCCAGAGATGATTACCTACAGCCATGCTTTGAGACCATGTTAAATCATCCCCTGGCTGGCTTGACTTAAATGAAAGTTCTTTGTCCGTCAACAGTTTCAGGAAATAAATTGAATTTCTGTAGCTTCATCAGTGCAAGGTAAAACAGACGCAAAACAAAGATGGTGTTTCTTCAGCAGTGGTGTGTGCACCCTTGAAATGTGCCTGGAAGGGATGTCCAGCTGGGAAATCAGTTTCCACTTGAGACATTACTCAAGAGTTTGTTAACAGACAACTAGAAATAATGGTCCAGGCAGGAAACAGAGTCCAACCTGGGGAACTCTGCCCAGGCCTGAATGTCCTTGATTTTCTTCGGTAGGAGCAGGTGCATCAGCACACGATGGGAGGCTGTGTGTACAGAGATACTGGCTTTCACCAAAGTGTAAGAAAGGTGGATGAGATGAGCCCAGGGAACTTTCAGGGCTGTGGTCAGGAGAGGGAAGAAGAAGTGAAAGTAGAATGACAAAGGAGAGAGGGAAACAACATTCAGAGTTGATATAAAGCTAGAAACCAGATGCTTCTCTTTCTCTTCCTGAGTAGGTTGTATGATCCACCCTGTGCTTATAGAAAGTAGTGTTTTGGATGTGGTCCTCATCTGCAAAACTAGAGGAGAGGGCTTCTCTGGTGGCGCAGTGCTTGAGAGTCCGCCTGCCAATGCAGGGGACACGGGTTCGTGCCCCGGTCCGAGAGGATCCCACATGCCGCGGAGCGGCTGGGCCCGTAAGCCATGGCCGCTGAGCCTGCGCGTCCGGAGCCTGTGCTCCACAACGGGAGAGGCCACAACAGTGAGAGGCCTGCATACCACAAAAAAAACCCCAAAAAAACAAAAACAGAGGGTAAAGAGGAATGTTAGGCATGACAAGACAAATTGGTGAAATATATGTAGAGAGAGTTGCTTTCAGTGTGTGGTCATGGACAGCCTTGTTCACGAGGACTTTGCAGCCGAGGATGGTTTATTTGCAGTGTGCCGGGCGGAGTCTAGAGGTAGCACAGCTTCTAGACCACCCTGCCATTCCTCCTGTGTTTTCTCTTTTAATTGCATGATGGTAACCAGGAAATGAGGGGCCTTGGCTCCTCCAGCCAGGCCTGTGTGTTGGTATGAATATCGCCGAGCTCCCTCCCCCATCCACAGTCTTATAGAAATAATCCGTGGCTAAGTATTTTCAGAATATGAATCTCTGCTTTTGTGCCTATTCAGGTGCCTCTTACACCTGTCCTGTATTTTTATTCCAAGCTCACTTCTACGTGGTGGCCCCTTTGGTTGCCAACTCCCCACCAGGAGGTGGTTTAGAAAATCTCAGTGGAGGGTATATGTGTTGGGGACACTGGGGAAGGAGATTAACATTCATTTGTGGGTGATTCTCTCCAAAAAGTAACAGACCCATATAGGTGGGTCCCCAGTATTCATCTAATCTATTTTTAGGAAAGAATATGTAAAATGGATAGTCTAGTGACCTCTCTCTGTCCAAGGGAGGGAATTATACAGATAGTCCAAGGAAGGGCCAAGTGGGAAAGCCATGGATGCTATTGAATTAAAGCCATGAGATGGAAAAAATAAAAGCAAAATATTTTATAGAGGCTTAAAAAAAGTAGAGTCAGGACAGTATTACTCAAATAAAAAAAGAGAGATGTGGGTGGACCTAGAGACTGTCATACAGAGTGAAGTAAGTCAGAAGGAGAAAAACAAATATCGTACATTAATGCATGTATGTGGAATGGTATAGGCGATCTTATTTGCAAAGCAGAAATAGAGACACAGAGGTAGAGAACAAATATATGGACACCAAGGTGGGGGGAAAGGGGGCGGGTGGGATGAATTCGGAGATGGGGATTGACATATATACACTATTGGTACTATGTATAAAATAGTTAACAAATGAGAACCTACTGTAGAGCTCAGGGAACTTTACTCAGTGCTCTGTGGTGACCTCAATGTGAAGGAAATCCAAAAAAGAGGGGATATATGTATACGTATAGCTGATTCACTTTGCTGTACAGTAGAAACTAACACAACATTGTAAAGCAACTATATTCCAGTAAAAATTATTTTTTTTTAAAGGAGGTATTGTGTTAGGAAGAGCTTGGAGATTTCATGGAGGCTGCCAAGAAAATGCCCGTATCTAAAATGTATTGCAAAGCATTTCACCACCTCATAAAGGCTGAACTAGTCATGATGCCCGTCATCTCCGTTCTAGGTTTATTGATTGAAAACAGTAAAACATCGCAAGTAGTGCAATATTTCTTAAAGACTTTCACTCTCCTAACTAGGACACTCTTGTGCTCTTATTGTTATGACATTGCTGGTAGAACACTGGGCACATTTTTCAGTGTCCTTCAGCCTTGTGATTGATCTACTGGAAAGATTAGAGGCTTTGAAGGGAAACATGCTGATGGAAGGCAATCTACACAACCGTTTTGTGTTTCTTAGACGCTCCTTGTGTCTTAGTGATGACAAGGTCTAGAAGCAGTGCTGTCTAATACAGTAGCCGCAGCTGATGTGTACTCTGCGTCTCATTCCCTCAGATTCTTGGTATCTGCGTACATTAATGTTATAAAATAATTCATTCCAGGATGTTATAGCTGTATTTAAGTGGATAATTTCATATTTTCTGTCTTTTCCATGGGAACAGAGGAGAACAAACTCATCCCCTTGGGGACCTTGGAGACATTCCTGAAGCTGACTGTCTCAAACACAAACTTTTTTTTTTTTAACTTTATTGCTTTAAGAATTCAAGCAACTTTTGCTTTGGGATCCATAATGTGGCTGTGCCTGTTTCAGCATAAAAATAATATTTTACCAGTTAAATTTTATAATTCCCCATCTAAAAATGGTGTCTTATTTTCCTGAGGCTTCCCTTATTTCAAGTTCCCATGTGTACCCTAGCTGGAGAAGTCTTGCCTTCATTTAAAAGGAAAGAAAAGTATGGATATTCAATTAAGCAGGGTTAACACTGGGAAGGGGACTTTCACTAGCAAGTGTTCCAATTAAAATGATAGAAAAGTAAATCAAAGTGGTTAAAAAGCAAAACACTTCCACAAAGCAGATATTTGAAGGGATGAATAAATGAATGGATTCTTACTTAATATAGTTTTAATTGTTATTCACTTCCCCTTAATCCCTTTTTTCCCACTGCAGTGGTGATACTGTGGGAAAGCCCGCGGGTTTTTTCTATAACTTAATAGTTCAGAGATCTGGGCAAACCTTTGCTGTTTGCCTCTGCTGTCGTCTTTTAGCTATTTCTTTGACCATTTTGTTTCTTCTTTAAGTTTCTGTTCACAGAGACTGTTTCCTTCCCTTGTTTTCTTCCTTCCTCCCTTCCTTTCCTTATTCCATTTATCCATTTCATGGAGATTTGTTAACTTTTTTTTTTTTTTTTTTTTTTGCGGTACGCGGGCCTCTCACTGTCGTGGCCTCTCCCGTTGCGGAGCACAGGCTCCGGACGCGCAGACTCAGCGGCCATGGCTCACGGGCCCAGCCGCTCCGCGGCATGTGGAATCTTCCCGGACCGGGGCACGAACCCGTGTCCCCTGCATCGGCAGGCGGACTCCCAACCACTGCGCCACCCTTGCTTCGTGCCATCATCTTTTTAGGATGTTCTCAGCCTGAGTTTTGTTTTTCAGAAGATCCTTGTCCTGCTCTCTTCTCTGGGTATTTTTGTGTAAATGTCATGATGGTTCCTTTTTGTTCATTACCCGTATTTGTATTGGGTGAGTTCTTTTTGGAACCGCTAGTTTGGATGGATAATTAGGGATAGTGGGTTGGTGTGTTTCCGGAAGCTTGACTTTGAATCTTTTGTCTTCAGACTCTTTCTTAGCAGCTCTCTCCTCCAGGGTTTGATTCTGCTCCTGAATGGCTCAGAGCGGAGGGCTTTCTGTCATAGGTTTTGTGGTCCGTGATGTAGCTCATGTCTCCTCAGTTAAGACTGAAACACACTCTGTCTCCCTGAAACTTGGTCCAATTTTACTATACTTTAGCTGCTCTTCTTCATATATAATAATTTCAGTTTAGGGACATCTTCTAGTTTAGCCAAAGATGATATTTCCTTTTCTGTTTCTTATTCTCCTTGTTATTTTCCATGGATTTCAAAAAGGATTGAAAAAGAGCGGAGATACTAACGTGGCAGTTTTGCGATACTAGTCTGTAGCTTGTCTTCTGCCTTTATTCTTGCTGTTTTGTAGTCTGCTCGCTACAGCTGCCCAAGCAAAAGCACAGGTGAGAATGTGTGACTTCTCTGCTTCAGAACTTTGCTCTGTGTAGCTTAGAAGGTAAATGACAAGCACTTCAAATTGGCCCCTCAGCTCCTACATGAAATGCCCCTCCCTCCTCTGCCTTTAGTCCTGATGTTTATGACTCCTTTATATTTGAGCAACACTGAGTTGCTTGTATATCTGATAACGTGTTATGAAATTTCCTGTCTCTACCCCTATTTCATATGCCTGTTGCCACCACCTGGAGTTCTTTTCTCGTACTTAATAGGCTTCTACTTATCCTTCAAAGCCCAGCTCAGATGGTTCTTGCTTTTTGAAGCCACCTTTTACTTTTTTTGGAAGAGAATTGGTCTCCCTCTGTTCTGTGCTACCCCTTTACTCATACACGTTTTGATTATTGCATTTTTTCATTATAATGTAATCACTTGTTTACATATTTTCCTCGTTCACTAGATTATGAGTTCCTTGAAATTGATATCTTGTTTCTTTTTTGATCCACATCACTTGGTACGGTGCCTGGTACTTAAAAGGGTCTCAAGTAATAATTATTATTCAGGTTTGAATCAACACAAAGGGAAAGATTCAACTCTGAATAATAATTATTCGGGGTCAATAAAATAGGAGAGGGATTTTTAAATGCGGGTCTTGAGTTTTTGTTTTCGTTGTCTTTGCTGAATTTGAATGAATGTAAATAAAAATGTAAAACAATAGCAAAACCAATAAAACAAAGCAAAATCAAGTATAAATATCCTGTAGCCCATAATAAAAGACTAGGGATGAGGAAAGAAGTGAGGAGGAAAACTCTAAGTCCTGGAGCTATCTGAGCGCTAGTGAGGTAATAGTCTGCATTGTGAGAGCAGATAGGTTCTCCAAGATAAAGTGTATGTGGAGGAGAAATGAACAGGCTGGGACAAAGCCACAAGTCTTTCAGGTGCAGTGGGAGGAATAAGCAGTGAGCTTTCTTTCCTTCCTTTGTTGTCAGGTTAAGGAACATTATCTCTTCCAGGGATTCAACCTCTCTGTTGTAAAAATAACTCATACTGCTGATTTCATGATATTTCTTCTCTCCTGAGCTAAGTTCCAGAAAACTTTTTATGCCCATTTCCAGCAATAATGGATGATGTGCATGTCTCAGTGGAATAATTTAGTGACTCGCTCCAGTGAAAGGTGCAATACTGAGTGCGGATTGAAATACTCCATATGTCTTAAAATTCCACAAACCCAGGCGTGTGGGAGACATTCAACACAGAAACTCAACATGACTAATCCTTAGAAAACAGTCTGAAATCAATAGTTCTTCCCCACTGCCTGGACATACCGCAGAAGGCATCCCCTTGGGGCTCTCAAGGAGCCATCTGGAATTTTTCAGATTTAATATTAGTGCTTTGCTTTTACAGAAAGGCAGCAAAAACCCTCACTGGCCTTCCACCTGAGACATTTAGTGGTCCATTGGCATGGATTTTCCTTTATTCCTATAGCTCTGTGAGAAATTAATTGCAAAACATCCAAGACATGCTTTGCTTCCTTCCCATCAGAAAACACCAGGAGTGAAGATGTTTCCTTGTTGCTGACTCTTTTTTCATGCCCTCTGCAACTTAAAAAATTCTCTAATTTTTTTAAAATTTTTATTTTATATTGGAGTAGAGCTGATAAACAATGTTGTATTAGTTTCAGGTGCACAGCAAAGTGATTCATTTATACCTATACATGTATCTGTTCTTTTCAAATTCTTTTCCCATTTAGGTTAGTACAGAATATTGAGTTACCTGTGCTCTACAGTAGGTCCTTGTTGGTTCTCCATTTTAAATATAGTAGTGTGTGTACATGTCAATCTCATTTCACCTCTGTTCAGCTCCCTCCTCCCCTTTGTTTGATGGTGGTCATCTCTGTTGCAGGGGGCACAGGATGTCTTTTGGCTCTGAGAGTGCCCACGCTGTCACTAATTTGGAGCTTCAGGTCATTCCCTAGACCCTTCCCTCACAGCTGACCTAGGAGCTGGCAAACTCAAAGGTGGTTTTAAGGTGACATGGTGATTTCTGAGGAGCTCCAGAGTGTGTCTGAGTCTGAACTCTAGTGTGTGGTGCTGAAATTAATGCAATCTAATACATTTTAATCAGGGACCCACTATGTTCTAAACAAGACATGGTCCTAGTTTCCAAGAAGCTCACAACCTAGTGGGAAGACTGGTGTGTGAAAGTGTGAAATAGGGGGACTCCAGGGAGAGGATAGATCAGCTCCACCTGAGGAGGCCCAGCAGCGTTTCTCAAGCAGCCACCACCACAGTGATGACTTAGGTTCCCTCCTAAGTTATTATGTCAGGTTCCCTCCCCCTGCTCCCGTGTCTACCACTCAGATGCCAGTTTTCTCTCCCCCAGATCTGGGGGCACTCTGTAGTTTTCACACACAGAAGTCTACTTGAAGAGACCTATAAGGTTGAAATGATTTCACTTTGCCACCCAATGGAAGTTCAAGGCTGTCTCACCATTATTCCTGTGTCTTTATACTGTACTGTTTGTTCACATAATGGACAAAAATATTTCCGATCAGTAGATGAAGTAAAGTGGTATCAGGCATCCCAAAGTAGCTAGAATTGTCCTTCAACCACTATGCACTCACTGAATCATTCTTGCCCCAACATTTGTCATCATGTCGCATAAATATTAGTTATATTATGACTACATATAAATATCAGTTATATAAAGTTTGGTAGCTTTACTACCAAACTCATGCATTTGCCTTTGGTCACCTCCCTGCTATGGACTCCAGCAGGCCCATCATTTAGAGGAGAGGACCCCTCCCTCCTGGTTTCTTGCCTCTCCCTTCAAAATTCTAACACCTCTGAATGCAGTATTATGCATCTCTCTTTCTCCCAAGAAAAGCATGAGTCAGTAGTCAAGACTGTATCTTTCAAACTTGAGGGGAATTCATCAACAAAGTTGTGTCTGTATTGCTCAAAGTAACTCAATTAATAGCCGAGAAAGAAAAGAAGGTCATTATTGTGAAAGGGGTTGATATGATGATCCGTTGGTATCTTAATATTGTAATTAGGCCTGAGCCTCAAATGATATGCAGAAGTTATCACTTTGTAGAAGTTCTGTGAGATCCCAATGGTTGCCCTCCTGCCTGACTCTCACAGGTTTACAGACATAAGGCCAACACGTAGAGGGTCTACATCATACTCACTGAAACATTAAATTCCACAGTGAGTGGAAGCGAAAAGCAACATTGATAAGGGCACATGCCATTTCTCTTCTGTCTCATTTTTTATTGTCCAAGTAGATTTCTTTTTTACGTACAGACACTTAATCTAGTGCTTATTTACATCCCTGGTATTTTCTATGGAGGCCTGGCTTTCAGCACTAGTGACCTCACAGGATTTCATCCATCACCACATTTCTGTGAGTTCTTTTATTGTGTGTGATAAATCCAGACAGTTTACGTTTGTTTCAGTCTTACATCACCATGCTAATAGACTATAGACTATTTTAATAACATCTACCACTCAACCAATCCAGGTAAGCTTTGGGAGTTATTAATTGGAATATACCATACAACCAACACATCAATTACACCATCTACTACTATACTGAATTTCTATTTAACTGAATTTTGGGGGTGTAATTTCTATGAGCTTATTCTTGATCATTGTTGTACCTATAATTATCAGTGTCACATACAAAGGATTTATCATGCTTATTATCTCATTTTAGGTCACCAGTCTCTTCAGAAGATCACGGTAAGAATCTGTCTTACTTATACTAATTCAGAACTAAAAGTTGAGCTGTGGTCCTTGCATTTCATTGTCAGAGGGAAGAATTATTTAAGAAAATGTCTTTAAGATGTTTGCCTTGTGTTTTTTAGTGCACAATATGAAGCACTTTTAAAAACTTAATGCATTCCAGCTAAATCTGATGTCTTGTATTATCTTCAAATCTGTTACAAATCTTCAAATCTGTTACTATTTTGGTTGACCAATATTTCAAAGCTTAACGTATTCTGATTTCTGTCCCATCTCCAGATACAGTTAACCCTTGAACAATGCAGGGGCTGGGGGCACCCTCCATGCAGTCAAAAATTTGTGTGTAACTTAGAGTTGGCCCTTCATATCTGCAGTTCCTCCATATTGGCAGATTCAACCAACTGCGGTTCCTGTAGTGCTGTAGTTTTTACTATTGAAAAAAATTCCTCATATAAGTGGACCTGCCAGTTCAAACTCGTGTTGTTCAAGCGTCAGCTGTACTCTGTGTGACTTTCGGCTGGTCATGTAACTTCTCTGAGTCACAAATTTCACCTTTGAAGTGGGGATTTGTAGTAGATATTTCCAAAAGTCCCTTCCAGAGTGGACACTGAGATTTGCAGAGAATGTTATGAGTCTGAAATTGGTAGTAGTCTGAGTTGTTACGCAGTTGAGGTGAGTTATTTGCATTTTAAGAGATGACTGTTTTATTCACAGGATAAAATGTGTAGTTTTGTCACATCTAAGGTTTGGAGTTGTACATATATTCAATCAGTCATTCAGAAATGTTTTATTAAGTGTTTACAATGGGTCAGTTATGTTATATAATCATGTTATACAAATATGCTATATGGAGCTATGTGCAGGGACAATGTGATGTGTGACACAGAACTTTTTCCCTCAAGGAGCTTGATGGGTCCCCTTTTGGGGAAGGGGGCAGTGAAATGACACATACGTACTGCAATACAAAGTGAAATTCGATGAATCTTTTATAAAAGAGGGATAAGCCAGGACTCTAAGAGTACCACTGACATTCCACTTCATGCTGTCCCTAATTCAGCTAAGGCACCATTATCTATTTAGCCAAACAAGTTTAAAATGAAAAAAAAAGACAGCTGTTTTAAGCTTTCCTCTTCACCCTCCCATTGCTACCTGGCCACTAAATTCTATCAACTCTGTTTTTTATACTTCTTTTACCTCTGTTTTCTTTTCCATCCCCATTCCTTTCATTTAGGGCCACTCCGTATCTTACTTGGACTTTTAAAATTGTCTTCTACCTGATAGCCATACCTCTAGAATTCCTTCTTTTATTTCACTGTATACCTACATATCACCAAACTGATTATGGTCAAAATCTACTCCCATTGCCTGTAGGATGAAATCTTTTCAATAGACCAATAATTGTATTCATCTTTCCAATACTGAACTTAAACATGGACTAGAAAGTCCTAAGTGATGGACTCTTTATCTTCCTCTACTGCTCACTGCTTCTTTGGGCATCTTTCCCCTCGTCTCTCTGCTCTGTGCTCTAGCCATGCGGCACTACATCTAATTTCTGAAACTCAGCACGTTTATCATGTTTCCCTGCTTTTAGCCAGGCTGTTCTGACAGAAGTCACTCCTTCTTTTTGCCATAGACAATTTATACTTACCATTTGAGGCGTGGTTAATCATCTCATCATCCGTGAGAGCTTTCTGCCCTACTTAACATTGCATCACATATTTTTCTTCATTCTAGAATTTAACTTAAAAATTTGTTGCTTGATTTACCTGTCTCCCCTAGAGAGGGGAGACTGTGAGTTCTTTGATATAGAACCCAACAAATAGCAAACATTCAAAAGATGTTCATTAATTGAATACCTAGAGAGGGGTGGAGTTTTTAAGTAGGCCTGTTCTGCTCCCAGTGTTGGAATGAAGTTGTATCATGTTCTATGAAAAATCATAGGGGAAATTATGTTCAGGCCTATTGAGTCAGAATTAGGCATCACCCACCTAACGATGACCTACTGTTATATGCTATTTTACCCATCGATGTTGGTATTGACTAGGTTTTTTATTGCATATTTAGAGGTCCTTGGATTTTTCCGGTTCAAATGATAAACCAGAAACTTGTATTTGGTTTTTATTTTGAACTAGGGTTTCCTTTAATGACCTTTGTTTGCATTTGCCTTCCTGTCTGTAAGAACTTAATCTCCCATTCCAGAATAAAGGGGGATGGGCTTCTGAATTACAATTCTGTAGTCCGCTAGGAATTCTTAAGGGTTATGAGCTATCAGCAAGCAGTGTCAATGTCCTGGGGAGTCGTGAACGGTGACAACTACCTGGAAGACTTGTTCAGTACTAACAGCACTTCAGAATCGATTATTTTAAGAAGTGGGTGTATGTGATTGGTTAAAGAAACATTATCCAAATTAGAGGGCTTTTACATTTTCATGGCTTCAAAACGTTGATTCTGCAACTTCCAAAAATGATTCAAATATGTAATGTAAAATTATAATGCTGACTGACCTAATCTTACCTAATTCTCATATCTTCTAGCCCATGTATTCTTGGAAAAATATTCTTTTCCTTTTTTTATCACCAAGATTTTCTCTTAGTACTTAAAATGTGTTTTCTTATGTTTATACATTTTAAAGTGTTCATGTTTGCTGTGGTTAGCATAAAACCTTGAGTATCATGTCATCAAACTTGTGTTTGTATACAATAATGACATTGCAGTGTACTTGTAAGAGAGGTAAGAAGTAGCATTTTTGCTTTCTCAAAGTTATGGGTAGAAAACTCGAGGCACATTGGGCAAATGGATTGTGAAATTGGAAAAGAAAGCTCTGTGCCTCTTGCCTTTCTATTTTGTTTGCTTTCCACCAGCGATCCTATTTCTCTCTCTGACTGGTCACGTTGGCTAGCCCCAGAACAGACTTCATTCTTGAGAAAATCTAATTTTCCAAAGTCCAATAACCCTGACCTTCTCGATCCCCTCAGATTATCCTTTCATGGAAAATGTGCTTGGATATCGTGGCTTTGTTATTTTCCCTCTTAGTTTCAGTTTCCTCACCTGTAAAGTGAGGCTATTCGTATCTACCCTGCCTACCTCATGGGATTGTTATGAGTTCAATTGTGAAATCACTTTCCAATTTGTTAAAAGCGCCCTGAACATAATGCTGTTGATGTCAGCAGTGGATGAGGAAGTATGTGTTTATTATGATGTTTGCTCAGCATTACATACTGCCTTTGACAAGTTAAAAGATGTGCTGGGGAGGAGAAGGGGTGTGAAAAATGTTTCTTTCAACATTATCATTAAATATTAAATTTTATTGGAAGCCTTTTTATATCTGGGTGAGGAGGAGTAAAATGGTTAATACACAATTCAGCCTGCAGTGACAAAGTAAAGGGACAGTTTCTGACTGTTCTGACTCTGATACGGGGTCATTAGATATGGGAAATTGATGACATAAGGCATAAGTGAAATGTAGAATGTTTCTATTTTTATCATAGAGTATCAGAGTCATTAAGAATAAAGGCTAAAATTTACTGAGTGCTTCTTGTGCAGAGACACTGTGCTAAAGTGTTTCAGCTACATCATTTCATCTTTAACAAAGCACACTACACAGTAAATTGGTTCTCCTCAGTTTTTGGTGGGGGAAACTCACAGTACTTACATAACTTGCTGAAGATCACACAGCTAGTTAGTGGTAGAGTTAATTTTCAAACCCAGTTCTAACACTCCACCCTTGATCATTTACCCACCGTGTCCCCAGAAAACAAAAGAAGTGACTGTCAGCATTCAGGTGAATTGATAGAATTATAGAAAGAAAAAAGTTTCCCTCTAACAAGAGGTTATTTACTACTGTGTGAGTAATTTCCTTTTAATGACAAAACAAAACAGACCAAAAATAACAACTTCTCCCTCCTGCTGAGAATGATTTGTCCCCGTAGAAAAAGTAAATACCAATGTCACATTCTCTCATAATTAGCTAACTGAGTGAAACTGAAGCTTCAGGGAAGCCGGCCATGCGAAGTCCCAGGGGGAACGTTACATTTTAATGTTACAGCTGGAAGCCAGAGTCCTACTCCTTGTCAGAAGAGAAGCTTGATGGTGATGAATTGCCCCGTCCTACAGGTTTCCTCTGCATTTAGTGCCTGTTGCCCCTGGAGCCACGTCTGGTGGGTTCCCAGGCTGCTTCGCCTGCTCTGAGCTCTCAGACTCTGTCTTGTCCTCTTAGCTTGCTTGCTTTACGGCCTCTCAGAACGCCTCTGTGCTGGGGCACTGACAGAGGGTCAGCTTCCAACCAATGTCTGTTCACTTACAAAGTAAAAGACATTAATTGAGAGGAAATGCCAACAATCTGATTCCTCCTGGCATGTCCGAAGCAGGTATCCCTCTCCTGTCCTAGCCCGTAGACCTGTTGCTGGTAAAAATGGTTCTTTCTCACTTTATATGGTAGTTCTTCTGTTGCGACAGTAACACAATGAACAAGAATGGGAGTGGAGGCTATCTGGAGATAAAAACTGTAACAGCCATGATCACCAGTGTAAGTCCCCAAGGACGAACCACTGTCAGGATTCGAGGCAGTTTTACTTTGCACTGGGTTGTGCAGGGAAATGCATTGTAGAGTGGCCTAAAGCTCTTTAATACATCAGTGGCTGTCTCTGGCTCAAATACCATAGATTCATATTTCTCTCTAGTATAAATATATATGTATATATACATTTACTGAAATAGAAATAGTCATAAAAATGTATAAAATTTATCTGCTCAGTTTAAATTATAACCAAAGGAACTACTGTGTACCCAGCCCCCAGTCTAAACAATAAGATAGTTGTAGTAATCTGGAAGCTTCGTGATTGCCTTTCTGATTACATTCTCTTCCCTCTCCTATGGGGACAGCTACTATTCTGCCTTTTTTGTTAAAAATTTCCTTGTTTCTTTTCATCATTTTACTACACGTATGCATATTTCACCTATGGATATATGTGTGTGTATAAATATATATTTTATATTTGTATTCCATATATGTGTGTATATAGTTTTGCTTATTTTGAACTTTTATAAATTGAATTATTTTGCAAACTCTTCTGTGATTTGCTTCCTTTGTTACAGAATAATGCTTTTGTAATTTATCCTTGTTGATGAGCATCGTATTCATTTCATCAATTTTTCATGTTGTATAGTGTTCTGTTGTATGAATATATAACAACTTATATATCCAAATTCTGCTGATGAATGTTTAGGTAGGCTCCAGGGTTTCTTTCTTTGTTTGTTTTTGTTCTTTTTGCTATTGCAAACAATATTATGGACATCCTTTTTCATAACTCCTCCTGGTGTCCATTTGCAAGAATTTCTCTAGGGTTTAAACCTGGCAATGGCATAGTTAGGTGGTAGGTTATACACATATTTAATTGATCGCATAATGACAAACTGTTTTCCAAAGTGATCATTCTAATTTATACTCCCAACTGCAGTAGGAGTTCCTAATAATCCACCTTTGTCAACACTTGATATTAACTGATTAAAATTTTTAGCCAGTTTGGTGGGAATGTCAAATGGTATCTTGTGATTTTAATTTGCATTAAATAATTACATATCAGATTGAGCATTTTTCATATATTTGTAGGTCATTTGTGTTTACTTTTCTATGTAATTCTTCATTTCCTTTGCCCATTTTTCCCCAGTGGGTTGTTTTTTCTCAGTGATTCATAAACATTTTAATGTATTCTAGGTAAAAACTTTGTGTTGACTGTATGTGTTACAAATTTTCTCCAGTTTGTGGTTTATCTTTTCAAACGGGGACTTTCCTTCACTGACTTGCAAAGCCTGTTCTGTCTCTCCATATTTATGGGTTTCCAGATTCCCTTTTCTGTTTTATTTATCCATATGTCTATTTCTGTACAATACCATGTTGTTTTAATTGCTGTAACTTTGGTAGAAATCTTGATATCTGGGAGATACCTAAAATTTGTTGTTCCTCAAGAGTGTCTTGATTGTATGTGAACTTTTGCTGCTTCATATAAATTTTAGAATCAGCTTATCAAGTTTTGTGTTGCAATTTTCATGGCAATTGCATGAATCTATACATGAGTATAAAGAGAATTGATATTTTTATGATAATGAGTCTTTTCATCTCAAACCACATCTCTTTACATTTAATTTTTTTTTAACTAATTAATCTTTTAAAATGCCTATCAACAGAGTTTTATAATTTTTTTCATGAAGGTTTTGGCCATCTTTTGTTAAATATATGCCTAAGTATTAACATTTTAGTGATATTTTATATTTTTAAAATTATATTTTCTAAGTGAACATTGTTGGCGTATTAAAAGGCAATTGACTTAGAATCTTGTTTCAAAATCTTGAATCAAGATCCCTGCTAATCTTTTATATTCATAAACTTTATCTAAAGGGTCCTTTTGTGAGGCAAGTATTTTCCTGAGAATTCTGTTTCATCTTTTCCAGTCATTGTGCTCTGTATGAGCATTTTCTCATTCTTTCTGTGCCAGTTAGAACACTTGGTATCGTATCAGATACACATAGAGATAGCAGTATTGCCTTGTTCCTGACCTCCAAGTCAGTGCCATCCACAAGTCACCATTACTTGTGAAGGTCACTGGCAGGTAGTCATGGTGTTGGTGGTGTGGTTGTTCCGTGGATAGACCTTTAAGGATTTTCCCCTTCATTCAAATTTGTTAAATTCAACAGGTATTGAATTTTACTGAATTTTTTTTCATCTTTTGAGATGATAATATGCTTTTTCTCATTGGGTCTTTTACTATGGTGCACTTCACTGATTGCTTTTTTAGTAGAAACCACTATTATATTCATGAGATGAGTTCAAATTGGTTATTACATTTATCTCCTTTATATATTGATGGGTTCAGCTTACTAATATTCTACTTAGAATTTTACTTCCATATTCCTGAGTGTGATTGGCTTTTTATTTTTCTTTTTTATAGTATAGTGCATGTATGATGTTCATAGCTTCATAAAATGAATTGGAAAGCATCTCATTTCCTAACATCTGGAAGACTTTGTGTAACACTTGTTGTCTATTTCTGGACTATCTTAGAAGATCCCATCAGTAGAGTTATCTGGGGCTGGCATTCCCTTTGTGGGGAAAATTTCAATGACAGATTTGTATTTTTTAATGTTGGAGGAGATAGATTTTTTATTTCTTCTTGAATCAGTATTGGTAACTATTTTTAAAGGAATTCATCCATTTTATTAAAGTTATTTTTCATTTTTTGGCATACATTTTTAAATACTATCTTACTGTCTGTGTAACTTCTATGAGATCTGAGGTTGCATCTACCTTTTCATTTTTAATATTGATTGTGCCTGCCGTGTGTGTGTGTGTGTGTGTGTGTGTGTGTGTCTCCTCCACCTCTCTCTCCCTCTCACCAGAGGCTTAGAGCCCTTTATGTTACTGGTTTTTCAAGAAACCATTTTTTACCTTCATTGGTCCTCTGTATTATGTATTTGTCTTCTGTTTCATTAGTTTCTTACGTTTATAGTTTCCTTCTAATCATTTGGGTTATTTTTATTCCTTTTCTACTATTTTTCTAACATAGACATTTAAATACAAATATTACCTGAATGCTTTCTCTTCCCTATATATCTCCTTCTGGAATTCCATTTAGATGCATGTTAGACATTTTCATGCTATCCTATATGTTTTACCCCTCTGTTCCCTATTTTATATCTCTTTGTTTCTCTGGATTGCATCCCAGATAATTTCTTCAAAGTTGTTTTCTTGTTCATTTTTACTGATTTTTATTCATGTTCATTTAAGATTATTCTAGGTGAGCTGCTCATTTCCTTGGGCCTTTATGCACAAGAATTCTTTAAGTCCTTCAGAGAGGTTTTCCAGTCACCAGAGAAAACTACCAAACTTGATTAATGTAAATTAAATTCTCCATTTGTGAGTTTGTGTGTGTGGGTGCTTGTTCGGTTCTTGTTTAGAATGCATAGGAAACACAGAGACATTAATTCAGAGTGCATCATATTCAGATAATGACAGTAACTAGTTAATGTTCATCACCAGTCATTACGTCTAAGTCTCTCTAGTTATTTTAGTTGTCTGAACCACGTTCTCTTGTAGATTCCTTAGGAAACCAGTTTTTTCATACAATAGCAGTTGGTCTGAGTCTTTCACCCTTGAAAATTAGTTGTGCTGCATACAGACTCACTGGGGCACATGTTCTTTCCTTGACATTTTAAATATTACATTTTTCTCCTGTCATAAAGCACTTGCTATTAAAGTCTAATGATAATATTCTCCTTATAAAAGTCACTTTTTTTGGTCTTAATACCCAAAGGATATTTTATTTTCCTTTAATGTTCAGTATTTTTATGAAAATATGCCTGGATGTAGATCATTTTGAGACATGACACTATTTAAATATAAAGTTTATTATTTTTTAAACTTCAGAACCATGTTCTTGAATTAAGGGTTTGTTCTGTTTTTTTGCTTTAGTTTTCTTCAGAAGTTCATTTTGTATGTTTGTTTTATCTTCTTTGCTTATCTTCAACCTTTGCCATTTTCTCTCACATTCCTTTTATCCGTTTCCTCTTTTCTTTTTGATTTTTAAAAGTTCTTTGTTTCTTCTACTTAAGGCTTTATTGGTTGAATTTATTTGTTCTTGTGTTCTTTCTAGTTTAATTTGCAAAATGTTTTATTCTTTTATTTCTAATGTTTTGTTGAATATCACCTCATTTCTGAATTATTCTAATTCTGATACATGATATTTCTTTGTATCGTGTCTTTAAGCTCATCTGAAACAGTACGTTACTACTTTTTTTTATAGCAAGTATTTGTGATTCACTTCCACTATCTGTGGGAATGTTATTCTGTTCCTTATTCTTGTTTTTTTTCCTTCATGTGAGATTTTACATCCTTTTCTTGATACTTCATATGAAATTAGTTTTTCTGAAGTTTAGAAAGAAAAACACTTGTTAGCTGTTCTAACTTCAGAGAGCTCTTTCTTGGGTTGGTTTTGTGTACTGTTAAAAGTGTGGCAGCTTGCTTTCTCAGACTTCCTGGCTTTGATCCCTAGCCTCACTTTTATCCAGACCTCTTTCCTTTACTCCTGTTGTCCCTGTTCTGCTCAGTGTGTACTCCACTTGGAAGATTACCCTCACTTTGGGTCCTATCTTGAAGGGGAGCCCTGGATGGTCAGTTTTAAGAGTTTACAGGGGCTGCAGTGCTCCAGGTACTTTTAGTCCTTACTGGGGGCCCTTGTGCTGTGGGAATGGGAAAAGCTTCTGACAGTTTCTGTAGGTGTTCTCACCTTGGCCCACTGTACTGTTCAGTGAACACCTACTGGCTGTTTTAAGGCTTCCTGTTCTCAGGTCCATCAGCTGCCCTGCTGCTTCCCTGGGCTTTCCAGCACAGACGTTGATAGAATGCAGGTCATTTGACTCTTGGTGTCTTCTCTCCAGCCACTCGTAATTTTGAGGTTTATAAGGGTATCTTGTTACTTTGTCTTAAATGTTGACCATGTGTTTTTGGTTCTTCCAGTTCCTCTGTCTCTCTATATGTGGAGACTCAGGAATATTCAAATAGTCTGCTGCAACTATTACCACCATCTCCCCACATTTCCTGATTTTTTTAATCCAGCATTTTAGCTTAAATTGTTAAGGAAGTAGCTCATTCCCCTTATTATCAAAAAGAGAAATTTATATTCTTTTTTATTCAAATAAAAGTTATACATCTTGAGAGTTATATATTTTTTAAAATAACTATGATACCTCCTGAAATTAAAAATTTTTTTTAAAGAATAACTGATTTTTGAGAAACTAAGGTGGGAGGGATTAATGGTTTGGGTCCTTGTGTTTTAGCAAAAATAAGTTCAACTACTCCTTTGAAATTATTTGGCATAATATACTCTTATGTGTACTTAAAACTGAAAAACAAGGTCAGTATTTATTAAAACTTAATAAGTTCCAGGCAGTGGCTTAAGGGATGTTCTGCTGAGGTTTAGAGAGGTTAAGTAACTTTAAGGTCACACCAAACTATTATATACTGAACCAACTGCTCTAAATGTTTTATACATATTTAAATTTCACAACAATCATAGTACTACTATTATTCCCATGTTACAGATGAGGAAACTAAGGCACAAACCTATCAGGTGACTTGTTCAAGGTGACATGTGTAGAACGAGGATTCAAACTCATACTCTAGATCCAGATCCCATTTTTAGCCCCCGTTTATATAGTCTCTCAATAGCATGGCTAAGTTTTGAG
Source organism: Leucopleurus acutus (assembly GCF_964270905.1). NCBI lineage: Eukaryota > Metazoa > Chordata > Mammalia > Artiodactyla > Delphinidae > Leucopleurus > Leucopleurus acutus. The sequence goes on along the minus strand of NC_139144.1, from coordinate 93,031,550 downwards.
CTAATGTTATAGGAAATCTTGATTCTTTTTGTTGAAAGGAGACCTCATAATTATTGGGTTGGAATTGGTCGTTAGAAAAGAGATTTTATTTTTTTCTTCTCGTATCAGTGAGCAGTACCCTTGACACAGAAGAACAATTTAAAGCTATATTCTTGTTCACTTATTTTGCCTCCATACTTCCATAATCAAGGAAACAGGGATCTAATTTCCGGTCAGTAGCACTCAATCTTAAAAAGGTAGAATTCTTGAAAGGTAGCTATTTCCTAAAGAAAATATCACATAGAAAGACAATTATTTTATGACCAGAAGAGTAGAGTGGATTAAGAAAGTTAGATGTTTTTCCTTTTTATTTTCTATAAGCTATTTTTTAGTAAAATGTGATAAGCAAGCTTGGCTAATGATACAGATGGAAACATCTGCAGATCTTTAACTGCCTTGCTAGGAAGAGTTTTCAATATTGGCCATCGCAGTATGCCACTTTGCAGTGACCCTGGGCTAGCTAATGCAGAGTTGCTAGAGGGTTTTTTTGTTTTTTTTGCCCCCAATTCAGTTTATGACTGTGGAATCCCCTATTGGCTTTTGTATTTAGATTCAAACCTTTTAGTGCTCCCTTTTTTTTTTTTACTTTTACTTTTTAAATTTTTATTTATTTTTTACATCTTTATTGGGGTATAATTTCTTTACAATGGTGTGTTAGTTTCTGCTTTATAACAAAGTGAATCAGTTATACATATACATATGTTCCCATATCTCTTCCCTCTTGCGTCTCCCTCCCTCCCACCCTCCCTATCCCACCCCTCCAGGTGGTCTCAAGGCACCGAGCTGATCTCCCTGTGCTGTGTGGCTGCTTCCCACTAGCTCTCTACCTTACGTTTGGTAGTGTATATATGTCCATGCCTCTCTCTCGCTTTGTCACAGCTCACCCTTCCCCCTCCCCATATCCTCAAGTCCGTTCTCCAGTAGGTCTGTGTCTTTATTCCTGTCTCACCCCTAGGTTCTTCATGAAGAACTTAGTGCTCCCTTTTGAGGTTCTTCCTCACCCTGGTTTTGTTTACTTGCTTGAATTAATTATTTCTACTTCCTGCTTGGGGGCCCCTCTCCAGATCCCATCTCCCTTGTATTCACACAGCCACATGGCTTATGTACCCTCCTACCATCTCTCTGGCAAACCATCTCCATTGTCCTTCATTCCAGACCCTCCTCTGTGCTCATTAATTCTGTGTTTTCGAACCACCTCCATCTATTCTAAGGACAAACAATGATGAATTTTTCTAACAACTCAAACGCCCGTGATTTATCCTTCCCTATCCACTGACTGGGTTTTTGAGTGTATTCCAAATTTTTTCTCCATGGGTGGTGTTGCCCTTCTTATTTAACTCTATACTCAATGAATAGAAATGTTGCCCCATTCTACGCCGTGCCCTGGCACAGACCTGATTCCCTCTGTACAAGTCTCACTGTAACATTTGCTGCAGTATGTGGTGTTGGCAAACAGCACCTTCCAGTACAAATCTTTGAGTTCCATTGTGGCCTCATTAACATTGTTCCCTCTTGTAGAGGATAGGTTAGCGCTGGTCCTTTTCCAAAGAAATTCAGTTACTAATGTGCTGAAAAGATGGCCTTTTATGGTGGTCTCACTGGGTGCTCCCCAAAGGCTGTGTGAAAGGAAAGGAACAAAAATGACAGCATGAAAAAAAGAAAAAAAAAAAAAAAAGATGACAGCATGCTTTTCCTTGGCTAGTCTTTCACATTTCCTAGGAAAACAGACAATCACTGCTGATTAAAAACAAAATAAAACAGAACAAGCGAACAAAACAAACTCCCCCCCCGCCCCCCCCCCCCCCCCCCCCGGCTTTCCAAAATCAGGTTGTATTACTTTAGTTCTTTCCTGACCCTACTATTCTCTCTCATTCCCCCTTATTAAATCTGACTATCTACTGTAACTGATAATCCTTTGATCCTTTTGGGTTCTTTGGAATGTGTTGTTGGTGATCAGTATCTAATTAGCTTTTGAAGCCTTATTATGTCTGTGTGTGTTGAGGGGGGAGTATTCTTTACTAAGATTTACATACAACTTTGCTTTACATTGCCTTTGGCCTCAGAGAATATTTAAGTTAAAGTATTTAAAACACTGCAAAATAAGAAAGTAACAGAAAAAAAGGAGAGAGGAAGGGATGAAGGCTAATCTCGTGGTTGCTTTTAAGTGGATGGGTGGGAAGAGGTCATCAAATACCGTTGTGTCGTGGATCCTCCAGCCACAAATGAAGCTTTCATAGATCTCATTCCTACAGATACATCACCTGTCCTACAGGTAAGTGTTTCAAAAGGGAGTGGGAAATGACTGGCTTGGTCCGCGTGTTGTCATCTGTGAGAGCAGAGATGAAGAACTGCGCTTGCTTTACCAATGTTACTGTTTATTTAAGCTCTTTACTCTGTAGAATGATATTATCTGGGTTACCCACATAACCAAGGGGCTAGCAGGTACATTGGCAGTTATGGTAGTACGGTCCTTATATAAGGATCATTGTTATTGTTACTCCATTTGTCTGTGTTCTACTTAACTAGAAACCCTAATAGCCAATGAAAACTTTTCACCCAATCTGCTCTACCTAAAGCTTGTTTTTTATTTTGATGGCTTTCTCTTGCAAAGAACTGGGTGGCTGCTGGCAACTGAATCACGGTCTTAGACTAAGCCTCTCTTGTCACGAGTACCAGTTGCAAAATATTAGAATACCTTGTTCCTTTTTTAGAGTGGTTCCCAGAAGTTAATCCTCGATGTGTTACTTCAACCTGTACGTTCCAGGATCTCGGAAGCATTTTTCCTGTGTGGAGTTTTGTTTGCCCATGATGCCTATTATAGCTCCTTAGGCCCGTGCTGTCCTGGATAGAGCTGGGAAAATAGTCATCAGTCCAAGCCCCTCTTTTTCAAAAGAATGAAGTTAACTAAATGCTTCCTTCCTCATTTTGCCGGCTTTCTGTGTCCATTCTCTTTTCCCGGATGCTCTGAATTTTAGGGTATGACTTTCTTAGCTTCATGCAACATCCCTTCTTCTAGTCAGTGTAACTCCACACAATACCTGTGAGTAGTTCATTACCACGGCATTTCCTTTCCCGGTGCTGCAGCGTTATTTTCTGCACCTTCCCTCATCAGAGCTAGAAAAGTATGGGGCATGGAGACAACAAAACCTGCATCCCTGGTCAGCCACAAAAAGTATGGGACATGGAGACAACTAAACCTGCATCCCTGGTCAGCCACATTTCCCTGTGGCTGACCAGGGAAATGTTGGGAAGAGAGGACCTCGTTTCATCACCTAGCGACACGGTAGTGCTATCTGACAGTCCGTACAGCCACATAAGGGGGACAGTATGGTCCCCTGCTGGGGAGAAAAGGCTCCCTCGTCAGCCTTTCACATGCTGGGCTGACAGCCTGGCTCTGTTACACAGTAGCCGTTGAGCAACTGTCAACCTCAGTAAGCCTCAGTTTCTTCGTCCTTCAAATGGGGTGATAACAATACTACTACATATCTAGTCGACTCACTGTGAGGATTAAATTGGATAATATGGGGAAACATTTAGCTCTATGCCTAGCACATAGTTTGCTTGCAGATATTAACAAAAGAAGGGGACAGAGCAGGCGTGTAAAAATGCAAGAGAGAGCAAGAAAAGCTATCAATGTCAAATAACGAAAATGGGAATATATTTTTCTATAAATAGACCCGATAGATCTATTTGCATGGACCTACGACTTTATTTAAGCCCATTGTTTTACAAATTTACTGGAACTAGACATCTCCTTCAGGGAGCCCAATGGACAGAGAAAGACTTGTGTCATTCTGGGCAGTGGTCACTTGAACATGGATGGTAGCCTCAGGCAAAGACAAGAGCCTTGTTCTTGGCGTGGGAAGGACCAGGCATCGCCTTGGCGCTGCCTTTTGCAGGCTGGGTAACCTTAGGCAGAGCACTGCTCTCACGCCTTGGTGTCTTCACTGAGCACCCTGAGCTGGCTGACATCTAAGGCTCCTTCTGTTCAGGGGACTGAGGCATCGAAGCTAGGAAAGAATACTGCACAATGAAACACACGAGGCAAAGCCAAAAACGCCATCTGCCATCTGGAAAGGTGTTGCAGAGACACCTCTGCCCTGCGAGTGTATGGACTCCTGCAGCCGAGGGCCAGGCTGTCACTTCCGCTTGTGATGACAAACATCACTGCTATTTTCCCACCTCACCATGCACCCATCTTTCGAAAAGATGGAAACCGAGCTTTGCAAAGCACATAAATGCTGCAGGCAGCTTTCACACTGGCAGCTTTCTTTATCAAGGTAACAAAATACATTACTATTTAATTATGCAGCTTCCAGCTTCTCTCCTGACAAAGCAGAGCCCCAAGGCTTATTGAAAAAGGGATTTGTAAGCAGCTAGAATCCACTCAATTTTGCTCAGTCTGGTGACATTCCCATCCCCTCTTCTCACCCTAGGAAGTGAAGGCGCTTATTTCAGCCTCTGCGAAAAAATCAGAGTGGTGTTTTACAAGATAGCAAAAAAGTCGTTTAAACCGTACCGTTTCTGCAGCAGTTGGCTCTGTTTCTCTGACCACGCGTCTCTCTGGTTCTCGTATCTTCCCTAACTAACCCTGAGGGCTTCTTCTCTCTCTTGGAAAGCATGACCCACCCAAAGACGTTCTTCTTCTGGTATTGACTTCCCAGCGAGCTTTCCTTTTTTCCTCTTCTCTAGATTTCAGCTCTTTTTATCTTCGAGGAAAAGAGTGACAGGCATGACCAAGGTTATATTTGGAAAATGGAGTTGCTGAGTGATTTTCACGGACATTTTTTTAAAAAGTTTTTGACCTCACATTGCTGAGTCTTGGAAGCACCCTCTTTTAACTCTCTGACTCATTTCTCCATGCTCCCATTTCAGCTCTCCTTCTTTATCAAGAGAAACTGCTTATCACTTTGTCCTCCATGGCTCTATGCTGCCGGTCTTCTCTATAGAGAACTCTCCTCCCATCTTTTTGCCAATGCAAATCTTCCCTTTTTAAACCATTTCTAACAAATTCCCTAGGAAATCATCCCCTACATCACCCTACTTCTTTAGCAAGCAGAGCTACATGTGGTTGTGTAAGTGTACACACGTTACTTTATAGATACCCTTACCTTTCTGTCTTTAGAGTATATGAATCCCTAAGAAGAATGAAGGTACAGTTTTATTTTTTTCTCTCTTAGCAACTGGACAGTAAAATCTGCTCTTTAATAAATATCTTTGAAGTTCAACTGAAGGCTTTTCTACTTTGTATCTTATCCTTTGAGCAAGCTTCAGAACTAACCATTTGCTTTATAATTCTTGCTTCTAAGGTGTGATATTGCTTAGTCCTAAGTTAGCATAATATTGAAGTGAAAGTTAAAACTTTTTTTTCCATTTCTCTGAAGTAAAATGCTTAATTTTTCTGTGCTTCCAATTAATATCTATCATATGTTGATATGGGGAAGAGTCTAAGTTAGTGTTTTTCTTATAACTTACTTGCAGATACAAATGATCTTGTCTGTCTTCACACTTACAAGTAAGGACAAACTCTAGAAATCTTACCTTTTTAGAAAAAGGTACACTTTGGCTGTACGTGCATTTTGCTGGTATGTCTCTGAGAGTGTCTTTTGCTGTGTCAACTCCTCCTTGGCTTTATTTCATTCCAGGGAGGAGTGTTTTGGTTAAACCTAGTCTCCTTCTCAGTTCTAAAGGTCTTTACCTGACAGAGCAGTCAGTGTGCTGCTAGGAGATGATAAGGTACTTAGCCATCCCGATGACCGGATGACCTATAAACCTAACATCTTTTTGAGCTCAAGAGCACACTCACTTGTACTTGGATCTTGGCCTTAAACACCATTTCCCATGCAGTCTTGATATTTGGTTAAAACCGATAACCATCTATCACTTTCAGGCCCTGTCAGGTCTGCTTGCAGCTATCACTGAATGAAATGTGAGGGCACTTCTTCAACCTAAGTTCCTCTTAGAGGTCCTGAAGGACACTGCTAAAATACATCCCATGAGCTCAAGGAGACCCATCACAGGAGCAACGCCAGCCTGACGTTGAGGGAAGGGATGATGCCGAATCCCTGATGCTCTCGTCAAGACCCTCAGCAAACGTCATTAGGACCTGAGGCCGGCAGCAGCTCCTCTTCTTGGCACCGTCCTCTCATCTGTGAGGCTCACGGGACCTTATCTATTAGTTCTTCCATTTCTCTTACCCTCTCATGATTATGCTTTATCATCCAAATGCCAGGGAAAGCAAAAATAAACAAATTGACAAAGTTTGTCAATCTAAATTAAATTCTCTCAGCATTCTAGGGATGAAGGACTTTCGGAGAATACTGGAACTTTTTTTTTTTAATCTCTTACATTGCTAAAGCAGTTTACAGTGCGCTAAGCATTTTAGTACGTATGACTTTATTCGTAAGGAGAAAGAGTGTTATTGTGTACTATAATTATTTAGGGTTCATGAAGTTAGTAAGTTGTAATCAGATTGAAGCCCTTTACAAATAGGAAAAAGCCTCCCTGTGGATGGAAGCTTAATGTTTATTGAACAAAAATAGTTGATAGGATTCTATAATATTGATGCTAAAAATGAATTTATAGTTTTCTAGTCTTATGGGAATAATTGGATATTCCTTTAGAAGATGGTACTACATAAAAAAAGTGTGTCGAACCACTTCATCCAAAAATGATATTAATCTGTCATCACTAGAGAAAACATTAATTTTGAACTGTATAGACTGTCAAAAAGGTATTTTCAAGAACTTCTCTGGTCCCCCAGTGACTAGTGTTAGCACATATTTTCACAGTTGGTGGAAAGTAACATGTTGTGACTGCAGAAGAGTATGAACCCAATTGGCCCCTTAACTTGGGAACTTGTCTTCTCTAACCCAATGCCCAAAGCAGATTAATTAACCTATGACATTTGTTTTAACAGTGAGCCAAGGCTTACTACCAATGTCCTAGGAAGTAACATGCATCGTTGCTTAGTATAAGGCTCTCATCTGACCCATAATGTAACCATTTCTGGTTTATTGAGATACTTACAATGGTGTGTCACTGCCTCTAATAAACACCACTATATACCTTAAAAAGATATGGAACTATTTTCAGCTCCAAAATTTACTGCCAGGTGTAGCAGGGGCCAGTAAAGTAGACTTTCTTCTGTTCCTCAGAACGTCTTCCTTGACCCAGAGTTTGAAGAATATTGAAATGATAGCCAGCTGAATCACCAGACCATAAGTGTCCACCAGGTAGTTAGTAAGCACTTCATATATTTCCTGTACTATAGAGTTTTCATTGAAAGGTGGAGTATGGCTAAAACAAAGAGGAAAAAAATGAAAAACACAGTCCCTGTGCTTGTGGCTTAATGGCAGAGATGGGACTTAAACATGTAAACCAACCAGAGAACAATTTCACAACAAGAGATAAACAAGTGGGATGTTTGGGAGAGACATCTGGTTCCCGCACTGTTTATAGGTCATTCCAGTGCTGTATAAGGGAGATGGAACTGACTGTCTCTGAAGGGAGCACGTCCTGGTCCTCTGGCAGCAAGGTGCACGTTTTCTGCCAGGAGGGAACACTGGATGGGGGCTGTTTATTTTTTCTCCAAACAGGAAACCTCTTCCATGCTAATAGCAGCTTCAAAAAGATGGCTGTAGCAGATGGAGAGAACCCATATACATTCATGAATTCAATTAGCAGGGACTAATTGAATTTGAGGATTAACTCTGTCATTAGAGACACACAAAACCTATTTATGTCTTCCGTCTCTGGTTGCACATGCTAAGAGGGATTTGGCACAGGTGGTATTTGAGTATTAGACCACTGTAGCATTTAATGGCCCTTAGATGCCACTGATGGGTTAATCCCAATGACGATGAGATGATAAGATGGCAAACTATGTGAGGTGTGTGCTCTGTAACCCTCCATTCGATATTTCAGCAGTGGAGGAGACGCCAGTCGGCAGAGCGTGAGGAATATAGGACTAGAGTTCTGTGAGTGTTTGCCTGACTGGAGAAGAAGAAGAGGAGGGGCAGTCTCTTCTCACATCTGATGATTAAAGAGAGCACACCTTACACAGAATTCCTAATTCAGTTCAACCAGCGTTTGTTGTCTGCAGAGTCTTCTACTTGCCTTGCACTTCCCGCTCCAAAAAGCTGGTCCTTCTGATAAGTAGTCTTCCACCTTTTCTTATTTATCTGCCGAGATACTCATGATGTCAAACAGATGACACTGTGTGCAGGTACACTCCCATAGATCACACAGGTGACAGAAGCTACTGTTCTTGGTCAGTTCCCAACCCTAACTGAAAGTCAGCACCAACCCACTGACTCCACGCACATCACGATGCAAGTGTGGGATGTGACGGCTTGTGTTTTCCAAAAACAGCCACAGCGGCATCTCCCATCCCACATATTCTTCTTGCAGCAGGACTTTGACGTTCTTCTCATCGAGCTATGAGGTATGTGGCTCCTTTCCTTGAATATGGGCGAACTTAAGCCTGAGGCAGAGCAGACGTGACGCTGTGTGATTTCCAAGGCAAGGTGACTTCCACTGGGCTCCCTTGGAATGGTTGCTTTTGAAACAGTCAGCATTTCAGGAGGAAGCCCAAGCAACCCAAGGAAGCCCGCGCGAGCAGAGCTCCCAGCTACCAGTTGTGCGTGTGATCTGTGAAGTGGCGCTTGGAGCTTTCAGTGAAGCTGCCCCAGCTGATGCCAGATAGAGCAGATATCTCTGCTTAACCCAGCCCAAATATCAGCTTTTGAACAAAATACATAATTGCCGTGTTAGAGCCACTGCATGTTGGGATGGTTTGCTATGCAGTAATAGGGAACTGATACAGGTTTATGTGTCATTATAAGAATAATCTTGAGTTCTAATATATTATTAAGAACCCTTAGTATTCTAGCCATTATTAGCAAAGAACTTGGCATGCATCTTATTATCAATTGTCAAAACTTCCTTGAGGCCTAGATTCAAATGCAGAGGTCTTTAGAGATATCCAGTTCCTCCTTTCTTTCACCTCGTCTTGGGTTTGTTCCGTATGACTATGTAAAATAATAGCAATTATCAGTCATTTTCAGGAGCTGCTTCCTCCTTTATGCCTTATTAGCATAATTCACGATAGCTATCCATTAAATGTGTGTTAGATTACCTTCGCTGTGGTTCACGGTGGTATTAAATTCCGTTTTGGGGGCTAAGCCTTCCCAGTTTGTTGCTCATGTACCAGGGCTTGCTGCTCACAAAGCAGAAAAATTGGACAGAATGCTGCTGATAAGGAAAATGCAGGAAAAGCTATGCAGAAACATGTGTCTCAGAGAAGTGAGCTTTTGGGCATCTGACAGTGCAGACTCTCTGGCGGCTGAGCAGTAAGTAATTAAGGAAAAGTGTGAAGACACCTGTCGTGATCAGATCAAGGGAATTGTGAACATGACATTCGCCGTAGGGATGCTTGTTTTTCAGTGTCTGCTTTGGCATAAAAAGAGTTGCAGCCTAAAGCCATAAATTGACTTTATTTTCTATGTGATGCATTCATGAACCTTTTATTTGGGGTGGTTTTAATTTTTGCTTACCTTGCTCCAAGTTAAAGAAGAAACAGCATGGTGGAAGGAACTCTGACCTAAGAGTCAGAAATAATAAAAGAAAATATAAAAGAAATAATAAAAATAAAAGAGACAAGCGCCCTTCTGTCTCTCAGCTGGATTGCTAACTATCTGTGTGACCTTGGAAGAGTCAATTTACTTCTCAAGCCCCATTTTCCTTATCTATGAAATGAGAGGGTTAGACTAAGGCCAAATAGAGCTCTGCAATGTGGAATATGGCTTCTGAAGCATTAGTTTTATGCTGTGATTCTTGGCTTTGCAGATGTAAATATTTAGGAGTAAAAAGTATGCGGAACTTGGCAAAGCCAGACGTGTATTTATGATTCTCGATGAATCAACTGATTTTTACCGCCTAGGCCTCCACAAGCCATTCTTTGTTCAACAGTTTTTGTTGTTACATTTAATTTTTTCTTCCACAAGTAAAAAACAAAAGATTTACATGACTGCCATCATTGGCAAGTGACAATTCAGCAACAGAATATTAATTTTAAAACTGAAAAATAGCTGAACATGAAAGATTAAAAATTTTAAATAGACATAAATGCTCAGGCTTGTGACTCTATATACAGCGTAGTTATTTTGGTTGATTTATTGAGATTTATAAACATACACGTGGCTTTGCCAAGTTCTTTTTTATTTACAAATATTTTTGTCTGCAAAGCAAACTTCACAACCTTAAACCATCCCTTTGGAAGTAGTCATATGCCATGTTCTAGAGCCACAGTTGACCTTAGTCTAAACTTCTCATTTCATAGAAGAAAGTGATTCATTTCTGTGTAATGGTGTTAAAAACATCAGTATTCCATGGTGTTCTACACAGAAGACCACAGTGGTCAGAGTCGCTGTTTCTTGACCTTACTTGCAAGGCAGACTCAAAAGAACTGATTTTATCTTCATTTTCCTAATGAGAGAGCTGAAGCTTGGGTAATTGCCCAAGGTTATAGCTAGTTAATGGTACTCACAAGACTTAAACTCAGGCAGTATGATTCTAGACTCAATTAAAATATATTCCTTCCTAATTTGGATTTCTTGCCAAAATATCAGCTCTCTGAGAGGATGGAGTATGTTTTGTACGGTCAGCCTTGAACAGGGCCTGGCACGGCAGAAGCAGGCGAGCCAACCAGTGGGCCCTTGGACTGTGTTCTCCCCATCGTGATTCCAGGTGATAGGAGTCATTTTTTCCCTTCTGTGCACCGATGGCTAAGGATGTCCGGGCTTTTGGGAGTCCAGGCCTAGGAGAGAGGCTGTGAGAAGGAAGACAGTGATTCCTTCCTGGTAGTCCTGACTTTTCAGTTCCAGCTTTGTCTCTCAGGATGTTTACTGTTTAGCAATTGATTGGAAGGCACAGCGCTGAAGGAAAAATAAACCATTTCTTGCGAACTAATGATTCAACTTCTAAACTCTAAAACTGACAAACTTTTCAGTTCTCTACCCTCTTACTTTCCTGTCTGACTGTCTAAGTTTATGTGATTTAATTGTCTGGGAAACTTAGTATCCACCTACTCAGTAACCCTTGTGTCCCATTGGCCATTTGACTTCCCTTGTTCTTTTGAATTTGGAAGCATTGTTGCCTCAGTTATGAAGGAGTTTTGGAAAAGGCAAGAAGGCAGGCTCAGAGCTGAAGAGATAATAAAGAATAATACTGTAATCATAACAACTCATTATTTGGTTTTAAGCTTGCTCTTTCAGAAGGTTATTATCTGGGGTTGAATACTAATGGATTCAGGCTCTGTTTATGCAGAGCAAATCTTAAACAACAGTGTTCAGGAGGGAAAGACATTAATCAGGAGAGAAGAGGGCCTTGTGCCTAATAATGCTTGCATAATAGCTACCCTTGAGTATACTGCTTGACTTAAAAATAAATATTCATGTTTTCTGTCTCCAGTACAATTGGAAATTATTTGTGGTTATGATTCTTCTATATGCTCTTCTATCTGTTCATGGGGACTTTAACTTGGGAGGCTGTAGGAAACCAAAAGACATAAATAAAAATGCTTTTGAGTGAGTCTGAGGTAGCAATGGAAAGCCACTGTAATGGGGGTAATCCGGAGCAATTGAGCTGTTCGCGGGAGGGAAGGGGCGGAATCAAACTGGCATGTGTCAGGACATATATACGATCCTCAATTTACTTTTAATGCCTCCATAGCTTCTCATTACTCTTGGGATGAAAATCCAGGTTCCTTCTCTTGACATAGCGTGCTCCCTGGAGCAGTCCCTTAGGAACTCTACAGTTATGACCTAAGACAACCCAGCCTCAGGTGTGATAATGCAGAATTCTTCCCAGGGCGCCTCAGACAACATGACTCTTAACTTCCAAGTCCTTGCTCATATCTTCCCTTCATGTTTTAAGGATTTTCCAAATCTTCTTTGCGAATTAAATCCACTTATTGTGGAAGAGTCACCTTAAATTTCACCTCCTCCAACAATCCTTTGAACTCTGCAGCTAGCATAAGTTTTCCTCCAGCCTCTCATTAATTCATTCATCTGTTCATTCATTCATTTATTTTCAGGGCTCTTTCGATAGTATTTATCCTGGGGAATTTTTGCTATCATCCTGATTTCTTGCTTATAGGCACCAAATTTTATTCACTGGTGCTTTAAATTAGCGAATTCACTTTTCTTTTCTCTCCCCTTTATTCTTTCTTTTTTCTATTTCTTTTAAACTTGAGAAATGTTCCAACACGGTCTTGAAAACGCAGGCTCTACCTTGTTAGGAACTTCTGCACGTAAGTTTCAAGGCTCTTCATTCGCTGCCTCTCAGGCAATTTCCCTAACCTTCTTTCTTTCCTAAATGGATACTCTACCTCGGTCAAGAGAACATCCTACAGTATCAAAGCCCAGATGGAGTCGTTCTCCCAGACCTGCAACTGCTCATACTTTCCCCTGCCTCTTCCTCCCTGTCCTCTGAGGTACAGCTGACATCTTGGGGTGAAGCACCAACCATCCCACTGGCTCCTTCATCCATGCCTCACTTCTGACGGGGCCTGTGAACAGAGAGGTGTCTGCTTGACTCCACCACCAACTTACCCTCATTGCTAGGCTCCTTCTGAAGTGTTTGTATGTCTCTTTCATGTACTTACGTATAGTCACAAAAGTACTCTACCCCTTCTGTCAACGTAACTTATCCTATTTATAAAGCACTTTTTTGGTTTCATCTTTACTACAGAGAGGTAAGCGGGGCAGCTGTTAACCTTACGTTACATAAGAAAATTGGTTCAAAAAGTTTGGATGACTTCTTAAATTTACATATCTAGTAAATTATAGAGATTGGAATTAGACTCCAATCCAGTGCCTTTTCCACAACACTATAAGCTTGATAACCTTTAGACTATTTTCTTCCATTTTCCGTAAGCCTCACAGAGCCTAGTAGAGCTTCTACAGGGCGACCTCCCAGAGGGCACTGGACAGAGGCTGGGGCTGGTCACAGGGACCTGCACTACGGTGCTGGTGGGGCCACCGTTGGCTCCGTGCCCCGAGAGAGTCACTGCACTCTGAACGCCAGTGTCGCATCTATACTAGGAGGAGTGAGACACGTTTCTTGGCTTCTTTGGATGCATGACGTTTTATTAATTCCCTTTCTGTCATTTTTATCTCCATTGCCTTGTCACTCCTTTTCTGCTTGCTCTGTTTTCAATCAGTTCCACAACTGATTGGTGTGCGTTGATAGCGTACAAAGAGCATTGTGCTGGGAGCCAAAGGGAGGTGAGGAAAGCAGATTGCTTACAGCTTGTTATGGAAAAGAAACATTCTTCCCTCTCTTTCCCGCTCTTCCTTTTTCTCTATTCTTCCTGCATTCTTCTTCCTCCCCTGTGCTCAAGGAACCCTCATCATTTCCACAGGTTTTCAAGGCTTCTGGTCTGGTCTGAGGGAAGGCACTCAGCCCTGGGCCATTGAACGAGTTTAACATGCCTGTGGTCCTTCGCCTCTCGTCACCCAGGGCTCATAACTGCTCATCATAAATGCTTCAAGGGCTTTGTTCAGTGACGGTCAAGGGCTCCATGTACTTTGATACCTGATACTACATTTTTGGCTAACTCTATGTGAGAGACTCTGAAACAAGAAGAGTAAAGTGACACTTGAAAAATAAATTTTAAATCTTCTAATTTTTTTGGTGACTTCAAAGCCTTAAAAGAATCCTTTTTTTTGAGCAGTTTTAGAATCTAAGTATTTATTCTTCTAAAGGGACCATTTTCGACCTAATACACATGTTCCCTTTAGGAACCATAATTGTCATTAGACACTCATGTATTCTTTCCCCCTTTTATCAGTTATATTTTCTCATTCCTCTTCTACACCCCACATGACAGGCACAGGTACTTATATTTTTTTCCCCTCGGCTACATAGTCTTACAATTAGTTTAGGTTACCTAGGACTTCTAGAGTTCTCTCTATAAGAATCACCAATGAATTTTATGCTAAATATACGGTTATTTTCCTCAGAACATAATCAAAATATGTGTTTCTTCTTTACTGTCTCTTGTCCTTCTTTCCATAGCAGTAGGTATTTATCTATAATTATAAAACACACAAACAAAATTACTAGTGATTTTTGAACCCCAGAAGGACGAAGTAGAGGGAACTAGAAAGAAGGGACCAGAGACAGTCATGATTAGGCACCTACTTTGCATGAGTGGATGAGTTAAGAACCTTTAGATGATTGGATTAATCCTTTGAAGGATCCTATACAATTGAGACTTGCTGTTGTTTTACAGATGTGGAAACTGAGGCTCAGAGGGGTTAAATAACTCGCCCAGTATTCCACAGCCTGTAAGGGTCAGGGCTAAGATTTGAATCCAATATGTGTGACTCTAAATTTCATGTTCTCTTTTCTGGACCTGGGCTGGAGAGGGCTCAGGTAGGCTCTAGAATGATGAATGAGACGAGTGCCCAGGTAGGCAAGGGCTAAAGGGAAGGCCTTAGTCTGTCCCCAGATTCACCCTTTGGCATGTTTGTCCTCCCCTGGTTCCTGCCCCAAATGTAGACTGTGTCTCCAAAATACGGATCCAGCCCTTTATAATATTTTAATGAGAGGGTCTTCTACTAATGGGACATCTCTCTTTTGTCTTCCACAGCAATTTTGCAGGCAGTAATAGCTGGTGATCTTATGAAGGTAAGATATCTTGCTACCAGAACTTTTGGTGATTCTTTTAAGAACTTTAAATCAACATCATTTCTCACCAAATTTTCATGATCCCGTATATCGTTTCTCATCCCCCTGGTACTAGCTGGTTAGGAGGAGGAAGGATGCTCTTTTTGAGGACTGAGAAGAGAGGATGAGAGGGGTCTTCACAGCATCTCTACATCTCCTAATAGCAAAGGGTCTGTGCAAAGGCACTGCGCTATTTGCCTTGACTAGATACAACCGATGCATGTCCCCAGGAGGCGGTCCTCACCGTGCTTGGAATTCCTCCTCTCTGAAATTTGAAGTTAAAAGATTTCTTTTTAGATAGGTCTTTAAATGAATGCATCTGTAGGAATAACCTGGACAATACCCAGAAATACATTCTCTAGGCAAGAGCCTACATCTTGCGACATTATTACAGTTTTGAACTTCGGGGATCACAGTGAATCAGAAGAAGATGCTCTGATCTGCCTCGAGTATTTTGATTTGTGCTCATGTTTTCTGACGAATTTAGCTCAGAGGGAAGTTCAGAGGGAAGGAGGTGGTCACTGCTTGCCTCTAGAGTGAATGCGAATTCCGAAGTCAGACTGCGTGGGTTCAGATCTTGGCTCTGCCATTCACCGTATACGTGACTTTGTGTAATTACCTAATTCTCTCTGTGCCTCAGTTTCTTCATCTGTAAAATGGAATCACATTGCCCCTCTCTGTGCTTTATTGTGAGGATTGAATGTAAAATTCATGTAAAGCTCTGAAGACTGTTCCTGTTACATAGCAGGGACCCTAAAATGATAGCTGTTTTATTAATATAATGTTAATCTGTGTTTCTTTAGTAGCTAAACATAGTGGGGAGGCAAATATTTGTTATAAAATATAATTTAATCTATGAATACCCTAAAAGCTGTATTTGGCCCCAAGTTATTTTCAGGCGTCAGGACTTGGACTGCCCACATGTCCCTGTATAACGCACACTGGCGTTGATCTGTTCTGTAATATCGACAGCTGCCCCTGGGCAGAGGCTCTGCCTTACTCGTGGAGTATGGTGCCACTGCATATGGAGAAACCAGAAGCCTTAAAAGAAAGCTGAGAAGCACTGCCCTTGCATACAAGTTCTTCTGACGCACATCTGTTGAATAAACTGCAAAATCTCTGTGCCACATTTTTAACAGGTTACTAGCAGAAGACAAATGGTGAGAAGGTTGCCAGCATCTTGATAAACTGCCGTCTTTAGACACATAATCCTGGGAGTGGTGCCTGTGCCACTGTCCAGATCATAGCGTTACTAGGAATTGTTACCCACAAGAGGAAAGTGCTGTCTAAGCAGTGTGGGCGCCTATGCGTTCAGTGCCATTTCCCAGCAGTGGATTAAACCAATACTATCCTATACTCCCTGTAGGGCCTTAGAGTGGATTCTGTGGGAAAGAGAGGCGTGAGTTAAGACCTGATTCCTGCCCAGGAATCAGAAGCTCCTGCAGAGCTTCTAAACCAGAAAATTTTGCAAACTGTTGTACATTTGAAACCTTTTCATTTTATTTTGTATATACTTTCAGTCTAGGCAACAGATTTTCCAGGTCCCTGGGTGTATTATCACACTTTTTTTTGGTACTTAGTAGAGAATTATTTGAGAGATGGGAAATCAGTATGTTCAGCTGGCTGTCTTATCTCATTCTCTGTTGTAATTATTTCCTAAATGACTAAGAAATGACTTAATAACACCTTATTTACTGAGAGGTCAAATATAAAGGCTTAGGGTTTTTCTCTTTCATTCTTTTCTTTCTGTCTTTTCTTTCTTTTCCTTCCAAGTACTTTTTCCCCCTTTTCTTTTTTCTTCTCTATCGTCTTTCATTTTTCTATCCCATGTAGAAAGTACAATAAATATTAAATATTAAACTGCGTGTGTGTGTGTGTGTGTGTGTGTGTGTGTAAGGGATGGAGAGCGATAGAGAGAGAGAGAGAGGTTGGGTGGGGAGCAGGGGGTGGCAGTGCACCAGTGAGCTGAGAACAGAAAACCCAGGATCATCCCTGTGTGAAGGTTGTCATGAGTGGCTCCTATACACTGGGCTGCATAAAATGCCCGTGGACTAACTTAACATTCACAGTGTCTATAAACACCACTGAAAGGCAGCATCAGGGCAGCTGATGGACTGGGTCTCTGCTATTCTGTTGAGCCCAAATCCTCTGTGGATCTGCCCACAAAGAATGGAAGTGTCATTGTGAGACAAGACAGTTGAACAGAACAGGATTCTCTTCGATTTTTGTGGAAGACAATTAGCTACTTCTTCCTGTTCCTTTGCTTCACAGTTTAGGCGTGAAAACCCCATATATTCCTTACTTCCATTCAACGACTCCTTTTTGATCAATTTCCTAGGAAGTCTTTCCTGACTTTATTCCATCCCCTACGAGTGCCCTGTGCTACCCTCCTCAGGTTCTTCTCCGTCTCTGTGCAATTCTTTACACAGCTGTCTCCCCCGTGGACGGCAAGGTCTTGGAGGCCAGTGGCCGAGTTGTATTCATCTTTGTTTCACTGGCATCTGGCACATGGCGGTTCTGTGATTTGGAGTGAACGCGTGAACCGTGAGTTTACTCTTCAACCTTGTGAGTTGTTTGATTTTTTACAATGTGCCATCTAACTTCTTGGTGGAAGACACGTTCCTTTTGCTTATATCCTGCCGAGTTATCTGATTCTTATTTATCCTAAAACTACCTTTTAGAAGCTCCAGAAAGGCTCTTCTTGTTCTGATATACTGCAGTGTAGAGAACGGAGATCCAGTTACACTTTCTATAATGTTCAGTATTTCACAAATTTAGCCACCTAATTCCCAGGCTGCAGTATCTGATTTCTCCAGGCTGTTCTCATGTTTGAAGTCTTCTAGGTTTCTACCGCTACATTCTCTGAACCCTTCTGGTTCTTATCCCGTGGGTCATCTCAAGCCTTGTTGGGTACACGTTGGGCAGAAGGCATGCAGGCTGGACTGCAGATCCGGATGAAGGAAGGAGACATACATGGGTGTGCCTGTGTCTGCCGTGTGCATATGTGTTGTGAGCGCATGCAGGAAGATGGGGAGCAGCTTCTGTACTCGGTAGCTAGGCTCATGAGAGATTGGAGAAAAAACTAAAGGACGGGGAAGGAGCTTAGCTACCAGACATCAAGCTATTCCTGCCTATAGACTTAATTGTTCTTTCACTCAAGAGAACGCTGAGCTAGCATAGGGAATCTTTTATTCTTCTCTCCACCCTTTACTCCCTTGAGACAGAGACCAGTGCCCAGAAAAGTTAAAGACAAAAAACAGAAAAGGAACAAGTAATTTAGCATGTTTCCATTTCCTTAGGCTGTTCAGTGCCCACATACCCTCTCTGGAGTTAGCTGAGACACTGGCCATCTATTTAAGTGATAACACAACCCAGGAATGGTTACTTCATCTCTTTGACTTTTCTCTGTGTCCTCTGAGGATGGAGACATTTGTGGTTTGTTACATTAGTTTGATTTTATCACCGGTTAGCTGTTTCCCTTGTTCTGGACTGTGCCTGAGCTGCTTTTCCTATGTCTCTTTTTCAGCTAATAGAAAGCTATAAAAATGGAGGCAGCCTGCTAATTCAGGGACCAGACCACTGTTCACTCCTTCACTACGCAGCTAAAACCGGCAACGGGGAGATTGTGAAGTATATCCTTGACCACGGTGAGTAGGCACAGCGAACCAAGAATCATTTATCTATGAAATAGACTGAGTTTTCTAAGTTGACTTTCATCCAGGCTGTCCTCAGAATGGTAGAAATATTCTCCAACTTTAGCTGACTCTCCTTGCTTATTTGAGGGAGCTGGGATTCCAGATCCCTTACACGTGTAGGTCACCTTAACCAAGCCATTAACAGAAATAATTTTCATATCAAGGCCTTTGCAGGGTATCTGGGGGCTGATTAATTAAAAACTAGAAGACAAACCACATGTGGCCTGGGCATAGCGTGCTTTACTGTTTGGGGAAGAGCTTTTATGTTCTGGGAAGCTAACTAGTTGGGACCAGGTACCTAATCCATATTTATAGCTGATCATTCTGAGGAGTAATGAGCATATTTTTTTCCATCTTTCTAGTCCCCACCCCCCCCCCCTTTTTTTTTTTTCTGTTTGAGTCTCATTCATCTTTTCAACTCAAGTCACACTTTATTCTCTTTGAAAACATCTGGTACTCTCATGTCCTCTGTGGCCGGCCACGTTCACCTCCTGGACGGTGTCCTAACTGGGTGTGTAATTTGGTGTTATAGATTAGGTACTTTAGCATGTACCTCTGATAGTCCTTTAGAGGCACGAACACATGAGAGGAATATCAAATGTTGACCATACTTTCAGCTTCCCACGTTTATAGTGTTTCTAGGACTGAAAAATAGGAAAGAAGGGGGAAGCATTTCCCTGGTATGGCTGTTTCTGAGGGGTCTCTAGCTCTGCTAGATACAGGTACACAGAGATCCTGGAAGATTTTCTGTGAGCCCCAGCACTGAGCCTGTGGCCTACCCTCACTGTATCATATTTAGGTTGTAAACAGTAAGCACATTCACATTCACATTCCCTTTTTTTAAATTGAGGTATAGTTGATTTACAATGTGTTCGTTTCAGGTGTACAGCAAAGTGATTCATTTATACATATAAACACATATCTAGTCTTTTTCAGATTCTTTTCTGTTATAGGTATTACAAGATAGAGTATAGTTCCCTGTGCTATACAGCAGGTCCTTATTGTTTATCTATTTTATATACAGTAGTGTATATCTATTAATCCCAAACTCCCAATGGATCCCTCCCCTGCCCTTCCCCCTTTGGTAACCATAAGTTTGTTTTCTATGTCTGATTCACATTCCTTTTTATTCCTCTTTTTATGCAATTCAGCAAACATGTCTTATTCCATTCATTCATCACATATTTGTGGAGTACTTCACAGGAACTACCTGTTATAGACCAGCACACACACAAAAACTACAGTCATTGTTACCAAGCAGTTGCAGGCTAAAAAAATATATAAGCATATGCATCATAAAATTTAAGGCAGTTGTATGTAGATGCCTTAAGTCCTATTGTAAAGCCACAAATAGATAACATAGCTACCATTTCTCAAGCACGGGTTGTATGCCATGTGCTTATACTGAGCACATCCTATCATTTAATCTTTACGAGGACCTTGTAAGGTAAGTATTAGACTGTCAGTCACATTAGACTCACCTTGCTTTGTCTTCAGTACCTTCTCACCACGGAGCGTTTGCTTGAACCCTTGGCCTGAATTACGGTGGAAAGAGTGGTTCAGGAAGAGGAAAAGGGAGTTAAAGTAGGATGGTCGTCATTAGAGGCTTTCTTTCCCCCTGGTAGGCTAGGTTGGATAATCCCAAGCCTGTCTGCCCGGGAAAGCCTAGATGTATTTCCGGTGCTGTGTCTGGGGTGTGCACATTCTGCCTCCTACTCACCTGACCATTCTGCCCCCGGCAATTAAAGCATTCCTCTTTGGGTAAGACTTGCGAAAGCATTGGTGGCGTCAATTCTGCTTGCCTCTCCCACACACACCCCCCCCCCCGCCCCCAACAACACACATCATAGGTGTTTCCTCTTCCTTATAGTGACTCTTCCAAAAGCTTGTGACAGGCAGAACCAAATATTAGAACCCAGCCCCACAGACAGTGCATAAAGGTCACAAAGCTTCCATGGTTATTTTTCTCTTAATAGAAAAGATCTCAGGATGTCCACTGTACAAAGTTCAGGTGAACTTTAGATATATGCTGTCACTTTGTTTGCCTCTAGCTCAGGTGCAAGTACTGCTGGTGGCTGTCGTCTTGATCATTCTCCATCCTTCCCTCTGAGTTTGCCCTTTACCCGATGAGATTGTTTGCCCGCATACCCGCATACCACTCTAGAGTTAGGTGAGACACTGGCTGTCTATTTGAGTGATGAGCCAACTTAGGAATTCTCTCTCCTCCCCTCTCTACCTCTCCTGAAGAACAAGCATTCCCTTCTCTGGTTCTGCGATCCGCTCTGCTTCAGTGATCTGCTGGTATCTCACTTGGTCTTACCTATGAGGCTGCAGGGAGCTGCCGTTTTGACTGAGTCTGTATTTAAGATGGACTCTCACATGTTCGGGGCTCTCAGCTGAGACGGCTGGGACACCTGAGCCTTTCTCTACACCTGGACCTTCATCCCAGGCTTCTGCATAGCATGATGGTCCTCGGGTTCCTGGAGGGTGAGGATGGAAGCTTCCAGACATTCTGAGGCCAGGCTGGGGAAGTCTGCCTCATCTCTGTGGCATTCGGCCAGCTAAAACAAGTCACAGAGCCAGCCCCAACTCAAGGGGTGGGGAAATAGACCCCTCTGCTTTATAATTAATGGCCGTAGTTAATCTACCCCGCTCCCTTACTCTGTCTTCTTCAGTTGAAAATGATGACCCTCCCTTCTCAATATCCTGAACTACTGACTCACTTGGAATTCCCTGGAGCTCTGCTTTTATATTTCCCTTTGGTTCAGGGTCCTAAGCCGAGGCTGCAATATTTAGCAAATAAAAATACAAGACAACAATAACTTTTTTTTTAAGCATTAAGTATGTCCCATGCAATATCTGGGACACAATCACACTAAAAACAAAACCAAAAATCCTCTTCTCAGCTGGGTCTCCCCAGGGACTTGAATGATGAGGCCTGAGATGATCTAGCTCTAACACCAAGGATTTTCAGCCGCCCCCCCCCCCCGCCCCCGCCAACTTCTCTTTCTACTCCCTTAAGACGGTCTTTAAAAGCCCCTGTAACTCAAGCTCATAAGACTTGGAGTTTCTAACCTCAGCCATAGATCAGTCCACACGCATTCTTTCTGGCATGAAATGCAGCTGGCAAATCTCTTAGTGCTCCGATCAAAGCCTGACATTCCAATACTAAACTAGTTTCTTTTTGATCCCAGGTGTCTTTTGCAAAGAGTGAATAATGTGATACAGCTCTCTGCGTCAAAACTGAAGGACACAAGGAATTTGTTAGGAACCTGGGGTAGGGGGAAGCTTAGTTTTCTAATTTGGGGGGTTAGCTTTTGTAAATTAGGTGGTTTAATATTTATACTAATGAGAAAACACCTGAGATTTTTGTAATCACCTCAACGTCACTCACAGGCAAACAGTTCTCATGGTCACTTGCGTCTGCCTCACCAGGGTCTCCAGTTGGCCAGTAGATACATGGGGGGAAAGACTGGAGACCATGAAGCAAAATCCATCTCTTCTGTTTGAAAATAAAGTCTTACTATGACCTACATCCCAAGGATCACTGTATATTGATGGGTGGCAATTTTTAACCTTTTAGTACTGCAGCCAAATAATAGAAACTGAATTGCAGTTGATTTTTACTAAAATTAGTATTTATCAACCTGATAGGCATGGTCAATTTCATTCTTAACATCAACCTCATTATCTCTAGTTATTCAGGAACACGGATGTAAAATCTTTTGACGTTGTCAGCCTAATTCTCCATGTTCCTTAAGAGCTAAGTACTTTGGCTCAACCATTTCTGTTGTCATTTGTTTTAATATCTTTAGTTGCTGATAGAATTTTATAAACCTGTGCATTTAGAATTGGAAACTATCTTTGCAGAACTATTCATCTCATTTCAATTACAGAAACTCTTTTAAGTTATCGTGTTCTTGAAGTCGGGGACAGGAACACAGAAAACATGACCCTTTCTCTGTAATCATCTTCTTAATGTGATCTCTGCTCAGTGACTAGTCTTGCCCAATTTAATAATGATGATGACTCTGAAATTCCTCTGATCTGATGGAAAATATCCTTTGCGAAGATGCCTCTGTGAGGCTGGGATTCGGGGATTTCTACCAGACTGGCATCGTTGTTTGTAAATTAGCATTAGGTTTGCAGACTGGGTGGGTCTGATCAGTTTGAATTCATGTAAATAAAAAAATAAATGAATACAAATTCTCCACTGTGCCACAGGTCAAGAGATGCCCCTCCTAATAATCTCAGTTGCTGCAAACCTCTTGAAGTTTTAGTTTTGAAAATTTTATGTCTTCATATTATATAAATCCTAAAAACTGTTCAAAGACCTGCCTGTAAAGATGCCTTTACCGACAAGGGTCCTGAGAAATCAGTGGGCCTTTTTCAAGGCTCATGACTGATACCGCTTGTTTGCTTTCTGCATCCGTACTCCAGGGAGCCCCTCTCTCCCCTCTGCTTTGCCCTCTTCTCCACCGTTTATTGACGCTGAGCAGTGGGGTCCGCAATCAGGAGCACGCCGCCCTCTGAACGGGAGTCGTGAGAGATTAGTCATTCTCCCAGACACCGCATTCAGCAACCAAGTTCTCTTCTCAGAGCTCTTTTAAATCCAGGCTGAGGGGCTGGGGGGCACGGGACCTGTGGTTATTTCTGAAAAGCCACAGGAGGCTTGAACTTTTCTCTTCCCGCATCTTCTTTGGGACTTCTTCTCTCAAATACACGACACGCTGCTTTCCTTTATGAAAAACTGGAATTTGGGCATTGGGAGGGTTGAAAAGAGAACGGAGGAGGGAGCGAGCTTAAGAATTCCACAGGGACAGGGTGGAGAGAGGAGGATGTGGAGGGATTCCAGCTGAGGGACCCCCGCCCACCCCCCCCACCCCCCACCCCCCGGCGGCGCCAGCTTTTCAACTCCTTTCAGCCATATTTGCCCACTCCCTCCTCCCCAGTGTTAGCCCTTCGAGAGACTTCTATGGTGTTTTAGTCTTTTACCCCAGCCCCCCACCCCGGCACATTTTGCTCTTTTGTTTTTATTCTCCCAGCTCCCACCCCTCTGCCCCCTACTGTGTTTCCTGATAGAAATCTCACTCATGCATTTCCTTTCTGATTTCAATGGCTTATTTTGTCTTCCCTCTTTTTCTGCCTTCAGTCTTTCTTTTCTTTTTTTCACCCCCCCTCCTTTTTCTGCCTCTGGTCCCCGAGAGAAACGACCACCATCCTGCTGGGACAGGATGATGGTGCTGTTAAGAGTTCCCAGTGCCAGCTCTCCCCACATCTGTGCAGCTTTTGTCCTGGGGCAGAGGAGGATTTGGAATGGTCTGCTGGCAGCGTCAGGGAGACTAATGGGAAATGAGGTCCGGGGAGAGAGAGAGAGAGAGAGAGAGAGGCCACGGGGAGTTGGTAGGAATAGCAAAGGGGATTTGGATGCCTCGGTGTGGGAAGCAAATTAAAGGATGCATGTGACAAAAGACACATCATATATAATACAAGTGCAGGATCGATGATAAAATTGCATCAGTTCAGTGGAAGAACCTATGGGATGAGCACTGACTGGGCAGCAAACCTGAAATCTGGAAGGTCTGACTACTTACCATGCTGCTCACTTTTTCATGTTGGGAGGTTTGTGAAGTTTTGCTTCTCTTCGAAGCAAGAAAAGCTTCCCTGGCCTTCAGCAGGGAATACTGATGTGTATTCCCCACAATGTATTTTTCTTTCCCTTATTTTTCAGACCATTTCTCATATAGCATAGCTTTTTTTTTGAATCCATGTTCCACTTATGGATCTCTTTCTGAGAAAAAATATACTGGCCAGGGTCCAAGTGGATTTTTAAATGTTTCATTCATTCAAAAATTCTGTCCCATGCACTTTTTTTTTTTTAATTTATTTTTGGCTGCATTGGGTCTTCGTTGCTGCGTGCGGGCTTTCTCTAGTTGTGGAGAATGGTGGCTACTCTCTGTTGCAGTGCGTGGGCTTCTCGTTGCGGTGGCTTCTCTTGTTGCGGAGCACGGGTTCTAGGCACGCGGGCTTCAGTAGTTGTGGCGCACGGGCTTAGCTGCTCCGCGGCATGTGGGATCTTCCCAGACCAGGGATCGAACCTGTGTCCCCTGCATTGGCAGGCGGATTCTTATCCATTGCGCCACCAGGGAAGCCCAGTCCCATGCACTTTTGAAGAAAAATGTTATAGTAATAATCACTGCTCATCTTTACTGTTCTGAATGCTTTACATGTATTCATACATTTAATTCTTCCAACAGTCCTACAAGGTAAGTTCTCTTATCTCTATTTGACAGGTGGTAAAAACTGAAGGGTAGTAAAGTTAGGTGACTTGCCAAAATGCATCCATAATATGAGATTGGCTTCTGCCTTCCATATTCCTAAAACCCAGCGAGGGAAATGAAACGTGGATAAACCACCACAGCACGGGGTGGCTTGAAATGAGTATCATATGCAGCGTTCTAGTGACAACTGGTACAGGGCTGCAGAAGGGCAGTGATCATCTTATGAAAATTTCATGGAGAAATTTGTACCCATATCCCTTCAGTGGAGATTCAACAGTCATCTTCCGGTGCAGGTTAGCTATGGAATGGAGTGTGGATATTTTAGTAAATCCTGGGAGGGACAGAGAGCCAAGAGTTCCCTTTATATTCAGGGAACAATCAGGAATTCTCTGCTGACAACTTAATGGCATTCCTTCAAACTCCTTAGGGGAAATGCATGGTATCCACAATCAGGATATATGTATTCATGAAATACGAAGTAAGCCCAAAGCCAAATGTTCCCCATTGGTATATATTGAAGGACTTCCATCATCTTTATGTTTTCTCTTTCTCCTGTTCTCTCCCTTAAGAGTGAGACTAAAGTTAACTTTTCCAAAAACCATAGTTGCTATTTTTTTCACATGTATTTTTCTTTCAAGGGAAAATTTGTATGGTCTTTGTTGATTGTTTTTATTTCTCTGGCTACACCTCCACCTCCAAATCTTACACCAATGCTACTAACCCACACAGTGCACTATTAGACAGCATGCTGTACTAGTAGGAAGAGCTCCCTGTGGGTCACTGAAGACGCAACTAGGGAGGGAAAGCACAGCTTTGTCTCAGGCCCCACCTGGCAGTCACTCCTCCTCTCCTTTTCTCTTCTGCAGCCCCTTCTTGCTATCAGTTAATTAAGTCCATCTTTCCAGAGCTGTTCCTGAAACCTTTAACTGAAGTTTCTTTGGATATTGAGAGCAAAAGGATCTTGTTTTAGTATCAGCAGCTCTTTTTCTCATCTCTGTCAGCTGCAGAGGATTAAAGGGGGAGGGGGAGACAATAAGCAGCTCCAGGCGTGCCTGACTCGCAGATTAGATGACCAGCTCTGGAATCCTTCTGGGTTGGCTTCATTTATAGCGATTCTTGTCAGAAAGTTGAGGAACAAGCTTCTTTCTCTTCCTTGTCCCACTTCCAGGGTGTCAGATCCTTGCCAGTTTAGCACAGATTAAACTGCTTCAGCATCCTCTCACTGCACGGAGGCGTGGACCCCAGAGTCCATGGACCCACTGCGGGTGCAGCTCTGAGAGCACCAAGTGACAGTGCTGAGGAAAGGAGGACCTGAGACAAGGCCCCTGTTGCCTAAAAATTTGTGCAGTTGCTACCAAACACACGTTCGTGTGTGCCCGACGCACAGTGAGGCCAAACAAACCGAAACACTGGAGTTTGGAGCAGAGAAAGGCTTATTGCAGGGCCAAGCAAGGAGGACAGGTGGCTCGTGCCCCAGAACCCCGGACTCGTCAAAGGGTTTCAGCAAAGTATTTTTAAAGGCAAGGCGGGGGAGGGACATTGCAGGGTGTGTGATCAGCTTATGCACAATTCTGATTGGCTGATGGTGAGGTAACAGGGCAGTGTCCCAGGGGTTAACGTTATCAATCCTTAGGTGCCGGTAGGTCTGGGGGCTCATGATCAACAAGTAGTTAACTGTTTCTATTTGGTGGTGGTTTTGGCGTGTGTAAAACAACCCAGGAAGTGTGCATCAGACAGTATTGTCTAGGGACTCCAGAGAGGAGTTACAGCAGAGGACATGGGCGGAGGGATCTGTCCCGGGAAGGCCCTGCTCAGTTACACAATTATCAGTAACAATGGGAACGGACACTGGTGAGGCCGGGCTGCTCGTGTTCATGGAATTCCTTTCAAAATGAGTGGCTTTCCAGAAGGAGCTTTCTAAAAGGACCACTGGGCACTGTAAGCCTTCTTGCTCCTGACCTTGTGGGGGATGCCTCATCAGCCGTTGAATAGGCCTGGAGGACTGGTTCTCAGGACACAGAATTGGAGTCAATACTTACGTCAAATGTAAGTGGGAGCCGAGGCACCCTTTTATATCGCCTTCCCTCATTGACATTCCAGTATCTTGACTTAGTGTAACCTGCTGTGTTATGTCAGAGAGTAGGACACTTAATTATACCTAAACTTTAGGCATTTCATGTAGTGCCCCAGCTACTGTTTTAAGCACATTCTTTTGTATTAACTTATGAAACCTCATAACAAACCTGCGAGATAAATATTATTATTAATCCCGATTTACATGTGTGACCATCAAGGGGCTGAGAAATGAAATGAACTTGCCCAAGATCTAGTGAGTGGAAGCTGCAGCTGGGATTTGAAACCAAGGAGGTTCAGCTCCAGAACCCTCCCTCTTAATCACTGGACTGCTGGGCACTTCCGGGGGTACAGGGCGGGGAGGGGGTGGATCATCATTCATGTTTCCTTAGAATCACAGGACTGAGGAACAAAAATGAATGAACTGAATCCTCGTCGAACCTGTAAAATAGGGAACACGCTAGAAGGATATGAAAAATAATCCAAGTGTTCTTACATTTAAAAGATGGAGAATAGTTTATTTAAGGAGATGAGGCATACATTTGCAAAGCAAACACATAGTACAAGGGTCCATAGTCCAATAAGTATCATGGGAGTTCTTCTGTTGATTGATTCCTTCTGTCAAAGAGAAGACAGGTTGATTCCATCTGTTAAAGGTGGCCTTTTCACAGGACCTTTTCACAGACTGGTCTTTAAAGAATGTGTAAGGTTTAGGTGTGTGGGTAGAAAATCCCTCTCTGGGTAGCAGGACTGGAGAGAGCAAAGCTCTCACAGCTGGGAGAGCCTGAGAAATATTTGGGTGACTGTGCAGCTACCAGTTGAGCTTATGCCAAAAAAAGGGAGCCTTGAGGACAAATTGAGGAAGGGTACTTCCAAGTGAAAGACTGTGAACTTCAATGTTGAAATACCTGGGGTGACACAGGACGTATGATGAATTTAAAACCTGGAAATCTGGATGTTGCAAGATCTTTTTTATGTTTTCTTGGTAACAGTCCTGCATGCTAATATGTTCCTGACAGAGACCTTTTAGGAAGCTTATTTGTCAAATAGGACACGTAGGAGCAACAAATAGGACAGACAGTGCAAGAGAAGATTCACCCAGCCTGGATGACCAGTAGATGGGAAAGAGAGGAGGTACAGTTGGCGATTTAGCTCCTGGATGACCAGGAGGATTGTGAAAGTCCCCTTTCTCCTTGACCCAGTGACATTTTGTTTTAATTGAAATATAGTTGATTTACAATATTGTGTTAGTTTTAGGTATACAGCACAGTGATTCAGATATATATCTATATATCTCTCTATATATGTTCTTTTTCAATATTACAAAATATTGAGTAGAATTCCTTGTGCTATACAGTAGGTCCTTGTTTGTTATCTCTTTTATATATAGTAGTATATATATGTTAATACCAAACTCCTAATTTATCCCTCCCTGCCCCCTTTCCCCTTTGGTAACCGTAAGTTTGTTTTCTATGTCTGTGGGTCTATTTCTGTTCTGTAAATAAGTTCATTTGTATCTTTTTTTTTTTTTAGATTCCATGTATAAGCAATATCATATGATGTTTGTCTTTCTCTGACTTACTTCACTTAGTATAATCATCTCTACGTCCATTCATGTTGCTGCAAATGACATTTCATTCTTTTTTTTTGATGTTCAGTACACAGAACATTTTCTTTTTTCTCTTTATTTTTTATTAAAATTTAGTTGATTTACAACTTTGTGCTAGTTTCAGGTGTACAGCAAAGAGATTCAGTTATACCAATATATATATATATTCTTTTTCAGATTCTTTTTCCATATAGGTTATTACAAAATACTGAGTGTAGTTCCCTGTGCTATACAGTAGGTCCTTGTTGTTTACCTGTTTTATATACAGCAGCATGTACAGGTTGCTCCCAAATTCCTAATTCATCCCTCCCACCCCGTTCCCCTTTGGTAACCATAAGCTTGTTTTCTATATCTCTGAGTCTGTTTCTGTTTTATAAATAAGGTCATTTGTATCTTTTTTTTTAGATTACACATATAAATGATATCATATGGTATTTGTCTTTCTCTGTCTGACTTCACTTAATCGCTAAGTCCATCCATGTTGCTGCCAATGGCATTATTTCATCCTTTTGTATGGCTGAGTAGCATACCATTGTATATATGTACCATATCTTCTTTATCCATTCATCTCTCGATGGACATTTAGAATGCTTCCATGTCTTGGTTATTGTAAATAGTACAATACTGGGGTGCATGTATTTTTTCAAATTACGGTTTTCTCTGGATACATGCCCAGGAGTGGGGTTGCAGGATCACATGGTAGCTCTATTTTTAGATTTTTAAGGAACCTCCAAAAAAAAAAAAAAAAAAAAAAAAAAAAACTCCAGGCTTCCCTGGTGGTGCAGTGGTTGGGAGTCCGCCTGCCGATGCAGGGGACACGGGTTCGTGCCCTGGTCCAGGAAGATCCCACACGCCGCGGAGCGGCTGGGCCTGTGAGCCATGGCCGCTAAGCCTGTGCGTCCGGAGCCTGTGCTCCGAGGCGGGAGAGGCCACAGCAGTGAGAGGCCTGCATACCGCAAAAAAAAAAAAAAAAAAAAAAGGAACCTCCATACTGTTCTCCACAGTGGCTGTACCAATTTACATTCCCACTAACAGTGCAAGAGGGCTCCTTTTACTCCACACCCTCTTCAGCATTTGTTATTTGTAGACTTTTTAATGATGGCCATTCTGACCAGTGTGAGGTGATACCTCACTGTAGTTTTTTTTCTTCCCCCCGGTACGCAGGCCTCTCACTGTTGTGGCCTCTCCCGTTGTGCAGCACAGGGTCCAGACGCGCAGGCTCAGCGGCCATGGCTCAAGGGCCCAGCCACTCTGCAGCATGTGGGATCTTCCCGGAACGGGGCACGAACCCGTGTCCCCTGCATCGGCAGGCGGACTCTCAATCACTGAGCCACCAGGGAAGCCCCTCACTGTAGTTTTGACTTGCATTCTTCTAATAATTAGCGATGTTGAACATTTTTTCATGTGCTTGTTGGCCATTTGTCGTCTTTGGAGAAATGTTTGTTTATATCTTCTGCCAATTTTTTGATTGGATTGTTTTTTGATATTGAACTGTATGAGTTATTTGTATATTTTGGAAATTAATCCCCTGTCGGTCTCATTGTTTGCAAATATTTTCTCCCATTCTGGAGGTTGTCTTTTCATTTTGTTTATGGTTTCCTTTGCTGTGCAAAAGCTTTTAAGTTTAATTAGGGCCCATTTGTTTTTGTTTTTATTTCCATTACTCTAGGAGACAGATCCAAAAAGATATTGCTGTAATTTATGTCAAAGAGTGTTGTTCTGCCTATGTTTCCCTTTAGGAGTTTTATAGTATCTGTTCTTACATTTAGGTCTTTGATCCATTTTGAGTTTATTTTTGTATATGGTATTAGAGAATGTTCTAATTTCAAGCTTTTACATGTAGCTGTCCAGTTTTCCCAGCACCTCTTATTGAAGAGATTCTTTTCTCCATTGTATATTCTTGCCTCCTTTGTCATAGATTAATTGACCATAGGTGCATGGGTTTATTTCTGGGCTTTCTATCCTGTGCCATTGAACTATATGTCTGTTTTTGTGCCAGTACTAAACTGTTTTGATTACTGTAGCTTGGTAGTATAGTCTGAAGTCAGGGAGCCTGATTCCTCCAGCTCTGTTCTTCTTTCTCAAAATTGCTTTGGCTATTCAGAGTCTTTTTTATTTCCATACAAACTGTAAAATTTTTGTTCTAGTGCTGTGAAAAATGCCATTGGTAATTTCATAGGGATTGCACTGAATCTGTAGATTGCCTTGGGTAGTAGAGTCATTTAACAATATTGATTCTTCCAATCCAAGAACATGGTGTATCTTTCCATCTGTTCATGTCATCTTCAGTTTCTTTCATCAGTGTCTGACCACTGACTTTCATAGTTAGGGAAGATGATGTTAGGACTGACTTTCTTCTAATTATGTAGTAAGTAGTTACATAAATAAATGCTCAATGATAATGAGATCTGCCCATATGGAGAGCAAATCACCAGGATCATACTTCTAAAGTTTACAGTGCTCAATACCTAGAGCTGTGTCTGACCCTTCCAAACACATTTATTCATTAATTCAACCAAACATTTAAGCCTCTGCTTGGCACCAGGCTCCATGCCAGTCACCAAGGAAGGACACGGTGGACAAGACATTGGCCACAACTTCAAGGGGTTTGCCAGAGTCTAGTTGTGGAGAGAGACAAGTCAGCAGGTGATTTTAACATGGCTTGACAAGTGTCATGAGTGATTGGTAAGGTGATCATATATACCTACTTGTCAGGGATAGTCTCAATTTGGATGATTATTATTACCCCCACCCCCCACCATTTTAGGAAATGGGGTTAGTACGCAAAGGTAACACAAAGGAATGACATTTAATGCAGTATTAGGAGTGGGGAGGTAGAGGGCTTTGTGGAGAAAATCTGTGTCAGCTGATACCTGCAGGTAAGGAATTGTGTGAAGGGTTGGGGGGAAAGGTGAACATTCCTAGCAGTGTTTGCAGGTTGAATGAATAAATTAGTGAACAAATGAGAAATTGTGAATGTGCAAGCACAGAACATTTTAATTCCTGATCAAGCATCTATAATCATTTGATGTTTATATATAACATTTCTTCCAGATTTTGGAAGGGAAATCTCATGAAAAATAGAATTTTACCCCATTTCTAAAATAAAGAGATTGGACTGGATAATATCTTGACTTAGTTTAATTTGCTGTGTTATGTCAGAGAAAGGGATACTTAATAATATGGTCTCATAGCTTTCATGCTATACTACATAAGATTACATCCCAAACCACCTGCTGCTGGAGAATGAAAAATGGTCTTTAAAGTCCATCTGATTCTCCCTTTGCCCCGCTAGGTAGCCACTTAATTATTTTTCATTTATTCTATTCTTCAACTTGTTTGAAAGCTTCTTGAAGGCAGAGGCCATATCATTATTTTTTATCTCCCATTCTGTACATATTGCCTGGTGATGACTGAGAGATTGATGAGGGGGAGGTAGAGGGATCCTTTCTCTTTTGGAAGGGAGGTGGTCTTATTATCCCTGTCACCAAATACTCTTTCTCATTCAGCTTCCCAAGGCATTTTAATTCTGTGACTATAATTTTTTGTCAATGGTTAGTTTTTGAACTATTTTTGATGGACATCTTGCTTTCCTCTTCTTTAGGACCTTCTGAGTTATTGGATATGGCAGACAGCGAAACGTGAGTGTTGCCTTACATTATGTGGTCTAGATTATCTTCTTGAGAACAGATCTAGGAAAAGAATGCAGCCTCTAGGGCATACAATTGATAATTGTAATGTCAGTGATAAAAAGTGTCTACTTTCAGTTGTATTTATAACTGTGCAGGGCTAATCTTCTAAATCAGAGAATACACAATAAAAATAGATGGTACCTGTCATGATGATTGCACATGAAGCTGTTGCTGGTCACCATTTACAACTTCCTTCAAGTGAGGTACTTCTGCTTTGATGCACCTTGAACTACAGAGAAGTCTAAATTAATGCACTTACCTCTTAATTACCCATCACATGTACTCTTCCTCAAGTGAGGTTTATAAGAAAAGTAAGCCCTAATGCCCTAAGGCATCCTTTTTGTATAGTGAAACAATTTCTCTGTGCTGAGTCTAGATGGGACAAGTTATACAACCACTGGAGAACCAAGAACATAGTACCTCCAACCATTTCCATGTTTTGTGCTTCAGAAGAGAAGCCCTGGTTGAGAAAGT
The DNA here is from genome assembly GCF_964270905.1 of Leucopleurus acutus. Classification (NCBI taxonomy): domain Eukaryota; kingdom Metazoa; phylum Chordata; class Mammalia; order Artiodactyla; family Delphinidae; genus Leucopleurus; species Leucopleurus acutus. The sequence goes on along the minus strand of NC_139144.1, from coordinate 92,998,951 downwards.
CACCAGCTCTGTGGATGGTTGCCAGACTGATAATGTTTTCAACTTTCTCATTCCCAAGCGCCAAAATAGCTACTGTTCCCCAAACAGAAACAAGAAAAGCTAAGCATTTAACCCTGGAAGCCATGTTGAGCCTCTAAAGAACGCCAGTGAAATTGGAAAAGGGATAAAGAGTGGGCAGGGTGGAGTGTGGGGAGGGGCTAAGGAGAGATGGAGGAGGACAAGTAGGAAGGATTTAACCAGGCTTTACTGACAAGGGAGAAACTGTCCCTTGCTACACAGAGTTTGTCCACGTACCGCAAATCCCATTGGCAAGGTTATCACTCACCCCAGTCTGCCTAAGGACTGCATTTGATTTTCCATAAACACTTTGGCATTAAGTGTCTTTTCAATTTCAGACTCAGAATGGGAATGTCCTCCTCCCTGTACTGCTTGTGGGGGTGGGGGAAACAGCCACTTTGCCTTGACTGTTCCCCATACTGATGGCTGACCTGCTGCCCAGTGGGGCAGCTGTGGTTGCGGAACCCTCCCAGAGTCTTACCATCCCTCCCAGGTATCTTCTGTGGCTGTCCCCCTCCTGCCACTCACCAGGAATCAGCAGGTAGAGCAGAGTGGGTATCTCCTGGGTCTTTGAAGTTGGGTTCCCAGGAGATACTCCTCCCGGGGCCAGATGGTCTACCAAGCACTGTGCTGTGGTCCTCCATCGCTGCTCCTGTGTGCGCACCATCTAGGTGGCTCCTGCCCTGCCCACATGACTACACAGAGAGAGTGGCTCCACACTGTTCAGACACATCTACACCCATCAGTCTATTTCATAGGGCCATTGGGTATTACTTAAATCAGACAGTAGTCGCTTAAAACAAAATCACTCAGCCTACTTGACCAGCCAACACTGTTTGAAAAAGAGGCTGGAGTCAGATATTAGGGTTAGTGGATGACTAAGCCCCTCACCTACCTCCCCTGGCCATGCCCTGCAGCCGTGGTCTCACCCACAGATGATAGGGAAAGCGGCCGAGGGGCACAGAACATGAGCGGCAGGGGGAGGATGCTACCCTCACTTCCCTCCCTGCTGCCTCTACCCTACTCTCACTCCTGCCTCCAACCCTTTTCTCATTTCATCTTTGATTTAGGGGTGAGACCGCACTGCACAAGGCAGCTTGCCAGCGGAACCGGGCTGTGTGCCAGCTTCTGGTGGACGCAGGAGCATCTCTGAGAAAGACGGACTCCAAGGTAACTTGATGAGTGAGTGCAAGCATCCTCCCACGGGGCAAGATCTCTGGCACCATTGCCTTCACTTGTGCCTGTAGCAAAGGCATCCTTTCTGTACTTATGGAAGTGCCTGGGGCTTTGGAAAAAGGAGGAAAAAAATGAAGTGTTTCATTTAGAGAAACTGCAGTTTAAATGTATAAGCACAAAGGGAGGGTGTGTGCTTGCCTAAGGGACTTATAGACCTCTGAACGCGTTGACCTTTGGACTTTGGGCTTCTGCTGGCTGCCAGCAGCCAAGTGTGGAGAGGGTGAGAGGTGCAAAGCACTAGAAGGGTCGGGACCAGGTGCAAAAGACATTGGCCTGGCTACCAAGAAGCCCCTTGGGAATTTCTCCTTCAGCTACTTAATCCAGAATAGCTTAAAACCCATGATTTATGTGGCCCCGTATATGGGTGCCAGAGTGATGACCAATCACTCCCAGGATGGGAGATCAGGCTGCACCATGAATTGCTCCGGTTCACAGAGAGCACCCAAGGAAAGGGCCAAAGCTGCAGTAAAGGAGGAGCTGAAGCTTAGTGCTGTTGACCGAGAACTGCAGCCCATGGGAAAGAGGTGGGCAGAGAGAAGAGTTCATACAGAAGATCAACCCCAGAGAGGACTTCTCTGTGATGATCTGAGGTCATGATCATGGTCAGCTCTGAGGGCTTTAAAGCACCCTGGGTAGGCTCCAAGAAAGGACAAGCCACTTAACTGTAGAAGGTTACAGAGAAGAATTTTAATATATAGATGAGGATTTCATTAAGTGGGTACTAACTAACCTAAGTTTGGGGTCAGCGAATGTAGCCAAGAAACAGAGACAAATTACTTAGAAGCCTACTGATGACTTCAGCCCCATTAGATTCATTTAAGTGATGAGCCCCTACTTATATGCAGTCTTCACCCTGGGGTCTCCTCCAACTGCAGTGTACATTGTGACATGTGGACCTTTCTTTCCTTTCTGAGCCAGTTCTGAGCCAGGTGCATTGCTTGATTCTCCACTTTCCTTGCGACCCACGAGATCCTTGCTCTCTGACTGAGGTCCCTGGCTGCCTTAATTCTGATAGCACTAGGCTATCAAATTCGTTAAGCTGGGTCCTGGTTTCTAGCTGGTCTGTTACCTATCTGGTTAGCTAATTGGGTGTAAGATTCCAAATTATTCACTGTGATATTCTTCCCAGATGATATTTGCACTTAGGTGCTTTGATGTGTAACCTGATTGAGAAACACAACCCATGGAGGTAGGACCAGCTGAGGCCATGATCCGAGGTGGACTTGGCCTTCCTTGCTGGGGCCGCTCAGACACAGCAGGGCCATTGCCTGTTTACCACACAGAGACTGGCCTCAACTCAGGTGATAAAAGAGAAGGGAGGAACCAGATGAAACAGAGGGACGAATAAAAGACTGGCCAATAAACCCGGCCCCAGAGCAGATGGCTCTTGTTTTTTGTTTTTTTTTTTTTTTGCGGTATGCGGGCCTCTCACTGCTGTGGCCTCTCCCGTTGCGGAGCACAGGCTCCGGACGCGCAGGCTCAGCGGCCATGGCTCACGGGCCCAGGCGCTCCGCGGCATGTGGGATCTTCCCGGACCGGGGCACGAACCCGTGTCCCCTGCATCGGCAGGCGGACTCTCAACCACTGCGCCACCAGGGAAGCCCAGATGGCTCTTTTTTAATCTAAGTTTCTGAATCAAATAAATGGGCTCAATGTTCCTTGAGATTCCTTTCTATTTTGTGTTACATATGTATGTGCTCTTTCCAAATGCAAAAAAAATTTATTACTTTTATGATAAATATAGTGCATTCTCACATAGAAAACTCTAGCAATGCAAAAAAAATTTTTTTAAGTAAAAATTACTAGAATAGAAATCCCACAATCTAGACCTATATACCATTAAAACTTTAATGATTTCTCCCCACATGTGGGTACGTCTACTTTTCTCATTTTCTTCAAGTAAAGTCATACTGTACATGCTGTTGTATAAACTTTCACCCAACATTTTGTTTTATAGATCCTACCTCATGAAGTAATAGAGCTTCATCCTTTTCAGGGATCCTATAATTTTTCCATTCCATAATTTTTTGCTAGGTGAAAGCTGAATATGATAATTATGACTGGTTCTTCTGGAAATTTTTGAAGAGAAGCAATATTTTGAGAATTTCTCTTAATAGGGAATGGCTCCTTAAAAATCAACTCAGAGGCCCACCCCAGTCCATCTCTCTGAATATTTGGAAATTGGGAATCCCAACCTCATTAACATTGAAGACAAGATAATCTACAAATACTGTAACCAAGTTGAATAAAATTATTATAGGAACTTGAAGCTATGGTTAAATATTAAATCCCAACTAAGTAAGTAAAATTTTAGAAAGAGTCTAGAGCCATTGTTACTTCCCTTCTATCTTCTACTCCATATCCCCTTGTAGGCTACTAGGATCAGCCTTAATTGAGTTTGATACCACCCATTGCAATAGATGAGATGGAGGCTGAGAAGTGTTTGATAATTTGTGTAATGCTTGTGTGCATTTTTATACGTGGAGTTATTACTTTGGTGCAATGATCATGCCTCTACCTTTTCCTTAGAACTCAATATCATTTTGTACATATACACAATGGAATATTACTCAGCCATAAAAAATAATGCCATTGGCAGCAACATGGATGGACCTAGAGATTGTCATACTGAGTGAAGTAAGTCAGACGCAGAAAGACAAATATCATATGATATCGTTTATATGTGGAATCTAACAACATGGTACAAATGAACCTATTTACAACACAGAAATAGAGTCACAGTTGTAAAAAACAAACTTATGGTTACCAAGGAGAAAAGGGAGGGATAAATTGGGAGATTACGATTGACATAGACACACTACTAGGTATAAAATAGATAACTAATCAGGACCTACTGTTTAGCGCAGGGAATTCTACTCAGTACTCTGTAGCAACCTGTATGGGAACAGAATCTAAAAGAGTGGATATATGTATACGTATAACCGATTCACTTTGCTGTACAGCAGAAACTAACACATTGTAAATCAACTATACTCCAATAAAAATTGATTTTAAAAAACAATATTTTAAAATAGATATCACTGAACAAAAATTAGAAGCGTCAAGGAGTGTGAAGTAATGTCTGTAAACATTCAAAAGAATGGCGACCTTTCCTCCTTTTACTGCTGACTGCTGTTCATTGGCCTCATTTCAAAAATACTGTGTGTATATAAATATACATATAACATAATAGACTGCAAAAAGTTACACAATCATTTAAAATGATGCAGAAGAACATTTCGTGACGTACAAAGGTTTGATATATTATTAAGCGCAAAAGCACATTACCTAACAGTATGTAAACAAAGTATGGTTTTATTTTCATAAAAATAATTATGCGTAGGGCTATAGAAAAAAGATAAAATAGTTACTCTATGGAAGGTTAACAGCAGTTATCTTACTGTAGTGGAATTACTGGTGATTTTTATTTTCTTATGCTTTCCTACTTTCCCAAGATTTTTTTTTTCTGGTATTTTTTTTTTAAACATCTTTATTGGAGTATAATTGCTGTACAATGGTGTGTTAGTTTCTGCTTTATAACAAAGTGAATCATCTATACATATACATATATCCCCATATCTCCTCCCTCTTGCTTTAATCAACACCCATCACTTTTATTGTCAGAAATTAACTTACTTTTTGGAGAGATAAGAACAGTTCTAAATTGGGGAGAACCTAACTGACGACTTCGAAACCAAGAAAGAAACCCCTTTCGATTGTTTCTGACCATCCCTTCCTCTTTGTTTCTGCTTGTTACTTCCCAGGGTTTAGTATAACAGAAAGAGTTCCAAACTAGAAATCAGAATGCCCGTTTCCCTGCTTTTCTGTTCAGTGATTTCTGTCCCCCTTCCAGAAAGGATCTGGGTTCCCAAACTCACTGTGCCACGCAGTTCGCTGCTGTGTACCTGGTTACTCTGTGAGCCTCCCTTTCCTTTGATGGAACCCCACCTCTGAAAAGTGATCGTCTCTCTTGAGCTTGCGTATCTCACACGTTTGATGAGATGCATCTGTCAAATACTAGATCTGAAAGTGTCCCATCAATTCTAAAACAGCAAACGTGGAAAGATCTTTTTTTTTTTTTTTAGCAAGTCATCTTTGAGTAGCTCTGTTTCTATGATTTTCTTTTTTTAAAATCTTATCCCAAGTGTTCGTGTCTCTTTCCTTTTCACTGTTACCTACAGGGTAAGACACCTCAAGAGAGAGCACAGCAGGCCGGGGACCCGGATTTGGCAGCCTACCTAGAAAGCCGCCAGAACTATAAGATCATTGGCCATGAGGACCTGGAAACTGCTGTTTGACCCTGGTAGACAGGCTGAGAGAATCTGAACGAGCATATCACCTGTGCCCTCCTGGTGATTGGGCAGCTCCCCTGGAAGAAGCTGATGGAATCCATAAATCTTGTCTCTCTCCTGCAAGAATCTATCTGAGACCATGCCACCAGTTTTAAGGGCTACCTAGATGTACAACAGAACATGATAGCCCGCTGAGGACGAGGCAGGATACCTGGAGATTTGTGGAATACAGATTCCACAAAATTCGATCCTTATTGCTTCCAGCAAGTAGCATGAACTTCTGTGTTCACCTGTATAATTTATTTTAAAGATTCAAGGATGTTTGTATAAATGGCACTGCTCCCTCCGCCCCCTATGCATTCACCTTTCCCCCGTACCGCACAATTCTCCTGTAATGACCCATCAATTTAAAAAATACGATATGATCGGTTCTCTTTACATTCAGCCTTTGGAGACCAGAAGACTCTGAAGGTCTTTTCAAACCCTCTGGCTGTCCTGCAAAAATATAACCGTCAGACCGCTTCCATTTCCACGACTAAACATACCGAGACTACTTAGTGACCTTTGCATGTCTCCTCTCCCCCTCCTTAATCCCTTTTCGTCATACAGGAGCTGGGGAGTGCCACAGAAATAATGTCAGCTTGTGTGCAATATCTCTGAGGCGTGGCAAGGTGGCATGGGAGTTGTCTGGGCTCAGAGGTACCTCAGAGAGGGGACCCAGGGGTCAACCCAGGTGGCAGGGCTGTTGCCGAGAGCCACGGAGGACCGGTTCAGCTTGGGCTGTTGGTCCAGCTCCGTACTGCCTACATGTAGCCATCTTTGCCTTTTGCTGCAGTAGAGATGAGCAATGGATTCAACAAAGGCCCACAGCTAGTTTGCAGAACCACTCAATTTTAAGTGCTGCTGAAATTGCAGAGCAGAAAACCATGTGTGGGAACTGTGGTTACAGGAAATGGAGCGCTACGACAGCGTTTACTTTTAGGCTTTTTTGACTGATAATAGAAAGCAGGCTAATCGACTGGAAATAAAACAGCAAAAGCAAAAGTAGCAACATATGTCAAAATAACTCACTTAAGCAAGAAAACAGTCGCTGGAATGTTGCACAGAGGCTAAAAGATTCAGGTACAGTGGTGAGAGGGGGCCCATTTTAGGTTTTCCTTCTAAGGTTTTGGTTTTCATTACCCCAAGTAAGCCTTGTCCCAAGGACAAAGCCTTGTTTTATGAGTTCCACTGCCAGATTTCCGAGATGCCTGGATCTTTCTGATGGATGCCTCACCTGCTACTACTTGTCAGGTTCCAAGGTCATACCTGATAGCACTATAGCCCCATATCTCATGTACAGGGTGGTCAAATATATTCTTTTTTTCTGTTTCCCCTACCAGAATGTTCTTAGTGCAGACTACTGTGGGAGTCTAGCCAGGAACATCTTGCTGGCAGTAGAATTACAGCTTCTAATCCTGCCACGGATCATTGGTACTTACAGGCACCTCTATTAAGGACTCTATGATAACTAAAGTATCAGGAGAAAAAGTCTTCTTTCACTGAAAAGATCTACTTGACTTGGGTATAAGGCAAAAGTGAAAGTGGGTGACCTTTTTGCTTTAAACTAAATCGATGTCTTCTGAGCTTCTTCCATTTAGTTCTTAGACATAAAGTGTTTCCCTAGTGTTTCTGCATGTAAACATAAATGACTGTCTCTCTCCATTTAATTTAAAGCTCCAGCGGTGATGCCTTGCTTGTCTGAACCACTTTTGGTCACGTATCATTTTGAAAGTACAAAGATGATATATACTGTATTAGGTTGGAATAGCCTCTCAGTGGATGGGGTCTAAGTCTGTCCTTAGCTGTTTCAAAATCAAATGGTTGGCATTATTCCAGCTGTGGGAGAATGGGTTGGTCGTGAGTCATCTACTTCCATACATCAGTCTTAGAAATGGAACTATGTTTTGGGTTTTCTGGTGAGGGCAAAAGGGACTGGAGTCGATTATTTCCAGAAGCTAGAAGAAAGAAAAAAGCTCCAGGAGAATTTGATCACTGGGCTTCTGCTGGGAGTTTTCCAGTTGGTGGGACTGTCAAGGAGATGTTGTGATGACAGACATATAATCCTTATGACAGACTGGAATCTGGCTTTGAATGGTGCCTTCCATTCCCGAGATTGAGCCAAGCACTTGGCTCTGCGGCCAGTTACCAGCTGCCATTGCTGGGATGAAGGACTCTGCTTTCACCAACTACCATCTCATATTTCTCTGGTATGCTTCAAAGCGGCCCAGAGAAAATTGAGGGTACAGGTGGCTACGGGCCAATTCAAATAGCTCCAACTGAAGTCATACGTAAATCCTTGATATGGAAATAGATGAGGTAATGACTACTGTAGGGGTCCTGGTGCATTTGGAAATTCTTCCAAAGCAAAAAAAGAAAGACGTTAATGTCCTATGTTATTGATGGGGAATGACATAGGACCAAGGCAAACACCCAGAGAACTTAGGTTTTACAAAAAAAAAAAAAAAAAAAGCATCAAAAATGATCAGAACAGTGACCTATTTAATGGCTTCAACATTAAATCTACCTCCTGTAGCTTTTTTAAAAAATTGGCCACTGCATGTGACAGTCCTGGGCTTTAGAAAGAGCAAAGAGAATGTGCTCGGGAGTTTCCAGCACAGCTTAGGGTAGGTAGCATCCCCTCTAATGGGCCGTCAGGAAGTACAGAAGCAATGGTCTGGCCCTGGTCTGAAAATCCACATTACTTTAAGAGACATAAAACTATATACCTATAGAAATACAATTTTCTACAAAACCAACTGAGATGGTACTGCCAAGAGTAGCTAGCTTAGCTGCCAATCCTCTGTGTTTGGCTCAGAAGAGCCTTCCATGTTGTGGCACTGTCTGCTCTGGGATTCCATTTTTAGATTAGACTGATAGAGGCATGAGAAATGGAGAGTTATTAAAAGCCAACATTATATAACCTTAAAGGCAGTCATTTGTGCAGCCTTATATTCCAGTATTACACATTTAATGAAAAAGAACCCAGTTGAGCTATGCTTGATCACATTCAAGGACTTGATAAAGAACAGAAGCCAGGAATGAAATAAACACCACAGCCGGGAATGTCACTTGGAGAGTTTTGGTTACCTCTGTAGAGGTTATGACCTAAAATGAATGCAATTTCTGAAACAGAGAATTTAGCTGGCAAGTACACAGCCATGAAACTAGTGACAGATGCTGGAAAGCCTCACATTACCCGTTGTTCCCCATCCTTCCATCCTAGCTGGCCTTAGTGCGTAGGCAGATCCGTTTGCATTGAGACATACTCAACAAGTTGGTAGTTTTCATTTAGACCTAGTAACAGTTTCTTTGCCTAAAGGATTTCTGGAATTGATTGACTAGACTCCTCACAATATCCATGTCTTAGAAAATGTGGGTGCAGCAGTTTTATTTTTTTACCTGTCATTTTTATTTTAAATGCTTAGATTTTTAAATTATAAAAGTAGAACGTGCTTTTTATAAGAAGTTCTAGTACCACAGAAGAGTATCACATGCAAAGTCAAGCTGTCCCTCTCTGCTGGTGTAGTGTCCTCTGTCCCGCCCCCCAAGATAAACAGCGGGAATATCGAGAAACATTGTTGCTTGTATGTTATGTCAGAAATACTCTGTGCATATACAAGCCCCGATACACATAGAGGAATGCATTTATTTGTATACATATATGTGTATATGTCCTATACACACATATATTGCATAGGTTTAAGAAAACATTTTAGAAGCATGCTAGTCATCTGTGCCTGTGTAGTTAACACCAACAGACGAAGATAAGGTAACAGAAAATTTTCATTTATTCTTTGTTATTTTACTGTTACTAAGCTTAGTTCTGTTACTGGAGCACTCCAATTGCACATGGCATTTGCTCTTGCCTGTGTCATAAAATCTATGGCCAAGAGGTCTTGTAATTGTTTTTGTTACTTTCCATGAAGCATGAAACCTACCTGAGCCCAGAGACTTGTTTATGCTATTTGTGGATCTCAAGTGGAGAGTTCCGTCCTCTGTGATGCTTAGACCCCTCTACAAGGCTGAGTTACAGGATTCACTCAGTAGGCTGCCTAATGATATCTACTTCTGGTAAAGCTACCGCGAAAAGCCATAGTAACTTGGATATGGGTGCGGTCTGAGTAGCTAGGCTTCCTTCTAGTAGGAGTAGCTAATGAAATCACTGAGAACAGCATGACATTTTATGCAATTATGCTATTTAAAAATAAAATAGATGGTTGTTAAACTGGCTTGTCATAACCATCCAATAAAACTACTAATTGCTCTACTTAAATGGATTATTTTCATTTTAGGGGGAAAAAGTAGAACATCCATTAGAGAGTTTTCTAATTAACATTTATTTAGTATAAAATAACTTCCGCCCAGGTCTTAGTAGAACCATCTCTGAATATCTCAACTTTCTTATTCTCTAAACGCCATTCAGCTGATTTTTATAAGTCCTATGGTTTTTCCTCGCCCAGCCTCTCAGACTGACTTTGGCTCCACCCCTTTTCTGTGTCCTGGTCATCACCCCATAGCTAGTCCCTCTGATTGTCTGCCCATGGCAATTGTCCTGCTCCTGGACTTTCTGCCACTATCTTCAATGACTCTGAAATACAGTTGTCCATCTCCCCCAGATGTTATGCTCAAAATGGATCAAAATGAAATTATTCTCTGGGACAAGTATCCCTTTTTCCTGAAGGACAAAGAGACTTCCACTGACCTTGATCAGCTTGTATATTTACAACAGGCCTTATTCTGAGAAGTAATCTCCCAGATCGATTTAGCAAATTTCTGTCATAGTCACACCACAAAAGTACCCAATCGTAGCAGCTGCTTCCACACCCAGCGATGTAAACAGTGCACTCCACGGAGTCACCTGGGTGACTGGATTCTACGCACGTTATACCCCTACTGGCCGTCTGTGGATTCTAGACCATCTCCCCACAGTTCAGTAAGAAACCTAAAACTAGGAACTAAGCAAGGAGTAGTGCTCCTGACAGTGTGCTTGCCCAGGACACCAAGAGTTACTGAACTGGTCCCCCCCCAAAAAAAGCAGAAAAAATAATTCTTAGGCTGTTGAAGCATTACATTTTAAAGCAGAGATTTGAATATTGGATGGTATCGTCATGGTGGACAGATTCTAGAGTCTCTTTATACATGCATTCAGTCATTTCACCTGCAGTCATCTGTTCACAGAATTGATCATACAATCATGTATTTAATCATTTATTGTGAAATATGTTTATCATTTGCTCTGATGCAGGCACCGTACCAAGGATATAAGAATGAACGCAAGAGACAAAACTCTAGACCTCATGGAGCTCAGTCTAGGAGAACATACAAATTCCAATCTGATAAGTTCTTTACAGGAGAAGCCCATGGTACTAGGGGAGCATGGCCTGCAGGTCAGCTTTTGTTGTACCATCGTTCTTTAGCTAGCCGTATTTTAGTTCTATGAAACGAGAATATGAAAGAAGAAAATAGTTCGCATTTGCTTTTCCTTAGGGTCTTGGCACTGTTCTTAAAAAATGGATTTGAAACCAAGACTTTAAGATGAGACTTAGAAACACAACTAAAATGAGAGCCAAAACTTTATCCTATTTCTCAAGGACAGAAGTAGGAACAAGAGGCAGAACTTGCAGTGGATTTTGACCGAGTATAAAGGTGAAGCATAAATATCGTCCAACAGCAGAGTGGGCCCAGAATTAGAAACTCGTAGTCATGGGGAGTGTTTAAGCAGAGGCTACATGACCCCCGGGAGGGGTGTTGTGACTCGGGACGTGAACCTGAGGGGGCTGGATTAGATTCTGGGAGTTTTTTAAACGTTCTTTTAAAATGACTTTGTTGAATGGCAGGGTTTCATTTTAAAATTTTATAAAAATCTTGACTTTAAATCTTTTAAAACATCACTTTGTAACAGAGTCTTTAAAGAGAATGACATTTAGTTATCATCTAAAAATCTCAAAACTAAGCATGAATTTAAGAGCTAATGAAAAGAAAGCATACTAAGAGGTATGTCACTCCAAAACACTTCCGGAAGCATTATGGATTTTCATGAATATTCTTAGACATTCTTAAGTAAAGTCCTATTACAAATCTGTTTTACTATCCATTCAATATAAAAAAGTGCTGTGATTTGATATTCTTAGAATTAAATGTAATCTGGTATAACCACAGAAGAAAATTCTGCCTAAAATATATTTGGGGTCCAAGTAAGTGTACATGAAAGGCAACCATGGAAAGTGCCTTGGCTTCTGCTACTGGCATGATAATTACAAGGGAGGGTTTACCCATGGAAATGAGAAAGCGATGATTCTGGGTTTTACCCATTTTCCATAGTTTCAGTATTTTGAGCCAAATGGCATCTGACATGGGAGACTTTAGTGATGGGAACAACTGAAACTATCTTATTTCTTAATCACTTAGTGCATATAGGCTTCAATAAAAATAATTTCAACAACTCAAATCTGTACAATTTATTAGTAACAATTTCGGTAATTTTAGACTGTTACTGCTTTAGCATTTTGATGCATTGTTGACACTTTTGAGCTTCAGTACAAAGCCCTGAGGTGGATAATGCAGATAGTGCATTTGAAATGAATAAATGGAATCTCAGAGCAATGAATTCAACTAACACAGATGCATGTAGTAAGTGGCAGAACTACAGCACAACTAAGATCTTTAGATATTACCGACTAACGTGTCTACAATAGATGTTTTCTAAGTGATTTTCCACCATTGCTTGCAATGCTACTTTACATCCATCATTCAGTTTTCCATCATTTAGAAGGTGAATCCTTGCCAAAATATTTACCTAAGATTCCACAGCGTGGGTTGGTTAGGACTGAGGGAGAATATGGTGTTAAAAATTTAGGATTTTTGCTCTCAGAAGCTTATCAGCTTGGAAATATTTCAAGGGGAAAAAAAGGGCAAATATTTTGTTACCGGGATGGATTTCACGAAATAACACTGAAGGGGACTTCCTGGCTTCTCTACTTTGTGATTCTCAGCATTTAAAAATGTTGGTATTATTTTCTCTCCTTGGAAGCCACTATTGGAATAATATTATTACAGAACGCTGCACCAGAAAGTGTTGAAATGGTCTTGCCATTCAAGAGCCCATTGCTTGACGTTTGGGGTGGGTATACAAGGCTAAATCCGTCATACACAGTCACATACGCAGAGGTCTAATGCACCTATGGGAAGATGCCACGCTTGAGGTAGAAAGAACGGACAGGCCTGAGATATCCTCCTGTTCTGAACCTTGTATTTACAAGGCCCCTCTGTGAGCAGTTTGATGAATACGTAGAAGAGGGGTGTTTGATCTGGGAAGCAGCCAAATTTGGATTGGGAATAGGAACGTTTGGAGGAGATGTGGCTTAACTAGGACTGCGAGGTTCAAGTTCTGTAGGGCGGACAGTTTGCAGAAGAAAACAAGGACAGACCAGATCACAACAGACACGGAGAGGAGGCGCTTTATTTCTTATGTAAGGCTTTCGTTTTCCCTAAACACTACATCCAGAAAAGTGGATTGGGCTTTCCAACAGTGAACTTATCGCAGCGAGTATTTCTTCTAGTATGTAAGTGAAAATTGAACAACCAGATCAGGGATCATGTTAAAGCAAACTGCTTGGACTAAAAGACATCTGTGATGTTTTCCAGGTTTTGATTTCTGTGATTTTGGACTGGGGCAGAACTCAGTCAGAGCCCCTTTTCTCAGGTTCCTGCCGTATAGATGCAATGAAAGCGTTTTTGTAAAAACAGCAGACATTGTAAATATATCCCAGATCATTTAGAAGCCGGTATTTCATGACCCTAAAAGAAACCTGCTTTGCTTACACACACATACACCCACCACTGTTTGCCAATTCCCAAATCTCCTGAATAAGATATGTTTCTACAAAGGCGTAACAGTCACAAGTTCAGGAACTGAAGTGAAAACAAAGGATCTAGTGTTCAGTTTCCTACTTTCTACCCATTTTTTGTTTGGGGTGTGCAGTTGGGACTGGGGCTTGGAGAAGGGGGCAGAAGATCCCTGTATTTTCTGGTACAAAAAACATGGAGGCAATTTTTATAACCTACTGTCATGAATTAGAGCTCAACCTCATATCCCTAGACTAATGTTCTGTGATGTTTCTGCCTGTGAACTAGTGTTAATTGCCATCCTTCCCTTACTTCCATGAGCTCCTAGATTTCAGGTTGGCTGCATGGGAGTGGGAGTCATTCTTGAGGTCGCCTTGAAAAGCGGGCCCATATCTGGAGTCTCGCTCAGGGAACTGCTCCACCCCACCTTGTCCCCCGCCCCTCCTGCCTCTGTCTCAGGAAGGTGAGAAAAAACAGTAATGGGGGAAAAAGTTCTCAAGTGTAGTACAATAATAAGGCTCTTAGTCTTAAATTGCCATGGTGACCCACAAATAAATAACATGTCCCTCAGCAAACTTTGATCCTCATGAAAAGCAAATTCAAAAGATACAGAAAAAAAGTGAACTTGTTTAGAGTGGCTTCAAGGAGTATCAGTTGTGAAATTTTCAACATATGCTGCTCAGAAGAATTAGATGATGTCTGGAATTTAGGGGAAAACAGGACTCTGCTAATAGAAAGCACTTTCTAGTAGAGCTTTCCAAAGGACTGGCGTGATTTTGAAGGCGTTTCTCTAAGTGTTCATCAGGAGGTTAGACCACAGACTTACGCAGATCTATGATAAAATTTGAGAAAAATAAGGACAACTTAGGAAGTTTTTCATAATCCTTACAAATTCTGAGACTATATAACCTTTCCTCTTAAGAATTACAGAGATAGGAGATGTTTACAAATTGTAAAAATAAACAGATGACAGCCATAAATTGGTTTATCCTATATTTTGCTTTAAATTTATGAGTAATTTCTCTCAAATAGGTTAGTGAGATTTATCAACTTTTAAGATAGAGTTTAGCTTTGATATTTACTGCAGCTTGTGTAATGAATCCAAATGGTTCCCAACCTTTTGGGTTTTATTAACAGTAACATCTTCCATCCCCTGCCCCCCTCCTCCATTGGTTGGACTGAGGCTTTGATGACATGTATAATTTCCAATGCAACTGGAACCTAGATTGATGCTTGCTAACATCCTGATTGTGGGCTGGGAAGTGTGGGGTTCTTGCCATCCTGGGGAGTGAGATTTGGAAATTTTATAGACAAAATATTCTAGCACAATGGAATATTTTGCAAAACGCATCTTTGATAAGTTAGGGTTCACATTAGTCTCGGTTAAAGGTTAGCTAGGCTGTTTGTTTCTTTTTAATTACCAATAATTAAGTTGACAGCCATGAATCTGCGTATTATATGGACTACAGCTGATTGAAAATGAGGAAAACCCTTCCTGTAAAGAAATAGAGGACAATCTCAGTTCCATAAGAACGAATATATTTCAGTTAATTTGATTCCTGAGTGGGAAAGAGTTCCTGGGCACTCACAGTGCCCTTGCCTGTGGGTAGTCCACTCTCAAAGGCTGTATCTGTAGAAAGAGTTGCAGTCACATTATAAAGGGCTCTTTCATAATTTCTGATTCTGCCCTATCACATCCCAGAGCCATGCTTTTGCAAAGCTGCCAGCTGGCAGGTGGAATCCAAAAAAGAGTAGCATCTGTGGCAGGAGGATGATGAAGTTTTATTTCCAGGTGAAGTAGGATCCAGATAATATGAAATGGAGGGAGGGTGGGTGGGAAGGGTGGGGTGGGAAAGAATGGAGTTTTTTTGTAACAAAGTCATAAAGTATTTTTCCCTAATTTTCTTGCATTTCCTATTTATACAAAGTATCTTGATCACTGTGTTGCTCTACAGAGATTTTCAATGGAATTAATTTGGGAGACTGAACTAATCTCTGAAAAAGAAATGACTAGTTACAGTTACTTTTTGGACACTTTTTCTGTATTGTGAATTGTGTGGAAATGTATAGAATAAACATTAGAACTACAATTAGTTTCTTTTCTTTGGTTACTGGCTGTTACATGGAGTTGGTGTGAATATTATCTTTTAGGGGGTTAAGTTAGATTTTCAAAATTGGGAGGTAAGCAAAGAGTTGGCTGTCTGGGAAGGCAGAAACTAAAAGAGACCTCTGATAAAGCAGAAATTTTTTTTAAAATGACTTCTGCTTTCAAGATGGACTAACAGAGGCCAGAGTTACTCTCCCAACTGAATAAAAAAAAATTTGTATATAAAACAATAATTGTTAAGACACTGGAACTCAGGCAAAAAAAGACAATAATCCCTGGTTGATGAGAATCAAATAAGATGAGCTCTATGATTTCTCCATTTTACAGACTTCAGAGAGTTTCCTGGCAGTAGCTCAGGGAGGGGAAATTGAGGGAGAGCCTGGCAGGTTGCCTAAGTTGGGGAGACAGAGCTGAGAGCTTGGGAGACCAAGGCAGCTAGAGCTCATGGCGCCAAGTATTGGAGAAGAGAGATCTGAACAGAGAGATAACCCCAGAGATCTGCAGAGACCCCCCACTCAATTAGTCAGTAAAATACTTATCAGTGTTTGCTAGTGAAGAAACTACCTGAGACTGGAGAAAGAACCACCCAAATTGATGATGAGGAACAGTAACCAGCTCACACAAGGCTGGGAATAATGCCTGTTACTGTCTACCCAGCTTTTATTTCTTAACAAAACATTACAGTCTCCTGTGTTGTCCCACTTCAGTTCCACTTCCTGCCACTCTCTGGTCACAGAGGCAACCAAGAAGATTTTGTGTGAATCTTAGCACATTCCCATCTTTTCTCCCTTCTTCCCCTTCTCAACTTCTGTTAACTATATTCCCTGTTACAGATGTAAACTTTTATACCCTGTCTGGTACCAGTATTAGAAGTTCCATGTGTTGTCCAATTTTATCGTAAGAGTTGGAAGCAGGGGCATGGAGTGTCACTAGCCTGGCATGTTAGTATGCACTGCAGAGGGTCATAGTGTGTGACAATCACACTTTCCTGAAACCACTCAAGACCATGACCCCAATGCCAGTGAAAGTCAATGTTCCTTCATCTGGATCAAAGAATTTCACTTTTCTGCCTTTTTTTTGGATCGCTCTGCCTTCATATTTAGACTCTTCGATTTTGTTTTTATGAATTTCTTTCTCTTGGTGTTCATTATTTATCTCTGTTCTTGTTGAAAGATAAAACACACACATACACATGTAATTTTTTAAAACTACGTCCCTAGTATCATCTAGCTCCCTGATATTTCTTGGAATCCATTCCATTCTTTCTCGTGAAGGCATCCTTCTCAGAGTCCACTGGCTTCCTGTTCTAATTCTGATGAACTGACCAATTATCTCCTTAGGACGTTCTCCTTCTGGGCTTCTGCATTTGTCTTGTCACTTCTTGATGCCCACATGTATCTTAGTTTCTTGGTGTGCTGAAGTATAGCCACAAATTGCTTATTAAAACTAGGAACTAGGGAAATAAATTTTTGAGTTCTTGCATATCTGAAAATGTCTCTCTTATCTTTTACTTAGAGCTTGTCTGTCTTTGGAATTCTGGTTCCAAAGTCATTTTTCATTAGAAATGCAGAGAATCTTAATGAGGAAAAAGAAGATCATGTGCTTTGTGAAAAGTAGAAGTTCATTCACGGATAGATTAAAATCACAGAGTCACATGTTAGGGTAGTAAAATGACTCCAGATAGCAAGTCCAGCAACTGCACCGTGCAGAGGAGAAAACTGTGGTTCCAAGAGATTAAAACACTGCCCAAGATCACATAGCTACCTAGTGACAGGGAGAGTTCACCAAAGCTCAGGGACTTCTCCTCTGCAACACGTGTCACATGCAATGTTCAAATGCTTTAGATTCCAGCTGAAGGGGCTATGAGGATGAAACAGATACTCGTGGTAGAAGAGAATACACTGGATTCCAGCCCCAGCTCTGCTCCAGAGGAGCCAGGTATGTTTCTTGCCTTCCCTGGGCCCGAGTTTCCTTATCTGTAAACAAGACTGTACAACTGATGGTCTCTGGGCCTCTTTCTTTTCTCAAGTGGTGGGATTCTCTGAGGGGAATCTTTTTTATAGAAGATTCATTACAACGATGAAAAAGTGTCAAAATGATCACTGTTCAAAGCCCTCACTTTGGAAACTGCTAAAGCCTCCCCCAAAATTTACCATTTGAGTAGTATTTGCCCCAGCCGCACAGCACAGGGAGATCAGCTCGGTGCTTTGTGACCACCTGGAGGGGTGGGATAGGGAGGGTGGGAGGGAGGGAGATGCAAGAGGGAAGAGATATGGGAACATGTGTATAACTGATTCACTTTGTTATAAAGCAGAAACTAACACACCATTGTAAAGCGATTATGCTCCAATAAAGATGCTTAAAAAAAAATCTAAAATGTCTTTTTATAAGACATCCATGGCTTCAACCCCACACCTGTTGTAGGATTCAATCCTTGGAATTTTCTGTGTGTGTTTATTCCCAGAGATCGATACAGCAAGCCACAGGTTGCTAGTTCCTCAAATCTACAGGCTATCACTTCAAAGGTATAAAGATAATTAGCTCAGTTTCATACAAATGGAAAGGACCAGAACTTACACAGAGGACGACGGATGCTTAATATCCATTATGTGTTACAACTACATGGAGGATATGGCCTTGATAACAAGGAAGGATGTTTCTCCTTCACTGCTCGATCTAATTAGGTCATGGTGGATTTCTTTTCTGCTTGGCATTTCCTGAACCAGTGGGGACAGTCATGGATTTGGCACCTATGTTGCTGGTTAGAAACTGGGTGAACTTGTTCACGTACCTCTCTCTTTCTGAACCTCAGTTTTCTCATCAGAAATATAGAAAACACCACCAACAACCAAATGGAATTGTTATGGACATTAAATGAGATATTGCTAGAAAAATATTTAGAACAATGCCTAGCACATAGTAAGAACTCAGTAAGTTACACCTATGAAAATATGTTGGGGATGATTACATTGATGAAATGCATATTATCATATCTCTAGCCCTGTTCTTTGCACTGTGGGGCAGGGGACAGGTAAAATGCTCTCACCTTGGAGCAGTTAATTCATTAAATCCAGTTGGTCTGACATTGAAGTCCTAACATTAAGTTTGCCTCAGTCCTTTTTATTCCCTGTAGCTTGTAACATGTCTTTAAAATTAAAGATATAAAACTTTGACAGTGATAAGGTACAACTCTGAAAACTTAGACTGAGAAAAAAATGTGCAAGAAATACACCGAAAAGTTTGAAATGGACAGGAGAGAGACAAGATGGTGGAGTAGAAGGGCCTTGAGCTACCCTCTTCTCATGAGCACACCAAAATCAGAACCAAAGGCTGAGCAACCATCAATAAAAAAGGCCGAATCCACCAAAAAAAAAGACATTCTACATGCAAAGACACAAAGAAGAAACCGCAACAAAACGGTAGGAGGGGCACATCTGCAATACAATCAAATCCCATACTACCTGGATGGGTGACCCACAAACAGGAGAATGATATTGCAGAAGTTCTCCCACAGCAGTGAGAGCTCTGAACCCCATGCCAGGCTCCCCAGCCCAGGAGTCTGGCACTGGGAGCAGAAGCCCCCACTGCCAGTGGGTTTGATTGTAGGAGCTGCACAGGCCTGGGGGAGCAGTGACTCTGTAGGAGCCTGGGCCAGACCTACCTGCTGGTGTCAGAGCGTCTCCTGTGGAGACAGGGGTTGGCTGTGGCTCTCGCTGGTATCATGAAAGCTGGCAGTGGACATAGCAGGGAGTGCTTACCTACACGAACTCTGGCTGCATGCAGCCATCTTGGGCCACTGGCGTGGAGACCTGGCCCCACCCAACAGCCTGCTGGCTCCAGTGCTGGGACACCTCAGGCCAAACAACCGACAGGGTGGAATACAGCCCCAGTCATCAGCAGACAGGCTGCCTTAAAGAATTCTTGAGCCCACAGCTACCTCAAGACACACCCATTGACACAGCCCTGCCCACCAGAGGGCCAAGACCCAGCTGCACCCACCCACCAATGGACAGGCACCAGCCCCTCCACCAAGAAGCCTGCATAAGCCTCTAGACCAGCCTCACCCACCAGGGGGCAGACACCAGAAGCAAGAAAAGCATGATCTGCCAGCCTGTGGAACTGAGTCTGCAAACACAGGTCAGCACCTCCAGTGGAACTAGCTGGTCCCTGGCCCTAGATGGTAAGAGGAGAGTGTACTGCTGGGGCACATAGGACATCCCCTACAGAGGGTGACTTCTCCAAGGTCAACACACATAACTAACCCACTGTATACATAAAAATACAAATAGAGTTTTAAACAAAATGAGAGTGCAAAGGAATATGTCCCAGGTGAAGGAACAAAATAAAAACCCAGAAGAACAACTAAATGAAGTGGACATAGACAGTCTACCCAAGAAAGAGTTCAGAGTAATGATCATAAAGAGGAACCAGGAACTTGGGAAAGGAATGGATGCACAGACTGACAAGTTACAAGAAATTTTTAGCAAAGAGAATATATAAAGAGCAAAAAAGAGTTGAAGAATACAGTAACTGAAATGAAAAAATACACTAGAAGGAATCAATAGTAGAATAAATGAGGCAGAAGAATGGATAAGTGAGCTGGAAGACAGAGTGGTGGAAATCACTGCCATGGAACAGAATAAAGAAAACAGAATGAAAAAAAATGAGGACAGTTTAAGAGACCTCTGGGATGTCAAATGCGCCAACATTTGCATTATAGGGGTCCCAGAAGGAGAAGAGGGAGAGAAAAGAGCCGGAAAAAATATTTGAAGAGATAATAGCTGAAAAATTTCCTAACATGGGAAAAGAAACAGTCACCAAAGTCCAGGAAGCACAGAGTCCCATACAGGATGAACACAAGGAGGAACACACCAAGACACATAATCATCAAACTGACAAAAATTAAAGACAAAGAGAAAATATTTAAAGAAACAAGAGAAAAGCAACAAATAACATACAAGGGAACCCCCATAAGACTATCAGCTGATTTATCAGCAGAAACTCTGCAGGCCAGAAGGGAGTGGCATGATATATTTAAAGAGATGAAAGGGAAAAACTTACAACCAAGAAAACTCTACCCAACAAGGCCCTCAGATTTGACAAATAAATCAAAAGCTTTACAGAAAAGCAAAAACTAAAAGAATTCCGCACCACCAAACTAGCTATACAACAAATGCTAAAGGAACTTTCCTAGGCAGAAAAAAAATTGCCACAACTAGATACAAGAAAATTATGAAATGGGAAAGCTCACCCGTAAAGGCTCTACCCAACAAGGCTCTCAGATTTGACAAATAAATCAAAAGCTTTACAGAAAAGCAAAAACTAAAAGAATTCCGCACCACCAAACCAGCTATACAACAAATGCTAAAGGAACTTTCCTAGGCAGAAAAAAAAATGCCACAACTAGATACAAGAAAATTATGAAATGGGAAAGCTCACCCGTAAAGGCAAACATACAGTAAAGGTAGGAAATCATTCACACACAAATATGCTATGAAAACCAGTAATCTTGAGAGGAGGAGAGTACAAACGGAGGATACTTGAAATGCATTTGAGACACACACGTCTGCCACCAGGCACCAGGAAAAGCCCCTACGAGGGCTGGCCTTCTCATGCCTGCTGAGAGTACCTGCCTGCAGGTACTAGGAAAGGCCTCCACCAAGGCTGATCCTCTCCTAATGGCCACCAGGCACTAGGAAAGGCTCACTCCTATGGCCGTAAGCTGCCCAGCACACGTCCTCACTAGTGGGACCGGATATTTCATGGCCACTGGCTACCCCCCCACTCACCTGTCACCCCTGGGGCTCTTGTGATCTCAGCAGCCATGCCACCTCCATGTCCTGTCTTCAGCGGGGCAGACCCGAGTGATCCAAGGTAGCCTCAGGAGCAGACCGCTGTGGGTGGCCAAAATACAGAGTTGGGGCTAAAACCACAGCTGAGCCCCAGGGGTGAGGTGACTAAGGAAGAAGAACAAAAATCTTTCCATGCAGCTGCACATGCCGCAGATTAAATCCCTGTGATCAGCTTGGTAAACCCTGCATATATGGAATATCTGAACGGACAATGAGTGTTCCCACAACGGATACCGGTCTATGGAGGCAAGCACATGCAAGAGTTGGGCCAGGTCAGAGTAAGAGCTGCACCCACAGCAGGTCCAGAGACCTACCTAGAGGTGCTGGAGGGCCTTCTGGGGAGGCGAAAGTTGGCTGTGACTCACAGTGGGGGCAAGGATATTGACAGCTGAGACCCCAGGAAGTTATTATTATTGCTATTCTTTTAATGTTTTGTTTTGTTGTGTTGTTTTTTAATTGTTTTTAAATTTTTTTTGAATTAAAAATTTTTTGGAGAGGAGGGGGGAATATGGTGGAAGAGTAAGACGCGGAGATCACCTTCCTCCCCACAGATACATCAGAAATACATCTATACGTGGAACAACTCCTACAGAACACCCACTGAACGCTGGCTGGCAGAAGACCTCAGACCTCCCAAAAGGCAAGAAACTCCCCACGTACCTGGGTAGGGCAAAAGAAAAAAGAATAAACAGAGACAAAAGGATAGGGACGGGACCTGCACCAGTGGGAGGGAGCTGTGAGGGAGGAAACGTTTCCACACACTAGGAAGCCCCTTCGCAGGCGGAGACTGCGGGTGGCGGAGGGGGTAAGCTTCGGAGCCGCGGAGGAGAGCACAGCCACAGGGATGCGGAGGGCAAAGCGGGGAGATTCCCGCACAGACGGTCGGTGCCGACCAGCACTCACCAGCCCGAGAGGCTTGTCTGCTCCCCAGCCGGGGCGGGCGGGGCTGGGAGCTGAGGCTCGGGCTTCGCTCGGATCACAGGGGGAGGACTGGGGTTGGCAGTGTGAACACAGCCTGCAAGGGGTTATTGCACCATGGCTAGCCGGGAGGGAGTCCGGGAAAAACTCTGGACCTGCCAAAGAGGCAACAGACTTTTTCTTCCATCTTTGATTTCTGGTGCACGAGGAGAGCGGATTAAGAGCGCAGCTTAAAGGAGCTCCAGAGACAGGCGCAAGCCGCGGCTATTAGCGTGGACCCCAGAGACGCGCATGAGACGCTAAGGCTGCTGCTGCCGCCACCAAGAAGCCTGTGTGCGAGCACAGGTCACGCTCCACACACCCCTTCCGGGGAGCCTGTGCAGCCCGCCACTGCCAGGGTCCCAGGAACCAGGGACAACTCCCCCGGGGAGAACACACGGCGCACCTCAGGTTGGTGCAACGTCATGCTGGCCGCTGCCGCCGCAGGCCCGCCCCTCACGCCGTGCCCCCCCCCCCACCCCCGGCCTGAGTGAGCCAGAGCCCCGGAAGCAGCGGCTCCTTTAACCCCGTCCTGTCTGAGCGAAGAACAGACGCCCTCCAGCGACCTACACGCAAAGGTGGGGCCAAATCCAAAGCTGAGCCCAGGGAGCTGTGAGAACAAAGAAGAGAAAGGGAAATCTCTCCCAGCAGCCACAGGAGCAGCGGATTAAAGCTCCACAATCAACTTGATGTACCTGCATCTGTGGAATACCTGAATAGACAACGAATCGTCCCAAATTGAGGAGGTGGACTTCGGGAGCAAGATATATTATTTTTTCGCCTTTTCTGCTTTTTGTGAGTGTGTACGTGTATGCTTCTGTGTGAGATTTTGTCTGTATAGCTTTGCTTTCACCATTTGTCCTAGGGTTCTGTCCGTCCATTTTTGGTTTTTTACTTAAAAAAAATTTTTTTTCTTAATAATTATTTTTTATTTTAATAACTATTTTATTTTATCCTCTTTCCTTCTTTCTTTCCTTCTTTCCTTCTCTCTTTCTTTCTCTCTCTCTCTCTCCCTCTCTCTCTTTCTTTCTACTTTTCCTCCCTTTTATTCTGAGCCGTGTGGACGAAAGGTTCTTGGTGCTGCAGCGAGGAGTCAGTGCTGTGCCGCTGACATGGGAGAGCCAACTTCAGGACACTGGTCCACAAGAAACCTCCCAGCTCCACGTAATATCAAATGGCAAAAATCTCCCAGAGATCTCCATCTCAACACCAACACCCAGCTTCACTCAGCGACCAGCAAGCTACAGTGCTGGACACCCTATGCCAAACAACTAGCAAGACAGGAACACAACCCCACCCATTAGCAGAGAGGCTGCCTAAAATCATAGTAAGTCCACAGACACCCCAAAACACACCGCCAGACGTGGACCTGCCCACCAGAAAGACAAGATCCAGCCTCATCCACCAGAACACAGGCACTAGTCCCCTCCACCAGAAGGCCTACACAACACACTGAACCAACCTTAGCCACTGGGGGCAGACACCAAAAACAACGGGAACTAAGAACTGCAGCCTGCAAAAAGGAGACCCCAAACACAGTAAGATAAGCAAAATGAGAAGACAGAGAAACACACAGCAGATGAAGGAGCAAGATAAAAATGCACCAGACCTAACACATGAAGAGCAAATAGGCAGTCTACCTGAAAAAGAATTCAGAATAATGATAGTAAAGATGATCCAAAATCTTGGAAATAGAATAAATGCAAGAAACATTTAACAAGGACCTAGAAGAACTAAAGAGGAAACAAGCAACGATGAACAACACAATAAATGAAATTAAAAATACTCTAGAAGGGATCAATAGAAGAATAACTGAGGCAAGAAGAACGGATAAGTGACCTGGAAGATAAAATAATGGAAATAACTACTGCAGAGCAGAATAAAGAAAAAAGAATGAAAAGAACTGAGGACAGTCTCAGAGACCTCTGGGACAACATTAAATGCTCCAACATTCGAATTATAAGGGTCCCAGAAGAAGAAGAGAAAAAGATAGGGACTGAGAAAATATTTGAAGAGATTATAGTTGAAAACTTCCCTAATATGGGAAAGGAAACAGTTAATCAAGTCCAGGAAGCACAGAGAGCCCATACAGGATAAATCAAAGGAGAAACACACCAAGACACATATTAATCAAACTATCAAAGATTAAATACAAAGAAAACATATTAAAAGCAGCAAGGGGCGCTACCCTGGTGGCACAGTGGTTGAGAGCCCGCCTGCCAATACAGGGGACACGGGATCGTGCCCAGGTCTGGGAAGATCCCACATGCTGTGGAGCGGCTAGGCCCATGAGCCATGGCCGCTGAGCCTGCACGTCCGGAGCCTGCGCTCCACAACGGGAGAGGCCACAACAGTGAGAGGCCTGCGTACCACACACACACAAAAAAAGCTGCAAGGGAAAAACAACAAATAACACGCAAGGGAATCCCCATCAGGTTACGAGCTGATCTTTCAGCAGAAACTCTGCAAGCCAGGAGGGACTGGCAGGACATATTTGAAGTGATGAAGAAGAAAAACCTACAACCAAGATTACTCTACCCAGCAAGGATCTCATTCAGATTTGATGGAGAAATTAAAAGCTTTACAGACAAGGAAAAGCTGAGAGAGTTCAGCACCACCAAACCAGCTTTACAACAAATGCTAAAGAAACTTCTCTAGGCAAGAAACACAAGAGAAGGAAAAGACCTACAATAACAAACCCAAAACAATTAAGAAAATGGGATTAGAAACATATATATTGACAATTACCTTAAATGTAAATGGATTAAATGCTCCCACCAAAAGACACAGACTGGCTGAATGGATACAAAAACAAGACCCATATATATGCTGTCTACAAGAGACCCACTTCAGACCTAGGGGCACATACAGACTGAAAGTGAGGGGATAGAAAAAGATATTCCATGCAAATGGAAATCAAAAGAAAGCTGGAGTAGCAGTTCTCATATCAGACAAAATAGACTTTAAAATAAAGACTATTACAAGAGACAAGAAGGACACTACATAATGATCAAGGGATCAATCCAAGAAGAAGATATAACAATTGTAAATATTTATGCCTCCAATATAGGAGCACCTCAATACATAAGGCAAATGCTAACAGCCATAAAAGGGGAAATCGACAGTAACACACTCACAGTAGGGGACTTTAACACCCCACTTTCACCAATGGACACATCATCCAAAATGAAAATAAATAAGGAAACACAAGCTTTAAATGATACATTAAACAAAATAGACTTAATTGATATTTATAGGACATTCCATCCCAAAACAACAGAATACACATTTTTCTCAAGTGCTCATGGAACATTCTCCAGGATAGATCATATCTTGGGTCCCAAATCAAGCCTTGGTAAATTTTTTTTTTCTTTTTTTGTGGTACACGGGCCTCTCACTGTTGTGGCCTCTCCTGTTGCGGAGCACAGGCTCCGGAAGCGCAGGCTCAGCAGCCATGGCTCATGGGCCTAGCCGCTCCGCGGCACGTGGGATCTTCCTGGACTGGGGCACGAACCCATGTACCCTGCATCGGCAAGCGGACTCTCAACCACTGCGCCACCAGGGAAGCCCAAGCCTTGGTAAATTTAAGAAAACTGAAATCATATCAAGTATCTTTTATGACCACAACGCTATGAGACTAGATATCAATTACAGGAACAGATCTGTAAGAAATACAAGCACATGGAGGCTAAACAATACACTACTTAATAACGAAGTGATCACTGAAGAAATCAAAGAGGAAATAAAAAAATACCTAGGAACAAATGACAATGGAGACATGAAGATGCAAAACCTATGGGATGCAGCAAAAGCAATTATAAGAGGGAAGTTTAGAGCAATACAATCCTACCTTAAGAAACAGGAAACATCTCGAATAAACAACTTAATCCTGCACCTAAAGCAATTAGAGAAAGAAGAACAAAAAATCCGCAAAGTTAGTAGAAGGAAAGAAATCATAAATATCAGATCAGAAATATATGAAAAACAAATGAAAGCAACGATAGCAAAGATCAATAAAACTAAAAGCTGGTTCTTTGAGAAGATAAACAAAACTGATAAACCATTAGCCAGACTCATCAAGAGAAAAAGGGAGAACTAAAATCAATAGAATTAGAAATGAAAAAGAGAAGTAACAACTGACACTGCAGAAATACAAAAGATCATGAGCGATTACTACAAGCAATTCTGTGCCAATAAAATGGACAACCTGGAAGAAATGGACAAATTCTTAGAAAAGCACAACCTGCCAAGGCTGAATCAGGAAGAAATAGAAAATATGAACAGACCAATCACAAGCTCTGAAATTGAAACTGTGATTAAAAATCTTCCAACAAACAAAAGCCCAGGACCAGATGGCTTCACAGGCGAATTCTATCAAACATTTAGAGAAGAGCTAACACTTATCCTTCTCAAACTCTTCCAAAATATAGCAGAGGGAGGAACACTCCCAAACTGATTCTACGAGGCCAACATCACCCTGATACCAAGACCAGACAAAGATGTCACAAAGAAAGAAAACTACAGGCGAATATCACTGATGAACATAGATGCAGAAATCCTCAACAAAATACTAGCAAACAGAATCCAACAGCACATTAAAAGGATCATACACCATGATCAAGTGGGGTTTATTCCAGGAATGCAAGGATTCTTCAATATACGCAAATCAATCAACGTGGTACACCATATTAACAAATTGAAGGATCAAAACCATATGATCATCTCAATAGATGCAGAGAAACCTTTCAACAAAATTCAACACCCATTTATGATAAAAACCCTGCAGAAAGTGGGCATAGAGGGAAATTTCCTCAACATAATAAAGCCAATATATGACAAACCCACAGCCAACATCGTCCTCAATGGTGAAAAACTGAAACCATTTCCACTAAGATCAGGAACAAGACAAGGTTGCCCACTCTCACCACTCTTATTCAACATAGTTTTGGAAGTTTTAGCCACAGCAATCAAAGAAGAAAAGGAAATAAAAGGAATCCAAATCGGAAGAGAAGAGTAAAGCTGTCACTGTTTGCAGATGACATGATACTATACATAGAGAATCCTAAAGATGCTACCAGAAAACTACTAGAGCTAATCAATGAATTTGGTAAAGTAGCAGGATACAAAATTAATGCACAGAAATCTCTGGTATCCCTATACACTAATGATGAAAAATCTGAAAGTGAAATGAAGAAAACACTCCCATTTACCATTGCAACAAAAAGAATAAAATATCTAGGAATAAACCTACCTAAGGAGACAAAAGACCTGTATGCAGAAAATTATAAGACAGTGATGAAAGAAATTAAAGATGATACAAATAGATGGAGAGATATACCATCTTCTTGGATTGGAAGAATGAACATTGTGAAAATGACGCTACTACTCAAAGCAATCTACAGATTCATGTAATCCCTATCCAACTACCACTGGCATTTTCCACAGAACTAGGAACAAAAAACTTCACAATTTGTATGGAAACACAAAAGACCCCGAATAGCCAAAGCAATCTTGAGAACGAAAAATGGAGCTGGAGGAATCAGGCTCCTGGACTTCAGACTATACTACAAAGCTACAGTAATCAAGACAGTATGGTACTGGCACAAAAACAGAAAGATAGATCAATGGAACAGGATAGAAAGCCCAGAGATAAACCCACGCACATATGGTCACCTTATCTTTGATAAATGAGGCAGGAATGTACAGTGGAGAAAGGACAGCCTCTTCAGTAAGTGGTGCTGGGAAAACTGGACAGCTACATGTAAAAGTATGAGATTAGAACACTCCCTAACACCATACACATAAATAAGCTCAAAATGGATTAAAGACCCAAATGTAAGGGCAGAAACTATCAAACTCTTTGAGGAAAACATAGGCAGAACACTCTGACATAAATCACAGCAAGATCCTTTTTGACCCACCTCCTAGAGAAATGGAAATAAAAACAAAACTAAACAAATGGGACCTAATGAAACTTAAAAAGCTTTTGCACAGGAAAGGAAACCATAAACAAGACCAAAAGACAACCCTCAGAATGGGAGAAAATATTTGCAAATGAATCAACTGACAAAAGATTAATTTCTAAAATATACAAACAGCTCATGGAGCTCAATATCAAAAAAACAAACAATCCAATCAAACAATGGGTGGAAGAACTAAATAGACATTTCTCCAAAGAAGACATACAGATGGCCAACAGGCACACGAAAAGATACTCAACATCGCTAATTATCAGAGATGTGGAAATCAAAACCACAATGAGGTATCACCTCACACTGGTCAGAACGGCCATCATCAAAATATCTACAAACAATAAATGCTGGAGACAGTGTGGAGAAAAGGGAACCCTCTTACACTGTTGGTGGGAATGTAAAGCGATACAGCCACTGTGGAAAACATTATGGAGGTTCCTTAAAAAACTAAAAATAGAACTACCATATGATCCAGCAATCCCACTACTGGGCATATACCCAGAGAAAACCATAAGTCAAAGAGACATGTGTGGGACTTCCCTGGTGGTCCAGTGGGTAAGACTCCATGCCTCCAATGCAGGGGGCCCAGGTTCAATCCCTGGTTGGGGAACCAGATCCCACATGCATGCTGCAATAGTCCACATGCCACAACTAAGAGTCTGCATGCTGCAAATGAGAAGTCTGCATGCTGCAACTAAGAAGTCTGCATGCTGCAACTAAGAAGTCTGCATGCTGCAACTAAGAAGTCTGCATGGTGCAATTAAAGATCCAGCATGCCGCAACAAAGACCTGGCACAGCCTAAGTAAATAAGACACATGCACCCCAATGTTCATTGAGGCACTATTTACAATAGCCATGACATGGAAGCAACCTAAATGTCCATCAGTAGAGGAATGAATAAAGAAGATGTGGTACATATATACAATGGAATATTACTCAGTTGTAAAAAGGAATGAAACTGGGTCATCTGTAGAGATGACCATACAGAGTGGTCATTATTTCACCATACAGAGTGAAATAAGTCAGACAGAGAAAAACAAATACTGTATATTAATGCATATATGTGGAATCTAGAAAAATGGTATAGATGATCTTATTTGCAAAACAGAAATAGAGATGCAGTTGTAGAGAACAAACATATGGACACCAAGGGGGGAAAGGGAAGGAGGTAGGATGAATTGGGAGATTTGGATTGACATATATACACTATTGATTCTGTGTATAAAATAGATACTAATGAGAACCTGCTGTAGAGCTCAGGGAACTCAGTGCTCTGTGGTGACCTAAATGGGAAGGAAATCCAAAAATGAGGGGATATATTTATACGTATAGCTTATTTACTTTGCTGTACAGTAGAAACTAACACAACATTGTAAAGCAACTACATTCCAATAAAAATTAATTATAAAAAAAGAAATGCATTTGAAATTAAGAGATCAGCAACTTAAATCATGCATGGATAGACTGTTATATCAAAATCTCATGTTAACCACAAATCAAAAATCTATAATAGATATGCACACAAAAAATAGGAATCCAAACACAACAAACCACAAGAAAAGAGAACAAAAGGGAAAGGGGTAAAAATACCTACAAAAGCAAATCCAAAACAATTAACAAATATAGTCATAAAAACCTACCTATTGATAATTACCTCTCCAACCAAAAGACAGGTTGGCTGAATAAAGACAAAAACCCATATATATGCTTTCAACAAGAGACCCACTTCAGATCTAGAGACACATACAGACTGAAAGTGAGGGGATAGAAAAAGGTATTCCATGCAAATGTAAAGCAGAAGAAAGCTGGAGTAGCAATACTTTTATCAGGAAAATGGACTTTAAAATAAAGACTGTTACAAGAGACAAAGAAGGACACTAAGTAACGATCAAGGGATCAATCCAAGAAGATATAACCATTGTAAATATATATGCACCCAACCTAGGAGCACCTCAATACATAAGGCAAATGTTATCAGACAGAAAGTGAGAAATCGATAGTAATTCATTAATAGTGGGGGACTTTAACACCCAACTTACACCAATGGACAGACCATCCAGACAGGAAATCAATAAGGAAACACAAGCCTTAAAGGACACATTAGACCAGATAGATTTAATTGATATTTATAGGACATTCCATCCAAAAGCAGCAGAATACACTTTCTTCTCAAGTGCACACGGAACCTTCTCCAGGATAGATCACATCTTGGGTCACAAATCAAGCCTTGGTAAATTTAAGAAAATTGAAAACTTATCAAGCATCTTTTCCAATGACAACGTTATGAGATTAGAAATCAATTACAGGAAAAAAAACTGTAAAAAACATAAACATGTGGAGGTTAAAAAATATGTTACTAAATAACCAATAGATTGCTGAAGAAATCAAAGAGGAAATCAAAAATACTGAAAGAAAAATGAAAATGAAAACACAATGATACAAAGCCTATGGGACACAGCAAAAGCAGTTCTAAAAGGTAAGTCTATAGGGATACAAGTTTACCTCAGGAAACAAGAACAATCTCAAACAACCTAACCTTACACCTAAATCAACTAGAGAAAGAAGAACAAACAAAACCCAAAGTTAGCAGAAGAAATCATAAAGGTCAGAGCAGAAATAAATGAAAGAGACTAATAATAGAAAATATGAAACTAGAAGTTGGTTCCTTGAAAAAATAAACAAAATTGATAAAACTTTAACCAGACTCAAGAAAAAAAGGAGAGGGCCCAAATCAATACTAGAAATGAAAAAGGAAAAGTTGCAACCAACACCACAGAAATACAAAGGATCACAAGAGACTGCTACAAGCAACTATACACCAATAAAATGAACAAGCTAGAAGAAATGGACAAATTCTTAGAAAGTTACCATCTCTGAAGTCTGAACTAGAAATACACATAAAATATGAACACACCAACTACAAGTACTGAAATTGAATCTGTGATTTAAAAACTCCCAACAAACAAAAGTCCAGGACCAGATGGCTTCACAGGCAAATTCTACCAAACATTTAGAGAAGTGTTAACACCTGTACTTCTGAAACTATTCTGAAATTTGCAGAGGAAGGAATACTGCTGATCTCATTCTATGATGCCACCATCACCCTGATAACAAAACCAAAGACATCACAAAAAAAGAAAGTTACAGGCTAATATCATCAATGAACACAGACACAAAAATCCTCAACAAAGTACTAGCAAACTGAATCGAACAATACATTAAAAGGATCATACACCATGATCATGAGATCCCAGGGATGTAAGGATTTTTCACATTAACAAATTGAAGAATAAAAACCATATGATTATCTCAATAGATGCAGAAAAATCTTTTGATAAAATTCAACATCCATTCATGATAAAAACTCTCCAGAAAGTGGGCATAGAGGGAACATACCTCAACATTATAAAGGCCATATATGACAAACCCACAGCTAACATAATTCTCAATGCTGAAAAACTGAAAGCATTTCCTCTAAGATCGGGAACAAGACAAGGGTGCCCATGCTCACCATGTTCATTCAACCAAACTTTGGAAGTTCTAGCCATGGCATTCAGAGAAGAAAAAGAAATAAAAGGAATACAAACTGGAAAAGAAAAAGTAAAACTGTCACTGTTCACAAATGACATGATATTATACATAGAAAATCCTAAAGGTGCTACCAGAAAACTACAGAACTCATCAATGAATTTGGTAAAGTTGCAGGATACAAAATTAATAAACAGAAATCTTTTGCATTTCTACACACTAACAACAAAAGATCAGAAAGAGAAATTACAGAAACAATCCCATTTACCATCACATCAACAAGAATAAAATACCTAGCAATAAACATACCTGTAC
Organism: Leucopleurus acutus; assembly: GCF_964270905.1. Classification (NCBI taxonomy): domain Eukaryota; kingdom Metazoa; phylum Chordata; class Mammalia; order Artiodactyla; family Delphinidae; genus Leucopleurus; species Leucopleurus acutus. The sequence goes on along the minus strand of NC_139144.1, from coordinate 92,966,747 downwards.
AGGAGGCAAAACACCTCTACTCTGAAAATTAAAAGTTGCTGATGAAAGGAATCGAAAATGACACAAACAGATAGAAAGATATACTGTATTCTTGGATTGGAAGTATCAAGATTGTTAAAATGACCATATTACCCAAGGCAATCTACAGATTCAATATAATCCTTATCAAATTACCAACGGCATTTTTCACAGAACTAGAACAAAAAATTTTTAAGTTTGTATGGAAACACAAAAGATCCCGAAGAGCCAAAGCAATCTTAAGAAAAAGGAAGCTGGAGGAATCAGGCTCCCTCACTTCAGACTATATTACAAAGGTACAGTAATCAAAACAGTATGTTACTGGCACAAAAACGGACATATAGTTCAATGGAACAGGATAGAAAACCCAGAAATAAACCCACGCACCTATGGTCAATTAATGTATGACAAAGGAGGCAAGAATATACAATGGAGAAGAGACAGTCTCCTCAATAAGTGGTGCTGGGAAAACTAGAAAGCTACATGTAAAAGAATGAAATTAGAACACTCCCTAACACCATACACAAAAATAAACTCAAAATGGATCAAAGACCTAAATGTAAGAACAAATACTATAAAACTCCTAGAGAAGACATAGGCAGAACACTCTTTGACAAAAATCACAGCAATATCTTTTTGGATCCACCTCCTAGAGTAATGAAAGTAAAAGCAAAAATAAACAAATTGGACCTAATTAAAACTTAAAAGCGTTAGCATAGCAAAGTAAACTATAAACAAAACGAAAAAACAACCTACAGAATGGGAGAAAATATTTCTAAATGATGCAACCGACAAGGGATTAATTTCCAAAATATATGAACATCTCATACAGCTCAATATCAAACAAACAAACAAAACAGCCCAATCAAAAAATGGGCAGAAGATCTAAATAGATATTTCTCCAAAAAAGGTGTACAGATGGCCAGCAGGCACATAAAAAGATGCTCAACATAGCTAATTATTTAGAGAAATGCAAATCAAAACTAAAATGAGGTATCACCTCACACCGGTCAGAATGGCTATCATAAAACAGTTTACACATAATAAATGCTGGAGAGGGTGTGGAGAAAAGGGAACCCTCTTGCACTGTTGGTGGGAATGTAAATTGGTACAGCCACTATGGAGAACAGTATGGAGGTTACTTAAACCAAAACAGAGTTACCATATGATCCTGCAATCCCACTCCTGGACATATATCCAGAGAAAACTGTAATTCGAAAAGATACACACACCCTAATGTTCACAGCAGCACTATTTGCATTAGCCAAGACATGGAAGCAATCTAAATGTCTATCAATAGATGAATGGATAAAGAAGATGTGGCATATACACAATAGAATATTACTCAGCCATAAAAAAAAAATTATGCCATTTGCAGCAACTTGGATGAATTTAGAGATTATCATACAAAGTGAAGTCAGACAGACAAATATCATACGATATCACTTATATGTGGAATCTAAAAAAATGATACAAATGAACTTATTTACAAAACAGATAGAGACCCACAGACATAGGAAACAAACTCATGGTTACCAAAGCGGAAAGTAGAGGGGATAAATTAGGAGGCTGGGATTAACATTCACACTACTATATATAAAACAGATAACCAACAAGCACCGACTGTATAGCACAGGGAAATATACTTAATATTTTGTAATAACTTATAAGGGAAAGAATCTGAAAAAGGTGTGTGTATATATATATATATATATACACACACACACACACACACTGAAATCAGTGTGCTGTACACCTAAAACTAATATTGTAAATCAACTATTATACTTCAATTTAAAAGTTAAAAAAAAGTTTGAAATGAAAATGGAAAAAAATTCCATCAGCTTGACCTAAGGTCTGGTTTCATAGTACGTCAGTCAGCGGGTATTGAAAACTTAAGAGGAAACCACTGTGCTGTCCTTTTGGAAATGCATGCATACACGCTCAATGTGTATTAACAATTTGTTTAAAAGTCTTTGGATTAGTCTTATTTTAAATTTACCTGTTTTTAAACTGTCTTCATTCTTCTGAAAACCACCAAAGTTCTAAACGCGGATGCTACAGAACCAAACTTTTCAAGACTCTTTCATAACATTAAAACCTCTGACAATACTTAAGCTGTAGTGATATTCTGTATGTACTCCACATACTGCAAAGGTTCAGTTTCAGTTTCTGTGTTTAGTCCCATTGCTTGAAGCTCTTTAAATTTCCACTATCCATAACTTTTCATCTTAGTTCTGAAATTATGTTTGGCCTGGCTCCTCTGAATTTAGGTGTTTTTTTGTTTGTTTTTTTGGGTTTTTTTTTTTTTTTTTTGGTACTTCCACAGAAAGGAAAATGCTTCTTCAGCTCAAACCTAAAGTTTGCAGCAGGGACCATGATATATTCACAGGAATTAAGGCCTTTTCAGTGTCACTGCTGATGGGTATGAAATACAGGCATACGAGCTGTTTTCAATTATCTGAATAGAAAAATCCATGGCAGCAATTGGCGCTAGGTCAGTGAGCTGCTGGATTATTGCAGGAAGAGGTTACAGCTGCTCTGCCAACGACACACTCATTCGTCCACAGGTGCAGTCAGGAGCCGGAGTCTGAACTCGTTAGCGATAGCCTCTGGTAAAAGTACATTCTTAATCACCAAATTTGAAATAGCCATTTAGGTTGTCAAGAGAAAGGCTGATACTGAAGGAATGGAATTTTCTAGCTGTAACTCAAACCAGATCATCTTTTCCATTCTATTTATCTTGTCTAAAAAGAACTAAGGAGTAAAAGTTAGCTGAGCAACAAATGCTAAATGTCATCCGTATAGTTTGTAGTAGAATAACAAACGAGTCATTTGATTTAGTAGGTCCACTCAAGAAAAATGCACTTCTCAGAGATTAGTTCTGTTGTGATTTTTATTTTCAAAGAACAAAACACAGATTTTGTTCATCAATTGTAGGAGCCTGGGTCAGTAGCTGGTCTAGTATACTTACTCACTGGTATCAATTTTTTGAACCAGAAATCCCATATCGGTGTCTTGGGTTGATTGTTTTTTATGGTCCCAATGAACCCTGCCTCCTGCTATTAACGTCCTGTATAGTCCCCTCCAGCATTAACTTTGGATTTGACCCTTTTGCTAATGGGACATTTGCTGGTGTGAACTAAGTGGTGGTTTGATAGGCACTTGCACATTGGGTTTGTCCCTTTGGTATGCTCCTTCTGGAAACCCGGCACCATTATGACAAATCCCAAGTTAGCCACATGGGGAAGTGTGCAGAAAGGGAGAGATGTACAGCCACTGCAGCTGAGGCATCCATCAGTTATATGATTGAAGAAGACTTCTTGGATGTTCTAGTCCCAGCATGACTCAGAGTAGCACTGGCCTGACAAGCCCAGTCCAAACTGCATAATCATGAGTATGTAAATGTCTGAGTTTTGGGTGGTTTGTAACACTGTTACCAAGTCCAAGATCATACTGCTTGCTACAAGACAGGCCAATAAATCAAGAGATGGGTTCTTGGCGCAGGGAATAGCGACTCTTTTGGAAAGCCAACAGACTGAGAAGATGGTGGATTTGTGTCCCAAAGAACCATCTTGCCTGAGTTAGAATTCAGGCTTCTTTTATACTAAAAGGGGAGGGAGTAAAGTCAAACATTTCCTAGTTCAGGTCAGCCTCCAGGGGGGATATGTTAATTTCTTCCTCCCTGCAGTCATTCACAGGTGGGCCTGGTCAGGATGTTTCCAGCCAGCTAAACAAAGGTATTTGAGCTTAATGCTCATTACCTTGGAGACAGGGTTCCCAGAGATGGGCCATTATGTATAATTTAAGCTTACAGGCAACATCCCTTTGGTGATTAATCTGCAGTAGAATACGAAGTTTTTTCCCTATTACAACTCCCCACTGTCAATGTCCATTCTACAATCTTGTGGGAAGGAGATGAAGACTGTTCTGGCTACTTCCTGCATGGGCAATGAATGTTCCTTAGACTCTTCAGTCAGTCATTTTTAATCTACAACTATTTGAACCTGATGAAACCCCTTAGCACTTTGTTGTCTAATTGGTAATTGAACTTGGGGTTTCTGTTCTAGTTCCCAATAAACATACTAGATTCCTGTGCCATTTATTTGGACAAAATTAAACAAAGTGGCTGACACTTCTCCAGCTACGATGAAATTACCATCTACTTCAAATGGATAGACCTGTTGGAGGCAAACTCATGCACAGAGGTTAGTATAGTTCACAAAGTTTTAGCCTAACTGGAAACTGCTAGGTCTTTTAGAGAATTTATGGATTCTCCTGCCTGAGCTGACACCTGGAATGGCCTACAATGCAATATTTTAAAGGAGCTTAATTTAAGCCTGCTTCTGGGAGCCAATGATCTGTAGCAGGGCAACTGGCAAGGACTTATACCAAGTTAAATTAGTCTCTTGACATATTTCAGTGATGTTCCTTTTTAACGTATGATTCATTTTCTTGTTTTTTTCCTGTTGGGGTCTATAGGATGAGTGTAGTTTCAGTGCCTTAATTCAGATCAAGGGATAATTTCCCTAAGGAGGGCTCTAATCACTTCAGAGACTTTCTCTCCAGGTGGGATATGCTACCACCCATCGTCAAAAGTATCCACAAACACTAGCAGGTTATTTGAAAGTTCTTGCAGCTTGAGGCATTTGAGTGAAGTCTATTTCCCAGTCCTCAGTGGGGCAGGTTCCTCTGTGTTGATTCCCCATCTGGGGATGTCTGAGAGCAGTCTTTGGGTCATTGAAATCATGCAATTCTGAGTGAGTGCCTGGATGGTCTTTTTTAGGTTAGGCCCCATTATTTATATTTTTGAATCCACCATAAGGTGGCATTTCTCCTGTAATGGGTACTATTATGAATGTGCTACAGCACAGGTCCAAGGTGTGATCCAAGTAAATCTTCACAGTTTGGCCCTCTCTTTGTCCTTTTCTGAATACACTGGCTGGTATTTTGACAAGTTAATCTGTGGGAGAAGTAATCCTCTTGCCTCAGAAGATACTGTTTTAGGTTAGATGTCCCAGCAACACCCCCCCCCCACCCTTTTATTTTGTGAACCGAAAACTGTTCTAAAAAATAGTCTATTAAAAAATTTTAAATCTAAACTAACTAATTTTTCCATAACATTGTTAGAATTAAAAATAATTTTTAAACTTTGATAATTAACTGGTTACTAAAAAAATATCATTTTACTTTACATATTTTTAAATTATTATTTAGGTTGACTAAGAGGTTTGCAATTCTAGCATCCCTTTTTAATGGGATTCATATTGGCCGTGTGTTTTTGGGCTTCCCTGGAATGCCGCTAGTACACACTTATGGTCTTAACATTTCTGTAGACATGGAGGGAGGGGGAAATACAAAGGATCTCCTTTCCTGGGGTTTTCAAGAGTGCTATCTGTCAGCTGGCATCATGTTCTGGTGGACTCTGATATCAAGCTGTTCTGGTGAAGAAGTTCAGGGTGAGGTCTACCAGAAAGTTAATCAGCTCGTTCCCCACTGTCAATTTTACCCAGGGCTACTGTGGGAAATTAGATGTCTCTAGTCCAAGGGAGTTCCTGGGCCTCTTCATTCATCACAGTGTTCCTCTCTTTCTACCATATGACAGGCTCTCGTCTTTTATTGTTTTCCTTATGTTTTAACCTAAGGCAATCTCTTTTCCAATGTTCTTCTTCGTTAGTACGCACACTGTTCCTTCCCCAATAGTGGCTCTTACCTCTCTTCTGGTTACTTGCCTTCTGGGAAACCCAATATTGTTGCCAAAAAAGTGGCATTGCCTTTTGCGTCTTCTTTCTTCTGTTATTGTTCCCTGTTTAACACTTTAAAAGCAACATCTACAATTGAGAAGGATTCATTCCAAATGCACCATCTAAATTTTGCAACTTTCTCCTGACATCTGAGGCACTTTGCCCCCCAAAATGTCAAATTTACCATTCTAATATTATTTTCAAGGGCCTTGGGATCTGCATTAGTATGACATCTGTAGGCCTGATAAATCCTTTTGAAAAACTAAGAAAAGTCTTCATTTGATTTTTTTTTTTTTTTTTTTTGGCTGTGTTTCTTGAATTGTGTTCAAAGTCTTCTGCTTTGGTTCCTCTTTTCAAAGTTCTGCCAAGATGCACTAATAAGGGGTGCTTTAGTAAGGGTATTCTTCCTTCACTGGGGTCCCAATTTGGTTCAGCTGTGGGTACTGCCAAGCAGGGGTGTAGAGGATCCTCCCTATACAGCAGGGTTGTGTTCTTTCCAATTAAAGTCTGAGATACCCAGCTGGCTGGTTATTTGCATTTAGTCTCCTATATGAGATAACAGTGATGGAAACTGCCTTGCCCTGGGAGTGGCTCCAGGCCCAAACTGGGTGCCCTGTCTGGTCTTAGATGGTGATACCAGACCAAGTCCCTGTGCCCCAGAAACTAACAGAAGATTTTCTAATTGATTCCTATAAGCAGGGACAGTCCTGAGGCCCCATGTCAGGAATTGGGGCTGGAAAGGAATGGAAGGTGGTAGAAGGGGTGGATATACTGGCATGACAGCCAGAATGGCTGGGACAGCTAGCTCAGCTGGAGGAGTTCAAGTTTGAAGAAACATATCCTCACTCTCATTCCCTTTCTTTTCTTATTTTCCCTGAGGTAACAGCACAAATGCTTGCACATAAAGGATTTCATCATTCTTCCCCACTTCTTCACAAAATAGCTATAGAGTCCTTCAAAAGCCACTGTAGATTTTTTAAAGTGGCTGGAGTTCCTGGACAAGACAGCAGAGTAGAAGGACTTTGAGCTCACATCCTCTCACAAGCACACCAAAATCACAACTAACTGCTGAAAAACCATTGATTAGAAAAGACTGAAACCTACCAAACAAGATATTCTACATCCAAAGACATAAAGAATAAACCAGCACAAGATGTTAGGAGGGGCAAACTCATGATATAATCAAATTCCATGCTCCCACCCCCGCCAGGTCGCTGACCCACAGACTGGAGAATAATTATATTGCAAAAGTTCTCCAACAAGAGTGAGAGTTCTAAGCCCCACATTAGGCTCCCCAGCCTGGGAGTCTGGCATCAGGAGGAGGAGCCCCCAGAGCACTTGACTTTGAAGGCCACAGGACTGCAGGAAATAGAGACTTCACTTTGGGCAGGCACACACAAGGTCTCATGCACACTGGGACCCAGGGCAAAAGCAGCAACTCCACAGGAGCCTGGCCAGACCTACTTGCTGGTCTTGGAGGGTCTCCTGGGGAGACTGGGGGAAGCTGGGGCTCACTATGAGGACAAGGACACCGGTGGCAGATGAAACAGGAAGTATTCATTGGTGTGAACCCTCCTGGAGGCTGACATTTTGGCACCAAGACCTGGTCCCATTCAACAGCCTGTAGGTTCCAGTGCTGGAATTCCTCAGGCCAAGCAAACAACAGGGCTGGAACACAGCCCCACCCATCATCAGACAGGCTGCCTAAAGATTTCCTGAGCCCACAGACTCCTCTAGACAAACCCCATGACAAAGCACTGCCCACCAGAGGGCCAAGACACAGCTCCACCCACCAGTGGGCAGGCACCAGCCCCTCCCACCAAGAAGCCAGCATAAGCCTCTAGACTATCCTCAACCACCAGGGGGCAGACACCAGAATCAAGAAAATGACGATTCAGCAGCCTGTGGAAATGAGTCTGCAAACACAGAAATTTAGAGAAAATGAGACAGCAGAGGAATACGTTCCAGACGAAGGACCAAAATAAAACCCCAGAAGAACAACTAACTGAAGTGGAGATAGGCAATCTGCCCAAGAAAGAGTTCAGAGTAATGATCATAAAGATGAACCAGGAACTTGGGAAAAGAATGGATCACAGAGTGAGAAGTTAAAAGAAGTTTATAACACACTTAGAAAATGTAAAGAACCATAGTTGAAGAATATAATAACTAAGATGAAAAATACACTAGAAGGAATTGATAGCAGAATAAATGAGGCAGAGAAACAGATAAATGAGCTGGAAGACAGAATGGTGGAAACCACTGCCGTTGAACAGAATAAAGAAAAAATAAAAAGAAATGAGGACAGTTTAAGAGACCACTAGGACAACATCAAGCACACCAACATTTGCATTATAGGGGTCGTAGAAGGAGAAGAGAGAGAGAAAGGGCCTGAGAAAATATTTGAAGAGATAATAGCTAAAAACTTCTCTAATATAGGAAAGGAAACAGTCACTAAAGTCCAGGAAGCTCAGAGTCCCATACAGGATGAACTCAAGGAGGAACATGCCGAGAGACATAGTAATCAAAATGACAAAAATTAAAGACAGAGAAAATATTAAAAGCAACAAAAGAAAAGCAACAATCTACAAGTGAATCCCCATAAAGTTACCAACTGATAACTCCACCCACCAAGACTCTCATTCAGATTTCACAGAGCAGTCAAGAGCTTTACAGACAAGCAAAAGATAAAAGAATTCAGCACCACCAAACCAGCTTTACAACAAATGCTACAGGAACTTTTCTAGGCAGAAAAGGCCACAACTAGAAACAAGAAAATTATGAAATGGGAAAACTCAGTGGTAAAGGCAAACATACAATAAAGGTAGGAAATCATCCACACACAAATACGATATCAAAACCAGTAACTGTGAGAGGAGGAGAGTACAAATGCAGGATATTTGGAATGCATTTGAAATTAAGGGATCAGCAATTTAAAACAATCATGTATATATAGAGTGCTATATGAAAACCCCATGGTAACTGCAAACCAAAAATCTAAAATAGGTATACACACACAAAAGAAATTGGAATCCAAACACAACACTAAAGGTAGTCATCAAATCACAAGAGAACAGAAGAGGAAAGGAAGAAAAACTACCTACAAAAACAAATCCAAAACAATTAACAAAGTGGAAATAAGAACAAACATATCAATAATTACCTTAAATGTAAATGGATTAAATGCTCCAACCAAAAGATATAAACTGGCTGAATGGATACAAAAACAACACCTGTATATATTCTGTCTACAAGAGACCCACTTTAGACCTAGAGACACATATAGACTGAAAGTGAGGGGACAGAAAAAGGTATTCCATGCAAACGGAAATCAAAAGAAAGCTGGAGTAGCAATACTTCAGTCAGACAAAATAGATTTTAAAATAAAGTCTGTTACAAAAGACAAAGCAGGACACTAAGTAATGATCAGGGGTCAATCCAAGAAGAAGATATAACCATTGTAAATTAATGTGCACTCAACACGGGAGCACCTCAATATATAAGGCAAATATTAATGGACACAAAAGAAGAAATCAACAGTAACAAAATAATAGTGGGGAACACCCCACTTATATCAATGGACAGATCATCCAGACAGAAAATCAATAAGGAAACACAGGCCTTAAATGACACATTAGACAGATGGGCCTAACTGATATTTGTAGAGCATTCCATCCAAAAGCAGCAGAATACATATTCTTTTCAAGTGCACATGGAACATTCTCCAGGACAGATCACATGCTGGGCTACAAGTCTCGGTAAATTTAAGATAATTGATATGATATCAAGCATCTTTTATGACCACAAATCTATGAGATTAGAAATCAACTACAAGAAAAAAAACCTGCAAAAAACACAAACACGTGGAGGACAAACAATTGCTACAAAACAATCAACGGATCACTGAGGAAATCAAAAAACACCCAGAGACAAATAAATTAAAATATGTCTATCCAAAACCTATGGGAGGCAGCAAAAACAGTTCTGAGACAGTTTATAGTGACACAAGCTTACCTCATGAAACAAGAAAAATCTCAAATAAACAACATAAACTTGCACCTAAAGTAACTAGAGAAAGAAGAACAAACAAAACCCAAAGTTAGTAGAAGGAAAAAGAATCATAAAGATCAGAGCAGAAGTAAATGAAATAGAGACTAACAATAGAAAAGATCAATGAAACTAAAAGCTGGTCCTTTGAGAAGATAAACAAAATTGATAAAATTTTAGCCAGACTCATCAAGAAAAAAAGGGAGAAGACTCAAATCAATAAAATTAGAAATGAAAAAGAAGTTACAACTAACACCACAGAGATATAAAAGATCACAAGAGACTACTCCAAGCAACTATGTGCCACTAAAATGAACAACCTAGAAGAAGGGGACAAACTCTTAGAAAGGTACAATCTTCAAAGACTGAACCAGGAAGAAATAAAAAATATGAACAGACCAATCACAAGTACTGAAATTGAAACTGTGATTTTAAAACTCCCAACAAACAAAAGTCCAGGACCAGATGGCTTCACAGGCAAATTCTACCAAACATTTAGAGAAGTGTTAGCACCTATACTTCGGAAAATCTTCCAAAAACTTTTAGAGGAAGAAACACTCCCAACTCATTCTATGAGGCCACGATCACCCTGATATGAAAACCAGACAAAGATACCACAAAAAAGAAAATTACAGGCCAATATCACCAATGAATATAAATGCAAAAATACTCAATACCAGCAATCCGAATCCAACAATACATTAAAAGGATCATACACCATGATCAAGTGGTGTTTAACCCAGGCATGCAAGGATTTTTCAATATCCAGAAATCAGTGTGATACATCATATTAACAAACAGAAAAATAAAAACCATATGATCATCTAAGTAGACGCAGAAAAACATCTGACAAAATTCAACACCCATTGCGGATAAAAGCTCTCCAGAAAGTGGGAAAAGAGGAAACTAACCTCAACATAATAAAGGCCATATATGAAAAACCCACAGGTAACATCGTTCTCAACAGTGAAAAGCTTAAAGCATTCTCTCTAAGATCAGGAGCAAGGCAAGGCTGTCCACTGTCACCACTTTTATGCCATGGCAATCAGAGAAGAAAAAGAAATAAAAGGAATACAAATTGGAAAAGAAGTAAAACTGTCACTGTTTGCAGATGACATGATACTATACATACAATACACTAAAGACATTACCAGAAAACTACTAGAGCTCATCAATGAATTTGGCAAAGTTTCAGGATACAAAATTAATACACAGAAATCTCTTGCATTCTTATACACTAACAATGAAAGATCAGAAAGAGAAATTAAGGAAACAATCCCATTTACCACTGCATCAAAAAGAATAAAATACCTAGGAATAAACCTACCTATGGAGACAAAAGACTTCTACTCTGAAAACTATAAGAAACTGATGAAAGAAATTGGAGATGACACAAACAGATGTAAGGATATACCATATTCTTGGACTGGAAAAACTGGTATTGTCAAAATGACTATACTACCCAAGGCAATCTACAGATTCAAGGCAATCCCTATCAAATTACCAATGGCATTTTCCACAGAACTAAAGCAAAAATTTCTACAATTTGTATGGAAACACAAAAGACCCCAAATAGCCAAAATAATCTTGAGAAAGAAAAATGGAGCTGGAGGAATCAGGCTCCCTGACTTCAGACTATACTACACAGCTACAGTAATCAAAACAGTATTGTACAGACACAAAACAGACATATAGATCAATGAAACAGGATAGAAAGCCCAGAAATAAACTCAAGCACCTATGGGCAATTAATCTACAATGAAGGAGCCAAGAATATACAATGGAGAAAAGACAGTCTCTTCAATAAGCGGTGCTGGGAAAACTGGACAGCTACTTGTAAAAGAATGAAATTAGAATTAGAACATTCTCTAACATCATACACAAACTCAAAATGGATCAAAGACCAAAACATAAGGCCAGACACTGTAAAACTCTTAGAGGAAAACACAGGCAGAACACTCTTTGACATAAATCACAGTAATATCTTTTTTGATCCACCTCCTAGAATAATAAAAAGAAAAAGAAAAGTAAACAACTGGGACCTAATTAAACTTAAAAACTTCTGTACAGCAAAGGAAACCATCAACAAAATGGAAAGACAACCCTTAGAATGGGAGAAAATTTTTGAAAATGAAGAGACCAACAAGGGATTAATCTCCAAAATATACAAAGAGCTCACACAGCTCTATATCAAAAATACAAACAACCCCATCAAAAAATGGGCAGTTCTAAATAGACATTTCTCCAAAGAAGACATACAGATGGCCAAAAAGCACATGAAGAGATCCTCAACATCACTAATTATCAGAGAAATTAAAATCAAAATTGCAATGAGGTATCACTTCACACCAGTGAGAATGGCCATCATCAAATAGTCTACAAACAATAAATGCTGGGAAGGGTGTGGAGTAAAGGGAATTCTCCTACACTGTTGGTTAGAATGTAAATTGGTACAACCACTATGGAGAACAGTATGGAGGCGCCTTAAAAAACATAAAATAGAACCACCATATGATCCTGCAATCCCACTCCTGGGCATATATCCAGATATAACCATAATCCAAAAGGATACATGCACTCCAATATTCATTGCAGCACTGTTTACAATACCCAAGACATGGAAGCAACCTCAATGTCCCTCGACAGAGGAATGAATAAAGAAGATGTAGTACATATATACAATGCAATATTACTCAGCCATAAAAAAAGAATGAAATAATGCCATTTGCAGCAACATGGATGGACCTAGAGATTATCATACTAAGTGAAGTAAGGCAGATAAAGAAAAACAAATATATGATTTCACCCATATGTGGAATCTAATTTTTTTTTTTGTGGTACGTGGGCCTCTCACTGTTGTGGCCTCTCCCGTTGCGGAGCACAGGCTCCGGACGCGCAGGCTCAGCGGCCGTGGCTCACGGGCCCAGCCGCTCCGCGGCATGCGGGATCTTCCCGGACCAGGGCACGAACCCGCGTCCCCTGCATCGGCAGGCAGACTCCCAACCACTGTGCCACCAGGGAAGCCCTGGAATCTAATTTTAAAAAGATACAAATGAACTTATTTACAAAACAGAAACAGACTTAACAGATATCAAAAAACAAACTTATGGTTACCAAAGGGGAAAACTGGAGGTGGGGGAGGGATAAATCAGGAGCTTGGATGAACATACACACACTGCTATATATAAGATAGATAACCAACAAGGACCTACTGTGTAGCAGAGAAATCTACTCAATATTCCGTGATAATCTGTATGAGAAAAGAATCTAAAAAAGAATGAACATATGTATATGTGTAACTGAATCACTTTGCTATATACTTGAAAATAATACAACACTGTAAATCAACTATACTCCAATAAAATTATTTAAAAAAACAGTATGGTACTGGCACAAAAACAGACATATAGATCAATGGAACAGGATAGAAAGCCCAGAAGTAAACCCATGCACCTGTGGTCAATTAATCTATGACAGAGGAGACAAGAATATACAATGGAGAAAAGACAGTCTCTTCAATAAGTAGTGCTGGGAAAACTGGACAGCTACATTTACAAGAATGAAATTAGAACATTTTCTATCTTCATACAGAAAAATAAACTCAAAATGGATTAAAGACCTTAATGTAAGACCAGATACTATGAAACTCCTAGAGGAAAGCAAGCAGAACATTCTTTGACATAAATTGCAGGAATATCTTTTTGGATCCATCTCCTAGGGTCATGGAAATAAAAACAGAAATAAATAAATGGGACCTAATTAAACTTAAAAGCTTCTGCACAGAAAAGGAAGCCATCAGCAAAATGAAAAGACAACCTACGGAATGGGAGAAAATATTTGCAAATGATGTGACCAACAAGAAATTAATTTCCAAAATATACAAACAGCTCATACAGCTCAATATCAAAAAAGCAAACAACCCAATAAAGAAATGGGCAGAAGATTAAAATAGACATTTCTCTAAAGAAGACATAGATGGCCAAAAGGCACATGAAAATATGGTCAACATCACTAATTATTAGAGAAATGCAAATCAAAACTTCAATAAGGTTATCACCTTACACTGGTCAGAATGGCCATCATCAAAGTCTACAAATAATATCAACAAATGCTGGAGAAGGTGTGGAGATGAGGGAACCCTCCTACACTGTTGGTGGGAATGCAAACTGGTACGACCACTATGGAGAACAGTATGGAGTTTCCTTAAAAAACCTACTGGGTTGGCCAAAAAGTTCATTTAGGTTTTTCCGTAAGATTTTATGGAAGTTACCATGTGATCCTGCAACCCCACTCCTGGGCAGACATCCAGAGAAAACTATAATTGGAAAAGATCCATCACCCCAATATTCACTGCAGCGCTATTTACAATAGCCAAGATATGGAAGTGACTAAAAGGCCGTTGACAGATGAATGGATAAAGAAGATGTGGTAAATATGTAGGTGATGGACTATTACTCAGCCATAAAAAAGGATGAATGCCATTTGCAGCAACATGGATGGACCTAGAGATTATCATACTAGGTGAGGTAAGTGAGACAGAGAAAGACAAATATCATATGATATTGCTTATATGTGGAATCTAAAAAAAAAATGATGCAGTGAACTTATATACCAAACAGAAATAGACTCATAGACTGAGAAAAAAAACTTATGGTTACCAAAGGGGAAAGGTGTGGGGAGAGGGATAAAATAGGAGTTTGGGATTAACACATACACACTACTATATATAAAATAGATAACCAACAAGGACCTATTGTATAGCACAGGGAACTATACTCAATATTTTGTAACCTATAAATAACCTCAATAACCTATAACGGAAAAGAATCTGGAAAAGAATATATATATAAAACTGAATCACTCTGCTGTACACCTGAAACTAATACAATATTATAAATCAACTCCACTTCAATTTTTAAAAAGCCACTGTAAAACCATAAATAGCAATTGATCATCTCTAACCATTAAAAGGATGCCTTTTTGCTTTGGCATCAACCAACTGGGACTACAATGCAGTTGAAGAGAAAACTTGGTTACTGCTGTGACATACAAAAATTTAAGATAACTACTAAAATTATAACTGATACCATTTTCCAGGATGTACCAGAATTTTAGGAGCTCCATATAATTCTAGAGTATGTATATTAATAACGTCTACCCATATGATACAATCTAAGAAGTTTTATCACCACTTATTTGACAATGCTTCCTATGTAATTTACCATACCAAATAAGCCTAATTAGTTTAATATTCCTCTCTCTGAGATGGAGAGAAAACAAATAATTAGAGGTTTTCCAGGGACCCTTTGGAAAAACTCAAAGTTAGCTAGAAGTCAAATGAACTTCATTTAGAATTTGAACTTCGGGAAATTTGTCAAAAATATGGAAAAGTTTTAACCAGTGATAATAAAAGATCTCAATGACAAATACAGATCACTTGAAGAAACTCACAATCTATTACCAAAAGCAGTTCAATATTTCAAGAAAATTTTGTCCTTTTAGAGAACCAAATTCAGGTTTTGTACCACTTTACCTTAAAAATTCATTTTCTTAATTAGGTTCAATCTTAGCCAATCCTGACCATGCACAAGACGCAGTGTTCCTCCTCCAATAACCTTCCACAACTTTCTGTTTCCAATATCAATCTGTCCCTCACTTTTTTTTTTCCATTCAGAAACAACCAACTTAGGACAAAATCACCTTTCCCCCTTCAACAAAATGCATTTTCATTCCTCATACCTTCTTTGCTGAAAACACACTTCTCTATTTTTGTATACTGAAATGTTTCCCTTATAATTCTTAACCTTAAAACCTTAACCTCTAATGAAAACCAAGAGGCAAGTCTTTGTAGACGGTTGTTCCACCATTTCCTGATTGACAAACTTATGCTTTGGTCTTCCTCTCCTAAAGGCATGTAAATTTAGACCTGCCCAGCAATTGATGTTCTAATATTTCATCCTGTTTGAAAGGACCCAGGTATTCAATGAATTCTCTCCATTTAACTTAGTTTAGTTGCAAGTTATGAAAATCCAGAGAGACTTTTTTGTTTGTTTGTTTTGTGGTACGCAGGCCTCTCACTGCTGTGGCCTCTCCCGTTGCGGAGCACAGGCTCCGGACGCGCAGGCTCAGCGGCCAAGGCTCACGGGCCCAGCCGCTCCGCGGCATGCGGGATCTTCCCGGACCGGGGCACGAACCTGTGTCCCCTGCATCGGCAGGTGGACTCTCAACCACTGCACTACCAGGGAAGCCCCCAGAGAGACTATTTTAAATAGACATTCCCAAAACATAATCATTCCTATAGAGTTTATCTAAAACTCTTACCTCATTTACTTCTATTTACTTAAAATCTTGTCATAATGTTATTTTTCCTGCTGACAACATTTCTAACAGGAATAATAAGATCTTACTTGATTTCTAGTAAACCTAGGTACAATAAAAGTACTGTGCTTAATGTAAATGACTGTAAAGACATGTCTGTATTAAACAAACCAACAAGCTTAATCTAACTTTAGTACTAAATATTAATTCAATACTGAATATTTCCTAGATCATGTGAATCCAAAATACATTCTGGCCAGTTTTTTATATTTGAGCATTTATGTAAGTGCTTACTTTCCTTTAAGTCAATTAAGTAGAGCTCTTTTACAAATTAATTATGGCAATGCCACACATCTATAACACGTGTAAAAACACACAAACATACAGACCTCCCAGTTCCTATTCCAAAATTTCAGCCATGAATCAGGTACAACAATGTAAAACCCATCAGTTACAAAAAGACGTTGGATTCAAATTGGTTTCTGGCAGATGGGACAAATCAAAGTCACCTGTCTAGATGGCTAACCCCTTTTTACTAATATTTATGCAAAAGACACTTCTATTTCTATCTGTAGCTTTTTCTGATTTTAGGAACCAAGTGGAACCTGCCTCTTCTTCCTGGGAATGTCCCACTCTTGGACAAGAACAGACAGGTTTGGGTTTTTTTTCCCCTGATCCTTTCCTCCATTTGACATCAGTAAAAGTTTCAAATATCACAAAACGGATTTGGCTGTAAATGAAGAAACAGTACCAAACAAAATAAAACGAAAAACCCAAAGGACAAACAGAAAATCCTAAATAAACCCTCAAGTTTGGTCTTGGGGTTTTACATATATCAACGACACGGGAGACCATAAACAACATAATTAACACCGTAAGGGTAGCAGTACATAGTATACAGCGTCCCAAGATAACCCTGCCTAAACCCCTTGTGGAGATCCTAACAGGTACTGTGGCTACACATTGTTTCAATAAATATCTTCCTCTCACCCACGGGTTCATAGTTGTAATCAGATCACTTATCCAAAATGCGCCTCAGAGGATTTTCTTTAGGAATAGTTGAAACATTACCCTTTTTTTTTTTTTTTTTTGCGGTACGCGGGCCTCTCACTGTTGTGGCCTCTCCCGTTGCGGAGCACAGGCTCCGGACGCGCAGGCTCAGCAGCCACGGCTCACGGGCGCAGCCGCTCCGCGGCAATGTGGGATCCTTCCGGACCGGGGAACGAACCCGTGTCCCCTGCATCGGCAGGCGGACTCTCAACCACTGCGCCACCAGGGAAGCCCACATTACCCATTTTTAAAGACAAACTCAAGAAAAGCAAAATACAACCTGCACACACAAATGCTAGCATTCAAAGAAACAAATGAACCAGTTCACAAATTCAGTAAAAGTCCAACAACTCTTTCCTCTCTCCAACAGGGTATCACACTCAACTACAGAACAAATCAGCTTACTCCGGAGAAAAAGCTCCAAACACAGAGGAAATGCAACTCTTTCCTCTCTCCAACAGGGTACCCCACTCAAATAGAAAACAAATCGTCTTATTCCAGAGAAAAAGCCCCAAACGGAGAGAAATAACATTCCCGGGTGTACACACCGGAGTGACTTACCTTACTGTCACGGGCTTTTGCTCCAACTGCCGATGCTGGGCAGCCTGTGCCGCTTTGGGGAACTGGAAGGGGAGATCCTCAGGCTCAGGGCAAGTGGTCCCGGCAGCTGCTAGGGCCTTACCAGCAAGGCTCCTGGCTGGTTGCACCAAAATTTGTTCACCAAGTCCAAGGTCCTACTGCTTGCAGCATGACAGGCCAATAAATTGAGAGACGACTTGTTGGGGCAAGAAATAGTGACTTTATTCGGAAAGCCAGCAAACCAAGAAGATGGCGGACTTGTCTCCCAAAGAACCTTCTTGCCTGAGTTAGGCTCACGCTCCTTTTTATTGAAAGGAGAGGGAGTAAAGCCAAACATTTCCTGGTTCCCGTCAGCCCCCGGAGGAGATGTGTTAATTTCCTCTGCCCTGTAGGCATTCACAGGTGGGCCTGTGAGCTACCCAAAGATATTTTAGCTTAATGCTCATTACCTGGGAGGCAGGGTTCCCAGAGATGGGCAATTATGTATAATTTAAGCTTAGAGGCAACATTCCTCTGGTGATTAACTTGTAATAGAATACAAAGGTTCTTCCCTATTACAACATAGCAACAGATAATTGAATCAGAACCTCGCTTTCTAAAGAGACAACCCAATTGGCTTGATCATTTGAGATCCATTCCCTTACAGTGAGAGGGGACAGGAGGAGGGACTGTTACATAATTTTTTTGGCCCAATCAGTAATTGAATTTGTGGTATTGGAGTGGCCCAAACTACACTATGGAATCATAGAATTAGGGAGTTGGAGAGTCCTCACAAAGCATATTTTCAAACTCTTCATTTTGAAAATTAAAAAAAAATGGAGTCCAGAAAAGTTAAGCTGGGAATAGAATCCAAGTCCCGTGATTCTTTCAGTATCCGTACCATGTTGACTACAGTGATCTTCAACACTTTCAAGGAAGTGGACCACTGTTAACAACATCCGGAACATAGTAAATGTTATGTTAATGTGCATTAATTTTTTTCATTATCATACTTTTTTTGCCAATGTTAATCTAAAGCCTCCAGATCCTTACTATGTCCTCTGATATAGTATCATCTATATCATATATATCCATATCACAGCACATAGGATATGGTGATAATCAAGTGTTTAAGAAGAAAAAGGGTGAGATAAAGGGCTTATATAAAGTCAGATAGCTATTGAGTGAAAGAGAAGGAATTATGTTTGTAAGTTGTTTATTGATGGGGTTGAAGAAGGACACAGTAAATGACACACTACATTGCAGCTCAAGTTCTAAGCCTATTCAGAAAAATAAATGAAAAGGGACAAAGCAAATGAGAGCCCCAAATATTGCCTTTATTACTGATAAATCTGATATTGGACATGTGGCTCATATGGAAGGACAAGTAGTCTTCCTATTACTGGCTTTTAGAGTGACACAGCCCAAAGGATGACATTACATGTGGTTCCCTCAAAGCTCCCCACCTTGAAGTGGAAAAGAAATAGGAACTGGAACAATTGGGGTTTAGAAAACTCATCAACAAGAAATATATAATTGGCTAATCAGGAAAAATGAACCTTCCTTAACACACATCCCTCCTTTAATAACATTTGGCCACGCTACACATCTTTTGTGCCACTGTTAGAGACGAAATATTTGGCTGAATAAGGCATCAGTGTGACTTACTGAAAATATATCTTATGCTGTTAGTGTTTTCTTATTCTAACTAATATGATAGAAAAAATGTTTGAAGCAGTGTATTTCTCAGCTGTTAATTTGACCTTTTCCTCCTTGATCCAGAGAAACAAAATGTTAATGTCTAAAATACATAGTCAATTTCAATGTACACAAATTAGTTATCAATAGATCTTGCTAAAGAATCCTGAGTTTATAAGGTGAGAGCAACCAAAAACTCTAAAGGAAGAGATTGAAGCAGAAAATAAAAGGTATAAGGGAAAGAATAGAATGTTGGCACAGGCAGAAGTATGTGATCTGATGGAAATTAAGAGTAAAATAACTATTTTCCATTGCAACAGCTCTTTATTAATAAAGTGAGCTAGTTAAAGGAAATTAAAGAATGTTCCTAAAACTCAGTACAGATGCTGAAATTCAGCATTAAAAAAAACAAAACAAAACCAAAACCCAAAACTCAGGGAGGTGCAAGTAACTATGTTTGGTCTTTGGGGGAGAGATCATGTAATTACAATCTGTTTGCCATATCATAAGGGGAACAATCTATGCCTCTCATGTAATAGTTGTAGCAGATGTGTTTGTTGGCTACCCCATAGCCTTCTGCAACCTCCATTTCCTTTGCCTTCCTACCATATAGAGGCTGAAAAAAAAATCCTATCATCTTCAACTTACTGATCTTCCTTCCATGTCAATCACTTATGACCCTGTCATGGCTAATAATGTGTAAGGGGTCTTCTGGGGGCCTTTGGAAGGATTTATCCTTTCCCCATGAGAAAGAGATACTCAAGGAGAAGCCCTCTGTCCAGAACCATCCCTGAGACATAGCCATCTTGTAGACGTAAGTGCAGGACAGCAGTATGGCAGAGACACCAAACTGAACCCAAATCTTTGAGATGCTGAATCAATGCCAGCAACCACCTATTTCTAGAAGTCTTGTTATGCAAGATACTGTCAGTCAGGTTTTCTATTATTTGAAGCTGTGAGCATTCCTAATTATCCCTAAAGATGGAGGCCACACTTTAGATAGTAATCTCCTTATCTGAATTCCATCATGATTTTTCTCTAGCAATTTACAGTTTCAAAACGTGAGTAATCATAATAATTCATTTCCCACAGATCAAAATGTTATAGGATGTGGCAAAAATGTAATGAAAATTTCGGGAAGATGAAGACTGAAAAAAACCAGAGGATATTCTTGGTCAGGACTGGCTCAGACCTCAACTTGACCCCCTCTAGCTGTGTGATCTCATCCAAAAAATAGGATGAGTCATTTACCTCACAGAGTTTTTGTGAGAATTACATGTGATATTTGCAAGTTGCTTACCCCAGTGCCTGGAAGATGAAGATGATTATAGCCTGTTTTTATTATATACTCCTGAATTAATTTGCAAAATAAATGTTCAATTTTTATAGTCATCTTTTTGATATCACCTTGCACTTTCCCAGCTTTTCGGGAAATATTTATTCTATGATTACTTCTCAAATATACTCAGTTTTCCTTTTGACAAAATTCTCATTGGTGCCAGTTTTTTTCTCAGTAGTTATTCCAATCCTTTAGCTTTCATGCACAAACCAAACACTGTACTCCTCTCACCAACTCTCTCCCTCATTCACCTAACTAGGATGAGGCCAAAATCAGTGTAGTGCAAGGGAAGGCGGGGGAAGGGAAGAGCATGGGAATGTCAAAATAACTGGAGACAAGTACCCGGCCCAGCACATGTAAAATCAATTTCAGAGAAATTTCACCCAGCTGGGATAGGGAAATAGTGCTGACCTTAAGGTGGCACTGATGCTCTCATGCATACACACAGAAAGCCCAAACAGAACAAAATAATGAAAAAACAAGAAAGAAGATTCACAAACATGCACGCAACAAAACAAAAAGCAAGCAGAACTTATGACACTGAAATCGTAAGCTTTGGGTAATAGCAAAAATCTCCTTGCAAGTTTACTAGAGAGTCATTAGTATGATTGTTTTAATGGATAAGAGAAGGGACATGGGGGGATGGAATGGGATGGGAAACAAGACTTAGTTAAGCTACCAATTTTGGCATTTAAGTAGCAGATAACCAGATTTTTCTTTAAAAGGCATGATTTCCCTTTCCTCCAGTCACTTTGATATGGGGAACTGCCAAAATATAATTACCTCCAAGTCTGGGAGAAATGAAAGAATTAGTCATTAGCTAAGTTTCTCCTTTTTTACTTTGGACATAGAAGCATCAGAAAGATAAATCAAACACCCCTTTTAAAAGGGCAAACTCTAGCTTGAAAAGGTTTTTATTGTAGGGTTGAGAGCTTCTTGCACAAACTGATTTAAGGAAGTATTATAAATGGACTAATTAAAGCAAGGGGCCCATAGTTTTGCATAAAAGGGGAATTTAAAATTGTCGGTTTGTACGGTGGTATATACTTCTAAATTTTGCTTAAATAATACACTCTCTACTTGAATCTCGCATAAACCTCGGAACTCAACATTTCTAAAGGTGGACTCGTCTCTAGTCGTCCAATCCTGTCCCCTGTCTCAAAAGCTGGCATCATCATCCACGAAGGTGGAATCCTAGGGGTTATTTTTGATCATTTTTTCCTTTCACCATTTATAGCCAATCAGCCACTGCTTCTTGACAATGACTTTCTCTCGAATCTCTTGTTCCTCCATCACCATTGCTGGTTTATTTATTCAAGCACGCGGTTACCCACCTAGATCATCTCAGCTGGTGTCCTTGCTTCATCTCCACTCTTTCTATTCTACCTACCCAATGCAGTAAGATCTTTAAAGTGGAAATCTGATATATGGCACTCTATGGCTTAAAACGAATCAAGGAATGCCTATAACAATAAAATAAAGTCTAACTTCCTTAAGAATGTTGGCAAGGTTATCCATAAATCTGACCCCTGTTCATCTCTTCAAATTCATCCCCTATAATATCTTTCTAAGCATGCTATGTAATGAAAAAATGGCGAATCTATAATAAGTGGTTGGTATTATTGTTACAGTTTTGATGAGTCTTTCACAGGTACACAGAGATAGAAAGGGATATATAGGTATTTATATACTGGCTTCTTCCTTCAGCCCAACCTTCTATTTTCTTGTCTAGATTTCCACTTAAATTTCCACTAGTGTCAATCAAAAATGTCAATCCACTAAATATATACCAGTAAGTCAGCAGGGTAACGAGTGCTAGGAATTTAACTTCTTACAGCAATTACCATCCGTTTACAGATTGAAAGAATGAAAAATCTGAAAATTGTATGCCGGAATCTGAAAATTATATGCCAGAATACATTATGATAAGAGTCTGAAATGACAAAAGGTTGTGATTAAATGAGATCCTCACATTTCTGTTAATTTTCAATATATTAGGCCTCACTTTGCATACTATATTCAACCTAATTCTTGGAAAGTAAGTTTTCCCCCAACCATTCTAGATAAAAATGAACAAGTTTCAAATTGTGCATACTCTGCTTTCAAGAGAAGGAGACCTCAAGGCACAGTGAATGTGAATGGATGCCTAAAGGCAACCACTCAGAAAGCAGCTGATTGGGGCACTCAATCCCCACTAAATAATTCAGAATCTCTAATGGAAATCAGGTCCAACGTTTCCTCGGTGGAGGAGCAGCCCTTCTTGGCCACCCGATATTCAGCTCGCTACTCAAGAGCTTCTGAGAGCAATACAGTAAAAGGTAAAAAATATTTTAATGGTGCTCATGCCCTCTTGGGCGCTTTCTTGGCATGAAGTTCCCAGCTTCCTGACAGCTGCTGCCATTGTGAAGAGACAGAGAGAGCAAAAGAAAGAAATCAATATTTAAATCTGAAACAGCCAGAACGTTCAATGAGAGGCGCCCGCATTAACTGGTTTGTGTATGTGTTTGGCCTTTCAAAAGCCCCCAGTCTCAAGAAGAGAGAAGACATTTTAAGTAAACGACTCATTAGGAATCACACAGCAAGTGTTAGTTAGCTCATGATACACACATTTAATTTAAGGAAGAATATTCATGTGAGATATTGTCTAGAAATTTCAATAACAGAATGAACTGTTGCACAAAGTAATATGCCTATTTCTCTCTCTCTCTCTCTCTCTCTCTTTCTCCCTCCCTCTCTCTCTCTCTCAACAGGAAGAGAATATTGATTTCCCAGTCTTGGCCACCAGCCCCACCCCTTCTCACTATAAGCATTGAGATGAATGAGTTTGTGTCTCTAAAAGCACTAAGCAATCTTCAAGAGAGTACCGCTTTATAAATAAAAAAAAAGCTTTAGTATTATTGGGTAGAAATGTTAGAGAGAAAGTTGGAGCTCTTATCAAAGGCTGTTGGTGCCCCGACATTTGCTGTCAGCTCTGAAAAAGTGGCTGTGAAACTCATTGTATCCAATCGTGGTTGGCTTGGGGCCCAGCATACAGTGGGATTTCTGGCCAGTGGCCCCGTACAGTGGGACGGCTGGCGCCTAGCCCAGGGATTAGAGAGCTTTCATTTCTTTGTCTCATTGATATTAGTCACAGAATCTCCCTTTTCATGCACAACCCAAACCCGTGCGGGGGCGGGGGGAGAGAGCAGAAGCAGAAATGCTGCAAACTCTGAGCTCTTGTACCCCAGGAATAAGAAGAACATTTCCATTTCCAACTCAGTTATCCAACATCTGCATCTATTTCTTTATGCACATTTAGCAGGAAATGGATAGTTTGGTGTATCCTTGAAAGAAAAATTGCTTTATATGCATAAGTTACTGCAAGTTAGCCTTGGACAAACAAGGTATTCAGTGTCTCCAGGCTTCTTTTGCTTCTCCCTCTCCCTTCCCCTCTCCTTCTCTTTCTCTCTAACGAACAAATGACTATTCTGAAATTTCATCTCAAGGAGCAATTTTGGTAAACATAATTTGTGGGCACATTTCCTTTCATTTCTAGATGTGTGTGTGTGTACCCTTTGCCAAAAGGTCATATGTAATATATCATTTGTTGACAGGTTTCCTTTGATTCCTTCCTTATGTGTGTGTGTGATTGTGTATTTGTGTGTAGGTGTGTGGTAGATGCTTTGCAGACTATCTGTACTAATATGTCCTAGAGCCACTTTCTCCTTGAGTCTTGGAAAATATTTTGCTGACTTCCATAGGCTAAACTTTAGTCTCAACTAATAATAATCTTGGCTTAAATATTCATGCCCAATGGAAATGAAAGTCATTTCCAAAATAAAACTAGGGCCATGAATTACTGAATAACAACTGATCTTAAAATAAACCACAGAGCCCCAACATATCTGAACAGGATGACTCAGGCTCACATCCCTTTGCCTGATTTCCCTAAAAAAATCTTCTGATACAAGAAAGGAAATACTAATGTCTGAAGGAGGGTCTCAGCTGAGCGCATGGGCATAACCTTGCTTCTTTTCAGTATATTGCAGAACTGCCATTAGTGAGAAATTTGTTCATCTCAAGTATAAAATATGTACATTTTCTGGAAGTGGTAGAGGGAGTCAGTGAGAGACAGACAGACAGACAGGCAGAAGCGGGGCAGGGAGTGCGGAAAGAACCCTAGACAAGATAGAAATGCCTCTGCGAAAGGTTGTCACCATCTTCATCAGAGGATTAAACTTCTGCTTCCTCAGCTCTGACAGAGTAATATGATATCTATCCTTACGGGTTCCTGATATGCATCAAATGAGAAAATATATGTGAAAGACTTTGTAAAACTTACAGCATTTAAAGAAAGTGGAGTTGCTGTAGCACTTGAAGATGGCAATATTTAAGAGGGAAAATGAAAAGAAAGATGGATTTTGTTCAGAAAAAAGACACGTTAACTATGGACTTCCAAATTCCTAAAATTATAATAATAAATATCCAATTATATAATATAATATCCAATCCCATACTCAGAATAGCAGGATCTTAGATTACTTGTTCTACTATATTGTAAAGAGAAGAATATGAAGGTCAAGAGCCATTGGTGGTTTATCCAACGTCAGAAAACTAACTAGCAACAGATCAAGGGAATCTGATTCTGCTCATTTTTAACCCAGTATTCTTGAGTCTGCATTCCTTCCAAATGAGAACTCACTGTTTCTGTTTTTGTTTTTTTTAAAACAATGAGCTCTGAGAGAAGTGTTGGAGGTGATGGAGCAGTTCACTGCCACACTGTAAACCTGGAAAGTCTTCATGGTGCAGGAGGAACTTGACTGAAGAATAGTGTTTGGGTAAAAGCAGTAGAGCAGGGAAGACCTTATCAGTCCAGAAAAACAGCAAGAAACTATGAGGTGTAAAGAAGCACGCTATGTACAGAGGCTGCAGGGGAGAGCTACCTGGCTGCAGTAGAAATGGATATTGGAGACGATGAGAAATGAAGCACATTATTAAAGGCCAAACTTTAGACGATGTCATTCAAATACATTTTACCTGAGCTGGAAAAGTTTGGATTATTGAATCAAAGACTGACAAGGTGACAAGTTCTTAAAGGTTTTCTTTTAGTCTGTCTCCATACATCTGCCAAATTAATCTTCCTAAATACTGCCTGCACCGTGTCAGTCTGTTTCAGACACCGCCACGTCTCTGCAGGGTTGACAATAAAGGCAGACTCAAGATCTGCCCCAAAGTGACCTTCACTCCAATTCAAGTTTGCTCCCAGGTCTGGCCTCTGCTTCAGCCAAAATTGCCCACAAACCGTACCCAGCATTTTTTCTGGACTTCATGGGCTTCCCTGGCTAGAATAATTGCCACCTCTGACTTGACTCATAAAACCCATTCTTCAAAACCAGCATAAATGTTTCCATTTCTATTAAGTATTCTTTCATTTTTCCTGACTTTTGCTGTGGATGCTTTTTCTTCTGAACTGAGGAAACAACCCTTCATTATAAACTCATACACATTTGTCAGTAATGCCATATGTGTAATCTCTTTGAGGACAGGGCACGTGTCTTCACACGTTGCTTTGTCTTTGTGTATCCCCAGCATAAGTGCTGCCTAGATGAGCTGGTGTTGAAGCAGAATCTGAGGGTTGACTAGTCAGGCACCTACACACTGCAGACATCCTTCTTTGTTGACTATCAACAAAATATCTGTTAATAATAGAGGTGAGCAATCTAATTTGGGAAATGAGCAAAGAAAAACTGATTTCTTAAAATAAAGTGGTTTACGTTTGAGAGTCTTAGGATACAGCTTTTATTTAAGGGAAAGTACATATTTAAAGGACTTGTTACTTCATATTATTTCCTTTACACATGGATCTAGTCCCAATAAAATGCAGTGTCTGCCCCAGATTTTTACGTAGTAATTTTAAAGGTTCTTTGTTAGTTTAGTGAATGATGATATCGTGTTTATTAATAACCAAGCGGTGTTCTAGACATTTTAAAAGCTTAGTTTTCTTTGCAAACTTGAGAGGCAGGCACTGTTATCATCCTTATTTTTCCAATGGTAAACCAAGGCACAGGGGGGTTAAATAACTTACCAAAGATCACACAGCCAGTAAGTGAAAGTCCCAGCCTTTGAAACCAGGAAGTCTGACTAGAGTCTATGTCATTAACCACTACAGCTAGCTACCTCATTATTTGATTTTGTAAAAAATTTTCTTGAGGTCCATTTAAGAATTTTAGTTATATACAATAAAATGCACTCATGTTAAGGGTACAGTTTGAAGATTTTTAATAAATGTATATTTCCATGCAACCACCACATCAGTAGATTATCTGATGGTTCTATCAACCTCTCCCAAGCTGAACTGCAGTTGCAGGCAACACTGATCTGTTTTTTGTCAATGTAGATTAGCCTAGGTTTTCTAGAATTTTATATAATCATACAGTATATGCTCACAAGTGTCTGGCTTGTTTTGCTCGGTGTAATGTTTTTGAAGTTAATCCATGTTGTTGCCATGTATCAGTAGTTTATTCTCTTATGGTTGAGTAATATCTCATTGAACAGATCTACTACATTTTATTAACACATTCAACAACTGAAGGATTTTCAATTTGGGGCTATTAAGAATAAAAATGCTATGAACATTTATATACAAAATTTGGTGTGGGATACATATTTTTATTTAATTTGAGTAAATACCTAAGAGTGAAAAGTCTAGATCATATGATAGATGTTTTGTTTTGTTTTGTTTGCGGTACGCGGGCCTCTCACTGTTGTGGCCTCTCCTGTTGCGGAGCACAGGCTCCGGACGCGCAGGCTCAGCGGCCATGACTCACGGGCCCAGCCGCTCCGCGGCATGCGGGATCCTCCTGGACTGGGGCACGAACCTGTGTCCCCTGCATTGGCAGGCGGACTCAACCACTGCGCCACCAGGGAAGCCCGATAGATGTATTTTTAATTCATTACATTTATTAACAGCTGCCAAACTGTTTTCCAAACTGGTTGTATCTTTTTATATTACCACCAATGCTTAGGATTGTCAATATTTTTAATTGTAGCTCTTTGAGTAGGTAGGTAGTAGTATGTCATTGGGGTTTGAGTTGGCATTTCCTTGACAGGGCAAACGATGTTAAGCATTTCTTTCTATGATTATCGGCATTTACATATTTCATTTTGTGATGTGTCTGTTGAGATCTTTTGGCAATTTTTTATTAGGATGGCTGACATCTGATTATTGAGTCATATGGAATCTTTAATGTTCTGGATCATGATCTTTGTCAGACACATATTTTGAGAAGACAGCTGGCCCTCCTGTATCTGAGGATGTGGAACCCATGGATACAGAGGGCCAACTGCACTATGCCTCTTTATATAAGGGACTTGAGCATGGGTAGGTTTTAGTATCATGGGGGTCATAGAACAAATCTCTATGGCAAATGTTGAGGGAAAATTGTATTTATTTTCATTGTCAGGATTG
Organism: Leucopleurus acutus; assembly: GCF_964270905.1. Taxonomy (NCBI): domain Eukaryota; kingdom Metazoa; phylum Chordata; class Mammalia; order Artiodactyla; family Delphinidae; genus Leucopleurus; species Leucopleurus acutus. The sequence continues at coordinate 92,938,531 of NC_139144.1, read as the reverse complement.
CCTCATTATTTTTATGATGGCTTTCAAAGAGCAAAATTTTAATTTTGATGAAGTGCAATTTCTCAATGTTTTAATAATAGTTCGTGCTACTTATGTCCAATCTATGAAACCTTTGCCTACTCCAGAGTAACAAAGATTTTCTCCTACTATTTATCTAGACATTCTATAACATTTGCTTTTACATTTAGGTCTATTTGGAGTTAATTTTTCTCTATGGTGTCAAAGTTTATTTCTTTCCATGTGGATATCCAGTTCTTTCAGGACCATTTGTTGGAAAGACCATCTTTTCTCCACTTAAATACATTTGAGTCTATTTGTGAATTGATGATTTTGTTCTTCATTGACCCATAATTCTATATTTATGCCAGTACTAAACAATAATTTTGATTATTTTTACTCTACAGTAAGACTTGATACCAAGCAGTGTGTCTTCCAAATTTGTTCTTTATTTCTAAAAATGTTTTGCCTATTTGATAGACATTTTTCCAAAGAAGATATACAGATGGCCCAGAGGCACATGAAGAAATGCTCAACATCGCTAATTATCAGATAAATGCAAATCAAAACCACAATGAGATATCACCTCACACTTGTCAAAACGGCTGTCATCAAAAAGTCTACAAGTAACAAATGTTGGTGAGGATATGGAGAAAAGGGACCCCCAGTACACTGTTGGTGGGATTGTAAATTGGTGCAGCCACTGTGGAAAACAGCATGGAGGTTCCTCAAAAAACTAAAAATAGAACTACCGTATGATCCAGCAATTCCACTGCTGGGTATATATCCAAAGAAAATGAAAACACTAATTTGAAAAGATACATGCACCCCAATTTTCACAGCAGCATTATTTACAAGATATGGAAGGAACCTAAGAGCCCATTAGCAGATGAATGGATAAAGAAGATGTGGCATACACACACACACACACACACACACACACACACACACACACACACACACACAAATGGAATACTACTCAGTCATAAAAAAGAACGAAGTTCTGCTCTTTGGAACAATGTAGGTGGACCTATGCTTATTGAACTAAGACAGAGAAAGACAAATACTTCATATTATCACATATATGGAATCTAAAAAATAAAACAAAAGAATGCATATAACAAAACAGAAACAAACTCACAGATATAGAGAACAAACTAGTGGTTACCAGTGGAGAGAGTGAGCGAGGGAGGGATGAGATAGGAGTATGGGATTAAGAGATACAAATTACTATGTATAAAATAAGTAAGCAACAAGGACATATTATACAGCATGGGGAAATTTAGCTATTATTTATAATAACTTTAAAAGGAGTATAATCTTTAAAAATACTGAATCAGTATGTTGTACACCTGAAAATAATATAATACCATAAATCAACTATACTTAAGGAAAAAAGGTTTTTTAATTAAAAATATTTTTTAAATGTTTTGCCTATTTGAGATCCTTTGCACTGCCGTAGGAATTTTGGTATCACTTTGTCAATTTCTATAAAAAAAACCTCTTGGGATTGGGTTTGGATGGCATTTAATCTATAAATAAGTATGGAGAGAATTTCATCCTAACAATTTAAAATTTTCAAATCAGTGAACATAACAAATCTCTCCCATTTCTTTAGGTGTTCTATAACTTTTATCAGAAATGTCTGTTGTTTTGCAGTGTATAAGCCTTTGACACGTTTTGTGAAATTTATCCCACAAAGTAGTTCATGCTTTTGATATGTACTTTTTAATATTTCATTTTCCAATTGTTCATTGCTAGAATATAGACATAAAATTGATTTTTATAATTTGCATCCAGCTAAAGACACTTTTTAGTTCTAGAAGCTTTTCTGTGCATTCCTGACAATTTTCTATGTACATACTCATGTCATATGAGAATAAAGGCAATTGTACTTCTTCCTTTTCATTATTTTCCTTTCATTTTCTGGCGTTATTTTACTGATTGAAGTCTCCAATACAATATCGAATAAAAGTGGTAAGAGGGGTCATTCCTGCCTTGTTCCTAATCTTAGACGGAAAGCATTCACTTTCACTATTAAGTATCACATTAGCTGGAGGCTTTCTGCAGATATGTCTTATCAGAACAACGATAATCATTTATATTCTTAAGTTGCTGAGAATTGTTATCATGAATGGGTGTTGAATTTTTTCAAATGCTGTTCCTGTATATTTAATGTGTTCCTTTTGTTCCTCTAGTTAATCTGTTAAAATGGTGAATTCTATTGTTTGATTTTCACATGTAAAACCAAACTTGCATTCCAGGGATAGTCATCCAATTTGTGTACAGTACTATATTTTTTTCTACATTACTAGTACTGATTTGATGATATTCATTATGGACTTCTGCAACTGTGCTCATGATGGACATTGGTCTGTAGATTTTATTTTCTTGTATCGTGTGATCAAGCCCCTTTGTGTGTTTCAGGCTGGATTTTCTGGAAGAGTCTGGCAGAGGCCACTGCCCAAGCCCTGCTCCTCAGCTTTGCCCGTTTAGAACCTTGATTTTTAGCAGTTCCTGACAAGAAAGACAAGATTGAGGGGCTTGACTCAAGCTACTTAGATTCATAAGAGACTGAGTGATAAAGTGCACATTTATAAAATTTCATGGAGAAATGCTAGCAGGCATTGTGGGTTGCTTCCCACATCCTTTACCCCTTTTCCTTTTGCTGGCAGAGGCTACGGCTGTGTGGCTAGGGGTCTACTCTCCACTGGGGTTTGGGCTTGCTTTATTTTAAGCCACATATGCCTGAAGCTCTCTGACCCCATATTGAAGAGAATTGGTTCACAAATTGGAGATGCAGAGTCAAAAGATGGAAAGAGGGCTTACCCTGGTGGCGCAGTGGCTGAGAGTCCGCTTGCCGATGCAGGGGACACGGGTTCGTGCCCCGGTCCGGGAAGATCCGACATGCCGCGGAGCGGCTGCGCCCGTGAGCCATGGCCGCTGAGCCTGCGCGTCCGGAGCCTGTGCTCCGCAGCGGGAGAGGCCACAACAGTGAGAGGCCCGCGTACCGCTAAAACAAACAAACAAACAAAAACAAAGAAACAAACAAAAAAAAAGATGGAGAGACCTGGGTTCTTGAAGACTTTAAAACACTGTCTACCAACCTGTGTTGTTCGTGAGATAAATTCCTGAATTACTTAAGCCCTTCTTAGTTGAGTTTTCTGTTTTCTTATCAATAAACAGCAAAATCATTTAAAAAATTACCTGAAATTGAAGTAAGTTTTGTAATATAGTCGCAGGGAACAAAAAATAAAAGGTTTTTTTAAAAATTCCCTTTCAACTATTCCAGAGAGAGGATGAGAAGTGTATTCATGGGACTTCTGTCAAACTGACGGCATGATGAATTGTCCTTTTGCCTTCTAGCCATATTGAAGAACTCGGGGTGGTAATCAAGAATCCAAACATCCTGCCAAGCAGGCAATCCAGGAGACCTGCTGGCCAATTTTTCAGCAGGTTCCTTCACATTTTTTAACTTCATGCTGATCACACTTCCTGAACTTGTCACTGCAGAATCAGCGGCCTCATTTTCAAAACACCCTTAGGACATGTTATGATTTCTATGACTTCAAATCATCTTGCATTTAGTTATATTTTAGCCTGGTAACACCCATGCAGGGGGCTCATTAATTACCCCTGGAGAGGCTGGGAACTGGCATGAGCAAACCAAGGTGACTGCTGACAGGCGCTTTTGGGGGCAGAGAAAGTATGAAAGGGTAAGTTTGGGGTTAGTTATTCTTCACGAGAAACAGGGACATGCGGAAGAAGTCTGGACGGTGGATTACTGCTGTAGCCTCCTAACTGGGATCTCTGCTTCCACCTTTGCCCTCATGTGGTCCATTCAACACAGCAGCGAGACCCTGTTGGACCAGAGTCCCGTTCTGCCACTCTTCACGGCTTCCCACCTCATTCAGAATAAAAGTGGAATTCCCGTGTCCTTGCGGTGGTCACAGGCTTTGCATGATCTGGCCTGTTACTTTCCTCACCTCCATGCACTACGTTCCTGCCCAAGTGACCTCCCCACGGGTCCTCTATCACATCCGGCAAAGTCAGACCTTTGAATTTGCTGACCTTTTTCTGGAGGTTCTTCTCCCCAATATTTGCTTAGTCAGCTCCCTCACCTCTTTTAAGTCTTCACTCACATTTCTGCCCAGAAAGTTTTTCCTCCCCCAAATTGATGATTTCATCTTCCTTCCCGGTCTTTTTTTCCATGGCACTTATCACATCCTTAAAAAAATTTAATTCCTTAATTAATTTCATTTGCTTGTTTATTTATATAAACAAAAATGTAAGCTGTATGAGAGTAGAGATTTTCATCTGTTTCTGTCCATGGCTCTATTCACTCAAAAACTTAAGTGCTCAGAGAATGTCAGCTAAATAAATGAAATGACTTGAAATCTTAGATCAACAGACCCATGACTGTGACACAGGAAGGAGTCTGGATTTGAAGTTGCACATTTTAGAGTGCATTAGAAAACATCTTCTTAAACTTTGGTGTACGTGCTGGGCTAATATCAATCTCATAGACTTTTATTTCTTAAAAAGAAACTCTCTTTAATCTTCCTTTATATTTTTAAAATACAGTGGTTAAAAATGGTAATTATGGCCCCATCCAGCCATTATAATCTCTAATTAAGAGCCTGGGAAGCATGGTGGTGATGATCGTAGAACAATGTGAGTGTACATAATGCCAGAGAGCTGTACACTTAAAAATCATTGTATGTTTTACCACAATAAAAAAGTAAAAATAAATAAAAATTTTTTAAATTAAAAAAATGCAATGGTTAATAATGTTTGTCAGCGTTTCCCAATGTCAGCTCTATTAACATTTCAGGCCAAATAATTCTTTGCTGTGGGAGCTGTCCTGTGCATTGTAGGATGTTTAGCTGAATCCCTGGCCTCTACTCACTACATACCAGTAACAACCCCTCCCCTAAGCTGTGACAACCAAAAATGTCTCCAGTCATTGCCAAATGTTCACTTGAAGGCAAAATTGCTCCTGGTTGAATACCACTCATGTAAATAATTTTCATACGTTCCTATTTGAATAAAGGGTTATATTTTTGATTTAACATGTAATGGAGTGGAAATTGTGGGGATCTCATGCTTACTCTATTAACCCTATAGATAAACACCATAATAACTGGTAGCAACATGTTACATTTGTAGATGTTAAGATAATGTTTAAGAAGGTAGAGAAAATGGATAACTCCTTGTTTAATAGCCTGGAAATTTCACCCCTATGGAGTGAGAGTGAATATGGAGAAGACTCTTTCAGTAAAGGGTCTGGGAAAAATAATAATAAAAAGTAATAATGTCCATTCCTCCACAATTTATACAGGTAAAATCAGATTAAAACAAACATTGCTGTATTTCATTGGGTAAATGGGATCACAAAAGGGAAACAGGCAACAGGAAGTCTGTGTGTAGAAGGAAGATACTTCCTTAGTCATTTATTTCATGTGAGGATGGTGTGTGGCAGGTGTATGGAGAGTTTGGTTATGGGGACAGACTAGAGGTGTGTAAGTGAATTTCTGATGCCTCTGCTTTTGAAAAAATGGATGGATTGATTGACTGATTCAAAGCACTGCTTGTAGAAACAGCTCTTCGTCCCCAGCCAGCTCCTCCATGGTACACTTGTCTACATAGCCGTCAGAGTCCCTAAGTCCCTAAGAACTACTTTCCACAAAACAATGCTTCTTATTTTGGGGTTTAGCTTGAGTTCAAAGCACATGTAAATTTTAAGAGTTATATAAGGCACTTAGGCCATCATCAAAAAATCTACAAACAATAAATGCTGGAGAAGGTGTGGAGAAAAGGGAACCCTCCTACACTGTTGGTGGGAATGTAAATTGGTGCAGCCACTATGGAGAACAGTATGGTGGTTCCTCAAAAAACTAAAAATAGAACTACTGTATGACCGTGCAATCCCCCTCCTGGGCAAATGCCCGGAGAAAACCATAATCCAAAAAGATACATGCACCCCAGTGTTCATTGCAGCACTATTTACAATAGCCAGGACATGGAAGCAACCTAAATGCCCATCAACAGAGGAGTGGATAAAGAAGATGTGGTACATATATACAATGGAATATTACTCGGCAATAAAAAGTTATGAAATAGTGCCATTTGCAGAGACGTGGATAGACCTAGAGACTGTCATACAGAGTGAAGTAAGTCAGGAAGAGGAAAACAAATATGGTATACTAACGCTTACATGTGGAATCTAGAAAAATGGTACAGATGAACTTATTCGCAAAGCAGAAATAGAGACACAGATGTAGAGAACAAACTTATGGAAACCAAGCAGGGAGGGGGGGTGGAATGAACTGGGAGATGGGGATTGACATATACACACTACTATGTATAAAATAGATAACTAATGAGAACCTACTGTAGCACAGGGAAGTCTGCTCAATGCTCTGTGGTGACCTAAATGGGAAGGAAATCTAAAAAAGAGGGGGGTTTTATATGTGTATATATAACTAATTCACTTTGCTGTGCAGCAGAAACAAACACAACATTGTAAAGCAACTATATATACTCCAATAAAAATTAATAGAAGAAGAGTTATATAAGGCACTTACTAGATATTTATCAAACTGAATTGAAAGGATGTTACCTCAGAACTACAGGAAATGGAAGTATATTTTGCAACCACATTTGGGGTGGGCGTCATCAGATGATAAGCTGAAAGGCAGTGAAAGGAAGACGAAGAGCAGGAAAAAACGGATGAGCGGAGGAGAACCTCACAATTTCCTTTTTGAGAATGTTTGGGCAAATTTGTTTTATACTTAATCATTTTTGCGCAATACTTTCATCTATATCACAGATACTCATCTATGTGTTACTTAAACAATCCTAGGTATATTATCTTACCTTCTTTCCTCATTCGAAGAAAAATGTAATTCCAGAAAGACACAGAAGTCCAGCCTCTGAGTTTTACAAACCTCGGAGTTCGAGCTACGTTCGTTAACCCCCTAAATTCTTGGGTGTCAAAGGCATGTCACTAAATAGGTCACTAAATGCACCAAGGAAGCCAGAAGAGGAAAGAGCCCCCTAAAGGAAAGTGGCACTTTAATTGGGAACTTTCAGACATCTGTCACTCTGTGACAAGCGCAAAAAAGTCCTTTGCACATGTGGTGACGCGCAGGTGGGATGGGACTGACAGCTGAAGTGACTGAAGCTGTGCGGGGCGAGGGCGATAGACGTGGGGACAAATGAGAGCCTGGTCTTGAAGACTGCTTTTCCACCCTGAATATCATTTAAAAAGAATCGCCGGGGGCCCAAACTGTAGTTTAAGATGCCATCAATCGTCCATTTAAGACGCGCTACTTGATAAACTGGGGTACGCACCCACCTAAAGAAGAGGTCATGCACAAAGTTTGGGAAAGAGATATTGCATCTGTCTCTGCTAAAAACGAAACAGGGCTTCATCCTCTGGCCTCTGGGTTCAAATCCGCGTGCTGGCGCGGGTGGGGAGATACTGCCCCTGGTGAACCCTGCTTTTAATAAGTTTCCCAATCAGCTCTCGAGGGAAAGGCGCGCCCCCCCCCCCCCCCCCCCGCCTCGCCCAGCCCTCGTATTCTCCCTGCCAGCTCCTCTCCTCCCTCCCATTCTCCATTTCCCTTCCGTCCCCTCCCCGGCAGGGCGTGCTCCACTCCGAGGCAGGATCCGTCTGGTTCCCCGCCTTCCAGTCCGAAAATCCCGCCAAGGGAGTCGCAGAGCGGAGGAAAAGCCAAAGTGGGGAGAGGGGAAGAAAGAGACCAGTGAGCCACCGTGCGTGCCGGCGGCGGGGAACAGGCGCGGCCGCGAGCAGCAGTGACTCGGGTACCTGGACTCCGGGCAGAAAGCCTCGCCCCGACCAACAAAGGCAGCCTGAGCGCACGCGGCTCGTTTGCAACTCCGAGTAAGTGGAAGGGAATGCGCGGTTCCTCCGAGGGCTCTCCGATCGACTTCCCCTTCAGCCTCCGCCACTTTTCTGGGCGCCCGCGGATGATCGTGGTAGGAGTGGGAGAGGGGCTGCTGGTGTCTTTGCTGGTGCGGCTGCTTTCAAAGCTGATTTGCTCCGGAGGCATATTTTGGGGGCGTCTGGTCAGGATGGTCAGGGTGCCCATAGATGGGTGGAAGGAAAGAAGCTTTTGTGATGTTATGTGCGCATTTGGACTGTGTTCCTGCTTCCAGCGGAATGGAGAACATGCAGGGGCTTTGCTCTTTGTAAAACCTGAGTTAGTAGGTGTGTCTGTGGCTGGGTAGACAAGAGAGAGAAAGTCAGGCAGCCTGAGCAAGCAGGGCTCCTTTTCCCATCCTTCCCTTGCTTCCCGGATTGCCCCAGGGCTTGCCAGCTGATGCGTCTTAGCTGGCATTTCTAGGTACCAAGTGGGGGCTTGTGCCTCCCGGTGCCAGCTGACCTTGCGGGTCCCTTGCAGACCATCCGGGCACTCCTTGTCCTGCCTGCCAGCCCAGGAATGGTTCTAGAAATGGTTACGTCCAAAGTTTAAAAGACACACCTTGAATCCCATTTCTCATTTGAATAATTTTAAGAACTGCCCTGTACAGAGACACTTGAACTTTTTATTTCACCCACGTAAAGCTTGGGTATATTAATTACCAATCTGCTAGATTCTTAGTTTCTGAGTTGATGTTTCTAATAAGTTAAAATATTTTAAAAGAGAGGAATGTATTTAACTCCTTCCCTTCTCTACTTAACACACAGAACATAAAACTTGCTCTCTCTTCAACACACACACACAGACACACACACATCTTTTCTTTAACAGAACACGCAGGAACACCGGAACACACACTGAGTTTATCTACACTCCTGTTAACTCACCCCTACCTCTGTTAACAGCTGCTCTGTAAGTCTGGGGGATACATTGAAAAAGTAGGAGTGGCATGTGGTGGGGGGAGGTGATGGTTGGGGAGAATGAACAATTCGAGAGAAATCAAAGTTCCAGCCTTTTGGCATCTTTTGTTTTCATCTGGAGGGTTACTGAGGCATTTTGCTTTAACAGCTGAGAAAGGTGACCTACGGGTGTGTGTTGGAGGGAAGGGCCTGGGAGGAGGTCCAGGAACTATCAACAGGCGCTTTCGAACTAATAATATAACGAAGCAGTTTCATGATCTCAGGCAAATGTGGAGTTGACGAAACAGCAAAGCCCTTTTTAGCCCCTTGATCATCTGGGGATGAACTGATATTTGAAATATTGAAAGGTAATGGGAGTGAAACAAAAGAGGTGTCTCCCAGTGTAGAAAATAAAGCTTCTATTTTCCATCTTCATTATGTTCCTTTTTAAGTAAATTATGCATTCTAAAGACCAAATCATTAAAATAAATTATAGTCCAGTTAAATTCTAAGAAAATTGGAGTGGTGTTTTCTTTTTTCCTCCCTTTGGGACATGAGTTATTTTAGAGTGGCAATATTTGTACTTTCTCATTTAAATTAGAGGATGGGCTTTTGAAAAATTATGTTGTGAAAAAACCCTCTAATACCATTATTTTGTGCTTTAAGAAACTTTGGTGCTTTTAATTCTCTAATCGTATTTTAAATCTGTAGAAGTTGATCTTTCCTCTCCTCCTGTTCCCAGGCCTCTTTTACGACTTTTTTTTTTTTTTATCATTTAGGGAAAGGCCTCTATAAGGAACACCCACCTGAAGCCATACTTAACGCATTAGGTGCTGTGTTCCAGATGTTTGCTTGTCGGTACAAATGTATTATATTTTCAAAGCTAGAGTGTGAGAGAAAAGAAACTACAGTTAATATGTGACTTTTTATTTTCTGACTTTTCGATGGGGTATTATATAGAATGAGGATGATAACATATATTTAAAATATTTATAGTACAATATATTATGTTTATAATACATAACTTTGTGGTTTCCTGGACCTCTTTTCATGGTATTGGGTGTAATAAATTTACTGATTTATTGAAAATTTCCATGTACCTATTTAGTCTTTACATATAGCAATATGTGGCAGAACCCACGTTTTTTAATGAACATTTTTGATGTTTTTACTCTAGAAAACCTAGTGGCCTGGTTTGAATTTTCACAGAACCGGATCATTGAAAATAACTTGAGAGAAATAAGGTCCCCAAATAATTTAATCACTTTTATCAATAAAATCAATCCTAGAAATTAAGTATTTGGGGTTTAAATATTTTTTTCCTTTTGAAGATACTCTTGCTTTCTTATTTAAATGACATTCTCATGTGAATTCTGATCATATTCTTATTTGCCATATGGTATTTTATTACTATTCAAAATTTTCTCAGGAGACTGAGTTTGGGTGGCTTGTTCGAAATGGTGTATTAGTTAATGGTGGATTGAGGGCCGGTAGTTAGAATTCAGATTATAAATTCCAGTTCTCCCAACACTTACACTGTTTAATATGGTGACATAGTGAATAGGATGGCTGTCCTTGACTGCCCTCCTAAAGGTAATGCCCAAACTGAGACCACCCAGGGTGATCAGGGAGCAAGCTGGTTTACACCTGAGTGCAGGTCAGTCCAGTTTAAAGAGATGCTCATCTTTAAGCATCAGGTGAGTCAGGCCTCCCAACAGCCCTTGTTTGGATGCTGAGTGGAGCTCCTCTAAGGGTGATGAATGTTGTCTCTTTTGGCTGCAGTTCTAATGAATAATCAGAGAACTTTTGTTTCCTTTTGACACAAAACCATGTCATTGCCCTGGGGTAAAATAATATTCAGATATGGAGCTTCTCTTTACAAGCTGGGCCAGCTTTTTTCCTTCCAGAGTCAATTGGCTTGAGTGGAATTTGGGCCACAGCCTCACTTTGGAAAGTTCTCCATTCTTGATGTTTATGGCCCATTCAATTTTCCATCCACTGGGCGATTTTTCCATGCACTTCTTCCCAGTCTTGTATGTGGAATCGTTTGCCACATGGCATAGGTGTCATACGATCTTTCTAGATTGTCAAATATAACAAGCCTTTTGTTTCTATTTTAGTATTTGGTAAATGACAAGTTAAGATTTCTGTGGTTTAGAAGGATAACTATAATGTAACGTTATCTGAGGGCATTATAATTATGGTAATATTGCAGATTTGATTATGTAGATCACATTCACCACAAATCCCTATTTCTTCATAGTAAGCAGGGAATACAGTGAATAGTTCATGCTTAAGATATTTTGAGAAATAACTTAATTTTTTCTCCTGGGCTTTATTTTGGAGCCATTTCTTCATAGTAGGCTTAAGATAAAGTGATATTTCAAATAAAAACATCATCATAATGAGTTTCCTAAAAGCAGAGTTCTTAGATTCTGAAACTTCATAGTTAGTGAAAAAAATCTATTGTTACATATTAACCTTGAATGAAGTAAGTCATAGTAACTGACACTTGGGTTCTTAATTCTAAAAATTGTGCTTATTAAAAACCAAAACATCACTGTAAGGCACAAATAGCATTCTGTATCTCTCACCTTTTATTCCCACTTCTTCCACTTTTTATACTGAGATATGAGATGACTGTTCTTCAATGAAATCACAGACATGGAGGGAACGATAGCAAGTCCTCTACCTTCAGCTGTGGAATTTGGGTGAAACTGAATGAGTCTGAGATTAACGGCGCCAAGGGAGGGTTTTCCCAGGCAAATCCTCCCTCTAGGTGGCGCTCTAATTCCCCCCTCCACCCAGCCTTCCGGCGACTTCCGTTCCTCCTTTCCCAGCAGCGCCAACACTGGAAAAGCACATCGTTTACCTCTTGGAATTACTCACTGTTACCACCAGCTCCACCCCACCCAGACCGTGCACCCCTAGAAGGCAGACACTCTCTCATTCCTCTCCAGAACCCTAGCATATCTAGAGTGAGACCATTGAAATGCCCAATGAATACCTGATGAATGAGTGAAAAAATAAGTAAATGACTCTGAATACCATTTTCTCTGCTCTTCCTCATGTTCCAATGACCTTGACTGCCTTCTATACTCAATCCCTCTATACATCACCTGGTACCAATTTCCTGTTTAAACCCAAGCACCCCATTCTCAACCTTGAACCTCTAGAAGGCTCTCCTGCCTTTTCCTCTTCCTCCTTTATTGCAAACATCATGCAGGTCTGCCAGTTCTCTGGAGTGTCTTCCTAATCATATTTCACCTTGTTTATTTTAAGGGTCTCGACCTTGCATGGTCTCTGACTCACCTGCATAAAGGAGAAGGAAACCTTACCTCTTCTTTAACAAACTGTGTTATTCAAAGCCTTAAGACTGAACACTTGGGACATTATTTTCATCATAACTTCATTGTGGCTACAGGCCTTTGCTTTTCAGAACTAATAACATTTATTTTCTCATCATATTTTCATAACAATTCTACTTAGGTAGGCTGAACAGGATTTTTTTTTAATTGATAAGGATACAAATTCAAAGAGGTTAAGATGACCCCATTATTTAATACAAGAATCTTGACGATCTTAAAAGATCTTAAAGTTCCTAGTTTGGATATTTTTTTCTCCTCTATAATATAATGCCATATCTTCAGCTGACTAATTAATTTTCTTTCTCAGTTGCCTCTCATGTCAAACCTAAACTCCAGTGTATGTAGAGTAAGCGGCCAAATCACCCAGTGTAGGGTTTCCTTTCTTCGGTGTTTATCAGAATAACTGGAGTCATGTCTTAGCATCCAGATGCCTGGAGCCCATCCCCAGAGATTCTGATTTGAGAGGTGGAGTCAAGGAAGATGGACATGTGACAGGGCACCTGCATGCAGGTGATGTATTAGAAACATTGGCTGTAATGCTCCAATATTTGAGCTCTAAGTTTAAAGAAATCAAGGTAAACCACAGCTACGCTTCTTACTAGCTGTGTGACCATTAGCAAATATCGTGGTCTTTCTTGCTTCAATTTCCTTATCCCTAAGATGACAGCACTAATACCTCCTAGGATGGACATGAATATTAATCTAGAAAATGAGTGTGAAGGACAGAACCCAGAGTCTGACTGCTACAGAGTATTTGATGAGGATAATGGAAATGCTGATTAGGGGGATGCAGCCCTGCCCACCCGCCCCCCATGAAAGTCCACCCTTGCTTTCCCTCCCCCACTGCTTTATTTCTCATGTCCACCTGGCATGAGAAAACAAACAAACAGAAACCTAGGTGAGACTTTCTTCTTCTTGAAATGCTTCTGTCCTCTCTAGTCTCAGACTGTTCTCTCTAAATGCAGATCCAAAACCCCTTCTGAAAAGAAACACACGGAACATATGATCGTGCTCCAGGCCCCAGGGAATTTGACATGTAAGGTCCCCGAATCAGACTGTTGACCTTGGCCTTTCCTACAGTGTCTAGGAGAGCATTCTACCTACAGGGCACTCCCAAGCCAAGGTGCAGCCATCTCATTGCTGAGGTTGGTGACACCCATAGCCATGTGCTGTGGCCCTACTGCCATCATGGAGCCGTCAGCTCAGAGGAAAGAGTTCAGGTTTGGATTCAGGAGCCTGCATTTATCGCATCGCAGTTCTGCCGGAAGCTGAGTTGTCCCTGTATCTCCTGGAACCTCAGGGTTTTCATCTGTAAGCTGGTGATGATGTTGATGATGATGGTGTTCAGGGTGATAGTGATGATAGATGCTCTGCCTACCTCACGGGCTGGTGGTAAAGGTAAATCGTAACAATGCACTGTTTATAAACTGTAACCTGCTACACTAAACATAAGCTACTGTTAATGAAATCAGTGGGGCCAGTTCTGCCTGTCTCTTTCCTCAGTTCTGCTGCTTGTCGTTATCATTTTCTCAGGACCCCTAGAGATTGCCTAAGATGCTGAAAGGTAAGTTTGACCAGATGAAGTGAGTAAGAGGAAAGATGTGTGACAGGTGTGAAGAAAAGGAAATCGGAGTCAGAGTGAAAAAAAAAAGTGAGTAGACAATTGTAAAAAAGGTTAAACTAAAATGGTTATGAATTGTTTTACTAAATATTATATTATAGGGCTTCCTAAGAGTTGTAAAGGATGCATACCAAAAATTTCAATCGGTGATTCTCACTAAATTTAGGTTTTTACAATTGATTAGCAGCACTTTATACTATAGCTGTGCTTCTCACACTTCAATGTGCATGTCAGTCACCTAGAGATCTTGCTAAAATGCGATTCTGATTCAGTAGGTCTCTGGTGGATTCTCAGGGTCTGCCTTTCTAACAAGGTCCCTGGCGATAGCAGCTGCTGGCCTGGGGACCTCATTTTGAGTGACCAGTCACTAGTGTTTAGTTCCATAAATTGGGAGAGCAGGCAAGAAATCAGAACTCTCTAATCGTGACATGCATAGCTTAAAACACACAACGAAGGTCACTGACGATAACACTTCCTACTATGTGCAAAAGCTGATCACTTCTCATGTGCGAGTCATATTTACAGTGTTGGATTATTTATAAAAGAAATTTGCAGAGTCACCATCCGAATTGCTATTGACTTGACTGAGCCCCTTAAGAATACAAGGCCCTTTGTCAGGTGTGATCTCAGGCCTCTTACCGGTGCTTCTCCCGGAGCCTTCCCCTGCGAGGGTGTAAGTGATAGTAATAGTGTTTAGGAAACTTCCTTCTTACGATGAGAAGGATGTAATGTAATATGCTTTCTGAATGCTAGAGTATTCTCTTATTTAAGGTTTGAACATCTGTTTTTCCCTTGGATGTGCCTTTCCACACCATAAGGGAAGTAGAGCAGGGATCATCCATCTGTGTGGCTTCCTGGGAGATGCTGGGCTGCCTAAGGAAGGAGCCAAGGACTCTTGCCTCAGAGTCCAGATTCAATCAATACGGAACATATCTCAGTAACAATCTTAGGGAACAGAGAAAGTCTCCACTCAGGATAAAACAAATGGAGACCACGTAAAACTTTAAAATAATGTTTTCATAATGGCCTTCCTTATTTGCTAATAATATGGCCTGTTCTAAACCTGCCCATGGAATTATTGCTCCCCATAGCAGAGAATCATTGCTAAAGTTGTAACACAAAGTGGCCTTCATTTTTGAGCATTAGAACATCTGAAGGCTTCCACTGGGCATCTTCCAGTTGGCCAGATGGGGTGTCCATGTTAAGTCAGAAGTTGGATCTTTGGCTTAAAAAAATATCCTGCAGCTTTGGAGAATCTTACGCAAGGGCCAATTTAGTTCTTCAAAAAATATTTTCTATAAAAGAATGTTGCCTTCTGGTATATTTCTTTAGATATGGTCCAAGGTGATCAAATGAGGAAGCCTGAAGCTGCTATAGGAAAGAAAGCAGGGAGTTTATTACGTTATTTTAACTGGTGGAGGTACTTAAGTTTTGAAACAATAATGTAAAGCCTTTCTTCTCATCCTCTTTTCTTGATTACCATCTATAGTTAACTGTTAAATTCAGTGACTCTGGCAAAACACAGAATCTTACATACAGCTCAGTTCATTTCAAACTTGTGAAAAGTTTGATTAATTTTAATGATGTGAACAAAAATAAGGGTTTTTTGATTATTATGTTTGTTATTAGGAAAACACAAATATATACCTGGAGAAACATATTATTTTTTCTCATTCTAGAAAAATGTCCATGCTACAAATATTAAAATTTTTTAAGTTATGAAGAAGGAAAAAAATGACTTATAATCCTGCTCAAAATGGACACCACTGTTAACACTCTGATACACTTTTATAGTTTTTCTGATTTAACCTTTGAAAATAGTTGCACAAATAATTGTGTCCTGCTTCTTAGATCAACATAGTAATCGATGTATGCTATATGTTTATAGCTTTCCACACATTAACATGTGCGTTTGTTTCTACTAAGTGGGCCAATTAAGATGGAAATTCAATTTATTTAGTTTGACATGGGTAAATTTGAATCATAAAGAAAGCTTAGTAAATTAATCTGATGGACTCTCATTAAAAAGTTGGAAATAGAAAAATGCAAACAAACAAACATAATCCCATGAAGCAAACAAAAAATCTTTCTCCCAGCAAAGGATGTGCTGTTTAGACGGAACAGATAATCTTGTGGACCTTAGTGTGTACAAATTAAAGGTCAAGCTGAGTAAACATTATCTTCCATTCTTAACCTTGAGGACCCTTCCAGATACATATCCAGGGGTAAAAGTCTCCCCAGGGAAGCCACAGCTGCCTGATCCCACCCAGGTCCAATCTCACCCCCTTAGCAGGTCCCAGGAGCCTGTGGAACTGCTGAGCTGCTCTGGGCTAAGAAGAGAGGGCCTAATGCACTGCACGTGGGTAAACCTGCAGGGGCAGCAAACCTCTTTGATGCACGTCACTCCAGGGCTTGGCATCCTTTGGGGAATTATTTATTCGCTCTATTATTATTTGGAATGAATAGTGTACAGATTGGCTCTAGTTTAACGTGAGTCAGATCAAATTTGGGTTTGTCAACCGCACTCTTGTTTGTAGAGGAGGGGTGGAAGGCTTTTATTGTCTATGCCAGTATTGAGATTCCCACCAACTTGAGCCTGAAATGATTTCTAGCCTTTTAAAACAGTGGTTTGAGTCTGATGGTTAGGGATCACAGAGTCTGCCCTCTGATACACGATATCTGGGGATTTGAAGATGTACTTCAAGGCTGTCACAAATGAATTTAGTTTGGAGAAACAGATCAAAAGCAATTTAGCAGGAATAAGTTGGTAGAGGTGGATTTCTACCAACTTCTCTCTAACTAGATCCACATTTCCTAAAAGCAAGCTAACTGTGGGTTTCCAACATCTCATCCAGTGATGTTCTCTTGCAAGAGGTTAAAATGAGAGCAGTTAACTTCAAAGGCAGCAGAACCAAGAAGACAAAAGAAATAGAAGTGGACTTGAACTGAGACCTTAGGGAGAACATCCAAAAATCTGATAGACAGAAGCCAAGCATGAGCTTGGGGAGAGGAGCTTCAGACCTCACAGAAAACTCTACTAGATAGCGCTGAGGTCTCCTCCACTCTGGATGAACTGCTCGGCAACTCTCTCTGGGCCCTTTTGGCCCATCTGGCTCTGGTGGGGTTCCTTAGGAGGTTTCTCTCCAGTGGATTTGTCTTGTTTGCTTTCTAAATCTCCTAAGCTCTACATGCCTCTTAGTATAAAAATGCCAAGAAGTCATTCCAGGACAGGAACCAGCCTGTCCCCTCCATGTTCCTCTCAGAGGAAGTATTTGAAGGCAAAACAGAATCCATCAGTTGTTCTAGTGAAGAGTTGCTGCCTCACATAGGACTTGAGCAATCTTGGATGCAGGGCCATGACTTAGACAACCTGGTCACTGGAGTCAACTAATCCATAAAGTTTACACTCTCCACCCCATTGTTTCAATTCACATTTCCCCCACTCTTGCGGGGGGATCATGAAAGGAGACCAAGGAAAAGACCCAGAGGCTCCCTTTCATGGGCACAACAGGATCCTTCCAGGCCCAGGGCTTAGCTACACACACACTAGTTAACTTCCTGGGTTAGGTTTCTACCCTGACTTCCATTTGCCGCCTCTAATGTGTAACATTAAATATCTTGTTGAAATCAGAAAAATGTTTAGACTTGGGCATTTCTATTAAAAATTGTTTAATTTTATTTTGAAGAACAAATATTATTTCCTTTTCTCCTTCCCATCTCAAATTGACCCCTTTCCTTGTCTAACTTCCAAGTCCATACCAAGGTATAGCCAGATTTATCATCATCTATTGGAACTTGAGCAACTATTGAAAATAAGTATAGAATAGAGGAAGGTGTGACCACTCTTCTTAAGGTGATTTTAATGTTTCTTTGGTGAGGAAGATCAGCGTTAAGTATTAGGGGCTGTTTTCCTCAAAAGGGAATAGATTTCACTACTCATCTAACGTGACATGGGATTGCTTATCTCTATTCTTGGCGGAATTTAAGCAAAATCACACGTTGTCCCTTGAGAATGTTCCAATATTTGTATCTACTGTGACTCCTAATGCTGCAGCGAGATTGGAGTTCCTGTGCGGAGGCCAGGAACCTCTGAATTGGAAGAGGTGAGAAATGTGACAGTTGAGTATAGGACAGTTAGTAAGGCTTTAAGGAGCCTTCCAGCCAGAAGCTGGAAATGGAGAAACTATGGGACTGTGGCTTATCTGATAAATTTGACTTTTACTGAAATGAGGATGTGGACATACCCAATGAGGAGCACCATGTGCAACTGAGGGACATTTAAGGTACATCCTAGAAAGGATAAGACATGGAAATGTTGACTGGTGTTTCCTGAAGTAAATCTGCAGATCTTATAACAGATTCCTCAAGATAGCATCTAACTGATTTTATTTCCATTTGTAGGTCTCCATATGAAGGTGCTTCAATTATTAAATCATTTTGGATTGTCTACCCTTTGTATTGAAAGGAAGTCACTATATTAATTCTGAGTTTCAGTGGTCCTGCATCTTCTCACTGAACCTCTCTGTTCTATACTGTACTGCTAGACAGTTGTTTCTAGTTCTTTCACGTTACCACTACCCAAATAACAAATGGCACATAGTAGGTACTCAGTTCATGTTTATCATTTCATAGAATTAAGATAACCTTTAACCTAGTTCCTACTCAATTTCCCCTCTCTCCTGCAATCTCCACCAACCCTGCAAGATTTAACATTAACTGGCTGCCCTAACCAAAAACTGTGATGTGAGCAATCATTTTCTTTGGCATCTCTAGCTTTTCTGCTCTGTCTTTCATATTCAGGGATGTTTCCATTATCAATGTGCAGGCACCCAGAGTCCCGGCTCCTGCTGTTGTATGAAGACATCTTGTATCCAGGCTTCATGCTGGCCATGGGCATCCCTAGTTTCCCTTGATGTGCTCTGGGGACACATGGCAGTATGTCAAAGTTCACAAGTGCCTCTGAGGCTGTGTTCCTAGGAACTGCCAGGGCCAGGGAGGAGCCGTCATCCTCTATCACTAGCTACTTCTGGAAGCTGAAGACCTTGCTTTCTTTTCTTAGCATTCCCCTCCTTTTTCCTTTCTGAGCACAATTCCCCAACATTACTAACAATGGCAACCGAGTCTCTGAATGGTTAAGTAACTTGTCCAAGGTCACGAGGTAGTAAGAGGTAGAACTGAGATTGTAGATCAAATATACCTAACCACAAAGCTCCTAAATCAGGGCTTCCCTGGTGGCGCAGTGGTTGAGAGTCCACCTGCCGATGTAGGGGACACAGGTTCGTGCCCCGGTCCGGGAGGATCCCACATGCTGCGGGCGGAGTGGCTGGGCCCGTGAGCCATGGCCGCTGAGCCTGCGTGTCCGGAGCCTGTGCTCCGCAATGGGAGAGGCCACAGCAGTGAGAGGCCCGCGTACCGCAAAAAAAAAAAAAAAAAAAAAAACCTCCTAAATCACACTCTTCCACCGCCACCCCACTGTCCTATGACAGGGGCCCAGCGAGCATCTGAAGATATTTTGGTCCAATCCCTTCCTTCTTCCTCTTTCCTGCATCCAGGAATATGCTCTCATGCTATGTATTTTATTCCTACCTCACTATGATCTAGAGAATACACTCTCTTGGACAAAGAATCCTGTTGTCATACCAGACCTTTCTGACTGCATATTATTGCATATTGTTTTATTCTCCATTGCTTTCTCAAGCATCGGTTTGCCTGGCCTGGTGGTTCGACTGGCTCGTGCTGAGGAAGGGGCGGGGGGGAGTGAAGACAGGAGGATGTCTGGGCAATGCTCTGTCTGTTCCTCCATGCTGCTATCACCTGACCAAATTGTTTGTTGGATTGCTGTGTTCCAGCCCCAGGGGAGGCCACAATGCCTTGTTTGTTTGTGTATGAGAGTCTCTGGCTTTGATTAGCAGCTAGCTTCAGTGCAGCTGAACATACAATAGGGACCAAAGGATGGGAAAAAAAATCCTGCTACAGTTTCCCATTGGAAAGCATTCGCTGTCAAGCCTGGATATCCAACAGTGGGGCACAGATGCATAGAGGCTGGGAAAGGTTAGGTGATGGATTCTCCATGCCCTGCAGCCTGTTGTGTGTGATGAAGTTGCTCCTTTACGTGAAGTATTGAGCCTTTATCCCTCTAGATGCTGTTTACGATTAAGGTTTGAGACTGGTATTGATGTGGTTTGACGAGGGGCTGAAAAGCATGAAGGAGCCCCACGATGACAAGGGCAAGGGTAAAAACAGTGAAAAAGATGCACCTATGTTAAAAGGCTAGTCACACAGTTAAAAAAAATGCCATTACTTTGGCTGCGTGGAAGAGGTAAAAATAACTATAATTCTATCAATGAAGGAGGAGAGTGGCAAGTTTTTATATCATAACACAGGCAAAGTTAGTGATTTCATAACGTAGACACACTGATAATAGATAATTTATTTCTTCTCATTAAATTAAATATGATATCTAGGGTAAGCACCCCCATCTGCTGGTAGCTGAATAATAAGATGTCTGCCTGAAGGAAAGACTCCTCATACATCCTTAGAGTAGTGCGTAAGTTATCAAGAATTTTTCATCAATAGAATATTTGTCTGGAACACTGTGCATGTTGCAAAAAGCCACCATCCATTATCCTAGCTTGTAGGTACCTTATTTCGGTCCTCATAAGGGGGACAAAGCAGGCTTATAGTTAGAAAACCATACAATGATTAAATGGTAAACGAGTTGTTATCACATTGTCTAGAAGAAGAAGGTATTCCAATCTGGAGTGGAAAAGGGAGGCTGCATGAAGGGGGTAGGGTTTTCAAAGACAGAGTGGTATTGTCTATGGCAAGAAGGCACGGGGAAGGCATTGTAGGTGAGGGATGGAGAAGGAGGAACGCCAAAGAGATGATAAAAAGCAAGATACTGGGGGACAGAGAGCAGAAGGGCCGGATTTGTGCAGTCAGTGGGTGGCCAAGGAGTGAAAGTTAGGATTAGAAAAAAGTTTTGGGTAACGATAGCAAGACCCTCGAAGGGCAAGCTGACCTGCTCGGATTCTATCCTGATAGATAGTAAGGCATCACCGAAGGTTCTCCACAAGCAAGGAAGGAAAACAAAAAACTTTGCTAGAGTATAAGAAAGATTATTTTCAGAGAAGTAACAGATTAGAGGTGGAGAGAATCCGTTAGGTTTTAAAAAGTAATCCTCTGTGTACCACCCCTCCCCCCAAGCCCTTGATCTTTCCAAATTCTGGAAATCCTGTTCACGCTTCAGTGCTTTGCTTCAATACCATCTCCTCCATGAAAATTGTCTTCATTCCTCTAGTTAAAAATGAATACTTATTCCTTACTCTGTTTCACAACTTTCTATGATTTTTCTTTCATAGTTTTTATCCATTCATTCATTCATTCATTCAAAAATATGCAATGAGCACAGTCTACTGGGCTCTATGTTAAGTACTAGGAATGCAGAGATGAATACAACACAGTCTCTGTCTTTAAAGCTCACAGTCTAGTTGGGGGCCAGGCACATCAACAGAAAATGGATGCAATATCAGTGCAATGATCTAGATAGGCACTTTTGAAAGCCCATAAGAGAGACACCTAATGCAGCTGGGGGTGGATTCAGGGCAGGCTTCCAAGAGGAAGTGTCTCCTGACTTGTGTTTAAAGACTGAAAAAGATAAGGGAGAAAGTGGGAGTTCTCGGTAGAGACAAGCGTGTGAATCCTGACTTCATTCTTACCATACAGTGGTTATTTTAAATGACCGTCTCTCCCTTACTTAACTAGCCCAATGCTTTGCATGATACCAAATGTCTGAAAGAATGAATAAATGAATAAATGAATAAATGAATGGATGGATGGATTTCTGATGCCTTGACATAAGTAGGTACTTAGGAGGAATTCTTTCTGGAGACACTATGAAGGAAAATAAAAGCTATCTGACATTAGGATGGAAGTCTAGATGTTAGGATGGAAGGTAGGGGCATGATAGGGTAGTGAAAAATGAGATGTTGACCAATTTGAAAGAATTCCAGTGCCACTGACGGAAGAGGTCTAGAGAAAGAGCTGATATGGGGGGAAGAGGGGAGTGTTCTGGGCTACAAGGAATTGTGGAGAGACTGGATTACCCTCAGAACGGAGTGTGAGCCGGACTCAGGCTTCTCAGGTCTCTGACCTTCATGGGCAACCTCAACGTCTAGGAGACCTTTTCATGAGAAGGCGCCTCAGGCATGTGGTGGACGGTGGTGACCAGGCTCCCAGCTAACTCAAATCCCTGAGCTCAGTACTATACCTTCCTCCTCAAGAGATCTTGCGACATACTTTTGCTAGAATGAGGCAAGGCCGTGTTAACAGTTTTATTTTCTGGGAAATATATGTTATTACTTTGCTCCTTATTTTAAGGTTTCCTTGGATGCATCAGCTTTCAGGAAAACTCTGTAATGAGGTCTAGGCATGTCACATGCACATGGAATGGTATGAAGCCACACCTTCCAAAAGGGATCAGTTGGCCTGTGAGTTGCTTTCTGTACTTGGTTTACATTTTAGATGTGGGCTGATCACCACACTGAGATGCCCGCACTTCCCTTGAAACTGCTGATTTTGCTTTGCTCAAAGGACTGATCTTCTGCCAGCATGTACAGACTCATTACTTCTGCAGCCAGTGGAAAAAGTAGTTACTCATGAAACTCAGCACCAGAGTGACTGTGGAAGCCAGATTGTTATGGCTCAACGAATATTGATTAAAATATGTGGAGAAAAACAAGTGATGGGCCCTCAAAGGGAGAAAGTGTCTTTATGTTCAACAGTCTGCGGGAAGGCAGACTCTTTCTCCCTTTCTGGTATTTTCTTTCTCCAGTTCCAGGATCCTCCTTCATAGTGAGGGCAGAGTCGAGGTAAATGGATCATTTTCATTTTCCTTCCTTAAAAATTATTCTTTTAGCTTTGCTAAAAGAAAAGAAAGCTCGGGAAGTCAAAATTGTCTGGTTTCCAATCCCCAGTTCACTGGAGAGTCAGAAAAGGCAGGAAATGTCTTGGGGACAGAGATTAGACAAGATGTTTTCTAAGAAAACCATTGAGCCTAGGATATATTATATTTTTTATTGTTCCAGATTAGGATTTAGTCTCCAAGTCCTGTTCCACATAATTTGGGGCCTGTGAAGGTGAAGTCTTGTGATTTCACAGAGGTTTTACCCCTTCTGGTTCCTTTGACCAATAAGTAAGCTTCTGCCAGGATGAGCCTATTGTAATACAATTAAGAATCTTTTTTCTGCAGATTCTCCACTTGATATTAAAAAAAATCATATCCTGTTTAGGCTTCTCTGTAATGAAGCTAACGACGAACACCCATGTAATATTTTTCCCTTCACAAATTGCCTTCATATAGTTTATCTCATTTAATCCTCAGAACAATTGTATGAGATCGGTTTTTTTGTTTGTTTGTTTTTTTGCGGTACGTGGGCCCCTCACTGCTGTGGCCTCTCCCGTTGCGGAGCACAGGCTCTGGACGCGCAGGCTCAGCGGCCATGGCTCACGAGCCCAGCCACTCCGCGGCACGTGGGATCTTCCCGGACCGGGGCACGAACCCGTGTCCCCTGCATCGGCAGGTGGACTCTCAACCACTGTGCCACCAGGGAAGCCCTGAGATCAGGTTTAATAATTTTACCCCTATCCAGATGAGGAAAAGGAAGCTTCTAGAATGGAGGAGGCTTGACCAAGGTTTCTCCAAGAAGGTGCCTCATGCATCTCATAGGATAGTTTGGGGAGTTTTCATAGTCTGTAAAAGTATTTTGTAAAAATAATTCAAAAAAAAGTTGGCATTCTGTTCTCTCCTGTGTATAGATTCTGTGCTTTAAAACACTGGCTTACACAATTCTAAAGCAGTTTCTTAAAGAACAGTTCACATGCATTTGGATCTCATGGGGTTGCATCCTCCACCTCTGAAATCAGAACCTTACTTAATCAGAATATTTATTTTTAACCAGGCCATTTCATATGCAGCAAAGTTTGAGAAACTCTTTGTGTGTGTGTGTGTGTGTGTGTGTGTGTGTGTGTCATAGTTTCACCTTATAGCTATTGAGAATAGGGTCTCTTATGGTGCTAGCTATCTTCCAGAAAGTATTGGTTATAGATTCTAGGTTTTAGACCAGACTCTAAGTCTGGTTAATTTTGTATTTGAATTAAATAATTTGAATTTTGCAGGCTTCCACTTCCTTAATTGTAAAACTAGAAGCCTAAAATAAAAGATCTCTAAGATACCCAAAGCACTTTGATTTAGCTTCTGTGCTCTTGCCAGGTTTTAGTCTCCCGATTCTTTTCTTTCTCTTCGTGATTCCGAATGTGCTGAAGTCAGTGGTTCTGAAAATGTGGCTCCTGATCTGCAGCATCTCTTTCACCTGGGAACTCATCAGAAAGGCAGATTCCCAGGTACCACTCCAAACCTATTAAATCAGAAACTCGGAGGGTGGGGTCAGCAATCTGTGTTTTAATAATCCATCTAGGTGATTCTAACACATGATGAAGTTTGGAAACCACTGATTTATGCATTTCTGATCCTGGCTAATACATGCAAATATGTAGCAGTACAGTGACAACATCTTGTTTTCTTTGACCTATGCACTAACCAAAAATCTACAGCTCTCTGTTCTCAGGGAAAGGCAATAAGGAATGTATGATCCCTCTGTTTTTAATACATGACTTCTGAGGGTAAAAACCCGATTTTGCACGTTTCTAAAGTAGCTTCTCTCATACGTAGAGATAGAAGTCATATGAAAGTTTGAGAGAGAAATGGTACTTTCAATTACAGGCAGTTTTTGCTTTGCATGGTTCCAATGTGCATGAATTTTTGTTACTACAGTTTAGTTAATTAGCACCTCTTCCTCAGCAGCATGGTTCAAATTTGAGTATATTAACTATAAATAATTGCATAAAGTACAAATTAAACTGCTAGCTCCTCAGTCCACAAATCACTCCCTAATAGATTTGCTTTCTAATCAGTGACCAATCACATCACTTCCTTCATCCTTTGCCCATCATTGGTCCCTCTGCATCTGTTATTCATTTTATGCCCAGACAGTGAAGCATGGAGTACTGTTGCCTCCTTGTCTCCCAGTATAAACCCAATGACATTTTTCAAAAACAGACAATTTAAAGAAGGAATTGGCCAACAGAAATGAATGTGGAGGCAAGAAATGAGAGGTGATTTAACACTGGAAGTGAAATTCAAATGAAACATAAATGGAGTTAGCGAAGAAATACCTGTAGGTGGGAACGTTGACACTGCTGCCAGTTGAGAGGCTCTGCATTACGCGGCCTAAGACACTTAGTGGAGCCACGCTTGTCTGTATAAATGAGAAAGGGAGACAAAACAAAGAGGATGAAGATGTCCCAAAGGGACTGATGCTGGCAAGAAACTCACTCAATTCTCAAGTATATTTTAAGATGTTGAAAGCATGAAGAATAAAACGTCGGAGGCCAATCCAGACCTAGAAAGGCATATGACAATTGGCCAAGGCATAGAAGAGATGCTCACTCTGTATTGTAATTTACACAGTGAGAAAAAGAAAGCAAGCTGTTCAAAGTAGTCTCGATCAGTATTTTACCAAAAAAACGAAACACTTTAAATCTTAACATTTCTAATGTTGTAAGTTACCATATACTAAAGAAGTATGAGCTTTGCTATATTTCTTTATTTCCCTATACATTTACCTCTGATAGTAAGATTTTTTTAATGATTTGGCAAAAGATTTTTGAAGCTCAAGGAACAATCATAACTATTCCCAATGATTATTAAGGTTGCTTTCCATGGTTTCACTTTACGTGACCATTTTTATTGTCTCACACTTCTGTGTAAAGCAGTGACTGCCTGTATATATCTGTCTATATATTACTTCTGAGAAATAACTATATGAGATTATATATTTTGTATTTTTAAAAATAGAGTATAGATGAAAACATCTACCCATTTATTCACTCATCAAATTTTTTTTTTTTTTTTTTTAACGCGGGCCTCTCACTGCCGTGGCCTCTCCAGCCACGGAGCGCAGGCTCGGGACGCGCAGGCCCAGCGGCCACGGCTTACCGGCCCAGCCGCTCCGCAGCACGCGGGATCCTCCCAGACCGGGGCACGAACCCGCGCCCCCTGCATCGGCAGGCGGACTCCCAACCATTGCACCACCAGGGAAGCAGCCCCACTCATCAAATATTTATAGGATGCCCACATACTATACTATACGGCAACACAAGGGTGAAAATGTAGAGGGTACATGCTTTTATTCTTGATGAATGAAGACCGAAATAAGTAGACACAATTTCAGTTAGTGGTAAGTTATGAGGAAAATAAAACAGGGTAGTTAGATGGAGAATGATTGTGTTTGTCAAGGGAAGGAGGGATGGTTTAGGAAGGAGAGTATCAGGAAAGGCCTACTGAGTTTCCACCAAATTCTTTTCTGTTCCCGGGCAGGGATAAAAACAACTGTTAAAATGTTATCTCATACAATTTCAATAACTAAGTCTAAACTTCTTATTCTGTAACTTGAAGTACAATATATTTATGAAAATTAAACAGTTATTAATGTTAAACATACTGTTTTACTTAGTCACGTATGGTCTGTTTACAAAAAAAAACAAATAAAAACTCTAATAATAAATTTATGACTAGAACCTTAACTCAAGACTTAAGCATTAAACAATATTTTATGTTTACTGATTACATGTATTTAAATCTGGGATCATATGTTTGAATTCCAAAGTCTGTGGCTGTATCTCAACTGAGAAATGAATATTAAATAGGGTTTAGACAAGGAGAGGGAACCATACGCTAATGTTCATTTAAAAAGTTTCTCAAGCTTTAGTAAATATCTAGCAAAAATAATATTGCTATAGAGAAATTATAAATCCACATGTAAAACATTTTTTATCATCTATCATGTAAGAACTTGGCATCAGTGATAAGCACTATTAATGACAAGAGAAATATTGCCATTATTGCCACGTGAATTTTGTAGTTAGCACATGGGCATAAACAAAGACATTGGGTTATCTTCTTAGGTGGTGAAA
Organism: Leucopleurus acutus; assembly: GCF_964270905.1. NCBI lineage: Eukaryota > Metazoa > Chordata > Mammalia > Artiodactyla > Delphinidae > Leucopleurus > Leucopleurus acutus. The sequence goes on along the minus strand of NC_139144.1, from coordinate 92,911,665 downwards.
TATGAAACTGTGAACATATATGTATATTCATTTCATTCTTATTCATATATTCATAATATACAAATAGGAATAAAATACATATGTGTATATATACATGTATATGTGTACATATATGTGTGTGCGTGTGTGTGTGTGTGTGTGTATATATATATATATATATATATATATATGGAGAGAGAGAGAGAGAGAGAATAGTTTAAAAACTATTTTAAAGCCAAACAACTTCAAGCCATATTTGGTTTAAAGGATTATCTTCTTGCAAAGCAAACATTTCTTTGATTCTTAGTCAAGCTGTGAGCAGGTAGAAGGCGGCCCGAAGCCAGTTTGGTAAGTGGTATTCACCTTAGAGTTTGGAGGGGCATAGAGTGGTGGATGTGGGGCTTCTGTGCTAGTTTTGCTGCGCGTGTGTTATAATTCAGCACTGCCTGGAGCATGAAAACAATATTGGCAACAGCAGGGGAGGCCTGCCAGCTGTTGGGTCATTTCCTTAACTGTCCATTAGCTTGGATGCTCTGAATGGGACACCTGTGGACACAAAGCACATTGTTGAATGCTCATTACAGAGCCACAGTGCACACAGTTCACCTCAGAGCTGACTTGGAGTCTACAGAAAATCAAGCCAGAAGTTCTAACACAGAGGGTTCCCCCAATCCCAGCTTGCTCTGCGAGATGAATAACCATCACACCCAGACCTCGAAAGAGGAATAACAAGGTCTCCTGTGGGGCAGGTTGACAATGAGCTGCAGGGCCCGAGAGGCCAGAGTGCTGGTTTGTGTAAGGCTACTGCTGTTAGGAATGAAATTCAATTGACAAGCTAATGTCAGAAAATCAAGAGGAAACGGAGGATGCAAACTTGGGGAAAACCCCACGATGTTATAAAAGTTTACTTACTTTTCTCTATTCAGTGTCCAGCGTCACATTTTTTTTCTACAGTACTCCTGATTCCTGTTTTAGCTCTCTTTCTCCTATCTAAACACGTCCCAGAAGTTTTTTCCCTTTTTTTAAAATCTCTCCCAGCCATGGCTTTAAGTTGTATATGGAGTAAAAGTGTTCATAATCTTATAATAAATATATATTTATTAACGCAAGGGCCAGGTATTAAACTCTAAGAGGAAAACAGCAGAATAGAATAGTTAGAAAATACAGTTTGCATTTTAAATTGGACACTAAAATGTTCTGCTTTAAAAAGAGATTTTAGACCCCACGTGTGGCTTTTATTTTTTCTATCAGGTGAGTGAGGAGTGAGTGTGAGCAAGGGAAAGGGCTGTGTGTGAGTGTGTGGGTGAATTACGATGAAAGGTGAATAGGAAAAGAAATAATAAGACTATTTTATTCACCCATGGCATAAAATAATCATAATTAATAATAAAAATAAAATTGAGGATGCTCAGGGGTTGTCATTTAGATATGAATGCATGTGTCTGTATTTTCCAAGCACATATCAAGCATATGTATATATGTGTGCAAGGGAATTTCAGAGCTAGAAAAAGGGAGGGATTTGTTTTCTGCCTTTTAGAATGTCACGGGAACTCGTCCCTGCGGATTCCTAATTAGTGGACTATGTATCGGGGGGGCGGGGTATCAAAGAGGGCAGTAGTATTGAGTATGGATTGAAACAGTGACCTAGGCCATCTTAACATTCCCTCTGACCCTTTGATGTCACTTAAACCCTAACCTCAGTGTAGAAAAATACAGAGTCAGTGAGTCCTAGCAAAGCTGTGAGAGGCTGGAGACCACGCAGCAGGCGCCGCCCACATCAGTAAGATAACCCAGGCCTCGCGCCCAGCCTCCGAGTCCTGAGATCATGGCAGTTTGTCCTTCTCCTCTTCTGGGCAGGTTTGAATACCCTTTGCGGATGCCCAGAAACAGTCTGAGATCTCAGTCAGATTCTGATAAAATGGAAAACAAAACCCTACAGGGGAGAAATCCTGAGTTTTCGGTGATTACAGAGGAAGCCGAACAGCCAATAAAGGAACTATGAGCTCTGTGAGGAGAGCGACTGTCTCAGCGAAAGGACAGAGACGTTTGCTTTCAGTCCCTGGGAGTGCTTTGCTTCAATGTCAAGTTTTAAGGAAATACTCAAAAAAGAACTCTCAGGTTATGGGTATTCAGGTCATGCCGTCTAGAGACTTAAGCTTCCTGAGAGGGAATGAAAGGGAGAAAAAGCTAACCTCTGCAATAGCTAACATTTTTTGAGCCGGGGTCTCTGATAAATCCTTTATGTACATGACTTCAATTAATCCTTACAATAATTCTATAAAGAATGGAAACTAATGAATCCCATTTTACAGATGAGAACACTGAGGCTGAGAGTTGTTAAGTAAATTGTTGTTAAGTAGAGCACAAGGTCTCTGGGTTAGTAGGAGAGATCCGAAAGCTAGTGTGTGTGTTACTCCAGAACTCACATAGCTTAGATATTAGTGGGGGGGACAGATATATAGAGAAATAGATAGGTGGGTAGATAGATAGGGGGATTAGAAGCTTCTCCCTTTCGTAAGGTAAAAGGGAAAGACAATGACACTAGTCACTAAAATGCCAGAGAACAAAGAAACTTGGGTTCTGATGGCGGGGAAGTTAATTCTATGCATTGAGGGCTATGCTTTACTGCTTTCAAATACCTTATTTCACTTGAAGGGTTATTATCCCATTTTGCAAATAAGGAAACCGAGGTCTTAGGAAGGTTAAGCAGATTTCTGAAAGTCATCAGCCAAGTGATTAGCAAAGGCTGGATTTGAACTCTGGTTGTCTGACTCCAAAATCCATGCCGTTTATAAACTCACAGTGAATGAAATGAACGCCCTGAAAGATAAAGGAGAGGAAGCGTCCCACACAGAGATGTCTGTGAATGCTGCTCACTCACGTGTTCATTCAACCAGAGCACACACGTCTGTGAGTCAGGTCTCTGAAATGGAACACAAGGTTAAATGAAACTTAGTGCTTACCATTTGTTGTCTAAAAATTATGTATGATGAGCCCCAAATATAAAATATATGTAACACAAAATATACATTATATTGAAATACATGTAACATATATATGTAACATAAAATATAAGTATAAAATATATTTTTAGGGCTTCCCTGGTGGCGCAGTGGTTGAGAGTCCGCCTGCCGATGCAGGGGACACGGGTTCGTGCCCCTGGTCCAGGAAGATCCCACATGCCGCGGAGCGGTGGGCCCGTGAGCCATGGCCGCTGAGCCTGCGCGTCCGGAGCCTGTGCTCCACAACGGGAGAGGCCACAACAGTGAGAGGCCCGCGTACCGCAAAAAAAAAAAAAAAATTACATATATATATATATATTTTATAACAAAAAACATAAAAATATATGTAAAATATATAAAAGTTGATATTTAATGTGGAGCCACATGTGGCAAAACGCTGTATAAAGGAACCAAATGTAAAATAGATAGCTAATGGGAAGCAGCCACATAGCACAGGGAGATCAGCTCGGTGCTTTGTGACCACCTAGAGGGGTGGGATAGGGAGGGTGGGAGGGAGACGCAAGAGAGAGGGGATATGGGGATATATGTATATGTATAGCTGATTCACTTTGTTATACAACAGAAACTAACACACCATTGTAAAGCAATTATACTCCAATAAAGTTGTTAAAAAAAAAAGAAAAAAGAACTAATTTCTATGCTTTAAAGCCTCTGGAATTATTACTAGCAGGGCCAGCATGGGAAATGTGAGGTGCTGAAATTCTTGGTCCATTTCAAACCTTCATCTCCAGTGGGCTCTCTGCACTAGACTGCTTCTTGTGAAGAAAGGCTCAAGTCCATTTTATCCAGGAAATCTTCTTTAAACCTTCTGGCCAAGCTCAACATCCACTCCTTGAGCTACTAGGGTACTTATTCACGTCAGCCCTTATTCGCAGGTCCTATGCCTCTCAGTGTGTGTTGATGCGTCTTTTTTCTGCAAAGACAGGAAGGGACTCTGCCTATCTTTTTAAATATAGCACAGTACCCTGCAAGCCATCACTGCTTACATATTGAGTGTTCTACATATAATTATTGTACTGTATTTAATTAAGGTATTCTCTCAGTAAGGCCCTACAAAATCCAGAGACAGAAAGAAAAGACACACATGGCTATCTGTTACTGCATTTGCTGGTGTGGGACAGGAACAGTTTGAAGTTTCTGGTGGATGGAAAGGAAGTCAGTGAAGTTTCAAGGCCTACAGGATTTCCCAAAGTTGGGACTCCTGCGTATGTGGTCAGGAGTCTTGGGCCACCGGGATTGCCACACTGGGGACCTCTGGGATTCCTCTCGTACTCTTTACCCACATTTTCACACCCACTGCTCTGTTAGAAAGTTTAAAGAAGAAAGTATGATGCTGGAGGTACCTCGACGTTTATAAAATTCTTGATATTCAAACATATATGATATTCTCCATGACCACACGGGAAGAAATCTAAAAATCACATTCTGATCCCTGAGCTGAGGATACCAGAGGCCAGGATGGCGAAAGCACTTGAGATCCGAGGGCCAGTGCGAGGAGGAGAGCACCCGGAGCCTGCATCCACATCCCCAGCCCTCTGCTCTCTCCCCACTCACCCAGGGCTTCTTTTCATCGAGCCTGACATCCTAAGTGATGGATTCGCTAACATAGTCTCAGAAAAGCTCTAGGGGACTGATGTGATGTCTGATTAAGATTGCCATGCATGTGTGGAAATAAGAAAGAGAGAGAGGGAGACAGAGAGAGAGAGACCACCAACCTGAGAGGAACCCCATGTCCCACAGAGAGGCGGGCTTGGAGACAGACAAAGCAGTTAATTGGGAGCAGTTCCACTAAGGGGCCTGGGAAACTTGTGCCCAGAGGGGCGGCTGTGACCCATTTGGCACACAGGCAGTGCTGGCCTTGCATATTCCGGCATCCTCCATGGCCACACACCTGGGTTACCTCACGAGTGCAGCCGTGTTCTTAGAGATTTACGATGTTTACCAAATCTGGCAGCTGGCTAATTTGTAGGAACGGTGATCCTTTGGGAACCCACTCTGAGACCCCACGCCCCCCCATGGGGCTTTAGTCCCCCGGCTTATTGTTCTTGAATTGCCAGCCAGCTTCTACAGCAAAGTGCTCTCCACTCTCTTTTGGGCCCTCGTGACCCTTTGGTATCTGCCATTGGTCATTTTGGAAATCAGCTCCCTCCTGTTTGAAAGACGTGAGACCTCTCTTATTAACGTGAGGTGACCTTGGCCTGTCGTTATAAAGTTTTCTTCCATGCGGTCACTTGACATATGTAGTTATGGAAAGTGCCTCACTCTGAATTTCTCAGGAACGTGACTTGTTTGTCCTGCCAAGGGATTTTCTTATGTTATCTGAGTTCCCTCCTTCCTACGAAGGGCCCTCCGGATGGAAATTCCAGGGGTGGAAATGAAAGCAGAGGGTAAGCTCCTTGCTCCAGGGTGCACAGTGAGTGAGTGGGGAGACTGAGATGTGAACCCAGGCAGTCTGAGCTCAGCGCCTTGACAATTTTAATTTCTGCCAAGTCTCCAGTGATACGATGCTGCTGGTGAGAGACTGCAGTTTAAGAACAAGGTACGTTAGACATGAAGAATCTCAGAATCAGGTACCTTTAGAATAAGAAGGATCTTGAGAGATTATCCTATTGAGAGGTTTACTGACTGTGTTCAGTAGAGCCTTAGGGCCCTGAAGAGGTACCTCAGAGTGGATACAGTGGGCAAGGGGAGGTCCCCCAGTTGGGTACAAATATAATCAGAGCAGCTTATTTTTATATGTTTTATATATTAGAGTTTTATACATGGTTTTATTTGATAGGAGGTTTTTGCTACTCAAAACAAAAGTGGAACTAAACTACCAATCTAGTCCAATATTTTCTTTTCAATATGCAAATGCAGAAACAAAGGCAGAGACTTACTTAAGATCACAGAACGGCATAACTGGGTCTTTCTGGTACGTCATGCTACCTCTCACACTATACAGTTGAGCTGCACATTTGTGCCAGACACTTATCTCTCAGCTCCAAACCTACCCTTCTACAGTCTACCCTGTGGTGCTGGAGTCGCGACCCTGCATACACATTTCTGTTTTGCTAGTTGGCTCCAGGTTAGGCTGTCAGTAATGAGTATTAGAGGGAAGTTCGGAGTAACTCAGGGGTGTAAGTGTCTGGGTTTTGTCTGAGTCCAGCTAGATTTCTCCTTTTCAAATATCAGGAACTCTACTTCCCAGTGTCCTGACTTGAACATTAGATACTGGTGAAGTTGTGACTTCAACATAGTTTGTAATTCTGTAACACACACCATTAAATGTTGTGTTTGATTTTCAGAGATGTCAGCCCAGAGGTTACAAGAGATAAGAGATTCTTTAAGGGGTGCCACATAACTTCTCTTTTGTGATTGATAAGAATTTAGACTTGAGCTTGCCACTTCTTTCTCTAGTCCCTGCAGAGTACTCAGAAGAATCCAGCCCACACCACGGTCCTCACAGTTATCATGGCTGCCTCAGTGGTCAAGAACGTCAGCCATCTGGGCTCTCAAGGCACTTTCTTCAGTAGGCACTTTATCACAATCAACCACAGGGGTTCATCTGATTAACTGTGATGCCTTTGCACTGCATAATTACTAGCATCCTATTTTCCATTGGCATGGAGCCCATCACTGTGTTCAAACCTAAGGACACAACCACACCAATTCCTAAATACCATCTATGAGGCTCTGATTCCCTGTTTCATACCTTCAATTTCTGTATCAATCAGGACCAGCCATGAGAAAATCCACACTGATTATTTTAACAGAGAGAATGAATGTAAATATTGGTTAACTATATATAAAGTTATTAACTATGTAACTGCAAATAAAACACTAAGGAATCATGAAGTATCCCAAAGCAGCATATAGAAGGATGGGTTTGGACCTAAGAGAACATAAAAATTGGTATAATGTATACTGCACATTCATGTATATATAATTTTCCTTGACTTCTAAGCCTATCAAATCTCCTGAGACTGAGTCTGTATTCTTATAGCGCTTTTTACTTACTACTACAATGCCATCTTTGCATTGTGCCACTAATGTCTCTATACATGTGTGTCTTCTGTTCACAGCAGATTCCTCAGTGGTGACTCTCATCTCTGCTATATGCCCTAAAACATGGAACAAAGTAGGTCAATAAATATAGAAGAGAATAAAAAGTCATGATAATGTTGAACCTGCTTTAATTAATAGAGTACTCAGAGTAGACCCTATTCTAGAGAGTGGGCCTGTCTTGGGATTCTATCTTTAGGGTATCATATAGCCTTCTGAAAATTTTGGCTCTGTTGTATAGCTTAATGCTCTGCTTAAATGACTCCAAAATAGATATTTTCTTCTGCCTTCCTAATGTGATTTCTCAGCAGCTAAATTAAAGAGGCTGAATAATAAACCTACATCTATGCCAGTCCAGTAAGACCGTGCATGACGAGCACCCAATGCTAAGAAGAGGTTATGTTCCAAGAGGATATGAGTTCTTGTTGGGTTCCTAAGTGGATTAAATGAAGTTTCTTAATCCAAACAAACAGGATATCTGAGGTACACTAGATTTCAATCTTCTTGGAGACAGAGGCAAGATTTATACTTGCTTGTAAATTTTCAGAATAGTTCTGGCGTGTGAATTGAAATGAAAAATCTTAGTGAGAGTTTATTTCATCCTTTGACAGTCATGGAAGGGTTGGCTGAGAGCAGAATTTGACAAGGGCAAGAGTGAGTTTAGGCCAGTTTTAAAACAATTTTTTTTTAGTTGCAAACAACAAAATCCCATCTGGGTAGTTTAAGCAGTGAGAGATTGATTAAGGGGTAGAGATAGTTCCCACAATTTTGAGAGAGCTGAGGAAATAGATTCTAGGTTGAACTCCTGGGAATGACTCTTAAAAACACACTGCAGAGCTGGGTCACTACAGGAGTTGCTGCCTTTGCCATAATCGAAAAACTAAGATTCGGGAAGCTGCTACTCAGGAATCACACCATTTCTGTCACAAACAGGAAGGAAGAGAATCAGGATTTCCGGCTAAACCACTAGGCAAATAACAGAGCTACTGTCTCCAGAATCAAGTTGTCCTGCCATAATCCTCACCCACAAACCAGATACCACACCCTTTACCTTTGTCCCCTCATGACTTAATTCCCAAAGTCTCTTATGAGTGCATTGGACTGGCAAGTCCCTAAACCACTTGCAAAACAGCTCTAAGATGGACTGGGAAATATCATTTTCTTCAAAAAAATTGTTTGGTTTTGTTACTCTTTCTGCTTTTTGCTTTTCATTTTCTGCTTCTTGGAAGAGGGTGTGGAACCAGACAACACGTGATGTGCGCTGGGAGATAGACAAGTCAGATGCCTCTTGAAGAAGTCTGTTTGGAGACCTAAGTGGGGAGTGAGGGGGACCAGGGGGATTACTGGCTTCAGCAGGATGAGTGAGGGATGATGGGTAACAAAAGGGAGAAAAAGAGAGAGTGTTACTAAAGTACCAGTGGTAAGATACCTAGAAGCATTTTGTAACAATATCATAGTATAAATAGCATGGACCATGGTATAAAATTATTTCAGTGTTTTTATTATGCTCAATCTTTGATTTTTCATTTGATTCTCAGAACAATCTTGTGAGGTAGGTAAAAAGTAAGTGAATTAGTTTTAATATCAACTAATTCCTTTACTCCATAATTTGTTTTACACATTTGTTTTACAGTAAGAGTATGACTCTACTTAAAGTTCAATATTTTAAAATTTTTATTAAAAAACAAATAGAATTTTCTAGCTCTCTTTTTACCTTACGTTTTTGTCTGCCTTTGGACCAGATTTTAAAAATCTCCCCTGTGTTAACAGCTTCTATTTTTCATTAAATATGAGGGAGGGATGGGGAAGTAGTTAAAAAAATAAATAGCAACAATCTTTCAAAAGGTAGGTATTTAAACTGAATTTGAAAGGGGAGATAAAAAGTATGTCTCAGAAACTGTAGAGATTGCAGCGAAGCATCAGGCAAAGAAAGCGAACGGGCAGAACAAACCACCCAGACAAAATGTCAAGCCAGACAAAGTTTATCTTCAAGCATCTTCCACTTCTCATTTTAGTAGGCATCGCGCTGTCTGGTTTCCTGTCCCATTTACCCTTCACTCTTTCATTGGTAGAAAAGCAAGTAAAACTGTCCTAAGAAATGTACACTGCAGAGACTCCTCAAAGATAAATGGATGGATTTATTTGTCTGCCTCATTGCTGCACACCCTAATCTATATTCATTTTTCACTGTAGAATGATTAAAACTGTATAATTTTAAAATTGGCTTTGAAAACTACTGGCACCAAAATAGACAATAATTAATACCCTGTCCTTCAAACTGGAAAACATCACATTTCTCCCATGTTGCCAATGTCTGATAGTTTTAATAGATTTCTTACAGCTTCAGAATTGCCACCTGTATCTTAAAAGCAGGTCTATCTACCTTTGTATGACATGGCTAATGGATGATATAAACCCATTTCCTTGGGCATCCTAACCACCCAGTTCACAGAGAAATTGTACCCAACTTACCCTCTTTGCTTTCAGATCCATTTCAATGTCTGTTTTAGATCCCATCCTCTTTATCTTTCAGTCCCAACTTCATTGGGCCATTTGAATTAACAGAAAAAGTCATCCTCTCAGGTTTAGAGGTAACAATTTCCACTTGAGCCTGTTAGGTAGCAAAATATCAATCTCAGACAGTACAGGGAAATCCAGTAAATTCAGAGTTAGCCAGTTGATTCAAACCTCGTTCTTCCCTAATCTCTATAGTTCCTAGAATAGTGTCTCAGTTCCATGGAACTCGGGGAATGTCCTAGAGAGAGAAGGCGAGATGGAGTTTGGGTCCGGAGCATCTTATCCTTGGTCATTCTGTTTTCTGCAAAGATTTTAATCTTCGCTTATCTTAGGATATAAACTGTGATCATGACCAGATCACCCCAGTGAAGTCCCTTTTGTGATATCTTCAACAAAAATTTGCCTTACCAAGCTCTGAACCCCAAACTCATCAGCAGTTTGGCATAACCTACCATGAAAAGGAAATAAGGCAGATGGTTAATCCTTCTAGTGGTTTCAATGGTTTTGGTCAATTGATTTGAGAATCTGATCACCACTGGTAGGATGTATGACTGTACATAAGAATGCATGTATTTCTATGAAGTAATGATGTGAAATAGAAGAATTAGTTCTGTGCCGATTTTTTTTTCCTACTGGTAAATCCAGTTTCCCTATATCCCTTCTTCATTTGAGCTGCTAGACAAAACCATAATGCAACCCTCAAGAGAGAACGCATATAGCAGATGATAGGAAAAGAGAACAAAACTTATGACTTTTGAATAGTAATCGATTTTGGGGCCTCCAAAGCCATGCGGGACTCAGGGGATAAAGGTTATAATGATAAACAATGAATTGGTTCAGTAAGAGATGGTTTTTCCTCCCCCTGCACGAAAGATTTTACAGGCTGTAAGAAAAGCAAGTCAGAGGGAGTAGGATTGCTAAGATCTAAGTATGTCCTCAGTAGGGATTTTGTAACTCTTCCCTTTGGGAAAAGAGGACAGAAAAAATAATCCTAGATAGTTTAGAGGTTCCATGAACAGGTGAAGCTGTTTCTCACTTATGAAGAACAGGGCAAATCTTACATATATACATATATTAAGTATGTATACATTTTATATTGTGTTTGTTTGTATTCAAATAAGAGAAACTTTTAGTAGAATCAGGATGTGACACGATAGAAAGACCATTGGCTTAGGTATCCTAAAATATGGGTCCTGGTTTCAGCTCCACCACAGTCATACTATGATTACATGATTTTGAACGGGACATTTCATCTCATCTCTCTTAGCCTCTTACCTCTGAAAGCTAAAAGGAGAAAGACCAGATGGCCTCAATAATCTGTTTCATCTCTGGATAACTATGATTTTGACAATTTACGCCTGTATGTTTAGTCTGAGTTCTTAATCAGGCAAGAGTGGATTTTAATGCATTGGTCTGGTCAGAAATAAAAATTACAAAAAATGGATTGTTTGAAAAGAAAAATCAGTATGAGCAAGTCAGCTCTCCAACCAGTTAGAAGCATTCTCTAAAATATTTAAGTGGCCTTTCCATTCATACATTTCTGTAATGATTTATTCTAACAGACATATATTGAGTAATTTCCAGGTGCCAGGTTTGGGAATCCTGGTACCTTTCCTGTCCTGCCCCAAAAAGGAATTTACATTGTCAGGAATTAAAGAGCTCTCAGATGCTGTACTTCAGCGGATCCAGCAGGATGTAGTATCAGTGAGTTGGGACAGGAAAAGGAATGAACTTACATGGAAGCTAAGACTAACCATAGGGAAATGTCAACATCCACCAAAGCCCAAACTTTAACTCTTATGTTCAAAGTAACTGACATGTCCACCATTGATAGCTGGTGAATTTTAGCTGTTCCTCTGAGTATTGACTACTTGTGGCATGTGCAACATCATAGACCAAATGGTGCTAGTGTACATCAATCCAGTTATTTTCATATGAGGAGTCTGGAACCTTGAAAAGTGAAGTGATCGTCCAAGATTGCATGTTCGCAAGTGGTAAAGCCAGAACTAAACGTCTACATCCCTGTTTCTTACTGCTATGATTTTCCCCACCTTATTTAGCTCTGTTACTTGAACAATGGCTTTGTATCGTGGCATCCTAACACAAATGTGACCTTCCGAAAACAAAAGTCAGCTATTATTTTGAGGATGAATTTAGATATCCGAACATCTCAGGAGCTGTCACATTCAGCGATGCAAAGTAAAGTACATACCAGCAAGGAGGCAAATCAATTCAGAGTACATTTCCAAGTCTGCTGGAAGATGAAAACTCAGCTATTTTTGTTATCCTTGGTCCAGATTTTTCTGTTTCTATAAAAAAATTGTGAGTTAAGCTGTATAACCATTGGTTTTGGCATTTTTTCAAAGGGTTTCTTTCATTTTGCAGAAGACCTCATTTATTCCTAGCTCTCCCTGCTCCCAGGGGGTTGGAAACTCAGCCAGGCATCTGATTTATATAATTAGCCTTTCGTGAGTATGGATGGCCTCTCACTCCAGCACGAAGTGAGGTGAATTTGAGGAAAAACACTCTTCCTTTATCCTCCTCCTTACCCTCCCTCCCATTCTAGTACTCGTTTGTAAGCCGAATTACCAGGGAAAGCAATGATTCTACAATCCATTTTGATCTCACCCCATCAGAGCTTTCAGCCAGAAAGACTTAGAAGCCGTCAATTTCATAATAATGAGTGTATAATGACGGTCCCCTTGGTAGTGCTCTCACCCAAATCCCCATTTAGAGACGGCGACTGGAAGGACAAAGGCTAGTGTTTCAGGAAGGGCAGATTTAGGGTAGATCAGCCATGGAAATCAGCATTGGCTCACATGTCCAGGACCTAATGAGAATCTGGCAGAGGCCCAAAAGGAGCTGAATCCACTCTGCCTCTGCATTCTAGTCCCCATTTCAGGGCTTTTCATGAGAAGCTGTGGAATTGTAAAGGAGGAGGTAAGGGAGCCATGCAGGGAGGGGGTCTTCCCAAGAGTGTTAGCAGCAGGTTAGTCTCTGTCTTGCTTAGAATACTGACAATAGAGCCTCTGATTGTTTCTTCTATGAGAGATTCTTCCACACTCATCTCTAGTCTTATTTTGTGTGAGATGTTCAAGGGCCTTGCCCTTGACAGTGGGAAGTATGCATGTTTGAAGTTCACGAGATTTCCACTCGATGATTTGAGCTCGTGTGAATTTGCCAGTGTTACTATCGGCCTCATCTTTATTCTTCCCCAATCACAATACATCACCTCCTTCAAGTGTATTCTTATGCTCAAAACCTAAGTGCTAGAAAATGTAGATAGTCAGAAAAGTATCATTGACAGATGGAAAAACTAGGGAACATGCAACATTTAGGACTAATGCCAAATTTTCTGGGAAAATGGTTTTAGATTTCTATCTGAAAGTAGGTGGAATATGTCAGCAAGTAGGGGACTTTGCTTCCTGCAAATACAATTCTTATCAAGCTACAGGGGTGCAGGTGATGTCCCATTGGGGGGAAAGAAATGGATCACAAGGTGGCAGAAACATTTTCTTGCCCTAACTTTTTTTTATCTGGATTCATGTGGCGTTGCCTGGGATTCACATAAAAAGAAAACTTTTTACTTTGGAGTGCTAATCTCAGAGATGGCACTCATGGAAAAAACCAAACAGGTGTTCAGATAGATGATTAATAAATTATTAAATGTTTACATCTTGTGAGGGAGGAGGAAATATGGTGAATGCTGCAGAATCACTGAACTCTATCTAGTTTTGATCTGAATTTAATGCTGTTTTTTCTTCACACCTAACATTCTTAGATTGAGAGGAAATACTCTTTGTTTTCTGGCCTCTGTGCTGTTACCACGTTGGTTGACTGTGAGGCCATTGGCCAGTCGGAGTTGGGCCACTTTCTTAGGTTGCAGTTTGATCTTGGGGACGTCAGATTGCTCAGCCAGGATAGTTGAAATAAAGATTGACTCTATGTGTGACAAATAATATATCTGCTGTCACTTGCTTTCTGACACATAAAAACATTTCCTCTGGATGAGTGTCGATTTTAGGGTCTCAGTTCTCAACTCTGTGAGCAGGTGTCCCAGCTGCTGTATCTCCCGGCTCCCAACGGTGCCATCAAGATGTTTAAAGAAAGAACAATCCCAGAGGCTCAGGCCTTCTCCCTTTGGTTCTCCTTTAGCTGCATTCATATTTTAAGAAGGTGTGACACAAGTAAAAGGTGTTCATTTTTTTTTTTTAATAAATTTTTAAATTTATTTTTGGCTGCGTTGGGTCTTCGTTGCTGTGCGCGGGCTTTCTCTAGTTGTGGCGAGCGGGGGCTACTCTTCGTTGTGGTGTGCGGGCTTCTCACTGTGGTGGCTTCTCTCGTTGCAGAGCACGGGCTCTAGATGCACAGGCTTCAGTAGTTGTGGCACGTGGGCTCAGTAGTTGTGGCTCGCGGGCTCTAGAGCGTAGTCGTGGCTCACGGGCTTAGTTGCTCCGCGGCATGTGGGGTCTTCCTGGACCAGGGCTCGAGCCCGTGTCCCCTGCATTGGCAGAAGGATTCTTAACCACTGCGCCACCAGGGAAGGCCCTAGGCATTCATTTTTGAAACAGTTGGCCCCTTACAGCTAACTCGATTTGGGAAATGCGCAGTGCTGCTTTTCAGCCCCTGGGTTTTTATTTTCGTGAACTCACAACTTGCCCTCCAGGCCAGCTCCTTACTCCTCCCCTTTTCTTTCCTGGCAGTCCTCCTCCTTTGCCCTCTCTGCTTCTTAGCTTGCTTTTCAGCCAGTAGGGCTTTCTTCTTCATCTCCTGCTTATTGATGAATGACTTTCATTCATCTTTCTCTCTCTTTTTGGGGGGGCAGCGAAGGGGAGTGGGGTGGTCTATGAATAGCTATAGGCTCTGCCTGCTCCCATTTTTCCACTTGACTACTCAGTTCCATGGAGACAGAAAATGGAGGGGAGCAGCAGGGTAGGAGGCACCAGGGTCGGAGGTCAAGAGTGGCCACCTTTTGAATTAAAGCTTCTCATTTCCACTGCAGATAACATATTGTCGCCCAAAGTAACTAAGCAAGTACTTGACCGTCAGAAGGCTCAAAGCAAAGGGAGAGAGGAGAAAAAGGGGGGAAAGATCAGAGAGAAGGGGAGGAATGCAAACCCTGGGGTCAGTTAACATGATTTGCAGTGTTTTTTGAGATCGTGTTTCGTGACTCCATGCAAGGGCCATTATGCTTTGTATCATTCTCAAGGGGTGGACCTGGAATATATTGTGCAGCCTGTATACAGACTACAGCCGTCCTACCTTGTAGACAGCTTTATTTAAAACTATTTAACTAGGTGGCAAACTACTGTGCAACATCAAAGCTTTTTTGGTGGGAGAGGGGTAATGCTACATGTTAAATTTATTCTTACTTCCTAGAGACTTTGCAAGACTTTGCATCCAGCAGGCCCTTTGTTGGCCCTATTGGGCATTACATACGCCCTTAAGTTTATCTGTTTTAGTTTCTTAGTGACTGCCTCCTGGGTAAACTGCAAGAAATTCTGTAGCTGTAGATCAGTGAGTGATATTTGCTTGGTTTTTCACTCATACGTGCTGTTTTAACGTCCCTGAATATAATTGTGATGTGGAATGGATTAACAACAGGATGAAATTGTAATTTTCCCACTGAATTTTTAAGGGCTGGGTCTCCATTCTATTCATTTCATCTTTATGCACATAGTACTAACCTCAGCAGTATTCAGTAATTGTGTATGGAAAGAATGGATGTTAAACAAGGGGAATTTAAGAATTTTTTGTCATCTTAAGTGCTTTTTACATGCTAGGCTATTACTTGGTTTATATCAAATGATCCTAACACAAATTGGGAGTCAGCCTAAGAGAAGTTTTCACGCGATTAGGCTTTACTTTTGTCTGGGGAAAGGCTTTCATTCTAATAATACAATAATAATCAGATGGAATCCTCAAAATATAACCATTCAACCTGAGTCTACGATAAAGGAAAAGGATGTCCATAGCACAGTCATTTTAGAGTCTGGCAACTCATCAGAATCACTTGGGAAACTTTAAAATTCTTCCTGGGCTTCATAACTGAAGATTCTGGTGTGCGACTTGTTTCATAAACTACTATCACAGTGCAGGGAAAGTAAAGAAGGAATAAGTTGTGCAAATAAACTCTTCAATCTGAAGCACTCAGTAGAATTCAGAGCCATATACAACAAAATTCCATTATAAAAACAACAAAAAAAATACAAAGAGAGTGTTACAAAACAAAGCTATTTCCATGTCTCATGCAGCTGGCCCATAGAAACAGTGCCTTATTGATATGATTACAATAAATACTATACAATGAATAAACATGAACATCAAGTGCTTTCTCTCTGAAGCCATATAAGTAATAGCTATTGTTTCATGAAGGAACTAAATCGCGTACAGTTTACGTTGAGAGTGGGGAGAGCAGAGCAGAACTGATATACTTTTTGAGTTATTTTGAGATATTTATGCATCTGTGCCCTACCATTAAATAGCACATGCTATATACTCCAACCACCTATCAAGAAAATAAAATGAGATAATTCAAGTGGAAATGGCTTAAAATTATAAAAGCACCAAGTAAGTGTAAGGTGGAGTCCACTATTACATTCTGCCTAACAAAATTTCATGTCAAGGACAGCAGCCACAATATTGAATACCTTGTGAAATTCCTTATCAAAAATGTTAACCTGGAGCTCACACCCAGAAGTGATTTGAGGGAGAGTGCGCTGATGGTCCATAAGACTTCTTGTGATATTTGGCATTGTTGCTGGTAAATTCAACTTCCTTTTCCATTTTTGATTTTCATTCTTCTTTGTTTTATCTAGTCTATTCTGAATTTTTTTTCCACTGAATTTCCCCTGATGGCCAGAACTGTCTATTTTCATTTTAAAAGCAACCTAATTCGGGGCTTCCCTGGTGGCGCAGTGGTTGAGAATCTGCCTGCCAATGCAGGGGACACGGGTTCATGCCCTGGTCCAGGAAGATCCCATATGCCGCGGAGCAACTAAGCCCGCGAGCCACAACTACTGAGCCTGCGCGTCTGGAGCCTGTGCTCCGCAATGGGAGAGGCCGCGACAGTGAGAGGCCCGCGCACCACGATGAAGAGTGGCCCCCGCTTGCCGCAACTGGAGAAAGCTCTCACACAGAAACGAAGACCCAACACAGCCAAAATAAATAAATAAACAAACAAATTAATTAATTAATTAAAAAAAAAGGCAACCAAATTCTTCTTTTTACCATTAGTTAAACATCGTGTTACAATACCAACAACACTTGGGCCGTTCGTAACTAAGGGCCAGAAGACATGGTATGTGGCCTCTGCTTTGTTTCTTACTAGCTGTGTCAAACTTCTTCATGGCATTTAGCTTCTCTGAGGACCTGGTTTCACCTCTGGAGTACGGGGATAATACAGATTGCCCCGCTTGCTTCACAAAATGGTTGGGATCAAATAAGAAAATCTGCACAATATTCTAAGTAAATCATAAATTACTGAATAAATGTAGGGACCTTTTAGGCTTTACTTTCTTTATTATATTGACTTCTCTTAAAAAAATTTTTTTTTAGTCTTTAAAATTTTTTGGCTGCACTGCACAGCATGTGGGATCTTAGTTCCCTGATCAGGGATGGAACCCGAGGCCCCTGCAGTGGAAGTGCGGAGTCTTAACCACCAGACAACCAGGGAAGTCCCTGTATTGACTTTTCTTAAATCTCTGTATAATTTTTATTTTACACAAAACTAATTTTTATAATATTTACTTCTAAAAAGAATGCCTTTAAGATGTGTTATTTGAAAACCCAAGAAATAACAAAAACAAGAAATTACTAGAACTTTTAAGGGACATATAGTAACGTTGTGATTCTTATCCTGGATTTTTGATGACCAAGAGTAAAGCATTCTGGGTTACCTCTACTTTGTTAGGTCTTGATCTTCAAATGTTAAGATATATTTTAAAATTACAATATAAAGTAAAAAACATGTAGCGCTCAAAGAAAAAGAAAATAGTTTTCATGTTTGCTTGTTTTAATCTGAGTTCCCAGAATTCTGCTTATCCTGCACCTGTCAGGGAGCTCATTGGTACTTTTCCATGAGAATCCAAAATTTAAACTTCTGTTACGCATGGTGTTCTGCACTGAGCAGGCGTGTTATACATTTCTGTTGACTTTATATACATAAGCCTCAGCCATTCTTGGCCTCCTTCAGAGAAACTTGGGGCCCTTCTATTTATTACTTATCTGAATTGACCAAGAGGCTCACTCTTCCTCTCTCTTTTTAAGCATCCAGTCCAATCCTTATGTGAGCTGGTTCACCTCCAGTACTGTGACAACCCTCACTGCTCTCTCTCCTGGTGGACTTGTGGACATTTATAGTGAAGGTCCTGTAAACAGCCTGCCGCATCCCCCGTCTTCTGTGTTTTTTATACCACCCATGGGTTCCTCACTATAACTTAGGGCTCTCCCCTTCCTGCTTTCTTTACCATGTCAGTCTTTAACTGCAGGAGTGCTTTACTTTCACATGTCAACTCTATTTCCCAACTTGCCGTGGTTCATTTCTCTCTCTGACGCATTTTGCAAATCTCTAGGGTATTGTTTAGGAAACTCTAGTTATATAAGGGTGTTGATTGCAGAAGCCACGTTTTTAGCATATACAGTACAAGATCTTTTACATTTTTTCTCTCTAGAACCTCAGCCTGTCTCCTTTGCAAATATCCAAAACATCCTTGAAGAGCCTATTTCCACAACATTAAAAATGGGGAACAAGTGAGAATTCAGTTTAAGGTACAGGTGGAAGGATTAAATTATAAAAGGGCTATTCCCTAACAACATGGCAGGAATACGTTAGACAAACTTTGTACTATATTCAGAGTAGGATTTTGGAAATGGAACCTTTAGGCAAAGTAGAGCTCAGGAACTGGAGTTATGACCCCTTGGGGTTGAACTGATGAATTCAGGAAAAAATGAAAGCCCATGAAGATAATCTGAGACACAGAGAAGATCAGCCTTCATGCTCTTACTGCAGCACCCTTCTCCGAAGCCCCACAGTGCTTCTTTATCAGTCAGGAGACCCACTGTGGTGAGCAGGCCTCCCAGGCCCTAGTGTCTCCTTGTCTCTGCCATCAGAGCATCTAATGCTGATGCCTGCTCATCCCTTCCAGGGTCCACCAGGCTTTACTGTCTCTGAAACACCTTCCCTAACTTACCCCAGCTCCCAAGAAGAGTGAGATCCTTGCTTGTCTGTTTCCATAATGCTCTGATATTCTCTCTATCATTGCTGGCTTATTTGTCAGTTTCTTCTATCAGGTTGTGGTCTCCTTGAGGGCAGGTACCATGCTGTGTTTTGCTCTCAGTCTCTGTTCTCTAGCACCATAGCCAATACCTACAAAATGCTTAATAAATATTAATGAAAATAAATGCATGAAGACATAAGGGAAAAATTGTTGAGCACATTTAAAATAGCTGATGCATTTTTATGTTTCTCAAATTATCCTTCTGGGATCAACCACCTCTGCCTTAGGTCCTATGGCCACCCTGATGGTCACAAAGTTCTAAGTGAAATGGCATAAAAGATATAAAAGTGTTTAAATAGTGAATTTTAATGCAATACTAATGTTCTATCTATCTATCTATCTATCTATCTATCTATCTATCTATCATCTATCAAGAAAGAAAGAAGATTCAAATTTTAAAGAGAGAAGAGGTGACATTGCTACCTCGGAGGGGGATAGTCATCTCACTTAAGGCCTTTGGTCCGCACTTTGCCTCCACTACAAGGTCTAGGGTAAAAGGGCACGGGGGCTCCATGAAAGGATTAACCCCCATGAAGGGGATTTTGGAGGCTTCGGCGCCTATGGTAGAATTTGGGACTTCTCTGCCTTTTAAGTAAAGAGTACCTTTTACTCGGCGTCCCCTATGATTTTAGGGTCAGGACAGGGTCTCTGGCAAAAGAGTCAGAAGTTTAGTTCTTTAAGGCTGATTCTCAAGCGGAGAAGTTAGAATTAAAAGGGCTGTGTTTCTTGATATCTATCCTCTCACGAGGGCAGAAACAGGGATGAGGAGTCAGGGCAGATTCCCTGTCCAAGGTCAAAGGTTGTACATTTGATGGGAGTGTGTCTTTCACACCAGAGCATGATTTTTAGTTGTATTAATGTCTGCCTCCTCTCTGGAAATGACTGCCCACCATATTTGGTGGTCTGGTCGGGAGGCTTCTTTTTGCCATGCTTGGTGCTATTCTGTGTCCCTCAGATGCCTCTCCAAGGTGCAGGCCAAGATGCACTTTGCACTGGCTGGTACAGCACCTCCTAGTTAGCACCCTAGCTCTTTTCCTTATGACTTGATCTTTTTAAAACTCAGTATTCTCATTTGTACAGTGGGGTTAACAGTGATGGCTAGTGGGCTTATAGTGAAGAGTAATTGAGATAAGAGCACACAAAGCATTTAGTATTGTGCCCAGAACCCCCCAAAAAAGAAAAACAACAACAACAATAAATAACGGTTAGTGTTAACTATTACAGGTAGAAGTAGTCCATTCTAGGCACTGGGATGCCTGAATAAGGTGACCCCCAGGGGCTATCAAAGGTTGGACGTGAGGCTAGACATACTGTCCATGAATAGCATTCTGGCTGTGAATGCCCCCATCAAGTAGCATGGACCCACAGAGGAGGCACATAGGAAGGCTCAGTGCAATTCTGTATTAAATGCCAAGGGGCAGTGAACATCCTCTTCGCTCTTAGTACTTCATAAGACACCCTCTAGAGTTCTCCAATTGTTCCCCATTAGTCACAGGCTCACCAAGTCTCCCCTGGAACTGATCCCACAATGAATCTAGAAAAGAGCAAGAGCTCTATATTGCCAGTGGCTCGCGGCTCTTAACCAGGCCTGAAACTGAGCCATGTCTCTAAATCCCTGGATGTATTACAGATCTTGCTTCATTTCTTTGCTCACAAGCTAAGTTCTGGATAAGAAACCAAAACAGAGTTAGGTCTTTTGAAATTCCTGGCAGTGAACCCTAACCCCTGCAGAGAGGTGGTGCCCATGAGCAAAGTGGGTTGAAAGGATTGGATGCTTCCTGCTATTCTGGGCAGGAAGGCAGGAAATGGTCCTGATTTGCAATAATTATGGGCAACAGGGCCAGGAATAAAGCAGGGATTCTATGAAAACAAGCTGTTCTCAACACGGTATGCTGAGCCCCCAAGAACCTTGACTGGGTCTCACTGTGTCTCAGTGGCCAGCCACCCAGTGGCCATGTATTTATTAACATGAATTATAATAAGAGGTTGATAGCTCTTTAATTAGCAACATTTTTATGTTAAAACCTACAGAAGGAGCAGAAAATTTGAAAAAGAAATTCACATGAAAGAATCTACCATATTAAATGACTAGGACACTTTCCTCTGTCTCATGTCTACTCAGACTCAGAGCTTCTGGATAGCTCAGATCCATATCTGGCTAAGTCAGGAAAAAGAAAATCTAAAGCATATTTACTCAGCTAATGAATACAGAGTTTGGTATTAGCTCAATAAAAATTTAATCAAAATTTGGATTAACACAAATCTCAGGATTTTCAAAAACTCAATATTAGAGACAATAATGTTTTTATACCTAAGAATTATTTTTTTTTACCTTTCACGTTGCCCATGGGCCTATTTCTTGTTCATTCTTGCTCCTTAATCCTTGATTTAGGTATCTTATGTTGAACGTCTGTAGAATAGCTGCTTGTAACAGTTCTTTGCGGCCTGCAGTGTAAGCTACCTGTCGTGTGGACAATGGGAAATAGATTCAGAGCAAACTTGTGACAGGATAAGCGGGACGGAGAGGAAACATAGACACCTCCCCATCCCAGCCCACTATAGGAAAGCTTCTAGTCACCCAGTATCCTTTTGATCTAACTTATCAGCTCTTTGGGATATGTTCTGTTCGTCCCTTCAATTCCCCTCTCCAGTACTTTCTGTTCTGCTCCAAATACCAGCAGGCTGAACTTTCTAGGAAACACGAGCAGATTCCGTTGCCGTCTGGCTTTTGGTTGGCTTTGCTCACTGCAGGCACAGTCAGGAGATCAGGGAGGAGGAAAAAAGGGGTCTCGGCTGTTTCCTGAGTTTGCAGAGGTTGGTCCTCTTCGGCTGTGGTCTCCTACAGTTTGAGCTTTCTTGAGGTCCTGACAATGATTCCTTCCACTTCCCACCTCAGATGGAAAGGTGGTGGCACCTTCTTGTTGCTCGCCTCAGGAGGTTTCAACACCTCCCCTTGGTTTCCCTTAACTCCTCTCACATCATTGTAAATAACGCAGTCGTTACACTCTCCTCAGTGAATGCACGGTGAGTGTCCCATCTGCTTTCTGTGAGGCCCCTCTCTGTGCCACTACGTGAAACCTCCATTCCATTCAGACGGGTTTACTCACTGTATCTTAAACATCCTCTGTGGCTCTGCCACCTCCATGTGGGTGAAGTCCCACACCCTTCATACCACAAAGTCAAACTTAAGCCAAACTTAACCATGCTCACCTGACTAGCTGCTCTAGTGGAAGTGGTGGTGCAGGTTCTTTGGGAAAAAAAGAGCATGTATTATTTTACCACAATGCCTTATTAAAAAAATACTATTCGACACTATTATCTAGCCCTGTCTTAAGGAAGCTTCTTTGGGCAAAGTTCATTTCCTTCAGTTCTCTACATTTCCCCATGATGTCAGCCTCTTTGTCATGCGCACTGGAAGATGCATTTACTGGTTAAAATTCGCTCTGACTTGGGATGCTTTTTGAATTGTTTGTGCAGTCAAGTAAGCATGAAAGAGCTCCCTATCCACACGGTGACAAGCTTCCCAGACTACAGCAAGCACAACCAAACTAGGACTTCTGAGACCATCGGATCTGCCTTGATTTTCAGGGTCTGATGGAGACCAGGAATGTTGGGACCAGCTCACATACCTAGAGAAATAATCGTGTCTCTGTGTCTCATTGGTGTGCAATTATGGGCTAAGTGGTGTGGTGCCTGGTGTTGCTAAGCCAGAAGTTGTACAAAGTGCCCTCTGTTTCAAGCTTCAACTTAGGCGTGTGAAATCAGAAACCTACCGCCCACCTTTTGCTACTGCAGAAATACTCAAATGATTGGCTACGATATACATAGGGTGAGTTTGCTGTTGCTGTTTTGAATCAGTAGCATGTATAAGAAAATGTTCATTGGAAAAACAAGTAATATCAAAGTGATCTCTTGGCATCAGGCAATGGAGATGTGAGCTCCAAAACCAAATTGCCCCTACCCTTCTATAATACGTGCCTCCTCTAGGAGTCCCTACTCCTGTAACTCACATCTTCCTTTGCCAATTTTACTATTTAAACATTTGTGCTTTAATATTTCTATTTGAATTTTTTCTGGTTTTCGAATATCCCCAGAATTAGGGTATTTTAATCTTCTACATCTCAAAAGTTTTCTTGATCGCTTATGGAAGAATTTTATTATGATCATTATTATAAATGATGATAATGACAAAATGGCTTACAGTTTATCAGGTGGCTTTGTATGCATATGTTTATCTCACTTAGTACAATTCTATCTGAACTAGAGAAAACAGATTTTTTTTTAACATCTTTATTGGAGTATAATTGGTTTATAGTGGTGTGTCAGTTTCTGCTTTACAACAAAGTGAATCAGCTATACATATACATCCCCATAACTCATCCCTCTTGCATCTCCCTCCCACCTTCCCTATCCTACCCCTCTAGGTGGTCACAAAGCACTAAGCTGATCTCTCTGTGCTATGTGGCTGTTTCCCGCTAGCTATCTGTTTTACGTTTGGTAGTGTATATATATCCATGCCACTCTCTCACTTCGTCCCAGTTTACCCTAGCCCTCCCCGTGTCCTCAAGTTCATTCTCTACATCTGCGCCTTTATCCTGTCCTGCCCCAAGGTTCTTCATAACCATTATTATTTTTATTTTTTAGATTCCATATATATGTGTTAGCATACAGTATTTCTTTTTCTCTTTCTGACTTACTCCACTCTGCATGACAGACTTTAGGTCGATCCACCACACTACAAATAACACTACAAATAATGTTTCTTTTTATGGCTGAGTAATATTCCATTGTATATATGTGCCACATCTTCTTTATCCATTCATCTGATGATGGACACTTAGGTTGCTTCCAGATCCTGGCTATTGTAAATAGAGCTGCAATGAACATTTTGGTACATGACTCTTTTTGAATTATGGTTTTTCTCAGGGTATATGCCCAGTAGTGGGACTGCTGGGTCGTATGGTAGTTCTATTTGTAGTTTTTTAAGGAACTTCCATACTGTTCTCCATAGTGGCTGTATCAACTTACATTCCCACCAACAGTGCAAAAGGGTTCCCTTTTCTCCACACCCTCACCAGCATTTATTGTTTGTAGATTTTTTGATGATGGCCATTCTGAACTGAGTGAGGTGATACCTCATTGTAGTTTTGATTTGCATTTCTCTAATGATTAGTGATGTTGAGAATCCTTTCATGTGTTTGTTGGCAATCTGTGTATCTTCTTTGGAGAAATGTCTATTTAGGTCTTCTGTCCATTTTTGGATTGGGTTGGTTTTTTTTTTGATATTGAGCTGCATGAGCTGCTTGTAAATTTTGGAGATTAATCCTTTGTCAGTTGCTTCATTTGCAAATATTTTCTCCCATTCTGAGGGTTGTCTTTTCATCTTGTTTCTGGTTTCCTTTGCTGTGCAAGAGCTTTTAAGTTTCATTAGGTCCCATTTGTTTATTTTTGTTTTTATTTACCTTTCTCTAGCAGGTAGGTCAAAAAGGATCTTGCTGTGATTTATATTATAGAGTGTCCTGCCTATGTTTTCCTCTAAGAGTTTGATAGTGTCTGGCCTTACATTTAGGTCTTTAATCCATTTTGAGTTTATTTATGTGTATGGTGTTAGGCAGTGTTCTAATTTCATTCTTTTACATGTAGCTGTCCAGTTTTCCCAGCACCACTTATTGAAGAGGCTGTCTTTTCTCCATTGTATACTCTTACCTTCTTTATCAAAATAAGGTGACCATATGTGCGTGGGTTTATCTCTGGGCTTTCTATCCTGTTCTATTGATCTATATTTCTGTTTTTGTGCCTGTACCATATTGTTTTGATTACTATAGCTTTGTAGTATAGTCTGAAGTCTGGGAGCCTGATTCCTCCAGCTCTGCTTTTCTTTCTCAAGATTGCTTTGGCTATTCAGGATCTTTTTTGTTTCTAAACAAATTGTGAAATTTTTTGCTCTAGTTCTGTGAAAAATGTCATTGATAGTTTGATAGGGATTGCACTGAATCTGTAGATTGCTTGGGGTAGTAGAGTCATTTTCACAATGTTGATTCTTACAATCCAAGAACATGGTATATCTCTCCATCTGTTTGTATCATCTTTAATTTCTTTCATCAGTGTCTTATAGTTTTCTGCATACAGGTCTTTTGTCTCCTTAGGTAGGTTTATTCCTAGATATTTTATTCTTTTTGTTGCAGTGGTAAATGGGAGTGTTTCCCTAATTTCTCTTTCAGATTTTTCATCATCAGTGTATAGGAATGCAAGAGATTTCTGTGCATTACTTTTGTATCTTGCTACTTTACCAAATTCACTCATTAGCTCTAGTAGTGTTCTGGTAGTATCTTTAGGATTCTCTATGTATAGTATCATTCATCTGCAAACAGTGACAGCTTTACTTCTTTCTGATTTGGCTTCCTTTTATTTCTTTTTCTTCTCTGATTGCTGTGGCTAAAACTTCCAAAACTATATTGAGTAATAGTGGTGAGAGTGGGCAACCTTGTCTTGTTCCTGATCTTAAAGGAAATGGTTTCAGTTTTTCATCATTGAGAACGATGTTGGCTGTGGGTTTGTCATACATGGCCTTTATTATGTTGAGGTAAGTTCCCTCTATGCCTACTTTCTGGAGGGTTTTTATCATAAATGGGTGTTGAATTTTGTCAAAAGCTTTTTCTGCATCTATTGAGATGATCATATGGTTTTGATCCTTCAATTTGTTCATATGGTGTATCATGATTTGCATATATTGAAGAATCCTTGCATTCCTGGAATAAACCCCACTTGATCATGGTGTGTGATCCGTTTAATGTACTGTTGGATTCTGTTTGCTAGTATTTTGTTGAGGATTTTTGTATGTATGTTCATCAGTGATACTGGCCTGTAGTTTTCTTCTTTGTGACATCTTTGTCTGGTTTTGGTATCAGGGTGATTGTGGCCTCGTAGAATGAGTTTGGGAATGTTCCTCCCTCTGCTGTATTTTGGAAGAGTTTGAGAAGGGTAGGTGTTAGCTCTTCTGTAAATGTTTGATAGAATTCGCCTGTGAAGCCATCTGGTCCTGGGCTTTTGTTTGTTGAAAGATTTTTAATCACAGTCTCAATTTCAGTGCTTGTGATTGGTCTGTTTATATTTTTTATTTCTTCCTGTTTCAGTCTCGGAAGGTTGTGCTTTTCTAAGTATTTGTTGAGAACACATTATTTTTAAATTTATACCTAAAGAGGTGGAGATTCTGCAAGATCTCATGATTTGCTCTTGATTTTTCATTAAGTGAATAAGAACTCTGAGACCAGCAGAAATAAGGTTTTCTGATTAACAGCTACTGCCTTTCCATTGCATCTCGCTGCCTAGACATTTGAATTGTGTCCACTAATCACTCAAGGTACAAGTGATCCTCAAACAGAAAAGAAAAGAGAGAGATGCTGAGGCAGCTTATTAGTGCCCTAGTTTGGTTCAAGTTCCTCCATCAGCTGTTCCACAGGTTTCTGCAGGGCATCTGGTGTGGCTATTTGCACTGGTGGAATGGAAAACAGCAGTACAGAGAAGTGCTGGCCAATACAAATAATATGAGAGCCAATATGTAATCTTAATATTTCTTGTAACCACATTAAAAAGTTAAGAGAGGGCTTCCCTGGTGGCGCAGTGGTTGAGAGTCTGCCTGCTGATGCAGGGGACGCAGGTTCGTGCCCCAGTCCGGGAGGATCCCACATGCCGCGGAGCTGCTGGTCCCATGAGCCATGGCCGCTGAGCCTGTGCTCCGCAACGGGAGAGGCCACAACAGTGAGAGGACCACGTACCGCAAAAAAAAAAAAAAAAAAAAAGCTAAGAGAAACAGGTGTAATTAATTTTAATAATACATTCTATTAAACCTATACACAGAATATTACCATTTTACCGTATACTTGATATAAAATATGAATGAGATAGTTTTTATTCATTTTTTCATACTGTTTTTGAAATTCAGTGTGTAGTTTACACTTAACAGCCCCTTGTAATTCAGACTAGTCACATTTCAAACATTCATCTGGATGAGTGGCTATTTTATTGAACAGTGAGGCTCTAGAGCATTAAGAAATGGCACCTTTGCCAGTTGGCAGTTGAGATGTTCCCCTAGCACATATCCCTGTCTTTGACCTTGCAGCAGGGCTACAGTCATGTGTGTTTTGAGAATATCAGACGTACAGTCAGAGTATTCATGCAAAAGGCCAACCAATAAAGGAAGACAATTTTAAATAACATCTACTAGACTTTAAGCTCCATGAGGGCCAGGACTGAGCTTGTCTTATTCATTGCCCTATTTTTAATGACTAGTCCACTTGCCCAACTCTTGAATAAATGAATTACTGATAGAATGAATGAGAAAACTGTATTTGAGATATTTTTACATTCCTTTTGTTCATACTAAGTCTTCAAAGTCTGATGTATATTATACATTTATTGCACATCTCAATTCAGATCATTCACATTTTGTGTGCTCGGTAGCCGTGCATGGCTAGTGGCTATTGTATTAGACAGGATAGGTATAGATCATTGGGATATACCACTGACTCAGTCACCAACATCAATCACCAGATGTATGACCTACAGAAGTTAATTTATTTCTGTTTTTTGTTTGCCAAACTCTCTGGAAGCATGAGTTCCAATTTAGAATTATGAATTGCCTTATAATAGAGGAAACAATAGCCAAGATATATGACATTCACATCTAATCCTACACCTACTTGACCAAAACAATTACTATTACCTTCATGAGCAATCCAAGCAGTTTGGCGAATGGAAATGGGATACATTTTTATTTGCCTCCTCATCCTACCCAAGATGTACAAATACCACAAGGACACATAACTAGAAACACTGAGGAGAAGTTAACAGCACAATAGATAATGGGCTTTTCAGTAACTGCAGCTTGGCCTGTTTTCTGGCGACTGGGGCAGATGGCAGAGAAACTTACCAACCGGCCAAACGCTCTTGGTGGGGCAAGAGATGTCCTGGTGGGGAGCAAGTGATCCTCATTTGGCTTCTGACTAGATACTTGACTGCCAAGCAAAGCAGCCAGAGATTAAATTTTTTTTTAAAAAGAACATAAATGTTCAGGACCAAGACTGTTGCACGTAATTCAACATAATGCAAAATTGTGCCCTGCACATGGGTGCCCGTCCCAGGGGGAGAGTGAGTAGTAAAATGCACACCCATTGTGCCCTGCTGGGGGCTTGCGTTCAGCTGCAGGGAGAGAAGCATTGTTAAATGCAGCCCACTTTAGGACTTACGCAGCCATGGTCAGCACTCAAACTATGGCTGGAAGGAAGAACTCCCTTTGGCTAAGCTATAAAAAACTAACAACAACTACAAAAAAAAAAAAAAAAAAAACCAGTTTGCAGCTAAATCCTAAAATGT
Organism: Leucopleurus acutus; assembly: GCF_964270905.1. Classification (NCBI taxonomy): domain Eukaryota; kingdom Metazoa; phylum Chordata; class Mammalia; order Artiodactyla; family Delphinidae; genus Leucopleurus; species Leucopleurus acutus. The sequence continues at coordinate 92,883,452 of NC_139144.1, read as the reverse complement.
GGAAGACTTTACATACCCGAAACTGGACTAAATATGAGTATTATTTCTTTCTAGGAAATAAAATAAAAGGAAACAAAAAGCAACAAAACTGAGTACATACATAAGAACAGACTTGAGATATACTTGCAATGCTCTGTGAACTCTTTTTCCTTGGGTGGTATGCCAAAACTTCTCTTTTCCTTAAGTATTTTAAAGCGCATCCTAGACATTTTATTATTTCATCTGAAATGCCAAGATTAAAGCTCTTTAAAAATTATACCCACAATACCGTTATCGCATCTAATAAAAATAACATTTAAGATTCACTGTTTTCCCTTTTCTTTTTTTCTTTTCTTTTTTTTTTTTGCGGCACGCGGCGGGCCTCTCACTGTTGTGGCCTCTCCCGTTGCGGAGCACAGGCTCCGGACGCACAGGCTCAGCGGCCATGGCGCACGGGCCCAGCTGCTCCGCGGCATGTGGGATCTTCCCGCACCGGGGCAAGAACCCGTGTCCCCTGCATCGGCAGGCGGACTCTCAACCACTGCGCCACCAGGGAAGCCCTCCCTTTCTTAACATGATCTCTATTTCCATAATAAGTCATTCAGTAGAAAAAGTAAGGTCAGGACATCAGGTGCCGCCTTCATGGTGCTGTGCATTGTAGAATCATGCAAAGCTCCACTTCCCAAGATAACGTATTTCTATCTTCCCTGAGCACCCCACACAACTAGTTCCACCCTTAATTACCAGCATTTCTAGTATGCTGGCCCATACACCTTATGGACTGTATGATGCAGGCTTGTAAAGGTATTTAGGGCTGCTGGCATTTTGCTTTTTCCCCAGTGAGTAGTTACACGGCTTGGGAGATGAAAAAATGCCTGGCCCATATCAGCACAAACTAGTTTTAATTACTTATTTCTAGTCCCATGAGTCAGAAAGCAGGAGCTGGTTCCTCGCCCTCTATTTATGGACTCTTCTTTTTCTCTCTTATCTTTTGACTTGGGTGTGAAGCAAAAACGGCCTAAACAAACTCTGTTGTTGAGCTCCTCACGAGACCCAGTTTATGTTAACCCATTTATAAAAGCAGGAATAGCTCCAGAAAAGGAAAGTTCCCCGGAGGGTGACATGTGGAAGAGCTAGTCTGAGGCAAGTGGGCTGCAGGATGGGGCTCTGCTACTTGCATATTTTTGCCTAACATTTAGGTATGAATCTTCATTTTTGGGAATTGGCAAAAAGGGAAAAAACAAACTGTGGCACATCTACTTGGTAGGAATTATGCAGCCATTAAAAATAGAAATTAAGACATAACAAAGAACTACTAAAAAAAGCCTTATGACTTGTTAAATTTTGAGAGTAACAACCAAAATTGTGAGTACCATAAGTGACTATGTAAAAATAAATATGAAGGTGAGGAAAGTATTAAAGGTAATTAAAAATTAAAACAATTTTGCTAGGGTGTTAGGACTAAGGATTCAGTTTTTTTCTTTTTAATTGTCAAAATATTGTCTTATTCCACATTTTGATTATTTATTTTTCCCTTTTTGAAGATGACCCTGCCAAAAGTTACCCACTTGACCCTACATGGAGTATTTTCCAGTGGTGGCGGTGGAAAACTACAAAATTCATGTGCCTTTTCTTTGGTTCAGAGCCAGCCGAAGATCCAAGGGTCCTCATGCTTTAATCCTAGTTTTATTCCTTAGACACAAAGGGACACAGGGAGTGAATGACATTAGGTCTCTAGAGGAGGAAGGAAAGGACGTAATCCCGATAAGAGTGGGCGGTTGAAACCTGGCCGAGTTACACCTACTTTTCAAGTTTGTCAAAAGAACTCACAGTCATTTTTATCCACTGCCTTTGTCTGGAAATTTATAGGTTTCAGCAACTCTGATTGGAAACTCCATTTAAAGAGTCTGACATTTTCACAGCCCATGAAAGAGAAAGTGAAGGAAGAAAATTCCCTTCAACTTACTTTAGTTGGAGCCTTGAAGAAGAGTCAGGGCCTGTTTCTTTGCTCAGAGTACCTTGCCAGGTTTAGGATGCTATTGGAAGCGTTAATTGGCACTTGTGACTTAAGCCCAAACTGGTGGTCAGGAACAGTCAGGGATCTGGAGGCATTGGTCATGAAGCTGTAGGTGCTGAGCCTGTGAAGTAGAGGTGCGTGCCCAGCTACACTAATGGGAACGAGGCGTAGTCTCGTAAAGATGAGAGCCTCGCTCCATATTTAATTCTCAACCTTCGTATAGACTCTGGATATTTAATAGTAACTATGTTGCTTTGATGTGACCAGGCTGAGAGTGTGGATCAAATTATTTTGTAAAATGAAAATGACTTTAGTGTATTTTTCGGATGGCAAAAATACACTATAATATACAGTATTTATAAGGACTGCAGAAAATTTAGAAAGCATTAAAAGCAAATTAAAATGTCTTACATTCCACAGGACCTCAGTGAAAAATTTGGTATATTATATGTGTGTGTGTGTATGTATATTTTTTTTATTAAATGGGATTGTATAAATGGAATCAGCCAGTTCTCAAGTAAATAAATATATATTACAACTTTTCATGTGCATAGCGACAGGTCACATTTGAATGGCGACATAGAATTCCATTTTATAGATGCAGTTGTGAATCCATATTGAGTATCCACAACTTTCCGTTATCATGCATGTTATTTTGCAGCTTAGTTCAAGCTTTTACAAAATCAGTTTGCATGTTTTTAAAGTGTTTTTAAAAACATAACAATAAGTGTTTTAAAGGCTCACATTGTGTGAAGAGTAGGAAAATTTGATGTGGGAAGCAAAGCAATTATTTCAAATATAAAATTATTATTCTTTTATTTCTTGAAATAGGAAGAGAGTTGGAGAGGGGGACATAACTCCATTGTTTTGCCAAAATATTTTAAGTCAGCCCAGAGAAAAAAAGTGATTTTGAGAGAAATCAGAAGACTTTGTCACCTTTTGGCCACCCCTTTGCACCCCCAAATTTTTGTGATTAATCTTCAGTTGGTAACTTACCTTTTCTACATATTCAGTTCTTGTACTGTAAGAAAGGATACTAATAATTACCACTGGTATACTCCACTGGGTTAAGCTCAAATGATATAATGAATGTGGAAGTACACTGAACTCTAAAGCAGTATTTACTTGTTATTACTATTATTATTTATAAGTCCACATGATTAGTGGACCAGAGGAATTTGAAGGTCCTGCAATTTACTTATGAGTTTATAGAAAATTGATTAGACTATTAATAGATAAGCTCATTTTCAAGCTAACTGAAATATCCACTGAAGTCCTAATCAGAGGTTAGCACTTGTTTTATGAAAGTGTTCAGCCCCTTGTTTTTGTTTTCCGTTGCCATGTAACAAAGTACTGTAAACTAAAACAACACCTATTTACTGGCTCACAGTTCTGTAGGTTAGAAGTTTGGGCATGGTGGTTGGGTTCTCTGCTCAGGGTCTTGAGACTGAAATCAAGGGTTGGCTGGGCTGTGTTTCTTTCTGGAGGATTTGAGGAAGAATTTGCTTCCATGCTCAATCAGGTTATTAGTCATTTTCAGTTCCTTGTATTTGTGGGACTGAAGGTCCTGTTTCCTTGCCGGCTCTCAGCTGGAGGCCACTGGCTTCCTAGAGGCCATCCACTCTCCTTGCCACATGACCCGACCCGTCCATCTCAAAGCCAGCAGGACAATGTTCCTTGTGCCAAATCCCTCTCACATATCCCCTGTCTCTGATTGCATGACCCTAATTTAGTGGCCTCAGGTGATTAGGTCAGGCCCACTCAGATAATCTCCCTATGTTGAGGTCATTGATTTGGGATCTAACTGCATCTACGAAATCCCTTTACAGCAACACTTAGTGTTTGCTTGAGTAATTAGGAGATGGTATGTTACAGCAGGGACCGGGAATCTTGGGGACATCTTAGAATTCTGCTTGCCATACCCCCGAAAGCTGAGGTTCTTCTTTTCCAATGATTCAGAGGACTGTTCTTTCTGTAAGAACAGACCCTCCAGTGTGGAAGTCATTAGTAGATCCGCGTTCTATTGATAGAAACCTAGGAGATCCCATTTCATTACTGAGGTTCTAATTTCACAATGACAGTCATGTTAACCTACTCTTACTAGTCCTATGAGAACAGGCTTAGAAATCTGATATACAAAGTTCATGTTTCTACCAGGACCTATATGAGTTGGGCAAGATGCTTAACCTCTTTGATTCTGTTTTTTCTACCTGTAAAATGGTGATGATATTACCTGTTTTGCAAGATCGTTGTGACTATTAAATAAGAATATGTGTATACAAAGCTTTAGTATAGCACCTGCATTTAAGTGCAAAATAAATAGTCATCTCAACTTGTTTCAGTGAGGAGGAAAGCAAAAGAAAGTGCAGATTTATATTATTTTCTTTTCTTTTAAATTAAATCCACCATTCAGCAGAAGGGCTGATTCTGCTGTTTTTGTGCTGTTACTGAAAATGATATCCTGTAATAATATCAGTATTAATGAATATATTGTATGCATTTTGGGGCTTCCCTGGTGGCACAGTGTTTAAGAATCCGCCTGCCAATGCAGGGGACACAGGTTCAAGCCCCGGTCTGGGAAGATCCCACGTGCCGTGGAGCAACTAAGCCCGTGCGCCACAACAACTGAACCTGCGCTCTAGAGCTTGCGAGCCACAACTACTGAGCCCGTGTGCCACAACTACTGAAGCCCATGCGCCTAGAGCCCGGGCTCCGCGACAAGAGAAGCCACTGTGATGAGAAACCCACGCACCGCAACGAAGAGTAGCCCCTGCTCATTGAAACTAGAGAGAGCCCACGTGCAGCAATGAAGACCCAAACGCAGCCAAAAATAAATAAAATAAATAAATTTATATGCATTTTTAGTTTTCTTGAGAGATGATAGGTCTAAATTTTCCAAACTGCAAATGAAAATTTTGTTTTCCTCAAATAAATGTTTCTTTCCGTCTATGCAAATATTTATTCCTGATTTTTAGGTCACCACACCAAATTAAATACACTGATTTTCATTGGAGGCCCCTAGAATGTGGTCAAATACCCTCTAAAGTATAAAAAATAATCACAAATCATACTTCACATATAAGTGAGCTGGGAAGTGAGGAGCAACACTGAGAATGAAGCCAGGCAGAGCTTCTGATTTACCCCCGTATTTCTGGGAAATATTTCGCCAGGAAGATAGGGCTATAAAACCAAGTCATAACTTTGATGCTTCGTAAAATTCCTGAAAGCCAGTATATCCAAATACATAGCTTACTTTTCTGGGCAAATTTTTCTCCCATTAGAGCAATAGGTTTCTTACCTGGTTAAAGAGTTTGCATATTAAACAACAGTTCACTTATCAAGATTCACTTTATGACCTTTGCTTCACTAAACCTTTATATTATGAACTTTACTCAGTCCTAGTCAATCCCTTGCCTTGAAAGATTCGACTTCAACTACTTGAGACCAGATCCCCCAAATCTATAAATATCCTCCCGAATCTACTCCTTCTGAGATAGTGAGATGTGGTCAAGGTTATATCTTCCTTACTGTAGTAGGCTGAAAATTAGCTTTGCTTAGTTAATAGATTTTTCTGGTTGGTCTTCTGTGGGAAGAGTCCACAGTTGCTAATAATTATCATATGCACCTTTTATAATTTGGAAAACTGTATTAAAGAAAAGAAATCGTCTAGTAAATAGGTCTCCCTGGCTTCAGAATGGACCACATTGTAAGCATTTGAGAAGCACATGCAGCATAAGGCTTTTAATTCTGTGGGACACTTTGTCATATTGAGCAAAGGAGTTACATTTACATTTTCATGAAAACCTTCAAGTTTTAGTTTACTTTCTTTATGGATAAGGGTCACATGTTACTTACTTATTTATTTATGTCCACAGAGTCTTGTACATAACAACACTAAATAAATTCTAGTTGATGGATTAGGAGTTGAAGGATCAATTTAAGGTCACTCCTCTTTCTAAAATTCTCTGAAAAAAGGTACAATTTGTTTGTACTTAGATCACATCCTAAGCAGAAGGAAACTCCATGTGGACCTAATAGCTGACAAGCTTTACATTTGGTAATTCATAAATTCCTTTTTATAAGTGCTCTGGAAACAGCAGTTAATTTAAAGAAGCACTGCAAGTAGAGATTAACAGTGAATTCATTCACAAATTGTGACTGTGGAATGTCAAGAGAGGAGAGAGAAAAACTTTACTAGCAGAACAGCAGCTATTATACCATATGGGGAACAAATCTTGTTTATTCAGTATGCTCCTTTGTAAACATACAACTAGAATGAGATTTCAAGCTATGAGATGGGATAGCTGATGATTTCCTGTCATAAAACATGGAAGAGACATATTATATAGTAAATCGAATAATTAATTAGGATTAAAATCAAGTTAACTTCTTATCTGGCTTCACTACTAACTAGTTGTGTGGTTTGAGGTAAGTTATGCAATCTATTCAACCTTCAATTTCATAGTCTATTAGCTGCAGATTAACAGTGCCTGCCATTGTTTATCCCACAGTGGTTTTGTGGAATTGAACAAGACAGAATCATACCATTTTGGGGTTGAAAAGTAGTTAATAGTTATTTAGTCTAATTAGTGATTTAAAATGAAAAGTGCTTTAAAGGAAAAAATTTAATACCATATATATAGTATTTTAAACATATCAGACCTTTCAATTTTTAACTCATTCTGAAAATACTCCTCCAAATTTGTTTGTGTCTGTTTTCTGAAGAGAGTTGCCTTATCTCTACATTTGCATCACTTGACCTGGTGCCTGGTGTGTTGTACACATTCACACCATCAATTTATTCAGTCTAAGTGAATGACTGAGTGGAAAACAACATCTTAACCTTTAAGGAGTAGACTGGTCTCAGTTTCTCCTGATTCACTTTCTTTTGTGTTCATTTGGTTTACATGTCCATAAATTGGAGCTAATGTCCTCATTCTACAGCTCTGATGTGTTATGACAATTGAGGTGAGAATAAGAATCGCTGGAAGCTAGTAACTTAAGTTGCTGTGGGGGTTTTCTAAAACTGTGATGAGACTGAGGCTGTCAGCCTCCCATAGGAAGCAACTAACTATGAATAGTGGAGTTTGGAGTGTTTTTTAGAGAGCTGAGAGTTTATGCCTTTATGTACTAATTCTTTCAGCTCATTAGCTTTGTAGATGTAGCCTTGTAAAACTACTGTGCATACTTTTCTATGTTGTTGATCACATATAAGAAACATCGGTGTACACTGATGATATCAGCTGTCTTGCAGATATCAATACTGTGACATCTGGGTGCTCCAATCAGGGAAAAGTTGTTGGGGGCTATTTGACTCTATCCTAAATGACTCATATGTACATAAGAATTTTTTAAAATAATTTTCCCGTATTTTCCTTTATCTTTATGCTGATACTGATGTACTTGGTGATAGCATTTATTTTCTTCCTTCTAATTTACTATGGACCTGAAAACCAAATAGCCAGACCTGTAGAATTATATATGAAATTCAAAAGATAATGATCAATATCCTAAGGGTATCAACCATGTGATACTGTTTCATTGGGTTGGGCTGGTCAGTCTTTAAACATTATTCATTTATTCATTCAGTAAATATTTGCTGAGTACCTAGGTAGTTACTAAGTATGGAGATTGAAAGATGTATAGAACACAGTTTTATAGATATATAAAATTTCTGGATTTATTTGCTAGTAGAACAAGATATTATTTTATGGTTTAAAAGAAATAATATGATCTAGGTTAGCAACTACTTTAAATCTAGTTAAAATTTGCAGCTGCAAGGTAATAATCTCTAACCTATTTGAGTGTTGTTCCCTGCTGTCATCGTCATGTTAGACATATAATCAGAGTTAATTTTGTATCCTATTGTCTATGTAAGAGTTGCCAGGAGTTCACCTCATTTACCTCTGAGAAAAATTAAATGAAACTTACGGTGGAGAGATTCCAGCTCATATAAAGAAGAATTTTCTGTTTGAGCTTCTTAAAAATAGAATGTACTGATTGCTCATTAGCTTCGTTTTTCCACCCATATTTACCATTTGTATATATTAAGCTTGTGGTCCAGTAAACACTTCACTGTATCCTGTGAAGCACTGTGAAGCAAGTTATTGCCGTTTGCTTAAGTTATTGATTTAAATACATTCAAATGCAGGACTTTCCAGTTATCATTATTAATTTTTAATTCATTTATTTCAAGTCAACATTGTAGTCCATTAAGAATAGAATTAATCTTCAATTTATCATCAGTGTAATTTGATAGTTCCCCCAGTTTCAAGTGGTCTGCACATTAACTACAATCCTGTTCATGTTTTCATTCCAAGTATTTGCACAGATTTTTACAGAACAGAGTTAAAGAGAGAATCTTCTGTGAATTTCTTATGGACATCTCGTTGACTTCCTCTACTATTTTTCTCTTTTCTATTTGTCAGTTTCTATTCTGATCCTGATTATTTCCTACCTGTATTTAATTTTTAAATTTATTTATTTACTTATTTTATTTTTGACTGAGTTGGGTCTTCGTTGCTGTGTGCGGGCTTTCTCTAGTTGCGGCAAGCGGTGGCTACTCTTCATTGCGGTGCATGGGCTTCTCATTGCGGTGGCTTCTCCTGTTGCAGAGCACGGGCTCTAGGTGCGCGGGCTTCAATAGTTGTGGCACGTGGGCTTCAGTAGTTGTGGCTCACGGTTTCTAGAGCACAGGCTCAGCAGTGCCGTGCACGGGCCTAGTTGCTCTGCAGCATGTGGGATCATCCTGGACCAGGGATCAAACCCATGTTCCCTGCATTGGCAGGCGGATTCTTAACCACTGTGCCACCAGGGAAGTCCCTACCTGTATTTAATTTGGATTTGAATTTTTTCCTAGATTTTTGAGATGGAAGATTAAATTACTGATTTTAGATTTTTTTCTCCCTTTCAATATAAGCACTCTCTGGTGGAATGGGTAGTTATATCACAGTGTACCCACCTCACAGAGTTATTGCCTGACTGGAACTTCACTGTCTTACTCAAGAGGTATGTTTTCAGACTGTGTCAAAATTTCCTGAAACCCGGATGATCTATGGCCCTAAGATCACTATTATTAGCCACCTTCTCACACAACTAAATAAGTTTTATTTGGCATGAAGGAACCATTTTGATCTCTTTGTCACTCTTTTATAAATTTCAATGGTAGTTTTAGCCCTCAGGCTAATTATTTCTAGAAAGGATGGAGTTCAGTAAGTGGGGCATTTGATGCTTCCAAAAAAAGGAAAAAAAAAATCAACAACCTTGTTTTTTGACATGGAAACCATGCAGAAGGACTTCGCAGGATCTCTGAAGGAACAAGAAGCAATTGATTCTCACGAACCATCGTGAGATGTGATACCCAAGTCCACATTCCTTTACCAACAGTGCATTCAGTGAATCATTAGATGAAAGAAGAATGAGTGGAAGGAACTATGTGTATGAGAGAAGAGGATGTGGAAACGAGGTGAAAATAACCATGTAAGCAGAAACAGAAAGTGGGCTTTTAGAAGACAAGGCGAGTGAGCAGAATCACAACGCCTGATTTTAATGTTTCTAGTTTCCAATGTTACATCACTTTCAGAATGTTTTTTAGTAGCAGACTTTTCACCGTTGATAAAATATGATGAAGAATGCAAAGAATGAGGCAGACAGAATGAATGGGGGTGAGGTATCTCTACCAAACTACAAGGTCACTTGATGTTTTAAACTAACCTGATGTAATGTTCTGGTTTTGGAAGATGTCACTAGGCCCCTAATGAAGTGAGTTTGCTAGGCTTCTAACAAGATTTTCCTCTTTCCCAAAACAACACTCTGCATAATCAATTAAGCCTTTCCTTGATTTCTTTTCTTGTTTTTTTTTTTTTTTCCATTCTTCTTTATTTTTTTAGTCAATGAGCTCAGCTCTAAATGAAAGCTGGAGTTGTATGAACTGAATTGGCTGGAAATAGTAGCTGAAAGGCGTGCAAATCAAAGCTGGCAAGTTTCAGCCCTTCCGTTCCTGAAGCAGAGGCTAACTTCAATCCAAATGGCTTCCTGGGCAATTGTTTCATTATTCTAGTGCTTTGTTCCTAGTATGGAACAAGGCATTAATAACCCAGACTTTGCAAGCTAAACCAAGAAAACATACATCACATCTTTACCTTCAGGTGTCTTAGTACCCATCTGGACACTTCCTAGCAGTGTGGGAACTGTGTAGGAAGGGATTTTAAATCACTCATGGGTTCGAGGTGGGTGTAGAGAGAGGGTAACCTTTAGGCTCTTTGATCTTTCCTGTTCCATCCTAACCTAGCACAGGCCCTAAACTACAGACAGGAGAAAACTAGGAGCTCTGAAGTCAGGCAGCTCTACCCACTTTGGTACCTATACTAAGGACAAGGATTTTTAATATCTTTGCAGGAGTTATGGACCTATATCTACATCTATCTATTTCCATGCACACGTATTTTGGGGGGTAAAATTATTTGTAATTTTGCTTTTAGAAATTATTTGCCCTCAAGTCATTCATTTTTAGACTGTCACTAAGTATATTCAAGAATTCCTGCAGGGCTTCCCTGGTGGCACAGTGGTTGAGAGTCCGCCTGCCGATGCAGGGGACACGGGTTCGTGCCCCGGTCCGGGAAGATCCCACATGCCGCGGAGCAGCTGGGCCCGTGAGCCATGGCCGCTGAGCCTGCGCGTCCGGAGCCTGTGCTCCACAACGGGAGAGGCCACAACAGTGAGAGGCCCACATACCGAAAAAAAAAAAAAAAAAAAGAATTCCTGCAAAGTGAGAAAACGTAATCTAGAGATTTTACATAATTCACCTTTTTACAAGGATGTATAGCTCCTCAAAAAAGTACTGATGGCTCTCTCCTCTACTGCACAAATAGCATTGTGATGGGCAAAGAATTAAATACGGATGTGGTTCTTGTATTCTCTCTCCACATCAGCTTTTAGAAAGTATAAAACCAAATGTTGGTAAATTATTAGTAAGTATAAAAGAGTACATCATGGGCATTTTGTATTTTAACCTCTCTATTCAACTTTGTGGTTAAGAGCACAGACATAATTTGATTTTAACTAGTCTAGGTTCAAATTCTATTTTTTTTTTAATTGAAATATAGTTGACTTACAAACTCTGCTTCTACCACTTTGTGATCTTGGGCAAGTTACCTAGATTCTTTAACTTATGTTTTACTCACCTGTAAAACTGAAATAATATTGACTCTTTTCTAATGTCGTTGAGAGGATAAAAGATGAAGCTTTTATCACAGAGCAAAACTTTTAATCCATGATGGCTATTATCTTTCCCTACTCTTATTTTCCTTTTGCCTTTTGCTTTACTTTTATTATTTCATCTTTCTAGAATGTATACATTTTAAAAGGTACCTTAAATTATTGGAAGAAATTGGACCATAAATAATTTAAATAAGTAATCAAATAGTAAGCAAATATTTAAATTTTTTATTCCTAAAGAAATTATGGTTTAGAACAAGTGTTTTCAAATTTTCAATATCACCTGGGGATCTTGACCTTGTTAGAATGAGTATACTAGTTCAGAAGGTCTGGGGTGGGACTTGACAGTCTGCATTTCTAACAAGCTCCCAGGTGATGCTGATGCTGCTGTCCTTACAGGAGGGCTTTGTGGAGCAAGGGGTTCAGAAGAGCGGCGTACAGCTTTATAAAAACACAAAGTATCCAGTGCCTAGCACACTTTGACTCTCAACCAAGAGCAGTGAGATGGTGTCTTATTTCTCTTATGCTTTTTTTTTTTTTTTTTTTTTGCGGTACGCGGGCCTCTCACTGTCGTGGCCTCTCCCGTTGCGGAGCACAGGCTCCGGACGCGCAGGCTCAGCGGCCATGGCTCACGGGCCCAGCCGCTCCGCGGCATGTGGGATCCTCCCGGACCGGGGCACGAACCCACGTCCCCTGCATCGGTCGGCAGACTCTCAACCACTGCGCCACCAGGGAAGCCCTGTTTTATGCTTTTATGAGTAAAAGATTCCTTTCTTTAATCCAAATTACCTGAAAGAGTCCCATGGGATTCTGACACAAGTCATTGTCTTTGCCGTCCTTTTGAGTCACAGCAGTTCCCTGAGCAGACACTTGCTCCCTTGACTCTTGGACAGAGTCTTTTCCATTACACTGCGGCAGTTCTCGGGGCCTTTCATTATGTCACATTGAATATTTATTAGGCTCTTCTAACATAATAACTCGGCCGAGTCACACAGATACCCACTGGCCAAGAAACAGTCTCTAAACTAATGTTAACTTAATGATTGTTTCAGAAGCAGCTATGTGCTTTTTTTTAACTTCACAATTTTGCTAAAATATACCTCAATGTTACCAGTGATTCCTTGTTGCTAATTCCCACAGGCACCTATCTCTAGAATTTGACCCTGTTCATTATTTCTTACTTCTTGAAACTTCCTGTTTGCTTGGTTTCCATGATTCAACTTCCTTTGCTTGCCTCTTACTGCTCTGTTGCTAACCTCGATTCACTTACGTAAGAATTAGAATTCTCACGTCTTGTGTACATCTTCAGTTCTTACTCTGTGTCTTCTTACTCTGTGGTCTCTTAGGTCGATAACTACTATCTCTTTCAGCTCAGATATCCTATTGGTACCTCAAACTCAGTGTGTCCAAACAGATCTTTGCTACCTTTCCTTACTTAACCATAGTCATTTAACATCTTTAAGCTTTTTTTTTGTTTTTTTACTGATCTGAAAAGTCAGGCTAGTGAAAGAACCTAAATAATCAGATGTCTGAGAATTAATATATTAATAGATACTATATTAACTATATTATATATAAATATCTATTATGCATATTGTGAGATTTAAGATATGTCGGTTGCTGAGAATACTGTCCTTAGGATAGATCTGAGTGTGTATTACTTATGAATCTGTTTAAAACCATATTATCTATGTTCGCACTTACCTCCGGATTGAAGATTAGAATCTGGGAGATGTCCTAGATTTCTCCTTCCATAGTACATTCAATTAATGTGATAAGTCCAATAAATTTTATCCCTTAAATAACTTTTTTTGGTCTTCGCTCTATCCCCTTTCCAGTGTCACAGTGTAAGTCTTCTCAGTGTTTCACCTGGATTATGTCAACTGCCCTTGTCTAAGCCTCCCTGAGTCTAGGTGCACATCCTCCATTCACTCTGCTTACCGATTGCTGAGTGCTCTCTCAGATTCACAGCTGGTCATGGTCCTCCTTCTCTCAAAATTCTTCATAGCTCCGTATTTCCTAAAGTAAAACATCATTGCATTTCTCATGTGACCCTTATATATGACAAGCAAGAAACATCAAGATTAGTCTCTTCCATCTCTTAGTTTCTTTTCTATTTCTCAACTTTTCTCACTGATGCTTGAGCAATTTTAAACTAATCATTGATTCCTGGAATATATCACAGTTACTCAAACCTGCAGGCCTTCGCCTGCATGTTCCTCTTTCTCTAAACTAATCTGTTATTTGAGATTAAACTCAAAATTAGTCTCCTCTGGAAGCTTTCCTTAAAGACTCTGAACACACTTAGGTAACATTTTTATGCCCGTTAAAAAGAAGAAGAAGAACAAAACTATTACAGCAATTTTCTAATTTTAGTGCATCATTATTTTATCGGGAAATAGTGTTGGATTTGATTCAGGTTTTTTATGGCATCTGTTGAAATAATCCCATGATTTTTCTCCATTATTCTGGTAATTCTGCTAATGCAATGAAATACATTGGCATTCAGCTGTTAAAACAGCCTTGCATCCTGGAATAAACATCACTAGTTATGATTTATTAGCTTTTTATAATATTTACTGGATTTGATTTACTAATATTTTTAAAAGATTTTTATGTTTATGTTCATGAGGAGTGTTGGTCTATAGTTTCTTGTAATGTCCTTGTTAGGTTTGGTATCAAGTCAAGTTCATTCATACTGAATTTTTTTTCTACTTATACCAATTAGAGTGGTTAAAACCTTAGATTATGATTCTGGATTAGCCTGTTTCTTTTTTCAGTTCTGTCAGTGAGTAATTCATGTCTTTTGAAATTTTATTATATATAAACCCATTTGGTATTATGCCTTCTAGATCAATAGATACTTTTTCTAATTATGAAATGTCTCTATTTTGTTAATTCTTCCTGACTTGAAGTCTACATTGACTGTTACTACTATAGCCACACTAGCTTTTTTATGATGACTGGTTTTGTGGAATAACTTTTCCCATCCTTTAACTTTTAACTTAAATATATATATATATATATATATATATATATATATATAAAGTGTGTCTTTTGTAGATAGCATGCAGTTCAGTATTGCTTGTTTCTTTAGTTTGACAATCTGTGTTTTTTGATTAATACATTTCGTCTATTTGTATTTAATGCAATCATTCATATGTGTACGTTTACACATACTTTCTTGCTATCTCTTTTTATCCCATTTGTTCCTTGTTCCTTTGTCCCTCCTTTCTGATTATTTTAGGTTAATCAAACCTTATTTTAAGTTTCCTACTTTAATTTTTCTACTCTTTTCAGTTGTAACTCTGAATTATTTCTTTTAATGGTTGCTCTAGGAATTGACATATGTATCTTTGACATATAACTTCCTATTCAAAATGAACATTACACCACTTTATGTAAAAAATCCTTAAAACAGTAAAATTCTTGCCTCCTTTATCAAAAATAAGGTGACCATATGTGCATGGGTTTATCTGTGGGCTTTCTATCCTGTTCCATTGATCTATATTTCTGTTTTTGTGCCAGTACCATTCTGTCTTGATTATTGTAGCTTTGGAGTATAGTCTGAAGTCAGGGAGTCTGATTACTCCAGCTCTGTTTTTCTTTCTAAAGATTGCTTTGGCTATTCGGGGTCTTTTGTGTTTCCATACAAATTGTGAAATTTTTTGTTCTAGCTCTGTGAAAAATGCCATTGGTAGTTTGATAGGGATTGCACTGAATCTGTAGATTGCTTGGGGTAGTAGAGTCATTTTCACAATGTTGATTCTTCCAATCCAAGAACATGGTATATCTCTCCATCTGTTTCTGTCATCTTTAATTTCTTTCATCAGTGTCATATTTTTCTGCATACAGGTCTTTAGTCTCCTTAGGTAGGTTTATTCCTAGATATTTTATTCTTTTTGTTGCAATGGTAAATGGGAGTGTTTTCTTGATTTCACTTTCAGATTTTCATCATTAGTGTATAGGAATGCCAGAGATTTCTGTGCATTAATTTTGTATCCTGCTACTTTACAAAATTCATTGATTAGCTCTAGTAGTTTTCTGGTAGCGTCTTTAGGATTCTCTACATATAGTATCATGTGATCTGCAAACAGTAACTGAATTACTTCTTCTTTTCTGATTTGGATTCCTTTTCTTTTTCTTCTCTGATTGCTGTGGCTAAAACTTCCAAAACTATGTTGAATAAGAGTGGTGAGAGTGGGCAACCTTGTCTTGTTCCTGATGTTAGTGAAAATGGTTTCAGTTTTTCACCATTGAGAACAATGTTGGCTGTGGGTTTATCATATATAGCCTTTATTATGTTGAGGTAAGTTCCCTCTATGCCTACTTTCTGGAGGGTTTTTATCATAAATGGGTGTTGAATTT
This sequence comes from Leucopleurus acutus, assembly GCF_964270905.1. Taxonomy (NCBI): domain Eukaryota; kingdom Metazoa; phylum Chordata; class Mammalia; order Artiodactyla; family Delphinidae; genus Leucopleurus; species Leucopleurus acutus. The sequence goes on along the minus strand of NC_139144.1, from coordinate 92,867,872 downwards.
TGTCAAGAGCTTTTTCTGCATCTATTGAGATGATCATATGGTTTTGATCCTTCAATTTGTTCATATGGTGTATCACATTGATTGATTTACGTATATTGTAGAATCCTGGCATTCCTGGGATAAACCCCACTTGATCATTGTGTATGATCCTTTTAATGTGCTGCTGGATTCTGTTTGCTAGTATTTTGTTGAGGATTTTTGCATCTATGTTCATCAGTGATATTGGCCTGTAGTTTTCATTTTTTGTAGCATCTTTGTCTGGTTTTGATATCAGGGTGACGGTGGCTTCGTAGAATGAGTTTGGGAGTGTTCCTCCCTCTGATATATTTTGGAAGAGTTTGAGAAGGAGGGGTGTGTTCTCTTCTCTAAATGTTTGATAGAATTCACCTCTGAATCCATCTGGCCCTGGGCTTTTGTTTGTTGAAAGATTTTTAGTCACAGTTTCAATGTTAATGCTTGTGGTTGGTCTCTTTATATTTCCTATTTCTTCCTGGTTTAGTCTTGGAAGCTTGTGCTTTTCTAAGAATTTGTGCATTTTTTCCAGGTTGTCCATTTTAGTGGCATATAGCTGCTTGTAGTAATCTCTAATGATCCTTTGTATTTCTGCAGTGTCAGTTGTTACTTCTCCTTTTTCATTTCTAATTCTATTGATTTGAGTCTTCTCCCTTTTTTTCTTGATGAATCTAGCTAATGGTTTGTCAATTTGTTTATCTTCTCAAAGAACCAGCTTTTAGTTTTATTGATCTTTGCTATTGTTTTCTTCACGTTTTTCTAATTAATTCAGATCTGATCTTTATGATTTCTTTCCTTCTGCTAACTTTGGGGTCTTTTTATTCTTCCTTCTGTAATTGCTTTAGGTGTAAGGTTAGCTTGTTTATTTTAGATGTTTCTTGTTTCTTGAGGTAGGATTGTATTGCTAAAAACTTCCCTCTTAGAACTGCTTTTGATGCATCCCATAGGTTTTGGGTCATCGTGTTTTCCTTGTCATTTGTTTCTAGGTATTTTTTTATTTCCTCTTTGATATGTACAGTGATCTCTTGGTTATTAAGTAGTGTATTGTTTATTTTTTATTTTTTTTTACGGTACGCGGGCCTCTCACTGTTGTGGCCTCTCCCATTGTGGAGCACAGGCTCTGGATGCGCAGGCTCAACGGCCATGGCTCACGGGCCTAGCCGCTCCGCGGCATGTGGGATCTTCCCAGACCGGGGCACGAACCCGTGTCCCCTGCATCGGCAGGCGGACTCTCAACCACTGCGCCACCAAGGAAGCCTGTGTTTGTATTTTTTACAGATTTTTTCCTGTAATTGATATCTAGTCTCATAGCGTTGGGGTCATAAATGATACTTGATATCATTACAATTTTCTTATATTTACCAAGGCTTGATTTGTGACCCAAGATATGATCTATCCTGGAGAATGTTCTATGAGCACTTGAGAAGAAAGTGTATTCTGTTGTTTTTGAATGGAATGTCCTATAGATATCAATGAAGTCCATCTTGTTTAATGTATCATTGAAATCTTGTGTTTCCTTATTTTCATTTTGAATGATCTGTCCATTGGTGAAAGTGGGGTGTTAACGTCCCCTACTATGATTGTGTTACTGTTGATTTCCCCTTTTATGGCTGTTAGCATTTGCCTTATGTATTGATGTGCTCCTATATTGGGTGCATAAATATTTACAATTGTTCTATCATCTTCTTGGATCGATCCCTTGATCATTACGTAGTGTCCTTCTTTGTCTCTTGTAATAGTCTTTAAAGTCTATTTTGTCTGATATGAGAATTGTTACTTCAGCTTTCTTTTGAATTCTATTTGCATGGAATATCTTTTTCCATCCCCTCACTTTCAGTCTGTATGTGTCCCTAGGTCTGAAGTGGGTCTCTTGTAGACGGCATATATATGAGTCTTGTTTTTGTATCCATTCAGCCAGTCTATGTCTTTTGGTTGGAGCATTTAATCCATTTACATTTAAGGTAATTATCGATATGTATGTTCCTATTCCCATTTTCTTAATTGTTTGGGTTTGTTATTGTAGGTCTTTTCCTTCTCATGTGTTTCCTGCCAGAGAAGTTCTTTTAGTATTTGTTGTAAAGCTTGTTTGGTGGTGCTGAATTCTCTTAGCTTTTGCTTGTCTGTAAAGGTTTTAATTCTTCTTTGGAATCTGAATGAGATCCTTGCTGGGTATAGTAATCTTGGTTGTAGGTCTTTCCCTTTCAACACTTTAAGTATGTCCTGCCACTCCCTTCTGGCTTACAGAGTTTCTGCTGAAAGATCAGCTGTTAACCTTATGGGTATTCCCTTGTATATTATTGGTTGTTTTTCCCTTGCTGCTTTTAATATCTTTTCTTTGTATTTATTTTTTGATCATTTGATTAATATGTGTCTTGGCATGTTTCTCCTTGGATTTATCCTGTATGGGACTCTCTGTGCTTCCTGGACTTGATTCACTATTTCCTTTCCCATATTAGGGAAAATTTCAACTATAATCTCTTCACATATTTTCTCAGTCCCTTTCTTTTTCTCTTCTTCTTCTGGGACCCCTATAATTCGAATATTGGTGCGTTTAATGTTGCTCCAGAGGTCTCTGAGACTGTCTTCAATTCTTTTCATTCTTTTTTCTTTATTCTGCTCTGCAGTAGTTATTTCCACTATTTTATCTTCCAGGTCAGTTATCCATTCTTCTGCCTCGGTTATTCTGCTATTGATTCTTTCTAGAGAATTTTTAATTTCATTTATTGTGTTGTTCTTCATTGTTTGTTTGCGCTGTAGTTCTTCTACGTCCTTGTTAAATGTTTCTTGAATTTTCTGCATTCTATTTCCAAGATTTTGGATCATCTTTACTATCATTACTCTGAATTCTTTTTCAGGTAGGCTGCCTATTTCCTCTTCATTTGTTTGTTCTGGTAGGTTTTTACCTTGTTACTTCATCTGCTGTGTATTTCTCTGTCTTCTCATTTTGCTTAACTTACTGTGTTTGTGGTCTCTTTTTTGCAGTGTACACGTTCGTAGTTCCCATTTATTTTTGGTGTCTGCCCCCAGCGTGTAAGGTTGGTTCAGTGGGTTTTGTAGGCTTCCTGGTGGAGGGGAGTAGTGCCTGTGTTCTGGTGGATGAGGTTGGATCTTGTCTTTCTGGTGGGGAGGACCATGTTCGGGTGTGTGTTTTGGGGTGTCTGTGAACTTAGTATGATTTTAGGCAGCCTCTCTGCTAATGGGTGGCGTTGTGCTCCTGTCTTGCTAGTTGTTTGGCATGGGGTGTCCAGCACTGGAGCTTGCTGGTCGTTGAGTGGAGCTGGGTCTTAGCATTGAGATGGAGATCTGTGGAAGAGGTTTTGCCGTTTGATATTACACGGAGGTGGGAGGTCTCTGGTTGACCAATGTGCTGAACTCGCCTCTCCCACCTCAGAGGCACAGGCCTTACACCCAGCCGGAGCACCAAGACCCTGTCAGACACACGGTTCAGAAGAAAAGGGAGAAAAAAAGAAAGAAAGAAAGAAAGAAAAAAAGAAAATAAGTAAAATAAAGTTATTAGAATAAAAAGTTTAAAAATTAAAAAGTAATAAAGAAAAAAGAAGGAAAGAAGAGAGCAAGCAAATCAAAAAGTAAATCCACCAATGATAACAAGTGCTAAAAACTATACTAAGAAAAGGGAAAGAGAGCCCTAGGCCAAATGGTGAAAGCAAAGCTCTACAGACAAAATCTCACACAGAAGCACACAGATACACGCTCACAAAAAGAGAAAAAGGAAAAAAAAATATATATCGTTGCTCCCAAAGTCCACCTCCTTAATTCGGGATGATCCGTTGTCTATTCAGGTATTCCACAGATGCAGGTACATCAAGTTGAGCGTGGAGCTTTAATCCGCTGCTCCTGAGGCTGCTGGGAGAGATTCCCCTTTCTCTTCTTTGTTCGCGCAGCTCCCGCGGTTCAGCTTTGGATTTGGCCCCGCCTCTGCGTGTAGGTCTGGAGGGCTCTGTTCTTCGCTCAGACAGGGCGGGGTTAAAAGAGCAGCTGATTTGGGGGCTCTGGCTCACTCGGGCCGCAGGGAGGGAGGGGTACGGATGTGGGGCGAGCCTGCGGCGGCAGAGGCCGGTGTGACGTTGCACCAGCCTGAGGCGCGCCGTGTGTTCTCCCAGGGGAGTTGACCCTGGATCCCGGGACCCTGGCAGTGGCGGGCTGCACAGGCTACCCGGGAGGGGTGTGGAGAGTGACCTGTGCTCGCACACAGGCTTCTTGGTGGCGGCAGGAGCATTTGCATCCCATGCCCATCTCTGGGGTCCACGCTGATAGCCGCGGCTCGCGCCCGTCTCTGGGGCTCCTTTAAGAGGCGCTCTGAATCCCCTCTCCTCGCGCACCAGGAAACAAAGAGGGAAAAAAAACCCTCTCGCCTCTTCGGCAGCTCCAGGTTTTTTTTCCGCACTCCCTCCCGGCTAGCCGTGGAGCACTAACTCCTTCAGGCTGTGTTCACGCCGCCAACCCCAGTCCTCTCCCTGGGATACGACCTCCAAAGCCCGAGCCTCAGCTCCCAGCCCCGCCCGCCCCGGGGGGTGAGCAGACAAGCCTCTCGGGCTGGTGAGTGCCGGTCGGCACCGATCCTCTGTGCGGGAATCTCTCCGCTTTGCCCTCCCGCACCCCTGTTGCTGCGCTCTCCTCCGCGGCTCCGAAGCTCCCCCCCGCCACCCGTCTCTGCCAGTGAAGGGGCTTCCCAGTGTGTGGAAGCTTTTCCTCCTTCACGTTCCCTCCTAGAGGTGCAGGTCCCGTCCCTGTTCTTTTGTCTCTGTTTTTTCTTTTTTCTTTTGCCCAACCCAGGTACATGGGGGAGTTTCTTGCCTTTTGGGAAGTCTGAGGTCTTCTGCCAGCGTTCAGTAGGTGTTCTGTAGGAGCTGTTCCACATGTAGACGTATTTCTGATGTATTTGTGGGGAGGAAGGTGATCTCCGCGTCTTACTCCTCCGCCATCTTGAAGGTCTCCTCTCATTGTGATCTTTAAACAAACAACAAGCCTGCGTGATAAAACCAAATTTTCTTACAGGAGGATACTGAGAGTAAAAGGGAGTGACTGCTTTGTCCACATCACAGATATAATAAGTGACGAAGCTTATATGGAAGAAATCTGGCTGACTCCAAAGGCTCTTCTCTTCCCACAGTATTAAAAATTTTGTTTTTAATGCCTTATGATTTTCTGAGATATTTTCCTCATATTTGTAATCATACTTGTTATACTGTGTGTTTGATCTTTGATAAGAGGACATAATCATGTCCAACTTTAATGTGAGGTATGGAATAGTTAGAATACACACTTGTAAAATTCCTATTTTTGCTACCACAAGCAAGGCATTTTGCATACTCAAATATATTCCATATTCACATCACCTACTTGAGACATTTTCCCATTTCTACCTTTTGAAAAAATACTGTTTTGTACCATCATATCCCCTACTGGGTAGATCTTGATATTGGCCAGACCAGTGACTTTTAAATACATTTTTCTTTCTTGACAAATGACAACTTACAAGGAAGCCACTAAGGAAAGTAGTTAAAGAAGAGCTGCTCCAGCTGAAGCTGAGGTAAGGGTGGGAGCTATGGGCACAGAAGGGTGGCTTTCAACACACATTTTCAGGATCCTTTAACGCCTGGCAGCAGCCTTTGACCTCTTCCTGGAAACACCGGTGCTCTAAAAATCACTGCTTTAGCCCAACTTTATTTTTCTAATGAATATCAGAAGGGATTTTTAAATGTGTGTGTGTATGAACTTTTTTTTTTTGAGTATGAAGTTTTTGAGTCTTGGAGCTCATTCTTGACTCCAATCATAATACTTTGGTAATAAACACCCCAAAATGAACCAAAGTACATAGAACAGCCACAAAACTGATAAACAAAAATAAAAACAAAGCCAAAAGGGTAACAAATGTACTATATTAAAGATATCTGGATGGACTGTTGAGTATGGTGGCTGCCCCTCTGGTGGTAATTTAGGGTTTTAGTCACGTTTATACAACATGCAGCCTTTTCCTCCCTCCCTGACCTTCCCTTGTTTCACTTCTCCAGACCAGTTAATAACTCTGTCTATCTTCCTCTCTCACAGCTCCCAGGATTAACTCATTATATCTTTCTCCTTTTGAGGTCCACCCACTGTTACTTACTACTGTACACTCTATTCTAATCACATTCTGTCACTGAATGTATTATAAACATCATCTCCACACATTGACTTATTTGGTCCTTTCTGCCTGAATTTCTCTTCCTTCCCTCTTTTCTTTATTTAGAAGACTTCAACTATTAAAAAAAAAAAAAAAAGATAAAATATACCCAGCCCTCTACCTCACTTAACCTTGCTAAGCAAAATTATCACTTGAGCCTATGTACTGAGCTAGCACTACGTGTATAAACTTTTAATGATGTTTACCATAGTGAATCATTTCTCTCCCTTTTCTCCCAGTTAGACAGAACTCCTTTAGGGGGAGGGCTGAATCATATTCTTTTATCATGTTCCCATGCCCAGCATACACCTGGCCCTTAGTAGGTGCTCTAAAAATCAGTGAATAGATGTCTAAAGAAGATGTCTTAAAATATCACATTTTTCCAGCAGGTGCCACCATGCCATGAAAATATTTCAGCCTTAAAGTTGCCTGTTTCTATTGAGTTGTACAAAATTAAGTGAATGTCCTTCTTTATCCACCTAATTGATAATGCACTTAGTTAAAATCAAAGATGGAACGCTGTTGAACTCATTCCTGGGGTGTGAGTAGAGTGTACCTGAGGTCATCATGCACACACGTGCTTGGGACACATTCTTTTCAAGGCTTAGTGTTTAAATAAGCTTAATAAGGTCAAAGTGAAGGTCTGATTTAGCAAAAGATTCCATTGTAAACATAATGGCTATTTATATGAGACTTTAGGAATCTAAGGCAATGACCAAACCATTTGAAAATAAATCAGTATGAGGATTCCGACTTGAAGAAGAGTTGGTGAAAATAAAGAAAAGTGACCTATAAAAAGGAAAAAAAATACTTTTTCACAGAAATTTAGGCAGGTAGATCACAAAATATCTAGAAAAGTCTGATGATGTGTAATATATGATGCAGAAGCATTGCAGATCATTCACTGACCATTCCTGTATGTATGAAACTGCTTTAGATTCTGGTTGTTTCCAGCCCAATTTCTTCAGTGAATTTTATATCCCATGGTATAGACAAAGGGCTGAGACATCATTTTAGCATGAATATTAATTCCTCTGTTTGATACCATGTTTTGGCGATAATTTTTGCTGGCAAAAATTTTACTGAGTGGCAACTAAGTGCTGGGTCCCTATCCTAGGTACTTGAAATAAAGAGGGCAGTAGAATAGTTTCACCACACAAGAGGCATAAAATGCAGTTGCAAAGTTAGATTTTTTTTTTTTCATTTCATACACGTTAAATTACATCAACAGTTTCCCTAATTCTCAACATGGAGTCTCTTTACTTCAGCGAACTCCAAAGAAATACTGGGCATGAAGGTCCTTGAGTTTAACTTTTTAAGAAGTCAAAAGGCTGAACAAATTTGTATCCTTAGAAAGCTGAACAAATCTTTAGTTGGCATTAAATCATATCTCTGTCTCCTTTTTTGTTTTTTAAAATTTTTATCTTTTGATTTTAGATATTAGACAGCTTAAAGTGTCATGCTTGTTATGTCTTAATAAAAAGAAGTACTTCCTTTTAGTAAGTAATACGAGTGTAGGGGTGAATTAACTTTATTCAACAACTAATAATATATTTCTTGATATTCTGGGTTAGCTCTGTGTCTACATCTTGCATTTTCACAATAAAGCTCTCAAGTTGTTGTTATAATCAAACCCACTTTGTAGATGTCAAAACAGCGGTTCAAATGGTTGTGATTTGCCCAAGAACATTCCAAAAATTATATGGTGGAGCTGAAGTTTAAGCCAAAGCTTCTGCCTCAAATCCTGTATTAGTCATTCCAAACAGATCACTAAGAGACAGATTCCAGCATTCTTGTTTTGTGTTTACACGAGATGTTAATCATCTTTAAAAATTCTAGATCCTATTAAAATGCTAAAGGAAAGGAGAGCTCTCTTTTCCTTTTCATCAGCGATTTCTCCATAGAAGTGACCAGGACTTAACACTTTCCCCCCGAGTTGGTTTCAGAAACCAACTCGGGGGAAACTCTGAACTTCATACTTATTAGTGATTGAGACAACTCAACAATAATTTCCAGACAACAGACACCTAGGGTAGTCTTCAACTCAACCGTTAAACCCTATGAAATTAAATCTGTGAGAGCAAGCACAACACAAGATGGCAGTAGGAGGGGGTGAAAATAAGTAAATTATTCAAAAGAACTGAGCTGACTTAGCAAGGCTTATTCTGCCACTGTTTTATTTCCCTCCGTGTGAAAAATAAGTCATGATCCTGACCACTTCCTTAAGGTCAATGTTCTTGCCTCCATGCTCATCTAGCAACTGTTGGATAGCAGGCAGGGTTAAACCATATACAGATGCTTTTGCCTTTGCTTGATGCTAAGGACAAATAATCAACTATGCAAATACCACAAGCAAGGGAAACTGTTACCTACACATGTTTAATTACCCAAGGTTTTACCAAGGTACCAAGGCACCAGCATGCTACTTGGGCTTTTGGATAATTTGAGTCAACTCTTTTCTAAACTCCCTTATTCTCTTCTTTTAAATAACCATTTTTTCATTTGCTCTACCCAAAAAAATCTTAAGCTATCAAAATAGAGGCTTAAACAGAATGGTAGGCAAAACAGGAGGGAAGGGAAAAGAGGTTGAGAAGATTCTCCAACTCACACCTATTGCTGATCACATACTTTACACATTTTCCCTGTACACATGGAATTGCATGCATTTTTCTTTAGAACATCTAAAAGCTGAAATTAACCGCTTGCCCACTAATTAAGATTCCGAATTTTTCTGAATCAATAGGAGAAATAACATAGACTAGAGTGTACTTCCGTTCTACCAACTCTCATCCCAATTCCTCTCTCCTTCCTTCCCCTCTGCTCCCACTATAGTTAAGATCACTTGTTTAATAGACCGTTCTATGACTCAAAAGAAATTTTTGGTCAGGAAATTCTGGCCCATGTGGGATTTTTTTTTCTTGAAATTAAGTGAATTTAACTTGATTGAGAGAAAGCTTTTTGGAAATAATTATAAAAGTAAGAACTTAGCAATGTCAAACTAGAAATGCTGAGGTTAAAATAGCCAGCAATAGCACCTTTCTATTAATAACTCTGTGTGTGTGTGTTATTTATGGAAGAGTTCTTTCTGTTTCTGCCAAGTGGCCATGTTTCCTCAGTGACATTTCTTTACAAGGCTCTGCAAGCATCTCTCCATTGCTTGGTGAGAAAGTTCTCTCAAGAGCTGTGCTTTCATGATGGAAATTTCTGAATTCTCATCTAATTCACAATCTAAATATTTCAGGTATTCAAAGGTAATTGTGAAACATAAAGGTGTATTCCAACTTGGAAAGAAATATGTTAAATTTTTAAAGTTCTGAATTTAAAAGTTAACTTACCCTTTAAGAAAGTTCAGATGAAAAGTTTCTGCCACCGAAGTGGTTAGTCACTGAGAGTATGTTCTTGGACAGCCTTTGGAGAAAACAACAGAAGACCTTCACCTTGGTTCACATTACACCTAATAATTGTAAATGACGCATGGCTAAGTCATATATGTGTAGTAGTGTAGGTGCACCAGGGTACTCAACTCTGAGAAGGCTTGCCAACCAGTACATCCAGATTGGCTTCTCATATAGTTCATGTCCAATGAGAGTCATAGGAAAAGTCTCAGCATCAGTAGGAACTCTTCTGTCTGACCATCAGTGAAGTATAGTTATAAAAATTTAGCATTAAGAGGAAGAACAAAACACCTAATTTTAGATTTTAGAAAGTAATGGAGATGCTGAGTAGCTATTTAGGATGTAAGATTCATTGAAAGGACCAAATGACCAAAATACTAACTTTAACTGATAGATGAAATATGCTTCATCCATACAATGGAATCTAGAGTCATCAATTAAAAAAACACTAATAAGGGATAGCATTTCCAATGTCACAGAAAGGGGGAAAAATTCACGGACAAGGACATCATTACATAGATGTGTTTGAATGAGGAAAAGCAAATTGCAGAATAGAGTGATCTCAATCCCTTATATGTGTGATGTTTTATTGTTTACATTCATGAGAATGTAAAATTATCTAAACAATCTATATTTCTGGAAGAAAAATTCTCAGAGTTAATGACCATATGTTATTACTGTCATTTTTATATGAAGTATAAAACACCATGAACATACCAGATAGAGATAAAGGGCTTCCAGGTGAGTTGCTGCAGCCAGTGACTTGGTGTAGCTTCAAGAAGTGGGCTGTCCTGGGGCTTGAACTGAGACATCCCAAGTTTGCTTAGCAAGGCAATCGTACTGACACTAGGCTGTCGCAAATGACTTTAAGTTCTAAGGGAGTCTTCATAATGTTATCCTGGGATTTTTATTCATATCAAATGTGGAGAATTTCAAATTATGAGTAAGTGTAAACTCTTCATTCCATCCTAGAATTTAGTGGATTTTCAGCACATGTGAGTTTAGAAGTGTTTTTGCTATAGATCGAAGGTGTGCTAGCTCTTCTTCTGTTTTGGGCTTTACTCTTCAGTGGACCAATGAATAATAGAACTATGATGATAAGATAATCATGATGATGGAAACGATAAAAAAAATCTGAGATGTTGGTCATTACTGATGCCTCTGAAGATAACAGCAAACATATACCTGCACAGGTAATCCATTCACCGTGTCCATTCAGATTATCCACGTGTGCTACAGCACCATGGCTGTTTTTGCGAATTGTCGGGAGTTATAAGGATGACTATATATAGTTACTTAGGTTGACGCCACCTTCTTCTGTCTCTCTGTTTGTTCCTAGAATGCAGACTCAACAGTACCTGCAGCAGCGTCGGAAATTTGCAGCTGCCTTCCTGGCATTTATCTTCATTTTAGCAGCTGTGGATACTGCTGAAGCAGGAAAGAAAGAGAAACCAGGTAAGCAATATGGTTATGAACACAAAACTCTTCACTGATTAACATCCATCTAATCCTTCCCTCCTTCCCTCCCTCCCTCCTTTTCTTTCTTCCTTTCTTCCCCACTTCCTTCCTTCCAAGTATTTAGAGGAACCTAAGTGACATCCCCTCTGATTCCGCCCCCGACTCTAAGTCCTAAAGTATAGGTGGTGATCATTAACTATTGACTGAAATAATAATGATCATATTAACAGCTACAACATACAGAAAATTGACCAGGAATCAAGTGTTTTACTTATGTTGACACTCTTCCTCAGAAAGAGTCCTGCAAGCAAGTTTTGTTTTATCTCATATTTACAAAGGAGGAAACTGAAGCTTAGGGAGGATAAAGCACCTTTTCTGTGTCGCTCGCAATGTCATAAGGAGGCTGTGGAGCTGAGAGTCTATTACATCTGTGGTCCACCACATTTAATTTATGCTATTCCACCTATAAGACAGAGAAAGGAACGTTGACATGCATTGAAATGGCTAATCTGACAACTGTTACTTCTCAAAGAATATTTTATCATTTTTTAGGTTTAACTGACTTTGATCATCTTCTCTTTTTCAGAAATGTTTGCTTCTCAAAGGAGATGTCAGCAAATCACTTAGCACAATCCCTGGCACATAGTAAGGGTTAAATGAATATTAGTTCTAGCTCCTTAGGTTTCTTTCTCCATTCTCTTGGTCATTGGTTGATTCAACCATTCAGCTAACACCTATCGAGTTCCTACTCTTTACTGGACACTGAAGATAGAGGTTAAAAGCACAACCATGCAATTATGGAGCTCAGGAATTAACTTGGTTATATCTAGCAGTTAAAGAGTTTTCTGGACGTTGATTGTTTTTCCTTCCGCCCTTTCAGAAAAGAAAGTGAAGAAGTCTGACTGTGGAGAATGGCAGTGGAGTGTGTGCGTGCCCACCAGTGGGGACTGTGGGCTGGGCACCCGGGAGGGCACCCGGACCGGAGCTGAGTGCAAACAAACCATGAAGACCCAGAGATGTAAGATCCCCTGCAACTGGAAAAAGCAATTTGGAGGTAAATCCCACCCCTTCTGTCCTAGTGATTTAGTTGTCCACCCTGAGATGATTCTGTCATTCTTCCATCAAGCATCTTTTTGAGGTTGACTCTATTTATTATTTTAACAAGTTTATTTTATCAGATGCAAAATAACCAAGCATCTTGCCTAACCCCAGGTCCCTCATTTTCAATTCTACCAGAATTTGGGGCCAGACAGTTTTTTGTCCTGGAGGGAGGGCTGTCCTGTGCATTGTAGGATAATTAACTGCATCTCTGAATTCTACCCACTAGTTTCTTGTGGCACTCCCCACCTCACCAACTGCACCAACTGAAAATATCTCCAGATATTGCTGCATGTTTCCTTTCGGTGGGCGTGTCAGAATAGTCCCTGACTGAGGCCACTACCTTACCAAAAGGGACAGAAAATATGCCCTTGATCCCTCCTAGCAGTGTTCTCTTTCCTTCTTCTATTTTTAGATTCCTTTGATCTTCCCTTCCTCTTTTCTTACTTATTCTCCTCCTCCTCCAGATCTCTTTCTGTTACTTCCAGGCCCTCTCTCTCTATTTTTTCCCTCCCCACTCTCCATACTGTTTCATAGATTTACTTACCAGATCCAGCAGGGCTACTATGAGCCACTTTTCACAGATTTTCTCTCACTGACTATTGCCAGTTTCATGCTGACCTCATCTCCTTATTTGAGAAGGAATCTTTCACACTTCCAACTTTAAACCCACCACTGAACACCCAAATTGCCTGTTTTTTCACATTCTAGATTCTTTGTCTTTCTCAGCCATAGTGGGACACAATGCCCCAAATATTCTCACTGGTTTACAGAAATGTGCTTTGGCCTATTGATCAATGGAGAAGGATAATGAATATACGTACTATATCTTTTTCATTCTCTACAACCTTTGGGGTTATAACTCTTTATGAATGGAGGTAAATTCTATAAAGGCATGGTGAAATTCAGATACATTTGATCTTAAATTCTATATGGGTACCCTAAAGAATTACACGCAAAATGTCCTAAAAAGTGTGTCTTAAAGGTCTTATACCTAGAATATATAAAGAGCTCTCAAAACTAACAATCCAATTAGAAAGTGGGCAAAAGACATGAACAAACATTTTACTGAAAAGGATATATAGGTGGCAAATAAACACCTGAAAAGATGTTCACCATCTTTTCTCCATTAGGAAAATACAAATGAAAACCAAGAGACATCACTATATACTACACACCTATCAGAATGGCTACAATTAGAAATAACATCAGTTGCTAGCGAGGATGCAGAGAAACTAGATCACTCATACATTGGTGATGGGAAGACAGAATAGTAGAGCCACACTGGCAAAGAGTATGGCAGTTTTTCACAAAACTGAACTTGTGTTTACCATACAATGCAGTGGTTTCACTCTTAGGCATTTATCCTAGAGAAATGGAAATTTATGTTCTTATAAAAACCTCTACATGAACGTATATAGCAGCTTTAGCGGTTACCAAAAGTTGAGAATGACCCAGATAATCTTTCAACTGGTGAATGGTTAGACAAACTGGGGTACATCCATACCATGGAGGATTCCTCGACAATGAAAGGAACAGACTATTGATTAATACAACTTGGACGGACCTTCAGGAAGTTTTGCTGAGCAAAACAAGCCAGTCTCAAAAGATTACATACTATATGATTCCGTTTATATAACGTTCGTAAAATGACACAATTACAGAGGTGGAGAACAGATTAGTAATTGCCAAGGGTTAAGGAGGTAGGAAAGGAAGAAGAAAGTTAAGTTCTGACTGTAAAAGGATAACCCGAGGGACCCTTGTGTTAGAAGTTGTTTGAATACTAATGGTGGGGGTACTCACTCTTACCTACACATGTGATAAAGTCACAGAGGATTAAATGTGCACACGTACATATACACAAATGAGTGCAGGTGAAACTGGGGAAAACTAAATAACATCTATGGACTGTGTCCACGTCAATTTCCTGGTGGCGCTATTGGACTATAGCTATGCAGGATATCACCACTGAGGGAAACTGGGTGCAGGGTATATGGGATCCCTCTGTATTATTTCTTGCATGTGAACCTACAATTACCTCACTACAAAAAGTTAACAAAAGTGTCTATTTTCATGGCACTCCAAGAGGAACTCACAGATTTCTGTTTGGTCCTACCCTGCCTCTAGCGGAGTGCAAATACCAGTTCCAGGCCTGGGGAGAATGTGATCTGAATACGGCCTTGAAGACCAGAACTGGAAGCCTGAAGCGAGCCCTCCACAACGCTGACTGTCAGAAGACAGTCACCATCTCCAAGCCCTGTGGCAAACTGACTAAGCCCAAACCTCAAGGTAGGTTCCTGCCTTTGAACCATAATTTTTTTTTTTTTTTTTAAAGAAGATGTTGGGGGTAGGACTTTATTAATTAATTATTTTTGCTGTGTTGGATCTTCGTTTCTGTGCGAGGGCTTTCTCTAGTTGTGGCAAGCAGGGGCCACTCTTCATCGCGGTGCGCGGGCCTCACTATCGCGGCCTCTCTTGTTGCGGAGCACAGGCTCCAGACGCGCAGGCTCAGTAGTTGTAGCTCATGGGCCTAGCCGCTCCGTGGCATGTGGGATCTTCCCGGACCGGGGCACAAACCCGTGTCTCCTGCACTGGCAGGTGGATTCCTAACTACTGCGCCACCAGGGAAGCCCCTGAACCATAATTTTAATCTGAGTGGATTGACGGACTCAGGCAGGATCTTCAGATGTGCAAACTCAAATTTTACAGAAGGAAATCTTGGGTGAATTACCTTTAGAAAGGGACTGAGAAAGGCTCATATATTGAGCATCGTGCATGTACTTTTCAGTAGGCAATTGATGAATTCAAATTGAAGTCCTCTGCACAGATGGGGGGATAGGAACAGTCTCCTCGCACAAATAAACAACTTAGCAAAACAGGCCGATTAAGACAGCTGCATGGTGACTATATATTTCAAGCCCTAAATCAGGACTACATCCTGACAAGTATGGACAAACTTAGAAAGATCAAGAGGCTGAAAATGAAACATCAAGCCCTCCTAGATCATCAACATACATAGTTTTCCTGAAATCAGTTAAATTATTTTATACTTTTTCCTTTTTCTACCACATAACTTGATAGGCGCTGTATTTCTAATATTTTTTTCAGAGCCTTCATATTTGTTTAGTTAGATTAGCTTACCATCTACATTTATCATGGAATTTCAGAATTACGTAGAGCTATCTTTCTATCCATTCCCAGAAAGTCAGACTCTGCTCTCATGCTGGAGAAAGTAAACCAAACCAGTTATCACGGCCATGGTTTCATACAAATAGAATCCCAGCTGACGGAAGACAAAGAGGTGTTAAACTCTTTTATTTCATTGTTGTATGGGCTGAGTTATTTCCCCCAAAATTCAAGTGTTGAAGTCCTAACCCACAGCACCTCAGAATGTGACTGTATGTGGAGACAGAGCCTTTAAAGAGGAGATTAGAGTTAAATGAAGTCATACGGGTGGGCCTATTCCAATATGACTGGCATATAAGAAGAGGAGATTAGGACACACAAGGAAGACCATGTGAAGACACAGGGAGAAGACAGCCATCTACAAGCCAGTGAGCAAGGCCTCAGAAGAAATCAGCCCTGCTGACATCTCGATTTTGGACTTCTAGCCTCCAGAACTGTGAGAAAATCAATTTCTATTATTTAAGCCACGTACTCTTTGGTTCGGTGTATGGCAGCCCTAGCAAATGAGTACAGTGGGCCTCAGTGAACTCTGCATTAAAATATCTCCTTGGCCTTTGCTCATTTTTGATTCTAAAATGGACCTGAAAATTCATATGGGCTAGATTAATTATAAGGAGAAACTCAGAAAAATGAAGATGAAATCCATAATAAATGAATATAAGAATATCCCCAGAAACTGGGGAGGATTGGCTGACTTGCCACTGATGGTCAGGAAGGACCCCTTTCACAGGCCTCACTCTTTTAGCCTCTGATGAGGCGGTCCATAGAAATGGTTACCTCCAACTTCAGGATGGCTAGAAGCAGGGTGGACCTGCAGGTGAATGTCTAGGATTCAGGCTGCTCTTTCCAGAGCATGGAAGCCTCTGCTGATTGTAGTGCATATTTGGAAGGCACGACGTGGGGCTAGGGTCAGTGCACTGAGTTCGTGTGCCAGCTGTACAAATGTCACTCATCTGGAGACAACTCTACAGATCTAATGGAAATCAGTGGCCTTATCTATTCAGTGAGATAGTCCCCAAAGTGGAAGAACTAACAGATACAGTTTTCAAAGTAATTGATTTTTAACCTAGTCAGAGAACCAACATCTTCAGCATAAATATAGAGTGGGAAAAGAAAAGGGATTGAAGACGTCTCTATGTTCCAGTCCAGTGGTTCTCAACCTGGGCTGCACACACAATTTTCTATGGGAACTTATAAAAGTCCTAGTACCCAAGTATAACCCAGACCAACTAAATCAGCATCAGTCATTTTGAAAATTAAAATGTTCTTTAGGAGATTTCAGTGTCAACTAAAATTGAGACTTACTGCTCTAGTGTGAAATTCATAGACACACACACACACACACACACACACACACACACACACACACAAGCACACATGCCATCCTTGTTCTCTCCTGCGGTGAGAGAAACTGCAGCTTAATGGATGGGGAGGAAAAAAATGGGATCGTGATTAAGTAGGTGGTGGCTGATGGTGGGGCTGGGTGAAAATGGAGAACGTTGAAAAGCTTGGAATATATCGGACAAAATGGGAACGTGATTAAAAAAGACTCCTCAGGATATTTGATAAATACATTAAGTGGGGCTCCTTTTTAATTGGACTGGTGAATAGTTCACCGTTTTACATTTCCCATTTAGTGATATGTAATGAAGGTTAAAAGTCTGATTCAGGCTTGAAAAATAGTGGTAAAAATATTCCAAGTGTGTAGACAGTCTGTAATTTTTTATGTCAAAAATTAAGGTAGATAATTAATTGAAAATGGAATTACCCTGAGGTCTGTATTTCACAACATTACCAGTTATGCATTTTGTAGGTCATTAAAATGTAATCTTCTTTTTGTGCATAACATACCTTTGTTAAAACTAACCTTTTCCCTCTCAACAGTGGAGGGTTCTACGAATCCTGTTTTGGCACCAGGAACTCTGAACAAAGAATAATCTTATCCTACGATTTGAGCTAGGGAGACATGTCAGATAGAAGATTTTCTTAATGGGATTCACTCACACTTTCCCTGACATATGTTTCCTGGTTTAAGTAAAATGTAACAGGTGGCATGTGTGGGTTTCATATATATTTATACCATTTTTCTCAAATAATCATGAATGGATATTACAGCTTTCCCTGTGTGAACTTCTGCACTTAAGATAGCTCCTTTATTTCTGATCAATGGAAAAACAAGTAATAAGATGGAATCTCTATTATGATTGGTATTGTTCTGGTTCTAATCTCACGCCTTGCTTTAAGTGTTTTACATATATTATCTCATAAAAATTCCATATTTCCTTGCAAGTAAATAGTGGTATGAAGGAAACTGAGGAACCCTGGTTAATTTATTCAATATTTGCCCAGGGTTACGTCTCTAATAAATGACAGAGTCCACATTTGGTTGACTCTAAATTCACGTTCTCTTTTATACCCTGCAGATTTCTCACTTAATCTCATATGAGTATAAGGTAACCTCCATGAGTTTATTTTCCTTTGAAATAGGAGAAGGTGAGGTTTGTAAAGCCCAATACTGATGTGCAGGATGACGCCCAAATGGAAGAAGACAATTTCTAGGACATTATTTCTAAAACTGTTATGAAAGACATCTCCCAGAGCATAAGTTTCAGGAGGATGGGGACCTGGTCTATTTTGTTCTCCACTGTATCCCTTTTGCTTAGAACATGGAGCAGCGCATAGTTAAGTGCTGAATAAATATTTGTAAAATAAATAAATGCTAAAAGAGGAGAAAACGGTTTTGTACACTAGATCCACCAAAGACTGGTGGAAGCTGTAGTAAAGAAGTCATTTAAGCAAATTTTTCTCAAAGTTATACAATAATAAATTAGTTTCTTCCTTTATTCAGGAAAGAATAAGTCATCAATGCTCTCTCCTATTTTAGCTCAGGACATGAAAAAGACAGAGGGAGGTAGGGAACCCGCTAATTTGACTCGGGCACTGTCATAGGCACTCCTCATCATTTAATTTATTTTATTTTATTATTTCTTTTATTGGGATATAGTTGTTTTACAATGTTGTGTTAGTTTCTACTGTACAGCGAAGTGGAGTTCTCTGTGCTATACAGTGGGTTCTCATTAGGGATCATTTTATACGTCTTAGTGCATATATGTCAATCCCAATCTCCCAATTCATCCCACCCCCCCTTCACCCCTTTGTGTCCATACGTTTGTTCTCTACATCTGTGTCTCTATTTCCTCCTTGCAAACCAGTTCATCTGTACCATTTTTCTAGATTCCACATATATGCGTTAATATACGATATTTGTTTTTCTCTTTCTGACTTACTTCACTCTGAAGGCCAATCTCGAGGTCCATCCACGTCTCTACAAATGACCCAATTTCTTTCCTTTTTACCTCATCAGTTAATTTAACTTGAAGCTTAATTTAAGCTTCAAAGCAACACTATGTAGTGTATTTTATTTATCCTACTTTATATATAAGAAAACACAGGCTCAGAGAGGTTAAGCAACTTGCCCGAGGTTTCACAGCTTGTAAGTGTTGAAACCAGGGTTCAAATTCAAAGTCAGACTGACTCAGAAGACCCACTGCCTTTTCAATCGCACCGTGCTGCCACTAGGTTTTACAAACTCATGAAACTCTGGTAGTATTAGATAAATCTCAATTCCTAGACTCATTACATGGTAGAGCATCTGCGGACCTTGCCTGTGATTGATGGGACCCTCATGCAACAAATGAGGACAAAAAAAATCAGTGATTCATCCAAGTCTCCCTATTGTTGAGTAGCAGAATCAGTTCCAGGCTTTGCGCTCTTTTGACATCATTATTCTGCCTTTTTAAACCCAGTCACCGACCTTATAGCTAGCATGTACCTTTTTTTCGCCACACATCATTATCCTTCTCATGAAACACATCATCAGGTTCTGGGATTTTTTTGTCTGTTTTTTTTTTTGTTTTATAAAACTCTTTCGCTCAGTTACTGGCCTCTTGTTTTGGGAAATGGTAGTGGATCAATATGCAAACTGCATGATTTTCAGTGTGAAAAACATGCTCTTTAAATTTTAGAATGGAATAGAAAGATGTTGGTAAGGCTGTGACAACCCAGCATGAAATTGAGGAAAGATGGGAAAACATCCCCCTTGGGGGATAATCGTTGTGACTTGATTATTAACAAGGCTAAAAGATTAAAAGACTTGCTTGGGGAGAGGAGAGAACTGACGCATGGACACAGGGGGAGAGGGGGAGGGTGGGATGAATTGGGAGATTAGTTTTGACATAAATACACTACCATGTGTAAAACAGATAGCTAGTGGGAACCTGCAGTATAGCACAGGGAGCCCAGCTCAGTACTCTGTGATGACCTATATGGACGGGATGGTAGGGGGGGAATGGGAGGGAGGTCCAAGAGGGAGGGGAGATATGTATACATATAGCTGATTCATTTCATCGTATAGCAGAAACTAACACAACATTGTAAAACAATTATACTCCAATTAAAATAAAATAAAGTACTGGGAAACAGAAAAGACATGCTTGGGGAGAGGAGGCGCTTAATATCTAGAATTGCCATCTAAACTTTGGGAAATTACTAAATTACTAAATATCTCACTTGCTTTGGTTAAAAATTGTCTTAAAATTCATTACACTCCATTCTAACAGCATTACCTTTTGAGGTGAAGAAGTGGTCCTTCCTATGGCTGTGTCAATATTGTACAAACTCTATTCTCTAGCCTTGGTCCACACTTTCAGTGATACCAGATATCAGGTTGGAAATCCTTATCTAAAGGTTCTCTTGTGTTGGAATCCCACTTAATCTGAAGAGAGGTTTTAGTCATTCACTTCTATATTATATACACAGAAGAAGGGAGACTACTGATATTCTAATGTAGACATAAGAATTGAAAGATGCAAAATTGGAATGTGGCTTTCCTGGGGATGGGGACAGATTGCTCTGGGGAAGGTCATTGATTGACTGAAAGGTTACAACTGGAATTTGCTTAATTGCTGCCAGAATCCGGCAGGGAGAAATTGGTGAGCAATTGTGTGGGCTCTTGAGATTTTAATTTCTTAGGAAAAGAGATTGAGAGCATTAATTAAAATTTTTCATTAAGAAAATCCCGTATCTGTCAGAGTTTTTAGCCGCAGCAAGATCTTTTCTAACTAATGAAGCAGAAAGGGGCTGACTGAAGAGTATTATATCGCTCGCAGAATCTCTACAAGGGCCAGAGGATTTGACTTGGATCCATCAATATTGCAGAGAAGGCAAAAGACTCAAGAGAAGTGTCTAATCACACCATACGTGACTGACATAGCAGAGACCCTCTCGCTGAAATTACCCACTGCTCAGCACATATAATACTAAGAATTGGGCACTGGAAACTTCACCTTCCCTGTACCCCTAAAACCAGACACGCCCACCTCTTTTCTTGCCAAAATGTCCAATATCCCCAAATTTGGCCTTATTTTCTACTTGTTCACTTCTCCCTCTAAGACTCATTTAAGAGTGCCTGCATGGTAGAAAGTAGGTCACATATAAAATTCTGTTGTAAGAGCGTCTGGGAAATGTCTATAACTTTCCAAACTCTGCCTGTAAGTATGAGAAGAGAAGCTGAAAGGGATTTGAATTGCTCTTTAGTAAGTGATCCTTCAGGGAGTATGTGTTGGAGTATATCATCAGACCTACCCCTCTCTCCTGTGGGGCTAGAAGAGGCATTGATGACATTTCTTGGAGAGAAAGCTGCCCGGAGTAATCATATTGGACCAGGTGAGTACCCAGCTGTAGAGAGAGTTAGGTCTTTCCTTCTTGGAACCACCAGCCATTCTTTGTTGAGTCATTTCAGTCTTTTCAGTTTGAAAATAATGCACAGGAATAACTGAGCTGTGGCCAGTCTGGGCTGACAGTGCTATATCAAAGAGCAGAGCAGAGAACCCTTCGGAGGGCAAATAACTGTTCTCCAAGCCACAAGTGTTTCTCAGTGGTCCCCCTGGAGGATGGACTCACTGTAGAATTAGAAGATGGCCGAGCTGAATGGGACTCAGGCTGGGCCCTTCTGTGGGGAAGCTGTGGTCCTCCAGGCAGTGCTGTCTGTGGGAGCAGGTGCAGCCCAGGGGAGCGGGCTGCTGGCAGCGATCACCAGAGTGCAGAGTCAAAGATGAGGCCCAGGTGGGGGCTTGTGCGGAAGGCACCTAGGTGAACTGAGATTTTCCTACAGGTGCCACAAGTGATATAGGCTAATGATCATCTTGGATCGTTCTAGAACCTTGAGCTATCATTGACCTGGAAATTATTAGTTGCTTTATAAACAAGATACATAACTACTGTGGAGTATTGTGAAACTCCTTTTGATACTGACAGGCCAGCTGGGCATATATCTGCTTCCAAGTTTGCCTGACAGAAGGGTATTCACAAATGGTTTCTGGGGTGGGCAGAGGGAGAAGCACGTGGATGGACGTCTGTGCACAGGTGGTCCAGGCAACAGTGTTAATCCCTCTTTCTGTCCTGTCCACCAATTCATGCTCTGCTGGTACCAAGTCCTTGTTAAACTCCCCTGCTCTCGATAACCCTAATTCCTTTCAGTTCTTCCCAGCTATTTCTAGAAGTTTTGCCATGTCGCCGCTCTCTCTTTTCGGATGATTTCCTAGCCCTCTCAGGTTTGGCAATTCATCTTTGAAGATCAAAAGGACAGCAACCATTTAAGTGTGAGATTCCGCTGTGTGCAGGACACAGCGTTTAGCAACCGATCATTAAATGGGAAAGGGGGTCAGTAAAGTGATATTCCCAGCATTCTCAATTCTCTCCCGCTAAGTAGATTCTTTTGTTAGTTCTTTTAAAGATAAAAGATGCTCCCCAACATTTCTTTCTATTTTCTGGGCTCTGACATCCCTTGGGAATGAGCATGCAGCCCTCTGTGGATGAGCTTTGCTGGGCTGAGAGACTTTTAACTGTGTTGAGAGAGGCGAATGCACAGAATCCCACTGTAGGCCAGCCTGGAACGCGCTCCCTCCCCTCTAAGACCCCTGACGGGGTTGACGGCTGCTGCCCTTGCGTTTGACCAGAAAGAGGCAGCCTGGGGCATCTTATGGGGATTTTGTTCTTTTTGATCAGAGGGAAACACTCTTATTCGGTTTGGCCTCAAGGTTTTCCTTTCTTTTTTATTCTGCTTGCGGAAATCTTTGAATGTCTGTTTTATTTCCCATCCATGATACTGTTCTTGAAGTGAGAAAATCTAATTCTGCAACTTTCTTATTAGAATATCTGTTTTGTCTTCTGTAAACTAAAGTCTTCCATGAATATCTCATAGCACTATTGTAAAGATGAAGTAACTTATGTAGAAATGCCTGATAAATGTGCAGTGTTTTTCAGACTGTTTCCTTCCTTCCAAATGGATTTCTTGAGGTGGGCGTTTCCCTCAGCACCTTTTCAGGCAAAAGAATTATGGTGACTACAATGCTGGCAATTATGGTTAATATTTCATGGGCGCCTAGTAGGCTTTGATTATAGCTGGGCACATTGCTCATACATTGTGTCATTGAATATTCACAAAAACTCTGTGAAATAGTTACTATGATCATCCCCAATTTTATGTATAAGGAAACTATGGCTTAGAGAAGTGAGATGCCTAGCGTAAGGTGATACAGCTAATAGGCAGAGGAGCCAGGACTTAAATACAAGGCAGCCTGACTCTAGATCTCCTGCATTATGTACAGCTCCTACCCCTGTATCTATTCAACATGGGCATCTCAGTTTCTTATCTAAGAAAGGTAATGAATTTCAGACCCACTTATTCTTCCTAAAATCCCTCTTTTATCCTCACTTCCACCAGCAACAGAATCAGATCCTGGCTCGTTAGCAGGACGTGATCATCCAGTTGGGTTCCTGCTGGATCCTTGTTCCTGGCATTGCCCGTATACTCTGCCTCAGACACATCAATCTCCCAGCGATGGCCGAACGGGCCATGAACTCTTATATGGCCATTTCTCTGCACCTATGGTTGCAGAAACCTGGAACTTGTTCTCCTTCTTCTATACTTCATACATTTCATTCTGTAAAACCCAGCTCGTTCATTGAGCAAGTATTTATGGAGTGGGTTCTATAGGCTAGAGTTAGCACCAGGGATAAATCAGTGACCTATATGGACCTATAGTGCAATAGGAAAATCAGGAGGATAAATCCCAATGTACTGCTCAGAGTACAAAGGCTATGAAAGAGAGCAGCATGCTGTCCTTTGGCATTGTTTCCAATTTATTCATTTATTTATAAAATCTATTAAGAGCCTACAGTGGTAAAGGTTGTATGTTAGGTGCTACTGATATTAAACAAGTTTCCTTCCCTCTTACTGCTATGTTCTGGTGGTGGTGGTGGGTAGATAACAGTGACCAAAATAAATAACTAGTAATTAAAATTAGAACTACATATTAGAGTAAGTGGTCTTAAAATCTAAAGAGCCAACTGTCAGAGTGACCAAAGGGAAGGGGGCTAAGTTAGATAGAGTAACTGGGGAAAGCCCCTTTGAGAGGTAACTTTTGAACTTGGACTTGAAGACATAGAGCAGCTAGCCTTACTAATGTTCTAAATGAAACAAGGGGAAGTTCAAAGTCCTGAGGCCAAAAAGAGCTTGTTTTGTTCAAGGATTAGAAAAGAGATCAATATGAGAACTTGCCAGACTTCCCTTCCCGAGCCTTGAGTCGCTGCCTTTTCTCCGAGGACTGGCTCCTCTGATAAGGCTTTCATCCCTGCCTCTGCCGTGAGTGCATGTCTGCCTTGCCCTACCCTGAACCTCTTGAGGTCAGGAGCCACAGCCCATTCCCCTTTGCAAGTTACCACATCTCACGTCCCTAGTCCCTGAGAGGAGCTCAACATATAGTACCGACTTGATGAATGAATGATGTGTCCAACTAAACTGTCCTGGTCTGGCTCGCTAGAGCACATCATTCATTCATTGGCTGCCAAAAAATGCATAGAGAAATCACAGTTAAAGCACAGTTAAAGCACAGTTAATCACAGTTAAATCACAGTTAAATCACCTGGAAGAAGAGTCACCTGGGTGTTTTACTCCCATCCTTATTAAAAAATTTTTGTTTCTAATGGCTGGGACAGACGTGAGGACCAGGAACTATAAATGTTTGTAGAGTTTACTTCATGCTGTGTGTCTGCTTCCATCTCCCTTGGCAAATTCCATGCTCAGAGGCTCATTAGCTGTGCACACACAAAACAGCTATGTAATAATTAGCATCAAGGAAGGCTGCGTAACAGAACAATGTTTGCACTAATTAGATACTGGGTTGAGAGACCTTCTTTTTATTTCCCCCTGAAGCTTCTGCATTCCTCCTTTCTAACTTTTGCTTTGTGTTTTAGGTTTTAGCTATTATCATCAGCATTTCTTGAGCATCACAAAAGTAGTTGCTATTTATTGAGTATTTACAACGTGACAGGCACTATACTAAGCCCTTAGCATGCATTGTCTCACTTGGTCCCCACCAAAACCCCAAGGAGTTTGGTTCGCATTTTACAAAGGAGGACACTAAGGTTGCAACTTGCACAAGGTCACTAGCCAGTGAGGGGTCAGGCTTGAACTTGAAGTCAGGACTGTGTCCAGAGTTCTTTTCTATTATACCAGTTCTTCCTAAACTGAGTGCTTCCTATGGGATCTCTTTGGGTATTGTAAAATAAATGAATAGTTTTGGTTTCTGTTTTAACGATAATTCTAAAACATCGGTATAAGCGTGTTTGGGGTCATTTACGATTGAGTCATGTCAGATAATTTTTGACTCAAGCTTGTCTTTGTGTAATGATTGGATGGGAGCAAATGATAACTTTTAGTGCTGCAATTCTCAAGCTGGGGTCCTCTAAAGGGGCTGAGTTCCTCCAGAGTAAGACACAGCAGTGCAATGCACCCTGTTACACTCAGTGGCCTCCAAGGCTTGACCCAGGGCTGGATTCAGGGCTACCTTCTCTCCACTGTGAGATTCGTAGAGATGCTGGTGCTTCCCCAGGATCCATGGCGCCGGTGTCCTGGTGACAAGTGCTGCTAGCAGAGACAACTCTGCATGCTCTCCGTGACTCCAGCCAGCTCGGTCCTGATGCAAAGCCTTCAGGAACCTACAGGGAAATCAAAGCGGGCTGGCTGTTGCTCAGAGCACAGACAGGGAAGAGAAAAGAAGACTTTTTCAGGAGGAAAGAACAGTATCTGTAGAGAGCTCATCAGAAATCCAGAGAGCAGGAAGCAGGTAAACATTTTTCTGGTGTCCTCCTTCTGGGTCACACAGGGGGCAAGGCCCAGAGCTCTTTGCCGCAGGCTCACGCATTCACAGCACTCGCTTTCGCAAGGCAAAAATAATTGCAGGAATTATTTTCATTCCACAGAAAACAGGACAACTTTATTTTCA
The DNA here is from genome assembly GCF_964270905.1 of Leucopleurus acutus. Lineage (NCBI taxonomy): Eukaryota > Metazoa > Chordata > Mammalia > Artiodactyla > Delphinidae > Leucopleurus > Leucopleurus acutus. The sequence continues at coordinate 92,842,193 of NC_139144.1, read as the reverse complement.
GGTCTTTGCCCAGATGCACAAGAGTAATAAATTAAGCTGCTGTGAAGGCTGCTGTCTAAAAAAATGTAGAGAAGTCGACAGGAATCTCCTCAGATCTAACCGCTGCTGCTGCTGTAGACAGGGCGTTGGATGGATGGGGGTGGAAGGAATCAAGTAATGGGGAAACGTAGCTCACCTGCTGGAAATCTGCAGGCCAAGGGTGGAGACGGGTGAGTGGATTAATGCAGAGAGCATTGTGAAACCATTAATGAGCATCAAGTCCTAGATTGTGCAGTGCCAAAGTCACATATTCAAATGATGTTATTTAAAATGTGGGGAACCGATTTTTTTAAAACGTAAGAATAAACACGTATATTTTGCATCCCTACAGCTAATGAGGGTGATCCGAAGGATATACAAAAATGAAAAGTAGTGTGAAGTCTCGTTCACTGCTGTAACAAAGTACCGTAAACAACAGAAATTAATTTTTTCACAGTTCTGGAGGCTAGAAGTCTGAGATCAAGGTTTCAGGAGGGTTGGTTCCATCTCAACGCCATGAGGGAAGGGTCTATTCCAGGCCTCTTTTCTTGGTTCATAGATGGCTGTCCTCTCCCTGTGCCTTCACATCGTTTTCCCTCTGTGCATATCTGTGTCCAAATTTCCTTAGGGCCCACTCCAATGACCTCATTTTAACTGAATTACCTCTGTAAAGACCCTTGTCTCCAAATATGTTCACACTCTGAGGTATCGGGGTTAGGAATTTAACATGAATTTTTGAGGGGGACATAATTCAGCCCATAATGACTGATTCATATATATATAATATATATATATTATATATATAAATATATAATATATATAAAACAACTGATTCTTATATATATATATATATATATACACACCCCAAAAAATTTCATTTGAGAGTGAATAAAAAATGATTTATTGAGCTGTACTTACCGAGCTTTTAAATATTCTAGAGTTCAAGCATTTCCCCTTTTTCATAAATCATAATTTGAGTTTCCAGTAACACCAGTTATATAATATTAAACATCAGATATGGTAATAGAAAAATAACGATGTGCTAAGTGGGAATTACGCATTGTTTATAATGATACATTTCATTTCTGACTTGGGCTACAATATAAATTTTAATATTTGTCTAATAAGGTAAATTTTCTACCTATGCCTTCATTATTGCAGAAACAAGCTTTTAAACATTTAAATATCATATTAGAAATAAGCGGTCTTCTTTTCTGCTTTTGATGTAGAAGAAGGCAGTTAATCTGTGTGTGGGGAAGTCACTGTCAAGAAGTGTAAGGTGTTGAGAGTGGCCTAGGACTGAAGAAGGGGCAGATGCTTTGCTGAACAGAAGAAACCTACACATTCAGTCCCCCATCTAAGGCTGTGTGTGTGTGTGTGTGTGTGTGTGTGTGTGTGTGTGTGAGAGAGAGAGAGAGAGAGAGAGAGAGAGAGAGAGAGAGAGAGGGAGGGAGAGAGAGAGACACGTGGATTTAATTATATCACTCTATTCTAGCTTCTAGAGTTCTGCAAAGTAGCTGGGAGGCGTGGGACGGAGTTAGGGCCAGCAGTATCACCAAGCATGACAGCACATACATACCCCGAGTCTCTAACACAGGTATCAGATTTGCATGCTATTGTACCCGCAAATATACGGGCATAATCGTAACCTACACTCTCCAAGCTACCTATGTAAAATCACATTGTTTGAAGAGTTTCACTTGTTTTAGCTATATTTGCCTCTCTTCAATGTTATTAAGCACTTAAAAAACCTTTTTTTTGGCCAAAGCTGAAAAAGACAAAATTTAGCAGCCGAAAGCGAATGCAAACACACACACACACATGCGTGTGCGCATACATACACACACACACACAGAGCTTTTTGTTTTCCTTCTGTAACTATCTACAAGTGAGAAAGCCCTGGATTAAAGGATGTACAGATGAAGCAACTGTGATTCCTTTCTTCACTGATCTTCTCTCTTGTGAATTCAGAGGAAAAATCCACAAAAATTTTCAGTTGTTTTTACATTTTCAAACACATGAATAGGTGTAGCTGATACATAAGGACAATGTGAATGTGCTGAGCTAGAAAGAGGGGTTTGACTTGGTGACTGTCTACCTGGTACACACATGCACATAGGTCAGATCAGGGAGTAACCCCATCACACTCATGTCTCCTGTATAAAGGAAGCACATCCTAGAGATGATTCCTTCCTAGATGGGTTGGAGAAGCCAATAGTTATCTCAACGTTTTCCTTCAAAGAAAAGGAAACGGAGAGACAAGAGGGAAAGAGGCTGAAAAGAGGAGTCTCTGGGTGAAGGGAGAAGGGCTTCATCTACTGATCCAGCGAGAGTTGCTTTGGAAAATAACTGACATGCTTAGGGACTTTTACTAAGCTTGCTTTGGGTGGTTGACGGAATAATTTCCTCACCTCCACGAAATCTTCCGTTAGGTCCACATTAACTCACTGCTGCTCTCATGGCTGAACTTGCTGTTTGGAGGCTGTGCAGTTAAGTGCCGAGTCACCTCTCCAAGTAAATGGGGGCAGAACAGAGGTTCCTCAGAGAGTCCAGACATATTTTGTTTGTGTCTAGACACAGATGTATACTATTTTTTATGCACATCTACTTGATGTCAGAAAGCAAACATGTGTAGAAGGGCAGATAATTGGGAGGGAGTTGTAGGTATTGTTATGAAGTAGAACTGATGAGCAAAAAGGAAGGTGGGCAGTGAGGGAAGGAACGGCTGTCAGCACGTGGGCAGCACTGAGTAGCAGCCACATGCAGGTGGATATGTATGTATAGAGGTAGGTATGTATTCCATACATAATCCTAGAAGTAAATGCATCGGGTCCCTAAAAGAGGAAATGAAGCGAGTGACATTACAAAATAAGAAATCGAAGAGGAAACAACAAATCATGACACAGATGTTGGACCGAACCATATCTGAGAATAATATCTTAAGAACAAAAATTTAACAGATTATGCTTTTGATTTTTAAATATATAGAAATTTCTTCCTGTATCGTGCCACTTAGTATTGGGAAGTTTAATGAATGGTGCCGTGCCGGGAAGCCAAGCCAACTAGTGCCTGGATCCCTGGTGGATCACTGAGCTGTACATTTACAATTCAGCAAGCCTTGTTATCAGTTCTGAGACACAGCTGGCATGGCGCAAGGAATTAGATATTTCCAGGTGACTAGGCAGCTAATTCTTAAATACAGGTGAATTCCTTTAAATAGGTTCATGAAGCATTAAAAGGGTGTTGGTGGTCTCCAGATTTTGGACTGACTTACATTGCGATGTTACTGTTTGTCAGTAATCTGATCCTTTTCCTTCACTCAGTTTTCATGATTTATTGGATGAGTTGCCGCAGGTCAGCTCTAGGGCTTTCCACGGCGCGCTTCCCGCTGTCCCTGTCTGCTGCTAATCTTGACCTCTGAATCTTCAGTGCCCGTTTCTGAGTGTTCATAGCTTCCTCATATAGGAATTCTACCTCTTAGAAGGTACAGATCTCTTTTTTCCTAGTCTAATCAATAGTTCCTCCCATCGATTTAATGACCCAAAGCCATTTTATTTGAATCAGTGGCAAAGAGAGGTTGACTCAGTTAAAATTCAAGCGCCCCTCAAATCTTTTCATCTCTTAATTTTCTTTTTATGTTTTCTGTCTACCCCATAGGTCATGTGAAAGAAAGAAATCAAACCAAGACATTCTCCTCAGAAAATGAGATTAGCTTATCCCAGAATTTTCAACTCTTCTGCTTCATAGAATAACATTTCCTCTCAAGGTGTTCAAAAAAATCTTTAAACTGATGTCTTTCAATGCTCACTCACAACCTTATTTCTTCCATATTTCCCTAATATTGGATATGGGAGTGGGTGTTTACTTGTACCATCCACATGGCAATCCTATTTCTAAAAGGGCCTGTGAATAGATGGAAAAGAGACGATGCGTCCTGTTTGATTATTTGCCTTTTGAGAACGAGTTTGCTGTGATCGACTCATATAGGTTGCTGATAAAAATTTAAACTGGTACTTCCTTTCAAGAAAGAAATATGCCAGTATATACCTAGAGCTTTAAAAACATTCTGTCCTTTGATCAAGTAGATCCTCTTCTAATAATTTATACTAAGGCAGAATTTTAACATACAATGATTTGTCTGTAAAAGCACACATTGCACCATTATTCATAATAACAGAAAGTGGGGACACGCCAACTGAGCAGCAAAAGAAGAAAGGTTACAAAAAATAAGGGTGGGCATGTCATAAAGGAATACTACTTGGTCATGTTTCAAAGTATATGCAGTGGCATGAAAACGAATACAGTAGAACTTTTAGTATAATATACTTTATCAACTGTCAGTATGTTCCTAGTTTAAACTATATATTACATATAGTTATAGAAAGGAAACATAAATAGAACCTGTTGCTAAAAGTGTTATCTCTATATTGTGAAAACATGGGTAATTTCTCTACCATATGTTTCTTTATTTTCTATATAAGCTGGTATTACTTTTTTTTTTTTTATTGCGGTACGCGGGCCTCTCACTGCTGTGGCCTCTCCCATTGCGGAGCACAAGTTCCGGACGCGCAGGCTCAGCGGCCATGGCGCACAGGCCCAGCCACTCCGCGGCATGTGGGATCTTCCCGGACCGGGGCACGAACCCGTGTCCCCTGTATCAGCAGGCAGACTCTCAACCACTGCGCCGCCAGGGAAGCCCTAAGTTCTTTGTTGATCATAGATTCCATGATACTATTTAAAAACCCTCATGCAGACAGGATAAAGCTTGAGAGGATGTTCACAAGTTTTGAGACCACAGAGACAAGCAGTGACAAAGCTCATTTTGTTTGTCAGTAAAATGTACGTAAAAGTCACAATGTGAGAAATCAAATTGACCTTATGCAAATACAAACTTCCTTCTTTCCACTACCTTTTACTGGGACTCCTCATTTTTCTATTTATATTGAACCCAGAGTGGACTTAAGGTGTGTAGTGTGTCAAAGGAATGCCATGATGACTTGTCAGTTGCATCAAAAAAATAGATTGATTGATATTGTGCAGATTATATGGCAATTGGTTGATTTCTTGGCATTTAGCAAGTTGTTAATTGATGAATATAAAATAAATGTCAGGCTCAGGTAACAGAGAAAGGATATGCTCTTGCCTTTACCAAGGAGAACTGAGGAGAGATTCCCATTCCCAAAGTGTTCCCTGAAATGAACCACCTACATTAGTCAGATCAAATAGTGTTCAATATTCAGAATAACTTTAAGTGTTATGAAATAAAATTTTACAAACACCTGATTGGTATGGGATCCATTTACTTACATATGAAATAGGGACATGCTAGCCAAAATATGCAAATTACTGCCCCAAACATCCACTCTACTGGAGAGCTAGAGGATTATAAATTACTGAGGCTTCCCCAGTAAGGGATCTGGAGAAAATCAGACAAGGGAAATCAAAGTTATATTTCAGTTGTCATCTTAGATTATTCCCTGAGGATGCCATTTTAATATACAGCTGTTACTTCAAATGTCAACCAAAGAGTGGGAATTATTAAATGTTCAGACATTATTTGTCCAGAAATTGAAGAGAAAACCTTCTTTGACCTTAGAGGTATCTTTAAACTTGGAGGTTCTGGTCATCTCACCTTTAATAGGTTAAAAAAAGGGAGACTTTTATGATGACAAGTAAAAATAGAAAGAATAAAAAATTGTTACTTCAGTATGGAGAGGGGAAAATTTGAGGATACACGTGAACAAAATAAATGCTTGTGAGCAGCAATTTAGCAAAGTTTTAGCAACTCCTGACCTAATTGTGTATGTTGCACCCTTGAAGCTTGAGTAAATGAAGTTTAGGACAGTTACTTTGTACAGAAATACTACTTCATCTAATATATGATGGACTTTGGAACTTATCTGAAGAGCTGGTAAGAATGGAAAAAGCTCAAGCTCTATTTAAGTATAAGCTGGGTTTTGTACACCATTTGCGGTTGGTGTCATGTCCCCTCTCATCATAAGCCTTATGACCCTCTTGGACGCATGCCCTATGATCTGATGAACAAAGCCCTAATCCCTACTGGCCATTGTTTGCATCCTGATATTCCTCTGCTGCTTAGCACATTCAATAACCTGCTCAGTGCACATGTTTCAGTGATGACAAAGAGTATTAATCTTACAGAGAAATTACCTCCTGTTCTTAGTCTATTATCACACTAATGATGACTGCTTACCTTTATTTGCACATGTCATTGTGCCATGTTCTGTTCTCAGTGGATTTTACACAACTCATTGAATTTGGATATGAACCCTACGAAGTGGTACTATTCATATGCCCGTTCACAAGTGAGGAACCTGAGACACAGATACACAAATTAACTTTCTCAGAGTCTTATAGTAACTAGTGATGGAGCCAGAATTTAAACTCCAGCAGTCTGGCTCCAGCCCCAAATCCATACATTTCTGCCACTATTGTGGACCAAACGGAGGAAGTATTTTAGCAACATTTAGCAATATCCTTTCGCTCGCTAGCCTGGTGATGCTGACCATTCTTATCTTTGGAGCCAAAGCTGACATGTCCTATTCTATACTGTATTCTCCTGTGCTTAGGAAAAGGGAGATGGCAGATGACTGAATGGAAAATGATAAAGTCTTTTGATTTAAATCCTCATAGTTTTACTCGCCTGGTTTAGTCCAGGTTGGTACATTCCACTTGCTTCATCCAAGGCTAGGAGTCTCTGTAGTGTCAAAGCTCCATGTTTGGTAGGTTCAAAGGTGGTCCTTCGTATATGAATAGCTGGCTAAATGTATAAACAGAGGGCAAATCAGGAGTGGAAGCACTTTGAAAATGTTTGTCAGTAAAGAATGCTTATCAACTCTCCATGGAAAGGGAATGTGGGAAGTGAGGGGCTAAGAAATCATTTGTAGCTCTCCATTGAGCAGTGACCTGGCTTATTCTCTCAGAGATGCTGGCTGTGTTTGTATTTTCTAAGTAGGAACCCCAGACAGTATGTTCTTTATCAAATGGGGGCAACCAGTAAGATAACAGGCATTTATATGTGTTCACACAGGGAGGTAAGCTGTATTACTCCTGCCTATGCTCATAGGCATTCTCCTGGCAAAAGCACAAAAGCAGACACACACACACACGTACTTTTTCTATGTATCTAATCATTTCATTCCTGGCCATTTATAAGACAAGTGGCTCCCTCCCTCATAGCTTACTAATGCAATGCTTTTTCTTCTCTTTCTTTTATTTTTAATCACAGCAGAATCTAAGAAGAAGAAAAAGGAAGGCAAGAAACAGGAGAAGATGCTGGACTAAAAGATGCCACCTTCCGTGGACCGTGAAAAGGACATCAGCAAACAGGATCAGTTAACTATTGCATTTATATCTACCGTAGGCTTTTTATTCAAAAATTATCTATAGCTTAAGTACACAATAGGCAGAAACAAAAAGAAAAGAAAAATTTTGTAGTAGCTTTTTTTAAAATGTATACCATAGTACAACTAGGGGCTTATAATAAAGGACTGTAATCCTGTCTAGAAAGTTGACTTATAGTACATGATAAGTGATAGAAAACTGAGGTAAGTTTTTTGAAGTTATGTGATATTTTACATTTAAAATCTTTTTTTACATTTTTTTTTTCTTTTGGCAACAATTTAAATGTTATGACCATGTAAACTACTTCTCTTGTTAGGTAATTTTTTCACCTAGACTTTTTTTTCCCAATTGAGAAAAGTGTCTACTAAACAAAGCAGCAATAAAATATGATCATCCTATCTGAGGAAAATATCTTTTTTTCTGCCAATGGATTTTAAAAAAATTTTAGTCAGCAAAATGAGGGGAGCGGGATCAGAGCATGTCCTAGTTCAATGTTGACTTGTTTAAAAAGAAAAGCATTAAAACATGAAATTATTTTGCTTTGGCAGAAATATTTGTTTTCTTGATGAAATTATTTTTCCATCTGAGGAAAAAAAAAAGACTAGGAAAATAAATCAAGGTGATGCTGAAAAAAAGATGCTTTTGTGTGCAATAATTTGATATTGTAACCCTTCTCCCTTTGTCACCTACACTCACCCATCCGACCTGTTAGCAGTGAGAATTGATCATACAAGCTAATTAAATCACTCTTGGGCACAAATGTTATATAGATGTAGCTGTAGATGTAGCTCTGTAACTGTATATACATTCTTTCTATCAGTATATAGTAGGTTAGACTGGTGCTACTGAATGAAACAAAAGTTCCAAAGTAGTCTAGTGTTTGGAAGAACAGAAAAATGCTCTTCTTCTATTGAATAAGTTTGGGCTTGCAGAGTCCAAATCAGTAACACCAGGCAAAATGGTAGCCTGTACTTGGTTTCTATAAGCCAATAATTCTTACTGTATTATCTACTATGTAAGTGCCACGGACTGTCTGTACAACTAACTCCCTTATCTGCTGAGCTCTGAACACAGTTTTTAAGTAAATATTATAAGTCTATGTTTCCATTATTCAGAGAAATAACCTCTCAGAAGTCAGCTGGGATTAGCCTCAAAGTATTTCTCTTGAAAAAGTTGCCTCTAATTTTAAAGCGATAAGACTCAATGAACAAACACTTATCTACCAAGATAACTGTAAGTCCACTTTCAGAAATGATGGTTTCAATACCTTGGGCTAACCATAAAATAATTACAAACTGGTCTAATGATGCAGCCGAAGTGTCTTCAAAGCTGTAGTATTTTTGCCATCTGGTCAAAGACTCCATGCTTGAGCTAGGCATGTTGGAAGGGTCCATATCTCCCCACTAAGTCAAAGCCAACTGCCAGTGGGGAGCAGAAAAAGGGATGGGCTTCTGGGCACATACATGGAACAGTTTATAGACTGGTGCTTAATAAAAGCAGAGTACCTTGTAAAGTGCAAATGCAGTTCTTTTACAAGTGAACCTTAATAGGAGAAAAGTACTCATGGGGATGGATGGAGGAGGTGAAAGGAAGGCATTACCTTGACTGGGATTTTTTTGACAGCAAAGCCCTATAAGGATAGGGATGGTGGGAAAGCCTACAGCATATTTTGTTAGCCTCTCACCTAATATTGCTCCTCCATCATCATTCAGCCAAAACAGCAGCGCATGAATCAGTAATGAGCTGAGGTGAACTAGAACAAAACCTCCCAAAGGAAAAAATGGTGCTGTAAATAACCGTGGCATTCCCCCTTTTTTCAGGACATGGCAGGAAGCCAGGGGTTCTCTGCTGTGTGGAGGATGATCCCTAACACATCACATAATAACTCCCTGATTCTCTGTGAAAGCAAGGCTTGGAATGCTAATCTCCACTGCATAGGGTATGAAATTAAACTTAAATTCTCAAGAATTATTCTACCCCAGCCCCAGCTTTAAACATCTTGCTAAATCTCACTGAAGTCTTGAAAACATAAATACAAAGGATAGACTCCAAAAATCACTGACTCTCACAAATAGGAAAAAAAAGACCATCTTCAGTATTTCATAGAGTGTTCCACCAACTCTCTCCGCCCAGTCGATCTGAGTTTTATGAACTTATTTACCCTAGTGTTCTTTAAGCCTGGAGGAAGGAAAAGGAAATGGAAACAAATCAGCTGTGTTTCCTTAAACAACCTTAGACTGAAGACAAGGTTTCCTTCCAATCATCAAGAACAATCCTTCAGTTACCAGACATGTCCTTATTCAATTCAGTGACTGCAGCCTCCACACCTGGACTCGGGTAGACTTTCTAATTTATCCTGATTGTATGAATCCTATCACACTATATTCCTAGAGTGACATCATAATGTCTTGTTAACTTTGTAGGAGCAGAACTCCAAATAGAATTTAATGACTGCTCTGAATAGTTATCAAATTCTACTAAACTGTGTGAGTATAAAAAAAAAAAAGCAAACAACTAAATAATTTCATTTGTGGGTCCTTGACCATAAGAAGCCTTATCTGAGGAAAGAAAAGTTACAGTCCTTTCCCCATTGAGAAAACAGATATTTCTTTAGGAATAAGAGATACATACTTCCTTCCATAATATGTAATACTTAGTTCCATATTTCTGAAAGTCTTGTTTCACAACTTCTTTAAATGAAAAACAAAGGTAAATATGCCTTAGGATTCACTGGATGAGGCAATATAAAATACTGTCTTTCACAAACTGAATTATTTTAAAATAGTTCTCAAACATAAAAATTCAAATTTTATCAACATTTAGTCATGGGATTTTCTAATAGAGTGAAGCAAAGGGCTTTCTTCACATTAATCTTCTCCCCAAAATAATAAGGCAGATCAGCATCCTTGGATGTGGAATATCAAAGCATTCAATCTCTCTCTTTTATTTTTTTTCTGGCTTGCTTTTAATTTAATTAGTTGAAACCCTTAAGCTTTTAAAAGTGGAATCAATCAGAAAGGGAGAGCTCAGAGAATAATGTCCCAACCCCTCTCATGTAAATTCAAATTTTAGATTCTCCTTTGGAGTAAAACAGGCTCTTCACTGTCTACAAGTTTATTTCTGAGTTACAAAAATTCTCTTCATGTTTTTCCCTATTTTACCATGTTTTTCTCCTGTATTCCCCTATTCAATCTGGGCTGCCAGAGGACACTTTTTCCCTTGTATCTGGAAATTTAAGCAGCAGACAGTAACTGCTCCAGGTTTGTCAAATAGATGCATTTTCAAACTACTTTTCAAAGAAGATATAGAGTCTTGGAATATATTTACACAAGGGGTAAGGTGCATAATGTTATTCTGAGCATTCAACAAGTAATACCTACCTCAAACTTATGTGGACTCTAATTCCCCTAGAAATAAAAGATATGGAACATTTTAATCAGAGAAAAACATACCATGGTCTTAGAAATCTACTCCCTCCCGCACTGTTTCTCGTCTTCCCAATCTTTCAATTTTCCAAATAAGGCACCAAAAGTAAAGTAAATGTTCAGCCCTGTTCGGGTCACAAGTAAAATCATGTAATTCAAGAATATTTCAACACAAAGGAATGCAAACTGACATGTGTTTCTTTTTTGAATTTAAAAAGAGAAATAAAGAACAATTAGCTTTCAATGTCTAATTTCTGTAATGTAATTTTTTTAAAGGACAAAACCTTAACCAGCAGAACATTTTTTGATATATTTATGTATATATCCATTACAACTACTATATTAAGTTATTCATGGGGTTGGCTAAGGAGTTTATATTTCTAGGTTATTGCCACATATTTTCTTTCGTTCTTTGGAAATGTGCATGGAAGCCATATAATTTACATTAGAGAATGACAGCATGGAAAATCCTGACATCATATCCTTAAACTCCTGGGAATGGAGGGATGCCTTACAGTGTATACAGATATAGTGATTGAGTCCATATACTCAACTTGCTCTTAGTGGAGATACAAATGTTACATAAAATACACTAATCACAGAGAATCATTTTTCCCTCTGTCTTTTGATTGTCAGATCCATCAAATATAGGAGAAAGAAATCTTCAAGTATCTCAGTTTCTGAGATTCTTGGAGAATTACATGAATACCTCAGTTATTATAAATGACCAACAGATTGACATGTTTGCAATAAATGATATAAGTTTTAGACTCCTAAGTCCAAACTTGTATGCTTTTAAGGTAGTCATAGCTAATAATTAAACTTTTTACCAATTTATTTAGAGATATGCCAACCTGCTATCTCTTGGCAAGGAGGAAGGGAGAGTTATTAGTGATCTATTCTGGGATGTGGTCAGGAGGAAAGTGGGCAAGTTGTGTATAACTGCTCTGATCAAGAATTTCTGGAATCTCTGAATTCCCTCCCTCTGTGTTAAGCTAAACAATATTTGGCCATCTAATGTAGTTTTCTATTGGCAGCGTCTGGTTTAGGTTTGTATTAATTAAGTTAGGCAACTTAACCAGTGCTGGAAAATTGAATTCAGACTTTCTAGCGAATGCATCCTTATCGAGAAATTTGACCATATCCAAAGTGGGATTCCATTCTCCTAGGAAGTGCATCTCTAAAGTCTGTCTGAACAAATGTTAATTCTATGACAATTATATTGATTAATAGAGATTAATTCCTAAAAATCTCTTTGAATACATTTTCCCTTCCAAATTGTGATTACCTATTTCATCCCATAGGCTCTGTCTAGTTTAAATTCATTAACTAATTTATGCTTCCTTGCATTCGAAATGTTTATAAAGAGCTCAGCACAGTTACAGGTGCCAGGGATGCAGCAAAGAACAAGATGGGCCCCGCCCCCCAACCCCTGTTTTCACGGAATTTACACTCTTGCTGGGGACACAGACAATGAACACAATGAATAATGTTTTGGTTACATATCGCATAACAAACCACCCAGTGCCTTAAAACAACAATGATTTTATCATCTCCTGACTCTCCCGGTGGGCTGACTGGACTCATCTGGACGGTGCTTTTGCTCCGTGGGATGTTAGCTTCAAGGGCTGGGACGTCCACCATGGCTCTCTCACATGTCTGACTTCTTAGTGGAAATAGCTGGAGAACCGGACTCAAGTGGGACACTGGAGGGCTGAGCCTCTCAGTTTCTCCGTGTAGTCCAAGGACTCACTCTTTCCACACAGCATTGTCTCTTTCTACAGAGTCTGCCCAGCAGAATAACCAGCCTTTTCACAGGGCAGCACAGAGCTCTCCAAAGTACAAAGTTGGAAGCTGCCACTCCCTGTTAAGGCTTAAGCCTGGAACTGGCTTAGCACCGTTTCTGCCACATTCTCTTGGTTCAGATGAGTCACAGAGCCGCCCCAGATTCTAGCGGAGGGGAACTACCCGAGGGAGTGAATCCCAAGAGGCAGGGTTCACTGGGGGCCGTGTCTGGGGACAAAGCACACAAAGAAGCAAAATATATAGTAGATGTGGGGTAAGTGCAAGAGAGAAAAATAAAATACCAAAGGGCAATAGAATATTGGGCAAGTGCTGCAATTTCGAATACAGTGGTCAGAGGAAGCCTCCAGGAGAAGGTGACATTCAAGCCAGCAAAAGTCTGAAGGAGGTGAGGGAGAAGGCAGGCGGCAATTGTCATCGGGAGGAGGGAGCCACAGGCAGAGACAGCAGCGAGGGTAGTGAGTGCAAAGCCCTGAGATCGGAGCTCCCTGCACATCCGAGGCAGAGCAGGGAGGCTGTGAATGAAGTAAGCAAAGGATAAAGGAGTAAGAGATCAGGAGGGTAAGGGGACACGAGGTCAGCACCAAGGAGCTTTGGCGCCAGAGGAATCATTTTATTTCTCTGGTGGGAGACACCGCTTCCTCAATCGCTGGGTGGGGCGGGGCGGGGGGTGGGCAGACCGGGAATGTTGGCAAGCCCTTTGGTGGCTCAGGCTTCTTCAGGATCAAAGGTTTACTAATATAACCGGTGAACAGCTCATATCCCATTTTTTCCCTCAAGATTTATGCAAGATACGTGGCAACGTTCTCAATTGCCCTGATCCAACATAACAAGCTGGATGATCCAACTCTGAGTTTGGTTTTCATCAAGCTCAGTCCCATGACAACTAGTAAAAAGAGATGCTTGGGGCATGGTGACAAGAAGACTCTGGATTTTAGTCCATGCCTCAAAGTGAAAATTTTAACATGTGAGCTCACAATTCCCCCAGTTTCATTTATCCAGGTCTATTGCAAAAGCCAACAGTTCCTAGAAGTTTCACCCACAGTGTTCCAGGCAGCCCAGTGAATGACCTTATTTCCTAGCTCTCCATTATATGCCATGAACTTTTAATGTCCCATCTTAGAATTTTAATGTCAGCCCCATTGCTTTTTATGACATTTTAGCTTGATAATTAATTCCACATACACCAATCATCTCTGGGCCAGGCAGTGGCGGGGGGGTGGGGCGCTGTGCCCTATTCCACACCTAACAATCTCCCCTACGCTTTTGTGCTCATTTCTGCATCATTTAGTGGTCTTTGGTTACAAGCAATAGAAACTACTATTCTTAAACTGAAGCGTGTGTGTGTGTGCAAGGGAATTTCCTGAAAGGATATTGAGTAGCTCAAAGAACTGAGTGGAAGAATTTAGGGAAGGATAGAGGATCAGAGGAACATTAAGATAAAGACACAAATACCCAACAGTTACTCACAGGCCTCAGTTCCAATCATTTTTGGTCCCTCTCTGCCCTTGCATTCTCGGGACACGCCTCCTGGGAAGGAAACTCTGGGTGGCCTAACTTGGGCCATGTGGCACTCCTCTTGTCAGAAGTCCATTGTCTTCTGATTGGTAGCCCACCAGAATCACATGGAAATGAAGTAGAGAAAGTCTTCAAAGAAGGGCACACTTGTCAGAAATAAAAAGGAAATATTAAAAATGAAGCATTCAAATAATAAATATTTTAATCATTTATTTTAATGATGTTGAATATTAAAAATACTAGGAAATAAGGATTGACATGGGTTGGAACCATATTGCACAGAAATTTGAATGCAAAGGAAAGGGTCTTGTTAGGTGACAAAGTGTTGTTGGTATTTTTTAGTAGAAGACTGAAGTGAGAAATGGTGTCTACACTTGACGAATTTTAGTGTGTCACCTGGAAGTGGTTTATAAGATACATTTGAGTAGTGAAGCACTTAAGATGGGGAGACAATTGAGGAAGCTGTTGGAATTTTCCAGCTGAGAAATGATGAACGCCATTTGCATCTGTCATGCATTTTGCCTCTGGCGACCCAGTCATTTTTTCTCTGGATTGTTTCTTTTTCTCTTCTATCACTGTTGCCTTATTATTTTCTTTGTGATCCAAGGAGATCTGACTTAGTAACACATTCCGCTTCATGCTTTGGGAGCCTAATGCCACACAGAGTAGATATCTCAGAGAGTAAAGCCGATTTAGAGAGCTGACCAGTTGTCATAAACTTCCTGGTTCTCTGCCTTCAAAGCCCTCCATTTCTATTAGCATAAATCGGGTCACCTTGACTGGCAGACATAGTCCCAATATAGGCTTGGTGAACCCTCCTCTCCTTAGTTATTTAAGTTGATCTGATTCAATAATAAGAAATCCGTCATCAAGCCAATCTTGCTTTCCTGTGCTCAACTTGTGTCCAGGTGTAAGAAACTTCCACTTTATTACCCTTTTCTACCATGTCCTTAATTAAATTCCTTGTAGTCAACCCAGTATTCTTACCCTTATAAGACTGGGCTCTGTTTTCCTCTCTCAATCCCCTGCCCTAACCACACACCATCCCAGGTATAGTCCTTTTCTGAACCTCTTCCACATCCTGACAGACTCATCTGATGCAAGTCAAATTTCCAGGCCAGGGTATATATTCATATTTTGATTGATCTTAGAGTACTTGTTGCCATGTTCCCCAGGCAACATTTCAGCAAACATTTCACTTTTTCCTGGACTTCTCTGATGCTAGCCTCTTGCCAACCTGTGGCCTACATCTCTGTCTTCTGGACGCCAAGTGCTGGATTCTGTCTGCTGGGTTGGACTTTCCTCCTACCAGCTGCAACTTTGTCTCCTACCCCATCACCTTCTTTTCCTTTCCTTCCTTTCAGCAGCTCCCATTCATGTGTGGGGAGCTCTGCTTTTATATTTAAGTCCTTCTGAATCTCCCTACCTGCTTGAAGTTATCCCCTTCATCTCCAGGTATATGCTGAAATAGGGAATTCATTTAAATGGAAGAGAAATGGACAAAAGAGAGAGTAAAGAAAACAATATGAAAGGGTGACGTAAAAATTCTTTATCTTACCCACACGTACACTAATAGGGACTGTCCTAGATATCAATTACATAAGAATTCTAGAGAGAGCTAATAGATGGAATTGTTTACCTGGAGACTGCTGGAGAACTGATTTGATAGAGAAAGGGGTGAGGAACGCTAAAACCAAAATACTAATTCTAATGTAGGGGTTCTTAATGTTTTTTGTTCCATGAGCTCCTCTGGCAGTCTGAAGAAGCCTATGGATCCCTTCACAGAATAGTGTTTTTAAATGCATAATATAAATTATATTGGACTATAAATCATTCCAATTATATGGAAATGCTGTTGTCACTATACTAACAAAAATTTTTGATGCAGAAATATTTGTGTTTCCCTAGCCATTAAATAAGATCTAGAGTTTAGTCTAATAACTACTGAAGACAGTGGTAATATACATGATATTTGTAGCTATCTGTGACAACTGTAATATGAGACTGTGATTCCTATTCATGACCAAGTCAGAAATCCTGCTTATACTCCTGTGGTTTGTTGCCCATATTTGCAATGGAAGAAAATGTTAAATTTGAGTTTGGTGAGAGACGAGTGAAAATAAACATGATTTGTTTTCTTATTTAAGTCCTGAACCCCCACATTTACTTCAGGCACTGGTGAGCCCGTGTGCCACAACTACTGAAGCCCGAGCACCTAGAGCCCATGCTCCGCAACAAGAGAAGCCACCACAATGAGAAGCCCATGCACCACAACAAAGAGTAGCCCCTGCTCGCCGCAACTAGAGAAAGCCCGTGCACAGCAATGAAGACCCAACACAACCAAAAAATAAATAAATTAAGAAAAAAAACTCATTAAAAAAAAAGAACATTATTCCAATGGAAATCATGGTCACAGGCAAGTAAAGAGTGTTGTATCGTGATCCTTAGTGGCCCCATTCGCTATTTTATCCGACTGGGAACTGCCTGTCCTCCTAAACACTAGGCTGCCCTTCCTGTCAAGCCCCAAGCACACCTCTTTTCTTTTCTCTTTGTTCCCGTTATTTCCCCCGCTTGCAATGCTAGCTCTCCTTGCACAGCGTCACCACAGTCTCCTCCCCCAATTCTTACCTAGCTTCCTGTTTACTCATTATTCTTGAACTCAATTCTTTAATTCAACCAACAGTTTTTAAGTGCGACGAAAAAGGTATGTTACATCTCTGTCCAGATTAGATTTCTATGTGATAAGGTTAGTTTAGGCTGAAAAAATAGACAGTAAGTTCATTCCATGTCAAAGTGATTATTCCAGCCTGAGATGCCATTATTTTTCTCATTATAAATTAATACTAGGATGGGAAAATTGTTTATTATATGGGTCTCTCACTTTTTATACTGTCTTTTGTTTAGTGTTGGTAATAAATGTGTAGCTCTTAAAAGGAAGTCACATTATTTCCAAGAGTCATAAAGATGTTTTTTTTCTAACATGTGCCTTAAACTCAGCTTCTTCAATGGACTCTTCAGAGTTCTGCCATGAACTCTGCTTTATAATTCCTAATTCTGTTTCTCTTTTCAGAATTGTTTTTCATTTACCATATTTCAAGTTCTAATCAATTATGTAAAATTATTTTTGCTGATTATCAGTAGTTGGAGTCTACTTAGAGGAAGTCTCTAAGAACTTGAAGATATATTTTAAAAACAAATGGATTCCCTTCTGAAAGTGAATCTAAGAAATCAATGTTTACTAGGTCACATGAGAAGAAAACTTAAAAACTATGGCTATTAGATCAAGGAATTGAGTGGCGCAAGATTGACGTCACAGAGTTATCACAAAAGGATGTGTCAATCAGAATTAGGAGTCTGGAGGTGGTGGGGAGAGGTAAGAAAGGATGGTCAGCATAGGGAAAGGGGCGTTGCAGTAGCCCATGTTGCAGTGCCATTATGAGCATGCTCAGAAGAGGGAGAAACTTAAGCCAAGACACCCTATCATATCCAAAACTACTGCCTTGACAGAACTGATCTCGCTGAGCAAATATCTGTGCCCCCTCTATGTCTACACGTAGGAAGAAAATCAACGCCATGTCAAAATGAGTATTGCAGCCTAAGATAGAGGTATTTTCATCACTATAAATTAATACATGGAGATTATGATTTTATATTTCAGCTCTATAACATGGTTAATGGGAGTCTCCTCTGCCATGTGTGTCCAATGTTAGTATTCTGATAATTCAATCTTTGAGTCAGTTGGGGTCAGTCCTTGAGCCACGAAAGACGACTCAATGTAATGCTGCCCTGTGGGATAATTTCTAGTGTGTAGCCTGCCTTTTCCAAGTGATACTTCCGTTTCATGTAACTGTTTTTGAAATTTCTACTGCTGATATAAGTCATTAAAATTGCCAGAGGAGAAAGTGTTCTATATTAAATTATTTAAAATAATTATACTTCTTAGTAATAAAATACAATATTACAATAGTAATATGTACTTCTTTACTCTGGTATCTGTTGGGATGAATAGAATTAAATCCAAGTTAGGAAACACATCAAAATTAAATTACCAGGAAATCACGTTCCCAACCAGTGGACTGCAAAACAAACTTAATAACCTTCTGAAAGAAGTCTCTTCTCACATTTTATGAGAGTGGAGAAAAGAGAGACTTCAAGATGATACAGAGAGAGGAGAGTTCTTATGTATCAAGAAAAATCTTGGAGACTGGAACACTTCTTACAGAATTTATATAAGCTGCATAAAGGCTCATAGAAAATGTGTGTGTAGACTGTGTCATTATGAAAGTGTCTGGCCATGTTCTGGCTAGCTAAAAAGCCAATTTGAGAAGAGAAATTTAATGGGACAGAGATGAATAACATGCAGCAAAGGGAGATTTATTTTCTTTCTGTCATTCTGTTACATGATGAGCTCATTTTTAATGATACTCCAATATACACTAAGCACAGTATTATTAAGGTATAAAATATTCTGGCAATGTGGAAAATATATGAGAGGTGTGGTCTATCACTACCTTGATTAATTGGATAGAATCCACAACAAAGTGAGTTTGCCCTCTGGGTTTTCCAGCAAAATCTTTCACATAGTTTTCCTATCCAGGAACTCAACTGTCCTGTCTTAAATGTATTTATTTAAGTTATTGGTTTTTTTAAAAATAAATACTCAAACATGTGGCCAAATGAATGTGCATGTGCATACACTGTGCCCTTCCCCCACACACCCTGCGTTTGGCTGCCTCAAAGAACAAAGCAGGACCCGTGTTGCTGTATTAGTCAGCTTGGGCTGCTATGACAAAGACTGAGTGGCTTAGACAACACTTATTTCTTACAGTTCTGCAGGCTGGGATCAAAGATCAAGGGGCCAGGGGATTTAGTGTCTGGAGAGGGTACTTTTCCTGGTTTGCAGATGGCCATCTTCTTGCTATATCCTCACATGGCAGGGAGGGAGAAAGAGAGAGAGAGAGACTAGAGTCTCTTCTTATCAGGACACTAATCCCATCATCATGGGGGCTCCACTCTCATGAGCTCATCTGAACCTAATTACCTCCCAAAGGCCTAATTACTCCCTAATTCCATTGGAGGTTAGGCTTCCAACATACATTTTAGGGGGACACAAACATGCAGTCTGTAACCGCTGCTGTAGATTAATCTCTGCCTAGTGGTAAGTACATATTTGATAGCTTTTGTATTACCTCAAAGCATCACAGAGCAATCCTGATCACACATCAGGTCCTTCATACATACTCAATACTGAGAAAAATCTCAAGGACATCTCTGATGAGTTTGAAATCAATACTCATGTAGTTATATGAAAGAAGTTATAGAAATAATGAATTATTCTACTAATAGCTTTAATTAGGTATGAAAAAAAACCCCAAAGATTTATCAGGACATAGGGAAATCTCAGTAGATTTGGACCTCACCAAGACTACTGCTGGAAAATGTTCCTTTACTAGCAGTTTTGAAAACCTCAGAAGCAGCAGGTCATGGAACTCTGCCACTCCACAATGAATGTGAAGTCATATATAGTCTGACTATATACAGTCTCTTCTATTTATCCTAATATCTTCCATGTTGCTCACTATTCTGTTTGCGTTGCTCACGATCACATCAGCAGGACCTCCAAAAGGTCTATAGTACCCAAGAGATTACTGAGCTCACAGGGTCAGCATGCAGCCCCAGATCATAACCTGGGGACGTGATTTATCCACTGATTAAAGAGCTATTCCACCAGGGTGGGGTTTTGCCAGATCACTGATATCTCTCTGCTGCAATTGCTTTTTAATTTCAATGGCAGGTTGTTCTGGACTCTGAAACCATTACTAGGAGAGGTACTTCTAACCTGAGGTAGCCAGCTACAAAACCCTCTGTTCCATGGTCCTGGTTCAGTTAAACCCTCTGTTCCATTTGGTAATCACAGTGATTTCAGTCAGTCCTCTGTTTCACAAACCTAGAGCTTTCTAATTAAACAAACTAAGTACAATTTGAGAAGGCTGTCTGTTTATATCAGTTCTAGGGAAACCACAATCCACAATCTAGCTAATACCAAAGATTTCTGCCAGTGAGACCATTCCTATTACAGATTTGGGCTCTGCCTGTCATTTCAGTACTCATACATTTCTTGTCTTTGGTAATTTTGTGCCACCACGTGGCCCATGACACCCGGGAATTCCATCATCATCGTTAAAATCAGGCAAGCCAATCTGATAGCAGCAGTTCCCACCACCAAAAGTGGCCTAGGAGAATAGCCACCAAAAGACGTCAGAGTTCCTTTCACTAATGTATTTTGCACACCCCTTGTAAAGTAAGTCTCCTCTGGGCTTTCTAGGGGATGTATTTAGGGAGTGAGTGAGCAAGTCTTACACCACTCTAGCATTCCAGTCTTCCTAAACCTTTGGATACCTTTGTTGGAAGGTCTAGCAAGTATCTCATCTTCATCTTATGCAGATCATTTTTGGGTCCAGGTTTTAGTCAACCAAGCAAGCAAACTGTTAGGGCCCCTCCAGCCACCTTTGCCAATATTTTAAGTACAGACTTGTGTCTGAATTCACCAGTAGCAATGTCTAGGCCCATTCCTTACACTCCTCATCAGATACCTTAGGACGCATTCCTATGCATGTTTCCAAGATTTCTATTGATATAAGTTGGCAAATGTTTGCAATTCTTTGTGTGCGTATTACACCTCCTCAAATGTTATACTTTGTACTTTACACTCTGGGGACTGTTATTACTTGAGTATGTTTATAGGACTAGAAACAATGAGAAGGGGTGAGGGCAGTTCCTAAGGAGAATCAGTAGTTCCCTAAACTTATAAAATTATGAAATTATTCCGAAATTATATCAGAGAAGCCCATTACATAGTCTTCAGGCAAGAGGAGACTAACTCCCCTGACAGGACATGAAGAGCTGCTTTTATGAGTCAAGGATACTTGGCAGAAAATAGAAAAAGGTCCCCAGCTTTATCAGAATCTGCCCATATGTCCCCATTCCAATTTTTTAAAGGGTAAATAATAAAATTACTCTGGTTCTAACTAGAATCTTGGACCGGACATCTTCTTTCCCCAAATTCTCCAACTAGAAAACAACCAACTAACCACCCACCTCATCATAGTTATTTTTTTCTAACATGTTCTATGGTAGCAACTGCTTGACCTACCAAATTTGTGCCTCTTTTTAGGCAGGCACTTTGGTACAGATGTCTACAGGTGATAATTTAAGGAACTATTGTGCTATCGTGGACTATCAATGTCTCTCTGAGCAGAATATCAACAACAACATAGTAACAAGTACACATAACACAGAATCAATTCAGAGAACCCCTCCTTAAGATTCTGTTCCTCTAGAACCACTTCCATCACCAATTTCTGAAGCCAGGTTTTTATCAGAGAAGCCACTCTTATAAGTGACACAGAACAAGAGATTTATTATAAATATTAGGCCCTTCCCAACTGTGGGGTCTGTGGACAAATCTATGCAAACTCTTGCCATTGAAGCTGGATTGTGTATGAAGCCAGAGAGCAGAGAAAGCTGTAACTTGTGGAAATAAAACAGAATCCAGAAAGACAGACTGGAACCAGAGTCTGTTTCTGACCTACCTGGATGGTGCTGAAGGCCTGCAGGGAAGCTGGTATCTTTTATAATGAAGTTGCGTGTGTACCTAGGCCAGGACTTGAGAAACCAAACGAGAAGATCTGATGGGAGTTGGAGGGGCTGGGTTAGATGCTGCCCCATGCCAACAACTGAGTTAGCAGACGAGTGACTACACACATGGGTGCCACATCACCTCAAGTTCTAGATCCACCATCAGAGCATAAGAATGGCTGCTGCTTCTTTTCCACCTTCTAAATTTGCACCCATTTCTCCTGTGACCAAGTACAATCTAGAAATTCAAGAATTTTTTATTAAATAATTCTTGAATAAAAGGATAAAGATGTTACTAATTAAATTTTTTTGAAAAATAATGGTGATGAAAATCAGATAATGAACATATTAGAATATACGGAGTACTTTTAAAGCAATACTCAAAGCAAAATGCATAGCATTGAAAATTATAGCAATAAAAGTAAAAAATTAAAAATAAATTATTTACTGCCATTTTCAAACTCTTCCAGGACTAACAAATGATGTTACTTGATTAAATTGATTGGTCCCATAAAAGGAACAGTGTATCAGTCATTGTTTGTTTATTTGTTTCTAATAAAGTTTATAAATTAATTTAAAAAATCAAGGACACGTACCCATGAGGGAAAAGGAGAGCAAAAACTCTCTTTTGTTATGAAAATGAATTGACTGAGATTTCACAGTTAGACTACATTAATGTTATTGTTTGTATAATTATAATAAATACATAAATAAAAAGCATGGAAAAATACATATGATTTAAATCACTGATATAAGAAAGTAGAAAATAACAATAAAATAAACCAAAAGAAAGCACAAAGAAGGAAAAATTGAAGATAAAAGGTGAGTAGAGAACAGAAAAACTTTTTTTTTTTTTTTTTTTTTGCGGTACGCGGGCCTCTCACTGCTGTGGCCTCTCCTGTTGCGGAGCACAGGCTCCGGACGCGCAGGCCCAGCGGCCACGGCTCACGGGTCCAGCCGCTCCGCGGTACGTGGGATCCTCCCGGACCGGGGCACGAACCCACATCCCCTGCATCGGCAGGCAGACTCAATCACTGCGCCACCAGGGAAGCCCAACAGAAAAACTTTAAATCAAATTAATAAATCAAAATCCTGGAAGGTGGAAAAGAACATAGACAAATCACTAGCAAGTAATCAAAGTTAAAAATGGAGAAAGCACAAATTTACAAAATAAGAAATGACAAAGGGGAGAAAATCCACTTCCGTGACGGCTGAATAAGCTTGTATGGTACCAGTCCTTCATCAGGCAACAACTATAAGGCCTTGTCAAAGCATAAAATATAATTATTTGAAAGCACTTGACAGGGAGTGTAAGCACAGAGATTTGGGAGGGGAGCCAACTCTTGAAAGAAGGCAAAGGCAGAGGGTAAGCTTCCCATTTATTATGGTTTTCAGCCTTAGGGCAGGTCACAGTTTTCACCTTGCAGAATGGCAAAATCTCTGCTAGGAAACCTACATTCATTTTCATCTAGTGAGCAGAGAAACCACAGACAATGGATAATGAGGGAGGAGTTTTAGAGAGGAGAGAACCAGAGAGAGGGAATCCCAAGCTTTGTGGAAATCTCTGCCCAAATCTCTGGCTCACACTTAGGTCATATATATATCGGGCAGACTCAAAGCAGCCCACCAAAAAAAATCAAAGAATTATATTGCACTGTCAGATGCCACCCAAGGGTTGTCAGTTAAAGTTAGTAGGCTGCTAAAGTTAAAAACAAAACAAAGCAAGAAAAAACAAATCACCTCACTGGGAGACTATAACAGAATCCAGTCAAAAAGTTGCTGGGAAACTAGTAAATCGTCAAATGTACACCAACTACCCAACTCAATTCTTCAGGCTGTTGCAAATTAATGCATTTTACTTTCTTAGAGACTTTAGCTTCCTCCTAAGAAAGCACATGTAGCTCAAGCAAAGCTCTGTTTGCTTCAAAATGTAGGAAAGTTGTATTTAAGTAATGGAGGGAAGGGCTGACGGCTCTCCAATCTAAAGTAGGTCTAATGTATGCAATTTTATAATCACTTTCAGGATAACAGAATAGTGAGCAGAAATTCTGTATAATTTTGATAGTTGTAAATCAACCTCAGACTTTAGGGTCAACTGGCTGGTTTTCCAGTTATGCCCATGTTCTGATTATACAATTGAATATGCCCTAATTTGAAATACCAGAACTACTCTGGAGTGTCACTGACAGTGGAAACCCTCAGTCCACTCCTGTTCAACCCACGCTCTCTCTGCAGCTCTCCAATCGTCACGTCTCTTTCACATCTGTTTTTTCAGACAGTACAGTATTCTCCTACATGGAGGTCACGCCTTCCTTATAGGTAAAGGAATTGGAGAGAAGGGAAAAAGAAAGAAAACGAATAGAGGAGAGTAAAACAATCAATCCATATGTATTGAATCAATATATCTGTAGAAGGGATCAAAAATCAATTAGAAAATTGTTACCACATAATTCTGATAATCAATTCTGACCCAGAAGCTCTTCTTTGGAACTGCTCCATGCCATAGCCATATGGAGGCCTCCAACACTTCCTGAAAATTCAGATTCTGGGGTCAATCTGACAACTGTGCTGAAGTCAGAGATTTCCTGAGGAATATAAGAACCCTCAGTGCTTAGTAAACATCACCCACCTCCTTCTAGACAAGCTCAGTCCAATATAAATACAATGCGGCCACAAATGCAAATAATGGGTAATTTTAAATTTTCTAGTAGCCACATTTAAAAAAGTAACAAGTAACAAGTGAGATTAATTTTATTAATATACTCTATTTAACTCTATACCCCCAATTATGATCATTTTCATATAAAATAAGTATAAATAATTTTTGTTATCTTTTTTCATATTAAATCTTTGAAATCTTGTGTGTGTGATATTTTCTGCAGATCTCAATTCTGACTGTAGCATTATTTAAGTTTTTATTATGCATCTTCAACCTCCATCCTCAAATTTGAATTTTATGCTAGAAAAATATTCCAACGAAAAATGAAAATCAAAACCAAAGCACAGTAGTGTCCATAAGAAGCATTTGAAAGTGTTCAGCTATTCCAGCTGCTCTCCTGCAAGTGTCATACAGCTCGCAATCCCTGCCCACAGGTGTGGAGCCCAAGCTGAAAACCTCGGCCTTTTGACAGGGGCGTGGCAAGTTGACAGCTGCTTTATCTAGGGAGCTTGAAACTGAGGCCAATAAACTTCTAGCACATAGAGAGACCTGAAGCCCGATTTGCGGAGACAAGGCCACCATCATGTGGAACGTGACGGAACTGCAGTGATATTCATGTCCCCATTGCAGTGGGGAGACTCAAATGACCAAGACATCAGTACATCCCACCTGCTCAACGTACCTAAGAAATGTCCGAGAAACCTGGAGAAGATCCAGAGAAGGTTCGGTGAAGACCAGTTACTATTTCAAAAGAAATAAAAGACAGACTAGGTATTTCAAAAGAAATAAAAGACAGACTAGGTAACTAGGTATGTGATAAGAATCAATGAAATCATGAAACATAAAATGGAGCCTTAGACAAACCTATACCGGCTGAAACCAGGGTGCACATGGCAAAGTTTGAAGTATAATACTGGGTCAAGTTCTTATATCTTCTATAAGAGGAGATATAGATTTTAAATAAAATAAGGGCTGTGAGATGATGAGTAATTCTTTTGGAAGAGTATTCAAGCCAGTATAGTCACTCATCAGGAAGACTGAAATGACAAGACGTTTTCTTCCAACTGGCAAATTGCTTTGACAATATTAAGGAACTTAGCCTATTTATAATATGATTCTATACATAGTCTATCGTCTAGTTTCAAAACACTGTAATGTTGTATATATATATATATAAGAGAGTTTCAAAATATTCAAATACATAAGATGTAGGCTCACGTAATTGTGAAGTTAATGAAATGACCAGGATGTGTGTTGAAGAAAATGGGAGGCAACTGTGTTATATACAAAAACTTGGTACTGCAAATAATATCATCTTGTGTTTGCACCATTACCTTCCACTGAAAGATACATGTTTTCTTTCCTCAGAAAGAACTCCCAAGCGTATAGATATTTGCTCCCTGGAAAATTCCAGGACATACTATTAACCTTATGCTTTCTGAGCCGGTAGAAAAGATTATGTGATTACCAGGAGCCAATATGGATTCATTAAGTGTATGTCAGAACAAATTAGTCTGTCAGAATCAAGTTTTAAAATGATTATGGCAGGTCTAATCCAAAACGATGAAATTTAACAAAGATAAATGATCTTGTATTTTAGTTAAAACAGTAAATTTTACAACTGGATAGGGAAGAACTTTCTTTGGAATAATTTGTATAAAAATGGTCTAGAAGGGCTTCCCTGGTGGCACAGTGGTTGAGGGTGCGCCCGCCGATGGAGGGGGCGCGGGTTCGTGCCCCGGTCCGGGAAGATCCTACATGCCGCGGAGCGGCTGGTCCAGCGAGCCATGGCCGCTGAGCCTGCGCGTCCGGAGCCTGTGCTCCGAGGCGGGAGAGGCCGCGGCGGTGAGAGGCCCGTGTACCGTTTTGTTTACTAAAAAATAAATATAGATTTGGTAAGACCCATACAAATTTATTTTACTGAAATGGAACTGTCGGGCCCAAATCAAATTTGGTAATAGTCTTACCACACTCTGTCCTAGTCAGATAATATCTGACACACTGTGCTTATTTTTGTGCTGCATTTTGAGAGAGATACAAAGTAAATGGTATATGGAAAAGATTTTGAGATGATAAGTGCTGCAGAAGCCACTTAAAAAGGTTCATTTTAAAGAACTGTAGTTATTTTCAGTACGGCAGAGTGCTTAAGCTCACAGATTATGGAGTCAAAGAAAACTGAGTTCAAGTCCCACAGTAGCCATTAACCCTGGCATTCTGACTTCGGATAAGTTATCTAGTTTATTTGAGTCTCTGTATATTTAAATTGTTTATGATAGTAATGAAAAAGAATAGATGCTGCAGAAGTTAGATTTTAAAGGAGGGATACACAGAAGAAGACATATTCCACCTAGCTTTGTAAGGTGAAATCCACAGAAGAAAGAGAATTTTGATTTAATATATTCTAATAATCTAAATTTGTTCATTAAATGACCAATTACATTACCCAATAATTTAAATTACCCAAATTGCCTTTACAAGCAATGAGCTCTTTGTTCTTGAAGCTCTTCCAAAAATTCCAAATTACCAGCTCTCAGGGGATGCCTGCTGTCAGTTGGAGGTTTGACTATATGTATGACCACTAATTCTCATCTATATAACCATGCCATTTACTCTTTCAACAAGCAGTTATTATTGTCAGGCACTACACAACCAACAGACAGGCAGGTAGCCTGCCTCTGAGTCTCTGAGTCTAATGGAAACAGACACACGAGCTCAAACAATCACATTACAATGGGGTTAAGGGGCAAGCGTGGAGAAGTAAAGTACAACAAAAGGGGGGAACCTAAGATCAACATATTCACCTGTCTCTCCATTTTCACGTTGATTCTTCCAATCCAAGAACATGGTATGGGTAAGATTTCTTTAGTCCCATTGCCCATCTTTGTTCTTATTTGAAATGCCACCCTTTAGAATGAAAACACCAGAATAACTTAAAATTTTTTACTGAGCTGCAACAAATTCTCTTCTCCAAAATCCTATTCTGGCTTTCTATACATTTCTTTCTGCCCTAAACCTTCCTGGACTCCTCTCTGGAAGTTTTTTCATCTCATCTTTCTAGGGAAGTAGAGGAGACAACACAGTATGCTTCTTCCCATCTTGTTTTCCTCCTCTCACAGACTTTACGGGTTTTTTTGTTGTTGTTGTTTGTTTTTTTAAATAGACCAAATCTCACCATTCGCTGAGGAGTGGGGGATAATCATTACAGACCTGTGACTGAGGTACCAATCATTTCTACTGACAACCATTTCTTCCAATTATTAAAATAGCCTGCATTTTGACTGGACCAGAGTGTCCTACAATTGCTTTGCTTCTTTGGAAAAACACAACATCATAGTTTTCTGACTTTATTCCCATGCTGTATGGACATCCGGCCCTATCCTTTCCCTCAGACTGCCACCTACCTTGGCTTTCAGTAAAGTGGGCTGCACAAAGTCATCCTATTTTGAAAAGGATACAGGAAAAGTATCTGTTTCTAGGGTTCGAGCATCCCGCATCAAATTTTTTTTTTTTTTTTTTTTTTTTTTTTTTGCGGTACGCGGGCCTCTCACTGTTGTGGCCTCTCCCATTGCGGAGCACAGGCTCCGGACGCGCAGGCTCAGTGGCCATGGCTCACGGGCCCAGCCGCTCCGCGGCATGTGGGATCTTCCCGGACCGGGGCACGAACCCGTGTCCCCTGAATCGGTCGGCAGACTCTCAACCACTGCGCCACCAGGGAAGCCCCCTGCATCAAATTTGAAGGAAGAGAAGCACAACCGTTTGGAGAGCCAAATGGGATCACTGTGGACTTAAAACACAGCTTTTACCTAAGTCATATCACATCCCAAATCATTGTAGCCTTGTTTTCCCACTTCCTCCTCTGACGACTGAATCCATTCCACATTCAGTGCACAAATTGATTAGGTAATGAAGATGTATAGTCAATCACAGGCCTGGCAGAAAGATAAGGAAGGCATCCTAGCCAGAGGCATCTGATCCCTGAAAAGAGAGGATGTGCTAAGGTTGGTGGGCTGGCCAGAGAGAAACAGTTCTCTTGAGACATTTTAGGACATTTTTCTCCTCAGGCATGTCATGTTTGAATCCTTGAAGTTTTGCAGGAGTTACTTAGCAGAAATTTAATTTCTAAGTGTTTTGTTTTTGTTCAAATCTTGCTATAATTTCTCATTTTATCTACTTATCAAAGCTTATATGATAATTCCTCCTTTTTGAAATTTACTGAGGCTTTTTTTTTGGAGGAAAAGTGTATGATCAGTCTTTGTCAACATACCAGGAACTCTTAAATGAGACTGTACTTTAATTTTCGGTATATAATATGACTAAAGGAAATGAATAGTGAGAAGAGATATTGGATAATTCAAACCATGGCTAAAACAAAAACTACGGCCAATTTTCAGTAATTCTATAGGCACATTAACCAGGATAAAACCAGCATAAACCTGGGGTGGCCATCCTGTAGCCCTTTCACTTCCTGAATTCTGTTTTGTTTTGGGTTTTTTTCCTAATAGATTTTCTGTTAAATTACCTGGGTTTTCTAGATACACAATTTTACCATCTTCAAACAGCTACTGAGTTTGTTTTCTGGTTTTTGACCTCATTCTTGCAGAAGATAGTCTAAGTACAGGCAGATTTTTGATATTTTGAACATAGCCAGCTTTTCTATTTTTAACATTTTGGTTTTAGTTGTTGTTGTTGTTTTAATCCTGAATACCTACAGATATTTCTTTTTGGCCCTTGTAATAACAAGGAAAAAGTTGTGTGGATTTCAGTGTGGATTTATTTTCATTGAATTCTCTGGCATGTGATGGATCCAATTCTATCTTCACGTTCATGTTTTTCTAATTGTTTGATTTTCAGCTAAGGACATGTTCATTATGTTTTTCATTACTGTTTTTTTTTAATCTCTTAAAGTTCATATTTTCAGTTTTTAGATAAATTTATAACTGTTTTAAAGTCCTTATATGCTAATTATGTAACTTCTATGATGTATTTTTTTACAACTTTATTGGAGTATAATTGCTTTACATTCTTGTGTTAGTTGCTGCTGTATAAGAAAGTGAATCAGCTATACATATACATACATCCCCATATCCCCTCCCTCTTGCATCTCCCTCTCACCCTCCCTATTCCACCCCTCTAGGTGGTCATAAAGTACGAAGCTGATCTCCCTGTGCTATGCGGCTGCTTCCCACTAGCTAGCTATTTTACATTTGGTAGTGCATATATGTCCATGCCACTCTCTCACTTCGTCCCAGCTTACCCTTCCCCCTCCCCGGGTCCTCAAGTCCATTCTCTACCTCTGTGTCTTTATTCCTGCTTTGCCCCTAGGTTCTTCAGACCTTTTTTTTTTTTTTTTTTAGATTCCATATATATGTGTTAGCGTATGGTATTTGTTTTTCTCTTTCTGACTTATTTCACTCTGTATGACAGACCCTAGGTCCATCCACCTTGCTACAAGTAACTCAATTTCGTTTTTTTTTGTGGCAGAGTAATGTACCATTGTATATATGTGCCACATATTCTTTATCCATTCATCTGTTGATGGACACTTAGGTTGCTTCCAGATCCTGGCTATTGTAAATAGAGCTGCAATGAACATTGTGGTACATGACTCTTTTTGAATTTTGGTTTTCTCAGGGTATATGCCCAGTAGTGGGATTGCTGGGTTATAGAGTAGTTCTGTTTTTAGTTTTTTAAGGAACTTCCATACTGTTCTCCATAGTGGCTGTACCAATTTACATTCCCACCAACAGTGCAAGAGGGTTCCCTTTTCCCCACACCCTCTTCAGCATTTAATGTTTGTAGATTTCTTGATGATGGCCATTCTGACCAGTGTGAGGTGATACCTCATTGTAGTTTTGATTTGCATTTCTCTAATGATCAGGGATGTTGAGCATCCTTTCATGTGTTTGTTGGAAATCTGTATAACTTCATTGCTGAAATGTCTACTTAGGTCTTCTGCCCATTTTTGGATTGGGTTGTTTGCTTTTTTAATATTGAGCTGCATGAGCTGTTTATACATTTTGGAGATTAATCCTTTGTCTGTTGATTCGTTTGCAAATACTTTGTCCCATTCTGAGGGTTGTCTTTTCATCTTGTTTATGGTTACCTTTGCTGTGCAAAAGCTTTTAAGTTTCATTAGGTCCCATTTGTTTTTGTTTTTATTTCCATTTCTATAGGATGTGGGTCAAAAAGCATCTTGCTGTGATTTATGTCATAGAGTGTTCTGCCTATGTTTTCCTCTAAGAGTTTTACAGTGCCTGGCCTTACATTTAGGTCTTTAATCCATTTTGAGTTTATTTATGTGTATGGTGTTAGGGAGTGTTCTAATTTCATCCTTTTATATGTACCTGTCCAGTTTTCCAGCTCCACTTATTGAAGAGGCTGTCTCTTCTCCATTGTATACTCTTGTCTACTTTATCAAAGATAAGGTGACCACATATGCGTGGGTTTATCTCTGCGCTTTCTATCCTGTTCCATTGATCTATATTTCTGTTTTTGTGCCAGTACCATACTGTCTTGATTACTGTAGCTTTGTAGTATAGTCTGATGTCAGGGAGCCTGATTTCTCCAGATCCGTTCTTCTTTCTCAAGATGGCTTTGGCTTTTCAGGGTCTTTTGTGTTTCCATACAAATTGTGAAATCTTTTGTTCCAGTTCTGTGAAAAAAGCCATTGGTAGTTTGATAGGGATTGCAATGAATCTGTAGATTGCTTGGGTAGTATAGTCATTTTCACGTTGATTATTCTAATCCAAAAACGTAGTATATCTCTCCATCTATTTGTATCATCTTTAATTTCTTTCATCAGTGTCTTATAGTTTTCTGGTAGCATCTTCAGGATTCTCTATGTATAGTATCATGTCATCTGCAAACAGTGACAGTTTTACTTCTTCTTTTCTGATTTGGATTCCTTTTATTTCCTTTTATTCTCTGATTGCTGGCTAAAACTTCCAAAACTATGCTGAATAATAGTGGTGAGAGGGAGCAGCCTTGCCTTGTTCTTGATCTTAGTGGAAATGGTCTCAGTTTTTCACCATTGAGAACGATGTTGGCTGTGGGTTTGTCGTATTTGGCCCTTATTATGTTGAGGTAAGTTCCCTCTATGCCTACTTTCTGGACGGCTTTTATCATAAATGGGTGTTGAATTTTGTCAAAAGCTTTTTCTGCATCTATTGAGATGATCATATGGTTTTGATCTTTCAATTTGTTGATATGGTGTATCACATTGATTGAATTGCGTATATTGTAGAATCCTTGCATTCCTGGAATAAACCCCACTTGATCATGGTTTATGATCCTTTTAATGTGCTGTTGGATTCTGTTTGCTAGTATTTTGTTGAAGATTTTTGCATCTATGTTTATCAGTGACATTGGCCTGTAGTTTTCTTTTTTTGTGACATCTTTGTCTGGTCTTGGTATCAGGGTGATGTTGGCCTCATAGAGTGAGTTTGGGAGTGTTCCTCTCTCTGCTATATTTTGGAAGAGTTTGAGAAGGATAGGTGTTAGCTCTTCTCTAAATGTTTGACAGAATTCAACTGTGAAACCATCTGGTCCTGAACTTTTGTTTGTTGGAAGATTTTTTTATCACAGTTTCAATTTCAGTGCTTGTGATTGGTCTGTTTATATTTTCTCTTTCTTCCTGGTTCAGTCTCGGAAGGCTGTGCTTTCCTAAGAATTTGTCCATTTCTTCCACGTTTTCCATTTTATTGGCATACAGTTTGTAGTAATCTCTCATGATCTTTTGTATTTCTGCAGTGTCAGTTGTTACTTCTCCTTTTTCATTTCTATTTCTGTTGATTTGAGTCTTCTCCCTTTTTTTCTTGATGAGTCTGGCTAATGGTTTATCAATTTTGTTTATCTTCTCAAAGAACCAGCTTTTAGTTTTATTGTTCTTTGCTATTGTTTCCTTCTTTTTCATTTATTTCGGATCTGATCTTTATGATTTCTTTCCTTCTGCTAATTTTGGAGTTTTTTTGTTCTTCTTTCTGTAATTGCTTTAGGTGTAAGGTTAGGTTGTTTATTTGAGATTTTTCTTGTTTCTTGAGATAGGCTTGTATTGCTATAAACGTCCCTCTTAGACCTGCTTTTTGCTGAATCCCATAGGTTTTGGGATGTCGTGTTTTCATTGTCATTTGTTTCTAGGTATTTTTGGATTTTCTCTTTGATTTCTCGAGTGATCTCTTCATTATGTAGTAGCACATAGTTTAGCCTCCAAGTGTTTGTATTTCTTAGTTTTTTTTTCCTGTAATTGATATCTAGTCTCATAGCACTGTGTTTAGAAAAGATACTTGATATGATTTCAATTTTCTTAAATTTACCAAGGCTTGATTTGTGACCCAAGATATGATCTATCCTGGAGAATGTTCCATGAGCACTTGAGAAGAAAGTGTATTCTGTTGTTTTCGGATGGAATGTCCTATAAATAGCAGTTAAGTCCATCTTGTTTAATGTGTCACTTAAAGCTTGTGTTTCCCTATTTCTTTTCATTTTGGTTGATCTGTCCATTGGTGAAAGTGGGGTGTTAAAGTCCCCTACTATTATGATGTTACTATCGATTTTCCCTTTTGTGGATGTTAGCATTTGCCTTAAGTATTGAGGTGCTCTTATGTAGGGTGCATAAATATTTACAATTGTTATATCTTCATTTTGGATTGATCCCTTGATCATTACGTAGTGTCCTTCTTTGTCTCTTCTAATAGTCTTTATTTTAAAGTCTATTTTGTCTGATATGAGAATTGCTGCTCCAGCTTTCTTTTGATTTCCATTTGCATGGAATATCATTTTCCTTCCCCTCACTTTCAGTCTGTATGTGTCCCTAGGTCTGAAGGGAGTCTTTTGTAGACAGCATATATATGGGTCTTGTTTTTGCATCCATTCAGCGAGCCGGTGTCCTTTGGTTGGAGCATTTAACCCATTCACATTTCAGGTAATTATTGATATGTATGTTCCTATTACCATTTTCCTAACTGTTTTGGGTTTGTTATTGTAGGTCTTTTCCTTCTCTTGTTTTTCCTGCCTAGAGAAACTCCTTTAGCATTTGTTGTAAAGCTGGTTTGGTGATGCTGAATTCTCTTTGCTTTTGCTTGTCTGT
Source organism: Leucopleurus acutus (assembly GCF_964270905.1). NCBI lineage: Eukaryota > Metazoa > Chordata > Mammalia > Artiodactyla > Delphinidae > Leucopleurus > Leucopleurus acutus. The sequence continues at coordinate 92,808,682 of NC_139144.1, read as the reverse complement.
AAAGGTTTTAATTTCTCCATCGAATCTGAATGAGATCCTTGCTCGGTAATCTTTGTTGTAGGATTTTCCCTTTCATCACTTTAAATATGTCCTGCCACTCCCTTCTGGCTTGCAGAGTTTCTGCTGAAACATCAGCTGTTAACCTCATGGGGATTCCCTTGTATGTTATTTGTTGTTTTTCCCTTGTTTCTCTTAATATTTTTTCTTTGTATTTTTGATAGTTTGATTAATATGTGTCTTGGCGTGGTTCTCCTTGGGTTTATCCTGTATGGGACTCTCTGCGCTTCCTGGACTTGACTGACTATTTCCTTTCCCATATTAGGGAAGTTTTCAACTATAATCTCTTCAAATATTTTCTCAGTCCCTTTTTTTCTCTTCTTCTTCTGGGACCCCTATAATTCGAATCTTGGTGCCTTTAATGTCCCAGAGGTCTCTGAGACTGTCCTCAATCCCTTTCATTCCTTTTTCTTTATTCTGCTCTGCAGTAGTTATTTCCACTATTTTATCTTCCAGGTCACTTATCCATTCTTCTGCCTCAGTTATTCTGCTATTGATTCCTTCTAGAGAATTTTTAATTTCATTTATTGTGCTGTTCATTATTGTTTGTTTGCTCTTTAGTTCTTCTAAGTCCTTGTTAAATGTTTCTTGTAGTTTCTCCATTCTATTTCCAAGATTTTTGATCATCTTTACTATCTTTACTCTGAATTCTTTTTCAGGTAGACTGCCTATTTCCTCTTCATTTTTTTGGTGGGTTTTTACCTTGCTCTTTCATCTGCTGCATATATCTCTGTCTTCTCATTTTGCTTAACTTACTGTGTTTGGGTTCTCCTTTTCACAGGGTGCGGGTTCGTAGTTCCTGTTGTTTTTGGTTTCTGCCCCCAGCATGTAAGGTTGGTTCAGTGGGCTGTGTAGGCTTCCTGGTGGAGGGGACTGGTGCCTGTGTTCTGGTGGATGAGGCTGGATCTTGTTTTGCTGGTGGGCAGGACCACATCCAGTGGTGTGTTCTGGGGTGTCTGTGAAGTTAGTATGATTTTAGGCAGCCTCTCTGCTAATGGGTGGGGTTGTGTTCCTGTCTTGCTAGTTGTTTGCCACAGTGTGTGCAGCACTGAAGCTTGCTCATCGTTGAGTGGAGCAGGGTCTTAGCTTTGAGACGGAGATCTCTGGGAGAGCTCTCGCCGATTGATATTACATTGGGCCAATAGGTCTCTGATGGTCCAATGTCCTGAACTCGGTTGTCCCACCTCAGAGGCTCATGCCTGACACCCGGCCGGAGCACTAAGACCCTGTCAGCCACACAGCCAGTCACGTGGGCAGTTTCTTGCCTTTTGAGAAGTCTGAGGTCTTCTGCCAGTGTTCAGTAGGTGTTCTGTAGGAGTTGTTGCACATGTAGTTTTATTTTTGATGTATTCGTGGGGAGGAAGGTGATCTCCATGTCTTACTCCCCTGCCATCTTGAAGGTCCTCCTGTTATTGTTTTAGATCTAATTATTCTGTTGCTCATTCAGGAACAACTGTTACTCTTAGTTTGTATCTTCATTATTTCTTCTTATTATCTATTGTAGTTTTCATTATTTTTTTATCTTATCCTTTCTTTCTGCCTTATGGAAAACTTCTCAAGTTTGTCTGGTATATCACCGATTCAATTTTCTACAGTGCCAGTACTGCTCATTATTGCTGCCAAAGAAGATTGATATTCTTCTCTTAGGTTGTATTTTTAGTTTCCATGTAATTATTTATTATCCCACCCATCTCTAATACATTGTACCTTGTTTTGTCTTTGAACTAGCTTATGCTCTTTTTCTGTGTTTTTGTTGTTGTTGTTTTGTTTTGTTTTTTCTCTGTACCCTCTAGGTTTAGTGTCCCTGCCCCAAACTGATCAAGTACAAAGTATGCTACCTCTGGAACATTCCAATGCCAGGGCTGCTCCTTACATTCTTGATGGTTGTTGAAAATATGTTGTCCACCGTCCCTTGACATCCTGCTTAATTGTTTTCCAGAAATGGTGTCCACTAGCTGAAAGATAGATCTTGGTGGGATAAGGTGGGAACAGCATTCCAGCAGCATAAAAGCCAAGCCCCCATGTAATAAGGAAATTTCTGATTAACTTTCACAGGGATAAACAAGGTGGCAGAGTTTAGTCAGGAAGTCTTGTATTCTCTCTAGTAATTTAGTGGCAGTTTGTCACAAATTATATTTTTCATTAACTACAAAAACAGTAGGAAAAATTTTCCATTTCAGTTTTATTGTGCTGTGGACTTGTATACTGGTCTTGTGATCTCATAGACATATTAGTGGAAATGAAGTCAATCACTGTCCACAGGGAAGGATCCAGGTTTTATGGGACCTGGAACTTTTGCAATCTTAAGAATCAATGAAAACTTTCCTTTTCCAATAATAAATTTTTAATATTGTAATGGCTGGGTGTTTGTGTTTCCCCAGATTTCACATGTTGACATCCTAACCTCCATTGTGGTAGTATTTGGAGTGGGCCGTTTGGGAGGTGATTAGGTAAAGAGGGTGGAGCCCTCCTGAATGGGATTAGTGCCCTTATAAAAGAGACCCCAGAGAGCTGTCTTGTCCCTTCCACCACTGGAGCACACAGCAAAGAGGGTCCTCACCAAGAGCAGAATCTATTGGTGCCTCAGTCTTGGACTTTCCATCTTCAGAACCGTGAGAAATGAATGTTATTTAAGCCACCCAGTCTATTCTATTTTTGTTATAACATCCTGAATTAACTAAGATAATTACCAATTAAGCATAAAAATGAATATTTCTTTAGAAAGGGAAAGGAAACCACAACATATTAAAAATTAACAAGCTGACAAATATTGGTTTAATGATTATGCTTTTCCATTGTGGAAGCTGATGTCAGTCTTCTGCTTCTCAGCTTTTGATGCTTCTGGTTAAGTAAATCATGCCACACCCATGATAGTTGCTCATTTATCTTGCAGCCAGAAACATCATAGACAAATATTTGTATGTCTACCATATTATGAGATTTGCACTCACCGGGGTAGAGGGTAAACATTACTGTGCAAGCATACTTTCCCCTTTGCACTGAGCAAAGGACCATATGTAGCAATAGAATTGTTTTGCAATAGAATCATAAAATTTTAGAGTGAGTATGGTTATAAAAAATGGCATATGACTGCCTCACTAAGGTTTTTGATTTCAGTTTAAGTGAAAGATCAGAACATTACATACTTGCATCAAAGGGGGAAATAGGGGCTTCCCTGGTGGCGCAGTGGTTGAGAGTCCGTCTGCCGATGCAGGGGACATGGGCTCGTGCCCCGGTCCAGGAAGATCCCACATGCCGCGGAGCAGCTGGGCCCGTGAGCCATGGCCGCTGAGCCTGCACGTCCGGAGCCTGTGCTCCGCAACGGGAGAGGCCACAACAGTGAGAGGCCTGCATACTGCAAAAAAAAAAAAAAAAAAAACGGGAAAATAGATTGCAAAATACCCTTTAGTATCACAACTAGGCTGCTAGAAAGATATCAAATAATCTAAATACACATTTATTCCTATAAGATGAATGCCTCTATTTATTTATTTCTATTAGTTTTTAAGGTCATTTTAATATATACTTATGCATTAACATGAGAACTTTAGACTATTTCAAACTATGACTTTTCTTGATTTAAATTTAAAAATGAATACATTCCTTACAGGAATAGTATATCCTATTTACCATCAAAGTACCTAAGGGTGTTGTTTCTTTTAATTTTAATTAATAGAATTGAATATCAAATTTTCAAACTGACACTTATGAATTAAAGACAGTTGTTTTATAAAAGCACCAAAATGTTTCTGATTCTGCAGAAGAACTGGTGATTTTTACAACTTTCCCTGAGGAATAATGCTTTTTCCAAGTAAAACTTGACAGGCAGGCAAATTAAAATAAAAACAATTGTCATAAAAGAGAGGCAAACCCAGATTCTTGATTTTGGCTTTGTTTCTGCGTATTACTCCATGTTTACACTTGCTGTCATCTACTTTCTATAAAATAAGTGAAAAAAAATCTAGTATGCAGAGAGAGGGAAAAACAGAAAAAGTAGCATTTAGGCATTCCACACTAAAAGGAAATTCAACCTCATCTTTGTTTCTCTCCATTAAAGAAATTCCTTCTTGTCACCATTTTCAAAGCACTGACATTAAGTTCAGGACAAAGGGACGTGGCAGTTCAGACAAATCTGAAACAAGTTTTTGTTGTTTCACTATACCTTTCCATTAAGGTTACTGCCATTCTCAACTATTTGTAGCAAAATGGCAGAAGTCAGTGATACTTCAAAGCAACTTTAGTTGATCTAGTAGCAGTTGGTACTTAGTAATTGGCCTAAGACTGGCCTATGAACTGGCCAAAGATTAAATAAAACACCAATAAAATGACCAAATTGTTTCTTGATGAAATTCTTGGTAACTCTGGTTCTTGAACCATTATCTATCTATCTATCTATCTATCGTATATCTCTTTATTAAATTTTAGTAATAAGACTAACATTTATTGAATTTTATAAGCCTTTGTATATTTTTATAGAATATAGATTTTTGATATTAATACTGAATATATTTTAACCTGCAAAGTTCACCTTAATATCTAATGAGCACAAAGCAACTTGGTTAATATTATTTTCTTGTATATGATTTTATTTACCAGATATCTACATGTTCATGACCTTTTCTTCTCAAACAAAAACAGCTTCATTTTTAAATTATAATACGTTTATTATAAAAGTTCAAACTATAAAAATATAAAAAAAAATAAAATGTGTCTGAAGTCCAAACAACCAGTTATTTTTCTTTCATGCTCTAATTGGGCATGATTTTTAAAAATTTTTAATGTTCATCAGATTTATTTATTTATTTATTTAATTAATTCAGGTAACTTTGATTTGTAATATTATATAAATTTCATGTGTACAAATTATATTTCTGCTTCTGTATGCTCTACAGTGTGCTTACTACCAAAAATTTAGTTTTAATCCACCACTGTATAGTTGGTCCCCTTTACCTATTTTTCCCTCCCTCTCAACACTCAGCCTCTAGTAACCACTACTCTGTTCTCTGTATCTACCGTTTGTTTTAGTTTGGTTTGTTCATTTGCTTTGGTTTTGTTTGCTTGTTTATTTATTATTTTTTTATATTCCACATATGAGTGAAATCATACAGTGTTTGTCTCTTTCTGTCTGACTTATTTCACTTAGCATAATATCTTCAAGGTCTATCCATGTTGTTGCAAATGGCTAGATTCCATCTTTTTACGACTGAGTTTTATTCCATTGAGATATATATGTATATATACATTCATTCCTTGATGGAGACTTAGGTGGTTTCCATATCTTGGCTACTGTAAATATGCTGCGATAAACATAAAGGGTGCATGTGTTTTTGAAATAGTGTTTTTTGCAGTCGTTGGATAAACACCCAGAAATGAGATAGCTGGATCATGTGGTAGCTCTATTCTTAAATTTCTGAGGAATCTCCATACTCTTTTCCATAGTGGAGGCACCAATTTACATTCTCACCAAAAGTGTGAGAGGGTTCCCTTTTCTCCATGTCCTTTCCAGTACTTGTTATTTTTTGTCTTTTTAATAGTAGCCATTTTAACAGGTGTGAGGTGATGTCTAATTTGGTTTTGATTTGCATTTCCCTAATAATTAGTGATGCTGAACATCTTTTCATGTGCCCATTGACCATCTGTATGTCTTCTTTGGAAAAATGCCTATTCAACTCCTCTGCTGGCTTTTATATCAGTTTGTATTTTTGTTGTTGAATTTCATGAGTTCTTTATGAATTTTTGATATTAACCCTTTATCAACTATATCATTCACAAACATCTTCTCCCATTCTGTACGTTGTCTTTTCATTTTATTGATGGCTTCCTTTGCTGTGCATCAGCTTTTTAGTTTGATGTAATCCAATTTGATTATTTTTGCTTTTGTTTCCTTTGCCTGAGTAGACATATCTAGAAAGATATTGCTATGATCCATGTCAAAGAGTGTACTTCCTGTGTTTTCTTCTAGGAGTTTTATGCAACAACAAGTTGTTAATTTATTGTATTTGTAGATAGATAATTAGATATAGGTAGATAGATGAGTATGCATACAAATACGTATTTAAGTAAGTAAAGTAGTTGTATTTCATAACCTGTTTTTTATATTGCCTTTTATACTCATTACTATGTTACATATGACATTAAATGTCAGATGCTAATATCATTTTCAATGGCAATAGAGAAGTGTACTGGTTAAAAGAAAACAGAATATATGGCCACGCTATATTTAGGCAATCTCGTAAGAGTGGACATTCAATTGTTTCCAGTCTTTGTAATAGTATAAATAACACTGTGATGAACTCATTGTATATTATCTTGTATATTTTCATGCTTATCAAGTCATCAATTTATGAAATATTCCTGGATGTGACTGCTGAGTCAAAGTATATGTACAACTAAAACTTTGATAAGTGTCTCCAAAATACTCTCCAGAAGTTTATACATATTTACACTTTCACTAAAAATAAACAGTGAGCATATTCCCTTCACATTTTCTTCAAAACAGATACAGTTAGTCTTCTTAATCTTTGTCAGTCTGATGGGCAAAAAGTAATACCTTTTTTCCAACTTTTTCAATTTTAGTTTTAGATTTTTTTTTTTTTTTACTATTTAGTGCCAATTTGTATATATATGACAACATATGAGTGATAAAGACGTCAGGGCGGGAGAGAAGGAGAGAGAAGTTTCCTTTGTTCTTATATTTTACCCATTTTTCTTTGGTACATTCTTTTTTTTTTGGTCCTCATTGATCTGTATGAATTTTGTATAAATAGGTAGTTAACCTCTTACAAATCAGTATTACAGTTGTTAAGCACACAGACTTTGGAATCAATGCAAGCTTAGTGTGAACTCCAGTTCCTAGAATTACTAGCTCTGAGACTTATAGCAAGATCACTCTGCTTCACGATTCCTTTATTTGTAAAATAAGAGTACAGAGTGGTTGCGAATATTAAACGATGTATATAAATGCTGAAAGATGGTTCGGCACTTAATAAAATAACAGTAGCTACCCATATAATTACTATTAAAATATGTTGCAGATACATATTTCCATTTTATCAGTTGTACCTTAAACTTCTTAAGCTGTTTTATGACATGCAAAATTTCTTGTTCTTCTTTTAAAACTCAGCAAAATGTTCAACAGTTTTCTTACTTTTGGTATCATGTCCTAGAAAGGATTATTCGCAATCTCTAGTAAAATAATCAAAAGACTTTATGGTTTGATTTTTGCATTTTGAGTTACCTGGAATTTCATTTGCTACTAGAAGTGAGCTAGAACTATAATTTGATTTTTTTGCCAAAATGACTAGCCAGTTGCCCAAGCCGCTACTGAATAATCAATTTTTTTTCAGATTTGAAATAGTAATTTGTCATATACTAAATTATATTTAAGCTGATTTCTGGACTCACTACTGATCAGTTTATCTATTTCTGTTTAACTGCCATATATTCTTCATCTCATTCTACTGCTTTTACTTATCCAACTCCCTTTCACACTTTCATGTATTTTCCAGCTGTACCAGACTATAGTTTCCCAAGAAAGTCTTCCTACATTTCACACTTTCATACCTAATACTGTCATTCTATTTACGTTGAGCTTCTTACACCCTCCAACACACACATACTTACCATGTAGCTCTATCATGTCTTCAAAACCTCAATTCAAATCCTCCTTCCTCTAAGCAGTCTTTCTTTAGAGTCTTGTCACATTTTGAGATCCCTCTTCTATGCTGCCATGGACTAAATCTATATTTCCACCAGAGTAGTTTTCACATTGATTTACTTGTATGCTTCTTTCTCTAGAAAGCATCCAGAGACTGTCTGTGCCTTATCCAACTTATATCCCCAGTGCCTGGAGCATAGTAGGTGTCCAATAAATAGCTTTAAGTGAGTGACTAAGTTGTTTTATTAAATGTTGTAAACCATTCAGAGAAAGGAAAACACACTGTTCCCTTGAATAATTCAGAGCCATTTCAACCACAAGCCTGAGCCAAATGGTAAATTATAGGAACCAGAAAAGTAAGCGGAAGCTCGATTTTGTTAATGTCTGCTACAGCTGGAAGAGGGAAGCGAGGGATTTCATACCCAAAAGGAACCTCTTTCGATTGGGAAAAAAATATTTTAAAGAAGAATGCCTGGGGGAGGGTAGTGGAAACAAAGTACATTTAACCACTTTTTTTTTATCTTTGTTATGGGCCCCGGAAAACAGAATTCAGATCTTGGAGCAGAAAATAAGTTTGATGGAAAGTTTCTTGCATTAGGGAGCACAGAGGGATTTGGATGTGAGAGGCAGAGGAACGGACATTATGGAATAGAATAGCTCACATATGGCCCTGATTACTGGGAGTGAGGAAGGCAAGGTTTGGAAGGTATTTGTGATATAATCATTGATTAGAGTAGTGAAGCTTTTACATGGGGGGAAAAAAAATCTCCAAGATGTAAAGACCCGAGGATTGTGTCTAAGTCAGAGCAGTTGCCTCCCCAGATGATCTGACTTTGAGAACACAATTCTTTCATTCAACAAATACTTACTAAGTCAATACTCCATGCTTGAGATTGTTCTAAACCATGAAGATTACAGCAGAGTATGACAAAGTCCACGCCCTCGCTGAGATTACAGAGTGCTGTGTGTTCAGTCTGGTGAGGAGAAATAGGGGTCAATAGTGGTCAAAATTAATGATAAGTTTAGATACAGGGAATTAATGTGTAGTTACTTGTTTTTATTCTTTTCCTCGCTTTTGTTTTTATCCACTGATGAAGTTATTAAATAATTTGTAGTTAACTATTACTTGTTTTTTCAAAAACTATTTTCTCCCCTTTGTATGTACCCATCCTGTGTGCATATGTTCCACCTGCCAGCAGTGAGTACTGGTATTACATGTACGGCAGCGCAAAGGGGGCAAAAGTCTCTAAAGTGGTTCCTGAAGCCTGGCACAGATGAGGATCAGCTGTGGGGTTTTAAAAATAGGCTTGTCCTCTGGACACCCCAAGCTGAGAACCACTATTCGGTGGGACTTAACATGCATACTAGGGTGGCATTTGAACAAACAGATCTTTCTTTCCTAAATGATTTCTCCACAGATACTAAAATGTTGATTGCTTCAGTGAAGTAGCCATTCCTATGAGAGACTGAGGAAAGAATTCCTGCTTTACTGTTGGTGATAGCCCTATTACACATGTAAAGAGACTGTGGGAAACGTTCATTGTAGATGAGAGAAATTTTGGCTTTTATACCAGTTTTGCTTTGAATAGATAGTATATGAGATTTTGATCATCACCAGCTAGTAACAGATATCATCCCCAAATAGACATATAGATAACTGGCATCTAGTTCAGTAGCTAAATTTTAATGTCTGATCCATCAGGGATGGAGACAGTGGTATGCTGAGTTTTATGTGTGTTCCATTCTCCACCCTATTTAAAAAACCATTAAAACATTAACTCATTAACAGGCATATAAATCTTGCCAACGATGTCATGCTTTTTCCTGGATATGTGTATACCCGTACCCTTGGCTGATTGGAAAATCTCTCTCTCTCTGTTTCATACACACACACACACACACACACACACACACACACACGCACACACAATATGCTCACACATATTCATACAGGTACACAAATAACCTCTCTTTCCATTTTTGTTGGACTCTTCTCTCTTTGTAAAATAATCAGATGGCATCTGAAAAAGAGAATTTAAAAGAAATATTTTTCTTCCTCTTCTCCTCTCTGGCTGTCTCCCAACAAACTAAGCTATGCAGTTCTGGATTCTGTCTGACACATCTTAACTACTGACATTTAGCAGATGCTTCTCCAAGAAATGGGGGAGGGCGAAGGTGAAGCAGGAGTGTGATAGAAGTAATTAGACTAACGATGTCTCAATTGTCAAGATGTTCCTGCAGTGTCCCCTTCTGTTAGCAAATCTGGACCAGGAAGGCAGTCTTTAGGGAAGGGAAGGTTGAGTAAAAAGATGCATTGGTTTGTGCCTACAATAGGATAACTTAGAAAGTTTAAAGAAGTTGTAAGTCTAATTTTCATACCAAACAATAAGCAGATAAATCCAAGCCTTAATCTATATATAAGATCACTGGACTGGCAAAGCTGGACTGAGAAAGAGAGTTTAGTTTTGTAATTCTATCCTTAGCTGCAGCCCATTGATATGGCTGATTTGATTATGTGACGGTCTACATTAATGTTCATGCTAAATAATTCACTTGCTTCTTTCTGGATGGGTCTCATGTATTGGTTATACTTTGGTAGAGTCCAGAGAAGTTCAGGTTTTGTTGCTCAGCTCAAAAATTCAATTTATGCTTCTAAGAGTAACTTCCACACATTTGTATTTGTCTCAGCACTCCTTACATGACTATAAATGTGTGGTTCTTGGAGGTCTCTTTTGAACAAGATGTAACATCTATTGTTTCCCTCATTAATTAATGACTTAAACAAAATCTTTGACATGTGTTTATTCTGCCTCTATGTAAGAGCCATGTGTATATACCTTTTTAAGAATTATCTGTTGCCACCCTCTTAATAACTGCCCCCACTTTTTTGCTTATTTTAGTTAGTAATTTCTGTTACCTGCACAAAAGAGTTCTAATTATTAGAAAAAAAAACTTTTCTTTTTCAATTAGGACAATCAACTTGTCAAAACAAACCATAATGAGAAGGTTGTTTTGAGACCTTAAGGTTACAGTAAATAAAAGTATGTCCATGAAATAATAAAATATTCCTTTCAAAAGTATCATAAACTATTAGTGCCTATTGCCACTGAATGGCATTAAATGGTATTAAGAGAATACTTATTAACGCTCTGGTGATACTCCTTTCTACTGGGGATGAAAATACCAAAGGTATTGATTTTTTAAGGTAATAATTTAGAGCTTCACTGTCTTTAGGTAGTACTATAGGCACAAGGAAAATTGCTAGTTTTCAATGATTTCAGCAATTTTTATCAGTGTCCAAATAGAACTATTGTGATTTCCACGACTGCAGATTATTTTATGTTATTTTTATTTTGTGTGTTTTTGATTTTTGGTGCCTTAGTCCCAGAAGTAAACTCTCTCAAAACACCCACTGCAGGATGAGTTACAGACGCTGTCATGCATGGTTGTACTGTGTGTCGGTCTTGTTAGTTTCAGAGCCTGATTTTCCTGACCTCATCCTAAGATTACGTGCTCTATTCCACTTATAGTCCCATAATCTGATAACTACTGGCTATAATGAGTATAATTCCAGCAATCTGGCAGTGCCACAGTAGAAAACATTGAGGAGTCTGGATTTGCTGCATGAAGGCATTAGTGACCTCTGGTATTTTGGTATTTGAAGATCAAAATGCCTCTTGGGACAGATGATTCCTCCTGTTGTGAAACGGAGGGTACACGCAGGCATGGAATTAGCGTAATTCAACATGAATGGAAAGTTACACATTTTAATTAATAATATTTTTAGGTAAACTCTTCAAAGAGAGTAGTTAAGACAAGTTCACAAAGCAATATATTTTCTTGGTGTGCTTTTGTAATCACATGTTGACCACTGTGGTTGGCAGATGTCCCCCAAATCTTCACCCCTGGTGTACATACCCTGTATAATTCTCTCCCCTTTAGTACGGTTGGGAGCAGGGACCATGACAGGATATCACTCGCGTGATTGGGTCACGAATCAGTTGACTTCGAGTTAACCAGAAAGGAGATTATCCTGGATGGGCCTGATTGAATCAGGTGAAAAGGTAAAAAGAGGGTCAAATGTTGGAATCCCTCTCCTACTGTTTTGGAAGAAGGCAAGTAAACATGTTGCAAGCTGCCTTGGAGGAGGGCCACGTGGTTGAGACCTGAGCGCAGCCTCTAGAATGAGCGCCGCTGACAGCCAGCAAGGAACAGAGCCTTCAGTCCTGCAAGAAATTGGGTTCTGCCAACAACCTGAATAAGCTTGGAAGAGCACCTCAGATGAGCCTGCAGCCCTGCCAGCACCGTGGTGCCAGCCTTGTGAGGTCCTGCACAGAGAATCCAGTCCTGTCGTGCTCAGCCTTCTGACCTACAGAATCCGGGAGATGATAAACGGGTGGCGTTCAGTCACTAAATTTGTGGTAATTCGTTATGCAGCAGAACTGACACAACCACTCTTCAGAAGTGGGCATTAAAGACCCTGAAGGACATGCTTCTTGCAAATGCAGATCTTCAGAAAACAACGAGAAAGGGGCCCTCAGGGAGAACCCATGTTAAGTGTTTCAATAGAGTAGAACAGAGCCTCCCTAGGACGCCCTGATGAACTGGAACCCAGGCATGCTATCTGGCAGGACACAGCAGTACTTCCTGTGCAAAACTGGGAGAGGGATCACTATTCCTCCCATTCTGTTGTGGCCTGATCCTTTTGTGAAATACAATAAACATAAATTAATAGGAAAATAAAACTTTTTTAAAAGGACATACAGAACACAGGTCTCCATTTTTTAATTATTCAACAGCCATAAAATGACTGCCAAATTGCCATGAAATGTTCCAAATGCTTTGCTCTTAGCTTCGGTGTTTATCACACTGCGCACCAGTTACAAACAGCAGACAAGCAGCAGTATGGGAGCCACGATCTGAGGAGCGCTGCTCTAAAAGACATCAAGTGCTCAGAATGCCCCTTGCTTCTATGCCTAGAATGGACGTCTGGTGTTCAGCAAAGATCACTTTGAGATCAGATAGGGCTATGCCTAACAATGGATGGGTATTATCCAGTTTGGGGGCTCGTTGGTTACTTTTCATTTGGTATAGATGGTCCCCCTGAACTTGCAATTAAAAAAATACATACTGTAACTCCAGCTCTACTGTTTAAAAGCCGTGGGGTCTTGGTAAGTTTCTTATGCTTGAGAGACTTCATTTCTCTTATTTGTAAAAAATGGCAATAATGTTAGTAATCTGTCTCATATGGTTGTGAAGATTAATGAGGTAACATGTATGTATGTGTTTTGTAAACTGTTAAGAACGCTACACATGTATGAATTAATAGTATCACTATTCCTAAATTCTCCCTCAATAACTCATTTCCGCATGCCTTGCCCAGAGGAGGGGAAATGAGAAAAACCTGACCATGTGTTCTAAACAACTTGATTTTACTGGAACTAACAGTTTCTGGGAATGCCTCAGAACTAATGTGTGTGTGAACTGCAGATACTGAAAAGATCTCTTTGTTACATTAATAACAGGCTCCTCTGCACATCTTGCTTATGTGCAGAGGGCTCCTAATTAATAACATAAGCAGGGATAATGGTCGCTGGATTCCACCCTCTAATCATGGCCTCCATTCTACAGTCACTCTCAGGGGTGTACGAGGCAGGAGTGAGACTTGAATAACCCCCACCATACTGCCTGGTACCATCTGTGAGCTCTGCGGCACCGTAACAGCACAACTTCTAGAAATGGAATAGGGGAAGGAAGGCAGCAGCTTTGGGCTTTATGACAGCAATACGGCTCCAGAACAGAGCATTACTCAGTGAGATTGTCCAGCAATGCATTTATTTTAGACATAAATAGAATAACAATTTTAGATTACTGCAAGTATTTTCCTTTACTCTCCTAAGGTTAAAATATCCCTCTCTCTGCGTCTCTCCTAGCTTCTCCCTTAAGAAAAAAATCACTTTAAAACAGATTTACTGTCTGATAGTCTCATTCCATTTTGGAATTAAAAGGCAGGAACAGTATAGTGGCCTCCTGGCTGTTTTTTTTTTGCCCTTTGATATAAAACAAATTATTCCTTTAAATACATTTTCCAGTTCACTATCCACTGCATGTATTTTTCATTTTTATGAGTAAAACTACAAAAAATTCCTCAGAGAGGAGGCAGAGTGCCTGTTGACTGACTCTCCATAAATCACTTTGTATATTTATTACAGCCTCAGTATCATACCTCATCCATGCCTTCTGTATTCTCCGAACATTGTCTTACAGAGTCTTTATGAAAACGGAGTATGTTTTGGGTGTGGGGAGACCAAGAAATCATATATTTTATCTAATGAGGAAGCACATTACTTAGATAAAGTGGCTGCAGTTGGTGGGTGATCTACAGCTCAAGAAACAGACCTAATAGGCACAATCCCATGCAAAGACCAACAGAATGATCCCTAGTGGTCAGGGCCACTGAACTTGAGCTGCTGACAGTGACCTCAATTAAGAACACACCTGCGAGGAAATGTCCCTTTAAATTACCACTAATAACCAGTGGTCCTGTAATAGGTTTAAGTGTGAACAGATTCATAAAAATAACAAAATAGAAAACATATTAATAAGAACAATGAATGATGGCATTTTAAGGTAAGTTTTGGTTACATCATAGAGTAAGGTGGGGGGTGGGGGAATAAAGAACTCAGTGATTCTCTGAGTTTTCTCAGCTTTTCTGAACTCTATACAACTTCCCAAATCAGAATTTCTCTTTCTGTCCTAAGTTATATTCTTCGATTTGACGCAGTTGCATCTTATTCAAGTGAATCATGGTTAGAGGCATCATTTAATTCTGGCCTCTTCTATGCCCAGTTTGATCAGGGCTCTTAGCCCTGTTGCCTAAAATGTGTTCATTTGGATTCTGGTACAGTATTAATGCCTGTATTTATATTTATATTAATATTAACAACCAGGACATACCTCTACCAAGCACTCTGTAAGTCTAAGAAAGGTCTTCCAAACGATACATCTTGTCAATGTACAATGTCTGCTGCCACTATGAGGTCGGGACTGGGCTGAGTAAGAAGGCGAGATTCAGCCAGATTCTAGCCACATCCTTAAATCAGGTACAACTTTAGTCTACCATCCACGGAACTGAATCAGGGGATGAGCAGGTGAGAACCAATAACAGAGTTTTACACGGTGGTACCAAGAAAAGTTACAACACAGGACAGAAGCAAAAATTGAAAGTAGGAAAGATACCTGGTTTGGACATGAGTGGCTTGAGAATTCAGCTAGAAGGATTATTTTCATTACGTTGTTTGTCCTGACTCTCCTTCTCTCATTCTATAAACCTGTCGCTTGTTTTCTGATCCAAAGGCTTCCTAGGTCAGCAGGACCTATCTGAGTTGAGGCATGGATTACAGTTAGAAAATTGGGAGGAATTATCTGCAAATAACATGTCTATCCAGGCACACTTTCTCAAGCTTAATCCCTGTTTCCCTGTATCCTCTTTATTTCTGTATATGATTCTGAAGATTCCAGTGACTTGTTGACTTCTTAGTCCTCAATTTTTCTACTTTTGTGGACACCACTTTCTGATTCTTTGTTTGGTCTTATTAACATTCCTCCATTCTCAGGTTAGTGCTTTCCCTGGTCTTTATATCACTTGCCCTAATTTCCTTGTTTTTATGTATTGATTATTTACTTTTGTACCCTGTGACTACCCTTGACTCTTTTCTTTCTTTTTTTTTTTAACATCTTTATTGGAGTATAATTGCTTTACAATGGTGTGTTAGTTTCTGCTTTATAACAAAATGACTCTTTTCACCTGTGTTGCATTAACAAGACCAGCTAGTCCTTCTGTTAACTCCTTGCATTGACATCTCTCTGTTGTCTCACCTGTAACTGGATAAAGATAGCAATAGCTTCTGCCAGTTTTAGTTCCAACAAGACTTCAGGTTCTGCCTGGGGACACTATCATGTAATAGTGCTAAGACATTTTTTATATATATATAATTTATTTATTTGTTTAACATCTTTATTGGAGTATAATTGCTCTACATTGTTGTGTTAGCTGCTGCTGTATAACAAAGTGAATCAGCTATATGAATACATATATCTCCATATCCCCTCCCTCTTGAATCTCCCTTCCACCCTCCCTACCCCATCCCTCTAGGTTGTCACAAAGCACCAAGCTGATCTCCCTGTGCTATGCGGCTGCTTCCCACTAGCTATCTATTTTACATCTGGTAGTGTATATATCTCAATGTCACTCTCTCACTTCATCTCAGCTTACCCTTCCCCCTCCCCATGTCCTCAAGTCCATTCTCTATGTCTGCATCTTTATTCCTGTCCTGCCCCTAGGTTCCTCAGAACCATTTTTTTTTAGATTCCATATATATGTGTTAGCATACAGTATTTGTTTTCTTCTTTCTGACTTACTTCACTCTGTATGACAGACTCTATAGGTCCATCCACCTCACTGTAAATAACTCAATTTTGTTTCTATTTATGGCTGAGTGATATTCCATTGTATATATGTGCCACATCTTCTTTATCCATTTGTCTGTCAATGGACACTTAGGTTGTTTCCATCTCCGGGCTATTGTAAATAGAGCTGCAATGAACATTGGGGTACATGACTGTTTTTGAATTATGGTTTTCTCAGGGTATATGCCCAGGAGTGGGATTGCTGGGTCGTATGGTAGTTATATTTTTAGTTTTTTAAGGAACCTCCATACTGTTCTCCATAGTGGCTGTATCACTTTACATTCCCACCAACAGTGCAAGCGGGTTCCCTTTTCTCCACACCCTCTCCAGCATTTATTGTTTGTAGATTTTTTGATGATGGCCGTTCTTTGCTAATCATTTTGTTGAGGCAGTGTAAATAAAAAGTATAAATAAAAGTATAAAACTCTCCAGGACATAGGCATTTTGAAGTAACATGGGGCATTTGTTCATCTAATGGAAGAAATAAAATAATTAGGAGCAAAGGTTTGTAGTATGTGTGTAAATGGGTTATTATGATACTGTTGATGCACAAAAATTTATAACATTGTGAAAGGTCTTAACACAACAAAATATGATGAACTGTTGACAGGACGATGTCACTGAAGAAAATAGAATGAAAATTCTTAGAAAGAAGCTGCAGGGACACCTATTTGTTTTGATGAAAGGAATAGCATGATTTGTATTGTTTTAAAGTGAAATAGGTTTTTGTGTTTTGCTTGTGGTTGTGAATTCCCTTTCAATGGAAATATATGTGTTGACCAGATAATAATTAGAAGCATTCAACGTAAAGGAATATTCTGCGTGAGAGATTTTATTCCTTGACTTCTCCCCAGCCTCACTGACATATCATTTATATAAAATAGAAGCTACCCATTTTAAGTGAACAGTTGGATGAATTTTAGTAATGGAACACTGACCTGTAGTCAGAACCAAAGTCATAATACATGAAAATTTGTTGTCAGTTTTTCATAGATGCCTTTTATCAGGTTGCAGAAGTTTCCTTCTAATCCTGGTTTACTAAGAGTTTTTTTTTTTTTTTATATCAGAAATGGAAGTTGAATTTAGTCAAATACATTTCTGTATTGGACTGCAATTGTCAGATATTTTCTTCTTTTTTTGGTTTGTTAGTATGTTGTGTCACATTGACTGATCCTTTCAATGGTAAACCAATCTTGCACTCCTGTGGTAAACTCCACTTGATCATGATGCATTGTCTTTTTTTATACATTGTTAGATTCAATTCTTTTACTACGTTTTTACTATTAAAATTTACTATATTTTTGCATTTATGTTCATGAGGGGTATTTATCTTTACTTAAAAATATCTTTGTCTAGTTTTGGTACCAAGGTAATATTGGTTTTGTAGAATGAGTTGGGAGGTAATATGGACTGAATGTGTCCCTCCCAAATTTGTATGTTGAAGCCTAATCCTCAATGTGATTGTATTTGAAGGTGGGTATTTTAGGAGGTAATTCAGGCTAGATGAGGTCATTAGAGTGGGGCCCTCATGATAAGATTAATGCCATTATAAGAAGAGACTCCAGAGATCTTGAGCCTTCTCTCTCTCTCCCTCTCTCTTCCTCTCTCTCCCTCTCTCCCTCCCTCTCCCTCTCTCTCTCTCTCTCTCTCTTCCTCTCTCTCCCTCTCTCCCTCCCTCTCCCTCTCTCTCTCCCCCTCTCTCTCCCTCCCTCTCTCTTCCCTTCCCTTTCCTCAAGTATGCACAAAGAAGAGGTTATGTGAGCACACAATGAGATGGTGACCACCTACAAGCCAAGAGAAGAGGACTCAGACTGAAACCTACCTTGCTAGCACCTTGATCTTGGACTTCCCAGCCTCCAGAACTGTGAGAAACAAATTTCTGTAGTTTAAGCCATTCAGTCCATGGTACTTTGTTATGGCAGCCTGAGCAGACTAAGACAGGGGACATTCTGTCCATTTCAATTTTCTGGAAGACTTTGTATAGAATGAGCATTATTTACTCCTGAAATGATTGGTTGACTCCCTAGTGAAGCCATCTAGGACTGGACTTTCCTTGTGAGAATGTTTTTAACTACAAATTTAAGTTCCTTAATAGACATCATATATTCATATTATTTATTTATGAGTGAGTATTGATATATTGTGTCTTTCAAAGAATTTGTCCATTCATCTAAGTGGTTGAATTTATTGTCTTTAAGTTTTAAAGAAATAGTATTTCATTATCATCATTTTAATATCTATAGAACCTTCCTTCAGTGATGTCACCTCTCTCATTTATTTTATATATATATATATATATATATTTTTTTTTTTTTTTTTTTTTTGAGGTACACGGACCTCTCACTGTTGTGGCCTCTCCCGTTGCGGAGCACAGGCTCCGGACGCGCAGGCCCAGCGGCCATGGCTCACGGGCCCAGCCGCTCTGCAGCATGTGGGATCTTCCCGGACCAGGGCACGAACCCATGTCCCCTGCATCGGCAGGCAGACTCTCAACCACTATGCCACCAGGGAAGCCCAGTAGTGTGTTTTAAAATGATCAGTTAGGTTGTTTGTTGATTGTGTTCAAATCTTCTATATCCTTAATAATTTTGTATGCATCTCCTGTCAATTATATAGAGGGAGATATTGAAATCTCTGACTATAATTGTGGATTTCTCTATTTCTCCTTGCAGTTCTATAAGTTTTGCTTCATATATTTCAAAACTGTGTTATTAGTGTATAAATGTTTGGGACTATTATGTCCATTTGATGAGATTACCCTTTTAATATTATGTAATAACTTTTTTTGCTAATAATATTCTTTGATCTGAAATATACTTTATCTTATATTTATATGGTCACTCTAACTTCACTTGAAAGTAGCATGGTATAGCTTTCATATCCATTTACTTATAACTTATTTTTGTCTTTTTATTTGAAGTGCATTTCTTGTAGGCAGCAAATAGTTGGATCTTGCTTTTTTATCCATTCTGACAATCACTGCCTATTAATTGGCATAGTTAGAGCAGTTATATTTAGTTTAATCATTTCATGGACATTATTTACAGGTATATTAGGTCTCCTAAAGTTGTCCTACAGGTCAGTTCACTGAGACTGTTCATTTTCCCTCATTCTCTCTTTTTTTTTTTTTTTTTTTTTTGCGGTACGTGGGCCTCTCACTGTTGTGGCCTCTCCCGTTGCAGAGCACAGGCTCCAGACATGCAGGCTCAGTGGCCATGGCTCACAGGCCCAGCCGCTCCGCGGCATGTGGGATCTTCCCGGACTGGGGCATGAACCCGTAACCCCTGCATCAGCAGGCGGACTCTCAACCACTGCGCCACCAGGGAAGCCCCTCCCTCATTCTCTTTTATGTTTTTGTTTTCCTTGGATAGCTTCTATTGCTATGCCTTCAAGTTCATTAATATTTTGTTTTACAAGGTCTAATCTTTTGATTTTATCCAGTGTATTTTCACCTCATATATTGTAGTTTTCATTTCTAGTAGTTTGATTTGGGTCTTGTTGCCACCTTCTATGCCTCTACTTAAGTTTTTTGAACACATTGCATTTTCATCTCTAGTAGTCTGTTAACTCTAGTTTGTTGTAGTGATAATAACTGTTATAATGTACTTGTCTGCTAATTCTAACAACTGTTTCAGTTCTGGGCAGGTTTTAATTAACTGATTTATATACTTGTTATGGGTCTTATTTCCTTGTTTGTTTGCATGCCTAGTAATTTTTGATTGAATTAAAACACTGTGAATTTTACCTTATTGGATGCTCGTTATTTTTGTGTTTCTATAGATAGCATTTAGTTTTGTTCTGGAATGCAGTTAAATTACTTGAAGATAGTTTGATCCTATTGATTGCAGCTTTTAAGATTTGTTAGGTGAGACCAGAGCACTGCTCAGTCTAATTAAATCCTCATTAATGAGAAAAGAGCCTCTGTATATTCTATACAATGGCTCATAAATCATCAGAATCTCCAGGGAAACAAGCACTGTTCCCTGCCCTGTATGAGCAATGAATAGTCTTACCTCTTATCCTTTTAAGTGGTGATGAGTGATTCTTTCCCTGGCCTCAGTTAGTTCCCTGGCATGATGTGCTGATCGGTATTCAGTTGAATACTCAAGGGAGGCCCTCTGTAGGTCTTCAGAGATCTCTCTCCTTGCACCTCTCTTTTCTCTGCTACTCTGTCCTGCAGACTCTCCCTGGACTCTGAGTTCTGCCTGCTCAACACAAGGACAAAAGATAGAGAGATAAATGGTATGATGTCACAAATAAAACTCCAGAGGTGTTTTTCTGATGTGTAAATATTTTAATTAAGCATTTATTGGCTTTATTTTTCACACAGAAGGAATCACAAACATGACTTAGAATTTGAATATGGAAAAAAATTTCTTATCCTGATAAGAAAAGGTATCAGAATATTTCCAAGGAGGTAATAGCACAGAATAAAGCAGCAATATACTTGATTTCTAATACGTTCATCTTTTGAAAATCCCTTAATTTGAGAGAAGGGGGAAGCTTAGCTTCCTCAGTTCCAAATTTGGGGTAAGATGAATAGAAGTGATAAACCTGATGTTTAATTAACCAGTAGCCTAACTATCTTAGTTTGCTATAATTCTAAGATAATATAAATTGCACTTTACTTGAAATATGATTAATAATCATTTTTATTTCTATTAATGATGCCAATAGACAATGTCCAGTTAAAACATGATTTATTTCCAATAATTTGCACTTCAAATTTTTCTTTAGCACCTTCTATTCTTCAGATAATTGTGGATTATTTCAATGAAATTCTTAAGCATATATATTCAAAGTATTATATAACATAAATAGAAAAACAGAGCTAAATATCTTTCATCTTATCAGCACCTGATTTGACTGTTACATTTGTAGATATTTATGTAATTAAAATTCTTGAGAATATAAACTTTTTGGGCTTTTGAATTTATAATTATGTTTTAAGTATTTTCCACACTGTTATATACTGTTGCAACTGTTTGTAGTGTAATTTTAATGAATAATGTATCAACCAGTTGATATACCATTATTTACATGGTTATCTGCCAATATTTGGTATTGACTTGTTTTTCAAATTTTTGCTATTACAACATAACATTCCAATGAATATCTTCATGTCATTTATTTTCCTTAAGATTAGTTTCCAGGGCTTCCTGTCCTTTGTATAATCAAAAGGGTATAAAAGTGATAATGGCTTTTTGTTGTTGTTGTTGTTGTTACACTAGTGTCGTTACACTAGTAACAGTTGTTGTTACTGTCCTAGAGAATTCATCTATTTGTTCACTGATTTTTCAGTTCACCCAACATTTATATAGGGTATGTGTCTACCAAAAATAGTCAATATAATAGATGCAATACAAAATTCAATGAGGAACAAAATAAATAGACTAGTGATAATAACGCATGGTAATAATACAATACTGCAATAATGGAAGTATCTACCAAAGACTGTAGTTGTATGCCTAACCCAGCTGGGGATAATCAGAGAGAACTCAAAAGATGTAGCATCTATAGTAGGTCCTAAGAATGAGAAGGGGCATTTATAGGTAAAAAGGTGAAGGAAGTATATACCTAAGGAATAAATCACCTTTGTAATATTTTTCACTTTGATGAATGGAAAATAAAACCTGTCTCCTTACATGACACATTTTGTTTTGTGCCTATTACACTGCTGTTGTTTTTTCATATATCACCCTTTAAAAATATTTGGTGAATGGGATAACTAATGAATAAATGGTTGAATTTCTAAGGACAGTAACTTAGTATTACGTCATTATCATCAGCTACAACACCAATAAAATGCCATTACATAACACATGTGATCTTTACAAATTGCCCTTAGTTGACCTTACCAGCCTTATCTTCTAGATTTCTCTCTGTGGACCTAATGTTCCAGTCACATCAAACTCTTTACTGTTCCCTGAATATAGCTCTGCACCTTGTGAAAACACACTAATGGAATACCACGCATTAGTAAAAAAAACAACAAAATCTCACTCACTCTCTCTCTCTAATACAAAAAAGAGATAATATTGAAAGAGAAAAATAACTGAATTCACAGATTCATATTCTAATACCATTTATGTAAATTAAATACTATTTGGCGATTACTTTTTATCACAAGGAAGAGTTGCTAAGAAAGATTATCCCAAATAGACACAAGGCAGAAGGATGACAGCATGACCTTCATTGCCATGCTGTGTGGGTAAACCTGCCTAAGAATCTACTAACTGGAGAGACATAAGCCTTTCTTTGATTCACCATTGATTAGCAGCAGACATTTTACAACTCTTTAAAGTTGGATGTTAATTTGTAGGAAACTAACTAGATGTAAATGATTTTCTCCAGAAAAGAAGATAAATCTAAAGGTTATACATTTTCCCCCTGTAAGATGAGACAGTTTTGAATTTATTCAAAAATAATTTATTATATTCAAAAGTAATTTAATTTTATTCCAGTATTATTTATTTTTTTCATATCTATAGCTGTATATCTTCTGGACTTCTTTTTGTGTTTCCTATACCCCTTCCCCAATTTTCTAAAATATATTTCAGTATACCCTTATTGATGGAAATTTTTTTTTCCTGGAGTTTTGAAAGCTACATTTTTATCTCCTTTTTTTCATCTCTGATTTGAGAGCTGGCCTGTTTTACTTGAGCTATTTTTTTCCAGTGACGATTTCTTTAGTTCTTATTTTTTTTCTTTAATTTCATATCTTAAGCAAATTATTTTAATTTGTGAAAAACTTTTGGTCAGTACTTTTCTGATGCCTAGTAATACACTTCATTTTTGTTGGGGAGGGAGGTCATATTTCAGTCTTTCCTTTTAACCTGAGTCTGATGGGCACAAGATAATCCATTTTTTATTTTTACTCACCCCTAAATGGAGATTGTTCTTTATGAGGGATTGATATAGAAGTTTAGTGGTAGAAAACAGGGAGATGTGACCATCTTAGAGATAGGTGTCCTACTCCAGGCTAACAAGAATTCTTTCTGGCTTGTGGTGAAGCCACTCATATAACAGATATTCTGTGCAATAATTTAGCTTTGATTTACCATCTATTGAGCAAGATCACCAAACTCAGAGCTTCCTGACTCTCATTTATCGTCCTGTGTTTCACCACAGTATAAGCCTACGAAGATTAGTCCTACTTAGGATTAACCTGTGAACATGTCATAGCTGCAGGTTTCTCTTTGTTCCTCTGCCTCCTTTGTCAATACGCTGTGTCAACAAGGGCTCTGCGACTGGCCTTCTCTTCTAAGAAAGGAATAAATGATTTTCCATCTACTGCTCTCATATTTATTCGTTAAGCATTTGTTAAGCATTTATTATCACTGTTATGGTTCAAAAAGGACACAAGAACTTGCCAACACAGCCAGAACATGCTTTCGCCCACCTACCCTCTTGCCCATGTTTGTACTCATGGTGAACAATTTGGTGAGAACGCATTTCAGGCAGGGGTAACAACAAATTCAAAATCCATTGAGCTTGCTGTGTATAAGGACCAGCAAAAAGGCCAGTGGGACAGGGATGATGGAGGGTGTTCTGAACCAAGTGGAGATCTGCTGAGCCTGTTCTGAGTCCGCTCTCGGCTCCTTCCATCAGCCAGGGCTGATTTTCACCATGCTCAGCAATGCCTCATTGTGCTTTATACTCGTGTCTGTTTCCTGTTTGACTTGTTTTAAGCTGTAGTCTCTGATCTAGTGCCCAGATTGTCCCCTAGAAGTAGCTAGGGAAAAATCAGCCTCCAGCTGATGCTGATCTAAACACAAGATTCTGATCTTCCACACCTCCTTGTCTTACATTTTTTTACTTTACATCTTTTGAAGAAAGGAAGAAATGAAAGATTTTTGATTTGTTGTTTGTTTTTGATTTTTTAGAAATGCAGTTTCATGTGGTCCTCAGTCAAATGAAAAAAATGTCTGGTTGAGTCGCCCTGCCTCCAGATTTTCAAGCAGCAGTTTTCCTCGGAATTGACCACTTTTCTGAGTTTGATCATGTCAGTGTACCAGAGATGATCAGATTTGGTGATGCCAACTCATGCTACAAATCTCACACAAGATATAAAAGCATAATGCTGATTTACTAAATTTCACTGGGAATTATGACCATAAAGGGACAGACTGTTCACATCTCCCTAGTGTGTTTTTTTCCTTGAAAGCAAGCTATCATAGAAAGATAATTTATTAGAAGATAATTTGGTGAGCATGAGTCGGAATAACATGAGTTAGTACAATGTTGAGAATGTTTAGTGGTATCAGGCCTAATGGCTTGATGCTTCCATCATTATAATAGGACCCCATCTATCAGAAAGACCCAATGCTCATATTAGCCTGAGGGTTCCAGCATGGTCAGAGCTGAAACAATCAGAGCCAACATTTGCACCCAATTTTCTTTTAGCCATACTTCTTCAGCTGAAAAAAATTAATTTGATACATATAGTAAATAGCATAATAATTTCTCATATTCTTTTCTTCCTTCTTCCAGGCATGTGGTAATACTGCACCTTCCCATCCTGTTGCATGTAGACACAAGCACGTGATTTGCTTTGGCCGATTAGTTTGGAAGTCATTGAGAGCCAGCATGTGGTTTGCAACATTCCCTTTACCCTGCCAGGGTGATAAGTGAGGACTTCATCACCCTGCTCCTCCAAGTGAGGTTGACTTGGAGGAGTCTCAACCGACCCCAAATCATAAGAATGTTGTAAAACTTTGGTATTTTAAGCCCCTAAGATTTGGGTATTGTTTGCTACAACAGTATTTTGGGTTTCTGGATCCAATTCCAGTGTGTGTGTGTGGTTCCCCTCATACCACCAACAAGCATTTCTCTGGACCCAGCTGAACCTCCTACATTTTAACACAGTTCTGCCACTATCTACCTGGAGATAGCATCAGAATCCACAGGTTAAGGGCTCAGTCCCATAAGGCCCCCCACCTCCCCCAGTAAAGATGCCAGTCACCAGCCCAGGTTATCACCTATGCTTCTGACCAACCGGCTGTAGATTGGAGGTTCCCAAGACCCCCTCCTTAGTTCTGATTAATTTGCTAGAGTGGCTCACAGAAATAAGAGAAACGTTTTACTTACGAGATTACTGGTTTACTAAAAAAGAATATAACTCAGGAACATCCAGATGGAAGAAATGCACAGAGCAAAGTATAGGAAAAGGGCATGGAGCTTCCATGCCTTTTCCAGGTACGCTACTCTCTCCAAATCTCCACATGTTCACCAACTGGGAAGCTCTCTGATCCCCCTCTTTTTGGTTTTTTATGGGAGGCTCCAATACATAGGTATAGTTGATTAAATCATTGGCCACTGACAACTAACTCAATCTTCAACACTTCTTTCCTCCTTGGAGGTCAGGGTGTGTGTGTGTGGGGTAGAGTGGGGGTGGGGTGGGCTTTAAGTCTCCATCTAATCACAGGGCTCTGGCAACTAGCTAGTCCAAAATCAGCTCATTCACATAACAAGAGACACATTTATCACTCTCCTCAAAGGAAATTCCAAGGGTTTTAAGAGCTCTGTGCCAAGAACAGTGGACAAAGACTGGATCTATACTTCTTATTATAAATCATAATGTCATACACGGTAAAATCAGGCTTATGCTGACAGATACTGGTACCTTGATATACAGAGTGCTAACAAACACCACTAACTATGTGGTATTGGCTCAATGGCTTATATGTTTGACAATGAGGACAGTTTTTACCATAGACTAGAAGAGTGAGGGTCTTTATTATGTAGTGGCTAAATACTTGGTAAAAGCAACAGTTGCAGTAATGGAGGCATTCATACACGCTTTAGACACACATAGCTAAGTGGAGAAAGAGAGGCAAGGGGAAGAGACAGCAAAGAAATATTCAAGGTGAGAACCGTGATTCAAAAGAAACTTAGGTGTGGTCATTGCTCATAGAGCTGACTGCAGTAAAATAGAGAAGCCAAAACTATGTTTTAGAAAATTGTGCTGTCAAAAGAATCAACAGCTTGGACTAAAGTAGACCATAACTGTTTGATATTTAAAAAGATCCTGGGGCTCCCAACTATCTATAGGCAAGAAGTCAGCTGAGAGAGTTGCTCAGGTTCCAAGAAGAACATCTTGCTGATGTCCAATTCAGATAGAGCCAAGGACAATAATGTAATAAAAAAAAGGGGAGGGGGAGAAGAAAAAGAAAAATTATCCAGGGAGAAGATTGGACAAGTTAGCTGCCCTAAGGAGGAGAACCAGTGCTTATTCAAGAATCACTCCCCACCAACTTTGGGGGGAAATCCTCAATATGTCTTTTGGAAATTTTTCAGAATTGCTACAGACAAATCTCTATTTTCTGGGATCAGTGTTTGCTCTGTGACTCCAATTCTTCCTCTGTCAGAATGATTACTGCAGTAATCGGTCCTGGTTCCATTACTGCATATTGGATTTTGGAGGAGTTTATAGGCCTTCAACTCAAGAAGAGCCACATCCAGACCTAATACCAAGATACTGCACAAAGCCACTATATTCCTTAAATATCTTGGGCTGTGGAATTGATGTCATGATTAGAAAGGACTTTTGTATTAATTCCTTTGAGTGGAGGGGGATATATTTTGTATGTGAGTAGGATAGAAAACTAAATGTTTTCTTACCAGAAGTGTGGACTATGGCAGTCTTTAGAGCTATTTATCAATCTTTTAGTTATTCCCCTTCTGACAAACCTACAATTACAATTGCCTAATTCTTTGATGAGAGCCATGGCCATATGACCTGGCTTTGCTTAAGGAAATATAAGTAGCTATGATTTGTGTAACTTCCAGAAAAAGTCCTTAATAGTCAGTGCATGCTTTGTTATGTCCTTCTCTCCCTGGTGACTGGTGATGTTCCAGATGGTGAAAGCTCCGTCATCCTGAGTCTCTGTGTGACTGAGGTGAGATGAGCATGTAGCATGAGCAATAAATAAAAGTATAATGTTTTAGCCACTAAAATTTTGGAAGTGTTTTTACGGTGGTGCAGTATAATTCATTCTGACCGATACAACCCAAAACTAGATCAATTAAAATAAATATTAGAGCCCATTTTCCTCATGATTGCATGAGTCCTAAACAAAATATTAGCAAAGGAAACTCAGTACTCTCAAAAAATGCACCGTAAACAAGTTGGGTACATCCCAGGAATGCAATGATATTTTTACTAGAAAGTGTATACATTTAATTCACTGCATTAATAGATTATAGAAAAAAAAATATGCTCACATCAGTAGATACATAAAAAATTCTTAATAAAATTCAAGACCAATTTAATAAGCTAAAATAAAAGGAAACTAACTTAACTTGATACAAGATAACCAAAATACCCCCTACAATATGTACAATCACAAATGGGTAAATGTTGGAATTGTTCCCTTTAGATTTAAGAACAAGACAGGGGTTGCCACTTTTACTACTTCTACTTAACACTATAGTAGAAGCCCAAAACTGGAATAAAATATGGAAAGTAAATTAAGGTGTAAATATTTGAAAGGAATAAATAATAGTCTTATTGGATTTGTTACTGTTTTCATAGGAAATTTTAAAGTACCTAGAGACAATCAACAGAACTAGAGCAATATTGCTGGAAGTGAGATTAAACACACAAGTATCAATTCAGATCTAGTCACCAGAAAAGAACAACTAGAAAGCATAACTTAACAAATAGAAAAGATATCACCATTTAAAATAGGAATAGCCCACAAACCAAGATGGCAGAGTAAAAGGACGTGCTCTCACTCCCTCTTGCGAGAACACCAGAATCACAACTAACTGCTGAACAATCATCGACAGGAAGACACTGGAACTCAGCAAAAAAGATAACCCACATCCAAAGACAAAGGAGAAGCCACAATGAGACTGTAGGAGGGGGGCAATCACAATAAAATCAAATCCCATAACTGCTGGGTGGGTGACTCACAAACTGGAGAACACATATACCACAGAAGTCCACCAATTGGAGTGAAGGTTCTGAGCCCCACATCAGGCTTCCCAACCTGGGGGTCTGGCAATGGGAGGAGAAATTCCTAGAGAATCAGATTTTGAAGGCTAGTGGGATTTGATTGCAGGACTCTGACAGGACTGGGGGAAACAGAGACTCCACTCTTGGAGGGCACACACAAAGTAGTGTGCACCTCAGGACCCAGGGGAAGGATCAGTGACCCCAAGAGACACTGAACCAGACCTACCTGCTAGTGTTGGAGGGTCTCCTGCAGAGGCTGGGGGTGGCTGTGGCTCACCGTGAGGACAAGGACACTGGCAGCAGTTCTGGGAAGTACTCCTTGGTGTGAGCCCTCCCAGAGTCCGCCATTAGCTCCACCAAAGAGCCAGGTAGGCTCCAGAGTTGGGATGCCTCAGGCCAAACAACCAACAGGGAGGGAACCCAGCCCCACCCATCAGCAGACAAGCAGATTAAAGTTTTACTGAGCTCTGCCCACCAGAGCAACACCCAGCTCTACCAACCACCAGCCCCTCCCATCAGGAAACTTGCTCAAGCCTCTTAGATAGCCTCATCCAGCAGAGGGCAGACAGCAGAAGCAAGAAGAACTACAATCCTGCAGCCTGTGGAACAAAAGCCACATTCACAGAAAGACAGACAAGATGAAAAGGCAGAGGGCTATATACCAGATGAAGGAACAAGATAAAACCCCAGAAAAACAACTAAATGAAGTGGAGATAGGCAACCTTCCAGAAAAAGGATTCAGAATAATGATAGTGAAGATGATCCAGGACCTCGGAAAAAGAATGGAGGCAAAGATCAAGAAGATGCAAGAAATGTTTAACAAAGACCTAAAAGAATTAAAGGACAAACAAACACAGATGAACAATACAGTAACTGAAAATGGAAAATACACTAGAAGGAATCAATAGTGGAATACCTGAGGCAGAAGAACGGATAAGTGACCTGGAAGACAGAATGGTGGAATTCACCTGGTGCAGAACAGAATAAAGAAAAAAGAATGAAAAGAAGGAAGACAGCCTAAGAGACCTCTGGGACAACATTAAATGCAACAACATTCGCATTATAGGGGTCCCAGAAGGAGAAGAGAGAGAGAAAGGATCCGAGAAAATACTTGAAGATGTTATAGTCAAAAACTTCCCTAAAATGGGAAAGGAAATAGCCACCCAAGTCCAGGACGTGCAGCGAGTCCCATACAGGATAAACCCAAGGAGAAGCATGCCAAGACACATAGTAATCAAATTGGCAAAAATTAAAGACAAAGAAAAATTATTGAAAGCAGCAAGGGAAAAACAACAAATAACATACAAGGGAACTCCCATAACAGCTGATTTCTCAGCAGAAACTCTACAAGCCAGAAGGGAGTGGCATGATACACTTAAAGTGATGAAAGGGAAGAACCTACAACCAAGATTACTCTACCCGGCAAGGATCTCATTCAGATTCGATGGAGAAATCAAAAGCTTTACAGACAAGCAAAAGCTAAGAGAATTCAGCACCACCAAACCAGCTCTACAACAAATGCTAAAGGAACTTCTCTAAGTGGGAAACCCAAGCGAAGAAAGGACCTACAAAAACAAACCCAAAACAATTAAGAAAATGGTCAAAGGAGCATACTTATCGATAATTACCTTAAACATGAAAGGATTAAAAGCTCCAACCAAAAGACACAGGCTTGCTGAATGGATACAAGAACAAGACCCATATATATGCTGCATATATATGCAGTCTACAAGAGACCCACTTCAGACCTAGGGACACATACAGACTGAAAGTGAGGGGATGGAAAAAGATATTCCACGCAAATGGGAATCAAAAGAAATCTGGAGTAGCAATACTCATATCAGATAAAATAGATTTTAAAATAAAGAATGCTACAAGAGACAAGGAAGGACACTATGTAATGATCAAGGGATCAATCCAAGAAGAAGCTATAACAATTATAAATATATATGCACCCAACATAGGAGCACCTCAATACATAAGGCAACTGCTACCCGCTATAAAAGAGGAAATTGACAGTAACACAATAACAGTGGGGGACTTTAACACCTCACTTACACCAATGGACAGATCATCCAAAATGAAAATAAATAAGGAAACACAAGCTTTAAATGACACAATAGACCATATAGATTTAATTGATATTTATAGGACATTCCATCCCCAAACAGCAGATTACACTTTCTTCTCAAGTGCACACAGAACATTCTCCAGGAGAGATCACATCTTGGGTCACAAATCAAGCCTCAGTAAATTTAAGAAAATTGAAATCATATCAAACATCTTTTCTGACCACAACGCTGTGAGATTAGAAATGAAATACAGGGACAAAAATGTAAAAACAACAAATCCATGCAGGCTAAACAATACGTTACTAAATAACTAAGAGATCACTGAAGCAATCAAAAAATACCTAGAGACAAATGACAATGAAAACGTGACGATCCAAAACCTATGGGATGCAGGAAAAGCAGTTCTAAGAGGGAAGTTTATAGCTATACAAGCATACCTCAAGAAACAAGAAAAATCTCAAATAAACAATCTAAACTTACACCTAAAGAACTAGAGAAAGAAGAACAAACAAAACCCAAAGTTAGCAGAAGGAAAGAAATCATAAAGATCAGAGCAGAAACAAATGAAATAGAAAAAAAGAAAACAATAGCAAAGAACAATAAAACTAAAAGCTGGTTCTTTGAGAAGATAAACAAAATTGATAAACCATTAGCCAGACTCATCAAGAAAAAGAGGGAGAAGACTCAAACCAATAAAATTAGAAATGAAAAAGGGGAAGTTACAACAGACACCACAGAAATACAAATCATCCTAAGAGACTACTACAAGCAACTCTATGCCAATAAAATGGACAACCTGGAAAAAATGGACAAATTATTAGAAAGGTATAACCTTCCAAGACTGAACAAGACTGAAATTATGAACAGACCAATCACAAGTAATGACATTGAAACTGTGATTAAAAATCTTCCAACAAACAGAAGTCCAGGACCAGACGGCTCCACAGGTGAATTCTATCAAAAATTTAGAGAAGAGCGAACATCCATCCTTCTCAAACTCTTGCAAAATATACCAGAGGGAGGAACACCCCCAAACTCATTCTACAAAGCCATCATCGACCTGATACCAAAACCAGACTAAGATGTTACAAAAAAAGGAAACTACAGGCCAATATCACTGATGAACATAGATGCAAAAATCCTCAACGAAATACTAGCAAACAGAATCCAGCAGAAGATTAAAAGGATCGTACACCATGATCAAGTGGGGTTTATCTCAGGAATGCAAGAATTCTACAATATATGCAAATCAATCAATGTGATACACCATATTAACAAATTGAAGGATAAAACCCATATGATCATATTATTAGATGCTGAAAAAGCTTTTGACAAAATTCAACAACGATTTATGTTAAAAACTCTCCAGAAAGTGGGCCTAGAGGGAACCTACTTCAACATAATAAAGGCCATATACAACAAACCCACAGCAAGCATCATTCTCAATGGTGAAAAACTGAAAGCATTTCCTCTAAGATCAGGAACAAGACAATGAATCCACTCACATCACTATTATTCAACACAGTTCTGGAAGTCCTAGCAATGGCAATCAGAGAAGAAAAAGAAGTAAAAGGAATACAGATTGGAAAAGAAGAAGTAGAACTGTCACTGTTTGCAGATGACATGATACTATATATAGAGAATCCTAAAGATGCTACCAGAAAATTACTAGAGCTAATCAATGAATTTGGTAAAGTTGCAGGATACAAAATTAATGCACAGAAATCTCTTGAATTCCTATACACTAATGATGAAAAATCTGAAAGAGAAATTATGGAAACACTCCCATTTACCATTGCAACAAAACGAATAAAATACCTAGGAATAAACCTACCTAGGGAGACAAACGACCTGTATGCAGAAAACTATAAGACACTGATGAAAGAAATTAAAGATGATACCAACAGATGGAGAGATACGCCATGTTCTTGGATTGGAAGAATCAATATTGGAAAATGACTATACTACCCAAAGCAATCTACAGGTTCAATGCAATCCCTATCAAATTATCAATGGCACTTTTTACAGAACTAGAAAAAAATATCTTAAAATTTGTATGGAGACCCAAAAGACCCTGAATAGCCAAAGCAGTCTTGAGGGAAAAAAACGGTGCTGGAGGAATCAGACTCCCTGACTTCAGACTATACTACAAAGCTACAGTGATCAAGACACTATGGTACTGGCACAAAAACAGAAACATAGATCAATGGAACAAGACAGAAAGCCCAGAGATAAACCCACGCACCTATGGTCAACTAATCTATGACAAAGGAGGCAAGCATATACAATGGAGAAAAGAAAGTCTCTTCAATGAGTGGTGCTGGGAAAACTGGACAGCTACACGTAAAAGAATGAAATCAGAACACTCCCTAACACCATACACAAAAATAAACTCAAAATGGATTAGAGACCTAAATGTAAGTCCGGACACTATAAAACTCTTAGAGGAAAACATAGGAAGAACACTCTTTGACATAAATCACAGCAAGAGATTTTTTGATCCACATCCTAGAGTAATAGAAATAAAAACAAAAATAAACAAGTGGGACCTAATGAAACTTCAAAGCTTTTGCACAGCAAAGGAAACCATAAACAAGACGAAAAGACAACCCTCAGAATGGGAGAAAATATTTGCAAACGAATCAACGGACAAAGGGTTAATCTCCATAATATATAAACAGCTCATGCAGCTCAACATTAAAAAAACAAACAACCCAATCCAAAAATGGGCAGAAGACCTGAATAGACATTGCTCCAAAGAAGACATACCGATGGCCACGAAGCACATGAAAAGCTGCTCAACATCACTAATTATTAGAGAAATGAAAATTAAAACTACAATGAGGTATCATTTCACACCAGTTAGAATCGGCATCATCAGAAAATCTACAAACAACAAATGCTGGAGAGGGTGTGGAGAAAAGGGAACCCTCTTGCACAGTTGGTGGGAATGTAAATTGATACAGCCACTTTGGAGAACAGTATGGAGGGTCCTTAAAAAACTAAAAATAGAATTACCATATGATCCAGCAACCCCACTACTGGGCATATACCCAGAGAAAACCATAATTCAAAAAGAGACATGCACACCAATGTTCATTGAAGCACTATTTACAATAGCCAGGTCATGGAAACAACCTAAATGCCCATCGACAGATGAATGGATAAGGAAGATGTGGTACATATATACAATGGAATATTGCTCATCCATGAAAAGGAACGAAATCGGGTCATTTGTTGAGACGTGGATGGATCTAGAGACTGTCATACAGAGTGAAGTAAGTCAAAAAGAGAAAAACAAATATAATTTAACACATATATGTGGAACCTAGAAAAATGGTACAGATGAACCGGTTTGCAGGGCAGAAATAGAGAAACAGATGTAGAGAACAAACGTATGGACACCAAGTGGGGAAAGCGGCGGGGGGGTTGTTGTTGTTGGTGTGGTGAATTGGGCTATTGGGATTGACATGTCTACACTGATGTGTATAAAATTGATGACTAATAAGAACCTGCTGTATAAAAAAACCCAAAAACCAATAAAACAAAATAAAATAAAATAGCAATAAAAACTATACACTGTCTGCAAATAAATCCAACAAATGATGTTCAAGTTGTGAATGTTAAAATTATAAAACTTTGCTGAAGAACACTGAAAATATTTAAATGGAAGGAAAGATAGTATATGACAGATTTTTCCAATGAAGATGCCCCTTCTGAATACTTTATTCTGCATGACACAGGATTTAGGAAATAATCTTTAATTTATGCTATAACTTTTTGACAGAATTTGCATGTGATGTCATTGTTTTCATAGTCTTTGAGGGCTTATTGTGATCACTAATATTTATGCTATTAGGATTCACTAATATTTATGCTATTAGGATTCACTAATATTTATGCTATTAGGATTCAATAAACAAGTCAATCATTGCATAAACAGCATCTATCTATCTACCTACCTACCTACTTACCTACCTAACCTATCTATTGTGTTTGGAAGAAGCAAGTATAACGTTTTGTCTTCTGTGTCCCTGAAATGTGTGAAATTAAACTATATTTTGCTAAACTCAGACTATACCCATATAGTTAGATTCTTTTGCAACATTGTCTAATTTTCATTTTTTCTTTGTCACCTCTTGATCTATGATGGATGGTTGGGTGTTGCTTTCTTAAATCCCAATTCACAACAGAAAGTACTGCTTCACTACACTGCCAAATGCTTCAATGTCTCAATGTCATTATAAATATTTCATAACTTCCTATGTGGACACAGACTCTTGCTCCTTGTCTTATTTTAGTAACCTCCAAAATATCTGCATGGTTCTCTCTGGGGCAATTTTTCTCCCATTTTCAATTTTCTTCCCTACTGTTTACCTATATATTACGAGATTTTTTTCCCCCCAGAAAATTGCTTCTGTGTAGAACTTGCTATCTTGGATAAAATGGTCAGAGAGTACAAACTGCCACCTCGTCCTTTCAAGAGGAGATCTTATTACCCAGCTGGCGCTACAGAATACAAACATTTTCACTCTGGACAGTGTTTATCTGTTTTTCTGCAAGTATATCACTTTGGAAAGCTACTTGCTCAGCTAATCTGTAACTGTCATGGAAATGTAATTTTTTTCCCTCTTCCAGACAAACAACAGGCACCTGGTAAGACTGCCTTATGCACCCATGCATTCAAGTCTAACTGTTTCCATGGAAACCTAGAAAACCCCTTGTGCAAGGTTCCCAGCATCTTGTCACATTTCCCTTTTCTCTATGCTGCTCTATCTCTCCATTCCTTCAGTGCACTTGCATGAAATTACAGTGCTTTGCAACAGCTCTGTAATAGACTTCTTTTCCATTCTTGCCCTTGTCAGTGATTCATTCTTGCCATGCTAGAGGGCAGAAACTGGGTCTTATTCATATGTGTAGCCTCCTCAGTACTTTGTCCAGTGCCTTAGACTTAATGGGCACTCAAAGCATATTTGTTGAATTGCACTGGAGTAAGGGCTTATTGTCTTAGTGAGTTTTACTTTTGTGATATCTAAAACACGCTCATTAAGCACTTCTTCAACAGAATAACTGGAAAGATAAAAAGAGCCTGCTGACTGAATACACAGTTTAAACCACCAATTTATATACTTCCAAACTAAACATGAATTTTCAGCCCTTTCTCATATCTTGAAATTTTTAAAGTCTATAAAATTTAGAAATGAAGGAGAGTGAATTAATATCTATTGAGCAAATACTAAATATTAAGCATTGCAATTTTTATTTCCCTGTGAATTCAGTATCATCATCTATAGGATCTGAGTATTAAAACCTTAGGAGATACAGTACATGCAATTTGAGTTATAATTAACTTACTTAACCTTATGATCTCCTTAAACATCTATGCTGGCACAGAATTTATGATCAAGCATTTGTAAATGGCTGGGGTTGAGAATCTTAGGGAAAAAAGTGGTGAGTATATAAATTTATTTTATGAAAAGATGAAACAGGCTAAAAGATATTCTTAACAACTTTCTGGAAAAATTACTAATGGCAGAAGCTATAACGTGATAACATTCAGGAGAGACTACCTTAAATTTGAGGTACACCAACGTATACGAATAATAAATACTCTACTATGAAATGTTAAACAACATATAAGAAGGCATATAATATTGGCAAAGAATGATCAGGGTCAGAACATTCTAAATCACTATATTTATGACAGAAGACACAAAGTAATTATTCCGATATTAAAAAGGGGAGCCTAATTTGAAATACTGCAATCCCTCTGTGTTAGTGATGACCATGTTGGGAGTTATACCTGTACTTAGTAGTAACAAGCCATCTCCTCCCTTTCTTTGACAGTGTGGTGTCAGAGGAGCCCTAGTGGAGGGTAAATGCTTACTTTCCACTCAGGGGCAACAAGGCAGCCTCCCTTATGAAATGTCAGCAGAGACCACATGTAGAGGCTGTACTTTCATCCCATCCATGGCAAGGAGGTACCCTTCTCCTTCTCTAAGGAAGGGTATCAGAGGAGACCTATTGGACAGTCAAGACCTTCTTCATTGCTCAGCAATAACAAGGGCACTGCTATGGTGATAGTGGAGGTCAGGTGAGGAAGAGTAATGAAGCATCCCCTCCTAGGCAGATTGGTAGCAGTGGGAGCCTAGGGTGGAGCCTGAATTCCCACCCTCACTCAGCAATAACAAGAAGTCCCTCTACCTCAGGTGTCAACAGAAGCTGAGGGGAACAACTGGACTTCCATCCACACCTGACAGTAATAAGGTGCTGTGGCGCCCCCTTCAACCACAGCAGCAGTGTCAGAGGAAGCACGTTAAAACAGAAAGTGTCAATAAAATACAGTCTTATAACATAGAATACAAAATGTCCAGGTAGCAATTGAAAATCATTTGTTATATCAAGAACCAAATGATCTCAAACTGAATGAGAAAAGACACTGAGATGACAGAGATGTTAGATGTCAGATGTTAATAAGGATTTTAAAGCAGCCATCATAAAAGTGTTTCAACAAGCAATTATAAACATGTTTGAAACAAATTTTTAAGAAAAGAATGTCTCAGCAAAGAAATAGAAGCTATAAAGGAACATTAAATGGAAATGTTACAAATAAAAACACCTAAGATTAAAAACTGATCACACCAAATGTTGGCTAAAAAGAGAATTTGTTGGCCAAATATGGAAATAGAGAACCCAGAACTCTCACACACTGCTTTTGGAATATAAGATGGCACAACCACTTTGGACAAATTAAATAAAAATATACATCCATACAGAAAGATTTGAAAATGAATGTTCTTAGCAGCTTTATTTGAACCAGATAATACTGGAAACAACACACATATTCATCAACACATGAATGCATAAACAAACTATATGTCCATCCATTCAGTGGAATATACCCAGCAATAAAAATGAACTACTGATATACATGACATGATGGATGAATGTTAAGATAATTATGAAGAGTGAAAGAAGCTTGACAAAAATAAACTGTTCCGGTTTATATAAAATCTAGAAAATGCAATTTAATAGACAAGGACAGAAAACAGATCAGTGGCTGCCAGAGCGGGGGAGCAGTGGGGGAGGGACAGGAGGTATGGGAGGAAGGGATTAAAAAGTGCCATGAGGACAGGCTCTAGGCGCTCGTGTTAGTTCTCCTCAGGCCCTTTGTGCAGACCCCTGGGAAGGGTGAGGGGGTTGTTTGCCTGATGGACTAAATACAGGTGCCAGGCAGGGCCCTGCGGAAGTCCCTGCACCAATGGTTTGGCCACGTGGTTGCTCTGTGCCTTGGTGGCCGAGGGCCTCTTCCTGGGTCACTCCTGGAGCAGGAGCCAGACTAGGGCAGACACCGGGCTCCCGTGCGGCCCTCTTGGAGCCTGTGTGAACCGCTGGCTGGCGGGATGTGGGATGTGGTGACTATGCAGGACTGCCCTGGCCTGTGAGGTCTGCCAATACGTGGAGAAACATAGCTCTGGAATAAAAGGAGGCTTCGCACTAAAAAAACTGCATCAGCTTTCATGAAGTATTTACCATCCACATCATCATATCTTAAAAACTACAAAGACCCCAATTCAGGATATCATTTCAGCACTTCTGGTCTCCAACTGAAACCTTCTCCAATTAAATATGGATACTAGGCCCATGGGAATTTTTGGCCAGGAAGATTAGCTACAAGGTATTTAAAACTTCCATGTCTGATACTAGCATCTGCTGCTGGGAGCGGCCATACAGCCCCAAAGACTTTTGATCAGTGGAAATATATGATCTGTGACCTTAGTGACTATAAATGGATTGAACCTGATATTGTGTAGAAGATTGATGGTTATATTGTTAAGAGAAAATCAGAAAAGCTCTTCCTAATAGAGGACCTTGCAAAGCTGGCATCCAGCTTTGACAAGATTGTTGAAAGTCTAGATTCTTGAAGGACTTTATCACCACAGTTTCACCTGGAAAAATGGCATTTAGAGCAACAGATAATGGATTTGAAAATGACAAGTATTGTAAAAAGGGTCTGTTTGGTGAGCTCATTCTCTAACAACAGCAAATTCAAGAACATGAAGAGGAAGCGTGCAGAGCCTCTGGCCAATATAGCATGAGCTATGCTCGGCAGAAGCACAAGGTGCCAGACGAAGAGAAAATTGATCAAATTCAGGAAGAACTTCAAGAAGTACAGAGAATCTTGGAACGATTAGAAAAGGAGAGCAAACAACCGAGAAAATTAGAATTTCAGAAAGATGACAAAGGTACCCATCATAGAAAGCTTAAGAAATCTTTGACTGACATTGTATTCTAAAGTTCTTGATGTTCTGTCTGATTATGATGCCAGTTACAACACACAAGATCTTCTGCCAAGGACTGTCGTGGTTGGCCTTAGGTGTCTGGGTCAGGAGGACTGATTGAGCCCAGGAGTTCTGGCTTTTGTGAGTGCTCTATGCCCACTGGGTGCCACACTAACTTTGCCATCAACATGGTACCTCCCTGAAATGTGGTGGTGGGGGGGCCAGGTTGCCTAAGGAGGGGTATACTGGCCCAGGTCAGAAACACAGCATGTTAAAACTCCCAGGCTGGTCAGTAGTGGGATTGCCACTGTAAATAACCCCACTTCACTCCAGTCTGAATTTAATAAAAGTGGCATGAGGAAACTTTTGGGGGTGATGGATATATTCACTGTCAAGACATTAAGCTGTAAACTTTAAATATGTGCAGTTTCTTGTATGTCAATTATACCTTAATAAAGGCAGTTAAAATCGTTATTTATATGGCTATTAAAAGTCCTAATTTTTCAACTTAATTGACTAATTTCCAGTGACATGAATTTTTATGTTCTTCACATAGCCTTATTAAAAGATGTCTGAAGGGACCTTAATTTGGAATTATTTCATTATTTAAAGACTTCTAGCCAATCAAAGAAAGCTGATTTCTTTTTATTTCAGAGGTTATCTTTCATTTCCATTCTAAGCCTCCATTTATAACACTTTACCAAAATCAAAAGTTCCTAAAAGAAATATCATCTTTGATGTTGAACTTCCACGTTTATGGGTATTGACAACTATTGTGGCCGTAATGCAGAAACATTAAAAAAGGCTTGAGTTTGGGGAGGAAATTTTTTTTTTTAAATTAGAGGACACCATCCATATTGGTATAAACAACAAAAACAAACGTAGATTTTACTTATGAATGGAAGGACAAAATGCTAATGACTTCTCACTCCGGTTTCCAAATGTCCACAGTATCAGAATGTTAACTGCCACCTGACAGAAATCTCCAGTTGGTCAGACTGTAGGGTCAAAGACCACATTACTTTTGTCAACAATGGAAACAAATAATCAAAGTTAACAACCAGAAACAAACTATACCAAGACATTTACTTAGCACAGTAGATCTGAAGTATTGAGTCACTGCACATGAGACTTACCAGAGAAGCCAAGAGAAACTGGGCCCCTTAAGGGGCACAATTTAGATCTTAGGGTACACAACGTTACTGGCTACAGTGTTAGAATTCAGGTCAATAATGCTTCACTAGAAACCCCAGAAATAAACTGTCAAAGGACAGCTCAGAGATATTGAGTTAGTTATATGCATGCTAATAATTTACTTACATATATGGAAGAGAATGTTAGGCTGTTGTCAATCAACAAAGGCAAAAGCAGATACATAAGGAAAAGAAGAAAGAGGGGAAGGAAAGTCTGGGAAGAGTGAGCTCTGTTTTCATATATTGGCAGCTAGCAAAGAGGGCAGATGCGTAAGGATGCACTTGAGCAGTCTGATGGGGGTCATCAAAGGAAGCCACTTGAGTTCTTTGTGGATTCTTTAGGAAGGCTTGAGAGTTTAGCTGGGGCACAGAGAAGATGAGTGGAGATACAG
Organism: Leucopleurus acutus; assembly: GCF_964270905.1. NCBI lineage: Eukaryota > Metazoa > Chordata > Mammalia > Artiodactyla > Delphinidae > Leucopleurus > Leucopleurus acutus. Next base: position 92,768,598 of record NC_139144.1, on the reverse strand, counting down.
TTGGGGTTCAAGATGAGAGCCCTTATTTTTCCTACTAAGTTCTACTTAATCAATGAATATAGGACAGAGCTGTCACCTGAAGTTTGTGTTATGAGGTGAATTCCATGAGTGGAATGGAGGAAGAAATATGATTAAAAAAATGAATCTTATAAAGTTGAAAAGCAGGCTCACTATAGAAATATGGTAGGATTCAAGAAAATAATTTCTCTACCAAATCAAGAAAAGCTTTTTTTTTAATCCAAGTAAAAGTTTATTTTCTTTATCCTGAATTATACTGTGAAATCTGTATTTTCCCTAGGTAGGTTGATTTCAGTTGTTATTTTAAAAAATCCCAAATATATATTATGCAAATTTCACTATTCACAATATTTTAAATCCCAAATATATAAATAATGAAAATTTCACTATTCATAATGTTTTCATTCTTGTGGTAAGAATTTCCTCTTGGCTTCATCCCCTTCAACTCCTGCAGCCTTCTTTATCTAGTCATTATTCTGAAATCCTACCTTTTTGTAGCAGTCTACAGTCATCCAGAATCAACTTTCCTCCACCCCCGCCTTTATACTGACTCTTTTAATACATTCTGTAGTATCATGACTTGTCCTTTTTTCTATTTTTTAAACATCTTTGTTAGAGTATAATTGCTTTACAATGGTGTGTTAGTTTCTGCTTTATAACAAACTGAATCAGTTATACATATACATATGTCCCCATATCTCTTCCTTCTTGCATCTCCCTCCCTCCCACCCTCCCTATCCCACCCCTCTAGGTAGTCACAAAGCACCGAGCTGATCTTCCTATGCTACGCGGCTGCTTCCCACTAGCTATTTTAAGTTTGGTAGTGTATATATGTACATGCCACTCTCTCACTTTGTCCCAGCTTACCCTTCCCCCCCTGTATCCTCAAGTCCATTCTTTAGTAGGTCTGCGTCTTTATTCGTGTCTTGCCCCTAGGTTCCTTATGACCTTTTTTTTTTTTCTTTTTTAGATTCCATATATATGTGTTAGCATATGGTATTTGTTTTTCTCTTTCTGACTTACTTCACTCTGTATGACAGACTCTAGGTCCATCCACCTCACTACAAATAACTCAATTTCATTTCTTTTTATGGTTGAGTAATATTCCATTGTATATATATGCCACATCTTCTTTATCCATTCATCTGTTGATGGACACTTAGGTTGCTTCCATGCCCTGACTATTGTAAATAGAGCTGCAATGAACATTTTGGTACATGCCTCTTTTTGAATTATGGTTTTCTCAGGGTATATGTCCAGTAGTGGGATTGCTGGGTCGTATGGTAGTTCTAGTTTTAGTTTTTTAAGGAACCTCCATACTGTTCTCCATAGTGGCTGTATCAATTTACATTCCCACCAATAGTGCAAGAGAGTTTTTTTCTCCACACCCTCTCTAGCATTTATTGCTTGTACATTTTTTGATGATGGGAATTCTGACCGGTGTGAGATGATATCTCATTGTAGTTTTGATTTGCATTTCTCTAATGATTAATGATGTTGAGCATTCTTTCATGTGTCTGTTGGCAATCTGTATATCTTCTTTGGAGCAATGTCTATTCAGGTCTTCTGCCCATTTTTGGATTGGGTTGTTTGTTTTTCTGATATTGAGCTGCATGAGCTGCTTGTAAATTTTGGAGATTAATCCTTTGTCAGTTGCTTCTTTGCAAATATTTTCTCCCATTCTGAGAGTTGTCTTTTCGACTTGTTTATGGTTTCTTTTGCTGTGCAAAAGCTTTTAAGTTTCATTAGGTCCCATTTGTTTATTTTTGTTACTTCCATTTCTCTAGGAAGTGGGTCAAAGAGGATCTTGCTGTGATTTATGTCATAGAGTGCTCTGCCTATGTTTTCCTCTAAGAGTTTGACAGTTTCTGGCCTTACATTTAGGTCTTTAACCCATTTTGAGTTTATTTTTGAGTATGGTGTTAGGGAGTGTTCTAATTTCATTCTTTTACATGCAGCTGTCCAGTTTTCCCAGCACCATTTATTGAAGAGGCTGTCTTTTCTCCACTGTATATTCTTGCCTCTTTTATCAAAGGTAAGGTGACCATATGTGCGTGGGTTTATCTATGGGTTTGCTATCCTGTTCCATTGATCTATATTTCTGTTTTTGTGCCAGTACCATACTGTCTTGATTACTGTAGCTTTGTAGTATAGTCAGAAGTCAGGGAGCCTGATTCCTCCAGCTCCGTTTTTCTTTCTTAAGACTGCTTTGGCTATTCGCGGTCCTTTGTATTTCGATACAAATTGTGAATTTTTTTGTTCTAGTTCTGTAAAAAATGCCAGTGGTAGTTTGATAGGGATTGCATTCAATCTGTAGATTGCTTTGGGTAGTAGAGTCATTTTCACAATGTTGATTCTTCCAGTCCAAGAACAAGGTATATCTCTCCATCAATTTGTATCATCTTTAATTTCTTTCATCAGTGTCTTATAATTTTCTGCATACAGGTCTTTTGTCTCCTTAGGTAGGTTTATTCCTAGATATTTTATTCTTTTTGTTGCAATGGTAAATGGGAGTGTTTTCTTGATTTCACTTTCAGATTTTTTTCATCATTAGTGTATAGGAATGCCAGAGATTTCTGTGCATTAAATTTGAATCCTGCTACTTTACCAAATTCATTGATTAGCTCTAGTAGTTTTCTGGTAGCATCTTTAAGATTCTCTATGTATAGCATCATGTCATCTGCAAACAGTGACAGTTTTACTTCTTCTTTTCCGATTTGGATTCCTTTTTCTTGTCTGATTGCTGTGGCTAAAACTTCCAAAACTATGTTGAATAATAGTGGTGACAGTGGGCAACCTTGTCTTATTCCTGATCTTAGTTGAAATGGTTTCAGTTTTTCACCATTGAGGACGATGTTGGCTGTGGGTTTGTCATATATGGCCTTTATTATGTTGAGGTAAGTTCCCTCTATGCCTACTTTCTGGAGGGTTTTTATAATAAATCAGTGTTGAATTTTGTCAAAAGCTTTCTCTGCATCTATTGAGATGATCATATGGTTTTTTTTTGGTTTTTTTTTTTTGCGGTCTGTGGGCCTCTCACTGTCATGGCCTCTCCCATTGGGGAGCACAGGCTCCAAATGCGCAGGCTCAGCGGCCATGTTTGATGGGCCTAGCCGCTCCATGGCATGTGGGATCTTCCCAGACTGGGGCACGAACCCGTGTCCCCTGCATCAGCAGGCAGACTCTTAACCACTGCGCCACCAGGGAAGCCCAATCATATGGTTTATTTCCTTCAATTTGTTAATATGGTGTATTACATTGATTGATTTGCATATATTGAAGAATCCTTGCATTCTTGGGATAAATTCCACTTGATCATGGTGTATGATCATTTTAATGTGCTGTTAGATTCTGTTTACTAGTATTTTGTTGAGGATTTTTGCATCTATGTTCATCAGTGATATTGGCCTGTAGTTTTCTTTCTCTGTGACATCTTTGTCTCATTTTGGTATCAGGGTGATGGTGGTCTGATAGAATGAGTTTGGGAGTGTTCCTCCCTCTACTATATTTTAGAAGAGTTTGAGGATAGGTGTTAGCTCTTCTCTAAATGTTTGATAGAATTCACCTGTGAAGCCATCTGGTCCTGGGCTTTTGTTTGTTGGAAGACTTTTAATCACAGTTTCAATTTCAGTGCTTGTGATTGGTCTGTTCATATTTTCTATTTCTTCCTGATTCAGTCTCAGAAGATTGTGCATTTCTAAGAATTCATCCATTTCTTCCAGGTTGTCCATTTTATTGGCATAGAATTGCTTGTAGTAATCTCTCATGATCCTTTGTATTTCTGCAGTGTCAGTTGTTACTTCTCCTTTTTCATTCTAATTCTATTGATTTGAGTCTTCTCCCTTTTTTCTTGATGAGTTTGCCTAATGGTTTATCAATTTTGCTTATCTTCTCAAAGAACCAGCTTTTAGTTTTATTGATCTTTGCTGTTGTTTCCTTCATTTCTTTTTCATTTATTTCTGATCTGATCTTTAAAATTTCTTTCCTTCTGCTAACTTTGGGGTTTTTTTGTTCTTCTTTCTCTAATTGCTTTAGGTGTAAGGTTAGGTTGTTTATTTGAGATGTTTCTTGTTTCTTAAGGTAGGATTGTATTGCTATAAACTTCCCTCTTAGAACTGGTTTTGCTGCATCCCATAGGTTTTGGGTCATTGTGTTTTCATTGTCATTTGTTTCTAGGTATTTTTTGATTTCTTCTTTGATTTCTTCAGTGATCTCTGGTTATTAAGTAGTGTATTGTTTAGCCTCCATGTGTTTTTAATTTTATAGATTTTTTTCTTGTAATTGATATCTAGTCTCATAGCGTTGTGGTCAGAAAAGATATTTGATATGATTTCAATTTTCTTAAATTTACCAAGGCTTGATTTGTGACCCAAGATATGATCTATCCTAGAGTATGTTCTATGAGCACTTGAGAAGAAAGTGTATTCTGTTGTTTTTGGATGGAATATCCCATAAATGTCAATTAAGTCCATCTTGTTTAATGTATCATTTAAAGCTTGTGTTTCCTTATTTATTTTCATTTTGGATGAGCTGCATGACTTGTCCTTTTGTTTTTTCTGTTTCCTTTTTAAAGTAAATTGTATTTAACAAGTATTATAAGTAATTGGTAAATAATTAAAATTTACACAGGACTAAAATGTATGCAATATATGTAAGTCTCCTTCCCGGCTTTGTTCTTCAGTTCTACATGCTGTTAGTTTCTTATCCTCCCCCAAAGAGCTGGGAACATATATGTACCTGGACGTGTGTGTGTGTGTGTGTGTGTGTGTGTGTGTGTGTGTGTGTGTGAGTCAGAGAGAGAATACAAATATTCTCTTTATAACACAGATTATAGCATGCTATATATAACGTTTGGCATCTTGATTTTTCATTTAAAAATATATGAAAACCCTCAGCATGGTGAGTAGAATACAAAATTCAATCCAGTAAGATTCAGGATTGCATTAATAGTGGGGTTAATAAAATGACCGGGGTGAGACTATACAGATTAGCCTTCAGGGAGTCTTCAAGGGCTTAATCTTTCTTGGTCTCAGTTGAAATTGCCCTTGCCCTGGTGGCCATTTTCTGTTTCCACTTAAATATCCAATTTAAACCCTTGCCACTGTTGCTGGTTAAAGTATTCAGTAAAGTGGCAGGAATTCTGGCAATCTCTTTGGCTCCTGTTTTGCCAAACTGGTCAGGTGGGGTTTGGCCAAGCAAAGTTAGGTGCCATAGGTACCTGCCTTCTGCTTCCCAAATTGGAGTTGCCAGTCATTTTTCTACCAGTCCTTACTCTCTTCTCACATCTCTCTTCCCAAGATAAAGATTTTAGTCCACCTACATGTGGGCTGGCTGGAAGCCAATAGGTAATAGCCAATCAAGTTACAACCAAATTAGGTTTTCCCAGGTCTGTTTATTATTGTTGTTATTCCTAGTTTATCAAGGTTATTATTTCATATCAGTAAATACAGACATACCTCATTCTTTTTAATGGCCACATAAAAATGTTTCATTGTGTAGATACAGCATGGGCAGACAGCCAGGTAAATTTGTTTTGCTTTCCAAATGACATTTCTGGGGCTGATCAATAATGTAGATGCTGTTTAATGGTACCAAACTTCTCCAGGGCAGGTCTAGGCTTTTATTATGCCATGTGTACTGTTGCTGGAAATTTACGGGTAAGTTTCTCTAGTGTTTAATTTAAAGCATCTATGGTCTGCATTTTGTCAATAGTCACAATTATTTTCCCATTCTATCTAGACTGGTTTTTCTCTAGGTCCATTGTATAGCTGCCATCTTCAGCCATCTTTGGCTGAATCCAATGAATGAATTGAATTCATTCTTTCCTGCACCCCATTTCTCTGCCTCTTCTGGTTTGGTAAATGCATCCTCCAATATCTTTCTAAGGAAAGATTGATGGGAAGATAATTTTATAAATACCTAAGTGTTTTAAAATATCTTTATTCTGTCCTCACACTTGATTAGTCGTTTGATTAGGTATAGAAATCTAGATTGAAAGTAGCTTTCTCTCAGAATGTTTAAGATATGTTTAAGATATATACCTACTATTTGTTGGCATGTTTATTTTGTATTTTTATATTTTTTATTATCCTTCGAATTCCATTTTTATTTTTACTAAAGCACTATCTGTGCATAATCAAATATACAGTTTTAGGAGTCTCATAACAAAAAAAGAGCATTCCCCTACTCCATTCCTGCCCCACCTACCCAGATCCTCTTCTCCACAGTTAACTACTTTCAATTCTTTTAGTTGTTTCTTTGTGTATTTATAAAAACATTCCCTACTGGAGTGGGGGTGGGGGGGTCTCAGGCTTCTTTTGTGTACATGAGGACTAGGGAAAGCAGTCCATTTAAGACTGCTACAATCACTGGAACCCTGTCAGGACTTGCCAAGATAGTGAACATCAGTGACTCCTAATTAAAAAACCAGCTTCTACGTAGATATTAGTTGGTGGAGAAATAGAAGAGGCAAAGTAACACAAATATGCCTACACTGATTTATTTAAACACCCAAGGAACTGAGCTAGGGAAACAACAGACTGGATCATGCTAGAAATAATCACTTTTGCATGCTTGCAGTTCCATCTTTACTAAAAACAACAGCAGCAAAAACAAAAAGCTCTCCTTTTTTCCATTAGACCTTATATTGACTCCCCTTTAATTTTCACTAGTACCTGAATGGCCTCATGATCCTATCCACGTTCATGACTAAATTAGGTTCAGTAGTTCCCCTTCTTGTACTATCATATCAATTTCATTTGATTTTTTTTCTTTTTTTTTCTTTTTTGTGTGCTAACTGGTTTTCTTCCAAGCTTGTGTAAGCCAAATTATACTTCAACAATCCAAATTATACAGAGAACCACAAATTTATCTTCTGTGATGTCCTATAGACACCAAGTAGGTTTTAAATTGTCCTATATACTTTTTCACTGCCTTTGCTTTGCGTATATGGGCAAATGTTTCCCTTTTCCTTTGTTTTATGGTCATTTTTACCAACTTACCAATTATATCCAACATTTATACCAATATATTCCTATTTTTCAGGTTTAGATATTATCTCTTAATATCCTAATATGAAAAATGAGAATTTAGAAGCCTGTTTCCTATCTTCAAAATATAGTTAACAGACCCCTCGCCTCGGTTAAATCAATATTTGCTATTTATATTTGAGTAAAAAATAGCTTTCAGTTTCTCTGGTCAGTTGCCAGTCTTAGATCTTTTTCATTTTTCCTTTCCATCTTCCACAAGGACACAGAGTTCATGCAGGGCAGCAGAACTTCAACTAGTGATGTAGAATAGCCCTTTGTTATAGTGATTAGTTCTTATACAATTACAAGAGCAGGTGAAGGTGTCTCTGGAAGGCTGTTGCCTCTGCATCTCTGGTGGTGCTGAAGTCCTGTAGGTCAGAAGGGCTAGCAATTGGGAAGAAAAGCTGAATGAGAAGCAGAAGACAGCAAGGGCAAACTAGGACCCACGAGGGAAAAGTGTAACCTGACTAATCGCCTCCAGACTCAATGACCTATCCCCTGCAGAAAAGCTGGTACTTTTTGCCATGAACTGAACAGTCCAAGCCCAGGACTTAGAGAGTTTGAAGAAAGAGATCTGGCAGAAATTAGAGAGTCTACGGCCTGGCTGCCAAGAGTAGTCAACAGATCAGGGACATTTGTGAGCTGCACTTGGTGAGCTGGCAACTCTAACCAAGGAGAAGAGAGGAAAGGGAATTCTGGGAAAACCGGTTCCAAATTAGATTAAGTGGATGATCACAGATTCTCAGAGACCAAAATATAAAACCTTGGATCCATGAAATAAAAGATACTGTTGTAAAAAATTACAGAATTTATTTTTAAAAACTTTAGAAAAATAAAAATATTATGGTAGATTTTTATAATTCAATATCATATTTATAAATTTTAGATGTAAAATTATCCACTGGAATGGAACAATAAGACAAAGAAAAGAAAAATGGAAGAGAAGAAAATACTTATAGGCTCAAGCTAAGATAACTAAATAATTGGATTTCAAGAGGGAGAGAACAGAGAAAATCAGGAGGAGAAAATTTTTGGTCTACAGAGAAGAGGAACAATTGACTGCACTGATGTTCAAGGCCTCAATTCTTCTGCAAAGTCAAGGAGCTTTGAGTATAAGAAACCTGAGAAATTATATTAAATATATGTGTGTGTGTATATATATATATATAAAAAATATATTTCTAATCAGTCTAACCTCATAAAAGTCATAAGAGCCATACCTTTTGTCAGCTTCTCCATTAGGTCAGAAGACATGCTCTTCTACTATGGATAACTCCCTTCAAGAAGAAAGACACCATAATAACGAAGACATTTAAATGTCAGAGTCACAGTATGGGTGGTTCCAACCACATAGTACTAGGCTACAGCAATTAAACACAAAAATAGAGAAAATTCTGGACAAGTCTCCAGCTGAGAGCTATGCAAGCTTCCTTGTATAAGCCACGTAGGACCCTTTCTGCTAAATCTTTGCTCCTGATCTTAGTATTACATTCTTATGAACCAACTACTCTTCACGAGTCCCAGAAGGTCTTAGGATTCCTGTTATCTGCTTAATTCCATGCATTTTACAGCAAGCACCTAGTTTTTTTGTGTTTTTTTTTGGTGTTTTACTTTTTTTTTTAACATCTTTATTGGGGTATAATTACTTTACAATGGTGTGTTAGTTTCTGCTTTATAACAAAGTGAATCAGTTATACATATACATATGTTCCCATATCTCTTCCCTCTTGCGTCTCCCTCTCTCCCACCCTCCCTATCCCACCCCTCTAGTTGGTCACAAAGCACTGAGCTGATCTCCCTGTGCCATGCGGCCGCTTCCCACCAGCTATCTACCTTACGTTTGTTAGTGTATATATGTCCATGCCTCTCTCCTGCCCTGTCACAGCTCACGCTTCCCCCTCCCCATATCCTCAAGTCCGTTCTCCAGTAGGTCTGTATCTTTATTCCCGTCTTACACCTAGGTTCTTCATGACATTTTTTTTTTCTTAAATTCCATATATATGTGTTAGCATACGGTATTTGTCTTTTTCTTTCTGACTTACTTCACTCTGTATGATAGACTCTAGGTCTATCCACCTCATTACAAATAGCTCAATTTCCTTTCTTTTTATGGCTGAGTAACATTCCATTGTATATATGTGCCACATCTTCTTTATCCATTCATCTGATGATGGGCACTTAGGCTGTTTCCATCTCCGGGCTATTGTAATAGAGCTGCAATGAACATTTTGGTACATGACTCTTTTTGAATTTTGGTTTTCTCAGGGTATATGCTCAGTAGTGGGATTGCTGGGTCATATGGCAGTTCTATTTGTAGTTTTTTAAGGAACCTCCATACTGTTCTCCATAGTGGCTGAACCAATTCACATTCCCACCAGCAGTGCAAGAGTGTTCCCTTTTCTCCACACCCTCTCCAGCATTTATTGTTTCTAGATTTTTTGATGATGGCCATTCTGATTGGTGTGAGATGATATCTTATTGTAGTTTTGATTTGCATTTCTCTAATCATTAGTGATGTTGAGCATTCTTTCATGTGTTTGTTGGCAGTCTGTATATCTTTTTTGGAGAAATATCTATTTAGGTCTTCTGCCCATTTTTGAATTGGGTTGTTTGTTTTTTTGTTATTGAGCTGCATAAGCTGCTTGTAAATTTTGGAGATTAATCCTTTGTCAGTTGCTTCGTTTGCAAATATTTTCTCCTATTCTGAGGGTTGTCTTTTTGTCTTGTATATGGTTTTTTTTGCTGTGCAAAAGCTTTGAAGTTTCATTATGTCCCATTTGTTTTTGTTTTTATTTCCATTTCTCTAGGAGGTGGGTCAAAAAGGATCTTGCTGTGATTTATGTTATAGAGTGTTCTGCCTATGTTTTCCTCAAAGAGTTTGATAGTTTCTGGCCTTACATTTAGGTCTTTAATCCATTTTGAGCTTATTTTTGTGTATGGTGTGAGGGAGTGATCTAATCTCATACTTTTACATGTACCTGTCCAGTTTTCCCAGCACCACTTATTGCAGAGGCTGTCCTTTCTCCACTGTACATTCCTGCCACCTTTATCAAAGATAAGGTGTCCATATGTGCGTGGGTTTATCTATGGGTTTGCTATCCTGTTCCATTGATCTATCTTTCTGTTTTTGTGCCAGTACCATACTGTCTTGATTACTGTAGGTTTGTAGTATAGTCTGAAGTCAGGGAGCCTGATTCCTCCAGCTACGTTTTTCGTTCTCAAGATAGCTTTGGCTATTCGGGGTCTTTTGTGTTTCCATACAAATTGTGAAATTTTTTGTTCTAGTTCTGTGAAAAATGCCATTGGTAGTTTGATAGGGATTGCATTCAATCTGTAGATTGCTTTGGGTAGTAGAGTCATTTTTACAATGTTGATTCTTCCAATCCAAGAACATGGTATATCTCTCCATCTATTTGTATCATCTTTAATTTCTTTCATCAGTGTCTTATAATTCTCTGCATACAGGTCTTTTGTCTCCTTAGGTAGGTTTATTCCTAGATATTTTATTCTTTTGTTGCAATGGTAAATGGGAGTGTTTTCTTGATTTCACTTTCAGATTTTTCATCATTAGTATATAGGAATGCCAGAGATTTCTGTGCATTAATTTTGTATCCTGCTACTTTACCAAATTCATTGATTAGCTCTAGTAGTTTTCTGGTAGCATCTTTAGGATTCTCTATGTATAGTATCATGTCATCTGCAAACAGTGACAAAGCACCTAGTTTTGTTTCTGATGTTCTTGAAGCACATCCTTATTAAGTGGCATTTTTCATGCTAACTTCCCAATTTGTTTCCTCCTAAAGGCTACTTGGAGCCCCATCACGATGCCCAGTGAACCAGTCCTCTTCCAATCCTCAGAGAATGTGGTAAGTCTACTTCAGAAACTGACTCACTATTAGAATTTTATGTGAACTCTTTATACTGAGAGTTATATGTCAGAATTTAGGACATGTATCTCATAAGTTTGTTGCCTGAATCCTTATGGAATACCATGTATATTAATGGCTACTAAATGCTGGCCCCTTGGTCAATGGAGAAGATATCCTGGGTTTGAAGGGAAATGAGACAAATAAGGACATTTAATTAATTTGCCATAAAATTAAATATATCTAACTTAAATATTCTGAAATACTTTTCTTAATTTTTGTCATAAAATGGTCCTTCATTTTATGAAATGACAGAAGTAGTTTCTGGTTGTTTTATTTGAAATGACCTTATTTGGCCAAATAAAAATCCAACTGCCAAAAGAGAAAAATAAACATCATATATCGTTTTTCAAATATCAAATTCAAAACCCTGGTGACAATTGATCTTTCTCACTATGACAGAAAGAGCCATCTCTCCCGGTATATTACATTTCAGAGCTAACTGTATTTCTTTCCAAAACTACACAAATTAATCCTAAAGATAAATCAAAGTCTGAAATGTAATTGATTAGAAAGCCATGTATAAAACAACCAGGAATTGGAGGACACCTCATTTTTTAGCTTAATAATTTCTGTTAAAGTTTCTATCTTGATTAACTAGTAGTATTTTGTCTCACTAGTTATAGGTGTGGCAGGTGGGGAGAGCCACACAGAAATCTAGCTGTTGCAGTCTGGCTCTGCCTCTTCACCAACCTTATTTCATGTCAGTCTTTGCCATCTTCATGAAGCAAAAAAGGCATGGGAATCCTTTCATATTCTTGAATATACTAGTATCTGTCCCAGTGCAGGGGCTTCACAGTGCCCTTCAGTTTGCTTGAACCATATATTTTGGTCAAAATTATATACTCACTTTTCTAGCAGTTTGTCTCTTTTAAAATAGGCATATCACAAATATTTCTTAAATGAATAAATGAATATGTGGTAAGTGTCAATACACAAGCTAGACAACTGATTAGAGGAAAAGTAAGGATGGAGATTCAGCAGTGGAAAGTAGAAAGAGATAAAACCACAGGATTATTTCCGTACGTAAATAAGGATGCAAGGTATTGTTGACTTTTGACTAAAATAGCTGTTGTTATATATAGAAAATTTGAAGATATTCAGCAGATGGACTCTTTCCTCCATATTTACATATTCTGACCAGAACGCTTTTTGCTTGTTGGAATTTCTTTGAAGAATTACAGTTTTCCAGCAATGATTTTCCAAGCCCACAGTTTCTGCTAACACAAATTATAAATACATTTAATGCCAAGCTCTAATCCTGAGCTAGATGACAATTTTACATCTCTAATTCTGAGTCAGATGGAGGCATTTCACACGCCTGTGTGGCAGCAGTGGGTGTCCAAGCTGTTGAGCTTACTGATCCTTCAGCATTTATCATCTTATGGAAAATTTGAAAAGCATAAAATGCTGAAAAAGCTAACCTTTAGGTCTACCATGATGATTTCTAACCCCAGATCTGACAGTCATTCATGGGAAAGATTACAGTATGAATTGCTAGAGGCTTTAAAAAGATTTGAAACTTGATGAGTCCCTAAACTTTTTCCTGGTTTCGTAATGAGAAAGACAAGAGGGCCCTTTACGAGGAGAAATTTCACAGCACCCCTAAAGTGCCAACAATTTAATTAGAACAATATTTCAAGTGTCAGTGGATAAGACTACTAAATAAAGCAGAAGGATAAGCTGTTGGAGGTAAGAAAGTCCTTCAAGGCACTTTAAGCTCTATCGGGAATGGATAAATGTATAATATACATCATAGAGAAGAAGAAGAATTAAATACAATTTATATCTCGAGATCTCAGTATAATCAAATGTCATCTTATTTTTCTCACTAATGGACTTGTGTTTTGTTTTCAATCATTGCCTTGACAATGCATTGCTTTTCTTTACAGTGATTGTTTAGCTTATTTCTTTTTTTACATTACTGCTTTCTCCACTGTATCTTATCCTAAATTTAGGTCTAGTTCATAGCCATGGCAGAGATATGCCGTTTGCTTTATCTGGAATACCCTGCCCTCTTTCCCCACTACTCTTTCACCAGATTTACTCTTAAATGTTCTTTGGGACTCAGCTTAAATCTTCTCCACAAAGTCTTTTTATGATACTGGAATTGTCCTCTCTCAAAATGCCATAGCCCCCAAGTTTCTTCATATCCTACCACTTGGTCTTTCTATTTCTGAATTTCTACTGAGAACTCATATGCCTCTATATCATCATAGTTAAAAGCTTAAACTTCAGAGTCAAAATAAAACTGTATAGTCATTTTTGGAGCTCACTAGCTCTGTGACTTTTGAGAAGTTAGTTAACCTCTCTGTGCATCATGTTCTCATCTGTTAAATGGAAATGATAACAGCGACTGTTCATAGGCTTTCCATGATGCTAAAATGAGGTAATGCATAGAAAGAACTTAGCACAGTGCTTGGGTGATTAAATGGCTCAAAATGATTTCACTATTTTTGCTATTATTATTTTCCATGATGATGGGAATTGTGTTTTAGACCTAGTGCCTGGTTCATAGTAAAGGCTTTAAAATATTTAGTAAATACATAAGAAACATTTCTTTTTGTCTCTTCCTATTCAGTAACCAAGAAAAAGTCATCTTACATTAAGAAAAACTAAAAGCAAAAAAATAAATATATGAAACCCTTCCCTTCTGATCCTAGTAAATGTAAGAGTAAAATGGGCATTATCTTTAGAGAGAGAAGACATGCAAGTTAAATAGATGTATCTTGCATTAATGTCAATGTTACAGAGACTATTCTCACAAAAAATTGTGACAAGGATCCCTGGTGGCAGAGGTCATTACAGCACAAAATCTATATTTGGTTTGTATTACCAGTGTTTTCTGAAATATCACATATACCTACATTCAAATACACAGATAGCATTCTAAAGTATTGAATATTTTAGATTTTCCACTTCCTGCTTTTGTTGCACAAATAAATTATCTCTCCTTCCTGTGAGAAACTGTCTGTCCCTGATAGGCAAGAAATGCAGAAGTTTTGAGTCGTTAACTTAGAGCTTGTTTGTAAATCAGTGATTGCTGTCCTAGTTTGGATACTTCTGTGGAAGAGTCATGCCTATTTGGGAGGAAAATTTTTTCCCAGCAAAAGAGAAACAAAAGGAAAATAAGATATACTATAGCCTTCCTTGTTAACAATATTGTAGATTTCTTATTGCTTATTGCATTGAGTCTTAAATTCACCACCTGGTTTGCAAAGTTATAATGACACTGAATATTATTATACCTTGCATTTACATGCTGCTTTGCAAGATACAGACTGTTTTAACAGCAATAAATTCATTTTCTCCTGGCATTTCCAGTCTGGATGGAAACAAACCAGCACAGACCTGCAAAACTTGTGTGCACCATTGGCCCTTGCAGAATGGCTTGGGTGTGTCACAATGTGGCACAGTCAGGCTATGAAAATGTTCAAAGTTGTTAAGGAGGGTGTGTTGTTCACTGTAGCCAAGAGTGTTCTATTTTGGAAGACCCAGAGGAGAAAATTCTTACTACCATAATCTAGGAAATAACTGTGCTTCTCTTAAGCAATTTAATCATATGGATATTGTGCACCGCAGTATTGATCATATAAGCTTCTGTGTGTTAACAGATAAAATGATTAAATCCGATTTTGTTGAAAACCAATAGCAAGGACTTGGAGCTTATATTAGATTCATTCTTCATTACCTTACATGGCTCTGTGCTTTTTTCCTCATCTATTTCAAATTTATGATATACTGCCATATTGTATGTGTCACTATAAACTCCTCCAATTCCTTTTTAAATAAGGCAGGACATACGTTACTAAAGTGTTTTCACATATAATTTTCTATTTGCTTTTCATATCAACCCTGTGAAGTAGCCATATTACTAGCCTAATTTTATCTATCCATCCATGTTTTTCACTATCTTCCCCCCAAACAGACATTTTCTGCAAAGTTTAAGGCTGACAGAGAACTGTGCGTGGGATTCTGTGTGCTGCAGCCCTAGATTCTGCTTTGTGTAATAGATCCCCAAAGTAGGCTTATGCAAGCAGGCGGCCCAGAATCTAAGCCAGGAGCCTGTCTCTCCAGCACTGATTAATTCCTATGTCTAAAAGCCATGTGTTCATTGTGGATGATAAGCTTGTTTCACAAACACAAGCTAACCACAGTAAGTAAGTTTGGCATTAGTTCTGTACAAACCCCAGTGAGAAGAATATTTGCCAAAAGGAAGGAGAAAATTCCTGCCAATTTAGGCATGAATGAAATGTTTTGAGGCATCTGTAGACTTTTACATACTAAATAGAAAAAACATACGTTTATAAAGCTGATTTGAAGTTTATTCAACCAGACTTGTTACACTGAGGAATTCTAGATTCTAGGTTTGGGAAGTGGTCTACACCTGTCCTTAGGAGCAGATGCATATCACTCAAAAGTCAAAGCATGCTGTTGTATTAATTCTGCTCCGAATATCTGTGTACAAAGATAGATAGTGACACTATTTTATAGTTATACTAAAATGTGATATCTGTGGATGTAATTATAGAAGCCTGAAAATTTCTAGATCAGTTTTCTTCTTCATAAGAAAGAAAGAAAGGGAGGAGAAAAGTCTGTGGAGGAGCCTGAACCATCATGTGAAAAATGACAACATAGATTGGATCACAAGAATTATTCTGTGTTCTAGTTTTACTTTCTGTTTTAACTTAGGAAAAATTCTACCTCTTTATTTTTCAAAAAGATTTATTTTCATATTTCTGGAAGAGAAAGATGAAGTGAGGCCACATGTATATGGCCCAATTAGAAACATAGAGTTTAGAGCTGGAAGGACACTTTGGGATTACTTACTGCATCTTCTCATCCCAGGCAGAAAGTACCCCTGCTGAATCTCTCACATGTGGTCAGGTCATTGGGCATCCGCTGGGAAACCCCAGCCATAAGAGACTCAGCACACCCCATGAGCACCACCATTAGGAGGAAGGAGGCTGCTTCTCCCCTACACTAACATCAATATCCTCTTGTTTACATGTATACAAGTTTTTACCTTGTCAATTCCATATGTTCTTGCTCTTTGGAGTATCCTAGGACTGGCATATTCTTTCTGCTATATGACAACCCTTTGAATAAATGGAAGAGATTTAACAACTGTTTTACAAGGATCCTAAGATAAACCCATGTGTTTCTATCTTTCTAAATGTGGTGTGGTTTCTACAACTTTCATCAGTCTGGTCATTCTTCTCTGAAGAGAATCAACCTGTTCATATTTCCCTAAAATGTAATTCTCCAGGTGGGGATGGGTCAGTTCAGGCTTCATTGGGACTATAACATCCTGTCATTAAGTTACACAATGTTTCTATTGTCTTGGCCTAAGATTACCTTGCTTTTTGGTTTTTTTTTTTTTGAATTTTTGAATTTTTTTAATTTATTTTTTTATACAGCAGGTTCTTATTAGTGATCTATTTTATGCACATCAGTGTATACATGTCAATCCCAATCTCCCAATTCATCCCACCACCCCTACCACTTTCCCCCCTTGGTGTCCATACGTTTGTTCCCTACATCTGTGTCTCTATTTCTGCCCTGCAAACCGGTTCATCTGTACCATTTTTCTAGGTTCCACATATATGCGTTAATATACAATATTTGTTTTTCTCTTTCTGACTTACTTCACTCTGTATGACAGTCTCTAGATCCATCCACGTATCTACAAATGACCCAATTTCGTTCCTTTCTATGGCTGAGTAATATTCCATTGTATATATGTACCACATCTTCTTTATCCATTCATCTGTCGACGGGCATTTAGTTTGCTTCCATGACCTGGCTATTGTAAATAGTGCTGCAATGAACATTGCGGTGCATGTGTCTTTTTGAACTATGGTTTTCTCTGGGTATGTGCCCAGTAGTGGAATTGCTGGATCATCTGGTAATTCTATTTTTAGGTTTTTTAAGGAACCTCCATACTGTTCTCCATAGTGGCTGTATCAATATACATTCCCACAAACAGTGCAAGAGGGTTCCCTTTTCTCCGCACCCTCTCCAGCATTTGTTTTTTGTAGATTTTCTGATGATGCCCATTCTAACTGGTGTGAGATGATACCTCATTATAGTTTTGATTTGCATTTCTCTAATTATTAGTGATGTTGAGCAACTTTTCATGTGCTTCTTGGCCATCTGTATGTCTTTTTTGGAGAAATGTCTATTTAGGTTTTCTGCTATTTTTTGATGGAGTTGTTTGTTTTTTTAATATTGAGCTGCATTAGCTGTTTATATATTTTGGAGATTAATCCTTTATCTGTTGATTTGTTTGCAAATATTTTCTCCCATTCTGAGGGTTGTCTTTTCATCTTGTTTATAGTTTCCTTTGCTTTGCAAGAGCTTTTAAGTTTCATTAGGTCCCATTTGTTTATTTTTGTTTTTATTTCCATTACTCTAGGAGGTGGATCAAAAAAGATCTTGCTGTGATTTATGTCAAAGAGTGGTATTCCTCTAAGAGTTTTATAGTGTCCAGTCTGACATTTAGGTCTCTAATACATTTTGAGTTTATTTTTGTGTATGGTGTTAGGTAGTGTTCTAATTTCATTCTTTTACATGTAGCTGTCCAGTTTTCCCAGCACCATTTATTGAAGAAACTGTCTTTTCTCCATTGTATATCCTTGCCTCCTTTGTCATAGATTAGTTGACCACAGGTGTGTGGGTTTACCTCTGGGCTTTCTATATTGTGCCATTGATCTATATTTCTGTTTTTGTGCCAGTACCATATTTTCTTGGTAAAAGAAAATATATAGCTTTTACTGTAGCTTTGTAGTATAGTCTGAAGTCAGGGAGTCTTATTCCTCAGGCTCTATTTTTCCCCCTTCAAGACTGCTTTGGCTATTCGGGGTCTTTTGTGTCTCCATAAAAATTTTAAGATTTTTGTTCCAGTTCTGTAAAAAATGCCATTGGTAATTTGATAGGGATTGCATTGAATCTATAGATTGCTTTGGGTAGTATAGTCATTTTTACAATATTGATTCTTCCAATCCAAGAACATGGCATATCTCTCCATCTGTTGGTATCATCTTTATTTTCTTTCATCAGTGTCTTATAGTTTTCTGCATACAGGTCTTTTGTCTCCTTAGATAGGTTTATTCCTAGGTATTTTATTCTTTTGGTTGCAATGGTAAATGGGAGTGTTTTCTTAATTTCTCTTTCAGTTTCTTCATCATTAGTGTATAGGAATGCTAGAGATTTCTGTGCATTAATTTTGTATCCTGCAACTTTACCAAATTCATTGATTAGCTCTAATAGTTTTCTGGTAGCATCTTTAGGATTCTCTATGTATAGTATCATGTCATCTGCAAACAGTGACAGTTTTATTTCTTCTTTTCCAATTTGGATTCCTTTTATTTCTTTTTCTTCTCTGATTGCTGTGCCTAGGACTTCCAGAACTATGTTGAATAATAGTGATGTGAGTGGATTCATTGTCTTGTTCCTGATCTTAGAGGAAATGCTTTCAGTTTTTCGCCATTGAAAATGATGTTTACTGTGGGTTTGTCGTATATGGCCTTTATTATGTTGAGTTAGGTTCCCTCTAGGCCCACTTTCTGGAGAGTTTTTAACATAAATGGGTGTTGAATTTTGTCAAAAGCTTTTTCTGCATCTATTGAGATGATCATATGGTTTTTATTCTTCAATTTGTTAATATGGTGTATGACAATGATTGATTTGCGTATATTGAAAAATCCTTGCATCTCTGGGATAATCCACTTGATCATGGTGTATGATACTTTTAATGTGCTGTTGGATTCTATTTGCTAATATTTTGTCGAGGATTTTTGCATCGATATTCATCAGTGATATTGGTCTGTAATTTTCTTTTTTTGGACTATCTTTTTCTGGTTTTGGTATCAGGGTGATGGTGGCCTCGTAGAATGAATTTGGGAGTGTTCATCCCTCTGCAATTTTTTGGAAGAGTTTGAGAAGGATGGGTGTTAGCTCTTCTCTAAATGTCTGATAGAATTCACCCGTGAAGCCATCTGGTCCTGGACTTTTGTTTCTTGTAAGATTTTTAATCACAGTTTCAATTTCAGTGCTTGTGATTGTTCTGTTCATATTTTCTATTTCTTCCTGGTTCAGTCTTAGAAGGTGATACCTTTCTAAGAATTTGTTCATTTCTTCCAGGTTGTCCATTTTATTGGCATAGAGTTGCTTGTAGTAGTCTCTTAGGATGCCTTGTATTTCTGTGGTGTCTGTTGTAACCTCCCCTTTTTCATTTCTAATTTTATTGATTTGAGTCTTCTCCCTCTTTTTCTTGATGAGTGTGGCTAATGGTTTATCAATTTTGTTTAACTTCTCAAAGAACCAGCTTTTAGTTTTATTAAACATTGCTACTGTTTTCTTTGTTTCTATTTCATTTATTTCTGCTCTGACCTTTATGATTTCTTTCCTTCTATTAACTTGGGGTTTTGTTTTTTCTTCTTTCTCTAGTTCCTTTAGGTGTAAGCTTAGATTGTTCTTTTGAGATTTTTCATGTTTCTTGAGGTAGGCTTGTATTGCTATAAACTTCCGTCTTAGAACTGCTTTTGCTGCATCCCATAGGTTTTGGATCATTGTGTTTTTGTAATTTGTCTCTAGGTATATTTTGATTTCCTCTTTGATTTCTTCAGTGATTTATTTAGTAATGTATTGTTTAGCCTCCATATGTTTGTGATTTTTACATTTTTTTCCCTGTAATTGATTTCTAATCTAATAGTGTTTTGGTCAGAAAAGATGCTTGATATGATTTCAGTTTTCTTCAATTTACTGAGGCTTGATTTATGACCCAAGATATGATCTATCCTGGAGAATGTTCCATGTGCACTTGAGAAGAAAGTGTAATCTGCTGATTTTGGATGGAATGTCCTATAAATATCAATTAAATCTACCTGGTCTATTGTGTCACTTAAAGCTTGTGTTTCCTTATTAATTTCCTGTTTGGATGATCTGTCTATTGGTGTAAGTGAGGTGTTAAAGTCCCCCATTATTGTTGTGTTACTGTCGATTTCCTCTTTTATAGCGGGTAGCAGTTGCCTTATGTATTGAGGTGCTCCTATGTTGGGTGCATATATATTTATAATTGTTATATCTTCTTCTTGGATTGATCCCTTGATCATTATGTAGTGTCCTTCCTTGTCTCTTGTAACATTCTCTATTTTACCTGATATGAGTATTGCTACTTCAACTTTCTTTTGATTTCCATTTGCATGGAATATCTTTTTCCATCCCCTCACTTTCAGTCTGTATGTGTCTCTATGTCTGAAGTGGGTCTCTTGTAGACTGCATATATATGGGTCTTATTTCTGTATCCATTCAGTGAGCCTGTGACTTTTGGTTGGAGCATTTAATCCATTCACGTTTCAGGTAATTATCGATATGCATGTTCCTATTACCATTTTCTTAATTGTTTTGGGTTTGTTTTTGTAGGTCCTTTTCTTCTCTTGTGTTTCCAACTTAGAGAACTTCCTTTAGCATTTGTTGTAGAGCTGGTTTGGTGGTGCTGAATTCTCTTAGCTTTTGCTTGTCTGTAAAGCTTTTGATTTCTCCATCGAATCTGAATGAGATCCTTGCCCGGTAGAGTAATCTTGGCTGTAGTTTCTTCCCTTTCAGCACTTTAAATATATCATGCCACTCCCTTCTGGCTTGTAGAGTTTCTGCTGAGAAATCAGCTGTTAACCTTAAGGGAGTTCTCTTGTATGCTGTTTGTTGTTTTTCCCTTGTTGCTTTCAGTAATTTTTCTTTGTTTTTAATTTTTGTCAATTTGATTACTATGTGTCTTGGCTAGTTTCTCCTTGGATTTATCCTGCCTGGGACTCTCTGCGCTTCCTGGACTTGGGTGGCTATTTCCTTTCCAATGTTATGGAAGTTTTCGACTGTAATGTCTTCAAGTATTTTCTCGGGTTCTTTCTCTCTCTCTTCTCCTCTGGGACCCCTATAATGCGAATGTTGTTGCATTTAATGTTGTCCCAGAGGTCTCCTAGGCTGTCTTCATTTCTTTTCATTCTTTTTTCTTTATTCTGTTCTGCGGCAAGACTGCCTTGCTTTTTAATAGTTTCGTCAATGTCATCTGCTTTTGTGGGAATTAGAGTTACAAAAGCTCTCCAAAATGTGTCAGATTTTCCCTATAAATATATTTTTAGCCTATTACAATGATTGTTTACCAAATAGTTGATGGGGAGATTTCATGCTAAATCCAACAAGATTTTTCCTTGATTTTGAACTACAGGTTAATTATCCAAGTTTTGTATATATGTCTCATTTTGAATTATCTTTGTGTGCCCTAAATATTTGTATGTAAGTGGGGAATCCAGAACTAGTAGCTTATTCACACATGGTAGCAACAGTTGTCCGTACCTATAGTATGCATGTAACAGGATGCTGAGCAGAGATAATAATCTGAAGAAGTTTTCTTTTTCTTTTTCTGCATTATTGTTTTTTAAAGTTGCTCTAACAAATACCCCTCTTTTCTTTGACAACTTCATTGGCAAGTTCCATAGCTTTCCTGTCATTTTCAATTAACTTACATTCTGTTTAAAAACGCTCCTTCTTAAATATCATCTCCTCCCCTCCCACGAGCACTGGGTAAGCCTCAGCCTGAGGGATTCTCTATTCAGTTCCATTAATCTATGTGTCTTTTTCTGTGCCAGTACCATACTGTTTTGATTCCTGTAGCTTTAGAGTATGGTTTGAAACCAGGGAGTGTGATAACTCCTATTTTTTTTCTCCTCCTTAAGTTTCTTTTGGCTATTTAGGGTCTCTTTTGTTTCCATACAAATTTTAGAATTATTTGTACTAGTTCTGTGAAAAATGCCATTGGTATTCTGATATGGATTGCACTGAATCTGTGGATTGCCTTGGGTAGTGTGGTCATTTTAACAGTATTAATTCTTCCAAACCATGAGCATGATATATATTTCCATCTGTTTGTGTCATCTTCAGTTTCTTTCATCAGTGTCTTATGGTATAGTTCTCCTACCTGTAAGATAAATATCTTTCCATCCTCATCAGTTAATTCTTCTTACTAATCCCAGGGAAACAGAAACCAGCCAAATCTTCCTCTTTCCCTGTTTTAATTCAGATTGATCATAAGAATGTTTCATTGCATTTTTTTAAAGAAATGTGAGTTATTAATGATTCCATGGTTTTGAATGGGTCCCAGAACTCAAAATATAAGGACTCTCTTTTACACTCTCAACCTCATACTGGTTTGGGGGAAATCAAAAGAATTCCCTAAGGTAAGTCATCTTACAGTCTTCACTCTACATCTCATGCTTCTTGGTAGATTCAGGGCAGCTCTATTCCCTTCAGCCTCCTTTTCTGTATTCTCAGAATCCAGATTAAGACTTTTTTGTTCTAGAATTCCCCCAGTCTTTCAAAGAATACTATTGGTGTTCCAACAAGTTGTATGTGTATTCTTTTACAATTGTTTATTTTTTTCATACTTCATGTTGGTCTCCATTCTCATACCCAGTCTTGAGTATTTTTGTTCTCTCTCTCTCCCTCTTTCTCCATCTCCTTCCTCTCTCTCTTCATTCAGATTTTCTGGATGTGGCTAATGACAGTGATTTAGAAAGAGATCTGTCTGGGTGTCGAGGAGACTGGGGATCAGTTTTTCCTCCTAGCACTTGTCTATCAGGCAATCATAGGGATAAAGCACAGAAGCATGTAGGACTGTGTGCAGTTGAACACATTGGTTTTCAATGCTTATGGACCTAGGGCACGTGCTCAAAATTACAGACATAGTTAGTCTCTCTAGCCCAACATTATTCATATTGATTTTATTTTGCTTAATTTTCAAGAACATATATAAGCATAAAGTATTTTCTCTAATAAAAAATTTTGATTCAAGGGCTTCCCTGGTGGCACAGTGGTTTAGAGTCTGCCTGCCGATGCAGGGGACATGGGTTTGTGCCCTGGTCCAGGAAGATCCCACATGCCGCGAAGCGGCTAGGCCCATGAGCCGTGGCTGCTGAGCCTGTGCGTCCGGAGCCTGTGCTCCACAACGGGAGAGGCCACAGCAGTGAGAGGCCCGCGTACCACAAAAAAAAAAAAAAAAAAAGTTGATTCAATTGTATTTTTAATAGTCACAGCCTACCTTTCTACACAGTGAATTCCTCATTCATTATTTATTTTCATTCAATATTTGATAGGCTGTGTGCTTCCTTCTTGCTGCCTCATTTCCCAAAGATCAGAATATAGGAGGAGAGCATATCTGTGAACAATCTTTCTGGGCTGTGTCATATGAATAACAACTCGGCAGGGAAAGAGAATTCTGAAAAGTCTGTAGACTCCACCTCATTTTTCTCTGACACCTAGTGTTATAGAGGGAAGATCTGATTCTCACTCAGAGCTCTCTGGTATTGCTTCTCTGGCAAGAGCACTTCTCTGTTTAGACCCTAACAAATCTAATGAACAATAAGGAGAGAAGACCCAAAATACTGACTATTAGATAAGAAAGGAGACATAGCCACAGATGCAGAAGTTATAAATCTAGTTGTACATGAAAATATTATAAGCAACTCTAGTGTAACATGTATGAAAACTTAAAGGAAATGCTTTACTAGTAAGTTGTCATTTAGCAAAATTGACCCAGGTAGAAACAGGAAGCTTAAATAGATGAATTTCATATACGAGATTGGAAAGGAGATTACTGTTAGAATATCCACACCAGATAGACTCAGGAAGCTTAAATAGATGAATTTCATATACGAGATTGGAAAGTAGATTACTATTAGAATGTCCACGCCAGACAGACTCCCTGCCAGGACTATCTCCTGCTTGTAGCAAGCGGAAATTATTTACACAGAATCATGCTACAATAAAGCTCAATGCTGATGTACAATGAGACTCTTTGAAATGGAACACCTAGGACTTCAGAAACTTGATATCCTTCTGTGTGTATTAGCCACAGAGATATTCAAATAAAGAAAGCAACTGAGATAACCAAAATTAAGAGTCTTTTAATCCCGTAGCTTAAGTAAAAACATCAAGAAAATAAGCTAAGTGTTTACCTTCCTGGAATTTTCAAGGAAAAAGAAAAAGCTATGAGTATTTACAGTTTGGAATTAGTAAGAAATTGTTCCTTGTTTTATCTAAGAGCTTTTTCTGTATATTTTTTGTTTTTTAAGCTAAGTAATATTAAATTCAATTTTTAAAATAAATATTAAATACATTTTAAGATGATTTTGCACATTTGCAAATTAGCAGTTTCCTTTGGACATACTACACCACTTTGCTTTAAAGGGTTGCACAGAAGGATGTCAAAATAGAGGACTTGGATTTGTAGATCAATAATTTTCTATGTTAAGCTAAGTGAATGTACATGGTAAAGAAGCCCAGGACATCCTTCAATTGTCCTTTAATAGGAAAAAAGTCTTATCTCAGTTGCTACTTTTGCAATTCAACCTCTAAGCCAATCATGAAATGCTTGACATTATCACAACTAGGCTACTAAATCATCTCTGCCTGGACACTCCTGTAGGAGTAACCCAGTCTGTAGCCACCTGGGACCTTAATACCAGTCCAGACCAGATGTGGGCTCTGGTTTGAGCAGTGCAAATTTAATGCTAGTTTCCTCAGAAAGCACTCACTCAACAGGGCTGCTTACAGCTTTTCCCATGCTGGCCTCCTCTGTTTTTCTTTTAAATCTACGTCTAAGGTATAAATACAGAAAATGTAATGGCAAACAGATACCATTTATAGAAATAAAAAATTTACAAAGTGCCTAGGAATTAACTTAGCAAAAAACTGTGGAATTTATTGACGAATCAGTCAATCAAAGACAGCAGAGGATATAAAAGATGACTTGATTGTATATAATAAATAACTTTGAATGGGAAACCTTACCATTGTAAAGATAAACCTTAAACTCAGATACATATACACACTTATGCAATCTTAATCAAAACTTACATAGGCTTTGAGGAAGGACATTTTTTGCAAAATGAGATTAAATATCATGATGAAATTGACATGAATAAAAATATTCTAGGCTTCCCTGGTGGCGCAGTGGTTGAGAATCTGCCTGCCGATGCAGGGGACACAGGTTCGAGCCCTGGTCTGGGAAGATCCCACATGCCGTGGAGCAACTAGGCCCGTGAGCCACAACTACTCAGCCTGCACGTCTGGAGCCTGTGCTCCGCAACAAAAGAGGTCACGATAGTGAGAGGCCCGCGCACTGCGATGAAGAGTGGCCCCCACTTGCCGCAACTGGAGAAAGCCCTCGCACAGAAACGAAGACTCAACACAGCCAAAAATAAGTAAATAAACAAACCAATGAACTGACCTTAAAAAAAAAAAATTAAAAAATTTTGAACAAAATGAAGAGGGACATACCCTACCAAGCATTGACATATTTGCTACAATAAATAAAATCTTACGGTGTAGAAGACAGGTTAATGGACCAAATATAGAGGAAAAAAACACTGTGTATTAAGCTGAGTCCTTAGTGATGCTTTCCATCTAGAAGCACATCTTTCAACTCAGGGAAATTCTTTTTTTTTTTTTTTTTTTGCGGTAAGCAGGCCTCTCACTGTTTTGGCCTCTCCCGTTGTGGAGCACAGGCTCCGGACGCACAGGCTCAGCGTCCATTGCTCATGGGCCCAGCCGCTCCGTGGCATGTGGGACCTTCCTGGACCAGGGCACGAACCGCCGCATCGGCAGGCAGACTCTCAACCACTGCGCCACCAGGGAAGGCCTCAGGGAAATTTTTTTGAATTATCTTGTTAATAATTTTATCACCTTCACTTTTTTTCTACTCAGTTAGAAGTGCTGTTAGTCATATATTGGGTCTCCTGGACTCTTCCTCTTTCTTATATTATCTCTCTTAGCCTCCCTCCACCTCTGCCCCGCTTTCTAGATGATCACCTCAACTTTATCTTCCATACCTTCTATTGACTTTTGCATATTTGCCATTATGCATTTATTTTTAAAGAATTTTTCAGTACTCTTTGATGCTTGTAAAACCTTCTCTTATCTCATAGTTGCAAAACCTTACTTTGCCTTTCTTATGATGTCAGTTATAGCTCCTTTCCTTCAGATTTCTCTTCTTAGATCTGGTTAACCACCATAACCAAGTGATTGAATTTAGCCTCATTAATTATACTTATTGGTGGTCCAATCTAAATTTATATGCTCTTCTAACATGATATAATAAGAGCATAAAATAACATCATCTATAGAGTAGACCTATTTTCAGGAAATACAAGAAACGGGGAAATAAGTTAAATGAGATCATGATGAAATAATCAAATCTAGAATGTAGGATGTTCTATCTGCAAGACAACTGAACTCCTCAAAATATTAAATGTCATGAAAAACAAAAGACAGAGGAACTGTTCTGTGGTAAAGAGTTTAAGAGACACACACACAAAATGCAGTTCATGAAATGCAATAAAAATGAAGCACCAATAAAAATCACTTGTGGGATAATACGGTAGATAAATAATATAGATTATCAACTTCCTTAGATGTGAAAGTGACATTACATAGTGAAAGCACTTATTTTTAGGACATATATGATTTAATTTGGAGTGAAATTCAGCATTTGAGAAGGGTGAGGGGAGAGAGAGAAAGAGAGATATCAAGCACAGACATGGTAAAATACTCATTACACTATTTATTCCGCTTTTCTTTTCTTTCTTTTTTTTTTTTTTTTGTGGTACGCGGGCCTCTCAGTGTTGTGGCCTCTCCCGTCGCGGAGCACAGGCTCCGGACGCGCAGGCTCAGCGGCCGTGGCTCACGGACCCAGCCGCTCCGCGGCATGTGGGATCTTCCCGGACCGGGGAACGAACCCATGTTCCCTGCATCTGCAGGCAGAATCTCAACCACTGCGCCACCAGGGAAGCCCCTCCGCTTTTCTTAATGTTTGACAATTTTCGAGATAAAAGTTGAGGAAAGGTGTTCTTTTCCTGCAGAGTCTGTTTCTTCTAAGTTATCTTTTTTTCCTGTCTTTCATGTTTTGAGAATTTCATCAAATGGCAGGTAATCCTTGGTTGTCTGCTCATGTTTAAGAGTAGAAGATTAAAATGATGATCTTAAACTACGAATGTAGGTGGGGCTTGTTTACTCCGGTTTCACTGTTGTGTTATCTGTCTGGGCTGCTTTTTGTGTGTGTTTGGATAACCCTACTGTAAATATTGTTATATATTTCCTCATGGCTTGTCAGATTCTTTAGAAAAGAGTTTTTCAATCTCCTTTCTAGAGTGTTTAGGCCTGGGTGCCTGGGTGCTAGTAGGAGAACAAACAAACAAACAAAAGCCAGGAATCTCATCCTTCATTATATAAATCTACACTTATTTCTCCATTTTCACTTTGGCAGGTACACCAACTACACTTGTCTCCCTATCTCTCAACTGCAGAGACCCTTCAGTTATCCTCTTCAGAGCATCAATCTCAAGTAAGGAAGAGTTCAAAATCTGCTTAAGTATGGTAGGAAGTAGCTGAGGGGATATAACAGACTCTGACATGAGCTTCTCACTTTAATTTCACCTTCACGTCTATTCAGAGGTAGTTGGCACTGTCAATCCCTATGCCTGTCTGGGATTCCCCATTGCCAACGTAGGATTCTGCTTTCTTGTATTTGCTAAATCAGTTACCACCCACCCATCTGTCTCCACTTCCAAAAGTTGGCTGCATTTGCCTCTTTTCAGCTATTTTTGTTCTTGTAGATTCCTGATGGCTTAAAAAAAAAATCCCTTCACTTTCCATCTTAGTGGAATAAGATGGGAATAAGCAAGGGAATATATGTGTATAACCCATCATTTGTGATCAACTTTTCTAAGAATATATTGATAAAGAAAAGCATTAAATATATGTTGCTTTGAAAAACAATGTACCTTTTTATTTTTAAAAGCTAGTATTCAATAATACCAATTTTATAAGGCTAACTTATAGATGCATAGAAAGAGTGTTGAAACAACATATATCAAAATCAAACTGATAAAAATTGCTGAAGTTGCACTTCAGGTTAGTTTTTATTTTATGTCTCTTGTTTGTTTCTATTGTTATTTTTTATAGTGATAAATAATAATTTTAAAAAATGAAAACCACAGGTAGAAGCTACATGATAAAAAACAGCAAATAACCCACATTTTTAATTGATTTCCTATTTAGATAACCAGAATGCCAGAATTAAAAAAACTTACCAAGAATATGAAATAGAGGTCATATCATTTCCAATAATGTTCCAAACTTTAATTATTAACATGCTATTATTAAACGCCAAGTCCCTTCCTTGCTTGGGAAGGTATGCTTGCAAAAAGAGATCTAAAAATCCTCCATAACTCTATTCTAAGAATGAATTTCCATCCCCACCATGACAACAATCTGAAGGTCTAGTCTAACCAGGAAGCCTAGCTCACTGTCTCTTCTTTAATGGGCAATGAGCTTTTTGTCTTATGCAAACTAGAGCTTCCAAACTATGGCTGCCAGGTAGATGAGAGGAAAGCAGTGTCAGCTTAAGGCCATCAGGCATAGATAAATCTGATTTTGAATATATCTCCATCCATAACGAATTCAGCAACACATCTGGAAGGAGGAAGGAAACCATGAGTCCTTTATTGAAAAGCTTTCAGAGGACTTGACGGCACCAAGTTCTGCTGTCTGACTGTCTGCCAGCAAGAGGCCAATCCCAGGAGGCTGCAAAGTCAATTTCATTTGCCCTCTCTCCTGAGCAGAGACAGGCAGACAGGAACTGCAGTTTCAAGAATTTACTACTGTATTTCATTATTTCAAGTCTACATCAAAATCTGATAATGCTATGACACTCAGTGAATTGTAAATTTCCTAGAGGAAAAGGTGCCAGGAAACTGAGCTTTCAGATAGCCAGGAATCTAGATTGTGTAGAACTGTGTCAGGACCTACTTTGCTTTCTACCCTGTGGCCCTTCAGAGTTAAGGTCAGATGTCCCTCTGGATGTCCACTTTTAGATGATCTAATCTCAAATGTGGGAGACAATTCTGACTCACAGATTTTTCGGCTTAGTGTCAATTTCCATTCTTTCTATTGATGCCCTGTACTTTCTGCTGAAGCCTCTTAACTAGTACCTGACTACTTCTTGGCCCACATTTTCTGTGAGGTTAACTAATCTTTTAGTTAACCTCACAGAATTAGTTAAACTAATTCTCCTACTATGGTCCCCAATCCAGGATACCATTTTCTTATACTCTGGAAGTCTCACTTGTATACCATCTACCTGTTATTCTCTTTTAGCTGTCTTCTCTGAACGTAATCCTCTGGCTGTATTGCTTACTGAACCACTGTTAAAAGTGACACTCTCTGCCAACAAATTTCTCAAGTCCAGAGACTTAGTTCTTGTACATTTCATGTAAATCCTCATAGATAAACTCAAAACAGACAAAGTAAGCATCTTTTTCCTTACTGGAAGTAATGTGGAGCAATTCTTCCTGCACCTGGACTTTTCTTGATTATAGGTTTTTAAATAACTCAGCTCCTGGAAGGTGGTTTTTATAGACTGTATCTAATCTCTCTCAAATTTAGAGTAGGATTCAGGCCACAAGCTGAACATATTGGAGAAGTACTCTGTGCAGATTCTTAAGACCTCAACTTAAGTTTCCAGATAAGCTATTCCCCACAGCTTGTCCTTATGCAGGAATCAGGAATACACAGTCCTAATTCACCTGGAGCAAATACCTATCTTCTCAACATCTTGTGGGTTAACCATACACCTTACTCCCTTCTCCTATTCTGCACATTTACCTTCAGTCTTAAAACATCCTGGTCTGGATGATAAATTATATGATCACACTTGTTACAGAACCTTATTTTTATTTCTCCATGTAAACATCC
Organism: Leucopleurus acutus; assembly: GCF_964270905.1. Lineage (NCBI taxonomy): Eukaryota > Metazoa > Chordata > Mammalia > Artiodactyla > Delphinidae > Leucopleurus > Leucopleurus acutus. The sequence continues at coordinate 92,738,819 of NC_139144.1, read as the reverse complement.
AAATGCTTTGTCTTTAATTACTGAATTGCAACTCTGATGAACAACTAGTCTTACTATGCTTAAAGAATAGGAAAATTTCATTATTAGAGTAAATCAGAAGCTGAGATCTGCCTTTATTATCCAGTCTGGAAGATTTTGGTTAATTAACTATTATGATTGATAGATAGTTGTTGATGTATTACTTAAGGCTTAATGCTTCTTTCAACATATATTTGTGATCATTCTATGTTTAAAGCATTTTTCTGGGTACTGAAGTGTTCTATAAGTATAAAACCAAAATGGACACATTAGTAAGGAAATATTATCAAGTATTTACCATGATAAAATAAATACTCATTGCATTTATTAACATCTTTCCAGGTGTCAAGAACATTACAGACATTATACTAATTCTCATCATAAACCTGCAAAATAAGTAGTGAATTTAAAAAGAGGTTTAATCACTTAAAAAGTGAGTACATCTAGAACATGGTGATCAGATATGAAGTTAAATCTATTTGCCTTCAAAGCCAGATATTTTGATGATTTTTTACTAAAATTACTGATTTATAAAAGTGTATCAGAGATCTAATGGCAAATAAAATAAATTGTTCAGAAGACCTTTTCAAAAAAGCCACATTCTACTTTTCTTACCCATGTCTATACCATGCCCATTCCAATTCCTTAGAGTCCTTCCATAGTTTTCTCTGTACTAATTTATCCCTGTACAGATATCAAGATAGATATACAGATTTTTGTTGTGTAAATGCTTGTTTTACCAAAATGGAAAGATATCATAGATTATTTTATATATCTTACTTTTCTCAACAAACCATATAGAAGTCACTCTGAATTATGTAATGTAAGTATGCCACTGTTTTTTTAAACTGAAATTTTATTTAGTAAGCTCCCAAGATATTTCTTTTTTAAACAAAATATTTATTTATTTATTTGGTTGCGCTGGGTCTTAGTTGCAGCATGCGGGCTACTTAGTTGCAGCACGTGGGCTCCTTAGTTGTGACATGCGAACTCTTAGTTGCGGCATGCATGTGGGATCTAGTTCCCTGACCAGGGATCGAACCCGGGCCCCCTGCACTGGGGGCATGGAGTCTTAACCACTGCACCACCAGGTAAGTCCCATAAGTATGTCACTTTTAATTGCCACAAAATATTTCATACATAAATGTGCCAACATTTATCAAAACATTCCTCTATTGATGGGCTTTTACTTTTTGTCAGTTCTTGACTACTATGAACAATGCTGCTATAATTATCATCAAATATAGATAATTATTTCTTTTCTTTTTAGAAACAGATTCACAAGAGTGGAATTGTTGGATCAAAATACCTAGGTGTTACTGATGTCAATAGATATTTCCAAGTAGTCTTCCAAATAAGCAGCAGACTCATTTCTTTCATCAACAAATCAAATTACATATACACATACTTCCTGGCAATATGTCTTATAGATTTGTATGTAACTGTTTTGCTAGCATGATGTGCAAAGTAAAATTGTATTGTTCCTTCTATTTCTTTTGTATTTTAAAGCTTTATTCTGTTGTTTATAATTTAAAACAATAAAGCCACTCATTTAACAGTACAGTTTGGTGAGTTTGGTAAATGTATAGAGTCAAGCAATCACCACAAAAAAAAAAGTTCCATCTGGCACTGACTACATAATTTGTGGGTCCCAGAGTAAAACAAAAATGTGGGTGTGTTTGTTCAAATATAATTAAAAATTTCAGAATAGTGACAACTGAGCATTAAACCAGAGGTAGAGCCCTGTGAGACTGCACATTTCACACCATGAAGTGGCCCTGCTCCATCACGTCCAAAAAGTTCCCTTATTCCCTTTCAACTAATCCCTGGCACCAGGCAACCACAGCTCTACTTTTTGTCCTTGTAGTTTTTTCTTTTCTAGAATTTCATAAAAATGGAACCATATAGTGTATATTCTTTTGTGTCTGGCTTTTAATTTTATTCATTTCCCCTACTGTTTGTCCATTTCCATTGCATCGATTTCCTTTATGATATTTATTATTTCTTCTACTTTCTTCTACTAAACTACTTTAGCTTTAATCTTTTATAACTTCGTAATGTAGATTCTTAGATCTTTGTTTTTTTGTTTTTCTTGTCTTCTGATATAAGCATTTATAGCTTTAAATGTCCACATAAACACTGTTTTAGCTGCATTTCACACATTTGATATGCTGTATTTGCATTTTTTATTTCATTCAAGATATTTTCTAATTTCCCTTGTGAATTCTTCTTCAACCTCTGGGCTAGTTAGAAAATGTGCTTTGGTATTTTAAACATTCTGCATATTTGTAGATTTTCCAGATTTCTTTTTTTATTGATTTCTAATTTAATTCTGTTGATTTCCAGAACATATCCATATGAATTTAATCTCTTTTAATTTATTAAGATATCTTCTCTGGCATAACATTTGACCTAGTTAATATTCTGTGTGCACTTGAAAATGAATGTATTTTACTGTTACTGGGTGTTTGATAGATATAAATTAGGATAAATTGATTGATTGCACTATTCAAGTCATCTGTATCCTTACTTGTTTTCTATCTTCTTGATGTATCTGTTACAGTGGGAGGAATATTGAAATCTCCACTGATTTTTTTTCACTTTCATTAGTTTTTGTTTCATGTTTTTGAACTTTTTATTAGATGCATGCATAATTGTTATGTCATCCTGCTGTATTGACTCTTGTATCATTATGAAATGTTCTTCTTTGTCACTAATAGTATGCCTTTTCTTAATGTCTATCTTTCTATATTACTATATCTAACTGGATCTCTTACACTTACTGTTCTTATGATATTTTTTCACCCTCTTATTTTCAACCTATACTGTCCTTGATTTTAAGTACATCTCTTATAGACAGTATATAGTTGGTTCTTGAATTTGTATTCAGTTGAACAATCTCTCTTTTGATTAGACTATTTAGGTACTTTACATTTAATATTATTATTATTAGTATTATGGCTATACTTTTTAGGTCTGCTATTTTTTATTTGTTTGATTTGTCTATGCAGAAAATTTTAAATGCATTTAGGTCATAAGATACAAGGTCAATATAAAAACAAGATGCTCAAATCTATAATAGTGAGGGAAATAAAAATATAAGAAGTGACCTTACTTCTGACAGCTTGATAAAGCTGTGAGATACTTTTCTGCAGAGAAAAGCATACACCAAAAAATATTAGTAAAAATAATTGAGAAAACACTGGAAAATGGTCAAAGACAGGCAAACGTATGAGAAATGTTTACTCATTTAAAAAAGTCAACAAACTACTCTGTATTAGGTATAAATGTGATTTGTTACTTCCTTGTCTTGGGGTATTCTCTTCACCCCCAGCTTGAGCGGAAGGTGGCAGACTTAGTTCATGACAGATGGTACTGGAGCTGTTAATGTAAGGGAGGAGATTTTATAAGTTGAGAAAGCAAATACTCCGTATTTCTTGCTGACTGATAAACTATGTGCTCACATAGGCGATCCCATGGAGCCTGAACAAAACCCTGAAAGTCTAGGGAATTGTACAAATTTTCTGTCTTTGAATCTATTCCTTATCCAGTCAATATTTTAATAGCTTCAAACATTTGATCTACAAACATCTGATCTACAAACATCTGATCTAAATTTGGTTCATAGGAACCAAATTTAAAATTATAGAAGATAGAGAGATAGATAGGTAGGTAGCTGCACACTGCACGAGACAAATTTCACAGATTGAATTAAGGCAATTTCCTATTAGTACAATGACCAAAAAAATAACCCTCAGAAAAATAAAACAGTATATTATATACAATTAACTCACTTTCAAACAAAAATTACTAGGCATGCAAAGAAACTGAGATTTGTAACCCATAAATTAGATTTGGAGACAGCATTCCTCATAACACAGGGAAGTAATATCTTCTTGAATCACTTAGAAGGAAGGAATTAAATGTGTGTTTTTTGTTTTCCTTTGTTCCCTAAATTATTTCTGATTCCTCCAAGTATTTTTTCCCTTATTTATTTAGCTTAGCTTTTCTCTTCCATGTTTCTGGCTTTACTTTAACATCTGGCATTCCTTGATTAGTCCATTCGTGTTCAAGAATGAGGCTATGAAACACTGATCGTGCGCTCTCCAACGGAGATGCTGCTCTTTCCGCTCAACCCCACCATCCTCTAATCCATGTTTATTGGTCCATAAGTCCATAAGAGATTTTCTTGACTTCAGACTCATAATAATAATAGGGTTATGGTCTGAATGTTCATGCCCCACCCCCACCCTGTCCAAATTCACATAATGGAATCCTATTGCCCAGTGTGATGGTATTAGGAGGTGAGGCCTTTGGGAGGTGATTAAATCATGAAGGTAGAGCTCTCATAAATGGGATTAATGGCCTTATAAAAGAGGCCCAAGGGGACGAGGGGAAGATGGCGGAAGAGTAAGACACGGACATCACCTTCCTCCCCACAGATACACCAGAAATACATCTACACGTGGAACAACTCCTACAGAACACCTACTGAATGCTGGCAGAAGACCTCAGAACTCCCAAAAGGCAAGAAACTCCCCAAGTACCTGGGTAGGGCAAAAGAAAAAAGAATAAACAGAGACAAAAGAATAGGGACAGGACCTGCACCAGTGGGAGGGAGCCATGAAGGAGGAAACGTTTCCACATACTAGAAGCCCCTTTGTGGGCGGAGACTGCGGGTGGCAGAGGGGGAAAGCTTCGGAGCCGCGGAGGAGAGTGCAGCCACAGGGGTGCGGAGGGCAAAGCGGAGAGATTCCCGCACAGAGGATCGGTGCCGACCGGCACTCACCAGCCCGAGAGGCTTGTCTGCTCACCCGCCAGGGCGGGCGGGGCTGGGAGTTGAGGCTCGGGCTTCGGTGGGAGCGCAGGGAGAGGACTGGGGTTGGCAGCGTGAACGCAGCCTGAAGGGGGCTAGTGCGCCACGGCTAGCTGGGAGGGAGTCCGGAAAAATGTCTGGACCTGCTGAAGAGGCAAGAGACTTTTCCTTCCCTCTTTGTTTCCTGGTGCGCGAGGAGAGGAGATTAAGAGCGCTGCCTAAAGGAGCTCCAGAGACGGACGCGAGCCGCGGCTAAAAGCGCGGACCCCAGAGATGGGCATGAGACGCTAAGGCTGCTGCTGCCGCCACCAAGAAGCCTGTGTACGAGCACAGGTCACTCTCCACACTGCCCCTCCTGGAAGGCTGTGCAGCCCGCCACTGCCAGGGTCTCAGGAACCAGGAACAACTTCCCCGGGAGAATGCATGGTGTGCCTCAGGCTGGTGCAACGTCATGCTGGCCTCTGCTGCCGCAGGCTCGCTCCGTACTCTGTACCCCTCCCTCCCCCCAGCCTGAGTGAACCAGAGCCCCCCCAAGCAGCTGCTATTTAACCCTGTCCTTCCTGAGCAAAGAACAGGTGCCCTCAGGCGACCTACACGCACCAGCAGGGCCAAATACAAATCTGAGACCCGGGAGCTGTGCAAACAGGAGAAAGGGAAATTCCCAGAAGCCTCAGATGCAGCGGATTAAAGCCCCACAATCAACTTGATGTACCCTGCATCTGTGGAATACCTGAATAGACAACGAATCATCCTAAATTAAGGAAGTGGACTTTGAGAGCAAGATTTATGATTTTTTCCCCTTTTCCTCTTTTTGTGAGTGTGTATGTGTATGCTTCTGTGTGAGATTTTGTCTGTATAGCTTTGCTTCCACCGTTTGTCCTAGGGTTCTATCCATCCTTTTTTTTTCTTCTTTAAAAAAATTTTTTTTTCTTAATAATTATTTCTTATTTTAATAACTATTTTATTTTATCTTATTTCTTTCTTTCCTTCCTTCCTCCCTCCCTCCTTCCTTCTTTCCTTCCTTCTCTTTCTTTCTTTCTTTCTTTCTTTCTTTCTTTCTTTCTATTTCTTCTTTTTCTTCCTTCTATTCTGAGCCATGTGGATGAAAGGCTCTTGGTGCTGCAGCCAGGAGTCATGCCTCTGAGGTGGGAGAGCCAACTTCAGAACACTGGTCCACAAGAGACCTCCGAGCTCCACATAATATCAAACGGCGAAAATCTCCCAGAGATCTCCATCTCAACACCAGCACCCAGTTTCACTCACCGACCAGCAAGCTACAGTGCTGGACACCCTATGCCAAACAACTAGTGAGACAGGAACACAATCCCACCCATTAGCAGAGAGGCTGCCTAAAATCATAAGTCCACAACACCAAAAACACACCACCAGACGTGGACCTGCCCACCAGAAAGACAAGATCCAGCCTCATCCACCAGAACACAGGCACTAGTCCCCTCCACCAGGAAGCCTACACAACCCACTGAACCAACTTTAGCCACTGGGGACAGACACCAAAAACAACGGGAACTACGAACCTGCAGTCTACAAAAAGGAGACCGAAAACACAGTAAGATAAGCAAAATGAGAAGACAGAAAAACACACAGCAGATGAAGGAGCAAGATAAAAACCGACCAGAGCTAATAAATGAAGAGGAAATAGGCAGTTTACCTGAAAAAGAATTCAGAATAATGATAGTAAAGATGATCCAAAATCTTGGAAATAGAATAGACAAAATGCAAGAAACATTTAACAAGGACCTAGAAGAACTAAAGATGAAACAAGCAGTGATGAACACCACAATAAATGAAATTAAAAATACTCTACATGGGATCAATAGCAGAATAACTGAGGCAGAAGAATGGATAAGTGACCTGGAAGATAAAATAGTGGAAATAACTGCTGCAGAGAAGAATAAAGAAAAAAGAATGAAAAGAACTGAGGACAGTCTCAGAGACCTCTGGGACAACATTAAACGCACAACATTCGAATTATATGGGCTCCAGAAGAAGAAGAGAAAAAGAAAGGGACTGAGAAAATATCTGAAGAGATTATAGTTGAAAACTTCCCTAATATGGGAAAGGAAATAGTCAAGTCCAGGAAGCACAGAGAGTCCCATACAGGATAAATCCAAGGAGAAATACACCAAGACACATATTAATCAAACTGTCAAAAATTAAATACAAAGAAAACATATTAAAAGCAGCAAGGGAAAAACAACCAATAATATACAAGGGAATCCCCATAAGGTTAACAGCTGATCTTTCAGCAGAAACTCTGCAAGCCAGGAGGGACTGGCAGGACATATTTAAAGTGATGAAGGAGAAAAACCTACAACCAAGATTACTCTACCCAGCAAGGATCTCATTCAGATTTGATGGAGAAATTAAAACCTTTACAGACAAGGAAAAGCTGAGAGAGTTTAGCACCACCAAACCAGCTTTACAACAAATGCTAAAGTAACTTCTCTAGGCAAGAAACACAAGAGAAGGAAAGACCTACAATAATGAACCGAAAACAATTAAGAAAATGGGAATAGGAACATACATATTGATAATTACCTTAAATGTAAATGGACTAAATGCTCCCACCAAAAGACACAGATTGGCTGAATGGATACAAAAACAAGACCCATATATATGCTGTCTACAAGAGACCCACTTCACACCTAGGGACATGTACAGACTGAAAGTAAGGGGATGGAAAAAGATATTCTATGCAAATGGAAGTCAAAAGAAAGCTGGAGTAGCAATTCTCATATCAGACAAAACAGACTTTAAAATAAAGACTGTTAGAAGAGACAAAGAAGGACGCTACATAATGATCAAGGGATCGATCCAAGAAGAAGATATAACAATTGTAAATATTTATGCACCCAACATAGGAGCACCTCAATACATAAGGCAAATACTAACAGCCATAAAAGGGGAAATCGACACTAACACATTCATAGTAGGGGACTTTAACACCCCACTTTCACCAATGAACAGATCATCCAAAATGAAAATAAATAAGGAAACACAAGCTTTAAATGATACATTAAACAAGATGGACTTAAATGATATTTATAGGACATTCCATCCAAAAACAACAGAATACATATTTTTCTCAAGTGCTCATGGAACATTTTCCAGGATAGATCATATATTGGGTCACAAATCAAGCCTTGGTAAATTTAAGAAAATTGAAATTGTATCGAGTATCTTTTCTGACCACAACGCTATGAGACTAGATATCAATTACAGGAAAAGATCTGTAAAAAATACAAACACATGGAGGCTAAACAATACACTACTTAATAATGAAGTGATCACTGAAGAAATCAAAGAGCAAATAAAAAAATACCTAGAAACAAATGACAATGGAGACACTACGACCCAAAATCTATGGGATGCAGCAAAAGGAGTTCTAAGAGGGAAGTTTATAGCAATACAATCCTACCTTAAGAAGCAAGAAACATCTCGAATAAACAACCTAACCTTGCACCTAAAGCAATCAGAGAAAGAAAAACAAAAAAACCCCAAAGTTAGCAGAAGGAAGGAAATCATAAAGATCAGATCAGAAATAAATGAAAAAGAAATGAAGGAAACAATAGCAAAGATCAATAAAACTAAAAGCTGGTTCTTTGAGAAGATAAACAAAATTGATAAACCATTAGCCAGACTCATCAAGAAAAAAAGGGAGAAAACTCAAATCAATAGAATTAGAAATGAAAAAGGAAAAGTAACAACTGACACTGCAGAAATACAAAAGATCATGAGAGATTACTACAAGTAACTCTATGCCAATAAAATGGACAACCTGGAAGAAATGGACAAATTCTTAGAAATGCACAACCTGCCAAGACTGAATCAGGAAGAAATAGAAAATATGAACAGACCAATCACAAGCTCTGAAATTGAAACTGTGATTAAAAATCTTCCAACAAACAAAAGCCCAGGACCAGATGGCTTCACAGGTGAATTCTATCAAACATTTAGAGAAGAGTTAACACCTATCCTTCTCAAACGCTTCCAAAATATAGCAAAGGGAGGAACACTCCCAAACTCATTCTACAAGGCTACCATCACCTTGATACCAAAATCAGACAAGGATGTCACAAAGAAAGAAAACTACAGGCCAATATCACTGATGAACATAGATGCAAAAATCCTCAACAAAATACTAGCAAGCAGAATCCAACAGCACATTAAAAGGATCATACACCATGATCAAGTGGGGTTTATTCCAGGAATGCAAGGATTCTTCAATGTATGCAAATCAATCAACGTGATACACCATATTAAGAAATTGAAGGAGCAAAACCATATGATCATCTCAATAGATGCAGAGAAAGTTTTCAACAAAATTCAACACCCATTTATGATAAAAACCCTGCAGAAAGTAGGCATAGAGGGTACTTTCCTCAACATAATAAAGGCCATATATGACAAACCCACAGCCAACATCGTCCTCAATGGTGAAAAACTGAAAGCATTTCCACTAAGATCAGGAAGAAGACAAGTTTGCCCACTCTCACCAGTCTTATTCAACATAGTTTTGGAAGTTTTAGCCACAGCAATCAGAGAAGAAAAAGAAATAAAAGGAATCCACATCGGAAAAGAAGTACAGCTGTCACTGTTTGCAGATGACATGATGCTATACATAGAGAATCCTAAAGATGCTACCAGAAAACTACTAGAACTAATCAATGAATTTGGTAAAGTAGCAGGATACAAATTTAATGCACAGAAATCTCTGGCAGTCCTATACACTAATGATGAAAAATCTGAAAGTGAAATCAAGAAAACACTCCCATTTACCATTGCAACAAAAAGAATAAAATATCTAGGAATAAACCTACCTAAGGAGACAAAAGACCTGTATGCAGAAAATTATAAGACACTGATGAAAGAAATTAAAGATGATACAAATAGATGGAGAGATATACCATGTTCTTGGATTGGAAGAATCAACATTCTCAAAATGACTCTACTACCCAAAGCAATCTACAGATTCAGTGCAATCCCTATCAAACTACCAATGGTGTTTTTCACAGAACTAGAACAAAAAATTTCACACTATGTATGGAAACACAAAAGACCCCGAATAGCCAAAGCAATCTTGAGAACAAAAAACGGAGCTGGAGGAATCAGGCTCCCTGACTTCAGACTATACTACAAATCTATAGTAATCAAGACAGTATGGTACTGGCACAAAAACAGAAAAATAGATCAATGGAACAGGATAGAAAGCCCAGAGATAAACCCACGCACATATGGACACCTTATCTTTGATAAAGGAGGCAGGACTGTACAGTGGAGAAAGGACAGGCTCTTCAATATGTGGTGCTGGGAAGGTGGACCGGTACATGTAAAAGAATGAGATTAGATCACTCCCTAACACCATACACAAAAATAAGCTCAAAATGGATTAAAGACCTAAATGTAAGGCCAGAAACTATCAAACTCTTTGAGGAAAACATAGGCAGAACACTCTATGACATAAATCACAGCAAGATCCTTTTTGACCCACCTTCTAGGGAAATGGAAATAGAAACAAACAAATGGAACCTAATGAAACTTCAAAGCTTTTGCACAGCAAAGGAAACCATAATCAAGACCAAAAGACAACCCTCAGAATGGGAGAAAATATTTGCAAATGAAGCAACTGACAAAGGATTAATCTCCAAAATTTATAAGCAGCTCATGCAGCTCAATAACAAAAAAACAAACAACCCAATCCAAAAATGGGCAGAAGACCTAAATAGACATTTCTCCAAAAAAGATATACAGACTGCCATAAGCACATGAAAGAATGTTCAACATCATTAATCATTAGAGAAATGCAAATCAAAACTACAATGAGATATCATCTCACACAGGTCAGAATGGCTATCATCAAAAAATCTAGAAACAATAAATGCTGGAGAGGGTGTGGAGAAAAGGGAACACTCTTGCACTGCTGGTGGGAATGTGAATTGGTTCAGCCACGAGGGAGAACAGTATGGAGGTTCCTTAAAAAACTACAAATAGAACTACCATATGACCCAGCAATCCCACTACTGGGCATATACCCTGAGAATACCCAAATTCAAAAAGAGTCATGTACCAAAATGTTCATTGCAACTCTATTTACAATCGACCGCAGATGGAAACAAACTAAGTGTCCATCATCAGATGAATGGATAAAGAAGATGTGGCACATATATACAATGGAATATTACTCCGCCATAAAAAGAAATGGAACTGAGCTATTTGTAATGAGGTGGATAGACCTAGAGTCTGTCATACAGAATGAAGTAAGCTAGAAAGAGAAAGACAAATAGCGTATGCTAAGACATATATATGGAATTTAAGAAAAAAAAATGTCATGAAGAACCTAGGAGTAAGACAGGAATAAAGATACAGACCTACTAGAGAACGGACTTGAGGATATGTGGAGGGGGAAGGGGAAGCTGTGACAAAGCGAGAGAGTGGCATGGACATATATACACTACCAAACTTACGGTAGATAGCTAGTGGGAAGCAGCCGCATAGCACAGGGAGATCAGCTCGGTGCTTTGTGACCACCTAGAGGGGTGGGATAGGGAGGGTGGGAGGGAGGGAGACGCAAGAGGGAAGAGATATGGGAACATATGTATATGTATAACTGATTCAGTTTGTTATAAAGTAGAAACGAACACACCATTGTAAAGCAATTATACTCCAATAAAGAAAAAAAAAAAACAAAAAACAGGCCCAAGAAAGCTCCGTTGCCCCTTCTGCCATGTGGACACAATGAGAAGTCTGCAGTCTGCAGCTTAGAAGAGAGCCTTCCCCAGAACTAGACCAGGCTGGCAGCCTAGCCTGATCTTGGTCTTTCAGCCTCCAGAATTGTAAGAAATAAATTTCTGTTGTTTATAAGCCACCAAGTCTGTGGTATTTTGCTATAGTAGCCTGAAAAGACTAAGACAGTCAGGGAATACTTAAATGATGGGCAAAGCTGGGAATTTTTTCTAGACTCTCAGATAACAGAGGAATTGGAGTGTTAAAGACCTTGAACTCTCAAACTTAAAAAGTATTATCAGAGATACATTTTTTTTTCCATCCTACAACTTTTGGGCAGATCCATACTTGTACCATTTTAGGAAGATAAAAATCTCTTCTTTTTTGAAAGATACTCAATTTAAGAATCGTAGGAATCAATAGATTTTGCCTGCAAAAGAGATTTCTTTTAAATGGCCAAACTAAAATAATACAAGGTCTTTAGGCCATTAATAATTTATCAGTCTTGAAAAAAATTAAATTTTTCAGTAAATCAACCAAAGAATTTTTCTGAATGTATCCCATCAGTGCTTCCTGCAGTGTATGCACGTGTGTTCAATACAGTTAAACTTTTAAAATGGAGGAAATGTCTACGTGAGTGACTTTCTAAAAGTGTTTTGCAGAGTAGCAATCCCAGGAGATAATCCTTGAAAGAAAGAGTTCCCTAAGCAATTTACTTTGTTTTCCTCTTGGGAATCACAGTGCATACAAACACACTCTAAGAAGCCATCAGTAAACAAACTTGCATCACCTTTAAACTCCTTTCCAAATGCTTTGCCATAAGAATAATTTTTACATTAAAACCCATGAGTATGTTTCAGAACTCTAATATTGAATGTAAAATAGTTTAGGAAATGCATATCTAAGTTCATGCTCTGGGGTCGTAAACTAGAAATCTGTGGAAACATGAACAAAAGCACAGTTATTAATTATGGTACATTTTCGTCAAACAGAAGTTTTCAGAATTTATGCTGTTCCAGTCAAATCATGTTGGAAAAGATTATCAAAGGTTTGAGCCAGAGATTTTTGTACTAAGACCCTTAACAACTCAGACCTTTACTCCCATCACTGAAAAAAAATTGAAACCATTTAAGCAATCTTTAAAACTCCTCAAAAGAGGACTTCCCTCGTGGCACAGTGGATAAGAATTTGCCTGCCGATGCAGGGGACATGGGTTCAATCCCTGGTCTGGGAAGATCCCACATGCCGCGGATCAACTAAGCCCCTGCAACACTACTGAGCCTGCACTCTAGAGCCTGCGAGCCACAACTACTGCACCCAAGTGCCACAACCACTGAGCCTGCGCACCACAACTGAAGCCCATGCACCTAGAGCCCATGCTCTGCAACAAGAGAAGCTACCGTGAGAAGAAGCGCACACACCGCAACGAAGAGTAGCCCCCGCTCGCCCACAACTAGAGAAAGCCAGCGTGCAGCAATGAAGACTTAACGCAGCCAAAACTAAATAAAACTAAGGGAAAAAATTCCTCAAAACAATTTCTTGCCAAAATATGTAAGCAAATGGACCTTTATTTCTTTAGGAGATAAATATTTTGCTGTCAAAATATCTAAAATGTTGCTGTTTTGTAAATCATAGACATCTTTTGTTAAAATGTGCCTGGATAAACATGTCTAAAAAACTATAAAAATGAAAAAATGCTAAGTGCTCTAGTGCTATACATGGCATTGAACAGGACAGTTGAAATCCTTGTTAGAGAAGATCCTGGCAATTCTAGTCTTAGTATAGGAAGAGAGGCTGTTGAGTTGAAAACAGAATTAAAAATCAAAATGTTCATTGATGTTTGCACTTATTTTTAAGCGGCAAGACAACTACTTTCAAAGGGAATCTTACTTTGAATTCTAATATTTAAAACAAATCAAAGCTGTGCTGGAATGATCAAAGTTAAGTGCCCTCCAAGCCCCCTTGGTCCCTAAGAGCTCCTCGTCACCCTAGGTAATGGTTCAGTAGAATCATCTAGGGAAACCTTTTTAAAATGGAGAATTCTGTACCTCTTGGGAAATGGCCTTAGGCATTTGAAGGAAAATACTGATAATGTTTTGTGTATCTTGATCTAATTTCAGAAGTCCCCTTCTGTTCAAACCTTTCCAGTATTTAGAAACCGATTTTCTAAAATAATATGATTCTAAGATGTGTCTTTTAGTGTTTTCTCCTAATTTGCATAGTTGTGGGTTTCACTGCTATTCTCCTTGTAGTGTCTTCTGAGAGGGCTGCCATTAAATGCCAGATTTCTAGTCTACTGAGGTGGATTTTTCTGTGCTTTATGGTGTCATTATGAATTACACCTGTGACTCACAAAGAAAAAGAGAAGATATTAGCTGTACTGAGAACTACTGGATACTAGTCTCACCTTCAAGAAAACTTTTGCTGGTTTCTCTGCCAGAATGAAGTTTAATCATTCCTCTTTTTCTGTTTTATCCTATTATAACTTATGAGCTGCATTTTTCTTTCATGCTGATGTGTACAAAGTGCTTGGTATCCCCAGTTGGTCTGGGGCATTCTTAAATATGGAACTAGACCTTCCACTTCTTTTACTTCTTTCAGAGCACAGAGTAGAAAAATAACAGCAATATTGATTACCTGTCAAAGCATTACAATTAATCTAGTATTACAAGTGGTTTCTTTAATAGAAAGAAGATCAGGCAGTGGGAACCATAGGACTAGAAAGGTTTAAGATTCAAGAAAATCGTTTTTTAAATGAAAATGTTCCTGTCAATTAATTTGAAGCATCAAAGTCTATTCCAAGGGCACTAGGAAATTCAACTTGGTAAGGGAGGCTCTTGGGAAATCCTTATGAAATGTAATCAACCCCTCTGTTTTATTTTGATTATTTTGTATTCTCATTTATCCAAATTTTGTTAAAGCAAAGCCTATCTTTTCAGTGCAACAGAAAGGAAATAAACAGAGAAAAAACTAAGGAAGGACTAGAAATGGATTACTGTTTCTGGTAACAGCATAATGAGATTAGATTTTCTCCTTGTTTTGTTTTCACTGAGGGCATTTTGATTCTGGACTAAAGGATTCTTCATGACACTGTCTTCTCAGCATGAGATGAATCACTTTCATAAGTGTGTGTGTGTGTGTGTGTGTGTGTGTGTGTGTGTGTGTGTGTGTGTGTGTGTGTAAACTGGTCTTGGTTGTTATGCCACAGTAAATACTTTAAAACTATAGATAAAGTCCTGGAAGCAATTCCAGTAAATAATTAGAAAGTGCCTATGTTTGCCCTTCAGGGAACAAGGATTTCTAGAACACCTAGAGACTCATTGTAGACCAAGTCGAATGAAAAAATTTGATATTTAAAAAAATTCTTCCTTGCTTTCAGAGTTTTATATGTCCAAGATTACAATTATCTTCCTGTGGGAAATGATTAAGCATTCAAATTCTATCCCATTCATTTTGTCTGCACTTTTTGCATGCCCATTCACTCTTGAAGACTCAGTTTTGTTGCTTGCAAGCTTTTTTGAATTTTCTGGGCAGCCTATGCACCTCCATCTCACAGTTACACAGATCTGTGTAAATGCTTTCAACAGAGCATTTCACATCATATTGTAGCAGTTTGGTTTTCCCTGGACAAATGAAACAACTGAACTAAGATTACCAAATAACAATCTGTACATCACAGTTGCTATTTGTCGTCACACTCCAAGAAAATGGCATTTTATCTTCAGACATCTTGTCTTCCCTAAGAGCTGGTATATCACATTCCTATTCAATCTATTTTGCATGTGATGTGTTTTGGAAGAGGGCAAGTGGGCACAGTGGCTCTAAAGCAAGAAGAAAATCACGCCTACTTTGTGTGATTATTACCTTTGAACTGCTATGGATATTTACTGAGTTTCCCTGATGGCACAACTGCACTGGACCCGAATCCATTACAAGGCTCACCTTTATTTTATTTCCCTTTTCTCTGAAGTGATTCTGTTATTACGATGTTGGGATTTAATGATCAAGATTTTATACCAATTTCTGATATTGGGTTCTACTCACTGTTGGAATATAAGCTCCAAATGCTGCTCTGACTAAACCTAACCCATACCCCAGGCTGCCAAGACTCAGTGAAAGCCCTAACTGGAAGCAGCTGCTGTTGAGCACTTTAGGCTTTTGATACAAGCAAACAAAGAAGGGATTAAAAAAAAAGGGATTTTAAAAAACCTAATTGCCTAAAATGTGGTGCCCTTGAGAGCTGATGTAAGAGGTGGGGTAAATAACTCAGCTGCCAGCTGTTAGGTGCTCTAGAAATTGATAATGTCTATCAACTTTGAGAACTACTGAAAGGGCCAAAGGTGGTCATTCACATATACAGCATTTTTCTGAGGGTATATGATTGAGTATCACTTTCAAACAAAGATAGCCAGCAGAACCCATTATGTGTCTGGACAAAACCAAAGAATATAATATATATTAAATCAATAATAAAAATGTCTAGAAGGAGAAAGCCAAGAAAATAAAAATTTCCAGGTACCTAGCACCAGTGTAAGAAACAGAATTTTTGTCTCAAAATTACAGTGAATCATATTTCCACCTGAATGTGTAGATTCTGAGAATTTTTATAGTTATTCATAAGGCAGGATTTAGACATGAATGCTGAGTGAAAAAGAAAACAGCTTTTAAAAACTCACCACAGTGACACTCCAATTATAAAGAGCACATCTAGTATTCAGATCTTAGCTTCTAAAGACCATATTCCAATAAAAGAAAACAGTGCTCCTTGCAGAAATGGATGATTCTAGGACTGGGGCATGGAAAACACAAGATGAGCATAGAGATTGTTGTTAATGCCAGAAAGTAAAAAAATGCTCAAACCAAACCAAACAAAAATGGGGTTTATCAAATTGACACAGGAGCCAACTTCAAAGTGTTTCCAAAATGTTCCTAGCTGAAACAATTTGAGCAACAAAATAAATAATAATAGTATTGTATTATATCACAAAGAATAAAATAAATACTCATGAGTCCATACTGATAAAAATAAACACTTGAAGAAATAAATAAATGGTGGAGAAGGAACAAATGATCCTTACAGAACTCCAAATATTAGTTAATTCTCTCCTCTTAAGTATGGACTGGACTTAGTGACTCACTTCCGAAAAATAAAGTATAGAAAGGAAAAAAGTAGTAATTCTATAGTGGAGAAGCTTGACAGACACCACCATAACAAAGCAATCAAGATAACGTAGCCAGTAACCAATCATATTATCACACACCCTCTAATTTGATGCAATGAGAGGACACCTCAGCTCTGTGGCTTTTTCCCCCAAATCCATAATCCTAGTCTAATTATGTGGGAGCATTAAGCAAGTCAAAATTGGGGATATTCTAGCAAACATTTTACAAATACTCTTCGAAAGTGTCAAAGTCATACAAAACAAGAAAAGACAGAAACTCTCACAGAGGAGATATGCTGACTAAATGCAAATGGGTATCCTGGACTCTATTCTGGAACAGAAGAGGGAAACTAGTGGAAAAGTTGGAGAAGCCCAAATTAAGACTTGTAATTTAAGTGATAGCATTGGGACGATGCTAAGATCCGAGTTTTGAAAACTATGTTATGGTTAAGTAAGATGTTAACATTAGGGGAAGCTGGGTGAAGGGTATATGGGAATTCTCTGTACTATCTTTGTAACTTTCTATTAATCTAAAATTATTCCAAAATAAAAAGTAAAAAAAACCACTCAAAACTTAAGATAGTATCCTTAAACAGATAACATTTTTGGTGCCTATATTAGGACAAGTGCTTTCCCTATAAAGTGGGAAAGTATTTGCTCCACCCAGAAACTTTTATTCCTGTTCTCCTTACATGCTGGAATACATGTATTCCAAAGACACGCTTGGTGATTATGGTCTTAAAAATGTTCACAAATGTAAACTTGGTTCTTCAGAGTTGAACCAATAAACACAGCTAATGGTTCTCAACTCTTACTGTTCATCAAGTACCTAGTGTGCTTAAAAGAATATAAAGGCTGGAGTCACATTCTCAGAGGTTCAGATTCCATTGTTCTGAGGTGACACCAAGGTATCGGTATTATTTTAAGATCTTCATAGGGGAATTTATTATGTAGTTAGTTTCGAGACCCACTGTACCTAATTTATTGAGGCATTTAAGAATTGGTTTTCCAGAAAGATGAATATATTTTATCTTAAATCCCCAAAAAAGCCATTGGTTAATTTCAAGGACAAAAAAAGTCAAATGTGATTGTTCTACTAACAGAATAATTATTCATATATCACAATTGCAGAGTAGATATGGGAACTAGCAGGAATATCAAGAATGGATGTCAAATTGTTTTCATAAATTGATGCTGATTTTTCTACTTTGAGTGCAATATAAAGAAAGCGGAGAGGTGCATCAAAGGAGGGTAGAAGAGACGCATAAAAATGAGGCTCTGTCACTTATTTAGCCTAAGGCTCCCTTATTAGCTTCATCCAATACGAGTAGCAATCTGTTATTTATGGCTGTTGCCCGCTCAGATTAGTATGCAAAGATTGCCCTGTTATTGGTAAGTGACTTTCATAGCATATTATCTACTGTGCATACTAATATAGAGTGATGGAAAAGTGGTAATGTGAGAAAGAATTTGGACTTGAGTTTTTACCATTTCCAGCCGACTTCATGGTGCCTCTGAATATCAAGGACAAGGGAGGGAGATAGAGATAGATGATAGATAGATAGGTAGATAGATAGATAGATAGATAGATAGATAGATAGATAGATAGATAGAAATGGTTTGATTTCTGGTGGGGGGGCGTGTTGAGTGGAACAGAAATCTCATATGCAACATTTCTTATTCATGAACTCATATAAGTCAGCTTATATAAGTCAGCTTTATTGAATTTTTTAATAGGAAGGCAACTTTGCTTTACTTATATTTTAAAATTCTGAATTTATTCAGTTAACAGGGATTGGAAATCCTTATAGCTCAAAAAGTACTTTGGTTTCTACCATTGACTCGATGACTTGATCCTAGAGCTTGATGATCCTGGGGTGTTTTTTAAAATGTATTTTGATTTACTGTATTATGCACATTTTATAGCTATCCAACAAATATCTCTTGAGTAGCAGCTACATGCAAGACCCTATTCTAAGTCTGTGGGTTCAGCAATGTGCTGAACAGACAAATTGTTTGTTATAGCAGGTCTGATAACCAGATGTTTACATTTATAAACAAATCAAACTGGAACATTCAATTCACACAATGGTTATCAGTAATTTTTTAGGTACTGTCTAAATTTTTTGTTGAAGGATGCTTGTTTAAATGATCTCTTTCTGTATAAAGTTTTTCTCATAGAGGAATATTTGTCAATTTACTCATTCATTTATTTATTCATTCCTTCATGGATAACTTGTGTTCATCAAATATTTCTATAGCTTCTTCCAGAGGAATGAAAGCTTTGTGAGAGCCTCGAGTATGCTATATTTTTCTTTCTATCCAGTGCTTGTCACAATGCCCTATATATTATGAGATGTTGAATAAATCCTAAGAGATTGAATATTTGCTATATACTGGGTTAACAAATATGAAAGCAGGCTCCTGATCTCTTGGGCTTCTTGCCTTAGCTAATTTGTCTTCTGTTTATTTAAAATTTTGGGGGGGACATCTCCCCCATGGGCACTTATATTTCCCTCCAATTATATTATTTTTTTTGCAGTAGTAATTCCAAATACCCCTCTGAGGATTTCTCCCAAATCTTGTGAATGATAAAAATCATTGAGATTGTTTTAGTGGGAATTTAAAACAAATTATTTATAGTTTTATATTATGAGTCTAAAAATACATTATGATATGTTTTATTTGTTGTTGTGATTGTTATTTTTCCTGAGATTTCATTGAAAAATCATCTTTAATCTGGGTTGAAATTAACATTTCTTACATGCATGTTCAGAAAGGAAATATGAAAAGCCCTGTGCTATAAGAAGCTACAATTTTAATGACTGGTTTTTTCCAGAATTTAAAGATAAGGAACAGTGTCTTTGGCCTTTCGTGGAGAAGTAAAGGGAAGCAGGCATTTAGCCTCATTTTAAATTACAGCATCATTGTCCTGGTTTTGTTCCTTAAAAAGTACAGCCATTTAAAATTAATTTTCGTTGAAGAGTTTACTATCAGATGCTAAATAAAATGCTTAAAATGCAGGGTTATCCCATTATAGCTGAGGGCATTTATTTGAAACACTTGAGCTGAATGTTCATCCAGAGAACACTGAAATCTGTAGGAAAAGGAACTTTCCTTTAGAGATTATGCAGACTCAGAACCACTTTCAGAAGATATATTAGAGTGTGGACGAAAGAAGGAATTAGATATATTGTATTAATTCCATATTTCATAGTAAAATTTTGAAGGAAGCATTTAACAGTACTTGCTACTTTTCTGTTTGAAGTAAACTTCTTAGTTTAAAGACATAGTGGCTTTGAGAAGCAAATCTGCTCAAAAGGTGTTGAGGCTTATTTATAATTAAATCCAAATATAATTGAAGTTTTTATGTTTAATTATGGAATTTTCTTTTCAGGAGATTTTGCTTCTGAATTATCACCGAAGGCTGAGAGTTTGAGGTTATTTGGATAAAATTGTATGCTGTATTCTTTACAAAAGCGGTAGAGAAGATTCTGACATGAATGATGTATCTTTCCAGTTGCTAAGCTCAGCAGAATCACTGAAAATGGTGGGTTCTATCTAGCTGAAGTGATAAAATTAATTGATAGGACAACAGCCTCGACAGCCATGAAGCAGTGAAACAGAGGAAAACACCTGAAAATGCAGCTGAGTATCTCTGGGCAGTTAGACATTGGCATGCAGATGATGACTCCTAAATGTCCTTGGTATGGCATACTGACCACCCACACTTTTAGCCAGAAAAGAAAGAAATCAAGGAAGAAGGCAACTAGGTACAATATCTCAATTCAGAACTTAAATTCTAGGCTGCCTTTGCTGTGGAGTAGTTCATGTGGTAAATGCTTTTGAGGGAAACTGTACCTCACAGGGAATGGCAGCTGTGACCCTTCATTTATAGCTTCTTTGTAAACTTTATGGTGCTCACCTCTGTCTCCATAGGACGTGCCTCTTCTTCTTGCATATATCTGTGAGATATGAGTCCTTATAATAAATTCTCCATAAGCTAGCTTGTGGGGGTTTTTGTTTCTTGAAAACAAATGATAATCCTGATGGAAGAAATATCATATATTGAGGTTTGGGGAAGTCATTCTGGCTTATACTAGTTAAGCTTATACTAGTTATAATAAACTTGATACTAACTAGAACAGATTGGGTTGTGGCCTATCACACCATACACTGCCCGTCTGCTTTAACCATAAACAGAAGGTACATTGTCCAGGAGTAAAGAATTCCGTTTTGAAGGTAGAGATAAATGCCTCCCTTCCTAGGATGTCAAAACTAGTACTCCTTCGATGATAAGGCTCCCTTTCCTGGTGCCAAGGCCATACTGAGTCCCTGTATGTGTTGATCCATCTTTTTATTAAAACTTTGAAGAAATGTACCCTGTCATGTTTGATGTTCTTTGGTCTGACAAGATATAAAACTGTGCTGAAAACCATGCTTATTTGGAAAAGTTCCTCAGAGCTATTTGAGAGACTGTCTCCCGGGCTATAGTCCTTAGTCTGACTAGAATAAAACTTTCTATTCTTATTATAGGTTATTGATTATTTCCAATGACAATCTATAACTTTAAATATAATGTTCTACTCTGCAACCTGTCCATAGTTAACCAGACAGTGTGAATAACTTTTCACGTCAAGGAAACCCATCTAGGTTTTAATAGGATAGTATCTGCTTTTATGAATGCATCATAATTGATTTTCATTAGAATGTTTTATATGATTTAAAATTTTAAATATGAAGATATGTTCCTAATAAACACAAGAGAAATACTAAATGGAGCAAAGAAAAAATGCAATCACAGTTTGATCACTAATGTCCATTACTAACATGTTGGTTTATTTTCACTCCAATTGTTATTATTTTTATTATTTGTTTCAATTTTTTAAATCCCTAAAGTAATATTTTTACTCTGTTTAAAAATTAAAACATTACCAGGAAGGTTAATTTCCTGTGACAAACACTCTCAATTCTGATTTTTCAGTTATTGGAATGTGGTCTTTTTTAGTTTGTTGTGTAATCTTCCAAAATGTTTCCCATACATTTACATACACATACATGTAAAATATCATTTTATCTGTGTGTCTGTGTTAACTTATACTTGTAAATACAAGATTTATTCTGTGTGCCTATTACTTTACAACTTCCTTTTCTCACATGTTTATTTAGTTCATTTCTTTAAATACTTGCATAGCATTTCATACTTAATAAATTTTGCCTTCCCTGTTATTAGATACTTAGATTTTTAACAGTTTTCACCAAAAATTCTTTGCTCAGAGCAACATACAAAAACAAACACAAAAATTTAAGCTCTCTATATTGGCAGGATACAGGCTGATCTACATTTTACGAGGCCAACCAAATAATAGAGAAGGATACACATCTCTGAAGATGGAATCAGTAGCCTTGTAAAACAATGCCCAGAGGAATTTTTCCCTTCGAACAGAATCCAGGCATTTCCCTCTCTCCCAGAATAGGGAGCCTTTATGCTGCCCAAGGGGCCTGCAGCCTTGCTGTGGACCAGTGGTACTGTGTGCCTCCCAATGTTTCTGCTATTCCTGTCCCTATTTCACCATTGCACTTGTGATGTGTGTGGCAGACATGGGGAGTAAAGTAGTGTGGGTGCAGGTAGCTTGATTTTTTTCTTAGTTCATAGGTTGCCAGACAAAAGAAGGACTACCTATCACACAGAGATTTTTGTTGCTGAGCTGGTTGTACTGAAAGGATGGTTGTCCTCCTTGAGGAAGAAGTTGATGAATTTTAAGGGAGGAAGGGAAAGTGAAATGGATATTTGGTGATCAGATGGTCAATATGACAGACTCTGGAGGAGATGCTTAGATGCTTAACACTGATTTTCCTCTTTCTGAGAGAAGAAAACTTATGAGTTTAATCTCTCTATACACATATATATATGTATATATCTCATTATAGCCATTCTTATAAGTGTATAGTGATATTTAATTGTGGTTTTAATTTACATTTACCTAATAGTTAATGATGCTAACAATTTTCACAGGCTTATCTGCCATCTGAATATCCTCTTCAGTGAAATGTCTGTTCATGTACTATGCTCATTTTCTAATTGGATTGTTCAATTTTTAATGTTGAGTTTTGAAAACTCTTCATATATTCTATGTACTATTCCTTTGTTAGGTATGTGGCTTGCAAATATTTTGTCCTACTCTGTAGCTTGTCTTTTCATTTTCACAGAGTCCTTCACTGAGTAAAAGTTTTTAATCCTGATGGAGTCCAATTTATCAAATTTTCTTTTTATGGCTCATGCTTTTGGTGTCAAATCTAAGAACTTTTTGCCAAGCTCTAGAACAAAGGATATTTCTTCTGTGTGTTTTTTTAAGTTTTGAAATTTTAAGTTTGTGATGCAATTTCATTAAATTTTGTATAAGGTATAAGATTTAGTGTGAGCCTTTGTTTTGTTTTGCTTGTAGATGTCCAGTTGCTCCAGCACTATTTGGTAGAAAGGCTATTTTTCTTCTTTGAATTGCTTTTGCACTTTTGTCAGAATCAGTTGCGTTTATTTGTATAGGCCTATTTCTGGGTTCTCTGTTTTGTTCCATTGATCTATGTGTCTATCCCTCTGCCAATGCCACACAGCTTGATAACTAAGGCTATGTAAGTCCTGAAATCAAGTAGACTGATTCCTTTCGGTTTATTTTCCTTTTGAAAAACTATTTTAGTTATTCTAGTTCCTTTACCATTCCTCATATTTTTAGAATAATCTCCTCTATATCTAAAATAAAATCTTGCTGAGATGTTGATAGGAATTATGTTAACTCTATATATAACTTGGGGAGAACTGACATCTTTACTATGCTTAGTTTTCTAATCCATGAACACAGTATGCATCTATATTAATTTAGAGCATTTAAAAAAATTTCTTTCATCAGCATTGTTTAGTTTTCATCTTATATTTTGTACATGTTTTCTTAGATTTACACCTAAGTATATGATTTTTTTGAGTAGTTGTAAAAGGTACTGTATATTTTTAAAATTTAGTGGTCTTCATGTTCATTGTTATTATGCAGAAATATAGTTGATTTTTGTATGTTTACCTTGTATCCTGTGACCCTGCTGGACTCATTCTAAGAGGTTTTTTTGGTACATTCCCTTGCATTTTCTATATAGCCAATCATGTCACCTGCAAATAGGGACTTTTTTTTTTTCTTCTTTTAGGATCTATATGCTTTTTCTTTCCTTTTCTTACCTTATTGCACTGGAGAGTACTTCCAGCATTATGTAATATGAGTGGGTAAAATGGGATATTCTTGTATTGTTCTTGATCTTATGGGGAAAGTATTCAGTCTTTTGTCATTAAGTATAATGCTAACAAATAGATCTTTGAAGATCCCACTTATCAACTTGAGAAATTCCCCTCTATTTTTCTGAGAGTATTTTTAAATCATGAATGGATGTTGAATTTTGTCAAGTGCTTTTCTGCATCACATAATTATATGATTTTTACTCTTCAGCTTGTCAGTATGGTGGATTACATTGAATGATTTTTCAAATGTTGAATAAATATCTTGCATTCTTAGAAAAAAGCACAATTTATCATGATACATCTATATTCATGATTGGTGTTGGTCTGAAGTCTTCTTTTTTTTGTGCTATCTTTGTCTAGTTTTTGTAGTACTAACTTCACAGAATGAGTTGGGAAGTTTTCCCATCTCTTCTTTTTTTCAGGTAGAGATTGTATATAACTGGTGTTAATCCTTTTTTAAATGTTTGGTAGAATTTTTGAGTGAAACCATCTGTAACCTGGAGATTTCTTTGCTTCTTTCTTTCCTCCTTTTAATAATTTAAACTTATGAATTTAATTACCTTAATAGTTATAGGGTTAATTAAATGATCTATTTTCATATTGGGTGAGTTGTAGTTGGGTTTTTCAAGGAGGTGGTCTACTTCGTCTAGGTTACTAAATTTATATATGTAGAGTTTTTTTGCAGCATTCCCTAATTATCCTTTGGATGTCTGCAGATCTGTAGTGATACATCCTGCTTAACTCTTTATTAGTAATTTGTATCTTTTCTCTATTTTCCCATTGTCCATTTTGCTAAATATTTATCAATTCTGTTAATCAAACAACCAGCTCTTTGTTTCATTAGTTTTTCTATTTTGGGGGAGGTAAATGCTCTTTTTGGGGGTTTTATTGCAAATTGTCAAATTTCTCATGAAAACAAAAATTTACTAACAAGTTTACCGGTAGTCTGGAAATAACTAATGCTTTTGTTGAGATTAGATGTCGTTTTTTAAAAAATTGATAATATTCTCTATAAAATGGCATCTCTTTATTGTTTTAATTTGTATTTTTATTAATGATGAAGGTAAAAACATTTATACATTTAAAAGTCTTTATATTTCTATTTTTTAGGGGTTGCCTTTTCATTACTTTGCCAATCTTCTGTGAGGCTCATCTTTTTACTATTGATTTCCAAAGCTATTTTATAATAAGGGCATTAATTTTTTCTGTTTTATATATATATATATATATATATATATATATATATATATATATAAAACAATTCCTAGTTTGTTTTAAAGCTTTGTTGAAGGGGGATTTTTGTAGCACAGATTTTTTTTGTTTTAGTTTTTCAAGACAAATATGAAAATCTTTTTCTTTGGGATTTCTGCTTTGGATATCAAAGCCCTAAGTTTCTAAAGCATCTTTCTCAGATACATAAGATGAAAAAGGGGGCAGCTAATAATAGCCACTAATTTCACAGGGTATTCTATAATTGACAGTGTCTATAAAGAACTTTATCTTTTCTTGAGATAAATGGGCATTATAATGTGTTTTTATCTTCTAACCTTTAAGCATTTACAACCAAATGGAGTAAGATAAAAAATTAAATCAAACATATTATTATTTTTGTGTCAGAGAGTAACATGTTAAAATTGACACCTTTTTTTTTTTTTAAATCCCTGACAAGGAGGTCAGAATACTTAAGATTGTCTCATGGGTTATTTAGCATCTAAATAATGTAACAGACTTCCCCAAATTTAGGGAAATACTTCCAAATGCCCTAAAATATTATCATCTCTGCCTCCAGCTAAAGAGAGTAACCATACCCCTGCCTAGTGTAAGAACCAGTCCTGTTGCCTATATAATGCAATGACTCCAAATTCTCAAAATATGAATTTCCCAGTGGTTTCTTCTAATAGTTTTCATTGAACTGTTCAAATTCCAATCAAAACAGCTGATAATATAATTTTTATATCACCAGTAAATATTTTAGGAAGATTTGAATGATGGTTCATTTGTTCTTTCATCTATTTATTGTTATTGTTTATATAGAGCTAATATATTCTTTATCTTCTGTTTTAGGTGAGATACATTAATCTTATGTTATTTCACACTATAATGGTGAATGAATATTTACAAGTAGTCTCATAAGTAATTACTAAAACTTTGTTTGAAATTTTCTTTGTCTATATATTTCCTTAAAGATGGTTCACAGGAAACATTTCATTTCTTTTAGGTAAAACATTTCTGGCACAAGCCAGAGATAGTTGAAGTCACCATGGTTCATGATTAAATTTTAGGTGTTTCTGTGAAAATCAGTCACAAGAAAGAACATTAATGATGTCAGCAAATAGTACTTTCAAACACTGCCCTGTTTAAAGCAGAAATCCCCTCACTGATCTCTCTGTGCACACCACCACCCGTTGTCTATACCACTACAAGAGTGAGATTTTAAAATATCAAATTTGACCATATGCCATCCCTCTTCATAACCCATTAACAGCTTGGGATAAAGATGAAAATCTTCAATATGGCCTGACCAATGTCTCCATAGACTAGTGCCTCCATAGACCATTTCTCAGAATTCCACCTACTCACTCATCTTCAGCCACACTATTTCCATGGAGAGACCTATTTGTCTATTCCTTGTGTAGTACTGCACCTAGTGCAGAGCCAGGCATAGAATTTCCACTCAATAAATATTTGCTGAATAATTGATTTTATGAACAGATGGAAGAATAAATAATATTTGACTCCTGACTTGTTTGGTCAGCCCATTAAATTAGACCATAGTTCTAAAAAATTGGATGCCAAGTGGTTCTCTTATTCCTAGTCCCTGTCCTGATATTCCGCCTTTTGAATCCATCCTTTGAATTGGAGTCTTAAATTACTTTTTAAAGGATTCCATGGAAATTAAAGACATTCACTCTGCTTCTGCTTTAATGAATATCCCTTGTTTATCACTTAGGGATGCAGTAGGTAACAGATGGTCCATTAAAAATAGGTGCTTTGAGCTTCCCTGGTGGCGCAGTGGTTGAGAGTCCGCCTGCCGATGCAGGGGACACGGGTTCATGCCCTGGTCCGGGAAGATTCCACATGCTGCGGAGCGGCTGGGCCCGTGAGCCATGGCCGCTGAGCCTGCGCGTCTGGAGCCTGTGGTCCGCAACGGGAGAGGCCACAGCAGTGAGAGGCCCGCGTACCACACACACACACAAAAAAGGTGCTTTGAGGAAAGGTTAATAAGGGTACTATGTACAAAGGTGATGACAGTGTTTAGGAAATCCAACAAAGAGTAGTGCAAGACCCTGGATAGTTTGCCACAGTTCTTAGCTCCAATCTATCTCTTCAGTCTGACTTTTCTTTGCAGGTATAACTACTTTGAATTGAAAAATTATTTCCAACTCTTGAGGCAATTGATGTAAGAAATATGATTAGAACTCTTGGGAATGAATAAGGGAAATAAAAAACGAAAGTCTCACTTTTCATATTCAATAATTTAACTTGAAAACCTCAAGGAGCGTCATAAGAATTTATCCCGAATATTTCTAAAGATGGCTATGACTTTTTTCATCCTCTTCTCCTCACCAAAAAATTTTTTAAAAATTTTAAAAAGGGAAGATTTTAATTTTAGCAAGTTGGATTCTAGCTAGGAAAATACAAAACAGATCTTGGTGGTTCTTGAACTTACCTTGAAAAGCAAATATAGTAGTCACTTGAATGTGTACATTATTTTGAAATAAATTTTAAAATTTAATCATTGGAATCTATAGCTGGCCCTACCAACACCATTTGGGGACCGGTCTGCACTGACATGACCTCAAGTAGCATTTGCTTATCTTGTGACAATATTCTGAAATTCTTTGGACTTGAGGACATGGGGAGGGGGAAGGGTAAGCTGGGACGAACTGAGAGAGTAGCATTGACGTATATACACTACCAAATGTAAAATAGATAGCCAGTGGGAAGCAGCAGCATTGCATGGGGAGATCAGCTCAGTGCTTTGTGACCACCTAGAGGGGTGGGATAGGGAGGGTGGGGGGGAGACGCAAGAGGGAAGGGATATGGGGATATACGTATACATATAGCTGATTCACTTTGTTATACAGCAGAAACTAATGTACCATTGTAAAGCAATTATACTCCAATAAAAAATGTTTTAAAAAATCTATAGCTAAAATAAATAAATAAATAAAGTAAAAAAATATTCTGAAATTCTTGATTCATACCTGAGAGTACCCCTTAAAAGACTTTCCTTACAAACTTGAACTTATTAGGGAAGGGGAATACAATATCCTCTACTGTAAGCACATATGAAATCTACCTATTGTCTATTAATTTCCTACTGCCTGAGTGTGCTCTTTTAAGCGTGAAAGAGCAGTCTGTTTCCTTATTTACAGGTGATCACATTGGTGTAGGCCAAATCATTTAACTTCATAAGTCACATATTCTTCATTTGAAAAGGGGGATAATAATGACTACTGCTAAGAGTTAGGTATAAGGAGTAGTTTGGGGTAAAATACAGTTCACTGAAAAAGTCACTAGACATTTTATGAAGGGGTGTTTGTTTCACTAATGATGGTTTCACTGTTTTGTTTGAGGTTAGTAGGAACTGTGCTGTTTGAAGACTAATGTCAGAGTATCTGACAATCTTATCAAAAGTTCTAAAAATGTCAATAACTGTAAAAAACTTGGGAAGGTTTAAGGTGAAAAAAAGCTGTTCTGCCTTATCAAAAGCTTCAAACTCCTAAGAGCTACAGTACTGTCATACAACACCACACTAGTGGGGTGTCAATACAGAAATATATATACATATATGTGTGTGTGTGTGTGTGTGTGTGTGTGTGTTATATATATATATACACACATGTATCTTCCCTGGAAGGGAATAAGGGGATACCAGTGTAGGAATATTGTATTTTTTTTCTTTTTTCTGTCCTGTAGAATTTATCTAGATTTTTGATAAGGAAATACAAGATTCCTGAAAACAGATTTACTCTGCCACAATATGCAGTTTGGTCATAAAGTGCTTATCTTTTACTGCTAAGTACAACTAGGATATGGAAATCACATCTTGGTTAAAATAAGAGATGGTGCATTGCTTTTCTTTTCCTTGTTTATAGTGTAAGACAAGTTTATATTCATTCCTCATCCTCTTTAGTTCGTTTAGTTGAAACACTCATGCTTTTCTTGATAATTTTTGAGGTTTAGAGTTTTGCCTGTATCATATTTTTAGGTAGAAAAGATAGATGAATGAATTTACTCTGAGGGGCATTCTATTTAATTTCCTAAATGTATCTTTCAACTTAACGCACAAAATAAGACTCAACATCGCATGAATTCTCTGGAGCACCTACCTAGTGGTGTGCCCACTCTAATCCCACACACACAGATCAATCTCAAATCCTCAAATCACATGAGCTCTCGGCAGTCGCTTAAAGCATCATAGACCACAGGTATCAGCTTTCAACACCTGGCATCAATTCTAATCTTCTGTAAAATATTTGATGGTAATTTGTTTAATCTTTAAAGTGCTTAGAATAATGTAATATTTTGACTAAACCAATGATATTTCCTGAGGTAGTACAGCTAGGAAATGGTATCATCAAGACCAGAAACCATTCTCCAACAGAATGGTTGCCCTCATGTTCCTCCACTTCACCAAAATAAAGGATGACCATATAACGTATTATCCAAACCAGCACTTTTGGGGGTGGAGGTACAAGAGGCATAATTAATTACATCATACCAGCTGATGTAAACCAGGTCTTGACCCAGGAAACCAGGTCAAGTGGCTTCTATGTGCTTCCAACTTGTGATAAACCATTTGTAGGATCTGAGTCCTGGTTGTACCACATACCAGCTGTGACCTTGGGCAATTACATGGTCTCACAGGGCCTCCAATTCCCTGTCTACAAAATGGGTATAATAACCTCTCATTTAATTATGGCCAGATCTAAGTAATAAAATACGTGGCATATAAAAAATGAGTTATATCTGTGTAAGATACCAATAATTGTATTACTGTGATATGTATGATTATTCAAGCAAAAAACTAAAGACCATATCCAGAAGGAAATAATAATTGCATTCTGGGTGTTTCCAAGTTAATTCTCTGTTCTGAAGAAGTGATCCTGAAGGTCCAGAGGTGTCACTTGTTTTAGAAAAGCACCTGTGGGTTGATGAGATACTTAGTGCTCTGCAAAGTACAGTCCGAAAAGTCCTCAAATCTTTAGTCTCTATTACAGATTTCCAGTTTAATAAGTTTTATAAATATATAGATTTATTGAATGTTACTCTTTTTTGGGCACTCTGCTAGGAACTTTTCAAACTCTACATAGGTACCTCTAATCCTCAAAATATTGCTTATATAAATATATTTAATTTATTGCATTACTGCATACATATAAATATGGATAATCTCTATGTGTGAAGAAATTAAATGCCTTTCTCAAGGTCAAATAACTAGTGAGTGGAGAGAGAGAGAGAACAGTGACCATGTATCAGGCACTGCCTCAAGCAGACAAATGCAAACATGGTATTTGTATTGTGAAGTCTACAGGCAGAGACAAAAATTTATTCACATATTCTACAAACATAAATAATACTGCAGTTGTGAAAAATGCTGTGGAAGGATTTGATGGAGTTAGAAAATCAGGGGAGACATTCCTGAAAATGTCATATCTGATTTGAGATTTAAAGGATTATTATGAGTTAACTAGGTAATGAAGGGTGAGGAGAGCTTTTCAGAAAGTCATACCAAGTGCATGTGCAAAGGTCCTTTGGCAGGAGAGGGCATGATGAGGGTAATTGTGACATGTGCAATGTGGCAAGATCAATGGAATCACGTGGGAATGTGGTGAAAGGTCAGGATGGAGAGAAGGAAGGGGCCAGCCCACAAAGGGCTTGGAGAAAGGAATCTGGACATTGTCCAAAGAACTCACTAACAGGTTTTAAGCAGGGGAGTTCAGATTTGCCTTCTGAACAGATCACTCTGGCTGCAGGGTACAAGTCGCATGGGACTGTGTCAGAGTTGACGTGGCATGGTCAGTTAGGCCGCTTGCACTATGTAGTAGCATTAATGGAAATGGGAGAAACTTATGGATAATTTGATAGATTTGATATTTACGAGGTAAAATTGGGAGGATTTGAAGCATGCTTGGGTGAAAATCAAGAATGATGGCTTGGTTTCCATTTTTGTGCACTAAGTAGATGATGGGTTAAGAAACAGCACAATAGGGCTACTTCTGTGGGTGAACTCGTGAATGAAAGTTTCGATCTGGTGAGTTTGAGGTAAGTCTGAGATATCCAAGAGGGGTTCTGAAGTAGACAGACAATAGGATATGCAAGTTTGGTGTTCACTGGAGATGAACGGGATGGAGATAATATTTATGTCTTATCACATTTAAGGGGATAATAAAAGCTGGAGTTATGGATGAGATCGTGTTTGGGGAGAATAATGAGATAAGAGAGAGCCAAGTACGTATTTGAGGAACTTGAACTGACCATTGCTGGGAAAGCTGAAGCTAATACTTAATGACCATCAGGGAGGCTATAGAGAATTCCTGTTTCTAGACGGAGGTGAGAATAGGTGGCAAAAGACATTCTGACCAACCCTGAGAAATGAAGAATCTAAGTTTATCAAAAACTTGAGTAGGAAAATGTCTGAATGGATCCTTTCCTGGGGCTAGAGTCAGCAGCACCTCTTTGCCAAGGACACAGTCATCTCTAAGCCCATTCACTGCAGTACTTCTTATATATACTTGCCAACATTTTGCAGTAGTTTGAGTGGGATTTGACTTGCTTCTCCTTATTTGGAAAGAGGAAAGGAATTCCAGGTCAATGTCTCAAAGTCAATCATTTGGGGAAAGTGCAAAAGAGGAAAGCTTCCCTACATACTTGGCCCAGCAAGTATTGCTAGAAACCTGAGCACACCTGGAGCCCCTCTATGCAATATTTTAGATATTTGAGAAATGGAAAGCAGTGGATAGAAAAAGTGCTCTGGAGAAGTTTTTCATGTGGTAGAGAAAGTGAAATAAAAATTTTTGAGGGTAGAGCTAGATAGACCTCACACTAATTTGTATTGAAATTAGCACTTTATCAAGTGAGGAACTTGCCCTAGTTGGTATACTTTCTTAAAGAATACCAAGGAGTACCTAGAATCTGACTTCCAAAATGTTCACAAGTGTATTCTAAACATGATGAATCATATGAGAAAAATATTTTATTGTTGAGTTTTCTGACTGGTATAATGCTCCGTTTAAGAATACAGCTTGGCCAAAACACATCCAAGGACATAGCATGTAATTGTTATCATTTTCTAAGTATTTCTGGGATTTGGCACCACTGTTTCCTCAGCACTGAATTTGGAAATTGAAATGTCTTTGTACACATGCCTCATCGACACTTAAGCCAACACTCCTTCAGTATGTTGAATGTTTTCCATTGCTTCATGCCTCACTCCTTGTATTTGTGAATCATTTTCCATTAAATTCCTACTACCACCTCTTTTCCTTTTATAAATAAAACGTGTAATATATACATGATTATACAGACCTATATAAATATATGTAATTTATAGCAATGCAATATATATATATATAGTATATATTATATATATATGGCTAAAACCCTATCAGAATTACACTTAATTTATAGACTAAAACATATGTTTTCTAAGAATATACAGTCTTCAGCTATTTTTGTGTGTGCACTGCCTTTATTAAACAATCTCACTATGGGATTTGGAATTCACATACATTTAAGTAACTGTATTTTAATATAAAATTTTTTAAAAGACTAAGACTTTACACCATGTGTGTATTTCTTTCTAATGAATGTTATATTTCTCACTCTTAAATAAAAAAGTAAAACAGTGGAGACAAGAAAGATACCAGGTTCCTTTGTCATGACAGGTTTTCAGGAATCATTAAAGCTAATGTAACCTTATAATCCTAGTTTGCCTGTTACATAAACTAACCTGTACGTGGCCATGGAAGACTATTTGTTAAAACTGGATTCCTCAGAGACATGTGCACACTGAGCACAAACTTCAGCTCCCTTTTTCATCCTGTCTGAAATGTCCAATAATTTTGTTCTTCCTTTGTCCTCCCAAGTTTGTGATCATGCAGAGCTTCTCACACACCGTCTTCAACAAAAGGCTTGTCAGGCTTTGTCTTCCAGATTTAGGTCCAATACTTAATCATGACAAATTCCCAGCTGATGGTCGTGCCCGCTCATGTCCCCACCACAGGGCCTCGCTTAAAACAGCTGGTTTAAAACAGCACATCAGTATGTCCAGACCTCTTCACAGGGTGACTGAGGGCCGGTGTCCACCACCTCGTGAACAGGGAGGGTCCACAAGACCACAGAGGGAAATCGATGCTATGTTGTTCAGAAATCATTACAAATGGAAACCATCCTCTACACAGCACTTATTTCATTTACAGCTAAGCTTCTGCCCTTCGTCCATATTTTTGCTGTTGTTTTGTTTTGATATTTAAAGCATATGTGTCATTATCAGCAGTTTTTCAAAAATTCTTTTTTTGCTTTCTGGAGTAGCAATGTCAACCACAGCAAAAATGAAAAACGAGCTCCATACAAAAAAAATGCAAAGAATTTGGAAAAAGAAAAGAATTTCTATTAAATAGGTATTGTTATTCCTTTGAGAGAGCTTAGGGGTGAGATTTGTTTTCCCCCTCACTGGGATTTCTTATTTTTATTGCTCCTGGTTCATTCTTAATTTTATTCCTCATGGTTATTTTTTTCTGCTTAAGTAAAAAATTTTTTAGATTATTGCTTCTGTGTAGGGTTGAGAAAAAGTAAAATGTTTTTATTCAGCCATTTAATATCTGGTCTTTAAATGACCTCCTGTACTCCTTTATTCATAAACAGAATAGTGAGAATCCCAAGAAAAGTAGAAATAATCTGGTTGATAATTTTACTTTTTCTGTAAGATGAGCCTTGCATTCCAGTCTTATTTGCTTTTCAGGACACCAGACATTTTGACTATTTGACCATCTGCTGCATATTTGAAGTAAATGTCAATCCTAAGTTTTTATACCATTCAGAGGTATAAAGAGATATAAACCTGAAAAGAATGTCTGAGAGGGATTTTTGGAAGGAATGTGCTGATAAGTTATCACTTTTTTCTTGTACTCAGCTCTCTAGATAGTCACACTGGTATTAAAAGCATCATATTGTACGGTGTAGACTGTCTGGTGGCGCCCATCATGACGAGATGTATTTGCAGATGTCTCTTCTAGGTGTTATAATGTATTTCAGGCATCTTTTCTCATCACAATCCCATGTAACCACTGGCATGCACTGGAGAGATGGCTTTCCGATGACTGGGATGTATTGGTGGCAGACACAAAGCTAAGACTTATATGATCCTAAAGGCTATGAGAAAATTCTGCAGTTTTCTGGCCACAGCCCAGAGGAGACAGATGAATTTTTTCCTCAATATCATGTGGCTGATCTGAGGGTTCAATACCTTCTCTAGTAGAGTTCCACATGTTTTTGGAAGTAGTAGAAAGATTATGCCTCTGGGCACTGTCAAGATATACATGGTGAATCTTGTTTGTTTGTATGCATACGTGTATTTGTATGTGCAACTGTTTATCAGTGTGCATGTGTGTTTATATGCCTGAGTATGTGTGAGTGCATATGTGTATTAAGAAGAGGTTGAAGAATTACTTCTAAATTGCCAATTTATTACCACTAATTCCAAATGATGAAATAATGGAATGATTTACTCTGAATACCCATATGAGGAGAATGTGTTTGCATACATGATCTGTGCAAAAACATATGATGGACATCATGTAAAGCATATGTCTGAAGTAGCTTTTATTGGAGATATCATAGAATTCAAGCATCTGCTGTGTTTATCTTTAAATTTTAATATGCTGATTTATCTTTATGTAAATGTATCAGTATGGTTGTTTTTAAGCTCTGATGTTAAGATCATGGCACTCAAAGTTTCCCAAGAGATAGAAAATATGAAGACCGTATTTATAAGTAAGCAATAGACTTTATGTCTAAGAAAAACTTTCCTGTGGATAGCATTTTAATAGATGTCTTGTTAATTATCATAATGCTTTGGTAAAAGTTTTCATTAGACTATAAAAATCAGTTGTTCTATGGAGAACAGTATGGAGGTTCCTTAAAAAACTAAACATAGAACTACCATATGACCCAGCAATCCCAATACTGGGCATATACACTGAGAAAACCATAATTCAAAAAAAGTCATGTACCACAATGTTCATTGCAGCACTATTTACAAAAGCCAGAACACGGAAGCAAACTAAGTGTCCATCGACAGATGAATGGATAAGAAGATGTGGCACATATATACAATAGAATATTACTCAGCCATAAAAAGAAACGAAACTGAGTTATTTATAGTGAGGTGGATAGACCTATAGTCTGTAATACAGAGTGAAGTAAGTCAGAAAGAGAAAAACAAATACCATATGCTGACACATATATATGGACTAAAAAAAAAAAAAAAGGTTCTGAAGAACCTACGGGCAGGACAGGAATAAAGACGCAGACGTAGAGAATGGACTTGAGGATACAGCGAGGGGGAAGGGTAAGCTGGGACGAAGTGAGAGAGTGGCATGGATTTATATATACACTACCAAATGTAAAATGGATAGCTAGTGGGAAGCAGCCGCATGGCACAGGGAGATCAGCTCGGTGCTTTGTGACCACCTAGAGGGGTGGGATAGGGAGGGTGGGAGGGAGACTCAAGAGGGAGGAGATATGGGGATATATGCATATATATAGCTGATTCACTTTGTTATAAAGCAGAAACTAACACACCATTGTAAAGCAATTATACTCCAATAAAGATGTTAAAAAAAAAATCAGTTGTTCTAAAAGTGTGGTCCACATCAAGATCACTTGGGAATTTATTTGAAACACAGATTCTCAGATCACACCTCAGATCTACTAATTGGGCCCAACAACTTGCAGGTGATTCTACTGTGGGCTAAAGTTTTTGAGAACTTCTGATGTAAGGCATAATATAATATGGCCCTAGTAAAGATATCCATACTGTCACAAATGTTAAGTACCCACCCTACATACAAGGGCAGTAAGGAGAGTAAGACCTACTTTGTTGAAAATAATTAAGGATAAAGTGAATTATAACATTTTTATATACAAATAGTCCAACAATTACACAGATTTAAATTATCCACCTCTGCAATCCACTGTAATTCTTTCTGGACACAGACACAATTTATTCACTAACACCAGACTTCCCTGGTGGTCCAAGCTTCCAGTGCAGGGGGCATGGGTTTGATACCTGGTCAGAGAACTAAGATCCTGCATGCTGCAG
The DNA here is from genome assembly GCF_964270905.1 of Leucopleurus acutus. Classification (NCBI taxonomy): domain Eukaryota; kingdom Metazoa; phylum Chordata; class Mammalia; order Artiodactyla; family Delphinidae; genus Leucopleurus; species Leucopleurus acutus. The sequence goes on along the minus strand of NC_139144.1, from coordinate 92,702,469 downwards.
GGTGTGGCCAAGAAAAAAAAAAAAAGTGGATGAGATATTCACTAACACCATCCCTTATCTTATAATAGTAACTTGAAAACAATACTCATTTAAAAAAATCCTTCAATATTACTTCCAAACATATCCACATTTTCAGTAAATGTATAGTTTAAGGATTCAGATGAGCTGCTGGGTAAATGCAAGTACAGAAGATGGGTGCCTTTTTTCCTTCACAGTTTCCCATGACTCACTGTGTGTGTGTTTAAGAAGCCAAAGAATAGATATTCTAGAATGTCACTACTTAATAAATATCTATCTATATTCCACAACTTACCACATTGTGCTTCCTCCATTTTTGGATGAAAAAGACTGACATATATTATAAAGTGGAAACTTCTTCCATTATGATGGCAAGATGTTTTTCTCCTCTCAGTATTTCCAACCACCTAGTCAGGAACAGCATTTGACAATTCATCAATACAGTATTCAATTCAAATTCTAAAAAATGAATTGAGAACGTTTCACTGGGACAATAATAAACTAATGAGAATTGACAGAAAATGCAATTTTTTCTTTTTTTTGCTAGAAATGATTTTGGTTTACATAAGGAACAGTAATTCACAAGGGTGGACTGTGGCATAAAAGGGAAAATTTCGGAAGTGGGTAGCCTTCCAAAAACATCATAAAATTCAAAGAAAACTAGAGTTCACTGAAAAGAGTCTCTCCCATTTCATGCATTGGTGTCTAAAGATTATCTTTAGATTAATCTAAAGGAATCTTTCAAATGTTCAGTGTTTATGCTTTTTCTATTAAAATGCAAGCATCTCCTGGGACTGCATGCCCACTATCAGCTAACATCATGACAATGTTTGCTAAGTAAGGACTTGTGCTAATGGACCAAAGAAAATGTTCTGAGGAATGTGGGTAGTTGAGTGGACAACAAGGAAAGGATGATAACTGCTATGGAGAAAATGTAGGACACTTAGAAACAAACCATGTATTTTATAATTTCTTGGAGAAACTTTCAATGTCATACTACACTAAAAATTTTTGGCCTTTAATGTATGGGATGCTGTACTGGCCCCAAACTGAAAAGAGTGGTTTGTAACATACAGTGGTTGTACAATTTTTCCTTGTTTTTCAAAGTGTAAAACATTCTGAAGGTCATCCCTTCCTCCCAGTATGATTATTTTTTATTTCACAAAAATCAGTTAATTTGGAGGAGAGCGAAGCTGTATGTCAATGAATTGGTTGCAATCTCATCAGGCAATCAGACGTGAGATCAACACAGCTGTTGGAACAGAAACAGCCAGGACGATTCTAGTTAGAGGACTGTCAGGAACACAGAGGCAAAAAGCATTGTTGTCACGTGGGGTGACACCAAAGATTTATTAATATATTCCTCCAAGAGATATTTAAAATAAGTGCTATGTTTCCAAAGATTATGACACAGTGTAATAGTAATTCTTTCAAAATTGGGTGTATAAAATCTACTTTTGATACTCTGAAGCAACATATACCATATTACATACTCAGACTTTGTCTATAATATATTTATTTGCATACAGAAATATGTATTTCTATTATACATTTTATAACTCTATTTATAGAATATGTATATTAAGCATACAGCATATTCCAGGAAGATACATCAAATATGCACACAGTTCATGCTGTAGCGTGCACCCTTTTAAGAGAAGCATATTTAAGAGGCATGGTATTATATATACATGCTGAACATACATTTTGCACAATTCATCCAGCTTTGGGTGCTTCCCTAATCTATTTGCAACGCCAGTGCTGTGATTGTTGAAAGGGATACTATCAAACTGGGGAAAAGGCAACTACCAGTGAACTAAGTAGGAGAAAATAAAAGTAGATTGCATTTCTAAGTATATGTTGCCATCGTTTTGAACTCCCGTGTCTCCCGATGTCAGATGTTTAGGGTCAAAAAAGTGGTGAATGGAAAAAGAGCAGGAGTATGTGGGACCTCCAGCTTTGACACTCAAACCAGAAAGCTTATCTATGTGGCTTATTATACTGATGACTTTGTCCTACCACTTGGGAGCTGACATTAAATTAATGATGAACTGGTAAAAAGGCAATCATTTCTTTTTTCAAGAAATGAACTAGCTTTTTCACATTCTTAAATTCCTCTTCTTAGAAGACCACTCTGGGATATTTACATTATTGCTATGAGGAAAGAAGAAGTTCTTGACAGATATTTACCTTTCCAGTGAAGATAAAGGAGATGAATCATAATGTTTCTGAAAGAGGCTGTTAAGGTTTTTGACAGGAAAAATAGCAGCTCCAATAGAAAGTGAACATATCAACTGCAACCATTTTAATAGCCAACTACTTCAACTTCAATTGACTGGACACTGTGGCAATCATAAGTGGACATTAAGATGTTGGAAACAATGTGCTATGTGCATGGTCTGGTGATTTTGGCTATATAGATGTGTCTTGTGTTCCCAGTCTGTGAATTACAAATACACCAGACTCAACGGATGACAGTGTGTCTGATACATGATTGGTGAACATTAACCTTTTTCAAACAGATGAACAATTTGCATTGATATTCTAAGAGTGAAACAGGATTATTTTCCCACTTATATAAAGCAAGCTCTCGAATCCCTTAAAATAGGCCAGGGTTTCTCAACTTTGGCACTGCTGACATTTTGAGCCAAAAAATTCTTAGTTGTGGGGTCTATCCTGTGCATCGTAAGCTGTTTAGCAGCATCCCTGGCCCCTATATTCACTAGATGTCAATAGCCCTCTCTCAAGTTGTGACAACCAACAATGTCTCCACACATTGTTAAATGTCCCCTGGGAGGAAAAATGGTCCCTAGTTGGGAGCCACTGAAATAGACCAATCCAGCAATAGTTAATGCAAGCCTTTGGATGCAGTCTCCGTATCTTTCTAATCATCTACTATTTTCAGTATTCTTTCCATTTTTCTGATTCCGGTTTACAAAGCTTCCATGATGTGTCAGTCTATATTCAATTCCTTTCTTTAATTTTTGATTGTTTCTCTTTCAATAAGGTTGTAGTAGATACGCTGGAGATCAAGAATAGAAGGAAGAAAGGAGAGCATGTGATGGCAATGGAGAGTAAGAGGCAGTTGGATTCACGATGAGCTGGACTGCTAGAGAAGGCAAAAAAGGACCCAAATCCTGAATCCTCAATCCTTGAATCCAAAGAGTTCATCCCAACTAAAGTGATACGTTGACTTGAAGAAACAAAATAAAAATAAATATGGATCTTAAATGTAAAAGTTTACATTAAGGTAGAATAAAGATATCTGTATGAACTGATGCTGTATGTTTATAAATAGATTTAGTTGGGGAAGAATGACTGAAGTTGTTGAAACGAAAGTTATTTTTATAAAGGATAAGTTATATACAAAAATTATTGGCAATTTGCTTCTTACTAATTGTTCTTTTTTGTTGTTATTTGCCTTGTGCTTCTTTTTTCAGCTCCCAAAAGTTTTGAGATGCCATCAGTGAGGCGAGTCACACAAAATAACTCTAATTGAAGTGCTAAAGTCTAATACTGACAAATTCATCATGCAACTCACATGGATATTACTGGTCAAGTTATCATAAAGCCCATAAATCTAAAATGTAAAATTTGTAAAGGGTTTTATAAATTTGATTTCTATTGATTGGGCCATCTTTAAAAACTCTGATTGGAAGACTATAGCAAATATAGTAAAAAAAAAGTTGAGGGGTAAAAATAACTAAGCATGAGTCAATATAATTGTATATTTATTTGGGGTACCAATAAAAAAGTCTTACATAGACAAGATTTATATAAAGCCGCCATTGGGTAATCGTTTCTGATATGACTTTTCTATGGTCTAGAATTCTTAAAAATGGTAAGAAGTGGCACAGGTGCAGCCACTTATATTCTTTCAGATTTTGCTGAGCTCACTTGGCCTGTTTAGGTATCCATAATATTTCTGCCATAAAGATTACTACTTCTATTGACAGAATTTTGAAGTTAAAAAATTTTAGGGAGAACCGATGATTTGAGGGGAAAAAAAGGTGGTTTCAGTATATGTTTTTTAATTACTCTATTTTTTTTCCCTCCATAGGTCATAGGATGGTTATAAACCTCACTTATCTGTAAGTTGAATATCATCCTTTAGCAAGCATTGAGGAGAAGGTTTTATTCTCTTGGGACTGACCCAAAAGTCATTGGTGCCACGTGAATAAGTTAATCCTATTTAAGATTCCAGATGAATAAAGCAGCATCTTCCTGCTGACAAAGGCCAGGAGTTCATGTTTACAAGTTAGCATGTCATACACAGGTTAGGCAGATCAGGTTGAAACAGGATGCCCTTTCAACCTTCTATTTTCTTATCTCAAAATTCACCCACTCTCAGTAAACTTTCTCCAACAAGAATGACCATTGTTCAATTTGATGAAACCTCAATTTAAAAAATGACTTTGGTTTCTCAAGCATATTTATATATTACGTAGGCTATTCTATTAAAATAAGAGGCTAGTTTAGTAGAAAACCAGATTGGTGAAAATATTTCACATGAAGAATCATAAGTGAACTAAATCCTCATAGGGTTTTATACCCCCAAAGAATGCAAAAGACACAGTGGGCAGGGGTGAGATACCCTTTTTCATGGCTGTCTCCGTATTTAGTGAAAGTCCTGCAGATTTTGCCCTTACACAATGTAAAACAGGGAAGTATAAAAACCAATGCCATATGAGAAAAATAATGATGTAATGTAATTAAGTTTTTTGTTTGTTTTTGTTTGTTTGCTCTCTTTTGATGGTGGGAAAGGGAAAGGCAAAAAAAGATAAGCATTTATTATGTTGCAATTCTCCACATAAAACCAAAACAAGAGAATAATATATGTTAAACACTCCGGAGGCCATTTCTACATCCTTTTTTGATCTTCTTTGTTCACTTCGCCATTGTGTAATGGCTTTCTTTATCTTTAACTCTCCAGGTTAGTTTGTAACTGTGGCATTTCATCCTCATATGGACACTTGGGAACAAAAAAATGAAAAAAAGGAGTGAGGTTATTATTCTTTTTGTGCAGAGATAAAATTATAGATTCAGAAGCCCTTCTTCAAGAGAGTATGAGAAAGCATAGATCATTTCTTAAATCCACAGTTCCAACATGTCTCCTTAATGGTCTCCTTGCTCCTAAACTGACAGGGTTTATAAGGTGCAAGTTTCAAACTGGAGCATAGGCACCATAAGAGTGTCACTGTTGGGCTCCTTAATTGCACATTCCATGATAAGACTATAAAGTGCAATGGCAGAGATCTGAAAACTAGGAGCTCTTTTATTCTGTTTCTTTTCGCCAAGCTCCCCTTGACTACCTTCTTTCTTTACAAAGATGTTTTACCTTGTGGCGCCTATGTTCTTATAATGACACATGAGAAGGTGTTTAAAGGTCTTCTTGAAGGTGGCATTACAAAGTGCATAGCAGGCAGGGTTGATAGTGCTGTTGATGTAACAGAGCCAATAACCAATTGTCCACACTGTGTTGGGGATGCAGGGTGCACAGAAGGTGTTAATGAGCACCATGACATTGTATGGGGCCCAAGTGATGATGAAAGCCAACAGAATGGCCAAGATCGTCCTGGTCACTTTCTTTTCCCGGGAAGGAGGCGGCTTCTTTTTTGCAGGCTGCTTGGTCATTTTTACAATCTTGCGAGCAACAATGTTCTGTTTTTCATTTCCATTCTGACCTGAAGAACCAACTACCTCCACGGTGGTATTAGTTGGGGTACATGAGTCACCTTTTTGGGTCTTGGTGACAATTTTGATGCATGTTTGCTTTGAGTTCTCATCTTTGGAGTGGCCCAGGGAAGTGGAAACTGTGTTTTCATCCTGGGTTATTTCATCATCTCTCATATTAGAGGCGACAGCACTGACTGAGGTGGAATCATTGGAGCTTTCCTTTTCCTCCCCCTGGACACAGTTTTCAGTCACAGCATCTCTGGGAGCTTTGCCGTTCTGGATTTTGTTGTGCTCCAGGCCATCATCGCTGCCAGGCATGTTGTTGTTGTTTGGCTTCACTATCCTTCCTTGTACCAGACTTGGAGAAACTGGATCTTGGTTGGCCACAGGCTCCTTTTTGTCCTTCTTTATCCTGCTCTTACTGGCTCGGGATATGTGCCAGTATAACACAGTCATGATGATCACAGGCAAATAGAAAGCTGCAATGGCAGTGCCAAAGGTGACAGCAGCATTGGAAAAAAACTGAATGTAGCATTCCCCATCCTCCACAGTTCTCACCCCTACAATGAACTGCCAGAAGAGAATGGCCGGAGCCCAGAGGATAAAGGAGAGAACCCAGGCGGCTGCAATCATCATACCTGCCATTTTTGTGGTCCGCTTGACGGGATAGGTGAGCGGTTTTGTGACGCAGAAGTATCTGTCAAAGCTGATGATGAGCAGATTCATTACTGAGGCGTTGCTGACCACATAGTCCAGGGCTAGCCAAAGGTCACACACCACAGGTCCCAAAGGCCAGTAGCCAATCACAGTGTAAAGGGTGTACAGGTTCATGGAGAAAACACCAATGATGAGGTCAGCACAGGCCAAGCTGAACAAAAAGTAATTGTTGACGGTCTGGAGGTGGCGGTTGACTTTAATGGAGACCATGACCAGGATGTTCCCAATAATGGTCACCAAACTGAGGGACCCAGCCACAAGGACAATAAAAACCACTTCAAATGTCTTATAAGGACTGGTCAGAGCCAGGCCATTGTTAGAGGAGTTTGTTGAGTTATTCATTTTGTGTTCTCTAATCAGTAGCCAAGTAGCCAAATACACATTTAAACCTGCAGGGAAATAGAATAAAATTAACAAATACATAATATAAACATTGCTTTAAAATATATCAGATGCTCTCTTTTGAACTACAATTTTTACTCCAAAATCTTCCTTCTTTCTCCTACAAGTTTATTCTGACTACCTGCCTCAATTCCCCCTCTGAAAAGCAAAGACTTTAAATGAAGGATTCAAAAGATCCTTTCAGGCTGGCAATGTATTTGAAGTCTGATGACATTTTGAATATGTTCATATCTAGAACTGAATATCTATCTATCTATCTATCTGTCATCAGTCAATTTAACTGAGCATAATATTGATGAATTGAACTAAATAAGCCAAAATTACACAAAAAACTTTCCAAAGCATCAGGAGGTTTCTGGTATAGACATAAAAATTAATAAACCAATAGGAGGACTAAATTATGGGGGAAGCATAAAACATATAACATTGTGTGTGACTTTTCCACCAGGTTTCTCTAAGTGTTTTTCATAATAATACTGATAATGATAATAATAAAGATAATAATGATACTCCTTTTAGCCAATACATTCCCCCAGTGAGTATTATTTTTTTCTGATCTCCATTTTACACTTGTAGTTAGTGTCACATAGCATATTCTATGTAGTTAGCAATATTCCATATCCTGCAAAAGAAATTATTTATCAAATGTATATTGATATGATTATATGAATTTTCTGATTTTTTTTTTCAAATCACTACCAAGTCTATTATCTTATCGTTCTTCCAGACAAATCTTTGGTACAGTCAGGCTAGAAATTATATTTGTTCAGCAGAACAGGGAACTGAAGCCCAGAAAGATTAATTTATATAAGGTCACATATCAAGTCAGTGATAGAGACAAGACTATGAACCTTAGTTTGTTCAATCATTCGCTCATTCACTTTGTCCTCACATATCTATTAAGTAACTCATGATTAAGCATTATGATATACTCTGGGTACTCCCTGATAATTAAGACAAGGTCCTTGCCTGGGAGAGGCATACGCTCTGGTGGCAGTGATGGGTTGGTAAAGGAGCACTTATTAAACTGGAGTGCACTTTCTGCTGCCCAACCCTGTTGTGTCTAAGTAAACACACGTTCACCATTTTCAGATAATATCATCGAAGTCTGGAGACAACTGAGCAATCTTTCATAAGGGACACTGGAAAGAAAGTTGAGTTTTATCAAATGAGCTATGACATATTTCTGGGGACACAACCTCTGAAGGAAGTGGCCCAAGTTGACAAAATCAATGAGTTGTGTGTATCAGAAAGTAAGCATTGTTGAGAAGTTATTTGTTGGCATTTTGAAACTGAGAAATCCTATTTATTCAGGTCCCCATAATTACAAAGAAATACAGATGGGGCAGTGGTTTTCCCTTGAAATTCATGTAGAAAATTATTTCATAGTACAAATAGCATTTAAACGAAATGGATTATTCTTCTTGGAAAGCAAGTTATCTGCAAGTATATTTTTAAAAAACAATAACTTAGGAAGAATTTGGCCTTAATAAACAAGACCCAAAACTCAGAAGCCATAAGAAAAATATATATAAGCACTATATAATTATTTGAAATTTTTGCATAAAAAAAGTAAAAATAAAAATTGGGAAACAATATTTGTAAAAGCACATGATAAAAAGTTACCTAATGTCCTTAATATAAAAAAGTTTTGAAATGAAATAAGGAAAGATGAGAATACTAACAATCTAAAACATTGATACACTCGCTAGATGAAAGACAAATTAAATGTTAAATTTTAATCATATGAAAAGATATTCAACATCACAATTAAAAAATGCAAATATGTTGTCATTAGTTGGGATATAGGAGGTGGTTTAGTTATTCCATGACCTACTATCCTGACCCTAACTCATCATTCTAAGCACCCTAAAAGGCAAAGACACACAAATCCAAGTCACCCATAGACAACTGTAATACAGAGTGAGAAAAAAGAATGCAGACACAAACAGCGGAAACCATTTCTTCATCCACAGTTGTTAAAATTATTGGACATTATTGGTTGGAGCTATTGGGGTAATTTCCTTGCAGGGAACCGTATCTATATCTCTAAAAATGTAAATACATTTATAAAAATTTAACATTGAAGAAACACTTGTCTCAGGAATACTACATATAGGAATTTATATTTCAGCTATAGTTAGAAAAATGTGCAAGAGGTCTACTCAAAGACGTCCATTCAGAAATATTATAGCAAAAAAAAACCCACGTAGAAACATTAAAACAATTCATTGACAGAGGCCTCATCATAAATTTCTTAAGGAAAACATAAGGAATTTGAATTTAATCTCTAAGTCATGGAGGAACTTTGAAGAGTTTAATTAGGAAAGTAGTTTTGATGGAATGGAATTTACCATATTTTGTTTCAAAATTCTCCATATTCTGTTTTACCCATCTCTGTGAATCCTATTACCATCAAGTTAAAATTCTTAGCCATCTCCTGGCTTCCTGCCTCTCCCACACGTCCTGCAACCATGACCTGTCAACTCTACCTTTTAAGTATCTTCTGAAGTTATACCTTGTTCCCATTTTCACTCCCATTTCCTTATGTTAGGCCCTACTTACTTGTATCATTGACAGAATTAGACCCTTGATAAAATTTATAATCTTGCCCCCTTGCATCTTTCCAGAAGTATCTCAGAACTTCCCTAAATATCCCACATTAAAGGCAATTACATGCAGTTATCCAAACACAACATTGTATGTTACAACTTCATGCCATTTTCCATCCTTGTCTCGTATCTTCAAAGAACCTCCCCCGCATCCCCTCATCCTTACATCCTCACATTTCTCACCTGTCTGCCTCCTATTCAGCCTTCAGGCATCATCAACTCTATGAAACCCTTTTGATAGCTTTTAGCCTAGCTGTTTTTTCCACAGCATGCCTCATATCATTTTATTGTCCTGTTGCTCTTATTCTCCTGTTTGTCTAGAGTTATTTGAATATCAAGTGGAAAGCTGAGTAAATTATACTCCTCAGACTATACCCAACATCCTCATCAGTCTCTGCATGGTCCTCTTATTTTTATTTAATCAATGTTTTCCTTCTTTTCATTGTTATTTCTCACATCCCATTACCCCGTCTCTCCTTTAGAACTTGTTCAAGTTGCTTGTACTATTTCTTTGGCTAGATATGCAACTCTGGAAAATATACATTTTTGCCCTTATGATCTTAATTTACTAAATGATACTGTGTCTTAGATGTTGTTCTGTTTCTTTTTCATTCCATATTATGTTTTTATATTGCTATATCCAGCTATTTCAAATGTATTGCTTCTACTGATAATTCCATAGTGAGTAAATCATAGCATCTTTTCTGATACATTTCTCTAGTGATGGGCATGCAGTTTGCCTCAAACTGCTTGAAATGGTGCTGAAATTAAAATTTTCCTATTGTGTCATGGACTTGAGTTACAAATTTCCCTATCATATAATCCTAAGATAGGGACCAAGGCACTGGACGAAGGCATGGGTATAAGCCTTCTTCTGACTACAGTCATATTATTCTCTTGGATAGCTGCAGAGGATCCTACTCTGACCAGGTAAGTCCTGTTTCTTAATAACCTTTAAACAATTGTTATTATGCAACTTCGTAATACTTGCCAATCCCAGAGAGACAACATGCAGCTTTTTGTCTTAATTTCTATTTCCCTGATTACTAGAGAGGCTGAGCCCTTTGTTTCCTACAGTTAGTAGCCTTTCAGGTTTCAGTTTTCGTAGATCCCCTGTTTAGACCTTTGACCCATAGGACACTGATTGATACACTGTCTATGTATTTTTCTTTGTCACTAACAAAACTGTGAATTTTGACTTCTGAGTCTTTGTAGCCCTACCATCCAGCTCACTGCCTCGAATATAGCTGGTGCTCAAAAATGTTTGTTGAATCAATACAGGATCAACAATTAATAATATTAATTCAACCCCTATTTACCTAATCAGTGGAATTATTTCAGTACCACTGCTTTTGGTCATTACTTATACAATTGTTTATTCATGTAATTTATTTGAACAAAATAATTTCACTAATCCAATCATTATTCTAATGATTCCTTATTAGCTAATATAACAGTAAGTTCAGAATTCTGACTTGCTTATAAGCTTGCTTTTGTCTATTCATTAGATAAGTTCATGGATATTTTTAGAATTGAGTTATATGTATGTTTCAAAATGTTCATTTTAATACTTTGATTGAAAAGTACCAAATATTAATTTTCCCAGTATCCTTTTTGACACTTTAATTTATTCTTCACACTCATTTTAATAAAACATAGAGGAATATTTATTTTATTTAAAAAATATTTTTGGTGACTTCCTCTGGAGAATTTTATATATATATATAAAAAACATTTAAGTTAAAAAATAAACTAGCTTGATCTCTTATTTTATGGAAATAAGAAACTGTAAGAATGAGTAAGGGATTTGGTTCTTGCCATAACTTCTGCTAAAAACAATAACTATTATTATTCTAAAACTTTACAATAACATAAAGTTTCATGATTCTCATGCTTATGAGCATGCTTTAATTTTCAATTAAAAAATAATTGAGGGGCTTCCCTGGTGGCACAGTGGTTGAGAGTCCGCCTGCCGATGCAGGGGACACGGGTTTGTGCCCCGGTCCGGGAGGATCCCACATGCCGCGGAGCGGCTGGGCCTGTGAGCCATGGCCACTGAGCCTGCGCGTCCGGAGCCTGTGCTCAGTAGCGGGAGAAGCCACAACAGTGAGAGGCCCGCGTACCGCAAAAAAAAAAAGAATAATAATTGAAAGAAAAAATAATCTTAGGACTCTAAACATGTTATCTCACTTCATATTAACAACTCTATAAAATATACAGAACAGGTCCTATCATCCCCTTTATCTTAAGAAGTAAGCTCAGCCTATACAAAGAGATTAAGTGAATTGTCTTGGTTTCAAGGCCAGTGAGTAAATGTCTGCAACTCAAATCAATGTCTTTACCCTTTGGTTAGATACTCTCTCTGTTTGTCTCCTCACTTGAGAATTATCCTTTACCCAACAGAGTTTGCTAGCTAAGACAGATTCCATTTCGGGGTCCTGGAATGCTTATTCAAGTAAAACAGTAAATTTATACAGTGTTAACATACTTAGTTGCTATCGTACCCTCTAAAATTTTAGAGTTATAATATTTACTTGTTTATACTAATGCTGTACGTAAAAATGGAAAACATTCACTTAGAAGCAAGCACAAGTATTTGAAGAATGGCATTCCTTTCTCCTCACGTGATACAGAAGCCTACGTAAGGACTGTTCCTCTTCTATTAAAGAAGACAGATTTCTTTCATAAAGCTCTAGGCACCTCTGCTGTTTACAGTTCTGTAGAAGTTTTCACCTCTGATGTGGCATCATAGGATTTTATTAAAGCAATAATTGTTATATCATTGATGAAATAACATAATCACAACAAAGTAAACAATGAAGATGACCTTTAAAGGACTCAATATCTTAATATGGCAAACGTATAATAATCCTTTGTTATTTTACTGTTAGTTTATGACTAAGTCCTGAAAATACTACAGAAACTTAAGAGAAAAAAATTGTGTCCTTAGCTTCTTCACTACTTGAGCCCCTATATGTAGCAGGGAGGAATGTAGCGGTTTAACATTATCCTGGCAAAGCTGTGGGTGCTAATCTCTGCTCTTAATTATTAGCTATGTTTTTTTCTTCTCAAATAAGAATAATAGCAACCCTATTTTTCATCTAGAGTTGTAGTAAGATCAAGTGAGATAATGTCTCTGAACCCTGATCTATAAATGTTAAGCATTAAATAAATAATATTTAATATTGTTAAATGAGTATAAATTAATCACCTTTCTTATTAGTACAGAAAATTGTGTGTGTGTGTATGAAATAGATTAAGAGTGAGGAAATGTGGGGTGTAGTGGTACTGGTAATACTAAGTTATCATTATCAATGATATTAAGTTATTAATAATATTAAATAATCAATGATAATAATAATATCGATAATAACACAATAAATGTTGAGCATGATTACTCTTCACAGCAACTCCTGAGGTGATTATTATTATTATACACCCTTTTATAAATACTGAACTAAAGATCAAATAATTAAGAATCAAATTGAGATTCAAACGCAAATTACTTGGCTCCAGACTCAGTATTTATATTCATTGTTTGTCTGAGGAACAGTTTTACCTAGCAGCCAGTGTGAGTCCCCCAAATTTATCATAATTTATTTATGACTAATCCAAGTTCAAGTTGGGTCTTTGGATTAGACAACAGAGGATATCATGTCCAGGCCAATACTGTGACTTTGGACAGGAGATGTTCACAATGAGACAAAGAGTTAGTAAGTGAGGTTCTGCACATGAAAATATGTGACATTTAAGATTAAAACATTTTTCTAAAAGCAATCATCATAAAAACATAAACAGGTAAATTGATATATAACTTCTCACAAAATTTTCATGTCAACTACACAGAAGTTCTAACATTGACAGTAACTGATCTTTTGGAACTGTTACAGAGAAAATGCTAACTTAAATGATTTTTTAAAAATTTCATGGGGGACTTCCCTGGCGGTCCAGTGGTTAAGACTTGGTACTCCCAATGCAGGGGGCACAGGTTCAATCCCTGGTAGGGGAACTAAGATCCCGCATGCCGTTCGGCGCGGCCCAAAAAAAAAAAAAAATCTAATGTATGTTTGAATACACAGCGAAAATTTGATAAAATAAATGGGGTTTTCTCCACACTCTGCCCAAGTCAGGCAAGATGCCTGATATATAATGATCATTTTCACAGGTGCATCCACAACATAATAAGCTAATAATAAATTTATTAATACACGTGTAACCTAAATGCTAGAATTTTCCGCATATTGTTTTATGTAATTCTCACAATACTCTGAAAACAATAATCATCTTTTCCAGCTTTACAGATGACTGTGATCAGAGAGCTGGCAAATACTAGGGCTATGGTCCAAATTTAGGTATCCGACTCCTATGGTCACATTCTTTCTGCTATGTCATACCAGGAAACAAAAGCTGATTTATTAAAAAAGCTTTCTAGGGTTTCCCTGGTGGCACAGTGGTTAAGAATCCACCTGCCAATGCAGGGGACACGGGTTCGAGCCCTGGTCCGGGAGGATCCCACATGCCACGGAGCAACAAAGCCTGTGTGCTACAACTACTGAGCCTGTGCTCTAGAGCCCGCGAGCCACAACTACTGAAGCCCGCGTTCCTAGAGCCCGTGCTCCACAACGAGAAGCCACCGCAACGAGAAGCCCGTGCACCGCAATGAAGAGTAGGCCCTGCTCGCCACAACTAGAGAAAGCCTGTGCACAGCAATGAAGACCCAATGCAGCCAAAAACAAACAAACAAACAAATAAATAAATAAAATTTAAAAAAAAAAGCTTTCTAGAAGAATTTAAAAAATCAGGAAAGAAGGAGCCCATGATTGACAACAAGTGGACTCCAGGGAAAGAAGATATGTGGTTGCATAAAAAAATTTCAGAACAAGAAGTCAAGAGGAATTCACATAAACCTGAATTTATGAATGTTTATATTTAAAGTTTGTTTTAAAAATGTAATCTTAATCTATATGCTTTCTATAGATGTCTAACTTCTGCTGCTATTTAAATACATTACTAAAAATGGCACAGTTTTCTGGGTTTTGTTTGTCCCTCTCTTTCAGAAACTGGTCTCTAAGAAGCAGCCTAATCATTGAGCAAACACTAGGGATAAAATCATCAGCCTCGCCAGTGTTGCCTGAAATTCCCTCAACTGATAGAGTAATAAGGCCCATTTTAGCATTTTAAATTGCATATATAAGGGCTAAACACCACAGTCTGTCCTGAGATAATTAAAAGTTGACTTCAACAATATTATGCTTAGATATCTAGCTTTCAGTACAAAATAACAACTATTATAAAAAATAGGAAAAAATATAAGGATGATAGAATAAAATATCAGACTGTCATTAGAAACAAGACTATACTAGGAACAAGGAGCTAGTAGATAGTCTAGGAGACTTACCCGTATCTCTTCTCTGCCTTAAGAATGAAATGGTAATTTTACACCATGTTATCATCAATTAGAAAGCAAACGAAGCTTATTTATTTTTAATTTTGTAGTATATATTTCTAAATTAATATACTATATTGTATAATAATCTGATAAATTAAAATCTAACTGTGTAATTTCCCTGACATGGAAGAGTGACCATTGAGGTATACAGTCTATACTCTATTTTAGATCTTCTACACATTCAATCAGTCCCACTAATTTTTCAAACCTTTGATATGGGAATTTAATAGGCTTGAGATTATTCCTACATCAATGATCAATGACTTCTGCCATCAATGGTGTTGGAGAGAAAAATAAAGAAAAGAAAAGAGATTTGGGGAGAGACTTTTTAAGGAAGTCTTGGGAAGCAAAGTCCCTTTTCTCTAAAGAGAGGTTTCAATGTACAGAGTTTGGATACTGAAGTAGTAAATGATATAATTTGCTTATATTGTGATGACCCTTACAAATCTTGAATGTCTTTCAATTTTACTTAAAGGAAAAGAAGAGTTCTGTCCCGGGGCCCAGGAGACAGTGCAGCTCTGATAGCTGATGATACTGACATTCCACACTCTGGTACTTTTTCAGCATCAGACAGAAATGGAGTAAATTTCCACTTTTTTTTTCTTTAATCAGGTTTTCTTTCAAGTGACACATTGGGAGTCAATACACATATTGAGAGCTTTTTCGAGCTCCTGAAAAATGAGCTCCTGAATCTCACTACATGAGCAGCTATGCTGGGGGTGGTGGGCGCAGAGAGCAATGGCAGCCCTGCTAGGGAACCAGAGCTTTCTCTGTTTCTTTCTTCATTCTAAAACAGCTTATTGAATTTCTATTATGAACAGATCTTCATTTGCCTTCAAGGGCTGTGGAGGATCAAAGTGAAAGAGTAACGAGTGACCAAACAAAAAAATAGAACACATTCTCATCCACAAAGAGTTTATAATCTAGGGGACACACAAACTGCTAATGAAATATCCAGCTACCTAAAACAACTCTGGATGAATACAATGACAAGTGCCAGGGCTAAGAAAGGCTGGTCAGATTGGGGTGAAAAAAATATAGAAGGCTTCCTGGAAACCTTTCCTATTATTTCTATCTCCCTTCTCTTTCTCTTTTTTCCTTCCCTTCACCATTTGCTTTGTGTGACATTTTTCTTTACTCTGTTCTCAAGATTGTGCATTATATATTTTTCAGAAAAGTGCAATGTACTTTGGTGGATATCCACCCCAGTGCATTGGGCCTGACCACCTGCAGGTTCAGAAACACAAAATAAAACTTAGCCGTTGACTCACCTACACTGACCTTTTAATTATATCTGAAAAGATGTGTTGAAAGTATTCTGAAAGCAACGTGTAGAGTTTTTCTCATTTAGAAAACTGCAGCCCAGTACTGCAGACTTTACTGGGTATGCATTACGTAAAATATTTGAAAAAAGAAAGCCTCACTTATAACATTGCATTTATTAAGCCTTACGTTTTGTGCACTTCGCTGGATGTAAGTTGCACTTTCATGAAAAAGAAAAAAAATTAAAAGCAAACGGTAAATAAGCGTGAAAGTAGCTGAAACAGCAATTTGATCTGCACATTAGTACAAATACAAGAGAATTCATGAATTTTTCCAGCGTGAAAACCTTAAAGAATTTCCAAGCCCTTATTACAATGTAAATATGTTTGCAGTTTTGGCTGTCAAAAATAATACTATTCTTCGTGATGCTGGGACAAACTTCCACTCCATGTTCGCCAAGCTATCTCCTGCCTTCTTCAAAACACATCCTAAACAGCACTTACTCTAGAGAAATGTCATGACTAAGAGGGAAAGAGACCTAACAATGATTTAACTAGTACCCTTGTCCTTGTCTCTACGTCTGTGGCTCCTTTTAGTTATTTTTTTTTAACACAACCTACCTCCTGCCAAAAGGGAAAAGTGGTCTGGACAGTTATAAACAAAGCATGATCTGGAATAAATCATTCTTTTGACTTTTTAAAATGAAATTCTACCTGAATAAGCACTGCAGCACCCTTTCTTTTCTGTACCAGGAATTTGACTGAACTCCAATATTGATAATCAACATCATCTAGTAAATGGGGCTGACAAAATAGTGCATTCTAGACCAGACAGCAGCAAAAGTGGAGAAAGCCCTCTGTCTAAAGGTTGTTATGTCCTCACAAGGAAGAGGAGTGAAAGGAAAACGGGAGCAACCCTCGAAGAGCTACTGAAAGTTGTATATGATTAGGCAGCTGTATTTGAATTGATGCTTGTGTCTTTCTTAACATCTTGAGAAGTTGGAAATTTGTAGAGTCGGCTTTCTGTATCCTGTTTTGTTTTTCCCTAAAATAGGCAGGCTGCTGGTTTAATAACTCAAAATTAGTTAATTCATTGCTTGAATTAAACATGTGAATCAAATTTGCAGAGGGATTGAGGCTTGTTATGACACTGATAGAAAATTCTAGATTGAAAACTGCTGTTCTAGAGAAGCTGAGGAATTCCAAACAATGCATCCCTTTACAGATTCTTTTCAATGGTGCACATGCCTTCTGTTGAAAGCTGAGACTGAGCACAAGCACAAGGCAACATGGAACTTTGGATAGTAGCTCAAGGACAGCTTTTTTTGTGTGTGGTACGCGGGCCTCTCACTGTTGTGGCCTCTCCCGTTGTGGAGCACACGCTCTGGACGCGCAGGCTCAGCGGCCATGGCTCATGGGCCCCGCCGCTCCGCGGCATGTGGGATCCTCCCAGACCGGAGCACGAACCCGTGGCCCCTGCATCGGCAGGTGGACTCTCAACCACTGCGCCACCAGGAAGCCCTCAAGGACAGCTTTGAAGAGAGGAATGAAAATTAGTTTAGGCTCAGAGAAGTTTAAAAGTAAGTTAATAGTTTCCTTTGAAGAATAGACTGGAATTTTTAAGAATAAATGGGATCAGAAGTTGTGTAAAGATTAGGAGGTACAGGAAGAAGTGAAATTTCTTCTGACCATAAAGAAAGTACAAATTTAGATAAGACATTTATAACAGGTTAGTAGAGAAAAGGACACTTAGTTGTACTTAGGAATCTAGTATTTATTTTAAGCATGTCTCTGCTTAAGGTTGCCTTGCGTATGGAAAGAAAAAAAAGTTAATCAATGTATGTGTTTCTCTTTTCATAAAAATCCACATATGAAAGGTAAAGGTAAGTGGATTGTGTTTTATAGGCATAATTTTCTTGCTTATAACCTCTGAAAAAAAATGCACCCATGTGTGTAAGTTTAACAGACATCATCATTCCTCTGGTAGTAAAGCCTAGAATAGGCATAGAGTCCAAAGGAACAGAAGACTCCATAAGGTTGAATCTTGGGTCTTTTAACTTTTCAATGACAGAAATGACACAGGCTTCTTATACTTATGATTCATACCAGATTCAATGAAGCTATAAAAATAAAGTAGTAACGAAGTGTAAAGAGTAATGGGCAGCAACTATTTTTATTGTTTCCAACTGAAATACAAAATGATTGTTTCCTCAGAGTCTGATTGCAGCCTATTTCTAGAACGGAGCAAAATGACCACAGTGTTATCCCACTAAAGTGTGAAAAATGAGAGCATGGAGAAGATTAAAGTCTTTACTAAATGATCTAATGGCAATTGAGATGAGGCAACATAAAAAGCTACATCAACTCAGCAAAGATTTTTGTATCCAAAGCTCTAATTTAGTGTTAAAATAAAGCAAGTTGGTCAGAGAGAATGAAGAACTTCATGTGGTAAATCAGGACAGTCAACTCTCCTACCTGCTTGAACTAAAGCCGCTTTCTTGGTGATAACCACAGGCGAAATCATGATGTAATTTACGATATGTGATACATGTGTCACATAGGTCATCACATGCTGCCCCAACCCTCCCTTACCCCAATCCCATCCCCTTTCTTCTCCCAACACCACAGGTTCAAGCCCAACTAAATATTTAAATACCTCAACTCCTCCTCACTTTCAGACTCTCCAAACACTTTGAAAAATCAGATTTCTCATTCAGACTGAGCTAAAATTATAGTCCTTAACCTTTATGTTTCCCCAGGAGGCAGGTTCCATGTTGACCAAGCCCAGTATGAGGCTATGACAAAAATGACACTTCCTTTCTCAAGCTATACCATCTTGGCTAATCATTATCCCCAACACAATTTATATGCCTTCATCCCCACCATGTCATCTAGTAAAAAAGCAGCTAAACTTTGAGCAGTCCACATTATAAAGGTATTGAAATACAACGTCTGGACCTAAATAATGCATGAGAAGGGAAGATCGTCAAATAGACTGTAAATGGATGGAGACTCAGGCACACGTCTGCTAGACAGGATGCTCAGTCCGTCAAGCACAATATGCCATCAGCTAAGCAGTTTTAGTTTGTGCTATCTGCTGGGACAGGATTATATCTAGCTGGACCTCCAACAGAGCATGTTAGAAGAGGATCCTATAAGTAATTAATCTCTGAAACAATGTAAAATGAAAGGAAATAGGAAGCTAAGAGAAGTTGCCCTGGATTCCTTCACCTAACCACTGTGTGTGCCAGTGTGAGCCAGCTGTCAGTGTGTTAGCTGAAGAAGAAGGGATTCTGACCCCTTGAGGAAGAAAAGAAAGAAAGAATGTCTCTGCTCTTAAAATGATAGTAGTCTAAGGAAAACTTCTCACAAAGTATCACTTCCTCTTGAGAGAGAGAGCAGCAAAGACGGGCCTAGATATCCTTCTAGGTGATGCGCCAGCAGAAGGGCTGGCCTCCTTGCTCCAAAAGGGTGTCTAACTTTTCTTTCTGTCGCCTTTATACACCGATAAGCATAATGGGTTTCTGGATGCAGCAGATAAAGCTTTGGAATTAAACCTGAGACTGAAACCGATCTCTGCTAGTTTCTAGCTGTATGGACTTAAAAGCTTAGAGCAACATGGTCACATGATTTGTGAATATGCATAAAATGAATCTGTGACTTACATTTACCAGATTCTCTAAATGCTGTTTAGAAAAACTATTTTTAAAATTTCATTTTAGCAGTTCTTCTAATTTAAAGTGAATACTTTATAACAACAACAAAACAAAAATATTCATTCTGCCAAACACTAGCTCTCTTGGGTGAGTTCTTCCAGGCCTTTTCTTGTTTACCCATGCTATTTCTTGGGACTTCTTCAAAATCTTTATCCAAATACTTATCTGCTACATGCTTATTCACTCTGCCCCTCATCCATCCTATCTTCAGCGAGTGTGGCATGTAAGAGACAGCACAGGTTGTCTGAGGGACCACCACAAGGGGCCGATTTCCCAATCTCTAATGCCATGTTACTCCTCTGCCATGACTGGCTAGAAATAAGAAACGTTATTTATGTTATGGTTACTACAAAACATTTATCTAGAAATACTATTCCACAAACAGCAGACATAGCCTCATCATCTTAAAACCCAGAGGTCATGACGAGGTTGGCGCTGACCTCCAACAGCAAGATGAGGGATCAGGACCTACAGTACCGATAGTCTTTTGGGGATCAGAAGGCCCACCCCAACCTGCTGAGCAGGGCCCCTCCAGTGTGCCATGGTACACTTCACATCCTTAGCCTGCGTATGAGGTCTATGCGTCTCTCAGTCAGTCTCCACTCTGGTTCATGCTTGGCTATCAGGGAACATTTCGTCCAAGTGTTCCAAGGAAACTCATTTGTAGGCAGCCTCTTGGTCTCTGTTCTTCATAATAAAACATCCTCAGTTTTGTGTCTGCATTTAGGAATGTAACTTGTGAGCAGCCTACCTCCGGCTCTTCTCTTGTTTGGTTGCTTTCAAAGCCCACTGTAAGGCTGGAAGGTGACAGCTTGACCCACTCTGCTACGTGCTTTTTCTTTTTTTCTTTTTGGTATTGTTATTAAAACAACAAATTACTATGTACGCAAAGCAGAAAGTCACAGTGGTATAGCCCTGTCTAAGACAGGGAAGAGGAAGTATCCAAACTACAGAAATACCCAAAACAGGCATGTTGGGGGATTGGGACTGTGAAATTGGGTGGGGTGAATTTTCATTATTTTTGGCACAATTCCCGGTACATCCTCAGATTTCCAAACTGTGTTTTAAAATAAAGATTGGGAGCCACTTGAATAAAGTTTAATTTCTATTAACATATAATTCCAAGTTTTATAGCCAAGTTTTTAACAGCAGACCTATAGCTAGTTCCTTTATTCTTACTATGAACTACACATTCTTACTCAACCAAAAACAAATCTTTAAATGGCCACTTTAAAAGACTCAATGGATTTACAGAATGCAAACAATATTTTCATATGTTGAGGTTAAATGAATTGAAAAAATAAGAATTACTTTCAAGAAAATGGAAATTCTTTGAGTATAAAAGCCAGCGAATAAGAAATCATGAAATGTAGTTTTGTACATGGTCAGGGTTTGGATGGATAAGAGCAACAAGGTAGAAAGTCCCTTATTTTGTAACTCGAGGGTAAAGCAAAGTGAAAAAAAAGATGATTTGAAAGAAAGATAGATTAGGGAAGCCTTTGAGAATATTTTGTTTAGTTTCTTTAAAAAAAAGAAAAAAGCATGACAAAGCTGAAAAGAAGAAAACCCTGGTGATTGTGGGTCTAAACAATTAAGAACAATTGGTACCATTGGTGAGGCAAGAGCTTAAGAAAGCAGAAAAGAATGGCATACAGGCGACATGGAGAGAGAATGGCCCCAGGGTTAATCTTGCAAATAGGAGGGAAAGGGTTAAGGATGAGAGTAGATTCCATTAGTTTTGGAGATGTCAAGGAATAGGGTGTTTAGGAAACTTCCTAAAGGCTCTCTATTGAGTACGAGAAAGGTGGGGTATGGCAGAGGACCTAAGGAGTATGGAGACTCCATGGCAGTGAAGACCACTTAGGTAAGATATAATAAACTACTGATGACATTGATCAAGCTGGGATCATGAGATCTCATTGACCAGGATCTCTAATTGGATTTCAATTTCAAATTGATCTATCTCATCACCTGAGTCATTGTCTGTCTATAGCCCTGGCTCGACCTAACCTTCTGACCATGAGTTGAGTACCTTCCCTTTGACAACCCCAAACTCCAGTCAGGGCATATAAGCACACTCCAAAGTTTCTAAATTCTCCAAGAATAAGTTTTCTCATTGCTTATGCAGTGAAAACACCGGCTCAGCAGATCCATTTCAAGAATTGAATGAGATAACACAAAGGAATTTAAACCAAGCCTCCTAGTCCTGGCTCCTCAACATTTGTCCATAGGCGTAAGTAAAAGCTTAAGGCTAGGTTGGGAGTAGAGGTGAAAAGAGAATTACTTTCACAGTTTGTAAAATTGTCAACTGTACAATAGGTCTGCTGGAACTGTTGCTTAATTACTTTCTGTTATTTAGAAAGTATATTCTTGAATTTCCATGAATTGCATAGATTCCCTCTACTTATCCCATATGATGACAATTTTCATGAAGTCACAAGCTCTCTCAAATAATCACCATTTATTACTGAATTCTACAAATTTGTAATAAGTAAATTTGCTAATAATTGTTTCCTGTTCACCAACATGAATCAGAAACTGATTCTAAGTTGCCATATAGTAGCAGTGTACATATTGGGAAGGCAGTATGTGCTATGTGTTCTCTTTACCTATCCTGTTATGTAGAGCAAGTGGCACCAGATCATGAATATACAAAGCGAAAAGGTACCATGTGTTATGTATGACTAGCATTTAACTATAATATTAATACATTTTTGAAGGATAATAGTAAATGGCTTTATTAATAATGACTCAAATGCTTTCCATTTTTATGCTATATGATGAAAAATAAATACATGAAAAAAAAAGGAGGATATAAATATTAAATAGTGTGAATGGGGCAGTTTAATGACCAAATTAAACAAACCAACCATGTGAAATAAGCCTCAGCTCAAAATGATCAATTTATCTGAGTGAGGGTTCTCCTCTAATTTTAAAATTTGATATTGTCCAATACTGGCAGCTGAATGACTCTGAGGAAACGTCCCTGCTGCCCTTACTTTTACACCAAGAAACCACCTATTTTGCTCTCTTTTAGCTGGCTAGTGGCTGGTCCTACTGTCTTGTCCTTCTGAGCCTCTCTCTCTCTCTCTGTGTGTGTGTGTGTGTGTGTGTGTGTGTGTGTGTGTGTGTGTGTTTTCTTTTTTAATTTAGGAACTTGGGGGTGCTATCTGGGAGGGGCTTTTATTTTGAATCTGTTTCATCTCAAAAGAAAAATTTTCAACTATGCAAGAGGGCGTCTTCTTTAGGAATTCAAGCCAACTGACAGTAGACACATAACCACTCCACACACTCCACTTCTCACATTGATCTCTGTTTGTTTTTAAACAGCAGTGTTGGTCTAAACTCATTCAAAGAGCAGAGGTCTGTGATGTTAAAACACCTGCTGCCTCAATCAGGAGATGGTGTTTACCTCCCTGAGTTTGATTTTTGCCTTTTGTGGCAGTGAGGATGTTCAACTCCATTGTCTCTTTCAGCTTAAATGCATTGTAGGATTCTAATTTTACTTTAATTCTCTTAGGATCCATATAATGCCGACTGGGAGGTCGGAAATGACCATCAGTGATTTCGGCCTTAGAGCTGTATTTTCCTAACTACTGTACTGCATGCACCTGTAGAGAGAAAACAGCTCTGTCTTGAGTTAACACTATTTGGGGTTTGCTGTACTTACTGAAGAGACCTCTGCTCTGTGTCAGCTGGTTTTCTTTGTCACTATCACCCTGCCTCTCACCCCCGACATTCTGGTACATCTCAGCTTCCCTCTGTGACCTTTTATCCATGCAAGCTTGAAAATTAGATTCAAATTGCTATCTGTATCTTCATTTCACTCTCCATACTGAAAAAGTACAAGCATGAACTAATTCTCTCAATCTAGCTCCATATTTACTTACCAACTCATTAAAAAGCAGCTTTAGCACTGGAGCAAGAGATCATGTATTAGGGAAGGAAAGCAATTTACTTGGCAAGTTCATTTGTGTATTCTCTCCAAAGTGAGAGCAAAGATTTGTCCTTGGGATAAGGGTGTTTTCTCACCCAGTCTGGTCTCTCTGGCTGTCTGATTCCTCAATTAACTGACACCTCTGGGCTGGTGATTTCATCCTGGACTTATTTAGTGAACAGCCTAGAAATAGTCGTCCAGTGACTTACATGATGGTTTTATAGCATCACTGTAATCGCTGCCTAAATATCCCTGCAACAAAGGAGGAAAGCGAAAGGAAGGCTTCTGGAGAGGGTGTGTTTGAGACACGCAACACTTTGCAAAGGGTAAGAAAGGGTATTTTGACAATTTCAACTGGAGGCTGGAAATCTAAACAAAAGTACAAAATCAGACAAGAATCAATTGGGTCTTGTATTGTTTTGTGTTATAGAGCAGAATTTAGTGCCAAGTATTTCTGCATTGTCTCAACTAAGAATGGTGTGTTTTTCTTTTTCACTTAAAAAGTATGTGAGATTTATTTATGATATATTTTTGCTCTGCTTACAGATTTCCCTCTGCCCTTGACATTAAAAAGTAAAAATTATCATGATTTTTTCTCATTTTTAAATTAGTACATTAGAAAAGTAAACCAAAATAAAAAGATTTTGAATTATTCATACCTGGCTCATAAGAGCTATTATCCTCCTTACTTGACCATTCAACAAATAATTTTCTTTCACCTAAATTCAGGGGATAAAATAGTGAATAATACTGACTTGTTTCCTGTTGTCAAAGACCTTACACAATCATGGGAGGCACCTGTGAACTTTTATTTCTATTGAAATTTTGTTGCATATCTTCCTATATACACGCGCGTGAGCATGCAATGAATACAAGCACCTATAACTTTAAAAGTTTCAGATCACATGGTAGACGTCAATTCACTGTCTCAGTGGGGCCAGGTAGGGGACTGGAAGAGTGAGAAAAGCAAGGTGCATGGCTGGTGGGCCTGGGAGAGAAGGAGACGCAGAGAACCTCCACAGTCCAGCCCCAGCTGAGGGTGGGAATGTAGTCACAAAGTTGTCAGATGTTCAGAATTGTAAAGGTACACTGGAAATTCGGATTCCTATGTGTATTCTCCCAATGTATTAATCTTTGCTCAATGTTATAAAATACTGACAAGCAAGGAAAACAAGTCTGTGTGTGTACAGATTTGGCCTCTAGGCCCCTACTTTATGACCTTTGACATTTACTGGCTGATAACATTTTCAAATAAAGATAATAACAGACTTTAGATAATCTTCTAATGCATCATTTTAGTGGGTATATGATATTTAGTTTTGTGGTCATATCATTATTTATTAAACAATCCTTTATTTGTGACACGTAGGTCCTTATCAGTTTTACACTCTAATACACAATGGTGTGTTGAACTTTCATGTACGTTTTTTTCTTTTATAGATCACTAATTGCTTTCTTAGGATAAACTCCTAAAAGTTGGATTATTAGCCAAATGATCTACACTTGCTGTTTTTGATAGTAAATTCCCACCATCAACTGATGATTATGTTATTTTCCTACAGCTAACAAAAATAAGAATTATCATTAAAATAAATTTGCAAATAAGATGAACAAAATATCCTATCAGTTTGAAGTTTTAGCTATCATTTTATTGACTTGTGAAGTTTTATATTTTTCATGTTACTGACCATTGACATTTTTTATTGCCCTTTTTACATGGGAATTTTTGGACATGTGTTATATCTAGTAATGTTTAAATTTACTGGTATCATTCAAACATTCAGACCTTCTCCAGTCCAAATAAGTAAATATTTAAGATAATTTCCTTTAGCTATTTCACGTATTTTATATTTGAAATTGCAATTTATATGGATTATATTTTAAATAAGGTATGAAGATATGTAATATTGATTTTTTCCCCCAAATAGTTTAAATGTCACTCCAGGAACATTTATTAAATAACTTACACTTTCTCCACAAATTTGAAAAGCTAATTCTACCAGCTAGTAAATATTTCCATAAACTTAGATCTATTTCTGGGCTTTCCATTCTATTCCATTATTTTATCCATTTTATCCTTGTACCAGTATTTAATTTTATTACATATTTAGAAGCTCTAATTATAAATCTCATTTATTAGTGCACTGTTTTTAATTGTTTACTGTATTTTCATTCTTTTTATATAAACTTTAGAGTATTTTGTGAACTCCTTTTCCTTATGGAATTTTTACTGGACTGTTATAAATGAATTTGGGAAAAACAACGACTATGTAGTATTAAGTCTTTTCATCCAGTAATGTTTTACCATTCATTCAAGTTTTCTCCTTTGTCCCTCTGTGATGTCTTGTAGTTTTCTTCATATATATTTAACACGAAGCATATTTGTATATATCTTGCAAAGACTGAACTTATTTATAGTTGCACAATAAATATAATTTTTTGTCACTACATTTCTAATTGTGATGTATGCATATGCACACAATTCATATAGACTATAAGGGATGTGTTCATAAAATAAACTTATTTTGTACTTGGCCACTTCTATGTAATGTATATAGGACAGATTCATATGGGAAAGCTATTATTTTGCATCTGGCCTCTTTCCACGTACAAATAATTGATATATCAATTAAAAATCATGCTTATATATTTATTAAAGTTCATATTATCCCACAGCCTTATCATCTTTGAATGAGGATTACTGAAATAACTTGGTGGCTATTCTCTTGCCACCAAATTTATTCTGTATAAAACTAAAAGTTTTCCAAAATGATGAATACAGCACATAAATCTGCACAGCCCCTCTTCCCAATTAAACCAACTATTTCACTCTATAATTAGCCGAGATTGTATAAAATCTAGTACCATTTATAAGTTAGTGTTTTTCTCAAATAATTTAAGATACTTATAAACATTCATATCCAAAATATTTAATATATTTGCCTTAACCACATATAACTTGAAAAATAACCTAATAATGATGACAATTCTTTGAGTAAAGACGGCAAAGCTAAATGTGCCTCTGTATTGGAAAGGAGCGGAAGGCACTTTGGAAAGTGACTATTGTATAATGACATAAATACCTCTGTATTCAGTAAGGAATTGATGTGGCTTATGTGTTGTGGCCCAGCAAGGTTGTAATAGTATTTTTAAAGCCAAAGATATAATACTGATTAAATTGCAATGCAAGAGTACCTCGAAAATAAATTTCATATGGAATAACCACTAAATGTCAGTAAATGCAGACACAAAATACATTACTGACATTACCATTGATGTCTGAGCTCTGACACTTTTGACTATAAAAATGACAGGTTTATTTTTGTTTTAGAATGTCCCCTCATTCTCTCTGAGCTCTGTCACGTTGTGATAGGCAGGTCAGGGAAGGGGTTGGAGCCCGGCAGCAGGTACACTCAAAGAGGCAGAGAGAGCATTTGGAACAGCAAGGTCCTGATTTCGCCTTTCATTATTGAGTCCTCTGCATTTACATGGCATCACCACAATCACAGAAGCAAACAGCCTTTAAACAAAAGAGTAGAAACATGATCACACCCGTTTTTTAGCACTGTGTTTATGAGCTAATTGACTGAACTTTTCACTTTTCAGTTGGTGGCTGTGACTTCTCTGTGGACTGATTTTGTGAGCTCTTTCTTCTTTTGAAAAAAAAAAAAAAAAAAACTATGGAAAGCATTTGGGGGTCTGTATTTTTCCTCATCTTGCTTATTTCCTCTGCTTTTGGGTTCTATTTCCTTGATCGTAGACTTCTGGAATAAGAATTTGATGGCTAATGTATGTGAAAGCTTTTCTTTATTAATGAAATAAGGTCAAAACCTTGCACCTACCCCATTTCCACGCTCTTCTTAGCCTGGGCTTATTTTGGTGACAAGCAGAAAGGTGCTGGGCTAGAGTTGGTTGCTTTCCCATCAACTGTCATCCCGAACACTTCTCCACACACCTGCCGAGGGGCTGTGGCTTCACTTCGAGGGAGTTTGTGCATGTCCACAGCCTTATGTCTCTCTTCTCTCTTCACATTCCCTAGGGAGCTAGTACTGAAAAGAGCTGACATTTTTGGAATATCTAAAAAGAATAGGCCTGATGTCAAGGATCGTACTATTGCTATCCTTTTAGGTTTAAGAAAACTAAGGAACATAAAAGTAAGTAAGTTTTCCAATGCCAGCTAGTGGTGGTGCTCAGACTTGAAGCCAAGGGGGTCTTATAGCAAAACTTTTTGCTATAAGTAAAAAAGTAAACTTCTCACTTGTCAGAGCAGAAACATGCTATTTCCCTCTCTCTCTCTTTCTCTGTGTGTGTGTTTGTGTGTGTGTGAAGATAGTTGTAACTCGTCTCTATAAATAAAAACACCACTCAGTGAACTGGACTCATTATAAACTCATCAATATCTATCAAATCTATTATGATTAATTTTATGCTTCAATTTGGCTAGGCCATAGCGTCCATTTATTTCACCAAACACAAATCTAGATGCTGCTCTGAAGGTATTTTGTAGATGTGGTTATAATGTCTACAATCAGTTGAATTGAAGTAAAGGAGATTGCCTTCAATAATACAAGCAGGCCTCATCTAATCAGCTGAAGTCTTAAGAGCAATTACTGAGGGTTTTGGAGAAGAAGAAATTATGCCTCAGAACTGCCGCATCAATTCCGGTCTGAGTTTCCAGCCTGCTGTCCTGCTCTACAGATTTCAGACTTGCTGATCCCCATTAACTGCACTAAACTGCATTAAAATGAATCTAGCTAGCTAGCTAGACAGAGTACATCTTTGTTATTCTTGGTAGTTATACTCTATAAAGCCCACTGGGATATTAAATTAGTGAGTCCCAAACAACTGCTCCTAGGGGAAATATAGGGTGAGGTTCCTGCAAGCCTCTGGTCGCAATATTTTGTCATTTAATCAATACATAACCTTGTTTTATGTATGTGTATGTTACTGTTTAAAGACATCTTATTTAACATATATTGCTGATTCATTAACAATAAACTCATAGCCAACAGCACTATAATTTATGTCTGAACGATGCTTATCTAACACATATCTTTTCTCCATAAGGTACATCACAGCTTTCTTGTGCTTAGGAATGTTAGACAGCACTGCAGCACTATGCTTGACGATCATTTTAAACAGCAAAATCACCAAGAAAAAACACAAAAATGAGAAAAATGTGACACTAAATGGACCAAGAAAAGGACACAAGGAGACACAGTATCACCTTTGACCTCAGCTGGGAACATGTACGTCAGGTAACTCAGATTTTTCACTTCTCTATGTGTGTCTGGAAATCACCATAAAAGCACCACAAGTGTTGATTTGAGGGTTACAAAGGAATTTTAGCAAGTAGGTGAATTCACAAATAAGGAATCCATTCTTAATGAATAACAACTGTGTATATATATAGATGTATATATACACACACACATACCCTGTTGGTTCTGTTTTTTTTGGAGAACATTGATACAATGACGACATCAACACAACCTCAAATAAAGTGACATTTATATTAATTATGAATAATTGAGTGTAGAAAATGAAACCAGAGCCTCGTGAAAAATATTAACATTATGCCCAGTTTAACAGTAGAACTTATTAGACTTAATCTGATAATTTGCAAATGTGCACCTGAATTAAGGAAATACAGAGAGAGATTAAGCCTGTATTTATACTTCAACCTATCATATGGGGAAAACATTTCAAATTATTTGTTAGGTGCAAATTCAAAACCTCGATTGTTAGGCTGCCTGTAATCATTGAGTATACTGAATCCACTTACACCATCTTGTGCCTATGGACACTACACATACTGATAAACTGATCTGTGTTGCTTCATTCATTCCCCTTAGTTCTGTTACCAACTATGAGTATCACATGTGAGATAAACATTCACTGACTGAAAGGGCTTTTTTGGTACTTTACATGTGTGGTTGCACATGTATTATTATTATACATAAGTTAGAACTTAAACATATGCATACTGTTATGTATTTGTGATCTACAACTTTTGTAACCAAACAACAGAATTTTGAAATGATATATTCTCAGTGTTAGTCCTCACCCTCCTCTTTACTTTTCCTTTTGAATGTGATAGTCTCTGCTACATGTTCCTCTGGTTTCCTCTTACCTCACAATTCCCTTTTCTTCAGTACTGGGATGAAGTTTATCTCTTTAGTAGTCAACAGATAAGGGTCAAGAGCCTATGTACTAACCAGAATGGAGGTTTGTTTGTTGATATCAGGACGAATATCCAAATTCAGAAAATTCTGACATATTAAGCAATGTGATTAAAACCGTGTATGGGTGTATGGGTCCTCTTCCTGATAAGTTGAATCAGCTTGATTTGGAACAGCAGATACATCTTAATGACTAGCTTGTCTCTGGCCTGTGCTTAGTCTCTTTAGGCTGCAGTTAATAAAATATCCTAACATGGCAACTAGATAAATTTCAATTTTTAAAATCATAATAGTGTCTGATGTTCAATTTGACCTGACATATCTACCTTTCCAAAGGATTACTGTGACTTTATATAACTTAAATTTGTGTCTATAAAATGTGTTACAACCATGGTTTGCTTTCATGATAAAGTGTATTTGCCAAGTCCCCCTCACATGGCATCATTCAAAATTGATTATGCATATAATTCTATCAGACATACATGGCAGAGGAACAGTTTCCATCAGAGAGAAAGAAAACCAGGAGAACACTGATAATCTGTGTAAATATCTTGGAAAAATTGTATCCCCTGCAGACCTCTAGATTGTAGGAATGGAAAGCTAACCCAAGCCTGGCAATGTTCTGAAATAGAATAATTATGGTACCCATCTCAACAATTTGCGGTAAGAACTAAATAAGACCATGATAATGTGGTAGGGAGCAGTCTGAGAATATTTAGAGAGGCAAGAAATTGCAGTGCATATAAGGTTAGTGGTGCTGAAAGTGCAGAATTGACTCTGGGAAAGGTGAAAGGAGGTGGCTGGGAGAGAGAAGTTAAATTATGGAACATTCCTGTGTCCTGCTAAAGAAACTCAGACTTTATGTTATAGTGGTTGGAGACCTGATGAGAGGTTCTATACAATGAATAAATTTGTATTTTAAGCAGATCTATGAAACCACTGTGCAGGGGATGGATTTGAAGGGACAAGATCACTAGCAGGGAGAACAGTACCTAGGTCACAGCAATGATCCATGACAAAGAACAGACCTCGGGCAGAAATGGTAGGGATGGAAAACAGATGCTAGGTTTTAAAATGTGTGATTGAATGTAGAGGATGAAGGAGGAGTCAAAGATAATATACACATTTCTATCATTAGTGCGAACTTGAAATAGCAGAGGGACTTTAACTCCTTACAAAAGGCTAATGAAACTACTGTGGAGATCACTGATGTGTCTCTTTAGCAGTGGGCTTGCAAGACAAGGTGGATTTTATTCTCATCCTGTAAAACACTTCTCGATTAAGCATCTGGCTTTAAATAGGTTTGCATTTACCATGTATCACACTGAGAAAAAGCCCTTAGATCCTGATGACCTAAACTTGAATTCTACTTCAATCATTAATTATTGTGTGACCTTGAATAAGTTAAGTAACTACTTTAACCTTCATGTTTTAAAATACTAAATACAAATAAAGAAGATCTATTAAATGGGAGGAGATATACGAAGGCAAGATGCAAAAAGTAAAAAACATACAGGTAAATATCATTGAGTCCTACAAAATTTACTCCAGGATGGATTTTCCAGTAACATGTATAGAAATAAATATGTAAAATATGAAGTCAATGTAGCATTGTGGTCAAGAGGATGATTTCTAAAATCAGACTAAAAAGGACTAGATCCTGGCTCTATCATTTCCTAACCATGTGACTTTCAATGTTACATAGTGTCTCCATGTGTTAATCTCCTCTTTTATAAAATGGGAAAAATGGTACCCAGCTAATAGGTTTGATAGGAAGACTACGTGAAATGATAGATATAAAGCATGTTGAATGTTTCTTTAAACTTAATATGCACTGAATAAGTGTTAATTATTATTATGAATATATAGATTTGTCTATAACATACATGTATGTGTGTATATATATAAAATGTACATACATAGACATTTATTTGGCTGTACCATATAAAATTACTAATATTAAACCATTTTGAAAGACAAAAATGGGAATGATTTATAGTTTAATCACATAAAATATGTGATAATATTCAATCATATATATATATATATAAATATGTACATATCTAGTTTCTTTATTTCTTTTTTTGCTCATCTTCTCAGGCAAGCAACGGCTTCAGGACATAGTTGAATTAACTAAATTACTGTTTGCCTACTCTGTTACCATTGTAAGAGAAGCAATAAAGAGTGCAGGCTGAGGCAGACTGTACCACTGGATTCTAACTCAGACCTATGTAAGCTGGGACAAGTTATTTAACCTCTCTAAGCCTTGGTTACCTCCTCTACAAAATGAATAAATCATAATATCGCCATAAGCATTAACTGACATAAAGTATGTAGAGTGCATAGCATAGAAGCCAGCAGAGAGTGAGCAAACATGTTCACTATTACTACACAAATTATTAATTATTCACTAAAATTCCATTTTCGACAGATGATTACATTACTGTTCCTGTCATGCCACTTTTTTCCTTCCCCACACCCCCCAGGGTTTCCTTCCCTGATCTCACCTTCCTTCTCTTCCCTCTTCTTCCCTTTCTTTAATTTCCTTTCCTTTTTAATGAGAAACCACTCTCACTGACTACATCTGAATTTTTCTGGATATATCTGTCTATAAAACAACTTTTCCTGGAAGAAAATACATGGATTTTGAATTTTTAAAAAAACTTTTTAGGGGGATGAGATATCTTTGAATTTTTTTTTTTAAGTAAGATATATATACACATATTCCTTCTCATTCCAGAAGGGAAAAATACTAATACAAAACCAATCTATGAGCCTTTTTTCCCTACCTATTTGCCTGTAAAAAAATGTAATAAAAATAAAAATGTTGGAACTCTTGGGATCAGTAAAGAGTGTTATACATAGTCCCTGAAAGAGAGAAGGGCCTAACTGAAGCCTGAATGTGGTTAAGAGAATACTTTTAAGTGGCCCCAGAGAGGGCAATTTGGTTATGACTGAAAGAGGTTGGATGCAAATTTAGAGGCTGATCTCCTGGAAATAGTCATTGGTAGCCCAAATTGATGCACCCTTGCCTGTGTACAGTTTATTCATTTGCCCTACCTCAGTCCATTGGCACAGCTGTAGTCACTGTACAGTGCAGGGGTAAATGTACCTATTTGAGAGGCTTTGAGGTCTGTACTGCTAGGACCATGCTAAGTAAACACTGGGTGTGCAATAAACGGTGTTTGGTTAATTTAATAACTAGAAGAAAATCTGGGCATAGCTTTGAGAGAAATTTTCTCCAGACCCATCTTTTGTCCTCTAATTCTGCATGGCAAGGGAGGAGTCTCTGGCTTCAGAATGCACAGATGCAGGACACAGTGGGTAAACTATGAGACAGCCCCCATCAGGTGCAGAAAGAAGCAGAAGCCTAGGGATCACAGAGCTGGGGATGAGTCTGAAGCAAGAGAGGGAACCCTCTGAATCGTTGTCTGGAGCAAAAGAAAAGTTCTGAATGTCGGCTGCAGCTGCTCCAACAGTCGCCCTGATGCTACTCTGGAGCAAGGCCACAGAGGAAAGGCAGCTGTGAACCTGGAATTCAGGGAAATGAGAAAAGGAGAAAGGAGAAGAGGAAAAAGAAAGAGAAATTAAAAAAAGGAAAAAATATCTGAAGGCAGTAAGAAACTGTGTCAAGGACACTTGAGGTACATTTACTCAAGCAGAAGAGCAAACCATTTTTGTTTGGTTTGTTCTGGTTTTACCTGTTTGTTTTGGTTTAACTTAATACAAGGAAGGGTATGGGATATTTTGCATAGGTTTACAGGTAGAATTTAAGTTAATAAATGAACAAAAGAAAGAAAGAAAGAATGAATGTCCCAATAAACAAATAAATCCAATATAGGATGTGTGTATCTCATATACAATCAGAGGGATTTTGAACAACGTAAAAACCTCTAATCACACTACAATTGGAAAGGGTCCCTATAGATAAAGGAGGCCCAGATAAGGCGTATATTATGCAGGTTCTGCTGATTGAACCTGATCAAGAATGGACCTGCCCCAGGGATTGAAGGAAGAATTATTTGACATTTTCTTAGCTGTATGTCTTTGCACATTCACACCAAATTTTTAATAAGATAAACACTGTCAAAATTACGATCAGGCAAATCATGGAAGGGCAAACATAGCTGATCCTAATTGGCCAAATATATCTTAATGGATGAACCAAATACGTGAGAAGTAAGGAAGTCTGTGTCTGGCAGACAGTTGCGCAGTTTACAATGGATGAACTAACCTATTTTCAGGACCTCGCAGAACCAGTATATACACTCTGCTCTTTTACTGCAATGAGAGCCTGTAGCTTAGACTCTGTTGATAATAGGATTGAGTCCATACACACATTGCTTAGACATTTTTGGAGAATGAATGACAGAGCAGGAAAGTATTAATATAAATAATTTAGTCTCAGAGAAAAAAATGGAGTACCTAGAGAAGTAGAGTAGGATACTTTATATTTATTACTTTTTAAAAACTGCCCAGATAAGGAAGTGCTTTGGTACTTCCATAGACATTGGTTCAACTTAAGAAATACTTATGGAGTGGGTTCAGGGCCTTCTGAAAAGGGTGATCATCTTCATTTCCATCACTGCCTAAATGAGTCATAAATCAGCTGACTGTACTTCCATCTATTTTTAGAATGGTGGAGGGATGGGCCACTTGATGTAGTTGTTGAGGATCCTTTATATCAAAGAGAAGAAATACGAGGCATCATCCATTCTCAAGATCTCTTCCCTTCTAACCCTTTGTGCTATGGAAAAGCTATTAGATTTTGTTTGCCTCACTCACTGGTTAAAAAATTACCTCAAAGGAAAGCTGGCCTTCGCCAAATGAATATGGAAAATATTGATGTAATCTTACATGTTCTTCATCCAAAGAGGTTTTTAAAGTAATTGAGTCCCATATAACTCAGCAAATCTACCTTAATATTGGCTATCTCTGGTGTAATACCACATAAGGAACTTACAGAAATGCTCACATTAAAATATTTCCTGAATATAAGATAAACAAGTTAGGCTACACTGGAACTATCTCTAAAATGCTGATTCAGGTTCTTTCTTGGAGATATTCTCAGGAGACGGAAATGTAATGCTGTCTTAGATTGGTACAAACTTCACTGGTTTCTTCAATACCATGACTCAGGATATTGCAGATATTAGAGGTCGCTTTCAAACTGAATTCTAACAATCTCTAAAATCCTAGTAGCTGGTCAAAAATTATATGGTTGAAATGCACATGTTCACCTGCAGATTTCACCTCAACACTGTGAGTTCAAGATTTGGAATCAGGGTTTCCAACACCTTACACGATGCTACAGCAGCATGTACGAAGTTTGTTCTATAGAACACCAGTTCCATGAGCTGTTAAAAGATGTTCTTTAGAATAACCATTCATTTCACTCTGAAATAAGTTTGGGAAAAGTCACACCCTCAATTCTTCTTTTGGTGAGTCACCATTTACACTGCTTTATTAAAAATGCTGCAGTCAAGAAAACATTAACTTAGCTTATTTCAATATTTCTCAAAATTATTTGACCAGAATATCTTCTAACAGGAGAAATATATATATGTGTGTGTGTATGTATATATATGTGTGTATATATATATGTGTGTGTATATGTGTGTGTATATATGTATGTGTATATATGTGTATATGTGTGCATATGTGTGCATATATATGTGTGTGTATATGTGTGTGTGTATGTATATGTGTATATATGTGTATGTGTGTATATATGTGTGTATGTGTGTGTATGTATATGTGTGTGTTTGTGTGTGTATATATGTGTATATGTGTGCATATGTGTGCATATATATGTGTGTGTATGTATATGTGTATATATGTGTATGTGTGTATATGTGTGTGTGTATATGTGTGTGTGTGTATATATGTGTGTGTGTGTGTGTGTGTGTGTGTGTGTGTATATCTATATATCTATATATCTATATAGATATCTGCCATAGAACACAGTTTGGGAGCACTATACCAAATGAATCAATAAACTGATGGGGCACTGAATTGAAATAGTTGAAGTTTCCTGGATATTCCAATGAATATTTTACCTCTTTGCATTAGTACACACTGTTCCTTCTCCCTAGAATGACTGTCTATCATTAGTAATCCACCCACTCCCCTGCCCTGTCCATAAATTGGATGAGACCTTTCAAGTCCCAGCTTAAAAGTAATTTCCTGTGGGAAGCCTTTCCTGATACCTCAAGACTACGTGGGATGTCCCTTCTCTGATCTTTCCTAATACTGCGAACTAGCTCTATATTAGCATTTACAACGCTTTCTACTCCTTTTATTTGAAGGAATTGACTGTGGCTTGTTCTCTGTTGTAAACCTATCTCTCATAAGACCGTGTATGTGGGAAATGATAAACAAACATTTAATAAATAGATGAATGGGAAAAACAAAAATCAGAGAACCATATCCTCAGACAGGTTTGGCTGATTAGGAAGAGATGTAATAAGATCTTAAGGAGAGAGGTTCAGGGAATCAGAGGAAACCACAGCTTCCCTTTAACACTGGAAATTTATCCCAGAGCAAATGGATATCACGTAACCATTAAAATGATGGAATCAGTCTAGCGGGCGTTAAACTCTTAGTCACGTGGACGAGAAAGCCCTTGGGATGATTTTTTCCAAAGTTGCTTACCAATCTGCTTTAGAGGGCAGCCATGTGGGGAGCTCTCTTGGATTCCAAAACAAACAGATATTCTGTCTCCAACAGTGTTGCCGAGCTACTTATGTTTTTCTTTTTCTTAAGAGCCAATAGTAGTACACATAGTACAAAAGGAATTTTATGCATTTGCATGGAAGAGCAACTACACTATTTTCATAGTCAATAGACTGCAACATTTCCAGAAACAAAACTCTGTGAATGGAATTAAGAAAATGACTGTCCTTGAGGGAAAGAAACTGTCACTAGTGGACCCAGTTAGAGAATTAGGGGTGTTGTTCCAGGGACCAAGTTGATTCAGGCCTAGTTGTGAGATCCATCTCTGCAACAGGAAACAAGAGTCTCTCTCTTTAAATAAGCTTAAATTTGACCTGAATGAACATCGTGCTCTGAGTAAAAGTATTGGGTTGGCTAAAAAGTTTGTTCTCATTTTTCATACCATCTTATGGAAAAACCCGAATGAACTTTTTGGCCAACCCTATAAAACCGAAGGCTCATGTAGGGCCCTCCTCTACAGTCACAAGTGTTCAGTACCTCAAAGTCTCAGACAATAGACTCCTCCTTTTCCTTTTATTTTGTCTTACAAATAACAAACCTTATGGCAGACTGTGCCCAGTTCACAAACCTGCTCTCATACATTACTTGTGTCACTTGTGCAAGTTCCCTGGCTACTCAGTTCACAAATCTAGAAAGTAGGGATGATAATAATATCATCTACATTATTGGGTATGATCAGGATTAAATTAGTTATTAGGTGTCTGGCGCTTATAGTAATAAGCACTTACTGAGTGTTAGCTATTATTAATTTCATTTGTATTAATAATGCTAACGTTTATCATTCATAAAGTGGCAATGTCACTCACTCCCTCTCTTATTCAAAATCTTCTAAGATATTCCCAAATCTAAAGCCTAACCTTGAAAATATGCTATCTCATACAATACTTTCAATATTCCACTATTTCTTGTTATTCAGTCTAAAGCTCAGCCTAGAGATTTCCTAAGTGTACCTCTAACATGCTTAGTCCTTAGTCTAACCTTCAGGTTTTGTACATATGGTTCCTTTTTCATAATATATCCTTTCTTCTCTCTGATTAGTCAATATCTAACCATTCTTCCAGGTCTAGTTCCAATGGAACTTGATTGGAAAGATCATTCTCCCATCTCTATAATCATGATACTTTATCTTCTGAACCAAACAAACAACATTGTGTCACACAGGGGTACTGATGTATATTTCACATAGACATATCTTAATACACTCATCTTGAAAATACAAACAAGAATACTGTTATTCTTAAATGTATTGGAATTTCCTAATCTACCCACAGTGTGGTTGCAAAAGGTGATAAATCACCCTACTCTATTTTCTTGTTTTGCTTCTGTCAGTTGGCTCTTGTATTATGGGCACTAATCACATTTTTCTTCCAAACACTGCACCAACTTGCAAAAATGAGGCCAATAGGAAGAGATAAAACAAAAAGAAATATTTTAGCACTCCTAATAAAGTAGCAAATATCTGCTCCTTGATATTATAGACTTTGTTTGAAGGCAGTAAAAGATAACACTTTAATATTTGAGAATGCCAATGCGATTATTTTATTGTTGAATTTTATTTTGTTTTATTGGGGGCACTGCAGATTAGTTTTTCCCAACCTAAAAAGTAAAACTTTACTCTCTGCCTCCTTCCCCATCTTTTGTGAAAATAACTACTAATTAGCTCCTTTCTCCTTCCTTTCCTCCTGCTCTGTCCTTCTCTACTGGGATCTGTGATTGAGAATGTATGTATTTCTCTAATTAGAAATATAATTTCATTTGGGAAAGGGCTATGGACCATGATTACACCCATTTACCCTACTTTTTCAGGGTAAGGAGAAGGGGGAGAGTTTCTTCTGTGGGAGTCGTGTGCCTCTCCAGAACACAAGCAGGAAACAAGAAAGTGAGTCCTAAGTCACTTAGGAAAATTACTTTTCCTATACAGTGCTATAATGTACCACTTCTCTGATACCAACTGACATCCTGACACCTTCTGCAAGGAGTCTTCTTCAATTATTGCTCATTCCTTTAAGGTTTAAAGTACTTACTTTCGAAACTGCATAGTTTAGCAACTAAGTATATGCTGTCTTGCATTGTTCCGTCTGTGAACAAGCCAGAAACCTGGGAATCATCCTTAAATCTCCCCACGTTAATTTTTTTTTAACTCCTTAGGATACTATCTCCTTTATATTCTGTTTATTAGTCACCACTTTTGCATTATTATCATCACTGTATTAGATCAGAGTCTCACCAGATCTCACCCTCCAAGGTCACCCAACTGGTATCCTGCTTTCAGTCTTACTCATTCAAATATATCCTCTACTCCGGCTCCCAATAATCTTTCTAATTTACAAACTTAACTACGCCAATCTGCTGTTGTAAATTACTCATCAGAGAATAAAATCCTAACATGAAATGGCTTACAAGACCTTTCATGAAATGGCTTCTACCTGATTGCCAAGCCCTGTCTCAAGGCAGTACTGTATTCTCCCACACTACACACTTACCAGAATAATATATGATAGCAACACTAAGTTAGCTGCAGTGATTGTAATAAGACAGATGTACTCCAGCCAGTGTATTTTCATGCATTCATTCTGTTCCTTCTAGTTGAATGCCTCACTGCTTAAATTTTCCCTCCAAATCTTGGCTAAAATGTTCCCACATCAAATAAAGCCTTCCGTGACCACTCCAGTAAACCTTAGATTTCTTTCCCTTATGATTTCCAGTACAATTTATGTGTTTTCATTCTAACAAATTTCTTGTTATGCAATGGTGTTTGCAATTCCATGTTCTCAATTAGAGCTTGGGGATAAGCACTGAATCTTCTCTTCTTAGCACTGTGTCTAGGACACAGAAAGTTTTCAATATATAGTTACAGAATAAATGAATATCTTATCTTTAGACTTAAAATATATTGACCTGAAAACAAAGATCAGAATAATCCTCTCAGTGATAAAATCAGCACTGAGTGTTTGGAAGAAGCTTATTAAGTACATTCTGATAAACAGACTGATTTATTCAGATGACATAAACATAAGACACTCTCCAATTTTATTTCTTATGTTTATCAAGGAATTGTCCATAAAAATTAACAAAAATATGAGATTGCAGCAGGCATTAGAGTGCCAATATAACAAAATGTTTTATTCTCAAGAAAAGTAATTTATCTATTTTCCATTCTTGAGAATCAGACAAATAGGAGAGTGATTAGAAATTATTTGCTGTCCTGTTAGACTATTATTATATTTTTTTCTCCACTATTCCATAATGGGATCATATCATCCCAAGAACTACTTGGCTCTTTAGAAAGACAGACCGACAAATAGATACAGTCATCATCACCACCACCATCACGACCATTATCAACACTGCCAACACCACCATCATTACTAAAATCATCACTATAACCACCATCATCACCACCACCACCACCACCATCATCACCATCACCACCACCACCACCACCACCATCACCATCACCACCACCACCACCACCATCACCACCACCACCACCATCATCATCATTACTACCACCATCACAACCACCACTACACCTTCATCAACATTTAAAATACTGGCCACAAGCATATGCTAAATTCCAGCCTAATTCATTCAAAGCTGAACTCCATTTGGCAGAACTATCAGCCATAATTTTTTTCTTTTTTCTTTCTCAAGAAATTAAATCTGAGAAAATGCTAGAGGGAATGGAATCACTGGCCTGGAAAAGCAGAGTTCTTGGCAAGCGGCAGACCGTTATGTCACTGACAGAAGGAGAGAGAATAAGTAATGGAAGCGCCACAGGCTATTGTTTCTGGAAACAAGATATATCAAGTATTAGACGCTGTTATCCTCTACGTTGGACAAAACAAGGCAGAGATTCAAAGAAGGAGGACAGATGAGACAGGCTTAAAATGAACACAGATACCAGAAACTTCCCTCAAGGCAGAAGGTGGAAGAGGCATTTAAGAATAAGGATTTTTACTCTCACATAAAAAAAAAAAAAATCCTTTGGTTTTGTTTTAACTGTAAGTGGATTTATGTGTTTTTGAAAGATGGCCTTTAATGAACTTTAGGAGAGAAGCCAGGGTAAAAAAGAGTCACGCAGACATTCCCCCAAACAGCTGCATTTCTATTCCTCTAAGACTTAGTATGCATAATGTCCAAATATCAGATCAATCAGACACAAGACAGTCAAACCATTTTGCCCTTTCTAGAATCATGTAAACAAAGCAGCAGTTTTCAAATAGTTAAACATAGAGTTCAGAGTTTTTAATCACTCTTTCCGCCCTTTAGAGATTAACACCAAAAATACAGGTGCAAGTAGCGGATTCAAAGACAAAAAATAAAAAAGAAAGATCCTGAAGCTTGTAAGGAACACAAAACTCTTTTAGTTTGTCCTTTGTTTCTAATGCAGAACTTTACCAAACTTGTAAAAGAAAGATAGCAATCACCAATTGCTTTTTAAAAAAGTAAATCTATTCTCTTTCCTTTCATATGTTTTTCTTCCTGGCTCTTTTTATGACTATCGTTTTCTGTCATATTTTCCCAAAACTTCCTTAATGTATCTTTAACTTATCCATCTAAACTCACCAAAGTAGTGTGGTCTAAACTATGGGGTGTAGTTAAAAGAGTATGGGAAGATGGTAGAGTGAATCTGAGTCCTAATCTATGTTGGCTACTCTCTGTGTGACTTAGGGGCAAACATTTTAGCTTCTGTGGACTTCTGGTCCATCATCTAGAAAATGAACAAGTTTATCTAGATGATCTCTGAGATTCGGTCCTAATTTTAATGTTTCCGGTTTCTAGGCTGGCAGATTCCAGCAATTGTCTCGAGAATTATTTCATTCAACATTCAACCTATTTTTTCAATGCTTATAATTGCCAGACACTGGGCTAAATTTAATATTAATCAACAGGATGGAGAAGAATGAATTAATTTATTTTGCCCAATTTTTCCAATTATTTTTCTCAGATGTTTTGAAATTTGAGGAAGTTAAAAGAACATTATATTCACCCTCTCTGTTTCACAATGAAACCTGAATAAACAATGGTGATCTTAGGCTTATGGCACAAGCAAAATCTCTGAGAGTCATTAGTGAGGCAGGTGAGTGAGACAGTCTGTGTCAAGTTATAAAGAAAAAGGTGAAAAGAGAAATGCTCTTTTTCCTCCACATATTGACATGGACATTTTTAGAGGGGTAAAAAGTTTTGAGAACCAGATCACATGGTGGAGAATGATATTTAGCCTACTAGCACAAAGTAGGTGGTCATTAAATGCTGTTGAATGAATGAAGAACTGAAGGCAAATCAAGCCAAGAATTATTTTCTGAGACCTACGTGCTCAGTACAAAGAAGTCTATGACACGGTCTCTGCATTAAAGTAGAATTACAATATAGTTTGGAAGAATTATGTGCTCCCAGCCCTGTGTAGTCATGTGAAAGTTAAATAAAATATAGAATTGAAACAGTTTATGAGAATAATAGAAGAAATATAATAAGCTAAAGATGGGTAGGGTTTGAAGAAGAGCGAGCGGTATATTTTGTAAGGGAGTCATGAAAGCAGAAAGTGTCATGAAGAAAGCGTGAATAAACAGATTTAGTTGAAGAAGAGGAGGTATATAAAGGAGTACAAAGAAATAAAGCTAGAAATATGGTTTGGAACCAAACCATAAAGACACTCTTTGTTATGGAATGAATGTTTGTATGCCCCCCGCCCCAAGATGTAGGCACTGAAGCCCTGGCCCCAAAGAGATGGTATTGTGATGGGGCCTTTGGGAGTTAATGAGGGTTAGATTAGGTCATGAGAGTGAGACACTCATGATGGGACTAGTGCTCTTAAAAGAAGAGATAACAGAGAGCTCTCTCTCTCCCTCTCTCCTTCTCTCTCTCTCTCTGCCATGTGAGGACACAATGAGAAAGCTTCTGTTAGCAACCGAATGGGCCAGCATCTTGATCTTGGACTTCCCAGCCTCCAGAATTGTGAGAAAAAAAATTATATTGTTTAAGCTACCCAGTCAACGGTATTTTGAAAATGGCAGCCGAGTTGAATAATGTACACTTTATCGAATAGCTACTGGGAAACACTGGTTTTCAGACAGTAGTTTTGGGAAGATAAGCAATAATTAAAGTAGCATTTTGAAAGATTAATGTGCTGGAAGGGTGCGTGTTAGTATATGGGAGATTAGGAGGCCTCAAAGAGAAGGAAGATAGATTGGTGGCAGTGCCCAGTGAGAAGGCTCTTATAATAATGAAATGCAATGATGTAATATTTGTGGGAACAAGGACATGAAAGGAAACACTGGGCAGAGGATAAGCATGGGAGCAAAGTTTACTCAAAGCGATACATAAAACCTGGTAGATGGTTTGGGGATGAGGTTTTTGGAATTAAGTGGAAAATCTGACATGGGATACTTTCAGGGTCTGGAGGTGAGCAAGGCAGTGGGTCAAGAATTTGGAGGCACATGGAAATCAGAGTGCAAGGTAAGGTAGTAACCAGGCAGATAATTAGGAATCAGATGAATCCGGGTAAGAGAAACAAATCTTAATCCAAGGCTAGACAGGATATACGGAAGCAAAGAAAAAAAAAAAATAGACAACTTGGGATTAGATATTTAGGAGGTACTATTAGGTCAATAAATGTTTTATTCTTTAAAATATTTATGATAAGTCATCCCTCGGTCTTTGTGTAAACATCTGCAATGCTGGAAAACTTCCAACTGTGAAAGTAGCTCATTCTACTTTTGTACAGATCTAATTATTCAGAAGCTATTCTTTATTCTAAAATGAAGTCCACCACCTTGCCCTAAAAAAAACCCCAAAAACTTGATTCTATGTCTGTTTTCTGCAGATATTTAAAATATGTTTAATTTCTACATAACATCCCCTCAAATAACTGAAGATGACTAACCCTGCCTCTTCCTAAGCAAAATATATCTATTTTCTTCAAACATTCATCATATAACATTGTTTCAATATTATTATATAGAACTGAATACAATATTCAAATAGGCTCTGGTGAGTGAAATTATTACTGCTCTTTCCTTGAGTACAATATTTCCATTAATGTTCATATGATCATAGAACATATTTGGTGTTACCAGTTTATGTTAATGGATATTGGATCAAGACAGAGCAGTGAATACAATGTTTACCCATCTTACCTCTCAAACTCCCATTTTGTGCCATAAATGTGTGTGTAGGTATGTGAGGCAAATCCACAGCCGAGCTAGAAAGCTATAAGTAGTTTCAGCATTTTACAAAATTCTTAAAAGACAGAAACATTTGGGATCGTATTATGAAAGAAAGGAAATCACAGGTTAAGACTATTCAGAGCATAAGTGTAGCTGTGTAGTTTCTAAAGTTTAGAACTCTAAACTTACAGCATGGACCCAGTGAGTGAAAAGGGACCAAGGAACAGAAAGGGAAAATCTAACAGAAATTACAGAAAGAGAGAACAGAAATAACATAAGGGAGGAAATAAT
Organism: Leucopleurus acutus; assembly: GCF_964270905.1. Lineage (NCBI taxonomy): Eukaryota > Metazoa > Chordata > Mammalia > Artiodactyla > Delphinidae > Leucopleurus > Leucopleurus acutus. The sequence goes on along the minus strand of NC_139144.1, from coordinate 92,658,303 downwards.
AAAAGAAAGGAAGATTTCTAGATCTAAGTAAAGTTCCAGTCTTCAAATTGGAAGGGCCTAATGTGTGCTGAGGATATATTTGCAGTTAACTTATAAAATGTCCAGATTTTCTTTATATGAATTATTAGCCAGATCCACTTCCCTGTACTTGGATAGTTGATATTTTGAACCCCTTTAAAATTTAATTTTGGTTTAATTTTTTTATTGTTCCATAAAGTCAACATATTTCTGAATTCTGACTCCAATATGATACCCATTCATCTTCCCTCCCATATTTGCATTATTCATAACTTTGCTAATCACACCCACTTTGTCACCAATGCATTCATAAAATGCTAATAGGCCAAACCAAGCAACACTCTAATTGGGTAAGTTAGCTTTTATGGTCCTTTCAAGAAATAATTAATTAATCTTTTCTGGATAAAACTGATCAATCGGTTTAGAGCCGTACTTTATCCTCTTGCTGTATCCTAGCCCAAACACAGATCCTGAAAAATATTGTTAAATGGCTAGTTATACTAAAAATGTACAAATATATAACATTCTTCTGTTATGTCAGTTCAGGAAACTCGATGAAATTTTTATTTACACAGCGTTATGAATTCATGATTGTTCCCTGCATCAACAGATCCTAATTTTCAATCTGTGCTTAAGCCATCAGCCAAAACGTACAGCTTGCTCGTGACGTCAAGTTCACCAGTATGTAGGTTCTTAAATTATCCTTTTTCTGCTTTGTGAAATATCAAGTCAACATTTCATCCTTCCTGTGTTATGACACTTCTTTCATCCTACAGCATTTTAAAGAACTTTTGACACTGATTCCACAAGCACATCAACAAATCATTTTAATATCTAAATTTAGTTTCTACTTAAAATACAATTAACATAGTGATTCCCGTGTCTATGTGAAAACAGCAAGGCATAGATCAGTTGTGTATGCTGCCATTTGTGTAAAAAGCAAGGGTAATTTTTATGCAAATTCCAGAATTTGTGAAGAATTATGTACAAAATTCATTCCATTCATTGGCTTTCTGGGAGGAGACTGAGAGGACAAGAATCTGGAGGCTGCAAGCAGGAAAAATAGTACGTGACTATATGTACCACATTGATTTCTATCATGTGCATCTATTCTTTACTCAAAGGAATTTTAAAAATTGAAAAAAAAAAATCAAGCGACTTCCAGGTTTTGGAATTCTAAGAACCAATAAGACTTAAAAATACGAACTAACATAACGTTGCTAACTTTTAACTTCATTGTATAAAAACATTACAGCTAACTTACTTACTTTATATGACATGGTAACTACATATACTTTGCTTTTTATTTCATTATATAAAGACACTACAACTCACATCTACCATCACCATCATTTCATCAAAAAAAACAACCCAAAAATATGTGAAATCTGCAAAGACAAATGAGGAAAATATCAGAATAAGGGACACTTTAAAATTAGAGTTTTATTAAAAATTCAACTAAGTTGTTTTTATTACCATTTTTTTTATTTTGCAGAAGACAAACATTTAAGAGCCTGTGATTCAAACCACCAAGACTCTTCTATGCTAACTTTTCCTTTTTTGGCATCAATTATTATTTTGCCCTTTCTAGTTTACAGTATATTCTCCTCCTGAGAAAAATGCAGAAGCAGAACAATCAATATTTTCTGAGTCCCATTTCCCTTCCATAGTCTGCTAAAATTATACTGCATTCTATAAAGCAGGGGACCCCGCTTTTCTTAGAGCTCTTTCTCCAAAGAAAGGTTTGTGGTTATTTTTGCCATGTACTTCAGCCTCTCTCTCTCTCTTTTTCTAAATAACATATCTTAGCTCTTTAGGTATTTTTCCTCCGAATATTATTCCTACATTCCAGCATGTTATTCTTTTGTATTTTTTTTTGTCTATACGCTTCACATCCCAATTTGTATACGTACCCCTTTAATACATAAACTCATCATAGTTATGGCTTCTGTAGCTGACCACTGGGAGGCTGATTTAGGAAACTGTGCTATCAACTGAGATGAAACCTCTTTTCTAATTCATTTTTGTGTCTATAGGAGCTTCTCTTTCTTCATCATGACTGTTTTAATTATACATATTGTTCTCACTTTATTTTTTGGACCCTTCATTTTTTTCTGAGGTATTTTTTTTCTTTTAGAGTATCAGGTTCTGGACATAAAATTTTACTTATACCTCCTCTTCTCTTTTGAAGCTTCCTTTGCAAAATGTAATCATTATTATGCACAGTGAAATGGCATGGCCACGCTATTTCTTTTTGCTTTTATTTCACCTACCAATTTGCTTTTGTCAATGAGAATTAAATCCATACTAGCAATTCCACCATTTACTACTTTTCCAATTTTGAGTTATGGAACTGACAGTAAAACAAGATATTTCCTTTTAGAGTGTTTCTATTTAGCAAAAATTGACTCCTAACCAATATGCAGGTATTTGAATTCCCTCACCCTTAGTATATGTTGTTTCTGTATTAGTTTGGATACCTGGATTAAGAAAGCATTTTGATGAGGCAGTCTGTATAAATCACCCTAAACACCATTGCTTCTGTTTCTCTATTGATTTGTCATAATTTAAAAGCTCATCACAATGCTTCTCTATATTAATTTATAGATTTCTATACTTTAATGTAATGCTTTTTTGAAGATGTAATTGACATATAACGTTATATTAGTTTTGGTTGTATAACATAATGATTAGATATTTGTAATATAATTCTTGATATAGAAATTCCACCATTTATATTACATTTGTTTTCTTTAAACAGAGTATAACTTCTGTGGCATTGCAGCAGCCGTGAGTCCTACTTAAGTTTTCCAATATCTGTAATAATCTATAATACCCAGAAAATAATTTCTTCAAATTATTTTTAAAAGTTTCAGTAAAGAAAGAAGCTTAATTCCTTTTAAGGTAAGTAGAGACTTGTGGTTAGTATTGGTTACTTTTAGTAAAGTGTAATCAATTATTTTATTACATGTAGTTGTTCCATTGATCAGAAAGGAGAAGTATGATAACTGAATAGATGTCACAGAGAGAAGAGAGACTAGGTGCATTGCTGCCTGTACTATAGACCCCTATGGACAGTATACTCTTGAATATACCCTATGAAGGTAGGGGCAACTCTATCTTAATGGACCTTTCAGCACATTTTTTTTTCTAACTGCAAAGGAAAATGTGGTAGAAATCCACTATTTCCTACAGGAGACTGAACAAAGAAAGAAGAACGCATTTTGACCATGCTCACTAGTCTCGTAATATTTTCTAATATTTTTTGCAGGCAGACAGTTGAAAATTGTTTTGCCTGTAAACTGCCAAGGCCAACTAAGGACCATAATACAAAGGGTCCAGGCAGCCTTCTATAGGCATACAGAGGTCATAGAATGTCAAGATTTGGGTTAGGTTTCATTGGCTACAAAACCTATAGGAGAGTAAGAGTTAAACCTGCATTAGAAAAAGCTGAAGCAGAAGTTTTCTGCTAAATAGCAATAATATATAACTGTATTTTATGGAAAGTTTCTTTATTTGTTTCTAATTCTCTTTAAGATATATATTGATGTATAGCTATATTTACCCATATCTTAAACATTGCAATTAACTGATACTTATAAATTATTTGAAAATTACAGTCTCATGAAAATACTGTCAGAGTTTACTTTTTTTCACTATATACACCTGGGAAAGAATTATTTGGTTAGCTACGGTTTGGCCAACATGTGTGGCCCAGCAGCAAATAGCCAAACATTCAAAATAAGAATATTCCACAAATAAAATCTATTTCAATGACCAAATGTCATATGGACTCAACCAAACAGTGCAGTATACAAGTGGGAAGTAAAATGAAAGGACATAAGTGCCACCAAAAGAAAAGATGTTTCTGTTTATAACATTTGGAACCAATCAGAAATCTTCAATCAACTTCTGCTATAGCAAGTCTGTCCAAGTCTATATATACATATATATACATATATACACATATATATATGTATATATATATAGGCTGGCGGTTCTCAATTCCAGAAGCACATTAGAATCATATGGAAAATTTTTTAAATTAATGGTTTTGCCCAGGTTCCACTCAAGTGGTTTTGATTGAACTGTTCCAGCATGGGATCCCAGGCGTTAGTATTAGGTGATTCTAATGTGAAATCAGGGCTAAGATTCCTGGTTAGGGAAACCATGACTCTAGGTGGGAACAGATGAACCACAGCTGATACATCTGAACTAGATTAGTGGGAAAATATGTCTTGGACAAAGAAAAATCAATGTCATATATTAATTTCAGCATATGTTTCCTTCTATTTTCATCCTTGAAAACAAAATATCCTAGATCGTGGAGCATGCAGTAAATTAACTTCCTCCTGAGCTTCCATGAACACATTTTTCTGGTGAAGGATCCATCACCCCCACTGCAATGTAACCAATGTTCCCCATAAATTGTAAATTCTTCCAGGATAGGGATCATGTGTTCTTTAACTCTGTTTCTTCTTTGCTCATTACTACGCATGGTGCTTATGAGATAAATACTTGTTCAATAAATGCATTAATTAATGCAAAATATAAAGGGAATGGGCAAGCATTCTGGCACTGGGGTCACCATTACTCTGGCTACCCTCTCTTTATCTTTTATTTCTTTTCTTCTGGTCTAAACTTTGTGCTCTCTTCCCTTCTGTTTCTTTCTTGTTTTGCTCTTCTTGAACTCTTGGACAATATTTTGACTCAAAGATAATTCTCTTTCCTCCAACACACACTTCTGCTCCCTTCTCTCACTCTTCCATGTAATATCACAAATCCAGTCCTACTAAGTTTGGCTCACATTCACTCTTTGTATATACTAACATAAGTGCTTAATTATAACCGTGTTAAGCCTGCACTACAATTTCTATCTTCAGTTTACCTACAAGTGGATAAGTTCTTTGAAAGCAAGCATCTATGTTATATTCACCATCATTCCTACTACAAGATAGAGCATATTTTAAGCCCTTATTACTGGCTAACTTTCAGGGGTTTAATTATTTTTCTGTGAGTGAACTCGGAGTCACTTTGAGGCATTTTTTGGTAGTACAGAAAGTACTTTGAATAAATTTATATTTTCATTAGGCCTCTACTGGCTCTTGTAACAGAGATGCTGTTGTTTATTCCTAATACAATGCCATTCTCTAGCAGGTAAAGCATATCTTTTAAGTGTGTACTGTTTTTGTTTTTTGTTTCCAAGCTGATTCTAAGTAAATGAAATACATACTCTTTTCAAAAATTTTATTTCTCCATTACCTTTGAATTGAAATGATGTTTTCACATTTGAATGTGAACAGTCTAACAGATGACCTCAGGGACCAGGGCATGGCTTTCGGTTCTTATTTAGAGTTTACCTTATTTTCTCCTCCACTCCCCTCTCTACTACCACTCGACCCCCTACCACACATTCAGTTAACCATAATATTGTTACTACAGAGTTTAAAAAATTTGTCAATATGCCCCTCAGTGTAGTCCATTTGAGAACCTCCAGCTGTTCCATTACCTTTTACAGATGTTTGGAAAAGGTGGCTGAGAAGCCGGACCCTGAACCGCTTTTGGGCCTGGTACTGATGTCTGGTGCACAGTGGTGACCAAGTCCTCACGCCTGTTTTCCCCTCATCCCCTTCCTCTTTTCTCCACATACAAATGGGCAGCTCTTCTCCTGTGGGTTCCTTTCCCCTTCCTTCTCTTCATATTCCTCCCTTTCTACCTTCCTCTCAGCTTTCTATTTCTGGACTCCTTTCCCTACCTCTTTTCTCTAACAAAATTTATCTAGACACCTCTTTCAGTTAAAAAGAATAATTTGAGAATTTACTCACCAATAAATTTACATAATTTATAAATATGTGAATAAATGTAAATCTACTCCTGTCTTAATGCTTACATTAAAATATACCCCAGAGTATAAATTTTAAAGAATGAGAAAAAAAAAAAAGAAACAATATCTTAAAATACTACTTTTTAATTTATTTGAATGGGAACTTTTTCTTTCATTAAAAATGTACAATTAGAAATATCTTTAGTGAGGATAATTTGGTTGAAGACACATCATCTCAAAGTTATCTTGGGGTAACATTTTAGAATACACTAATAAAGGTTTCCTTCTGGGGCTTCCCTGGTGGCACAGTGGTTGAGAGTCCGCCTGCTGATGCAGGGGACACGGGTTCATGCCCCGGTCCGGGAAGATCCCACATGCCGTGGAGCGGCTGGGCCCGTGAGCCATGGCCGCTGGGCCTGCGCATCTGGAGCCTGTGCTCTGCAACGGGAGAGGCTACAACAGTGAGAGGCCCACGTACCACAAAAAATAAATAAATAAAGATTTCCTTCTAAGCTCAGTTTACTTCTATACTTATGAGATTGGTTTATTGAGTCTAACACAGTGAGCTATAAACATGAAATTGTAAATATTTTATTAAGCACTGGCTCAACCATGCTTGGTCAAATCACTCTTTATGGTTACCTGAAGGTGATCCCAGCCATTTTTAGTAACTCTAATTTAGTCCACTCTACTTTAAGACATCCTCTGTCACCAGGGACTAATTCTCTGGTTGCTGAGTGGGGCTGGAGCGTGATCTGTTTGACTCCTTCCCCTCCCTGAGTGCTTCGGAGTGAGTGAGTGGGGTGCTGTGGCCCTGGGACGTTGTTTACACCTGTGCCCACGACCCAGCTCCTCTGGTGCTGGGAGTCAGGAAAAAGGAAGAGGGCAGGGGGAGCTCCTCTTGCACAGCTTTTACACCTGTGCTATGTAGAGGTGGTCCTCAGTTCAGGTCCATTCCCTGGGCTTCTGGCAACTTCTGGCAATGTGGCAGCCTCCACGTGGCTGAGCTAGGTGGTGTTCTAGGGCAGTGAGCAGCTTTATTCCAGCCCTTTCCATCTCCTTACACACAGAGAAGCAGTTTTGTCCATCTTAGACCACTGGCAATAGCTCACTCCTTCAGCTCCTCTCAGGTTGGGGCACAGCTTCTTGGTGGCCTGGTTCTGGGACAACCACTGAGCTCCTGCCCTTCCTCTGCTTTCTGTTCTCCTTCACCTGGAGCCTCAGAAACCACTGGGGTAGCATCTTTACTACATGAGGCCGCCAGAAACTGGGGTGCGATAGTCCACCACCCTTAATTTTATCCTCAACGTATGCTGTAGTCTTTTATCACCCACTCCAAAAATCTCCAGAACAGAAAAATGTGGGTGCTGGTTTCTGCCTAAGCACATCTTCCATATTCTGGGGACACTGTGAAGCTCCCCTAACAGCTCTCTCACCAGTGTCCACATGGCCACTCTGATGGAGCTCAGTACAGGCCTGCTGGATTGGCAATCTTAGAACCAGATGTCAGTATCCACATGTCTCAGGCATCCTTATCTTATTAATAAACAAATTTCTTGTTACTCCATCACCTGAATCATTTATCTTGGGCAAAAGGGCACGGCTCCCTTTAAATGTATACACTGGGATATATTTCAATGTAAAAATTAGTTTGGTTTTAGATACATATTTATTCATTTATTTATATAAATTTATTGATGGATAAATTCTCAATTTCTTTTTTAAGCTAAACGATGCCTATAGAGAATACTAGTAGAGGTAAGAGGCGAGGAAAGGAGTCTGGGAACAGATGATAAGAAGAAGACAGAAGGAAAAGAATATGAAGAGAAGGAAGAGGAAAGAACCTCAGAGGAGAGGAAGAACCACTCAGTCATACGCAGAGGAAAGAGAGGAGAGGAAAGAGATGAAGGGTAAATAGGTGAGGAGGATGACTCAGGTCACCGTTTTCCACATGACATCAGAAGAGGTTCAGGGTCTCCAGGACACAAGTAAAAAGACAGTCTCTCAGCCTCTTTTTCCAGACATTTTCAAAGGCAAGGGAACAGCTGGTGGGCCTCAGACAAATTATACTGAGAGGCATACAGTCACATTCTTAAAACTCCGGAATAATAATTTACTGTCAACTCAAGAGGTATTAAGGACACAGCTGGTGGCCCTTTTTCTTCCAATCTCCATTGTAGGACTATTTCATGTATTTATGTCTCTTCCAAACCCCTGCACTTCCTTACCCTTGTCAGTCTCAGCGGATGACCTTGTTCCTCTTCTTTCAGTAAAAAACCAGAAGTGAATTAAAGAAAATGTCCACTTGTTCCCACTAGGCCATTGACATAGCCAGGGCCAAGTACTCTGCCCAACCTGCCACTATCAAGGGTGAAGTCTCTGCCTCTCAGCTAGGGACAACATCCGCCTTGTTCAATAGGTTTCATTTTCTCTCATCTACTCCAAGATGTCTCTCTACTAACTTTCCCCTCCCCTCTCACCTGGCTATTCCCATCAGCATACAAATGTGCCTGCCCTTAACTAATAATTTACCAAATTTGTGTTAGAAAATTAAAAGAATTATTTAAAATGATACCAGTGTAGGCAGGTTCAAAATGTGTCTCCAAATCGAACAAGCAGTCACAGGGAGTGATTGTTACTTTTCCAAATCAGCTGATCAAATTGCAAACATTTAGTTATTAAACTTCTAGCTTATATCAAAAATTAATTTGATTTTCTTAGTGAATGGATAAAAATTTTTTCCTGAATTGATAACATGTTATAAGTAATTAGAGATGTGGCTTCAATAAAGTCTTTATATTTTAGTTTAGATATGAAAATTTCTTATGCAGTAACCGAAGTCATTGAGAGGTCATAACATTTTACAATTAGTTTCAGAATTCTACAGAACATCTCGTATTCAGTAAAGAAAACTTTTCATCTGACTGAGAGGTGACTAGACACTAAAAGTTCAATATAATATAGAGACACACAGTCTTGGTCTATGCCTTGTGGTTTTCTCAGATGTATATATCTTTCCATATATATTTGTCACTTGTCATAGATTGTAACTCATTTCTCAGGTGTCACTAAGCAGTAGTTCAAAGATAATCCAATCTTTTTATAATATTAAGGATGTCATTTCTCTGACTTATGTGTTTGTCAGCTTGTTTAATAATTCTGGTTCATTTGCAGGAGCATCAACTCAGTAGACCAGGAGTAAGTCAACAACCTTGAAATCAGAGCCCACTGAATACTTTGCCAATAGTGAAGCTACCTGGTTCTTTACTTAATAGAGCTATTTTAGAGAAAAACACCAGTGACAGTTTTTGTGTTGATAGGAGGGGGCTGCCTCCAACAGATGTGCTGGACAAAGCACAGAAATGGCCATTCAAAACCCTGGCTTCCTGCCCTGGGTGAGTTCCTGACTTATTTTGCTGCCTATCCAGCATAAACTGAAGTGGGGTTTTGGCAGGTCTACAGAGCTAGCCAAGATGGTTGTCAACCCAGGCCCAAATACCTACTTTTTCCATTAGGCATTCCTGAGGAGACATGGAGGAGGAAGAGTCTCCCCAGTTTTCTCGAGCAGTGGGTCCCAGGGCTAACTGCACAGCACCTCAAATGTAGCCTCCGAGTAGTATAAAGCCAGTGTTTGCTGAGGGGTCAGTGGGAAGAGGGGTCATCATTCTACTGTTTGCACACATCCTCTGGTACAAGGGGTATAATAATAATAAAAGCAAAAGCCAAAAAAAAAACACCTTGCTATGGTCCCATCCTTCTCTCTGTTCCCTGTCTATATTGATTTTTTTACTTTAGTTTACATTAAACAACCCTCTTGGCAACTGACTATATAGCCACAGGCAAAGGGATTGGAATTGAGGCTCCTGTGTCAGCAGTCCCCATTAATTTAATAACAAAGGATAATATGAGGATGCTCTAACAATAGAAAAGAAGTATACTATTGATAGTAATTTTCAAACCCTCTGGGCAGAGGGGGAGTGGGAATGTGGGTAGAGGCTTCCCATCTCGTTTTGCAACTAATAAGCTCCACTTATATCTTTTTTATATATATTAGTGTTCCATAATGGAGAATTTTGAAACCTGATCTATTTCCAATCTGGGCTTCCTGTTTCTATCTATTCCCATTAATCTTAGGTCAGAGTGAAGCAGCTTTTCTAGATGACTAAGTATTGGCATTTCTCCTTAAACAGTACATTTATATTAAGGATCATCTAGGAAACAGTTCAAACTGAAAAGAAACAGTACATAAAAAAGAATGCATAAAAACCAAGGAAGAATTAAAACAAAAAAGCCACTGACTAACAATCTTTTATCTTTTTTGTCTAGTGGAGACCATATGCTATATTCTATGCCATTCCAGAATCTTGAAATAGACTCCATCCTTTCACAAGATCACCCTCCTTGTTCAAATTCTTTTTAAATCCTACTCACTATGATGACAATTATAGTATCTTTCCTGTTCCCACCAAAAATCTACATCAGGGTAGACTGAGAATCTAAACATTTTTCCTTTTGAGTTATTTCTAACACGGATGAGAAAAGGCACTGAGTAAATATCAGTTGATGCATTATCCCCATTTATTCAAGTAATGTAAAATATATAACAAAGAAATTCAAATAAAAACTCACTATATATGCAGACAAGTGTAGTTAGTGTTCATACGGTGATTTATAACACTTTGCGTACATAACATATGTTGAATGTGCCAAGTTGAAATTCAAGCATCAAGAGAACAAGTCCTCATTCAGTCCTCATTGTTATCAACTTAGTTTTATGATAGTATTTTAAAAAAGAACTAGCACTGGGAATTCCCTGGAGGTCCAGTGGTTAGGACTCCGTGCTTTCACTGCTGAGGGCGTGGCTTCAATCCCTGGTTGGGGAACTAACATCCCGCAAGCTGCACAGCACAGCCATACATACATACACACATACATACATAAATATAAATAAATAAATTAATCAGAAAAAACTAGCACCAAAGGGCATAAAGAACTCCCCACACTTCAATGTGTGAGTAGTTAATCCAAAATTGTGACAAACTGCTCCAACCAATGCTTTCTAGGACTCCAACAGACTGACAGGACCAAATGTATCTCTTTAAGAAAAGAACTTGAAAAGAAAAAGGCCATGACATTCCTCATGGGAATGAAATGGTAAACTAAGCCATGTTCCATCATGACTGTGGATATACAGCTCATGGTTGGTACTTGATGAATAATATGCTGATAATGCATGTAGCAGAATGTATCTCATTTTACTCTGGTATTGAAATTGAGACTGTGCCATTGGGGAAGTGATGAGTCAAGTAGGAGAGACTGAAGGCAGGAGTATTCCAAGGAAATAAACATGTATCAAGTTGAAACATCAAAGGAATAGTTACTGCAAGTGCCATTTTCACTCACATTATTATTATTATTTAGATCAGCAGCATAATTTACAAGAATTGAATTAATGCATTGAAATGAATGGAATATAAGCTATCTTGGCTAGTGAAGGACGCAGTCAGGACACACCTTAGAATTTGGTCATGAGAAACTGACAGGAAAGGTGAAGGCTTTTCTCAAAAAGGAGTAAAGAAAACACAAATGTTTAATACAAATAGTATTAAAGAAAATACAAATGTTTAAAACTCTTTTATGGCTAAATGGAATTTACAACTACTGCAGCAATAAGGGAAACTGTGGAAAATGGTTCATCCTGCAGTTCCTCTACCTGTGAAAATAATTAACATCCAACTAAATGAAAATTATCATAGAGATCAAGACCTGCTCCATTTAAATTAATGTGCCATGAAGAGGAGAAATCAATTGAAGCAGCCAGTGAGAAATGTTATTAGTGAAAGTGGAGTCTAACTAAAGCATTTCTTTCTGTAACACATTGCACACGTCAAGGAATTTGCAATAAAACTCATTACACAGATTCAAATATGTCATGACTTTGTTATATATCAGAATTAAGAGATTTTTTGGCTTATGTTTTTGCCCATTAAAGTATCACTCTATTTCTTTTCATGGATATACTTTAGCTATCATGTATTTTTGAATGGAGGAAATATTCATGGGTAAGGAGAAGTGAAGAGGATAATATGACAAAAACACCAAGGAAAAACTCCCTTAGGTACCTATGAGCACTTGCTAAGCTTCTCTTGGCCATTTTCCTGTCTTACTCTGCACACCATCCCCAACTTTAACTAGCAATCTATACTTTTATCCTAGAACATCCATTCTGAGCCCAGGCTCATATACCCTACCACCTACAACACAGATCCTAAAGGAACCAAGAAAGCGAAGTGCAGTAGCAGCAGGGGTCATTAATATCCTTAGGCCTGAAGAGGGAAGAGAAGAGAGAGATTCCTGAAACCAGGGTGTAACTCTGTGAGGAGGGCTGCCTGACAGGTACTCCAGTCTTCAGTAGAGGGACAAAGCAATCTATAGTGACCTGGAAGAAGGAGAGATAAGTTAATAAATACCATTAGCTAACTATCCTCTTGTTTTACGATGCTCTAGTGCCTCTCATTGGTTGAACCCAATTGGCAGCTAAAGGGCAAGAGAACTCATGGATGGAGACTATATGGGTCAGCTTCCTGGGACACTAAGCATGATAAAAGAGTGGAGAATGAAATATATCCAGCACACCTACCTTTTAAAAACTCTTTCATTACACTTTCTTCTCAAGCGCTCATGGAACATTCTCCAGGATAGATCATACTTTGGGTCACAAATCAAGCCTCGGTAAATTTAAGAAAATTGAAATCATATCAAGTATCTCTTCCTACTACAACGCTATGAGACTAGATATCAATTACAGGAAAAAAACTGTAAAAAATACAAACACATGAAGGCTAAACAATACACTACTAAATAACTAAGAGAACACTGAAGAAATCAAAGAGGAAATCAAAAAATAACTACAAACAAATGGCAATGAAAACACAATGAGCCAAAACCTATGGGATGCAGCAAAAGAAGTTCTAAGAGGGAAGTTATAGCAATACAATCCTACCTCAAGAAACAAGAAACATCTCAAATTAACAACCTAACCTTACACCTAAAGCAATTAGAGAAAGAAGAATAAAAAAACCCCAAAGTTAGCGGAAGGAAAGAAATCATAAAAATCAGATCAGAAATAAGTGAAAGAGAAATGATAGCAAAGATCAATAAAACTAAAAGCTGGTTTTTTGAGAAGATAAACAGAATTGATAAACCACTAGCCAGACTAATCAAGAAAAAAAGGAAGAAGACTCAAATCAACAATTAGAAATGAAAAAGAAGTAACAACTGACACTGCAGAAATACAAAGGATCATGAGAGATTACTACAAGTAACTCTATGCCAATAAAATGGACAACCTGGAAGAAATGGACAAATTCTTAGGAAAGCACAATCTTCTGAGACTGAACCAGGAAGAAATAGAAAATATAAACAGACCAATCACAAGCACTGAAATTGAAACTGTGATTAAAAATCTTCCAACAAACAAAAGCCCAGGACCACATGGCTTCACAGGCCAATTCTATCAAACATTTAAAAAAGAGCTAACACCTATCCTTCTCAAACTCTTCCAAAATAGAGCAAAGGGAGGAATATTCCCAAACTCATTCTTTGAGGCCACCATCACCCTGATACCAAAACCAGGGTGTCACATCTTTTTTGTGACAAAGATGTCACAAAAAAAGAAAACTACAGACCAATATCACTGATGAACATAGATGCAAAACTCCTCCACTAAATACTAGCAAACAGACTCCAATAGCACATTAAAAGGATCATACACCATGATCAAGTTGGGTTTATCCCAGGAATGTAAGGTTCTTCAATATACGCAAATCAATGTGATACACCATATTAATAAACTAAAGGATAAAAACCGTCTGATCATCTCAATAGGTGCAGAAAAAGCTTTCAACAAAATTCAACACCCATTTATGATAAAACCCCTGCAGAAAGTAGGCAAAGGGGAACTTACCTCAGCATAATAAAGGCCACATACAACAAATCCACAGCCAACATCATTCTCAATGGTGAAAAACTGAAACCATTTCCTCTAAGATCAAGAACAAGACAAGATTGTCCACTCTCAACACTATTATTCAACATAGTTTTGGAAGTTTTAGCCACAGCAATCAGAGAAGAAAAAGAAATAAAAGGAATCCAAATTGGAAAAGAAGAAGTAAAGCTGTCACTGTTTGCAGATGACATGATGCTATACATAGAGAATCCTAAAGATGCTACCAGAAAACTACTAGAGCTAATCAATGAATTTGGTAAAGTAGCAGGATACAAAATTAATACACAGAAATCTCTTACGTTCCTGTACACTAATGATGAAAACTCTGAAAGAGAAATTAAGGAAATACTCCCATTTACCAATGCAACAAAAAGAATAAAATACCTAGAAATAAACCTACCTAAGGAGACAAAAGACCTGTATGCAGAAAGCTATAAGACACTGATGAAAGAAATTAAAGATGATACAAACAGGGCTCCCCTGGTGGCGCAGTGGTTGAGAGTCCGCGTGCCGATGCAGGGGACACGGGTTTGTGCCTCGCTCTGGGAAGATCCCACATGCCGCGGAGCGGCTGGGCCCGTGGGCCATGGCCGCTGAGCCTGCGCATCCGGAGCCTGTGCTCCGCAGCAGGAGAGGCCACAACAGTGAGAGGCCCACGTACCGCAAAAAAAAAAAAAAAAAAGATGATACAAACAGACGGAGAGATATACCATGTTCTTGGATTGGAAGAATCAACATTGTGAAAATGACAATACTACCCAAAGCAATCTACAGATTCAATGTAATCCCTATCAAACTACCAGTGGCATTTTTCACAGAACTAGAACAAAAATTTCCCAATTTGTATGGAAACACAAAAGACCCCTAATAGTAAAACCTATCTTGAGAAAGAAAAACGGAGCAGGAGGAATCAGGCTCCCAGACTTCAGACTATACTACAAAGCTACAATAATCAAGACAGTATAGTACTGGCACAAATACAGATCAGTGGAACAGGATAGAAAGCCCAGTGATAAACCCACACACATATGGTCACCTTACCTTTGATAAAGCAGGCAAGAGTATACAATGGAGAAAAGACAGCCTCTGCAATGAGTGGTGCTGGGAAAACTGGACAGGTACATGTAAAAGAATGAAACTGGAACACTCCCTAACACAATACACAAAAATAAACTCAAAATGGATTAAAGATCTAAATGTAAGGCCAGATGCTATAAAACTCTTAGAGGGAAACATAGGCAGAACACTCTATGACATAAAACACAGCAAGATCCTTTTTGACCCACCTCTTAGAGAAATGGAAATAAAAACAAAAATAAACAAATGGGACCTAATGAAACAATAGCTTTTGCACAGCAAAGGAAACCATAAACAAGACCAAAAGACAACCCTCAGAATGGGAGAAAATATTTGCAAATGAAGCAACTGACAAAGGATTAATCTCCAAAATTTATAGGCAGCTCATGCAGCTCAATATCAGAAAAACAAGCAACCCAATCCAAAAATGGGCAGAAGACCTAAATAGACATTTCTCCATAGAAAATATACAGATTGCCAACAAACACATGAAAGGATGCTCAACATCACTAATCATTAGAGAAATGCAAATCAAAACTACAACGAGGTACCACCTCACAGCAGTCAGAATGGCCATCATCAAGAAATCTACAAACAATAAATGCTGAAGAGGGTGTGGAGAAAAGGGAACCCTCTTGCACTGTTGGTGGGAATGTAAATTGATACAGCCACTATGGAGAACAGTACGGAGGTTCCTTAAAAAACTAAAAATAGAACTACCATATGACGCAGCAATCTCACTACTGGGCATATACCCTGAGAAAACCATAATTCAAAAAGAGGCATGTACCAAAATGTTCATTACAGCTCTATTTACAATAGCCAGGATATGGAAGCAACCTAAATGCCCATCATCGGATGAATGGATAAAGAAGATGTGGAACATATATACAATGGAATATTACTCAACCATAAAAAGAAATGAAATTGAGATATTTGTAGGGAGGTGGCTGGACCTAGAGTCTGTCATATAGAGTGAAGTAAGTCAGAAATAGAAAAACAAATACCGTATGCTAACACATATATATGGAATCTGTATAAAAGAAAAATGGTTCTGATGAACCTAGGGGCAGGACAGGAATAAAGACGCAGACTCAGAGAATGGCGTTGAGGACACAGGGAGGGGGTAGTGTAAGCTGGGATGAGGTGAGAGAGTGGCATTGACATATATACAGTACCAAGTGTAAAACAGATAGCTAGTGGAAGCAGCCACATAGCACAGGGAGATCATCTCCGTGCTTTGTGAGCACCTAGAGGGGCGGGATAGGGAGAGTGGGAGGTGGGAGGGAGATGCAAGAGGGAGGGGATATGAGGATGTATGTATACGTATAGCTGATTCACTTTGTTATACAGCAGAAACTAACACAACATTGTAAAGCAGGTATACTCCAATAAAGATGTTTAAAAAAGTCACAAAGTAGGGCTTCCCTGGTGGCGCAGTGGTTGAGAGTCCGCCTGCCGATGCAGGGGACATGGGTTCGTGCCCCGGTCCGGGAAGATCCCACATGCCGCAGAGCGGCTGGGCCCGTGAGCCATGGCCGCTGACCCTGCGCGTCCGGAGCCTGTGCTCCGCGACGGGAGGGGCCGCAGCAGTGAGAGGCCCGCGTACCGCAAAAAAACAAAACAAAACAAAAAAGTCACAAAGTAGAAAGAAAGAAAAAAATAAAAAGCCTTTCATATTTTTCCTATGTTCTGATCTTCCGATGTTGTTTGTAGTTCCATGAACTCCTTGTACTCAGCAGAAATAATCAGAAAGGGGATTCAGATAGGATTCCATTGAATGTGAAAAGGAAAACACAAGAGCGTTAGCCAAAAGGAACCAAATCAGCTGAATTAATAAACGCAGATGATAAGATGCAAGTCCATGGGACCTTATGGAAAGACAGGTAATGTGGAGGAAGAAGCTGACAGAATTGTGGAAGGATTTACCTTCTTTTGATTCTAGAAGTAAGATGAACAACAAGCAAAAGAAAGAGTGGTGAAAGTTGGAGATTCGAGATAAAGCTAAACACGTATACCTGGTTTATTTGCTCAAACAGGTCACCAACTGTGAACAATGATCTTGTGGGGGGAAATATGCGTACGTGTGTATAATAAAGTAGAGAACAGGAGAGACAGATTGGATGACCTTGGACCATCTCCTCCTCCATTCTGGTAGCTTATCAAGATGCCACTCACAGTCTGTGTTACTAGAACACAAAGTTTTGACTGGCATAAGTAACTGAGCTCTGAAGGCTTCCTCCCATGTTTAACAAGCCATTTCTCCACCAGGATTGATGCGTTGTTACATATTTGAGTAGTTCGTCTCTGGCCCAAGCTCCCCTCTCATCATCACGGTCAGAGGGTGGAGGCACGCTGGTAGGAAGAATGCAGGTGCCTCTTTGGGGCACTATCCTGCTGCGTAGACAAGTTCTCCTGCCTCCACCCTAGGCTGCGTCACTGATGGTCCCAAGCTGAGGGGGATGTAAGGGTACCACCCTGAGCCCACACGCACCACCATATTGAGGCTGCCGTGCCTTCCCCTGACTTGCTTTGTCAGCCTGAAAAAACTGGCTCATTTTTCAGGGCATACAATGCCTGATCTAGCATAGAACTAAAAATTTTTCTTCCCATGTCTGTTTCTGCCGCTGCCTATGAGCTCTCTGAGGGCAAGAACCATACCTATCCTGTATATTTTCACTGCCTGTCAGGTGAATGCATATATCAGGTATTCAGTGAACGTTTGTTGATTGAATTATCATGCATGTGGCATAACTGTCACATTTTATGTGAGATTTTACTAAATACGCGTTCCTAAGGACAGGTAAAATAAATTAAACCACTCCTATAACCAAGATATTTGTGATCTTGGAGAATCGCAGAAAACAAGTGCACCAGAAAAACTATCTCCATACTGAATTGCATTTTGGTAAAGCTGAAACAGAAGATAATGACCCCATGAGGCATCTGCAAAATCTATTTATCAATACCAGGAAGTCAGTGTTATTGATACTGACAGCTAACCTAGGGAAATGAGGAGCACCTAGATATTCAGTCTCTGAATATTAAAAAAAAAAGAAAAGAAAAGAAAAAAGGAGATAGTCTACAAGGCTATGTCAGAAGATATCCAAGGGAGTTTCCTAGAGTATAAATTTTGGACATAAAGAATAGAAGATACTGGTCTAGAAGTCAGAAGACCAGAGTTTAAGGATTTAAAATTTTAAGCACGCTGAACGATGCCCCTGGACCTCAGTTCCTCTTCTGTAAAACAGCATGTTTGGATTATAAGGTCTTCAATAATAGCTTAATTAATTCTATAAATCAATAAAGTAAATATGGGAATAACAGCAGAAAGAAGTAAGTAGGAGAAAAATCAAGGGAGGTAAGAGAGAAATTAATTTAAAATATTGCTTTGAAAAGAATGTTTTACACTCTGTAATGATAGAACATAGTGTAATTATAAATATTCTATTTTATATTGTCCTATTGGAAAGAAAGAACTATTTGTCCTGTACCAAACATTGGAAAGAGATGGTTGGTGTCTGCAAAGGTCTCTTCTCTTCCCACAACCCCACAAGCCCATCCATCTACTTAAGTCTTTCTGACAATCAGCCCACTATCCATAGGGTTCATCTCACAGAATGCAGTGGGACTGACCAATGGGACACATTCTGCTCCCACCCACCTTGAAGATCTGTGGTTTCATTGCAATATTTAAGGGGTTAGGAAGCCAGATCCTGTGCATCTGATAGGGGAGCAATCTGAGTTGCATACAAACGGCTTCATAAACACTATTTTCTCCTCAATCTGAGAGCCACTGAAGAAGGAGGAGAAAGAAAAGAGCAAGAAGGCAAGACAGGGTGGCAGAACCTGGAAAACTGACAGCAGGAAAAGAGACAAAGAATGCATATAGACCACAGGATGCCACTCGGTAGAAAAATACGATTTCCCTCTAGTTCATCTCAGCACATTGTTCAAGGAAAATGATTCAGTGCTTAAAATGATGAATAATGGGGGTGGGAAGGAGGGAGGAATGAATGAATTGATGAATGAGTGAACTCACTAAAACATTGCCCTTGTGCAGTATTCTTCCCTTCCAGATCTCAAGGTATTATTTGAGGATATCATTAGAAATGACAGAAAATCACTTCCCCCTGTCTTCTCACATGCCAATCCCCTACTCCCTCTTTTCTCATATGCAGTCAAAGGTGGAAGAATGACGAGTTATCAAGCATGTTATAAATACCATGAAACGAAGGCGAAGGAAGCTGCAGTAATAAAATCTAAATCTGATCAGCCAGCCAGCCTCTCTAGCAAGTCCCATTTTATTATTTTCTGCTCCAACTGTCATTCCTCTAATGCCTATCATATATCTTACACAAGGTTTCAAATCATATCTACATTGAACCCCCCACCCCCCATCTTTCTCCAGACTGGGAGTTCTGTGCTAGTGGTTGCTTTACAACAAATTCCATGTATCATCAGAATTGACAGGGTTCCCTTGTAATTGATGTGTCTGGCACATGTTGTTACATTTCTGTTGGAAAAATAAAGCTGAAGTAACAAGAACCATCCTAGCTGGATATTCCACACAATCCCGTGCAAATGGCCGCACCCAGGTGCCCCTCTGTCTGAAGAGGAGGAGTCTCAGTGGAAAGGAAGCCATGACATAAAACACTGGATTAGTTCAGTCCTAGTTCAGGCTCTTCTACCAAGTTACTGTGGGTTTTGTACACCTTACTTCCTCTTCTTGATGCAAACTCAACATTTCTAAAATGGGAGTATCTTAATAGAAAAGAGCAATAACCACAATAGAAAAATGAACAAAAAATATTAACAGACATTTCACAGAATAGGAAAACACTCATGATAATAAACGAAGAGACACTCAGCCTCATTAGTAATCAGAGTAATGCAAGTGAAGACCACCATGAGATACCACTTTTCTCCCAGAAGATATGGCCAACGACAAAGAAATATTACAATACCAAGTGGTGAGAACGATATGAATGAACATGATCCCTTCTACACTGCTGGAGAAACTTTCTCTTCTAGAAAGCAGTTCGGTCTTATCTTAACGTTAAATATTTCTACTTTCTGTATCTAGTCATTCCTCATAGTTTAGTATTATGCTATAGAAACAAGATTACACTTGAAGTCTGAATAAATGAGTAATTTATTTATCTGTATTTTTACCTGTATACTTACCCGGATTTAAGAGTACAAAAAAGAGTAGATTCATAAATGAACGGATTGATATATGTACGTAGAGTTTTATATGATTAATTCAGACTGTTTCTACAAACATCTAACTTGATCATTTAAAAAGTCAGTGTTAGGCAAAGTTGACATTATGGCTATATTTTTGAGATAAAGAATCAGACTTAGAAATTAATTGACTCACTAGAGAAAGTGTGGATCCAGAGTTAGATGTCAATTCTACTAAACTGGTACAAGAGAACAAAAGTTCAGACAAGCCTGGGTTTGGATTTCTGTACTAAGACCTTGCTGGCATTACTAACCTTAGAAGAAGTATTTCACCTCTCTGAGTTTCTATGTCTTCATCTATTAAAAAATGAGGATAATTGTGCCTACATTCTGGAGTTTTTATGAAGACTAAATGAGATAATTTATCTACAGTGCGGTAAATATTCGTTTCTGACTTCTCTACCTTCTGTAACAGGGCTTCTTTGCAACGAGCCACAGACCACAAATGCCCTCTTGCCTCTGTGTGAATGAGCACAGACACATCTTTAGACCATTGTTTCAACTGGCTAATGCTATCCTGTCATTTGTTCTTTATGTCCTTCATCACTGTTCCAAATCCTAGGCCCTCGGGTTACTGCCTTCTTTCATTCCACCTTGGTTGCTTCCTGCTCTGAACCTCTGTGGAGCAACTGTGAACTGACGTGCCTCTACTTCCCATCCCCAAGGATGCCGCCTCCCTAGATTATCCATTGGAAACTGCTCATTTTCTCACTCTCTGGGCACCACAGGGCCTGTGGCGGGAGAATGTTCTTACTTCCTTTTACTGTTCAAACCCTTTCCTCTTCACCAACTAAAAACAATTTGACATTCCCGCAACTTAATCCTACCTCCTCGGCCCCTCAGCCAAATCCGTGCTCACCCCATCACTTTTTCAGGAGACTCTGGCTCTTGACTCATGGTATTTTCCTGCACTTCTGATCCCACTAACTGCTTGGGTGATTTAAATGTCCACGCCGTTAATCCACTGAATGTCTCAGACTAACATCTCCTTGACATCTTCAACTCTGTTTGCCCTCACTTCCACTCCATTTCAGTGATCCTTTCCCATTGGCACAAGTGTGACTTTGTTGTAACAGAATTATTCCATCTCTGAAATCTTATTTTACTCTGTGACTACAACTTAGTATTCTTGCTCAGTACTTTTCTTACTTCCAATATCCTATCTTCTTAACTGTAGAAATACCTCCTATTAAGTCCTCTACTTTTCTTCCAGTTAATAATTTTAATCCTAACCTCATCTTCTCATTTACACCCCACCCAGACAACACACCATAGTCCCCTGTTTTACTCCTTGGTATACCTGCATCCCTTGCTCCTTGCTGTTCTGCAGAATCCTCCTTGTGAGCTGTGTTATTCCAGATGCTCCAGCAGCAGAGTGAACTATTGCCTGCTGCTGCAAAAAGTCACCCAGCCATGAGGACCAGAACCACGATGAGGACAAGATCCCAATCTCACCAGTGTCCTCCTTAGTCATCTCTCCGTCCAAACTCCCTCAACAGCTCTTTCAAATCTTCACTACTCTTCTCAAGTTTTCCCAACTCACAACTGTCTTGTCTCCTACATTATCAGGAACTGCAGCAATCAAGAGAGAAAGCATTAATCATCCTCCCTTGCCACCTGCTGACTTCTCTCTAGTTGTTCCCCATCTTTTCTCCTGACACTGTGGAGAGCAACCTCCCTTAGCTGCATTTAACCCCACCACCAGATCCCATCAACTCCAACCTCCTCAAGGTCCTTAATCTCTCTGTTCCTTGATCTTTAAACTGTAAAGGATAATAATATTATTGGGGGAAATAATAATAAAAGAAGAGCTTCTTAGCAGCAATCCCAGGTAGGAGGAATCCCTATCAGGTTAAGAGGTACATGACATAACTGAAGAAGCCTCCTGGGCAGATAGCCAAACCAGCAATGATGAAACAGCTATAATAAATTTTCCATGGAGAAGACTGTGTTGTTACTTAAGTTGATAAAAATCCATAAAAATCACTTTACTGCATGTCTACACTGACCTTTGTTATTATCAAAGTAGAAAAAGAAACCCCAAATACCTGAATTACTGTATTGTTTTTACCTCAACTTCACGTTCTATCCGTAACATTATTTCTATCCTTCTTATACTCCTTCCATCCCTAGATTTTAAGAAAATGGAAGAATTTTTTAAAAAGAGCCCCACACTTTTTTCTAGATTTAATATGTCTCTTTTTATTTTTTTCCTTTCTCAGCCACCTGTACATCTGAAAACAATCATTCTAAACTGTTGTTATAGTTGATAATTTCATGGTGTTCCAAGTGCTTGCTGGCCTTAGACATAAGACTGGCCAAATCCTTCCTCTGTCTCTGAGACCAGGATGGTTTGATCCAGTTTATAACTGGGGATGAGAAACTCAAACAATTTGATTAACATAAGATGGAGGATTTCATTTTTTTTCCTAATATGATTCCTCTTTTTTCTAGTTGGCCTCTTTCTCACCCGGCCCTCCCTAGCCACTCATGCACCATTTTTGGCACTTTCCACCTCATGCATCTTTCTCTTAAAGCTTTTCTCTTTGTGCTTATCTACACCTGTATATCCAGGCCTATAGGTAACTCCCAGGGGCCTGGCAGGTGAGGATGCTTCTCTCCCAGTGTCTTTCATTCCTTGCTGACAGAGACACCTGTTTCCATGCAGAAACCCAATTTGGAGGGTCATGTTGGTCCTATTGCTGTGGCTGTGGTTGGTAAGTGCACACTCCACAGCTGAGAGTACTTCTACCTGCCACAGAGCTGAGCATGATTTTCAGTTTGGTTCTGTCCTTATGTTTGAATGTGTCCAGATATCCCCTTTTGTATACATAGGAAGGTGGTGTCTATTAGCCCATGTGTTTGTTTGTATTCATAAGTATGCACATTCTCTCCTTTTGTGATGTTTAGTTTGAGATACTTTGTATTCTCTGTAAGTGGGCTTATATACCATCTTAATTTCTGTTCCATTCTCCTGCTGAGCTCCTATGAGAACACCTGACACTATATCAATTTAAAACATGATCCTACCTTGAAAAGCTTGTTGGTTCTTGTCTCCGTTTTTTTTGGTGTTTGCAAGAACCTCTTTTTATCTTGCCCTAAAATGTTCCCAGAAGATAATACCAAGTTAAGGAATCACCGATTCAGGGACAGATTTTTGGTCAATGAAATATTAGTTTGGCATCTATTACCAGCCTAACAGGAAGAGTATGCATCATAGATGCATAAATTAGCGTAATTAGAGAATTATGCAAAGGAACTCTCTCTCTATATATATATATATAATTTAATAAAAAGGGACTAAATATTCTGGTGACAGAAAGTTATGTTCCTAATGTGTTTTTGTTTTCAATTTTGGGGAGCAAACAGCAGTTGTAAGCTAAATTGTTTCCACCAAAAACTAAAGAAACAAATGAGGAAGAAAACACTATCAGGAATAATCAAAGGCATAGATAGAATAAAAGGAGGACAAGAGAAGAGATAAAATGTCTAACATGTAACAAATTTATTCTGCACAGCACTAGAGACAACCTTAGTAATGGCTGAGTGTCACTAGGAGACAGATGACTGTTAAAAGAAAGATCCCTGATGTCAGGTGTGCTCCTGTAATGGGATGGGCTGCACTGCAAAACAGGGCACTTCCCTCTACTGCAAGTGTCCACAGAAAGGCTAAAACGCTGTCTGTTACAGGAGCTGAAGACAGAGCTCCTATGTGAGCTGGGCTTGGTGACCTCCAAGTTCCCTTCCAACCCTCAGAGGCTGTGATTAAAATGGAAATGTGAATACACTGCATCTCCTATTATGGCATGAAGACTGTGACAGTAAGAGGTTAGTCAATGACGTGAAGGACAAAGAGAAAAAAGGAGAAGAAAAGAACCAAATGAAAAAATTTCTCCGATGCATTGTCTGTGGCCGCCCCAGTGAGTGCCTGCAAACCAGCAAAGCATGAGAAAAATCAAAGAGGATAAAGAGATTTGGGAAAAACTAAAATATTTCTCTGCATTCCTCTTCACCATGGAGGATGACAAGCAAAGTCCTGCCCTGGGGTTATTCTTCCTCGACAGTGAAGGTGAGCCTCTGTCAAGGAGTGATGTGTTAGATCAAAGGGTAAAGCGACAAGAGAACCAAAAATGCCAGACATCACAGAAAAAGGAGGCGAGTGCTGAGAGAATGAGAGAGCAGCACTTTGGGCTTCCCAGAAAAAAAAAAATATATGTTTTATCTTTCAAAATAGGCACCTTGAAAACTGAGTCCTGCAGGGGGGCCCTGTCTGTCATTGGGTGTTAGCAATAGGACTGACGCTGGTCCTCCAGGACGGTGGTCAGAAGCGCTTCCTAAGGGATGGAGAAGCATGAGCTTCTAGAAGTTGCCAGGATACAAAAGCCTGCTTTTCCCATTGCACAAATCAGAAGTGAAGAAAACACTGGCTGTGGTTTGCTTGGATGGGGGCCTTCTTGTGAAAGGATCCAGCTCCATCAGAAGTTGGGGACCTTTAGCGAGATGACACTCATTCCCAATGAGCGAAATGCAGCAAACCGTATATACTGCATGTTTAACGTCTTTGTCCTACTGGTTAATGTGTGAAGAACTATACTAGATGTCTGAAAGACTGAGACTCCTTGTACCCGCCCCCCAACCCCGAGTTTCAGCTCAAACTCTAAAGGCTGAACAAGTATTTTCAATTCATTATTTCAATAAAACCTCACAAGTATCAAAAAGTAAGATAAACTGGTCTCCGTTAGGCCTAGGAAACGGAGGCTTAGAAAGGTGTACTTATTAGCCCAAAGACACACAGCTAGAAATGGACTGAGCCAAGGTGTTAAGCCTGGACTATTTGACTCCAGAACCTGCAGGAATGTACTTTGGCGACTATGCAGAAGCATTCACTACTACTAGGATACCTTACACTGGGCTCATAATTATCAACAACAAATGAAAAATAAAAACAAAATAAAAGCACAAAAATCTCAGTGACTACAGCATGGCATTTCACTTGACTTTTCCTGGAGTTACATTATATGTTTTCATCAAATCAGTCAAAGAAAACTAGAGGAAGACACTAATGACAGGTTGTAAAAAGACAAACATTTCAAGCCATGAAAAAACACAGAGGACACTTAAATGCCCATTACTCAGTGAAAGAAGCTAATCTGAAGAGACTATATGCTATGTGATTCCAACCATATGACATTCTAGAGAAGGCAAAACTATGGAGACAGTAAAAAGATCAGTGGTTTCCAGGGGTGGGAGTGGAGGGATGGATAGTTAGAGCACAGAGGATATTTGAGCAGTGAAAATATTCTGTAAGATACTATAATGATACATCCATATCATTATTTGCTTGTCCAAACCTATAAAATGTACAAGTATGAACCCTAATATCCTAATATAAACTACAGACTTTCAGTGGTTATGATGAGTCAGTGTAGGTTCATCAACTGCAAATAGTGGAAGACTCCTGAGAGGGATGTTGGTAATAAGGGAAACTATGCGTATGAGGAAGCAGGGAACATACGGGGAATCTCTGTATCTTCCTCTCAATTTTACTGTGAACCTAAAACTGCTATAAAAAATAAAGGTTTTAAAATTGGGGGTGGGGGGAGGTCGAAGGAAAACCTCTCTCGGGTGCATGGAAGAAATGTATGTGGAAAACCTACCATACTGTCCAGGACAAGGTGGTTTCCTTTGCTTCAGTCATTGTCGTTTTGAATGTCTTATTTGCAATAGTAGTATACAGACCTGGATATTCACTCACCCCCTTCTCTTAACTAGCTGTAGTTCTTGATAGATCATGTACCTGTTTAGAGCTTAATTTTCCTCATTTGATGATGAAGGGACAAGACATTATGTCTGAGGCCCCTTTTGGTGCAACAAGTTAATGATTCTAGATATTGGTTGCAAGCAGGTCATAAAATCTTCTGAATGCCAAGTTAAGGTATCTGGATTTTATCCTGCCTACCATGGAGGAAGCACTGAAGGGTTTTCAGCTGGAGGCTGATATAACAGTGGTAGTATTTTTGGAAGATTAATCTCATAACAGGATGCAGGATGAATTGTACTAAGAAAAGCTTAGTGGTATGAAGTTCAGATAAGAGGTTAATGCAGTAAACGCAGGCCTGAGCAGATAAGGAGGCGTACTAGAGCCCTGTCCTGGAATCTTCATGTAGGACTATATTATTAGCCGGGCAGGGTAAAATCCCTGTTCTACTTGACAGTCCTTCAAATGTTAGGGGACAATATGCTTCTACTTGGTCCCTGCTGGGCCAGGTTAAACTTCCTCAGTTGTGTCAGCTGATCCTCAAATGAGCATTACTTCACGGGTAAAGTTATTTCAAAGTCAAGCAAATATCTACTACATATCAGTTGTATTATATAACCTTTCTAACTCACAATTTTTGCTGTGAGTTATATTGTTTGCATATACATTACAAAAACAACAGTACCTAATTCCCAGGGTTTTTGAAAAAATTAAACAGAAATGCATTAGCTCATGGTTGAAAGTTTAATATATGTTCAATAAATACTACCTCCTACTTCCCTCCCCTGGAAACATTCCAGATTGAAAGTGCCTTTCTTAGTTTGTGATTCAGAGTTAACAGGGATAATCATAACGGTTAACTGACTTTGTGCCAGGCCCCATTTTGAGCACCTGGGCTATTAAATCTCATAATAACTCCCTAAGCCAGGTGCTATTGTTAACTCCATCTTACAGTTGAGGAGTCTAAGGCACAAGACAATTAAGTAACTTTCCCAAAGTCACACAGCTAGAAGGCAGTCACACAGCTAGAAGGCAGTCACACAGCTAGAAGGCAGTCACACAGCTAGAAGGCAGTCACACAGCTAGAAGGCAGTCACACAGCTAGGGTTTAGCCAGGCAGTCTGGTTCTAGAGTCTATGTCCTTAACCACTACATAAGGTTTGCTCTCCAGGACGGGTCTACCAGAGAGAGTGGTACCCTTAACTGCTTCCTGTTCAGTCACTACCTCAGATTGTATTCAAGGCGTTACAGCGTCTGAATCACACCACTGATGTATTGATTTCGTCATCAAATTAAGTGACTCTTTCATAAAAACTGCTCTATCTTCTTCCTACTTGGTTTATTTTTCAAATTTTAGAGTGTAATAGTATACTTATTCTCTTAAATATCATCTTTTTAAAATAAATAAATTTATTTATTTATTTAATTTTGGCTGTGTTGGGTCTTCATTGCTACATGTGGGCTTTCTCTAGTTGTGGCGAGTGGAGGCAACTCTTTGTTGTGGTGTGCGGGCTTCTCATTGCGGTGGCTTCTCTTGTTGCAGAGCATGGGCTCTAGGCACGTGGGCTTCAGTAGTTATGGCATGTGGGCTCAGTAGCTGTGGCTCGCAGGCTTAGTTGCTCCGCAGCATGTGGGATCTTCCCAGACCAGGGATCGAACCTGTGTCCCTTGCACTGGCAGGAGGATTCTGAACCACTGTGCCACCAGAGAAGTCCCTCTCTTAAATATCATCTAATCAGTTTGGGCACATTATTTAAACCTACTGATGATGCTGAGACTTCTGATTCTAAATCTTAAAACTATTCTGTTCAGCTATTATTCTCCAGTGTTTTAAGTTTTTTTCTGGGCTTTATCTGAACCACTAATAAATGTAGTCCAAAGCATAAGAACCAAGTACAGAACAAAACACAACTAGGGACCTGTTCTGAAACTAACACTGATATGCAAACAACATTCATTGGATAGAATTTTACACTTGGCTATGAAGTCACGTAGATAAATTGCCTTATGTTTCATGATACTTAATTTTCAGTATAGATTCTCCTGTAAGACTTCATCAAATGCCAATTTAAATTATACTAAAATGTGAGTTTTATTCCTTCCGTGGTACCAGTTGTGTGACCTTTCCTTAATTCATTTAATTTAAATGAAGCTCTATCTCCTCACTTGAAAAACATGGATGGTAAGTCCCACTATACTTATTATGCTCATTTTTTTGCTAGTCAAATTAAAGAATATCTAATATTATTTACTTGATATTTCAAACCCATAACTTGATTTTAAAGAGTAGTAACATTTACATGGAATGCTAACATATAAAAAGTCCTTTTGTGTATTCTTTTCTCATTCAGTCTTCACGACAACCATTAGTTGGGTAGAAGAAATACTATTATCCTTGGTTTACAGATACAGACACATTAAAACTGAATAAGTTAATTTCCCAAATCCACATAACTCGAAAGGGGCACAACTAGAACTTGAGATTAGGTCTGTTTAACTCAAGTACATATTATTGGGTTGTTTTTGTTTTTGTTTTTGTTTTTGCAGTACGCGGGCCTCTCACTGTTGTGACCTCTTCCGTTGCGGAGCACAGGCTCCGGACGCGCAGGCTCAGCGGCCATGGCTCACGGGCCCAGCTGCTCTGTGGCATATGGGATCTTCCCGGACCAGGGCACGAACCCGTGTCCCCTGCATCGGCAGGCGGACTCTCAACCACTGCGCCACCAGGGAAGCCCACATATTATTGTTTTTAAAACAGGTAAAGCCCTGAATAAAACTACAAGTTAAATAGGCTCCACATCTGTGTAAGCCTATAAAAGAAGAGATAAAATAGCCATTCTTTCTAAAAGAAAACGGAACTACTTCTTTTAGAGTCATGGGGTTTGTCTTGTCTTGTAAGAGGACCTGTGTGACAGATTCTCTGCTGCTTCTTCTTCATGGGGACAAGTAGGTTGATGTCTGTGATGGCTAAATGAAGCCAAAATTAGGAGCTGAATTTGTAAAAGAAGACCAGCCAAGGTTTCCCTAAGCTAAAATCATTGTCTCTAGTGATCTCGTTCTTAAAATTGGAATTATTTAAATGTTAAACTTCCTCACTCTTCCAGCGCTCTTCTTTTAAAAGCTTCTGAAGCCATTAGCCAAAGGCCCAATAATACGGCTACTCTGAGGGACAAGCAACCTTCCCAGCAACAGATTATTCCAGTTAGTGTGTAGAGATAGTATTCAGATCCTGACAAGAAGCAGAAGCAAGGGCCAGGTCACCTAACTCCATTCCACCCAGCTGGCTGAAATCTCTCAACTCCAGAAATGACTTCCACTCTTTCAGAGTGAAATCCAGTGATCCAGTTACATCTACAGCCCTGCCCATGACAATGTCGATGCTTTTGCACTCACCATCATGAAACCATCAGGCTCAATTCCTCTTTATTTCTGGGACAAACTCTCAATTAGAGAACAACCACAGGAGATCTCCCATTGCACTTCATACAAGAAATGTCATCATCAACCATGTGTTTGGTAATGAAAGAAAATGGGATCTATTCCCCTTCCTAAGTGAAACCCAACGGTCATGTTTGATGTCAAGTGTGACTTCAAGACCTGAATCACTATCTTTTCAAACCCATCTCATATATCTATGTCAATCAAAAGAAAATTCTTCATGCTTCTCCATTTGGATAAGTGCATACGGCTCATTTTCTCATCAACGTACTTGAAAACCTAATTATACTGAACCAGATGTTGTGTTTAACACCAATGGACGTGGCAAGCAGTTGGTTTTTGACAGTGACACAAATGTCAATTCAAACTGCTTAGTCTCTACCCTGGGAGCTGGAATTCAATGCAATCACAATCATTGCCTCATCTTTTATTTTTAGCTTGTTAAATAAAAAGAGTGACCAACTGGTGAATGTACTGTAATAAAGTGAATCTACATGCAAGATCATAACAAAATCATTACTATCCAAAAAAAATATTTGAGAAAGAAAATAGTTTCACTAAATTCTTAAATTAATTCTTATTAAATTAATACATTCAGTTTGGCTTCTTATTCATATACAGAATTAAAGTGAGAAAAAAGAAATTTTGTAAAAAGCCAAAATTCTCCCTAACTCTAAAGTTATTCTGTCTTGAGCCTGTATGTTTGAGTCAATGAGGATGATAACTTCATTTATGCAGCCATTGAGAACTACGATCATTCTCTCTATAGAGCACTGAATAAATCAGAAAGAAATTATCAAAATCTACCTATTTTCATCCTAGTCAAAACCTCTGTTTTGGGGCCAAGAGAGAATAAGAAAAGCCAAAGTATATTAGTATTCAGAATGTAATGAAGTCAATGTACTCCTAGTTTAAATCATTGGGCTTGTAAGAAACTCTATTCATGTTGACTAGTTTGATAGAAATGGTTTGATCTTGGGACTTGAAGGCACGTATGATCTTGATCTGTTCGAAATAGAGCATATTACAGGAGAGCAGTAATGCAAAGTCTCCAGCTACATCCAGACACCTCAATATAGAGCCTTTTCAACATATAAAGAAAGCAAGTAGACACATAAAGAGGTAATACGGAAGAAAATGCCAAATGTACTATTGAAAATGTTGAAGATATTTGAAAATTATCATTGATTTGATCTCTGACTATAAGGTAGCACAAAGTAATTACTGAAAAATTAGAAAACACAGAGAAGCATATCAAAATGATAATTGTACTTAAGGCCCATATTACTTCATTCTTCATTTTTATGTATACAAAAAATTCAGACATACACACACACACAGACACGAGGATCTTAAAGCATTTAGCTATGATTGATTTGTATCTGTGATGACTGGTTTATGAATTTTGAATTATGTTGTTCATTTAAAGGCAATTTTTATATTAACATTCAACTAAACTCTTAGTAAACGCATAGTAGTCACTTATTACAACCAATTATAGTACAATGTGTTGTGACATTTGTAGTTTCCACCTTTGTTCCTGATTATGGGAAATTTAAGACTAAGTGACATTTAAAATATTCCCTTTTCTCTAGTTGTCTACATCTGAGTACATACATATCTTAATCTAAAGTATTTCATAGGCATAGACACCATTCAGACCATCAGCAATAGTAGTTAGCTACTTACTTGATAGTAGGAGAGTACATGGCTTGGAAAGGGATATTTTATATATGTTGATGTATTAGACAGTAATTAGTTTCATGGGCTAGATTGATGATGGAAAATCCTCACCCTACCCAAACATGGATTTGAATCTTGAAAACAAGTTTTTTTGTCAAGAGTTACAAATAAGAGAGCCTCCTAGTGGAAGAGTAGGGGTGCTAAGGCAATGACAGTTGTAGGGTACATATTTTTTAATGTAAATATCACTGTGGGTTAATGGTGGAGGCTCTGACTTTGAGTTAGATCCATTCTGCCTTCTCAGGGAAGACAAAGTTTCCAGAGGACTGGTGTTTAAGTGAAGAGGAAATGAGCTGTTCCCTGTCCAAATCTAGCTAAATCCACCGTATTCTCTGAGGATATGAACACTTCCATGGATACATGAGCAAATCTTAAAGCAGTAGTGCTCCTTTTTGATTAAAATAACAATAGATGTTATGAGCTTGAAGATGGCTCTCTGCCTTCAGTTTAATTTAACCTGATAAAAGTAAAAGAGAATTGCAGAGTGGGGTCACCTAAGAAAACAGAACACTCTGGAACAGCCCCCCAAAAGACTTCAGACTCAATGAAAACAGCTGCTCTCTGAGAGGACAACTCAGAGCTCAATACAAAGTCAATGTGTAAATCTCAGCCCCTATAGTTGATTTCTTTATGCTTGTTTAAACCTCACCACTAAGTTTTCAGTTGCCTGATACTACCTACTATTTAATCAAATCCCAGTTAATTTCAAGTTATCTAATCTACTGTTTCACATCAGGGCTACTATGCACTTACTCCACTGAGTACCTCGTTTAAGCCCTCATTTAGTAATTGATGCTGTATGCTTTACGGAAGAAAATAGTTTTCCATCTATCTATCTATCTATCTATCTATCTATCATCTATCTATTTATATACACGTCTGTTTCTGAGATCTCTATTTTATTCTTTGGGCCTATTTGTTTGTCCTTGCATAGAGGTACAGGGCTTTAATTAATATAAATTCGTAAGTTTTAATATTTGGTAGAACAAAAATCTTCAGTTTCCCTGGCTCTTTATTCCTCCATGGAAATTTTAGAATTTGCTTATAAAGTTCCATGAAAATTCCTATTAGAGATTTTAATTAGAATTTCACTGAATCTAAAGCACAATTAAGGGAGAATTGGTATCTTTAAAATTCTGTCTCCCTAACCTTGAATATAAATCTAATCTCTATTTAGATCACTAATGCCTCTTACAGTTTTAATGATTTACCTGTTCAAGTGAAACTATTTTTTTATATTTATTTCAAGGCTATTGATAATCTCTGATACTACAGTAAATAATGTCCTTTGTGCAGTTATATTTTCTGATTATTTGTGGCTAGGGCATAGTAAGGCAATTTCCTTTTGCATATTAATAAACTAGTCTATTATTTCTAATAATTTACTTGGAGATTGTCTTGGTTTTCTACGTAAAAAGGTCACATCATTTGTAAATAATGACAGTTTTAGTTACTGCTTTCTAAACTTTATTCTTCTAATTTCTGTTTTCTTGTTCAACATGCTGGTCATGACCTCCATTTATTGTCAAAGCAACTGTGATGATACTGGGCATCTGTTTTCATTCCTGATATTTAAAAACATTTCTAGTGTTAAGTATATCATTTCTGAAATGGAATGGCACCAGATAGCCGGCTCATTGAGTTCTATCTCTTTTACTAGACTGCAAGCTCTTCAAAGACAAGTGTTATTTCTGTGTGTTCCTATTTCTATATTGCATAGAATGGTGGTGGTGGTGGGGAGTTTACAGAGTCAGGCATGACCTCTAAGCCACTCATGTCCAGTAGCAATGATGATATCTCCAATCTGGATCATGTAACCAATGTCCAGTGGTACCTCCAGTGTGGACAGAACTGTGGCTGTTCAGCTCTTCCTATTAATGGATTCAGGAAAGCAATACAAGGCCAAAATATCTGACCTAATTTTATGTCAACATAATTTTTTTTCAAAACTTTAAATCTGATTTTTATTTCTTTGAGAAATAAATGTAGGAATAACATAGGATAAAGAATTGTAATAAAAGAATTCTTGCTCAGCAATGATTAACTAAGCATCTTTTTCATTTTAGGTATTGTACTAAGTGCTGGGGATGTGATGAATCATAAAGCAAGCCTTAGTCATATAGAATTTTCTATTCACTTAGGATAAGTTTCTCAAACTTGACTGCATATTAAAATCACCTGGAGAACTTTTAGAATATTTTGAGGCCCAGTGTGTGCCCCATACCGACGAAACCAGATGCTCTGAGTGTGAGACCTAAGGAGTATTTTTTTGAAGTTTCTCAATGATCCCAATGTTCAAGGATGAGAACCACTGAGTTAAGGAGTCTGGCGTATAAACGTAAGACATTTCCCAACTCTAGACTATACAGCTTAAGTGCCAACAGGATGACAGAGATAAGAAATGAAGACTTGGGCCTTGAGAAAATAGTAGAAATGGATTTGTGTGTGTCATATCTAGAAACTCTTGCCTAAGCCAAGGTCACAAAAATGTACTCCCATTAATCTATTTGTTTGTCTTCATTTGTTTATTGTCTTGACTACTTTAGTTTTATAGTACATCTTGAAATAGGAAAGAATGAGTCCTTCAAATACGCTTTCCTTTTCCAATATTGTTTTGGCTATTCTGGGTCCCCTTGAAATTCCATAGGAATTTTAAGATTACCTTGTTAACTTCTGCAAAAAGAAGTTTCTGCAAAAAAGACATCTGGAATTTTGACAGAGATTATTTTGAAGCAGTAGGTCAATTCGGAGAGTATTGCCATCTTAACAATATTAAGTCTTCTGATACATGACCATGGGCTATCTTCCCAATTATTTAGGTCTTCCTTCATTTATTTCAACTATGTTTTGTAGTTTTCACAGTACAAATTTTGCACTTTTGTTATATTTGTTTCTGAGTGTTTTGTTATTTTTGATCTTATTGTGAATGGATTGTTTTCCTAATTTCATCTCAGATTTTTCATTGTGAGTGTATAGAAATACAATTTTTGGTGTGTATTGGCCTTGTGTCCTGCAACCTTGCTTAACTCACTTATTAGATATAATAGCTTTTCTTATGATTTTCTATATAAAGATCATGTCAGCTCTACACAGCGATAATTCTTCCTTTACAATTGGGTATCTTTTTTTTCTTGCAGAATTGTCCTTGCCAGAACTTCTCATACAATGTTGAATAGAAGTGGACATTCTTGTTTTGTTCCTGATCTTAGGGAGAAAACATTTAGTTTTTCACCATTAAGTTTAATGTTACATGTGTTATTTCATAGATACCCTTTATCAGGTTGAGGGCTTTCCCTTGTATTCCTACTTTGTTAAGTGTTTATCCTGAAGGGATGTTGGACTTGAAATGTTTTTTCTGTGTTTATTGAGATAATCATGTGTATTTTGTATGGTACACTGTTTTGATAAGGTGTACTACTTTAGCTGATTTTTTAGACGTTAAACGAATCTTGCAATTCTGAGACAAATCTCACTCGGTCATGATGTGTGATCATTTTTATATGTTTTTGGATTCAGCTGCTAGTATTTTGTGGAGAATATTTGTGTCTATATTCATAATAGGTATCAGTCCATAGTTTTCTTGTTATGCCTTTGTCTGGTTTTGGTGTCAGGATAATACTGACCTCATAGAAAGGGCTGGACAGTGTTCTCTCCATTTCTGTTTTTCTATGAGTTGGTAAAGAATTGGTGTTAATTCTCCTTTTAAACATTTGGTAGAATTCACCAGTGAGATCATCTGGCCCTGGCTTTTCTCTGTGGGGAGTTTTAAATTTACGAATTCAATCTTCTATTTCTTCTTGAGTCATTTTCATTAGTTTGTGTGTTTCTAGGATTTTGTCTTTTGACCTATGTTAACTCACTTGTTAACATAAAATTGTTCATTGTATTCTTTTATAGTCTTTTTTATTTCTGTAACATCAGTAATGTAAATTTTAGAGCAGCTTATTATTTTTATGGTTATTATTACTATTATTTTATCAAATGAAACCTACATAAAACACCAATATATAAAATTGATGAGAGAGCTCCTCCAAAAATCTCAGCAGCTCGATCCCCTTGTCCTCTCTGGGGGCTCCTGAGGGAACCCTGAAACAACCAGATTACCCTACAGAACACAAGTTAGAAGTCTTGTATGTAGGACTAAGCATTATGTTCGTTTGTTTTTTGTTTGAATTTTAGGTGTAGCCAGGATATTCTTGTTTTGGGATCTGGATGTCTGGACTTGAAATGTATTTTTCAGTCACTTCCTGGAAGTGAAAATGGAAGCAAGACATTTAAGTAGTTAAGGAAAAAAATGCAGTCTTCGAAGGGTCAGATCAAGGAGGCAAGTCTGGACCATGTAAGTCAGGTCTGCAAAGTAAAACGGGAAAAAACAGGAGCATCCAGGAGTGCACAACATTATAGGGAAACAGGAAGTAATTTCAAAAAGATCTTTGGATTTGGTTTCTTGGTACAATATGGTACTTTGAATGATTTACAATCAACTGTCAACAATCATAATTATCTGTCCCTTTAGGATATACCTCACTCGGCCTCCTCTCCGATGGTACCCAAAGGCATCTTCATAACTCCAGGAGATCCATGCCATTTCTAGTTGCTGCCTTAAGCTGCTCCCACAGCTTTGAGGCTTAGAGCTTGCCACTTTAGGAATCAAAGTCTTTATCACTTAACTGCTATACTTAGTGCATTATCTCTCTCTAGGTTTCAGCTGTTCCTGCTGTGCATTTGCTGGAACAAAAATTCCTTTCTGTCTTTGTGCCCAAAGTAGTTCAACTGAATTGAAGCTAAAGTATTGTCACTTCCCAACATACTTTTAAATTCTCTTATCAGAAAAGACACATTTTTGAATTTTCTATTTGTAATTTATGCCAACTTCCAAAAAGGTTCTGAAGATGTTTATAAGTGTTAACCATGCACATATCTAAGCCACTGAAACCGAGAAAAAATTAAAATAACTTTAGTAATGTAAATACAGAGATAATTGTACCAGAAAATTTAGGATAAGACAATTCTTGTGACTGAACACTCTATTAAATCTCAAGACTCCTACAGATAAAATAAAATGGGAATATTGAATAAAGACCTTTCTGCGCATTATTTTTTATTGTGTAACAAACGATAAGTTTAGTTGAAGAATTAATATATCAGCCAAAAAAAAAATCTCCTAGAAAAGTGTCTCTCAAATTTAATGTGTGAACAAATCAGCTGAGAATCCAATTAAAGTGCAGATTATGATTCAGAAGTTTTGGGGCCTAAGCATCTGCATTTCCAACTAGACCCCAGACGAAGTTGAAGCACAATAAGATCCTTTTGGAAACTTTACTGCTGGCACACCCATATGGCAATTCAGCAAAGAACAATGGCTAAATAATACCAAAAGGAAATTATAGTCCTAAAGTTAAAAATGATATAAAGAAAGCAACTAGCAAATAATCTAGAATTTTAATTACTGAATTAATAATGCCCCTTCTCATTCAAAATGCATTTCAGACTCTTAACTTATGTTTAATATAAAATTTTTGAGGATGGCTAGTGCAAAAAGGAATAGGCAATGGGAATGCCACATAAAAATTCACATCAACTGAAACAAATAGATTGCAGCTCCACCTATCAGCCAGAGTAGCAGACAAGGAGGAAAAGTTGCAGTGATTTGAGAACCTGACCAATCACAAGTATCTTCTATACTGACAAAATAAAGTCCTTGATTAGCCACAATATGCAGTTTTGTCACTGAATGGCAGAAGTCACTATTTATTTGTTGACTAAAAGAATAAATAAATTAATGCAAAATATGAAACATATAGTTTAGAAAAATCTACAAACCAGATAGTATGGTTGTATTCCTTTAAATCTATGGCATATGAACAGAAATAACTCTTAAGAAATTAAAATTCAGCTAGATTATCACTACTACCACAGGTGCCCATTCTCTACCATCAACCATTCTTTATTTCTTTGTTCTAATTGTTTCTTACATGTAGCATATATTGAGCTTTCTTTTAAAATATTATTTGACAATCTCTGTCATTTAATGGAACATTCGGTCCACTTATATTTAGTGTAATGACTAACAGACTTACTATTAATTTTTCCATTTAATATGATTATTATTTATTCTCCTATGTGGTTTCTTCTTTATCTTCTTTCTTTTTGCTGACTTAATGGATATTTTATTCACTCTATTTTTGTCTTTGTTAACTTGGAGTTTCATTACTTCTCTCCAATTAGTAATCTTTTTATCTCAATAAGCAGACACATATGTTTCCACTATTTGAAAACAGAATACCAAGTATTCCACACACATCCCCCCCCAACTTGCTCTGTTCCTCAGTTCCACAATTATTTAACTTCTCTATGAGTACCTTTTTCCCTCTATGATTCAGGGTTTCATTGTTCAACTAACTCATAGGTTATCATCTCCCATCCACATGGAAGCTCTGGTTTGAGAGAGATAAGTCTGAAAGTGGCAAGAAGGAGACAGGAAATAAAGGAGTGGTCAAAAGTGGGGCTCCCTCTTCTTTCCAGGGCCTGAATTTCCTGAAGGAACTTGGAACCTGATAGAGGTGAGAACCCTGGAACCTGGTAGAGGTAAGGAGGTGGCTACTATATATCTTTATTTCTTCCAGCTTTCTTGAGTTAGCAGTGAAGACATGGGTGGGCTGAGGCAGAACAAATAACTTCCTTCTCAGGTAAATAGCTATGTCAAAATTTAAGAGGCAAAACATACATTTCTTCATGCTCTATTCAGAAAAACTATTGTGCTTTTGGAGGCAAAGAGAGAGTTCTAATGGTTTTAATTTGGTTCAAAATTAAGAAGTTTGGGGTGGCACAGTGGTTGAGAGTCCACCTGCTGATGCAGGGGACACGGGTTTGTGCCCCGGTCCGGGAAGATCCCACATGCCGTGGAGAGGCTAGGCCCGTGAGCCATGGCCGCTGAGCCTGCGCGTCCGGAGCCTGTGTTCTGTAACGGGAGAGGCCGCAACAGTGAGAGGCCCGTGTACCGCAATAAATAAATAAATAAAATTAAGAAGTCTGGAGGCTTCATACTGTTTTCCATAGTGGCTGCACCAATTTACATTCCCACCAACAGGGCACAAGGAAACAAGGGTTTCCTTCCCTCCACATCCTCACCAAATATTTATCTCTTGTCTTTTTGACAGTAGCCATTCTAACAGGTGTGAGGTGATAGCTCACTGTGGTTTTGATTTTCATCTCAATAAAGCTGAAAAAATTAACAAGTTTGGCTTAATTCAATTAGCAAATTTGAAGCTGCTTCCACAGAACAAGTTGGTAGGGAAAAAAGGTAAAATTACTAAAGGCTCTATACTTCTGTTGATCATGGAAAATGATATACTGTGATATAATAGGAAATACAGTGTTGGTCTTTGTTCTGGTTCCTAGCACAAGAATTCTAAAAACCTTGGATTTTCTAAGTGATATACGTGACAGAAGCATCTTTTGTTCCAAAGAGGCAACTCTTGGTGGGTGCCTAGATAGCTTCAGGCTGGGGGTTGGTACCCAGAAAGACAAAATAATTAGAAGCCCCAGCCCCAACGTTTAGAGAGAGGAGAGGGACTGGAAATTGAGTTAATATTCAATCGTGCCTATGTGATGAAACCATCCTTAAAAAACTCTAAATGACAGAGTATGAGGAGCTTCTGGGTTGATGAATGCATTCACATGCTACGAGGGTGGCCTACTTCAACTCTACAGGAACAGAAGCTTCTGTGCTTGGGATCCTTCTTGACCTCACCCTACGTACCTCTTCATCTGGCTGCTCATTTGTATCCTTTATTATATACTTTATAATAAGCCAGTAATAGTAGGTAAAGTCTCTCCCTAAGTTCTGAGTTACTATAGCAAATTACTGAACCTGAGGAGGGGGTCACGGGAACTCTGATTTATAGCCAGCTCAGAAGTATAGGAGGTCCAGGACTTGAGATTGGCATCTTAAGGGGGAGGAAGTCTTGTGAGACTAAGCCCTTAACCTGTGGGGTCTACACTAACTCCGGGTAGTTAGTGTCAGAACTGACTTGACTTGCAGGACACCCATTCAGTATCTGGAGAGCTGGAGAATTGGTTGGTGTGGCAAAAAAACCCTACGAACATTTGGTGTCACGTGTTAGGAGAAAAAACAGCTCATAAAGAAGAAAGAGGTGTCCTTCACCTCATCCTGTATACCAGGAAACAACAGAATCTAAGGAGAGGGGGAGTTCCTTTCCTTCTGGTCCTGGATCAGACATAGCTGAGAATCAACATCAGTGTTTACAGTGCTTTACTCCCTCAAGAAATATATCCACATACATCTGTATTCCATCCTCAAAGAAGCCCTCTGAGATAGGTGCTATTCTTGTTTCCATTCCCATCTCAAGTTACATAATCTTATTCTCAGAGGTTAAATGTTTTACCCCTGAAACAGAAGCCAATAAGTGGTTTAGCTGGCATTCAAGCAAAATATCTGATTCAAAGTTACGGGCTCTTCCCAACATATAACATTGTCAACAAAGATATAGCTGCAGTTCCTTTGCTATACCGTCTTGAAATCATGAGTGAATTCTTCTCTGAAGAATATTTACTAAATAATCTCATTTAGAAAGAAATAGCAGCTGGAATAGCCGCACTGCTAACTCAGTCAATCATTTCCATTATTTGCAATGAATACAAGTAAAGTGTGTGAATATTAGGAACATTGTTTCCTCTTATGTTTTGAAGAATTAAGAAGCATGTGACCATGCTCCAGGATCAACATAGTTTGGGATGTGCACCCCCCCCCCAACATTCAGAAAATAATCACTACGAGCTATTGAACATCTACTACTTTCCAGTCTCTATGCTAGATACTGTCCATATTTCCTTGACTTTAAAATCCAACAAAGATATTATTATCCTCAACCTACTCTTTGGAACCATAAAGCTCAAAGAGAGTAAATAAATTACTCAAGGTCACACAGTCAGCAAACTGGGATTTGACCCCAAGTTTATCAACAATTATAGCAACTGACAGCAATGTTTTCTTTCTCCTTTTCCTTCTTCTTCCTTGGCTAATGTTTTCTTATTCTCACACATTTGTTTCTCCCTTTCTTGATCTGTTCTGTGGTATAAGGTTCTGTCTACCAACACCATAGAACAAGAAACAGTTTTGTTTCTGGGAAAAGACCTGTGGTACATTACGTAAAGCCTGATTTCTACTTAGATGAATAGGAATCCTTGTACCACAGGCACTGTAGCATATCGGAGAAATACCCCAACATTTATAATTCTATTTTCAGGGTCTATATCATGAGCCTACTTTCTAGGATTAACCAACTTAAAGTAAGATCCTGTGACATGATGAAATTCTCTGCACAGAATTTAAGAATTTCCACTCTTATTCTTGTATTTAAGTTTTCTACTAGTGATGAAAATGACAACGAGGGTGTACCTGACTCCCCTGAGAAACACAACTCTATTGATCTTGTTTCCACACTGACTTCAAATAGTTCGTTACTTCAGTGAAAACATTACTTTGGAAATGCTGTCCATAGGTGAGGCATTACAGGGTTACTTATTCTATAATTTGTATATTCTGACATAAGTATTTCCTAAAGGCCTTCATGCTTCCTGAGGAGTCTTTAAGAATATAATTTCCTCAATAATATTTGTCTTCATTTTTTAAGCTGTATTATCTAAGGGCCCATCAACACATGGTGATGATGATCACTTTTGGTTCTAAAAGAAACCTTAGCATTTAAAACATTGTAACATTCCCCCCACATACACCCATTTTGCACATGAAGAAACTGAGGCTTGGAGAAGTTCAATGACTTGTCCGAGGTCATATAGTCACACAGTTTGCTAGTAGCACACCTGAGATTATAACCCAGGTGTTTTGGCTCCTGGTCCAGAGCACTTTCTGTTGCACCACCCATTCCTCTGTCTGAATTAGAGGTAAAATAATAATAATGAGAATAAAAATAACAACTAATTTTGAGTGCTTACTGTGTATGTAGTCACTGTTTTAAGAGCTTGATACAATGTGGCTTATTTAATCCTCACTACCAACACCATAAAGTGGGCACTGTTCATTATTCTCATTTTACTAATGAAGTAGTTGATAAACTACTCAAGTTGATAAACTTGCTCGAGATTAAAGATTATATTCCTTAATATGTGAGCCAAAATTTGAACTCACACTTTCTGACATCAGAAGCTGCCCTCCTGTTACACTATTAACATATTCAAAGGTGTGAACCAATTAGTGACTTTAAGACAAACAGAAAATGTGTATTGTTTTCACTTGGATGGTCGAGACTGCAGCGGCAAGGGGATCCACTAAACCTGCTAGTTTAGGAAGCATGGCTTGGTTTTCTAAGTTTATCCGTGGGTATAAATAGAATTTCATCAATTATGTCTCCATACATCTGACAGCTGCAGCAGGAACACCATCAGGAGGCATTGCAAACGCTCTAACTGCCTTGTTCCTGGATGCTCTCAGCAGAGTACAAACTAAAGTCTGCAGAGGAATGGAGGCAGGTACAACAGACTCCTGGGACTCAATTCTTTCCCACAAATAGCTAATTTCTTTCATACCATCCACTCCCATCACTTCCTTTGAAATGTTTCATGTTACAACTTTCATAAGCAATTTGAACTTCACTGTCTCAGTTAAGAGACTTGGAATAATGGGGCTCCTTATTTACCTTAACATCTAGTTAGAAAAACTCAAATGTGTGAAGTCCAAGATCTGACAGTTATAAAGATAGATTTATGTGATGGGATAGAATGCATAAATTTTCACACTGGGAAAGCTACTGCACAGCACCCCATCTCAGATACTGGCACCAAAATATATATGACTTTACCTGTCCATGAGCAGAGGTCTACTCCTGCCTGACACTTAGTAGGTGCTCAAAAACACGCGTTGAACACGATGCTTTGTGATGACTTAGAGGGATGGGATAGGGAGGGTGGGAGGGAGGCTCAAGAGGGAGGGGATATGGGGATATATGTATACATATAGCTGATTCACTTTGTTGTACAGCAGAAACTAACACAACGTTGTAAAGCAATTATACTCCAATAAAGATGTGAAAAAAAATATGCATTGAATAAATTAGAGTTGAATTGTAAGTAGGGGCTAGAAGAACCAGATCAAAGCCTAGAATCAGAATTTAAAAATTGTAGACAATTTCCTCCCAAGAGGCGAATAGAAGGTGTAACCACATCTGGCAAGCAGCAGTATGGAGGAAGTCAGAAAAGGTTTTAAGTCACGATAAGGAAATATTCAATGTCAGGCATGTAATCAAGAGAGGAAAAGGGGATGCAATGAGCCAAAGACAAGGAGTCCTGCAAGTGAAGCAAGAGCTGCCTTAGATAAAAAGCCCTGAATATTTTTGCAGCTACAGGAAATGCCAATGATTAGCTTCCTAACACCCAGTCGATGGAGGAATTCTGCCATACTTAGGAGATTTTGGAGAATCATAAAAGACTATATCTCAAAACACTCCTATTTCCTATCAT
Source organism: Leucopleurus acutus (assembly GCF_964270905.1). Classification (NCBI taxonomy): domain Eukaryota; kingdom Metazoa; phylum Chordata; class Mammalia; order Artiodactyla; family Delphinidae; genus Leucopleurus; species Leucopleurus acutus. The sequence goes on along the minus strand of NC_139144.1, from coordinate 92,615,691 downwards.
GGATCTACTAACTTTTAACTTTTTTGAAGCTGTTTATGCTTTCAGATTGTTCCACTTTGGGGGAGAAAAATAAGAGTCATTAATTAATATACTCACTGGGAAGTTAAACCTTCATTTACTCATCACTTAATTGGTCTGTGACCTTGAGCACTGATAAATAACTTTACTGAGTCTTAATTCCTCTATGTAACATGGCGCTAGTAACACCTGAGGAGTTAGACATAATTTTTAAATAGCACCTAGCTCAGCTGAGATAGAGACTTGAGTTTTTATTTGACCAGAAACCCAATACAACACAGCTATGACAAGGCCAACACAAACACAGACTGCATTAATAAAAGTATGGAGTTCAGGGCTTCCCTGGTGACGCAGTGGTTGAGAGTCCGCCTGCCAATGCAGGGGACACGGGTTCGTGCCCCGGTCTGGGAGGATCCCACATGCCGCGGAGCGGCTGGGCCCGTGAGCCATGGCCGCTGAGCCTGCGCGTCCGGAGCCTGTGCTCCGCAGTGGGGAGGCCACAACAGTGAGAGGCCCGCATACCGCCAAAAAAAAAAAAAAAAAAAAGTATGGAGTTCAGATCATGAGAAATAGTGGTCTCATTGTAGTCTTCATTCTTCAGAACACTTACTTCTGGAGACCTATGTTCCATATAGCCCACCACATTTTAAGATGAACATTAACAAATAGCTGTGTATTAGTTACTTGAAGGAAGGGATCACGTCTTATGTATCTTTATATCCCTTATAGTTTCATGCACAATACCCTATTATTTAATAAAAGCTTGATCAATGGTGGCTGAATGGATGAGTAAACAAGTGATTATAAAACTGTGACAGAGTTGGTACAATTACAGAAGCTGGTTTTGGAGAAGAATAAGTGAAATATTAATACTTTTTCTCAAATACTCTGTGTTACTCCAGAAGGTGGAACCACAGCAGAAAGATGGAATCTATGAAAAAAAATCGGCTTTCCATAAAAAGCAGCTTCATGACAATTAGAGTTGTCTGGAGCAGAACATGGGTAGAAGTGAAACTGCATTGGAAGCGTCAAGCATGGCGTGAGTGACCAGGTCAGAGGTGGCTGAGGGGACTTCCACATCATGTAGGGAGTCCGCCGACATAAATGTTTGGGTTTATTCCATTAATAAATCTATGATGTTATGATAACTTATCCCAACATGTAAAGTAATTGCCAACCTAGACTTTTCCCAGAGTATCAATGGGGCAGAATTCTAAAAGATCTTAGAAATAATGTGTATACACACCACACACCCACACAGTTTTCCCTTAGGAACCTTGTATTCAGGTTACCAGGTGGGAAATTACTTGTAACCTACTTATTGGCAGGAGATGAGAATACAAAAAAAAAAAAAAAAAAAAAGCAATTCCTTTTATTTTGTTTCTTAAACTCTGAAAGCATTTTTTAGTGAAAACATTAGAGAGCCATCTGCAACGCTAGTGAAAATATCATTAGGATACATGGTATATGCACGTGCTCATTGAGATACTGGCACATAGGTTGTACCATGTAGCTCTGGGGGTTCATTAATGCAATGCAAATCTCTTTGTGTTGAGTCTGTATTCATGACCAGTTCTTTCTAAGAAGCCACTCATCCCTCAGTGCCTAACTTTGGCTAAAAGAAGGTAAACAACAGATTAGACTGAAACAACTCATCAATTGCTTGACTGACGAGGTATTTTCACCCCTGACTCATCCAATCAGTTTGTGTAGACATAGCGAGGAGCACATGCTTGAGACAGGGTGAAGAGCTTACAGTCTATGTCATGACCACTGTGATCACAATAACTCACATTCTGGCTTGGATATTTCACATCTTTACTGCTCACGGTAGAAAACAATGGTAACTTGCTTGAGTGTCTTTTCTAATCATTTATGACCTCTGTTTTTGTTAGAAGCATTAGTTATTTTCCCTGTGGTTGCCAGATGGGTGGGTAGATCACTTAAAGGAAACATCTTACATAAAATCTGGATCAGATTTGCAACAATGACCTAAAAACCCTCTCCTCTGCTAAATTTACAAAATGACATTGTGATTAAAATTTATTTAAGGGTTAATATTTTCCAGGCATTTAATATATGACATTAGTCACTTGGTCATACAATTCTCCTTCTGCACACATCCTATTATAATCTCCATTCAACAGATAAGTAAGTTGAGGCTCAGAGGATTTGGCAAGTACTTGAGAAATCACTTTCTCTCATCCCTTTTTAAAGTGTATTTTTTTCTAAAAATCAAACAAACAAACAAACAAACAATCCCCAAACAGTCTTCTGTCAAGCTATAAACCTCAGCATAAATGTAAGGAAAGAAGAAACAACTCAACATACAGGGCCTTTGCTAATGAGAATGGAGTGCCAGTAAAATTCTAATTGCTCTCAGTTGCTGAAGAGGGAGTCAAGGATTGCATCCCAGAGGAATGACATCAAAATCAACAATTGAAAGATAAATTGCCATTACCCAAACCTGTCAGAGGGAGTAACAGGGGTGGGGGGGTAGGCAGGATACAGAGAGAGTCCAGATCATGATGGCTGTAGAGTTCAGGGAGGGCAGGAATATGAAGGAACTGTACATGGAGAGTGTGTAGATGGAGAGAGGGTGGAAAGACATAAACTGGGATAATAAGCCATGGCAGAAGATCCCACAGGATACTGAATGTTACATAAAGAAGCTTTGGCTTTTTACTAAGAAGTACAAGGAGAACATCTTTAAACCAGTGGACAGATTTGCATTGTCAAGTGGTCACACTAGCTAGCATGTGAAGAAGAGCAGGGTCAGATAGGTAGCCTGGTTAAAAAAATGTTCTTACAATAATCAAGAGGAAAGATGATGTGGCACTGAACTAAGGTAGTGGCCTTGCCACATGCAGACGGAGTCGAGAAAATTGTTTGTGAGGCAGAAATCATAGGATTTCTGATGGATGAGATGTGCTGCAGGAAAGAAAGCAGAGAATCAAAGTTGCTGCTTGAGCAAATGATGTTTAGGAGAGTATAGAACAGATAGCGCTGATCTGGAAACAAGACCTGTGAGCATCTCTGAGGGCCCAGTGGAGGCTAGAGGTCATGGCTTTTAGTGGCCCCAATATTCATGGAGGGGACATTTCCAAGAAACAACCTGGAGGGCAAAATATAGGATCAGAGAAGGCAGACTTCCTTTTACCAGAAAAAGGAATTTTCTGAATGGGAGAAAGTTTAGGGTATGATGGGAGTGTGTCCTAGTCTAGGAAGCAGTGGGGAAAGTGATTTGAAGTAATAACAGAGTATTGAAGTGATGGGTTGTGGACTTAAGCCACTGAAGGGAGAAGGAAGCTGACAATATGGTTAAGTTAGAGGGGCAATGTTTTTGAAGGTCCTTACAATACTGAGGAGTGCATGTAACTGCAATAAGAGAGCTCTAAGGATAAGAAGTTGTAGAAAGAAAGTGGAATGTTTGAATTCAGAATTTAAAGTGGTCATGGGGCAGTTTCAGATGATGACAGTCTTCTGGGTTTGGGTAAATGAGATGGGCGAAGGCAAACCTCATTAGAGACAATGAGGAGAAGGGACTGAGAGACTGTTAGTAGATGGATGGACATGAAAGCCACCCAGGATGTCAGGAAGACTTGAAGTGGAGATAAAGACTGTGAACCAGGTGTGGAAGCATCACTGAAGGAGACAGGATAACCTGGGATTGGTAGGTAAGATGTCAGTTAAGATCAGGAGGTTTTCAGGGAAGAAGCTGTGCAGAAGGAAATTTGTCCATGACAGAAAAGAGAAGTGTGGAGGAGATGGTGGAAAGTTTTGGCAAACATGAGTAGACGAGACGTTTGTGTCTGCGAAGAGGAAACACCAAGTGCCGTGAGCTTGAGGGCACAGGGAAAGCTGAGTCAGGAAAGGGTATTCCAGCTTGGGCTTTGAGAAACAATGACAGGGATCTACGGTGTGGTGGATTTAAGGTGACTATAATTTTTTTCCCAGATGATTAATATGCAAATGTAGTTTACACATGCTCAGGGTTTAGGGTATGATGGGAGTGTATCCTAGTCTATATAAGGGCAAAAGGCAACAGGGCAACAGCTCCTGGGGAGCAGCATCTCCTCCATAAAAGTTCTAAGCTGAAGTTTTGAAGTGTTATGTAGAGCCTCGCAGATGTGGTCAGTATGCATTTACATTGTGGAGATGATGAGCTCCACTCACCATAGAGATTATGAATGCACTATATTCTCAAGTTCCGCAAATGGATGTGAAATCTCATTTAAGTCCAAAGTCTGATTCACTTGCAAACATTGGTGGTCAACTAATTAATCACTTTGTTTGCTCCCCCAATTTATTTTACTAATAACTATAAAAAGAAGAAACTGAGGTGCAGAAGGCTTCAGTATCTTAGATAAGGGTACACAGTTACTTAGCTTAGGGTATACATTGACAGCAGCAAGAACTGACGAGGACCTGATAAAATGGGAAAAGATGAAAAAACCCATAAAAATCAGTCACAGAATACACAACTATCAGAATAGCTGGGGTTATTCAGTTATGGGCAAGGAGCCCCACATGTCTCTGAATTCCCTGGGAGCTCACTGCATTGCTTTCACTGATCCTATAAGCATGTATGAAGTATTAGGAAACCCAGTTACTGAGGAACACTGAGGAATACAAAAAAGATGAATAAGTCACCAGGAGTTAAACAGCCAGACAAATAAGCAACCCAAAGATTGATGACTTCCATGACTGAAGTATATGTAGGACACAATAGGGCTGAAAGGGCCAAAGTAATGAGTGGAAGAGGGCAAAGGGTCAGGAAAAGCTTAGTCCAGGAGGTGAAACAAAACAGAATCATGACAGTTGAGTGATCACCAGGTAGAAATGGAGAGACAGGGCTTTCTGAAAAAGTGGAGCATCAATGGCAACCCTGTGGTCCATTGGGGAAACTGTACATTGTTTCATAGGGTTACAGAATTTATGGGTGAGGAGAGAGAGAGAGAACAAACTGGACTGGTAAGAAGATACAAAATTTTGAAGACCTTATTAGAAAATGGACTTATCCTACAGGTAATGGAGATTATTGAATGATTCTATGCAAGAGGATGACTTGATGGGATTTGCAAGTTAGAAAGAGCACAATAACTTCATTTCGGATATGAATGTGAGACTTGAAATAATCTATTAATACTAACTGGTCTCTCTAATAATGATTTTTAATTTAGATAAACCATGTTCATTAGACCCTTAAGATATAGGGGAATGTATAACATTTAAAGAAGTATTTCTACCCAATTGAAAGTTTTAATAAAAGCATCTTGTTCCTATAATGATCCTATTTCAAAATTTTAAATTTAAAGGAGTATACTCCCATTGTTTGGAAATTCACCTACAGAAACAACTTTTTCCCCCAGTAATGCTGGACAAATGATTGATTTTATACAGTGCTTTGAACTGAGAACAGGCAAAATAAAATGTTATGACATGTCCTAGGGATCTTCAAAAGGTTATCCATTCAGCATAATATAGAGGAAATGGCCAACTTCTTTCTGCCACATTTCACTTCAGAAATAGCTAGCTGCACAAAAGTTATAAATGTTCATTGCCTGGGAAAAGTATTTGGACCATTAGTAACAGCTATTTCTCTAGATACACCCAGATTTCCATTTTGTAAGAAACCATTAAGCATGATTTTCTCATATTCATATCTAATTATGCAATGACATTAGGGGACCTCAGTGTGTGGCTCTCCCTAAGAGGAACTACCACCAATGAAAACTACCCATACCTGAAGAAGCAGCAGCAATGAAGTGGGCTGTGAGTGTTGCTAAGATAACTTTCCCATGGTATCTGATTTAAACTGTCAGTTTCCTACTGACGAGGAATGAAGGACAGGGTCATGAAGTTCCCACAGAAAGATATATCACTGGACTGCTGGAAATTTCTCTATAACACCAGCCTTCTTGCTGACAACGTCAAAACTCACTTCAGGGGAAGATATTCATCCCATGATCACAAACTCCACTTTATGAACATGAAAGTTTAAAGATAACAGCAGTGAGATGGATGAACATGGGGTATAAATTCTAAAAGGCAGTATATAAATCTTAGAATTTCAGTATAATATTAAAATTTAATAACCTAACATTTTATTGCTTTTTACTATTTAAAAGAATGAAACAATGAAGAAATTAGTAGCTAGTAATTTTTAGGTCAAAATTGTATCAAATAACCATATGTTACATAGAGGGCATAATGCATGAGCTGAAGTAGTGAATTTCAACTTTCTGTCTCTCCTGAGGTGTTAGCAATTTAATTCATAAACTCTTCCAAGAAACTGAAGGACATAAAGTTTTAATGTGAACAGTGCCCAGCTTCAGTGGTTTATAATTTGATTGGAAAGACAAGGCACTTTATTCCCCAAGCACATGTTGGATCTTTCTGTTTCTTGTTTCCCTCATTCATTTCCCCCATTTCTTAAAAGCTTTCTCTTCTACTTTCTCAGCATAAATCACAGTTGCTCTAAAACAAAGGCCTTGTATGTTATATGCTCACTTCTAGTGAATTTTCAAGTTGATTGCCTCTTTTCTATGATGGGCTATCCACTAGGTAGATTATGCACATGTGTAAGACTCCGGGAGAAGAAACCAAAATGTCCATATCCCATATGACTCCACTTGCCTCTTTTAGGCTGGATCTCACCTACTCCCTAAGGCTAACAACCCTGATCTTACTGGCTAACTTAGCTATTATGAAGGAAGAAAGGTTCTAAATGGGAAAATGAGATGGAAAAAAAAAATTTAAATCCTGTATCACAGCTTTTCCTAGGCTCTTTCTGTATTTTCTAGGAAGATGGTGACATTGATCCACAATTGGAATTTATGCTTAAGACTGTACTTTAGCTATGGTGTAAGCTATCAGCAATCTACCACCCATGCTTGTTTACCTCACTCTCTCCTTGTGAAAGGTGGTAAACTGTGCAAAACAGCTCTGAGGATTTGGTAATGCAGAGTGGAACCACAGAGGACACAACCAACTCATCTCCCAGGACCCCTTTATAACTCTGAGACTGTGGACAGCCAGCAGACAGCCTCTCCTTTCAATGGGTTAAGAAGTAGTATGTTCTCACATTATTATGAACCCATAGGAGGTGAAGAGATACATAAAGTTGATTATTCACACATTATTTCTCCATATCAGTTCATAGGAAAAGATAAGGAAATTAGGAATCTGATGACTAATGTTGAACAGAGAGAAGAGTTTAACACTCAAGTCAGGAAAAAGGGATGTAAGAAAAGAGGAAGACAAGCAGATAATAAGTGGACAAACCTAAAAAAGTACAAAAGGAAGCAAAGAAAAATGAGGAAAGTTAAAAAGAGTGAATGTGATATACTTGTATGTAGAAGTTGTCGCGTACTCTTTTAAAATTCGTAATACACTGTGTTATGAAAAGGACATTGTGAGGTTTTATAATAAAGGCAGGAGAGACGTTCAAGATGGCGGAAGAGTAAGACGCGGAGATCACCTTCCTCCCCACAAATACATCAGAAATACGTCTAAATGTGGAACAGCTCCTACAGAACACCTCCTGAACGCTGGCAGAAGACCTCAGACCTTCCAAAAGGCAAGAAACTCCCCATGTACCTGGGTAGGGCAAAAGAAAAAAAGAATAAACAGAGACAAAAGAATAGGGACGGAACCTGCACCAGTGGGAGAGAGCCGTGAAGGAGGAAAGGTTTCCACACAATAGAAGCCCTTCGCGGGCGGAGACTGCGGGTGGCGGAGGGGGGAAGCTTCAGAGCCACGGAGGGGAGCGCAGTCACAGGGGTACGGAGGCCAAAGCGGAGAGATTCCCGCACAGAGGATCGGTGCGGACCGGCACTCACCAGCCTGAGAGGCTTGTCTGCTCACTCCCCGGGGTGGGCGGGGTTTGGGAGCTGAGGCTCGGGCTTTGGAGGTCGGATCCCAGGGAGAGGACTGGGGTTGGCGGCGTGAACACAGCCTGAAAGGGGCTAGTGCTCCACGGCTAGCCAGGAAGGAGTCCGGAGAAGATCTGGAGCTGCCGAAGAGGTAAGAGACCCTTGTTTCGCGTGCGCGAGGAGAGGGGATTCAGAGCACCACCTAAACCAGCTCAGAGACAGGCGTGAGCCCCGGCTATCTGCGCGGACACCAGAGACGGGCATGAGACGCTAAGGCTGCTGCTGCCGCCACCAAGAAGCCTGTGTGTGAGCACAGGTCACTATCCCCACCTCCCCTCCCGAAAGCCTGTGCAGGCCGCCACTGCCAGGGTCCCGTGAACCAGGGACAACTTCCCCGGGAGAACGCACGGCGCGCCTCAGGCTGGTGCAACGTCACGACGGCCTCTGCCCCCGCAGGCTCGCCCTGCATCCGTACCCCTCCCTCCCCCCAGCCTGAGTGAGCCAGAGCCCCCGAATCAGCGGCTCCTTTAACCCCATCCTGTCTGAGCGAAGAAAAGACGCCCTCCAGCGACCTACACGCGGAGGCGGGGCCAAATCCAAAGCTGAACCCCAGGAGCTGTGAGAACAAAGAAGAGAAAGGGAAATCTCTTCCAGCAGCCTCAGGAGCAGCGGATTCAATCTCCACAACCAACTTGATGTACCCTACATCTGTGGAATACCTGAATAGACAACGAATCATCCCAAAATTGAGGCGGTGGAATTTGGGAGCAATGATATATATTTTTTTCCTTTTTCTCCTTTGTGAGTGTGCATCTGTATGCTTCTTTGTGTGCTTTTGTCTGTATAGCTTTGCTTTCACCATTTGTCCTAGGGTTCTCTCTGTCTTATTATTATTATTTTTTTAGTATTGTTTTTAGCACTTGTTATCATTGGTGGATTTGTTTTCTGGTTTGGTGTCTCTCTTCAGTTTTTCTTTCTTTTTTTAAATTACATTTTAATTTTTTTAATTTTTAATAATTATTTTTTTATTTTTTATTTTAGTAACTTTATTTTAATCTTTCTTTCCTTCATTCTTTTCCTTCCTTATTTCCTTCCTTCCTTCCCTCCCTCCCTCCCTCCCTTCCTTCCTTCCTTCCTTGCTTTCTCCCTTTTGTTCTGAGCAGAGTGGCTGACAGGGTCTTGGTGCTCTGGCCGCATTTCAGGCCTGGGTCTCTGAGGTGGGAGAGCCGAGTTCAGGACACTGGTCCACCAGAGACCTCCCAGCTCCATATAATATCAAACGGCGAAAGCTCTTCCAGAGATCTCCATCTCAATGCTAAGACCCAGCTCCACTCAACGACCAGTAAGCTCCAGAGCTGGACACCCCATGCCAAACAACTAGCAAGACAGGAACACTACCCCACCCATTAGCAGAGAGGCTGCCTAAAATCATAGTAAGTCCACAGACACCCCAAAACACACACTGGATGCGGTCTTGCCCACCAGAAAGACAAGATCCAGGCTCATCCACCAGAGAACAGACACCAGTCCCCTCAAACAGGAAGCCTACACAACCCACTGAACCAATCTTAGCCACTGGGGGCAGACACCAAAAACAGCTGGAACTACGAACTTGCAGCCTGCGAAAAGGAGACCGCAAACCCAGTAAGTTAGGCAAAATGAGAAGACAGAGAAACACACAGCACATGAAGGAGCAAAGTAAAAACCCACCAGACCAAACAAATGAAGAGGAAATAGGCAGTCTACCTGAAAAAGAATTCAGAGTAATGGTAGTAAAGATGATGGAGAAAATACAAAAAACCTTTTACAAGGACCTAGAAAAACTAAAGAGCAAACAAGCAAATGAGAACAACACAATAAATGAAATTAAAAATTCTCTAGAAGGAATCAATAGCAGAATAACTGAGGCAAAAAAACAGATAAGTGACCTGGAAGATAAAATAGTGGAAATAACTACTGCAGAGAAGAATAAAGAAAGAGGAATGAAAAGAATTGAGGACAGTCTCAGAGACCACTGGAATGACATTAAATGCACCACAATTCAAATTATAGGGGTCCCAGAAGAAGAAGAGAAAAAGAAAGGGCCTGAGAAAATATTTGAAGAGATTATAGTTGAAAACTTCCCTAATATGGGAAAGGAAATAGTCAATCAAGTCCAGGAAGCAGAGAGAGTCCCATACAGGATAAATCCAAGGAGAAACACGCCAAGACACATATTAATCAAACTATCAAAAATTAAATACAAAGAAAAAATATTAAAAGCAGCAAGAGAAAAACAACAAATAACATACAAGAGAATCCCCATAAGGTTAACAGCTGATCTTTCAGCAGAAACTCTGCAAGCCAGAAGGGACTGGCAGGACATATTTAAAGTGATGAAAGGGAAAAATCTACAACCAAGATTACTCTACCCAGCAAGGATCTCATTCAGATTCGACAGAGAAATTAAAATCTTTACAGACAAGCAAAAGCTAAGAGATTTCAGCACCACCAAGCCACCTTTACAACAAATGCCTAAGGAATTTTTCTAGGCAGGAAACACAAGAGAAGGAAAACACCTAAAATAACAAACACAAAACAATTAAGAAAATGGTAATAGGAACATACATATCGATAATAACCTTAAATGTAAATGGATTAAATGCTCCAACCAAAAGACATAGAATGGTTACAAAACAAGACCCGTATATATGCGGTCTACAAGAGATCCACGTCAGACCTAGGGGCACATACAGACGGAAAGTGAGGGGATGGAAAAAGGTATTCCATGCAAATGGAAATCAAAAGAAAGTTGGAGTAGTAATTCTCATATCAGACAAAACAGACTTTAAAATAAAGACTATTAAAAGAGACAAGAAGAACACTACATAGTGATCAAGGGATCAATCCAAGAAGAAGATATAACAATTGTAAATATTTATGCACCCAACATAGGAGCACCTCAATACATAAGGCAAATGCTAACAGCCATAAAAGGGGAAATAGACAGTAACACAATCATAGTAGGGGACTTTAACACCCCACTTTCACCAATGGACAGATCATCCAAAATGAAAATAAATAAGGAAATACAAGCTTTCATTTACACATTAAACAAGATGGACTAACTGGTATTTATAGCACATTCCATCCAAAAACAACAGAATACACTTTCTTCTCAAGTGCTCCTGGAACATTCTTCAGGGGAGATCATATCTTGGGTCACAAATGAAGCCTTGGTAAATTTAAGAAAATTGAAATCGTATCAAGTATCTTTTCCAACCACAACACTATGAGACTAGATATTAATTACAGGAAAAGATCTGTAAAAGTACAAACCAAATGGAGGCTAAACAATACACTAGTTAGTAACTGAGAGACCACTGAATAAATCAAAGAGTAAATAAAAAAATACCTAGAAACAAATGACAGTGAAAACACAACGAGCCAAAACCTATGGGATGCAGCAAAAGCAGTTCTAAGAGGGAAGTTTACAGCAATACAATCCTACCTCAAGAAACAAGAAAAGTCTCAAATAAACAAACTAACCTTACACCTAAAGCAATCAGATATAGAGAGGAACAAAAAAAACCCCCAAAGTTAGCAGAAGGAAAGAAATCATAAAGATCAGATCAGAAATAAATGAAGAAGAAATGAAGGAAACAATAGCAAAGATCAGTAAAACTAAAAGCTGGTTCATTGAGAAGGTAAAAAAAACTGATAAAACATTAGGCAGACTCATCAAGAAAAAAAGGGAGAAGACTCAAATCAATAGAATTAGAAATGAAAAAGGCGAAGTAACAACAGACACTGCAGAAATACAAAAGATAGTGAGAGACTACTACAAGCAACTCTATGCCAATAAAATGGACAATCTGGAAGAAATGGACAAATTCTTAGGAAAGCACAACCTTTCCAGACTGAACCAGGAAGAAGTAGAAAATATAAACAGACCAAACACAAACACTGAAATTGAAAATGTGATTAAAAATCTTCCAACAAACAAAAGCCCAGGACCAGATGGCTTCACAGGCCAATTCTACCAAACATTTAGAGAAGAGCTAACACCTATCCTTCTCAAACTGTTCCAAAATATAGCAGAGGGAGGAACACTCCCAAACTCATTCTATGGGGCCACCATCACCCTGATAACAAAACCAGGCAAAGATGTCACAAAGAAAGAAAACTATCTGCCAATATCACTGATTAACATAGATGCAAAACTCCTCAACAAAATACTAGCAAACAGAATCCAGCAGCACATTAAAAGGATCACACACCATGATCAAGTGGGGTTTATCCCAGGAATGCAAGGATTCATCAATATACGCAAATCAATCAATGTGATACACCATATTAACAAACTGAAGGAGAAAAACCATATGACCATCTCAATAGATGCAGAAAAAGCTTTTGACAAAATTCAATACCCATTTATGATAAAAACTCTGCAGAAATTAGGCATACGGGAACCCTCCTCAGCATAATAAAGGCCACATATGACAAACCCAGTGCCAACATTGTTCTCAATGGTGAAAAACTGAAACCATTTCCTCTAAGCCGAGGAACAAGACAAGGTTGCCCACTCTCACCACTATTATTTGATGTAGTTTTGGAAGTTTTAGCCACAGCGATCAGAGAAGAAAAAGAAATAAAAGGAATCCAAATCGGAAAAGAAGAGCTAAAGCTGTCACTGTTTGCAGATGACATGATACTATACAGAGAGAATCCTAAAGATGCTACCAGAAAACTACTAGAGCTAATCAATGAATTTGGTAAAGTAGTAGGATACAAAATTAATACACAGAAATCTCTTGCATTCCTATACACTAATGATGAAAAATCTGAGAGAGAAATTAAGGAGACACTCCTATTCACCACTGCAACAAAAAGAATGAAATACCTAGGAATAAACCTACCTAGGGAGACAAAAGACCTGTATGCAGAAAAGTATAAGGCACTGATGAAAGTAATTAAAGATGATACAAAGAGATGGAGATATACACACTATGTTCTTGGATTGGAAGAATCAACATTGTGAAAATGACTATACTACCCAAAGCAGTCTACGGATTCAATGCAATCCCTATCAAACTACCAATGGCATTTTTCACAGAACTAGAACAAAAAATTTCACAATTTGTGTGGAAACACAAAAGACCCCGAATAGCCAAACCTATCTTGAGAAAGAAAAACGGAGCAGGAGGAATCAGGCTCCTGGTCTTCTGAGTATACTACAAAGCTACAGTAATTAAGAGAGTATGGTACTAGCACAAAAACAGAAATACAGGTCAATGGAACAGGATAGAAAGTCCAGAGATAAACCCATGCACATATGGTCACCTTATCTTTGAGAAAGGAGGCAAGGGTATACAATGGAGAAAAGACAGCCTCTTCAATAAGTGGTGCTGGGAAAACTGGACGGCTACATGTAAAAGAATGAAATTAGAACACTCTCTAACACCATACACAAAAATAAAGTCAAAATGGATTAAAGACCTAAATATAAGGCCAGACACTATCAAACTCTTAGAGGAAAACATTGGCAGAACACTCTATGACATAAATCACAGCAAGATCCTTTTTGACCCAGCTCCTAGAGAAATGGAAATAAAACCAAAAATTAAAAAATGGGACCTAATGAAACTTCAAAGCTTTTGCACAGCAAAGGAAACCATAAACAAGACCAAAAGACAACCCTCGGAATGGGAGAAAATATTTGCAAATGAAGCAACTGACACAGGATTAATCTCCAAAATATACAAGCAGCTCATGCAGCTCAGTATCAAAAAAAGAAACAGCCCAATCCAAAAATGGGCAGAACACGTAAACAGATATTTCTCCAAAGAAGATATACATATTGCCAACAAACACATGAAAGGATGCTCAACATCACTAATCATTAGAGAAATGCAAATCAAAACTACTATGAGGTATCACCTCACACCAGTCAGAATGGCCATCATCAAAAAATCTACAAACAGTAAATGCTGGAGAGGGTATGGAGAAAAGGGAACCCTCTTGCACTGTTGGTGGCAATGTAAAGTGATACAGCCACTACCGAGAACAGTATGGAGGTTCCTTAAAAAACTAAAAATAGAACTACCATACGACCCAGCAATCCCATTACTGGGCATATACCCTGAGAAAACCATAATTCAAAAAGAGTCATGTACCACAATGTTCATTGCAGCACTATTTACAATAGCCAGGACATGGAAGCAACCTAAGTGTCCACTGACAGATGAATGGATAAAGAAGATGTAGCACATTTATACAGTGGAATATTACTCAGCCATAAAAGGAAATGAAACTGAGTTATTTGTAGTGAGGTGGATGGACCTAGAGTCTGTCATACAGAGTGAAGTAAGTCAGAAAGAGAAAAACATATACCATATGCTAACACATATATACGGAATGTAAAAATAAATAAAAAATGATTATGAGGAACCTAGGGGTAGGACAGGAATAAAGATGCAGACGTAAAGAATGGCGTTGAGGACACGGGGAGGGGGAAGGGTAAGCTGGGACGAAGTGAGAGAGTGGCATGGACATATATACACTACCAAAGGTAAAATATATAGGTAGTCAGAAGCAGCCACATAGCACAGGGTGATCAGCTGGGTGCTTTGTGTCCCCCTAGAGGGGTGGGATAGGGAGGGTGGGAGGGACACAGAAGAGGGAAGAGATGTGGGGATATATGTATATGTAGCTGATTCACTTTGTTCTAAAGCAGAAACTAATGCACCATTTTAAAGCAATAATACTCCAATCAAAGATGTTAAAAATAAAGTAAAATAAAATAAAATAAAAATTTTAAAACAGAGCCCACAGGGCAAAGTCAATAAATAAATAAACTAAAGACATATTACAGAGCCATCAATAACAGGGTCAAAGGAATAGGAGTCATGAAAAAGGAGGCATAAGTGATACATAGGAAATCTGTAATAAAGAAAACTTCTAAAATGGAAATCAAAACATGGCTCTCAACTTCACTTTCTGAGAGCTAAAGTAACTACACACATATATGCACGCATTTACTGGTTGCGGCGGGAGGGAAAATACAATGAAATGTTAATTTCTCTTAATCTTGAATTGCAATAGGAACTTACCTTTTGTGTCTTTATATGAAGATCCTTACATAATATAATAAATATAATAATATAGTAAATAGCATTTTCAGTGGTTGTTTATAAAAACACAGGTACATTACATGCTATAATATTAAAAGTGAGGAAAATTTTAAAAAATGAAACGCTAAGGAGAAAGTGGATAAATAAAAAGGAAAAAGGTGAGGAAAAGATAAACTTCAAAGTGGAATGTGCATATAGAAAAAAAAATAAGAAAGACAATATTGAGAACTTAAAATGCTGCAATACCCACTCAAAGAAAAGGACAGAAAGGGAATAGCCATAAATTAAACCTTCAGCTGAACTAAGTATTATGGTCCCCAGAATCCACATCATGAGGGCACATTTTAGATGAGACACTTTAAATATCTGAAAAATTCTTTTTTCTTCAATAAAGTCCTGGACAGACCCATTACAGAGTGAATGCTTCTCTACACAGAATCATAGAGTGTCTAAAATGAGGATTAGAAAGCACCGAGCTGATCGGTGCTTTGTGACCACCTAGAGGGGTGGGATAGGGAGGGTGGGAGGGAGATGCAAGAGGGAGGAGATATGGGAACATATGTATAGCTGATTCACTTTGTTATAGAGCAGAAACTAGCACACCATTGTGAAGCAGTTATACTCCAATAAAGATGTTAACAAATAAATAAATAAAATAAAACGAGGATTAGAAAACAGATGAAGAACTATAAGCAAGGCTAGTAAAATGTGTTCTTATTTTCATTTATTCTTCTTTCTAAGATAAAATTTCATTTCAAAGTGATGCAGCTGTTTCTCAAATTGCGATGCTAAAGAAGGCAAATCAGATTGAATTTATGTGCTTACACCACTCCCAATAATAATAATTCTGATATGAAAACTAAGATGGCAATTATAGAGATGGTCTAAGAGGAAAGTTAGAACAACATTCTTCCTAATAAGAGGTACCTAATGCAGATGAAATAGTGAAAAGAATACAGCAATGGTTCCTGTAAATAGGACCTATACCTCACTGATTACATCATCCACTACCCTATTTTTTAAAGATCATTACTCAATTAATTCAGCAACTATACAAAAGCACCTACACGGGCCAGGCTTGGATACGGACAGAACTCATACACAGATGAATATGACACAGTCATTAGAATACATGTAACTCTTCCTGGCTTCTATTTCTAAGTAACAAAATGTTGATTCTCCAATACACATTTTAGACTATCTCAGGGGACCACAAAAAAAAAAAAAAAAAGTTTCTTCTTGCCAAAATGTCTCCTGATTTGGAAAACATAGTTGTGCTTGCCACATTTTCTACTGTTTGGTGTCATGCTGTACTGAATTCACTGAGGCTAGTCATTGGCAATGTGGACGAGAATTCTGTCACAAAGAGTAATAGTAGGCATTTCTCTGTCAGCCTTCCTACCTGAGCTCCCGAGAATTTTGCATATCACTACCAACATGATTTTCTCTTTCAATTTATCAGTTGTGACCAGCATTTGGAACTTGTTGACATATGTGGATCTAAAGAAGAAATTCCAATTGAACCGTTATGAGATTCCTCAATCTCCCTGTAAAGAAAAACACGTTCCAGTCCTTCAAAAGTCTTTGGGTTTCTTAAAAATATACATACGTGACATGAAGTGTGATCAATATGCCCAAATTACTGATCACTTCAATTTAAAACCTATCAGTCAATTCAGGGAAGGTAAATTAGTCACGTCAATGATTCATTATAGTCTCAGCGCTTGAAAATTGAACAGACTTTTCTCAGTGAATTATTCAGTAAACTAATCTTATGGTGTGCATGCATAGCCTTTATTAATTAAACCCATTGAACCTAAGATTGATAATGCATGAATGTACTTTGTGACTTTACTCAAGTAATGTAACTTTACTAAGGCATTTCTCCTTGTATTCTACTTTCCCTAAACTATAAAAAGGAGCCTTGCAATAGCTATACATCTCTCTTCCCAAATGTAACTCTTTTCTCCCCAAGTGCATTTCTTAGAGGAATGATGTGAGCATTGTAGTAGAAGTCTGTAAGTTCATTAATGATGCTAACTCTTATTTTATTTTATTTTTATTTTTATTTTTTTCTGGGGAGAAAAGAAAGAAAGGAAGAGAGAGAGAGAGAGAAAGAAAAGGAGAAAGAGAGAAAGAAAGAAAGGAAGGAAGGGAGCAGGAGTGAACAAGAATGCAAGAGTGTAGGAGGAAAACCTCAGAGTCAAGGAGAAGAGTACAGAGACTAACAATTCTCTCCTGTATCTGTTGTTGGATGTGCATAAGTATACAGGGTTGACCCGCCAGTCAAAAATGAGCAGACATCGGCAGAGCGTCCTCCCCAGTATGCCTGGCTCACAGCGTCCCACGGGCCTTCTTAGGACCAAGACCTAACTCTCAACATTTTCTTACCTTATCACTGTCCCTACGTGGTAGCCAGCTGAAACCGTGCACCTCAGATTGGGACATGAACCCACATGGCTGGGACTCAAACCCGGCAAAAACCCAGTTTTCCAACTGAGATCACACATCTGGTTTCAGGACTTAGTGAAGCTCAGGTTCTTAGTGTCTCATCACAGAAAGAATTCAGTGAGAGACAAAGTGATAGGTAAGAAGTGGATTTATTTAGAAACACTCCACAGAGTGTGGGCCATCTCAGAAGGTGACAAAGGCCTTGGAAGAAACACACTCCTCAGACAGAGTGTGGGCCATCTCAGAAGGTGAGAAAGGCTGATGCTAACTCTTAAAAGGTCTGTAAGTCATGCTCTGGATTTACTATGGACGTTTTGGTGGGTGTATTAACCAACCCCTCCCTCTAGTCCACTAGGGTATCACATAGGAGCTTAATTCTGTTCTGAAAAGAAATCGGCCAATTATCTAAAAAGAACTGAATGGGGGGCTTCCCTGGTGGCGCAGTGGTTGAGAGTCCGCCTGCCGATGCAGGGGACACGGGTTCATGCCCCGGTCCGGGAAGATCCCACGTGCCACAGAGTGGATAGGCCCGTGAGCCATGGCCGCTGAGCCTGCACGTCCGGAGCCTGTGCTCCACAACAGGAGAGGCCACAACAGCGAGAGGCCCGCGTACCGCAAAAAAAAAAAAAAAAAAAAAAAAAAAAAAAGAACTGAATGTACCCAAGGACTTAATTTGCCATTCACTCAGCAGAGTCTACTTCATTACAATAACAAATGTTTGGCAGTAACTTATAGTTTACCAAAACCTGTCATTTGCATTATCTCTTTTGTTCCCCTATAATAGTTCTGTATGGGAGATAAGGTAGCTTTGCTTAATATTTCTATTTCACAAATGAGGAAACTGAGGCTCAAAAACCCACTGCTTATTAAAGCCATCCAACACACCATCAAGGGAGTGCTTGAATCAGCAAGCGCCATGTTCCTTCTCCTGTATAATTCTGCCTCTTTTTCTTTCTGTATTTTACTGGAGTCTGTTCTGATTCCTTTCAGGAGCTGCTCCAGGTGCAGGTCATGATGATCCTACATGATCCTACTTTCAGACAAGGAAGAGGTGAAGTCATTCCCAGGTGGGGATCCAATGTGAAAGCCTTCTAGCACCCTCCAAAGATCCCTGCTCTGCCTTTCTGAAATAAGCAGACTGACAGTGTTTATTCTTTTACTAACCACTATAATATGCAGTAACAAATGAAAGCTGTAATTGTTTTTCCTCCCAATATAACCCTTCCTTAGATGTGTTTTATGACTCCTTTGCAATCAACTGGAAGGTAGATGAGTCCGAGGCTGCCACTTCAATGATTGCATAATCAGTTGAGAAAAAGTGCATGAACCAGGAATGAGACTAACAATTGGAACAATAATGAAATGAGATAGAAGGAAGTAGAGGTAAGCAATTGCAAGTGTATTTTTGGAATCCTGATGCAAGATAAGAAACTTAGGCATGAGAGGAAAGAAGTTCAAGTCACGTTTCACTTGCATTGTTTGTGTGATCTTTTGCCATAATGTCGACACTTTTCATTCAAAATGTCAAATGGCATTTAATGAAGGACCAGATAATGAATGAACAGTAGGCCTTGTTCTTGGCACGCTGTGCTACCAATCCAGATAGAAATAGTTTCTGCATTTTGACATGAGTTTTGGGAAATAAGCCTAAAGTGGGCAGTAGACTATATTGGAAAAAGAAAAGCATTTGCAGTCAGATTCCCAGATCTGATATCCACATGTTTTGTCGTTTCTCTTCAGCTTCATTATCTTTAAAAAATAACACCCACTTCATAGCACTGTTCTGAAAATTAAATGTCACTAAAGTTATAAGCACTTAATAAACACACAGAAATGGTAGTTATTAGTCTTCAGCAAAGTTACATTATGTTACAGGTTTCCAGTCTTGGAAGGCAGAGACAGTTCAGCTCTATTTGCTGTGGGCATCAGCTGAGAAGGAATATCTCCTCAAAAATAGACAAATGTGCTCTAGAGACCTCCTCCAGAAACTGAGAGATGACTTCAGCAAGATTTCCAAAGACTTTTTTTTTGCTTTGGAAAATTATTCCTTTAAACAACTTCTTGCAGAAACAGAAAACTGATATTCTGCCACATGAATAATAAGTGGGCCAAAACATAACTTATTTTTATCCTAAATCTTTCATTCAGAAAGATGCCAGCCACAAAGAAGGTTCTTAAAAAATTTTTTCATATAAATTAATAAAATAGTCTTTAATATTATGAAAGTACTCAGATAGATATTGAATACTCGTTAAGTTAGACATTTTGTAAGGAGTTTAATGTATTAAAATATATTAACAATTTACTTATTATAAATTAATATATAAAAATCAATTTCCAATTGCTTTCTGTGTTTTTTTCCTCTTTTATTTCTACCTAATAGTAATGAACTAAATAAAATTATAGTAACAATAATATAATAACTTATTGAGGCTTATCACGTGCCAAGCATCACAGCAAGCTCTTTGGCAGATCATCTCACTTATCCTCCACAGCAACCCTGTGAGGTAGGTATCCTTATATTATCCCATTTCACAAAGGATGAAACTAAGGCAAAGATAAATTAATGTTATGTATGTTGGTATTAAACTTATTTAAAGTCAATTAGCAGCTTTGTGGTGGTAATGGCAAATATTTATCTGTTTCAGTTATCTTCTCAAAATTAATATGGTATTTCCATGGGATAACTTAGACTCTGGTCTTATTTCTCATTAAAAATAACAATACTTTAGTTGGTAAAGGTTTTACCAACCAATAAGCTATGTCAAGAGTCAGACGTCCTGGGTTCAGGTTTTAGCTTCACTACCTCTTAATGAGAAAGAGGAGACCTACATGTACTTGGTAGTTGTTCCCACCAATGTAGAGTGACAGTACTGTTGAGTGTGGTGAATAGAGTACACTGAAAGGACGACGGGAAGAGGGCATGGGGGGTGAGTTCCTTCAGGAGAGGGAGCAGGATTTATTTCCTGTGTATCTCTAAGAGCAATATTTGTTTGCTGCTGTGGTACACATGGGTCAGTAAAGGGCCATTTCCTTGAGCATACTTGGAAATTAACAAGCAATAAATATAATTCCACTTCTTTTTCTCACTCGAGTACACAACATTGCAAGTGACTAAGGTTAAAGACAGATCTACTGTCATTTATTAAAGAAGGAAACCCTTCAGATTTTTGTTCTTTAAATATTATTGTCCATAAATTACTGGTAAAACATGTCAAAAACTGATGGAAACACCATAGAGAATCTAAGCTACTTGTGGTATGTGCTCAATAAATATTTGTTGAATTGAATATATTTAGAAGGAGGGAATAAGTCAAGCAATAACTATTTAATTCTTTGACAGCATCCAATATTAAAGAAGTAAATGTTTAAACCATGAAGAAAACCACGATGTTACTAAGGGAGAAGAGAGTCAGAATCATTTAATTATCTTTTTCTGATATTAAAAAATGTTTTTGCCTATAAAGAGCATCTCATAGAAAAGAATAAAAATTAGAATCTATGTTTTAATCACATTTTTAGTGCAAAGACAAATTGTAACAAAGAAATTATTCCAAAGAAAATGAAAAATCACTGTTAGTCTATTATTTTATTTTTTGAAAACACTGTAGGGATAGATATTTAATATGTAAGAATGAAATGGAAGAATTTAATGGGTAGCCACTGAAAATTCAGGGGGCTCCATTGAAAGAGCAGACCCTTTTGTCCACAGAATATATAAAAAGCTGCCTTAAGACTTTTTCTAATCTGTATTGATTAGAATACCACAATCTGTATAGAGGAGAACAACAAAAACAAGTTAAATTGAATCATAACACTGCATACTTTTTATGTACTAAATGTTAGCCCTGCATTTTTGTTGTTGATTTTGCTGCTATTGTGTTTAAGAAATTATCAATTTAGATATTATATTAGACATATTATTAGGTATTATATGTTCAAGTATGATGTTAGTTATGTGAAGTGACAAAACATTAATTTTTAATCCATACCATTGCTAAAATCCAACATTTCATTTGCCGAATAAAAACAACTCACTTCCCAAATGAATAATTTAGCATCATTGTGCAGTAAGGTTGTTGGTTCTGTTACTTACACTTAAACTAAGGCTATTTGGATGGGATTGATCAGAAATAACTAATGTTTTCTTTGGAAGTGACAGAAATCTTGAAATGTCAGCTCTACTACTCAGGAATAGAATTTGTATATTGGAACAACTAAATTATTAAGAAAAACTAAATTAAAAACACATCAATCCGAAGGACAACTGAGTGACAATAATTTGAATGGTTTCATTTGGCATCCTCTCTCTCATTCCCATACACACACACACACACACACACACACACACACACACACACACCCACACACACACACACTTAACTTTAATTAACCACACCAAAACCTAAGTCAGTCAGGAGTTAGGAACTACTCATCACTACCAAACATCAGTAGCACAGAAAAATAGTAACAATAATAAAAGAGCCAGGTTCAGGTTTTCAAAGATGGGAACATGCCGTTGAAAGGTGAGAGGAGAGAGTGACAGCAGGTAGGTTTAGTGGTGCGTAAGTACCCACACACCTCCAATCATGTTCCTTTCTTTGTCCTCCTTTAGTAAACACGAAAGGCTTTATTCTGGGAATCTCAGTGATGAAAAGAGATTCGCAGTCTTCGTTTCTTACAAAGGTGACAGGTGTAATAAACTGAGCCAATAAGGCATTTGGTGCTTTCATATAAGGACCTTAAAGTTCTGAAAGATGATTCAAAATCCTGTCTGATTTTGATATAACTACTTGGCTTCAATTCAAACTCTCAGAAAATAAGGAAGCATTAAGGTCATGTGGACCTAGAATGTACTAAAAGAATCAATATGTATATGTTTATTATGCTAATCAAAATCATCGCTAATTAGTATTTACTGAATATTTATTGAGCCATGACACTATATGCAGAACTGGACAATACTTTAAATATGAAGAACAAAATGATTAAAGGGGGAGCTCTTTGCTTGAATTACCTAGATATTCTGAATGCAATGTTGTCTTTGCTCTTTCCTAGTTACATGCTCCCCTAGCCCTAACCCCAACCCAACCCCTCAATTTGGCACACACCATTACTCACCCAAGTACTCTTGGAGTGTGTGTGTGTGTGTGTGTGTGTGATTTTATGTTGAAGGGGAAATTTATTCATCAAATAACACTTCTTTTGCCTATTGTTGGTTATACTCTGCAAATGATCTAGTACAAGATGATTTCAGTACCTTAAAGTCAGCATTTCTCTAACAAAAATGGTTGTTTATCCATGCATATTTGTATAGATCTGTGTCAGTTACATGAGAAATAGGTATAAATGTGTGTGTGAATTAAAGAAGAAAGTGCCTCTAAAAGTATACACTCGAGTAAGTTTGTGTATGAGACTCTTGGTAGACGTGCTTGAAGAGTGTGAGTTTCAAGAATGTGTTTGTTCTGCATGTGTATGTATATGTGTACATATGTGTTGTGTTTGCATAGATATACATGGAGAAGATCTTGGGATGCAATTTAGCATACTCATCAACCTGAACTCTGCAGATGAATTTTTTTGCATTCAAATCCCAGGACCAAGACTTGTAAGCTGTGTAACCTTGAGTAAGTTATTTGAACTCTCTTTGCCTTGGTTTCCTCATCTACAAAGTGGGCATAAAATTTTACCTACCTCCTGGAGTTGTAATGAGGATTAAGTAATCTTTTAAAAGTCTTAGCCCTGGCACACTGTAATCAGTAAAAATTATCTTTTATTATCTCCTCCCCTCCCCAAAGAACACATGCTCTGATAAATATAAATGTGCTTGCCATGTATGTGTCAGAGAATAACACTGTCTACGCCTTGTGTGCATTTATTATTTTCTCCTATACCCTACCCTCATAAGTGTTGACACCTTCCCCATCATTAGAATAAAGTAATAGTGGTAAGAATAGTTGGAAGCAATTATTGAGCCCAGGGCAATCCCTGAGTCAATGAGATGAAAGTTAAGTGAGGATCATATGTGGCCCTGGCTGATCAGCATATTAAATGTATTAGCACAATGAGCACACACAAAAATAAAGTGGAAAATCTAGGCAAAGACTTGCCAACTCTTTGAGAAAGCAAACTTGAAAACCCGATTCAAAATAATTTAAAACTTCCCTGTTGTTCAATGCCAGTATAAGTGGCTCTAGCATTTCAAATTCTATGTATTTTAAGGCAATCTCACCTACGTATTAGAGGTGCAGACTTATCTTTTATCCTCCCAGTCTACTCTCATATCTGTTTTGCCTCTTCCTTTCACTGACATATGAAGATTTGTAGATAGTGAAAATAGATTCTCTGCTTGTGTTTTCACAGGATACGTATCAGCAAAACAACTTAGATTTGCAGATGAACATTGATTCTGTCAAAAATTCCACGTTGAAGATCAGGATGGGCTTGTTCATTTTGAAAAAAAAATTGATCATTCAAAATTTAGTCAATACATATAAGTATAATAGCTATGGTCAAAGAGAAGAAAAGAGATGAAAATTCTTCATTTACTGTTAATTAGTCAGAATGCTCTATTCTACCTAATGTATCAGGGTAAAGGGCCCCACCTCTGCTAGTCAACTGCTTCAGTTTTCCAATTTACAGGTCTGTAAAATCTTTACCACCAATTGTTTTAAAAAAACAATTGATAGATTCCATATACATGTGTTAGCATACGGTATTTTTCTCTTTCTGACTTACTTCACTCTGTACGACAGACTCTAGGTCCATTCACCTCACTGCAAATAACTCAATTTCGTTTCTTTTTATGGCTGAGTAACAAAAGAATGGTTCTGAAGAAACTAGGCGCAGGACAGGAATAAAGATGCAGACGTAGAGAATGGACTTGAGGACACACGGAGGGGGAAGGGTAAGCTGGGACGAAGTGGGAGAGTGGCGTGGACACATATACACTACCAAACGTAAAATAGATAGCTAGTGGGAAGCAGCCGCATAGCTCAGGGAGATCAGCTCGGTGCTTTGTGACCACCCAGAGGGGTGGGGTAGGGAGGGTGGGAGGGACACTCAAGAGGGAGGGGATATGGGGATATGTGTACATGTATAGCTAATTCACTTTGTTATACAGCAGCAACTAACACAACATTGTAAAGCAATTATACTCCAATAAAGATGTTAAAAATAAATAAAATTTGGCAATTTTCTAGATTAAAAAAAAAAAGAAGAAGGAAGACTAAAATAGAAGTGTTGCCTTACAGCTTAAAGATGGCCGGAAATAGCTGCTTTTTGAACTGATGCCCCCTCCCCAAGCTTTAAGCACATGATGCTCTTGTTCTAAGGTACCTTTTATCTTCATAATCAAAACTGAGAAAATTAAATCCTATTCCCAAAGAAAAATAAAAAAAACAATTTATAAAGGCTATCATAATACAATCTGAAAATACATTTATTTTCAGATAAATAAACACAATTTTTATGCCCTATCTTACTTTGCCTTTAGTTCAAAAGTGCTAAAGCACTGAAGTGGTGTTGCACCATACTGAAGAATAAGCACCGTGTAACTGTGCCCTTTCATCTCCTAGATGTTTGATTCATGAGCAGATTACTAAAGGCTCAGTTATCCTGTCCCCTAAAAGAAGGATGATGATTAAAACTGGAATCTCATACCACTGTTCTGAGAATTAAATGAGATAATGAGTAGAAAGAACTTAGAATTTCAGGCATATATTAAGTCCTCAGGCATTTAGTAGCTATAATTTTTCCTATTCTCTATGCCTAAAATGCTCTTTTACTATTTCCCAAGTAGGAAACTGTTATTCATACTTCAAAGGTAAACCCAAGTGATTCCTTTGTAAATCCTTTGTGACATCTCCAAGGAAGTCAAGCAGATTTTTCCTTGTGGAGAAATAGGAAAGCAACACTACGGAAAGGCAGAATGATACTGGTAGAAGAAACAAGAAAAACTGGGTAAGGGAGGGATTCTATCCTGCCTAGTGAGCTCTTTTTTGTCTTTCCTGAATCTCTGATGGTACCTTCATAGTCTGAGGAGATGAAACTTTTGGAATGGAAAACAAGGGGTTTACAAAACTTGAAAAAGTGTAGGACAAAGATATTTTCCTTGGAAATTTTGGATCTTCCCCTCTCTTATTCTTTTCTTGGTAATGCCTATGTTGTAGGTACTTTTGGCTGAGACGGAGTACAAAACACAAGCGTGTGACAAGGCTGGTTTGAGGCTCAAGGAAGAGGCAAAACAGGGCACTTTTCATTTTATTTTTAAAATGTACTCCTTTGCCTTATGATCCAGCAATTCCACTCCTTGGCATATATCTGGAGAAAACTCTAATTCCAAAAGATACATGTACACCATGTTCATAGCGGCACTATTTACAATAGCCAAGACATGGAAGCAACCTAAATGTCCACCGATAAATGAATGGATAAAAAAGATGTGGTACATATATACAATGGAACACTACTCAACCATAAAAAAGAATGAAATAATGCCATTTGCAGCAACACGGATAGACCTAGAGATTATCATACTAAGTGAAGGAAGTCAGAAAGAGAAAGACAAATACCATATGCTATCACATATGTGGAATCTAAAAACTGATACAAATGAACTTATTTACAAAACAGAAACAGACTCACAGACATAGAAAACAAACTTATGGTTACCAAAGGGGAAAGGGGGTGGGGAGGGATAAATTAAGAGTTTGGGATTAGTAGATACAGATTACTATATATAAAATAGATAAACAACAAGGTCCTATTGTATAGCACAGAACTATATTCAATATCCTGTAACAAATCATAATGGAAAAGAATATGAAAAAAAGTACTCTTTTCTGGATATGAAAAAATTCAGGATTTAGGATGAAAAGTAGGACTCTAAATATACCTAGAATGTGCTAGAACATCCCTGATTTTGTGTTTCTTAATAACTGGAATATCAAACAAAGTGAGGAGCTTAGAATATTTCACACAAACATCCATCCAGTGAAGTGACAGTGATAGGTTCTCAGGTTCTACGAAGGCAAAGCATCCCATTTCTCTCCCAGAGATGTGACGCAGCTGTTGGTTCTGCCTTCACATTATGGACTGGTTAAGAAGCACTTTCAGTCTTGAGGGATAGGAAGTTTTGGATTTGAGATTGTTATAGGTATCTAAGATATTCATGTGTGAAGGCAGCAGAAAGATATATACATAGATATGTGTTGGCTCAAGAAATAGTAAGTTCATTAAAACAAAACTACATTTTTCAAGAGATTGAATCAGAACAATTTAGAAATAGAGAGATCTTGCTATACAAGGACTTATAATCAATAGAAACCAGTGAAACAAGGAGTAGTAAAGTAGTGATTATACAGTACAAGGCAACTGATTGAAAATACTGGAATAAAATATGTATAGATGTATGCATAAATAATAAAAATTCAAAAGTTTAATAGCAATAATTTCACTCTAAATCTTCACATTATATCACAAAAGATCTGAAACTGAGTGTGAAATAAGCATGTTAATTCAAAATATATTATGTTTTATCTTTGGCTTTGATAATTACCATAAAAATAATGATAAAATATAGTTTTTCAAAGGAAAACTAAGAACAAATTAAATTTTGAAAACAGACAAATACTCTTTAAATCACTACGTTGAGTGAGAGATTTCAGAAAGCAAAAGACAGAGAAGGAATGAAAGATAAAGGAGGTATAAAATGAAAGCAGAAAAAAAAATGAGAGAAGAAAAAATATGAAATGATTAAACTACCAATTTAAAAGCAAATATTCAAGGACCAAAAAATAAATAAAATCTAATTATATGCTATTTTAAAAACTGACCTGAGCAAAATGGTACAGATAATTTGAAAAGTATGACAAATGTTTCTCAAAGTAAAAGAAATGGGTAGCAATATTAGTTTCATATAAATTAGAATTACAAGTAAAATGTTTTAAACAGAACAAAGTAGTAATAATTATATATAAAGTTCAAATATGTATAGAAAAACCTATTAGAATTTAACCAAAATAAATAGGTATAAGAAATGCAAATACAAATACAAATCAGGTAAAAAATTTTTAAAGCAAGAACAGAAAGCAATGAATAATATAATGAATATGGGGAATGGATATTAATAAAACATGTGTTTATATGTGTGTGTGTATAACTGGCCCTCTTCAATAAAGAATACAATTTTCTTTTCAATTATTCAAGTAGTTCAAAACTGAAAAACTGAGAAAATTTCAGAAAATAGATATTATAAGGCCACATTTCTGACCAAAATTCATTAAAATTAGAAGTGGGTAAAGAAAATTTTAAATAAGAACAAAAGCAACAAATACTCAACACTTTAGATATTAAAAATTAAAGCGATTGAGTTAAAAAAAAAAAACCAAAGCACAATTTTCAACAAATACTACTATCTGTGTTGAACATTTGATTTTGCTGTCAACGTACTATGCACTTACAAATATATTATCTTATTTAATCTTGCTAAGCATTATAAGGTAAGTATTTTCACTATAAATTACAACTGAAGACACTTAGTGAATTAAAGTTCCTTTCACAATATGTGCAGAAATCAAACCTAAGCCTGCCTCTTTCTAGGCTCGTGTTCTTATTAGCTAGAGTATATTTTAAACTTTTAGATGAGACCAAAGCAATTATTAGAGACAAATCCATAGTTATAAATGATCTCAATACTAAACAAGAAGGATTTTTTAAAAGATGGGAACTAAGTGTTCAAAGTCAAAAAGTTATAAAAAGAAGGGAAACAAAAATCCACATGGTATTAGAACAAAATAATATAAGAAATAAATTATAAAATCAAAACCAATAGAATAAGAAAATTAAAATTCACAAAACTCTAGAAAACCTTAACAAAAAACTGAGAAAAATAAAACTAAAGTTCTAAAAAGAAAAAGAAAATTCATAATAGATCTTTAGAACAGTCAAGTTTACAAGCCAGAATCTCATGCAGAATTATTTGATAAAAATTGTATGTATCTTCATTAAATAGATAATCAATAGGGAATCCATAATTTACCAAAATTAGTTAATGAAGATATATAAAATATAAATAGGCAAACATCTTTGAAAAATGTTATAATTAATATTTTTACTTTTTGTAAAAAATAATTTGAACTTTATACTAAAAGTTTTACAAGTGGGCCATTTGAACATATGAAGAATTGATAATCTTCATGCTCTATAAATTCTTCACTGGCATAAGAGAAAAGGGGAAGCTACTAATTAATTTTATATAATCAGTGTGACTCTAATATAAATGTGAGCCAAATACAACTAAAAAAGAGTTTTTAAAACTTTAAATCAATCTCAGTTATAAGTGTAAATGCACAAATCTTTAGTAAAACAGTAGCAAATGTAATTCAATAGTACATTAAAAGAGTAACATATCATGACAATTAAAGCCACTGACTTTGGAAATATATTAATATTAGGAAAACTAAAATTTGATACATCACATAGTAGTCCCAATAAGACTATATTTATATATACATATTAATACCAATGCATTAAAAACAAAATATTTGATAAACGTAAATTCCTTAATTTTTTATATGTAACACCTTCCTTAAATCAAAACCCAATATCATATTACTGGTAAGAGACTTATAGAATTCTTATTAAAATAAAATAAGAATGAATATTTCAACACTGTTATTGTGTTATAATAATATAGTTATGTTGGCAGTTTTATAACATTAATATAAAACATCTACCCAATTCAAAATAAATACAATATATATATTTATTGCAAAGTGAGGAACATTTTTTCATTATTTATGAATAATATACTTGAATACCAATTAGGTCCAATAAATTCAAATTTTAGAAAAAAATGCATTGTTCTATATGCTAGATTGACCTATTACTAAAATTCCTTATATACATAATTAAAATCCACAAATAAATATTTGACTTATACCCATTATTTTTAATTAGCTTTTATAAAAATGTATCTTTTATGCTTATTTCCATCCTAATAGATACATTGTGACACCACAGCTTTAATAATATCCATAAAAATAACATATATTTCGATGCAGAGGTGGGAAGTTTATTCCCACTGGTGAAAAAGGGAGGAGTAAGATGTCTTTTTAAAGCAGATTTGCATGTACATTATGGAAGACACCAATTTAATTCCTGAGAAGATGGGGTTAGAAGTGTCCGCTGCTTGTGAACAGCTCAACAGCATGGAGTCCTCCAGGTTGGTGTATCTCTAAACATGACCCACCTGGAGATCCATGGTGTCGAACAATGAACTTTCCAAACCAGCAAGGTCTCCAAAAAGTGAAGGGAGCTCTTCTTCACCACCGGTGGTTGGAGAACACACAAGCTACATCTACACTAGCCCAAATTAGTTTCTGTCCTTTGTCTTCTATGTCAGAATTTACTCCATCCATTTTCCATTTCTGGCCCATTTTTAAGCTCCTTCCCATGATGACTCCAGATTAATCCTGGGCTTGGACATTTGCTTTTGATAAATAAAAATGAACAAGGAAACTAGCAAAAGATTGCAGGTTGTGTCTATCTTATCAAAAGAGTCCAGAGAGTACAAAATTTTGGTTGCTGTATAACAAACACATATTACAGTGTACTTGGTGGCCAAAGATATATACATACATCTTGCTGTGGAATTTCAAAGTTCAACTATGTTTCTGAGTGTGACTGTCACCTATACTTAACACGGCAGAGAAAGGATGTCCAGTCAATTGTCATGTGTAAAGTCTGACATGGAGTTGGAACTGCAACTGGCTTTTAAGGGCCTAGTTGTTTATGATTTGTCCTTTCACATTCAGTGTTGTCCTAAGTCCCCCTCAATCTAAGATGCACCATTCTCCCTGTAATCTGCTTCTAGTGCCCCTGGGGCTGCATTTCATAGGATCCTTGAAGTCCTCTTCTGCCCTGCTTACTTGTGCTGTGCTCCTCAGCTCCTCACAGATGGGCATACCAGCTGTTCCAGAGCCCTGCAGTTACATCTTCTCCAAACATAGCCATTGTCCCTAGGCTGGACTAAGGTGTAGGAAAAGAAAGTGCTTGCATGTATGACATGAGTTCATAGGACCAGGGAAGGACTGTGTTTAAATACATGTATGCCATCTGCTTCCAATATTTAGAGGCATTTAACTGAGGTTATGTCTGTTATATGCCATTAGAGAGATAAAAATTAAAATGCACATACCCTTTGAAGACACTGTAGGTTAACCTCTCACTTCTTATGAAGTAGTATCTAAATCCAATCTCTTCTGAAATTTATAGCAATTATTATTTCTAAAAATGATTCTAATTATCTTAATTACTGGCAACTGGCTACAAAATAGATGGATAGAAAGATAGGTGGATAGATAGATAGAAAGATAGATAGGAAGATGAGTTTAAAAGAAAGATCATAGTATGAATGTTAATGGTAAAAGATTATTTTCATATTTTGATCTAAGGGTAGGCTTGGATGGTACAGAGAGGACTCTGGAGCCTGTTGAAAGCCATGACAAGAGCAATGATCTGGGAAGGGGAGGCTGAAGTATTATAGACAGCTCTTCATTTATCTAATCAAGTCTAACTAAGAATATCATTTCATTACAGGAGGAAAGAACAACCGAACTTACCGACAATTCTTCCTATCATCTGGCTATGTAATGGATTAATAAAATCAGACATATGTACACACTTCTGTGTCATAAAACCTGGATTTCAGTCTCATCTCAGGGCTCTAACAATTTATAACCAGCAGCATCTTAGCAAGTCACTTACTCCTGATTCCATGCTTCTCCATGTATTATTTGGAAATAATAACAGGAGTTTGCGTGAGATATGAATAAGATAATATGTGTGCAAGTTCTCTGTAAGTTGTAAAGCTCACACATTTAAGAAATTTTTAATATTGTTATTTTAGTAAATGCAACAGATCAAGATGGTAAAAGGCTTGGCCCGTACAACAAATGGAATCAAACATCACCTGTACGTTTCTGATAATAGTAATGGTAAGAAGGACGAAAAATGATAGAAGAGAATGGCCATCAAGATCCAAAGATCACTGAAATTCGCATTACTATATTAGAGGCTCCTGTGAGCAGATACTGATCTGTTTGAGTCACTCTACCACTGGGCCCAGCCGAAAACAGATGCTACATAAATATCTGTTGGATGAAGAAATACATGCTTTCTTTCCTTTTGGTCAGTACTTAGTGTGTCTGTTTTCAAATCTACCTAGATGGCAAAACCTGTGCATCTGAATTGCCTCAGTCCATTTCCATCTTGAACACAGATGCAAACCCACTGTACCTTCCTATTTTTCCAAAACCAGGGGTCACCACTCAAGTGTCCTTAATTTTGTGCAATTCATAATTGTTGGGATCCTGAGAGGATGTTTTCTCTCTCCCAGCACAGTGGGCTCCATATAGGAGTGCCTCCACTCCAGGAGCTGTGCAAGACAATCCACTGGCTTGCAGGAAAAATTTATTTTTATCCTAGACTTTTAAAAAATTGTGCATATATATAATAATACCCATAAGAGAGTGATAACCCATCTTTCTATATAATTTATAAATAAATACTTATATATTGATCAGGGCTCAAAATATTGCTGTGATTAGATGTATGTAGCTGATATTCTCAGTCCCCACTGGCATCACTCACATCTTTCAGTGTACTCCTGCTGACTTCCGAATACCTGTCTGCTTCTCTGTGTCCAAGAGCTTTTTCCGGAGCCTAGGATGTCTGCTCTACCCACCCCTAGTGGTAAGCTGGCAATGCCCCAGGAATTTTTAGATCCTAGTTGTAGCCTTCAACTAATGATTACTTCAGCCATTGGTATATAAATATCCTAGCTCCCTCAATCCTCAGGCAAGATAAGTATGAGGCTGGTGATTTTGCACTATTTCATGTAATTTCCCATGTGTGCAAGCTCCAGTCACCCTCTTGGGTGCCCAGCTTAATGGAAAACTTTTTATTGGCTGCTTCTCTTTCCCTGTTTCACATTCCCTCTTCCCTTGCACTTACTTCCCAAGCAGAAGTAGGGTCTTGTTTCTGGGAGAACCAAATCCAAAGCAGGTGTTTGTTCGAAATCATTCAGATGCTAGTGCTCCAAACCATGGCACCATCTCATTGATTGTTCAAGGCAATCTGCTCACAATCACTGACAGAGGAAAATCTGTCCTGTTTTACTTCTCTCTATGGCTCAATACAGTTGAAAAGTGGTATAATACCAAAAAAAAGTTGGGGGTGGGGACTTCAAAACATTTAGGTAGTCTTAAGACTTGTTTAAGCGTCCCTCTTTCTGTTCACTAGTATCTCCAGTGTCCACACTGGGCTGCTCTCAGATTCTCAGTGAGATAGAGACAGAAGAGATACCACACTTGGGCTATGATAGTGTCAGAAATAACCCTGCTTTTATTTTTGGGTAATTACTTTTCTCTTACTAATTCATGCAAACAAAATCATGGATAACTGGGTTTCTGTGTTTGTTTTTATTTATTTAAACAGATTTTAATACCTCCTCAAAAACAAAAGGAAACATGATGACAACAATAAAAACTAAGCACTCCTGTTTAGAGGAGATTATTCTTCTTGATCAGATACTTTTTAGTACTTATCTTCCCTTGGTAATTTGCTAGATGTTTGCATGAAAACATGTTTTAAGCTATGAATTGTACCCATATCTACTGTTTCTCACCTAATCCATAATACTCTCTATGTAACTTTCCTTCTAAATTTTAACTCTGAAGATTTTGAAGTTTTCATAAACAGTTCTTTGAGTTCAAGGAGCTGTAAAACAAGAGTGGATTACTACATTTTATATTTTACAATGTACATAAGCACATTGGAGAGGAGTATGCAGAATTTAAAATTCTGCATATACATACGTCTGCTGCATTGTTTCTAAAGGGAGTAGTGGGATACTTCTCAAGCATCTAATATTAATGCCTCCTTAATCTCCTAATTTGAGTGAGTGACATGTATTCTGACTTTCAGTGACATGAATTAGATGCTTAAATGTCACATTTCTTATGGACAAATTCTTAAAAAAGCACAACCTTCCAAGACTGAACCAGGAAGAAATAGAAAATATAAACAGACCAATCACAAGCACTGAAACTGAGACTGTGATAAAAGTCTTCCAACAAACAAAAGCCCAGGACCAGATGGCTCCACAGGCAAATTCTATCAAACATTTAGAGAAGAGCTAAGACCTATCCTTCTCAAACTCTTCCAAAATATAGCAGAGGGAGGAACACTCCCAAACTCCTTCTACAAGGCCACCAGCACCCTGATCCCAAAACCAGACAACGATGTCACAAAAAAAGAAAACTACAGGCCAAATCACTGATGAATATAGACGCAAAAATCCTCAACAAAATACTAGCAAACAGAATCTAACATCACATTAAAAGGATCATACACCATGATCAAGTGGGGTTTATCCCAGGAATGCAAGGATTCTTCAATATACACAAATCAATCAATGTGACAAACCACATTAACAAACTGAAGGAGAAAAACCATATGATCATCTCAATAGGGGCAGAAAAGCTTTCAACAAAATTCAACAGCCATTTATGATAAAAACCCTCCAGAAAGTAGGCATAGAGGGAACTTACCTCAACATAATAAAGGCCACATATGACAAACCCACAGCCAACATCATTCTCAATGGTGAAAAACTGAAACCATTTCCTCTAAGATCAGGAACAAGACAAGGTTGCCAACTCTCACCACTATTATTCAACATAGTTTTGGAAGTTTTAGCCACAGCAATCAGAGAAGAAAAATAAATAAAAGGAATCCAAATCGGAAAAGAAGAAGTAAAACTGTCACTGTTTGCAGATGACATGTTACTATACATAAAGAATCCTAAAGATGCTACCACAGAACTACTACAGCTAATCAATGAATTTGGTAAAGTAGCACAATAAAAAATTAATGCACAGAAATCTCTTGCATTCCTATACACTAATGATGAAAAATCTGAAAGAGAAATTAAGGAAACACTCTCTTTTACCACTGCAACAAAAAGAATAAAATACCTAGAAATAAACCTACCTAAGGAGACAAAAGACCTGTATGCAGAAAGCTATAAGACACTGATGAAAGAAATTAAAGATGATACAAAGAGATGGAGAAATATACCATGTTCTTGGATTGGAAGAATCAACATTGTGAAAATGACAATACTACCCAAAGCAATCTACAGATTCAATGTAACCCTATCAAACTACCAATGGCATTTTTCACAGAACTAGAGCAAAAAATTTCACAATTTGTATGGAAACATAAAAGACCCCGAATAGCCAAACTTATCTTGAGAGAGAAAAACGGAGCAGGAGGAATCAGGCTCCCAGACTTCAGACTATATATACTACAAAGCTACAGTAATCAAGACAGTATGGCACTGGCACAAAAACAGAAATACGGATCAGTGGAACAGGATAGAAAGCCCAGCGATAAACCCATGCACATATGGTCACCGTATCTTTGATAAAGGAGGCAAGAGTATACAATGGAGAGAAGACAGCCTCTTCAATAAGTGGTGCTGGGAAAACTGGACAGCTACATGTAAAAGAATGAAATTAGGACACTCCCTAACACCATACACAAAAGTAAACTCAAAACGGATTAAAGATCTAAATGTAAGGCCAGACACTATAAAACTCTTAGAGGAAAACATAGGCAAAACACTTTATGAAACTTCAAAGCTTTTGCACAGCAAAGGAAACCATAAACAAGACGAAAAGACAACCCTCAGAATGGGAGAAAATATTTGCAAATGAAGCAAATGACAAAGGATTAATCTCTAAAATTTACAAGCAGCTCATGCAGCTCAGTATCAAAAAAACAAGCAACCGAATCCAAAAATGGGCAGAAGACCTAAATAGACATTTCTCCAAAGAAGATATAGAGATTGCCAACAAACATATGAAAGGATGCTCAAAATCACTAATCACTAGAGAAATGCAAATCAAAACTACAATGAGGTATTACCTCACAGCAGCCAGAATGGCCATCATCAAGAAATCTACAAACAATAAATGCTGGAGAGGGTGTGGAGAAAATGGACCCCTCTTGTACTGTTGGTGGGAAGGTAAATTGAAAGAGCCACTATGGAGGACAGTATGAAGGTTCATTAAAAACTAAAAATAGAACTACCATATGACCCAGCAATCCCACTACTGGGCATATACCCTGAGAAAACCATAATTCAAAAACAGTCATGTACCACAATGTTCACTGCAGCACTATTTACAATAGCCAGGACATGGAAGCAACCTAAGTGTCCATCGACAGATGAATGGATAAAGAAGATGTGGCACATATATACGATGGAATATTACTCAGCCATAAAAAGAAACGAAATTGAGTTATCTGTAGTGAGGTGGATGAACCCAGAGTGTGTCATACAGAGTGAAGTAAGTCAGAAAGAGAAAAAGAAATACTGTATGCTAACACATATATATGGAATCAAAAAAAAAAAGAGGTTCTGAGGAACCTAGGGGCAGGACAGCCATAAAGACGCAGACGTAGAGAAAGGACTTGAGGACACAGGGAGGGGGAAGGGTAAGCTGGGAATGAAGTGAGAGGGTGGCATGTACATATATACTCTACTGAATGTAAAATAGATAGCTAGTGGGAAGCAGCCGCATAGCTCAGGGAGATCAGCTGGGTGCTTTGTGTCCCCCTAGAGGGGTGGGATAGAGAGGGTGGGATAGAGAGGGTGGGAGGGAGACGCAAGAGGGAGGGGATATGGGATATATGTATACATATAGCTGATTCACTTTGTTGTACAGCAGAAACTAACACACCCTTGTAAAGCAATTATACTCCAAAAAAAGATGTTAAAAAAGTCACATTTTTTAATCAACAAATATGCAAAGATGTGACATATCTTAGAACAATGTTCACATTGTTTATCTCACTTGGGTAGTAGCTGGAGATCAGGCAGGTTAATAACTGGCATCCTCACTACAAAAATCCACTGAGTCTAGAATCAGTAGCTTAGGTTCTTCTCGGGGTGCAGCCAATTAATGGCATAAAAGAGTTAATAAGTAGTCATTTGTGGTCTATGCTGCAACAGAAAGTTCTCTCAGGTATCCAGTTGTGGGGTCATTTTCAGTTTGCCAAATGATGGAATTTCAGTACAGAATCAGCTTTTCTTTTAAACTAAGGAATAAGAGCGTCATGTGTATAAGAACCTCCTAAAATAAAAGTGTTCATTTATGAGAGCAATAGTCTATGCCCACTAGCCTAGTGTTAAAATTATACAGATTGTAAAGTTTGAGAGATTACTAAATATATATTCAAGATATGGAAATTCAGAATTGCATACTATTCCTTAGTGGTAAGCTTCCTGAGAATAAAAACTGTGATATTTTGATATAGCACAACAAACTCACCATGAACCATAAATCGGCCAATTGAAACTTCAGCACATAAAGGTTGCTCAACATATAAATGAAAAGAATTTTCTACTCTTTTGTAACTGTTTTATGTCTGTTCTTATGTTAGCAACCAGATTTGAAGCTCTTTGAAAGCTTTTACTATTGTGTCCATCTTTATAATTAACAGTGTTAGGGTTCTTTAACAAATAAAAATAAACAGTGTTCATTTTAGCCTTTTAATTTACTGCTTTGTATAGACATATCATAGCATCACTTTCTCTACCTTCGAATCTACTTCACTCAATATATATTGAATAAATCCTTAACGTCCTTTCTATTTACTATGTGTCAAAATATGTCTCATCCTTTCTGATCAGCTACTTCTTTCCCTAAGCTTGAAAGTGAATTAGTCACTGGAACAGTCTCATCCTTTCTCCAACAGGGTCACAGGAAGGTCTCCACATAATCTATTAATTAACACACACACACACACACACACACAGACAACTGAATATTCAACTTAACTGTCTTATAGATTTAACAATGTAAGAGAATTAACTGCATGAATGATAAATCAATGTATCAAAAAATTGGTTATTGATATGACCTAACAACCTCTTCTACTAGTTGTATTTAATGCTTGTCACTGGAGATAGCTTGTCATCAGATTAAGAGTATTTTCTAGATTTAACATTGCACTGAAAACATTTAACAACTGATAAATCTTTGTTTTCATTTCTACAAGCACATGATGCTAACATGAGCTTATCAGACAAGCATTCCAAAAAACCATCTCTATGGACTAAGAGAAATACATAAACCTTGAGAAGAAGATTTCATAATCTTCAATGTTAATTCTAACATTCTGTTAAATTCATTATCAACTCTTTAGGTAAAATATCTAATGACCAGAAATAAGATCACTTAGAATTTATTTATTGCCTTTGCTATGTGGCCACTGCTGACATCAGTAGCAATTCCTAAGTACTTAAGAGAG
The DNA here is from genome assembly GCF_964270905.1 of Leucopleurus acutus. Lineage (NCBI taxonomy): Eukaryota > Metazoa > Chordata > Mammalia > Artiodactyla > Delphinidae > Leucopleurus > Leucopleurus acutus. The sequence goes on along the minus strand of NC_139144.1, from coordinate 92,577,845 downwards.
GAATGTATATCCTAGCATAAGCCAGCTTTTGTGATTCCACTACAGAAATGGGCCACAGAATTAGAAAGGATGTTGATTTTAGACAGAGATGACATTTAGAATTTTATCTTCTTTTGGCCAACATTCTTATTTCTAAAAAATCCTGATTAAAAACACATTGAGGGGAGAAATAAATGAAGGATAAAAATGGGGAGAAATAGTGATTAGGTTTATACAAAAATGAAAACATGCAGATACGCAAATATGAGCTCTCTCCTGTGAAATACCACAAAAGCCATGTCTGTTTTCACTTCTTATGACTACTTTTAATGCTTGCTATAAATGGCTCTAACAGTGGTGCAGCCATGACCCTTTAATTATACTCTGAGTTACACCTAGGTATTCAGAAGGCAAACACAGAAAACAAAAAGCAGAGATATGAATAAAAGATAAACTGCTTTCAATTAAGAAAAATGACCTAAAAATGCTTTCCAGTTCAGGAGCTCATTTATTATAAATCTGCCTTTGTTTGTCACCACTTGGCAATTTTACTTCTTAAAGGGATATAGTGTGAGAGTTTTTGAGTTTGGGAACAAATGTGAGTTGAAAATAAACTGTATATATGAATATACATATGCAATAGCAGTTTGCCATGAATATGCCAGTAAATAACTAAATGTATACCTTCAGTTCAGATCTCTCTACTAAGACTTGTATCTCCATTAGCTTATCCTAACACTCCTCTAAGTATGTATTGCTTTTCTCAAACACAAATGTTCAAACTAAAATAATTATCCTTCTTATTGAGTCTGGCCCCAGCTCTATCAGCCCCATTGCCTACCCTAGAAACCTAACTGCTCTTCAGGCCTCATTACTTTGTCCAACCTACTACTATCACCACCACCACTCACCCAATCATCCAGGCCAACCTATCCTTTCTTTTTAGTATTTTTCCAATCCATCCCCCCTTTGTATTGACTTGGTTTGGGGGCCATGGCCCTTTCTTACCATGGCGACTTATTTGTCCTCCCTCTTTTCAGTCTTTCTTCTGTCTAAATCACTTTGCATTCTTCGATCACAGTCATTTTTCTTAGATACCAATCAATCATTTCTCTCCCTTGATTAACCCTTTAATGATGCCTCACTTCTCTAAACTCAGGCTTGGTAAGGCAAATATTAAAGACTCTTGACAGTGTGTCATTGCCAACCTATGCAGCCACATTTCCACCACTCACCCCCTCCATCACTCTTTAGTCTAGTCGTTCTGGACTACTTTAATAAACACATCATTTTCTGTCCTCTGGTGATTCTTCAACTTCATCTGAGGTTCCATAACCCTAAAGATGTTCTTGTGTACTTTTCATTTTTAGCTAGAACCACTCTGGACACATGGATGTGAGTGCACATATGAACACACACACACACACACACAAACATGGAGGCAGAATTACCAACTCTAAAAGCACTGGGGCCTTATAACTCTCTGGGTTGTACCTGCTTACAACTTAGTGAATAATCTTCCAGACTGGAGAGTACCATGTTCTACCTAGAAAAATAATCCTTCCTAGTAAGAAAATTAATGTTGCCTTTAGATACACTGGAAGATTTCATCATAATGTTGGACTAGACTAGGGAATTCAGAGAAGTCATGAGACTTGAGAAAAGCAAGACTTGCTTTAACCTCTTGTAACCACTGAGAAATCATGTCCCATCTCTCAGAGAATTGTGGGGCAGGGTTTCTCTTTGTAATAGAACACTGAGACTGACTTTCCAAATGTCTCTGATGAATATCATCTCAGATCTTCCAGAGGTCACCTAGTTCAGCGCTTTCACTTTCAAATGAGGAGACTGAAGCCCAAATGAATGTGACCCTCTCTCTCAACAGTTCTACTACTACTGTTGATTTTTTTTTCCTTTAGGAAGATTTAGAGGTAATTTTCCCACTGCTCATATGTTTTCATTTCCCTCTTGCATTATCTGTGAAGAAGTAGAAAGATAAGTCTTTATTATACCATTGACACCCTAGACTATATGAAGCAAGGAACAGGTAACCGAAATTTTATATTCAAGACAATCCACCCAGGAAGCCCCCCCAACCTGTCACGAATCACACATTCCCCCAGCTCCCTGACAGGTTTATCAAATTACCTGATTTCACTGATGGTCTATAGCTTCATGACTTGCATGGCCAGAAGCAGAGTTTATATTCCTAAAACTACTAGAATCTAATCCATGTTTATATGATAGTGACTATGCTGTTTTTCCTCATTAAATTCTTTATTTGGACATCAAATATATTGAAAAAATTGTTTACAGGTGCTTGAACATTTCACTAGATTCTTTACTTTTTAAAAGTGTGAAAGAGGTTTACAAGTGTGTTTCATTAAACCAAGCAAAGCTGTGTCAAGACAGAATCACTGCAATAACACTATGCATCAGTGAAAGGGCATATTAATCCATCAAACACAATTTGGCATCTGAGCCCTTTGCCATAAAAAAGGAAAAAGTGATTTACCAAAGGAATATCATTTTAGGGGCTATGGGCAGGGTGAGGAGGGTATAGTAGTAGGGAAGTTTCAACTGAGTGAATCTTGCTAGTGCAACCAAGAGAGATAGAGGGGAATTGGCAAATTGAGACAGAAACTCCAATTGTTTACTAACAGAGTTATATTTAATTTCAGAGAATCCATACTAAGAAGTGTAAACTGAATCACAGATAGAAACAGTATGGCCAGAAGAGCAGAAACATCAGAAAATGTTCATAGAACCTGCCTATCAATTCTGCATTTTAAATACAACTCTGGACTAATGGAGAGATGGGAATGGAATGAGGAAAAAAAGGCTGTAGTTACAAGTGTACACCAGGAAGAAAAATTGGGGGATTGAATTGCTAAAAACTAGAGGATTTCAAACTACATTTTATTTTAAGAGGGTTCTACAATGTTTTCAGGGCTTAGATTCTCATTATACATGTTCAAAAGTATGTATTATAGGACACATATAAATTATATCAAACTGGAAAAATGAGACCTATTTTAAGCACACAGTTTTATATTTCTACCCACAGGCCTGCTGTGAAAATCAAATGAGAACAATATTGTGAAAATATTTTGTATAATTTTATAACATTTTGAAAATATTATTTCCAGAAATATTTGAATCCATAAAGATAAAATATTCTGCCCTAATTTCCTTTGCTTACCCTAGAAAAAATTTCCCAGTCTCGGATAAGAAGAGATGCCTAGATATTCCAAAGCTCTGTGAGTTACGGTATACTGACTTAGGGGGAAAAAACATTTAAAATAAGCTGCAGTACAAATGTAAAGCCCATTCAACAACAGCCTTCAGTTTGTTAATTTCATCATGTCCCTACTTGACAACAATGACCATCAGGTGAAGAAATACTTGTCCTTTCTGAAGAATTCTTGGGGATTGATGGATGGCCACAGCTAAGTGTTGGATGATTATAGAACGTATTAATAGCTTACATATGGTTTATAGTTTAAGAATATTAAGAACATTTTTCCAATTGAAAAATAAATGTATACACATTGTACAAGTTAAAATAGAACTCCAAAAAATATAAAGTGAAAGTCCACTATGTTTTTTTCTGAGAGATAACCAATATTATGTTTTCTGTATGTCTTTTGGGATTGTTTTTATTTATATGTTACCCTTTATATATCTATTATGATAATCATGATGTTATCACTGGTATCATCCTATATACAGAGTGGTCAGAGAGGATATTTTGAAATCAGACACTTTTGTTTTATGATATAAACACTTTGTAATCTCCTATGGTTTTGCATAATGAGTCACATGAAGGGGTGTCACCTCCAAGCTAAGCATAGTTCGATGATGATAGAACCAAGAAGAGCCAAGAGGGCTTTTTGATGGGGAAGACTATGGCTTTAGGGTGAGAAAAAAAGATAGAATGAATTAGTCAAGAGTCAAGAGCAGAGGGAGGGTATAGCCAGAAAAAAAAGAAATATTGAGGAATAGAAATAAAAAAGAAGTGCAGAATAAAATAGGAGTATTTATGGAGAAGAGTGTTCCAGACCAGTAATCAATTACAATCACTTCAACTACCAAGAGTTCCTTTCCTCCTTATCTACCATTTTCCTTCTTTTTAGGAAGGATGGAGCTTCCACGTCAATGCAACCCCTCAGCCCATTCGCTATCTGCCTTGGGTAGAAAGGTAGTCATCAGCAGAAGCACAGTTTGGAAATTAAGCTGAGGTGGTTCTATTATCAAATAAAAGGCTTCTTTGAAATGTCCATAACTCATCCTATGAAAGACTGCAGGATAGGAGAGATCCACCCACTTGGCTTCAAGGTTGGATCCAGGAGCCATAATATTCAGTGGTCCCAACGAGCTTGACTGTGAGGCACAACCTCTTGATGAAGTTAAACCTTATCAGGGAGCAACCGAGGAAGGGGGAAGTTAGCCCTGGTAACCTTGTCCTAACTGGTAAGTCCATGGCCTAAATGATGACCCACTGGTAGAAGGAGAGAAAGATTTGCACCATTATCTTGACTCTATGTCATTATGATCAACCAATAGTATTATTTTAATTGAGGTAAGTGATTGTTTCAGAAGCCCTGGGGCATAATGGAAGGATGGCATTTGCTTTCTGCCTTCTCAGAAAAGTCTTTGGGGCAGTCTTTGCAACACCGTCCCCAGTCTAAAAGGATCAGCCCTAGAAAGACAACAGGATTAAGGAAGATGTGGGTGCCACTGTCAGTGAAGTGGGCGAGGACAGAGGGCAGATTGTAAGAGGGTGACGAGCAGAGAAGAGGATCATTCCCAGAAGTCTGATGATAATTTCAAGGAAGCCAATGGAATGGCAGCTTTGAGAAGAGAGAAGAGCAAAATAGAGGGACTTTTGTCTTGTTTCATAGGATGGAGGATAGAAGAGGTAGGAACCCTTAATCTAATTTCATTGTAAAAAACTTTGGTTAGAATTCCTTACTATTTTTCCTTCCTTGGCATCACTCTTGGACATCTTCAAATACATACAAATTTTCTCCATCTTGGTGCTTAAGCCTTAACATATTTACACCCAAATGAACTCATTGACACTGATTTGTCTGTTTGCTTATTTGTTTTTAAGCTTAGGCCTTAATTCTCCATTCTGCTCATGCCATGGATCTTTCCCCTGCCCTTGATCTTTGTTTACTGGTTTGCACATTCTTGGTATTCAGGGACCATCAAGCATGATAACACAGCTAGGGTCTCACGAGACCAATATCATCTCACTGAAGAGCAAGACAACAATTTTCCTTTATTTGTCATAGAAAGTGTATCTTGTTCTTCCAATCTTCTTAAAGTATATTCTCAATTCATGTGTCAAAGCAAGGACTATAATTGACATTAAATAAATTAAATGAAACACAATTCACCAACTATCAATAATTTAAGAAAAAAGGATTTCTTTGAATATAAATTATCATTAGAATTACCCAATGCATGTGCCTTTCCCCTCATCTTTCAAAGTCAAACTTGGCATTTATCTAAGATGATATCATTCATTCAACCAGCATTAATATCTACTATATACCAGATACTATTTTAGGCCCTGATGATTCAGTGGTACATTAGAGTTCTTGCCCCTACCTTCTAGTGGGATATTAAAGACATAAACTAAAAGTTACATAAACAACTGCATTAAATTCTAGGAAGGAAATAGACAAGGTGCTAAGATTGCTTATAAACCAAGCCATTATTTTAGACAGATTCACAGGGAAAGGCTTTCTGAGGAGTGGCAGACAATCAGACTGAATAATGAGAAGATGCTTTCCCTGCTAAGCCTGAGAAGGTTCATATGAAGGGAACAGTAAATGGTGTAAACTCTAAGCAGAAACCTTCAAGCAGAAACGGGCATATCATGTTCAAGAAACTGAAAGACAAACCAGTGTGGCTAAAACCTCATGGAAACAGACAGCAGCTCAAGATGAGCCCGGAGAGGTGCGAAGTTCTAGATCATGCACTGAAGATCATGATAAGGAGTGTAATGAGGGGAGGGAGGGAAGAATCAAAAATAAAGCATCACAGACACTCCCTCAGCCAGGTAATCAGGCTTAACATCATCAATAATAAGTCATGTTGATAGCAGATACCCTTGGTCTTCTGTGATCTTCCTCCCCAGAAAACCACAGCCGTAATCTAACCATAAGAAAAACACCAGACAAACCAAAATTGAAGGACATTCTACATAATGCATAACCAGGACTCTTCAAAGCTTTCAAGGTCATCAAAAACAAGGAAAACCTGAAATTGTTACAGAGTCAAGGAGTCTAAGGTGATAGACATGACAACTAAATATACTGTTATCTGGAAGGGATCTCAGAACATAGAAAGGATATTGTGTAAAACTACGGAAATAGTATCAAAGTATGGACTTTAGTTAGTAATAATGTATCAATATTGGTTCACTTGTGTCAAATGTATCATACTATGTAAAATCTTAACAGGGAAAACTAGGTGAGGGGTGTAAGAGGATTCCGTGTACCATTTTTGTAACTTCTCTATCAGCTCCTCTGAAACTATGCTAAAATTTTAAAAGTTTATTTTAAAAACAACGAGTCCTGAGTTTCTAGACTTAGCAAATTAGTTGATAGTAGTGCCATTTCCTGAAATGAGAAAGATAAGGGAGACAGAGTCGATAAATGTAGGGGGAAGGGAAAACACAGTTTAGGAGGTAGCAACATTTTTATTTTGAAGCACCTTAATTTGGAGATGTTAGTGAAACATGCAAAGAGAGACGCCAGGCAAGTGGGAATGGATATCTAGATGACACCTGAAGAGTAAATGAGAAAGCAGAATAGTGGTTCCCAGGAGCTGGTTGAGGGTATAGAATAATGGATACAGAGTTTCAGTCTGGGATGGTGAAAAATTTCTGGAGATGGATAATGGTAATGGTTGCATAACAATGACAATATACTTTATGTCACTGAACTGTGCACTTTAAAATGGTTAAAATGTTAAGTTTTATATTATGTATATTTTGCTGCAATTAAAAAAAAAGTAAAATTACTCTGGGTGCAGGAACACAAGTACTTATTTCATTACCCCTTTCTGTATTACAAATGTAATAAAGAACACCAAAGTACACACTAAAAGTGCTGTAAAGAATGATGAAGTTTGAGAGGGAAGTCTATTCTAGGTGGAAGGTCAAGGAGAGTGTCTCTGAGATGCTAACTTTCAGTTGCTTCATCTTTTTATATGTGTCCTTCCCAGAACCTCTTTTCTTTAAACACTGTTGGCCCCTTTAGGACCACTTCTAAGGATGATAATGTGGCCTAGAGACAAAGACACTGGCTTGCATTTGAATCCTAGCTCCAGCTCCTACTGGCACTATGGCCTTGTTTGTGTTATTCCACCTTTCTAAACCTTTTTTTCCTTACCTGTAAAACGGAGATAAAATTTATCTTGAAGTTTGGTGCAGACTGAGTAAGGTTTTATATATATATATATATATATATATATATATATACACACACACATACACACACATACACAGCAATTGGATCGTAAGATGTACTCAATAAAGGGCAGCTTTAATATAGACAGTATATTTGAAGAGAGGCATCTGTCATAGTCTACTTCAAGTGGGCACCGCCAGAGTGGCAAACCCTGCACTCTCTTCAGGCTGGAAGGATCTATATCTCACTAGAGCAGAACCCATGGTTTCTGGCTATCAGGATGAAGGCAGTCCTCTGGGGCTTCTCCCTAGAACAACCCTGATAAACAGACTGGTTCTATTCATGATCTTTCTGCCTCTGAGTCACAAGTTCGCACTACTGCAGAACATGGCGATTTCCTATTGAGTACTGACACCCTCTTGGGATTCTGCAAAAGAAATCTACTTAATTTGAAACATAGCCAATGATCATAAAAAATACTCTGTTCAGAACCTTCTTTTTTTTTCTCAGAATATACGATCAATATCATCGGTTATTCTTAGCTATGCAGTCACAGGCCTACACTGCCTTATACTACATGGAAGACTGCTGAGCTGATATCACGGTTCTGATTCCACGTGACCACACCTTTCCTTAGATTACATGTCAGTCACCTCCTTCCCAATCTACCTCAGCAGGATACAAGTCAGCACTTCCAGAAATCATATTTAATTGCAAACTAGACATTTCTTAACTCTCTCCAAGGTTAGGAATATATTATTTCAGTTTTGAAGGAATTTCTTTGAAAATTTGGCAATAACTTTAACCCATGACTTCCAGGTTAAAAAAAAAAGACCTACAGGACAATTAATTGTGAGATTCATGCTGAACTTTGATGGAAAACAATGAGGAACAGCTGGCTATGATAAGGTATGCTAGGGCAGGGAGAATTCTTTATATTCCTCACTGGGTAATCCTAGTCAATTGAGAAAATATCCAAGGTCTCAGGTCTGCGTCATGTTTGTGAAATATCTCTGGGTCCAAAAGGAATAAGTTAAGTCGGTCTAACAATACAAGAAACAATTTAAAAGTACGTTCAATATAGGAAAAATAGCATCCAGGTAACAGTACAATACAGATAAACTAAATAAATACAGTTGGAGATTTTATCTGAATCTCAAAGTATTGTAAATAACAATAATAATTTTAGTATTCTTCATTTGTATAGCATTTTAAGTGGTTATAAAAGGCTTCCAAATTTATTTATTTTGATTCTTGAATAATCTTATGAAGTCAGAAGTATGGTTATTGGTAATATCCATTATAGAAATGAAGAAGCTGCAGAATTGGATGATGTCCTGAGAGTCACTTTTTTGGAAAAAGATACATTGTACTTGGGTTGGAAAAACTGATTTGTTTCCTGGTTCTGCCATATACTTAAAAGTTGAGATTGGGCAAACTCTTAAATACTCATATTCCTCACCTGGAAATCAATAATTAGCACTACCTCACAGGATTATAAACGTAGCAATAGAAGCAAAAAAAAATGTGAAGGCAGTAAATGTTAAACAGGCATGTAACGGTTATTCTCTTCCTTAACTCAAGAAGAGCTAGGCATGCTCCAAAGTCAAATCACCTCTGCATAAGAAGGAGGGGCTCCCCTGGGCACGCAAAGCTACCTGCAAAGGGCTAGCATTCGATTAGGGCTGGGCATTCAATCTCACACCACCAGCTAGTCTTCTCAAAACACATCTACCCATCAGCACTGAATATTGTAACAATATTCAAGATAAATACTTCTCAAGGAAATGAGGACAGACAAATAGGGCCATGAGACAGAAAAGTTCTTTTTTGAATAGGTGATCAGTTTTAACTGAAATAATCACACTATCATTTCTTTGAAGCTCCCAAGTCACTTTATTAACAAGAATAATTATTCTTATGATTTTCCCATTGGGGGAAATAAAACAGATCCTAGCCCCAAGTTAAACTAAGGAAAACTGTGAGGCAAGGGGCTCATCAACAGACAGTCTGAGCAGGAAATACTAATCCCTCATTTCTCAAAATTCATTCCCTAGCAGAGAGAACTTTTGCCCTGAGGATTGAGGGCTGATAATTGGCGTGACTTGAAAAACGTTACTCTTAGTCATCTATGTAATTTCTTTCTGAAAACCTGCTAAAATATTTCTCACTGAATTCCCATAGCTTCCAACAGCATAGGTCAACTGTTCACTTTAGGCTGAAGCAAGGATTAAACCAGGAAGGTTCTCAGAGGTTCTCACATCTCTCCTCTCCCCAGTGCAAACATGGGCATGAATGTATAAATTTATCAGATGTCACGGGAAGGGGGGATTTTCCTCCTGTCCATTTTAAGACAGTAAGGCCTTCCTTAAGTGTCACCATTAGGAGCCCATGGACTAAGCTGTGATTTGATACTCTAGTCTTGTGGGTAATGACAGAACACAGGTAACATTCAGTTGTTTAAATACAGCAGGGCAAAGCAACACACCCAGCAGAGCCAGGGTAAGGAAGAAAAAGAGGGCTAGAATTGTTAATCTGTCGCTGAGGTAATTGCAGTATATCAGAGAGTCCCAGAGAGCACTCCTTAGGGCTTCCAGGGGGAAGCCTTATGTTTCACCCAGAGGATTCAAAAATCCTAGAGGTAGTTTTACTTCAAATCTGCCTTTCCAAAGATATTCCAGCTGGGGCTGTCTCCGTGAATCAAGGGAGGCCATCAAAGCACCTCCCAGGACAAAGCATTTTTCCTCTCTATATCTATTTCCTCAAATGTAGCATGGAGCCACAGTCAGATAATGAGATATTTCCAGGTAAAATGTAAAACGTATATATCCAGAGTATCTCAAAAAGAGGAGCCGCTTCACAGAGATCAAGCATCAGAGACTTCTTCCTCATCTTCCCTGAGTGGACCCTTGGTTTCCTGAGGAGGTGGACAGAATTATTCCTATGAGGCAGGGTTAGTGGGGTTTTGAGTTCCATAATGAATTCCCTGTTTTTTGAGGGTGAGTTAATTCAAGAGAAAAGTTTGGATCCCTCATTCTTAATTTACATTTCTGTAACCCATCTAGAAGATTTATCACCAACGAGTTCCCAGTTGACTTTTGTTGCACACTCAAGGGCATTTCAGGCAATGACATAGTGGGTTTTCTGTGAGGAAGGAAGGAAAACACAACCGGATAAGAGTTGGGCTTTCTGAATTCTCATCCAAGCAGTATCGCCCTGGACAAATCACCCGAGATTGCTGACTTTGAATTTCCTCAATTAGTTATTATCCCCCTTTTAAAGTTTTTATGAAAATGAAATGAGGCAATGGATCTAATAATTCATTGTAAAACTGAAAAGTGTTTTTTTAAACATAGTATTGTTTATTTTAAATTATCATGTAATAACCCACAAATATGATTTCAAGAGAGTAGGAATCAAGCACAAAGATGAAGAGATGGACATGTGTTCCGACCAAACTGAGACACCTGATCTACTAGGTGTATACACATGGGACAACAGAATACATCAATCAGAACCACTAAAACAAAGCAAGTTTCCTTATAACCCAAACTACATGATGTTAGGCTATTATGCTTCACCCATTTTGCCTTAGTTCCAACTAAGCAGAAGTAGTTACACTTTGAGAAGCAATACAAGTATCTGTGAAGCTTCTTCTAAAAGAAGGGTCAGAAAACTTTTCTGTAAAGTGCCGGACAGTAAGTATTATAGACATGGAAAGCTGCATTTGGTTTCTGTTGCTCATGTTTCTTCTTCTTTTTTTTTTTTAACAACTCTTTAACAATGCAGAGACCATTCTTGGCTAGAGGCAGTACAGAAACAGATAGAGGCTGCTCTAAAACAATGCAATGATGAGCTTTGGGAACTCTAAAGACATGCAAATATAAGGGGTTATTTGCTCAAATCTACACTATTCTTTTTCTGACCTCCCAATGTGTACTTTACATATTTTGATACTTTTTCTTTACTCTGTTGTGATAGCCATTGCTTGATAAATTATAGTCAAGTACAGCTATTCTCTTCATACCTTGCGTATACATATTTATAATCATTTTATATAAATATATACCTTCAAAATACCTTATAGACAATAAGTACTCAATTATAATGTTCGTTGTTGAAGCCATCTAGTCTATGATATATATTTGTTACAGGAGCCCAAGCTGACTAAGGCTTTCCCCATTAATCCAGTAAAAGCATCTCACTCTTTAAATGCCCTATTAAATGAAGCTTCAGTTGGGTTAGTCCCACCTTTCTCCTCTACTATTGCAGGAGTCCTAATATCTCTATTATAGTACCCATATATTGTGTACGACTGTTTATTCCTCACCTCATCTCCAAGGATAGTTTGTAAGGGCTGGTTATTCATCTTTGTATCCTAGATGTCCAACAGAGTACCTGGATGTACCTAATTTTGCAGTAAATGTTGAACAATAAATGAATAAACAAGTATTTCCACTGTATCAATACCTGTCCCTTACAAAGCACTTACACGTGCTTTCTATACAATAACTGATAATATATTGAAGGGAGACAGAAAAGTAATCTTTAAATACACAACGAGAATGATACTGACATGAGTGATGGATTGTTTTTCTCAGTTTTAAATACGGATAATATCCTCTTTATATGAATACACACATACATATGTATATATATAAAATCTCTGGAATTTGAGCTTTTTTCTGGGGGGAGTGGAGTCGAAGGGAATTCCCAGTCCTGCTCATCGGCTCATCTTTTTGAGCAAAGCTGTACTCCGTCCAGCCCTCTCTGAAATCCACAGGTGTTCCACAGACAGAGAAGGCAGAAAACGTTGGGGTCTGATTGATTCTCCCTCTCCTCCATCGTTAAGGAGGTGCAACCTGCCAAAGAAGGATTGCCATCCCTATCCAAATCTTTTGTCTCCGAACTTACAAGAAGATGAATGAAACATGTTCTAAAAAGTTGGAGGCAAATTAGCTTTCAGTCTCCTCAAACACAGTTTCACTGAAAAAGTCTCCTTTGCCTTCTGATGGATTACTTACTGGTACCAGCTAATGGCACCAGCTTGTTGATAAGCCTGGGAGCTCACATTGGAGAAAAATAAAACAAACAAACAAAATGATTTCCTGAGATTTTTGTTGAAATGTTTCGTTTAAATTTCAGGTCTTCATTTGTGTGGAATTCTTTTCTAGTGAGGCAAGACAAGCAGCTTTATTTCTTGGCAAAAACCCTTTTGATTTTGCCACTCAGTAACCCCTAAAGAGAATACAGTATTTACAAACAAGGCTCTGACATGTTCTCCTATAACTTTCTTGTCCTCTCAGTTTCAAACGCCTCTTAAAATAGCTTTGCAAGTGCCTTCCCAACATTCCCCAGGAGCACATCACATTCCAGTGTAAGTGACGATGGTCTGAGAGAGCATGCTGTCACCTCGTTGTGAATTTCTCTGGACCATGAAATACCCGGTGTCCCAGACAACACCAATTCTTAACTCATCTCCAACTGCTTCTCCTCTCCATTTTCCTCTGATATAAAACAAAGCAAAAAAACAACCAAAACAACGGGCATTTCATTTTGAAAATATTTGTGGCAAAGCTGATTACATTTATGGTTATCAAGACTTCAGGATGAAGTAATCTGCTATTTGGGAAAAAAAGTACATGGACAGAATTAGGAGAGATGACATCAAACTACAGCTTTCCAATTTGTCTCTTTTCCTTGCACTAAAGATACTGCATGAACAATTTTTGCCAATTTGGCAGTACAGTGACAACTGAGTTTCCTAATGACCTCACACAACGGAGAAACAGAATAAAGAGGTGGATTTCGATGTCATTTCTAAAAGGCTTCATCTATCACATTTCCCCCTCTGCTTTTAAAATTTTGTCATACCTCTCCAGGGAAAAAATGCATTGTGTAATTTGTTTTCAAGTATGTTTTATTATGTAAAGTTAAAAGATTGAGTTGATATCTTTTCATGAGCATCAACATTATTTTAAAAAATATTGGTCCAAATAGATAACTGCAAGGAGTAATGAAAACTCTATTTACATGCAGCTCAGTAGCACAAATGAATAGATGAGATCTCCAAAGCCTCTGGAAAGCAAGAAAGTAGATACTTTCAAGATTGAAGTAGCTCATTGAACCAGGGTTGATCCTCAGCAAGAACCCAGAAGAATGACATAACGGTCAGTCCTTACTATGACAGGTTGGCCCCCATATCATACCTGTCATTAAAGTTTTGACATTCACTCTTGTTTAAACCTCAGCATTTCCAACAAAATCTTACCACTAAATCATGAGACCCCTCCTGTGCAAAACGTCAGGGAAGCAGAAGAGGGGAGATGGAAAAAGAATCAGAAGTCCCACACAAATGAGAAAGACTGTCAAGGGGATTATACAGCTCAGATCTTTCTTAGAAAGAATTACTCAAGGATTAAAAATAATCACATGGAACATTTCACAGGGGTAGTCATGATGGGGTAATGAAATTGAAAATGGATTGGGTATCAAGATGTTCAGGCCCCAAATCCTGGTTCTGTCACCTTAAATCATTGTCATCCACAGGACAACCCACTACTGTTTCTTGCTCACAGTCTCCTTAACTGTAAAATAAAGGTAAAAAACCAGATAATGTTGAACACTTCACTAAACTCTTGACTCTGTGAATCTGAAGGAACTAAAGGCAAAGTAGCAACGGTACAATGGTCTCCCAAATGCATATTCTTAACCACTACTTTACACTGCCTGACAATGGAGTATGCCTTTTGGGGGACACTGGAACATCAAGTCAGGGAAAGACGTCCAAGCCTTTTCTTACTAAGCTCTCTAGTTGGTGGTGAAGGCCAGTGGAAGTTTCAGGCTGCCAGGGAGCACAGTTCCGCTATAACTGCTGAGGCTGCAGCAGTGCTGCTATGGGAGAATGCTAAGCTTGAGTAAGGCACGGGGTAAAAGTGGGTGTGTGAGCGTAGTACCTTCCCATAGCAGTATTCCTGTGTGATGATAGAGAGGGGTCGGGTAGGAGCGATAGTGGGGGCATAAGCAATGTGATTTGCACAAAGTACATGTTAAGTAAGTATTTGTTGAATAAATGAATGAAAGAACAAATGAATGCATACTCCAATTCTATGCGTAAGACCAAGGCTACACAGTATGGCAAGGTATGCAGAATGGTACTCCATTTCATGATGCAAGTCATTCTCCATCTTTGGTCATGTATCTTGTACATGGAGTCAAGCAAAAAGAGTCAGTGGTACTGTAAGTCCATCCTAATGTGAAAAAAAGTGGTGTATTTAAATCACATGTGATCTGTGCTAGCTAAAATTTGTTTCAACATACTCTACCATAATAACAATCAAGATGGGTCCCTTTAAGAGTTCATGTAGCTTTTTTCAAGACTCCATCATCCAGCTCAGGGGAGTGGGGTGGGGATGGTAGCGGCAGCCTCAGAAGGAGGCCCAGCAACCGCGCAGCCACCGCGCTGCTGAAAAGTGCTTGTGCCCTGTCCGTGGGCCACCCGGCCATAGGCGTGACTGGCGTGTGCGTGCGCACGTGCCAGGGAGACTGCGGCCCCGGCCCCAGCCCCAGCCTGCACCAATGAGAGGGCCCAGCCAGCCCTGGGCTGCGTGGGTGTCTGGCAGGGAGGGTGTCAGCCCAATTGTGTCACTTTTCCCATCCACCCGCTGTTGACTCGTCCTCCCAATGGGGCAGAGAGCTGCCACGCTGTGCCATACTTGGAGGGACAGATGATAAAGTATAAAGGAGGATTCTGGCAGTTGGGCTGATTATATGAAAGAAAACATAAGACATGTTTAATACTCAGCAGGATGCCTGGCATATAAGGCAAAAGGAGACCTTCAAGATGGTGGAGGAGTAAGACGTAGAGATCACCTTCCTCCCCACAAATATATCAGAAATACATCCACATGTGGAACAACTACTACAGAACACCTACTGAATGCTGGCAGAAGACCTCAGATTTTCCAAAAGGCAAGAAACTCCATACATACCTGGAGATATATATATTTTTTTCCCTTTTCTCATTTGTGACTGTGTATGTGTATGCTGCTTTGCGTGATTGTGCCTGTATAGCTTAGTTTTACCATTTGTCCTAGGGTTCTGTCTATCCGTTTTTTTGTTTGTTTGTCTTTAGTATAGTTTTTAGCACTTGTTACAATTAGTGGATTTGTTTTTTGGTTTGGCTGCTCTCTTCTCTCTTTCTTTCATTTTTTAATTACTTTTTAATGTTTTCTATTTTTAATAATTTTTTATTTTAATAACTTTGCTATGTTATTTTATTTTACCTTATTTTTTTCTTCCTTTCTTTCTTTTTTTCTCCATTTTCTTCTGAGCCGTGTGGCTGACAGGTTCTTGCTGCTCCGGCCGGGTGTCAGGCCTGTGCCTCTGATGTGGGAGAGCCAAGTTCAGGACACTGGTCCACCAGAGACCTCCCAGCTCCATGTAATATCAAACAGCAAAAGCTCTCCAGAGATCTCCATCTCAACGATAAGACCCAGCTCCACTCAACGACCAGCAAGCTACAGTCTTGGACGCTGTATGCCAAACAACTAGCAGGACAGGAATACAACCCCACCCATTAGCAGAGAGGCTGCCTAAAATCATAATAAGTCCACAGACACCCCAAAACACACCACCAGACGTGGACCTGCCCACCAGAAAGACAAGATCCAGCCTCATCCACCAGAACACAGGCACTAGTCCCCTCCACCAGGAAGCCTACAGAACCCACTAAACCAACTTTAGCCACTGGAGACAGACACCAAAAACAACGGGAACTATGAACCTGCAGCCTGCAAAAAGGAAACCCAAAACACAGTAAGTTAGGCAAAATGAGAAAACAGAGAAACACACAGCAGATGAAAGAGCAAGGTAAAAACCCACCAGAAGAGGAAATAGACAGTCTACCTGAAAAAGAATTCCGAGTAATGATAGTAAAGATGATCCAAAATCTTGGAAACAGAATGCAGAAAATACAAGAAACATTTAACAAGGACCTAGAAGAACTAAAGAGCAAAAAAACAATGATGAACAATACAATCAATGAAATAAAAAACTCTTTAGTAGTAATCAAGACCAGAATAACTGAGGCAGAAGAATGGATGAGTGACCTGTAAGATAAACTAGTGGAAATAACTACTGCAGAGCAGAATAAAGAAAAAAGAATGAAAAGAATTGAGGACAGTCTCAGAGACCTCTGGGACAACATTAAATGCACCAATATTCAAATTATAGGGGTCCCAGAAGAAGAAGAGAAAAAGAAAGGGACTGAGAAAAGATTATAGTTGAAAACTTCCCTAATATAGGAGAAGATACAGTCACTCAAGTCCAGGAAGCACAGAGAGTCCCATACAGGATAAATCCAAGGAGAAACACGCCAAGACAAATATTAATGAAACTATCAAAACTTAAATACAAAGAAATATATTAAAAGCAGCAAGGGAAAAACAACAAATAACATACAAGGGAATCCCCATAAGGTTAAGGTTAACAGCTGATCTTTCAGCAGAAACTCTGCAAGCCAGAAGGGAGTGGCAGGACAAATTTAAAGTGATGAAAAGGAAAAACCTACCACCAACTTTACTCTATCCCAGCAAGGATCTCATTCAGATTCCACAGAGAAATTAAAACCTTTACAGACAAGCAAAAGCTAAGAGAATTCAGCACCACAAAACCAGCTCTACAACAAATGATAAAGGAACTTCTCTAGGCAGGAAACACAGAGAAGGAAAAGACCTACAATACCAAACCCAAAACAATTAAGAAAATGGTAATAGGAACATACATATCGATAATTACCTTAAACGTAAATGGATTAAATGCTCCAGCCAAAAGACACAGACTGGCTGAATGGATACAAAAACAAGATCCGTATATATGCTGTCTACAAGAGACCCCCTTCAGACCTAGGGGCACATACAGACTGAAAGTGAGGGGATGGAAAAAGATATTCTATGCAAATGGAAGTCAAAAGAAAGCTGGAGTGGCAATTCTCATATCAGACAAAATAGACTTTAAAATAAAGACTATTACAGGAGACAGAGAAGGACACTACATAATGTTCAAGGGATCAATCCAAGAAGAAGATATAACAATTGTAAATATTTATGCCCCCAATATAGGAGCACCTCAATACATAAGGCAAGTGCTAGCAGCTATAAAAGGGGAAATTGACAGTAACACAATCATAGTAGGGGATTTTAACACCCCACTTTCACCAATGGACAGATAATCCAAAATGAAAATAAATAAGGAAACACAAGCTTTCAATGATACATTAAACAAGATGGACTTAATTGATATTCCATCCAAAAAGAACAGAATACACTTTCTTCTCAAGTGCCAATGGAACATTCCCCAGGATAGATCATATCTTGGGTCACAAATGAAGCCTTGGTAAATTTAAGAAAATTGAAATTGTATCAAGTATCTTATCCGATAAGAAAAAGAGTAGATATAGGACTAGGTATCAATTACAGAAAAAGACTAGAGACAAGACCAGACATCAATTACAGGAAAAAATCTGTAAAACATACAAACACATGGAGGCTAAATAATACAGTACTTGATAACCAAGAGATCACTGAAGAAATCAAAGAGGAAATCAAAAAATACCTAGAAACAAGTGACAGGGAAAACATGACGACCCAAAACCTATAGGATGCAGCAAAAACAGTTCTAAGGGGGAAGTTTATTGCAATACAATCTTACCTCAAGAAAGAAGAAACATCTAAAATATACAACCTAACCTTACACCTAAAGCAATTAGAGAAAGAAGAATAAAAAAACCTCAAAGTTGGCAGAAGGAAAGAAATCATAAAGATCAGATCAGAAATAAGTGAAAAAGAAATGAAGGAAATGATAGCAAAGATCAATAAAACAAAAAGCTGGTTCTTTGAGAAGATAAACAAAATTGATAAACCAATAGCCAGACTCATCCAGAAAAGAAGGGAGAAGACTCAAATCAACAGAATTAGAAGAGAAAAAAGAGGAGTAACAACTGACACCGCAGAAATACAAAGGATCATGAGAGATTACTACAATCAACTATATGACAATAAAATGGACAACATGGAAGAAATAGACAAATTCTTAAGAAAGCACAACCTTCTGAGACTGAACCAGGAAGACATAGAAAATATAAACAGACCAATCACAAGCACTGAAATTGAAATTGTGATTAAAAATCTTCCAACAAACAAAAGCAAAAACCTTTTATGATAAAAATCCTCCAGAAAGTAGGCATAGAGGGAACTTACCTCAACATAATAAAGGCCATATATGACAAACCCACAGCCAACATCATTCTCAATGGTGAAAAACTGAAATCATTTCCACTAAGATCAGGAACAAGACAAGGTTGCCCACTAGCACCACTATTATTCAACATAGTCTTGGAAGTTTTAGCCACAGCAGTCAGAGAAGAAAAGGAAATAAAAGGAATCCAAATTGGAAAAGAGGAGTTTAAGCTGTCACTGTCTGCAGACGACATGACACTACACATAGAGAATCCTAAAGATACTACCAGAAAACTACTAGAGCTAATCAATGAATCTGGTAAAGTTTCAGGATACAAGATTAATGCACAGAAATCTCTTGGATTCCTATACACTAATGATGAAAAATATGAAAGAGAAATTAAGGAAACACTCCCATTTACCATTACAATCAAAAGAATAAAATACCTAGAATAAATCTACCTAAGGAGACAAAAGACCTGTATGCAGAAAACTATAAGACACTGATGAAAGAAATTAAAGATGATACAAAGAGATGGAGAGATATACCATGCCCTTGGATTGGAAGAATCAATATTGTGAAAATGACAATACTACCTAAAGCAATCTACAGATTCAATGCAATCCCTATCAAACTACCAATGGCATTTTTCACAGAACTAAAACAAAAAATTTCACACTATGTATGGAAACACAAAAGGCCCCGAATAGCCAAAGCTATCTTGAGAAAGAATAACGGAGCAGGAGGAATCAAGTTCCGTGACTTCAGACTATACTACAAAGCTACAGTAATCAAGACAGTATGGTACTGGCACAGAAACAGAAATATAGATCAATGGAACAGGATATTGAAAGCCCAGAGATAAACCCACTCACATATGGTCACCTTATTTTTGATAAAGGAGGCAAGAGTATACAATGGAGGAAAGACAGCCTCTTCAATAAGTGGTGCTGGGAAAACTGGACAGCTACATGTAAAAGAATGAAATTAGAACACTCCCTAACACCATACACAAAAATAAACTCAAAATGGATTAAAGACCTAAATGTAAGGGCAGACACTATAAAACCCTTAGAGGAAAACATAGGCAGAACACTCTATGACATAAATCACAGCAAGACCCTTTTTGACACACCTCCTAGAGAAATGGAAATAAAAACAAAAATAAACAAATGGGACCTAATGAAACCTACAAGCTTTTGCACAGCAAAGGAAACTATAAGCAAGCTGAAAAGACAACCCTCATAATGGGAGATAATATTTGCAACTGACAAAGGATTAATCTCCAAAATTTGCAAGCAGCTCATGCAGCTCAATATCAAATAAACAAACAACCCAATCCAAAAATGGGCAGAAGACCTAAATAGACATTTCTCCAAAGAAGATATACAGATTGCCAACAAACACATGAAAGAATGCTCAACATCACTAATCATTAGAGAAATGAAAGTCAAAACTACAATGAGGTATCACCTCACAGCAGTCAGAATGGCCATCATCAAGAAATCTAGAAACAATAAATGCTGGAGAGGGTATGGAGAAAAGGGAACCCTCTTGCACCGTTGGTTGGAATATATATTGATACCACCACTACGGAGAAGAGTATGGAGGTTCCTCAAAAAACTAAAAATAGAACTACCATACGACCCAGCAATCCCAGTACTGGGCATATACCCTGAGAAAACCATAATTCAAAAAGAGGCATGTACCAAAATGTTCATTGCAGCTCTATTTACAATAGCTAGGACATGGAAGCAACCTAAGTGTCTATCGACACATGAATGGATAAAGAAGATGTGGAACATATATACAATGGAATATTACTCAGCCATAGAAAGAAATGAAACTGAGTTATTTGTAGTGAGATGGATGGACCTAGAGTCTGTCATACACAGTGAGGTAAGTCAGAAAGAGAAAAACAAATACCGTATGCTAACACATATATATGGAATCTAAAAAAACAAACAAAAAAAAGTTCTGAAGAACCTAGGGGCAGGACAGGAATAAAGATTTAGACGTAGAGAATGGAGTTGAGGACACGGGGAGGGGGAAGGGTAAGCTGGGACGAAGCGAGAGAGTGACATGGACTTATATATACTACCAAATGTAAAATAGATAGCTAGTGGGAAGCAGCCACATAGCACGGGGAGATCAGCTCAGTGCTTTGTGACCACCTAGAGGGGTGGGATAGGGAGGGTGGGAGGGAGACACAAGAGGGAGGAGATATGGGGATATATGTATATGTATAGCTGATTCTCTTTTTTATACAGCAGAAACTAACACACCATTGTAAAGCAATTATACTCCAATAAATCTGTTAAAAAAACAAGTTCGTGTGCTAGTTATTAATTAGATTCAGCTTAAATAAAGTAATAATACTACTATATACCTACAAAGGTAGTCCATGGAAAATTTTGCTCATGGTTAGATGAAGTTTTGGTTTCAAAAGTGGGAAAATTTGTCATAAGAGAAGATTTATTTTGAAAGGAAAACTTTACCTGGAAAGAGAGTTTCTTTATTTTGGAAAATGATGACTTGCTGTTATTAAATGAACAGAAGAAGCAGATTAGGGTAGTAAGAAATTTTGGATGTTTAGTAGACTAATGGCATAAAATCATCATTAAAAATATTGATTGGGTTTCCCTGGTGGCGCAGTGGTTGAGAGTCCGCCTGCCGATGCAGGGGCCACGGGTTCGTGCCCCGATCCGGGAAGATCCCACATGCCGCGGAGCGGCTGGGCCCGTGAGCCATGGCCGCTGAGCCTACGCGTGCGGAGCCTGTGCTCCGCAACGGCAGAGGCCACAAAAGTGAGAGGCCCGCGTACCGCAAAAAACAATAAAAATATTAAGTTCTGCTATGTGCCAAGCATACAGCCAGTCATAAGATTCAGTCATGAGAAGAACTTTAAAAACAACAAAATACAAATCCTGCCTTTATGGAGGCTGTCTCTTCTAATGAAACCTGAGAATATCAATGACAACTTCATTCATTGTGTAAAGGAGTTGAATAGAAGGTACATGTTCAAGTCAAAGAGCGTTCCCAAGCAAAGATATTAAAAGTCAAATTTAAAAGGCGTCTTAGGACTTGTCTTACTTTTCAAATAAATTAAGAATGCGCTGACTGCTACTGGTAAAACAAATCAAGTTTACGCTCCATTAAGGGTCAGTAAAAGTATCTTGGGTAAGTTCTCGGGGGTTTTTCTTAGCTTCTTCATGAGCGAGACTGCTGAGGCTTAGAAGATCAACTGGGAAAGAGAAATGGAAAAGAAACAGCTCTGTGATGTCCTTTCTTCCCTCTTCTCATATTTACAGACTCAAAGGAGCTGAAGAGTTGCCCACACTGGATAAACAAACCATTTAAGTCTTTCAACAGAGAGGTGAAAGATTTTTCTTGCCTGAATTACAAAAAAAAAAAAAACCTTGTGAAAAATGTAACAGTGGGAAATAAAAATAGTTAAATAAAAACCACAAGATGGCAAGTAATGATGCTCTTTTCTCCCTAAGTTCTGAAATAGGGATTGGATGGGTTAAAGGAAGAAGAAGAAGATAGAATTAAGATATTCAGAGCATGAGTTCTGTGGCTATTATTGAAAAATCCAAGAATTTTAAAACATGGAAATGTAAGATTAGGAAAAATCCAATACAAGAGTAAAATAATATAATATATATAATGAAATGAAAAAAAATTTTTCTCTAATGCATAGCTAAAATTTATCTTCAAGGAACAAGAGAAAACATTTACTGATTTAATGAAAATACCAAAGCAAAGCTAATGCAATGGAATGTTATTCAGCCTTAAAAAGAAATGAGCCATCAAGGTAAGAAAAGACATGAAGGAAACTTAAATGCATACTACTAAGTTAAAGAAGCCAATCTGAAGATGCTACACACTGTATGACTCCAACTAAATGACATTCTGGAAAAGGCAAAACTATGGAGACAGTAAAAGGATCAGTGGTTGCCAAAGATTAGGAGGGAGAGAGGTATAAATAGGGGGAACAGAGAGGATTTTTTAGGGCAATGAAACTACTCTTTATGACACTATAATGGTAGATACATGTTACTATACATTTGTCAAAACCCTCAGAACATACAACAGCAAGAGTGAACCCTACTGTAAACTAGGAACTTCAGGTAACTATGATGTGTCAATGTCAGTGCATTCATTATAACAAATGTACCTCTCTAGTGCCTGATGTTGATTGTGAGGGAAACTGTCAGTGTATGGGGGCAGGGGGTATATGGGAATTCACCGTACTTTCTACTCAGTTTTGCTGTGAACCTAAAACTGTTCTTAAAAAAACAAAACCAAAAAACAAACAAACAAAAAAACCTAGAGCAGCAAGTAATCTTTCAATAATTATACAGAGTAATAAAAAATCAGTTTGAATTTTAGATAACTGATCTATTGATATCATTTCATATTCAATTATACTGAAAAATTAAAATAAGAGCACATGGGAATTGGGGAGAAAAAAATAATTTTTAAAAGTAGTCAAATATTTGCTGCAAGTGGAATGAATAAGTCACACTAATTTAATTAAATGAAGCAAACAGGGATAATGACCTTTAGAAAATCTGACCGGTATACGGCACAGTGATTTCAATGATCTGCAATTCCTAAGTATTAGGGAAATCAGCTGACGGATCTACAGTCACCATCAATTTTTTCTGAAAGTGCATCTCACGCCAAGAGGTGCCAAAATATAGGAATTGGAGCAGTACCTATTAAAGGAGAAGAGACCAGGGCTGCCAATTATAGCCTGCACTCTAGATTCAATATCTACTAAAATAATGGGACTAAATCAGAGGGGAAAACATAACAAACCTTGTGCACTGAAAAAGCTGCAGAGAGGCAGGAGCAATTATGTAGCTGAGGACTGAGAAACCGAAGAAAGATCCAAGAGGAACGGATCATGGGAACTCGCATTGCGATAAAGAAGCTAAAATAAGCTAGTGAACATCAAAGGGGAGACGTTTGCCAACCTGTTTCTTCCAGGAAAATGACTCCTGGGATTCAATCTGAACACTTAAGTGATAGAAAGATGTCATTTTATTTTGTTTGAATGTGGAAACTTGCTGGAGAATAAATATGACCTCTTTTCTATATCACTCCTTGAAAATAAAAGTAATGTAAATTTTTAGTAAATTCTTACAGAGACAGAAGCCAAGGAATCTCCTTTTAAATAGGAGAAGTTTAAAGAGGAACGCTAAGGATGTGAATTTCTTGAAGAATGTGTTATGTAACTGTGAGGGAGAAGAATAATTATCACTTTAATTAATTAGGGCCCGGTTGTTGCTCCCTTGTGAAAGATAATCCTTGATTAAAAGTGTCAGTATGTAAAAATATTGACTGATATTGAAATGTAAGAGTGTGAAATTTCAATTAATTGTAAAAAATTAGCTTGTACTATCATTTACCAATAGACACTAATGATTCTCGGAGACTTGGGACATACAAACAAATAGTTAGAATTGACAGTGGACACGTAAACAGGAACAGAATGAATCCACTGATGGTTCATCCCTCAGAATAACTAGCTCCTTTGGCCTTTTGTTTTATGCCCTCAATGCAGAGGTTAATGTTAAGTCCTAGCAATTGTTTTGTAGAGGAAGGGAATAGATAGCACAACAGGAAATAGAAGAAGATCAAATAATATTTTAACAACACATAGTGCTTTCATATTCAACAAAAATGTTCCAACATATATACATTTTATACTCATGAAATCATAATTTATGCCTTAGCAATTCCATAGCTGGAAGCCTTATTGAGACTCTTTTCCCCTCTGTGCCTAGAAAGAGCTCCCAGGGGACTATGAAGGAAAAAGCACCTTCAAACTTGAAGCCTATTATCAGACTAGGCCAGGAGGTGAGTGGCCAAGACAGACTCTATCTAAATCTACCTGAGACTGATTCCTCCAATATAAACTCTGTTTTCATGATTCCATTTTCTGAACTCAAAGTGTGATATGCCTCTATTTCTTTTTCTTCCCTCTCTCTTTTTCCTTGGCTTTATCAAAATTAGATGCCAAATAACATAATGGGATATTCTTTTGAAGAAACTGCTTATGGTAGTAAAACAAAACAGAAAAACCCCAAAAAACAAAATTTTAAAATTTATCTTTGACTTTAGATGTGAGACTGATGCCCAAAGCAATGAACTCACTCTTAGACCTAAACAAGCTATTTAGTGTCCACAGGCAACAACTTCTGCACTTAGAAAGAAAAAACAACCATCTACCACATCGGATTGGCGTGAGGTATAGGAATAGTATATGTAAAGAAATGGCACAGGGACTAAAATTTGGTAGACACGCAAGAAAGAATGGCTATGATTTCATTGTTTTTAATTGTCATTGGTATTGTCAAAGAAGAGTATCTCATCCAAAATTCTGAAATTTTCCCTAACATGGAAACCTTCAGTCATGAAAAATATCCTGTCATGCTCACTTCAAAACAAACGCAAAACTGTGACTCCCTGAATGACACCCATCAGCTAGAGACAACAGAAGTTAAACCTACATCATCCACGGCTCTCCCTGCCTTCAGTACTCCCAGCACACAGCATAAAGGGAGAAAATAAGTCTGTAATATTTAGGCTTACATGTGAAGACATAACTGCCCACACCACTGATAAAACCTGATAGCAAAGTAATTTCGACGATGAAGCAAGAAAACAGCAGGCAGATCTGGGAAACACAGTGGCCTTGGGGCTGCTCTTTGTCTTCTCCCTAAAATGAAACCAAATGTCCTGATGCTCTCCAAATAACACAGTTAAGTAGAGTTTTCCTATCATTTCCTATTTTCATGCTGGTTATATGGTAGCAGGGCAGAGGGGGGGCACAGAGTGTTAGAAAATCTTTATCATGTTCAACAACATGAAATTGTACGAAATTTATGTTCTTCCCTTACCAATCAAGTTATTCTATGCTTAGCTTTTATAAAGAGTAGGAAAAACTAGCCTTTAGGTAATTCTTTAGCTCCCCATTTCACTCCTTTTAAGAGCTCCTTAGTAGTTAATTAAATAATCAAGAAATAATAGGCTTGTCTTCCTATATTATTTCATCTTGTTTACTGGCTTGGCATAGTTGGCGAGGTAAGGGAAAGCTTCTTTGTTTCACTAAAGTGGAAGACATTTTCGTGACCAAGGGCGAGCAATAACATCAGGAAAATCATCATCTCTCCTCTTCCTAGAGGAGGTATTATATCAGCCTGTTACTGGGGATCATCACAGCGAACCAACATTTTGCAATAGTAACAGTGAAATGTATCCTCATTAACATTTATGACAATTCCCCCACTCTCCTCCACTAGAGCTCCTCCACTAGAGCTGGGAGAGAGGAAGAGGAAGAGGGCCAGGTGCTTGGTCCAGCTAGATTAGTAATGAAAACCTAGACAGAACACCAGATAGGAGAGTACACAGAGGAGCTTTGGAACCATGAAGGTATCTTCCCAAGAAGGTATCAGAGAGAAAGAGGAATTACGGACAGGGAAAATGAAACAAGGCGTAGAAAAGAAATCAAGGGCTTATTTCTTAAATAGCCAGGACTGATTTAACTCTAAGGACATAAGGTATGCATATGGGACTGTACCCCATCTAAACAAATAGGTATCAGTGTCACATGACATGGAAGAGAAGTATATTTATCTATGGATGTTCTCCTGAATTGTTACTCATCAAATGTAACTGAAAAATCAGATAGTCTCTGGCCACAACTAAGCCCTCAGTCTCGATGGCCCACACAAGGTGGAAAACTCGTTTGATGATACTGGCAGCAACATGGGTTGAACATCAAATCTTCACTCCTCTCCAATGCCCTTTAGATGCCAATTCTTCAATCTGGTATTATTTAGAATGTGGTCCTGTGATTATCCACCTCAGTATCACATGAAGTGCTGAACATCCGGATTCCTGTGTCTGAGCCCAAACCTGCTGACTCAAAATCTTTGCAAGAAGAGAGCATTTCAAGGCCTCAACCTGTGAATAAACCTCTTTTAAAAGACTTCTTAGAATACGTTTAAATAGTGATTCAAATAATTCAGAATCTGGTAATTTAAAACACTATACCTGATGACTATGAACGCTGACTGCTGAAAATGTAGATCCAGTCCTGCCATGAGATCAACATTCAAGGGTGTATAGGGTCCTCAGCTTCAGAAAAAAGAACTTCTGCTTTACTGAACCCAGTAAACACAGATAACGTCAAAATACTGCCCTGCTACCACATGATTTGCTGTTTATTTTCACTGATCTTAAAAACACTGATCTTTAGTTTTGTTTTTGTTGCACATTAGCCATGGTCTGAAAATTTGACTTTAGTATTTGACCTATGGAGATGCCTATAACTTCCTTGATACAACAAAATGGAATGGGGAACCATGTATATTTTTAGGGTTACCTATTATCTATACAAAACATTGGGGAAAAATAAAGCTCCATATTAATAAAGCTCTGCTTCTAACACATTTGAAATGTGTATTGCTGTCATTTATACGAATATGGCCTCTGTCCTCATCTTAGATATCATCAGCATCCCTAACAAGTCCCAGCTGGTGCCCCATTACCAGCACCAGGTAAAAATCGTTCGACTTGCCCAGCAGTCTTACAGGTTGACCTTTTTGTAAATAGTTCATCTTAATATCCAAGAAAACAATTCTGCCAATCCCAGAGAGCTCTTTAAAGTGAAAAACCCTAGTTTTCACCTTCCAAGGAACTTGGCTGGGACTATTAAATGCCCCAAATGTCATTATTATTACACTGCCTATACATACCAACGGAACAAATACATAATGAATACACAGACTGTGTCATGCAATGTACCCGACTGTGGAAATTAAATGAGATTATAGGATGTTAAATATTTAGCAAAATATCTGCCACACCATAGCTTTTCTTACCGATTATTATTTGTTTGGGGGATGACTAGTATAAGTGTGATATTTATCATTGCTTATTATTATTATACTAATAATAAATTAGATAAAGAGAAGGAAGAAGAAGAAGAGGAGAAGAATAAAGAGGAAAAAGCATACTGACCAATATTTGTTTTGCATTTACTCTGGGACAGCCATTATGCTAAGCTGTTTATATGTGTTATCTCCTTGTGTAGGGGGAATGGAGAAATGGCTAACATACAGGGCTTGGCACAAAGGCTTTGATCAGTTATGGAAGATCTCACGTGGGTCTGACTTTAGAATTTATCCTAGACAGCTGAGAAACAATGAAGAATTTTTAAAAGGAGACTAACATGTTCAGATTTGCATTTTAGAAAGGTTATTCTGGCAGTGTGAGGCATAGATTGTACTAGGGAAAGACTGGAGGTGGGAGACCGTATAAACACAAGGCTCTGGTGGTAGTTCAAGTGAGAGATGCTAAAGATCTAAAAAAGATGTGTGGATGGAGAGGAGGGGATGAATTCCAGACAAGTCTCAGAGATAGGTTTGACTTGATGACACCATTAGATGGTGACAGTAGAACTGGAGTGAGGAAGAAAGAAGACATGTTTAGAGCATATCAACCTCACTTCTAATTTGTGAGTAATAATAATATGCAGATTGGTATTCACACAATAATATAGAGCAAAACTTCTAAGTTTCTCACATAACAAAACAACAAATTATACATACAAATTATTATTATCTTCATCATTATCACTATTATATATCTTATCCAGCAAGAACAAATGTGGAGAATGGATACATGTATATGTATGGCTGAGTTGCTTTGCTGTGCACCTGAAACTATCACTACATTGTTAATTGGCTATACTGCAATATAAAACAAAAAGTTAAAAAAAAAACCCAATGTTCCCATTCTAAAGATAGAACCCTTCCATTTTGAAATTTAAAGACTTAAACATAGAAAACATTCCATTAGCTTCTTCTTCCAGAGATATCTCAATGTCTCCCACAACAAACCTCTTTGTTTCCCACAGAAATATTTTCACAATAATGTTAAACACAGAAGGGTATAAATATCCCCCATTTCACATAATTTTCTAGAATTCTACACAGCAAACAGCACTTAATATGCACAGGCAATGACTGTTTCCTACTAATCTCTTTTCTTAAAAACATACTAATTCAGAGTCTTTCTTGCTTTTGTCTATCTCAAATTATCATTGAAATTGAAATTGAAAGTTTAAAAAAATGATGTTCTTGCCCTCTCCACAGTAGTGTGCTTCCTGTTACCAAACACCAGAGGGTGCCATTCAGTGAATGCCTGGATTTGGGAGAGGGGGAAACACAAAGAAGGAATGCCACTGCTAATGAAAGAGACTGATTTTTTAGGGTGTACCCTTATCTACCATGAAATATTACCATGGTAACAGCACCAGTAAGATGATTGTATATTTAGGTCACAGTATAAAAGAAGGAGCTTGAACATGTGTGCAGAAAAAGGGAAATGAAATAAAGTAAGACAAGAATATACCAAGTGTAGAAGGAGGCAAACCAGCCAGAACGTGCCTCACACTTTGCTAACTGCAGGCTCACAAAGTCACATCATGCCTTTCAAAGCAAAGGTGGATGATCAACTCTAACTAAAATCAGAAGCTGCCATTCAAACTCAGAACCTTAAGCACCAGCAGCCTTAATACAAAGAGAGAGGAACTCGTTTGGAGAGACAACTAGATGGAAGGTTGGGATGTGTGTATTCTGAGGCAGTCCTTGGTTAGCTGCATCACAATGGGAAAACCTCTTCATCCACTTCAACGCTTAACATGAGTTAAACTGGATAATATCAAAACTCTCTTTCATCCTTTAGCACCAGACAAAAGAAAATCTCAGTGTTGCTATAGGTGAAAATAGCATCAGCCAAAACATCAGGCGATTTCCTTGCCCCTGTTTCCCTCTACAGAGCAGTCACTGATTAATCAGAACAAGCAGTTTCTGCCAACTAAGAATCTAGTTGGTGATGAATCTTTCTTGCTTAGGGTTTAAGGGACACAACAAAAATATGCACAGTTGAACTAAAAGAATGGGGAGAACACTGTTGGACTCTGAATACCACAGTTGTGATTTCCCCAAACATAGCGGAAAATGTGCACTACAACTATTCATCAGCACAGTGTAAGACAAAGACTGGAGTCCAACACGCTTATGTTTGAATCCAGGGGCTACGACTTACTAGCTGTGTAATCTCGGGCCATTACCTGACCCCTCTGAATGCTGGTTTCCTGATCTGTAAAATGGGGACAATAACATCTACTTCATAGGATTGTTGCAATGAGAAAACTGATTCATCTATTCACTCATTCAACAAATATTTAATAAACTCCTAGGATGTGCCAGACACTATCTTAAACAGTGGGGATAAAGCCCTGACAGAATAGATGATATAACATATGTGAGGTGCTTAGGACACTTTCAGGAACTTAGAACACACTCTATGAAAACGCATTTCCAAGGAAAACGACCTGCTTCCTTTGTCCCACACAAAGCACACACTATCACCACCACTACTGCCATGTGACCAAGCTGAGCTTTGGGGTATGCAGTCAGTACACTTGCTCTGACACCTTCTTAGGAAAGCAGTCCCAACATCTGCTCAATGAACCAAAGGTAGACAAAATGGGGACAGCTGACAGGGAATGAAAGCCAGGTGGTAACAGTCATGAGGAGGATATATTGACAGTGTTTGATATAGAGGAGTCCACTGAGGAAAACAACACAGGTCCGCATCATAAAATGCCAACCCAACTCAAATATAAGGTTAAATGAAGAAAACCAGGTCCCTCAAGGGAACTGTGTGACAAAATGTTTCTGTCAGTCTCTTGGAGACTGACATTACTCCTACTGAGTAAACTGAAGTAAGATTAAGATAAGAGTAAGAGTGGAGTTTGAGTGGTCATATTTAGACAATTACTCATGGGCATTCTCTCACAGGCATACCGCAAAAACTGACATCGGTGACGGAGGTTATTACAGTGGCTGTTAATGGCATGCCCACAGATTCTCGCCCTCATTTTTTTCACCCATTCCCTCTTCAATTCCTTTATTCTATTGCCCCCTCTTCTTCCTCTTTTGCACTTGCTTTAACTTTGTTCACTGCTGTGGGTCAGAGAGCCGTGTGTCTCCTGATCAGCCTGCTGTCCTCCTCCATTAAAGTGGGTGCCATGCCTTCCCTGCCTTCCCTGTGAGCCAGCAGGCTGTGGTCTGCTGTTCTCTTCAAAACTCTGACGCTGCCCTCCCTCTTCCTGTGCCCTGGGCCCTGGGGGCTGGCTACCCTGAAATTAGAATTGTAAAACTGCCACTGAATGTACATCCAAGTGCCTGATTATCTGGGGTTATCTGGGCAAAGAAGGGGATAGGATCATGTTTGGAGCAATGTGGTTTTTAAATGTGAAGATAGCAATCTCTGCCCCCTATGCTGACAGACCAGGGGGACTCCTTCCAAAGGGACTTTTACCAATGTTTGACTGCTAGTCTCTTGTACATCCATCCCTGAAGTCAGCTGAGAGCTGAAAACACATTCTGTGGTTCTCTTGAACTTAAACTAGGGTAGGGATATTCAAATCGACCTATTTTCTCACTCCATCCCCCCCCCACCCCCAGACACTCTCAGACACTTACATAAACAAACACACCTTTCTTTTGTAGGAAGACCAAGCATCTGTCAGGAAGCTCACCCTTAAGTTTTGGGTCCACGGACTTTACCCCACTCCCGCCCCATTTCATTCACAGAGTTTTAAAACAGTAAGCTGAGGTGGTTGGAATTTCCATGCCTTTGTAGGGTCAAGTTTTACTTTTCAGTTTTAATTGGCATAATTGTTTAGCCTAGTAAAGCATATAGAGTCAACAGAAGTTGCTTATCCTACTGCCACAACTGGACACATTACTAATAACAGTAACAACAATAAAAAGTCACATGGCATTAACTTATTACTTCTTGAACCCTTAGCTGTCAAATCCTGCAAAGCTGCAACACTGTTGGCACAAAATTCTTCCATCCATTTGCCAAGAGTCTCAAAAGTCCACTTTCTGAACCGCAGCCTAATATTCTTACTGTGATCAACTGGTTTACTTCTATGATTATGACCTTGTTGTTATCACCCTGAAGATCACACACACACCCCCCTAATTGCAGTTTCTTAAGTGTGTCATCATCCTTATTATTTGCTTATCAAGGAAAATGTACTCTATATATCTCCTTGCTATACAGATTGCCAAAAATGCATACATATATA
Organism: Leucopleurus acutus; assembly: GCF_964270905.1. Taxonomy (NCBI): domain Eukaryota; kingdom Metazoa; phylum Chordata; class Mammalia; order Artiodactyla; family Delphinidae; genus Leucopleurus; species Leucopleurus acutus. The sequence continues at coordinate 92,546,012 of NC_139144.1, read as the reverse complement.
CAGGCTGCCAACAAAATACAATGCGGGGCCTTCGGGGCACAAGGCCAGGTTGAATAGCTGGAGTTTATGAGCTGCTCACTTTCAGGGCCCTCTCAAGACTGGTAAACCCGAATGGGCTGCAGCGAAGTGAGGTGCTGGTCCACTCCAGCACCTGGCCATCTGAACTTCCCCAGAGAAAGGCTGCCCCCCAAGGCTGGGCTCTGCCCGAGGCGGGTGCTGAGGGTCTAGGGCGCCGCAGCATCGGGCCCCTTAACGCTCTGCGCAGCCTCAGCTGAGCTGGAGCGCTGGGCCTCTTCCCTCAGTGTCTCTCCCCACCCCACCCTCAACCCTAATTCAAGTTTTTCCCAGGCTTTTCCCATTGCCCCACTGTTTCTCTCTGCAGTCTGGGCTGGCTCCCCGCGCCTCTGGCCCAGCCCTCGGAGGAACCAAGGCCACCGGCCGGGATCGTGCTATGGAGGTAGCCATTGCTGCCGGCACTCGGGGCAGTCGAGCTGGGGGCTGGGGGCTGCGTGACGGAGCGCGGGCAGGTGTGCCATACAGCATGCAGATGCGTGTTTGTGTCACTGGCTGCGTGTACTAGGGGACAGGCAAACTACACGAACCCACCGCCACCCAGCGCTAAGAAAAAGAGCACGAAAAGCAAAACAAACCAAAAAAAGAAAAGATGAAAGGGAACTAGAAAGTCAATGCAAAGGATTCCGGAGCTTGAGGACCTGGAGGCACCGTGCTCTGGATGGGCTCGCCGCGCCTGGCTGGCCGACTTGGAGCCCTTGGTGGCCTCCGTCACAGACATGCTGTGGCCGTGAACTAAGGACACGGTCGGGCAGCTCGGGTGAGATGTCAGAGGACAGCTCTGCTTGCCTTAAGGGTTCACCTCCATTTCTCTGCTCTCCTCCCGCCTCTCCGTCCCGAGTGACTCCCCAGAGATATTTCCGAGTGACTCCCCAGAGATATTTCCGTACAGGCAACATCGGTCTCAAGGCTTGGGTCTGATGAGCTCGGCAGACGCTCCTGCGGACGATTTTGTGGCTCAAAGCAGCCTCGAAGACGGCGACGGGCAGGAGGGTAGAGAAAGTGATGGGGGCGCTGGAAGGAGGCTGAGGCAGTGGGTATGTGCTGCTTTCTGAGTCAGTGATTTCGGGGAATCTTGAATCTTGACCTCTTAAGAGCTCTCCTAGGCATGCAGCCTCCTGCCCCGCGGGGGGCGCCCCAGGGGTGCGGGGGCAGAGCGCACAGGTGGAATTTCTGCTCGATCTCCCCTGCGCGGGCTTGGACCGCACCTCGCAGGTTCCGAGAGCTACAAGTTATCTGCGATCACCCGGGTCCTCAGGTGTGGACTGCGAGGGACACTGTGGGTGCAGCTGTTCGCAATCTGTGACCCCGAACCCCGCCGGGGTGGCCCAGAGCCCACTGTGAGGTGGCTGTCGGCGAAGCCCAGGCACAGTCCGGGACCTCGCGGGCTCCGGGCTGAGACCCTGTCCTCAAGTCGAGGCAGACAGCTGACCTCGTGTGCGGTCCGAAAAGGGATGGGGTTGCAGAAAGCTGCCTCCTCCTCTGTCCTGGGACCCTCTCCTCATTCTTATTCCCCTGCCCTTTGGCCACGCTCCTTGGACCGCAGTACCAAGCCTCTCTCCAGCGACTTGGCGCGGGCGCCCAAAGGACAGTTCAGAAGGCGGAAACAGGGGGCCATATGGAGCCAGAGGAGCTGGGCCTCCACCCCAAACGCCTAGGAGACGTGGCCAGACCCCAGGCTGGAAGGAACGTGAGGGGCAGGAGAGGGCGAAGCTCTCCCGTCTTTTCCTTGACGGCCTGTCGGGGAGGAGGAGGGAGTCGGGTGACAGTGGAGGGAATGGCGGGCTGGGAGAGGGAGCGATGTCACGGCCGGCGCGGCCCCCAGGCTACCTTTGCCACCTTCCTCCGGACTCAGTGACCCGCGAAATCGCATCCTTGTCCCGCGCTCTGCCTCTCTTGCCCCTTCTTTCCAGACCCGCCATCACTGCCCTCAGTTCTCCAAGCCCCAGAAGCCAAAGTTTCCTTTCGAGGATCTGCACTTGTGGAGGAATTCTCCAATTCCTTAACACCTGACCCCTCCGCGCCCGCTCCTGGCAATTGGGAGGGACCCCGCGGCGCCAGGGTCCCTGGAGCTGGCAAGCAGAGAGCTGAGCAGCGCGCTGTCCTTACCTGCCGCCGGATTAGCTCCAGGTGCCTCCCCGGGCTGCAATATCCCTGGTGCGGGCTGGCGGGATCGTGGAGGAGCCCTTCGCGGGTTCGGGGCTCACCGGCCGGGGAGCGAGCTGCGCTGCGCTCAGAGTCCGAGGCCAGGCGCCGGCTTGCTTTCTCCCTTGATCTTGCAAGCGAAAAGGAAAAGATGAGCTGGTGCCGCGACACCCGGAGGGGTGGGGCGGAGGAGGCGGGGGGAGAGCGGACCTGAAGGCTCAGGCCAAAGCTGCGAGGCTCGGGCGCGCGCTAGCAGAGTCGCGCACCCCACACCCGTCCCAGTCGCTTGACGAGTCTGAAACCCCTTGGCGGTGTAGACTGGAGTTAAAGTGACACCGCCCCCGCCCTCCACACCAGAACACCAAAGGAGAAGCAAAAAAGGAGTTTCAAACCTGGCTTTCACAAAGAAGCTGAGTCTGGAGAGCAAAACCGAACAGAGACCTGGCTGGACTGGCGAGCTGGGCGGGATTCATTTCTTCACCAAAGTGCTTGGGGAAGTAAGGGAAGTAGTAATTAGTGTAGGGGCAACTAATTACTAATTAGTTCGGTTCCTCTGGAGATCTCCTAGTGGAATCTGCAGTTTCAAGGCTCTGGCCAACCCTCAGGCTGGCGCGTGTGTGCGTTCGTGTTTGTGTGTGCGTGTCCGTGTGTGTGTGTGTGTGTGTGTGTGTGTGTGTGTGCACGCGCGCACTCGCTGGAGCGGGTCTCTGCGCCCGGGCACCTTTGGTATAACAAGAGAGCGTGCGTGTGTTCGTGAGTGTGTGTTCGATTAGCTGCAATGGGCGAACAATTTCTGGAGAGAACATTTACAATTTTCTTTCAATATGACAGGATTAGTTGTTCCTCCAATGAAATCTTTTCTGCTCTCTGATTTGGCGGTTCTTCTGAGCAAATATGACAGCCTTTTCTCCAGGCTCCTTTCTGCTCCTTTCCACGTCCATCCCCAGAGCCAAGCTCTCCATCTGCAATTTCTACATCAGAACGTTTACAGTTACTACCACCACCCAGTCCCATTCCTGCAAGTATGATTGCTGTAAAGGTGACATGACATATTGGGAAGGACGCGGTGTTGCTTTTTGATTGCTGAAGACGCTTAAGCCCAGTTTTTCCAGGTGGGAAAATATTAGAATAAATCCTCTGTGCTTTGTAAACATATAATCGTGCTGAACTATTCACGGATTATTTATTTCTCTGGGACACTGGCAAATGTATAAGAGGAAGAGGTAATTTTTTCTTTCTTATTTTATACAAGGGTCAATGCCCATGTTTCTTTGACTAATAGGCGTTAGATTACAAAGTATTTATGGTGCTTTATGGAATTTGGGATCTCCATGAAAAAAATTAGGATACAAACTTTTTGTGTTACATCAGTCTTAGGTTTTTATTTTTTCATTTTAATGAGAAATCCATTCCAAGAAGAATACTCATTATTTTTAGGTACTAGTCCCAACTGATAAAGATACAGTGATATGATTCTAAAGTATAGTTGAGAACAAGACTTGCTTTTGTGAAAGTATGTGTATATAAAGATAACATCAGTGTACGATACGTTATAAGGCTACATTTTCTTTCATCCACCTTCGGCAATCAAATGAAAAAAGCTGAAATCTTAATTGATATATCCAATTAGGTTGAGTTCAAATCTTGAGGCCCAGGCCATTGCTAGCTGTCAAAGGGAATACAGAATAGCAAAAGTCACTGTCCCTGTCCTTTATAAGCTCCCCATCTTATTGGCGGGGAAAGACAATCAGATGACAATCAAGATGAAAAATTATGCAGCAATATAAATTCACTGATAAATGAAAATTATGTAGATGAAAGGGTCTGCCCTTTCTGTTAACTCACAGCTATCACCAAGCAGGATGTGGCACAAACTTTTTTGGCTTGATTGAAGTCACCCTGAAATAACGCATTATATCCCGTGGCTCTACCTTCAGCCTCCACACCCTCACATCCCACCACCACTGGGAGATTGTAAGATACATATGAGAAAATCAAGACAGCTCTGTCCAGTCTTGGCCTCAGCCTCCCCCAGCATTGGTTGTTTACATTAAATATCTGATTTTGTCATTTCTTCTCTCTTAGGTGATCTTTTGAAAATGAATTCACATTTTCCTTTCTTTCTCCATTACTTCTGACCCTTAAGCCTCCATAAGCCCAGGGAGTTGCTTGGATCTTTAAATCAAAACAAAACAAAACCACATAGACATCCCGAAGCAGAGAAATAAAGGGGAAGGAATTTCCTGGCCAGCAATAGAGAAGAAGAAAACCCAGTGATCTGTTGCTATTTTGTTCTTTCATATCATTAATGCCTTCCATATCATAATATTCTTTCATATCATTAACAGGGCTACACATTCCAAAAAGAGCAATAAAGCAAAATGCCAATGAAATCTAACGAATATTTTCTCAAACTTGAATAAAACAGAGTCCATGGATAACCTAACTACCATGTTCAATAGAAGTCATGTACTTGTGGCCTTTTGGAGAGGAGCTGCAAAGGAAGCAGCATTTTTAGCGAGCAATCAGCAATAATGTCCATTTTCTTCTTCTAGGTCATCAATGAAAACACTTTTTTTAAAACATATACTTGCATCTGTGCCACTCATTGTGTGTTTTTGGAGAATTATTTAACTGCTCTATGCCTCATATTTTTAATCTGTAAAAGGGATACAGTAATAGTAACACTCCCCTGGGGTTTTTATAAGGAATAATAGAGTTCATTCATGTAAAGTTTTCAGAAGAAGGCCTGACATATAGCAAATTAGCTATAATGATAAGACTGTCAGTCAGGATTTGAAAACAGCTTCTTGGCTCATGCCCCTGACCTACTGAATCGGAATATTTAGGAGTGAATCTTGCCAATGGAAACCATGCTGCTCCTCAATTTCATGCAACAAGCATGTTAAACATAATCCATCAAAATACCGACCCAAAGAAATCCCATTTTTCCCCCTTCCAGTTTCTCTTTCTATACAAGAAAAGATCATGTGTATTCTGAGCATTTTATTTTTATTTCTTAAGACAGTTCACTTTCTGAGATAAAAGAGTACTCCCCCATCCCAGGCATATAGCTTTTACATTTATTAGTAACCCACGGTGTGGAACATTTTCAAAAGTGCTTTCTAAAGACTTTATAGAACGCATCTATGGGTTTCCTTTTATCTACATGCCTATTTTCCACCTCAAAGAACACTAATTAGTAATTTCCACTTGTGAAGCCAAACTTCATTACCTGCAACCTCAGAAAGTTACTTTTAGGCATGTGCTAAAGAGCTCAGATGCTCGAAAGGGATGACTTTGAATCTTTGACAAAGTTCCATTTTGAATAAGACTGTAAATAAGATCACCACCAACATGAGGAGAAGGTGAATAGCGAGTCTCATTTCTGGGAAGGTGGTGCATATTTTATTGTGCCATGTTGATTTCAATGTTGTAGCAATAATTAGACTTCAGTAATTAGATGCACAAATCAGCACTCTGTCATCATAAGCACATTAAGAGGGTGACGAGTTCAACTCAAGTGATTTCCCACCAGGTATGGCGTCCATAATATTTTCTTAATTTTCTGCTTTCAAAGAACCAAGAAAATGAATGTGCGAGCCTTGCCTATATGGGGAAAATGAGCCAAGAGCAAGGAGATTTTGTCTTGTCTTCATCTCCCACTCACACAAACTGTTCAAGGTTTGAACTAGGAAAGCACAGCATTTGTCAGCAGGAGGTTTGGGAAAGGCAGGCTGATTTTTCTGATGTATGCCAAAGGAACCTATCTTTTCCTTGACCTCAGTTTGAAATATAACAATCCTGGGTTAAAAGTGAACCTCCACTAGATGACAATCACTGCTTCAAATGGGTGCTACCGTTGCCCTCACTGTTTTGAAATCTTAATAACAGTCCCATAATAGACACACTATTCTTCTTAGAGTTATTTATTTTCCCTGCAAACCTTTCTAGAGAGTAATTTTAAATGCTTCTATTCTTTAGCTAAAAAAGATTATCTCTTTCTCTCCTAGAAAATCCTAAGCTTTCTTTTTCAGTCCCTGCAATAGGAGTTTCCATATACAAATGAGACTGATTCTGAGTGACAATGCTTGGTGACACTTTAACAAACAATGCTTTGCTATTTTTTTCCTTCTTCTTTTTTCTTGAAGCTTGGCATCACAGCTGTTTTAAACTCTTCCTCTCCAAGCAGTGATGGTGTTATCCAAAGCCTGAAAACATTTACTGCTGCTGGGTCTAAAATATTTAAAATATAGAGCTCATTTTCGAACAGGGAATACAAAGAAGGGGGACAAAATGAAACACTCCCCTCTAAGATGTTCAACAGCTGCAATGGTGATAAATCAGTGTTAAGAATGCAGGAGAAAAAGGCCATATGGGGACATGTGTTTCCTAGAAAAGCATTTAGCGTCTGGGCATTCCTCCTTCCAGGATGTAGTGCCCAGTTCCTCTTTAGAGGTGAACCTCTAACACAGGGAGAACAAACATTTCAACCACATCAACCTCAGGGCAGATTTTGACAAACAGCTTAAATTTCCCCTTTTCACAGCCTAAGTGAGATGCTGGAATCTCAGATGGAGATAAGATTCCAGAAAGTTCAAAGTGAAAGTCTTATCAGACTCTTCTAAGTGGGGCCCAAATTATTTGAATCAATGAGTGTGCGGTAAAGAGTAGGCTAGGAATCTCAAAATCTTTTCAGTCTGTAGGGAAACTTAATTTCTTAGAATTTAGAGTCAACTAGTCACATACTCATGGGAATTCACATAATTTCTCAGATCATATAGTTACCTGGTTCTTAAGCTAACTAAAATTGTCCTTCAAGGGACAGGTGGAAATTTTAGAACATTTCAAAGATATCCTGGCAGGCACCATCACAGAGGACAGCGTCCTCACTAAATCTGATCTACTCTGTTTCTTAAGAGTGACTGAGATAATTGTGACGCACAAAGCAGCCTTTTGCCAAGCGAGACTCAACTGAATGTAGCTGATAATGTCGCCCCATATAGACCTTTTCACTTTGTAAAGACACTCTTTCTCCCACTAGTGCTCCCAAAGCAGCATTCCCTGATTTACCGTGCCTAATAAGACAGATCCTGGATGCTCTGTCCTTTCTTCCTCATTTACTCAGCAAGGTGACTGGGATTTGGGTTTAAGGGCCTCATTTACAAAATCTCATGAGCTGTATTCTATACAAACCTGCAAAAAGGAATGAGGCGGGCTTCCCTGGTGGCTCAGTGGTTGGGAGTCCGCCTGCCAATGCGGGGGACGCGGGTTCGTGCCCCGGACCGGAAGGATCCCACGTGCCGCGGAGCGGCGCGAAGTCAATGTATGTGCTACATTTCTACAAGGCTTTTATTGACAAACGCTTTCTTAGAAAGGGAGTTCATTTTAAATGGATGCCCAATAAACACGCACTGGTAATCACTGAACATTTTCAAGAACAACCACTCAAAATCTACCCTTAAAGTCCACGGCTGACACAATGTGCTCTCCTTTTATTGAGGCCAGGATATGGAGCAGACATATTTCCCTGCTTGACTGTAATCCCATGGAAATGTTTCTTTCTTGAGCAAGTCTCATGTAAACAAGCTGCCATTGCTTTGCTTCCTTCTGCAGCATTGTGAATTGCACGAGACACTTCTGAGAGTAGAGTGTTTCTCAGAAGTCTATTATAAACTAAATGTGAAGTATGGAAACTGGCTCAACAAAATTAGTATATCATGCAATATTCTCTTAGATACTAGGGCAACAAAAATAAGTAACTAAGAAAGACTCCTGCCCTTCAGAAAGCTAACCCAGTTGGAAAGAACAACAAAAACAGAAATGTTGTTCTTAGGCACTTGTGATAAAACTTTTGATGCCATAATCCATGAGGGATTCAGGAAAGGACCTGACACTTCTCTATCAGAGAACTGATTCCATAAGTGGATTTTACATAACGTACTCTCCCTGGGATTTGGAAGCTATGACAAGTTAGATCTTGGGAGTGAGAGACTCGGGATGATGAAACAATACTTAAAATATTTAAAGCAATTAGCAGGAAGACACTGTTAAAACTGAAGACATATATTAGTGACCATATATTAATGAACAGAATATCCCACTCCAAAACATGCCTCTTTGGCATATTGATTATTTTGAGCTGGTTATTTTTGAGAAAAGGCAGACATAGGAAAAGTTCTGAAAACTGAGTAGCAGTTACCCTTTTGTAAGAGACCTTTTTACATTTGTAAGGGAAATCTCCATTTGTAAGGGTATCTCCCTCTCTGTACTAAGAAGAGAAGGATGACTCTAAAGCTCTAGAAACAAGTTTTATCAAAGGTGAAGGTGAAAGCTTAAATCTATATTAACAACCTTACTGTGCTTTTCCTGGTAACCTCCCACAACTGGCTTCTTCCGCCACCCCACCCAACAGCTTCTTTTGCCTTTAGTTGGAGATGTTATTTAAGATGATGGCTTCGGCCATTTCAGAGAGTTACTCAGTTTTCCTAGGTCTCTCATGTATACTGGAGGTATACATGTTATTAAAATTTTGTTTGTTTTTTCATATTAATATTTTATTATAGAGGAATCTCAGCTAAGAACCTAGAAGGGTAGAGGGAAAATAATTTTTCTTCCCCCACACCATCTACCAAAACTTGGGCACATGCTTTTGTAGTATCCAGGGTAGACAAAAGTAACTAATATCTAATTTCCAGAGTTAGTTAATGGAGAAGACTAGAGTAGGACAGGAGCATCACTACGCACTTTTTGTCCAGGGCACTATGCTCTAGGATGTACTTCCAATTTCACTGTAGCTTTTATTATACTAATTTTGTCTTGTTTTGTGTTTTGGAAGTAATAAGGTGACAGTGAAGTTACTTAGCAGCGAGTATCTCTGGCACATGGACATTTCTGTAATTTGAGAAGAAAACTCTTGGGCACGGCCATTACAACTTATTCTAATTATATAATGGCATTGGGGATGACAGTAATGTTACTAAGAACTGGAATGCAGTCCCTGTTTATGGAATGCACTTAAAGCAATGGAAACATTTTTGAGCCATAGTTTATACTTTCAGTTTGCAGAATAATACTAGGCTTATCCCTGGGAATGTTCTCTTAGGTTTCTATATGTCTTGCCATAGAGCTGGTCCAGAGTGATGAGAGGGAGAATGAAAATGGGGCAAGAATGTAAATTTTCAAGGTGAAAGTGGGAATATGCCACCCAGTATCCAAGAAGAGCAATGGTATATAGAAAGCCTTTTTATCATCATATAAGAAGTAGGGATTACCTGGACAATACTAGGAAAGTGAAGAAGACAAAAAACTGCTAAGTTATAAATAGTAGACTTGCTTTTAGGGCCAAAACATGGGAAAGATGGGATCCAAAACTCTTCACAGAGTAAAGCAAGGTTCAGGTTCAAACTTCACCACTTATTAGATGTGACCTTGGACAAAATGCTTAATCCCTTTACACCTGTAAAAGGAAAGTCAACATGGAGTTGGTATCACTAAGAGAGCTCTCTAAAATGGACCCAGAAGGCCACTGAGGAAGTGTGACTTGTGTACATCTTAACCCGGATGAAACCTGACCTTTTGATCTCTTATTGTTTCAGCAGGCATCTAGAACATCTGCCAGAAACTCAAGATACTTATCGGACACTTACCCTAAAATAACTTGTGACAGTCTATCTACTCATCAAACCCTTACCCTAAAATAACCTGTGATAGCCTATTCTTTAAAGACAAATATTTCCTTTCCTGCATCAGAGTCAATCACAACTCTCTCCAGACAACTTATCAACCTAATGGCTTTTGTCTTTGTAAGACCCTGACTTTTTCTCTTCCCTGATCTTACCCAAATCTGTGTTTCCTGAATTGCGGTTTTTAATACCCCAAATAAAGCTCTTTGTCCCTTGTAGTCTTGATACTGATTATTGTTCGACACACCTCAGTTCCCTCACATGTAACTAATGTGTAGAATCTGCCCCAGAGTCGTCATGTTGATTAAATGAAATTGTATTTGCGAAAAGTATTTTGTAAGATGTGAATTATTATTGACGGTGGATATGTAACTAAACTGTGATGTGAATGAATGATTTCTTTTCTCCTTGCCCATTCCCACTTCCCCCAGGCAGGTGTTTCCTTCTTAATTAAAAATAATGTCTACTTAAGAGAATATTAGCCAATATGTGGCTGGGGGACAGGGAAAGTTTGGGGCAGGGTGTTATTCTTGTTCACTCAAGTTATATGAGGAAAGAATATATGTGTAACCTTACTAGAAAGATGAAGCAATCACTGGTGTCTCCTTTCCTTTACTTATTTAGTCTTATCAGCTCCTGGTATGGAATGTCAACACAAGGTACCCCTTGTCCTTATATGGCTCTAATGAAGAAATGAAATTTCCGCTCCAAAACAAAGATACCTGTCCTGCCCTGTGTCAAGCACAGAACTCCCCACAGTTGCTTTGCTCTGGCTTCCAAAACCATGAGTAGTCATATCTGTTAGCTACAGAAACTAGTTTGTAATCCTCTAGACTATAAGTACATTCTGATAGTAAAAAGAAATAGACTAACTCCTTATGAATCTAAGCTTTCATACAAGGATTTTTTTTTCTGATCACCTAAATTCACAAATGTTCTCTCATTCCAAGCCTTTTTGCCCTTAAACATTTTCTCAGTTGCTACCCTGCTCTTATGTGTCCTACTGATTGGTTTGAGATTCACCAGATAATTTTAACCACAACTCTCTACTTCCTAGTGATTCTGCGTAAGTTTAGACTTGGACTCCTCCTTCTTAAATTTAAAAATAAAAAATCTGGTGTGAACCATGTTTCTCCTGTCTCTTTTAAACGTAACAACATTTCTTATAAATCAGGGTGTGGTTACTGCACTTGGGCTGTAATCATGGCAGACCCTTCCCCCAATCACCAAATCAGTTTTCTTTAAGTATATTCAATCTCAAAGTTATTTTGAAGTGGTTAATTGCTCAGAACTTGAACACCCAAAGGGAATATTTCCCAGGCTACAATTATATGAATATGATGATATTCTCATGGAGGAATTTTAAAACTTTTATTAAAATATGAGCTATCTTTGGCACTGGTTTATTACCTTTGGCCAGAATATTAATATGCTATTAACATAAATACATTATTTATATACCATTAAAAATAATCCCAACACATTAAACAGTTTTTTACTATGACTACTTAGTGACAATGACTTATTCTGCAATGGTAGAATTGGTAAAGTTTCTCTCCAGAACTTCCGGTTGTTATATTTATTTCTAATCTGGACATATCCCTCCCTGGTGAAGTTAAGTTATAAACTAAAAGAAAATAACTGAATTAACAGACTAATGAAGACAGAAAAATAGGAATAAGTTCTAAAATTGGTTGCAGTAGAGGGAAACAGATTAGGGTGGGGAGAGGGAATGTGAGAAGACATCTTGAAAAAGGCACTTACCAAGTGAAACTGAAACCAAGCCCCTCTAAAACCTAGTTCCCCTGCCAAATTTATGATTAATCTCTTTACCTACAACTTTACTTCCTTTCTTGTCCTGCCCCGTTACCCTCAGGATTGAGGAGTATCAAAGAAAAGGGGGATTGAAACTGAGCAGGACCCTGCAGGGCCCTCCCAGGTACAAAACCTCTTCCTGTCCCTAATTTCTTGTTTGTAGAAAAAAGGCTTTAGTCTCCTAGGCCTTCACTGAATTCCAAAGAGCAGACTCGAGCAGTTACTAATTAGGGAAGTGAGGAAACGCAGAAACAAAGGAAAAGGAGTCAAGCAAGAAAAGTAGTGATAGCTTAAACAATAGGTCAGTAATAAAACAGAGTCCTAGTTCCTCCTCAAGGGATATACATAATAATCTAACACACATCTTTGACTTGTTCTGCAGAAAACAAGACCTTCACCCTGGTGGAGGAGGTGACCTGATGCTGACCAGCACAGGAGACCCCAGACTGGTTGGAACCAGAAGGTTGATGGTTAAGGTTCCTGAAACATCACCCTGTCACCCCACCAGCAACCAGTCAGAAGAAAGTCCATGAGCTGGAACCCTCACCCTGAATGTTGCCTTTAAAAACCCTTCCTTGAAAGCCATCAGGGAGTTCAGGTCTTTTGAGCATGAGCTGCCCATTCTCCTTGCCTGGCAACCTGAAATAAACACTGTAATTTCCTTTACCACAACCCAGTGTCAGTAGATTGGCTTTGCTGTGTGGCAGTTGAGCAGCCCCAAGTTCAGTGTGGTAACAAAATTAGATGTCCTAGTGGAGCCATTACTCATAATCTAAAAAGACAACTAAGAACCAACTCCTGGTGTCTATCACAAAATACATCCATGGGAAGATGGAAGACTAAAACAAGCACTGTCAGGGAAAGGCAATGAGCCATTGCTGTTTTGTGCTCCTTTGCTAAACTGCTAGAAACTACAACATGGCTCTCATACTAAGCTGAAAGTTCTCAGCTCCTCAAATGTGTCTTATAAACCCATTCCATTGAACTGTTTAGGTAAATATGTAGCAGAAACAAAAATAGTCTTGAAAAAGCTTCTATTTCTGTTTGCTTTTTGCCTTCTCCCTTCTGGGGTGACAGTTCTCTCTGTAAACCGCTTAAGAAACCTGGTGGCATAGACAAAGAGAACTTACTCAAAACAGCCTGGAGGTGTGCTGACAGGGTGGAGGAGAGACTTGGAACGTATAGCAATCAAGCTGCTAAGGATAAGCGTCAGAATATAATATCCCAAACCAGCTCGCCATTGTATTTCTCAAAATGGATCCATGGTGAACCAGAAAAATTAATCTAAATGTTTTATTAAAGATATAAATAGCATCTTCTCTGCCAGTTTTACAAAGCACAGCAGTGCTAGGGAGACAGCATTTTTAAAGCATTTCTATGTGACTGTGTATAAACACGCAGAGCATTTATTTAGCTTTCAGTTAGCCCTGAAGAATAAAAGTGACTATCTAGTATAGACAATACTTCATAATACAATTCCAAACAACCTGAATTTGTAGATGAATGGTTCTTTTGGAGTTAAGTCTAGAGTCTCCCTTCACCTTCTCCTAAGTCTGCTCCCATCGTTGCCAATGTTTATATTTTTCCTTAAAGGTGACCATCTTGATTCACTTAAAAATAACGTGTCAAGCAGTTATTTATGTGCACACTTCTGTGTCATGAGATCAGCAAATGGCAAGCTTCAGATTCTCATAGAAAGAATGTACCTTGTACATTGTCCTATTGCAATGGGATGAACTGGGTGAATCTGCACATGGACACATCTGGAAACATCAATCAGCCTCTTGTAACTAGGTCCCTTTACGCATTGGAAAGCCTCTTGTATCATGCACATAGAGAACTGATCATTTGGTCAACATCAAAGGATTAACTCACTCTATATTGTTGAATTACCCCAGTATTGTAAATTTTTAATTTTAGTCTTCATAAATTTAAAAACAAATGTTAACTGCTTGATAGATTTGTTCTAGAATGTATTTCAATATAACCTGGCTTCCTAAATGCAATGCAAAAGTGATGGCTTAGTAGAAAGTGCCCTGCATCCTAATCCTAACTCTTTCAAGTTATATGGCCTTAGATAAATAATTTATCTCATCCATCATTCACTGTCTTCACCTGCAAAATGGCAGTGTGTTCACCCTAAGTGATTCCAGATTATTTTTAAAATAGTTTAATACCTCAAGATTTATCATATTATATTTTGAGAAACCAGCTATTTATAATACTCCTTTGGCTAATTTTATGATGATTTTATAATCTTCAATGTTTTAATATGTACTAAGTTTTAGGTAGAATAACGCCTCCCCTTCTGGAGATGTCCACATCCTAATCTCTGGAACTTCTGACTATGTTACTATAAATGGCAAAAAAAAGGGAATTCAGATGGTGAATGGAATTAAAGCTGCTAATCAGCTGACCTTAAAGGGAGATTATCCTGCATCATTCTGTTGGGTCCAATACAACACAAGCATCCTTAAAAGTAGGTAACCAAGACAGAAGACTCAGTATCAGAGTAATGTGATGTGAAAAGGATTTGGCTGGCCATTACTAGCTTTGAACGTGGAAAGAGCCACGAGCCAAGGGATGCAGGCAGTCTGTAGAAGCTGGAAAATTAAAAAAACAAAAAAACAGAAACAGATTCTCTCCTAGAGCCTCCAGAAGGAAGGCAGCCATGCTGACACCTTGATTATATTCCAGCGAGAGCTATACGGGACTTCTGAACTACTAAATTATGAGACAGAGATAATAAACTTGCATTTTTTTAAGCCACCAAGTTTATGGTATTTTGCTACAGCAGCCATAGCAAACTATATACCAAGTTTCCACTAGTGTGCAAAATGATTTAGTATTGTAGATTTAACCAGAATTTAGCTTGTCCAAATTTCCAGGTGAGTGCTTATGTTAGTGGTAATATAACTGTGCCAACTATTGTGCCCCCAATCTCAGCTAAGTATAGTGGCTACAGTCATCTTCCCAGAGTGGGAGTGGGGTGAGGGCTGCAAAGGTTTGAGGAAGCTGTTTATTGCTGCTAAACGTTCATCACTTAGGACAGTTTGGCCATATTTACCAGTTTTGAATCGTACAGTACCTTGGAGAGAGGACAGGACACATTCTTTCTTAATAGATTATTGAGATAGGCCCAAATGATGAATTACTTGGTGGTGCCGGCCTCTCTCGAGATCTCTGAGATTCGGGGAGTGACGGGGCTATCATAACCTGAGAAGGAAGTATAAAGTCATCTCCATTCTGAAGCAGTACTTTTCTCACCATCAAGTGCCCTCACCTGGCAAAGCCAGTTGGAGCCAAAATGTCAGATTTTCTCTGAGCCAGTACAGCATACCACACGAAGCTTCTGTGAACTTTCTTAGTCTGAACTGCCTTCCTATGTCTCCCCATGTGCTAATCTCAATATCTGACTTGAATGTCATAGTCCTTGCTTATAATCTGTCTTCACAGTCCAGCAACCCTCTTGCCTTAGAATAAAGGCAAACTGAGCTCACTACTAGAAGGCGTGGATAGAAGATGGTATGGGTTAAAAAAAAAAAAAAGGCAGTGTGCATTATTCATTCATTTAATAAACAATATTTATTTATTGCCTATTCATAAGCCATGCATGGTTCTATGTGCTAGAGATAAGCTAAGTTGACTACGACAGAATTTTGCTTTCATGGGCATCTTGTCGGGGGAAGTAAGCAATAAACAGCTAGCTAGCTAGATAGAGCTATAATATCAGACAATGGTGATTACCATAAAATGCAGAAGCAAGTGAAAAGACTAGTCTAGATTATGTATTATGCTGTCTGCCAAATATTTATAGTTCTCCCTCCACACAGGCACAAGGTCAGACTGCAGTGGTTGGGGAACGGTCATGTGATTAGATCTGGTTTTGAGATCTGAGTGGCGCTGATGTGACTCAAAGCTGAGCATTTAATTACCAATGTGAGAACCACCAGGACTCTCCTTCCCTCTGGTATGGCAACTGCAATGTTCAAAATGGTAGAAGCTCCATAGTCTGGGTCCCTGAATGACTCCTGCTAACCATTGTGGATAAATAGTGAGTTGTAAAATAAAACTTTGTTGTTTTATGCCACAAATATTTGTCTTTCCCTCCACAATATAATCTATCTTACTCTGACTGATAAAGATATTCAGGGAATGCATGACACAAAGGAGCTGAAATTTCATCAGAGACATGACTGATAATAATTGAGCAACATTAAGTTCTGGAGTAAGAATATTTCAGACAGGGGAAATAGCTAGTGTAAGGGGCTTAGAGGCAGGCACAAGCCAGGCTCGAAGAAAGTGCGGCACAGCTCTGAACCAAGCTTGGACATGGGTCATATCTCGACAATGCCAGTTTGTTTTTTTTCTTCTTGCCTACTAATTTTTATTTCTTCACATGTTACTATTTATTTTGAAAAACATGGTAGATGTTTGAACCAGTATTTTTAATTCTTAGAACTCCAACCCAGAAATATAGCTCAGGACCTTTTTTCTTACCTATACAATTATTCTAGTCAGATGCAGTCACTTTTTGTCACTATCTTTACACTCTGGCCTAAGTTCTTCTCATAATTTTCTTTGTAACTTTGGGGCAATGCTTAGGAGCTCATGTAGCCTCTGATTGACTTCAATGTCATCATTTTTAATCCCTTTATTTATTAAATAAATATTTATTTTAAAACTACAATATGCCAGATTCTGTGCACAGAATCTGGTGAAGAAAGACAGAACTTGCAGGGTAGTGGAGAAGACAAATATAATCACACAAATTCAATGGAAAATGACAACAATGATAAATGTAATGGAATAAAGGTATGTTGTTCTGAGAGTACATAATAGGGGGATTTGAATCTGCCTGGAAGGTCAGAGAAGACTTGCCTAGAAAGTGAAGCTTGAGTTTACATCTCACAGATGAGGAGGAATTAATCAGGTAAAGAGTGGAAGAAAATATTTGCTAGGAAAAGGGAACTTCAGCTCAAACCTTCTGTGGTGGGAGAGAGCACTGAGGAGAGAAAAAAACTAAAAAATATCCAGAATGGATAAAATAAGGAAATGTATGGGATGTCTTTCATGAGAGGAGATGGGTAGGGCAAGCATGGAGGAGGAAAGCGATGCATGGCAGTGTTTGGGAACACGGCCTTTATAATAAAAGTTATGGGAAGCCACTGGAGGATTTAAGTGGGTAGGAGGAAAAATGACTATAATCAAATGTGTTTTTAAAAAAAATGTTCAGGTCACAGTGAGGAAGATGGATTAGAGGAAGGCAAGAGCAAATGTGGATAGGTCAACATGGCTGTGGCCTAAGACCAATTAACAGATGATGACAACTTTGATTGGGGCATTGTGACGGGAATAGAGAAAAGTGTTGAATTCCAAAGTGTTTCGATGAGGTGAATTTTATGACATTTGGTAAAGAGTGAATATGATGGAGGAAGAGGGAATTTTGAGGATGACACTTTGCAATCTGAATGGTGATGCCATTAACTAAAACTGGAAACACTCAGGGATGTGCAGGTGATTAACATACCTATGGGAACAGGAGACCAGGTAGCCTTATGTTTTAGGACTGGAATAAAGCAATAACTTACTTAGAAGATAGACTTCCACCAGATGCAGTATTTGGAACATATGAATATATGTTCCAAGCAAACAAGCAGATATCTCCATTGCTTTCAAAACAGATGTTTAAGAAAAGAGCATAATATATGTTTGTGGGGGAATTTCTCAGACACTTATAGAACTTTTATAGACTCTGCTATCTGATTTCCCAACCAACAGAAGGTTAATTGCATCCAATTATAAAAATTAAAGAACAGGCTTACAGACACTAATAAGAATGCATGACCAGAAACCTGGAAAGAGTGAACAAAAAAGAAATCAAGAAAAGATCTTCCTGAGATATCAAGAAACAGAGCTCTCTGGGGCTATAGTGAGAACACACAACCTTTCTTACCCCAATTGCCTGTGAAGCCTTTGCTGTGTTACAAGTTAGCTAAATACTTTTGAGTCATCCTGGTGATCCTGAGGTTGAATAATGTTAACTCTACTCTTTAGAAGGGCAGAAAAGCTCATACACATTGCAAATTAATTTGTTAAAAAAAATAAAAATGGCACTTGAAGTAAACTTCAGTTATTTTGAAAATAAATCTTTTCCAAACCTCTCATTTCCATGTGAGCTATAAATATATAAGCATGCTGTAATCAATGCATTAGCTAACAGTATTAGTATTTCCTGCATTTAGACATTAGCTAGAAGTATATTTAAGCCTAATGAGTTTGCTAGGACCGCCATAACAAAATACCACAAACTGGTTGGCTTAAACAACAGAGTAATATTGTCTCAAAATTCTGGAGGACAGAAGTCTGAAATCAAGGTGTTGGTAGGGTTAGTTTCTTCTGAGGGCTTCAAGAGAAGGATCTGTTCCAGGCTTCTCTCCTTGGCTTGTAAGGAAAGGCTTCATGTTCACATGGTGCTCTCCTAATTTGCTAAGTTTGTATTCAAATTTAGGGTTCACCCTAATGACTTCATTTTGACTTGTAAAGACCCTATTTCCCAAAAAGGTCACATTCTGAGGTACTGGGGTGAGGATTTCAACATATGAATTTTGGAGGGACACAATATAATCCATTGCACTTGATAAAGATGCAAAATGAATAAGTAAATTAATATATTTTCTATCACCTGTTAATGTTGGTCAAAGACATGCTCTTCAACTTTTATTTTAGTAGTGCTGATGGGTTGCTTTAAATTCACTTGTCTTATCTGTTTCATGATCAAAAGAAATGTTTAATAATCAATGATTAGCCACTGTGTTTCCATAATACTGATCACAGTCAGCCTGGTGCTCTATTCTTCCATAAATATCCCCTCCTCTAGTTCTCTTGTAATCTTCTGGGGACACGGGCTATGTATTGATCATTTATGTATGCTTGTTGCATCCAGCATCGTGCTTTGTACATGATAAGTCATTAATAAGCATTTTTTGAGGTGAACTGAATTGAAATGTTAGTTGAGATAATAAGTTTTCTAAGTGACTGTAGAACTGTTTGAAGTTAATTGATTCACACAGAAGACTGCCTTAGTCTCATTCACCAGGGTCTAATTAAATAAGGTAATAAAAAATTGACAAATGGTGGTTCAATTAGACCAATTCTATTTTGTTTCTTGGACATTCACTGGCCCTGAATTTCAGAAGTGATTTTAATGATCTGGGATGATCCAGTCTCATGCCTAAAATAATGAACCCAAGGGTTTGGTGGTCTGACAGTCCTCAAGAGTCAATCAGTAGCATCTTGTACCTGGGTAATGAGGCTGGCACAATTAAAGTTAATCATACCTGATATAATTCTCTCAGAAGCTACTGAAATGAGAGGAAAAAGTGTTGTATACAGCTTCTACATATTCACTAATTTACATGTCGATTCTGATGTCATTTTTAGGTGATACAGTTTTCAGTTCTAACACCACCTTTTCAAAGATACTTTCCTGATCGCATAATTTAAAGATACCTCTCTATATCATTCATTTTCTACCACTTTATCCTTTAGAAATTTTCTTTTTAGTGCTGACCACTGTTAAATATAATCTTATATTTTTGTCTATTATCTTCTGATTTATGTTTCCCAACCCTCTACTTGAATATAAACTTCACAACAGCAGATGCCTAGTCATTACTGCTTACTGATGTCTTGTTCATCAACCCTGGCTAGAGTAGAAACTCAATTAGTATCTGGTGAGTACGACTCTGCATGACTCCCCCGCTCCCGAACCAGCTCTCTGACCTCACATCTTACATATCTCCCCACTATTCATGCCACTTAAGCCCTAACACCTTCCTTGTTCTTCTTCAAACACATCAGCCACCATGTCCTACCTCAGAGCCTTTGCAGGTATATGTCATGTCATTTACTTGGAAAGTTCTGACCACAGAAATCTGCATGCTTTGTGCTTTCACCTCTCGTAGGTCTCTTCTCAAAATAATCTATCGTCTTTTCTGTATAAAAGCCCCCTTTGTCTTGGAGACTTTCATGCTTTGTCTTATTTTTCTCCATAGCACCAGTTACCACCTGACACAGCATACATTTATTTATTGTACTGAATGCTGTGATACACCACTTAGATGTCCCTTCAGGAACCAGATACTCATTCTCCAAGCTGTGGAGACTGTTACCTGATCACAGGTTATAAACCTGCTCCACTGGAAATTGGCCTTGGTTGAAGGAAGCTGTCTCACTCAAGGTTTTGTCCCTTCCTAGGGGTAACCCACATCAAGTACATGGTCAGTGCCAAGGCCATCCCAACTCTAGAAATGCCTCTGGGGTTTTCTGAAGCCCTTGTTGCAACTAAGTCTCAGTTTAGCCTTTCCCTCCACCCAAACTTGCTTCACTTACTCTGACATGTGTTGATCCCTAATAGACTTCCTGCACACAATCTCCATTTCAGAGCTTACATGGACTCTATCTGATTCACTCTTATTTCCTGTTGCATCCCTCAGTGTCTAGAACAGTGCCTGAAAGGAGCTTGGTTAATATTTGTTGAGCAAATAAATGAACGAGAAGACAGTCATCTCTCCTCCCAGAGAAGAATTTATGGACATGGATGAATTCTATATGTTTTCACTGGGAGACAATACAGAGCAACTTTCAGGAAGGTTATTCAACTCTGTTGAAGTAAGAATGCTGCCACACTATGAACAACCCCTATGGACGATTTATCCTTCATGTCACAATTCCAGTTTTTAGTGTTTTCACAGAAACATCCAGAGTCACTCCAGTGTGATCTCATAGCTCATTTGACTTTCCTACAAACTATATGAAGAAGGCATTTGAGCAATTATCTCTATTTTCTAAATGATAAAACTGAAGATTAAAAAGGTTAAATTGAGTCCTCTAAGGTCACTTGTTATTAGCATATAGCAGAACACCCAAACGCAGGTCTTCTGAATTTTTGTGCCATGTTCTTTTTCATTCTTTTGCTAACAATAAATCCAGTTATTAATGACTGTGTTAATTTCATGTAAATATAAATATTTATAAGCACACACACAGATCTGACTTGCCTAACCTTTATAAAACTTAATGTCGGGGCTTCCCTGGTGGCGCAGTGGTTGAGAGTCTGCCTGCCGATGCAGGGGACACAGGTTCGTGCCCCGGTCCAGGAAGATCCCACATGCCGTGGAGCGGCTGGGCCCATGAGCCATGGCCGCTGAGCCTGCGCATCCGGAGCCTGTGCTCCGCAACGGGAGAGGCCACAGCAGTAAGAGGTGCGCGTACCACAAAAAAAACGCCACAAAAACCAAAAAACTTAATGTCCTTGTTTAAGTGACCAGGTATCCTTCTTTGACTAAGACTCACAAATTACTCTGTAGAGTTGAAACAAGTAAAAAATTAAATAAATCTATTTAATTAAATCTATTGCTTTTAAGATTCATTTGTGAAGTTCTTAAAACTCACTGCAGGAAATAGTAATCATTATGCCATTGATCTTCAGACGTATTCCTTCTAAGAGCCACCAATTCGTCCTGTTACTATAGAGATGCCAATATGGCTTGTCAGTATAACTTTCTTGCGTAAGTCTAAATTTAAATAGAAGATATGCACAACATATTTATTATACTACAGATGTATTTTATATTAATATAAAGATCTGTCTTTATGCACCCATGTATAAATACACAAAACAAAAAAACAAATTTAACCAAGACATGTATAATAATTCTAGCTAAGCAGCTTTTAAATTACATTCAGTATTTTTGACTTCATAATGGGTCACCTGAATCTCATGGCAAATCAGATTAACATCTAATGATATTAAAATACCAAAGCTGTTTTAGAGAAACATTTTTCTGAGGAATGAGTAATACCAACGTGTGGCAGCCATGCCATATGGTCCCATAGACCGCTCTGACCTCCTGCTGGGGTGAGCTCAGTTGACTGGTGACCCTAGCTGCTGTCCTGGATCCACGAAGGCCGTACTTCCCTTAGACTGCTCTAGTGAATGACTACGCCTGGCAGAGGTGCCAAGGCAGGCCAAGCTGGCAAGATGTGGGACTACTCCAACTAGTGGCTTTGGTTCAAGGACTCCACGTTGACCTGGCTAAACCATTCTTGGAACTGTGCAACAGTCCAAGATTCTTTGTACCCAATCCTCCTTCCTTGCCTCTTAACTTCCAAAAATGTTAGATGTGTATTGCTATCTAAAGGATCTCCCTGCCTTGTCTGCTTCTTCCTCCAGTAAATAAATTTCTTAGATGCAATCTAAACCCATATAGGCATTTGCTCCTCAGCAGATCCATATTAATGCAAATGATAAATATTGGTGTACCAGCAGAATGTTCCACTTCCACCTCTCCACTTCCTATACTCAAGCACAAGACCTTAACATAACTTTCAAAATAACCAACGTTTTGACTATTCCTCAATAAGTGTCAAGAAACATCCAGAAATCACTCCAGTGTTATCTCAACCATCACACAGACTATATCCATCCTCAGGTTGTGCAAAAAAGGAATTTTTCCTAATGTGGCAATTCTTCATGGTTAATTTCTGGCATGGTTACAGTATGAAGAACGACTGTGGTTGGTATTTCTAGAAAGCGTTGCATGGTATGGATCCGATTGGAGGAAAGTAGTATAATGTTTTTTTAGCTTGGGAGGAAAAAAATGATATTCAGCTCTAGATAAAGGCAAGCAGATTTGGGAAAATGGTGAGGTCATTCTCATCATGATAGCTTATAAGAATGACATAACCACTAGGCAGCTTGTCCCTGCTGGGCAGGCTGGAGGGAGAAATGTATCTCCTGAGTGACAAGCTTCACCTTCAGTGAGGGACACATAGCTAGTTACATTATAAACCTTATAATGCAATTATAAACAAACCAATTTTTTTTTCTGGAAACCATTTACATTTACTCAGATGTTCTATGTGAAACTGTATGAGAAAGTACTCTTTAGTAATAATTGCATCTTGGAACATATTTTTATCAGAGATATGGGCATCTACTCTGTTTACTCCGCTAAACAGCCTTTGGGTAAATTACCATAGGCTCTCTGAGTTAAAGTTCCCTCATGCAAAACAATGTTGTAATCCCCAGCATCCTTCCTTCAAAGAGCTATGTATATTCCGTATGCTAACACATATATATGGAATCTAAAAAAAAAAAAAAAAAGTTTCTGAAGAACCTAGGGGCAGGACAGGAATAAAGACACAGACATAGAGAATGGACTTGAGGACACAGGGAAGGGGAAGGGTAAGCTGGGACAAAGTGAGAGAGTGGCATGGATATACATACACTACCAAATGTAAAATAGATAGCTAGTGGGAAGCAGCCGCACAGCACAGGGAGATCAGCTCGGTGCTTTGTGACCACCTAGACGGGTGGGATAGGGAGGGTGGGAGGGAGACACAAGAGGGAGGAGATATGGGGATAGAGGTTTATGTATAGCTGATTCACTTTGTTATACAGTAGAAACTAACACACCACTGCAAAGCAATTATACTCCAATAAAGATGTTAAATAAAAAAAAGATTTGTGTATATTCAATTGAGTTGAAGTGTTTATAAGGGCCATGTAAATGAGCAAAATGTACAAAAATAAAAAATATTTTTCTCTTTACAAGAGAAATCTATGTAACAAATTTGAAAAAATTTAACCCTTCCAGTATTTCACTTGTTAAAACAAAAATCTCACAATTTAAATACGGGTGGGGGAAGCTCCTTGTGATCTTTTCTGTGTGTTGTACACATGCTTTGTGGTTTTCTATTTTTAATGCCAAGTGTTTGTGTTGGCTCATGTTGGGTAGATCATCCCATTTCCATTTTCAGGCAAGAATATAGATTTTTAGAGGTACCCCATACAGTTTATAAATAAATGATAACGATCTAATAAATATCACCCAGAGCTTAAATGTGAATGCTCCCCCTTTTTTTCCCCAGAACAGGATCCTATAGTGACATCCACATTTCTATTTAATATATTTTATTCCACAAGCTGAAATAACAGCAACAAAATTACAACAAAATCTTCCAACCCCCAGGCCTCTGTTATCTACCTCACCTTTGCCCGTTGACAAGACCTCCAAATAACCCTTCCCCCTAGTTCTACTCCCTATCCCTTCATATCGCTGCCACATTACATTTCCTAAAGCATCAGTTTGGCAAGGTAAGTCTCCTACTCCGAAATCGTCCATGGTTTCCCATTAGATAAAGCTCATCCTCTTTAGACTGACATTCAGAGCTCTCTACCATTGGAGTCATACTTCCCTTTCCAGCAATATTTGCCATTATCCTCTGTATGAACATTTTTCCGTGGGGGAAAAATGGTTTACTTGCTACTTTCAGAACTAAGGATGTACCATTCCACCTTCTTATTCCTCCTCCCCCAGAAATTTCATTCCTCCTCAAATATCACTTAACTATTGAACTGAAACGGTCTTGGGGGATACTTGTCTGAAGTCCTTTATTTTAAACAGAGAAACAGAAAGATTAGGCAGACCTAATTCCTTTAGTGGGTGAAAGCCCCACATTCTAGACCCACAGCTTAGAAATTTGACGTCTATGCTATTTTCACTGTGCCAGCAACTCACTGCAGTGAGTTGGCAACTAAAATGAGGCTAATACCCAGATCCCATGGATTCTAAAGCAGTGTTCTCTGAGAGCTAACTTAAATGTGACCCCTGTCATTAATCCTTCATGATTAAGCCAGTTGGAAATTCACTCTAGCTTTTCTGAATCCCTATATCACTTTTTCTGTCTCTATAATTCACCTGAATAATAACCATGTAGTACTTTGTGGCATCTCCTAATTTTTCCTATTGATTTTTAAATTACAAAAGTACTACCTACTAGCTATAATAAATTGAAATTGCTTGGAGATTGTATAAAGAAAAAATGAAAGACCACTAACTTCTCTACAAGTTAGCCACCAAAGTAACAACTGCTAGAATTTATTACTGTTTAGACTTATTATTGTTTACACTTACTTTTCTACGCATCTGTAGTTAGTGTACCTAGAAAAAGAACCCAGTCTGTGCTTCACAGAGCTCATATTCGGTCCTTCCCTTACACTCTCTCTTTTGTTGTCTCCCCCAAGTGCACATACACATGTGTACCCACACACAGGCCCATGCACACACATTTTAATGTGATCATAATATATATAATCTTTTGGGTTGTTTCCAATGTTTTGCTATGATGACTATTTCTGCTCTTATATAGAATACTTATATAACATTTATAGGAGAGATTTATCAAAAAGTAATTAGGTCAAATGTATATACACTTGAAATGTAGATAATGTTTTACAAGTTCCCCTCCAAAACTCACCAACAGTTCATATGAGGATTTATTTTTCCTCATACTCAACTGGATGGCTCGTTTTTCCCAAGCTGACAAAAAATTCTAACATGTTATTATAATATGTATTGTGTACGTGAATTGCATTTGTTTATTTATCTTTTTAGCTATTTTTAAGCCATGTTTCTTTTTTCTGTGCATTTTCCTATCTTTTTATTATTTTCAACATTTCTTCCATTCGTTTTCTGAGCTTTCTTTTACATATTTTCCTATGAATTAGCTTTGTTAAATGTTTTTCCCCTTATTTAAAGCTGGAGTGAGAACTTAAGGCAGAGATTTTCTTTTCACCTTTGTTTTCTCAGGGATTTTTAACACAGAACTTGCACAGAGTAGGTGTTCAGTACGTACTTATAGTTTGTTTTTCATGGTAGATTGTCTAGCTGTTAATTTTGAGAGCTAAATTAAACAGAAACAAGAGATAATTGAGGACAGATAGACTTATGGGTTTGAGAGGATTAGCTGTGTCCATGACAAAGTCTTTCTTTAATTTATCATGGGGTCCACAGAGCCAGGGGTGCAGAGCCTACTGACTGGATACTAAGTTTAAACTCACAGTGGGCTGTAGAAGGAGGTCAGCTTTAAAAAGTTCATGGAGTTAAAGATACTCATTTCTTTTACTGACCTATGGAGGCACTGCCACTTAGAAAGCAATAATCTTCTCCATTGCTTATTCCACTGCCTATATCCCTCGTTACTACATAATCATGCACATTTTAAGGCTCCTTCCTATTTTGTTTTCTCACGTGTGAAACTGATACCATGTTTTTGGTAGAAAACATGAACTACGCTTAACATCAATTGGTAAGAGCTAAAGGCATATGCTCAAATCCATTTCCTTTCTCTTGATCAGATGAGAATATGCCCCACTCTTTACATCCAGGTGAGTGAAAAAATAATAATAAAATGAATATGCATAATGGGTGGAATGAGAGGGAACAACGTAATCTGTACCCTTTTCCTTGAAGCTTGCATCTATCTCAAGAAGGGACTTAGTCTCCTGGTGCCAGCTGCCTCTGCAGCTCAGGGTAAACCTACTTCTTTATATAGCTTAAGGAAGTAGCTACTCAAGAAAAAAAACCCATGAAATCTAACTCAAATGTCTGTCAAACTGAATATGCTTTCTGTTCTTTCACTGAATTATGTACTTTTCAATGAAAAGTATGGGTAGAACTTGGAGAAATTTCCATCATTTCTTAACATCCAGAGCTCTCTCCAACACTGTCAAGAGTTCCTGAGTAGGTTGCTGCTTTTCTCAGTGCTCCCAGGGAGTATGGACACACATCACTGCTCTTCTTCCCCACCATTTCCTCTGCATCCCCACTCCCACATGACTAATTTCTTCCATTCCATAATGCGAACCACTACCCAATTACTCCATCCCACTCATTACCTTGCTTTGCTGTCCCTTTTCTGTCATATAGCCCAACAACCCAAGGATAGAAATTGGTAGTTGTGTATGTGATTCCACATGCTTTATTTATTTCTCAAGAATATTGAGGGAAAGTTTATAGCCTTTCAGCTCACCAGAAGAGTCAACACAGTTCTACTCCTGTAGCTTGAACTTGCTCCTTCCTTTGCGTTACAATCTCTTTCACTCTTCTTGTGTAACGTCTTTACCACCCCCTTGAAACAGTAGCATCTCATCCTAACCCTGCACTACTATATCACTCCTCTGTGTTTTACTCCAGCTCATCCTTTGGTCTAATTATCTGAATATTTCTCTCTGATACATTTCCCTTTTTTCCTTTTCTCACTTATACTTCAGTGCTTTGGTAATTTTTGTTTTTAGGAATTACACATTCTTACCGGTGTTCTGAAAGGCCCTTTAGGCAGCAGCCCTTGATATTTCTTTGCTGGTTTGTTACATAATGGTTTCTAAAAGAGTTGTTAGAGAGCCTGTGAGCTCTGTGATTTATGACTACTGCTCAAGCAGTAGCATAGCTGGAAGAATTGAACAAAATACAGAATCTCAAGGGAAACAAAAAGCTAATGTAAAATGCCATAAACCTCTAGTTTCAAAGGGCTCTTTATAATAATCTAGTCAAGACTCAGTATTTTATATAAGAGGATACTGCAGCTCAAAGATGATAAGTAATTTACCTAAGGTCACACAACTAATGGGTAGCGGAATGAGGAAAAGGTAACTGCACCCAAGTCTCTTGCTTACTTAGGTTCCTTCCCCTATTTCTTCCATTACAATCACTTCACCTTTTTTCAAGGTCCAGAATCAAACACAGGCTACATGAACCCTCTCTCATTTATCTAGGGGTACACAGATCTCTGGCACACGTCAAGGGAGTTACTTTCCACGGAAGGGAAGTTGGTCTGAGAGCAGCTCAGGAGCTCACAATTGCATTGTTTTAAGAGCAAACGGCCTCTCTGTTCTGCCTTCTAAATTATAGGGGAGGAAGAATCCAAGCTCCTAATAGTTTTAAATAGACTGCATTGAATGGCATGCTAACCATGAATAACCGTGCCATCCAGGAGAAGCTCATCATCATTCTGGCAGACAGGGACTTGGGGCCAGAACCAGAAGGGAGCTGACGACTCTCAGGGTCCTTGCCCAACTCTAAACCAAAAAAGAAGGCAACAGAGTTTCAAACTGCCTTCCTTTAATAACATTACCAGTTTTATGCTTGGAAAAAGGAGACCTGACTAGCTACTCTGGGTAGTTCATGAGAGCTGCGTGCAAGCATTTACATTGGATTTGCAAAGCTGCTCTCTCCAGATCTGTTTCAAGATTGCAAGACAATTGGAAGGGGAAGTGGGAGAGAAGTGGATGAAGAGGGCGCCTCTCCAACTAATAATAACATCTATTTCAGGAAGGTTCATACTTATGAGTACTTATACCCATGAGGGCAAGCTTCCTTGGACAGAAAGTGGACCTTACTTATTTTAAGGTACCTTATGCATACTATGATTGGTGCCTTGCTTTCTGTTTTCCCTCTATGTATTTAGGGGCTTAATAAGGAGGAATTCTGAGGGACGGAAGGGAGCATTTTTAACTGTAGACTCCAGATGTTCTTTTTTTAAAACATCTTTATTGGAGTATAATTGCTTTACAATGGTGTGTTAGTTTCTGCTTTATAAAAAAGTGAATCAGCTATACATATACTTATATCCACATATCTCTCCCTCTTGTGTCTCCCTCCGTGAAGTCCAAGAGCCTGATTCCTCCAGCTCTGTTTTTCTTTCTCAAGATTGCTTTGGCTATTCGGGGCCTTTTGTGTTTCCATACAAATTGTGAAATTTTTCACTCTAGCTCTGTGAAAAATGCCATTGGTAGTTTGATAGGGATTGCACTGAACCTGTAGATTGCTTTGGGTAGTAGAGACATTTTAACAATGTTGATTCTTCCAATCCAAGAACATGGTACATTTCTCCATCTCTTTGCATCATCTTTATTTTCTTTCATCAGTGTCTTATATTTTCTGCATATAGGTCTTTTGTCTCCTTAGGTAGGTTTATTCCTAGGTATTTTATTGTTTTTGTTGCAATGGTAAATGGCAATGTTTCCTTAATTCCTCTTTCAGATTTTTCATCATTAGTGTATAGGAATGCCAGAGATTTCTGTACATTAATTTTGTATCCTGCTACTTTACCAATTCATTGATTAGCTCTAGTAGTTTTCTGGTAGCATCTTTAGGATTCTCTATGTATAGTATCATATCATCGGCAAAAAGTGACATCTTTACTACTTCTTTCTGATTTGGATTCCTTTTATTACTTTTTGGCTAAAACCTCCAAAATTATGTTAAATAATATTGGTGAGAGTGGACAACCTTCTTTTGTTCCTGATCTTAGAGGAAATGGTTTCAGTTTTTCACCACTGAGAACGATGTTGGCTGTGGGTTTGTCACATATGGCCTCTATTATGTTGAGGTAGGTTCCCTCTATGCGTACTTTCTGGAGAGTTTTTAATCATAAATGGTTGTTGAATTGTGTCGAAAGCTTTTTCTGCACCTGTCCAGATGATCATTTGGTTTTTCTCCTTCAATTTGTTAATATGGTTTATCACGTTGACTGATTTGTGTATATCAAAGAATCCTTGCATCCCTGGGATAAACCCCACTTGATCATGGTGTATGATCCTTTTAACGTGCTGTTGGATTCTGTTTGCTAGTATTTGGTTGAAGATGTTTGCATCAATGTTTATCAGTGATATTGGCCTGTAGTTTTCTTTCTTTGTGACAACTTCATCTGGTTTTGGTATCACGGTGATGGTGGCCTCGCAGAATGAGTTTGGGAGTGTTCCGCCCTCTATTATATAATGGAAGAGTTTGAGAAGGATAGGTGTTAGCTCTTCTCTAAATGTTTGATAGAATTCGTCTGTGAAGCCATCTGGTCCTGGGCTTTTGTTTGTTGGAAAATTTTTAATCACAGTCTCAATTTCAGTGCTTGGGACTGGTCATTTATATTTTCTATTTCTTCCTGGTTCAATCTCGGAAGGTTGCGCTTTTCTGAGAATTTGTCCATTTCTTCCAGATTGCCCATTTTATTAGCATAGAGTTGCTTGTAGTAATCTCTCATGATCATTTGTATTTCTGCAGCGTCAGTTGTTACTTCTCCTTTTTCATTTCTAATTCTATTGATTTGAGTCTTCTCCTTTTTCTTGATGAGTCTGCCTAATGGTTTATCAATTTATTTTTATCTTCTCAAAGAAACCAGCTTTTAGTTTTATTGATCTTTGCTATTGTTTCCTTCATTGCTTTTTCATTTATTTCTGATCTGATCTTTATGATTACTTTCCTTCTGCTAACTTTGGTTTTTTTTTTTTGTTGTTCTTCTTCTTTCTCTAATTGCTTTAGGTGTAAGGTTAGGTTGTTTATTTGAGACTTTTCTTGTTTCTTGAGGTAGGATTGTATTGCTATAAACTTCCCTCTTGGAACTGCTTTTGCTGCATCCCATAGGTTGTGGGTCGTGGTGTTTTCATTGTCATTTGTTTCTAGGTATTTTTTGATTTCCTCTGATTTCTTCAGTGATCTCTTGGTTATTAAGTAGTGTACTGTTTAACCTCTATGTGTTTGTATTGTTTTACAGATTTTTTCCTGTAATTGATATCTAGTCTTATAGAGTTGTGGTCAGAAAAGATACTTGATACAATTTCAATTTTCTTAAATTTACCAAGGCTTCATTTGTGACCCACAATATGATCTATCCTGGAGAATGTTCCATGAGCACTTGAAAAGAACATGTATTCTGTTGTTTTTGGATGGAATGTCCTATAAATATCAATTAAGTCCATCTTGTTTAATGTATCATTGAAAGCTTGTGTTTCCTTATTTACTTTCATTTTGGATGACCGGTCCATTGGTGAAAGTGGGGTGTTAACATCCCCTACTATGATTGTGTTACTGTCAATTTCACCTTTTATGGCTGTTGGCATTTGCCTTATGTATTGAGGTGCTACTATGTTGGGTGCATAAATATTTACAATTGTTATATCTTCTTCTTGGATCGATCCCTTGATCATTATGTAGTGTCCTTCTTTGTCTCTTGTAACAGTCTTTATTTTAAAGGCTATTTTGTCTGAAATGAGAATTGCTCCTCCAGCTTTCTTTCAATTTCCATTTGCATGGAATATCTTTTTCCATCCCCTCACTTTCAGTCTGTATGTGCCCCTAGGTCTGAAGGGGGTCTCTTGTAGACAGCATGTATACGGATCTTGTTTTTGTACCCATTCAGCCAGTCTATGACTTTTGGTTGGAGCATTTAATCCATTTATATTTAAGGTAGTTATCAATACGTATGTTCCTATTACCATTTTCTTAATTGTTTTGGGTTTGTTGTTGTAGGTCTTTTCCTTCTCTGTGTTTCCTGCCTAGAGAAGTTCCTTTAGCATTTCTTGTAGAGCTGGTTTGGTGGTGCTGAATTCTCTTAGCTTTTGCTTGTCTGTAAAGGTTTTAATTTCTCCGGCAAATCTGAATGAGATCCTTGCTGGGTAGAGTAAACTTGGTTGTAGGTTTTTCCCTTTCATCACTTTAAACATGTCCTGCCACTCCCTTCTGGCTTGCAGAGTTTCTGCTGAAAGATCAACTGTTAACCTTATAGGGATTCCCTCGTATGTTACTTGTTGTTTTACTCTTGCTGCTTTTAATATATTTTCTTTGTATTTAATTTTTGATAGTTTGATTAATATGTGTCTGGCATGTTTCTCCTTGGATTTATCCTGTATGGGACTCTCTGTGCTTCCTGGACTTGATTGACTATTTCCTTTCCCACGTTACGGAAGTTTTCAACTATAATCTCTTCAAATATTTTCTCAGTCCCTTTCTTTTTCTCTTCTATTTCTGGGACCCCTAAAATTCGAATGTTGGTGTGTTTAATGTTGTCCCAGAGGTCTCTGAGAGTGTCCTCAATTCTTTTCATTCTTTTTTCTTTATTCTGCTCTGTGGTAGTTTTTTCCACTATTTTATCTTCCAGGTAACTTATCCTCTCTTCTGCCTCAGTCATTCTGCTATTGATTCCTTCTGGAGAATTTTTAATTTCATTTATTGTGTTGTTCATCATTGTCTGTTTGCTCTTTAGTTCTTCTGGGTCCTTGTTAAACATTTCTTTTATTTTCTCCATTCTATTTCCAAGATTTTGGATCATCTTTACTATCATTACTCTGAATTCTTTTTCATGTAGGCTGCCTATTTCCTCTTTATTTGTTTGGTCTGGTGGGCTTTTACCTTTCTCCTTCATGTGCTGTGTGTTTCTCTGTCTTCTCATTTTGCTTAACTTGCTGTGTGGGGTCTCCTTTTCGCAGGCTGCAGGTTTGTAGTTCCCATTGTTTTTGGTGTCTGCCCCAAGTGGGTAAGATTGGTTCAGTGGGTTGTGTAGGCTTCCTGGTAGAGGGGACTGGTGCTTGTGTTCTGGTGGATGAGGCTGGATCTTGTCTTTCTGGTGGGCAGGACCATGTCCGGTGGTTTGTTTTGGGGTGTCTGTGACCTTATTATGAGTTTAGGCAGCCTCTCTACTAATGGGTGTGGTTGTGTTCCTGTCTTGCTAATTTTTTGCCATAGTGGGTCCAGCACTGTAGCTTGCTGGTTGTTGAGTGGAGCTGGGTCTTAGCATTGAGATGTAGATCTCTGGGAGAGCTTTCACCATTTGATATTACATTGAGCTGGGACGTCTCTGGTGGACGCATGTTCTGAACTTGGCTCTCCCACCTCAGAGGCACAGGCCTGACACCCGGCCAGAGCACCAAGCCCCTGTCAGCCACACTGCTTTTGGGAAGTCTGAGGTGTTCTGCCAGCGTTCAGTACGTGTTCTGTAGGAGTTGTTCCACATGTAGATGTATTTCTGATGTATTTGTGGGGAGGAAGGTGATCTCCACGTTTTATTCCTCCGCCATCTTGAAGGTCTCCCCCTAGATGTTCTTTTTGTACCAACAATCCTAGTATGGAAGGTTTGTGATAATGTCGTATTTATTTTTTGCTTGATACACAGGATTATTTCTCATTGGGGGGGAAAATCTCAAAAATTATATTGCTTTAGTTTAGATTAGACTTGCCAGATAAAATACAGAACACCTAGTTAAATCTGAATTTAAGATGAACAACAAATAAACTTTTAGTATATATTGTCCCCAAAGTTTTATGGGGTCATAAGTCCATTTTTTAACTATTTTTTAAAAACTGAAGTATAGTTAATTTACAATGTTGTGTTAGTTTCTGGTGTGCAGCAAGGTGATTCATGTATCCTTTTCAGATTCTTTTCCATTATAGGTTATTATAAGATGCTGAATATAGTTTCCTGTGCTACACAGCAGGACCTTGTTGTTAATCTATTTTATATATGGTAGTTTGTATCTTTTAATCCAAACTCATAATTTATCCCTCCCCCACTCTTTCCCCTTTGTTAACCATAGTTTGTTTTCTATGTCTGTGAGTCTGTTTCTGTTTCATAAATAAGCTCATTTGTATCTTTTTTTAGATTCCATATATAAGTAATATCATATGATATTTGCCTTTGTTTGACTTACTTCACTTAATACGATAATCTGTAAGTCCATCCATGTTGCTTCAAATGGCATTATTTCATTCTATTTTATGGCTGAGTAATATTCCATTGTGTATGTACATATGTATATACAACATCTTCTTTTTCCATTCATCTGTCAATGGACATTAAAGTTGCTTCCATGTCTTGGCTATTGTAAATAGTGCTGCTATGAACATTGGGGTGAATTTATCTTAGGGTATTAGAGTTTTCTCCAGATAAATGCCCAGGAGTGGGATTGCAGGATCATATTTAACACTATTTTTAGTTTTTAAGGAAACTTTATACTGTTCTCCATAGTGGCTGTACCAATTTACATTCACATCAACAGCGTACGAGGGTTCCTTTATCTTCACACGCTCTCCAGCATTTATTATTTGTAGATTTTTTGATGATGGGCAGTCTGACTGGTGTGAGGTGATACCTAATTGTAGTTTTGATTTGCATTTCTCTAATAATTAGGGATGTTAACCATCTTTTCATGTGCCTACTGGCCATCTGTATGTTTTCTTTGGAGAAATGTCTGTTTAGATCTTCTACCCATTTTTTGATTGGGTTGTTTATTTGTTTGATATTAAGCTGTATGAGCTATTTGTATATTTTGGAAATTAATCCTTTGCCAGTTGCATCATTTGCAAGTATTTTCTCCCTTCTGTAGGTTGTCTTTTTGTTTTGCTCATGGTTTTCTTTGCTGTGCAAAAGCTTTTAAGCTTAATTAGGTCCCATTTGTTTATTTTTGTTTTTATTTCCATTATTCTAGGGGATGGATCCAAAAAGGTATTGCTGAGATTTATGTCAAAGAATGTTTGACATAACACATAAAGAGTGCCTATGGAGTGCCTATGTTTTCCTCTAGGATTTTTATAGTATCTGGTCTTCCATTTAGGTCTTTAATCCATTTTGTGTTTATTTTTGTATATGGTGTTAGAGAATGTTCTAATTTCATTCTTTTACATACAGCTGTCCAGTTTTCCCAGCACTGTGTATTGAAGAGACTTGTCTTTTCTCCATTGTATAGTCTTGCCTCCTTTATTGTAGATTAATTGACCATAAGTGTATGGGTTTATTTCTGGGCTGTCTATTCTGTTCCATTAACCTATATGTCTGTTTCTGTGCCAGTACTATATTGTTTTGATTACTGTAGCATTGTATAGTCTGAGTCAGGGAGCCTGATTCCTCCAGCTCCATTTTTCTGTCTCAAAACTGCTTTGGCTATTCAGAGTCTTTTGTGTTTCCATACAAATTTAAAAAACTGTTTTCCCAGTTATGTGAAAAACGTCATTGGTAATTTGATAACGACTGAATCTGTAGATTGCCTTGTGTGGTATGGTTATTTTAACAATATTGATCCTTCCAATCCAAGAACATGGTGTATTTTTCCATCTGTTTGTGTCGTCCTCAATTTCTTGCATCAGCATATATAGTTTTCAGAATACAGGTCTTTTGCCTCCTTAGGTAGATTTATTCCTAGGTATTTTACTGTTTTTGATGCAATGGTAAATGGGACTGTTTCCTTAATTTCTCTCTGATACTCCATTGTTAGCATATAGAAATGGACAGATTTCTGTATATTAATTTTGTATCCAGCAACTTTACCAAATTCATTGATGAGCTCTAGTAGTTTTCCGGTAACGTCTTTAGGATTTTCTACATATAGCACTATGTCATCTGCAAACAGTTACAGTTTTACTTCTTCTTTTCTGATTTCCATTCCTCTTATTTCGTTTTCTTCTCTGATTTCTGTGGTTAGACTTACAAAACTGTAGAATAAAAGTGGTGAGAGTGGGCATCCTTGTGAAAAGCTTTCAGCTTTTCACCACTGAGTATGATGTTAGCTGTGTGTTTGTCATATATGGCTTTTATTATGTTGACATATATTTCCTCTCATAAGTACCTTTTAGAAGTCTTCATTGTTTATCTGAAATTCTGATTTAACTGAGTATTCTTGTATTTTTATTCTAACTCTGGCAACCCTCGTTTAGATATCAGCATTGAACTAATTGTGGATTATTCTGCCTCTGGAATTTTAAGAAGCAGGGAGCTCCTGACACAAATCAACTTTATAGATTGCTTGGGAGGATTAATTGGCATAATGCATAAAAGTTGCTAAGCACAATTTTTGGCAAACAAATGCCCAGTAAGTGGCAATGACTTTTCCCCCACCTTCCTTCCTCTTCATCCTTCAAAAATATTTATCAAAATATTAATTGTAAGATAAAAAATTGTGGAATATTCAACAATGGACTCCTACTCAGCAATATGAAGAAATAAACTCTGAAACACATTACAGCATTGTTGAATCACCCAAATATAATTTTGAGTAAAAGTAGCTATGTAAATGAGAATACGTTATATATTAATGGCATATATGACATCTGAGATGGATCATTTTGGATGTATCTCCACCATACAACAAAAGTATTTTTAGTAATAATCATAAAATTAGATGAAAGATAATAATTGAGTAAAAAACAAGGCAAACAGTAAAAGTAAGTGAATTAAAAACTATGTTAGTACAAATGATAATTAAAAATATTACAGTAAAATGGTAAAAATGAATAATATATATATGATTTTATTTTTATAAAGTGTTCCTTACATGTTTTCATAACTGCATGGGAAAGTGTCTGAAAAACTATACCAAAATAGTGACTCTGATTATCCTTTTTTGGTGGCATGATTGGGTATTTTCTCTTTGTTCAATTTTACTTAATTTCAAGAAAGCATAAGAATTAAAAGAAGTAATTTTTTCAGAAAGAAATTTGCTTTAGTTTTGCATTAGCTTTAATTTTTTTCCAATGAATATATATTTTCATTTGTAGTAATAAAAAGTAAAACTACGTTTCAAAAAGAGAACACCATCTTCCGTATTCACTTGTCTGAAATCAGAATTAAATATTAATGGGTAAACTGTGATGCTTTTGTAATGCCCTCATGGTGGTGCACGTGACCACACTCCTATTGATGACTGATAGTGTTTTACTGAGTGAGAGACAGGAGTCTGGAGTATGGGGTAAAGAGGGTGATGAGAAAGACAGAATCAGAGAAAGAGGAGAAAATTCCACTTGGTTATGATTTTGAAAATCTCTTCAATAAAAAACAAAACATAAACATTATGATGAAACAATAATATAAAAACTGAAATAAATATGTATGTTAAGCTAAAACACATTGTCTTTTTCCAGATATTTAAATGTTAATGATTAATTTCCATCCAGATTTGAGTAGCTTGTATCTCTTCACTTAGAGTTAAAAATTTTCTAGAGTGCCTTGAAGGCTCCAATAGGAATGGCTAACTTTGGATAAATAACACATGCCAAGTTGACTTTTGGTCTTTGATCTTTCAGTGACAATGATCGTCAGCCATGAATGGATATACCGTCTCCAATGGAGTATTTTAAAAATCTAGCTATCTGGGCAGGATGTCAGTCCTATTGATTCAGAAATTCTGTAGGTGCATCTCTGAAATTTTATTTTTAAAAATTCCACAGTCCATGTTGACGGATAGCCAGGGTTAAACACCATTGCTCTAAGCACAGAGATCTACACTGTAAAAGAAATAAAACCCAAAAGATGGCATTATGTTTTCTTCTCATAATTCTACAGTAGAGCACTGGGTTTCTGGCAACTTTCTTTTATGGGAAGAAGCTAGAAGGTTAATTATCCTCGTGGCATCTTTACATCAGCAAAATAACATTGTGTTTTATAAACTTTAGGGATCATACCTTTTTTTTCCTAAGTGTGTTGGTATGGTGAATTGCAAGGAATGGTTTTTCAAATATTGAATCAGCCTTGAATTCACATACAAAAATACTATTTGCTCCATTTGTTTCTTGTTCCTTTATGCCTCTTTTTTTTCTGGCAGCTTTTGGATTACTTATATATTCATAAGAATCTATTTAATCTCCATTATTGGGTTATTTATACCTCTTTATAATCTTA
The DNA here is from genome assembly GCF_964270905.1 of Leucopleurus acutus. NCBI lineage: Eukaryota > Metazoa > Chordata > Mammalia > Artiodactyla > Delphinidae > Leucopleurus > Leucopleurus acutus. The sequence goes on along the minus strand of NC_139144.1, from coordinate 92,509,011 downwards.
ATAGTTGCTCTAAAGTTTACAATATGCATATTTAATTAATCACAACCTACCTTCAAATAATATTGTATGGTTTTGCATCTAGCATAAGAATCACAAATGACAGTAGATTGCTCCTTCTTATTTTTGTGCTGTTATTGTCATCTGTGTTATTTCTTCAGTTATCAACTCAAACACATTGCTATTACTTATACAGGAGGCTATAAATTACCTTTTAGAGCAATTAAAACAAATTATATGTATATTTACATTTATATTTATGCTAGCCATTTCCAGGAATTTTTATTTCTTTGTATAAATCTAAGTTTTTAATCTTGTACCATATTTGGTCTTCCTGAAAACAATTTTTAAAAACACCTTGTAGTGTAGGTCTGCTGGCAATGAATTCTCTATTCTTAACTAAAAAAATGTTCATTTCTATTTTCCTTATTAAAGATATTTCACTAGGAATAAAATTTGGGGGGTTGACAGCATTTTACTTTTAGCACATTAAACATGGTGATAACTTTCCTTTGGGCTTGCAAAATTTCTGGCAGTAAGTCTGCTGCAATTCTTCCATTTTTCCTGTATACATCATGTATACTTTTGTTCTCTGTCTTGAAGGTATATTCTTTGCCTGTAGATGATGAATATATCTAGGTGTATTGTGTTTCATTTCCCTTGGTGTTCATCATACTTGGAATTCTCAAAATTTCTTGTACCTGTAGTTTGATGTATTTTGCTATTTTTAGAAAATTCTCAGCCATTATCCCTTCAAATATGCATTCTGTCTCTTTTTTGTTGGGGGGGTGTATTATATGTATCTTAAACCATTTGACATTGTCTCAATTTGGGATGTTCTGTTTTCATTCTTTCTCTCATTTATTTCTCTTTCTGTTTTAGTTTGGGTAATTAATGTTGAAAAATCGTCAACTTCACTGATTCTTCCCTCAGTTGTTTTGAGTCTACTGCTGAGTCTGTCAAAGTGATTTTTCACCTGTGTTACTGCGGTTTTTATTTCTGCATTTTCTTTTGATATTTTTCGTATGGTTTTCATCTCTCTGTTGAAATGTCCCATATTATGGCATTTTGTCAACTTCCTCTGCTTGAGACTTGAACATATTAATAATAAGTTATTTTCAAATGCCTGCCTGAAATTTCAAAATATTGATCATTAAGTCTGGTTGTGTTGACTGCTTTGTCTCTTGACTATACATTGTTTTCTCTCTGCAATTTTTGGATGTCTCACAATTTTTGACTGATTACTGGACATAGTTTGTAGGATAGTAGGACTGAGATAATTAGTGTTTATGCCTGAAGTGCATATGCTGCTTCTACTGCTAGACCTTCAGACTGGAGATTTGAGTTAATCTAAGAAAATGTTGAACTCTTTGGGGGTTTTGTTGTTGTTATGATAATTTTCAGTGCATCACTGGTTTCAAATTCCTTTGATGTCACCTTATGCTTAATGTGGAGATTGGTGTGAAAGTGGATTTTTCTCAAGTTTCACTGGATAGAAGCACTGCTTTAGCTATATCCAACATATTTTGAGATATTATGTTGTTGATTTTATCGCATTGACAATCTTTTTATTATAACTTTTAATTTCTTCTTTTACTTATAAATTATATAAAAATGCGTTGTTTCATTTCTAAATATTTGGGATATTCCAGATAGCTTTCTGTTATTAATTTATAATTTAATTATTTTGTGGTCAGAGAATACACCTTGTATAATTTCAATCACTTCATATTTATTTAGCTTTGTTTGTGGCCAAGATCATGGTCTATCTTAGCAAATTTTCTGTGTGTACTCGTAGATAAGATGGGTATAACATTGTACAAGTCTCCGTCAGGTGAATTTTTTTGAACTTTTGTATTGTTCCCTATATCTTTATGTTTACTAATTGTTTCCTTGATTCGTCAATTTTTTCGAGCTGTTGAAATCTCCAAATATAATTATAGATACGTCTATTTCTCCTTTCAGGTCTATACATTTTGCTTCATGTGTTTTGAAGGTTTGTTATTAGGTGCATAAACATTGGAATTGTTATGTCCTACTCATAAATAGAGGGCTTTATTATTATAAAATTACACCCCTTATCACTGGTAATATTCCTTGTTCTGAGTTATACTTTGAAATTAACAAAACTGGACTAGCTTTTTTGAAATTAATATTAGCATAGTATATATTTTCATCTTTTTATTTTTAATAATTTTTAGAGTATTTTAAAATTCGATTTTATATATATACTTACAAATATAAAAATACTATTTACATTTATATTTAAGTGAACTTTTTGTAGACTATGGTGAAATCTAGCTTATTTTTTCAGTCTGAAAATCTCTGCCTTTTGATTGATGAGTTTAGATTATTTACATTAATGATTTATTTTCAGGGTTAAATTCTAGCAACTTGATAATTGTTTTCTATTTTTTCAACTGTTCCTCATTTTCTTTTTAATTTGATTATATTTTATGAATTCATTTCATATTTTTTATTGGAGATGTATAGACATATGCATGTATGTGTGTGTATGTATATATATAAATATAATTGTTTGATTTTCTTAGTGGATTCCTTAAGGTTTACAGTATACTTTTCTAATGTATACCAGCACAGGTATCGTGCAAGGATTCTACAATATAGTATATTTCTATTGTACCTCCATCTGTCATTGTACAATTGTCATATATTTTTAAATAAAAATTTTTATTTTGAGGTATCTGTAGATTTACATGCCATTTTAAGAAATACTACAGAGAGGCCCTATGTACCATACATCTATTACCAAAAGGTAATATCTTAGAAAACTGTAGTACAATATCCCAATTAGGACATTGGCTTTGATACAGTCAAGATGCAGAACAGGTCATCAACTCAAGGATACCTCATGTTGCCATTTATAGCTACACCCACTTCCTTTCCACCTTAAAATATCAGAAAGTCAAATCCAGCAATATATAAAAAGGCTAACATGTCACAAACAAGTGGAGTTCCTCTCAGAAATGCAAGTTTGGCTCAACATATCTGGTGCCAGACAGCAAGGAATTACTCAAAAATCAATGCCAGTGCATGTCAAAAGTCAAAGGAACCAAACTGAAAGAACTCCAATGGCTACAGCTGTAACAGTTTGAAGAACGAAGTAATTACAGTATTGGCTTATAATTCCCCCAAACAAAATAAATATCCATGAGTCCATATTGATATAAGCAAATGAATGAATAAGTAAATAAATGGAGGAGAAGGGACAAATCTTTCTTAGAAGAGAATTCCAAATGTTAAATATAGAAGGAATGAGGGAAATAAAAATTCACCTCAGTAATAACTGCTCCAGGCATGATCCACCAAGGCATGCTAAAATTTATGGGTGAAACTTCAAGAAGTAACAGGATATTTGCACAGCATCAAAGTATCTCCCCCAAATATATATTCATTGCTATGGTGGTTCTAACAGATGTCCCCAAATTATTTGATATTCCTGTCTCCAAGAGGTGGGAGATTCATACCTCTCCCTTTGGTTGGACTTACTGCCTCTCTTCTAATAAATAGAGTATGAAAAGGAAAAAAAAAAAAAACAGTAAGTTTACAAAGGAGAACTCTCACAGATCTACACTGAAAAAATTATCAAAGTTAATACTATCAGTACTAAGTCCTATTGATATCATGTACCTCCTAATATGTGATAATGATCAGAACACTTCACTTCTGTAGTATGTTTCCCCCAAATCCATAATCTCATTACAGTTATTAAAAAAAAAAACCAGACAAAACTAAATAGAGGGAACACTCCACAAAATACTTAAGAAATACTTTTTTTAAGTGTCAATCATGAAAGCAAAGGAAAAAACTAAGAAACTGTCACCGATTGAAGATACTAAAAATACATGATGATTAAAGCAACATGGCATCCTGATTTGGGTCCTGAAATAGACAGCAGTAGTGGAAAAATTGGTAAAATCTGAATAAAGTGTGTAGTTTAGTTAATTATATTGTACCAATGTTAGTTTTTTAGTTTTTATATACCATTGCGATATAAGATGTTAATATTAGGGGAGCCTGAACAAAGGGAATATAAGAACTCTTAGTATTATCTTTAAAACTCTTCTATAAACCTAAAATTATTTCAGGATAAAAATTACAAAAACAAAATCCCTTATCATTTGTCTACATGGCAAAAGTATGAACCCCAACCACCTCTGTCACTCTCACTCTTCTTGCCTTAGCCAGGACCTCTCTCTTCTAGCCCCAGTACTTGCAATGATGCTCCCTCCTAACACATGGTTTCTGCATAGGGTACAGAGGTTTTCCCTCGGGCAGTTATTTAAGCTCTCATCTCCCTTATGAGTGCAGTAATCCCTTACTCACCCTTCAGACCTCAGATCAAACATCTCTGCTTCACTTTGGCACCCATCACTGGAACAAATCCTTTTATAGGCTGTCATATATCATATATCCTTCATAGCCATAGTCATAGTTGCAATTGTGCATTTGTTTGCGTAATTACTTATAAATATTTGTCTCTTCCACCAGACATTAAACTTAATTGTCAGGAACCATATATACTTTATTTTTTTAACTATTGGCAAAAGATTTATAAAATCTAAAATTTAAGAAGAAAGAACAGAATGAATCAATCAAATACCCTCTTTGATGAATGGGATAAAGTCTGTTTGGAGTTCCTTAGGAACTGATTTTTAGAATATAGTATTTGATGAGCTGTGACGGTTGAGCTAATTTTTTCTCAATTTCATTTTTAAAATTTTATATACATATATGTTTTAATTGAAGTATAGTTGACTTACAATGTTGTGTTAGTTTCAGGTGTACAGCACAGTGATTCTTTTTTAGATTCTTTTCCCTTATAGGTTATTACAAAATATTGAGTATAGTTCCCTGTGCTATACAGTAGGTCCTTGTTTGTTATCTATTTTATATATAGTAGTGAGTATATGTTAATCCCAACCTCCTAATTTATCCCTCCCCTGCCCCTTAACCCTTTGGTAACTATATAGGTCAATGGAACAGTATACAAAGCCCAGAAATAAACCCACCCACTTATAGTCAATTAATCTATAACAAAGGAGGCAAGAATATACAATGGAGAAATGACAGTCTCTTCAATATACAGTGCTGGGAAAACTGGACTGCTATATATAAAAGAATGAAATTAGAACATTCTCTAACACCATATACAAAAATAAATACAAAATGGATTAAAGACCTAAATGTAAGAGTAGATACTAGAAAACTCCTAGAGGAAAACATAAGCAGAACACTCTTTGACGTAAATCTCAGCAATATCTTTTTGGATCCATCTCCTAGAATAATGGAAATAGAAACAAAAATAAACAAATGGGACCTAATTAAACTTAAAAGCTTTTGAACGGCAAAGGAAACCATAAACCAAATGAAAAGACAACCTAAAGAATGGGAGAAAATATTTGCAAATGATGTGACCGACAAGAGATTAATTTCCAAAATATACAAACTGTTTATACAGCTTAATATCAAACAAACAACCCAATCAAAAATGGGCAGAAGACCTAAACAGACAATTCTCCAAAGAAGACATACAGATGGACAATAAGCACATGAAAAGATGCTCAACATCCCTAATTATTAGAGAAATGCAAATCAAAACTCCAATTAGGTATCACCTCACACCAGTCAGAATGCCCATCATCAAAGTCTCCAAATAATAAATGCTGGAGAGGGTGTGGAGAAAAGAGAACCCTCCTACACTGTTGGTGGGAATGTAAATTGGTAGAGCCACTATGGAGAACAGTATGGAGGTTCCTTAAAAAAAAAAAATAGAGCTATAATATGATCCAGCAATCCCACTCCTGGGCATATATCCGGAGAAAACCATAATTTGAAAAGATACATGCACCCCAATGTTCACTGCAGTGCTATTCACAATAGCCAAGACGTGGAAGCAACCTGAATGTCTATAGACAGATGAATGGATAAAGATGTGGTATATACATATATATACACAATGGAATATTACTCAGCCATAAAATAGAATGAAATAATGCCATTTGCAGCAACATGGATGGACCTATAGATTATCATACTAAGTGAAGTAAGCCAGACAGAGAAGGACAAATATCATATGATACTGCTTTTATGTGGAATCTAAAAAAAAAAAAAAAAAAAATACAAATGAAACTACTTACAAAACAGAAATAGTCCCGAAGACATTTATACTTCAATTTATCCAGTACTTAACAGAGGCTCTGGCACATGGTAGGCACTCAATAAATACTTGTTGAATAAATGATCTAGTCTTTTACATTCCTGAAGCATTCCAAGTTGTTTTACTACTTTCCCACGAAAGAGGGAGGGAGCACTTCCCTCTCTGTCAAGCAGGTTGCCAGGCAAAACATCTAGTTATAAAAATTATATAAGGAAATACTTCAAATGGGGGATCTTTTAGGTATTCTGAGATCCTTCTTTATAGGAAGCAGAAATGTGGCAGCTCCCTTTGTTTCTTTCTGCCCAACCCTCCAGCCCAGCAAAATTGCAAGCAACTCTACTATCAGAGTTAAGTATTATGGCTCCTTCAACAACCACTTTCACTCCATGGATAAAGAATAAGAGGATTCAGACATGCTTGCAATGCAAGCTGAGCAAACCATTGTCTCCCCTTTCCTTCCTTCTTGTTTTTTGGTTGTTGCTGTTGCCATTGTTCATTGAAAGAAGTTAAAACCCACTTTGCAATTTGCTGTTTATCAGGCAAATGATCCTTTCAGGCAATTCCCAGTGGGATTCTTTCTACATTTATATTTTAGGGACATTCCAGTTCAGTGACAGCAGATGGAACATCATAGTTAAAAATTTTAGAAAGATAGACAATGAAATGCATTCCAGAAAGATAACAAGGTGGCCTTTGCACAGGCAAGAGAAAAAAAAAGAGCTAGAAATATTGTTTAGAACGAAAACCTGCACACAGGGAACTGGGAGATGTGGGGACGTGAAGAGAGGGAATGTTAACCCTCTCTTGGTCTGGATTTTGAAGTACTGCTTGTCACAGGGCTAGCTTATTGAGAATGGGAATCCTCTATGTTGATTTAATTTCTTGTGGCATCTATAGATCTTTTTCGGGAGTTGAAGAAAGAGTAAGAGGAACTTAATTCCTCCTGGTACTCAGAATAGACGCTTTATACCTCCTTATGCATATGCTATTTATTATTTGACTCTCTGCAGCACTGTTATTAGACATTAGTTGCTGTAAACAGAGAACAAAATAACTGGCCCTTTATTAAAAATGTATCAGGTATTAATGAGCTGATAGAACAAATTTCAGATGACAAGTATTCCCCTGATTTGTAAAGCTCAGCTCTTTTCTTGCATGGCTAATCTTGGCTTTTTTTATAAGTCCTGTTAAATAGATTATGAAGAGCCCATGATGAGGAATTTTATGGCCTTTTCATAATTTCTTAAACATGTTTTTCAACAGAAAGACATTTATGCATACATACTATGTCAGTGTTCAGAAACAAAGTAGAGGGTAAACATCATTCACCTATAATCACACCATCCAGAGATAATGCCTGTTCCTCCTGCAGGTTTTTAAGTTATGATTGCAAAGAACAATCAACACTCTTTTTATTAATTCATTTACTATATCCTAAGTATTTTCTCATATCATGAATGAGTCTTTCTAAATCAAAGGGGATTGAGTCTATAGTATCATATCAGCTGAGTGCACAATTAAAAAAAAAAAAAGACTTAAACCGCTGAGACGTTTTTTTTTTTTTTTTTGCGGTATGCGGGCCTCTCACGTTGCGGAGCACAGGCTCCAGACGGGCAGGTTCAGCGGCCACAGCTCACGGGCCCAGCCGCTCCATGGCATATGGGATCTTTCCAGACCGGGGCACGAACCCATGTCCCCTGCATCAGCAGGCGGACTCTCAACCACTGCGCCACCAGGGAAGCCCCGCTGAGACGTTTTTAAGCACAGTCTAATGCATGTGCTGAGTGGGGACTGGGTGAGGTCACCTAACAAGATTCCAGTTTCTCTCTCCTATTATATGCCAAGCACAAGAGCTGAATATACTGCTACAGATGCAGTTAGATAAACTAAAGAAAATATTTACAGGCAAGAGTTAATTTTAACAAAGATCCTGCCATTTCAGTTGGGGGTTTACCAAGGATTTCCCTTAGAGAAAGATGAAGAGGGATTTTCCACTTTGGGTATGATTTTATGAGCACTGCCAAGTGACTGTTCACCTTCAAATTGCTCAAACATTCTTCTACAATTTTGTTTGAAGTTCTCAGACTTCAGATGGATGTTTTGGATGAGACATTGACTGTTCCATGAAGTCCTCAGTTAGAAAGGTAAGTAGCACAGCATAAGTCCTTGAAGGAATAAGGGATCACAGGAATGACACATTTTAATGGGGGCTGGAAAGTGGAATAAAGGACATGGAGGTACAGTTCATAATGGAGTTCTCAATCATGGAGCACTAGCCAGTAAGACGGGGCCAGGAAAGTGGGGATCATTGGGTAGGCTTTTGCAAACTGAACGTATGAAACATGTAGAGACAGAAGGAGTAGGTATATAATACAGAGAGGAAGATGTAGGCAGGAGGACATGAGCATAGCAGCTTCTTGAAGTTTGCTGGATATGGGAAATCATAGGAGTTATGAAGCGTTAAAGTCAGGGTCAGAATATTTATTTGTTTATTTATTTCTGGCTCTCTGGTCTTGTTGAGCGTTTGCGTTATTTATGTTTATGTTTTTAGTTTATTTAATGGAAGAGAAAATACTGAATGAGAGAGTAGGGCAAGGTTTGGGAAGCACTTTTTCAATACTTACATCCAGTGCTTTGCTGGTAAATGTCTGACAGTTAATTCTCTGGGGGAAGGAAAGGAGGAAGCTCTGATTTGTATCATTTGCTGATGTCTATGGTGTAAATGTTCCCATCCTGGACAATTTCAAGCTACCAATGGGACAACAGCTGGCTCCCCAAATTCCTAAAAATCTAACAATTGTCTCTCCTGAGCTGTTATGACCTGGATCCAGCATACATCTATTTTGGGGGGGTTTTTCTTTTGTTTTGTTTTTTCTTTTTACACAGCTCAGATAGGAAAAGCATTCATATCCCATTAGCAAAAAGTCAGAAAGATTAATCTAGTTTCCCTCCTCCCTCTTCTCCTGCAGGTGTCAAAAGTAAATCTGCAGGTGAAAAGGCAGGAGCACCAGGAGCCAGGTAGCTGGGCTCCTTCTCTCTTTGTCCACTAATGCTTATGTATTTTACTGAACCATGACCCCATCTGGGTTGAGGAGGTCAAGAGAAGAGCCAGAATCACTTAAGAAAGAAGTAGCTGATCCTTCCTATAAGGATATAGAAAGACTGAATGAAGATTAGCTCCAAGTGGCATCCCAGCTTTGAGAGTTTACAGCAGCAGTTCTCAACTCTAAATGAAAATTAGAATCAGCTGGGGATCTTTTAAAAATGCCTAAGAGGGCTTCCCTGGTGGCGCAGTGGTTGAGAGTCCGCCTGCCGATGCAGGGGACACGGGTTCGTGCCCCGGTCCGGGAAGATCCCACATCCCGCGAAGCAGCTGGGCCCGTGAGCCATGGCCGCTGTGCCTGCGCGTCCGGAGCCTGTGCTCTGCAACGGGAGAGGCCACAACAGTGAGAGGCCCACGTACCGCAAAAAAAAAAAAAAAAAAAAAAAGGCCTAAGACCGGGCTTCCCTGGTGGCGCAGTGGTTGGGGGTCGGCCTGCCGATGCCAGGGACGCGCGTTTGTGCCCCGGTCCGGGAGGATCCCACATGCCGCGGAGCGGCTGGGCCCGTGAGCCATGGCCGCTGAGCCTGCGCGTCCGGAGCCTGTGCTCCGCAACGGGAGAGGCCACAGCAGTGCAAGGCCCGCGTACCACAAAAAACAAACAAAAAAAAGGCCTAAGACTAATTTCAATCACCAGAGATTCTCCTTTATAATCAGTCTAGGGTGGGGGCCTGGGTATTGGCATACTTTAAAGGCTCCCCAATTTTGAGAACCACTGGTTTGTAGGTTGCTTATAGTTATATTTCTAGATAGATGGTAATGAGCAGAAACAAATGTGTGGAGAGGCAGTTGGTGATGTGTGAAGAGTTAACAGATGTACCAATATATTTATGTTTTAAAAAGACAGTCGCATTATTATACTGAAACACCTAATAATATTAAATAGTGTCATTTTGGCAAATTGATGTAAACAGAACCAGGCTAACATACTTGTTTTGTTGAGAGTTGTCTTTGAGTTTACTGTTTTCCCTGGGACAGTTTCTAAAAACTCTGAGTTGCAACCCAATAGGTGCTACATCTTCAAGTCTTCAGTTGAACTTCTACATAAAAGAAAAAAAAAAAAAAACTAGGCTTTTTCTCTGTTTCATAATGACCCCAAAGTCAGAAAGAAAACAATAAAGACCAGTTAATTACACCACTCAGAGAAGTGTTAGACCACAAACGCCGGACTTACAAGAATGATGCACAATAGTTCTGTGACACTCATCTACCTCTAGGCTAGGAGAGCAAAGGAGTCATGACTCTTCTTAGAGAAGGTGTTTTAGGGGTCAAATTTTGAGTGAATTGAGGTATTTCCCTCATACCCTCTGGAGAAAGGGGAAAAGGTATTTTACTCTCACTTCCAAATCAGCTGAGAAGGGTTTTAATAGGGTCACTCAGAGAACTTGAGATATATCCCTTGCAGTCTGGAGGAATACAGGGGATAGATATTTGTCTCATCCTCAGATATTTAAAGGCAAAAGTTGTGGCGGGCACTTATGGGAGAGGGAAAGAGAAGTTTCCATGGGAGTCAGCTCAGCTTCCACTAGAAGCAAGGCAACATGTGTCTTTGCTTTGGATACTGAGAGAGAGCCATGCAGCAGGGAGCAGCCTACAGGCCATTTTAAAGGCACCTTATCCAAGAGAGCTTCCTTCCAAAGAGAGGCTACCTCAGTAGAAAGAAGATGAAGGGGTACCCTCAGATATAGAATCAGAGGGGACTATCTTCATTGAGCATGTTGGTGTCTGGCTGGAACTGCTGCCCATCTAGAGAGAGAGACAACCAGGAAGAGGGCCAGCCTTTCAGTTGGCTCAAGGTTTGGTATCCCCATGGTAATGCTGCTACAGGCAACTGTCCTCAGCACAAACCTGTCTCTGGCAATTTCTGTTGCTTACTATTCCCAAAACAATTCTCCTACTTTTTGAAGGTCTGAGTAGAATTGTGAACCTAGAAATAAATGTTTTAAATGTGTCCTATCCAAAATGTAATTCCATTTTTGGAGGAGTGGTCAGAGGTTCTCAAAGCATCTACTTCGCATTAATACCAAAACTTTTTAATATCATGTTTCATCGCCTTCATTTCCTCTGCATTTCCTTAAGGAGTATCTCAAGTTCACCTTGCTTATCACTAATTTAATTTTCTGTAGTGACTCTCTGTCCTTATTTGTTCTCATACATATTTTACTTCTGCCCTTTTACTTTTAATTTTATAAGCTGCTGTAACATTTTCATCAGCTGTTTATTCACAGCTGCCTCTCATAACTTTTTCTCATTTCAAACTGTAGTCTTATCAATTCTTTGTTCATTTCTCATATCTTAGAGGTCATATTTTCTTAAATTTTATTGAGAACACAAGAACTGATAGAGTCTAAATTTTATGTCTGTATCCTGAAATACTTCCTCAAAAGTATGTTAACCCTGCATACTATTCTCCTTTAATGTTGCAGATATTATTATTTATATTCTCTATTATCTATCCTTGAAATAAAAGCTACCTTCCAGCAAAGCATAATACTCATCAAGGGAGAGATGAAGATAAAGCTTTTTCTTCTTAACTGCTATCACTGTACCTTAATTGTTGTTAGAATCCTCTTGGCAGATATTAAACTAGAGAACTAGTAGATAAATATACTGACTAGTCCAATTTTACTCGAGTACAAAGTGTTCTGAAACAGAGAATCCTGGACCTGGTGTGTATTAGTCAGATTTATAGTGAGAGACATGTGACTCTTCCTTTCATTTGAACATGTAGAGACCACTGTCAGGTTATTAATTGGCTGAATACCAATGTTGTTATATCTTAGAGAACAGAGAGGCCTGAGGAGAGGGAGAGAGTTGAAGGAAGAGCTGGTTGGTAAAGCAGTCAGAACACACACATTTATAAACTTCGCCGTCTTGTATAGGTGTAGTTTGTGATGCCCCACAACAACAACAGTAGTAACATCAAAGATCACTGATCAGAGATCACCATAATAAATAATATAATAATGAAAAAAATTGAAATACTGCAAGAATTACCAAAATGTGACACAGAGACACAAATCTGCAAATGCTGTTGGGAAAATGGCACTGATAGACTAGCTTGATGCAGCGCTGCCACGAAACCTCAATCCATAAAAAATGCAATATCTGTGAAGTGCAGTAAAATGAGGTACGCCTGTATAGGACCATGTCATATCTGAATAGAGAGAGCTTTACTAACTCTTTTGAAATTTACACACTTTTTATTTCTTTTTCTTAACTAATTGCTCTGGCTAGAGCTGCTGGTATGATATTAAATAGCAATGGTGGGGCTTCCCTGGTGGCACAGTGGTTAAGAATTCGCCTGCCAGTGCAGGGAACATGGGTTCAATCCCTGGTCCAGGAAGATCCCACATGTCGCACAGCAACTAAGCCCATGCGCCACAACTACTGAGCCTGCGCTCTAGAGCCTGTGAGCCACAACTACTGCGCCTGCTCGCCTAGAGCCCATGCTCCGCAACAAGAGAAGCCAGCTCAATGAGAAGCCTGCGCACCACAACAAAGAGCAGCCCCTTCTTGCAGCAACCAGGAAAAGCCCACATGTAGCAACGAAGACCCAAAGCAACCAAAAATAAATAAATAAATAAATTTATTAAAAACAAATAAAATAGCAATGGTGAAAGTAGGCATTCTTGTCTTGTTCCTGATCTTAGAGACAAAGCTTTCATTTTTCATCATTGAATATGATGCTAGTTGGGGATTTTTCATATGTGCCCCTCATTGTGTTGAGGAAGATTCCTTAGTTTTCTTAATGCTTATATCATGAAAGGATGGTATATTTTGTTAAATGCCTCTTCGGGGTCAACTGCAATAGACTATGTTTTTTAAAATATGTGATATTATATTGACTGATTTTCTTTTATGTTCAAAAGCCCTTGCATTCTGGGATAAATCCTACTTGGTTGTGCTGTATAATCCTTTACTATGCTTTTGGATTCACTTTGCTAATATTTTGTTAATGATTTTTTGCATCTATATACATAAAAAATATTGATCTGTAATAGTCTTTTATTTTGATATTTTTATCTGGCTTGTCAGGGCAATGCAGGCTTCACAGAATGAGTTAAAAATTTTTCCTTAATCTTCTATATTTTGGAAGAATTTGAAAAGTATTAGTGCTAATTCTTCTTTAATATTAGTTAGAATTTACCAGTGAAGCCAGCTGGTGCTGGACTTTTCTTTGTTGGGAGGTTTTTGATTACTGAATCAATATATTTATTATTAGGTTTATTGAGATTTTATATTTCTTCTTGAGTCAGTTTAGGTAACTGTATGTTTCCAGGAATTCATCTATTTCATCTAAGTTATCAAATCTGCTGGCATACAATTGTTCACTGTATTCTCATAACCGTTTTGGGTTTTCTGCAATGTCATTAGTAATGCCCCCACTTTTATTTCTGATTTTATTTATTTGTATTTTATCTCTTTTTTTTCTTTGTCTGTCTAGCTAACTATTTGCCAAATTTGTTCATCTTTCAAAGAAACAATTTTTGGTTTTGTTGATTTTCTATGTTATTTTTCTATTTTTTATTCATTGAGCTCTGATTTAATCTCTATTATTTCCTTCTGCTAGCTTTGGATATAGTTTTTCCATTCTTTTTCTAGTTCCTCAAGGTACAGAGTTAGATAATTGATTTTAGATCTTTCTTTTTTTTTTTTTTAACATCTTTATTGGGGTATAATTGCTTTACAATGGTGTGTTAGTTTCTGCTTTATAACAAAGTGAATCAGTTATACATATACATATGTTCCCATATCTCTTCCCTCTTGCGTCTCCCTCCCTCCCACAGATCTTTCTTTTTTAATGTAGGCACTTAACAGCTATAAATTTCCCTCTAAGCACTGCTTTTGCTACAACCCATATATTTCTGTATTTTATGTTTTTCTTTCATTTATCTCAAGGTATGTTTTCTAATTTCCTTTGTGACTTCTTCCTTGGTTCATTGATTGTTTAAGAGTATTTTGTTTAATTTCCACAGATTGTGGCCGGGGCTGAGGTCATCTGAAGCATTATTCCCTGTTATACTTCACACTTGAGCTGGGAAAATGCAAAAGCTAGAACAGCAGTTGAGAATTTCTATCTCACTGTAATCTCTCCAAATGGTCTCTCTAGCATAGAAGCCTCAGGAAAGTCAGACTTCTTTGGGGCCTCCAGGATCCAAAGATGTATGTAACAAGAGAGAGCAAGGAGGAAACTATATCCCTTTGATGTCCTAGATTTAGAAGTCATATAGTATCACTACTTCCCTCTATGTGTCAGAGCAGTCATAAGCTCTGATGAAATTCGAGGCAAAGGAACACAGTCTTCAACTTATCACTGTCCCACTTAAGAAGAGCTGGCAATATGAGAGATATTTTTGTGGTCGTTTATTTAGTTAAATACAATATGAGACAGTGTGATAACAATAATATCAATCTGAACTGCAGATTTTTTTTAAAGTTTATGTAATGAAGCTTTTTTTTGATATGTAAAATAATAGACTTATGGTGGTAGAAAAACAAAACCAATCATTTCTGGTGCATTGTTGATCTTTTTTTGGTGTCTATCTCAAATCACATATTTGAATAAATTATATTTATCATTGCTACATTCAATAATATCACATAGTAATTTTAGTGTTGTCATTTGTGCAAATAAAAACAAAGTGACTACTTTTACAGTCCTCATCTACTCTATTACTTTCTTCAAGTAGGTTTTCTGGGCATAGATGTAGCTACACAGAGATAAACAGAATTAAGAATGGAGATACAGAAACTCAAATGTATAATCATATTTACTTATGTATGAATTTATATTTTACCTTGTTCTACAGAACTCATTCAGGCCTTGCTTTCTTCACACAAGGTTTACTGGGTGTAGGTATAAATACTGAGGAATAAACATATGAAAGAAGGAACATGGAAACATAAAAATGTCAAATAAAATGTAGAATCATATAATTCATATACGGATGCGTATTTTGCCTCATTCCATGATAAGGACTTGAATTGTCAAAAAGATATGTGAACGAAAAGGCATCAATGTTGAACATTCACAGCCTCAACTCTTCTGTTTGAGAATACAAAACAAAGCAAAAATTGCTTTTATCATTATGCATTGGTTTCTGAACTTGTGCAAAGTGGCATAAGAGGTAGTACTAGCTGGATGGATTTACATTGGGAAGGGCATGGTAACTCTGTAGAAGAAAGGACCAAAAGGCAAGAGAGAAGTGATGAGAATACAAAAGTCCTTGTGTGCTGGATTTTAAAATGGAGGATGGTTAAATGATAGATGAAGCAATTGACAACTGAGCTCTACTGAAGGGAACTTGGGGGAGATAGATGGTTAAAAAGAAGAGTTAAGAAGTGTTACACTGTGAGTGAATGGAACTCTAAAGAGGATTTTCATTTAAACTGCAACTAGAATTTAAATATCTGCTCAGTCTTTTTTGGCTATTAGGTTGTCTTTTTTTTTTTTTTTTTTTTTTTGTATAGGACACCATGGTAAAACAGAACAGTAGATTAAAGACCTAATTGTTTTATTGTCTGATCAATCAGGGTATTCATGAAAGAGGAGCAGGGAGTTGCTCATATTGTATGAGCAACTCATAGAATACAGTGGAAAGAGTACTTAGCTGGGAATTATGAGATATGAGTTCTCATCTGGGTTCAGGAAGAACAAAGGTTCTTTCTGCCTCTAACCTGCTAAGATTCTGTCTTATTTTAGTTATAAGACAAAAGAAACATATACAAAATATGTATCCATTTGGTCTTATGCCCTTACCACTTCCAAATGAAAACTGTTCACAAGTAAACATGCAAGATTAATTATAAATACATTTCTGCAATTGGCAATCAATCATGATATAATCTTCATTTTTCAAAGGAGTTTGAAATATATATTATATTGAATATATACATATATTATATATAATAACACATATATAATACATGTAAATATTGGTCTTTGACTACAAAAAGTTTCTAGGAACTCAAAATAGACTTTTAAAAGACTGTCTTTTCACCATGACCACATCTATAAGTGAATCCATTTCTCAGGCAAATTATCTGGCTCTCTTCAGCAATTCATCTTCACTCAACTGATCAGGCAAACTGAACCTGTGTAATTATTGTAGTTATCTGAGGGACCAATTCAATTGGATTTTAATTTGATGTGTTTTAGATCAATAGACACAGTTTAGGGTGTCTGGGAGATGCATGACGCAATTATTCAGAGTTTTTAAGTTATTATAGTCTTATTTGTTATGAATTATTTCTCATTAAAGGAAATCTATTTGGAGATAATTTTTTTAATAATGGACTTATGTGCCTTGTAGACTATTTTAAAATAATCTTTGGGCCTATACTTGTTGCTAACCTATAGAAGCATGATGTGGTAGAAAGCTCAGTGATGTAGGAATCAAATGACTGGGTTGTAGTCCTGCCTAAACTACTAACTTCAGGAAAAGCTCATAATTGCTCAGAGTCCAGCTTCCTCATCAGTAAAAGGAGGGGACTGAACAAGAGGACTGCTACACTTCTTTTCACCTACAGTATTCTATGACTGTGCCCTCTTTTAATATGCTTGTTCCAAAAGGTATAATAAGTTGGATCTGGAAGAGAAATAAATGTTGAAGTTGATACTACTGTCTACCTGCTCCATTCTTATGTCTGCCCAAGCTTCCCAAATGAATCAGGAAATAGCACCACAGTTGTCATAGCAGGGCCCAGCCCACGTATCCAGACAATTTTCACTACAGAGTACACACAAATAGCTCTTTGGAAATTAAGGAAATACACAAGTGCAAATATTTGTTGCTGATCTTAAAAGAGAGGGCAAAAATCTAGATCAAAGTACAGAAAATCTACACAGACAATAAAAGAAAAAAATTATAGAATATGGAATATATTTTTAAAATACAAGTCTATACAAAAGTCTTTGTTTTAATATTTAAAGGAAAGAATCACATGTTCATTCCCACAGCTTTTCTTTCTCTTTAATTTAAAATATAGATATATTTTCTCTTTGTTTTGGTATAAGCTTACTTTGGCTCTCCCTGGAAACCTATGTATCTAGTAAAAACAATAAAAAGAAATTAAAATGTATATATTTAAATGTATTATAAATAATACATATTTTTTAAACATATTTATTGAAGTACAATTGCTTTACAATGGTGTGTTAGTTTCTGCTTTATAACAAAGTGAATCAGCTATACATATACATATATCCCCATATCTCCTCCCTCTTGTGTCTCCCTCCCACCCTCCCTATCCCTCCCCTCTAGGTGGTCACAAAGTACCGAGCTGATCTCCCTGTGCTATGTGGCTGCTGGGAGGAGGAAGGGTAAGCTGGGATGAAGTGAAAGAGTGGCATGGACATATATACACTACTGAATGTAAAATAGTTAGCTAGTGGGAAGCAGCAGCATAGCACAGGGAGATCAGCTCAGTGCTTTGCAATGACCTAGAGGGGTGGGATAGGGAGGGTGGGAGGGAGACGCAAGAGGGAGGGGATATGGGGATATGTATGCATATATGGCTGATTCACTTTGGTGTACAACAAAAACTAACACAGTATTGTGAAGCAATTACACTCCAATAAATATCTATTAAAAAAAAAATCTCAGGGTCTTCTGAGTGCAGGTCTCTATGTGACTGCACAGTTTGCATACCATGAAGTCAGCCCTACATAATTATCCCTTTTCCTATGATATTTAGATAAAATGAATTTTTGTTTGCTTATAATTGTATATTATTAGCTGTCAGGCTATCTTTGACTAGAAGCTACAAAATGTCAAGGATTATATTCCATGGATATAATCCACTCTAGTTGTTACATATATTACTCATATTCTCCAAAACTGGTGTATTCCCATCCATCAAGATTATTTACATAAAGTCTATGCACGGCATGTAATAAACTTTCAATAAATGTTTAACAGCAAAAAAAAAAAGGATAACCTAAAGAGGGAATTGGCCAAAGATGAAAGTGCAGCAAAGAATTGAAGAGGGATGATGGGAGACGTGGAACTTGAATGTAGCATAAATGGAGTTATAGAAGAAACAACAGACCGTGAGAATGTTGACACTGCTGCCCTCTGAGAGCCTCTAGACATGCAGTCAGAGGAACTTAGTAAAGGTCAACTTTTCATCATAGATGAGGAATGTGGTTGTGGCGAAAAGGATGCAGGCCTCTCAGAGAAAGTGACACCTACAGAAAACCTCCCATTAAAAGGCCTCTCAGACATACTTCATAATATTAAAGCATAGAGGATACAATGTTAGAAGCTGATCCAGAATTAGACTGGAGTATGACAATTTACCCATGCACTGGAAAGATACTTGCTCTGTATTGTAAGTTACAGTGATGAGAAGGAAAAGGTAATAAGCACTGTTCAAATTAATCTTGGTAAGTTTTTTACACAGATATAAAACACTTTAATTCTCAAGTTTCCTAATATTTTAAATTACAGTATACTAAATAAATACATACTTAGTGTAATATTTAAATAAATACTTGAGTATTCTATTATTTATTAATTAAATTTATAAATTTAAAATTTTTATAATTATATTATAATAAAATTGTAATGATACATAATTTAAATTGTTTTAAAAATTAATAAAAATACTGTAAGTTTATAGTTATAATAAACACATGTGTATTTATTAAATAGTTTTATTATTTTTTTCACTTTCCTATATATTTATGACAGAGTTTTTAATATTTTGACAAAAATTTTTTTTTTTTTGCGATACACGGGCCCCTCACTGTTGTGGCCTCTCCCGTTTTTTTTCCTATTGGTTAACATTGCTTTGCACAGTTTTGGATTACACAGTCATTTTCGTGGTCCTGAACTACTGCGCAAGGTGAAGAGAGCCTGTGTTTGAAATTGTTATTACCTGCCTCACTCCTTCCTCTCCTTTAGTTCTAATTTCTTTAGGCAGCTACATTTACTTCTTCTACCTGTGTCTTGTGATATTTATCTCCACATTTTCAAAAATGTGTTATAATTGCTTTTTCATGACTCATTTTAATTTTTCTTATTTTTTACTGCCTTGTTTTGGGTTCTTTTTTATGGCAGTGTAGTATTTCATTGCTATGTATTTTTTTTTGATTAAATAGAACACAATTTGTTTATTCATTCTACACTTGATAGGCAATTGGTTATATGTTCCTGTTTTTACCTATATAAATAAAGTTTTTAAGAACATTCTTTCATATGTCTTTTGACATTATTTGACATTGACATCTGAAGCATCAATATTTTATTTGCACAGCCATGAATTTATTTTTGACTACATTTACTTCAGAAACCATACATAGATTTTTTTTAATGGTATACAAAATTAAATTCATATAGTGAATTCCAGCATACATATCAGCTTCATACAACATAATCAGGAATACAACCACTATGTTCCTTAGGGTTTGTTGGTAACAATTTGTTTTCAAAATTACATATAAAAGAGTGATGTTTATCTTCATTAGTGCTTTCTCTTTTATCAGATCAATGACCTGTTCTCTTGGTCCTTCCTGGCCCTGCTTTAGGAGGTGGCAACAGAAAGTTCATCCGAGAAGTTAGCATTTGTCTTTGGCTGACATGATGTTCAAAATTATATTTTAATACCCAATTGATCTAGACTTTCAGAGCTTTTAATTATCTCCTAATATTAAAAAAATCTAAATCTATGTATATATTAATGATTCTATTAAATATACATTTTGTCCTTATAAGCTCTCTCTTATGGAATGTAAAAAGATTCAATAGAATATTAAATGAACATGTTATTTGAATATTGAAGTATGATGACTAATCACAGTCATTCTCCATGCCACCCCACCACCAAGAGCAGAATCAGTTGAGGGATATTGATATCAGACAGAGGGGTGATCAAAGTATATAACTCTCTACTGGTGAAACTGAGTTGGAGAACACAGACAGCCCTGTGGCTGGTTATTATTTCCCCTGGAATTAAATTTATCCTCCTAGAACTGCATTTCCCCCCACATCCAGGGTACACTGTGCCACAGGAAGCAAAACAGAAGCCTTGCATCCTAAGGACAGACTGCTCTGAGAGAGGGGGAAATGCTGGCTGGGTTCCCTTTGTATAGAGCCCTTCTCTAAGCTTGTCTGTCAAAAAAAGATCAATTTGAGACAAGGCTACAGTCCCAAATTTCCTAAAGGACCATGGTAGGACTGTGGAGAGAAAGTCAACATGTGGGTAATATTTATATAGTGTTTGCAATGTGCCAACGTCCCTTCTAAAAACCTTTGTATTTATTGAAATAGTTAATACTTACAAAACTCTACATGATATTTCCATTTCAATGATGAATAATTGGAGGCATAGAAAGGGTAAGTAACTTGCTCAAGGTCACATTGCTAGTAAGTGTCTGAGCTGAAATTTAAACCAAGGTAGTCTATGTCCAAATTACATAATACTTCCTACAGCCTGCAATTTCTTTTTTTCCCCATAATTTGAGGGTAGAGCAGTGTCCCTCAAGGGAGAAAATCAGCTCCCACCTTCAAGGGTCACTTTTTCAATACAGAACATCACATCTTTATCTATATTCCTGGGACTAATACGAGAAGTTCATTTTTTGCCCCAGTCCTTCCACACTCAGGATGCTGAAATGGGTCTGGGTCATGCATTAATTAACTAAAAGATTACCCTATACCCCAATGTTGTTATCTCATCACTATCATGATTCCTACTTCAAATGTTTCCCTACCATTGTGTTAAATATAACTCAGTAGAGGTTACTCAATGAACACAAGTGACTCCATAAAATTACTATGAATTTTTTTCATAAAAAAACAATTTTGCATAATATGAACTCTTCTCCATTATTAAATTATCAAGGAAGAATTAAAGACCAGAAATTTAATTTTGCTCTAGCAGCTCCAAATCCTAAGAAATTAAAATCCTTAAACCCTCTTCCCCAGTTCTTTATTCTGGTTAGTTTCAGTATTGGGGGGGGTTCTCAGTTCCTGGTGGAGTTGGGGGCTCTGAGCAGCAGCAGCAGCCTGAGCTCTCTTCTGTGTAAAAGTGTGTTGGATGTCACCCAAATGTGTGGGATACACCCAAATGTATATCAATCAAACCTATTGTCAATCAAACGTATATCAATCAAATACAGATCAAATATGTATTGTCTCTCCTTGTCAAATTCCACTAAAACATAGTTACAAATAAAGTATCTATATACACACATATATATGTATACTTATGTACGTATATATATATATACATATGTATGTATGTATGTATGGATGGATGTATACATACTCACCAGTATAGAGAGAATGGGGAAAGGAAGGGTTCAACAGATGAAAGGCTTTAGTACACTTTAGGTGGACAGAAAGCAGATGAAGGAATGTGACTGACTCAACTGAATATGGGTGACCCTGTGAGAATACAGCACCTGGTTCCCCCTGCTCATTTCTGAAAAGTTTAGGACTTGGAGGCAACAGGCACCAGAAAAGATACAGGGAAACTGAGCTAAAAAAGCAACGGGAGTTTGCAAAGAGTTTAAAGTAAAAAGTTGGTATACTGGTCAGGTCTCCCCTGCTACCCTTTAGCCCTGATAGACATTATCTGGCCCCCTGCATTAGGAGAGCAGGCAACCAGGGAAGTCCTCAAGTTCTCTCTTTTTTTCTTTAACCTTTAAGCCTGGCTTTGGTTCACGTTATATGAGAATGTTCTTAATTCTGGTAGTAGAACTCAAGGCCACCATCATTTCCAATTCCAGATCCAGGAAATATATGACTTCACACTGAGTTTACCTCTTCGTGTTTCCATTCTCTTTCTGATTCATGGAGATGCTCATCTTGAATTTGAGCATTTCTTTATTTTATTTTTTTAAAATTTTTATTGGAGTATAGTTGCTTTACAATGTTGTGTTAGTTTCTACTGTAGAGCAAAGTGAATCAGCTATACGTATATATATACCCTCTCTTTTTATTAGTTTTTTAAACATATCTCTCATTGCAATAAATTATAAATGTAGAGGACAGTAACTTCCTCATTAACTTTTTCTGCCATTTTGAAATACATCTGTCATCATTATACACACATTTAAACACACACATACAGACACACACGAAGTATTGATCTTTCAAATTCAGTATCTTTGCAATAAGACAGATTTGGGGCTGCTAGGTAGGCAGACCCTTACCAATGAGCATTCAAGTGAATATATAGGCAAAGTGGTATTAATGGAGTTATTGGTCTTAAAATGTCTTGTTGAATTTTAATGCTTAACATGATTTGTCATTACTACAATGTATTGACCTTCATTTTACTTGATACCATGTTTCACAAAAGATGTTAGCTAACTGCATCAATAGGATAAATAAGAATATGAAGTGTAGTCTACTCTAAAAATGTGCAATCTGGGCTTTCCTGGTGGTGCAGTGGTTGAGAGTCCGCCTGCCGATGCAGGGGACGCAGGTTCGTGCCCCGGTCCGGGAAGATCCCACATGCCGCGGAGCGGCTGGGCCCGTGAGCCATGGCCACTGAGCCTGCACGTCCGGAGCCTGTGCTCCACAACGGGAGTGGCCACAACAGTGAGAGGCCCACGTACCGCAAAAAAATGTGCAATCTATTTTCAAGCTCTTTTGGGAACTAATTTTGCAGCAGATGTTTGCATACAATGTGCTAACTTCAAACGGTGATTATTTAATTCTTGAAGGAAAATGTATCCATTTTGGAAGAGCTTATACATTCCCTAGAACAACCCCAAGTATCTTAGATAACTTTTTTCTATAATTTCTTATATTTTAAAGATATTTGGTTCATTCTTACCAGACTTAGGAGTTTAACTTGAAAGGCAATAGTTTAGAGGAAAGAGAACAGATTTTAATGTTAGACACATCGGTGATCTAAAACTCACCTCTATTATTTTCTAATTGTTTAAACTTAGGCAAAATTAATTTCTCCAAGCCTTAGTTTTTATTTGTTAAGCAGAGAAGACAATGACTATCTTATTTCTAGTACTTTGGTGGTTTAACTGAGATAATGAATATAAACTTCATAATGTGGGACTGATATAGAGTTGATGGCCAATACGTGTTAGTTTCAGTGTCTATTTATCCCGTATCTGTGAGATTTTATCCTAAAGTGCAAATGTGACAATTATGTGCTTCTCCTTCCAGTCATTTTTAATGAGTAAGGTTATGCTTACCAGCTCTTGTACCCCTTCATGTCAGAAAAAAAAATAGTTGGATCAAAAATAGATGTTACTTCCTTATGTATGCATATGTATTTCCACTTCTCATTGCAGCTTTGGTAAAAGGATGGTATTTTTAAGATAAGAGCTTGTGAGAAACAATGCAATTATTCAGTCGTTCTGAAAGATGGCCCAGGAGGTATTGTTCTGCTTACATAGGCTCTACAAATAGATAATGCCATAATGAATTTTTGTTCTAAGGAGATGTTTTATACCTCAACCATATTAAATGTAACAAATGCCAAATGGAATTAAAGAGATGGAACAAAACTCAGTACATTTGTTTCCAATCTAAACTCATCCTTGAGGTACATTAGGACAGAATCCGAGGTATTCTGCCAAAAGAAGGTTTCTTTCTTTTATTCCCACAAACACCATGTTATGCTATGCATACAGGTGCTTCTCTGTGAGTAGGTCACCATTTATTTTGTAAATACAAATCAGGTAGAGAATAGTTGAGCAGGAAATGCTGAAGGTATTACTCTGTCAATTATTTAGGGTAGGAATTTGCAAAATATGTCCTCTAGAAAAACACACACACACACACACACACACACACACACACACACACACACTCACAGTTTAAGCAAGAAGACCTGGATTCAAATCCCAGCTTTAACTCTTTCTACTCATATGATCATGAACAAGTTAGTTTTTCCAAAATTCAGTTTCGTCACTCCTAAAATACATAATTTTGACAGTCTAACATTACATGCCACATAGATAGTAGATACTGAAACATATAGGTTACTCTCCTTTCTTCCTTGTGTAGGTAATTTTATACCTCCCATAGAAAGCCCTTAGGCAGTTTCTGTGATGAATGCAAGAATTCAAGTTTCAAAATACCAGTGATAGGTTTTTGTTCACATGTGTGACTCCTGCTTCTAGAATTTATATTATGCAATAATCAAGTCAATTGAAAATAGTAAATTAAATATGGAATTAAATGATGCCATCAAAGTAATATCATTTTTTGATTTGGTTTAATCTTCTTGATTTTCATTTTCAAGGAAATTAGGAAAACACAAAACTTTGAAGATGAAATATACAATTCAATAAATGTTTGTTATCATATGATCCAGAAATTCCACTCCTAGGTATATACTCAAGAAAAATGAAAATCTATGTCCACACAAAAACTTGTACATCAATATTCATTGAAGTATTATTCACAACAGCCCCAAAATAGAAACAACCCAAATGTCCATGAACTAATGAATTGATAAATAAAAGAGTATCTCCATACAATGTTGTATTATTCAGGAATATAAAGAAATTAAGGACTGATATATGCTACAACATGGACAAATCTTGAAACATTCTGCTAAGTGAAAGAAGCCAGTCACAAAGGACCATACATTGTATGGTTCCACTTATGTGAAATATGCAGAATAGGCAAGTCTATAGAGATGGAAACTATATTGCTTAGGGAAAGGGGGGAGAGTTGGAAGGACTGTGAGATTGAGGGGTAGGGGCAAATGCTAAGGGGTATGGTGGGTTTTTTGTGGGGGGGTAATAAAAGCGTTCTAAAACTGACTGTGGTGATGAATGATCAACTCTGTGATTACATTAAAAGCCACTGAACTGTACACTAAATGGATGATTTGTATGTGAATTATGTCTCAATGAAGCTGATTAAATAAATAAAGCATGATCTCTGCTATAGGTGAAATAGACATGTTAACGAGTAAATTATGATGGCTTCTGTTACAAAGATCCATTTAATTCATTCACTCATTCTTTCATCATACAGATACTCAGTGAGCATCTACTCTGTGTCAGGCACCATGATGGGAACAGGATACATACACAGTGGTGAGCAAAACAGATATGGTTTCTGTCCTCATGGAGATAATCACTAATAGCACAGTGACTGGTGCTCCATTGATTTCCTTTGTTTAGAAAAATGAGAGCATGACTCTATTCATTTCTGGGAGTTAATTCCCAGTTCCTGCATTCTTAACGGTATTACTTTAATTAAGTTTTGTATAAGACGTAAAGGTTTCTCATAACAGTATTTTTAGAAAGAGAGATGGAATCAAAAAAACCAGAAAGAAATAAGGTACTTCATCTTAGAAAGACCTTGACTCTGGCCTCAAATGTGATCATCTTGGACTAGCTATATAGATTTCTTTTCTGATATTAAACAGTCAGAAATGGTAATAATTTGGAGTTCATGAGCAATAATATAGAGACTTATATGATCAACTAAATAGCTTATTTGCCATAATTTAGGACAACACTGAATCTTTCAACATCTCTGTGCTGCAAAAACTTCCTTCATTAGGAAGAGGTAGTTCAGTGTGTATCACAATCCAAAGGACATATTGGCAAGAAATGAAGATTTAGCGGAAGAGGCAAGTCAAAATCTTGACCTTTCCTCTTCTCTGTTATTTAGTTTATCCCACTCAGAATCTCTATCCTTCTTCCAAAATGGAGAGGTCTCTTCATGTCTTATTTGTCCCATCCACCTCTCCCTTCTACCCTTCCAATTCACTCAGAAAACTAAGCAGAAATTAGAATGAATCTCAGTAAGAAAAGGGCATGGGACAAGGACTTATTTTAGTCTAGACTAAAAGGGATTTTACTGATACTACATAAATAGGTTTATGAGGATATATGCTGTGGATATTTGGAGCCAATGTGCATCAAAGGAACCACTGATCTAGTTGACAGAGTATAATCTTGACACTCAGGAGAACTTGGTGTTCTGACCCCTGCTTTACCACTAACTAGTTGTGTGATGTTAGGCAAATTACCTCCTCAGTACATTAGCTTTTCTCCTTTGTTGATTGAAGGAATTGAACCAGAAGATCTTTCAGTTCCTTTTAGATCCAAAATTAGTATTTCCTTCATAATGTTATAGTCAACTTATAAATTATTCTTCTTATATATTTTGGAGTATAGATGTGGATTAAGAGTATAGGATTTGGAATCAGATAGAGCTGGGAGTGAATGCATATCCTATCATTTGTTAGAAAGCTGTTTATGCCTTGGGAAAAGTCTTTATATGCCTCATTTACCTCATCTATATAAGAAGAAGATAGAATGACTTCATAAGGTTGTTTTGAGGATTTTCAATGACACCCTATACAAAAAGCACCTGGACTACTCTATGTGCTCAATAAATGAAAGCTATTACTATAATTGATGTAGACTAGATGAATTCATTTTATGTAAAGTAGTCTGCTTAGCATCTTTGGTATTATATTTCTCTTATACACAAGGTGTCCATCTGATACATTATAATATTGCATTTTCTTAATATGCTATGTGTCTATCTCCAGTATACGACAGCCAGAAATGACTTCTAAGCTACAGGCCAATCTCTGAGCTGATGAATTGCTCCAAATACTTGACTGCTACCTCCTCTCTGTGACCTTCTTGAGAAGACGTCTATACTGACAATGTGGAAATATCATGGGGGAAGTGAGATGTAGGGAGAGAGAAGAGAGTGGAGTTATGTAAAGAACACTAGAAGTTAGAAGAGAAAAAATAAAGGAAATAGTATAAAAAGGAATGCCTTAGTTTGAATTCCTTATGTTATTATGTTTCCCAAGTCTTTTACAGAGACCAAAAATTATTTTTATAATAGGAAAAATTATATAACTTATATATAAAAATATATCATTGTATGAAAACAGTACTTTAAAAATTCAAAGTAGCTCTTGAAGAGAGCAGAGCAGAGCCTAAATCGATTTCTTCTCCCTTGTTTAAGATCAGATCTAAGGCATGCACATATAGATGCTTTACATATACCTAACCAGCCATGCATATATTTATAGATATGCTTCCAAAACAGAGGCACATCTCTACATCTATTTACAGTTGAATATAGGTTTGTATTCACTAAATGTAACAATCCTTTCAATCAAATAGACACATACATAAACTCTTATTTGTATTCATCCAAATACACAGACATGCAAACACTGATGCCCACACTTGCAGAAAGTCTCAATATCTATACCAGCTGAAACTAATGCTTCAGTTTAGTGAAAGGAAGAGAGGGTTTTTTCTCACAACAACATTTAAACCTTTGTAAGTACAGGGTTTGTTGGTTTTTTTCATTTGTAAAATCTGGCTGTGTAAGATATCCTACTCACTAAAATAAACATTATGTAGTAAAATTAGTGTTAGCATCTCCCTCCTAATGTTATATGCAATGACTTCATAAGTGCTCTAGGACAGTGTAAAGTAATGAGCTTCTGGCCTCATTACAGCAGTTTGTTGGGCTGGCCTCTGGGAAACAGCAATGGGAACTGCCTAGAGTCCACAGAAGATGCTGAGGAGACAATGTCCTCTTTGGAACAAAGACTATAATCTTTGGTCCTATAGACTTATTTAAGAGTTCAAATGAGCAAGTTACAGATGTGCTAATGAAAGGCCCAAGAAATACAGCTGATGGGCATAACAGTGATTTCAACCCAGATGTTCCATTGGGTTGAAACAGCATTGTTAGCAGTGGTTCTCAAAATTTAGGTTCTCAAAATCCCTTGGAGGCTTTATTAAAACACAGATTGCTTGGCTCTACCACCAGAGCCTTTAATTTAGTAGCTCTGTAGTTGGGGCTGGAGAATTTGTCTTTCTATCAAGTCCCTAAGTGGTAATGACGATGCTGGTCTCTAGACCACACTTGGGAACTGTGCCTTAGAGAGACAGAACGATTTAAGGAAGAAGGATGTATCAGAATCTTTCAGGGACTTGAGGTGTGATCTGAGTGGACATATGTAATTTTGTAAAGTTCTGTAGGGGATTCAACTTCACTCCTCTCTCACTCCCAATCCCAACCCTCCAATCCTGCCCCAACCAGACTGACAACTAACTACTGGGCTAGGTAAATTATGTGGTTTCAATCACAGAAGCAGATAGTACTAGCTTTAAAAAAAAGTCCAAAAGATTGGAAGTATGTATTGCAAATAAAAAGTTATTATGAAGTGGATACACAAAATGGACAGGAGCCCATAGCATTTGCCTCATCTTTGCCAAGCTACCATAGACTTTTGAAATAAATACTGATTTCTTTTTTATACTAATGTGAACTTAAAGGTATGAAGTGACATGAAAGCCATAAAGCAGAAGAAGGAAACTTAACATTTACGGAAAATTAGTGCCAAAGATTTGCTCGCTGGTAATGTTGATTAGAAGTTTTGTAGTCTTGGCCAATTAAATCAGCTTCCATACCACAGTGAGTAAATGATGGTTGTGAGTGTCTTTAAGAGCAGAGAGAAGGCAGAGAGAATTAAGGAAAAATTCAAATGATAGCAGAATGCTTTCCTTTTAAGGCAAGAGAAAGAAATATCCAGAGAACAAACTTAGGCTTCAGCTTCTGAGATGAATGAAAACGGTTTTAGCTCTCAAAGCTGTAGCTATGGAGCGGCTAGTCCTCAAGGCACTGAGTTAATGATGTGGCTGATTGCTTCTATGCACAGAGTCATTATGACTGATACTGGGCAAGTTGCTTAACCCCTTTTGGTCCCAGTTTCCTCATCTGTAAAATGAGGAAATCGGAATAGATGACTTCCGAAGTCCCTTACAGGTCTAACATTTTATGATTTAATGCCTGACTGGCAATGCATCCTCTTAAGTGCCACTGTGCATAGCCATGCATGACTTGAAACATTCCTGTGCTGGGTGCCAGCTTGTCTTCATGATGGAAAGTAAAGAGAGCTAGCTTTAAACAAAAGAGTGAAGTAATCCAAGTTTTATTTAATCTTCTTTAAGTTTCGTTTAAACTGACTCTCATGCCCTTTTAAATTCCCTTTCAGGCAACCTGGGTTTCCTTGCATTCGCTCATTACCCTCTCTTCACACTTCGCTTTCAAAGGCATATTGGGCATTGGTAAAAATGTAGGCAATGTTTATTGGATAACTGATAATCTCCTTAAGGTGACACTAACACTAAGTGCAGACAACAATGAAAAATCCAGGGGAAGAGCCTGGATAATCAGGTTTAGAATACCAAGCAAAACACTGGCAACACATTTGAGAACTTGCCCAAAAGGGCTGGAGATACGCTCGGTAAAACTGAATGAATGAGAACCTCGATCCTCAAACACATGCTCACACGACCCAGAAGAATATCAAAACATGTTGTCATAAGGGGCTAAAAAAGTTCAAGCTTAGTGAGTTTGGGGTACAAAAATACTGAAATAATTGTAACCACACTGTCATGGGGGTATGTAGGCATATAACCAGGGGAAATCCTGGCAGAATCCTTCCCACTGCACTTGAAATCTTACCTTGAAATCTTCCTCTAAGGCTGACTGAGGAGCCTTAGAGGAGAACCTGTTCAGTTGGTCTAGAATCCCTGAAGGCTTAGCTGTATTTTTCTGAACACCCTTCCAAACTTCCTTCCATTTCCTAAAGAGGAACCCCTTTAGGTCCCCTAAAGAGGACCCTGAGCTGGTGGGGAGAGATGGAGAAGCATGTGTCCAGGACTTATTGGCTTTAACCCGGACAACTGAACTTGGAGCCTTCTTTCCTGAGCACTGGTTTGCCTCCATACCTAGGTCACTTCCCTGTGCTTCTGGCTCTTCTCCTCCATTTTGTAACCACACATGGTCAAGCACATGGTCATGCGATGTTTTCGACCATCTACCTAAACCCAAGTGACTTAGAGTTACTATAGTCACAGTCCTGTCATCTAGAACATCTAGTATCAGGTCTTCAAGACAGAGAATAACTGAAAGGGCTCCCAGATAATTCAAGTAAGAGGCAGAGACATAGAAGAATAGGAAAGCACAGCAAGAATCCTTGTGCTAGGCTATAGTGGGTAACATGAGTGAGTCAAAATTCAGAATTAGAACATTGCCTCTGAATACATGTACTAGTGGATATATATAAATACAGTTGTAATAACTGATATAATTTAAAGATAATATAGGTAATAATAAAGGAAAAAGATTTTTTAAAACTTGGCTTTACTATGGAAGAATAATAGTAACTTCAAAAATGTACATAAATAAATT
Source organism: Leucopleurus acutus (assembly GCF_964270905.1). Lineage (NCBI taxonomy): Eukaryota > Metazoa > Chordata > Mammalia > Artiodactyla > Delphinidae > Leucopleurus > Leucopleurus acutus. The sequence goes on along the minus strand of NC_139144.1, from coordinate 92,478,545 downwards.
TTTCCAAGTGCCTAATATTACATAAAATAATGACATTATATAGCAATTAATCTATCATATTACTACCGACTTACAGCAGTTTGCTCTGAGTTTTGTATGATTACAACATTAAATTCTGGTCAAATATGCTATGATTCTGTCTTTATGGTTCATTTTTGGAGGAAGTATAGGTATCTGTTCCTAACTCAAAAAGAAATTAAAGGGAAAAGTGAATGATTGAACTGTTTTGTTTATAGATTCAGTCTGAAAGATAAACGAGTATTGGCCTCTTTAAGATCTCCACTGAGGGTAAAACTACTGCTTTTATCCATTTTCAAAACATTAGAACTAAGCAATTCTTGTGTGAACCGGGATGCAGCTCTCAGCAGCCCAAGTTTTGTTCTTAATTGTTCTCTTCATGCAGACATGGCCTGGAAGAAAACCAACAACTTGATCCTTTTATTTCTATATCCACTGGCTGAAATAAACCCAGGTTGAATATTTTAAAATAATCACAACCAATTTTGCTTTACTCTTCAATGATTTTATATTGAATACAGAATTTAGAGTCCCTTATAAAATTATCAAGGGGTGTTCTAAGAGATTCAGATGAAGCCTTTGATTAATTTTAACTCCAGTTCACTCTTCATATTTTAGCAAAATGTGAAAACCTACACTGCTTTCCACCTGTCCTTGGCTCTTCATAGACTAGCTACTGGTCAGAGATAATGGGCAGCATATCTAGATGTGCTGGGATATGGTTGAAAGGGGGACATGGTACATCTGACTTAACTAATTCAGGGACCAACAGAACACAGCACTACTATGAAGCACAGAGTAGGCCACACATTTTCAAAAAAACTCCCCTACTTCAGGTAGAGGGGGACATAGGAGCGAGCGATCGATGATAGTTTACGAAGACAATGACAAAGGGATGCTATAAAAGTGAGAACAGCATGAGAGTAGAAAAGTGTTTTCAAACTTTTAACCATTCATGTTACAACTTCATGCATTTGCCACATCCACATACCACCTGAACCTGTAATTTAAGTAATTTTACTTAAATATATTTAAATAGACTCATTTAAATAATTTTTAAAATTAGCCTCCTACTCTGAGTTAATATCCCTGGTCACCATGCTTCCCTTCCTTACATCCCTTGAGATCTTTCCATCAAGAGGTAGAGTCTACTTCTCTATTCTTAGAATCTGGGTAAGCCCTGTGACCCACTGTGGCCAATAAAATGTGGTAGAAGCAATGTTATGCCATTTCTGAGACATTAGGCCTTAAGAGATTTTAGGCACTTCTTCTTTCTGCTGGGACCTCTGCCTCCACCATGGACTGGTTTGCTATAGTAATGCCTAATTAACACAACCATCTACAACTTTTGTAGTCCTCCTTCCTCAGTTGAAGATGACCTTGGATTGAGGAGGATGGAACCTTGGCAGAAACAGTAAGGAGCATTTATTTTCCTTTCATTGCTGATCATTTCTTCCTTTATAGAGAGGTCAGACTCCTACTTACGGAGTCTTAAGGAGGTTGATTTTGAGGTAAGACCTGCTTATAAGGTGCATTTGGCTCTGGAGGAACGAAGAGGAGACAAAGCAGCACTATGAGAAAATAAAGGAGAGACTTGCCACTATGGATGGGCCTGGGGTGAAGGTCTAAATTAATAGGGGTCAAGATGACCTTTATCAAAGCTCAGCTCAGCTAAAAGGAAAACAGACCTGGATAAAGAACAGAAATACTGTTCACACACATAGTATGCACGTAGCTAATGTTTCTTCAGAGATAACATTGAGATGTGTTAATCTAGTTAATTTTTGTTTGTTTGGAGTCTCATATGAGAACAGTACTAGCGTTAGGTGGCAGAATATCTATGCTAGGATTTCCCAATATGACGGACATATCCAATGTGACAACAATTACTCTATCCGCCAAGTCTCGGGGACAGGTAACAGTGCTAGAAAATTGAGTGGGAATACTGGTAAGTGAAGATTCTAAGAGAGTTTTCAGTGTGCTCTGAGTTTCCTTTTTCTTTCTACAAAGGAATGGAAGGAGGTATTTCCTCCAAATAAACCCAGGTGATGTGAGAAATTCAAGATGAAATTTTAAAGTATACATAGACTTGTGCTTAACTTTTTTCTGGAAAAAGTTAAAAGTGATAATCCAGCTGAAGCTGCCTACGAGAGACAGTGGAGAGGAAATGCCTATGAGAGACAATGGAGAGGAAATGCCTATGAGAGGAAATGGTAAAAATGGGAGCGAAAAACCTGTGGAAAAGCCTGACGATCACTACCTTGGCCGGGTGATCATGTTAACATCAATGATTACAAATCATGTAGGTAGTTGTGTATTCTTGATATGATGTCATGAAAGTGGCACTTTACTTCTTGGTCTTCTTGCCTCCAAACACATAACCCCAGTCTCATTATGAGAAAAACATCAGACTAATTCCAATGGAATGGCATCCTACAATATACCAGACCAGTACTCCTCAAAACTTTCAAGGTCATCAAAAACAAGAAAAGTCTGGAAAACTATCACAACCAAGAGAAAACTAGGAGATATAAGAATTAAATGTAATGTGATTTCCTGGAGGGATCCTGGAACAGAAAAAAATTAGGTAAAAACAAGGGAAATACAGATCAACTATGGATTTTAATTAATTATAATATAGCAATATTGGTTCATTAACTGTAGCAAATATACTATACCTATATAGTATAAGAGGTTATTAATGTGGGAAATTGTGTATGGGGTAAAGGGTGTGATGCGGGAACTCTGTACTATCTGCTCATTTTTTTCGGGAAATGTCAAACTGTTCTAAAAGATAAAGTCTATTAAAAAAAGTGGTAGCTTATGGATGAGTAGAAGAGCCCATCAAATGGATGGTGAGTTTACCATGATTTCCCTCCATTATCTCCAGGACTAAACTCAATTCAGCCTAAAATCCTGAAGTGGACATCAGAGCAGATAGAATTTTAGGAGAAGCCCTCTAGCTCTGGCTCAAGGATCAAGAAAGAGTCTTCTAAAATTCAGATACAATGGGGGTATTCCCCATTTTTTATTGCTCTTCTTTTTCTTTTCTTTGTTTTCTTACATTCTAGCCTCCAAACAATCCAATAATTTAATAGCAACAGGGGTGATGGGAACCCACAGAAGCCTAACACTCTGAAAGAAAGGAAACTTTCTCTCCTTATCAGAGGAGTTATGACCCCAGAGGGCAAGGGAAAAACTCTTGTTACTTCTCTGTGTCTCTGTCCTTCTGTCCCTTGACCCCAGACACAGGCATAGTCCAAAGAAGTACGTAAAACAACAAGGTACAAAAAGCCTGGTTTCCTCAATGAAGTAGCCCAAAGGGAGTACTTAGAAGATTGTAGAGCGGGAAGAACATGGGACTGTGACCTCTTAAAGTCCTATATGAACTCCTGGGCTCATCTCTAAGCTGAACATGTATGAAATTGACCTTAAACAGAGTACATAGACTCTGATAACCACACTGTGGAATGGACCACCATTCTGGCCACTGGGTGGTGCACACAAGGAGTAGATCCTACAAGTAGGGCTAAGGCTTTGAAAACTGAACTGATACTGGAATCACAACCCACAGAAGGTAGGTCAGGACTTAACAGTCTGAACCCAATCAGGATGATTGCCTGCTTAAAAATATAATTAGTATTATCTACATAATTTAAGGCAAACAGTCCCATAACATAAAATTCAAAAAAGTTCAGGATATCATCCAAAAGTACTTAGTCTATGAAGAACGAGAAAAATCTCAACTTGAATGAAAAAGAACAATCAGACTTCAACAATGAGATGACACAGATGTACCATTTTTCTATCTAAAGAAGAGCCATATGGAAATTTTAGAAGTGAAAAACATAATAACCAAAATTTTTTTAAAAATTCAATGGATTAGCTCAATAGCACAATAGGGAAGACAGAGGTAAGAGTGAGTGAATTTGAAGATAAATCAGTAGAAATTATTCAGTATGAACAACAAAGTGTAAGTTGATGGAAAAAATTAAATAGAGCCTCAAGTACATATGAGAAAATACCAAAATGTCTAATATTTTTACTATGAGTGCCTGAGAAAAAAGAGAAAGAACGCAGAGCAAAAAAAAAAATTGAAAAAAATAGAGATTGAAAACATCTCAAATTTGTCAAAAGAATAAACCTACAGATTCAAGAAGCTCAGCAAATCTTAAAGAAGAGGCCCCCCCCAATCCACATCTATACATATCATAATTAAACTGCTTACAACCAAAGATAAAGGAAAAAATCTTAAAAGCACCCAGGGAAAATAATGCATACTTTTACTAAAATGACGTTTCAAATGACTGTGGATGTCTCGTCAAAAATCCTGGGGACAGAAAAATGAGCAACAATATTTCTAGAAAGTTGAATGAAAAGAAGTATAATGCAGAATTCTATATCCAGCCAAAATATCCTTCAGGAACAGAAATGAAATAAAATATTCTTAGATTAAGGAAAACTAAGAGGATTTGTTAGTTGCAGACATGCTGTAATAGAATTGTAAAAAAATTCTTAAGACAGGAGAAAATTGATACTAAAAGGAAACTTGGAACATCAAGAATGAAGGAAAAGCAACAGAAAAGGTAAATATCAGAGTGAATATAATAGATTGTTCTCCTCCTACTTAGTTGTATAAAATATGTTTTGACAGTTGAAAGCAAAAATTATAACACTGATGAGGTTTTCAATGTCTGTGGATGTAATGCATAAATGACTACAACATAAAGCAGTGGGGAGGGTAAAAGGATCTATATGACGGGCAGGTTCTCCTTGAAGTGGTACAAACATCAGTAAAGTTAAACATGTGTATTCAAATTAAGATGGAAAAAAATTGTTTATCATGAAATATAACTAAGTGTAAATAAAATACATATGTATAATTTAAAGAATAAAAAATGTGTATTCAAATGCCTAGAGAAACCTCTAAAAATTGTACCAAGGGAAATGCAAATTAAAACTGCCATGAGATACTTCTGTCTACTTATTAGAATGGCTAAAATAAAATATCCTGACAAGACCAAGTGCTAAAGAGGAAGAGGAGCAACTGGAACATTGCTGGAGGGAATGAAAAATGGGCCAGCCATGCTGGAAAACAGTTGGGCAGTTTCTTATCAAGTTAAACCCCCACTTATCATGTGACCTACAATCTCACTTTTAGGTGTTTAGAGAAATGAAAACTTATGTTCACACAATTGTACACAAAAGTTTATAGCAGCCAAAATGACCTTCTGTGGGTGAATGGATGAACAAATTGTAGTACATTTATACAATGGAATACTACTCAGCAGTGAAAAAAGCCAGGAGCTATTGATATATGCAACATCTTGGAAGGATCTCAATAGCGTTTTGCTGACGGAAAGAACCCATTCTCAGAAAGTTACATTCTACTTACTTAACATTCTTGTAAAGAAAAAACTACAGATCAGATCAGCAAGTTGCCAGGTTTAAGGGTGGAAGAGAGTGTGACTACAGAAGGAAAGCAAAAGAAAGTCTTTTAGGGTGATGGAACTGTTCTGTATCCTGATTATGGTGGTAGCTACGCAAATTTAAACTTTTTAACAGTCACAGAGCTGTACACACACACGTTAATTTTATTGCATGTTAATATAAAAAAGTATACTTTTAAAAGGCATTCACAGAGATAAGAACAAGATTAAAATGAGAGGAGCCAAATGAACTATACCTCTCTGAGCATCGGAGATAATAATACAGAATATCCTATTATAAAAGATACCTTTTGAACTTGAGAGGTCAGAGAAAGCAACCCAATAGTGCCAAATTCACAGAATGTTTTTCATTTGTTGGCCAAATCAAATTAAACAAATCATCAGGACAGATGGCATTCACTCCAAATGTTTTGAAGGAACCCTTTTAATGAGAATGTGGTTCATAATCTCTTGAGTTTTTCCAGTCATAACCTGTTTCACCTCTGAATTTCCAGCTACCAGAGCACCTACAGACCTTTTCATTTTCTGGCCATTTAACGACAATCATAAGCACTTATAAATGTGAAATATAAATTAATGATATTGGAATCCAAAAAAGGAGGGAGAAATTTAGATTGCCCCTGTAGTATTCAGTGAATGCTTTTTCATAAAAGTTATCCTGAAATAGTTCTATCTGATATCCTGTGGAGGGGAGAGGCAAAGATGGGTTTTACAATGAGGACCACTGATGTCTTGGATGCGAATCTCCAAGACCTTGTGAAACTATCAAGCAGAGGAGGAAAGCACCTGCAATCATGAAGTGAATTTGAGATAATATAAAGTACACACATAATTGCCATAAAAATAGTAGGAGGAAAAGAGACATGCTGTAATAGAATCGTATTACAGCATGGGTAACACAGAAATGAGAAGCTGATGAAAAACTTTGAAAGTTGTCCCTTATAATTATGCCTTGTATGCATATTTATTCATTACCTTCAGTGGAAAAGGGAAATGAAATGAATAAATGTAAGATAAAGTTTTATTTTTAAACATCTTTATTGGGGTATAATTGCTTTACAATGTTGTGTTAGTTGTTGTTATAAAACAAAGTGAATCAGCTATACGAATACATATATCCCCATATCCCCTCCCTCTTGTGTCTCACTCCCACCCTCCCTAACCCACCCCTCTAGGTGGTCACAAATCACCTAGCTGATCTCCCTATGCTATGCAGCTGCTTCCCACTAGCTAGCTATTTTATATTTGGTAGTGTATATATGTCAGCGGCAACTTCTCACTTCGTCGCAGCTTACCCTTCCCGCTCCCTGTGTCCTCAACTCCATTCTCTACGTCTGCGTCTTTATTCCTGTCCTGCCCCTAGGTTCTTCAGAACCATTTTGTTTTCTTAGATTCCATATATATGCATTAGAATATGGTATTTGTTTTTCACTTTCTGACTTACTTCATTCTGTATGACAGACTCTAGGTCCATCCACCTCACTACAAATAACTCAATTTCGTTTCTCTTTACGGCTGAGTAATGTTCCATTGTATATATGTTCCACATCTTCTTTATCCATTCATCTAAGGACACTTAGGTTGCTTCCATGTCCTGGCTACTGTAAATAGAGCTGCAATGAACATTTTGGTACACGACTCTTTTTGAATTATGGTTTTCTCAGGGTATATGCCCAGTAGTGGCATTGCTGGGTTGTATGGCAGTTCTATTTTTAGTTTTTTAAGGAACCTCCATACTGTTCTCCACAGTGGCTGTATCAATTTACGTTCCCACCAACAGTGCAAGAGGGTTCCCTTTTCTCCATACCCTCTCCAGCATTTATTGTTTGTAGATTTTTTGATGATAGCCATTCTCAATGGGGTGAGGTGATAACTCACTGCACTTTTGATTTGCCTTTCTCTAATGATTAGTGGTGTTGATCATCCTTTCATGTGTTTTTTGGCAATCTGTATATCTTCTTTGGAGAAATGTCTACTTAGGTCTTCTGCCCATTTTTGGATTGAGATGTCTCTTTTTTGATATTGAGCTGCATGAGCTGCTTGTATACTTAGGCGATTAATCCTTTCTCTGTTGATTCATGTGCAAATATTTTCTCCCGTCCTGAGGGTTGTCTTTTGGTCTTCTTTATGGTTTCCTTTGCTGTGCAAAAGTTTTAAAGTTTCATTAGGTCCCATTTGTTTATTTTTGTTTTTATTTCCATTTCTCTAGGAGGTGGGTCAAAAAGGATCTTGCTATGACGTATGTCAGAGTGTTCTGCCTATGTTTTCCCCTAGGAGTTTTATAGTGTCTGACCTTACATTCAGGTCTTTAATCCATTTTGACTTCATTTTCCTGTATCATGTTAGGGAGTGTTCTAATTTCGTTCTTTTACATGTAGCTGCCCAGTTTTCCCAGCACCACTTATTGAAGAGGCTGTCTTTTATCCATTATATATTCTTGCCTCCTTTATCAAAGATAAGGTGACCTATGTGCGTGGGTTTATCACTGGGCTTTCTGTCCCGTTCCATTGATCTATATTTCTGTTTTCGTGGCAGTACCATACTGTCTTGATTACTGTATCTTTGTAATATAGTCTGAAGTCCAGGAGCCTGATTCCTCCAGCTCCATTTTAACTTCACAAGATAGCTTTGGCTATTCGGGGTCTTTTGTGTTTCCATACAAATTGTGAAATTTTTTGTTCTAGTTCTGTGAAAAATGCCATTGGTTGTTTGGTAGGGATTGCACTGAATCTGTAGATTGCTTTGGGTAGTAGAGTCATTTTCATAATGTTGATTCTTCCAATCCAAGGGCATGGTATATCTCTCCATCTCTTTGCATCATCTTTATTTTCTTTCATCAGTGTCTTATATTTTCTGCATATAGGTCTTTTGTCTCCTTAGGTAGGTTTATTCCTAGGTATTTTATTCTTTTTGTTGCAATGGTAAATGGGAGTGTTCCTTAATTTCTCTTTCAGATTCTTCATCATTAGTGTATAGGAATGCAAGAGATTTCCGTGTATTAATTTTGGATCCTGCTACTTTACCAGATTCATTGATTAGCTCTAGTAGTTTTCTGGTAGCATCTTTAGGATTCTCTACGTACAGTATCATGTCATATGCAAACAGTGACAGCCTTACTTCTTCTTTTCCGATTTGGATTTCTTTTATTTCTTTTCTGCTCTTGGCTGTCGCTAAAACTATGTTGAATAATATTGATGAGAGTGGGAAACCTTCTCTTGTTCCTGATCTTAGAGGAAATGATTTCAGTTTTTCACCATTGAGAACAATGTTGGCTGTGGGTTTGTGATATATGGCCTTTGTTATGTTGAGGTAAGCTCCCCATATGCCTACTTTCTGGAGGGTTTTTATCATAAATCAGTGTCGAATTTTGTCAAAAGCTTTTCCTGCATCTATTGAGATGATCATATGGTTTTCATCCTTCAGTTTGTTAATATGGAGTATCACACTGATGGATTTGCGTATATTGAAGAATCCTTGCATTCCTGGGATAAACCCCACTTGATCATGGTGTATGATCCTTTTAATGTGCTGTTGGATTCTGTTTGCTAGTATTTTGTTGAGGATTTTCTCACCTGTGTTCATCAGTGATATTGGCCTGCAGTTTTCTTTCTTTGTGACATCTTTGTCTTGTTTTGGTATCAGGATGAAGGTGGCCTCATAGAGTGTTCCTCCCTCTTCTATATTTTGGAAGAGTTTGAGAAGAATATGTGTTAGCTCTTCTCTAAATGTGTCATAGAATTCGCCTGTGAAGCCATCTGGTCCTGGGCTTCTGTTTTTTGGAAGATTTTTTATCACAGTCTCAATTTCAATGCTTGTGATTTGTCTGTTTATATTTTCTATTTCTTCCTGGTTCAGCCTCAGAAGGTTGTGCTTTTCTAAGAATTTCTCCATTTCTTCCAGTTTGTCATTTTATTGGCATATAGCTGCTTGTAGTAGTCTCTCAGGATCCTCTATATTTCTGTAGGTTCAGCTGCTACTTCTCCTTTTTCATTTCTAATTCTGTTGATTTGAGTCTTCACCCTTTTTTCCTTGATAAGTCTGGCTAATGGTTTATAAATTTTATCTTCTCAAAGAACCAGCTTTTAGTTTTATTGATCTTTGCTACTGTTTCCTTCAATTCTTTTTCATTTATTTCTGATCTGATCTTTATGATTACTTTCCTTTTGCTAACTATGGGTTTTTGTTCTTCTCTAATTGCTTTCAGTGTAAGGTTAGGTTGTTTATTTGAGATGTTTCTTGTTTCTTCAGGTAGGATTGTATTGCTATAAAATTCCCTGTTTGAACTGCTTTTGCTGCATCCCATAGCTTTTGTACCATTGTGTTTTCATTGTCATTTGTGTCTAGGTATTTTTTTTATTTCCTCTGTGATTTCTTCAGTGATCTCTTGGTTATTTAGTAGTGTATTGTTTAGCCTCCATGTGTTTGTATTTTTTACAGTTTTTTTCCTGTGATTGATATCTAGTCTCATAGTGCTGTGGTCGGAAAAGATACTTGAAATGATATCAATTCTCTTAAATTTACTAAGGCTTGATTTGTGACCCAAGGTATGATCTATTCTGCAGAAAGTTCCATGAGCACTTGAGAAGAACATGTATTCTGTTGTTTCTGGATGGAATGTTCTATAAATATCAATTAAGTCCATCTTGTTTAATGTGTTACTTAATGCTTCTGTTTCCTTATTTATTTTCATTTTGGTTGATCTGTCCATTTGTGAAAGTGGAGTGTTAAAGTTCCCTACTATGATTGTGTTACTGTCGATTTCACCTTTTATGGCTGTTGGCATTTGCCTTATATATTGAGGTGCTCCTATGCTGGGTGCACAAATATTTACAATTGTTATATCTTTTTCTTGGATTGATCCCTTGATCATTATGTAGTGTCCTTTTTTGTCTCTTGTAATAGTCTTTAAAGTCTATATTGTCTGATATGAGAACTGCTACTCCAGCTTTCTTTTGATTTCCATTTGCATGGAATATCTTTTTCCATCCCCTCACTTTCAGTCTGTATGTGTCCCTAGGTCTGCAGTGGATCTCTTGTAGAAAGCATATATACGCATCCTGTTTTTTCATCCATTCAGCCGATCTATGTCTTTCGGTTGGAGCATTCAATCCATTTACATTTAAGGTAATTATCGATATGTATGTTCCCATTACCATTTACTTAATTGTTTTGGGTTTGGTATTGTAGGTCTTTTCCTTCTCCTGTGTTTCTTGCCTAGAGAAGTTCCTTTAGCATTTGTTGTAAAGGTGGTTTGGTGGTGCTGAATTCTCTTGGCTTTTGCTTGTCTGTAAAGGTTTTAAGTTCTCCATCAAATCTGAATGAGGTCCTTGCTGGGTACAGTAATCTTGGTTGTAGGTTTTTCCCTTTCAACACTTTAAATATGTCCTGTCACTCCCTTCTGGCTTGCAGAGTTTCTGCTGAAAGATCAGCTGTTAATATTATGGGGAATCCCTTGTATGTTATTTGTTGCTTTTCCCTTGCTGCTTTTAATATTTTTTCTTTGTATTTTTGGTAGTTTGATTTATATGTGTCTTGGCATGTTACTCTTTGGATTTATCCTCTATGGGACTCTCTGTGCTTCCTGGACTTGATTGGCTATTTCCTTTCCCATATTAGGGTAGTTTTCAACTATAATCTCTTCAAATATTTTCTCAGTCCCTTTCTATTTCTCTTCCTCTTCTGGGAACCCTACAATTCGCATGTTAGTGCATTTAATGTTTTCCTAGAGGTCTCTGAGACTGTCCTCAATTCTTTTCATTCTTTTTTCTTTATTCTGCTCCGTGGTTGTTATTTCCACTATTTTATCTTCCAGTCACTTATCCTCTCTTCTGCATTAGTTATTCTGCTATTGATTCCTTCTACAGAATTTTAAATTTCATTTACTGTGTTGTTCATTATTGTCTGTCTGCTCTTTAGTTCTTCTGGGTCCTTGTTAAACATTTGTTGTATTTTCTCCATTCTTTTTCCATGATTTTGGGTCATCTTTACTATCATTACTCTGAATTCTTTTTCAGGTACACTGCCTATTTCCTCTTCATTTGTTTGGTCTGGTGGGTTTTTATCTTGCTCCTTCTACTCCTGCGTATTTCTCTGTCTTCTCATTTTGCTTAACTTACTGTGTTTGGGGGTCTCTTTTTCAAAAGCTGCAGGTTCATAGTTCCCATAGTTTTTGGTGTCTGCTCCCAGTGTGTAAGGTTGGTTGAATGGGTTGTGTAGGCTTCCTGGTGGAGGGGACTGATGCCTGTGTTCTGGTGGGTGAGGCTGGATCTTGTCCTTCTGGTGGGAGGATCATGTCCAGTAGTGTGTTTTGGGGTGTTGTGAACTTATTATGATTTTAGGCAGGCTCTCTGCTAATGGATGGGGTTGTGTTCCTGTGTTGCTATTTGTTTGGCATGGAGTGTCCACCCCTGGAGCTTCCTGGTCGTTGAGTGGAGCTGGGTCTTAGCGTTGAGACAGAGGTCTCTGGGAGAGCTCTTGCCAGTTGATATCACATGGGCCCAGGAGGTCTCTGGTGGTCCAATGTCCTGAACGCAGCTCTCCTACTCAGAGGCACAGGCCTGACACCTGGCCGGAGCACCAAGACATGGGTGCTCCCTTCTCCCTTTTCATCTTACTCCTCCACCATCTTGAAGGTCCTCCATGAAGAGCCTTAAGACAAAGTTTTGTTTAAAGTAAACACTGCTCTTTTTGTGTAATTATCAGGCAGGATTATTGAAGTAATCTTCCAAGGAGCAACTCCATTCTCTATTGTTACCAAAGACTGACATTTTTATAATTCTCTTTCCTATTCTCTTTGACACTTTTATGAAAATCCTGACATGGCCTACCTTGGAAGAAAATGGATTAATCAGATTTCAATGAAAGTCATTTTTTGAATGTGATTGATTCTCCTCATTTGGTTGAGGGCTAAGTGGCTAACAGGGTAGCTGTTTCTCTCCCAAATGTAGGAAGATCTTGAGACAGAAATTGATCAGGCTGTTTTAGTGCTTTATTTCAGAAAGCAGATACAAAGTTTCTAGGTCTGGAAATGAGAATAAATGGGAATGAGATGAGAAGAATTTTGACAGTTCAATCCAGAGAAAATTGTTTACCTAAACAAATGGTGATTCATTAAAATTGATCATAGATTAAGAGTTCTTTGTTTCAGCTGCATGACTCTCTCTCTATATATATATATATCAAATTAATTCTCCCAGAAGCCTTGAGTTTGGTGTAACAGAGCCTAAGTAGCCACTCATTGCAACAGTTATGTATCATCTATCCATTAACAAGTAGTGATGGAGCAGGTGAAATATAACAGTTGCTCTGATGGGCTAGACTGAACATGGCAGAAAGAGTCCCTCTCCTTAGGGAGCTTATGTTCTATGGGGAAAACAGAAATTAAAGAAATAATTATGTTCATGTTCTAGGAGCTTTCTAATGGAGCAACTATCCAAACACAGGGATCAGAGAAAGCCTTTCCAAAGAACTAATATTGAGTTTAAAATCTGAAGAATGAGTATCAGTTACCAAAGCTGGGCTGGATGTCTCTTCATTGTGATGTTGTGGCCCACGCACCTCATCACTGTATATTCTGCTTAATTCCACTATGTAATCCATCAAGATATTGCTTCTGTCCTAAATGAGCTCACAGTTACATGGTAGAAGAAGCATTAAAATAGATGATGAGATCTGAGGGCACTGAACAAGAATCTAAATCCTAACCATTAACTCCATTTCCTGGTTAATAATTTGGGAGTTTTACAGATAATTATGTTTTCATTAGTGAATTATTAAAATATAAATATTCCTAGAATATAGATAATAACTGACCTGGTGCCAAGTCCTATACTTAGGGCTTTACACATATTAATTAAATTCATTATTATAATCACCCTATGAGGCAGACACTAGCATTATCCCCATTATGTAGATGAGGAAAATAAGGCACAGAGAAATTAAGAAAATCCTTTAAGAATACACAGCAAGTAGGTGGTGAGGCAGAATTCACAGCTAAAGTCCATTTTCTTAACCTCTTAACCTCTATACTCATGTATCAACCAGCTGAAAATGAGACCCTATAATTACAGGAGATAAGATAGCTGTCAAGGAGAATTTAAGGAGAAATGGGGAAAAAGAGTGAAAGGAAGCAGAAAGAACCAGTTACAGAGGGATGATTCAGTCCTGATATGAGAGATGAGAAGGGGTAAAGAAAAACTCCACTTTATAAAACAAAATGCTGCCCCAAGTAGGTGTTTTCATTTATACTAACTGTTACACTAATTTCATTAGGTACAGTTTGGTGGTCCAATGTGAAACTTCTTGGAGTAAAATAGTTCTATAAGAAAACTTGAAAGCTATGGCCCTATCTCCAGAAAACTTCAAACATATATACTTTTACATATATATCACTTTGAGGATTTTCAGTCCTAGAAGTCATCTATGAAGATGACCATCTCAGGGACCCTGCTTTTTGTTATTTTCTTGACTGTATTGAAATGATTTTCTCAAAATGCTAAAGCCAGGAAAAGAATCTGTCAGAGGTATTTAGAGTTTACAACAAAGTTAATGAGAAGGTTCTAAAAATGCTACCAATCAGGGAAGCAATAGAGAAGAATAAATCGTTGTAATGTTAATGAATATCTGTTCTTCCTGTGTAGCCCTCACTCCTGCTACTTATAAGCAGATGGACAGGTCATTATATTCTTCATTTTATATGCTTGGTCGAGTAGGAAGTAGAATTTACATTTAAAGACATTTCTAGTGGTTTTTGTAAAAGCCCAAAAGTTTTTCAACTTTTATGCTAGATTTCTAGAAGGGGACAGAGAAAGAGGAAAAACTTTGAGGAAAGGAAAAGGGGAAAATAAATGAAATTACAGCTTGGGGTGGGCCCTATTTCATGCCATTTCCCAATAAGTTGTTCTCAGTGGTGGTGACTTCCAGGAGCTTATGGAAAGACAGGACCCTAAGCACTTCTTAGGCCTGGACAACTTTTATGTCCTAAGTATGTCATCAAATAGAGAGTTGCCAGAGAGTTATGACCATGCAGTCTTGGAAAATACATTGCTCAGTGGCAACCCATATAGACCTAAGTCTAAAAGAATCTTCTGGGGACTTCCCTGGTGGCGCAGTAGTTAAGACTCTGCACTCCCAATGCAGGGGGCCCGGCTTCCATCCCTGGTCAGGGAACTAGATCCCACATGCATGCCACAACTAAGAGTTTGCATGCCAAAACTAAGGAGCCGGCAAGCCGCAACTAAGGAGGCCGCTGGCCTCAACTAAGGATCCTGCCTGCCACAACTAAGACCCGGCACAACCAAATAAATAAAATAAATATAAAAAAAGAGAATCTTCTTGAATATTTTGTTCAAAACAAGATGCCAAGACCTTTGTATGATCTGTGATTGGAGAGGCAACCCCTTCAATAACTTATACTAAGTTTCCAGATGGGGATTTAAATCCAATTTAATTTAATTTAATGAAAAAAGTAACATTTTTGTATTGTATTTTGGCACACTTTATTACAAAATGAATATTGATTTTATGCAAGAGGTGGGAAATTTCACGTTTGAAGACATTTTGATATTCTATCAGATATTCAAATCAAATTGAAACTCCAATCAAGTAAACTAAGTACTAAGATGAGTATAACAATCATAGAAAAATCCCTCCCACCTTTACTCTCACCTCAGAAATACCCACTAGCCCTCACATAGTCCTCTCTAAAAGCAGGAAGGCAGATACAAATGCACTTTACATTCTAGTAGAAGTTAGACTATGGAAAAGGGTATGGGAGAGGAACCAATGAGGGTAGGTCTTTCTATTTTCTAGTTTTCAAACTTAATTCTAACTGAGAAACATGTCCTGGAGCTTGAATTGAAAACAGGATTGGAGAAACTACCATGCTTTCTGAACATAGTCTGAGCTGCCCCTTTGGCATGGTCTGCTTTGATTCCCTTCCAGCTCCTCTCTGTCTGCTGTTATCTTCCAATGCACCAAATGTGACTTCTGCAATTAGCATGCCAAGCTTTCTGGCTGACCCAGTGTCCTGGAATGAAATCAACCTTAACGGTTCCTGTGATTCTGGTTGTTTTTGCTTTATTGACGTTTCCTTCTCCCTTCATCCCACCTCCAAACTAATTTTCATTCTATTTGAAAACAGCCCAAAATGATAAATTATTTTGTGCTTTTCTGCAGTGGTAAGATTTAATTGGGTTTCCCTGGCTCAGTTCAATTCCTGGCACAACGAAGTCAAACCCTTGAACATGAGGGACAGACAAGAGGTAAGATGATAAATAACGTGTCCTGAGCACTATGAAAGTCTGCTGAAAACAATTATGTCACCCACGTATCTCCCTTCACCTTTCTCTCTCCCATTCTTTCTTTGTTTTTGTTTGTGTTGGCAAAATATTTCCAGTATTACATGGAATAACATTAGGATACAGAAACGTTGCGAATAGCATTAATATTAATATTCTGGTTCATAGGAAAATAAAACAGTATAAACCTCTCTGCAACTTTAAAAAGGGAGTATTGATAATATTTGGTTCTTTCTATTGAATAAAGAAGAGTTAAAAAGAAATGCCAAGCATACCATTTATCTACTGAAGTGTAACAAGCCACTGTGATTCTGATGCTCATGGGGCAGTTCTGCTGCTTTTTTCTGGGCTCGTCACATGGCTGTAGCCAGCCAGCTCCTCCCTTGGGGCTGCAGGATCCAAGATGAACTCACTCCTATGTCTGTGCTTTGGTGCTGCCTGTCGACTGGGTGTCTCTCTCCCTCCCTCTCTCTCAAAGGTCTTTCCTCATTCATTGGCTAGGTGAACTTCTAATTGTGTTGGAAGCATTCCAAGGGCTCAGAGATGGAATCCATACATCTTCTTGAGTCTGAGGCTGCAGAAACTCACACAACCTCATTCTATTGGTCAAAGGAAGTCTTAATGCCAGCCAAAATTCAAGGAATAGGGGAACAGACCCCACCTTTTGACTGGAAGAATTGCAATAAATGTGCGATCATATTTTATCTACCACATTGAGCAAGTAAAAATTTATATCAGAATTATATGTCTAAATGCCAAGGTGGGCTTCTTGAAGGCAGTGAATATTTATTATATTTATTTTCACATTTCAAGCTCAGAGTGCTACCACATAGTAGATCCCATTATCTGTCTGTTGAACAAGTATTGGTGCCTATGGATTGAGAAAATATAACAAAAATAAAATAATGATAATTCCTTATGATTGACTATGTAACTTAGAGTTTTTATGGTTGTTTGTGTGAAGTCATTTATTATGTGAGATTAATTTGGGTGGACCTAGAAGCTCTCTTTTAGGGGTACAGAGTAATTTGGAAAAAAATGGCTTTAGGCATTTTAGACTGGGAGTATAACATGTATAAACATCAAAAAGGTGGAAAGGCAACTTATACGTGGAGGGCAGTCAGCATATTGTTGAGTGAATAAAGGACTACCAAGTTTGTTGAGCTGAGAAGTAGAAGCCGATGGAGTTTTTAAAGGCAACACAGATAATATCAGATCCAATGTGATAGGTTAGAGGAAGATGTAGAAGGAAATTAGACTTTCAAAAAGTGGCTCAGCACTTTCCTATTAAGAAGTCTTTACATTCAAACACTGGTTCTTCCACTCAAACAAGTCATTCCCAAGTGCTAAATTTAAAGGGGCTACATGGAATATTAAGGAAGCTGGAGTAAATAGAGTTTGTTTTGTATCAGGCTTAAACTATTTGCCTCTAGGCTCAAACCTAAAGAACCTCTGACTTCCTCTAATTTTGACTCTCCCATTCTCAACACTCTCTACCTGTCTGACCACTGCCACACAGGCCACCTGAGGGGTGATGCTTCTCTGAGATTTTCCTTATGCACTAATTGCAGTAAATACCATCCTGCACTTTGCAGCCTATGAAACACTGCTCACTTGTTGGCCATACTCTGTATCCCTAACCAAACTATACATTCCTTAAGGACAGAAAGGTCGTCTAGTCTTTTTCCTCTTTTTGCCCTCAGTGATGGTATTCAGTAAATCTCTAATTTAAAATAAACAGAAAAATCTTAAAAGTATTTTTCTTGCATAGTAATAATATGCATGCCTTTTACTTTCTCTAAAATGTATTAACATGAGCAAAGCATTTATACCAGTGCCTGACATAAGGAATTGCTAAATGATATTTTACTGGCCTTACTACCATTATCATCATTACTTGCATGTAACTTATAAGCAGATCAGATCAAGGCAACACTTCTCATTGTAGATCCTCTGTAAACCACAGGCAGACTGGCCACCTGCATTAATTCATTTAGGTGACAAATATTCATTGTACATTTCACGTGTGCTAAGTTTCCATTTTCAGTGGTAAGCAAAATAGACATGGTTCTTCCCTCCGTGGAGCTTACAATCTGGGTTTGGGGCTGGAGGAAGCACATATTAAATTAGTGAAGAAGCAAATTACAAATCTCAGTAAGTGTTATGAATGGAAAGGACAAGGTGCTATGTATGAGTACATACGACAGAGGGCAACATACTAGACCAGGTGGTCAAGGGATACCTTTCTGAAGAAGTTATACTTAAGATTAAATAAAAAAATAAAATAACATGGTTCAAGCCCAGAGAACAGTGGTAGAAGAACAGTGTAAACAGAAGGAGCAGCATGGGGTCAAATGCATAAGATGAAAAGAGAGTATAGCAACTGATAAGATAGAAGAATTTCCCATTCTTGGTCTCTGAAGCTAACTACCTAGGTTTAAATCTTGGCCTTTTCCTTTGCTAGCTGTGTGATTCCAAGCAGTTTATTCTGTGCCTTAGTCTACTCATTGATAAAAAGAGGTAATAGTAATTACCTTACAGGGCAGCAGTCCCTAACCTTTTTGGCACCAGGGACCAGTTTCGTGGAAGAAATTTTTCCATGGAGCGGGGTGGGGGGTTGGGGGGATGGTTCAGGCGGTAATTCGAGCAGTGGTTCAGGTGGTAAAGCAATCGATGGGGAGCGATGGTTAGCGGCAGGTGAAGCTTTGCTTGCTTGCCCACCGCTCACCTCCTGCTGTGCGGCCCGATTCCTAACAGGCCTTGTACCCGTACCGGTCCGCGGCCCAGGGGGTGGGAACCCCTGTTATAGGGTACTACGAGGATTAACATGAAAGTGCTTAGCACATTGGCTTAGCACACTATAAATGCTTTATCAGTATTATTAGAGAAAACTGGGCTGGCTGACTCATTCAGTCAACTACGTGTTGAGAATATACTGCGCCAGGCCTACTGGTGATGCTCCTGACATCACCTGGATCTCTGGCCCCTGTATCTCTGCTACTAACCTCTCTTTTTTCAGACAGAAGCACGACATCACTTTGAATGTCTTGCTTTTTGGGTAAGAGGTCCTCAGCAGAGCTGTTTGGGTTCTTAATGATAAAGGCTTACATTTTCCATTCATACCACAGCCCTCTCTTTCCCAAAGCTTGGAATTCTGTAGGTGAAGCTTGGAAGCAGGGAGCGCCTGGGAGAGGTTGGATCAGTGGGCTTTCATGCGGTCTCACACTGCGCCCCCCCCAGAATATCGCACTGTTCTCTTTTACACGCTGCTGCCAGCCTGTAGTTTTATCTTCACACGCAGTTTCTCTCTGCTTTTGCCCTTTATCCCTCCAATCCTCTCCATGTCTCAGAAATCTCAGCCGTATCTCAGACACACAAGCCACAACTCTTTCCTCCTCTGGCCCTGGAATTTTCTCCTGTGCCCTCAGTAAGAGCAGTGTGGAATTCAGGAGAGTTAATGCTCTGAATCCTGGACCAAAAGCAGATGGAAACAATGGACAGAGCCTTCTCTTTCCTCCCCTGACCCTTCTTTCATATTGACGACTCTCATAATCGTTTCATCCGTTTCTCACAGCAGCCCTAGTAGAAACCCCAATAAACACCCTGATGTTGGCTTTTCCTCCTTCCCAGAGTTGCCTTCACAGTTGCTTCCAGTGATAGCCTGTCAAATTATTACTTACACTCCAGCCCCCCAAACAATGGCCACCTCTGCACCTAACAGTATTTTTATTTTTCCTTCCTTTCTTTTTAAAAATACAAATATTATGTAATTTTAGAAGCTATCTAATAAGAACCATTTGGAAAATTCAAAAGAAAAGAAAATATATTAGAATATATATATATATATATTTCTCTCTAGTATATTTTATTCGCCCTCCATATATGTACACACACACACATACACATCCATACATATATACACAAATACATATATTCTTCCTCCATGAGTCCTTGTGCTTAAAGGGAAGAAATGAATTTCCTTAAAAATTTGAGAGTACTACTAACAAGTACACATTTTAGAAGTACAAAGCAGGTAACTTACTGATGTTTCCTCCCTCTGTAGCATTAATTATAGTGGATGCACACACAGAACTCTGAGAACAGCATTCTAAGGTTACATTCAGTGTGCGTTCCTGATACACCCCCTGAGAATCCATCCGTATGTCTTTTGCTTAGGAAATATTTTTGAAAAATATCACAGTCCCCTCTACACCTAATAGTACTTTTTCCCCCTTTCTTTCTTTTTAAAAATATAAATACTGTGTAATTCTAGGAACTATCTTATAAAAGTCATTTGTATAACTCAAAATAAAAGTTACTTAATCAGAAAATCTTTATATATCAGCTATGTAGAAAGACAACTCATTTTCAACATTTTTTAAATGCATGCAATTTCAAGTAGTCTGTCTTTTTGTTTCCATGAATGCATTTGTAAATACATGTTTAAGCTTAAATACATTTACCACTTTAAATATGTAAACTATTATTGCTCACTATCTTATCTTCACCTATTCTCTTATCTTCATCTGTTCTCTTGCTGCAAGACCTCCTCTGTGATTATCAAAGGATATAACATTTTGACAAAATGAAAAGGTAAAGATTACTGACTGGAAAAGCAAGTTACAGAAATACATAGTGTGATTTTATTTTGTTGAAAAAAGAAAAATACATTTATGTATGTGTTATTCATCTAACTCTGAGGGAGAGATTTATTATTTACTTAATTCTAAGAGAGAGAGAGAAAAGAAGGAGGAGGAGGAGGAAGAGGATGATGATGATGGGGAAATGAAGAGGAGATCCAGAAAGTATACCCTAAGGTATTAACACTGAGTATGCATTTTTATTATTGTTTATGGGTTTTATTACCTGTACTTCTTAATTTATTACAATGCCCATATTTTAGCTACCAAAAAATATACATGTATATGACAACTTACACATGTGTATGACAATATATATGTATATATATGTGTGTGTGTGTATGTGTATGTAACAAACGTGAAGAAAGCACTGATTTAAGTTTTGTTTGAGGCAACTATTTTACTCTTCTGAAAAAGAAACAAAAGAACACATAGTCTCTTGCCAAGGATAAATCAACTCAGATGCCCACAAGAGGTTTCAAGTTTTCTTGGAATTTCCAAGTTCATGAATGTTCAGTGGTCTTTAAATTTGGAAACCTGTTTTTCCTGTTGCTAATAATAAATCTTATGAACTATCCTACACAAAGCATTAGGTACCCTAAATAAACACTATAAAAATAACCTCCTTTATTTAGGGTCATGCTGTTTCAGATGCCCACAACCAACTGTCTCCCCTGCTTTAGAGGCCGGAACCCTTCTTGTCTCTCTTCATTTCACCCTTGTCACTCCCAATTCTCTGGCAAGTTTGGTAAATACTACAAATAAAATAGGCAATATATAGAAAGATGATAAGTAAATAATATATGTAATTTATACCTTCAAATCTTCTTCAATGTGTTCTTTGAGTTAGTTTTCCAGTCTGTTGGATCAAGGAGTTTTCCTTCTTCATATTTTACAAAGAATTCTCCCTTAAAAAAAAAAGGAAAGGAAAGAACGAAAGTTGAGAATCAAGCATATGTCACTGTTAATGGAATGATGGAGTCCAGACTATGAGACACAGTCCCTGGGATTCCCAGCAGCCTTTGCAACATCTCTAGGTCACTTACCTTTAAGACCCCTCTCCTCAAAATTCATAACCCTATTACATTCTACAGAAGGCCTTTTTTAGAGGTGCCATTCTTTATTTTATACATAGCAAATGACTTCCATGGTAAATTCTGGAGGGGAGAGGCAGACCCAATAGCTTGCTCTGAAAGATTCCTAGAAATCAAGAAGTAAAGGATAAAAGTTCTTTCTCTCCCTCTCTCTCTCTCCCTTCCCCTTTCGACAGTGAGCATAGTTTTCTTTCTGCAACTGAGGAGAGTCAGACAGAGGGCTGGGTTCCCTGAGAAAGATAAGTGTGTGGGCACTCTAACTCCATTCTTTGTGATGGCTGAGAGCCTTGCCAGACTGCTATAATGTACAGATACTTCATAGAAGCAAGGAAATACTGTGAGATTTCATTTACTTAATGGCTTACAGATTGAGTTCCATACAGCCTTGAATATTGTACAGTTTACCTTATAACATATTGTACTATTTTTTAAAACAGTATAAATGATTCTTTCTTAAATAAACGTAGTATTTTTTTCTTCTTTTGAATTAACTA
Organism: Leucopleurus acutus; assembly: GCF_964270905.1. Lineage (NCBI taxonomy): Eukaryota > Metazoa > Chordata > Mammalia > Artiodactyla > Delphinidae > Leucopleurus > Leucopleurus acutus. The sequence continues at coordinate 92,456,551 of NC_139144.1, read as the reverse complement.
GTTCCAAGTGACCCATCACATCAAAATCATATGTGGAGGAAGAGACCTTCAAGATGGCGGAGGAGTGAGATGTGGAGATCGCCTTCCTCTCCACAAAAACATCAGAAATACGTCTACATGTGGAACAACTCCTACAGAACGCCTACTGAACGCTGGAAGAAGACCTCAGACTTCCCAAAAGGCAAGAGACTCCCCACGTACCTGGGTAGGGCAAAAGAAAAAAGAAAAAACAGAGACAAACAATAGGGACGGGACCTGCACCTCTAGGAGGGAATGTGAAGGACGAAAAGCTTCCACACACTAGGAAGACGCTTCACTGACGGAGACAGTGGGTGGCGAGTGGAAAGCTTCAGAGCCGCGGAGGAGAGCGCAGCAACAGAAGTGCGGAGGGCAAAGCGGAGAGATTCGCACACAGAGGATCGGTGCTGACCGGCACTCACCAAGCGGAGAGGCTTGTCTGCTCACCCACCGGGGCGGGCGGGGCTGGGAGCTGAGGCTCGGGCTTCGGAGGTCGGACCCCAGGGAGAGGACTGGGGTTGGCTGCGTGAACACAGCCTGAAGCGGTTAGTGCGCCACAGCAAAACGGGAGGGAGTCCGGGAAAAGTCTGGAGCTGCCGAAGAGACAAGAGACTTTTTCTTCCCTCTTTGTTTCCTGCTGCGCGAGGAGAGGGGATTCAGAGCGCTGCTTAAAGGAGCTCCAGAGACGGGCGCGAGCCGCGGCTATCAGCGCGGACCCCAGAGACGGGCATGAGACACTAAGGCTGCTGCTGCCGCCACCAAGAAGCCTGTGTGCGAGCACAGGTCACTCTCCACACCCCCCTTCCGCGGAGCCTGTGCAGCCCGCCACTGCCAGGGTCCCGGGATCCAGGGACAACTCCCCTGGGAGAACGCACGACGCGCCTCAGGCTGCTGCAACGTCACGCAGGCCTCTGACGCCGCAGGCTCGCCCCGTGTCCGTACCCCTCCCTCCCCCCGGCCTGAGTGAGCCAGAGCCCCCGAATCGGCTGCTTCTTTAACCCCGCCCTGTCTGAGCGAAGAACAGACGCCCTCCAGCGACCTACATGCAGAGGCGGGTCCAAATCCAAAGCTGAATACCGGGACCGGTGCGAGCAAAGAAGAGAAAGGGAAATCTCTCTCAGCAGCCTCCGGAGCAGTGGATTAAATCTCCACAATCAACCTGATGTACCTGCATCTCTGAAATAACTGAATACACAATGACTCATCCCAAAATTGAGGCAGTGGACTTTGGAGGCAACGATATATTTTTATTTTCCTTTTCCTCTTTTTTTTTTCTTTTTTTTTCTTTTCCTCTTTTTGTGAGTGCGTATGTGTATGCTTCTTTGTGTGATTTTGTCTGTATATGTTTGCTTTTACCATCTGTCCACGGGTTCTGTCTGTCCTTTTTTTTCTTTTTTATTACTTTTTAATTTTTTTATTTTCAATAATTTTTTTTTCATTTTTTACTTTAATAACTTTCCTTTCTTTTCTTTCTTTCTTTCTGCCTTTTCTTCTGAGCCATGTGGCTGACAGGGTCTTGGTGCTCCACCTGGGTGTCAGGCCTGTGCCTCTGAGGTGGGAGAGCCGAGTTCAGGACATTGGTCACCAGAGACCTCCTGGGTCCACATAATATTAAACAGCAAAAGCTCTCCCAGAGATCTCCATTACAATGCTAAGACCCAGCTCCACTCAATGACCAGCAAGCTCCACTGCTGGACACCCTATGTCAAAAAACTACCAATACAGGAACACAACCACACCCATTAGTAGAGAGGCTGCCTAAACTCATAATAAGGTCAGAGACACCCAAAACACACCACCAGACGTGGTCCTGCACACCAAAAAGATAAGATCCAGCCTCATCCTCCACAACACAGACACCAGTCCTCTCCACCAGGAAGCCTACACAACCCACTGAACCAATCTTAAGGCACTGGGGGCAGGCACCAAAAACAACGGGAACTATGAACCTGCAGCATGTGAAAAGGAGACCCCAAACTCAGTAAGTTAAACAAAATGAGAAGATAGAGAAACATACATCAGATGAAGGAGCAAGGTAAAAACCCACCAGACCAAACAAATGAACAGAAATTAAGCAGTCTACGTGAAAAAGAATTCAGAGTAATGATAGTAAAGATGACTCAAAATCATGAAAGAAGAATGGAGAAAATACAAGAAACGTTTAACAAGGACCTAGAAGAACTAAAGAGCAAACAAACAATGATGAACACCATAATAAATGAAATTAAAAATTCTCTAGAAGGAATCAATAGCACAATAACTGAGGCAGAAGAACGGATAAGTGACCTGCAAGATAAAATAGTGGAAATCGCTACTGCAGAGCAGAATAAAAGAAAAAGAATGCAAAGAATTGAGGACAGTCTAAGAGACCTCTGGGACAACATTAAATGCACCACAATTTGAATTATAGGGGTCCCAGAAGAAGAAGAGAAAAAGAAAAGGACTGAGAAAATATTTGAAGAGATTATAGTTGAAAACTGCCCTAATATGGGAAAGGAAATAGTTAATCAAGTCCAGGAAGCACAGAGTCCCATGCAGGAATAATCCAAGGAGAAACATGCCAAGACACGTATTAATCAAACTATCAAAAATTAATTACAAAGAAAAAATATTAAAAGCAGCAAGGGATAAACAACAAATAATATATAAGGGAATCCCCATAATGTTAACAGCTGATCTTTCAGCAGAAACTTTGCAAGCCAGAAGGGAGTGGCAGGACATGTTTAAAGTGATGAAAGGGAAAGACCTACAATCAAGATTACTCTACCCAGCAAGGATCTCATTCAGATTCAACAAAGAAATTAAAACTTTTACAGACAAGCAAAAGAAAGAGAATTCAGCACCACCAAACCAGCTTTACAACAAACGCTAAAGGAACTTCTCTAGACAGGAAACACAGGAGAAGGAAAAGACCTACAATAACAAACCCAAAACAATTAAGAAAATGGCAGTAGGAACATACATATCGATAACTACCTTAAATGTAAATGGATTAAATGCTCCAACCAAAAGATACAGACTGGCTGAATGGATACAAAAACAAGACCTGTATATATGCTGTCTACAAGAGACCCACTTCAGACCTAGGGGCACATACAGACTGAAAGTGAGGGGATGGAAAAAAATACTCCATACAAATGGACATCAAAAGAAAGCTGGAGGAGCAATTCTCATTTCAGACAAAATAGACTTTAAAATAAGGACTATTACAAGAGACAAAGAAGGACACTACATAATGATCAAGGGATCTATCTAACAAGGAGATATAACAATTGTAAATATTTATGCACCCAATATAAGAGCACCTCAATACATAAGGCAAATGCTAACAGCCATAAAATGGGAAATCGACAGTAACACAATCATAGTAGGGGACGTTAACACTCCACTTTCACCAATGGACAGAGCATCCAAAATGAAAATAAATAAGGAAACACAAGCTTTAAATGATACATTAAACAAAATGGACTTAATTGATATTTATAGGACATTCCATCCAAAAACAATAGAATACACTTTCTTCACAAGCGCTCATGGAACATTCTCCAGGATAGATCATATCTTGGGTCACAAATCAAGCCTTGGTAAATTAAAAAAAATTGAAATCGTATCACGTATCTTTTCTGACACAATGCTATGAGACTAGATATCAATTACCGGAAAAAATCTGTAAAAAATACAAGTATATGGAGGCTAAACGATACACTACTTAATAACCAAGAGATCCCTGAAGAAATCAAAGAGAAAATCAAAAAATACCTAGAAACAAATGACAATGAAAACACGATGACCCAAAACCTATGGGATGCAGCAAAAACAGTTCTAAGAGGGAAGTTTATAGCAATACAATCCTACCTTAAGAAACAGGAAACATCTCAAATAAACAACCTAATCCTACCCCTAAAACAATTAGAGAGAGAACAACAACAACAAAAAACCCAAAGTTAGCGGAAGGAAAGAAATCATAAAGATCAGGTCAGAAATAAATGAAAACGAAATGAAGGAAACAACGGCAAAGTTGAATAAAACTAAAAGCTGGTTCTTTGAGAATATAAACATAATTGATAAAGCATTAGCCAGACTCATCAAGGAAAAAAATGAGAGGACTCAAATCAATAGAATTAGAAATGAAAAAGGGGAAGTAACAACTGACCCTACAGAAATACAAAGGATCATGAGAGATTACTACAAGCAACCATATGCCAATGTAATGGACAACCTGGAAGAAATGGACAAATTCTTAGAAAAGCACAACCCTCTGAGACTGAACCAGGAAAAAACAGAAAATAGAAACAGACCAATCACAAGCAGTGAAATTGAGACATGATTAAAAATCTTCCAAAAAACAAAAGCCCAGGAACAGATGGCTTCACAGGCGAATTCTATCAAACATTTAGCGAAGAGCTAACACTGATCCTTCTCAAACACTTCCAAAATATAGCAGAGGGAGAAACACTCCCAAACTCATTCTGTGAGGCCACCATCACCCTGATACGAAAGCCAAACAAAGATGTTACAAAAAAAAGAAAACTACAGGCCAGTACCACTGATGAACATAGATGCAAAAATCCTCAACAAAATACTAGCAAACAGAATCCAGCAGCACATTAAAAAGATCATACACGATGATCAAGTGGGGTTTATCCCAGGAATGCAAGGATTCTTCAATATACGCAAATCAATCAGTATGATACACCATATTAACAAATTGAAGGAGAAAAACCGTATGATCATCTCAATAGATGCAGAGAACGCTTTCGACAAAATTCAACACCAATTTATGATAAAAACCCTGCAGAAAGTAGGCACAGAGGGAACTTACCTAAACATAATAAAGGCCATATATGACAAACCCACAGCCAACATCGTTCTCAGTGGTGAAAAATTGAAACCATTTCCACTAAGATCAGGAACAAGAGAAGGTTGTCCACTCTCACCACTATTATTCAATATAGCTTTGGCAGTTTTACCCACAGCAATCAGAGAAGAAAAAGAAATAAAAGGAATCCAAATTGGAAAAGAGAAGTAAAGCTATCACTGTTTGCAGATGCCATGATACAATACATGGAGAATCTTAAAGACACTACCAGAAAACTACTAGAGCTAATCAATGAATCTGGTAAAGTAGCAGGATACAAAATTAATGCACAGAAAACTGTTGCATTCCTATACACTAATGATGAAAAATCTGAAAGAGAAATTAAGGAAACACTCCCATTTACCACTGCAGCAAAAAGAATAAAATACCTAGGAATAAACCTACCTAAGGAGACAAAAGACCTATATGCAGAAAACTATAAAACACTTATGAAAGAAATTAATGATGATACAAAGAGATGGAGTATAGATATACCATGCCCTTGGATTGGAAGAAGCAACATTGTGAAAATGACTATACTACCCAAAGCAATCTACAGATTCAATGTAATCCCTATCAAGCTACCAGTGGCATTTTTCACAGAACTAGAACAAAAAGTTTCACAATTTGTATGGAAACACAAAATGCCCCGAATAGCCAAAGCAATCTTGAGAAAGTAAAACGGAGCTGGAGGATGAGATATGGGGATGTATATGTATAGCTGATTCACTTTGTTATAGAGCAGAAACAAACACACCATTGTAAAGCAATTATACTCCAATAAAGATGTTTAAAAAAATCATATGTAGAAATTTTAGGCTGAAAGACATGAAATTATATTGTTCCTCTAACTTCAACATAAAGCAAGATTTCACCCTACTGAATCCTCCAGGAACATAACCCAAACACAGAGGTTGACTTTTAAGAGTGTTTTTCAAATAGGAGAAGCTTGCAAATGTACTTCAGTTTTTTAAAAAATTAGTTATTTTTGTTATTCTTTTCTTAACTGAGAATGAGCAAAAAATATTGTTTGACTTATTTTCATCCTTAGAGAAATTTTGGTTTTCTTTGAGTTGTACATTCAGTGAATTCTGGGGTGAAGTCAAAAAGCTTTTGTCAAGAACTTCCTCCCCTATGTAACAAGACCTATGTTGAACAAAGACACTGCAAGGAATTGTTTTGTTAAGTAAGAAGTGAAACTAATGTCACACACTTATGTTATTCAGAAAACAAAATTAATGATAGTCATATAAAGATTGTCAAAATTCAGAGAAGTAAGCAATCCACACAGGCCAGAGTAGGGAATTATCATTGATGAGATAAAATGTACTTTGGGTGATGGGCTTAATTTGGTTACATGAGGGAAAGAGTGTTTTATGACCAAAGTGTAGGTGGAGGGTATCAGGGAACGGCTGGTGGCAAGGAGGAAACTGGCCTGCCTGGAATAGGCATTTCATGTGAAAGAAAAGTGGGGAAGTTGGCTAAGTTTGGACTATAGGTTGGGGAAGTAGACAGGAAAGGCAGTGAGATAAAAAATAGGGCAAATCCTTAAGTACCCAAATAAGAGGTTCAGATTTGAACATTCAAGTGCTAAGAAGTCACTGAAGTCTTCTGAAAAATAAGGATTGTCATCTCTATAAAGGAGGGCAGAACTAAGATATGAAATATAGGAAAAGGAAGGGAGAGACAGCTTTTTGCAATTTTCTCTACTGTTAATGAAGATGAAAGTGATAGACACTGAAATGGAAACATATTAACCATAGTAGCAGCAACAATACAGCCACAGATCACTAGAGAGTAAGGAGTCAGAATGATATATACCTCACTTTGACCATGGTTGAGTTTTTTATAGCACTAAATGGGCTCTTGGCAGTTGAAACAATACAGGAAGAAACAGTTCAGGCAAAAAATATTATAAACGAGAGATATCCTCAAAGCATGGGAAATACTCTTACTTTTTCCTGTTATAAATGTCTGAGAAGATGAGGGAAAATTTTGTCTGTCTGAAACTAGTCTATTTTAAATCAATCAATTAAATTAATTTAATTGATTTAATTAAGTTAGCTAATTAAATTTATTTTAAATTAATAGTAGTCAGCTTACCTTATTTCCCCAGTTTCCTGTAACCAGTTCATTAGTCTTCTTATTGCCAGATTAAACCCTTTGCTTATGCAACATGGTCCTCTACTAGTGTTTCCTATCTTACACTATGGATCTTCCTACCTCCCTCAACTTTTCTAGCACCTGCTGTGCTATTTTCATATTCAGTGTTCCTCTCTCTCTCTCATTGCACCACACTGTACACTGTAAATGTCTTGCTGTTCTCATAATTCTACTCTTATTTAGCTAAAAAATTCCTCCAAAAGATCATTTCAGATTTTTTCATTTCCAATTTTTTCATTTTTCTCCTCTGAGCTCTTAATTAATGATTGAATTGACATGATGAAAGAAAAAAAGGAAACCTACATGAGCTTTATTATGCACTTGTCTTCATTAAAGTTAAATGACTGTCTCTAAAGTTATCCTTTCAATTCCCGGAGAATTAATGTTTTTCACTTCCCTAGGCTGAATTCCCTCCTCTAAATGCTGGAACTGATCACTTCTTGCTTCTTCTGGGGTTTTGTTTCTACCACAGATATTCCATGTGCTCTTAAGTAAATTTTAGCTTACTGTATCTTTTAGGAAAAAAATACACACAATTTACTGAGAGAAAATATTTGTTCTATTAGCCAGTGAGATTTTAAATGTTTGGTTTCCATTTTCCAAATTCCTATCAGGGCTTCTTAGGCAGGATGATTGGCTAACCATCCATGACTACCTCTCCTCCTTCCTGAAATCTCACTGAAATGTGAGAAAACTCTGCACAACTAAATCTGTTGTACCACTGCAAAACCCAAAAGGGTATCACTAAATTATCAGAACATCAAGGATTTTCTTGACAGTATTAAAGAGATTGTTTATGAAACTCAACCAATCTTAGTCACCTGCAGTTCATGACAGATTAAAAATAAAAGTGCACCCAAGTAAGCGAGTTTACTCAGCAGAACTTTCAAAGTTTTCCAATTCCCAAAGCAGCTGAAACTGGGAGTAGGACTTGCCCTGTCAGGTGGTCGATTAATTCAAGGACTGTGGAATAGTTGGAGTAGTCTCTCAAAAAGAAATTTTCCTAGAAGATAAAACTAAGTAGAGCTCTCCAAGTAAAATGGAAGTTCTGCCCTAGGAGACTTTGTAAGGAAATTGGGTCAAGAAGAAGCCGCTATAATGGACAAAAAACAAACAAACAAACACAAACAAAAAATCTGTTGTACCTATAAATTCCCTTCTCCTTCTAAAGAAAACCCAGCTACACACAAAGTTTCTCCCCATTTTAATCCTCCCCCCTACCCTTGCTCTCAGCCAGTGACCTTCACAACCAGGGTCAGAATTCACTGTGGGATAAAAAGCTTACTTTACCTGTGATTTGAAGACACCTGAATGTAACATGTTGCTACAACTGGGCTGTTAGTTAAAATTGGGAACAAACTAAAACCTCAAACAACTGAGAGAAAACAAAGGTAAGAAAGACAAGGGTAAGAAAGAGAGACAACAGAGTGAATAAATAAAGTCCCAGGGAAAGCTAAAGCAATAAAGGAAATAGAAAGGTAACATCCAATATAGGATGTTTAACCACCTCAGAGATTCTAAAGGATTGCATATCTCGAAAGCAAGAACTGGCTACCATAAAATAGAAGTAACTAAGTAAACTGAGGTCTTGAGAATTAAACTGCAACAACAACAAAAAAAACCCAACTTCAGTGTTAATAAAGTAGAATAAGGAACAGCTGCAGAGTGACATCTGTCTTAAAGACTATATACAGAGGCATGCCTCAAAATTAGAGATGAAAATTATGAATGAGAGGTGAAATTATGAGAATGCAATTAAGAAATATGGAAATGGATCCATGAAATCAAATAATCATTCCAGAAGGAATGATTAAAGATAGAAGAAAACTTACCTTCTAGAAGAAATATGTGGTGCAATGAGCAGAACTGTCTAAAAGTGACCCTAGGAATTCCCTGGCAGTCCCGTGGTTATGTCTCCCTGCTTCCAATGCAGGGGGCACGGATTTGATCCCTGGTCAGGGAACTAAGATCCCGCAAGCCGTGCGGTGCAGCCAAAAATAAATGAGTAACATTAAAAAAACCAAAAGTGACCCTAGATGTTATTGTAGGTTCCCCAGACAAACTGGCTTCTTCCACTTCTCTCAGGCGTGTTGCACCAAAGGCCACCCGGTGCTAGGCAGCTGGTTTCTCAGACAACTCTTGTAAACAGCTTGAACTGTTTCCAGACTAACCAGCATGATTCCAGACTACCCAGCATCAAAAGATATTTTCTTTCCCTGAAAACACTGTCCTGCTTGCACCATAACAAAGCAGATACACAGGGGAGAGTGACCTTCAACAGGATCCCAGCCTCACACTGCAGGCCAGGAGTACCCAGGTCTCAGGACATTCTTCTGCAGGTGGTGGAAGAATGGGAACCTTCTTCCTTTGCTTGCTTCTCTTCTTATTGAACCTGGACCTATGTGTTATCCTTTTCCTCAATGAATCCTGTTCCTTAAGCCACACAAAATGATGTTGTGATATATCATAGATGGAGACCTAGAAGGGACTCACCATGCACAACAAATTATTATTGAGTCTTCAGAGAAAAAGGCCCACCAGATAATGGTTATTTAAACATATTTTGGAAAAAGATATGATCTTCAAGGATAAAAGGAAATACCTATATTTTCATTTTTTGGATAGATTACATTTATAGAACCAGTTAATCTTGAACTTAATGGAATTCCAAATGTATTTCAAAGAAAAATTAAAAAGGAACTCAATAGGCCAATTTTAAAATTCATGTGGAATATAAAGGGTAACAAATAATAAAAAAAATTTTGTGTAAAAGTATAATGTGTCGTGTAGTGGACACTGTGCTTTTCTACCCAGATCCCTCTTGTGGACCGAAGGACACCTTCCTCCTGCGGTTTCGAGTTCTGCCAGCAGATAGCCCCCAGTAACCCATCCTCTCCACGAATGTCGCTCAGGAGAAGAAAGCACTTCACCCAGAGTCTGTGTTCCTTCTAAGAGGCAGCCTATATCCAATTACTAGTTGATGCAGGAGTATAATAGCTCAGCCATCCCACTTCAACTTGGGACATCTCTCAGGGACTGTCTCTTTCTTCAGAGCTCCCTGTGGGGTTAACTGTGGCTTAACATGATGCACCGAGCACACTTTCTCCCTCAGCCCATTCCTGCATCAGTGTCTTCCCCACAGATGCTGATCACCAGAGCACTCACTAACAAAATTCCTATATACTAATCTCCATCTCAGAGTCCGCTTCCAGAGAACCAGACTTGCCCTATCAGATGTAGATATCACAACAGCAAAAGACAGCAGTTAAACACAGTGATACCAATATATCAATAGGCAACTGAATCAGGAAGAAATAGAAAGGCAAGAAATAGACACACACATATACTATGGCGATTTGGTATGTCACAAAGGTGTTTGGTTTTTTTTTAACTTGGCCAGGAAATAACGGACTTTTAAATAAATGGTTGGGGACAATGATTGTCTATACATCAAAGGAAAACATAATATAGTCAATTTTCAACTTTAAATAATACATAGGAACAAATTACATATAAAGATGTACACATAAAAATCAAAGTATGAAAATACCTAGAATTAAGCATCAGACAATATTTTATAAGCTTGAATGGGATGGGGGTGTTAGTATAAGGCTTCCCAGACAAAACACAAAATTCAAAGGTCATTTAAAAAAAATGGTTGTCAGATTTTAAATTTTTAAATTTTTTACCTTTGCATTTTGACATAATTTCGGACATACACAAAGTTGCAAAAGTAATACAAAATATTACCATATATGGTTCCCCCATGCTGAAGAAAAATTGTCTAAGAAATATTTAGTATGTTTTTTTTTCACAAAGATATGATTTAGCAGTTGTGAAACTACTTTATTTGTATTCTAGGACTGAGTAAATACATAAATATATTGTAGATAATGAAAACCAAGTTTCTCAAAGTCAGAGAAAAAGTTTATTCTAGTGAGAACACTAGAATAAATGCTGTGGTAATTGGTGGCATTAGTAATAATTCATGATTATAGATAGATAACCACCCAGGCCTGGATTTCTCCATGGGGCTCAATTCTTCAAAATTAGATTTCATTCCATTTCTGTTATCTTGATTCTGTATATTCCCATCTTTCCTCAATTTCAATTACTTCCATAACTAATTTAAATGTGTTTGTAAGCTTGAATCTTCCCTTAGAAATTTCTCCTTGCTAACTCAAAGGAATCTCTAACATTTGAAATCAAATGCAAAGTAATAAAGTGAAATAAAATATTCTAGACAATGTATATGAGAGAAAAACTGCCTTCCCTAATCTCACAAAAATGTCCCATAATAAAAATTATCGGGCTTCCCTGGTGGCGCAGTGGTTGAGAGTCCGCCTGCCGATGCAGGGGACACGGGTTTGTGCCCCGATCCGGGAGGATCCCACATGCCGTGGAGTAGCTGGGCCCGTGAGCCATGGCCGCTGGGCCTACGCGTCCGGAGCCTGTGCTCCGAAACGGGAGAGGCCACAACGGTGAGAGGCCCGCATGCCACAAAAAAAAAAAAAAAAAAAAAAAGATTATCAGCTGTGTCCTTAAGGATAGATTAATTTTTAACTTTTCCATCTGGATTAATTTTCCTTTACTAACATAGCTTTGACCTCACGTTTGTACCATGTGATTACACCTGTCTAACTTTTTAGAAGAAGTGTGGGTCCAATCAAATCCTCTTTGTATAAATTCAAATTAAAGACTAAGAATCAGAGTGTGGTGACTGCGTGAAGCAGTACTTGGAGATATGGACTTTGGGGCTATGGTGGCCATTTTGACCCATGTGCACCAATGACGCTTGCAGTAACACTGTTGGTACACAAGACAGAAGTGGCACAGGAGACCATGCATTTGCAGAGAGGGTAAGTAGCTAGAAAGTTTATATATTTACTTGTTATCTTTTCATGTCTAGTAAGGTCTTACTATATCTATAGTTAAGTTTAACTAAATGCTCGTAATTCTTTATAGAATGCCCTCCTTGCTTAAGCTACCTTGGGTGGGTTTTTGTTTGTTGCAATTAAACAATTATCCGTTAAAATTTTTAAACAGATAATTAAAATTGTTAAAACTGAAGTAGGGTAATGAAAGAAGTCACTGCAATGTGGATCTTTAGTAAATAATAGTATTTACTATTAGTTTAAACCATGTATAAACACATTTATAAGTAATAGTTTAAACCATGTGTAAATTCATTTATAATATACAAAATAACAAAAAGTTATCCTATTGCTGGTAAAATAACAAGAATGAAGTCTCTGTACTGATGTTTCCTCCATAGTTTGTTGTGGAATTTATTTCTTGACAGGTATTCTATGTTCGTTCAGACTTTAACCTAGATGTTTATAATGAAGAAAGAATATAAAAAGAAGTGCTTCAAAGATTTGGAAGTTGAAAAGATATATATATATATATATATATATATATAAAAAGATGATCTTCAATAGTCCTAGCATATCCGAAAAAATTTGTGTTCAATATAATTCTCTAATGTATGCTGATAATCTGGAATCAAAGAGCTGAGAAATACTAAGCTGAATCTAGTATTATAAAGAGGAAATCATCAATAATAATAGTATTAAAAGGTACCCTTTCCAGAATTCAGGGGAAAAAATTCTCCCCTTCCCTTAAAAAATAATTAGGATGCTTTAGAATGTTCCACATTTCCCTGATCAAAAGCATTTTAAGCAAAACTAGCTCGATATGAGGAACTAAAATATAAGCAAGTATCGAAAAATTGAGGAAGAAGCTTTAGTAGGGTTAGGGAGTTATTTCTCTCAAGAATCATTTTAGAAGACCTGAAGCGTGCAGACAGTGACAATCTATTAATTTTCCTCATAAGTTGCCTTATTTTTTCCACTTAGTGGTCAGCAAATGCAAAGCCAACTACCAAACACTCAACTTTGAATATTCACTAAATAGACAATTATCTCTGACTGAGGCCAGGATGAAAACAACCCAAGAAATAAACCACTATCCTTAGTCCATTCTTCACTGTATCTGCACTCTCTCCTGGTATGAGCACTCTAAGCATTTAGTGATAATTTTTTGAAACACACACACACACACACACACACACACACACACTTCCATATAAAATTATCTTCTCAGAATATTTCACAAGGAAAACTCACTTTTCCATTGTGGCCAACCTATAAACTCAAAGTCAATACAATAAGCAATTCAGACTAGCAATAAAACTAACATATAGTATACAATTACATTGATTTTGTGCTAGATGTTTACATTTTTTGTTACAAAAATTAACATATGCATTCTTATCCTCATTTTACAGATGAGGAAACAGAAGTTCTAAGAAATTAAATCTTATCCAAGGTAACATAATTAGATACTAAGTGATTAATCCATCTTAAAACAACCCTTTAAAACATTAACCACCCACTTTTGCCTCTGTCCATGAGATAATGTAGAAGTATATTGCTTTAGGTATTTTGCTAGCAGTATTTTTTTAGATGGATCTATCAATTGGTATAAAGCAGTAAAGAAGGAAAAATAAATTATATCTATATTCATTTTACAAATATGAAATGTAAGCTTAACTATCATTCTACAGAAATGCATTCTTTATAATTCTGATATTATTACAGGTTGTCCATTTTTAGAATGACAAGGTAGGTTGTCAATCTGTCTGAAGTTTATCTTCCCTAAAATATGATCATGTCATTTTCATGCTAATTTTTACATAAATTAGACTGTACTTTTCGCTCATGTTTTTGTGCTGCCTCATATCCACAACCCACAAAAACATATTAGTGTCTCAGAAATACTTCAGTAAAACATAAAATGAGTAACGAAAGGTGTAACATGAATTATACAACTCAGAAAATTGTCTCAAATTACATCTAGCATGAGAATCTGGTATGAAAAAATAAATTTGTTAATATAGCGACAAATGTACAAATGTGAATATCTGTATAAGCACCTATATCAGAAAATTACAATCAAGATATTTGATAGTAAATATCTGAACATAGGATATTATTAGATGGGAGAGTCAGCTGAACAGCTTTGGCATAGAGCCAGTGAAGTCTCCATAATTAAAAGTAAAAAAAAAGGAAAACCTAGAGGTTTTTTTTCCCCTGAATTAGTAGAAAAATACAATTCAGCAAAAAAATAATTATTTTTAAAGACAAAGACAGAGAAGAAACGAAAGCTATAATTATAGCACTCAAAATTGTAGTCCTGAGACTTAAGTATAAATCACAGTATGACAAGATATTTGCAAAATCAGGTAGAAAATTAAGAATTAATGTTCTGTTCAAAGAGAAAACTGAAAAAGTTATTGTAAAAATTCTCTCATTAAATGATGTTGGTTATCACACAGTGGTAATGAAGTACATTACAGAAGAGCAATTATTATCACAAGATCACTCCATCAGATAGTTTTGTTTATAGCTGTGCAAAAACCCTTGAGGTACAGAATATGACTCTGCTCTTAGAACACATGTGGTACCTATATCAAGGAGATGGTCCAGGTTAGTATTTGTTTGATCTGCTACTAAAACCCAAACCACTGGGAAAGAGGTATTTCATTTCGTTCACATATCTTATGTACCATAACTTAGCTGGAGAAGGAGGCATTAATGCCAGTAGTAATGGAGAGTTATCAATAAGTGTGCCAAGAAAGGGCATTTCTGTGTGAAGAGAAAATGCTGACTATGAATACTCTCAACTAAAAAAAATGCATAACCTAAAATTTGAGAATTATGTTTTATTTGGCAGACAAAACCAAGGGCTTAAGCCTGGGACTCAGCCTCTCAGAGGGCTCTGAGGAATGCTCCAAAGAGGTGAGGGAGGAGCCAGGGTATGTAGGAGTTTTTGCAACAAAGACCAGGTAGTCAGAACTTCAAAAGATTAGTGTGAATTAAAGAAAACCAGACATCTAAGGAATTTAGCACTTTTTCTATGAGCAGATGCAAGAGTCTGGGCTCAGTGAAATCTTTCCTCTGATGTGCACCTTAGCTACCTGGGGTCAGTATCCTGTTCTTTCCCATCCCGAGTTCCCCCATGGCTCACCACAGGGGAGGCTGCAGTGGCTTTGCTTGATGGCTGCAACATCTTTTGTTTACTGATACGGCAGGCAACATTTTTCATTCACAATACCAATCCACACAGAGTTTTATTCAGAGACAATGGCTGAGAGTCAAAATTAGATTTTTGGATCATAATTTGGTGATTAAAGAAATGGTAAATATCTTAAATTTGTTCAAAGCATATTCTCTGGGTCTACATCTTTTCAACATGCTGAGTGAAGAAGTGGGCAGCAAATACAAACCTAATTTCCCATATGAAGGCTAGTGCACTTCAAAGTGAAAGACGCTCATCCAAATTTAAAGAATGAAATATTAGGTAAAACTATTTCTTAATGAATGATTCTAATATCGAAAGTTAAAGTGTCCTTTGAATTTATGTGGCTTGCTCAGGTGGCACAGGTTAGTGATATACTCAGCATGTTGCAGGGTCCAAGTCTGTTATTTAAGGATCACAGTATTATTTTTATTATTGGAGATAAAAGAACGGTACATCTTAAGACAAAAGTCCATCTCAGGGTGTATTAGTCAGAGTTCTCCATAGAAACAGAATCAATAGGAGTTCTATCTATCAAGAAAGATTGATTTCTTATGAGGAATTAATTCACATAATTATGGAGGCTGAGAAGTCCCACATCCTGTCATCTGCAAGTCTGCAAGCTGGAGACCCAGAAGAGTCTGTGGTGTAATTTAGTCTGAGTCTGAAGGCCTGAGAACGAGGGGAGCTCATAGTGTAAATCCCCATCTGAAGGCAGGAGAAAATGAGATGAAATGTCCCAGTTCATCAGTGAGGCAGAAGAAAGGGGCAAATTCCTCCTTCCTCCACCTTTTGTTCTATTAAGGCCCTCAACGGATTGGGGGATGCCCACCCACACTCTGTGTTACTGAGTCCACCAGTTCAAATGCTAAACTCATCCAGAACCCCACTGACAGACACACTAAGAAATACTGTTTAACCTGGGCACCTCTTCATCCAGTCAAGTTGACACATATTATCACAGAGGATAAGTAAATACATTGCTGAAAATTTTATTTTTCCTTAATGCTTTATTATTTTCTTCACTCACTAAAGATACATTATTAGACATATTTTAACATATCCAAATGATACTATGACATCCTGTTGAGTGTGGGATCCTCCCAAAGAGTAGACTAGGAATTCATTTGCCGTTATCCTTTGTGCTGAACTAATCAACCTAGGAGCTTTCAAGTGAACCATATTTACCAACTTGGCATCCAGGGAGAGGCACTGAAAGAAGCTGTTGATTCCATTAGAATCCAACTATCCAGAACTACCTGACAGAAGCACCACATTCTGGATGCCTTTCCCAATGATCTGCAACTGTAACTTAAGACTATTTCACTTAGTGGAAAATGCAAGCAGAAATGCAAGCAGAACCTGATTCACTGCTCAAAACTCTCCATTCCCAAAACAGAAGATAAGGCTTATTTTTCTGTACTTGTACAGGAGAGAGAGAATCCCTATAGCTGGTCATGTACTCACTTTGCAATTTTAGATTAACCAATTCGGAAGAGAGACTATGGGAGCTTCAGAGTCTTTACCTATAAATGAGCAATTCCTTCCTAGAAAGGGCTTTAGTAGAATAAGTTAAAAGTGTAAAAACCACTCAAAGTATCTTATGATAAAGAAATAATATAAATGACAAAATAAGCCAGCATATTTGGGCTGGAAGTGTTCTTATACATCATCTAGTGATTTCTTTTAGAGGTCCAGAGGGCTTAATCTCTTACCCTGGAACACACAATTAGATAAAGGCAAATCATAGACTGCAACTCAGTGTTTTGGTCTGTCTCAGAGTTCAGTGCTCATTCTCCCTTGCTCTGCAACACTCTTTGTGCTTTGTTTCATTTAGACTGCCCTTCAAATGTACAACAGATATTTTGCTGAAGATGCTGTGTAAATTCACTTAATGTAATACTAATCATGTTGTACATATACGAAACTAAACTTTACACACATAAAAACCCGCCTTGAAGTCTAAGGTAATAGAAATAATCATGTAACCTCTCTGAATTATGAGTTTGATTTTCACGTATCAGTATTGTCTATATTTCAAGGTGTCTTGACCCTGCTGCATTTTCTTGTTTTCTTCATGTATGACAGCAGTCCCCTGAAAAGTGCCTTGAGTCCCAAGTGAATTTTTCATGGATACATGACTGCTGCTGTTGTTGTGTCCTGCCCACTGGACACCATGGCAGCCACTCCCATCCATGGCACTGGCCTCAAATGTATTGGACATTAGACTCACCTGGGAGGTTTCACAAATCTTAATGTTCAGTTTGCAACGCTCATCAATTAAATCAGAATGTCTAAGGGGTGAAAACCAGGCTTGGGTACTTTTTTAAAAATCCTCGGTGATTCAAAGCACAGCAAAGTTTGGGAACCACAGACCTATTCCCAGGAGCTGTTAGACTACTCCAGCTGCATAATGGTCTATGGGGCAAATGAAGTAGAATTGTTTTCCCCGTGTTTTCTATCACAGTCTGTTCTTGGGTGTGTCAGTTAGTTTCCTCTTGTCTCTCAGCCATACACATGGCTTTTTATTTTCTCCTCTACTCTGCCAAGGATTGGAAGCCTCCAAATCATTCTCGTGGACTCCTTTGCTAACTGGGTTTTGATTAAATTCTGCCAGTGGGAGGCACTGGCAGCTGATTGGAAGTCAGGAGAAAGAGAAAAGTAATTTTTTTCTGCTTCTGCCTCTGGCAGTTGCTGAGCTACCAGCAGCGAGTCAGCAGTGTTGGAGGGACTGCAGGCTCCTGGCTCCCTGCTCCGTGGTTGCAGTAGCTGTAGTGTCCCCCTATGGGTTCTGGGCAATGCCACTTTGCTTTTCACCCTCAGCAGTCGTAGCACCTTCCTGCATTTACTTGCATTTCCTTCTCTCTTTGGATCCTCCTCCTTTCCAACAATTTAGAAACATTTAGCTTTGAAATACAGAGTGATTTTTTTCCTCCAGCTTTATTGAGGAATAACTGACAAATAACATTGTAAGACATTTAAAGGATCCATCATGATGATTCCATATATACATTGTGAAAAAATTCCTACCATCTAGTTAAATGACACATATATCACCTCACATATTTATCCTTTTTGTGTGTGAGAACATTTAAGTTCTACTCTCATATGATGTCTTTGGGTAACTTAGAAAAATGCAGTTTCTATGGACAGATTAATTTTTTGCAAAAGAATAAAAGTACACTCTGCAGGTGGATACAGCCCATAGGCACATGCCTTGGGAAATGAATATTTTCTTTGTGGGAAGAAAGAGGCATCCCTCCCTCCAGGAGACACAATGCTGCACCGAGGCATATGCTCAGCAGACGGATCAAGTTTCTGTCCCCACGCACCCCTCTGCCAGGCACCCTCATGCTTCACTAAGCTACCCTGGGGCCTTGGAGTAAGGAGTATGGTGCCCTGAATCAGGCTGTGGGGATTTAAAGAAGAGGGATGTACACAGACGACCAAGGTATTTTAAGGAGTAAGAAGAGTAGGTGTATCTACTGAAAACGATGGAAAGAATGGTTGAGTGTGGTAGGAAGAAAGACAATGCCATGAAGTGCCACTGAACACTGCAGGAGTTCAGGGGGGAGGTGCTCCACAATGTTGCTTCTAGAAAGACGACAGATTCCAACCATTATTAAACTAGTAAGTGATGCTCTCAGATAGTTTAGTCATTTCCATTTCTCCCTGATTCAGTTATGACCCCTGTGAAAACCTGACTATAAAAACCTGGTGTGATTCTAGAAATGTAGGCAAACCACCAAAAATGAAATCACCTTTCTGTTCTGGCTTTGAAAGCCCCAAACTATAAACTGAATTCACTTAAGTTTTTGTGAATATAATACGCTAATGTCTTTGACTTTGTAAAATAATCTTTTCTGACCTTTTTCACAATCTTAAAAAGAGGTATTGGCTTCCGTGGTGGCGCAGTGGTTGAGAGTCCGCCTGCTGATGCAGGGGACACAGGTTTGTGCCCCGGTCCGGGAAGATCCCACATGTCACGGAGCAGCTAGGCCTGTGAGCCATGGCCGCTGAGCCTGCGTGTCCGGAGCCTGTGCTCCGCAGCGGGAGAGGCCACAGCGGTGAGGGGCCCACGTACCGCAAAAAAAAAAAAAAAAAAAGAGGTATCATTCACCTTGCATTCAATCACTTCAATATTTTCTATTATAGCCAGTCTTGTTTATATTTTCCCCCTTCTACATGCTCATGAATTTAAATACAACACTAAATAAAATAAAAAAATAAAAAGAATTAAAATATTTTTTCTATATCATCCTTTTTTTATTCCTGCTACCTTCTTAACCATTAAAAGAGTTTAAGTGCCTGATTGGTTAACATTTATTTTAGGCCCTTTACAAAGAGAAACAAATAGAAATAGTCTGTGTACCTTAGTAGATCATAATCTTTTTTTTTTTTTTTTTTGCAGTATGCCGGCCTCTCACTGTTGTGGCCTCTCCCGTTGCGGAGCACACGCTCCGGACGCGCAGGCTCAGTAGCCATGGCTCACGGGCCCAGCAGCTCCGCGGCATGTGGGATCCTCCCGGACTGGGGCACGAACCCGTGTCCCCTGCATCGGCAGGCGGACTCTCAACCACTGCGCCACCAGGGAAGCCCCATAATCTCTTATTTTTGAATCTGAAGTTATTTTTATTTCCTGATTATAAAAGTAATACACACTCATCATAAAAATTAAGATAATGTAAGAATTTGTTCTATCATAAAGGAACTTGACTGGGACCCAGAAACAAAACAATAAAAATATTCTCCAATGCGAAATAAATTAATTATATATAAATAGCTAGTAAATTTTTTATAACAAAAAGAACTGAAAGCATAAAAGCAACAGTGCTATTTTGTTTTTGTTTTTAGAGCATCTAACAATTTACAACCACTTTTAAATACTTAAACATACAGAGCTGGGTTACTTCTCCTGTTGCTATATTCTTTTTGTGTGTGTATGTGTGTGTTGCTATGTTCCGAGTACCTATTTCTGCATACTAAATTGTGACTTGATTTTACGACCTATGATTCATAGAATGTATTATGACCTTATGAAACAAAGTTTATCAGTAACTTATGTTTGATTGCAGCTTGTTCAAAGAAAAGTCAGTACAGTCCATGTTTATTATTCTCATTTTTGCTGCATTTACCATTCGCATTAGTTTCCTAGGACTGTTGTAAAAATTAGCACATAGTGCCTTAAAACAATAGGCATGTATTTTCTCATGTCCTGGAGGCTAGAAGTCTGAAAACTCAAGGTATTGTCAGGGCCACACTTTGTCCGAACAATCTGAGGTAGAAATCTCTTCCATGCCTTTCTCCTTGATTTTGGCAGTTGTTGACAATCCCTGGTATCTGCCTCCATCTTCCCCTGGCATGCTCTTCTCTGTATGTGTCTATATCTCCATATCTGTACCTCTCCATCTCCCCTGCTTACATGGACCCCAGTCATTGTATTAGAGCCCACCCTAATTCAGTATGATCCATCTTAACTTGATTACAACTGCATAAACGCTATTTCCAAACAAGGTCATATTCACAGGTGTCAGGGGGCAGGGATTAGGACTTCAACATATTTCTCTGGGAGACATAATTCAACCCACATTGTTTTGTGGCATTTGCTATTGCCTATGTCTTCCTTCTGGAATGTTTCTTGACTACTACCTCTCTTCAAGGAGGCCCTCTCTTGGTCTCTTGGAAAAAGAAGAGTGCTTGTACAGAAGTTAAAGCAGTGGTTCTCAACCAGGAGTTATTTTGTTTCACAGGACATGTTTGCCAATATGTGGAGAAATTTTTGTTTGTCACAACTGGGAAGTGGGGGAGTTGCTACTGGCATCCACTGGGCAAGAATGCTTCTAAACACTCTTCAACGCACAAGGCATCAACCCCATCCCCACAATAAGGAATTGTGGTCCCTAATGTTAATAGCACCAAGATTGAGAAACCCAGATCCAGAGGTTTCACAGAGCTGTTAAAAAATACATTCATGGGCTTCCCTGGTGGCGCAGTGGTTGAGAGTCCGCCTGCCGGTGCAGGGGACATGGGTTCGTGCCCCGGTCTGGGAGGATCCCACATGCCACGGAGCGGCTGGGCCCGTGAGCCATGGCCGCTGAGCCTGCGTGTCCGGAGCCTGTGCTCTGCAACGGGAGAGGCCACAACAGTGAGAGGCCTGCGTACCGAAACAAAACAAAACATTCACTTAGGATTCCTATTTCATGCCTTCATTAGAATACAGATTGTTGGGCTGAGGTTGGTGATGGAATTTGGAGACACAGACCTAGGACTGGTCAGACAGGACCTCACCTCACAGCTTGGCCTTACTACTCTACTGGTTATTAAGAACAGATGACAGAACCACCAGGGAAACATTAAAAAATGACAAAAACTCAGGTTCCACACTTGGATCTTTTGAATCAAAATTGACAATGGATTGTAGAAATCTACTGTTACGAAGTTTATAGTCTACTAGAGTAAGTCAGGGAGTAGAAAACACACAGGCATAATGTTGTTTCTCTACTATAGAAAAGGAAGTAGCCTAGGGGAACCTGCCCATAAAAAAGAACAATGGGAATATAGTGCTTACATAATTAAAAGGGATAATTAAGGAAAACACTTACTTTATTTTATTGTAGGTTAAGTCAGAAGTAAACATGTCTCCATTTTTAGAGAGGATCAATGACTAGAAGAGGTGTGTGAAGAATGAACACAGGGAACCATCACCTTAGCATAATTCTCCACTGTGTCTCCTAGACAGTGGAGCTCTGGGCACCATGTTCACTTGAATACTTCCTGAGCATCCATGGCCTTGAAGCATGGCCCTTGAGCCAGGAAGTCTGCTTCGATTGGTGCTAACCTCTGTAGTGAGGTAACTGCCTAACATCTCAAACCAAAACTAGTAAGAGCAGTGCCTAGAAAATATTGGGTGCTCAATAAATGTGTTAAATGAATTAATAAATAAAGAAATGCTCCAAAGTATAAGGAAAAACTTATCTGATCTTAGCTGTCCTCCGGAACAACCTAGCATGTTAACCTAGCATGTAACAAACAATGTGCCATGTTAGCAAAAGTGATATGGTTCCCTCAATCCTGCGAAAACTAGAATAAAGAGGAAAGTCTAAGAACTGGATAATATTATATCTGGGATGTTGAACAAGCATGATGAGTTAAATGCAATAAAATGAAAACATATTATTGTTTTAAACTATCTTTTTTAAATGAATTAGCTTACTCTAAGTCACAATGCACCATCACTATCTGCTAATGAGAAAGCCCAATCTTCCGTTCTGTCAGATCATTGAACTTGGCCAACTTAGACAGTACTGCTCACCAGACCTTTCCTTTCTCTGTTCTACTTTCCCTTTCTTGCAAATAACGGCTTTGGTCCACTGTGGATTGAATTGAGGGAGGAGGGTATATGCCTCTCTTGACAAGGAGAGTGAGTGTCTAACCAAGTAGTGCTGCAGAGGCTGCTGGTATTTAAGCCTTTCTTTCTTGGGTACTTTCCTTGGTCCTTCAGATGCCCCCTCCTCCCTTCCACTGGGCCGCGGCAACTGGGAAATACACTTTTTTTTAATCAGTCAGATGTTACCAATTTAGCCTCATGTTTTTCTCCTGGATTCACCCCACACAGATGTCTCCCTGTTAAAATCCCCACCACTACCCCAGGCATTGTAAGAGGCAAGGTTGGAAAGGACTCCAAGTCATCTCACTCTTTCAACTCTGGACCTTGGGAGAATTTATGGGAAAAACGCATGCATTCTTTAAGATGCTGGTTTCAGTCTCTGGTGAGAGCACAGTTTGCACTGACATTCCAAATCTTTCTTTCTCTCCCTCTCTTTCTATCTCTCTCTCTCCCCCCGCCTCTTCCCCCCACCCCCAAATGCTTCAGGCCGATAGCTACTGTCTCTCTCCTTAAGATAACCCAGACTTGTGTCAGACACTATCTACTGAGTAACCTAACTGCAGACACTGGTTTCTTTGAGGCTGCCTGTCCTCAACTTGAGAGCAGAAGGCAGTAGTCCCCTCCTCACTCTTAATAGGGTGGACCCAAGAAAGTGGGTGGCAACTCTTCACATATCCACAATTATATGTTTCGCCTCTCAACCCATTTCTATCTTCCTTGTGAGTTTGAGAGTTCTCTATCTTGACACCTCTTGAGAAATGTCTACTCAGCAGCTAGCACGTTACTTTGAAATTCCACATCTATTGGATCCAGTTGACTCAACTGAAACTGAGAAAAGAGGCCATTTGTATGAGGATCACATCTCGTAATTGCACCTTCTTTTTTTCCAATAGTACATAGTAATTTAATAATTGGTAAATGGCTATATTCAGGTTTTCCCCTCATTTTAAAATGTGTTTAATTTAGAGTAATAATTAAATGAAAAGGTGTGTTAACTTCTAATCATGGCTATGTAAGTTTTTGCATGGCCAAGATACCATGTCTTGATGCCTAGACAGATTAATTAGTCTCTTGGGTGAAATAGCCCCTAGAATGCTCAACTAGCAAATCGAAATCCATAAAATGAAAGTAAAAAATATTACCAAAAATCTAAAATAAGTTTTAGCTTTGAACTCAGGTAGCCCATCTACTAATTCAAATAACTTAGTAAAATGACACACTGGCAGCATTACATTTAGCAGCCACAGTGATGTTAAAATGTAAATTGTATTAGAATTGGCCTTACTAATCCTCCAATGTCTTCCACCTGTACAGAAAGTGAAAGCCGAGGTCCTCAC
Source organism: Leucopleurus acutus (assembly GCF_964270905.1). Lineage (NCBI taxonomy): Eukaryota > Metazoa > Chordata > Mammalia > Artiodactyla > Delphinidae > Leucopleurus > Leucopleurus acutus. The sequence continues at coordinate 92,432,706 of NC_139144.1, read as the reverse complement.
CACAGCCTGCAAGGCTCTAATGTGATCTGGCCTCTGCCTACATCCAGACTTTTTTCCTCTCACTCCCCCCTTAAATCACTGTCTTCCAGACACACTAGCTTTTTACATGCCTCTCTAGCTTGTTGCTGTTTAGGGCCTTTGCACATTATGATGTCTCTGTGCCACTGGTTCTTACCTGGGAGGAAGTTTGCCCTCCATGGGACCTTTGTCAGTGTCTAGAGGCATCCTGGTTGTAACAACTGGAGTGGGATAGTGCTATCAGCATCTCTAGGTAGATGCTAGGGATGCTGCTAAACATCCTACAGCCCCAGAATAACCCCCATAACAAATTATCATCTGCCCTCAAATGTTAATAGTGTCAAGATGGAGAAACCCTTCTTCTCTGTTTGCAGTGATCCACCTGAATACATCCCCATAGCTTCTCCTCCTTTTCATTCTCAGCTCAAAGCTTCAGAGAAACAAACATCCTTTCTACCATCCAAGCTAACATAGCCCAGGCCCCACCCCACCCATTCTTAGGTCACCACCATATCTTGCTTATTATGAAGTTTATTGTTTTACTGTCTTTATTCTTCCAGTCTCTGACTCTAGCAGGAGATTCCTTGTTCTACACATTCACTGCAATATACCCTGCATCTGAGCAGTGCCAGGCACACAGAGATCTCCATTAGATATGAGTTAGATTAGTGAGACAGAGAAAAACGTACGTAAGAGAGAGTTAACAAATAGCTAAAACTTTTTAAAAGATTTTTTTTTTCCTGAAACACGTTGCTGGGCCAAAAAAGTGGAAAAAGAGTTCAGGAATTGATTTATAAAAACAGCAAGTGTTTTCAGATGCAATGGATTAGCTTCACTGATGTTTTAAAGCTCAGGTGAGTCAGAAGAGAGCTAGAGCACAACACACTAGTGTTTCAGTAAAAATAACATGTTCATACAGTGGCAACTCACACTTCCATGGAAGTAACTTAGCACTGCAGTGAATGAGTGGCAAAGTGGAGAAAGGCTGTGAGGTCCCTCAGGAGGAAGGAGGAGAACCACTTAGAGAACACTACAGGAGCTGAGGATTATACTTTCATTTTCTTGGAATGTACTCAGTCCCTTTACTATAAATTATTGTCAGATCAGTCGTTTATAGGTGCTAGATTTCTCAAAGCACACCAGATGAATTTCTCCTTTCTTTCTGGGTGCCTGAAAAGTAAAGATGGCATTCTTACTCCCCACTGGTTTGATGGCTCAGTCTTCCATTTCTGTTGATCAACACAGGAGGGAAGAGGACATTCCCTTATGCAACTGAAATGCTACTGAAATGTGATCATTTTTTAAATCATTATCCATGCAGGTCTGACTTTTAAGGCAGCAAGATTTTCCAATTTCCAAAACAATGGGTATGCAGGGGTGTGGGGCAGGATAGGGAGAAAACACTAGAAGGAGTGAATAGGTTAAATCTATAGCTTATGAAAGTATCCTGATTCACCCCAGTTTCACCTTCAGTTAAGGGGTAGATGCTCTACAGATCAATGATGGGAATCTGTGAACCTCGCAAATGAAGTTTAAAATAATGTTTATGTGCATTTATGTTTGGTTCTCAGAAGACTCTCCACTACTTTAGTGGAAGTTCTAACATTTTCTTTCTTTAGGTATTCTGCACTTGGGGAATATTCCCTATTTGGTGACACAGCAGTCAATTACAAAATTAGTATAAACAGGGACTTACTTTGATGAACTTCGTAGAATTCAGTGGTGCGTTATTCACATGTTCCATTTTTAGAAAGTACAAAGATTTAGTAAAGAAGCTTATGACTCACCAAAAGCCACATGGAATCTTTGGGCTGGCGATAAAACTATTCCTGAGCATCCTGTTACATCATCTGAGAAAAGAAGTGAAGAGAAGAGGGCAGGTGTTGTCTACTTAGGGCAGGAATTCCAGCAAGCAAAATAAAGGAATTTATCTGATGCTATCTATAATTAGAGTTTATGGGAAGAAGTTAGGAGAAATATGGAAAAAAAGAGGACTACTTCAGAAGGGAGTGATGAATGAAGCATGGTAAAGCAGGACAAACCTGGGAAATTCTGGGCTTTTCACAACTAAGCAGTTAATAGACTGTGGAGTCTGAACTTGGAGAAGTCGAAGACAACGAGTGTGAAACTTTCTCCTCCTCCTGTCTCATCCCATATTCGTTTGTCACATTTAGGAAAGGAGCTTAGGTTTTATCTTCCTTCACTATGTTTGAAACTTGTGACAGGTGAGGAGGGATGGCAGTGATCAGAATACTGCCAAGTAAATTTGTAGTAAGTGGAAAACACTAATAAAGAAAAATGCTAGAATTTCTGCATCTACCTGGACAAGGGATTATTTATATTAACTTTGCCATTTGCTTTACTTCACATAGAAATATACAGTACTTGCAAAAAATTATCCCATACCTGGGATAGGGGTGAAATGGAGATGAAAATACTTTGTTACTTGGCAATCCTTACTTCCAGGAACCAAGTGAAGTTTCTTTGGGCATTGGACTTCCATCTCTATGACAAAAGTTTTCCAGATAGCCAAATTCCTTTAGTGACTAATCTTTGACTTTTCACATCAAAAATAGATGATCCCTTTCTATAGAAGGATGTGTGAGTGGATCATCTCTCTCTCTTTGAGGCTGAAAATTTAATACAAAGGTGATAAAAATGCTGATTGTATGTATTTATGTTGAGATGGAAAGGTAAAACAGGAATGCTCAAAGAAGAAAAACCAATGACTAGGTTGGGTTTCACATCAAGAGAAACAAGAGATCCAAACATGCTTTCTGTCTTTAAGAGCATGTGGCAGCCACACCCACATATTAAACAATAACTAATGTATTATAAGAAATATAGCTAGTAAAATGAAAAGATTTGATAATGAAGCCCTGCGTTATGTGAAAATAATAAAAAAGTATGATGAATAATTCTTTGTGAGAACTCTATGAGCAGTTCTGGGGCATCTGTCAGAGGAAGGACAGATGAGGAGGACATCAAATCAACCCAATGAGCCTGTTTCCCGGATGCAGAGGAGTGCCTCCCAAGTTGCATTTACAGTGCTTGAGGGCATAGCAAATAAATGTGTCCTTTTTCTTTGATGTTCACATCCGTAGCTGTGTTATTCCACTTCAACCTTGGCACAGATAGCCATGAAGCTATCCTAGGCACTAATAGTGATCCCTTTGAGAGCCTGGCATAGCTCCCCATAAGAAAGCTCTCTACCTGCGTATATGTATGGCAGGTAGTCACCCATATTCTGAAATTTGAGAGGTACTCAAAATCTTCATCATATTTTCCCCTATCACCATAGTGCTGCTAAGCTTTAAAATACCTGTAGTCAATTCCTTCTGTACAAATTTTCTGAAGCTTCTTAATAGTAAAGTTAATTACGCTAGTACAAATATTGATCCTAGCAACTTGTAGCTAGCTAACTGGTAGCAGAGCTTTTAAGTTTTATTTTATGTTATTTTATTTTTCTGACTAATTCCCTGTCATACAGCAAAAGGGATAAGCACAGACAGCTTCTGATACAGAGTTAAGGAAGGGAAAAACAAGTAGGAAAAATTCTGTTCATCAGGTTCTGACTAGGATGGTAGAAACCCAACACATGAAATAGGAAGTACCTGATTAGGGGAGGTCAAAAGAAATCAGGGTGACAATTCAGAATATTTTTCTGGCTGTGTTTTCAGGTGATTTTTAGGGTTCTTTATCTTCTCTGAATGTTTTCCACACATCGATTGTTATGTCAGACTCATCTTTTCCTTGGAGACTTCAATTCTGCAGTATTGAAACTATTTAGTACTGGTTTTTCTCTAGGCCAACTGTATAGTGGTCAGTGTGGCATCTCCCTTCACTATCATTATGAAAAGTTCTCTCTTTTGAGTTACAGCCCCTATTTCCTGAATTACACACATCTCCCTCTTCAATGGTTTATTCCCATTGCTTCCTAGAAAAAGCACTTAGGATGTAAATTTTTGGAGACTTTGTAAATTGACTAGCAGCTTGCCTGAGGATAGAATTTTAGGTAGAATCAATTTGTCCTTTAAATTTGAAAGCAATGTTTCATTAGAGTCAAGTTTTTAGTGCTGTGCAAGAAATTTAATTTGATTTTTATTCTTATTGCTTTTCAGGTAATGAGGGGTTTTTTCCCCCTCTCTGGAAACTTTGATAATCTCTTATTGCCTTGTTTTTAGAATGTTTCAGTAATGTGTGTTGGTATGAGTCTGCTCTACTGTCATATAAGCTTGGGCACTTGGTAGGCATTTTTAATCAGCAAACTGTTATTTTCAGTTTTCAGTACTTCTCTTGAATTGTTCATAATTTCCTACCCTCTGTGTTCTCTGTTCTCATCAACAGAAGCTTTCTATATTTGGATTTTTAGACTTTGCAGCTGATTCTCTAACTTTATTACCTTACCTTTCCTATTATCTTTTTATTTTTGCTGTTATTTTTCTACTTTTTGGTAGATTTCTGAGACTTTATTTTCCAAAATTTCTATTAGCTTTTTCATTTCTAATATTATATTTTTAATTTCTAAGATTTGAGGAAAGAAAAGAGAGGTGTTTTATATTACTTTATGAATATCCTGGTTTGTAATTTCAGTTCTTTTTAATGAAGGGATTTAATATTAATGTTAATTATGGAAGTAATTTATCCTTTATCTGTGTGTATGAATTTTTTCCTCCTGCCTTCATTTTTTCCTCCTACTCTGGTTTTCCTCCTTTTTGTTTGTTTTGTTTGCATGCTATCGGCTTACTTTAAGTGTCCAGTGATTCTTAACTGTCTGTTCTTATTTAAGAGTAAAACATCAGAAGTTATCTGGAGGCAGGTGTTTTCAGTGCTTGGATTTACTGCAGGATGGCCTGGATGGGCCATTTAATTGGGTAAATCCCCAATTGGCAGATTTATTATTACTGTTTTCTTAACTGGATCGGTCTCTCCATAAACACTCAATTTCTTACTTGGGAGGAAAAAACTTAGCTACCAGAATTTTCTTGAATCCAAGTAGGAAATAGGGGAGTGAGGTGTTTATCTTCTAAGAAGAAAACTTTCAATTAATCCCTCTGTTTTCAGTATGTTACTTCAGGCCTCACGTGTGCTTGGTGTCCACAAATCTGGTTCTCTCTCATTTAATTTTTATCTTCCAATGGTTTGAGAATGGAGCCATTACCCAGCTGAATTTTTATACAGATATTCAACCAATTCTACTCTCTCAACCCCATATTGCACCCTCCCTTTTAGACCTATCCAAGGTGAGTTTCAGAGTTCCTGAGGTTTTCTGGAATTCTATGGTACAAATCAGCATGATTCTGGTTCTGAGTTAGCCTCATAAGTTCTCTCTCTCTCCGTCCCTCTCCCTCCCTCCCTCCCTGCCTCCCCACATCCATCAATTATGTCAGTAGTTTGTTGTTGGGTTATTTGGTAGGGAGGCAATAACTTGCTTTCCTTTTACTTGCGTGAGTACTAAACCACTTCAAAAATAAGACAAAGGAGGCATATGAAAAACAAAATAAACATTGTGAAATGTTAATGCTGATATTAAATAGTGTTTCTTTTACCTACAAGAAGGTAGACTTCCTATTCCTGAATCCTGCAGTGAAAAGACTTACCCTTCCAGCAGTACTAGACAGAAGCAGGCCTCCATCCCTGAGATAGAGCTACTCACAGAGATCCAAAACACAACATATATCACCTGCTCTCTGCCTGTTTCTTAGGAAGAAAGGAATCTGCTGGCCACACAGGCCCACTTTCTCCTTCCAATCTACCAATCAGATAAGGATATTCCACCTGCCCTTGCGCAGAGTGAATAAGTAAATAGCAAGAGGCCAAGAGAATTATGCCCAAAGATCTCCTCTTACACGGAAGTAATCATCAAGAGTAAGGTAGAAGCATCACCACTTCCAATATTCCCCAGGTTTTGTTCTTTTAACTTCTTGGTTTGACCATTAAAACAATGCTACCTCCCTCTTTAGCAGAGATTAGCTGTCCATCAAAATAATACTTCATGATGCATTTAACAACGGCTTATTTGGCTTTCTCTTTAGATATGGGTCAGAAGAGTGCATTAACTACATCATCTCTAAGACCTCTCTGTACTCAAGGCTAAAAAGTCACTCTTTATTTCCCTTCTCAAATTATGCTACTTTCTTAAAGGTCTTCAATGGCACCAAATGACGTCATAAATATATTTCAATAATATATTACATAAAGTCACAATAATAATAAAATTCCATCAACACAGAGGTGTTTCAGATAGATATACAGATGTTACAGATATAGATATATCCCCTGCCATCATCAAATTCCCTGGAGAAAACAGATCCAACTATTTTTAAAAAATTTTTAGCCACACTGCACGGCATGTGGGATCTTAGTTCCCTGACCAGGGATTGAACCCATGCCTCCTGAAGTGGAAGTATGGAGTCTTAACCACTGGACCACCAGGAAAGTCCCCTATATCCAACTATTAAATTCCCTTGCAAGTCAAACCCCAAAGACCAAAACATTTGTAGATCCAAAATTAAATTATATTGTTCTTATGTATTAATAGTGCAAAGAAATAAAAGTCCACGCCAATTTCTTATTTTTGCTGAATTTCAAAGCTCAGTTGTATTTGTCTCAGTGATCAAAAGTAGTGGATAAATTGTAAAGCAATTATACTACAATAAAGATGTTTTAAAAAATTCTTAATTAAAAAACCTAAAAAAAAAATAGTGGATAAAAGCACAGTCTGGATCAGATCACCTAGATTAGAATCCTGTGGACATTACTTGATAATTGGATGACTATGTCTCTCAGACATCCAATCTGCAAAATGGAAATGATAATCATATCCACCTGATGAAGATAATGAGTTTTACATAAAGTAATATCTGTCCTTAAAAGAGTGCCTGAGATATAATAAACTCTCAGTACTGTTTTAATATAATTTCTTCAGCAGCTTCAACCTGGACTATCTTCCAGTGGAACTGGTAGGACTCCTCTGAGTCCTTGGAAGTTAAAATGATCAATGCCAAATCTCTGAGGTTGCTTATTTTTAGAATCCATATCATTAACAGGGCATCTAAGAATGTGATGACACCAATTCCACACCCACCAAAATAACACAAAGTCCTAGAGCAGTTATCCCAGGCAAAATTATATTCCCAGACGTCAGTGTTCAGAGTTGCTGAAGATCATAGCACATTCTCAACGGGAACTGTTGAGAGAACATTAATAGAGAATATCTTTCTTTATAGTCTTAGCAACATTCAAGTAGTTCAGAATCCATGACCCATGATTTTAAAATGCTCATTAAGATGTTAATTTGGGCAAGTGCATTTTCTGTAAATGGTGGGGAGTAGAGGGAATCTATACACACAATCATTTCTCCTACAGAGTGGCATTTGTGTAACAGCAGCTCTGCTTATCAGATATTTTGAACTTGGTGCCTTTCTTTAGATTCTAGTATCTTCATAACTTCTTAGTTTTCTTTTCCATTTTGCATCCCCTGTGGCCATGAGTCTAGCACAGAACTGAGTGAAAGAGAGAGACACAGAGACACTGTCTATCTGTAGACAGCTACCCTTCCAAATTCACTAAATAGTTCCACATTTCCGAGGGCAAAATTATGAGGAGTGAAGAGAGATTATGCTACTGTGCACATGGTAGGATACCCCAAGAATGGAGATAAATTCCACTAACTTTTGTTTTTCCACAGAACTTAACATTTGGTCTTGTGGATAACTTCTTATCTTAGCTTTGTTTTCTCTTTCTCTAATTTATGTTCTTATATTTATTCATTTTCTTCCACCTACTTTCATTAGGTTAATTCCGTTTTTCTTTTTCTAATTTGTTGAATTGGAAATTTAACTCATGAATTTTACCGTTTCTTTTATTCTAGAATCCCTTTTCAACATTGTTTTAGCTGCATGCTACAAATTTGGGTATGGAGCATTTCGATCATAACTTAGTTAAAAATTATCAAATCACCATTTAATATCTTCTCTGACCACTAATTACTTAGACTATTTTTAATTTTCTATTCTATGGAAAGTTTAATTCATCTTTTATTTTTGCTGTCTAAAAATTGTATACGATTAAAATGGGTTCTTTGTAATTCTAATTCTTTAATGTTTATTGAGACTTTGTAAAGCCCAATATGCAATAAATGTTATAATTGTCCCTTATCTGTTTATAAAGACTGTATATTAGCTAATTGTTGGGTACAGTGTTCTCATGTTGTATGGTCTCTGCCCATGTAGATAGGGCAACCTCTAACATTCCTTACCCTTATCTCTAACTTTTTTTACCCTTTTGAGTCCAAGGAGACTAATCTCTTTGGACTACATCAAGAGGAGAGTACGGTAGGATGTTTAATCCTCTCTCACTGTGAGGCCACAGATTTCCCCACGGAAGGCCACAGCTTCGGTCAGATGGCTGTCTTCTTCAGCTACCACTATAGCTACACATTTCACTGGGCTCAGGGAGACTCTCCTCCACTTGTTTCTTTACATTCAGAGGTAGTTTGGTTCCATGCTATAGCTAGCTCCTGGAAAACTTCATCATCCCTTCTTGGTTTCCCTTAACTCCCTACTCAATTAACCCACATGAATGTGCCATCTCTTTCCTTCTAGGGTCATGGCCAATATCGTGCTATACATGTTTGCTCAATTATAATTATTAACTGTATTATTACTTTATTTTTCACATTCCTTTTTTTGGAGGGAGGTCAATTATTAAGAGCAATGTCAAAAGATTAGTTTAATTTCCCGGTTTAATTCTTTAGAGAATTGTTACTTTTCTTATTATGTAGCCATCCTCTTTATAACTCACTGACTTCTGCTGTTTATATTTTACATTATACATTTTTATTTTTTGAGGCCTAGTTTACATACAGCAAAATTCACCCTTTATATAGTATAAGTCCTATGTGTTTCAAAAAGGGCATAGTAAAGCAACCACCACTAAATCAAAATGTATAAAAGTTTCATTGCCCCCCAATTCCCTTATTTTTCTTTGTAGTCAACCTGCTCTCTCACCCCTCATCCTTAGCACCCACCAATATATTATCTGTTACTATAGTTTGCCTTTCTAAGAATGTCATATAAATGTAAACATATAGATTTTTCATTTAGTTTAATTCATTTGAGATTCATCTGTGACGTTGCTTGTATCAATAGTTTATGCCTTTTTGTTTCTGAGTAATATTTGATTATATGTATTTATCAGAATTATGCATTTACCTATTGATTAAATATTGGTATTTGAACTGATCCTAGATTTTGTCCATTATAAATAAAGCCATTATAAATAGTTGCATACAGGTTTTCATATTGATATACATTTTTATTTCTCTTGGATATTTACCTTAGAGTAATATTGCTGGGTTGTAAGGTAACTGTATGATTTACTCCATGATAAACTGGTAAACATTTCCAACATGGCTATACCATTTTGAATTCCAACCAGTAATATCTCTTTGGTTAATTCTGAGTAATTTATTTGGGTATATAGTTTGCTAATTTTCTCTTTATATCTTATCTACATTGTTATCAAATTCACTGACAGTCTTAATTTCAATAATTATGTTTTTCATTAATAGAAGCTTTGTTTACTTGTTTTCCTGTCTAATAGTTTTCTACAACCTTGTTCTCGTTTTTGATTTACTTCTTTAATTATTTTATATGTAGTTATGTATTGTCTCTGATATTTTTGGTGGCTAAGGTCTAATTGTGTTTTTTCCCCTGTTCATGATATTTACACTGATTTTTTTTTTGTCAGTGTGAGCTATTTCCTAGTATGCCTGGTAATTTTGGATTATTAAGTCATGTTCATTGGAATTTGATACGTGAGAATCCAGTGAGCCCTAGGTTGAGGGTATACCTTTTAGAAATTATTTTTATTTGGTTTTGTTAGGACTCCAGAATGCTGCTAATTCAGGCTAACTTTAAGTTAATTTTATTGACCTGAGTTTCTTTTCTTTGAAGGAAAATAGGCTTATGGTTTCAATTTCTTAGGGGACCCAAGGCAAAAGAAATGTTTCCTTCTTGTTTCTCATTTATGTCAGGCATGTATTTTTTTCCTATCATACTTTTAGTCATTATGTAACCCTTAAAATTCTTAACTTTTTTCAGGTTTCTCAGTTCTATCTCTCCACAGGATCAGGGTGTACACCATGTCTCTTTTTCCCACATGGCTGCTAAAACCCAAACCTCTTGCTGAGGCAGATAAACTCCAGTTTCACTTACAATTCTATTTAAGAGTATTGTACTTTTGTTCTTTGGTTATCCCCCAAATCAGACATGTTATTATTTTACATAGCCAATATTTTTTAAAATTTAAAGAAATTTTTTATCATTTTCTTCTCTCACTATTTCTTATCTCATGGATATTTCCTCCTGGTTCATTTTCTTATATTTCATGCACAGGTGCTTTATATACTGTAGCTCATAATTCTAATATGTGAAATTCTATGAATGCTGTGTTACCGAATTTTGCTCATGTGACTTGTTTCCTTGTGTGTTAAGTGATCTCTGACTGTGATTTCATATTTGGTGGTTCTTTATCCACATGGGAATCCTATGAGGCTCTGACTTTGCTTTTGTGAGGCACTGGGGGAAGAGACTGTTTAATGATTTGAGGCCCATTTAGCTCCCCCTGCAATTCATGCAGGAGTTTAAGTTCAGCTACTGAACATTACAGCTGATTCAAGACTTATCTAGACCTTAGAATTAATAAGGATAACAGAGTTCTGGGCAACCAGTACAACAAACATGGCATACAAATAGAAACCTACTTGCCAACTCTGTGCATTTTTAAGGCATAAAGGATAATTCCCAAAGTTTTGAAAGAGTGATTATACCTGCCAGAGTTTATGGCTCATTTCCTGGTAGCAGCTTAACATTTTACACAACCTGTCCAATCATCTTTTAGACAGGAGGTACCTATCAGAATTAAATACATAACAGAAGAAGAAACTTAAGAGATCACACAAAGCAGTTACAGAAAAAAACAAATGACCCACCCAAGTTCATACATCCAGCTGGCAGTGGAACGTGGACAAAGACTCGAGTTGGTATAAGGTGAAATGTGTTAAGTATTTCAACAGACATGAAGATCATATGAGCTAATCTCTCAGGATCTGGGCATCTGCAGCCAAAGGGATTTTCTGCCTTCTTCCCTTTTCCATATCCATTATCTAACCCCAGTCTCCTCATTAATATGGATGTTTAGGCTCTAATTATACTTGTTATGGTGTTAAACTAGATAAAGTTGTTGCAAATGTTCTTTGCTGGTTTTGCATTTTAAAGATTATAAATCTAAATCCTGTTACAGTGCAATAACAAATGTTTATTTATATGTACTTCAATACCACATTAATCTCGAATACACTAATTTGTAACATCATTTGGGATGAGTTGAGCTGGCGTTCACTTGTGTTCTATTTGTGAAAAATGCATCTTGGAGCAATCAGATGGGATATGCAAACTTCAAGAACTGTAGTTAACCATTTTAAGAGGAGAAATTATTTTTAATTAACCTAGAGACTCTATTTTCGATAGTTTGCATGCTAATTACGAGTCTTATCTTTTCAATAAAAGGAGTCATGGATATTGACTAAGGCAAAGCTTTGTTAAACTGGTTCAGACTGCATGGCAGCTGAATTTTAATTAAAAATATCAAAACTTAAAACATTACAATTTGAGAACCCACTCCAATATTTCATTTAACTGGGAAGAATTAGGAGGTTGGGCTAAGATTTTGAAAAATTATATTGTGAATTCATTCATAGTCTTACAAACTAAAAGAACAAAAATAGTAATAGAAATAGTTCATGCATGTCTTTAAAGAAGCTAGTTTGGAAAAAGAGCAAATTGAATTAAGTCAAGTCTAACTCTGTGAAATGCAGAAGAATGAACCTTGAGAGTTATTCAATTCTTAACTTCCTCTTCTCTCTCTCTTTTCTATGGAACCAAATACCACTGTTTGTTCTTTAAACCTCCTTTCATGTGCCAACTTCTCCAGGCAAACTTTCCTGATTCAAGGTCTCAATTAGACACCATTATTCTGTTCTTCCAAAATACCAGCATAATCTCTGTCACAGAACTTCTTGCATGACAATTCAATAGTTGGCTCACATATATCCAGACATCACATATCTAATCCTCCCAAATTATGGTCATTCAACCTTAATTTGCTTAAAGGTAGAAACCATGTCTTTGTTCTCTATAGTCTGACCCAAACACACAATCTGGCACAGAGTAGGCACTTTACAAATATGTGGAGCATATAAGCAGCCAGAATTTAAAGTTCTGTTCCCTAGAAATAGACTGTAATTCTAGAAATATTCTATATATTGAACAAATTTTATCAGCACAATTTTTATTATTCATACACTTTATTTTATAGGGAGTTTTTTCAGAGGATCAAAAATACTTACTCCCAATAGTTACTTTTTTTTTTTTAACTTATAGGTATGTTGTTTCGATGTATTTGATGCTTTCCATAAACATGGCTAAAAACTTTACAAACTTCATACAATTAAGTAATTCTGACCCATTGAGTTAGGGAAAGGAGATTATATAGGAATAAGAAATGAGAGAAGAAAGTCAATTAAGAAGAGAAGAAAAGAAAGCAGAGATATAAAGCGTTCTTTAAGAAACAGGAAGAGTCAATATCAATGCACGTTTATTAAATACCTACTATGAGCTATATACTGTATTTGATATCAAGTTGAATTTTACATGGATCCTGAATTCCAGGAGTTAGAGTCCTAACTTGAGAATAAAAGATGAAAAGTAACTAACATGTTACTAAGCCCTAGGCAGGGAAGAAAGCTACAGGAAATTCACTTCTGTACCCACTGTACTCCTAGCTAGTAGACGACTACTGATAGAACGGTTATAGCTATTATTCTTGCTCAGCCACTTAATAGGTAGAGAGCATAAGGAAAGTCACTTAACCATGCTAACTTTCCAAAGTAATACCGCCATGCAGAATGGTTATAAAGACTGAGTATTGAGAAGAAAAGTATAGAAAGAGGTCTGGTACATGGTAGGAACTCAATTTAAGTTTTGAGATAGTGTATTATTCTTTCTCTTTTATTTTAGATAATTATAGACTTCATTTTATTGGAAACATCCAAACAGTTTAAGAATTAGAAAATTCTTTTATGTTCTCACAGAATTAAAGGTATTTTGGTGTGCCTGACATGTATCGCACAAGGAATAAGTGTATAAGGCTGCCTTTGTGTCAGAAAAGCTGGAATGGAACGATGAGTTCTCAAAGTCCAGCTCAGCCCTGGGTGTCCGTGCTAGGTGGTTTAATGGTGGAGGAAGTGAGTGATTATGCTTCCTTTCTGTTCTACGTTGCGATACCATAACAAATACATCTGTGACACATGGGATTCCTGCTGTCCTGAAAACAATTACTGAAATCAAAATTCAGATGGCTCTTTGATCCTAAATTTGTGGTTGCTCTTCCCATTGTTCCCTTTACTAAGGAGATAGATAAGAAAACAGAGGGAGGGGGCTTCCCTGGTGGCGCAGTGGTTAAGAATCCGCCTGCCAATGCAGGGGACACGGGTTCGAGCCCTGATCCGGGAAGATCCCACATGCTGCAGAGCAACTAAGCCCATGCACCACAACTCCTGAGCCTGCACTCTAGAGCCTGCGAGCCACAACTACTGAGCCCACGTGCCACAACTACTGGAGCCCATGTGCCTAGAGCCCATGCTCGGCAACAAGAGAAGCCACCATAATGAGAAGCCCGCACACCGCAATGAAAAGCAGCCCCTGCTCGCCGCAACTAGGGAAACCCCGTGTGCATCAACGAAGACCCAATGCAGCCAAAAATTAATTAATTAATTTTTTTAAAAAAAGAAAATAGAGGGGGGGAAGCACTTTGCTCCAAATCCAGCAGAAGTGAACTATGCAAAATTAATCCTCAAGAAGGATTACTCTCCCACCTGATATGATATGGAATAATGCCAGAAACATATGGTTAACGGACAGAGGAATTTGAGATTCAGGTGGCTCTGCAACTGTAGGCTGAGATTTCTTAAGTCCACTTACATACAGGTAAGTACATGCTCAAGTAGATAAACCCACAGAGATACCGTAACAAACACACAGGCTGACAAACTTACTAACACCTACATGCATTCAAAGACGTGAATAGAGTAGGTAAAAACGCGTGAGTAAGCAGGAGGGGGGACAGGGAAGCAGGAGGGTAGGTAGGAGATGGATGGGGATCAAGTAAAATGACAGACAGTGAAAGTAAATGTGAGTGATCTCCACAGAGACCAAAGGATGCTGGTGTACAATACGTTTTAACTTAGAACATGAACACAATCAGTTGTAACAGCCAGAGGAATCACACCACTTTTCATGAGTGAAAATTCTAAATTTATCTGTGCTATTTGGAGCCATTATATGCCGTCATGTTGGCCTTCCCCAGGTGCTGCCTGTCTGATAAGAATTGAAACATTTAATCTGAAAAGACGACATCTGGTGATTATTTATTTTCCCAAGAAAATAAAGAAATCCTTTTTTCTATAGAAGAGAATTCTTCTGTGCCTAATAGCAAATGCATCAAGCCTTAAATGGCAGTATCTTGAAAGCATTAATCACGTTCATCTTCCAAGTGCTTCCTTTGCCTCTTGCTGCCCGTTAGGCTAGAGTACCACTTGACACTCCACTCGACATCTCTGCAATATCATGTCACTGGGATGTAAATGTCCCATTTGAAACAAATCAGGAGTTATCATTTGCCAATTAAAAGTTCACCAGAACTTCATCTATGATATTCTACCATCTCACCACTGGAAAGAATGTACAGTGAATATTTTGTAATTTGTGGGATGAAATGATTTAATTTATATAGCACAGAACATCCTTCTGACAGCTGTCTTGTTGCTGGGACAGTATGGACTCCCTCTAAATCAGCAAGCTTCCAGAGATTTTCTTAAGATAAATACAGTGGCCTGATAGCCCTGGGAGCTCTGCCAAGTGGTCTGGCCTCATGAGAACCGACCCTGCCAATGTGGAGAATTTCCCAACCAGCCTGTGCTGTTAAACAGGGGTGGAAGAGCTGGCACCGCATGATGAATTGTCCTCATCTCTGAGGTTGGCCTTATGCATCCCCAAGGCTCTGGTTCTACGAGTTAGCGAAGGGAAGGTGTGGGGAGATCATATTTTCCAGCTGCTTCCTATTCTCCTGGAGCCTGAGATGACTATACCAGTGATGCCGTCCTAACACCCTCGATCCTTCCAGACACTGGCATCAACAGAATGCCTGGAATAAGTAACATTTAATAAGTGCAAACTGTTTGCTAGGTAGAGTGCTAGTCACTTCACCTGCAGCGTATCACTGAACTCTAATGATCATTCTAACAAATTGGCATTCTGATATTCATTTTACATACGGGCAAACTGAGGCTCAGAAAGGCTAAATAACAAAGTCCATCTTGATAGCAAGTGCAGGACCAGGATTCAAATCCTGTCAAGATGACCATAAAATCACAGGCATTTATCATGACGGGTTGACATACGAGTTCATGTGAAATGCAGTCTGAGCACACCCACACAGCAGCAAACTGCAGTACATTCCAGACTGGGAAACATCTCAAGGGCAAGTCTGGAAGGAGGCAGTTTCAGAGTAAACACAGGGCATCTATCTCCCCGACAGATGGCTGCCTTTGTGAATCTTCCTTCCAAGGGTGTAACTGTGCTGGGAGGGATGTAGATCTTCACCAGGCAGGAAAAGTCATGGGATAATCTGAGGAGGTGTCTGTTTTCTGGCAAATCTCACTTCTCACCAAGTATAGTCCCAGAGGTTGGAGATGAAGGTGAGAAGAATGTTCTCTCATTTATTTTCTCAGGAGGATTGAAGGCCAACTTCCTGGCTTGGAGGCAAGGCAGTTTTTCTCTACAACCACACTCCTGCCGCTACAATCCCCAGTGTGTCTGTTTAACACATATTTCTTCTAAGTCGTATAATTTAAGAAGAGAGCAAGTACATAATTTTGGAAGTCGAGTGGCACTTTCAGAATTAACACTGTTTCAAAGTTCCAATATTTTTAAAATAGGGTGTCAGGAAATAACTGAGAAGGGGGGGATTAGCTGCTACTTTTAACTATGTTTTCAGCAGTGGTGATGCTGAAAATCTTCAGTTCTGTTGATTTCAGCCCCAGTGTGTGGAATGCCTGCTTGATTAAGTCCTTGTCTCCAGAATTAGAATGTGAAGCACAGTCTGCGCTCCCACCTACCCAGAGCACCATGGCCCATGTCCTGCTTCTACAAATAAGGATAGGATTGGTGACTAGATACACAAGCTTTTCCTAGGCACAAGGATGGGTGTTAGGCACCCCACACATTTCTTCACATGAAACCTCCCTGTAATCAACAATAACACAGAAGAAAGATAGTTGGGTAGGATTAGGAGGGCTCTCAGGGTATATTTCCAGTATAAACTTATCTGGCTCTTACAGAATCCTTGACTTCTCCGATAAAACAGCAAGAAAACCACAGACAAAAAAACACAGAAGGAAAAAAAACATTTCAAAAAATGATAAAAAATAAATAAAAAAGCAAAAAAGAGAACATTTTTCTCTACGTTTCATTTCTTAGATCAAAGAATAGATTGAAGATGCTAGAAGGTATCTTTGAAATGATACATTCTGACCATCACAGGAAGGGAATGGGACTTCTTTCCTTCCTTCCAATTGAATGTAAAAGCTCTGAGGGAAAAGATTTTTGTTAGCTTCTCCTCATATCTTTGGCAGTACCTAGCATGTTTCTTGTACAGGACAGGCATTAAAAATACTTATAGAATTTATTGTATTAAATTGCCTTAAGTCACATAGTTAGAACAAGACAAGCAGAGGCTGGATGGAGCCTGGATTTTTTGATAACTAGTATTGTGGTTTTCTCATTACACTATACAGTCATAACGGAAAGAAAAAAAGTGTACCTATATATTGAATGCTATGCAGATTATAAAATCTCCAAAGATATCTTTTGATAATGGTGGTTTCATTTCTGCTTCCTGAACTTCAGCATATCCTAAACTACTCCTTCATATTATAGATTGCCACATATATTGTACTAATGATCTAGTGATAAGGTGTGTAGGAACTGTTAAAGCACCATGCCCTTACAGGTGTTACCATTACTGATGAGCTCTCTGCTCATGGGACTTTAGGCAAAACCATGGTTAGGCAGGATGAGTCAAAATTCTTTTGACCACTGAGCTTTCTTGTATCACCTCATAGCCAATACCTGAATATTTAGTCTCTAGAATTTTCAGAATATCATAGGAGCTTAAAGTAAACACCATAGACAAATTAGAGTTATGTGGAGAAACCAAGAATAGAATGTTACAGAGATTAAAAAAAAAAAGGAAACTTTTACAGAGAAGGAAAGGCAATAGCCTTTATTAGCAAGAAAAGTGGGCGCTGTTAACTGAGATGGGGGCAACGAAATGACAGAGATGGTGTCAGATGACTTGAAGAGAGAGCTGTCAGATGACTTGGAGGAAGCTGTGTAGAAGGGTTAGGGCTTGAATAATAAAATACATTAGACTTAGGAATCATTTCATTAAAGACCTTTAACCTATATCTGAAGACGTTGAGAACAGAGACAAAAAGCGGAGACAGTCAGTGATAGAACAAGGACTGGAATTAAATTTGTTTTAGCACAGATTTGCTATGCGGTTACCTGAAAGGGGGTGGCAACTCAAGGACAAGGATATGCAGCAAACTGATAGAAGTCTTAGAAGAGAAGGACGAACAGTGGGAGTGGTTGACTCTGGAGGAGGAGAATCCTGCTGTTAAGTGAGAGAGGTCAGCAGGAAGGAATAAATACAACTGAGGTGGCTAAGGATGGCAGAAGATTATTTTAATTGTTTTTTAGCCAACCTCCAATTTTTTAGACCTACCTGAAACTAAAAGCTCTTTTGAGATGACCATGTAGTATAGTTAAGTGAGTGTAGCACCAGGGCCTAGTTTTACGGGCAATCATCCAGTTTTCTAGGAGATTAGATGACAGAGCTAAAAGCGAAGTATTTTATGTCTGTGAACAAGCTGGATTACTGTCTGGCAAATCAGTGACTGAGTCCCACCTTTAAGAAGCTTTCAGGTTTTCTATTGAGAACAGAAATAATATTGATGCTTGATGCTTATAGTTTGTAATTGCAGGGTTACTCAACAGCTATGTGTACTTGTGTTTATTTTCATGGGGGTCTTTGCACTTTCATTCATGCCCAGGTGTTGGAGAGTAACAGGTAAATTATAAACAGTTTTTAATTTGTTATTTAACATTAAAAATATGGCCTTAACATAGGGCAGCATAACCGGCATCTGCTTTAGAGCTATAAAGAGCAAACAGTTAAAAGTTGGATTTTAATCTACCACTTTGTTTAATTTTCCTTACCTATAATATGGGGATAATAATAATATTATCTACCTATAGTGTTATTGGGGAAATTAAATACAATATAAACAAAGCACTAGCTCAATATGGGCTCATAATAAATGATCTTTTTATTGTTGTTGTTGTTATTATTTTTTCTTTGAACACATATTTGTGGGTTGTTTTACACAATCTAAGAAAGGAGTAGAGAAAAGAGACAGGATAATTAACATTTATTAAGTACCCACTGTGAGCCCCATGAATTTTTGTGCATAATCTCATTTTAGTAATCTCAACAGTGTCTCAGGTAGGTACTGTCATTCCTATTTGGATGTGAGGTTCAGAATGCTATATTTAACTTGCCATAAAGTCTCACAGCTTATAAGTGGCAGGTACATGACTAGAAACCAAATATGTTTCCATTTTAAATAGATCACATGAATTATTCCTCTCATTTGGAAATTAGTTATTTGGAGTGAAAGTAGAAGGTTCATATGTGTCTATATTGATTTAACAAGTCTTCATTAAACCTCCACTTTAGTTGCTGGAAACTACAAAAAATCCCATAAGCAGTAGCTTGATCTCTGGTCTCTACATCCTTAGAGTCTGGGGAATGACTATCATCCTTGAATTGCCACAGAGAGACCCTCTCCTTCCTGGCGAGGAGGGAGGTACTTACACAAGCCCAAGCAAATGAAAACTGTCACCTGCACAGCCAAATCAGCCTGTCAGCCAGCCAGAGTCAGACACTGATTGCACAGCTGACATCTGTATCTCATATTAATCATAGTGTCCCAACTTGGCCAGAGACACAGAGACACAGACAAAGAAGCAGCAAATAATCCCAGCTCCTCTGTGGTTCTTCCATCTGTCTATCAGGAATGCGTCAGCATGAGTATTACTAAACTGATATATTCAGGGGAAAGAAAGGCCATCAACAGAAGAGCCAAAAACAATATCCCGATACATGTTAGATGTGATCAACATTCTTGTTCAAGGCAGTGTTTTTATAATTTCATGCATGTTTGTCCTTAAAAATCATGTGTGTGCTGTTTAATGACCGCCTCCCATTCCTTCAACTCTCATATATGAGCAATTCCCTCATGCTCTCTTGGGGCTCTTCAAGTATGTACACTACGTCTTAAAGAGGTTAGTAACAGAGGACAATCAAGTAAAAAACTGATTTTGCTTTGATCAAAAATGAACCATTTATTAGAGTTCTCCCCCAGTTCATTTTTGACTCTCTTAATTTCTATACAGGGCTTCCTCCCTGAGCATTTCTTTATATCCTACCCTAAAAAAGCACTGCAGATCCCCTTTACCTATCTTTCTTAAGTCTGAAGTTTCTGTTAAGCTCTAAGCACCCACATCCTTTCTTCCTCCTCCTGAGGCTCTATGTTACCTGCTCTAGCTTCCAGATAA
Source organism: Leucopleurus acutus (assembly GCF_964270905.1). Lineage (NCBI taxonomy): Eukaryota > Metazoa > Chordata > Mammalia > Artiodactyla > Delphinidae > Leucopleurus > Leucopleurus acutus. Next base: position 92,412,883 of record NC_139144.1, on the reverse strand, counting down.
GTGCTCAGGCATATGTGATAGGACCTATTAACGTGTCACATATACATATATGTTTGTGTGTATATACACACATAGATGTGTGTTTGTGTGTGTGTGTACAGAGAGGGAGAGAGGCAGACACAGAGAGAGTCAGAAAGAAACAGAGACAGAGAGAGACTGGTGTCATCACTAGGAACGTGGGCCAAATAGCTGCATTGTCACTACAGAAAGTGAAGTGTCTTCATGGAAGCTGGGATGTAACAATGAGGAAAGATTGAGGCAGTATCCGTATTTATTCGCTAGCAGTGGATTGAGACATTTAAAGTTTGTGAATGTCTGATTAAGTGGGATTTATGCATCATACCATCTAATGTACCTTAATTAGCCCTTGTAAAATGCAAAGAGCCCTAAAAAAGTTCCTTTAAGGAAACTGTGGTGTGACCATAAGGCAATACGACTAGAATAAATAAACAAGAAAAGGTCTGAACTGACACTTCTATTTCAGTGTATCTGTGAACATCTCTGTCAGCAACTGTAGAGACAACAATATTTACTGCTGGTAGTGTGCTACTGGCAGATATTAGAAAACTAATCATACAATCCACCTCTTCAAAGTAAAGAAGACATTTTCAATACAGTTACCCGAATAACTGATTTTTATTTTATTTTATTTTCCGAATAGCTAATTTTGAAAAGAAACTTGTATGATGGAGAGAATACTTTTTAAATTGGATATTCTATGTGATTTTGTTGTTGAATTTAAGCTAACTGAATAAACCTTATTTAGATACTTTAATAACTTAGAAATAAAACACACACTTAAAAACATGATTTTCTATCCAATGTAAAAATTGTCTATGCCAGACTGGATTCATTTGTTAAACATATCAAAGTACAATTTCCTCCTTTATATTCATAGGAAAAATTTCTTGACCTCAGTGATTCTTACATTCATGCAAGAATTATTCTGTGGTATAAATACATGAACAGAGGTATGCTTAAAGTAACACCATTTCTGTGGCAGGAATGTGTGGAAGTGGAGACATAAAACAAAAATTTAATATTCATAAGTTGGCCCTTTAAGAATGAATCAGGGAGACAGTGGAGAAGTTATTTCAGAGACCAAAATACGCCAGTGAACAGCCTTTAAAACACGCTCATGCATTAAGATAACTGAAAGGGGGCAGCACTGCTGGATTGAAGTTTGCAAGGGGTAGGGAATAGTTAGACTGGAAGCTGGAGAGGTAAACAGGACTAATCAAGATGATTCATTGTTCTCTTCTAAAGAGGCCTCTTGGGGTGATAGGAAATTGCCTGGTAAGTAAAGCATCACAGTCAGACTTATGATATAGAAAGATTACCCAGGCAGGAAAATGGAGTGTTGTATAGAAGGGTTAGTAGTTTGGAAGCAGAGAGCCTGGTAAGAAGATACTTATAATATTACGAGGTGACAGATATTGAGGTAGGGCCGGAAAAGAACCAAAAGCAATGAGGAAAGACATGAGGGGGGAAATGTAAAGACCTATAGACGATAAATAAATATTTTGTGATGGACACCCATGCTTGGCTGAGAAGGGAGAAAGGTCTAGGGCTAATGAAGTTATATAGAAGAATCAGAGTCACTAAGTTTAGACAATAGCACTAGGGATTTAGGAGTCAGGCATTTGGTTCTAGTTATATTACACAAAGATGCCTTCAGGGATCACAGGTCATCCAGTGTCTTCTATCAGAATTATTTTCTCCAATTTCCAAACAGGGATATTAACATCTATCCTATTTCTAATTCCTGCTAATATGATGAGCCTTAATGATAGATAAAACAATGACACCAGGCAATACAATGTACAGATAAAGCTTGTTGATACAGAAAGCTAAACAAAGGTGTCCAGAATGTAGAACTGCTCTAAAACTTGTTAACCGATCATGTTCTTTTCAAAGCACTCCATGAAAACGGCTGAAGAACAATTTGCTGTAATACTAAGCTCTTGCTCATGGTGGCACATGCCAGGCTGCAAATGACCAGTTGCTGATGTTGCAACAGTCCAATCTGTGCAACATGAGCAAGGCATGGAAAATGCCTGAGGATGGGAAATTATTCTGTTAGAGTCTAGATTGTGTCAGGAAAATATCATAACTTTTATGGAATAAAGATCACTTGCTATAGCACAGGAAATGCTCAACATGTATAGGCTGGTAGCCATAGTTAGGCATAACAAGAGCAAGCAGAAGACAGTAAGCAATTTCTTCAGAAGAGCTGCTGCATCATTCTTAACCTTCAGGCTTTCCAGTGGGGCAAAAATCCACAGGCCTAGCTGAAACTCAACATGGGCTTCTGGTCAATTACATTCTACCAAATTATAATGACACATTTTTGGCATTTTAAAAAAGTGCACTGAAAATTCTGGTTTTCGGTGTGAGAGTTACTAGGAAAATGTATGTGTCATGTTTAAGTCACTATAAACTTGGAGGTTTATGTAATATTTTTCTATTCTTATGTAACTTCAGTTGTTTTTATTAATATGAAGTCATGATAAATATGTACTCTGTTCTTCAACTGCATTCACATGATACATTCATTGCATATAAGCGCTTTCCAAGATATACGCTCATTTATTCTTCATATTTTATAGGTTCCCCTTTTTTAAAAACATACTGCTATTCTGAATGAAAGCTATCTAAACTCTGGAAAGATCTTTACTGTAGTGTGTGGAGAGTCAGGAAAAAACGAACATTCAGATGTTGATGGTTGGTTTGTTGCAATTTATCACCACTCCATCAGAGAGCAAGAGACAATGTGTGAACAAGAAGATCTAGCTCTTGCTTCCATAATCTGATGGAGTAAACTAACAACTGGGATTCAGTATAGTAGGTGAGTCAACACTATGTGCCTTAAGAGTGGGAAGTAAAAAAGGACTAGCTGGGGAAAGGCAGTGTCTGGGAAGGCTCTTAGGGGAGGTGATAATTCAGTAAGACCTTGAAAGGTGAGGAGAGCTTGTCAGTTGGTAAGAAAAGAGGAGAATTCCAGGCAGTTAGAACACATTATGCGAAAACAGAGAGATCATAGACTCTAGCTTGAGGTGGCCACATTGAAAGTTCACCTGACTACCTAGAGCACGTAGCGATGCAGGAAAGAAGGGGAGAGCCAGGTTCTCACATGAGGACACGCAAGACAGGAAAGAGACACTCCAGCTCAATTGGGACAAGTCTTGTGTGCCAAGTGGAAGAACTTGAGTTTGCTCCTCTTGGAAAAGAGGAATAGTTGAATGTTTTAAGATGAAGAAATAGTAATGTAATCACCGTGATCATTTTGATATCAATAAAGAAATAAAATAGAAGAAGAGGTATTGGTGATATGGAGTCTCATGAGAAGGTTATTAATATAATCAAGGAGAGAGGTATAGCTTTAGGGTACTTTATGTCTCTGTATATTGTTGTATCTTTGTGCTGGTGAGGGAGATATCATTTACCATTTTTGCAAATGGAAAAACCAATGGTGAGTTGAAGTAAATCATCTGTGGTCATTAAGAAATTAGAGGCCACTCTAAAATCTGCTTCTAAACCCTGTCATTTCTTTCCAAAAACTTTGACCTCTTTTTCTTCTTAGCAGAAAGCAAAAACATAAGGAATAAATAATATTTATTGGTCAATTATTCCTCAAAAAAGCTGACAATTATTATTTTGAAATATTTATTCTAATATCTCATGCATTTTATGCTTTCAATAATGAAAACATCAACAGGGATTAACCTTATATCACAGATTACAAATATGCAAGTGTATGTAACAATAAGATTAATTTCAATTTCTACTTTGTTAGTTTATAAATAGTATTCCAAACTGAGATGCTCACAGGACAGAGAGTGGGAGGGAAGCGATTTTTATTTTAATACAAAACTTCTAGAGAAATCATAAAAGTGCCTCTAGAACTCCAAAGAGTCCAAACTCAACACTATGTTGTTGTGGGAGAGGGAACCTAATAGTAGAAACTTCAGAAATACTATGGAAATTCCAGACACAAGGAGTTAATTCTAGGACAACTTGGGTTTTTTGAGGTCCAGGTCTACAGGGCCATTAGAATTCTCTTCAAGGCACCTTAATCCTCTAACTCTGATAACAGATATAAATAGGTTTGAATATCAGTTCTGCCCTTACTAACAGGAACTTGAAGAAATTATTTAGCATGGCTTCCCTCCTTTACAAATCAATGGCAGCACTTACTTCATCAAAGGGCTGTTTCTGAGGAGTAAATAATTTAATCCATGTAAATGATTTGGACCAGTGTCCAGCCAGAAGTGTGTGTTCAATACATTGTAGCTGTTATTATAATCATCTGTTTAGAAATCACAGAATCGGAGCTAAAAGAACTTCAGCAATTACCTAAACGACCACCTGATTTTGCAGTCGAAAAAACTGAGGTCTAGACAGAAAGTATTTCCCCAGGTCACACAGCCAATCCATCACAGAGCCAGGACTGTAACCCAGACCATTCAGATTCTGGTCTGGCGTTCTTTCCACTAAAACACACTAACTTCAGTGCTGCAAGATATACTGATACACTGTGAGTGGTTTTACAGCAGATGTGTGATGGTTCTGTCTGGCATAAGTGTATGTAGCTGAAACTCAAGCAATTGGGACGTGCCCAGGGGAAAGGGCGGAATAAATAAGAGTGAGCCTCATATTTGGGCACAGATTGAAGCATCAAGCATAATTATAATGCGTACTGCTCTCTTTCACCTTTGGATTCTTTGGGATTTACATATCTTTCCACACAGGAAGCTAACTTCTTTGAAAGACAGGTAGTGTGAGACACATGCCCTGAACTCCAGAGTGAATAGCAGTTGAAACAGCTGCTTGAGCCCCAGCCCTGTCACTGAGCACCCCCTCTGTCTCCAGGCTGACAGATAGCTGCTGGCAGCATTTGATCTGTCAGTATCTTCACTCCTCCAGAATCAGCAAATAGTCTGGGCCCTGATATGAGACGAGGAAAAACAACAGCATCATCACTAGAAACTCTGCCACTGATGTACATGCAAGAGCAGTTTATGACAATGAAAAAGTCACATAGTTGATAGAAAAGTCCATATTTACATTATAACTGTGTGAATAAGTGCCTGGCTCATCTTCAGGAGAGGAGAAACTCTCCCATCAGGACTTTGCTCCAACAGTGCCAGTTTCAACATTAATCATTTTCAATAAAGAAAGCCTTAGCTCTCTTTTAACACTGGAAACACGAATTTAAAAAAACATATTACTTTAAATGGAAGGGGTATCATCACAATTTAATCAATGTTTATTTTCTGCTTAAAAGTCTCCATGTGTGACTAAAACAAGTTGGCTCTGACTGTATTTTATTCTTAGGTGTTAAATTAGACTACTGAATTAAATAATCTCTAAAGCCCCTTTCACTCTCCGTAATATTGTAACACTGAGCTTAATGGTTTAACATTTAATAGTATATATATAACTCATTGTACTTCTCTATGATTGTTTACCAGCCCAAAATAGGTAGGGTTCCCATTGGCCTAGAAATAGTCTTTAAGCACATATTTTATGAGCTCAGGCAATTTTACAGAACAGTTAAGAACTATTTATCCTCTTGATACACTGAGAGAACAATAGTTGTATTTAAGAATCAGGAGATGAGAAGAAATAACATAATACTATTTTATGTTAAAAACATTTTATAGCTTCCCAAATACTTCTGTATACCATATTTTATATAATCTTGACCAAACCCAAAAAAGTACATATTTTCTCTCCTTTTTTTTCTGTAATTCTGCAATTCAGAGAGTTAATGGAACTTGTCCAAAACACACAGCTTTAGCTACAACCTAAAACTAAGCCTTTGGATTCCAAGTCTGAATCTCCATCACTAGTCTATGTCTGCCTCCTGAGGAGGGGATGGTGTCCTCCAATTAAATGCATATTTTTAATGAAGAAATGATGTTAAAGTTCTCTACTTTCTTGACTTATTTAAAATATATTAATATAAATACAAACTAACTATAAATTGTTTATCAATATAAACATGCAGCCAAAGAATAAATTAGTTCTGTAATGAAAAAGAGAAAATATGGATGAGAATATGTCTTGGAATGGAGAGATGGAAATAGGATGGGGAAGGGAATCATACAGGAGTTAAACTCCAACTGCAATTTTTTTAAAGAATATAAATACCATTATATATAAAATAGATAAACAACGACCTTCTGTATAGCACAGGGAACTATATTCAATACCTTATAATAACCTATAATGGAAAAGGATCTGAAAAACAATATATATGTGTATATCCGAATCACTTTGCTGTACACCTGAAACACAACATTGTAAATCAACTATACTTCAATAATGAAAAAAAAAGTTGAAAAAAAAGAATATATATATCAAATATGGAAAAAATACCAAGAACTGGCCAAGTTGTCACTTCCTTTTGAGAAGGTGTCTCCTTCCCCAGTACCAGGAAGGAGAGAGTGAATCTTATCACCAGAGATAGCACCCAGAGGAGTCTGCATAAACAGGACCTTACTAAACAACACTTATCTTTCATTTGTTTCCTTCCATAGAGTTACCTTCCCATAATTTACTGCTGCTAAAAGCCCAAACCCCTTTTCCTTTGTCTTGTCACCTCTCCACAAGTTTATTACTCTCTGGGTCTAACCACTTCTTTGGATCTTCACTATTTTTCTATGAAGAACTCCATGTGCATAATAATAAACTGTTTCTCCTGTTAATCTGTCTTTTGTCAGTTTAATTTGTAGATCCCAGACACAGAACTTAAAAGTGTGAAGAAAAACATTTTTCTCCCCTACACCCTCATAAACTTTTCATAAAATGTAACTTGCCAAGCTCTTGAACTGCCATTCAATTTATTACTGTAAAATTCATTTTCTATTTCTCCAGAATTAAAAAAAAAAACATATTGTTGGTCAAAGACAATTTTTTCCAGAATACTGCAGGGACCTCAGAGTTGACTGACCCTTAGAAATGAGACTCTAAACTTCTGCTGTCTGACGGGCCTGACCAAATACCCTGTGACACAGGAGGTAAAGAAGAATCTAATGTTCTCAGCTTCAACCCTGATTCTGACTACAGAAATATAGGAAACTGCTTTCATCAATAATGAAAGTAGACTTTACCTTGAAAATACCAGCTCCACAACAATGTGGTGCTAAAGGTGACAGTGTGTTTTGCTTGGTCATTTTCTGAATGTAACAGCACTTGGAGGATGACCATTTAACTCTTTTGTTATTTATTTAAGCAGTAAATTGAGAGGTGAATACACTGACTTCTTGAAAACTTTAAATTAACCACCTAGTGGCTCTATAAGCAAAATAAATAGAAGGAACAATAGCCAGAAGACTGAGTCATCCTGCAGAGAAAGCTTTCAAATGCAGGGTATTCGTCTTATCTTCCACTTTAAGAGCTGTGTTGTCTGGAGAAAAAAAAGATGAATGTAAAGAAAAAAGTTATATAAAACTGTTCTTTTATACTGTTATTTTCACAACTTATTTGTAAGAGGAAGACATCCAAATTATATGTGTGTGTGTGTGTGTGTGTGTGTATGTACGTATATATATGTGCATGTATATATATATGTGAATATGTATATATATAAAATGCCCATATTTGGGCATTAATATCAGCAGATTAATGTATCATGCTTGCTTTTGTTTGCATTTATATTCTCAAATGTAATGGCTCCAGCTACGTGCCTTCTGTTTTTACTCATGTTTTCAGACTATTAAAGTAATTACTGGGTCTATCTTCTTCTAGGGCATGAAAATTTTATGAAATCCAAACATATCTGAGAAATGTAAACACATTTTTATTGACTAAGGACTATAACCAAGGATTGAGCTCTGATTTGAAAATTTTTTTTAAGTGCTTTATAGTATCAAAATCTGTTCTTAATGCAACATTTCATCTAATCTTCACAATCCTGTGAGGTAGATATTGCTATAATTCTTATTTAATAAATGGAGAACCTGCAATACAGAGTTAGTTATTCTGTCACATTTTAACGAAGGGTATATCTGGTTATGAACCATAGATTCATTTGCTGTGAGGGCTGTGAATAGCTATTTTGTGCCATATACGGTGCTGGGTGGTAGAGAAGAAAGAAAACTAACACAGAGTGCCAATATTAGGAAGAAACAGAATATTGAGGAGATAGACAACAAATAATTAAAATACAGTATTGTTGACTGCAAGAAAGTAAATCCAGAATGCTATGAAATTACATGAAAACAAAACAAGGCCGCTTATCCAGTTTAGCTCTGAGTACGTGTGTTAGGAGGGACTATTAAAAGGTAGATAATTAAAACTTTAAGGGCCGATGAAGTTAAATAGGTCAAGGACTGCACAGGGCAATCAAGGCAGCAGCATCAGTACAGAATGAGGAACAGACTTCTGCACAATCATGGAACCATGGAATCCTCAAGTGGTGCAGGATGGCTGGAGCATAGGGTACAAGAGGGGAGTGGCAACTAATGAGACTATAGATGTGAGTAGCCAATTGACAGAAAATTTTCATGTAAAGCTGAGGAGACTGGAAGGCAGCCTGAAGCAGTGGGAAGCCATGAAGGTATTTTAGTAGGTACATAATATTCTTAGATTTGTTTTTTAAAAATACACACACTTACTTACACACTGGCAACAGTTGGGAAAAGAGTTGAAGAAGAGGTAAGATTGGAGACTGAAGCAGTCCAGGGTCTCCACTGAGGGCAGTGGAGATGCTGAGAAGAAAAAGGGCACAAAGAATATGAAGGCAAATTCAGAACATAGGACAATGCCAAGTTTTCAGACTTGAGCCACTAGGTGGATACTAAAGATATAAAATGTTGATAGAGTTCAATTTTGGACAGACTAAATTTGAATGTTCAAAAGGGACATTCAAGTAGAGTTGGATATAGAAATCTAGAGGCCAGAAGCCCGGACTAAAATTATATTTTAGTTCCGTCAGTGTTTACATAATGAGGAAAGAGGATTAAATTCATCAGAGTATTAAAAGTAAAACGGAAAATATTTGAAGAGAAATCTCTGGGAAAGAAAAATATGGAAAGAAACCTGAGAGAGACGGAGAGAGAGAGAGAGAGAGGGATTTTGTGGAAAAAACTGGAAAACCAACAAAAAACCCACACAGTTTTGAGTAGGTTGGAAAGGTCAAAGGCACCAAGTACTATGGTGAAGTTAAGTCACTCTTGATAAAGGGTACAATAGTGATGCTAGGGAAAGCACTTTTAGTAAGATGGCACAGATGGAATTGTGTATCAATTGATTTGTGTGAGCCACAGGTGAGAAAATGAAGACCACTAGCATAGACCACTTCCTGGAAACTTGGATGTGAAAGAAGGGATGAAATTGACCAGTACAAGATGTAAATATAGGGCTAAATCATGAACCCAAGTATTCTAACTCCAAATTTCTGTGTCCTACTACCTCTGTTTTTTTTTTTTAATCATGATTTTTTTATAACCTATTCAGATTGTTTTCTTCTGAGAAGATTAGTTTAGCTGGTGAGAACTTGATGCTAATGAGGTGAAAGTTCTCCGTATACCCTAGCCTGCACTCCTGACCCTAGCTGATGGCCTTGTAAATGTGTACCTTTTGACTAAACAGAAAATGCAGAGCAGTGGGAGGCTCAGAAACCTTATTATTGTCCTGCGCAAACTAGGTCACAGATCAGTAGTATCCACTTGGCATAAAAGGACAGGGCTCTTAGTGATGGTAGAAACAGTGAGTCTTCAGAGATTCTGTAAGGACAAGGGCTGTGCTGTATTCCTAGGTTTCTAACCAGAACGTGAACAGCAGCAACCTCCTTCTGCACTCGTTTTCGTAGCGGCAGGACCCGTCTCAGTAATCGTGTAAAGTATTCATTGGTACCCTCTTATCATTTGTTGCCCAATTCCATGTGCTGTTTGACCATACTTACCCTAAAAGTCTCCTTCAGATGATACTTATTTAGTAAACCGGTCTTTTATGCGAGGCATAAAAGTGCTCTGAGACCTTAAGGGTTGGAACCACCCCTGCCTTCAGGAGCTCACAATTTAGTAACAGAGAGGAGAACTGTAGTACACTTGAATTTGTAACCAAGCAGGACCCTACAGGGCCTTCCCGGGACAGATCCCTCCCCCATATCCTCTGCTGTAGCTCCTCTCTGAAGTACCTAGATAACCATACTTGATGCACACTTCTTGAGTTGTTTTACAGTTGTTAAAACCACCACCAAATGGAAGAAATTAACTCCTTGATGATCATGAGCCCCCAGACCTACGAGCACCTAAGGAATGATAATGTTCACTGCTCTACTACCTCAACATCAACCAATCAGAGAATTGTGTACAAACTGATCATATACCCTGTGGCCCCCCCTTCCCTCACCTGGCTTTTAAAAATGCTTTGCTGGAGCTCTTCAGGGATTTCGGGGTATTTTGAGCACTAGCCACCCATTCTCCTTGCTCACACCTGCAATAAAACTTTCTCTGCTCCAAGCTCTGACTTTTTAGTTTGTTTGGCCTCACTGAGCATCTGGCACATGAACTTGCATTTGGTACCAGATTGGCACATCTTCCTCTCTCTTAGCTGTGCTGGAACTCCTATACATCCTTCCAGTCTGTGTTCAGGCATCAGTTCTTTCTGGGGCCTTTAATAATAAGGCCAACAGTGGGAGCCACCCCCTCCTTTGCTCTCCCACTGTACCCTTGACATATTCCTATTAGAGGCCTTGCCATGTCCTATAACAGCAATTGTTAATTGTCCAGCCACCCTGTTAAACCATGGTCCCCATGGGGGCAGGAATTTTCTTATTGATGTTTCTTTCCCCAGAGTCCAACCTCATATAATTAAGCTCCTGATATAAGATTGGGTGTTAACTAGACTTATTGTGGTGATCTTTCCATAACATATACAAATATTGAATCATTATGTTGTACACCTGAAATGAATAAAATATTATATGTCAATTATATCTCAAAAAAATAAAAAGACTGTTGAAAATTAGTCATGAATATAAATGACTATAATACAGTGAAGAACTATAAATAAAGTTCTATAAGAGGTCAGAGAATGTGGTAATATTTGACCCGGGCCTGGAAGAATAAGTAAGATTTGGATACGTAGAAATGGAGTGAGGGAGGTATTCCATGTAGAGGAATTAGTGTGAGCAAAAGCAAACATTTCACTGGAGCTTTGAGACATAGCAGGTATAGGGAGCTCAAGGGACAAGCTTGAAAAGAGAGGTTAGAATCCAACTTTGGAGAACTCTGTATATCAAGTCCAGGATTTTGCTCATCTATAACCACAGACACATTCAGGTATGAATTCATCCCTATAGCTGTGAAAACACACTAGTCTTTACATTATTATAAGAATGGCAAATATAAGACAGAAGTAGGACCAGGCTTTGCTCTTAATAGACACTTATTTTCACATGGAGTTTTGGGGGAGCTCTTTCAATTTATGGACTTAGGTTCAGAGACCACCCACTGAAAGATGGCTATGTCAAGTCAGGAAGTCAGGAAGTTTCCATCAGGGAGACTATACTTCAGGATAGGTTGGCAGTTAGAGTCCAGAAGGTGAGTACTGTTCAGCAGTGGGAGGAAATCTTCCAATTCAAAAAATAAGGGCCAGTGAGTACTGGCTGTCTCACATGCAAGCACACCAAACATCTTTAAGACTGTTCACAGACAACAACGATAACGTACACTCTGAAAGGGATAATGAAAGTAAAGGACATGGTATGGCTTGTGTTACTGATACCTGGAATATTTCCAAGATCTCTTGCTTCAGGGATCCCATTTGATCTTGGCCACTTTTATGGTGACTTGACTATAGTAAAACTCCCAAGCCTGCGATATGCCGCCTCTGATCTCTAAGGAGGCCAATCAGGTGTTGCGTCCCTTCTGTTTTAGGTGGTGGCTGCATGGCCAGTAGTTTGCTTTTAATAAACTGGAGAATATCATTTGGGGATGATGCCCATATAGTCTCAAGAGGACCTTGGAATTTTGTCCTTATAAAAGGTCCATCCATTTTTAGTTGACTGTGCTTGAATAGCATGCAAATGCAAGCAGTTTCCTTGGTGGGGCCAATCTAAAAATATTATGAATATTCATCTGAAGTTTGCTTAAAATACTGTCAGGGAAAAAAAACACGGCAGTATAAATGAAGCAGGAATGTCAGAGTGTTGGTAAAAGTTGATATTAAGAATGTATACATTGATATTATAAGATGTGCATATGGTGGTTTAATATACTTTCTTTTTGTATATATGTAAATTTTTAAAACTAAGAATTAATTTTAAAAAATCAATATAATGGAATGTTGGACTTTAACAAGCAATTTACATTATGCTATTGTTTCCTAAATTTACTGATGATACGTCACTAGCTGCAAAGTTCTGGACAGTTATTGTACACTCAGTGTGCCTTGCTAAAAGAAGGCAAACTTAGTTGACTCTTCTCTGTGGAAAAACATGGAAAAAAGCTGGTCCAAGGATGCATACCAGGTACCAGTAACGGATGTGATTTGTTAAGTCACCATCATGATAAGAGTCACTGTTGGTCTATACAGCAGACACTACTCTGTATAGACCTGACAAACCACAGGAAGTACTAAGTACTAGTGACTTTTTTTTAAAAGTAGTCAGACCAGGTTGTTGAACTGAGAGACAGTGTTGTGTAACATCCCTGCCTGCATCAAGTCTTCTATATGGAGACTGATTGGTTTTCCTACTCTTGGAAAGCGGTACTGCTTCAACTGCATGACTGTGGCAAGTTTCAGAATTACAGTCATTTCTCAGCAATGCCCCTGGCCAAATGTAATAAAGCCCAGTAGCAGGAGTCAAGTGATCTCATCCAACAAACGTGTCCTCTCACTACTGCTGGATTTAAGGAACTCAGAGAGTCTAAATCAATTATGGAGTCTAACAAAAGAACAGCAAGGCAGTCTAGGTAAAATAACTGGCTACAGCTTTATACGCTCCAACACTGAAGACCTATAAAAGGCCTCTCCACATGGTGGGGAGTAGAAAATGCAGCCTGAGATGTATAGTGGGAAATGGAGCCTGGGGTGAGAACCTAGCCCTAGCTCTAACCGATTTCTTATTGAGTATGTCCCTATATTTCTCTTAAGTCTGTTCTGGGTCTCTGTATTCCCATCTACCTCCCAGACCTACAGGAGTAGCTGTCATAGAATAAGTTTCTTAGACTGTATGTGTTGACCCTGTGTACAAGCTCTTCTTCTGGATCTTCCCAGGCTCTGCAGAAACTGTCTGCTAGTAGCCTTTTTATAGTTGTCTGTTTGCTTATTTTTTGGTTTGTTTTTACCCTGAGGTGAATCCACTCTTTTGGAATACCCAGGTGATCCTTTTACCTCTGGGCTTTAGTGGACTCGGGAACCTACACATATGACAGCTCATGAATACCACAACTACCCAGGCAGGAGGCATTTCAGTGTGACCAGTGACCTGGTCACTCTGAGGCTGCTGTGGCTGACGGCCAATATGATCACCTGGTTACCAGCCATCTTGTTGATCTGCCCTTATCGCCAGAAGGATGTTCTACCAGTAGGATGGCCTATTAAAATTCTTTCATCCATTCCTTAACACCATATGGCTATAAAATGTGGTATGTCCATTGTGGTCAGCAATGGCTTTACCAGGGGCACAGGAACACACACTGCTAGCAATACACTTATTAAGGAAATTTATAGGCAGGTAAAGTAGCTGAACATATGTTATCCTCCAAGCCTTCACCATCCCACAGGAAGGAGTGGTTGAGCCAGGCACAGCTGGACTCACCTGGAGTGTGCTCCAGGAGATGGACTCTGCTTTCACCACTGTACGTATTTATAAGGTAGATGGGAGGAGTAAGGCAGTCCCTAGTTGACTGTATAACAGTGGGAGCTTCCTGGCTGGGAATAAGACCTTTTCATGCCTGAGTTTAGCTAGATGAGTTTGCATACTAATGCTCTTGGTACCGGCTAAGGACCTTGGGTACCCATAAACTAACTCAATCCGGCTGAGAGAGTTCACTGTTAAGCTTCTAGGAGGGAAAAGGCAGAGAACCCAACAGGACCATAGGAGACAATATATTTGTCTAGTCTCACTTATTAGGTGTTTTTGCCATCTGTTTTTCTACCTGATGTTTCATTAGACCAATGTTTCTTACAGAATTGTCTTTATATCCCTTATATAACCATAATTCGGGGTGGGGGGTCTTATTAAAAATTCCAATGTCTGAACATTACCAGAATTCTACTAAATCTGACTATAGAAAGATTGAATCCAGAAATCTATTTTAACAGGCTTCTCAACTGATGCTTAGGGACACTGAAGTTTGAGAACTACTATTCCAGATCAGTGTTTCTTGAATCTATCTTATCACCCAAGACTTGTTCAAAAGACAATTCTCATGTGTCATTGGAGACCTACTGAGTCAGAACCTCCAAGAGAGTTTCCAAAAATCAGGGGCTATATCTAATTCATCTTCACATTAATTCTAGCCCAGTGTTCATCATACAGTATTTTTTTTAATTAACTGAATTGTGGCTTGAAACACAACTGTGAAGGTAATTTAAGAACTTATTTAAGAGACAGTGAAAAAAAATTAGAGCCAAAGTATTATTTTTTTTTTCAAGTAATGGAAAATTACTTTCCCAGGAGAAATAGCCTGAAAGAAAGGAGAATCAAAATAGTAGTGATCTTAGGAGTTTAAAAATTTTTTTTCAAAGAGAAAAATATTAACCCATTATATACTGTGATGAGATCAGGTAAGATAGTGGCAGGGCGTGTGTCACTCTCTCTGTGAACAGGAAGTTTCCTGACCACAGAGAGTTAGTGTGAATCACAAGCTAAGGGTGGAGTCAAATCATTCTTGCTGAAAACTGAGTGAATGTCAGTGAGGGAGGGAAATGGTGTAATTTATTCTATCAAAGGGTGTGGTGATAAGAGGAAGGAGAAAGATAGGAGAGACAATGCCTTCAACAGTAACAAACTGATGAAAATGATTTATTTATGATTACATGAGTATATTTGTGGATCAAGGGGAAAAAGTCAATGGAGAGAGAAAATTTGGAGGCATAAATTAAATGTAGTTGGGAGAATGGATTAGATTAGGAAAGTGAAGAATTTTTAAGACTAGAAAAATGTCTGTTTATTATTACAGGACTTTTGCCATAATCCTCCATGTGGAACCCTGGGCATGGTCCTGTAAACCCCATTAGGCCAAGGCCCACATTTATATAACTGAAGTGGACCTTCATGACCTTTATCTCTACGAGTCAGTACTCTCAGGTATCATTCATCATCCTACCACTATATAATATTAGGAAAGACGAATTCAAGTCTCTCCCTATATTCTATTCCTTGCCTATGTCAGCCACCTCTAGGCCTTCACAGGACAGTAGTCAGGATAGAAGAAATAAAACCTTCCAAGTATGAGATTGCACCAGGATCATTTTTGTCATAATTTCTACATAGAGCAGTTAACCAAGGTTTTCCAGAAGAAAAGGCATTTAAATCTGAAACCTGAAGAATTAGTAGACAGTCAGTGAAGGGAGGCAAGATTGTTCCAGAAAGTGGAATGGTAAATGCACCTTCCCAGAGGGAACACAGTGGTCTTGAATAAGTAGATGCTTAGTGTGGTTGTAATAAATTATAAGATTAGTGGTGCATGATGAGGCAAATGAGAAGAGGGAGAACAACACATTGTAAACTCCTATGGGTCATAATAGGGATTTGGGGACCTTATCCTTAGAGCAGTGAGAAAGCATTGGAGGATTTTAAGCAAGATCCTGAAGGGTTTGGTTTGTATGTTTAGAAAAACATCACTTGAGTTGTAATATAAAAACTGAAGAAGACTGTAGAAGGAGTCAGGGAGCCTTATAGAGTTCTACTGGTATAATTCAAATGCAGGAATATGATGGTCTGAATTCCTTTAGTGGGAGTAAGGGTAGAGAAATGTTAATAAATTAGAGAGAGATCTGAGAAGGAAGCATTAACCTTCTCTTTAAGAATCAATCTATCTTTCCTATAGGAAAGAAGAAACTTTCCACCCACATTTACAATGTCTCCTCTCACAATCTTCTAACTTCTTACTAAGAAAGAAGAGATGGCTAACATTATCTGTCAAAATCTAAGATATTAAATAAACCACATTTATTTAGTTTATTTAAAGTTCTTATGCTTAATGAACAAGAGCCATGATGTGTCTTCATCTTTCACTTTCTGCCTTAATAGGAGCCCAGTCTCTAGGGGCAAGCCAGCAAATCTTTTCCAAGTAATGGAATTCAGGGCCCCTTTTAAGGTCCGGCCATTATTCCATTTCTTCACAGACACGCCTGAATACATAAGCCCCAACAATGAGATGTGTGACAAGGTAAAAGGCATCAATTAACAAGAAATGCTCTGATGAAATTTTTACAGGAGAGTCCTGTTTTATGGTTTGGATGAAGATTACTGATGACATAGGTTTGGCCTTGTCATTTTTTTGTCAAGCGGCTGATGGTAACATAGTTTCCTCTGCAGTCCCAGATGTTTTACACTAAATGGTCAAAGAAACAAGAGACTTCACTTAAGCTACTATCCTTCCGTCTACTTTCACCTTTGAAGCTCTCCATGGAGCATGGCAGGGAGACACATACTAGGCATCTGCTTGACTGTCAGTTAAATGATAAATATCAGTCAGGATGGACTGGTTTATACTGTCAAAAACAAACAAACTCTAAATGCTGGTAGCTTAACACATCAAAAGTATACATCTTGCTCCTGGTCTATGTCCAGTGTGGGCTGACAGGGAGTCCGCTCACCACAGTTGCTCAGGGAGCTGGGATATTAAAGCTTTATGTCAGCCTATGCTTCCCAGAGCATTGTATTCAACAGAAGTGAGAGGGAATATGGCTAAGCCGTCATTGGCTTTTTTTTTTTTTTTAACATCTTTATTGGGGTATAATTGCTTTACAGTGGTGTGTTAGTTTCTGCTTTATAACAAAGTGAATCAGTTATACATATACATATGTTCCCATATCGTCATTGGCTTTTAAAGGATCTACTGGGAGAATATACATGTCACTTCCCCGCAAACTTCATTGTTCAAAGAAAGACTTAATTTCAAAATATGGTGCGGAACTGCAGTTCAACCTTGAGCCTGGAAGGTGGAAAGCTGTAAATACTTGTTGAACATCTCTAATAAGTGCCATGTAATATCTTGTGTCCCATTTGGTTGTTGCATGTTTTGCTTGATAATACAAAAAACTAGCCAGAAACATTTTGAAACATTTCACATCATATATTTTCACAGCTGTAAAATTTCTTAAAGTAAATGACAAGTGCCATTTCATGGGAAGATCGAATACCATGTAAGATTACAGTATTCCCCTGATCCCACCCAAAACCAACCTATCCCAGCACTGCCCAACCCATTTCAGTCACATTGTGCCTTTGGGGCCATTCATAGAGACAGAGAACACGAGAGGCAGAGAAGGTTTCAGGGAAGAAACAAATTCAGTTTTTGCAAAGTTGAATGCTAGCTGCCTATGAAGCATCTGAGTAGAAATGTGAATAGGTAACAAGGCATGTGGGCTTGAATCTCAGGGGAGAAATCTGGGTTAGAAATATGTATTTAAGCATCACCAGTAATTGAACAATGTAAGTTAATATTCTTATTTCTTTCCCCTCAGCCAGACTTTGAGTGTTACCATTTCTCCTCGGGCCTCATAGTAGATTCAGAAAGTTCCCTCTTAAAGGAACACTCTTAGTTTTATATTCCAGGTCATAAAACTTACAATTCTTTACTTCTTTTGCATAAATGATAGGTGGAAAGCTGAAATGTTATTACACTGAGATGACAGTGGACTCTTAGGTGACATCAGGTAACAAGCGAAAGTGTTGTCTGAGTGCCCAATTAAGAAAATTTCCAGGATAAGTTTTTTATTTGTAGAATATTTTTTAAAATATTTGTTCAAGTAATACGGAGGATAAACAAGGATATAATTATTATAAATGTGGCTTGTTTAATAAAACTGCTATTTAAGAACCAATAATATACTGACACTAATAAGGGGATTTATGTCCCTCAAATATTTGTCTCAATATGTCCTTCTTTGAAGCAATTTAACTCTCACCGTCTTTAGAAGTCTCCATTCAAATATTTTTACTTTGCTAGGTTTTACTTCTTGGCTATATACTCAGGCATATAGGCCTCTTTGGGAAACATCAGTACTCACAGTGTGGGGGGTGGGGGGTGGGGGGTGGGGTGTGTGTGTGTGTGTGTGTGTGTGTGTGTGTATCATCAGACCTCACATCTTTTATATTTCACCAATAAATATTCTATAAATCAATGCAAGAAGTTCTTGGAGAAAGAGGGGTAAATCAAAGATAAAGGTGGAGCAATACTCATGCTCTGAACTTCATTATCTTTGGTAATTATGTCTACTATTTTGAGGGAAGAGAAAAATAATTAATCTCTGTTTGACTATTCTTTATGCATCCTGTCTTCTCTAATAATATTCTCTTACCAATTTATATTCCTCCCTCTTAAATATTTAAAAGCCTTCTAATTTTCCATCCACTGTGTACCTAGGCAGATGTAGCATGTTTAATTAAAGGATGTGCCTTTACCTAGAGTTGATAATACGTTTTTTTAACCACTTCAGAAAAATCTTGCAATAACAAGTTATTATAAAATGCTAAATTGAGTTTCAAATTTAAACAAGGTATCTGGGGTTATATTTATTACTGTAGTAAAGCAGTTCCAGGAGTATCTGTGGTTTTACTTCTCCACTTTATAGTATCTGAATTTCCAAAATAGATTTGTGAGCATTTATAGAAACTCAGAAAAAGAGATACTGAAACCATAAAAAGTTCTAGAGATTTTCAAGTCCAAAAAGTATACTTTTTTTTCAAAATGTGAAGACATAAAACCACAGGGAAATATAGTGACATAAGGAAAGTCGTAAGTTACTGAAGGACAGAGTTTGTACACTTTACTCTCTAATCAATGGTTTTTCCATAATTGTATTCTGCATGTATTTAATTAGTCACAAAATATTTTCCTATAAAAATATATTTAACATTTAATAGGACTTTCTATTTTATCTCAATAATTAAAATTTCTTATCAAAAAACCTCTTTCATTGTTAAATTTTTTCTTCTTCTGTTATCAACTATTTAGATTATAATCTTTTGTCAGCTAATAAGACACTCAAATGTACTGTCATCATAAATAAACTTTTCCATTTTGCCCACAGGGGGTCATGAGAGAATTTGTTAAGGTGAGTTTGAAAATCAAGATATGCTGTGCTTGTCACATACTCTTATTCTGCCTCTCAAGTAAATCAATAGGGAAAATAATGAGGTTAGTTTGCCATGTCTTTGTTCTTTCTAAGTTTATACTCGCTACTGAAGATGCCACTTACTCTTCTAAGTACTACAGGCTATTTGGCTAAACATCCATTCTAAGACATTTTTTTTTCAGTGATGAACATGAAGTTTTCATATCATTTCTGGGATCCACATTTTCTTTCTTAAAACAAAAGCAAAGACAAAACAAAGCAAAACAAAACAAAACAAAAACTGGGGTGCTTTCATATCTCTGGACTGATTTATAAGTGGGCCATGTGGTTTGCCAGAAACAAATTTTCTCAGCTTTTATGTGTCTGACGAAGTATTTTGTCTTTATTTTTGAAGGATATTTTCTCTGGACATAGTACTATCAGTTGACAGGGGTTTTTTGCTTTGTTTTGTTTTGTTTTGTTTTTGCGGTACGCGGGCCTCTCACTGCTGTGGCCTCTCCCATTGCGGAGCACAGGCTCGGGACGCGCAGGCTCAGCGGCCAAGGCTCACGGGCCCAGCCGCTCCGTGGCATGTGGGATCTTCCCGGACCGGGGCACGAACCCATGTCCCCTGCCTCGGCAACCACTGTGCCACCAGGGAAGCCCGTTTTTTTTTTTTTCTTTTCTTTTTCTTTCATCACTTTAATAATGTTGTTCCATTGTCTTATGACTTGCATTTCTGACAGAAAATTTGCAATAACTCTGTTTTCTTTTTTCCTCTGGCAGTCTTTAATAGCTTTTTCTTCATCATTGATTTTCAGAAATTGTACTATGGTTTACCATGTTGTAATTTTCTGTCTATTATGTTTGAATATTTAGACATTCTACTTGAATTTTCTGTTTCTTTGAAGATCCTGCATTTGTGTGTTTAGAGCTTCCATCAAATTTGGAAATGTTTATCAATAAATTCTTTATACATTTTTGATGACCCTCCTAATTCAAACTTACTTGTTAGACTGATATTTCCCCACCGATTACTGAGTCTTTGTTCAGCTTTTTTCTTTCACTACTTCGTTTTGGTAGGTCTATCTTTGAGCTTATTGATTTTGTTCTCTGCACTGTCTGCTATAAAGCTCATCCAGTGATATTTTCTTTTTTCTTTTTTTTTGCTTTAAATACTGTCTGTTTGATCACCAGAAGTACTTGCCTTTTTTTTTTAACATCTTTATTGGAGTATAACTGCTTTACAATGTTGTGTTAGTTTCTGCTATATAACAAAGTGAATCAGCTATACATGTATATACATCCCCATATCTCCTCCCTCTTGTGTCTCCCTCCCATCCTCCCTATCCCATGCCACTAGATGGTCACAAAGCACCGAGCTGATCTCCCTGTGCTATGCGGCTGCTTCCCACTAGCTATCTATTTTACATTTGGTGGTGTATACATGTCCATGCCACTCTCTCACTTCGTCCCAGCTTACCCTTCCCCAACCCTGTGTCCTTAAGTCCATTCTCTACATATGTGTCTTTATTCTTGTCCTGCCCCTAGGTTCATCAGAACCATTTTTTGTCAGATTCCATATATATGTTTACCATATGGTATTTGTTTTTCTCTTTCTGACTTACATCACTCTGTACGACAGACTCTAGGTCCATCCACCTCACTACAAATAACTCAGTTTCATTTCTTTTTATGGCTGAGTAATATTCCATTGTATATATGTGCCACATCTTCTTTATCCATTCATCTGTCAATGGACACTTAGGTTATTTCCAGGTCCTGGCTATTGTAAATAGAGCTGCAATGAACATTTTGGTACCTGACTCTTTTTGAATTATGGTTTTCTCAGGGTATATGCCCAGTAGTGGGATTGCTGGGTCGTATGGTAGTTCTATTTTTAGTTCTTTAAAGAACCTCCATAAGTTCTCTATAGTGGCTGTATCAATTTACATTCCCACCAGCAAGAGGGTTCCCTTTTTTCCACACCCTCTCCAGCATTTATTGCTTGTAGATTTTTTTTTTTTTTTCAGTATGCAGGCCTCTCACTGTTGTGGCCTCTCCCGTCACGGAGCACAGGCTCCGGACGTGCAGTCCCAGCAGCCATGGCTCACGGGCCCAGCCGCTCTGCGGCATGTGGGATCTTCCCGGATCGGGGCACGGACCCGCGTCCCCTGCAACAGCAGGCGGACTCTCAACCACTGCGCCACCAGGGAAGCCCTGTTTGTAGATTTTTGGATGATGGCCATTCTGACTGGTATGAGATGACACCTCACTGCAGTTTTGATTTGCATTTCTCTAATGATTAGTGATGTTCAGCATCCTTTCATGTGTTTGTTGGCAATCTGTACGTCTTCTTTGGAGAAATGTCTACTTAGGTCTTCTACCCATTTTTGGATTGGGTTGGTTGTTTTTTGATATTGAGCTGCATGAGCTGCTTGTATATTTTGGAGATTAATTCTCTGTCAGTTGCTTCGTTGGCAAATATTTTCTCCCATTCTGAGGGTTGTCTTTTGGTCTTCTTTATGGTTTCCTTTGCTGTGCAAAACCTTTGAAGTTTCATTAGGTCCCATTTGTTTATTTTGTTTTTATTTCCATTTCTCTAGGAGGTGGGTCAAAAAGGATCTTGCTGTAATGTATGTCATAGAGTGTTTGGCCTATTTTTCCTCTAAGAGTTTGATGGTGTCTGGCCTTACATTCAGGTCTTTAATCCATTTTGAGTTTATTTTTGTGTATGGTGTTAGGGAGTGTTCTAATTTCATTCTTTTACATGTAGCTGTCCAGTTTTCCCAGCACTACTTATTGAAGAGGCTGTCTTTTCTCCATTGTATATTCTTGCCTCCTTTATCAAAGATAAGGTAACCATATGTGTGTGGGTTTATCTCTGGGCTTTCTATCCTGTTCCATTGATCTATATGTCTGTTTTTGTGCCGGTATCATACTGTCTTGATTCCTGTAGCTCTGTAGTACAGTCTGAAGTCTGGGAGCCTGATTCGTCCAGCTCTGTTTTTTTCTCAAGATTTCTTTGGCTATTCGCGGTCTTTTGTGTTTCTATACAAATTGTGAAATTTTTTGTTCTAGTTCTGTGAAAAATGCCATTGGTAGTTTAATAAGGATTGCACTGAATCTGTATATTGCTTTGGGTAGTATAGTCATTTTCACAATGTTGATTCTTCCAATCCAAGAACATGGTATATCTCTCCATCTGTTTGTATCATCTTTAATTTCTTTTATCAGCATCTTATAGTTTTCTGCATACAGGTGTTTTGTCTCCTAGGTAAGTTTATTCTTACGTATTTTATTCTTTTTGTTGCAATGGTAAATGGGAGTGTTTTTTGTCTGTTGGAAGATTTTTAATCACAGTTTCAATTTCAGTGCTTGTGATTGGTCTGTTTATATTTTCTATTTCTTCCTGGTTGTCTTGGGAGGTTGTGGTTTTCTAAGAATTTGTCCATTTCTTCCAGGTTGTCCATTTCATTGGCATATAGTTGCTTGTAGTAATCTCTCATGATCCTTTGTATTTCTGTAGGGTCAGTTGTTACTTCCCCTTTTTCATTTCTAATTCTGTTGATTTCAGTCTTCTCCCTTTTTTTTCTTGATGAGTCTGGCTAATGGGTTTATCAATTTTGTTTATCTTCTCAAAGAAACAGCTTTTAGTGTTATTGATCTTTGCTACTGTTTCCTTCATTTCTTTTTCATTTATTTCTGATCTGATCTTTATAATTTCTTTCCTTCTGCTAATTTTGGGGTTGTTTTGTTTTTCTTTCTCTAATTGCTTTAGGTGTAAGGTTAGGTTGTTTATTTGAGATTTTTCTTGTTCTTGAGGTAGGACTATATTGCTATAAACTTCCCTCCTAGAACTGCTTTGCTGCATCCAACAGGTTTTGGGCCATCACGATTTCATCACCATTTGTTTCCGTCTCTGCAGCTTGTTTAGGTGGTGCTCTCAATCCCCTCTCTTTGCACACCCCGAAACAATGGTCCCTTGCCTCTTAGGCAGGTCCAGACTTTTTCCCGGACTCCCTCCCGGCTAGCTGTGGTGCACTAGCCCCCTTCAGGCTGTGTTCATGCAGCCAACCCCAGTGCTCTCCCTGGGACCTGACCTCTGATGCCTGAGCCTCAGAGCCCAGCCCCCACCCGCCCCAGCGGGTGAGCCTCCGCACCCCTGTTGCTGCGCTCTCCTCCGTGGCTCTGAAGCTCCCCACACCCCCTCCCCACCCCTGCTCTGAGTCACTACCAGTGAAGGGGATTCCTACTGTGTGGAAGCTTTTCCTCCTTCACAGCTCCCTCCTAGAGGTGCAGGTCCCATCCCTATTCTTTTGTCTCTGTTTTTTCTTTTGCCCTATCCAGGTACATGGGGAGTTTCTTGACCTTTGGTAAGTCTGAGGTCTTCTGCCGGCATTCAGTAGGTGTTCTGTAGGAGTTGTTCCACATGTAGATGTATTTTTTATCTATTTGTGGGGAGGAAGGTGATCTCCACGTCTTACTCCTCTGCCATCTTGAAGGTCCTCTCCTTGCCTCTTTTTTACACCTTCTACTTCTCTACTTGTTATGTTCATGTCTTCCTTTAATTCCTAATGGTATTTATATAACATTTTAAAAGTTTTTGTCTGCTACGTTCTTTTCCTCTCCTTTTTGAGTCTATTTCTATTGACTGTATTTTCTCCTAACTATGCGTCACATTTTCCTCTTTATGTCTGTTTTCTTTTTTTTTTTTTTTTTTTGCAGTACGCGGGCCTCTCACTGTTGTGGCCTCTCCCATTGTGGAGCACAGGCTCCAGACACGCAGGCTCAGCAGCTATGGCTTACAGGCCTAGCCGCTCCGCGGCATGTGGGATATTCCCAGACCGGGGCACGAACCTGTGTCCCCTGCCTCAGCAGACGGACTCTCAACCACTGCGCCACCAGCGAAGCCCTGGTTATTTTTTATTTGATGCCTGACTTGTTATGTTGTTGAGTGTCTGGATTTTATTGTTTTCTTTATAGTAAGTGGAATTTTGTTTTGGCTGGCAATTATGTTACCTGAAAATTAGCTTAATATTTTCAAGGTTTGTTTGGAATGATCTCTAGGAGCTTTTAATCCATAGCTATAAGCCATACTTCTAAGGCTGTACTCTTCCAAGTTCTACTAAATGCCATGGTGTTCCAGTGGAATTTTCTACTCTGGATAAACTTGAATGTGTCCCAGCCCTGTGTGAGCTCCAGGAATTGTTAAGATTTTAGTCTCTGACATTCTTTGCCTGGCTTCCTGGATTTCACTCGAGGCACAATTATTCTTTTGCAACAGACTCGAGGGGACCCCATGCAGATTTCTGGAACTCTTCTTCTGCATAGCTGTCTGTTTTGCTGTAATCAGCTTTGAAAATTCTCACTGACTTACTTTCCTAAAATCAGAACTTTGTTTTCTCAACTCAGCAAGTATCTAGAGCTCTGCTTGGGTTCCCCCTCTCTGCACCACCAGACACAAAAGTGACTCTATGCAGAAATCTGGTTCAAGCATAGACTACCTCTGTGTCTCTCCTCTCTTGAGGATCACAGACCTATGTTGCCAGTTGTCAAATATCAAAAATAGTCCAGGTTTTTAGTTGTTTATGGTAGAAAGACAAGACGTACTACTTTCTTCATCACGGCACAGATATCATAAATATCTTTATTTTTTCACACAATATCAACCTATGCACTACCCAGAGCTTTAACAATGCAAAACTTCTTAAAAGAGTGCCCCACATCATTTATGGAATTTTCCATCAAGCTGTTGGCTCCACATGTACATTTTTGATCTTCCCAGAAGGTATCAATAAATGATTTTCAGACAACAAACAAGACTTATTCTATACTCACATGGGCCACAATCAATTTACTGACTGGGATATTGACTAGATACAGTCATGCCACCAGAAAAAACAACCAAGTTTAAACATGTAAGGAAATGACAACTGTATCAATGTCTGACCTACAGATGTTTTAAAATAGCCTCAATTATAAGTTGCATACTCATTTCTTAAGGGTGAAGATATGAAATATCAATCTTCAAACTGATAAAACATTATTTAGATAAAGATCACAGAGCAACGTCATATGAGTGTTAAATTTCCAGGGCATAGTACAAATGAGCAAAGATTTAGTGTCCCAGTTATATGCTCTCTGAGGAAGAGCCTCTTCCTGCCTTGGAATGAGGAACTGACTTTTTTGTTTGTTTTATTTTGAGTAGAGCAGAGAGGGTTGGAGAGGAAATAAGAATGTAACAGAGGCCAGTAGGAGCCCACATTAAAAGAGACTTCCTTCTCTAACCTTGTTTCATACAACCCTCTTCTGAACTGGCCATGAAATTTCAGAAAACTCTCTAAGTCTAAATACTAGGATATATTGTTTAGGTGATGAATATTGGACTGAAGACAGGAGAGAAAAATGGGAGGGCAGTGAATAAAGAGAAACAGAAAGAGAGAAAATCAAAGACATTTGTAGGTCAAAACATAAAGCATCAGTGGAAATTGGTGTCACAGAAACTTTTAAAGATGTGAATATGTATTTATATTTCTTTCAAATATGCAGTTTTGCAAAAGCAACCATGAAAGGCCTAAGATGTAACAGTTGATATGTTATCAAATAAATGTTCACTTCTTGAAATTACTATGGTTTTCCCTTGTCCACTAATGTCTACCCAATGTCCTAGTAATGGCGCCATTGATTTAAACAGCTGGCATTGTAGAGTGTAGCTACCATCTATTGTTGCTTTATATCATTTGTCCAGCAGTTATCTTTGTCAATCATTAAATTAGTAATATAAACAATACAAGCTTTTAATAAAGGAAATGTCACCAGAATTTGTAGCAAGTGTAAGGAGAAACACTGGGAAATAAAATGTAAGAACAAACAAAAGGGAAGACAGTGAAGAAAATGAGAAGTAAAATAAACTTTAAGCCTCTATGAAATGAGCAGTCTCTTCAGTATAAAAGAAGTTGCAATCGAAAACCTGCCTTTGAAGTTCTTACATAAACAACAACAAATTAAAAAATAAAATTATACAAAAAATAACCAGAAAAAAGCACACATGTAATCAATATCTAGCAATATATGTTATGACTAAGGACAGCACCTCAACAAATGTATATTGTAGGTTTGCTGGATGCTCTCCAGTTGACTGTCTAGATTCATTCTCTGCCATGCACTAGCTGGGCTCCCTTTTCTGTCTGACTTCCAGCTGGAACTGGCTAAAAAACTGGCATTGGAAGATGGCAGTGTGGGAGGAGAGGGCTATAGTTTTCTTCCTTCCCTGCATCAGCCAGGCAGTAGCTGTAACCCTCCATGACTACAGGTCCACCTGAGCAGCTCCTCTGCCACAGTTCAGCTCTCACTGGCTCTTGGAGTATTGATTCCTTACCGGTCCCATCAACTTCAGTAGCAATAATAGCTCCTGGCTACTGCTAGTCTCAGAATTTTACTCCTTACCCACAATTCTGTAAGTAGACCCTAGACCCTTCATTAAAGTCTCTTACTTTGAACCATCTGTGGTAAGTTTTGTTTCCTACCAGGAATGTTAATGATACAACGGGTATTTGTTATATCCATCAGGAAGGGTACAAGTCGTGTTTTCCACTGTCAACAATAAATACACAAATACAGTTGCATGTGTGTGTATATAAACATAAACACTTCACTGTAGCTTACCTAAGGAAATACAGATTGATTCACAGATATTAAGAAAGTCCAGTTGATACGGAATGTTGGTATAGAAATACATACATGTTTCCAAGAGGCACTGAGTTGCTGTTTCTGGGATGGATGTCAAGAAGGCCAGCCAGGTACTTGTTCTAGTCCCAGTATTTACTCACCACAATGATTTTAAGAGAACCATAAAATCATAGCAGTGGATTTTAGTGTATGGGAGTTTATTGAGAATGGAAGAGTTATGACTCTCTTATATTCTTGAATTCCCTTTATGCTGATTTTCTTAAGTGTTCATTTGAACACCACCAGTGATAAGAATAAACTAGCTCCTAAAGCAGGCCATTACAGTTTTGATCAGTTTTAGCCATCAGACACTTTTCCCTCCTGTTCATAGAAATATTTCTCCTTGTTACTTCCCCCACTGGTCCCAGTTTTACTCTTCAGTGTCATTCTCAATATGTCTCACCTCATCTTTCAGACCACATGATCACCTTTCAGATACCGGAATACAGTTATTATGATCTTACTGAATTGCCTCTTTTCCACTAATTTTTCAACAGCTTGCCAAACTCCTCCCTAGTTTTATGATCAGACAGCACCTAAAATTAATTTATTTCTATTTCCCCAACTCTTCTGTCTCCCTGAGAAGATTCTATTAATTATAACTTGTTCATTTGCAACACTTTTGCACAGTCTTACCTCTGCAGTTTCCCAAATTGCATCACCCCACTGTCTTCTGGGACATGCTTTGAAACATGTCCGAGAAGAAACATGTTTTGAAACAAACATGTTTCAAAACATATTTCAAGAAACAACTTCCTGTGTTTCTGCACAAGCTACTCATTCACCTCCATATTACAGCCGTCAGTCTGCAGACACACAGATGGCTGGAAATCAAATTTTGCCTAATTTGACATCAATTTACCTACACTTCACTATAATCACACTTTATGCATCCAGACAGGATTATATCCAGGTCCATGTAGAAATGGGGAGAAGTGTTTGGTCTTGTACTTTTTAATTTCACCATAGCTTTATAAAAGGGGATACATTTTCTCCCAATAATTGATCCATAATCAATATTGTGCCAGGCTCAGGTACCAATCAGGATTTGACAGGCGGGATTTCCCACTTCGTCACATAACAGGTTCTGACTCTAACAGTCTTTGGAACCAGTTTCCAAATAGTATCAGCATCAATGGCTTTGTTCTAATACACAAAGCCTGGAACAAAACTTGTCCTGTTATAGGAGATATTCATTGCAAGGATTTATTAAAAATATTTATTATCTCCTACATGCTAGGGTCTCTGTTGGATCTGAGCACACAGAGGGGATTGAGGACCTGTTCCTTGGTCTGTTGGGCCCTTCTCTTCCCTTAAGTACCTGGGCTTATACTCTGTCCTATTCCAGCAGAAGGAGTTGCAATATTAAGACAAAAATATACCCATAACTCCTATAATGTCTTTATTCTTTTACAAGCAAAGGAAAGAAAAGATGACAAAATATATGAAGGAATACTGAGAGTACCAGTGTCATGAATCATAAGCACTGAGTTACATTTCAAGCTATAAATTGTCACTATGATTTTTTGTTTGTTAGTTTTTCTGATATTTTTATAGTTCTAAGCCGCAGTGAGATAGCCTCTCGTCTATTACAGGCCTTACCTAATATTACGTTTTAAAGCATGACAGCTTTAGCTACACCTAAAATGAGACAACATGGTATCATAAAAAGAGGGCTGGCCTGAAAGCCACGGGTTCTAACCCTAGCTCCATTTCTAACAGTACGTGAACTTGAATGGTTCTTATCATGTTCTAGACCTTCAATTTCTCTCCTGTAAGCAAAAGGCTGGAATTTGATGGTCTCAAGTCTCCTTATACCCCGAATTTTCTGATTACATTAGTTTGTTTTGAAAAGCTGGAGAAGGAAACAGAAAAAGCCAGCTAGCCCAGTTGTAGAGGGAGTTGAATGCTGGCACAGGAATTCAGGACTGTATATGAAAATGTGTGATTACAGTACAATCATTATGATTCATCAAGACAGTAATTCCCTTGTTGGTTACACATACACACTCTCCTCCCCTTCCCACTCACAACTTCTACTTCCTGGTTTAAGAACAATCTAAAAGTAGGAAAAGGATGTGGGTGGAGTGGGAAGAAGGGAGGAAAGTGAGCAGGAAACGTTCTCTATTTGGAAGAGATTTTGGAAGCTCTTTTTCATGCTCATTTATACCACCTACGGTGCTTTTATTCTTCCTTGCTGAATGTTTGATTATCCTAACCAAACAGAAAGTAATAAGTCAAAATAGTTATCCTCTCTCCTTTTCAAGCATAATAAGCTCAGTTAGAACATTTCCATACATACACAAATGATGACTTAATTCACTGAATAAAATTAAAAGGAATCAAAAGTCTCAATCATGCCAACAAGAGACAAAATTCCATAATAAGGCAACTCAGTTTCTATGCCTATGGGTGAGAGAGAAATGACCAAAATTGACCTTTGAAAGCAATTTTCCACTTTTTGTTCTCTGATATAGTGAGTCTACTCTCATAGTAATCAAATAGCTTAACAGCAAAGCTTGTAGGCTTTATAACATAAACTATTCAGCTCAGGGACTCTCTAGATGAGGGTATTTGGCTTTGGCATGATCTGGTTCACAGCAGGAAAATCTCTGGACTTGTAGTTCTCACGTATTTGTGGGAAGCTCATGACAAAAAGGAGGTGGGATTTAGCTGAACTTTCTGAGGACTTCAAAATTAAATGTGACTTCTCAGCAAAGGAAACCATAAACAAGACCAAAAGACAACCCTCAGAATGGGAGAAAATATTTGCAAATGAAGCAACCGACAAAGGATTAATCTCCAAAATTTACAAGCAGCTCATGCAGCTCAATAACAAAAAAACAAACAACCCAATCCAAAAATGGGCAGAAGACCTAAATAGACATTTCTCCAAAGAAGATATACAGACTGCCAACAAACACATGAAAGAATGCTCAACATCATTAATCATTAGAGAAATGGAAATCAAAACTACAATGAGGTATCATCTCACACCAGTCAGAATAGCCATCATCAAAAAATCTAGAAACAATAAATGCTGGGAACACTCTTGCACTGCTGGTGGGAATGTGAATTGGTTCAGCCACTATGGAGAACAGTATAGAGGTTCCTTAAAAAACTACAAATAGAAATACCATATGACCCAGCAATCCCACTACTGGGCATATACCGAGAAAACCAAAATTCAAAAGGAGTCATGTACCAAAATGTTCATTGCAGCTCTATTTACAATAGCCCGGAGATGGAAACAACCTAAGTGCCCATCATCGGATGAATGGATAAAGAAGATGTGGCACATATATACAATGAAATATTACTCAGCCATAAAAAGAAACGAAATTGAGCTATTTGTAATGAGGTGGATAGACCTAGAGTCTGTCATACAGAGTGAAGTAAGTCAGAAAGAAAAAGACAAATACCGTATGCTAACACATATATATGGAATTTAAGAAAAAAAATGTCATGAAGAACCTAGGGGTAAGGCAGGAATAAAGACGCAGACCTCCTAGAGAACGGACTTGAGGTTATGGGGAGGGGGAAGGGTGAGCTGTGACAGGGCGAGAGAGAGTCATGGACATATACACACTAACAAACGTAGTAAGGTAGATAGCTAGTGGGAAGCAGCCGCATGGCACAGGGATATTGGCTCGGTGCTTTGTGACAGCCTGTAGGGGTGGGATAGCGAGGGTGGGAGGGAGGGAGATGCAAGAGGGAAGACATATGGGAACATATGTATATGTATAACTGATTCACTTTGTTATAAAGCAGAAACTAACACAGCATTTTAAAGCAATTATACCCCAATAAAGATGTTAAAAAAAAAATTAAATGTGACTTCTGCTGGGAACAATATACCACGCACCCATTTCTCCTTGCCCCTTTTCACTAAATGCAACAAAAACTTGGGGGGGGGGGAATGCAAGAGGAAATCACAGGAGAACACAGAAAAATGAAAATAGGATGGCAAACTAATTGAGGATTCCAGGAGTGAGGAACAATGTAGTATCAAGAGCTTCTTAGGACCTCCCACCCAACCAAAGAAGGTGGCCCAGACTCCCCATTTCCAGACCTCAAAGCTGGCAACAGAAGGGCGACTGTTATGGACTAAATGTTTGTGTTCTACCAAAATCCATATGTTGAAGACAAGACACCCAATGTGGTGGTATTTGGAAGTGGGACCTTTGGGAAATAATTAGGTTTAGATAAGATCAAAGTGATGGGATCCTCATGGTGCAATTAGTGCCCTTATAAGAAGAGGAAAGTGAGATCTGTACTTTTCTCCATATGCATGAAGGAAGAAAAGGGTATGAGAGCACACAGAGAGAGGGCAGCCATGTATAAGAGGGCTCTCACCAAAGCCCACCATGCTAGCACCCTGGTCTCAGACCTTCCAGCCTTCAGAACTGAGAGAAAATAAATGTCAGTTGTTTCAGCCATCAATCTTTGGTATTTTGCTATAGTAGCTCCAGCTGACTAAGACAGTGGCCCGAGTAGATTATTCTTCCCCTGATGGAACAGGACTTCAACACCAGGAGAGATGTGGCACCAGCAAGGAACTGATCAGGAGCTCAACTAACAATAATTGGCCAGTCCTTCCCTGCTGATTCTGATACTCCCTGCCACCACCGAGAGACATCAGTGGCTGAGGGCACCCAAAGGGTATTCATTTAGTCATTCAGCAAATACTTACTTAACAGTTATTTTGTGCCATGCACTGTTCTAAGTGCTGGGATATGTCAGTGGCAAAAACTGATAACAAAATATTTATTGATAATTATACTTGAAGTTATTATTCAATTAAGAATTTTTAAAAGGCAAATGAAAAAGAATAATTTAAAGATTATCATAAGCTTAAACGCAAATATTTATACACAGATTAAAGTTCAGATCTTCATTTTAAATCTAATTGTTTTCTAAGAAATTGGCAAAAACCTTAGATGGGGATTACTAATGTCATTGTTTCTTATCTTCTGCTTCATCACCCAGGCTGTGTATATTTTCTTCTTTATGCCTCACACAGCCATAAACCTGGCAAGTTTGTGATGAGTTACCATTTCCCTTTATCAGAATTCTTAGTCTCTGTATAACAGTTATTCACTGTTTAGATTTTAAATACAGTTTTCTACAAGACTAAGAAGATTGTTCCTCCCCAACGTACTCTGTGAAATGCCAGCTGCCTGCTTTAATCTAGAAAAGGCATCTGCTGTTGTAATGGGTGGTGCTCTGCTCTATGATCAGCATCCACGGGCCTTTTACTTGTCTGAATATTCTGGGATCTGCCCAACACTGTGGCAATGGGAATAGTTTAGTAACTTCTAACTTGGAAGAAAAAGTAATTTCCTAACTGAATCCAAGCTTAAAAAATATTCCACGGAGAGCAAAATCATGGAATCTGTGTTATTCTATTAAACATCCAAGTGACTACAGTTTTCTGAGGATTAGTTATTTAAATATTTCAGGCTAACTAGCTAACATATTCTCCGGCAAAATAGGACAGCATGCTCTTTTGTCCCCGCAGTGTATCATGTTTGCTTCAGATGTAAAATACTATCCATTCAACTTACAATAATGAAATGTTGTTTACCTAAGTTTAAAATGATTTTGAAAAAATTTTTCTGAACAAACTTTTGGGGAATAATTTCAGATTTGTAGAATAGCTGCAAACACAATGTGGAGAGTTCCTGTATACTCTGTATCCAGTTCCATTATTAACATTTTAAATTATTTTGTTACATTTATGAAAACTAAGAAACTGACATTGGTACATTATTATTATATAAACCCCAGACTATTTGAATTTCATTAGTGTTACTGTGAATGTCCTCTTTCTGTTCCAGGACTGAATTATACCTCCCCAATCTCTGGTCCCTGACAGTTTCTCAGTATTTACTTGTTCTCATGATCTTGGCAGTCTTGAAGAGTACTGGCCAGGTACCCTATAAAATGTCCCCAATTTGGGTCTAGCTAACAGTTTTCTTATGATTAGATTGAAGTTATGGGTTTGGGCAAAGAATATGATACATGTGACCTTGTCACGTCAAATCGGGGGGAGCATGATATCCACAAGGCATCACTGATGATGTTAAACTTCATCACTTTGAGAAGATGTTGTGTGTCTGGTTTCTTCACTGTAGAGTTATTTTTCCCTTTCCCTGCTTTCTTTGGAAGTGTAGCTCTTTTATGTTTCTATTTTTAAATGAATAAGTCACAGACAACAACATTTGTACAGCTACCACTCAGATTTCAATAAGGTTTAAAATTTAGTCATTTTTGCTCCACATATTTTTAATAACAATAAAAATATTAACCTATATAGTTATATTCCTTATATGTTACTACACTATTTCATTTTCTTGCCTTCTAGAGACAAACTGATTAAAAATGAATGTTGAGTGAAAAGAAATAAATTTCATGTTGACAAACAGTGTGACTAAATGTATATAAATTTAAAAGGAGAAAAAGAACTATTTTATGAATATCTATGTACATAGTATTAAAATCATAGGACCAAAAATTTTTAATTTTTTTCTTTTCTTAACTTTGCTTCTTAAACTCCCTTCTTCTTTTGAGTTTAATTCTTAAGTATATCATTTAGTAATACTCCTTTAGCAAGAGTTTGTGAACTCTCAGTCTTTGGTTCTCCAAAATTATCTTTATTTTACCCTAAGTACTGAATGATATTTTAGCTGAGTATAGAATTCTAGGATGAAAGCTAGTTCCTCTCATTATTTAAAGATAAGGATCTGATAGACTGCTATGATCAAACAGTAATTCCTTTGAAGGTTAACTACCTTTTTTTTTCTGTTTACTTTCAATATATTATTTCACGTTGCATGATTTCACTAAATGTGTTTAAAATATGATTTAATTTTAGTTATGCTGCTTGGAAGTCAAGGTCCTTTTTTGATTCGCTGATAATTTACATTTTGTGGGTGGCTCTCTTTCCAACTATGACTCTAGTCTATTGAAACTTTCCCTTAGCTGGCTGATAGAACTTACCCAGTTTCTATTTCTAGGACAAGGCAGCCCTTCAGGAAGTCTGACTTTATGGTGATTAATCAGGTTCATCTTATGCTTCTGGTTCAAATGTGTTTTTCTTGGTGTTTGAAGCCTGTTCCAAGCCACTAAGCCTTATGTGGTTTTGATGCTTTATTGAGCATTTGAATCTAAGCCCTCTCATTTCTGACTTTCTTTTCCTCTTTATTTCAGGGAACTGATACTTTCTCATTCAAAGTTTTGAGCATGTATATTCATTTAAAATAAATTTTATCTTATTTTATTCAGAATTTCTAAGTGTTTATAGGAGAGGGAGTAGAATAGCTCTGTCATGTTATGACAGCCTGTCATATTAACTGGAAGTACCTACACACCATTTCTGTATAAGATATTTTTTCCTTTGGAAATACAAAAAGAACGCTGACCAAAAATATAATCTCTACTTTCTAGATGCTTGAAGTCTAACTGAAGATTTCAGACACATACTCACAGAATATAAAAGGAAAAAATGTTATTAGGCAGCATTGCGTAATGATTTAAACGGTGTAGATTAGTGATTAGAAGCCTTGACTCTTAAGCCAGAATTCCTACATTTGAATAAAAAGTCCAGCACTTGACAAACATATGAAAATTTTTCATAAAAAAGGTCAAGACTGGTTTCAAAATTAACCCATGACAAGGGTGATTTGGCAGAAAGTGGATTTTCTGATAAGGATTTGCTTTGAAAAAAAGCTGTACTATGATCGGGACCCACCCCAAGAGTGAGAGTTGTATGCCCCAATGTCAGCCAAAAAATAGTGAGAATCTTGGGGACTAGATGTGGGAACCAATGCAGGACTGGAGCCACTCAGCCCTTGTCCAGGAGAACCACTGGGAAATAATAGGGACTAACAGAGTTTCTCTTTGCAGTGGACAGCTGAAAAAGTCAAGGACTAAGGAGATGCAACTGCTGGAGGCATAGAAGACATTATTTCACAGGAGTTGCATTCAGAAGAGTCCAGCAAGGGAATTTACGTGAAAGCAAAACAAGCTTAATATCTGCCAGTCCTAGAGAGCATGAAGATATTTTACAACAGTATCAGTCCAATACAAACTTCCTGCTTCCACCATTACCCTGACAAGTGCGGAAAGAGGTAGTCAGAAAAGGTAACCACATTCTCTTTCAATACTACTGTTTGTGAGTCCTTGCATTACCTGAGGGTAAAGAGCAAAGTGACAGGACTGCCAAATTTAATTCAGTGGCAGAGGAAAATTTTCCCTAGCTGAAGAAAATTCTAGGGGACAAAAGTAAAGTATTTTTCCAAACACACATTTCAAAGGCACTTTTTTCCTCTGAATCCTCTTTAATTGAAAATGGCCTTCCACTATTAATTTTATAATTTCTTCTCCATT
This sequence comes from Leucopleurus acutus, assembly GCF_964270905.1. NCBI lineage: Eukaryota > Metazoa > Chordata > Mammalia > Artiodactyla > Delphinidae > Leucopleurus > Leucopleurus acutus. The sequence continues at coordinate 92,377,513 of NC_139144.1, read as the reverse complement.
CCAAATTTTGATTAAAATTTTTAAAAATCATAATACGTAAATAGGATGAGTTATTCATTACAAGTACTGACATTAATATTGTTTTTCTAAGAGCTGAAATTGTCTTCTTTTATTAAAGATGTTAATTCAACATATTGTATACTGTAATTTAATGTGCTCTTTTTCAGTTTCATTTTTTTCCTTGACCCAGGCATTATTTAGGAGAGTTTTCTATTATTATTGCCATTATTATTAACTTCTGATTCATTGTGCTTATATGCAAAAAATAAATTTTTAGAATCTAATCTTTAAGGAATTAAGGTTATCAATGAAATTAATTTTTTAAAAGCCTCTCTGAACTAAAAAGAATAGATGCTTTTGTAAAGTATGATACTTTATATATGCTACTTAATCTTTGTTATTTTTAGTTCCCCTGACTATTTATGTTTCATAAATTGAACCAAAGGAAATACCAAACATTTTGTTTGTAAATATTTCAGCATATATGTCTATCAAATAAGGAGTTTAAAAATATATAACCACAAAAGCTTTAGCATACCTAACAGCCTTATATCTTTCAATGCCTACTCCATGATCAAATTTCCCATTTATCTCAAAAATATTATTTTATGAACAGTATTTATAAAGCAGGAAAAACACAATATCCTGCATTGTACTAGATTTATATGTCTCTTAAGCAACCATTAGGATATATGCTACTTCTCCCCATTTTATATGTTATCTATTTGTCAAATAAACCAAATCACTTGCTCTGTAGAGTGTCCCACTTTACGGATTTGGCAGATTGTATCCATGTTGTGCTTTCACATGTTCTTCTATCTGCCATTTGTCTTTAAAACCAGAGGATTATTTAAATTTAGATGCAATGGCAAGAATACACCATAGATGGTGTTCTGTATTTCTTATTATATCACATCAGGAAGCATGAAATGTCTGATTGTTCCATGTTTACTGATATTAAGACTTATCAACAGGTTTGAGTGGTGCCAACTTAATCCATTCATTATAAAGTTTTCATCAATATTTCACTTATTGGTTTCAGAACCAATGGTTGCTTAGATCCATTATCTTATTACAGTCTGGAAACAATAATTTACTAACTGCATGATACTCTATTCAACCCTGGAATTCTTCTGTAAAGAACTTTTCCTCATCAACTATTTAGTTATCTTGAGGTACAGTCTGTTTAGGAAAAGCAGACAAATGCTTTTTTCCCCCCCTTTATTTACTCCTTTGGAGAAAAAACTGGGACTTCCCTTGTGGCACAATGGTTAAGAATCCGCCTGCCAATGCAGGGGCAAGGGTTCGATCCCTGGTCTGGGAAGATCCCATATGCTGCGGAGCAGCTAAGCCCATGCGCCACAACTACTGAACCTGCACTCTAGAGCCTGTGAGCCACAACTACTGAGCCCATGTGCCACGACTACTGAAGCCCGCGTGCCGAGAGCCTGTGCTCCACAACAAGAGAAGCCACCACAATTAGAAGCCCGTGCACTGCAACTAGAGAAAGCCCGCGTGCAGCAACGAAGACCCAACACAGCCAAAAATAAATAAATAAATTCATTTAAAAAAACAGTTGATACTATAGAAATCTCCAAAGATGAAAAAATAAGTTTATTTTTGTTTTATTACAGTCAATTTTTTATATATTTGAGCTATTTCAAATAATGCAGTTATTATTCTTTGTCATGTTCAAACTGTACCATCTTTGACCTGTTGGTGTTACCTTCAGATAGGCTCTTTTGTCCATTTGAGACAACTGATAGTTTTTAAAATAGTTTTCTTGCTTTCTGATATGACGAAATATTCCAGGTTTATCTTGCATATTTATCACCCTGAACTGAAATCAGCTTTTTCTTCAAGGAGTCCTGATTCATTTTAGTTAGAAATCAGGTTTATAGACACAATCTGAGCCCTAGGGATGCTCATTTCTACTGGACTGTTGTTGGTTTTAAGCTTTTTAATGTACAGAACAAGGATATATATAATTTTAGAAAGAGAAAAAAAGTAAAAACATTACTTCATATTCACATTGAAAATAACGGTTCATATTTAATCTCTTTGACTTTATATCTGTATCTGTTTATTTACCAAAAAAAATGGTTTCCCAGACATTAACAATTACTTCTTTATTTTATCTATCCCAAGATAAATACTATTAAAAAAAAAAGAAAGACTGAGATCAGCCAAAGATTTATCTGTGGTTATATATATATTTTTCATTAGGATACATATGCTTTGGGATATATGGTTAAAACAGTCATTTTAAAATAGCTTGACATAGTTATCCAGTATGTTTATGCTAATAATTTCTTATACATTTAGGTTCATTTGTTTTACCCTTTCTTGTTAAAATTTATAAAAAGAACACTGGTCTTAGAGAGCCATATTATACCAAAATTATGAACTACTGGTAAATTGAAACTCCCACCTACAACCTTTGGTTTCCCCCAAATATACAGAGAGATATAGATAGATAGATCTATCTATGTAGATATTTATGGATAAATATTATCTGAACCAAAAACTGGGACAAGGGGTCTGACCACAAGACCACCTAGTTTAAATTGGCGCTGCCTCTCCAAATCAGGAACACATCATTGTTGAACTTTAACTCTCTTCATGTTCTCTACCAGGTTATTTTTTAGCAGATGATGTCAAAGAGGATTTTTTGACCCAAGGATTGAAAGATTTGAGACGATAATGAAACAAAAAGGTTAGAAAACTAAGGTAGAATCAGTAGTTTAGTCTTAAAGTCTCCAAAGGACTTAAGGGTCTTAATAGATTCATTTAAGCCACATTATTGTTTCTATAGGCATTTGAGTTATCAGGAGGATCAGGCTAGGAACCTGTACATCATTTTAATGTCATGAAATACAATGAATTCCAATTAGATTTTCAAAATATGCTTTTCTAAAAGACAACCATATTGTGCTCATTTCCTGCCTTGAATATTACTCCTTTTCACTTCCTCCACTTTAAGAAGACATTTTTGAAATTTTACAGTTTCACATAAGCCTTATAGGTAGTAAAAAGCAAGGATTTTCAAACTGTTTTCAGGCAAGCCTTAGAGCCCCACGTGCTGCTTCATGTTCCAGTCCCATCATGAGACTCTGAGTGGGTAGGAATCTGGACCTCAGCCCCGTTTTACTCAAAATAGATTCTTTTAGATATGTTTCATATATAATTTGGTCCTTTGGAGGCTTCATTTGGAAAAAGAAGCATTTTCTCCTTAAAAAGAAATTCAAACTCTCAAATTGACCAGCTTAAAATTGGATATACTCTCCTCACTCTCTCCCTACGAACTGTTATAGACATGTTAAATACAGCCTTAGAGGAGGTAGAATGAGTGTTCCACACTTTTCTTTAGGGTAGTCACACAACAGCACAAATCAGCTGTATTTCGAGTTCAGAACTCTCTACCCACCACAAAGACACATATACTTCTTAAACCAAAAGCTAAATCCCATTTGTTTCTAAAGTATAACTTTTTTATTATCATTATTATCACCATCATCATCACCACCAGGTTCTTTTACACCAAGACAAATAGAATACCCCTAGCAAGAAAAATTTTGTATTTGAGCGTGAAACACTACAGGAAATTCCCTGAAGTAGAAAATTGGCTCTTAAAGAACTTTTTTTTTTAGTGAAAAAAAACTGGCCAATAAATTCTTCATAGGAAAAATCCTCCAGCTTTGAAAATACAGTCTAAGTATTTTATTCTCCATTCTCAGACAAGAATCTCTGTCTTTGAACTTATTTCCTAATGATGTTTAGTGCTTGGAATACAAAGATAACTTACACTATATGAGAAACATAACAAAGAAATGTTAAGCAGAAGAGCTTTGTAAATTTCAAACAAATGCCTGCCAGAGACCATTTCAGACAGTACATATTTACTTAAAAATAAACAAGTCATGTTATCATGGTTATCATTATCTTAAGCTAATACTATTTATAGAGTTCTAGGAAATTGATATCAAATCTAAAAATATATTATCTTCTATTATATATCTTCAAATTCACATATGGCCTTATAACTTCTGTATAATCACATCATTTAAGTTTTCCTTCATTTGGTTTAATAACACCATAATTTAAAATTCAAATATTCAGAGAGAGCACTCACTGTGTTACCCAAACTAAGAAGACAGAAGCTTGATTTGGGGACCATTCATTATAACTGGGGTGGTTATTTTGCTGTATCAAATATAATGCCAGCATTTTCCAATTTTTAATATTCCATGGAAGGCTTTTCTTAAGTATATTTGAACATGACAGGTCATGTGTTTTCATTTTGGGGATTGAAGAAATGAGTGAAAATAAACACTGAGTTTTCCAAATAGCTTAAGGCCTGGATGGGGTCAGTAGTGGGGGAAGAGAGAAAGAAAGGACACTCATATTGGACATGGGCTATGACTCCCAACTTCTGGTCACCTTCTGTTTACCTGCTAGTTTATTTTGTTGGGAGCCCTCCCTGGGTACCAATGCCAATGTGTCCAGCTGCTGTGGCCCACTGAGAGTGTTCTATATTGAACTGGGCTGGCTTTCTCCTTTGTTTCTGTGTCTTGCTTCATTTTTCCTACTTTTCGGTGTTTAAGCTTCATTATGGATCAGGTGGTCCTTAATGAAGACTCACTGTCCACTGTAACAGCTGCTTCATCTTAATTCCTCTAGTACTGTCCACTGTCCCATTCATTTGGTGTTTGTACATGGTCTGTACTGCTAGTATTTTAAAAAATTATTTTAGTTTAGGGTAATAATTAAGAGTCAAGGCTTTGCATACATTATTCTTGACTATGGGTACAATGTTGTATAGCAGATCTCTAGAGCTTACTTATTTTGCTTAACTGAAACTTTATGCCTGTTCATTTTTAACTTCTGTTTCCCCTTCCCCACAGCCCCTGGCAACTGCTATTCCATGCTTTGATTCTATGAATTTAACTCTTTTAGATACTTCATGTAAGTGGAATGGGGTACTATTTGTCTTTCTATGACTGACTTATTTCACTTAGCCTAATGCCCTCAAGGTTCATCTGTGTTGTTGCATGTTGCAGAATTTTTCTTTTTGTATGAGCCTGCCAAAATTCATGGTATTGCAAATAATTTGGGACTAGACAGAGGAGGTGATTGCACAGCGTTTTGAATGCACTGAACTGTTCACTTTGAAATCGTTAATTTTACGTTATGTGAATTTCACCTCATGGAAAATAATTAATTTTTTTGGAAAAAAACCTCATAGCATTGCATACCTCAAAGGTGTGAATTTTACTATATATAAATTATACCTGAATAAACATGACTTTATAAAAAAAAAAGAGTAAAGGCTTTGGAATCAGATGACCCTGATTTCAAAGCCTGCCTCCGCCACATATTAGCATTCTATGAGCTTAGGCAAATTATTTCAACTCCCTGCTGTTGAGTTCCCTCATGTGTAAAATTGTAATAGTAATAGTATTAAGGTGGTATGAGCTGTGGTGCAATTAAAATGGCATCATGATATTTGACCAGATCTGCAAGCCCAAATCCACCCTTAATGAAGTTTTGCCTACAAAGGACTTTGCCTACAAAGTCCTTGAAGCTAGCACAAAGCCAGCTGGGATTCTGAGCCCAAACACAAGGGGAACCTGGGGACTAAGCCTGGAAAAGTATGGGGTTTTTCCTTTTTGACCTCAAACAAAAGCAGGTCAGGCCTGTTCCATTTATATCTACCTGAAAGTCTAAATTTCATTTCAATTCAAGATTTCAATGGTAAAAATAAACAAACAAACATATAAATAATGAAACTATACCTCCTAGTGACGAGGGGAAAGGAATGAGAAAGGTTAAGCCCATTGGTCCCAAAGCCTGGAATGGAGCCAGCTCAGGCCACTGTCAAAGGCCTGGTCACTGAGAGTGAGCAGAGAGGAAGCTGTTTCTGTTTGGGTGCTGTGTGCAGATCCTCATGCATTAGGATAGAGTTCCAGCATGAAACATGAAATTGGGTCCAAATTTGGATACTTCTTAATTGTGATGGGGTAACTTGACCTTAACACCTACTCATTTTTAGGGAATGACTGAAGAGAGGATTGAGAAAGGAGCAGAGAGGAGTCTTGCGTGCCTTTCCTTAGAAGCCAACAAATCTCTTCCTCACTGGTTCATTATAGAGATTCAATGAGATAATTCAGGGAAAGCACAGATAACAATGCTGAAAATAGACCTAGCTACGTTAAGTAGGGTAGGAGACGGCAGAAATATTTGTCGAATCGATTATATCATTTTGTCAAATTGTCTTTCCTGCTTTCTTCCCTTTGTCTTCGCTGCAGGAAACTGAGTTTCAGGCTGCACCATGACTTTGTAGGAGACGGCTGCATTTTAACCTCTTTAGAAGCATTTCCCTTTGAGCCTCGTGCAATCAGGACATAAAGGTAAAACGATCTTTATCATTGCTTTGAAAAGCTCAGGACCATTCTAATTGCTTAGCAGGAGAGAAGGTCTGTGCAGAAGGCTGGAGCGCTAAGATGATCAGCTATTATGAAAAGGGTTACATGTGTCTTAGCTCTGTTGGTTCTTTGAAAATCAAAAAGTCTGACAATGCACCCTGGGGAAGCAGCTGTGCCTGTGCTTTTCAGGCAGATGAGCTTAATACTTGCGATAGCAGTGATTTCAGACACACTGCCTTTCTGGAAATGAGACTGTATTTAAAAGAACAGCCTCTTGTTATCTCTTTTCTTTGAAAGAATAGAGACAAAAGATGGTCTTTTTGAAAGGGGATTTTGATGTTTACTGTCACTTAACATGTTTCGAAATGCAGGACTAACCCCACAGATACTGATAATTTTCCTCCTAAGTACTATGCCTGCAGTTCTGGAAGATGTCAACTTAAATCTGAATCTCCCTACAATAGAGATGTTCCTTAGGCATGACCCACTGAAAGCATGAGTAACAATCAACAGTTCCATTCCTGATGCTCTTTTCCTATAAACCATAACTTCTTGTTCAGTAAGTAGCATAAACAAAAATATTTTTATTAGATATTTGTCATGACCTTTAAGGATGCTTAGAATAAGAGGTTGTTTAGGGAAAGATTGAAAGAAGCATAAACTGTAAATATAAACTGATAACTCAGATACAAAATCCTCTTGCTGTCAGTCATAAATCATCTCTTAACTTTGGTTTTCTTTTCTCTTTCAAGTGAAACTTTGACTTTCTCTCATTACAGGCTTTGGAAAAATGTATGCCTGACCAGTTAGTCACTTGTAGTTTGTGTTTTGGAAGTTAGGACTTCTCACACTTAATTCAGCTTCTCACTTAATTGAAAGTCACTAATGTCAGGGCTTCTCAGTGGTTTTCATGATCACTTAATTAGCCTGCTCTGTTACACAAGAGAAATTAATCTTATGTTTTCTTTCACTCTTTACGTTCTGTATTTCTTGATTTTTCTAAGAAAATATATACCACTTATTTTTGACCTACGTAAAGTCTGTGTTAAATTCTATGATAATTTCTTGCCAATAAGAAAAATGGTTAACTTATCAAACAATGTGTTTATTAATTCAATGAACTACCTCTACTCTTCCTCATCAATATTTAACTAACATTCCATTACTTCTAGGTCAGGGCCTACAGTTTAACACTCTTTCCAAACTTCTAAAGGAAGCAATAATGTCTCTCTAAACATTTTAAATACCTTTATATAATACTTCATAAAATTTTCCCATGCTTTTTGTGTCTGCTATGGAGAAACACTGAGTGTGTTGAAAAAAACAGGAAATGGATTTTGGGACTAGCAACCCAGAAAATAAAGATTCAGTGTTCTGTTTTCTCATACCTACAAAATATTTGCTTAAACTGTCCTTTGAACAGAGCCTGTGAATGCACCACTCTTTTCTGATTTTTTTTCCTTCCAACTTATGAAATTTTTAAAGATCAACTGAGCTCTGAGGAGACACCTTAGGGGCCAGTGTAATGCTGTGGACTTTCAAAAAGGGGGAAAATCCATGTAAGAGCATTGCCTTTATTTGGTGTCTTAAAAATAAATAAATCAACCTAAATATCTTTGGCCAAAATTACACTTAAATTGTTTAAGATGGCTTTGATATCTGATGTAATTTTTTTGTATCTTATTTTGACATCTGTTGTCAGTCTTGTGTAGATATTAAAAAGATGTTTCAGATGAGTATTAAGTTTACGAACTAAGCAAATGACTGACAATCTAAACCTTTAGGTAAGTAGTCCATAATAAGATCCTTTGTCTTGAAATGTAGCAAAGATATTTTCTTCAAAATTGGATAGAGTCATATTCTTTAAATTGTTGGCACCAAGAAATTGAATAAGCTTTATATGAGTCCAAATTATGTAATTGTTTTTAGTGTTGGATAGCCAATTGTTGAAATGTATTAGCTATTCAAAGATTCATGATTATGGTTAATAAAAGAGCAGTGGATCAGCAGAGGAGAGAGAGAAAGTGAGGGGATAAGATGATGCACAGAGAGAGATAAGGAGAGAGAGAGAGAGAAAACATCATTTTTCAGCATCTTCCATGGTATGTCTGAGTGTGACTGAGAATATCTATGTTTAGCTTACAACTGTTGAATTAAACAACTCCAGAGAAAACACTGCTTGATTATAATCAGATTGTGTTTTTTCAGACAACAGAGCAGAGTGGTTATCTACCCTGGAGACAGACAAGTCTGGTTTTAGCACTGAGAGGCTATTTAATTTCTCACACCTAAGTTTCTTCTGTGTAAAATCAGGATCATAATTTCTACTTCATAATCTGTCACAGGATTAAATGAAATGTCATATTAAAAAAGGTTTAGCATGGATCTTAGCACTGGTAGTTATTTTATTTATACATTATAATTAAGTAACTATTATAAGAAAAGCCATAAGTCTTAACGTCTATTCAGGTCCCTGTATTAATGAATAGGCAAGGCAGAGCAATTACTAAGAATAAAAAAATACATACACTAGAGTAATTGACTATGTGAATATCAACGTAGGTACAGATGATATATACAATGAGGCAAAGTGAGAATAGAGAGAGATGACTTCTGGAGTGGCAGTGTGAAGAGCTTCATGGACCCTCTCCAAGAAGAAACAATATAACTGGTGAAAATTATTTAAGACAACGATTTAAAGTCTCTAGATATTACCCTAAAAGCACACATCAAAGGAAGAAACATTTATTTAAGAAAATCTACTAAATTTCAGTAAGAAAAGCAAGAGTCTGTGGCATTTGAGCCATGACCCACTCCTGCTCTCCATCTAAGAGCCCTATTCGGACCAGAACACATCTCAAGACAGGCATCAAAGATTACCCCTGTAATGGGGCATGGATTTAATTGGATTAGACTTTAGAGCATTATTACAAACAATAGAGCAGTCATCTGTCAATTAATGGAGGTTAACAGCTGTGTTTGATACCAACAGAGGCAGACAGCATAACAGGGATATCAGGGAGAGAGACAATAAAAGAGAGCCCAGTTAAAACCACTATCACCCCAGGGTGACTGTGTGCATGCCTAAGGCTGTGCCCGCTGAAAACTTATGGGGTACAAATGAAGCATTACTTAGAGGGAAATTTATAGTGGCAAATGCCTACATTTAAAAAAGAAGAAATCTCAATTCAATAACATAATGCTGTTCCACCTTAAGAAACTATTAAAAGAAGAGCAAACTAAACTTAAAATAAGCACAATAAAGGAAATAATAAAGATTAGAGTGAAAATACATGAAATAGAGAATAGAAAAACTAGAGAGAAATCAACGAAACCAAAAGTTGGTTCTTTGATAAAAGTCAACAAAATTGACAAACTGATCCAAACTAAGAAAAAAATAAACAAGACTCAAGTTACTAAGGTTTAGAATGAAAGAGACATCACTACTGGCCTTGCACAAATAAAAAGGATTACAAGGGAATACTATGAACAGTGTTATGTCAACAAATAAGGTATCTTAGAAGAAATGGAAAAATCTCTAGAAGGCCACAAGATTGTGTGGCTTTTGCATAAGCGTATATAGATCAATGTAAGAGAGTCCACAAACAAACTATTATATTTATGGGCAACTGATTTTTTTGACAAGGGTGCGAAGAAAGATAAGTGGAGGAAGAATAGTCTTTTCAGCAACTGTTACTGGTACAACTGGATGAAAAAGAATGAAGTTGAAATTTTTTCTTACTCCATCCACAAAACTTAACCCAAAATGGATCATGGAACTAAATGTAAGAGTTAAAATTATAAAACTCTTAAAAGGTAGTGTACGAATAAATCTTTATGAACATATATGAGTTAGACAAAGCCTTCTTGGATATACTGTCAAAAGCACAAGTGACAAAAGAAATGACAGGTCAAATGACAACAGATTTTTTAAATGCTACAAAGGACACCATTAAGAAATTGAGAAGATAACATAGAACTGGAGAAAATATGTGCAAATCATACGTCTGATAAGAGACTTGTATCCAGAATATATGAACTCATCATAATAAAAAGTTAATCCATTGTTTTTTTAAAAAACGGGCAAAGAATTTGAATAGATTTTTTTTTCAAAGACACTGATATGACCAATAAGTAAATGAAAGAATGCTCAACATCATTAGCCACCAGGGAAATGCAAATTCTAACTCTAATGAGATACTGCTTCAAACACACTATGATGACTTTAACCAAAATGACAGATGATTACAAGTGTTGACAAGGTTGTGGAAAAATTGAACCTTCATACATTGGTGGTGGGAATGTGAAACAGTGCAGCCACCTATATTCTGGCCATTCTTTAACAGGTTACAGATAAAGTTACTGTATGATCTGCCGGTTCCATTCCTAGGTCTATACCCATGAAAAATAAAAGTTCCACCCAAAACTTGTATGTGAATGTTGGTAACAGCACTGCTCATAACAGTCAAAAGTAGAAACAACATAAGTGACCACTGACTGATAAACAGATAGACCAAATCTGGCCCATCCATACAACAAAATATTACACAATAATAAACAGAATGAAGTACTGATGCATGCTACACCACGGATGAACTCTGAAAATACTGAGCTAAATGAAAGAAGCCAGTAACAAAAAATCAAATATTATATTTTTTCCATTTATAGTAAATTTCCAGAATAGACATATCTATAAACAGAGAAAGTAGATTAGTGTTTGCTAAGGGCTGTGGATGGAGAGTGAGGACAGGTGAGATGGGAAATGACTTACTAGCTTTACAAGGGATTTTTTGGTTCTGATAAAAATGTACTAAGATTTGATTGTGGTGATGGTTGTATAACTCTGTAACTATGCTACAAACCACTGAATTGTAGACCTATATGGTTAATTGTGTGACAAGTAAATTATATCTCATTAAAGACATTTTAAAAGAAGTGAGAAAGAAATTGACACAAGTTCTGTATCAATTGTTTTAGGAGAGAAGGAGAAAATGGAAGAGAAAAGGAAAGGCAAAACTGAGCAATTTGGTGTGCAAGAAACTTTTTTTTTTTTTTTTTTTTTGCGGTACGTGGGCCTCTCACTGTTGTGGCCTCTCCCGTTGCAGAGCACAGGCTCCGGACGCGCAGGCTCAGTGGCCATGGCTCACGGGCCCAGCCGCTCCTCGGCATGTGGGACGCACGAACCCGTGTCCCCTGCATTGGCAAGCGGACCCTCAACCACTGCGCCACCAGGGAAACCCGGAAGAAACTATTGATAGTTTTTGACAGGAGAGAAATAACCTCTGGTATAAATTCAAAAGTCTTCAAAAGTTTCTCTGAAAAGACAGAACAATTTTCCTAGATAAGTATAGAAATTCTGGAGGTCAAAGCATTTCTAAATGGATAGAAAAAAACCTAAAACACTAATTTATTCTAGTTAGCAAGAGATTATTTTAATTATTCTATAATCATAGCTCATATACTTTGATGTTATCAGTAAATACAGAAAAGAGTCTCCTTTTGATCCATTAGATACTTTCTTTGATTTAAATTCTTTTTCATTTGTCATGATTTTTTATTCATGTTCCTTTTGCAAGCTCTGAATATATTTGATTATTTTTGCTCATACCAGTAGTAATAATAATAACATCCTACAAGCAAAATTCCTTGCTATTAAATCAGCTTCTAATTTCCTTCAGAAGTCTACTTCCTCCCACCCCTTTTAATAGAGTGATAATGTTGTCTCCTTTCTAATCTCACACCAAATCTCATATCCAACTGTCACAATGTGAACATTGTCTATTCATGCACTTTACTATTATTATGATCTTAAAATCACAGTGCTTGAAAGTCACTCTAGAAATTATCTTGACCACTTCCTTATATTTATCCTGGTTTTTACCTCCTATCTCCTTTCCACAGATAAAAATTCTTTGTTATGTCTGTTATTTGCTCTGATAGCTTACAATTTTACATGGTACAAAGCAACATTCCATTTTCAAGAGCAGTGGAGAACAGCTATCTCCTTTGAATATTCTTTTACATATGTGAGTGTTTCTACTGTCAACGTTCAGACCTATGTTTACTGTAATAAATAGCCCTGATTTCATTTTATTTGTCAGTTAAAAAGACAAAACAGAACAAACAAAAATTGGTAAAAATCTGTACTTAGATGTGTAGGATTAAATAGGTAACATTTAATGCAATACCGTATTAAAAATAATACCTGACATTTACTGTTCAAAGCAATTTATGTGTTCTATATCATTTAATATTCACAGTATTACCTTGAGGAAGTTCTACTATTATCACCATTTCACAACTGAGGAAACTGAGGTACAGAGATATTATTTGCTCTGCTCCAAGTAAGCACATTTTTCATTATTTTAACATTTAACAATAGAAAAGGTAGATTAAGAAAGAAAACTGAAAACACTCCAAATAATTGAAAGATCAAATAGCTGACATTATTTTCTTCAGATTCTCTTAAGTAAATTTTAAAATATACACAAATGTAGCAAACAGTCTATTGAACCCTCATTTATTCATCATTCATCCTCAACAATCATCAACTCACCACCTAACTTTGCTTCATTTATAACTTTTGCTCAAACCCCTTAAATATTTTGATGCAAATCTCAGAACTCATTGATAATCCTATAATTTTTGCATAAAAATTATGTATCTCACAAAGATAGAGGTCCTTTTAACATAATCACAATACTAACAATACTTAACATAAACAATACTCCTTTAATATCCTAGAATGTAACTTAGTGTTTATAATTCCCTGAAAGTTCATTTTTTTGACAGTCTGTTTGGATTGAAATCCAAAAAAGGCCCATACATTGCAACTGGTTAATATGTCTCTTAATCTATAGATTTCCCTTTATTATGTAGTAGTATTGTTATTTTGCAATTTGTTTTTTTAAGAAACCAATCCCTTTGGCCGTGTAGCATCTCCTCCAATCTGTATTTTGCAGATTACAACCACACAGTGATGTATTTCAACAGATCTTTCTCACAGTACTTTCTGTAGTTAATTCTAGAACCTTGATCACATTGGGGTTTTAAGTTTAGCAAGAATATTTCATAGGTGGTGTGGATTTTTAATTAGAAAAATGTGTCTTTCCAGAGAATTGAGAATGCAGGAAAGATTTACTGTCCATATCAATTTAGTTAAGATTAAATGCAGGAGTGAATAGAGAAGAAAATTGTGCCTGAAATTTAACATCCAAGACAGACTCTAGAATGTGGACAGACTTAAAAATACATGAATAAAAGTATTTTCCCGAAGCGCAGTTGGGGTTTACTGGACCAATCAACATGGATGAAGCACTTTCCAAACCTTAATTTGAAATCTTTTAAACGGACTCACAAGTTACAAATAGATAGGCTTTGTTCTTTCACGGGTTGTGTTCTAACATAACATTCTCTACTAGAGGTAAGTCTAGGATCATTTGTCACACATTTCTCAGTGACACTGCTTAATTTCAATAAAAGAGAGCATGAAATCAACTTTGAAAAGTAGTAAAGAGTACTGGCAATAAGAGCAATCGCAAGCTTTCCTGAGGAAAGAAGAGACTAGAAAAAGAGAATTTGTTGATAGTATCACAAAATGAGATTTTTTTTTTAACTTTTGAAAATCTATAGAACAAGGGAAGCCTATTGCCACTTAATTCTAATTCCAATTGTGTAGAATCGATTGCAATAGAGAAAACCATTAGTCATAAAATTTGTAATTTCCCATATTCCTACCTAAGAGATATGTAGCTCCTATTTTTGGCCAACCTGAATCTTGTTAAATCTACAATTATTGGTTTTGTATGAAATGGCAAGAAATCAGGGAATGGGATTATAACATGATCCCGGGGGAAAAATACCCTTGCAGTATGATTTTCTTTATATGTCATGGTTATTTTTCCCTTCTTCTCATCCAAATTTCATGTGGAGCTCTGGTAATGTCACTTCCTTGGTAACTGTGTTGGCAAAATACAGATTTCTATGCAGGTTTGTATGGAAATCAACCGTCTATTAAACTCTTCCTTCCACCACATTCTTTCATCTGTATTCTTTATGTTGGAAGATGACTCTCAGTCTTAATTCTGCCTTTTCATTCCCTTTAGGGAATTTTTTTTTTCCAATGGCATGGAGCTCTCTGGTATGTGAACCTAATTAGCTGTATAAAAGCGAAGTTCATGTTCAACTCTTTAATCTAGCTACATTGGAGGAACAAGAGGGTCTCGGAGTTGAAGCTCTCCATGGTTTTGATGGAATGTAACCATTAAAAAGAGTACAGTATTTCAGGACATGATACTTTTTATTCAAAAGATATAAAGGTTACTGGATATAGTAAAATTAGAACAGTCTTTTAGGTCCTAGAGCCCAGGTTTATATCTCAGATCCATAACATGACTTTAGCGTGTCTCTTACTCTTAAGAGTGTTTCTTCAAAAGTAAAAGATGGAAAGAACTTCTTGCTTTTCAGGCAAAGTATTAATATTCCTATTCTTATCAGTATCTCTAAGGGTGTGGCCTGGAGACATACATACACACACACACACACATAGAGAGAGAAATATAGATGATAGATGGATAGATATAGATATATAGAGTGATTTCCACAAGTGATTCTGATGCATATCCAGATGATAAATACTGTTGCAGAGCACTATTTCATCACTGTTTTTATATGCATGTCGTTGATAACTGAACACATTTCCATAAGCTTATTGATCATTAATTTTTCATCTTTTATGAGTTACCTATTCATGTGTTTTGCTCATCTTTCTACTCAGTTGCTCTATGCATTTCATTGATTTGTTTATTTTATTTTAATTTTTTTATTTTTTATTTTTTTGCGGTACGCGGGCCTCTCACTGTCGTGGCATCTCCCGTTGCGAAGCACAGGCTCCGGACGCGCAGGCTCAGCGGCCATGGCTCACGGGCCCAGCCGCTCCGCAGCATGTGGGATCTTCCCGGACCAAGGCACGAACCTGCGTCCCCTGCATCGGCAGGCGGACTCTCAACCACTGCACCACCAGGGAAGCCCTGATTTCTGTTTATTTTATACTAACAATATTAAAACACCACACATGATCTGAAATTGTTTTCTAATTTTTGCTTGTCATCTAATGTATTATGTTGAAGGTTTTTGAAATAATGTTTATAAATATTTCATAATCAATACTTGCTTTATTGGCATGTTATTTTTTTTGTGAACAAAATACTTCCAAACCATGAAATCACATTAACATGTATATATAATACACAATATGTAATATATATACTATATATATACACAGTCAGTTTTAGCTTTCCATGGTAGTGCAGGATCATAAAAATGACTGCGCAAGCTGAAACTGGGAAAATGTTAATAATATATGGGGAAAATTTAATTGTTATCTTTAAAATTTTTGTCAAGATATTAAAAACTGCCTTATTCTTGGTTATAAACGTATGGAAAAATAAAAAAATAGTAAAACTAGTATTTCCTAATTATACTGTAATTTAAAATATCAGAAGAATTAAGAATGGAAGTTGAAATGTTTTATTTTGTTAAAAAACAACATTATCAAGAATAGTTTTTTTGTTTGTTTTTGTTTTTTAGCCCTGCCACACGGCATGTGGGATCTTAGTTCCCCAACCAGGGATGGAACCTGTGCCCCCTGCAGTGGAAGCACAGAGTCCTAACCACTGGACTGCCAGGGAATATCCTCTCAAGGCACAGTGCTTGAATAGTGCTTGCCTTCTTGTGTAACATTTGACTCACAGTGAGTATCTTTTCTGCACTTGGGTGAATAGTCATTCTCCTTTTTAAGTTTAGATTAGCTTCCAACATTTTATCCGTCGCACTTTCAATGTTATGAAATCTCTCCAAGAGTCCCTTTAATGTGCAAGTTTTGCCAATGTCCCTTGCTCTCGGACATCTATATCCTTTTTACATTATAATTACTTTTCAATTTTTCTTCCACCATTATCACTTTGCATTTCTAGGCTACTCTTTCATCTTGCTGACCAACTTCCTCTTCTGATTATTCATTTTTGTAAAATGTCATATGGGTTTATCACTGGGAGACAAGAAGGAAATGTAACTAAAAACTTTCCTGTCTGTGTGTGAACAGATGTGCAGTGACCAATTACCTATTGACTGTGAAAGAAATGTAATTGGTCACTGATCATTTGTCCTGATTTGTGGACTGAAAAGCTAGTGCTGAGGTTTGTACTTTATGCAATTACTCACAGTTAGTATACTGTGGTAACTGAAATTTGAACTGTCTTGTTGGATGACTAATATGTTTGAATTCAACCTTGGTAACAGAAATTCATGCATGTCAAATCATGCAAAGTGAGTGCTGTCTGTATATAATAAAAATATTCAGTTCCTTTCGAGGTGTTATTACATGTAACTTTATTAACTAGAACTTAAAAATTAATTTGCCTTCAGAGACCAGATTGCTACCAATAAGGGTACCAGTTATACAAACAAAGTTCTGTTTTTCCATATAGGCTCCCATATCTTTACAGATTTTGTGTTAGGTTTTTGCTCTGTGACTTAAGACCTCTGATGGGTCAAGAATAGTCTTTGGGGCACCAAGAGAAGATGGCAGAAGAGTAAGATGCGGAGATCACCTTCCTCCCCACAAATACATCAGAAATACATCTACACGTGGAACTACTCCTATAGAACACCTACTGAATGCTGGCAGAAGACCTCAGACCTCCAAAAAGGCAAGAAACTCCCTATGTACCTGGGTGGGACAAAAGAAAAAAGAAAAAACAGAGACAAAAGAATAGAGACGGGACCTGCACCAGCGGGAGGGAGCCGTGAAGGAGGAAAGGTTTCCACACACTAAGAAGCACCTTCGCGGACGGAGACTGTGGGTGGCGGAGGGGGGAAGCTTCAGAGCCGCAGAGGAGAGCACAGCAACAGGGGTGCGGAGGGCAAAGTGCAGAGGTTCGGCGCCGACTGGCACTCACCAGCCCGAGAGGCTTGTCTGCTCACCCGCCAGGGCGGGCGGGGGCTGGAAGCTGAGGCTCAGGCTTCGGAGGTTGGATCCCAGGGAGAGGACTGGGGTTGGCAGCGTGAACACAGCCTGAAAGGGGCTAGTGCGCAATAGCTAGCGGGAGGGAGGCCGGGAAAAGGTCTGGAGCTGCCGAAGGGGCAAGAGACTTTTTCTTCCCTCTTTATTTCCTGGTGCGCAAGGAGAGGGGATTAAGAGCGCTGCTTAAAGGAGTTCCAAAGACGGGCGCGAGCCCCGGCTATCAGCGCGGACCCCAGAGACGGGCATGAGATGCTAAGGCTGCTACTGCAGCCACCAAGAAGCAGCCTGTTGCGAGCACAGGTCACTATCCACACCGCCCCTCCCGGGAGCCTGTGCAGCCCGCGCAGCCCGCCACTGCCATGATCCAGGGACAACTTCCCCGGGAGAACGCACGGCGCGCCTCAGGCTGCTGCAAGGTCACGCCAGCCTCTGACACCGCAGGATCGCCCCGCATCCGTACCCCTCCCTCGTGCCGGCCTGAGTGAGCCAGAGCCCATGAATCAGCTGCTCCTTTAACCCCGTCCTGTCTGAGCGAAGAACAGACGCCTTCAGGCGACCTACACAGAGAGGTGGGGTCAAATCCAAAGCTAAACCCGGGAGCTGTTCGAACAAAGAAGAGAAAGGGAAATCTCGCCCAGCAGCCTCAGGATCAGCGGATTAAATCTCCACAATCAACTTGATGTACCCTGAAATACCTGAATAGACAATGAATCATCCCAAATTGAGGAAGTGGACTTCGGGAGCAAGATATATTATTTTTTCCCCTTTTCCTCTTTTTCTGAGTGTGTATGTGTATGCTTCTGTGTGAGATTTTGTCTTTAGAGCTTTGCTTTTACCATTTGTCCTAGGGTCCCGTCCATCCATTTATTGTTTTTTGTTTTTACTTTTTAATTTTTTTCATAATAATTTTTTATTTAGTATTTTAATAACTTTATTTTATTTTATCTTGCTTTATTTTATTTTATCCTCTTTCTATTTTTTCTCCCTTTTATTCTGAGCCGAGTGGATGAAAGGCTCTTGGTGCTCCAGCCAGGAGTCAGTGCTGTGCCTCTGAGGTGGGAGAGCCAACTTCAGGACACTGGTCCACAAGAGACCTCCCAGCTCCACGTAATATCAAACGGCGAAAATTTCCCAGAGATCTCCATCTCAACACCAGCACCCAGCTTCACTCAACGACCAGCAAGCTACACCTATCCTACTCAAACTCTTCCAAATATAGCAGAGGGAGGAAAACTCCCAAACTCATTCTATGAGGCCACCATCACCCTGATACCAAACCAGACAAAGATGTCACAAAGAAAGAAAACTACAGGCCAATATCACTGATGAACATAGATGCAAAAATCCTCAACAAAATACTAGCGAACAGAATACAACAGCTCATTAAAAGGATCATACACCATGATCAAGTGGGGTTTATTCCAGGAATGCAAGGATTCTTCAATATATGCAAATCAATCAGTGTGATACACCATATTAACAAATTGAAGGAGAAAAAGCATATGATCATCTCAATAGATGCAGAGAAAGCTTTCGACAAAATTCAACACCCATTTATGAAAAAAACCCTGCAGAAAGTGGGCATAGAGGGAACTTTCCTCAACATAATAAAGGCCATATATGACAAGCCCACAGCCAACATAATCCTCAATGGTGAAAAACTGAAAACATTTCCACTAAGATCAGGAACAAGACAAGGTTGCCCACTCTCACCACTATTATTCAACATAGTTTTGGAAGTTACAGCCACAGCAATCAGAGAAGAAAAAGAAATAAAAAGAATCCAAATAGGGAAAGAAGAAGTAAAGCTGTCACTGTTTGCAGATGACATGATACTATACATAGAGAATCCTAAAGATGCTACCAGAAAACTGCTGGAGCTAATCAATGAATTTGGTAAAGTAGTAGGATACAAATTTAATGCACAGAAATCTCTTGCATTCCTATACACTAATGATGAAAAATCTGAAAGTGAAATTAAGAAAACACTCCCATTTACCATTGCAACAAAAAGAATAAAATATCTAGGAATAAACCTACCTAAGGAGACAAAAGACCTATATGTAGGAAATTATAAGACAGTGATGAAAGAAATTAAAGATGATACAAATAGATGGAGAGATATACCATGTTCTTGGATTGGAAGAATCAACATTGTGAAAATGACTATACTACCCGAAGCAATCTACAGATTCAATGCAATTCCTATCAAACTACCGCTGGCATTTTTCACAGAACTAGAATAAAATATTTCACAACTTGTATGGAAACACAAAAGGCCCCGAAGAGCCAAAGCAATCTTGAGAATGCAAAATGAAGCTGGAGGAATCAGGCTCCCTGTCTTCAGACTATACTACAAAGCTGCAGTAATCAAGACAGCATAGTACTGGCACAAAAACAGAAATATAGATCAATGCAACAGGATAAAAAACCCAGAGATAAACCCACACACATATGGTCACCTTACCTTTGATAAAGGAGGCAAGAATATACAATGGAGAAAAGACAGCCTCTGCAATAAGTGGTGCTGGGAAAACTGGACAGCTACATGTAAAAGAATGAAATTAGAACACTTCCTAACACCATACACATAAATAAACTCAAAATGGATTAAAGACCTAAATGTAAGGCCAGACACTATCAAACTCTTAGAGGAAAACATAGGCAGAACAATCTATGACATAAATCACAGCAAGATCCGTTTTGACCCACCTCCTAGAGAAATGGAAATAAAAACAAAAATGAACAAATGGGAGCTAATGAAACTTAAAAGCTTTTGCACAACAAAGGAAACCATAAAGAAGACCAAAAGACAACCCTCAGAATGGGAGAAAATATTTGCAAATGAAGCAACTGACAAAGGATTAATCTCCAGAATTCACAAGCAGCTCATGCAGCTCAATAACAAAAAAAACAAACAACCCAATCCACAAATGGGCAGAAGACCTAAATAGACATTTCTCCAAAGAAGATATACAGATGGCCAAAAAACACATGAAAGAATGCTCAACATCATTAATCATTAGAGAAATGCAAATCAAAACTACAATGAAATATCATCTCACACCGGTCAGAATGGCCATCATCAAAAAATCTAGAAACGATAAATGCTGGAGAGGGTGTGAAGAAAAGGGAACCCTCTTGCACTGTTGGTGGGAATGTAAATTGATACAGCCACTATGGAGAACAGTACGGAGGTTCCTTAAAAAACTAAAAATAGAATTACCATACAACCCAGCAATCCTACTACTGGGCATATACCCTGAGATAACTGTAATTCAAAAAGAGTCATGTACCAAAACGTTCATTTTGGTTCATTTACAATAGCCAGGACATGGAAGCAACCTAAGTGTCCATCAACAGATGAATGGATAAAGAAGATGTGGCACATATATACAATGGAATATTACTCAGCCATAAAAAGAAAGGAAACTGAGTTATTTGTTGTGAGGTGGATGGACCTAGAATCTGTCCTAGAGAGTGAAGTAAGTCAGAAAGAGAAAAACAAATACCGTATGCTAACACATATATATGGAATCTAAGAAAAAAAAAAAAGGTCATGAAGAACCTAGGGGCAAGATGAGAATAAAGACACAGACCTACTAGAGAATGGACCTGATGATATGGGGAGGGGGAAGGGTAAGCTCTGACAAAGTGAGAGAGTGGCATGGACATATATACACTACCAAACGTAAAACAGACAGCTAGTGGGAAGCAGCCGCATAGCACAGGGAGATCAGCTTAGTGGTTTGTGACCACCTAGAGGGGTGGGATAGAGAGGGTGGGAGGGAGGGAGACGCATGAGGGAAGAAATATGGGAACATATGTATATGTATAACTGATTCACTTTGTTATAAAGCAGAAACTAACGCACCATTGTGAAGTAATTATACTCCAATAAAGATGTTAAAAAAAAAAAAAGAATAGTCTTTGAATTGGAATTTGTCCAGCTATTTTTCTTGTCATAAGGGTGGGAGCAGACTTCTTTAAAGTTCTCTTCTCTAAGTCAAAACAAGAAACCTATGCAGGACCTCAAGCAGTACCTCATAGAGTCTCCCTTGACAGAGCGAGTAATGGGGGCACTGAGCACATTATGGGGTATAAAGATCTGGAGCATTGTTTTTAATTGAGTAATATTGGAAAAACATAAGGATCTATAGATAAATAAATTGTAATAAAGCCTATACAGCAATGAATTGAATAACATAAGTTTACACACATATAAAATTGAAAGATCTTAGAAATGTGTCTTCATATGCAAAAAAAAGATACAGAAAAATACTGAAGGAAGCATTTACAATATGCATTGAAATAAATGCACATATAAGGCAACATTAGATACCCATTTTTTTTCATGTAGATACCTATATAGTAGTAAAAATATTAAAGACTGAGAGGTTACACACAACTTATTCATAAATTTTGTAAAATTAATTTGCAGAATTGCATGTATCTTTTAAGACTGAATTAATTTCCAAGAAATGTAACACCAAGGAGTAGATGACATTGCTTGCACCCTCCTGCCACATCCCAAGTGCCTAGAGAATGCATGTTTTCCTTTTCCATTTTCTTGATTTGGCTCGTTAACCTCCGTGTTCTCCCACCATTTTTGGTCTGTACTTAACCAAAAGCCAGTGGTGCTTATTTCTTAATAATATCCTCACAGGATCCTTACAAGTAAACGGTATTACCCACCACCTCCCAAACCAATGTATTTGCTCATGCCAGTCTTTCTGCCCAGAACACAT
This sequence comes from Leucopleurus acutus, assembly GCF_964270905.1. NCBI lineage: Eukaryota > Metazoa > Chordata > Mammalia > Artiodactyla > Delphinidae > Leucopleurus > Leucopleurus acutus. Next base: position 92,355,317 of record NC_139144.1, on the reverse strand, counting down.
TCCTTTCCATATCGACATCTGACCTATTTTTCTTGTCACATTTCTTATACTTGATCTTTAAAAAAAAGTTTTTTTTTCCTCCCATTAAGCATGATACTTTACTCTTATAAAACATTAGTTATTTGTTTACACTTTCTACTTTGCTCTCCTTTGTTTGATACTGCATATCCTACTTCCTTTCTTTTATGAGCCCTTATATTAAATAACACATTACAGAAAAGCTACCTATTTGGACGGCCCCTCCTTTCTGTTTCGTCTCTTTAGGTGCTAATGAACTCTTTGTTCAGTGCTTAATGATGGCCATTGGCTCTCTCATCCTTTTAGGCATCTGCTATTAGACACTGAATATTGAAAAGAAAATCTAAACAAAACGAAGCCAACTCTGGATTATCGTTTATCATGATATCACACTACACTAAGAGTTAAAATAGTCCAAAGTTTTAATTTTACATGGTGGTAGAATTTACTCCTACATTTTATGAAAAAATATTTACTCATAGAAATAATACGTGTAATAGTTTACATTTTATATCCAGACCCTGAGGTTTGTCTCTCACTCTGATTAGAGAAAACTTCATTTGCTATAGTCCATTTATATAACATTATCAGCTTAGAATGGATTAGAATGCATGTGATAAAATACTGGAACCATTTCCCTCTTGGTTTCTGTTTAATTTGAAAATATGGACTAGGAGGCAGTTTCAACTTCTTTCCCTTAGGCTCACACATCCCAGACTGTCAGTTTAGGCTCTAGTCCAAGCTATGCTGGAAATTCAAGCTGATTTAGGAGCCTTTGGACCATTGCAATGCTTTCTATCCAATTTGCAGAAACATTCATGCCTAAGGTCCTTATCCTGCAAAAGCTAATTTGGGATCGATGTGATAGGAATTCTAAGCTTTTGCTGGGAAAGTAAGAAATACAACATGCAATAGAAGCAAAGAATGGAAAAGATTAAACCAGTATATACTGACTTTCCCTATACTACCTCCATACAATATCTAGTTTTTGTTTTTCTTATATTTAGCTTTGGATTTAGTTTATCCATCCATAAATTTTGATTTTTATATATAAATTTTCTTTAAATATTTATTTTTGACAGTGACAACTGAAAAAATATTAATATTGGAGTGGCAATGTAACACAGTAATTAGCTTTGGCTATTGAGTAAGAAACATAAATTCAAGGCAGTGGTCTGAGTTCTACTAGCTATGTGGCCTTGGGCAAATTATTTAACAAGCCTAGACTCAGGTTCTGCATCTGTAAAATGGGAACTATAATAATAGTCATAACAGTATTGTATATTTATGCTGAGAATATGCCACCTCACTTCCCCTTCCTTCACTCAGAGAACAATGTTTCAATTCTCTCAGTTCTGCTCAGTACCCCAGGAGAATTGATCCCCAGGGATTTAATTATGTGGGATCCCTTTCCTTCTGTCTTTAAATAGAGTTAGTTAAAGAGAAACACAGCAAGATATCAAAGAATGGAAAGAGACAGAGTGGGTACTTGCCCTTCTGCTATAGACAATGTTTGTGTCCTCCCAAAATTTATATGTTGAAATCTTAATCCCCAGTGTGACAGTTTTGGGAGGTGAGGTTTTGGGGAAGTGATTAAGTCATAAAGGTGGAGCCTTCATAAATGGGATTAGTGCCCTTATAAAAGATACCCTAAAGAGCTCCCTCACCTCTTCTACCATGTGAAGACACAGCAAGAAGACAGCTATTTATGAACCAAGCAACAGGTCCTCACCAGACACCAAATTTTCCAGTGCCTTGATCTTGGATTTCCAAGTCTCCCGAAGTATGCTAAATAAATTTCTGTTATTTATAAGCCACTTGCTTTATGGTATTCTGTTATAGCAGCCCCAAATGAAGAAAATCCCTCTCCTTGGTTTAGCACGGTGGTTCCAGCAGGGATTGTGTCCCGTGACTTTTCTAGCTCCTGTTGGAAGCGCTCCCCTCAAAATCTTCAGATCTCTGAAGTGGTATCACTTTCTTTCCTTGTCCTTTAAGTTTAGGGATAGTAATGGCTTTCTACTATTGATAGACTCTAGATAGCTGAACATCATTCATTTGTCCCCTAAACCTGTCTCCACTTTTGGAAATGAACTTTCCATCCCAAAATAGCAGTTGTAAAAGCAGGACCCAGTTAGTTTTGTTATTTGGGGTTTTGATAGATATAAACTTCATAATTTTATGAATAATAAGCATATTCCCTCTCAACCTTTGCCTATCTATCCAACATTTAATTTTCATTAAGGATTCTTCTGTCACTCAGAGTATTTATGTTCCCTCTTTATGAATATTTTCTATTTTTGTTATTTTTCTATTGAGAAGCAGTAAACAAAGGAGCACATAGACCATTAGGTACAGAAACATTGTGGATTTGAAAAAGAAAAAGTTAATAATTTTTAAATTATTTTCCATACCTTACCTAAGGTATTAGGTAAGGCTCTTCTTGAGCCTGGAAAACACATTGAGAAATGCTTTTCAGGGGCCAGTCTGTTATCACATATACACATCACATGTGTATGATCACATATGCCTTGGGTCGCAGTTTATAAGAACAGAGTTAATGATTTCTCCTGATTGATTTTACACATTGAAGCTCACTCTCACTTTCTAATAAGGTCAATTTATCCCATCAATATTTTTGACAGTCTTTTTCATGTTCCTATTATGAGACACAGAGCAGACATCTCTAGTAGCCACAGGTGCCCTTGACTCCTATGAAACCAACCAAGGTCTCCACCAGCTCTCTTAGTTCTACAGGCAGAGGCAGAATAAACTATTTCCCTAGCACCTTAAGAACTGTGAACTTTGCCCCCCTCCTACAGTTTCATGACTAAAAATGAAGGCAGGGAAAAAGAAGAATTGGAACTGTTTGAACTATAGGCTTTCAGAGTAGCACTGCTGTTTTAGCAGATGCAAGTGCTTTATATTAAATGTGACAGGAGTTGCATGTCCTGAGCCAAAAGAGAAAATAAAATGTTTACTATTCAACTGGAAAGCTAAAACCCAAAGGCAGGGGGTGGGAGGCAAGTAGACAGAAAACGATGGATGAAGGTAATGTCATGGAGCTCAGTTCAGTAAATCTGTGCATATCCACATTCATATAAATCAAAGTAACTTGACCAGGCAGATGCATTGGATTTGTTCCTGCTGGCTGTCAGCATTTTATCTGAGGAAGTGGATAGAAACTAGCATAAGCTTTACCAAAGTTACTAATTCTCCAGCTGTACACTCTGTTCCCTCAATACTTCCTGGTTTGAAATTCTTAGTTCCCTCAGAAGAGAAAAGCACTACTATAATAAATAAAGGAATTCCTAGACTACTGAAAACACATCAGTTGCAGAGGGTGTACTTTGAAAACAAATTAGTATGACTCTGCCATGTTTTTGGATCTTTATAAAACAGTCTGAGAAGGGATCACTGTGGTCCTAAATTAACAACCAAGGTAGATCCAGGGTGTTCCCAGCATTATTCATAGAAAGGCACAGTGTTGGAACTGTCCCAATGAAATCAACAGAATTACTCTAAGGAATATCTAAAACAACCAGGCCTCCATGATTCTTCTAGCTTTAGACAGCTCTTGAGAAACTTGAAGCTCCCAGAAACTTTGAGCCAAGTTAACAACTAGGTTGCACATGAGAAGACCTAAAGGTTGACCGTGTACCCAAATGCTTGTCATTCATGGATAGGCAGAAGCTCTAAAAATAATTTTACAAAATATGCAGAAGCATGAAACACTACAGACCCATTAAGGAATTATGTAAATTAGAGTGACTATGCACTTGAAAGAAACCAATACATTTATAAAAGTAAAAGGTGGAGTTATTAATAATTATGCCAAGAAAACAGGTATAAGCCATGTCCATTTTGGGTAAATCAGGATGTATGATCATCCAAACATAACTCAACGTGCCTACACTATGGAGTATGTAGAAGGAAGTCATGGATTGAGATTAGGTATGCGGGAAGTGGCAAAATATGAAAAACCTTGAGTACCAAAGATATCTGGACTTTCTCTAGAGATGCTGAGAAACGATTCTACAGATCTATTAATTTGGCAGATTGGATGCCATATCAATGTGTTCCTTTTTATAAATCTGGAAATCAAGGACAAATATATTCTTTGGTTCTATCAGACTAAGTCTTCTAAGTTTTTTATGTTCTAGATATTTATCTACCTACTGAACACAAGTCATAATATTTGGCTTAAAAGAGAAACATAAATGATCACGACATAGTCCTTGACCTCTGGGGAAGAACAATTATTTACATAAACTAAATAGGTTTACTACAATGCAGAAGAAAATAAGTTAGATAAGAGAGTAGACTTAGGGTCTGTTTTCTATCTTTGTTTTCTACCTAGTATGCAATATAGGACTCTCTAAATAGGGGCTCAAAAAGTGTTTAGTTGGACTATTTGAACTCTAATTATCTTCATAAGTACAGGCATTCCCAGTAAAATGGATTATTAGGGTAAGATGCCTTGCTTATTTGCAACCCAACTGTTTGCAATCCATGGCACTCAGTAAAAGCCAGCATGCAGACAGTTAATGGAGAAATTATATTACCCCAGTCAACTTTGTCAAAATGCATTTTCTTTTTGGTTTTTATTTTCCTATGAAATACAGCCTACGGGATCAGCTGTTTCCAAGTGCACAGGCATAATCCATTTCCTAACACATAGCAATGTAATGTGGGGGAGTTCCTTATGCAAGCAATTTTCTGAAAAATGTAACAGGCTACAAAGAAAGTGGAGCTGGCTGTTTCTAAACAGTGTGAACAAGGCATGAGATTGTTTTACCTTCCAGGAACAACAAGATAAACATACATGTCATCTGAAATTATACCTGTCATAATATAATGAAACAGCACACGTGGGGCTTTCCTCCAAACTATGATACTTAGCTTCCTTACTTCTTTATACTGTTCTAATCCTTTGATTCAAAATATGAATTTTCAAATTTCAGAGCTTAGTTATGTTTCTGGTTACTGAAAAACAAAATAATGTAAATGGGGGGAAAGTCACCATTACAAATTAAACAATTAATGGTATATCTCCAGTACAACAGTTATTTACATAAATTTAAATATATGGAAGCTTGAAGCACTGACTAAGAGAGAGTATAGCTACAACCTAGATATATTTCAAGGTAGGTCTTAGTGTCCTTCCAAACTATGGATAAAGTGTTTTTCAATGCTTATAAAATAATACATTGAATTGATGTCATCCACAATTCAACTGAATGTATTGTAGATATGTACTAAATAATTCAGAATTTTAAAGTTTCCAATGGAAATTGGGCATCTTTTATAGCCTCATAAATCCATTCGTGCCTAATTTCATGCAGTAGGGATAACATAGTAACCTAAAAATATTATTGCAGTTGTAAAGTTTAGATTATGAAAGGATTTTATAGGACCTAGAAGAGTTTCAACTTGATATGTAAGATTTGGAAGAGTCATACAAATTCCTCAGATGATTAATATATTTAATATACCATTATCATAATATATGGACTTTCTCCATTACTGCATTCCATAGCCAGTAATATAAACTAAGAAATTGAGGTTAGAGAGAGATTGACCAGCAAATTCATTAGTAAGAAAAATCAAGATTAACCTAGAGGTCTCTTGAATCCTGATTTAGGATTCCTTCAATTAGGGATGAGTGTGGGGTGTGTGTTTGTGCGTGTGTGTGTGACAGACAGACACAGAGAGAGAGAGATAGGGAATTCACATTGAATATTAAAGATCAAATGCTACCTAAAGTCTCAAGAACATAATAATAAATATATTGCTTGTAGATTACAATTTTACTTCCATTCTTATAGCTAATCAGCTGTATTTTGGTTGTTTTTTTTAGTTGTCAAGAATGAGCACCTGAAACTATTATAAGAACATAGAAAAAAAAAAAAAGAAGAACATGACACTTATGACCCCAGTGACCCCAATATGATATCCGATAATTGTTTCCATTTTAGTTAACACTCGTAGCTATAATCAATACAGTATTTATCATTTAAAAATCATCTTCAACATGGATAATCTAAATATAAATTAAAATACTATTATAAATTTATTATTTGTATAATAACCCAGTCATAAATGTGGACCATTATTCTTCATTCTAACCATAGGCTACATGGGTCCCAAACAAAATATCTTGGAAAAGTTTAGTAATTGATGAAGTATTTTTGTTACTTTTAATCAAGCTAATAGAAATGAGTTCATGGTTTTAGACAGGAAATACCAAAACTTTATGAAACCTTCCTCACTCACAGGCAAGAACAAAGAGGCTCAACAGCAGCTGTCTAAATAGGAGATTAATCAATTAATTAAACAGTAGATTAATTCATCTTCTCACCACACTCCTCCCCCCCAAACTCATAAGCCAAGGCAGGATTTGTCCACTAGTTAGAATTTTAGTAGATTTCTGTACCAGCTAAATCTACCTTGGTGAGCTTGGCCTGAATTCCTCACCTCCTTCAGTGGGGCAGATGTCTACCACAGATGGCTTCCTACTAGTCCTGGTGAAGAAAAGGCCAACTCTTTATACGATTTATAAAGCTGTATAAACATAGTTTATTAAGACTTTTGGGGTGAAAGGTACTATATAAATATAAGATATTAAACTGCTTAATCAAAAGCACCTTTTTATAGCCTCCATTAAGCTGAATAAACAAAAATGCAAAAGAATATATCACTGCTGGAATATCCATCAAAAACAGCCACAACTTTTCCTTTTTTGGTTGGGTCTATTTGTACAGCCTTAAGTTACAAAGATTTCCAAATGCTTGTTGAAATGTAATGTCACTCCCTCACCTTCTCCCGACCTGTGTCACTCTGTAATCACTTTCTAAGCACTAATGTAAACATGTCTTTGCTTTATGAGGCTGATACACAAACCTTCAGCTGGAGGACTTGTCTTTCACTCTGCACTGGATATAACATAAGATAGAAAAATGTCAATAGTCCATATGTAAGGAGTGTGAGGATGGGTATCCTACCTTTCATAGCCAAGTAAGCTTCAGAATAAGTCCCAGCTTGACATTTGATGACTGTGTTGAATGTAAGGAGAACTCTGTCATATGATTTACAAAGACCAGTTTTGGAGGCTGGGCTGGTTTTAGCCTTTTTTCCAGAAGTGGAGGAGTATATGTGGTATGGAAGAGCAAAAGGGAAATAGTTCATAGGTCTGTTCCATTTGAAAAGTATTGTATTAGACTCTGAAATTCATCAAATCAAGTATAGCATATAAACAACTATTATACTGTTTAGAATAAGAAAACTTGCCATAAAAAAGGAACAAAGTGCTATGTGAGTTTCCAAAAGGAAGAATTAACATGGGCAATGGGAAAGCCTTCTTGGTAGACATGGCAACAGAGAAGGGCCTTCAAAATCTGACACCTGTTTGTTTGACAGGTAATTATTTGGGGAGGTTTGAAAATAGATTAAACAGAAAAACTATACAATGTTGGGTTGAAATTTAAACATACCTCAGATTCTAGACCTTAGGAACAGCCCAATGGGAAAATACTAATGATATAGAACTGACCTCCCATACAAACACAAAATTAGTATAGGGTTAGCCGTTGGACTGTAGCACACAGCTCCCCACATATTTTCCGTCTACTCTTCCTCACCACAGAGTACACAGCTCCCCACACCCTTGACTGTAAGCCTCTTCCTTGTAACTCAGGACTCTGTTCTTCTCACTATGTTGAACCTTCTTTAGGGTTACAGGTATCTTAGTCACCACTGTACTCTTAGCACAAAAATAGAGTGGGGTACAGAACTGGCATTTAATAAATCTGGGGTGAATAAATGAAGTTATAGTGCACATGAAATGAATGGTGAAAGAGGCTACAGGAATCAGGGAACGTAGGTGGAGTAGGGAATTATGGATCTATGTTTACTCTGAGTTTAAGACTTGCTCTTCTCTGGCCCTAAACTTGGTACTGTTGGACCTCCAGAGCAAGCTTGTTCTCTGCATCAGGGCAAACTGCAGTGTCTCCAGGACTGGGATTGACAAGAAAACAGGAATTGGACAGGTGGCCTTTGGGTTGATGCATAAATAACACAATCTCAATATCATGGTCTTAACCCTCCAGCGTCTATGCAGAAAAGCCCGTAGGAGAGCACCAGAGATAGGTGACAGGTGACAGGAGGCTGCTGGAGAGTACAGTTCAAGCACACAATGCATTGTAGACTTGAAAGAAAAAATGAGGGAAGGGACAAGGTGTTCATAACAGTAAGATCTTAATGGTTCTGATCTATGTTCTTTATCTTCATGGTCAGAAGAGTAAAGGCGTGTCTGAGAGTGTATACATAGTGGAATACTGAGGTGGAAAATAACTATTTGTTTAAGGTGTAGCTTTGCACATTATAACAAGAACTCTCTTAGCTTTAAAAACTTTTTGTTAATCAATGTTTACGGTAGATGTTTGTTTTCATCATTGCCGGACAGGGATCACTTGGATCATGTATTTATGAAAATCTACCCTTAGTCACATCTACCTATAGATACTTGGTATTTCTGAGGTCCCTGACAAAGCCATTTCTCTCACACATTTTTTAAAGTTAGGTCAGATTTAATTTAAGCTCTACTTCTTTGTACTGCAGGCATTCGTTACCTTTTTTGTCATACAGAATGTTAGCTTGGACAGCTCCTCCTGCTGGGCAAGTAGTTGAGATATTTTTCTGTATTCCATTGGACTATTATTAGAATTATTCGTACTTTTAGAAAAATTATAATAACAATTATTTTAAAAAGACACATGTGAAGTGTAAATTGAAAAGTAAGAAAACAAGTAGATTAGTTGAACAAAGTGATTAGCAGGCCCACAGCAACAAAGATATTTCTAGAACATTGTATATGGTGTGGCTCTTCTGGCCCAGCCATCAGCAGGGGATTCTATTTTGAGTTGGTTTTCTAAGGAAAAACATGTGTTGTTCTGACCCTTTCACCTTTATTTGCCCTGCTCTTCATATCCAGTGGCATTGTTTACAAATAGGTACCATGGTTAGAAATTAAGGGGATCTGTGTCTATGAAACAGTTCCTACTAGAAACGCACTATACCTGCCACCAACTGACAAGATTTAAAATGACTACTTATCTCTTCTGAACTGAGATTGTTTTTACTTTTATTCACTAACGCCAAGTGAATGCTTTCTATATGACAGGCACTCCTCAAGTTGGGTTTGTGCCACCAAAAAAAAAAAAAAAAAAAGACAAAGGCACAGAGCAGGTGGGAAAAATACCTCTTCCATAGGAAGCCAGGGAAATAATTGCCAGGTTTTGACTACAATAACACATATATTTTTATTAAAATAGCAGCACACATATAAAAACAGAGAGAAGATATTCTTAGAGGAAAAGATCAAAGAAACCGGACGTATTGAACTCCTGTATCTAATTAATATAACTTACTTAGAGTTACAAATGTTGACCCATTTTCTGAATTGGGAGCCTATGCTCAACTTTTCTCAGTACACACCCTTTGTTTAGAAGCTTCTACACTGTCTTCTAGGATAATAAACCACAACATTTTGGGGGTCTCACTAATGATGCTCATAATGGCTACCCAATGGAATATGTTTACCTCCTGTCCTGAGGGTCTGGAGCATTTGGCACTGTTGACCACTTCCTCTTTCATAAAATTCTCACCTTTCTATGATACTCCTCTCTCACGAAGTGCCTTTCTCTCTTCACATTCCTTGTTTTCTTCAATGGCAACTCTCATTATGTTTGCCTCTAAATATTGGTACTTCAGTTGTCTTTGTTCTCAGCAATATGATTTTTTCTTTCTTCTTAAGTGAAATTATCCAAATATGTGGTTTCAGCTATCACCTATAGGCTTATGCTTCTCCAGCATAAAGCCCCAGCTGGACCTTTCTCCAGAGCTTAGACGCATATAGTCAACCTCATTAATCATTTCAACTTGGCTATCCACACTCTCACTTTATTCTAACTGAACTTATCATCTTCCTCTCCAAATTTGTTTACCTCTTTATTTCCTCTATCAGATGATGACACCCTGAGGTATTCCCTCATCGTCATCTATTACATAATAGGGCTTATAGATCCTACCTTCAATCTCACGTGTCCCCTCAGTCACAGACTTAGTTCATGCTTTCATTGTATCTTATCTAGATCATTAAATGGATCCATAACTGTCTCCCTTAAATATATCTTCTCTGACACAGTATTTCAAAAATCATCCTTTTTATCAATTATGTCGCACCTCTGCTTAATAACCTCCAGAGGCTATCCCCAACATTCATGACAAAGCTTAAGATTTTGTACTTAGTATATAAACCCTGCATGATTTCCTGCTGTCTACTTCTCTAGCCTCCTCTCTCACCGATTCACCTGTATTCCTTGCTTACTCTTGCCTTTTTACTTTCTTCTCTGTCTACATTATTATCTTCCCTTACTTTCTTTTGCTCACAAACAGCTACCCATCTTACCAAGAGTCAGTTCAACTAGTATCTCTTCTAGAAAGTCTTCCCTGGCACCATGTCTAATTTCAATATACCAATTCAAGGCTTTCAGTAGACCCTACTTATACCTGTAGTATTCTTTGCACTACGTGGTAACCATTGGTTTTCTTGTTCATTACGCTAAGAAATCCGTGAAACCTTAGAGTCATCCTTGACATTTCTCTTTCTCTCATAACCTATACCCAATCCATCAGGAAATTCTGTTGGCTCTACCTTCAAAATATATGTGGGATCTGGTCATTTCCCACTACTTCTTCTCTACTTTTCTAGCCCAAGCTGTCAACACAAGCCTGGATTTCTGCAATAATTTTCCAACTGGTCTCCCCATGTCTTCTCTTGATTCCAAGTAGTCCATTCTCAACACAGCAGCCAGAGTGATCCTTTTAAAATGTCAGTCAGCTTAAATTTCTCTGCTCAAACTCTGTCATGGTTGGGGAATTGGGGAATTCACACGGAGAAAAAGCCAAACCCTGAAAGGGTCCACATCATGAAGTTCTCTGTACTCTCTCTGACCTTAACTCCTACTACTCCCTACCTGCTTCCTTTTGGTTTCTTTATGTTACTGGATCATAACTCAGGGCTTCTTTACTGGCTGTTCCTCTTTCCCCAGAGAGCCATAAGGGTAACTCCTTCACTTACATCAATTCTGTGCACAAGTGTCATCTTCTCAAGAGAGTCTACTCCTATTACCATTCTTAAAATAATGGCCTGCAACCCTCTCCAGCACTAGCCCTCTTGAGCCTCCTTGCACTGATCTACTCATTTTCCCCATAGTGCTTTTACCTTCTGATATAGTACCTCTTGTGTTTCTTTATTTTCTGTGGCCTTCTTCTAGAATATAAGCTTCACCAGGGCAGGGATTTATCAGTTTTACTCACTGATGTATTCTAAATGCCTAAAGCAATGCCTGACAAATAATGAGCTTTTGATAAATATTTGTTAAATCAATGAGTAAACAAGTGAATAAGAAAATGATAATAGGGTCCATGAATTATTCCTCTATTTCTAGACACAACATAGTGCCTGCCACACACAGTGGACACACAATAATTGTTGACAGAATAAATATATGAATAAATGAATGCACAAATGATTAAAAGAATGGTTGGCAGACCTGGTGGGGTAAATAAAGGTAAATAAAATATAGTCTCTAATTTAAAGATGTTCCCCATGTCTCTGGAAAAGGGTAAGATAGCCAAATTATGCAATTGTAAATATGCACCTAATGTTCAGAAATAATTACTAATCTTGTCGTTCCTGTTCTGTTCTAGAAATTATATTATTGCTGACCAGCATTCCTCACAATTTTCACCAAGACTCTAAGTATTTTTATGTCTTCAATTCTCTTTTACTCCATAGAATAGCTCATGTTTTCCTCTAATATGAAGCTCTCAAATCATTCCCCATGGTTGGACCTAATAAGATGGAAGTCCCCTTTTTTTATGTTCTGGTCACCCATTTCCGAATTGGGTGGGTGAAGAGGACGGTTTCCACAGCACCAACAAACAATTCTTAGACACCAGCAGAGGGTCTGAGAATTCAGCTTGATTCTGACACTACCTGGTAGACAGCATCAGATCAGCAAGTCTTTCTGCATCTTGGTTTGAGACAGTTCTCTGCCGCTCCAAGCAAGAAAAGAGAGAAATGATAAAGCCAGTTTCTAAAGCAGATACTTACCGTTGCTCAAGATAGTAAGCAACAGTATTATTAAGCTGTGATGAGAAATGCCTTTGTATGGTGTCACTCTGTACTGGTTACCGTACTGGTCCCTTGGCTAATCAAATTCAAACTAACATATTAAATTAGCCTAACATTAATCTCAAGGAAAAGTCCAGAGATAAATTACTGAAGAGGGCATTTAAATGAAGGGGGACACTTGAAGATTACAGCGGGCAGGACATATAAATAAAGGCAAGGATGATTACCTTCTCTTTTAAGCAAAGATCATGGAAATCTCTATTTGCTTGAGTTATGGCAAAAATCAATTAGTCTATAACTGGAAATTTTTTTTTCTGTCAGACTGTACCAAGCCTAGGGGAAATCATTATGTTTGACATCACTAATAAAATAGATAGTTTTTCAGCCAGTATTTAGTTTTCTCCAAATAATATAATCTCCAGAAAATCATCAATCAGTAGAAAGGCCTACATGTCTCCCATGTATAGATTTCTATCTGTGTCACAGAAGAGAAAAATCCAAGTGAAATAATTAGAAAGAGAGACAATGGGTGTGTGCCTTAGTGGAGAATCAGATAATATTACCAGAAAAAGAGTGATTTGGGAGCTACATGGCCCAGGTTTGATTTCTTCACCACTCACTCTGAGACCCAGACAGGCTCCTTAATCTCTGTGGGTCTCAGTTGTCTGAAGTGTAAAAACTTTAAAATGGAGTTTACAATATCTCCTTCCTAACACTTTTGTGAGAACTTAACAATATAGAGTTTATGTAAATTCCAATTATATCGTGGCAGTGGATAATTACTTGATATATCATAGTTATAGACAAGATGACAGTGAACTTTTTAAAAAGGTAATTCCATGACAATAATTCTTATTAATCAGATTGTCAGTTAATATACCAACACATATTAATCTGTGTAAGACCACTCCCCCATCATCTTCCACCCTCCATACCTCTCTGGCAGGAGCAAAACAGGACCCAAAGCTCTGCACGCTCCTGACAAGATGCCTACCCCTCCCTTCCCAGCAACCCAGTCCTGATTGCCTTAAAATCACCAACACCAAGATCACTGTGCACTTTACAACTGTTTCCCTCAGTCATAAAGAAACTCACAATCCCAGGTTATCCCTCAACCTCCAACTCTAATTCCCTAGAAATTCATTCTGCCTCCTCTTTCTCTGTAACTCCCCAAACCCATCCACTCTTTACTCTGGAAATTCAGTCAGCCATCAGCAAAATTCGCCATATTCTCCACCTGTTTTCTGTATTTCCCTTTTCAACTTCCTCTACTGAAATCTGACTTTCCCGGCAGCCCTAACGATTAATGTATGTTTTGTCTTTCATTCCCTCCCTATCACTGGAACTCTGTACTCCTTGCTTCTCCTAGAACATCCTCCTTCTTTTCTCCCTAAAACAAAAATTTTTAGAAAGCAAAACAAACTCTGAATCTCCTGTAGTTAAACTAGACTACCACATCTCTCCTTGCTATAATCATTAATCATTGCCGAAGTGTCACTTGTGCTGTTCCTTGAAGATTTTAGCTCTTGGCTGACTGTCACTTTCTGTAACAATATACTTAGGACAATCCTTCACGGTTTAAATTTTCAAGTAAATGCTTATTTCAAAACCCAGACTCTTTTTTAATTCTCTAAAATGAGTTTATTCTCCACCCTACCACAGCCATAACTTCATGGTTATATCCCAGACTTTCTCATTACCAAAAACTACAACCCCTCAAATCTAATTTTTAACATCCCACTCTCCATCCAGCATTTCCCATCTTTCTAGCTCCTTCTATCCGGTGCCTCAACTTGTATAATTCTTCAACCCCATCAGAACCTATAATCCATTAATCCTGCCTCCTCTTCACTGCCCTTTTTTCCCCTCAGTCTTTTACTTCCCTCTCTAACCAGATGAAATATCATGGTCCAAATTAGAATCACTCCTTGCATTCACATGCAATCTTTTGTCCCCTTCTTTACTCAGCATTACTTGGTTAAATCAGGTGCTTTTGCTATTTTGCAGGTGAAAGTGGCCAGAGAAAATTACAGGCACACTGACTAGTCTTACATTCAATACGTATTCACTAACCTCAAATGGACCCTTCGTGGCAACCCTCCCACACTTCCTAACAGACAACTATTTCACAAGTTATTCTCTTCACACCCATAACTCCTCCTCCACGATATTTATGTTTAGCTGATGGCCTAGCTTCTCTTTCCCTAAGAAGAAATCAAGGAGGATTTCCACAACTTCTCACAATACATCTATCCACCCACCTATATCTATTTCCTGCTTTCCTCCCTGTTATGACAGTTGAAATGTCTAAAACCCTAGCTGAGGCCTCCCATTTCACCTCTTGGTAACATTCCATCCTCTTTCATCCACTCAAAAACATCATCCCAGCAATTCTCTTTTCCTCCTGCAGTATCAACTTTCCCCTCACTGGAGCAACACTCCAGTGAGCATGCAAACCTACTATAATTTCTACTACCTTAAAAAATAATTTTAAAAACCTCTTTTTAACCCTTAATCCTCTTTCATTTATCAACTCATTTCTATGATATTTTTAAAAGAAAAAAATTATAAAAAAGAGCTGTCTCTATCTACTGTCACCAATTTCGAATCTTCCTTGTCTCACACAAGGTTAAATCAGGGTTAGCTCCCCCAAAACACCACTAAAACTTTCAAAGACAGCAATGACCTCTTTTTGCCAAGTTCAGTGGTCACTTTTCAGTCCTCCTCTCACTTGACCTATCATCAGGATGCCACATTTCAATACACAGTAACTCCCTCCTCTAACTACTCAAAACAAAATGAGTCATCCAAGTCTTCTCTGCATCCCTCAAACCCTACATCCAATTCATCATTAGATCTTTCAGCAGTTCTTTCAAAATAAATCTGGAATCTAACTTACCACATCCAAGGCAGCCACCTGAGTCCATGCTATCATCATCTGGGGCTGGATAACTGGTGTGACTTGCTGACTGTCTCTTTGCTTCTATCTTTGTCTACAGTCTATTCTCATGAGTGCAGTGAAACTGACCCTTGTGAAACATAGTTGATTTCCACCCCCTTAAAGTAAGCTATAGCATGGGTCATCACACTACTGCCTGCAGGTCAAATCCAGCCAGAAGACTACAACACACAAGTCAAGAATCATTTTTATGTTTTTAAGAGGGAAACAGAAGCAGGAGCAGCCGTGGAAGAGGAGAAAGAGGAAGAGGGAGAAGGAGAAAGAGGAGGAGAGGAAGAGAAGGAGGAGCAGAAGGGACAGGAGGAGGAGAATACACTCTAGAGACCTTATGCACCCTGCAAAGCCAAAAATATTTACTATCTGGTTCTTATTTGCCATCCCAGACCTACACTAGCTGTCTCTAAATCTCTCACCTCCTCTACTTTAGCCATATGAATATTCTTGCTTTTTCTGTTTTGTCAGTATTTCAGACATGCTTCTGTCTCAAGGCTTTTGCATTAGGTATTCCCAATGCTACACCTTCCCCAGATAGCCACATATGGATGGGCATCTCCTCCTACTTTGGGCCTTCATTCAAATGCCACCTTCTCCAGGAGACCTTTGTTGATACCCCCTTTTGAAACTGCAACACTTCTCCTCCTTAGCACTTCCTATTTCCCTTCTCTGCTTCATTTTTCTCTAGAGCTCTTATCACTGTTGGTTCTCAAACTGGCCTCCATACAGGGAGGGCAAGAAGAGACCAAAGAAAGAGACAGAGTACTCCCGAATGGTAGGCGGAAGTTCTAGTCACCAAAGGAACTTACTTACGAGGCTTGTCTTGGGTGCCATGAGATGAGTAGACTCCACATTCACCGCCAGAATCTTAAAAGTTTACGTGGAGGCTTTAAGAGGGTTCAGTCACGTATACAGTCCAGATGGTCCCAACCACACATTACTCTCTCAAGACTGAGTCCTTGAAAATGGCTCTGACTGTGGGAATGGTGGACAGAGCATACATTCCAAGCACAGGGCAGGGGGTCAGGAGCCTCCGATTGCCTGGGTCCAGCTCACGGGTTAACCAGGGGTCAAGTCCTCTCAATGACTCCTCCAACAACTATTTAGCATACTGTATATTTAACTCATGTTTCATTGACTGTCCACCCCCAACTGCAATGTTAGATCCATGAGAACAGGGATGTATGCTCAATTTATTCACAGCTATGTACCCAGCATAATGGCATTGCCTCACACATAGTAGGGGCTCAAAAAGTATTTGCCGAACCAAAGAAATCATATATGGTAAACTGCAAGTTTTGGGTCATATAAATATGCATATTCTCTACAGTCTTGCGGGTAAGGTAAAACTGCCAATGTTCCCCCTTTATTTGCAATATATTCTGGTTGTGTTTGTTTTTATCATCCCAAGACTCATTCTAGTATTTACCTAAGCTGAACCCAGTATAAGAGGCAAGCATTCTCAGTGGGGACAGACAAGAGTAGAATGTTTTATTATGCCTTTAAGTAACGGCTTCTCTTTGTCTAATCTTCTAACAATAAATTGACCCTGTTCTATTTATATATCTCTCTGCTTTTGTCTCCTGTTTATTTCCTCTTGATTTCTTCATTTTAAAAATATTTATAAAAGAGAGAGAATAAAAGAACTAAAGGTAAAAAAAAGATGACGCTTTATAGTCTAAGTTAAAGATTCAGACTTACAAACCAGGAAATAAAAAGAGTAAGTTAATGAAAGAGTAAAAGATAAGAAAAGTGAGCCTGCAGGCCATTCCCATTCAACAACGGTGCTGGCATGGATGATAAGGCTGGAATATGGGGCTTAAAAAGAATGTTAGCAAGGTCATCATGGAAAGCCTGATTCTCATGCCAACCAAGTAAAACCCATTATTTCCATTCATGATCATCAACTCAATTATAGATATAAATAAAAAATCAAGTATAAACCAACTTCAATTTGTGCTCACTTCTATAACAATCATCAAAGCACACGCTCTACTGATGACGAATTTATCACCAGCAAAACTCACTGGAGTCTCTGGGAAAAATAAGACGGAATCCAGATGATAAGGTCTAACCTCTTGTTTTGTGCTTAGTTTAGTTCCACTCGCCTTTAGGGGGCCATGGGCAGAGACCTCGCACCTAACACATCAGATTAGTTTCCAGCAGAACCGCTGCCCCCCACACCTCCATTCAAGATGCGGCAGCGGTCAGGGCAGAGACGCACCCAGCACTTTGGTCTGAAAAGCCGTGAACGAAGTGACAGCCCCTCCCTCCACAGATGACAGGACGGGTAACAAAGATCAGCAAAACTTGGGAAAACAAGTTGCACAAGCAAGAGAACATGCCTAGTGGAGTCTGACAGGAACGGTGCCTGGCTGCGATCAGCCAGTTCCCAGGATGAGCTGACAAGGGGCACATTTCACTCTTTCAGCTCTTGCTCAGACTTGGGAGAACCTAAAATTCAGGAACTTGTAGGGAGGAGAGAAGCCTGGCTAACTTTTGGTCAAGACAAAGCAGAGGGTATGAAATGCGCAGTAGAGAACATTCAGTCATCGGGGATGACAACATTCTCTGTTCCAGCAAATGTGGTTCCTCTATTCAGAATTGGACCACGATGGACAGGGACTACTTGGTAGTTTTGGGGTTTTTTTTCTGCGGTACGCGGGCCTCTCATTGTTGTGGCCTCTCCCGTTGCGGAGCACAGGCTCTGGACGCGCAGGCTCAGCAGCCATGGCTCACGGGCCCAGCCGCTCCGCGGCATGTGGGATCCTCCCGGACCCGGGCACGAACCCGTGTCCCCTGCATCGGCAGGAGGACTCTCAACCACTGCGCCACCAGGGAAGTCCACTACTTGGTAGTTTTATGGACCAAACCCAATTTTACTAACACCAGCTCCTCCTGCATCCAACCCTTTCCCTATGCGGAAAGCACTCCCTTTGAACACTGTCCCCAGTAAAGCTCATGAACAATTCCTGGGACACAGAAATAGAATCTGCGTAATGAAATAAAGTCTAACCTTTTTTTTCCTCTTTGTGCTTCCTAGTTTCACTCGCTCATTTGGTGCTGGGGTCAGAGGCCTCACACCGAGCTCTTCAGACCAGAGTCCATAGTGCAAAATGGCTGCCGCCACCTCAGCCAGGCGGGCTGTGTGCAGAACCTCGGCGCACGGCACTCAATTCAAGATGGCAGCAGCGGGCCGTGCGCAGAGACACTGCACCTGGTACTGCAATCTGGAGACCAAGCAGCACAGCTGTGCCGCCCGCGAGAGCTCTGCACTCTCCCCACTGCCGTATCCCTATAAAACAGCCCCGCCCACGGCCTGTCAGGAGAGCATGCGCTCTACAGCAGGAGCGTGTGCCTCTCCATTCTCTGATCAACAAATAAAACTTCCTTATGCTTCAGAACTGAACTCCATCTCCTTCTACTGGTGCGAGGGACACCAGGCAGGAGGACCCTTATTGGGGACTGACTCGAAAGGATCAGTAACAAATGTACAGACACATCTTTGACACAAATTTCAGGACAATAAATTATCAACGCATCTCAGATTTCTGAGGCTCCTTTTCATTCATAATCTCACTAATTAATTTCCCTACTTTCCATTCCTATGAAGCAAAATTCTCCTGGCCTGCCCTGGTTACATTCTCTTTTAAGTGATTCTAATTTTTGTCCAGTAATGTCAGAGGCTGTCACTGTCAACAGTCATCAGGAAACAGATGACAAACCAAAATTAGGCAATTTGAGGTGAGTTTAATAAAGGCCCGTTTTCAAAGATACGGGCAAGGTTCAGGGGGAAAAAATGCAATGATGCAGGACCCCAGGGTTATGAGATCAGGCACCGCTTTTAGGACTGGAAAACAAAAAGGACAGGAGTAATAACAGAACTTGGAGAGAGTGCTCTACAGAGGGCCACCTAAGAGGAACTGTGACTTTCAGTAGAGAAGGTCACATCGGGAACCGGCAAGAAGTTCCTTCCAGCCTCTGGATCTCTTGCTGGTGCCTCCCATTGACAAAATCCAACCAGAAACCTTAGGACAAAAGAAGACTGCTGACAGAGTCTACACAGGTCGTTGTCCCAGGATGTTGAATTGGAAAAGAGTGGAGAATGAATCTGGAGCATTAAATGTCATCATTGGTTAATTGCAATCTGAGTCAATTAAATACTTTTCACAGACAGTTCCCAGATCAAGCAAAATTTACTCAGGATCACAGAGAAAGAATTAGCATGTTAAAGGAACCGCATATAGCTTTCAGTTCATATTGCAAAAGGCACTTAATATGTGGGATCAGATTCTCATTCCAGGTAAAATCCTGGGAGGATTTCTGTAATTTTTTCAGGTTAAAAGTTAATCATGACTATGTTCATAAATTTGTCAAACAGCATGACTAACAGGGCATAAGAATCGTTATTAAATAAACCTCATTCCTTTGCATCTACAACACAAACTCAGTGGGTTTCTGAACTGGAATAACAACTCCCTCTCTGTTCCTTTGCTCCTTCCAACCTTGCTCTGTCCCTGCTCCCATTCCAGGTCACTGTTCAGCATACTAATGCCAAGCCTGCTTTTACCCAAAGTGCCTGTTTCGTATGCTGTCATATATATACTGCCAGTTGGATCTCAGCCAGTGGAATTAAATGAAATGGCTTTCTGTCAGACTGAATACTAATTATGTCTTCATGCTGAAGCTAGGTCTGCATAATGACATCATTTGCAACTAGGCTGGAGGTTGAAGCTCAGATAGAGTTTGCTCTGATATTTATGGATGTAAGCAAAGTGGGCCTCTGCTGTTCAGTCTACCTGCTTTGTGTGGGATTCTTTGCTTGTTTGATAGATTTAGCTTTGGAAATACAAGGTCTTCTCTGGGCGACATTGTGGATTAAGTAAATTTTTCATTGCCTAAGTCAGTTGTCAAGACTTCAAACCCACAACTCAGTTCCCTAGGGAAGACTTTGGTACACTTTTTCTTTTTTTTTTGGTATTGTCAAGAGCCTGAGATCCCCTTCAGGTCACGAGTATATGCTCAGCATGATAAAATATCTGATTTTCTGAGGCAGCATGGTTTACATCTATTGGTAATACTCAAAACTTTCCCATTTTGCACACTGTCTGCACCTTGACCTCATCAGCCTGTCAGAAATAATAATATCCTTCACCCTTCAAATGATGCATATGTGTCTTACAGCATTTATTGTGTTCAATTAGCTAAATTACTCGCAAATCCATGTTTTGATGATAATGAGCAGAATCCCTCTGAGGCCCTCATTTTTCTCTTGGCATTTTAATGGCCTTTTTATAGGAATAACTTTCCTCATGGGAATAAAAAGACAAGGAGCAGCCTAATGTTAAGCAATGCCCACTGTGAAGAAAAGTTTAGGTCAGGAGAAGAGCCATGGTGTCCATTCAATTCAATACGTGCATAACAGAGTCCTTTCTAGTTTAAGGCATCTTGCTAGGTATACGATGTCTAGAAAGACTAACATATGTGAATCCTATGTCCCAATGTCTTGTAATTATATGGAATCATGGAAAGAGAATCAAGCAGGTTGCTAAGAGTTATCATTTTTAGGTCAATCTGTATTAATAGAGGTGTGTAGCCTTGGCAAACAATTTAACTCTTGCAGCTATTGAATAATGGGAATATAATAGATGATCACAGGTTTATATAGGGCCTAAAATTATCTTCTCTTCTCAGGCTATAATAGGCTTGTATTGAAATAATTCTTTTAAACTCTAAAGAATTTACTGTTATTATACAAACATAATTGCTTCCTATTGCTGTCAGAGAGCAGCCATTATCCCTTAGCATCATGACATGTTCTACTGATTTTTAGAGTGGCAGTAAACAGAGTGAGGAACTCAAGACACTGGTGATTTTTAACATAAATATTTGGCCTACGATTTGAAAATCCTTTTTCCCAATGAGTAATCTGTACTGCTCAACCAGCCCACAAATGTCCCTTATATGGCCCATATCTATATTTAACTGAAAGGAAGTTTATGTTACTTTCCACTTTATTATGTAGAAGCAGGCAAGAAGCACAGTCAAACAAGCAAATGTCAACAAGGTTCAAGGCAGTGAAATACAAAGTCTGGGAACTCTTTGAGGTCAAATCTCTAGACCAGTGCCCAGGGCAAATCAGTGACAATCTACCACTGACTCTTTTCTCAAAAATTCCTTTCTTATATTTGCTTTTGCCACTATAGCTACAAGGCATGACTCTAGGTGACCCTCCTGAAATTGAAAAAGCTCTGACCTTTTTAAGTTCACGTTCTGATGCACTCAGGGAAAAAATCATGTTTACTTTTGTAGCTGTGTTGGATAGTAATCCATCATGAGAGTGACCATGAGGAGGTTTTTAATTATACCATGTATACTTGGTTTGGTATAGTAGCTTTTTTTCTTAAAATTGGGAGACTGGGATTGACATATATACACTAATATGTATAAAATGGACAACTAATAAGAACCTGTTGTATAAAAACATAAAATAAAATTCAAATATATATATATATATATATATATATATATATATATATATATACACACACACTTCAGAGTTTTAAAACCCTTAGGTTCACTGGATTTCCTGAAAGAGGGGCCGAGATGCTGACCAGAGCTAATAAGCTCCCTGAATCTTGTACAAATATGCTATGTACAGCTGTGTTTTCTTCTAGTGTCCATGCCATAAAAGGAAGTTTTTAGAAATGAAAATATCTTCCAGAGAGAGTTAGCCAGCACATAGGAAGAAAGATCAAATGGGCAATGGCTCATTATCAAAGCCTATCTGAAAACATGACTCACCTGCAAATATTTCAAGATCCAACAAATAGAAATAAAAAGGTCAGAGTAAGGAAAATCTTTCTGATCCTTTGTGCTGTCTTATGATGGCATGACCTCTTTGGGAAAACATGTTTCCCTTCCACACTGTTCCAAAAATAATTTAAGGTGGTATTCAAGGATAAATAGAATGTTGGAGAGTTATATGAATTAAGTGTAGACAAGAATACATAGGAGATAGTAGGCTCCTAGTGGTTCCATGATCATATGTCAGGGTGGTGTAGAAGGAACTTACATATAGAAGGTTGAAGTAAACAATTCAGAAGAGTCACTTAATCTTAGTGTTAAAAGTGAGTTAACCTCTGGACCAAATTTCTTACCCAAATGCAGAAAATCTTTCTTCAATAATTCTGATACAAGATAATCAATACTGGATTTTGCTGTTTGGTGTCACCCTTTCTGGTCAGTACTTCCTGGGGAAATACTGTTCTGTTGGAGAGATAACCAATTTTGATAAAATTCTTTAAATAGAGCTAATATCTAGCTCTCTTTAACTTCTCTTCACTATTCTGAGCCTCTGGAATGGCCCAGGTGAAGCCTATTCCTTTGTAACATCAGCCCTTCCAAGTAACTGGAGGCAGCTATTACGCTCCCATGAATCTTCTCTTGCACAACTATCAGGAATTTGGGTTTTGAAGCCAAATAGAGTTGGGTCTGAATCCTGTACTCAAAATACAATAGCAAAAAACAAAACAAAACAAAACCATGATAGCTTTTGTTTTTGGATAAATTACTTAAATGCTCTGAGTCTGTTTCCTCAGTTTTAAATGGGAAAATAATATTTACCTAAACAGGTTATTGTGAACGTTTTTTAAAAAACGGTATAGGGTCTTCCCTGGTGGCGCAGTGGTTAAGAATCTGCCTGCCAATGCAGGGGACACAGGTTCCAGCCCTGGTCCGGGAAGATCCCACATGCCATGGAGCAACTAAGCCCGTGTACCACAACTACTGAGCCTGCTCTCTAGAGCCCGTGAGCCACAACTACTGAGCCCACGTGCCACAACTACTGAAGCCCTCATGCCTAGAGCCTGTGCTCCGCAACAAGAGAAGCCACTGCAGTGAGAAGCCCGGGTACCGCTATGAAGACCCAACGCAGCCAAAAGAAAAAAAAAAGAGAATAAATAAAATTTTAAAATATTTTTTAAAAAATGATATAAATTAAGAACATTAAATAAGCATAATCTTGGTGCATAATATATGTTCAATAAAGTTCCTCTCATTTCATCTTCAGAATCTGATATTTTCCTTCAGAGGCCTATATTCTAGATTATCATATCACGATCTATTAAGTTCCCTATAATTTTAAATTCTAGAGGATACCAAATCTTTTTATAGGTGAGAGGTAGATATTTACATCAGTGGTTTTCGACTTTATGTGATTCAACATCTCTTTTTATGGTAAGTAAATATTTTGTAATGCTCTCTTTCTATCCTGGAAAAACACTAATAGAAAATTTATCTACAAAAATAATTTCAAAAAATTAATATCCTAAGTACATTGTAAATGAGACATTTTTAAAGTGATACATAATAAAATAATGTGTACTTCAATATGTAAATGTTTTCACAAGACTACAATGGCAGACGTAACAGAAAAGAGATTGTAGCACCTACACATATATCTCCATAAATGCACCAGTTTCAAATGCCAGCTGATACAGGAGCAAATAGTGTGGCTACCAATGACATAATTTTCTGAAATTGTAAACAGCCCCTGGTAAAGTTCTGAATAAAAACCAAAGAACGATCTTCCCTTTGACATATAGTAGTTATACACCTGGAAAATTAATACCCTGCAAAAATACTTTAAGATTTTAAACTATGTGAAATTAGGTTTTAAGCTTAGATGATTATAAATAATTTTTATTTATAATAATATCCTGTAGGATATTTGAAGGTCATAAATGATATAGGACAATTCCTAGAAGGTTTGACCTGTCTCGTGCAGTGTAGTATGTCAGGCATTGCTGGCCAGTAATGCTCACCATACCAAAAGCACTAAGACAATTAAAAAAAAAAAAAATACACACACAGATTCCCAAAACACCTCCACTAAGAGTCAGTGTTTGAAGGGTACCAGGTCTATCTGTACTCCTGTTCTTTATCTGAGCCATTTTTCAGGAGCAGCTATGTTATCATTTTGGTGACCTATCTGGCAAGTTGTAAATTTTGAACCAGTGCCACTTCTTTCAGGAATGTCCTTGATTTTACCCCTTAAAATAAGCTGTGTCTCTCATACTGAGGTAATTTACATTAAAACCAAATTCTGCATCTGCCATTTATTTTTGCTAAATTTCATTTTCTTTGTTTCACTTTATCTTTTCAGTCTACCATTTTGGATCTTGATTCTGACATACTGTATTATCTCGCCCTGGTTTTTATCACCTGAAAATTAGATAAGTACTTTTCATCTGTCTTTATCCAAGTCGCTACTGAAAATGAGAAATCTGACACAATGAATGACACACTTTATGGAACTTGACTAGAAATTTCCCTCTGTGTTGACAGAGCTCATTAAACGTCACCCTTTTATTAATAAGTATATAGCTAAAAGGGATCCATGAGACATATTGTCAATAGGCTTGCTAAATCTAAGATAAATTATGTCTACAGTATTTCTCTTCCATGTGAAATTAGTAATATTACTAATATTACACTCCACTTCTAATTTTAGGGCAAAATGCATACTCAGTGAGCCTTAAGTGGTAATAATGCACCTTTCTAAGTCATTGCACATGCCTGAGTTTAATAGTAAGAATTCTGACATAAATATGCACAATTTTACAACATTACTGTATTAGTTTAGTTGCTATAACAGCTAGACTCAAATCCCAGCTGTGAGTTCTGCTTCACTTCTGATTCAGGCAGCCAAATTAACCTAGGTCATCTTCAATACATACGTCCCAAGCTCACCCTGAATATCAACAACCAACCAATAAAGCAAGGGAAAAGAGAGCAGAAAGTCATGTAGAAAGTTTTCATGCATTAGGTCAGAAAGTGGCATATATCACTTCCGTCCACATTTTACTAGCTAGAACTCACCTGGTCACACCTAAGTTTAAGGAAGCCTAGAACATATAATCTTGCTGTCTGCCTAGAAGAAAAGGAAATGAATTTTGGTAAACTAGTAGCTGTCTCTGCCAATATCATTCTTAGAACTGTACTAGGTTTCCTGCTCTGAGCCCCCATGCCTCAGGTGTCCCCACATTTTGGAATGCCTTCCTGAAAATATTCTAAGTCACCCTCCTGTACCTGGGACTAGCCAGGGGTAGCAGGGTTCTCTAGGCAGTGCATCTAGAGCCCAGACCCGGTGCCATGTGTGTCTCTTTCACTGGAAGCATCAATCTCAAAAATTTCTAAGTCCCATTCCAGCAGCTGGACCTACCAAGGCTAATAGTGCTTTCCAGGTGTGGTGTCCTGTGTGCATACCAGAAGTAATGTGGGCTGCAGTTTCTGCTTCTGTACTTCAGGGTATTCTTTGACTCTCTACCATGATTGTGGGGTTAACTGGATGTTCCAATGAGATAGTGCTGACACACTGGTTTAGGATAACTTTTATCCAAGTCAGAATGCAGGACAAGCTCAGAGCTCGGGGCTACTAATGGTCTGCTGTCAGCCCTTGAAAATGGGTCCCGTGTGTAGGCCCCTGCATGGATTCTCACCCCTCTGTGTTGGACCTCCTCTTTATATAGTACTGAGGGCAGCATGGATGCCAGCAGCCAATAACTACTCTTGGGAGCCCCACCATCAGTACCCAAGGAGGTCATCCACCTTCTTCAAAGATTTTACACCATGTTCCAGGCAATCCATCAGGAGTGGCTGCAGCTAATTCCTCCAAAGGTGATGAGACCTTTACTCCACAATGCCATAGGGACCCTCTGATTAATGCCCTCTGGCCTCTAATCAATGTGGTGAGGCTGTGCCTTTCTGAGTCAGGCTTAAGCCGTGCTGGATGAGAGATGAATATTCCTGGCATGAATGGAATTATTCTTCTTGCTTTGAACAGTGAGTTCTTGCCTCTCTTCTTCACTGGTGGCAGTGTTTTAGAAGGCAGGGGTATGGGTGACACTGAATAAGATCACATTCTAGGAATGTAGTGATTATAGCCTAAAGTGTTCAAGAGAAGATATAGTTGGAGATGTGTTGTTTTATATTTCAAACAATAAATTTAACATGACCAGAAAATGGATTATTGTTTATATATTCCTTTATACTCTGGATAATATTTGCCTTTGTGTTCATCATCAGTGAAACGTAGTAATAGCTTTTGAGTCATTAGAAACCAATATTCATGGGCTGCGCAGTGGAAGATGCAGTACCATGGGTAATGATGCAACCAGCATTAAATAAATGGCCTTAGGGAACTGCAGAAGCAACAAGATCCATATTGTTTCTATGCAAACAGAATTCTAAAAGCCATGGTATTGTGAGTATTAACAGCATTACTACCTTTTTCTCTCAGTGGGAGATATGAAATTAGCCAGGAACGATGCATTTGACAATGGATTGCATTGACCCATAGATCAATTTGGGGAGTATTTTCATCTGAACAATTTTAATTCTTCAGATCTGTGACTATGGGATGTTTTTCTACTTATGTAGATCTATAATTTCTTTCAATGATGTTTTTAGTTTTCACTGCATGATTTGTTTCTTAAGTATTTTGTTTTTTGATGCTCTTTAAATGGAACTGCTTTCTAATTTGATTGTTCATTGCTGGTGTACAGAAATACAACTGATATTTGTATATTGATTTTGTGCCCTGCACTCTTGCTGCACTTGCCTGTTATATGTTTAGTATGTGATAGTACTTGCTTCCAATGTTGAGCAGGCAGTTTGTAACTCTGCCTTATGAGACTTTTGGCCAGTGTTCTTGTTCTTATATGGAGGAGCAGGACTTTCAGAACACCCTGCTCCACCAGTCTGGAAGTGAGATATCCACATGCACAGTGCCTAGGAAGAATCCAGACACACACAAAAATGCATACTATGTGAGCTCATTTATGTAATGTTCAAAGTCAGGCTTAAGTAATTATGGTATTAGAAGTCAGGATAATGATTTATCCTTTGGGGAAGCACCAGGAAGACTGCACAAAGGAGGGTTTCTCTGGTGCTTGTTATGTTCAGTAATCTGGATGCTGGTTACTCAGGTGTGCTCAATTACAATATTCATTATCTGTATATGTATGATTTGGGTATTTCTCTGTATGTATATTACACTTCAATATGCATGATCAAGAGATTAGGGGGCTTCCCTGGTGGCGCAGTGGTTGAGAGTCCGCCTGCCGATGCAGGGGACGCAGGTTCGTGCCCCTGTCCGGGAGGATCCCACATGCCGCGGAGCGGCTGGGCCCGTGAGCCATGGCCGCTGAGCCTGCGCGTCCGGAGCCTGTGCTCCAAAACGGAAGAGGCCACAGCAGTGAGAGACCCGCGTACCACAAAAAAAAAAAAAGAGATTAGGGATATGTTTTTATGTGTTAGTGGGATAGGCAAGAGTCCTATAGATAGCTTCAGTGATATTTGAGAATGTTCTAGTGCTGAAGTTGTTAGGTTGTTCATGCATGTTCTTTTAATAACGCATCAAATTATACATGCATGTGATAAAGATTCTTTAATGTGCATCCAATATTACACCATAAAATTTATTTAAAATACTATCAGCATTGTCCAATGGTCTTTAATAGACTTTGAGGTTTAAATACTGCATAGTTTTCCACCCTTTGTTTGGATATTTAGAGAACTTCCAATATTTTATTTTATAATGTTGCAAGTAGCATGCATATAAATAAATTCTGAGTATACATCTGATGTTTCCTTAGGATATACTCCAAAAGTGGACTTAAGGGGTCAAAGTATATAAACATTTTAAATACTCATAAAATCAGATTGTACATAAAAATACATAAAATCAGATTGCTAGGAACGTTTTACAGATTAACTCTCCACTCTCCTCAGAAACACATGAGTGATATCACTTTTCTGCCTCCTATCAAACACTGGGATGAATACATACATAAAAAATATTAATATACTTATATAATAATATTTATGTATTTATTAAATATAATTTAATTGCAAGTTTTCAGTATGTTAAAGGAAGCGTGGTATTTCATTTTATTGTGTATCTCTGAGTAGCAGCTGTGTTGAATATTTTTCCATTTGTTTTATTTTTTATTAACTTCTTTTCTGACCTTATTTATTTTTATTTATATATCAGTGTTCCTATTATTCTTATTGATTTGTGAGCATTTCTGAACATTTCTAATTCTGTTTTCTAAAGTCTATGGTCCATATTTGAGTAAGCCTGATATTTAATTTTCTTTGATATTTTAACCTCAAATATTGTTTGAGCACATTTGCTAAGGTTTTGGCCACTTCCATCTCACCAAGCATCTTTTCACTGATGTTCAGAATGATGTACAGAAGTGTTTTTCTCATGACTTCCTTTCCTTTCTTAAAATAAAAATTTCAGCCTCAATACCATGAAAGGTAATGGAGCTCTCACAGAGTTGTCTGTTGTGCCCCTTTTTGGGTTCTTTGCCTTTGAAGAAGATGCCAAGGGATGAAAGCAGAACTTTATGTGCTCCTGCAGCCCTCCTCCCTTCCTCAACAGTTATAGTATCAACATTCAAATCTGTATCAGAGATCATCAGAAGTAATCCCATCAGGACTTTTGTCCCTGTTTCTGTCAGTCACCATAGAAAATACCGGCTCCCCAGGTTCTCTCTCATCACGTGATTATGTTGCCTATATGGTTTATTAAGTCCCTGAATTGACCCAATCTCATATTCCACCCCAAATCCCAAACTGAGTCACTGTGCCCTCTGGACCACATGGTCATTCAATTGAAAAATCTCATGTATCCTCAACCTCTTCTGTGAACATCCTCCAAATGCAGTTGCCGCTGGGAATATTTCTCCCCATGAAATTCTTTCAAGGGGTGCATACAGATCACTGCTCTTCATTTCTCCTTAAAACCCACTCCTTTTTATAGGTCTCTACAGAAATTCATCACCTCAATCTTTGAAGATATAGTACATGGATCACTGTATCTATCCCCACCCCTCTCTAAAAACTTCTTCATAAATATCGATGCTTTTAATATACAGATTGATGATCATTCCAATACCTCAGCCTCTCCAATCATTGAACTCCTCTCCTGCGATGACTTTTGCCTTCAACCAGCCCCCACCACCAATTCCCATGGTTGAATTGCCTTGAAGTTGGCATGACCACTTACAGCATACTCTCTATTACCCAAATATCAAGCATCACCTTCTCCACTCACCACCTCCCACCTTTGCAGTTTACTCTTCCTGGTTCTCTCCTTCACCCTGCTGGTATCATCCTTGCTTTCCCAGGTTAAATTTCAGTTCTGCCACCACAATCACACCCTGCATTCACTCTCAACTCTCATTTTCCTCTCTCCCCACTGAACGTGTATGGAAAATCCCCAATCTTGGTTCTAATGAACTCTTTATCTGTTTGTTTGTTTTTTCCAGCTCCTGAGTGGCTAAGTCAGGCGGAAGAGACACAATCAATCTCATTTTAAAATCGTGAGCACTAATACCAAGTGGGACCAAGAAGTCACCTGCAATTCTGCAATATTTCCTCAAGCCGTTCAGTTTTTTACTCCTCTGGATAACGGTTTTCTACTTTTCCTTTTGTCCTCAAGCCTTTAACCCCTTATAGTGAACTTCCTCATAATTAATCAAGTTATTTTTATTTCACAGAGAATACAGAAACAATCAGAAAGTAATATCTTCAACATCTTCCAACCTGTACCTAATCCCATTATAGTCTGTCTTCCACCCAACACAATAAATGAATTCTCCATAATCCTATCCAAGAAATTCCTCCTCTTCTACACTGGATACCATTATCTCTTCCTTACACAAGGGCATTCTCCTGAATTTGTGCATTTCTCTCCTACATCATCTATTTTTACCTCTGAATCATTCCTAAAATATATGAGTATGCTAAAATATGACCCATGTTAAAAAAGCAAACCAAAAATCTCTTTTGTCTCCACATTGCACTCCAGGTATCACCACATTTCTTAGGCTGGATGGGATGAAGAGATTGGGGAAGATGTGATAGCTAAAATAGTATGGAGCTTCTCTCTGAGGTGATGAAATATTTTAACATGTATCTGTGAATATAATAAAAGGTGAAGGTTGCATGTAACTGTGAATATAATAAAAACCATTAAATTGTTCACTTTAAATAGATGAATTGTATGGTATGTGAATTATATCTCAATACAGTTGTTAATAAAAGGCAAATAAAACAACTCCAATGAGATACCACTCCAGACCCACTAGGATGGCTATAATCAAAAAGATATACAAAAACAAGTGTTGAGACTACATGGAGAAAATGAAACCCTCTTAACATTGCTTGTAGGAGTCTAAAATGGTGTAGCTTTGCAAAACATTTTAGCAGTTCCTCAATAAATTAAACACTGACTTACTACATAATCCAGCAATTCAACTCCCAGGTGCGTCCAAGAGAATCAAAACATACTTCCATACAAAAATGTGTTCACAAATGTTCATACCAGCATTATTCAGGGTAACCAAAAAGTGGAGTCAACCCAATGTCCATCTTCTAATCAATGAATAAACAAAATGTGGTATACACATGCAGTTAAAAATTATCGAGTACTAAAAAGGAATGGAACACTGATAAATGCCAGAACATGGATGAAACCAGGAAACATTATGCTTCGTGAAACAAATTACAGTCACAAAGACCACAAATTATATAATTACTTTTCTATAAAATGTCCAGAATATGCAACTTTGTAGAAAGTAAATTAGTGTTTGCTTTGAGTGGGTTTAGAATGGAGAACACAGAGTGAATGAAAATGTGTACAGGGTTTCTTTTGAGAGATAAAAATGTAAAATTAGATTGTAGTGATGACTGCACAACTCTGTGAATATATTCAAAACCATTGATTTGTATACTTTCAATAGGTGAATTATTTAGTACATGAAATACATGAGAGTTTTAAAAAAAACAGAATCAGAGAATATGTATTTTTTTAAAGTGCACACTTCCCATGCTTAGTTCATCTTGAAGACTCTATTCCTTCAAATCATATCTTAGGTGTTGGGCTTGAAAATTAAAAATGGGGCAGAAATGATTAAAAGTACATTCACAAAGGAAAGAGGGAGAGAGAGAATGGGAGGACATAGAGAGGAGATAGTAAATCATTAGACAATTATTTTGAAGGGTTCTCATTTGGACTGTGTTGACTCTGCAGCTCAGCAAGGGGAGTAGTTCCATGTTAACAATATTAAGTCTTTAAATTCATCAACATGAGAATTTTCCCCTTTATTTTTAGATCTTCTTTAATTTCTCTCAACAATGTTATCTAGTTTTCATAATACAAGTTTTGTACTTTTTTGTTAAATTTATTCTTCAGTATTTTATTCTTTTTCCTGCTACTGTAAATGGAATAGTTTTATTAATTTCATTTTCAGATTGTTCATTAAAGTGTATAGAATACAATTGATTTTGTATATTGATTTTGAATCCTATAACCTTGCTCAGCTTACTAGGTCTCATAGATTTTCTATATTAAAGATCATACATTCTTCAAATAAATAGCTTTACTTCTTCCTTTCCATTTTGGATACGTTTAATTTCATTTTCTTTCCTAATTACTCTGTACAGAACTCCCAGTACAATGAAGTAGAGAGAGCAGGAATTCTTGTCTTGTTTATAGTCTTTGGAGAAAAGCATCCAATCAACAATAAGTATAATGTTAGTTATGGGTTTTTAATAACATTTATCAAGTTAAACAAGTTCCCTTCTATTTCTAGTTTTTCTAGTGTTTTTATCTTGAAATGTGTTGGATTTTTTCAAATGCATTTCTCTTTCAGTTGAAATGATCATTTGCTTTTTGTTCTTTTCTCTTAATATAATGAATCACATTGACTTGCTTTTATATTATAAGCCAACCTTGGAACAACAGCAGAATATATATGAAACATGTATTAGTCTGTAAAATAAGCCGCAATGAATTTAAAAGGCTAGATAAAATCGTAATTCAAAAAGAGTCATGTACCACAATGTTCATTGCAGCTCTATTCACAATAGCCAGGACGGGGAAGCAAACTAAGTGTACATCGACAAATGAATGGATAAAGAAGATGTGGCACATACATACAATGGACTATTGCTCAGCCATAAAAAGAAACGAAATTGAGTTATTTGTAGTGAGGTGGATGAACCTATAGTCTATCATACAGAGTGAAGTAAGTCAGAAAGAGAAATACAGTATGCTAACACATATATATGGAAACAAACAAACAAACAAAAAGGTTCTAAAGAACCAAGGGGCAGACAGGAATAAAGACGCAGATGTAGAGAATGGACTTGAGGACATGGGGAGGGGGAAGGGTAAGTTGGGACGAAGTGAGTGAGTGGTATGGACATATATACACTACCAAATGTAAAACAGATAGCTAGTGGAAAGCAGCCACATAGCATAGGGAGATCAGCTCCGTGCTTTGTGACCACCTAGAGGGGTGGGATAGGGAGGGTGAGAGGGAGACACAAGAGGGAGGAGCTATGGAGATATCTGTATATGTATAGCTGATTCACTTTGTTATAAAGTAGAAAGTAACACACCATTGTAAAGCAATTATACTCCAATAAAGATGTTTAAAAAAATACCAAGTATCTTCTCTGACCACATGGAATGAAATTAAAAATAAATTACAAATTTACAAATACATTGAAATTAAACAACACATTCCTAAATGCTCAATGGACCAAAGAAGAAATCACATGGGAAATTATAAAATACTTTGAGATTAACACAAATATAAAAACTTCGGGAATGTAATGCTTAGAGGCAAATTTGTATCTGTAAATGCCTATACTAAAAATTTACTTAAAATCTCAAATCAATAACTTCAACTTCCACCTAAAAGGACTAGAAAAGGAAGAGCAAACCAACTCAAGCAAGCAGAAGGAAATAATAAAGATTAGAGAAGAGATAAATGAACTGGAGAATAGAAAACTAACAAAAAAAGACGCTTTGCAGAAATCGACAGAAGGATCCTAAAATTCATATAGAAATGCAAGAGACCCAAAAATAGTCCAAACAACCTTGAAAAGAAAATAACAATGTTGATGGATTCACATTTCCTAATTTCTTTTTTTTCATGAATAAAAATCTATTTTACTTTTTTATTGGAGTATAATTGTTTTATAATGTTGTGTTAGTTTCTGCTGTACAAAAAGTGAATCAGCTATATGTATACATATGTTCCCTCCCTCTTGGACCTCCTTCCCACCCCCCGCCATTCCCACCCATCTAGGCCATCACAGAACAACAAGCTGAGCTCCCTGTGCTATGCAGCATGTTCCAACTAGCTATCTATTTTACAAATGGTAGTGTATTTATGTCAATCCTAATCTCCTAATTCATCCCACCCTCTCCTTCCTCTCCATGTCCACACATCCATTCCCTATGTCTGCATCTCTATTCCTGTCCTGCAAACAGGTTCATCTGTACCATTTTTCTAGATTTCACATATATATGTTAATATACGATGTTTATTTTTCTCTTTCTGACTTACTTCACTCTGTATGACAGACTCTAGGTCTGTCCACATCTCTACAAATGACCCAATTCATTCCTTTTTTATGGCTGAGTAATATTCCATTGTATATATGTACCACATCTTCTTTATCCATTCATATGTCAATGAATGGATAAAAGCTTCAATGTCCTGGCTATTGTATATAGTGCTACAATGAATATTGGGGTACATGTGTCTCTTTGAATTATGGTTTTTTCAGGATACATGCCCGGTAGTGGGATTGCTGGGTCATACAGTAGTTCTATTTTTAGTTTTTTGTACTGTTCTCCATAGTGGCTGTATCAATTTACATTCCCACCAACAATGCAAGAGGGTTCCCTTTTCTCCACACCCTCTTCAGCATTTATTGTTTGTAGATTTTAAATTATTTATTTATTTATTTATTTTTGGCTGTGTTGGGTCTTCACTGCTGCATGCAGGCTTTCTCTAGTTGCAGCGAGTGGGGGCTACACTTTATTATGGTGCGCGGGCTTCTCACTGCGGTGGCTTCTCTTGTTGCGGAGCATGGGCTCTAGGCACGTGGGCTTCAGTAGTTGTGGCACACGGGCTCAGTAGTTGTGGCTCACGGGTTCTAGAGCATAAGCTCAGCCATTGTAGCGCACGGGCTTAGTTGCTACATGGCATGTGGGATCTTCCCAGACCAGGGATTGAACCAGTGTCCCCTATACTGGCAGGCAGATTCTTAACCACTGCGCCACCAGGGAAGTCCCTATTGTTTGTAGATTTTTTGATGATGGTCATTCTGACTGGTGTGATGTGATACCTCATTGTAGTTTTGATTTGCATTTCTCCAATAATTAGTGATATTGAGCATCTTTTCATGTGTTTGTTGGCTATCTGTATGTCTTCTTTGGAGAAATGTCTATTTAGGTCTTCTGCCCATTTTTTGACTGCGCTGTTTGTCTTTTTGATATGGAGCTGCATGAGCTGCTTGTATATTTTGGAGATTAATCTTCTGTCAGTTTCTTCATTTGCAAATATTTTCTCCCATTCTGAGGGTTGTCTTTTCATCTTGCTTATGATTTCCTTTGCTGTGCAAAAGCTTTTAAGTTTAATTATGAGCCATTTGTTTATTTTTGTTTTTATTTTCATTACTCTAGGAGGTGGGTCAAAAAAGATCTTCTTGTGATTTATGTCAAAGAGTGCTTTTCCTATGTTTTCCTCTACTCAGTAGAGAAAAGCTGAAACCATTTCATCTAAGATCAGGAACAAGACAAGGATGTCCACTCTTGCCACTATTATTCAACATAATTTTGGAAGTTATAGCCACAGCAGTCAGAGGAGAAAAAGAAATAAAAGGAATACAAATTGGAAAAGAAGAAGTAAACTGTCACTGCAGATGACATGATACTATACATTGAAAATCCTAAAGATGCCACCAGAAAACTACTAGAGCTAATCAATGAATTTGGTAAAGTTTCAGGATACAAAATTAATGCACAGAAATCTCTTGCATTCCTATATACTAACAACGAAAAATCAGAAAGAGAAATTAAGGAAACAATACCATTTACCATTGCAACAAAAAGAATAAAATACCTAGGAATAAAACTACCTAAGGAGGCAAAAGACCTGTACACAGAAAACTATAAAACACTGATGAAAGAAATCAGAGATGACACAAACAGATGTGGAGAGATATACCATGTTCTTGGATTGGAAGAATCAACATTGTGAAAATGACTATATTACCCAAAGCAATCTACAGATTCAATGCAATCCCTATCAAATTACCAATGGCATTTTTCACATAATTAGAACAAAAAATTTTACCATTTGTATGGAAACACAAAAGGCCCTGAATATCCAAGGCAATCTTGAGAGAGAAAAATGGACCTGGAGGAATCAGGCTCTCTGACTTCAGACTATATTACAAAGCTACTGTAATCAAGACAGTGTGTGGCACAGAAAAAGAAATATAGATAAATGGTACAGGATAGAAAGCCCAGAGATAAACCCATGCAGCTATGGTCACCTAATTTATGACAAAGGAGTCAAGAATATACAATGGAGAAAAGACAGTCTCTTTGATAAATGGTGCTGGGAAAACTGGACAGCTATATGTAAAAGAATGAAATTAGAACACTACCTAACACCATACACAAAAATAAACTCAAAATGGATTAAGGACCTAAATGTAACACATTTCCTAATTTTAAAACTAACGAGAAAGCTAGAGTAATCAAGACAGTGTGGTACTGGCATAAGGATATACATATACATCAATGAATTTGCATTAAGAATTCAGATATAAATTACATTTATGCCCATTTGAATTTGACAAGCATGTCTAGAAAACTATGTTGGGAAAAGAACTGACATTTCAACAAATTGTGCTGGGACAACTGTACGTCTATATATAAAAGAATGAATTTGGACCCCTACCTCACACCAAACTCAAAAGTTAACTAAAAATGGATAATCGACTTAAATATAAGAGCTAAATCCATAAAATTCATAGAATAAAATATAAAATTAAATCTTTGTGTCCTTGAATTTGACAATTCCATAAATTACAACAAACAAACCTTCCTACTTGTCCTCCCTATACCCTTTTCTTCATGAAAAACTACACATACATTATCATTATCATCACCAGTTTGTCTCTCAGCTCAGAATGCTTCTTTCCCTAAATCTCAAGTGCTGAGAATTCTCTCTCTGAATGAACTATGCTTCTACCTCCATCACTCCATATATTGTTTTAAATTTTCAATTTAGCCTCATAATGATTCCTAGTCCTTAATGCTTTCCAATTCTTAAAATTTTCTGTTCATATCTATATCAAGACTGTGTTTCAGGTTGGCTGTATCAAACCTTCTCCCTAGACATCAGGGACTTCTCTCTTTCTTGGTAGCCTATATGTTTAATTTTCAATTACCATTTTCAGCCAAAATAAACATTTTATATAATCCAGCTTTTAATCCAAGTCTCCAAAGCAAGGACAATATATATATAAAACAACTCATTGGCTGCATCACAAATTCATGCTATCTGCTATCTCAAATGTAACTGTAAATAACTCACCTAGTTTTTCTTAGTTGAATCTGTGTTTTCTTACATAGAGTTGCTCTCTTAAGACTGGAACATATACCTCTTCACACCACTGCTTGATCTCACCTCCTTTGATGAAAGATGAACCCATCCCATAAGAACTCCATCAGCTTCCCTGCCATCAAGTTCAATGTGTTTCTATATCTGCCCAATATATTACCATTTTCTCTTATATCAGAAGACCCAAGTATTCTTATAACTTTTCAAAGTAAATCCTTGAAACTTTGTACTTGATAGTACTCTATGTCAAGTTCTATAGGAACTTTACATACCTACCTTCAATTTGTCTCACCAGTTGTTCTTCTTTGTAAAAGTTCAGACATTCCCTATAAAAATAAAATTGTCCCTACAGAAATTAAATTCTACTTGCCCTCATTCCACTTTCTTTTCTACCAATCTAAAATAATTAAAATATTGATTACAGGGGCTTCCCTGGTGGCGCAGTGGTTGAGAGTCTGCCTGCCGATGCAGGGAACACGGGTTCGTGCCCTGGTCCAGGAAGATCCCGCATGCCGTGGAGCGGCTAGGCCCATGAGCCATGGCCGCTGAGCCTGCGTGTCCAGAGCCTGTGCTCCACAGCGGGAGAGGCCACAGCAGTGAGAGGCCCGGGTACCACAAAAAAAAAAAAAATATATATATATATATAGATAGATAGATAGATAGATTACACTCTGTTTCCAATTCTCCTTCTAGTCATTCCTCAACTTATGATAAATTGTCTTCAAACACAGTATTAAAGAAAACTTCCCTCCTAATTGTCAGTGACAACAATCCAGTGGCCACTTGATAGTGCATTTTCTTTTCTGCAGCAGCACCCCATTGAACAGTTACTGTTTGTGGAAATAATGACATCACTCCCTTGCCATAAACTCAATTGATGGATTTTCCACTTTTTTGACAATTCCTCACTTTTATTTGCTCACTCTCCCCTAAATTTTTCCATATTTCAGTCCTTAATACAGTTTCCTTCTACAGCTTCAATTTTTAATTCCATGGATGACTCCTGAGTCTCTGTTTCTTACCTTCCTTATCTTTACATCTTTCCAGCTACATTCAGAAGACCTCCCCAAAACTGTACCTCAACACCAAACTTATCATGCACATTCTCAAACTTTATCTTGATCCCTGCTCTCTACATGAATCGATGTCATCACCATTCTCTTACTCATTTAGGTTTTGAATATCAGGGTTATCATCTATACTTTCTCTCTAGACTCTCTCATATCTAATCAGTGACCAAATGCTACAAACTCTGCCTCTATAAGACTTTGACTTTTCTTAATTATCCAGTTCAATAACTTTTCACTTCTTTCCTGGGATATTATAATGTCTATCAACCCGCTTCAAATTTTTCCACTCTTGAAAATTATGATCTACATTGTCATTGGTTATTGTTCTAAAACACAGATTTTATCAAGCCATTGACATAAAAATCAAATGTGACCATTAGGTACTTATGTACTTAATATATACTCTATGCTATATACTCATATATACTCCCTGCCAGTACTAGTTAAACATGCAATATTTAAGCTACCCTTGAGTAAATCTCTGAGGGAAATAACAGTATCATCAATAGAGAGAGATTAATGAATTTGCCACAAATCACAGGGTTAGTGAGTGATAGAGGTGAGAGGTACAG
Organism: Leucopleurus acutus; assembly: GCF_964270905.1. Classification (NCBI taxonomy): domain Eukaryota; kingdom Metazoa; phylum Chordata; class Mammalia; order Artiodactyla; family Delphinidae; genus Leucopleurus; species Leucopleurus acutus. Next base: position 92,316,996 of record NC_139144.1, on the reverse strand, counting down.
TTTAAATTCTGGTCTGTATCCAGAGACCAATACAGACTGCCAAGCAAACTAAAAAAAAAAAAAAGAAACTTCATTCGCTCTCCACTAAAATTTAAATTCCTAATTGGACATTCAGTTTCATCCATAAGATGAATACCACTTATCCTTTTCAATTTAATATTTCTCTTTGCAACTTTCATTCTTTCTTCAGTAAGAGCTCATATACATAAAATAGTACATAATATTTTTTCGAGCTTCAGTGAAAATTACATATAGTATATCATCTCTGTGGACCCATCCAAATCTAACATTGTATGATTCTATACTACTTTTCACACTATAAACATCTCAAACTAATGCCCCACCTTTACTAAAATAAGAAACAATAAACAGCCTAGACTTTCTTTTCTTTGGCTTACACTTTACCCTCTATGCAGAAACTGCAATTCCATGACTCTATTTGTCCAAATCTTTCACAAATCTTTAAGGGCATGCTCAAATGCCACCTTCTTCATAAAGATTCTTTTGACACCATAATTATGATAAACTTATCCCTCTGAAACTGCTATTGAATTTGTACTTATATTGTAGTACAATACATACCACCTTACGTTTTATTCAGCTTTGTACTTTTCTATCTCACTCACTAGATGAAAAGTTCACTTAGTTAAGCAACTATATTTTACCCAGCTTACTATACAGTGGACTTTGCTATGATGACTATGTTGCAAACAATGGCCACTCAATACATTTTTGATAATGAGTTGATTACCAACTCACTAGCTTAATTCAGTTTCATGTGTTTTCGCTAAATGGCAAAATACTTCAGCATAGTGGTTAAGAGCTCAGATGGTGACTATTTCAATCCTTGCACTACTATCGGCTTAAACTCTCTGAGCCTTATTTTCTCCATCCATAAAATGGTGGAAATAACAGCACGTATCTCTTAGGGTTTTGATGAGAATTACTTGAATCAATTCATGTAAAGAACTGGAAGAGTATCTTCATGTTTTAAGCCCTCAGTAAATGTTGGCTATCATTATTGTATATTGTAAAACAAAAATAAGGGCTTTAAAAAGAGAGATCTAAAATAGTTTCCAACAAATTTGCTTTTATGTGCTTTGTATGGGACTTCCTGGCGGGTGAAATATAACAATAAATTTAATTAAGAGGTGACTTTTCTGGTCAGTATAAAGGACAGAGCAGTTTTAATCCTGGCAAGAAGCAGTGTCTGGAAGCTTTTCATATTCAATCATTTTCTTTAACATGAATAAGTGGAGTGCTCCATTAGTTCTGGAGAGGAGAGTATAATAGAATCAGTTCTATAAGAGGGGCACTAAGCCCTCCTCCATTATAGGAAATTATTGAAAAAGGCTGCCAGGCTCTGATTTCCTTGCCAGAATATGGCTATGGATATTCAACAGTAACGTCAAGCTCGATAAAAATTTTTACTTTAAATAGCAAGAAATTCAATTGGCAGCATAGAATGTGAATGTCGGTTTTGAGCAAGAGTAGGAATCAAAAGATATAGACACAATTCTGTCTTAAAGCAGATGCTTATTAGCGCTATCACTTTATTTAGATGGTTTAATTAAGATGAGATGGTATTTCCATTGCTTGTTTTTAATTTACATTGCATCTGTACGGTAGAATTGAAATTTAAGCCAATATCAGCAGTCTATGTAAAATAGAGACTTTTTTTATCTTTTGAATGTTGACATCAAAGAAGGTCAACTCTATCTTAGCAAACTGAGGAAAATTTAGCCACATTGTTGTTGTTGTTTTTTTAATTACCTTCCTTCAGAATTAGCCTATTTCCCTTCAATGGCACTCTAATACTACTACATTTCTTAAAGACACTAATTTGTCTATCCATTATACACTGCTTTACAATTTGAGAGGGAAATTTTTGAGTTCATTTAACACCCGCTAGGAAAATTCTGATGCCGGCATTTACCAGCCTGGCCCCAATCCCTTGTTATTAGTGAAACTCTGGCAGGACTTATGCTATAGAATGAAGAATAAGGCAAGTAACTGTCCAGAAGCAGGAAAGCCTCTCTACAATAGTGTCAGCAACCTCCCTAGAAGCAACATGAGACAGGGAGTGTGCATTAGGCTGACCTTTCTATGCTTCAAACTGAGAGTAAACATAACCCATTGATAGGGCACATAGACATCCCTTTAATAAAATATAAATTTGAGAAGCTGACTCCACAAGGATCCTTTCCTTATCAAATCTGTTCTGATTACTCGATAGTCACACTTCTCACACACACACTGCTCGTATTCTCATCCACTGAAATGAAACAGACAACGGAGCAGCCCCAGAGAGAATAATTCCCCAGCTGGTATTCACTCCTGCTTCTCAAGCAAAACTCCATGGATCCATACGGATTCATATCATCAATAGATCCAGATAACTAACATCAGCTCTCTCTTCCACATCACATAAAAAGAGTTGGTTTTTCTTCCTTTGGCCTCAGTGTACTTTTATCAGCCCAAACATCTCATGCACAAAGACATTTTTAAATATAAAATTCAAAAGTGAAAGTAAAATTATTCACTGCCACTACACATACGTAGTTTCCAAGACCTTATATCTAACAGATTTCTTATTTAACCTTCATTTTCATTTAAAAATCTAATAATGCTTTTGATAAGTGTTCCATGTTCCTTTTTTATATCATTTAAAAAAAATTTTTAACATCTTTATTGGAGTATAATTGCTTTACAAAGTAGTGTTAGTTTCTGCTGTATAACAAAGTGAATCAGCTATACGTATACATATATCCCCATATCCCCTCCCTCTTGCATCTCCCTCCTACTCTCCCAATCCCACCCCTCTAGGTGGTCACAAACCACCGAGCCGATCTCCCTGTGCTATGTGGCTGCTTCCCACCAGCTATCTATTTTACATTTGGTAGTGTATATATGTCCACGCCACTCTCTCACTTCGTCCCAGCTTACACTTCCCAATCCCCGTGTCCTCATGTCCATTCTTTACGTCTGCATCTTTATTCCTGTCCCGCCTCTAGGTTCCTCAGAACCTTTTTTTTTTTTTAGATTCCATATGTATGTGTTATCGTATGGTATTTGTTTTTCTCTTTGACTTACTTCACTCTGTATGACAGCCTCTAGGTCCATCAGATTGGTTCTTCACTAGATATTATCAGATCTTAATAATTCAAAAAGAGAGAACAGTAAAAAAAATCACAAAAAAGAGATAGTGCTTAGAAATATTACTAAAGTAAGATAAGGGTGGAGGAGTTTTATCCCCACATTTTTATGAGACATATCTTTCCAGGAAGGCACCTAAGAGATAATCCTTAATAGTATCAATTCATGCTAAAAGAACTGATTTCTCTATTTTACTGCTTCCTACCACCCACTTGCCCACCACAAATTCTTGGCTTAAAAAAGGCCTTATTGGTCACCTTATCTTTGATAAAGGAGGCAAGAATATACACTGAAGAAAAACAGCCTGTTCAATAAGTGGTGCTGGGAAAACTGGACAGTTACATGTAAAAGAATGAAATTAGAACACTCCCTAATGCCATACACAAAAATAAACTCAAAATGGATTAAAGACCTAAATGTAAGGCCAGACACCATCAAACTCTTAGAGGAAAACATAGGCAGAACAATCTATGACATAAATCACAGCAAGATCTTTTTTGACCCACCTCCTAGAGAAATGGAAATAAAAACAAAAATTAAAAAATGGGACCTAATGAAACTTAAAAGCTTTTGCACAGCAAAGGAAACCGTAAACAAGACGAAAAGACAACCCTCAGAATGGGAGAAAATATTTGCAAATGAAGCAACTGACAAAGGATTAATCTCCAGAATTTACAAGCAGTCATGCAGTTCAATATCAAAAAAACAAACAATCCAATCCAAAAATGGGCAGAAGACCTAAATAGACATTTCTCCAAAGAAGATATACAGATGGCCAACAAACACATGAAAGAATGCTCAACATCATTAATCATTAGAGAAATGCAAATCAAAACTACAATGAGATATCATCTCACACCAGTCAGAATGGCCATCATCAAAAAAACCTACAAACAATAAATGCTGGAGAGGGTGTGGAGAAAAACACACTCTTGCACTGTTGGTGGGAATGTAAACTGATAACAGCCACTATGGAGAACAGTATGGATGTTCCTTAAAAAACTACAAACCATAAAACCAAACCAAAAAACTACATACCATATATGACCCAGCAATCCCACTACTGGGCATATAGCCTGAGAAAACCATAACTCAAAAAGAGTCATGTACCACAATGTTCATTGCAGCTCTATTTACAATAGCCAGGACATGGAAGCAACCTAAGTGTCCATCAACAGATGAATGGATAAAGAAGATGTGGCACATATATACAATGAAGTATTACTCAGGCATAAAAAGGAACGAAACTGAGTTATTTGTAGTGAGGTGGATGGACCTAGAGACTGTCATACAGAGTGAAGTAAATCAGAAAGAGAAAAACAAATAACGTATACTAACACATATATATGGAATCTAAAAAAAAAAATAGAAAAGAAAATGGTCAGAAGAACCTAGGGACAAGACAGGAATAAAGATGCAGACCTACTAGAGAATGGACTTGAGGATACGGGGAGGGGGGAGGGTAAGCTGGGACAAAGTGAGAGAGTGGCATGGACATATATACACTACCAAACGTAAAATAGACAGCTAGTGGGAAGCAGCCGCATAGCACAGGGAGAGCAGCTCGGTGGTTTGTGACCACATAGAGGGGTGGGATATGGAGAGTGGGAGGGAGGGAGTTGCAAGAGGGAAGAGATATGGGGACATATGTATATGTATAACTGATTCACTTTGTTATAAAGCAGAAACTGACACACCACTGTAAAGCAATTATACTCTAATAAAGATGTTAAAAAAGTCTTACTTATAAATAAAGGAAATCTAATTTAAGATGCTGACTTGGGAAGTTAGAGAAAAGTAAGAAGTAACAATTCGAAGATTACTTGAGCTCTTCCCCCTGAAGCTCAAATTATTTGTTTTATAATATATAAGGATATGTTAATATTAATTGGTGAAATATACAAAAATGGAATATAGACGGAAAGCAGTTTAAATTCACTTTGTGGTTTTTTTTTTCATGCTTTTCTTTCAGGAGGAAGAGACCAAGGATGACTCTAGAGAAAATAAAGCAGAGCAGGGTGCAGCCACAAATATCCAAAACCGATAGAATTACGATTACGAGAAAGTGACGTCTTATATAAAAGAAATCACGACCTTGTTGATTAAAAGCCAGATTCAACAAACTAGGAAAAGTGACCTAAACCAGGATCATCATACTTTCCCCACAGATCACTCTATCCTGAATATCTCTTTCTACTACTGCCCTGGGGAGAAGAACCTAGAACACTCTGGTTCGAGCTGGTCCTCAAGACCCTCCCCCATTATGGGCTCCGGCTTCAGGGAGATAGGGCTGAAACATTAGAGCAAATACAGCAAGAAGGAATCTCAGGCCACAAACTATATTCCTTCCTTCCCTGCTCCTTCCCTTCATTTTTTCCTGCCTCCCTCCCTGGCTTCCTTCCTTTTGTTTAAGGATCTTTATCCATCTAGAGTTGTGTCTCTGCCACAGGGAGCATGTAGATATCAGATATACCAGCATACATGTGTGTATCAGGGAGTTGGGGGAGCAGCACCTGATGGAACAATTTGACCAAACATGAATCCACTAGGGCACTTGTCATCGCTCCTGGTCCTTGGAGAGCTGACCACACAGGCTGCTACAGAGATGACACTTGATTCTATGCACATGACGCCTTCAGATCTGGCAGCTCTTTCTGCTATGCCTCCACCATATTAAGTGTAAAGCAACCATTCTATTCCGCTGCTTTGACAACATGCTAGGGTTTAGGAAACTGTGAGATTATCTAAGACTACCTCTGCTCAGATGCATTTCTTCTCTAGGGTCTTGACATCTCAAGGAGTTCTACACTCCAGCAAATTGGCTCAAGTCTCATTCTCAGATCCCACAGACCCATCAGGGAGTTCTTTCCTCATCCCAGGGTTTATCCAGCAGAACTACCAGTCTGGAGATACTGATGATTCGGCTCCAATTGCTTCCATTCCACTCTCCCAATTCTCTTACCTTTGTTGTTGTGATTTTGTTTTTCCTCAGGACCTAAGCTTTTGAAATACAGCTTAGAGAGAAAATCCTTCTTTATTTTGAGTTGTTTTATCTATCCCTAGAGACAAGGAATGGAGAACAACTGAGCTACTTAATGATGGAAGGTCAACGAGTTAATAAAAACTCTAGAAGGAAATAAATAGTTTAAAATGGGACTTCAAAAAAAAAGCTAAAAAATAACAAAATTAAGAAAAGGCATAAATGTAAAGTAAACTGAAGTTAGATTAGCTTTCCTGCAAGGAATAGCTTTACTCTTTAGTTATGTCTCCTTGTCAAGTTCCTTTCATGGCTTCTAAGAACAGACATTTTCTTCAGCTCTTGCCACCTAAATGCAACTGTTCTAATCTCTGCATGATCTGAACACTAAATATAAAACAGCAAGGAATCCAAGGATATAAAGGAGCCTCACCTTGACAAGATCCCTCTTCTTGATCCTGTGACCTATATAGATTGTGATGAAATGCTAGGATATAAGTTCCATGAAGGTAGGAATCTTGTGTTTCTTGTTCATTACCAATTGCCTGCACTGAAAACAAAGCCTACTCCACAGGAGATGCTCAACAAATATTTATTGGATAAATGAATCCTATAAGATCATGTATTTATATCCATGAAGATGTATTTTAGTAATCCCTGATGCTAATCACTATTCATTATTCTGAGGCTCTCTGAGGCACACAGTAAAAAAAAACAAATAGACCAACAGCAACAAAAAATGGTAGAAAACGATTTGAGGAGTATAAGTTGACAGCTAGAATAAGAGCAGAGATAAAGTTTCCCCTAGTGGCCTGGAGGACTACTCCCTCCATTACAGCCAGAGATCTATGTATTTCATCAAAATTTCAGGTGAACTATGAGGATGTCCTAATCATACAGCAGGTATGTTGGAGGGAAAAGCTTTTTTCAGAGATCTTAACTCACCCAAATAAGCAGTAGCAGCTATAGCTCCCCATCTCCTGCCAAAATACTATGAACCATAAAGGCAAAAACAGGTTTTCCATGAGGAAGATTCACCCTACTGACCATCCATAGTTGTCTTCCAAACCTGCTCCATTAGTCCCTCTCCATATTATACTCTAGAAATAGAGCAGAGAAGTAGAGTTAGGATCCAAGCGCAAGCTAGAGAAACTCCTGATATGAATCTGAGATTCATGAGTTTTCTTATTCAGTTAATGTGTTAGATCCTTTTTGTGATACTAACAGTGATTGGAAGCTGAGTTTTTCATCAATACTTCCTGGTCCCAACCTTGAGTTCCCTTCTTCTCTAACCTTTTCTTCAAAGATCTAGCTGGCATGACTCAATGAAATATCCCTTTAAGTCACCAAGTTAAATTCACTTTAGTAAACTTAAATTTTTATGCCAGAGGATTGAATGTTTTATTTTTCCACTAGTGACTATAAATGGGATATTTTATTGGAAATATCTCTTGAGCTATTGCTTGAGTATTATAACTAGAATGCTCTGCTAATGGAAAATGAAACATGCATCCATTATTAGTTCCATAATAATGTTAATAATATGAGCCAAACTCAATAAGCCTAACTAAATATGGATCTACAGAGTAATGTCCCGGATATGGACTAACTAAATATGGATCTACAGAGTAATGTCCCGGATATGGACTAAGTGCTACACACGATGCTTCATTTTAACACACAACAGGGCAGAACAATCTCATGTGATGAGATTCTTAGAATCCTGTGGTTTTCATTAAAATGCTTTGTCTTTAAAAGGACCACACGCAGAACATGGAGCTACACTCTCACGACTGGAGACAATCCAAAGCTATATGGTGTTAGAAAACAGGTAAAAGATTAGAGGCCATTAGAGATTCCTGAATTAATCAGGACACTTTCACAAAGCTCTGTTATAGAATGCACTTCCTGAAAGCAGCCTGCTCTCTTGTCATCTCAAGCCTCTGCCGATTTTGCTATTTTTGCTTGAAACAGCCTTCTGGTCATTCTTTAGGTGGATGGGTCCTTTTCTCTGTTAGAACTCAGCTGACACATCAACTTTCACAGGAAGATTTATTTAAGCCTCAGTCCCCTGACCATGCCAGATGCCTCTCCCCTAAGTTCCTAATTGTCAGTGAGTTTACCACTCTTACAGGATTTATCACTATGTTGGCATTGTGTATCTATCTATTGTGATGCCTCACTATGTCATAAGCTGCTTCAAGACAATAACCATGTCTTTATCTCTCTGGTTCCTGACCTTTTATTTAGCCTGGTATATAGCAGGGGTTCAATAATCACATGTTGATGCCTCTTTCTTTGGCCAATTCTTCCTCATAGCTGAGTCCTCAATTTAAATATGACTTTCACCAAAACTCCTTTCTTGACATTTCAGGTTACTTTGACATCCTTGTGATATCCCTACTAGCTTTATCACAATTTTAATTATATAGCTATTTCTGTAATGATTTTTTCAAGCCTTCACCCATTAAGCTAAAAGCTCTAGAAGGACAGGCACCATGTCTCCCCTGCTCTAGTTATATCCCTCATGTCTTACTGAACCCGTTATACAATTCACACTCAAAAATATTTATTGATTCAATTACTGATACTTGCTACAATAGAGATGAAATCATTATGTTTTAAATGAAAGAATCCAGTCACAAATGACCACATTTCACATAATTTCATTTTTATCAAATATCTATAATAGACAAATCTATAGAGACACAAAGATTAGTGGCTGCCTGTGATTGTAGCAGGGGAAAAAGAAGAAAGAGTGAGAAATGGGGTTTCTTTTTATATTAATGGGAATATTAAAAAATTAGATTGTGGTGATAATGTCATAACTCTGTAAATATACTGAAACCCACTGACTTCTACACTTTAAATAGATGAATATCATGGTAGGTGAATTATATTTCAGTAAAGCTATGGAAATAGTTGTTGAATTAATAAATAAATTAAAAGATGAACATGGGGCTTCCCTGGTGGCGCAGTGGTTGAGAGTCCGCCTGCCGATGCAGGGGACACGGGTTCGTGCCCCAGTCTGGGAAGATCCCACATGCCGCGGAGCGGCTGGGCCCATGAGCCATGGCCGCTGAGCCTGCGCTCCGCGACGTCTGTGTACCGCAAAAAAAAAAAAAAAAAAAAAAGATGAACATGAAGTTCAGGTGTCCCTCATTTCGTAAAGGGAATGTATTTCTGGAAAGGGAAACCCTGTTACCCAAGGTCCTTGGATCATAATCTCTTCAAAGATGCATTTCTGGCATAAAACACTGTCAATCATTTTTCCTTTCTTTTCATGTCCTCTGAATCCATGGGATGGTGCTTGCTATAGTTCATTTTAGCTTCTGGTCATGTAATTCATCTCCAGTCCTCCGAGGCTGCAATGAGTTTTACAAGAATTTCTGCCAAACCCTAATTGCCATCTGTTTCCTCATTATTTGAAGTCACCATAGGCCACTGAAGAAATTAGCATTTAAACAACAACTAGGAGTAGCCAAATGATTTCAATGAAATGTCCCTTTTCCTCTTCCTTCACTGTGCCACTTGTAACACATAAGTGATGGCTGTAGCTCTAGCAGACACTTTGGATAATGATGATGAGTTCCATACCTTAGGAATGTCAGGGTTGAGTGGGAAGAAGATTATGAAACTTCTTTCAGCTTAATTATAGCAAAAAAAAAAATTCAAAATACGATATTCTAAAATATGGGTACTGTCTAAACTCTGAGGAAGTATCTTTCAAATCATGGAGAGAATATCTTATTTCTATAAGGAATAATTGAATTCTACAAGGAATGCCACTGAATACCTTGAGGAAGAAAACATAAGCTGTCATGTTAGAAAGTGGCATTTAATTATTAATTCTTTTATTATCTGTGAGAACTTGGGGAGTTAATCTATCAGTAGGCCATAGTGTTTTCATCTGTAATATAGTGTTAATAACACTTACAGGGTTATCAAGGGATAAAAATTATGCAATGTGTTTGATGGTACCCAGTAACTATCTAGGACATTGTAGATGCTTTAAACATGCTTCCAACATAATTACTTGAATCAAAAGGTAATCCAACCTTATCTTTCCAAAAGATAATAGTTTAGTCAATAACCAATCAAGAAGTGTTACTTTTGTACTTACCATGTACCTTAAAATGTGTTGGGAGTCATGGATGAAACAAAAGTAAAAGGCACCATTCTTGTCATCAGAGAACCTACATAAAGTTAGGGAGTCACGACTGATCTAGGAGAAACCACAATGAGCACTACATGGCAGTACATATTTAACATGGCATCACTTGCTAACAGGAAGCTTCATAAGAATATCAAAGCGACAGAGACCACTGGGAAGGAGGGTAGTGGGAAAAGTTTCATGTGAGAGGATGTACTTGATCTGAACTTGGCAAATCTTAATAGAAATATATGTAATAATTCATCAATCATTTTCATTGTGTCAAAATACTAGTGTAATTAATTCCTCAATTCCCCCAACCAGGGTAATTCATACTCTGGACAGAGAAAATATACTCAGAGATAAGAGTTAAACTATGGCTGCTGATGATACACTATCTAAGCCCATTCCTTCCCACTGCCATCAATGGTTAAATGACAAAATCAAAGATACTAAGTATCAGCATATAGTTCTCCTGGCCAAGGATTGAGGGGACAATTCAACCATGGTAACATTAACAAAAAGGAAAGTCAGGAAATGTATCTTTTGCAATGGCGGGGGGAGGAGGGGGACACGACAAATAGAAGGCTGGGAATGAATTGCATTCATTTATATGGAACAAAAAGCAAAAAAAGACAAAGAATAAAATAATGGAAATCACAAGTGCAATATAGATGAAAAATTCTTTGGAAAATGCATCCAAAGGAAACAGAAGGAAATGTGAGGCAAAATTTTTCTGTATGCTTAAGGAATTTAGAGATAATGTGGAGTCCATGAATTAAGTGATGAAAGAGACCAAAAATAATGCAGGATATCAACAAAGTTTCAAAAATAGAATACAATGGAAAGGTAACTGACAAGCTTGCCAAAGAAATTGAAGAGGAAATTAAAACCTTTTATCTATTTGACATACCATTAGAAGCAGAAAGGAATTGAATTACAGTAGAGTAAGTTTGTTCAGCCGTAGGAAAGTAAATCTTGGGGAAAAAATAATCACATAAAATTCAGAGTAAAAAGATAAAGAGATCACAATGATTAGACAGAAAACAACAATAAGAAGAAAAGGCAATGGATTCAATTTTTGAGTAATTGCTCTTGGGAAAGCAAACTAGAACACATGGAGTAAAACAAATATTTTTCAAATATATAGTATAATAAAAATGTCCTGAAATAAAGAAGACCTGAAGAGTCAGATTCAAAGGAAAGATGATTGAAAGCAATGTGCACCAAAGGATATCCCAGTGAATTTACAGAAATCCAAAAATAATAAAGAAATTTCCTAATTATCCAGGCAAAGTCCACATGTCATTCAGAAAGAAAACTGAATAAGTAAAGCTGACCTCTGACTCTTCTCCTAGGCAATGTTAGATGCCAGGATGTTGATCTACGATGTGTCGGGAACAAAGAGATGTAACTCAAAAATTCTACTCGCATCTAAGTTTGAAAGACATTTTCATAAACTGGAAGATATTTTCCTAAGCAAACCAAAAAAAAAAAAATCAGGAAATATAGCAGTAATGCTTCCTTCATTTCATGCCCACTTGAAGATGGAAAATCCTGGGAACCAAAAGCTAATGTAGAATAAACAAATTCTAATTGGTTAAGTGGTTAAATTATGGAAAGAAAAGCCTAACATAGAGCATTAAGTCTGTACAAATGTATAAAAAGGTCAATAACAACATACCTAATGAGGACAAATAGATGGATATTTTATAAATTCTGAAAGAAATTTACCTATTTACTGTTGCTAATGGACTAGGACTAAGGTCACAGACATCCCTAGAGGAAGTGTTAAAAGAGGAGAGGAGGTAATATAAATGAACGAACTTTATTATGTGCTGTGAAGTCAATACATTCACTTTTATATTTGACATTAAGCATGTGTACATATACATGTCTACATAAGCACATTTCTATTTGACATATAGCTTCAAACCCATCACTTTCTTAAGTTACACCGGTATTGCTAGATTTCCAAATCTAGCAGTATTTCCAAATAAAAAATAACATAGTAAACAAAGATCAGGTAACAAAAAATAGAAAACTAAAAGCAACAAAGAAGAATAAAAAGAATCACTTATTAATTCAAACGAATTCCTACTACAATTCAGGCACCATGTGAAAATATGAGTAGTGTATCGAAAAAAGAGGGGATATATGTATACATATAGCTGATTCACTTTGCTGTACAGCAGAAACTAAGACAACATTGTAAAGCAACTATACTCCAATAAAAATAAATTTAAAAAAATAATAAAAATGACATATTCCCCATCCCCGGGGAATTTAACAGTTCAAGAGCTTACACAAACTCTCTCACACACACAGAGACTCTAGATTAAAATTTTCATTGCTTGAAAACTATACCTTTTTAATCTCCCGTGCAGCATTAGGGAAGTCTGCCTGTCATCATGGTATTTATATGGAGCACATGGTCATCCCTCCAGGCAACATACCCATCACCTGTACTGATCAATAAGATCCTTCATTCATAAATAAGAATTTAAAGCAGAGGTTCATTGGATATTTAAGAGTAACTACCTATATGAAAAATAAGCAAGAAACTAAGCAAAACTGATCCCAAATGAAATCGATAATTTAGAACATATATGGAAATTGTAAACATTCTTTTAAAAAATATAATTTATTATCCTCAGGTAAATTTAAGGCAATATTGCATCCAGAAGCAAATAAGATGCTATGACATAGTTCTTGGCAAATGAATGTATGATATAGAAAGGGGTAGGGGAGAGAAGGGAAGGGAAACTAGGGGAGGGGAGGGCAGAGCAGAAGAGGGGAAGTCAGAGAAGGGAAGGGAAGGGTAGGGAAAGGGAGAGAAAGAAAGGGGAGGTGAAGAGAGGGAAGTGGAAGGGAAGGGAAGAAGGAAGAAAGATCAGTGAATAAACTAAACAATAAAATGGATAGTACTAAAGTCCAAGACGGTAATTTGAAAGTTTAAATTTGTAATCTTCCAGATTATAGAGCTAAAAGAAATGGAATATATCCCAAAAAAGTAAGAGACAAAGAGAAGAACTCCAAGTTGGCCATCTGCTTAATAGAATGACAACTGCCCAATACACTAGCCACAGATGCTGTTGAATGCTTTAAATGTGGTTAGTCTGAATTGAAATATGTCATAAGCATAAAATACACAGAAGATTTCAAAGGCTTAACACTAAAAAAAATTTTTTTAAGCAAAATGTTTTAATTTTAGTATCATTTAAACTCTTTTTGCTTGTTTCCTTTTAGTTTTCTTTTTTTCTTAATATATCTACTAGAAAACTTGAAATGACACACATGGCTTGCATTATATTTCTATTGGACATGCTATAAATGAGTTTCAGAAACAGAGAACAGAAGAGAAAAATAAGAGGGTATTTCCCAGAGCTAATAAAAGATAATTGAATGAAGATGGTCAAAAGGTACAAACTTTAAGTTGTTAGATAAATAAGTACTAGAGATGTAATATAAGACGTGATTAATATAATTAACACTGCTGTATATGTATGAAAATTTTTAAAAGAATATATCCTACGAGCTCTCATCACAGGGAAAAAAATTTTTTTAATTTTCTATCTATTTGAGATGGATGTTCATTGAATGTATTGTGGTAATAATTTCATGATGTATGCAAGTCAAATCATTATGCAGTACACTTTAAACCTGGACAGTGCTATATGTCAATTATATCTCAATAAAACTGGAAGAAAAAAGATAATATTTATACTGAAAGAGGCTGCCCAGTGCTAAGAAAAAGACCCATAGAAAGACACATACCATAGAAACTTCAGAACTCCAAGAAGAAAAACAAACCATTAATCGTTAAACAACTATAACCCAATAAAAAATAAACAAATATTAAATACTAATAAAAAGATAAAATCAGTGGGAGAGGGTTACCTAAGTTTAGACATGCTGAGCTAGATTTTGTAGCTTGCCAGTTGTGTTAAATCATAATTAATAAAAATAACAAGAGCTCTGAAAAAAAGTATTAAAAGCTTTTTTAAAATCTACAAAAGTAATCTAATCTACATAAGTTTTAAAAGCAGACTGACATCAGACTTCTCATCAGCATTACTAACTGTTGAAATATAATTTTTTGAATATGTTTTGGTCTTAGAAATCTATACTCAGCTGTCAATCAGATATTAGACTAAATAAGACATTTTCAAATAGGCAAGGACTCAGAAACTTACTAAAAAATTATTTTAAAAATGTACTTGAAGAAAGTTCAGTAGAATTTTGAAGATATAAATATTTTAAAAAGAGAAAAAATGGGATACAAGAAATAGTAGCATATAAATCATAATATAGGCCAAATTTGAATCAGTTGGAAGATTTTAAATCCCTGTGCTCAAACTATCTACCTTCAACCCTTGCAAAAAAAAAGAAAAATCCGATGTCTACAAGTGAGACTTAAGTATCAGTATTTTTCGAATTTCCCAAGGTAACTGATATTCATTAAGTTTGAGAATCGTTGATGATTCTAAATGAATTCAGAATTTAAAGATAATCCATGAGAATACGACACTTCAAAATTCACCTGCAGGCAGTAGGTGACAAATTTACAACCACATTACATTGTTCTGTTTTAGATAATATTCTTATAATCATAAAAATGTAAATGTAGTTTTATTGCAGTTAAATATTCAGACACAATCTTTAGAGAAAGCTCAGTAGACCTCATTATAATTATACAGAAAATGTCATTGCCATAATCCTTGACAATATAAAGATAATCTAATAAAAAACAGGGGTCAGAGACAGAGAAGTAATGGCAGGGAATGTCATTACAATTACACAAAATTCTTTATCTTTCAAAAGGGGGAGTCAAAAAATACCACAGAAATTTGGTAAATAAGAAAAAGAAGTATAATTTATTTTGTGATATTTCATAATTTTAAAAGTATATATCACATTTATAAAGTATGCAGAAAATACCTCAAAGATTATATTCTACACATATAACTATAATGAAAATATAGATATTTATCCATTACCCAGCTTAATAAATAGAATTTCACCTATTTAACTGAATTTCTTCATGTGTTCCCCACCAGTCATTTCCCTCCCACACTCAGTGATGTATTATCCTGAATTTTATGTTAGACATTTACTTTCTTTATATTTATTACATTTGAATGTTTCCTCAATTCATTTTTTAGGTTTACATGTTTTAATCTTTATATACATAATGTAAAAAATAAGATTGTACCTTAAAAAGTCTTCTCTAACATTTTTCTTTTTGTTTAAACATTATGAGATATGCTCACATAGTGTTATGTCAATGTTTCCTAGCACTATAATATCAAATTATATTAATGCACTACACTTTTATTTGTCCACTCTCTTATTGATAAGTATTTGGTTTGCTTATCATGTTTTGCTAGTGCAAACAATTCTACTATACACATTCTTGTTTAGTTTCCTCATGAACATCTGTAAGGGTTTCTGTATCTAGGAGTGTGATTGTTAGAAAAAAGATGTGCCCAAATTTACTAGGCAATGTCAATTTATATTTTCCAAAGTGGTTGTCCTAATTTACACTCTTACCAACAGGGTATAAGAATTCCTATTTCATTACGTCTTCTCTAAATATTTAATGTAATTAGTAGCTGTGATGGTTGTCCTGTGTGTATGTGTTTACTTATCACCAGTATAGTAAGGCATAAAATCAAATCTCATTATGGTCTTCAGTTTTGCTTACCTGAATGTGAGCATGATCTTCACTTTTACTTATCCGAATATGAGCATCTCTTCATAATTCATCAATCAGTTGTGCTTTCTTTTCTGTGAAATGACTGTTCATATATTCTGCCCACTTTTCTACCAAGTTTCCTTCTTGATTTGTAGTTCTGTGTGATATACACCTTTTGTTGATTACATTTACTGCAAATATCTCTTAATTTGTGACTTCCATATCATGTTTCTACTGTATCTTTTGTGGAACAGAAGTTTAAAATTGAGTGATACTAAATTTAACAATATTTCTTTTGTGGTTTGTATGTTGGAGCTCTGATTTAGGACATTCTTCTCAGTCCTGAGGTCAAAAAACAAACATCCATATTTTCTTTAGAAAGTTTAATTTTTGTCCTTTCTATTTAGGTATCTCAAATGACCTAAAACCTAATGGATTTTCTTTTGTGTGTAACGTGAGGTAGATATCCATTTTTTATATTATATTATATTAAATATATATATTTATATATTATATATAATTCATTTTCTTATCCATTTTTTATATTATATTAAATATATATATATTTATATATTATATATAATTCATTTTCCTAGCACCATTTATTTTATGTTCATCCTTTCTCCACTAATCTACAACACCACCTTGGTCAGATATAAAGTTTTCATCAACGTGGACAGATCTGAGTCTGAACCTTTTCCTTTGATCTATTTCCAGCTCTCCAGCAGTAGAATACTCTTAATTATCAAAGCCTAATAATGAGCCTTGGAACCTGGTAAAGGAGGTCCCTCACCTTGTTCTTTTTTAATTGCCTTCATCATTATTAAAACTTTGCTTTTGATTACAAGTTTGTGACTCTGTCTTGATTTTGATTAGAAATAAACTGAATTCATAGATTTATTCAAAGACAATTGACTTTCTTATAATACTGCCTTTCAAATAATTTATTTAAATCTGTTCAATGTCTTTCAATGAAGTTGTATAATTTTCTAAACAAAGACAATGCATCTCTCATCTCTTATCTTATGAGACTTATTTCTAGTTACTTGTATTAGTTTGCTCCATCTGCCATAACAAAATACCATAGACTGGGTGACTTAAACAACAAATTTATTTTCTGAGTTCTGAAGGATGGGAAAGCCAAGATCAAGGTGCCAGCTGATTTGATTTCAGTGCTCTCTTCCTAGCTTGCAGACAGCTGCATTCTCACTGTGTCCTTACATGGTGAAGAGAGAGAGAGCTCTTTGGGTTTTTTTATAAGGCCATCAATACTGTTGGATCAGGGCTCCACCCTTATGATCTCATTTAACCTTAGTTACCTCCATAAAGGCCCTATCTCCAAATATACTCACAATGGGAGTTTAGACTTTTACATATGAATTTTGGTGGGAAACAATTCAGTCCATAGCAGTACTTCAATGTTTGTTGCTATTAAAAAATGGTAATTTAAATGGTAGGTCTTAAAAATCATCTTTCATAAATCTTTTTGCTGGTATAAAAAATTCAATTGGGCAAAGTGAAGCAACTTGGCTTGTGACATGTTCCTAAAATATTTCCTAAAATAATGTCTGCCAGTTCATTATAAATAAAATTAAATTTTATTTGTGAATCAGGTCAGGTCAAATGCTGGTATAAATTTAAAATTTTAGAAATATATGTTTGATCTCATTTGAGCTCAAAGAACTACAAAACATATTCTAATAAAGCAACTGTAAGAACCCTAAGACGAGCTCCCCAAACCTTGCATGTGCCAGAGCTGTGTTCTGCACTGAACTAGAACTTTAATTTGCACCACCTGTGGTGGTAGTTGGAAGCCCTGAGCAGCTTCATGCTAAACAAACGTTCCTATTTTCTATGTACCATCATGTGAAAAAGGTCGGAAAGCATCTAAAACATTTTTCTTACATCCCAAAGTGAAGCCTCCTTAGTAAATATTTAGTAAATTCCAAAGGAATACATATATGGGAAAACAAAATTAGAATATTTAAAAATATAATAAAGCTAGAGATTATTAAACCTTAAATAATTTAGGATGCTCAAAATAATTTAATAAACAAACAAACAAAAAAAATTCAATTGGATCAGCTCCTATTTCCAAAGCTTCAGAAGCCTAGGCCCTCTAAACATGACTGCAGAGGGACACATGAGGCTGAGACCATCTCACACCCACCATGTGATCCAGCCATTCCACTATTAGGAAACTACTCAAAAGAAATAAAAGCATGTCTATACAAAGACTTATATACAAATGTTCATAGAAACTTTATTATTAATAGCCAAAAACTTGAAACAACCCAAATGTCCATCAACAGGTGAATGAGTAAACAAGTTGTAGTCTAACCATACAACGCAATATTACTCAGTAATAAAAATGATGAACTTTTGATATATTAAGCAACATGGATGAATCTCAAAGTAATTATGCTGAGTGAAAGAAGCCAGACAAAATGGTTGAATATGATTCCACTTACATAAAATTATAGGAAATGCAAACTAATCTATATGACAGAGAACCAGACAGAAGTTGTTGGTGGTGGTTAAGGAGGGGGCAGGGTGAGAGAAAAGGACTACATGGGCATGAGGAAACTTTGGGGGGGGTGATGGCTATGTTCATTATTTTTATTGTGTTTGTTTCACAAGCATATGCATATGTCAAAATTTATCAAAGTGTACATTTTAAGCATGTGCATTTTCTTCTCTGTCAATTCAATAAAGCACCCCTTTTGGTATTTTTTGTGTCTATGAGCACTTACAAAGTTAAGTAAGAACCAAATTGAGCTTTTTAAAGATGGCAGACTGATCACATGTCAACTTCTCTCCATCCTAAGGGTAACATCACATTTATTGTAAAAGAATAGAAAACTTATAGTCATACAACAAGTAATAAATAGAAGATGGGTTATCTAAGAATGAGAGATTTCAATAAGTAATAAAACAATGCAGTAAGTGATGCAACAGGGCAGAGCAAATACAACCTAGAATGTGTATAGAGGCATACATGGCTTAAGAGAAAGTTATTTGCTTGGAAGTACCTCAGGGAACCTTGAAACTGAGGAACACAAGATAAAACGGACAGATGGTGGAAGTGAATTATGATGCTAATGTCAAGTTGGAGATTCAGATTAAACCCTCTGCATCCAACATTTAGGAGTCCTAACATGTATTATCTCTGTCACCCCAATAATGGCCAATCATTTCAGAAACCTAGCACAAGTACCCTGAGATCTCAAATGGCCTTCCATTTCCTCATGTTTAAATACGAACAAACATCTTTTGAGGAAATCTTGAAAACCGATAAAGACCAAGGTAAACAGGAAAAAAAAGTCCCAGAGAATAATGATGAATTGGGGTGGTGGAGAGAGTTATAAAATGTCTCTTACTAGTGTTTTCAGTTAGTTTATCTTTAAAATCAGGAATTTATGAAAAAAGATCAGAGAACAAGGGAAAACTCTCGAAATTTTAAAACATGACTGGTGAAGAAAAATAAATAGAAGTTTTAGGAGATAATGTTGAGAAAATCATCCATAATATAAAACAAAAAACACAAAGAAATGGGAAAGAAAAGCGGAAAAATAAAAGAGCATCAATCCAGAACATCTGCCTAATAGAGAAAAGAGAAAATGCCAGGAAAATTATTAAAGGACAAATAACTGACATTTTCTCAGAGTCTCCTGATTGAAAAGGCTGCTCCAAATGAATAAAGGAAGACCTAACTCTAGGAATATTATTGTGGTATTTCATAACATCAAAGATAAAGAAAGACCCTAAAAATGGTCACAGGGAGAAAATTGTCATCCCAAAAGAAACGATAACCAAACTGATACACTTTCCATCAGTCACACTAGATCCAAGAAGACAATGCAGCAATGCCCTCCAAGTTTTTTAGGTAAACAGTTTTCATCATGCACTCCATACTCTACCTAATTATTAATCAAGTGCCGTTGTAGAATAAAAGTAGTTTCAGATATATAAGAACTTAGAAAATTTATCTCTCACCCACCTTTCTTTATGAAGTTAGTTAAGAAAGTGTGAATGAAACCAATGAGTAATCTAAGAATTAAGAAACATGAAATAAAGGAAGAAATCTACCTAGGAAAGCACAGAAGGAATGTCAAAGTGACAGCTGTTTAGAAGTTTTAAAGAACAGCATCTGCATTAGGGGCAGGATTGCTGAGGGCTCTTGGAAGGAGGTCTCTGGGCAAATGGGACTCAATAGAAGGTGGGATTTGGTGCAGAATAGGGAAAGGACAATGAGAATGTGATAAAGGCAAACAAGAGAAAAACTGAACATGAGTGAAAAGACATTATCAATTATAAGATGAATAGGAAATACCAAAAAATGTATAAATGTAGGATGAGTTCAGTTCTTGGCTATGCAGTGAATAGTATTTTCACAGGCACTATAATGTAATTACTGTTCAATATATTTTTTAGAAAGTCTAGAATAAATCCATAGATGAACCACACACTCAAAAAAAAACTTCATTGTGGTTTATAACATAAAATTCAATCTTAGGAATATTAAAATGAAAGTACATATGCCCAAAATTAGTGAAACTGGAGAAGTAAAACAAAGGGTAGGGGTACTAATAGCATCATCTTCTAAAGTGAAATGTCAAAAGATATAAATTACTTATTTCCCAATAAAATTATAAATCTTTCCCAGTCACCTTTAGCAATATCTTTTTAAAATTTTTATTTTATGCTAGAGTATAGTTGATTTACAATGTTGTGTTAGTCTCAGGTGTACAGCAAAGTGATTTAGTTATACATATATCTATTCTTTTTCAGATTCTCAGGTGGGGGGAGGGATAAATTAGGAGGCTGAGATTAACATATACACACTACTATACATAAAATAGACAATCAACAAGGACATACTGTATAACACAGGGAACTCTACTCAATACTCTGTAATAACCTATATGGGAAAAGAGCCTTTAGCAATATCTTTAGTTTTTCCCAAATAAGACAAAAACAGAGGATATCCTGTAACATGGAAATATGATTCAAGATAAGCAGGACAAAAAATCCTCAGTTAAATGCCTTTAATATTTGAAGGAAAGTATTCCTGTCAGTTGTATGGATTAAGTGTCTCATGCCTCCCTGCTCAACTTACCTTCTGAGTGCACTCAGAAAATACTTGATTATGTATGCTTAAAAATGTTAATGTCACCAGTTTATGCATAAGTTTTTTTCATCTTCTAAATTAAAATCAAATAAGTTCCCAAAGTGAAGATTTTATCCAATTAAAACTAAATTCATGAAACTCAGAGTCATCACTGTATTCTATAAGAAGAGATGTGTTTTCTAAGCTCTATTTATTTTATCCAAAACAGTGTTATGTCCTGTTGATCTGTACCAGACAACAGGAATGGAAATCTTCCACAAATAGATTCCTGATATTGTCTCAAAACATAATAAATAGGATTTTTAACATATATTTTTGAGGGTGACACAGTAGAAATTAAAATTGCTTTATTATACTTTTATTGAAATATAGTGACTCTCTTTCCCTCACTTTATACTTCTACATTGTCTGATTAATAATATTGACACCGCTTTTCCTGTTTTTATTGTTGACCTTTCCATTAAGTTCTTTTTCTATACAGTATTTGTGTTATACATCTTGAAGGTGTCAGACAGTAGTGTTATATTAATACAATTCCAACACTGCTTTTATAATAAAGTAGCTACTATTTAAATATGTTGTCATAGCAGCTATACTTGCTCATATTTTATACTTAAAATTTTTATACTCCTTCGATTTTTCCTTGGTCATCTATCTTGCATTATGGTCTAGTTTCTGCTTACCTGTAGTCTTCAGTGATTAGAAATTTTGATATCATTTAAAAAATTTTTTAATCAAAAAATTCAATTACCAACCTGAAGATTTTCAAATGTACATTTGAGCTTCCCATAACTTAATGGAATACATCTAATTTTTTGTTTATTTTATGGAAATGTCTTTCAAAGAGGTATGATTTTTTCCAAATATTCAAGTGGCTGTCCCTTATATTAGCTGCAAAAGTTCTTACCATCACATCCACACCATTCATCTATCTTTAAATCTCATGGTTATCTAACTATACCAAGCATTTTTATTTTAAAGAAATTTAACGAATTATGATGCTTCTTGACCATATGTAGTATATCCCTCCAACAAGCCCTTCATTCAGGTCTCTGTCACTCTGACGGCTCCTTCATCAACATAAGCTTTCTGTGGAGCGTCTACATCATGGTGTGTGGTTCCCAACCCCTAATTTACCCCTATACATGCCTTATTTTGTACCAGAAATTGTATTTTCTAACTAAGCACAGAAATAGAATTTCCAGTGAGGTATAAATTGTGTATGGGGTATTAAGAGAAAACATGACCTAAGCAAGCTCAGGAGACAACTCCTAAATTTCTACTGAGAGGCTCTTTGGCATTGGACTTTAGTTTTCAAGGCAGGTGTACACAATATTTTGTTGGCTGAAGCTGTTAATTAGATTGACCTAATCAACTTATGGTGATTTTTCTGTAAGTCTGTCCATGTAACAAACAGTAGAAATTTCTTTCCTATAGTAAAATTGTTGGATGTTATCCATAATTTCCAAGTGTAATTGAATAGCCTTCTCTTTTATTTGTCATTATTATTTTAATGAGAAGTTAGAAGAGGATGTAGTGGAGACTGTGACTCTCACTCCATTATATCCCAGATGGGCTGAGGCTTTTATCTAAGTACAGCCTGATTTGCAAATGATTTTTAATCACACAGGACATGAAGTGAGAAACTAGGTCTGTGAAATCCATGGTAGCATACACCGAGACATGAAGAAAAAAGAAAATCATTCACCTAAAAGTAAAACTGGAAAGAAGACAGCAGAGCAGAGACTTCAAAAAAATATATGGAAATTAATCAGAGAAATGGCAAGTTCCTAAAAACTGTCTCTGAGGGGTAGAGGCTTACTTCCCTCTCAATATTTCTTGATGGACGGTGAGGATGCTCTAGACCTGAAATGCTTCATCATTTGAAAGTGTCAGTTGTTGGAAATGTAAATGATACCAGATAACTTATTGACCTCACTAATCAATTAATAAGAGCTAACTGTTAGCCAAAAAGAAGATATACTGTAAGCCTTTGGAAACTTAGAGTTTCCTAAAATTACCAGCATTCAAATAAGATAATCTGGTATTTAAAATATTGCTAAAGGTAGCCATAAAAATAACTAATGGTATTTAGGACACCTTAGCAGATTCTAAATCTCACAGTTATGTACATATGAAGATAAAAGCTGTATCAAAGGGCTTTGTAGACAGAGACCATTAAGTCTTAGGTGCTTAGAGGTAGCCTATCAACATTAGATCTTTTGGTTAAGGTCAATAATCTCATCTATTTAATGGTAGGTTCTTTGATCAGCAATTCCTTTTGAAAAGACAGCTTTTTAAGCAGAATTTTCCATATTATCTCTTTAGTGGAGAGTAACAGAATAGCAAGATGGGCACCTGACCTTACCTTGTCCAGCTTGGTGATGATAAGCCATGGAGATTCTAGCACTTAGCTCATGGTCTGGAATTAATACATTTCTGTCAACTTTTCAGAAATAAATTATACTATAAAAAACTTTTGATCGTCACACCTCTGGTATCTGGTAGTGGGATAAGGAAGGAAGGGAAGCACAACCCATTAATGGGATTAGCTGCATCGATCCTGGGTACTAAGACAGAGAAAGATGCTTTCAGACCCCTAAATCCCAGCATAGAGAATGGTTCTAGCTACTCTACATTGTTCTGTTCCTTTTCTTGAAAAAGGTGTTTGATGCAGATTATTTAAAAGTATTTTTTTCCTAGAAAATAAGTCACTTTGATGAAAATGTATTGGTGAGAACAGTGTAATCATTTCCTCTCATGGAACAGGGACAAATCTCAACATAATTTTACTTGCGGTAACCAATGAGCCCTGCTTTATGCTCACAGTACTGTGCTAAGTACCTGGGGTAGAAGGACAGGTCAGGTGTCCTCCTCTTCCACCCCCATGATATATTGCACATCTCTCCACCACTACACTGACTGTGTTGCAGTGGGACTGTCTTTACACATTTGCCCCCTCCCTCCACTGCCACTACCTTAGGTGTGATTAGTACTAAAAGGTGAAGCTAACTAGAAATCACTCTTTAGATTTCTTCAAGCCCAGAAGTATAACTATCTGCAAATCACTTTCCAGAAAAATATTCCTTTATTTTTCAGACACGTCACTAAAATAGTTGGAGATATTCAGCACTCCAACTTCTTAGTGAATTTGGAAAAATAGTAGAAAATATTAAAAATGAGACACATGAAATACAAGGGGGAAAATATGCAACCTAGAAAAAGCAATAAGTCAATGCATTTGGTCAAGTGACCATGTTACCATCTATCCCAGCACAAAAATCTTTGGTGTATCCAACTGTACTCATAAATATGAATATTATAAAAATGATATACCTGTATATATATCTGTATACTTCTATTTTTATAACCATTAACTCATTTCAATTTTATAATCCTAACTTTATTTTTTTTTCAGTACTACAACACCAATACTACCAGAATGAAGTCAGTGGGTATCTATCTACTATTTCACATATTTCCTCATTCTTTAAACCATAGAGAAGAAAAATCCCCTGAGATTTCCCCAGATAGTAACAACTTACTAGCATAATCCTTGAGTTTATTCTTCCCTTTAAACATCTGTCATAAAGACTGCAATCAAATGGAGATAATCTATGTTAAAGCACTGTGTGAAGTTTGAAACGTTATACAAATGTGAGATGGTATTTTTATCATAATTTACATGTATACTTGTCTCTCTGATTACATGATTTTGGCACTACTATGGACTTTGAACATAGGGTCATTGAAAACAAATAGATGTTGAATCTAAAAGGATTATTTTGGTTGTTTGGGATTCTATGCTATTATTATTTCTCAGTGGTACAAGCTATTCTATTATCCAAGAAAAGTCCATCACGACAATTCCATGCTCCAACTTTGAATATGAAACCAAGAATTAAACTGTAACTCTCTTTCTTGGTTTTTATTAAACTCTCTTTGTTTTAGAAAGCAAAATCTAGAATTCATTTGGCCATGAAAGTGCCTCCTCTTGTTCCCTCAAGAAAGATACTCTAAACATTTGACTTATTAGAGCTATTGGTCCCTATATTTATAACTTCAACACTCATGATATAAAGACAACCCTGAGAGATCAGAAAGCTATGAAGTTATCAGAGACTAGTAGAGTCCTATGAAAAGGAGTGAGAAGGGCTTCCCTGGTGGCGCAGTGGTTGAGAGTCTGCCTGCCGATGCAGGGGACACGGGTTCGTGCCCCAGTCTGGGAAGATCCCACATGCCGCGGAGCGGCTGGTCCCGTGAGCCATGGCCGCTGAGCCTGCGCGTCCGGAGCCTGTGCTCCGCAATGGGAGAGGCCACGACAGTGAGAGGCCCGCGTACCGGAAAAAAAAAAAAGGAGTGAGAAGCCAAACTAAATGGTACTGGCCAAAGAAGGGACAATTTAAGTACCAATAAAGATAATAAATGCAATAGATTAAACATATTCAATACAGTTAAGCCCATGAGGGCATAATGATATTAAATACAACACACATACCTCCAGTCACCTTTGGGAGATGCTAGATAATTGATATTAAATACAACATACATACCTCCAATCACCAAACATCATATACCTCATAATGGAAGAGCATAGCACAGCACCACCTATGAAGTACTATTGCAAAAGTAAATAAGTAAATAGGAACCTGAATCTGATCAAGTCTCTAGACCTAACTAATGAATTTTAAACAATTCAAAGGACAGAGAAACATAAAAAACATATTAAGCGACACCGTGTGGAGGCAATCAGAAAATCTAACTGTGAGAAGCTCTACAGGACAAAAAACCCCCACAAATATATATATATATATATATATATATATATATATATTCAAAAACAATATAAAAATTCACAAAATTATAGAGATGAAAAGAGCCTTAAGAGACATGCAAACCAGTTCTATATACATATTATATATTATATATATATACATATATAATATATATATTATATATATACATATATTATATATATGTATATACACTGATTCAAACAAAATGAAAAAATAAAAGGAAAGAAAGAAGGAAAAATAAAGTGAAGCAAAGAAATAAATATAAAATATAATTTGGGAAAGGTGAACACTATCTGAATTTCTGATGATTCTAAGAATAATGTTTATATTGATATTCATTTTTAGTTGTAATAATGATATTATTGTTTTGTTAGAACAAAGAGGCCTTATCGTTAAAATATATATAACAGGGCTTTAAAATATATATAACAGGGCTTTCTAAAATATATATAACAGGGCTTCCCTGGTGGTGCAGCAGCACACGGGTTCGTGCCCCAGTCCAGGAAGATCCCACATGCCACGGAGCAGCTGGGCCCGTGAGCCATGGCCACTGAGCCTGCGCGTCCGGAGCCTGTGCTCCACAACGGGAGAGGCCACAACAGTGAGAGGCCCGCGTACCACAAAAAAATTAAAAAATAAAATAAAATAAAATATATATAACAAAATATTTAGAGATAGAATGTGATTTCTGAGATTGCCTCAAAAATAATTCAGGCAGAGTTAGTAGGGTATGGATGAAACAAGATTGATCAGGTATTGAAAATGGCTGAATTCAAATGAATTGGAAAAGATAGCCATATTGAAATTATTGTACTGTTCTCTTTGCTTCTGTATATATTTTTAAATGCCCACAGTAAAATATGTCTTTAATAAATCTCCTGGTATAACTCTGCTGTCAAAAGTGTGAGAAATAGACTTGATGATGCTAAGAGCTTCGTAGATCATGATTCTCAGTTAAATATCTTATTTTTGGCACATTGATGAAAACCAGAAAAAAATCAACACCCTCTCCCCAAATGGCCACAAGAAACCAGGTAGTCAAGATGTTTACTGCTGAGATATCCCCTCCTGTCATCTGGAAGCATTCAATGTTCATTTTTTGATCCAAAGATGTCTTTAATAATAATTGATAAAGTCTATCAAAATGAAAATTAATAGAAATCTATGAAAGATAATTTACTTCAGTACAATTATAAGTCAAAGTAATGGATTTCGGAAATAACACAGACATTTCAGATAGTTTAGCAGACAGTAAGTCTACTGTCTTCCATTGTATGGAAGTCAACCATACAACGTGGCCTCCAAAAAGAGAGTGGATATTGCACTGAATTCATAGCCATGTAACAGGACAAGGTGTCAGTCCCAATCTGCTCTGTCAGAACACACCTACAGTATCGTCCCCATTAAAGGTAGCTTACCACATTGGAAAGGTTTTAGGATTAGTTAGATGGTTAGAAAGCCTAAATACCTGCCACATCAGGAAATTTTGCAGTAAAAACATGCTTATCTTTAGAGAAGAGAAGGTGTGGGGTGTGGGGCGTGGCAGAGAGGTCTAGCAGAGAATGGAAAAACTGCCAAATAGAAGGAGTAGTTCCTCCCTACTGGGCTCAGTGAGAAAGGATCACAGGCAGTCCAGAGCCAGGGACCATAGGAAGCTTTCAACTGTAGATCTGATTGCCAAAAGCAGAGGTCCTCCCTCCCTGGAGGTGTGCACATACACCCTGGACAACCTTCTTGTGTTGTGTCATAACCCTGAGAGTCTGAAATCAGAACTATACTTTATCATAACCATTCCACTTGTTTGGCTTTTTTTTCTCTTGTTCTAAATGGCAGGTACTTTCAGGGATTATTACCAACCTATTTATGTCCAAATCACAGCTTCCACTCTTTAAAATTAGCCACCTTTCCCTCCTCCTGCCTGACGTGTTCCCTCTTGTCATGATATGTGGCTTGGGGGATAGCATTTGATCACAGATAGGCGGTTGTTACCTAGTTTGAGCTCAGCAAGAAGCAGATGGTGACAAGAAAGAAAAAAGCTTCTAAATATACACACCTAAGCATAAATGATGGGGAAGGGAAGAATCGAGAGAAAGAACATGGCAAGTAAATTGTAGCCATTACTATTAAAGTTTTTGAGTGGAAATAAAAGGCTTAGATTGCAATATGTATAAGTAGAAACTCTGCCCTGTAGATTTAGGCTTCTAATTTACAGAAGAATATCAGGAACTTTAAGCCAGTGGGTATACTTTGTCTATGTCTGTTCCAGCATCCTGCATTATTCCCTTGTCACTTCTTGGCCTAAAGAAGGTGAGACTATTGTCAGCACTCTACAAACAAAGAAATATAATTAATGATACTGACTAGTATTGACATTATTCTGAGATGATTGATTTCTGGCCCTCACAAGCCTTCTGACTTCTGTTTTGAAATATGTAGCATCACAACTGAGTATTCTTTTTCCCTTTTTTCCCTCCAGTATACTAACCTGAACAATTTGTTGAAATGATAAAAATAGAGAACTTTCCTCCCAAGAAGAATACATTCTACTTTTAAATTACCCTAGATATTTGGCCAGATTTTATGAATGCATGACATGACTAAACCTAATAAAACCTAATAAATCTAATGTACACTGAAGACAAAATATTAGAATTCTATTTATGTATGCCAGTGTAAAGTGATTTCTTTAATCATGTCATGCCACCACTAAAGCTAAAATAACTGGAAATGAATAATACATACAAAGATTGGGTTTTATAAATGTGTTTCAATTTCATAGCAGAATTTAACTTTATATACAAATATTAGAATCCAAGCTCTGGTCCCATGCTTTATTAGGTGTGTGATATTTGTGAAGTCTGTTTCCCTATTTGTGAAATGAGACATTAGGAATGAGATCATCTTATTGGTTCCTTCTAGTTTCAATAGTCTTTGAAACTGAATTGAGAAACTAGAGTTGAAGTATATGTATATCTTATGTTTAAAAAAATTCATAGAAATACATGTGGAAAGATACTAGAAGAAAACATACCAAAAAGATAACACCCTGTTTGGCAGAGGGGGACAGGAAATAATTTATGAGCAATTTATTTCTCTTCAATTTGTTTTTTCATATGTTCTAAATATTTTATAAATCACCATGTGATAGATGTATAATTGGGGGAAACAGACACTTTTTCAGTTTTCAAAAGCAATATTTATGTCAGGCCACTACTTTGTGTAAGGGCATGAGACATCAAATATTGTCAGCACAGAAAATAAGATTTGCTTCACGTGTGTTCCTTGTTTAGGATAAGGTTCCAAATAAAGCACTACAGCAAAGTAGTACCAGTTGGACAAAGTCAATGGTATTGGTAGTGTCATTGGGCTAGTTATGAGTAGACGATAAGAGTCAGGGACTAGAATGAAGCAAACACCTACTTTAGGCATCACAGTATTTATGCTGTAGTTTAAGCATAAAACACTCAAGTTCTAGTTCAAGATGTTTTACTAGATTAAAAACAAAACAGGTTTGGCTCATAACATATCAATTTATATCCCACACATCACTGAAGTTCATCATGGGGGTTGGCTAGGCATGGTTTCATCCATTTCAAATAGTTAGTTGGAATCTGAAGATTTTCGACACCCGTATCTGAGGTCCAGGACCTGGTTCCAAATTTGCCATTAAATGATGCACAATTTGCTATAGATGAGTGAAGAGGCTGACTGTGACTTGTATTCACATTGTTTTAGCAGAAAGGAAAAGATGCTCAGTTCTTCTGGCAGAGAAGGCGGGTTCATAAGAGAAGTAATAGAGGGTGTGATGCTTATACTGAATCCTGGCAGATGGGTGGGTGGTCCTTCCTAAATTAGAAAGTAGGGGAAGACAGGCAAGGGAGAGATGGAGAGGGCATTCCAAATAGAGAAAGATAAAACAATAATAGATTATGAAGAGTTTGTATCGATCACTATACAGTGTGCATCTCAACATTTAGGCAATGAGTCAGAGGACTATTCCAAGGCAGTGACAGATTCAGATTTTACAAAGATTATTGTGACAAGCAGTGTAGAAAGAGGATTAGGGGGTTGGGGAAGAAAAAAAAGAAAGAAAAACAAACAGAAAAAAGAGTAAAATATTAAAAAATAAACCTGAGGCTCAATTTAATACTCCTCTCATGGTATTCATTTCTAAACTGAAAGATCATATTAATTGGAAAATATAAAATACAATTTTCTTATATTTTGTCCAACTTCTAGGATATATCTGACTGATGCTATCATTCTATGCTGGGATTGGTTTTCTTTAAGCATGAGTTTCCAAAGCATATTAACAAAACTCATTGAGAAATGATCTCCTATTCTTCTGTTTCCTTAAAGCTCAGGAATGACTATAACAAATAGAAAAGTAGAATAAGCTCTAGTAGTGAAGATAATGCTGAAGTCCAGGCAAGCTTTCTTTTACTCTGTGTGGTTGAGATAGAACATCCAATCTGTCTAGAGAAGTCTTGGAGACAGGAAACATTCTGGACTATTTGAGGGAAGGTAGGTCATGAAAGGGGTAATTGTGGAATCCAAGCAGAAGCAAGAAGAAAGGAAAAAACTCATGAAACACATATGCTTTCAGAGAACACAAATGAAGGCCAAGAAGAATAAAAGAACAAGCCAAAAAAGAACAGTGACAGAGAAAGTAAGGCCAGAATGCTACATTGAGCGAGTCTGGTCAGGCTTAAGACTAGCAGCAAAGAGAGGTTCCTGAGGGCTCAGCCGTGTAGCGTGATTAAAAATGGACACACACCTATTTGAATGCATCTAGCATGCCTTGTGGAAAGTACAAGAATTGGTATAAACAATCAAGTTTGGGGTCACATCAGGAGAAAAGATCCAGAAAGCTGCAGGAGGAATTGATGAATACAAACAGGAAAGCCATTAATGAGAGGTAAAATGGTGGGAACCAGGGAACAGGAGAGACAACTGTGATCACAAAAAGAGCCGATCACATTTGCATATTTGATAGAAAAAAACAGCACCATAACTGAGAACTTCCTCCATGAACTTGGACAAAGTTATTTACCTTGTTGTTGGCATCTGCACAAAAGAATGAGCATAATTATATCCTCTACAGCAGAGCTGTTGTGTTGCCTCAATTAGAACACTGGGAAAAGGCACTGAGACCACAGATGAAAAGCTCTATAGTAGCACAACTTATAAAATCAGGAAGAGGATGTGTGATCCCCCAGCTGCAACCATTAAACAAACCCTGTTCCTAGCACAGAGCCGAGGTCAATGGATGAAGCTGGTACACAAAAAAAAGACTTTGGCAGCAGCAAGAGCTGCATTAATCAAAGTTGTGAAACAAAACAACCATCAGCTGCATTCAAGCCCCATTGTGGAAGGGAATCAATATTTGACACTTTGTAAACGACACAAATTAGAAAGGCAAAACATCTAAAAATATTTCATAGGAGTCAAACAACAGGAAGTAAATATGCAAGGAAATGGTCTTAAGAGTCTCTGAAGGCATTCTTTGGCACAAATGCTGACATTACTCACACCCCATAAGCGAGAACCTAAACTTTGCTGTGAGAGTGCCCTGATATTTGTGATAGATTCTGGATTGAATATATCAATAAATACTCGACCTCAATGAGAAGCAAACTGTATCCAATAGCCAGACCAGGCAAATATCCATGGGTGCCAGATGCTTATTCAATAAACAGGTTTGATAAGTAATTCTAATTAGTAAGAAAAGCAACTGCACCTAGGAATTCAGTGATTCTGTGATGGACTGATTGCAGAGCAGGAAAAATAGGACTAATTCATTGAATAATAAAAATAACTTTCATCTTGGTATGTTATTCAGATTCTTAGGGTATTGTCACACTGCAACACATTTTATTCTTATAGCGGGAGTCAGCAAACTTTTTCTGTAAAGAACCAAAGGATAAATATTTTAGGCTTGTAAACCATACAGTCCTCTGTAAGGTCGCTCATCATTCAGCTCTCCAGGTGTTGTGTAAAAACAGCCACAGACAGTATGTTAAGAACCAGGTGTGACTGTGTCCCAATAAAACGTACACAAACAAATGGCAGGTTCAATGTGGCTCACTGTACTTTGCTGACCCCAGCTCTATTGTGTAAGCCTAACTATCCCCAAGGCTGCCGCTTATCAAGTGAATACTGACAGTTAATACTAATCCACAACGATATGCCAATAAAATGGACAACCAGGTAGAAAAGGACAAATTCTTATAAATGCACAACCTTCCAAGACTGAACCAGGAAGAAATAGAAACTATAAACAGACCAATCACAAGCACTGAAATTGAAACTGTGATTAAAAATCTTCCAACAAACAAAAGCCCAGGATCAGATGGCTTCACAGGCAAATTCTATCAAACATTTAGAGAAGACCTAAAACCTATCCTTCTCAAACTCTTCCAAAATATTGCAGAGGGAGGAATACTCCCAAACTCATTCTTCGAGGCCACCATCACTCTGATACAAAAACCAGACAAAGATGTCACAAAGAAAGAAAACTACAGGCCAATATCACTGATGAACACACATGCAAAATTCCTCAACAAACTATTAGCAAACAGAATCCAACAGCACAATAAAAGGATCATACACCATGATCAAGCAGAGTTTATCCCAGGAATGCAAGGATTCTTCAATATACACAAATCAATCAATGTGATACACCATATTAACAAACTGAAGGGGAAAAACCATATGATCATCTCAATAGATGCAGAGACAGCTTTCGACAAAATTCAACACCCATTTATGATAAAAACCCTGCAGAAAGTAGGCATAGAGGGAACTTACCTCAACATAATAAAGGCCATATATGACAAACCCACAGCCAACATCGTCCTCAATGGTGAAAAACTGAAACCATTTCCTCTAAGATCAGGAACAGGACATAGCTGTCCACTCTCACCACTATTATTGAACATAGTTTTGGAAGTTTTAGCCACAGCAATCAGAGAAGAAAAAGAAATAAAAGGAATCCAAACTGGAAGAGAAGAAGTAAAGCTGTCACTGTTTGCAGATGACATGATACTATACATAGAGAATCCTAAAGATGCTACCAGAAAACTACTAGAGCTTATCAACTAATCTGGTAAAGTTGCAGGATACAAAATTAATGCACAGAAATCTCTGGCATTCCTATACACTAATGATGAAAAATCTGAAAGTGAAATCAAGAAAACACTCCCATTTACCATTGCAACAAAAAGAATAAAATACCTAGGAATAAAACTACCTAAGGAGACAAAAGACCTGTATGCAGAAAATTATAAGACACTGATGAAAGAAATTAAAGATGATACAAATAGATGGAGAGATATACCATGTTCTTGGATTGGAAGAATCAACATTGTGAAAATGACTCTACTACCCAAAGCAATCTACAGATTGAATGCAATCCCTATCAAACTACCACTGGCATTTTTCACAGAACTAGAATGAAAAATTTCACAATTTGTATGGAAACACAAAAGGCCCCGAATAGCCAAAGCAATCTTGAGAAAGAAAAACGGAGCTGGAGGAATCAGGCTTCCTGACTTCAGACTATACTACAAAGCTACAGTAATCAAGACACTATGGTACTGGCACAAAAACAGAAAGATGGGTCAATGGAACAGGATAAAAAGCCCAGAGATAAACCCACACACATATGGTCACCTTATCTTTGATAAAGAGGCAAGAATATACAGTGGAGAAAAGACAGCCTCTTCAATAAGTGGTGCTAGGAAAACTGGACAGCTACATGTAAAAGAATGAAATTAGAACACTTCCTAACACCATACACAAGAATAAACTCAAAATGGCTTAAAGACCTAAATGTAAGGCCAGACACCATCAAACTCTTAGAGGAAAACATAGGCAGAACACTCTATGACATAAAACACAGCAAGATCCTTTTTGACCCACCTCTTAGAGAAATGAAAATAAAAACAAAAATAAACAAATGGGACCTAATGAAACTTAAAAGCTTTTGCGCAGCAAAGGAAACCATGAACAGGACGAAAAGACAACCCTCAGAATGGAAGAAAATATTTGCAAGTGAAGCAACTGACAAAAGATTAATCTCCAGAATTTACAAGCAGCTCACGCAGTTCAATATCAAAATAACAAACAACCCAATCCAAAAATGGGCAGAAGACCTAAATAGACATTTCTCCAAAGAAGATATACAGATGGCCAACAAACACATGAAAGAATGCTCAACATCATTAATCATTAGAGAAATGCAAATCAAAACTACAATGAGATATCATCTCACACCAGTCAGAATGGCCATCATCAAAAAATCTAGAAACAATAAATGCTGGAGCGGGTGTGGAGAAAAGGGAACCCTCTTTCACTGTTGGTGGGAATGTAAATGGATACAACCACTATGGGGAACAGTATGGAGGTTCCTTAAAAAACTAAAAATAGAATTACCATACAACCCAGCAATCCCACTACTGGGCATATACCCTGAGAAAACCATAATTCAAAAAGAGTCATGTACCAAAATGTTCACTGCAGCTCTATTTACAATAGCCAGGACATGGAAGCAACCTAAGTGTCCATCAACAGATGAATGGATAAAGAAGATGTGGCACATACATACAATGGAATATTATTCAGCCATAAAAAGAAATGAAATTGAGTTATTTGTAGTGAGGTGGATGGACCTAGAATCTGTCATACAGAATGAAGTAAGTCAGAAAGAGAAAAACAAATACGATATGCTAACACATATATATGGAATCTAAGAAGAAAAAAAAAAAAGGTCACGAAGAACCTAGAGGTAAGATGGGAATAAAGACACAGACCTACTAGAGAATGGACTTGAGGATATGGGGAGGGGGAAGGGTAAGCTGTGACAAAGTGAGAGAGTGGCATGGACATATATACACTACCAAACGTAAAATAGATACCTAGTGGGAAGCAGCCGCAAAGCACAGGGAGATCAGCTCAGTGGTTTGTGACCACCTAGAGGGGTGGGATAGGGAGGGGTGGGATAGGGAGGGTGGGAGGGAGGGAGACGCAAAAGAGAAGAGATATGGGAACATATGTATATGTATAACTGATTCACTTTGTTATAGAGCAGAAACTAACACACCATTGTGAAGCAATTATACTCCAATAAAGATGTTAAAAAAAAAAAAAAAAGAGTCATGTACCACAATGTTCACTGCCGCTCTATTTACAATAGCCAGGACATGGAAGCAACCTAAATGTCCATCAACAGATGAATGGATAAAGAAGATGTGGCACATATATACAATGGACTATTATTCAGCCATAAAAAGAAACGAAACTGAGTTATTTGTAGTGAGGTGGATAGACCCAGAGTCTGTCATACAGAGTTCCCTCAGATGCAGAGGGAAGAGATATGGGGACATATGTATATGTATAACTGATTCACTTTGTTATAAAGCAGAAACTAACACACCAGTTTAAAGCAATTATACTCCAATAAACATGTTAAAAAAAAAAACTAACAAAAAGAGGCACAAGATCTTTATAGAGAAAATTACAAAACAATTAAAAGATTTTTATAAAGACATTCTAGAGATGTACCATGTACATGGAAGAGAAGACATACTATCATAAAAACATTGGGTTTTCTCCAAATTGATCCACAGATTTAATGAAATTCCAATCAGTTTTTTTTTTTCATGGAACTTAGCAAGGGAAATCTAATTGTATATATATGAACTGAGAACAGAGAATAACCAAGGAAGTATGAAGAACAGCAAATCTGGTCAATTATTATTATTATTTTACATAATAATAGTATTATATAAAAGTATTATAGTAAACATATAATAATTAAAACCATGAAATTGGTGCATTGTAAATTATTAGGAAAAGACAATGATTCTGGGACAATGGTTATCCATATGGACAGAAGAATAATAAAATTGTATACTTATATCACATTATATAAAAGATATGTAAATTCTAGGTGAATTATAGATGAATCATGAAAAGCTTTATGAACTCACATTATTAAAGCATTGTTTAAATAAGGCAAAACCCCCATAAGACATAAAGGAAACAACTGATAAATTTGACTACATTGGACTTAAAATTTCTGTGCATTAAAAGGGACCTTAGAGAAAGTAAAACTATAAGCCAGAGCATGGAGAAAACAAATAAAGTTGATGTATGTGTACCACCATGTATTTTCACAAACACGATGTGGAATTAAAAGCTATTTGCAGGAAAAGAAAAAAAAAGTAATCTAAGTGTTCATCAACAGATGATTAGATTAAGAAGATGTGTTGTATATATGGTATGGAATATTACTCAGCCATTAAAAACAATGAAATGTGTGGATGGACCTAGAGAATATTATGCTCAAACAGCGTATGATATCACTTAATGTGGACTCTAAAAAAATAATACAAATGAGTGTATATACAAAACAGAAACAGACTCACAGACTTGTGGTTACCAAACAGGAGAGGGAAAGAGGAAGGGGCAAATTAGGGGTATGGGATTAACAGATACAAACCTGTCTATATGTAAAATAGATAAGCAACAAGGATATACTGTATAGCACAGGGAATTATACCCATTATCTTGTAATAACCTATAATGGAGTATAATCTGCAAAAATACTGAATCACTATGCTGTATACCTGAAACTAACACAATATTATAAACCAATTTATTTCAATAAAAAAATATAACTTTGCCCTCTTTGGAAGCTTGCCCCACCCCCTCCAGATTAATCATCCAGTCACCTGATAGATCCCCTGTTTTAACTCTGCATAGTTAACATGGATATGAATTTGCTATTTTCCTATTTGTTTATCAGTTTTTCCTCTACTCCCCCCAACTCTCCAGGAAGGATATAAGCTCAATGAAAGCAAAGAGCTTATCTGGGATCCTCAGTACCTGGAACAGTATCTGGTACTTAGAAGAACCAGTAAATGTTGTTCATAGAATAAACCTATACTAGGATGGTGAGGGGGCTTTTCCTATTATCTCAAGATTTTTAGCTAAAACTTTGGAAAATAGGCAATTGATATGCGCATATTCTACAGAAAAATCAGTAGACTCAACCTTATACGATTTATTACAATGCAGGGGTGAGGATTAACCTCATCCTCCTACTACCTTCAGCCTATACAGAAGACTAGATATTCAAAGGAAAGTCATAGATTCAAGGAACCATGGGCCTTGGGAGGGAGAGTATTTTTACTGCATTTCTGTCCTACCTGACAGGGACTCCAAGAGACCCATCCTTCAAGATAATGGGGGGTTCTGGAAGAAAAGGGAACTGACACCTCATTCCCCAACTGGCTGCATGCTAAGCTTCAGAAACTCACACGCAGAAGTCCACACACTGTGAGAACTATATCTGATACTGAAACTTGGGAGACAGTCTCGTAGAGACTAATGCCTCTTTCTGGCCTGGAGTATTCTGAGAGGTGAAGGTTTCTGGAGCAGCCTGCTGGCAAGGCAAGAAGAGAGGGCATTTGATGTATATTTCAGCTATTTGGAACAGTAAAATGCATGAGGTCAGGCTCAGACATCTTAAACACACCTTGTGGAGACGATGGCTGGCAGTGATGAGCAATAAAGGGACACAGGCTGGACTTTCACTTGCTTTTGGTCCAGCTTTACTTTGCTTGGGCAGGTCCTGCATAGGGTAGACACTGTAGTCAGTCAGAGAGTATATTTTCCACATCCTAAAACTGTTTAGAGGTGAGATCTTTGCAAAGAGCTGGGCACAGAATCTCTCAAAATGTGCTCAGAAGACAGCCATCCTTTGAGTGCCTGCTCTACAGATAACTATAATACAAAACATCAGCCAGGTAAAACATTAGCTCCTTTGTCTATTATCCACCTGTCCTCCTACCTCAACAGCAATTATCTCACACTTGGGGGCCGGGCAGTGAGAGGAAGAGTGAAAGATCAAAAAATGTAAGAGAACAGATTATACAACTTTCCCATGCATTCTTGAGAGTCAGAAGAAGTGAGAAGTATAAAGTGTGATCTGAATATGAGATTCCATTTTTAAGTCATACAAGACTGGATTTTAGTACCTAGCAGAGTTTTAATGACCAAAACGAGACTGTTTTAATAACCAAAGTGAAACCATGGAATCTATAATAAGATGTCATTAAGGGACATGGAAATGAGATCCAGAGAATGTTTAAATATGGTGATTGGAAAAAATAATACCATTTTCTTTTGTAACAAAATTCAAACCATGAAATCAACTCAGCAAAGGCACTTGTCTTTTCTTTTCCAAGCTCACTAGACATTCAAAAATAAAGGGTTTCCGGTGTGCCAGTCAACACGCTCAACCCAGGAAGTGCAGACTGAAACTTGCCCTCCATCAATAACCTCCCTCCACGTAGCCTCAGTCAGGCACACAGCTTGTTCTCTCCTGGCTAGTGCTAGGATCTCTTTAATAATGTTCAGAAGCCAACTTTTCTCCCTCCCAAATCAAATATCTTTTCCAGTTCACTTAATGGTCCTCTATTGCCCCTAAAGCACAAGATTTAGAAATGTTGTCCTTTTTTAACGCTTTTTCCCCTTGTTTCCTAAAATCAGTCACAGTCTCTCAGTTAACATTCTTTCATGTGTTCCCTGCTTTCAACCATCACAGTTGCCATCCTAATCCAAGTGGCCTGGACTATTGTAAAGAACTGCACTGGTTTCCCTCACGAATCAACGTCCATCTGAAGAGATAATGTACTGTATACTCAATTACTGAATACTATCCACACCTCCACCAACACTGTATTTCTTGCTGCTAAAACCTCAGCCTTACCTTGACAGCTCTCTACAGCCAATAAACGTGTATATTTCCTACCTGATCATCTCTCACTACTTTATGTAAACTGACCTCAGTTACCTACTTGCCTTTCCATAAAGATGCCTTTCCTTCCAACATTCTAACTTTGCTCATTGCATCTCCCTCTGCCTCCGAAGGGCCTTCTGAGGAAAAGAAATTTGGGGCATGAAACTGGGAGACAATATTCTAGAGCTGCCCAGGTGTCATCCAGACTGACATTCCCATAAAAAGGGGTCACATGAGATGATGCATTCCCTAGGATTCATCTAGACTTTAGAATCACAGAAAAAGAAAGCTCAATTCTAAAAATATTGCAATAACTCCTCAAGAACAGTGGCTCCCAAGCATCCTGTGATTCTGAGTTAGTAGCTCTAGGATGGAACCTATACATCTGCAGCTTAACAAGATGACTAATTGAGTCTGTTGATCAGACAGGTATGGGAACCTTGGTCCTCTGCCCAAAGGTGGTTGGCCTGGGAGCCTAAGAGTCAGTGATGAGAGAACGCAATACATAGCACACACCACCACTGGTATTGTCCCTGATTACTGACACAACATGGGGAGAATCACACTGTTTTGAACTCCCTGTTCATATACTAAATCTCCTCAGATCCACATGGCATCTCAACTAGCTTATGTTCCGGGCTTTCTTTAAAAATAGATCAGTTATCCTTGGCTCCATTCCCTATAATGCACAAGTACATAATAATCTAAAGAAATTTAATCCATTAGCATGGCCATAAAGTCCTAATGTGAGTAATTTATGATTCCCCTTCTGAAGAGAATAAGTGCACATCCCCTAGACCACACCCCTCCACCCTTCTGCACACAACTTCTAACTCTAAGAGAGTGACCAGTGAGAAGAATTTCAGGCTCCACAGCAAAGTAGAAGGAGAAAGCTATGGAGGGGCCTTATCAGGGCCAACATTTCACCGAGCTGGGGGAATGGTCTTTGGATACAGAATGTTCACACTTCACCCAGTTAAGTAGGCCGAGGCACTAAGTCACAGAGTCATGGGCTGTTTGACAGGATCTGTGAAGGGGTGTCTCCAGAGCTAACAGGTATCTTAGCACTATAGCTACAGTGATGATTTAAATAGAATAGCATACTGAGCCTCCCTTTCACCTCTCTATTCCCACCCCCACTTATGTTAGGAAGGTCAGAAAGTTTGGAACCAGCTCAAACAAAAGCCTCTCTACTTTTCTCTCTGGAGAGTGCTTTGTTTCAACTGGGTTATATTGTATTAGCACTGTCATAATATTATGGCAATTGCCAGAGCACCGGTGATTCAAAAAAAAAATCAATGCGGCAACTTTGTTGGAGGCTGTGAACTAGGTAAGACT
Source organism: Leucopleurus acutus (assembly GCF_964270905.1). NCBI lineage: Eukaryota > Metazoa > Chordata > Mammalia > Artiodactyla > Delphinidae > Leucopleurus > Leucopleurus acutus. Next base: position 92,276,939 of record NC_139144.1, on the reverse strand, counting down.
AATTAGGGCTTAAGAAAGCCAGACTGTTCTCACCGCCCTTGCTGAGTCCCAGCCAAGAGTCATTCATCTGCTTCCCCATCAAAGCAGAAGACCAAGCTTTACTCCTCTGGGGAAGCAGAGGCCACACTCCAAAACAAACCCAGAAAATAAGTGGCCAGGGCTTTTGTTATTTAACAAAGACCTAATATATCTTTCATTAGTGACCAGTTAAAATTGTTTCAAATTCAACTAGTTTTTAATAAGGTGACTTAAGTAAAAGATATTTTCTCAAATAAAAACAAATCCAAGGTTAGGCAGTTCCAGAGATGTTTCAGAGGCTCAGCAATGTCAGGATTTTGAGTGAGCATCTCTGTTATTGCCTCTCCTTTCCCCCATGGTCACAGGATGGCTGCAGTGATTCCAAGCAATATACCTTCATAGAGCAGTATCCAAGTAGAAACAAAGGGGGTAGAGAGAGATGAGCTGTTTTCATACCCTCTCTGAGGGAGGAAAATCTGTCCCCCCAAAACCCAAGATTTCCTTACATCACTAGTGTGAGTTAGTCACATGTCCTCCCCTAGACAAATTACTGGCAAATAAGAATTTGATTAACATGATTGGCTTAAATCAATCATATTCCATACCCTGTGTTTTATAATCTTGCTGCTAGAACAAGGAATAAAGGCAATGGCCCCTCTATAGGGAAAATGATATCTATACAGTGAGGAAGGCAGTGTCTTTCACCTTAGTATATGGGTTAGAAGGGATGGGGAAGCTGTGCACACCGTTTAGTTTTCATCAACATTTGCTAAGTGTTGTTAGCCTCATTTTTACGGTACCTGAAGTAAATGAGGGGTACACCACTGGGATGTTGAGGTAGAATTGCCAGCAACAGTTCTTGGGGTCCTGTTGTGTTAGAAATGCAAATAGTAGGATGCCAAAAATTGCATTTATAAGAAGTCACTAATGAAACTTCTTTTCCATTAAATCACAAGACACACACCTTAGAGAATGTAGGGTGTCAGAGTTTCAGAGGGATGAGAAGTTATTTTATTGATAGTATCATCAAGAGGCTAAAAGATAAGAGAAACCTATGACGGCCTGCTGGCTCACTTCAAAAGAGAAGGTGCCAAAGATCCTAAGTATTGTCAGACCCGGGAGATATCAGGATGGAGGAGGAAGCGCCGAGTCCCAAGCTTTTGTATGAAAATAAGAACTAGAGAGGGCAGGTTACTTCCATATCCCACTCTCATATCAGTAGCTAAGAAAATACTGAGTTGCAGAGAAAGGGAAAAGGGTAAATGCCTCATTAAAAGATGAGATTAAAGGTATGTGAGGTTGCAGAAATTCCCACACAGCAATAGTTGTGATTAGAGTTTTACCAAACACTTTCTTCATCAGGTGTGACCGATGTTCTTCCTAAGACCAGGCCTCACAAGAGCTGTAGCTCTCTAAAACATGGTCTCCAAGTGCAGTTCCCAGACTAGCACCACAACCATCATCTGGGAACGCCTTATAAATGCAGATTACCAGGCCTCCGGCTCAGCCCTCCTAAATCAGAAACTCTGGGGGAGAGGCTTAGCAATCTGAGATTTAACAGCACTCCAGATGATTTTTCTAATGCTTGCTAATATTTTAGAGCTGCCCCTAAAGTTTCTGGTATTTTAAAATATTCTTAACATTGAAGCCAGAATCAGAATGTTGAACTGGTTTGTTTGGTCCCAGTTCTTGATTTCTTTTTTTGGTTCTCATTTCTGCCCACATAACCCAGCCCCTAATGGATATTCCTCTGCACTAATCTGTTTTTGCATGTAACTGACTACAATATTTGTAGACTGAATCTAGAGATGAACTACAGCCTTGTCTTAACGAGTAATGCTTTTACATTAAAATAAGCTTATTGTTCTACTCTGAAATCACTGAGGTGTCAAACCAAGAAATGGTCAATGAAAATTAGATAACGCAAAGAGCCCTGTCATCTAAAAGTTGTTTCCTTGTTCAACAGAAACAAATGAACTTGTCTTTCTTGCATTTTCTTTATAAGATTAAGAAACTTATGTCCAGGTGTCCTGTCTAACAAAGAATTTCTATGGGAGTTCTTGGTCATGTTATTGAAGGGGGATACTGTGCTATCTCCTTTCTCCAGGAGAGCATAAACCAAGGCTGTCATCAGAACCAGATTCATGCTATTCTCCAAAAGAGCCATAGTTAGGGGAAACCTATTTTCTTCTCTCCCAATAATAGTGCCTGCAGATAAGGACAGTTGCTAAAGTAAGTTCTTACATATTTCCCTTCTCAGAAGTACAATTTTAAAAGGCATTGAAGACTCTTCTACAACTCAAATATAAAACGCACCCCTAAACATTTGTTTCTCTTTGCCTTTGGTCCAATTATTCTATTTAACTATTTGTATTGAGAGACAGCTCTGGTCACTGGTGTGGCAGATAAAAATGATATTTAGAAAAAGCTTTTCAGATAATTTCGATGTCCTGCCTTCTATCACTTCCTATTTCCCTAGTCCTCCTCCCCCCCCCACTTGTTATTCTATATAGAATAACACTGTTATTCTATATATTCTATATTCTAAGTAGACCACAATCTCTGGGTGAACACTTGGTATTCTGAGAAACATAGGCCCTAGTACTGTGCTAGAAATCAAGGAAGAGCACAGATGATGGATACCATCCAAAAATGAGATTCGAGAATCAAAGATCATATCTCTTCCAGTCTAAGGAATTTAAAGACAATGTCTATGCACAAAACTCATCTTTAGTTATATCCAGACAAATACACTTCAGCCTTGCATAGTCCTAAACCTCCAGGATGCTGTAGGTAAAAGCTAAAGAAACTAATGCTTGGAGGGTGGGAAGAGGGAAAGGGGATGGAATCCCAGGAGACAAGAAGTTATTCTAGCTAGAAAGTGAATTATTGAAGCTATAATTGCAATGGATTGCCCTATAGTCCAGAACTGTTAGGATCTGTTATGGTTTCTCTTCTAGTTTTAAGAAGTAGTTTGTATAAGAAGTCTTACACAAATATTGAAATAGAACTGCCACTGCTTATGTATATTAATTTATTAGGATAGTGATAAAACTCTCAAGTAGATTTCTTCAGTCTTTTGTACAGCAATGCTGTAAAGAAAGCAGCAGTGGTTATGGTTCTAACTCCAAAAGCCAATAGCAATATAGTTCCTAGTACCTTCTCCTCACCTAGGATTTTTGTAAAATGTTAATGCCAGAATGCTTAGAATCTTTGTTATCTATACACTATGGTTAATCACTCCTTGGGATGAAGCTAATTCCGCTTGGCCAGCACTATTGTTGGTGTCATGAGTAGCACTGGTCAAGAGAGGACCAACTAGCACAGCTGCCTCCATCTCTCTCCAACTTCCTGAATTTGGTAATTAGACAGGTCAGATGGCCCCTTTTAATAGAACATAGCTCAAGCCATCCTGAGCTTAGAGCATGAATTCTCAATAAAAAGCAGTATCATACTCAAAGGGCCAAAATCAGTTTTTAGAGCAAAAGTCTTAGATATTAACAATGGTCATGGCCCTTAAAAGTTCAATCATACCTGAAAATTTCTTATTCCTAGTATTTAACTTTTCTTAGAATTAACATTTTTATCCCTAAGGAAGTGATTTTGAAAAAGAAAAAAAGGTTGTGAGACACTGGCTTTGAGCCTCCAACATCTTTGCTGATTGACTTACAAGATCCCTACTCTGCCTTGACCACTCAACTTTCTCCCAGTAGCTTTGGGCCAGCTTCAGGGAGGGATGTAATTTTTTTTTTTTACAGGTTCGCATCTCACAGCAGTTACAAATGTCAATGTTGCCTTCTAGAGGAGACCACCTGGAAGATAACAGCAACGAGCTATAATCCTTATTATACCTCTAGCCGATAAATCGTCAACTTTGACAATACTCATCTAGGAGGTTCACAGAAGCATAGTAACAAAAATCAAGCAGGGGAATGACATTCATTATTTAACTGGTTACTTTTTATTTTGTGAAATCAAACTCCTAAAACTTGCATATAGAAGCTGCTGGCTCTAAGAAAAGTCTCTAATAGGCTTAGATAAGATTCAAAGTACAGCTTCTTAAGGGAGCAATTAGACTAGGTTTATACCAAATGACTCAGCCAGTGTTTAAAAAAGAAAAACATGGTATAAGAGGAGAGAAAAGATTTAGTATGAAAAACAGTTTATTCTTTTCCTAAGAGAAAAATGAACATGATATTTGAGTGAATACAGTTATATTTATCCCAAAAGGTAAAGATGGCCAGAGTTGAGCCCTCCAAAGTGTTCTATGCATTCTTTTAGAGCCTAAAGTTCCTCTGATGATCTAAATCTCTAGATGTATTGTCTGCATGGCCAACGAAAGACAATCAGTTAATTGTAGGGTTCAGTCCCTAATAACGAAGAGGACAGCAAACTAAGTTCAAACTAGAAATGTACGTTTTTAGTCCTGAATAAACTACAGTAGAAATAGGATAACTAACCAAGATAAGTTTGAGGAAGTATATCTGAGATTCTACTCCTGTTTATTATTCTGCCCCCATTACAGCTAACTCTACTCTTTTACTGGAATTGGTAGTCTTTTTTTTTTTACACAAAAAAGGAAAATCTGGGGGGGGGGGGGATTACTGAAGCCTAACTTTGAGCACTAAAGAAACAAAGCTTCTGATAACTTTTAAGTAGATTGTAATAAGGTTAAATTGGAGCTGTCCAGCTTATCAAAGCCACCTGTGATACAGGTGCCAGGGGGCACCTGCATTATGAAAGATTGATGTATTAAGATATACTAACTTTGATTATTTCAAAGCTTAGTGTTAGTGAATGAGGTATGATTTAGTGGACAAAAGTATATTATAAGTTTAGTCTTTCCTTAAATGACTGATTAATAGTATTTATTCTAGACCAGAGTTTTTCAACCTTAGATGCACACTGGAATCACCTGGGAAGTTTCAGAATTATTATCTGGGTTCTACATCCTAAAGCTTCTGATTTAATTGTTCTGGGTTAGTGACTGCTTATTAGATGACCTGGGAAGCTCTTAAACATTCTATCATGCAGCCAGTGTTGAGAACTCTCCTAGATTCTTTAATTAGGAAAGAGTATGATTTGAGAAACATGGACATTGCTTGAAAACTTAATTTGCCAATTGTCTTAGTCATTATTAATAGGTGCTAACTACTCCCTTTTAATAATAAAAAAGACCTAACTCTCATATTAAAATTGTAAAGTGCTTAGTTCCTTGATACAGATGTTAAACAGTTAACTTACATGTATGGTCACAAGTTATAGCCATTCTTTCCCGGCCTGTCCTAACACCTGGGAAAAAATATAACTTGTTCTATTCGGCCTTAAAGGGCTACTGATCTCTTCATAACTACTCTGTATTTTTACTGAATTTGCCTCTACTTGGTCATAGTGGTTTACACCTAAAGTTATCTAGAGCCATTGACATTCAGGTCAAAACCTACAGATACTCCAACAGCTATACCCACAATTTTCTTGATCTACTAAAAGAGCAAGCCTTGTTTGAAGAATCTGGGTCAGCCAATGCTTCAGCAGTCTTCAGATGGCATGTAATATGGAGCTAGGGAATAATTTGTAGTTCATTCTTAGGTGGACTTGGACTCATATTTAGAATGTTAATGCTAGATCACCCATAACAGAGCAAGAAATGTAACTCACCAGATTTGGTTTGAGCCTTGGTAGTATGAAGGTAAAAACAACATCTTTTGATTGACCATCCACCAGTTAGCTAGATAATTAAAAAGCACTGTCTACTGAATTACTTTATAGCTGGGAATTGACAAGGGAGCTTCATGTAACTTACCCACTGAAAAATCAATAAGGATATGTCAAGGAGTAGATTCTGTGTTTGGAGTTCACATGGCTACATATGAATCAATGGAGAGCCTTAGAGCAATATGACTCCCTGTGTGGACATCCGCTTGAATGTGAATAACATCGTTAAGTTGGAAGCTAGTAGAATTCCTCTCGGAACTCCAAGATTCTGTATTGAGATATCACCTGTAGAGCAACTGGAGGTGAGGAGTAGCCTCTAATTTACTCATGCCTCTACCTACCAGTCATCAATCTTATGGTGCATTTCATTCTCTGCTGAGAGGACAGAGTAGAACTAAATGGAATCCACGTGGGTTGAATGGCTTTGCTGCCCACACTCCTCCTCCTGAATGAGACATTAATAGTAAACCAGCTGAGGGAGTTGAAGGGGGGAGTCATAATAGGGCAGTAACAACTATGAGACATCTCACCTGGTATAAGAACATTTTATTGGAATGACAGTTGGATTAGTTCTCCAGATACCAGAACTGTTGGCAGGCAATGAATTGCAGTGTAGAATTATGGCATATACCAGTGTGTCAGGAGTCATCTAGATAGAACCAGACAAATATTTGTCACCTTAGCAGGATGCTTTCTTGGAAGGAGAGCTCACACATTGTAGCAATACTTTTTGCGGCATTTTCCACCATCTCTTGAAGAAGCTTCATATATAGCCGGCTGGTATCTATATGTTAACACCACATGAAACTTACATTCCAAACTGGTTTCTCCAGAGATTCATGAAAAATAACTGTGGCACAGATCAAGGTTAATGATATGAATTAAGAAAAATCTAGGGTTTAATCCTAACACTGCTAGTTATCAACTGCATTGCATCAAATTACTAAACTCTCTAAGCCTCAGTTTCTTCACCTATAACTTGGTGAAAAATAGGATTTACCTCAAAAGGCAGAGAGAAAGTAGTTGTTAGCACATTGCATCTCTCACTCTATTCTATGGGCAATTTATTCTCATAATTAGATTGTTTAGCTTATAGAAACTACTTCTCATAGCTTGATCTATCATAATAATTGACTATTTTTCAAGGGTAGAAAACAAAAATGAAGCAATTTGAATATTATTCACAACATTCTCCACCATTTGGTTAAAGTTATAGGAGGTGGACATTACTCAGACCACCTAAAATGATGCTGACAGCAGCAAGACGAGTTCAAGTCACTCATGTACTTTATGTTATTGTGTAAACATAAAGAAACTGATTTGATAGGTGATAAGGTGAAGGTGGTGAGGTAATTTGACAACCTCTCAAAATAAGTCTTAGAAGTAACTAGAAAAAGCTACATCTTTTAAACAAAAGGACTCTATGCTTCTTGCTGTACTACATTACCCCTCCTATTAGTTTCTTAATCAAACTATGGCATCTTGACAAACTCCCAGTGAGAAGTCTTACCTGTCCTGCACTGTGCTATTCATGGAGCCCAACTTCAAAGATGGCTGCATTGTTTACTAAGTCTAAATAGTTGTAACAGCAGCCAACTGGGCTGAGATTCAGATGGAATGGATTCACCAGCTTTCCTTTCCTGAACACTCTCTCTGAACAGTTACCACCATCTTCTCTTCTTGACACGGCATTTTAACAGGAAACCATGAGGAGGAAGACTTAGGAAGAGAACTCTGTGGAGAAGCCCAAGAAAGAGAAGGGACACGAGAAGACTCTGGAGTGGCCTTCTTACCTCTAATCATGCACTTGGTGGGAACAGAACCTGAAGTAGGAAAACCCCAAAGAGCACCAGACCCTAAAGGATTCACTGCCAACCAGACTAATAGAAGCCCCACCAGGCACCCCTGGCCCATCCCACCAACTCGCTACTATTAGCTTCCTAGCAATCTAGAGGCGGTGGCCTTTATATCCATCCTCAAGTCATTCAGCAGTTATTGCAGGCCCTGAAGTCAGGCTGGAAATAAAGGAGGCAAGAATGATAGTCTACACCTGGAATTCAGGTAGCCCTTTCATCATTTAAGAAAGAGCCCCAAGGAGGAAGGAATCAGCTGTTGAAAGACTTTCAGCTCTCCTTAAGAAGGCACATGTTGTATCCCTTTTGAGAAGCTTGATGAGGCCTGGAAGGGAGTTATAACTTACAAAGATTCAAGGTATACTTTCCCTGTAATCAACAACTGCCTTAAGCTGCTGAATAATTTGATTAAATGGAGTTTTAAATCAAAGACATAAGAGTTTAATTAGGAACTATCCTTGTCCTACTGAAGTTAACAGGCAGCTGTGCTAATTTTATTCCCGTGCCAGGATTTTTACCAACTCACAGAAAAGAGGGACTTGGAAACAAGCATAAATGTGTAAAAGGAAATACAGTTACCAATGAGATAGGCCACGAGGTGTTTTCCACCCTAGCCACAAGGACTGACTAGATAGAGGAGTCCTGTAGAAAAAAGTATGGGTCCTGGAGGGGGGAGGGGGAAGGGTAAGCTGGGACAAAGTGAGAGTGGCATGGACATATATATACTACCAACTGTAAAACTGATAGGTAGTGGGAAGCAGCCACATAGCACAGGGAGAGCAGCTCGGTGCTTTGTGACCACCTAGAGGGGTGGGATAGGGAGGGTGGGAGGGAGGGAGACGCAAGAGGGAAGAGATATATGTATATGTATAGCTGATTCACGTTTTATAAAGCAGAAACTAACAAACCATTGTAAAGCAATTATACTCCAATAAAGATGTTAAAAAAAAATTGTCCCAAACAAGCAGAGCTGGAGGACACCCCTTCCATGTTTTGCTTGCTGTATTTAATACTCCATTTTATTTATCCCCTTTGGTACTTTTTCCTGCTTCCCAATATTTTAATTCTCCGGTTCCTGAACTTCTAGGCTGATAATTTTCAAATATCCATTGTGCAAAAAATACATTTTGCCAAAATTTTTTAAATGCAGATTGCCCCCACTTTACCTCCAACTATGCTCAGTAGGTCGGGGTGGGACTTGCTCATCTTTGGCAGATCCCCCAAGTGATGTGATGCAGTTGAAACACTTCCTAGTCACAGTGTTGGTGTTCTCTCAGTGCTTCACCCTCTACCACCACTATTTCCGATGTCCTATACACCACAATCCATCTGTTACCTGTTTTTCCAAACCCCCTGCTTCAGGGACCACCTGATCAACTAGGAATCTTTGATCAATAAGAACTCTGGGACATATTAAAATATACAGGAAGGAAGGCAAAACCTGTGTAGCTGTGGCATTCCCCTAAAGGATGTTAGCATTTTTACCAAGAGGGTCAGATCCAAGTCACTCTGGATCCTGGGGAAGTGCCTAATTCAGGAGACTCTTGGAATTCTCTCTAGAAAGTCTCGATGGTCCCAGGAATTTAAAACAGAGGTGGCTGCACCAGAAAAAACCTTTGATCACAAAACTAGAAGGGGGGCCTTTGAGACAATTTAGAACTTATACGTCAGAAAATAAAAACTCAGAGAGATTAAGGGATAGAATCATGGGAAATTTGTTAGTTAGTGGTTAGTGACGTTTCTGAGGGTACAATCTGGGTGACTGATCTCTTTCCGTGGGTGGTGTGGGTGGTGTGTGTGTGTACCTGTGCGTATGTGTGGAGTGGAGGACTAAAAACTCCGAAGAACGTTACTGATCCTTGAATAGATCTGGCTGTTCTGGGATTGTAGCCAATTTGCCTTGCTGGGTCCACTCCAGTCCCAACCACCATACAGACCTGCAGAGATCCACACTGGCCAGCAAAGACTGGAAAAGGACAAACAGGAAGTCTGGAGATCATTATGTCTACAAAATCAATTTGCTATGATTTTGTCTAAAAGCCATATACCTAAAATGTATTAAGTGTATTCTACCTAATAATACAGCATATGAAAAACTGAGGTCCAGAGATGGGATAAGGGCACTCAAAATCACCCATGTGTTCAAGATCAGAATTATACAGAAGCCCACACCTAATTTCAAATGGTTTGTTAACTGAGTGTTGTCACCTCTCCTGTCAAGCACACTTGATGAGTGCTCCTGAGAGACATGAGTCTAATATTTTAGATATTTTCAGAAGGCATTTCTGTAATAAAAATCTATGTAAGAATGAAGAAGTTAAATAATAATAATAAAACAAGTACTATTCAAAGCTGTATGCCTTAGCTGTGAAATCACATTTTGACTTTTGCTGTCCTGGCTCTTCAAGGAAGTAGTACTTTTAAATGCAATCCAGCCACAGCTCCAAATTCCTTCCCCAAATGACAATCTTCTTGTAAAACATATGTACACTGCAGTATGCCCCATGCCTAACGGAAGTAGTAAGTCCAACCTGACTTTGTCTTGTATATCTGCCCTGTGTGTATATGTGCCTGTGTGTGTGTGTGTGTGTGTGTGTGCGTGCGTGAGAGAGAGAGAGACAGACAGACAGACAGAGAGAGACTCAACTTTGATTTGACTGTCTATTTAAAGTGAGATCCTTAAGAGGGAAAAACATAACATGTTATTATTAATAACATTATAATTATCAAAATGTATGAAAATATTCACAGTGAGAAGCCAAGTCACTGGCAGAACCAAGGATGGAACACTTGGGTGGAACACTTTTCCCCCGCCATTCATTCCAAGAGGAGTAATTTTTCCTAGCCCCACTCTTGGCCCCTTTACTCACTCCTGATTATTAAACCTGAGGATGAAACCTAAGCAAGCTTGTGCACCTGACACTTTTACCACCTGGGCAAGTCTGTCCCAAGAGATTTCACTGATGCTACATGGTGGAAGTCTTCCTGGGTATTGGTAGGTAATTTGTTTTAATTCTAGAATCTAGTATTAGTAAGCCCTTTAGGTAACAGATCTCAGGGCTTGTTATTTTTTACTTGTTCTCTTTTTTATGTTTCTAATTACACTGGACTTTTCTGAGATATATTTCATATGCAAAATAGAAACCCTCCAGAAAGCCTGTGGGAGAGAAGGGCACAGTGACACACAGCTCCCAGGCTCATCCATCTGGGACAGAGACCCTGATGCTTGGTTTAGTGGCAGCTCCTCCAAGGCCTTTCTCCAAGCTTGTTAGAGGACCACCTGGTTAGTAACTCCTGTGCCCTTCTTTTTTTTTTTTTTTTTGCGGTACAGCGGGCCTCTCACTGTTGTGGCCTCTCCCGTTGTGGAGCACAGGCTCCGGACGCGCAGGCTCAGCGGCCATGGCTCACGGGCCCAGCCTCTCTGCAGCAGGTGGGATCTTCCCGGACCGGGGCACGAACCCGTGTCCCCTGCATCGGCAGGCGTACTCTCAACCACTGCGCCACCAGGGAAGCCCTGTGCCCTTCTTTTAAGTCAAACTCTTGAGCCTCGCCTAGGATTTACTGAATTAATACTGGTTGTGGGGCCCAGAGATGCACATATTTTAAAAGTTTCTCAAGTTATTTGTTTTTATACAAGAGCTTAAGAACTACTACAACAGAAATACTTTCTTTACTGCACAATACTGTCCTTGCATGAGAGCACTTGAGATCTCTCCGGGAAGTTTCAAAAGCCCTCCTCAAATACACAGCTCTTCCAGCAAACGTGCCCTGATTTTATAAATTTCCACTTTCTATCCCAGCAGTGTTTCTTAGTTGGAAGTCCATGTATAGACTAATAGGGGTCTGTGAAACCTCCAAATGTATTAAATTTTACATACATGTGAATATGTACATTTTTCTAGAAAGAGGGTTTATAGATTTCAAGATTTCTATAACCCAAAGCATTCTTGGAGTTGCAAAATTAGAAGATAATATCTATCCAGAAAGACTGATTTGTTTTCAACAGCTCTTTTGGGTCCCTAAACATAACGAAGTACAAGGCTTAGCAGTTAAATTTTTGTTAAATGGCCTTATTTGTCTGCATGTCAGTTCCTTATAATTAAGCATACTTTGACTAATTTGAATTAAGTATGCCTGGATTCTAAACTCCCCACGCTATTTGCCTTATACAGATAGAGAACACAAGAACAGGAATGTCTGTGCTCCTTTTTCAGTGTTAGTTACCTCTGAGGAGCATAGGTATCTTTGCTTTTTTGTGGAAAAAATTAACATCTTCTCTGATGAGAGTCACAGATTCATCTGATAACAGGTGCAGAAACAAATCTTTAAACTCTAGACAGATTAAGGATAAAGGAGGACCCTAGGGCACAAAGCAGATGTTGTAAGTAATCAAAGAGACAGAAATTTTAATCAGTTCTTCTGTTTTTCAAAGACAATTCTGTTTCCTGGATTAATAGGGAGCTGCTGTGAAGCTGAATTGCCCAGGTGTGGCAAAATACTGTCCTACCCTCCTAACCTGGGGAAGCTTACAGAACTACATTCTTTCTAAAATTTAAAGTTATCTAGAAAAAAGTTACTTGTTTATTTTTTAAAATAATAATCTCATTGACATATAACCTGTTAAGCTTTGGAATTAAACAGAGGGTTTGGGGGCTTCTCTGGGGAGGGTACTTGGGGAAGGATACAGTTTTTCTTCCATAATTTTCAATATGATAAAAATATTTAATACACAAAGTTGATGAGCATTACATGAAAATATATGTAAAACAATTTCCATTTGGTGTTTACTCGGTGTGACTTTCCTTCCCCTTACCAAGCTGAAATGGAGGACTAAACATTTTGAATGATCTGAATTTCATTCCAATAGTGTAGTAGGCAGCTTCTAAGATGTCCCCCAAGGATCCCCATTTCCTGATATCCATGATCTTGTGTAATCCCCACCCTTGAGTGTGGACTGAACCTTGTGACTTCCTTCTAATGAATAGAGCATGGTAAAAGTGATGGCATGTCCCTTCTAAGGTTAGGTAACAAAAGACTTTGACTTCCATCTTTCTCGGCCTCTTTCTCTCTGCCCTTGCTCTGGGGGAAGCAAAACGTTGTGAGTAGCCTTATGGAGATGCTCACGTGTCAAGGAACTGATATCTCTGGCCAACTGTCAGTAATGCTTGAGTCTAGCCAACAGCCTTGTTAGTGAGCTTGGACCGGGGATCCACCCTGAGTGTGGGAATGAAAGTAGCCCCAGCTGACACTTTTTATTTTTAATGTTTTGTATATTTTTATTATAGTGTGGAGCACCAATAAAAAGAGGTATAATAATAAAACTAGGCACAAGCCCATAGTTTTCTGAATTTTTTAAACACTGAATACTTTTTGAATATTCATATAGTTCAAAATCAAAATAATACATAAAAGTACATGGTGAAAATTACTGCTTCCTTTCCAGCCCACACTCATGTTCACCCTTCACCTTTCCTCCATCTTACTAGTTTCTTGTGTTATCTTTCTTTGTTTCTTTTTTTCCTTTTCTTTTTAACATCTTTATTGGAGTATAATTGCGTTACAATGGTGTGTTAGTTTCTGCTTTATAAGAAAGTGAATCAGCTATACATATACATATATCCCCATATCTCTTCCCTCCTGCGTTTCCCTCCCTCCTACCCTCCCTATCCCACCCCTCTAGGTGGTCACAAAGCACCGAGCTGATCTCCCTGTGCTATGCGGCTGCTTCCCACTAGCTATCGGTTTTACATGACACTTTTTGGTTGCAGCCTTATGAGTAACTCAAAGTCATAGGACTCAGCTAACCTGCACCCTGATTCCTGATCAACAGAAGTTTTAAGGTAAAAATTGTTTATTGCTTTGGGCCACTAAGTTTTGGGGTATTTTATTACACAGCAGTAGATAACTAAAATAAATGCAAAGAAAGCATAATTCACCCTCATGAGGAAGAAACACTTCTTTCTCTGGACAGTGGTAACCCATTCAATCTCATTCTATAAGCCTATGGTTTTTATAATGAAAACCATTTCAAAGGAATTGAAGTTGAAAGGATGAGATGGGCATACAAAATCAGCTAAGGTAGCTTTTTCAAACATCACTTGCATTACTACTCTAGCTTCTAGGAAGTAAAATGATGATAATTTAATATATATTAACTGTTAATATGTACCTGACTCTATGTAGAGTGCTGTATCTGAATCATTCCACTGAATCCTCACACGCACCCCAAGTGTTACTATCATGGACACTTTACAACTGAGAAAATTGACGTAAAGAGAGGTTGAATATCTTTCTCAGTCTACATAGCTAGAATTTGAACCCAGAGCATCTTTGAAACTAAAACTCATATTTCAAAGCAAAGCAGTCTGAGGAGACCTAACAAGGACTGGCATTAGTGAATAGTGAATTTATGGCTTTCTTTGCCAAGTCCATTCAATATAACAGGGAAAATAATTTTCCAAAGTGCATAAAATCCTAATTAACTCTATTAAACTAACCTATAATTGTTTCAATGCACTCATAAAAATACATAGAAGTATCAAACATGTTATATTCATGTATAACATTTTTGTGTACTCTAATGACAGTTACACACAACCAAGAGATGTTAGAATTACATAGATCTATATATAAGACATATATAATAATGACATTTAAATTTTTTCTTTGCATTTTTCCTTCTCTTGCTTGGAAGAGCAATTTTGACCAGAATCATAAAAAGCTGACAGAGAAAGAGGTCTTTTCATACAGTCCAACAATTTCATTTTACAAATGGGAAAACCGAGGACATTATTTGCTACCAGTTAATGGTAGCAAAAATTAGAACCAGACCTACTGATTTGCAGTTCAATGTATAGTCCAGTGCTGTGCATGGTCCAGTAAATTCGACATAGTATTGAAAAAGCACTAGTTTAATTTTTTCCAATAAAAACATGGAATCAAGTTAACCAACAATGAATTATTCAGCTCTCTTTGGAGGCCAAAGTAAGATATAAAATTCGTATTGAAAGAGCAACAATAAGACTGACAGCTAATTCTTCCTTAGAAATAACAGAATTCCAACTATAATGGAAAGATCTCTTTAAAGTGCTTAAAGAAAAGCACTTAACTTCTCAACCTAGAATTTTACATTTATAAAAATATCCCTCAGAAATGAAGGTTAAGATTAAGATGTTTTCAGGAAGTTAATCATTTATCACTAGCAAGAACACTGAAGGGAGTTTTTCAGGCAGGAAAAAAATGGCTCCAAACAAAAGCACAATAATGTAAAAAGGAATAAAGAGAGAAAAGGCTAAACACAGTGGCAGAAAATGAGTGCCGACTGCATAAACAATCATAATAATGATTTGCAGGGTCTAAAATATATTTTGTATAAAAATGCATAACAGCAACAGTACAAAGACAGTAAAGGATAATTGGAGTTTAAGTGTTCTAGCCTTTGCATTTTTCTGGCAGTTGGTAATAGGACATATTTAAGGTGGATCTAATCGGTCAAAAATATATGTTTAATCTTTAGGCTAACCATTGAAACAGTAATAACACTATGTATAAGTGCACACTGATAGAGAAGGGAAATTTGAAATTTTTCAAATATTTGAAAAATACAAAAATGAAGAAAAAAGAAAGGAACAAAGAACTGGTGAGTAAAAAACAAACAAAAACAATAGAAATGTTATAGATTTTAACCCAATTATATTAGTCATTTTCTTAACATAATAGACTAAATATTCCACTTAAAGGACTACAATAGTCAAGGTAAAAAATAAAACTGAACTATGTGCCATTTACAGGAAACACACCTTAAACATAAGGACACAGAAAGTTTGAAAGTAAATAGAATGGAAAAATGTATAGCCAATGTAAATAGTATATCAATAACAAAAAAGTAGACTTCAGGGAAGAAATTTTAATTAAAAAAATGAAAGAACTAGAAGAAACAACAGGCCACTCTACAATTAGTTTTGGAGATATTAGCATACCCTTTTCAGCAATGAAGAGAAACACTGATAAAAATTAAATCGGTAAGGATATAGACTATTTGAACAACTTGATTGATAAATATAAACTAATTAGCCATAACACTACAGTTAAGAGCTGCAGAGACAGAGTCTTTTCCAAAAGCTCATGGAATGTATATGAAAATAGACCATATGCTGTGTCATTAAATAAATCTCAACAAATTTTGAAAAACTGAAATCATAAAGAATACATCACTGAGCACAGTAATCTTAAGCCAAAAATGGTAAAAAATTTTAATTTAAAAATCCCAAATATTTAGAAATCATGCAATATACATCTAAATTGCACTTTAGTCAACGAGCAATATAATGGAAAGTAAAATGTTTGTGAAATAATAATATACTAAAATTTGTACAATGCAGGTAAAGCAGTGCTTAGCAGAAAATTTATAGCATTATGTACATGTATTAGAAAAGAATAATTTGAGCCTTTATCTGAGGAAGCTATGAAAAAAACAGCAAATGGAATCTAACAGACAAGAAAGGAAATAAAAATATGAACAGAAACCAATAATAGAAAGCAGACATAAAATTGAGAACATCAACAAAGCCTTTGAGGATTAATTGAAATTTAAACGACTAACAATACTGTGTCAGGGTGGCGAGGTGGGTGGAAGAGTGGGGGAGAGAATACAAATTATTAAGATCAGGGATAAAAAAGCCACCATTACTTCAGGTGCTACAGATGTCAAAAAGACAAGAGGATAGTGTAAGCAAGTTTATACCAATAATTGTGATAATTTGGGTGAAATGTACAGATTATCCCAAAAGTTGCATTATCACAGCTGACAAAAGAACAAAAAGAAAGTATGAACCCACAGTTCCTTGCCAGGGGGCTTTCTCAACAAGGTTACTCAGCTCATCAAGCCACCAAGTGGTACCTCTTGCTCCAATCTATGAAGACAGTCTTATATAGTGTGACATAACCACAGGAGTTATATCTCATCATCTTTGCCTCATAATGTAGCCTAATCAAAGGAGTGACATCCATAGCTTTGCCATATTATATTGGTTAAAATAAGTTACAAGTCTTATCTTTATGGGAGATTGAGGGGTGGGGGAAACGATATATTACACAAAGCCATGGATATCATGAGGCAGAGATCATTAGGGTTATCTTAGGGTCTATCTATCACCCTGTGCCCAATCACTTTGACTACTGGGCTTGTTATAAGAACATTCACAGCAGCATTATTTGTAAATGTCAAAAACTACAAATGACTCAAACATACATCACAGTAGAATGGATAAGTAAATTATGGTATATTCTAATGATAGAAAATATACAACAATGAAAAAAATGAACTGTTGCTTCACTCAAAAATATGGCTAGATCTCTTAGACAAAATGATGAGCTAAAGACACCAAACACAAAAGTACCTGTGGTATAATTTCATTTATGTATGATTCAAAAAGAGACAAAACTGGTTGTGGAAATAACATCAGTGGATACCTTTTGGCTAGAATAACTGGTAAGGGCCATAAGGAAGGCTTTTGAGGTGAGGGAAATGTTTATGTCTTAGTCTGAGTGTTGGTTGAAAATTTATCAAGAGGAACACTTATATTTTGCACATTAATGTGTACATTCTATGCTTCAAAACAAAAATTATCTAAATCTCTTTAAATTATTTTAATTTCCTACACAGAAACATCAACTATTCCTGATTCTTCAACTCTTTATTAAGACTTTTCCTTCTTATTGCAAACGGCCAATATGTGCTTTGAAAGAAACAAAAAGAGGGCAACTGTCTACCAGCTTCTCTTCCATGTGGCATTGGTGACCTTGTTTCAGGCATCATGCTTTCTCTTGTTTCACAACCATTATTCTCATGTTCTACAGATCCCGTGGCCCATTGGTTAGGGTCAACAGTTTGTTGTTCAACAAAGTGACGATTCAACCAACATTCTTAAGCACTGTAGCTAGTAGCTTACAGTGTAGCTTTCTCGAAGAGAAAAATCATCAAAAAATAACCACAAAATCCACTCTGTACAGGTCATAGATGAATGGAAAGGAGAACCACAATGTGTAAAAATGGAAACATGAATTAAATACTATAAATGATCAAGGAAAGAAAGACTTTATGTAGAGAATACAGGACTGTCTACTCAAAGGAAGTGTCATGCAAACTGGTATGCAAGGATGAGTGGGCAATGCCCTGAACGAAATGGTGCCACAGTAGCTAATGTTTAACTAACTAACATCTACTTGCTGGGCACTGTTCCAAATGCTTTATATATATATATTAACTTATTTAATTTTCACATCATCCTAAGAGGTAGGAACTCTACTTTACAGATGGGAATAAACAGAGGTGAAAAAATAACTTGTCCAAGGTCACAAGCTGGAAGTAAAAGTTTAGAAGTTTGAATAGGAACTCTGGAAACCTGTGCTTCTAACTGCTTTGCAGCACCAGTAAAGAAAACACCACCACCTGAAAGAGTGTTGTCCCCTCTGGAGAAGGCAAGCATCAGAGCACGGCTGAAGAGTGAGAGGTGAGGCTGGGATGGTAGCAGAGACCAGAGTGTCATTCCATAAACGATGTTTGGATTGATTAAGCGGGAGCCATCTGAACACTTTAAGGTATTGAGTCACCATAAGATTTTTATTTAGAAAAACCACATTGGCAGCAGTTGGGGTAGGAGGTAATGACACAAGAAGGGAACCTAAAATAACAGACAAGGTAAGAAATGATTAGGCCTTCCTGCACTAAAGCAGTGAGGATAGGGGTGAAGAGGAGTAGAGGCTAGAGAAGGAGCTCACAAAATCCAGGCAGGAGAGTGGCATCAGCATCGCTTGGAACCTGATAGAAATGCATACCTTCAAGCTCTGCCCTAGACATCTGCATCCAAAGTTCTGAGAGTAGGGCCCAAAAATCTGAGTTTTACTGATCCTTTTGAGTCATCCTGGTTCACACAAAAGTTTAAGACCCACAGGCTTAGGGGATTCAGTTTTAACCCAGGATCCATGTTAGACTTACCTGGAAGTTGCTCAAGATTCATTGCCCCACCACACACCCATTCTAATTTAGTAGGTCTGGTGCAGTGCTCCAGCACGTGAATTTTTGAAAAGCTCCCTGAGTAATGCTGATACATCCCCTGATTAAGAACAACTGAAACAGAAAATGGAATCTGATCCGGTTCTTTACTCCTCCATAAGTAGATACATGCACACCTTGCAAACAGGGTATTCTCTGCTTCAGAAAATTCTAAAAGACTAACTTGCTGATGTCTGCCTATGAGACTATCTCTAAGTCTAAATCTTTACCTGGGGATGCCCTTTCGTGTCTGCCTATGTGCATAGGGATGATCCTGCCCTCTATTTCACACGCAATAGGACCTTTTGATGTTTGAAATTCATCCAGCAAATAAAAACAAGAAAAGTGGCACATCTACTAAATGTTTATTTCTGAAATGCATCAGATAATGGTTTCAGAGTGAATGATTCAGTCTCTAACAATAACACTGTATTAGCTAGTGAATCCAATTTAATCTGAATTCTTGGGAATATTCAAACAGTTTTATACTTGTCAGTACTGAAATTTAAAAAGCAAACAAATCAGCAACAGAAGAGAGGCAGGAAGCTGTACAAAGCTCAGCTCCATGGTGGCCTCATTTCATACCTGTCTCCCTTCATCACCAGACTCATCTTTCAGTGCTTCCTTAGACCATTTGAGTCTCTTTCTTCTAGGTTTGTACCACTGTTTACTCTTGAAACAGGCAGACGTAACTACATATGCAGACATTCCCTGTGGTTGGTGAAAATTTCAGAAGCCGTACTACGCCGGGGCACACTCTTCACCCTCAGTATCATCCTACCAGTTTTGGCACAAAGTCCAAACTCCTTAGCATGGCTTATAATAGTCCATCATGTAATTTATCATCCAACTCAAAGGATTTGAGAATGATAAGCGGTGCTAACAGTAATTACCATGGGATAATTGGGCGAACTGTGATAGCCCCAGTCAAATAGGAATCTCCATTAGCCTCCACACCTGGCAGTTCATGATCTAGTTACATAACCAGCACTTCATCAATGTCTACCTTCTAACACATATTATTTCTAATCAGTACAAAAGTTCTGCAATTCTTTATTATTACCCTTATTTTACATATGAGGAAATGCAAAGAAATTCAATAGCTTGCAGGACATTTTACAAACAGGAAAAGGCAGAATCAGAAGTCAAATCCTGATCTGTTTGGTTTCTATATCCAAACTTTTCCTCAGGCGGGTGTTTTTTTTAACAAGTAGTAACTTTCTAAAATAGAATCAACAAGGAGTTATTCAAATCCCCATGTATACCAGAACCTGTTTTTTTTAATCTATATATTAATAGCTCTCTTCCTGAAGAACAAATCATTCATAACGAAACTCAAAAAAAATTGAGACAGAAGTATATAAAGTCAATAATATAAGTTCCCCTCTGCCCCTACTCTCAGTCAACCCAATCCCCGTCCCAAAGGTAAACTCTCTTCACAAAATCCTGTTTATATTTCCCAAAGTTTTTAAGCTGAAAACATAAGTGTGGGTTTCTCTTTTTTTCCCATTTAACTTGGAATATACTATATGAAGAAATCTCTTAACACTCCATTAAGAAATATGGATAATTTTTAAATCAAAGATATAAAAGACTTTCCCATATAAATCTGCTGACAAACAACAAAAAACATTCACATTAATTCCTTAATTAAAGACTAAGAGACACTTAGCAATAAACTCATGAGAGTGGAAGGAACAAAATATATTTCATGCTTAGTAAATTTTGTTACTGTGGTTGGCACCCTCCAAGAGTTCAAAATATAATCATTGAAGGCTAAGCCTGTTGTGTGGAGGTTGAAGTATACATCTTTGACTCCTGGGAGTGGGTGCCCCATGAAGCCCCAACTCTGCCACAAATAACCTGGGTCACCACACTATTACTCACCTGAGTCTCAGCTTTCCAAGTACAAAATCAAAGAGTTTGACTTCATAAAGTTAAAACCCCATGTATCTAGATGATGCTAATGCACGAGCAACACCAAACAGGGCCCTCCTTCAATCTCCCTCCTTCTCTGCAGGAGTACATTAGACAAACATCACCACCCTCTCTTGCCTACCAGCTGGGCCATTTTCCCCAAGACAGAGAGAAAACAGACATCCAAAAGAAAAACCTGCTGCAGAACTACTGGACTGTGGACAGGAGATCATTGCTCCCCTCACCCTACTAACTACTGTGTCTGCTCTCACGAAGATTCACATCTAGAGGGAGAAGAGAAATACAGTTTTCATGATGGATGGATCTTTTCTACTCCTAAAGTTTCCTTCTTGTGAAGGGAGGTCAAAATAATACAACCTGTGGGCATTCTCCACCTGTTTACTCATTAGGGAGGTCCTTACATGTTTGGTAAGTCTGGGAAGAATAACTGAGTATGTTTATTATTGTGCTTAGGCTGCTATAACAAAATATCATAAACTGGGTAGCTTAAATAGCAGACATTTCTCACAGTTCTGGAGGCTGGGAAATCCAAGGTCAAGGTGCCTGCCTATTCTATTCAGTTCTTGGAGAGAGCTCTTCTCTTGACTTGCAAATGGCTGCCTTCTCACTATGTCCTTACTGTCCTTACATGGCAGAGAGAGAAAAGAGAATACAGACTCGCTTATGTCTCTTCTCATCAGAGTATCTCCCCTCCCCATGGCCTTATCTGAACTTAATTATTTCCCAAAGACCGCATCTCCAAATGCCATTACGCTCGGGGTTAGGGCATCAACATGTGTATTCTGAGCGGGGGTACAGCTCAGCCCATAGCAGTATGCTCAGCTCTGTCCTTTTTCTTATCTTGGTAGTAAACCTGCCCACCAGAAATCATGAGGCATCTTGTGTCCATCTACACTGTAAGCCTCGCTGGGCCAAGGGGGACAGGTTACCTGATTCTTGAGTTTGGTATGGACATTTCCATTTTTTCATAGAAAAGCCAAGTACTTTATGCTGATCTTTATCTACAGTAAAAGTGATATCCTGGACATACTGTACTTTATGTTGTCCTATTAACCAGTACCAACAATTCTCCCTCCCTCCAACACATATAGGATTGTGAATGTCTTTAGCCATATGCTCCAACTGAGGAACAGTTGGTTCTTTGAGAGTATTTTTCCCTCCCTATGAGTACACACTTGTGTGTGTGTGTGTGTGTGTTTACTGGAGGGAGAACTGGTGGTAGTGGTTCATCCATAACTATACTTGGCTAGTATTCTGCACGCACGCCACAGGCACTCATGGGCGGCAATCCGACTGTGCAGCACGCGCTTGCCTTTCATGTAACACGTCCTCCTCAACACATGCTTCTTTAGAAATGAGAGACTCTGTGCATGACTCACCAACATTCAAGAGTAAGGTCATTGGTGGAAAAACCAAGTAAGCAAGGCACACCTCCTTCAAAGGAAGGACACAGCCACCAAGAGGAATTCAAAGGGTCAATCCTATCAGTAAGAACATGTTCAGGCAAAAGTCACAGAAAAAAAACCTTGACGTAATAGGTTAAGAAATCTAGAAATATTTTAATCTCAAATAATGAAATAGGGACAGCTCCAGGATTGATTTGTTCAAGTGGTTCCTTTACATATCAAGAATTCAAGATTTTTTTTTATTTTACTCTGTCATCAACAATGTGTCAGTCACTCAAGGTAGCTTCCCTCATGGTCACTAAGTGATTACCACTGCTCCAGGCATCTCATCCATGGAAACATGACAAGATCTAGTGGGAAAGAGGGGTACATCTCTTCCTATGGGTCCTTTTTTAAGAATAATAAATCCTTCACCCAAAGTCCCCCAGCCAATTCCTTACATTTCAGGAGCCAGGACTCGTTCATATTTCCCTTCCTAAACCTACCAGTGAAAAAAAGGTAATAATACTAGTGTGATTCACTTCGGAAAATCAGGTGCTATACCTGAGTTACAATGGAAAATCAGGACTAAACCAGCAAGGAAGGGGAAAGCCTATGAGGCTGGTAACCAGTAGTGTCTGTTACACTTATCAGTCAGGACTGATGGATAATGCAAGAATATGCTCTTCTTGGTAAAATGCAGGATCATTTCTCATATCCAACTAAAGTCACCCATCCCCTGATGTGCACTTGGGGACTTCAAGGAAGATAGGAGACAGGGACTAAAACATTTGGGATGTTATCAGCGGCATCAGTGTATTGAGATAGGAAGGCTGTGATCACATTTAATTAAATTATGTAAGTCCTTTCCCAAATGGCTGGTGCTCATTTCCTTTCATAAATGGATGAAATGAACAAATAAATTATAGGACTACTCAAATTCCATTCCTCGGGAGCTGTCACATAGTCCTTGCCAATGAATGCAGAGGGGCAGATATAGACCACTGACCTTAATAGAATTTCAGACAGACAGTAGCCCGGCCTGCTTATCCTAAGGTTTAAATTAGATGTGCTCTGCCAACATGAGAGAATCAGTTTCCTGTTCTGACAGCCCCTTTGCTGCAGCCATTTATGTAGAATATACACAACTATTTAAGAAGTGTTGGCAGTGATGTTATTCATATTAATTAGATAAGAACCATCTGAGAATGCTAAAATTTATCCTATTTTCAGCTAACAATTAAGGACTGTTGCATAATAATCAGACTCTTTAAACATTTCATTTCCATTGACCATTTTAATTTAAGTTGTAATAAAAATATAGGATGTTGCTGCCCTTTTTAAGCTATTAAGAGCCAACTTGTGGATTGCTTAAACAGATAAAAAGAGACTGAGTTTCCAGGTAGTGTTCATGATGTATGGAAGGCAGAGTGATATGGTGTAAAAATGTGATATGTCATGAGAGAAGACATGAGTTTAAGTTTCATTTCTGCTACTAACTCTGTTTCTTATAGATGTCAATCAATTACTTTCAAACTGCTCATCTCTGAAATGGGGACAGTATTACCTGTTGCATAGGTTTGTTGTATAAAACACTCAGTGCAGTACCTAGCACATAGTAAGCACTTGAGGATAATAGGATGACAGATATTAGTATTTAATGGATATGAAATAACTTGTATATATGTGCCGCTATTAGGCTAATTAATCTGAACCTAGAAACACAGGTGGCATTAACATTATTTTTATGGTCATGTAAATTAATTTTTAAATGTATAAGAATTCAGACCACAACATCCAAAAGATCAAATTTAGAATCTCCTGTGATGGCTAGTTTTATATGTTAACCTGGCTAGGATACTTACTGTGCCTAGATATGTGTGGTCAAACATTATTCTGGGTGATTCTGTGAGGATGTTTTTGGATGAGATTCATATTTAAATCAGTGGACTCTGAGCAAAGCAGATTGCTCTACATAATGTAGGTGGGCCTCACCCAATCAGCTGAAGGCCCAGATAGAACAAAAGACTGAGCTCCCCTGAGCAGGAGGGAATGCTGCCAATAGACAGCCTTCATACATGAACTGCAGCATCAGCTCTTCCTGGTTCCACCAGCCCACCCTGAAGATTTTGGACTTGTCTCAATGATCACCTAAGCCAGTTCCTTAAAATAAATCTCTATATACATGCACATCCTATTGGTTTGGTTTCTCTAGAACCCTAATATGCCTCCTCACACAAAAAAATAGCATGTCATGTGTTAGACCATGACAGCAGTTAGCAGTTATGTTAGTATTATGACCCTTCATGCTAGGTAGGTTCTCCTCCCACCAGGTATGTCCCCTGCCAGTGGAGAAAGGGCAAAGTAAACTCTATTCACCTTCCTTGAAAACCAGAGCCACGACCTACTACTCTCATTAATTCCCTTAAGAATGACACTTTAGTCTTTGCAATACCAGAGGTTTAAAACCCTATTTACTAATTTCCCCAAAATATGTATCTACCTTCATAATATCCACTTATCTTACGTCTATTTCAGAATTTATCCAGGCTTCCTGTCAAAATGTATTCTCCAGCCTCTTAGCTTCTCTATTACCTCCTGCCCCTTTTCTATCTATCTATCTATCTATCTATCTATCTATCTTTCTATCTACCTATCTATCTATCTACCTATCTATCATCTTCTGGTTTATTACCAGGTGTTGCCTCTCTTTTTTGTTATTTTTCCTAAGGAACAGACCAACTTGTTAGATGAATGTAGATATAATTTCTAATGGCAAAACTGGGGACACTTTTTAGCTAATTTGTGGGAATATATCTATCCTTAAAGAAAGCAATACTTTTTTGGAAGTGGTCTATGTCAGGTCAGGATAAAGATTATGAAGTCAAATTAAATTACTTCATCAAAAAGAAGAACAAGAAAAATATGGAAATATTTTTCTTCATACTGCCAGGAAGAGGGCTAGAGAACTTAATGTTTATCTAGTCTTAGGAGTTTATCTCTTTGAACCTAGTTTACGTCCATTAAAACCAAATGCATAGTAAAACTGTACATCCTAGCCAGAGTAGAGGTGATGAACATAGTTTAGGTTAAGACAAATGCATAGGACTGAGACGTAATAGATAACAGTTCAGCGGTACTTGGAACTGGGAACTAGATTATGGGAATATAAGGCTGTGTAATAACTAGGTCACTTGTGTATTAACAAGGTCCTATGACCTTGGAGTTTATCCCTGCGTCCTCTACAAGCTATACTCTCAGTGAAATAGTGTATTATTTGGGAATAGTGTATTTGTGTTCCATTTTCCCAGTCAGGATGAATATAGACACACCTGTGAGGCTTAAAAAAATCCATTCTGAAATATCTATAGACAAAAGTATTCAAGGTGTGGATTTGGGGAAACTATCTCTCTGAATATCTGAAACATGTCAAATGTTCATGCATAAGCACTGAAGGTTATCATGACTGTATTAACCTTTTAAAAAGAGTGTGAATACTTTTATCCCCAAATTTTGATGGAAAAAAATACAGTGGAAAGAATTCTATAGCTCTTCCCCCAAGATTCTGTCTCCTGGTTATTCGATCAAACACTATCTAGGCAGGTCTGTGAAGGGATTTCGTAGGTGTAACTGAGGTTATGGACCCTAAATTAGGGAAAGTAGCCTGTATGATCCAGATGGGCCCATTCTAACTACTTGACCCCTTAAAAGCAGCGAAATTTCTCCAGCTTGAGTCAGAGGAGAGATGAGACAGAAGAGGTGAGTCAGAGACTCAAAGGGAGTTGCAATCATCCTCTAAAAGCTGAGGATGACCCCCAACCAACAGCCAGCAAGGCAATGGAGACCTCTGTCCTACAACCACGTAGAAGTAAATTCTACCAACGACCTGAATGAGTCTGGAAACAGATTTTCTCTCAAAGCCTCCTGATGAAAGCCTCGGGTGCCCCTTAGCCCTGTGGGATCCAGAGCAGAGCTCCTGGACCCTCTGGATTCCTGACCTACAGAACAGTGAGATAATACATCTGTGTGGTTTTAAGCTGCTAAATTTGTGAGAATTTATTATGGCAGCAACACAACACTAATCTAGTACTTTAAAATAATTCCTTATCTTCATCTATTTCCTCTATTCCCTCCCCCTCTACAGGAGCAAAAGCAGTTTTCAAAAAATCTGCAGGAGAAAAAATCTATGCTTTGCAGATGTGTCCTACAAATTCAAATTAGCCAAGAACAAATTATTTAAATTAGTATTTTCCCCTAAAATCAGATTGATAAAAGAAACAAGCACACATTTTCACTGAGAAGAAATGACTCCAAATTCTCACTCTGCCATTTACTAGTTTATATGACTTTGGACACATTTTTAATCCCTTATAACATTGTGAGGATTAAAAATTATTTTTTAAGTGAATCTCTCAATTATAAGAGATTTTAAAATAATTTTTAAAGTTATAGAACGATAAGACTCTATTACCTAAATTCATCATTTTGTTACTGCAGAAGCAATCTACATTTATTGTAAAACAAATATGAGAAAAACCAGATGAGACTAATTTTTTAAAAAAGAAATAAAAAAGATAAAGTCATAATTTGACATTTTAGAATAATTCCTGTTACTACTCTGGTGTAAATCTTTCCAGATATTCAATTTTTGAAGCATATAATGCACATATAATAAACAATGTGCATATATAATATGGCAGGGAAATGTATTGATGATTCTTCTCTTTTTCATTGCTATTAAGACATCAGAAAGAATGAGAACTTTATTCTCCCCAGGGAAACTAGAAATTGAGTTTCACAGACTGAATTTGCCACATACCAGGACTTCTCTTCCCCCTGCCTAAAGAGAGAAGAAGAGGTTCACTTAGGTCCTTGTGACAGGGACTATCCCAGGCAGCAGAGGATGAGGCAGGGCATCCAAAGGGAATGGCTGTAATGACCTCTCAGAAGGTCTAAATCAGACTCAGCAAAGATCCTATGCCAAAACAAACCCCTAGGTGATAAGATCAGAAACACCTGCTACCTAAATATATATCATAGTGAAATTTTAAAATGTGGCCTTTCTTACATCCAAAATGTGGTGGAAAAAAATCTTACTCATATGAAGTTTCACAAAAATTCCAGAACCTGCTTTTTTCACTTCACGTCTTAACCTTTTTTCATGTCAATAAATGTAGAGCTACAAAATCATTTTAATAGCTACATTATATTCTTCTGGATAGATGTTCCATAATTTTTTATTAATAAAATATTTTTGGACATCAGTTAAATCCAGATTTTCATTATTATAAACAATCGTGCTGTCAAGCTCCATTATCTTTAACATAATAAAAGGGTAAGTCAAGGCGACCTGTGCTTTACCAAGACCAAAGCCAAAAGCTGAGAGGCACGGTTGATGGAGGTCGTAACTAGAATGCTTATTTGCTTCCCCATGAAGGATGGAAGGTTTCTAGACAAGGTCTGCCACAGCATATGGGCTCTATACAGCTTTGTGATGGCTCGCTCTCTGATACTTATTTTTCAGTGCTTTTTACTTTGGTTTCCTCAAAGACAGGTAGTATCTTGGGAGCAAGGCAACAAATATATTGCTTTTCATAGTCTCAGATTTTCTCCAATATTCTGCAAAGAATAAGTGCACTAAAAAATTACATAATGATTACAATTATATTTATTTTCTTGGCCAAACACTAAGGTAAACTATGGACTAAACTTATCTTTAAAATTATATTATGTCCTTGCTTCTCTAAAGACCATAAACCTGTGATGGTAGAGTACTGTTTCTAATATCTAAAATTTGATTTCGTGATACGTGTTTAGCTGATTGCTGTTTATTACGTCAGTTGGACTATGAATGCACCTTCTAACACCAACAAAGACAGACAATTCTTGCTAGGAAGGCTGTGTGCCCAGGTTTTTTCAATTCTTCCCCTTCATGATTCAATAAATACATGGGATATAACTTGATAGGCTCATGTTTTACTATATTTTATTGCTCAATTTTTAAATTTATTATCAGTTTCAAGGGGTTGAATTTGCTTAAATATATGTAATTATATCACCAAGAAGAAACTTTAAATACATTTAAATCAGTCTAAATGTTGAGCAAAAATTACTTAGAGAAGGGAAATCCCATGTATTGAATCCGGGCAGTGGAGTCTTGATATAATGCCGGACCAAATCAATGAAATATTTCATCAAATTTTCCTTAGTCCCACTCTCTCCTAGCTAGTGTGCTTTTCAGTCCAAATGGCTTGTTAGCTAGAAAAATTCAGACAGACAGCTGGTGTGTCCTATTGCCTGGCTTCTGGATGCCTTTGCCCTGAACTCCACAGGCAAGCAATGAGTTCCCAGTATTGAAGAGGTGTTATATCGGAGTAACCAGGAATAAGCTCTCAGTGTAGAATCTAAATTTATCATCATGTAAAAACATGGTCCTTAATATCTTAAAAATATCTGAATAATTCCATATAACTAGGAGAAGGCGGAAGTATCCAGGAGAAAATCAACAGTCACAGAAGACAAGCCTTGCCAACACAGTGCTGTGGGCTGAGTCCATCGCTCCCCAGCTAAAGTGTCTATCCAAACTTCACCGATTTTTAATTCCCTTAACAGGGACTCAAAAGTCCACCTTCACACAAATTCTTTAATAAGAACCCAGGAAAAACCAATGTTCTTCTAATCCCATCCTCAACATGTTTACAAGTAAATTTTCTATTTTCAAACAGGATAGCTTTAAAAGAGAGGAATGTCATAAAAAGGATGCAATTCAAAGTGATGTGTATTGTAGGGGAGAGAAGTTTGACAATTTTGCCTTAGTTCTTCTTGGTGGGATAAAGAATAGAGGGTCACTCTTATACACACACATATACATGCATATATTGCATTTTGTTTTGGTTTTTTAACCTCAAATTTCATTAAAGACCCGGGTGATGAAACTGTCTCTTTCTGAGGCCACATCCATGAATCACTGTGCAGCTACCAATACCCTCAAATGTGATCTTCCTGACTTGTCTGTCTCCCAAAGAGGAAAAATCCAATAAA
The DNA here is from genome assembly GCF_964270905.1 of Leucopleurus acutus. Lineage (NCBI taxonomy): Eukaryota > Metazoa > Chordata > Mammalia > Artiodactyla > Delphinidae > Leucopleurus > Leucopleurus acutus. Next base: position 92,247,936 of record NC_139144.1, on the reverse strand, counting down.
CATTAACATAAAGGTCAGCCTTGCGGGTTATTGTAAATATGTGGAAGATTAAAAAAGAATCAGTCATGATTTTAACTGGCTTATCAGGATTAGTGGAGGGAGAGACAAGATGCTGCATATACACCTGGAATGCCATGTGCATGCACTCATGACCTCTTAAGTTTTTCACAGGTGTGTACTTGGATACCACTGGAGGACCAGTGCATTTTGTTAGGATATTCTCTGGTGAGCTGTAGATTGGGTCCTATGCACTGTTAACACATACACTGAATATTGCGAAATGAATGAATAACAAGAAAAATACATTTAAACTATTTGATTTTCTGGTCTGTCTCAGCACAGACAAATAAAGGAGACATGGGAAAACTATTTGGGTGCAAATAGAATCTTAGCCTTCTAAAGGAGGAAGGGGCAAAATAGACGGTGGCCAGAATGAATTTCATGTTACTAACACATTCAACAATGTGTATGAACTTGAATTACTGTTTTACTTAGACCCATTCCAGTTTCCATATTAACTCACAAGAGTAAGATCTCTTGCAAGCCTTCAGACAAAAAACTGATTTATGATTTGCTAGATTCTGTTGCATGAGTCCTTCAGCACAATTGCTACTGGGCATGACAAATGGAAAGACACTGCCATTCTTCGTACTTTCATTTTGTAGATGAAACCTTTGATTTAACCAAAAATAAGAGACCTGCCCTTGAGAGTCTGAAAAATAGTCCTTGGAGTCAGTGGTATGCATCATACAAAGACTTCCGAGTAGGAAATTCTTCCTGTGCTGTTTTGGTGGAATAATGTATGCAGAAATGTTTCTTTGGATGCCAAGGCAGCATTGGGGCACCAACTGTGGTGTATTGAAAGAGTTAATAACTGAGTCATTTTGCTCTGTAGCCCTTTGGTGTGAAAACTCTACTTTTAAATAAATAAAACTAAACAATGATTTAATTTCTGATTCTTAGACCATAAGTAAGACCATCATTCAGAAACCAACAGTACACTCTACCCATGCCCTGAATTAAATCATTTGTGGCAAGAATTAAAACACTCAATGCAAATTCATTAACACTTTTGCAAACCCTTAATTTCTATTTCTCTCCCCGAAGATAAGTAATCTACTTAAGAAAGGTTAATGAGAAGTACAAGTGTATTCCATTTCTTCTACTCAATGTTTTTGGTCCAAAATGTTAAATATGGTTTTTAAGAGTATTTGTTGTCAGTTGTACAATCCAAGCCCAGCTTTAAATGTAGCATTATTATCTGATTTCCTAGTCCATGGGTTACATGTGAGGTTGGTGTAAATGAACAGAAAATTCTTTGATGATGAATGATATTTATGATATCCATGATACCAAATATTATATTTATCTACGCTACTCCCCAATTTAGGAAGCATGGAGATATATATATATATATATATATATATATAAAGCTACCATTTTTAGAGTGCTTCAGCATGTCAGGTATTGTGCTATTTTCCATGAATTATTCATTAACTCTCACAGGAATTCTCTGAACTAGGTATTACCGTCTATGTTTTGTAGATGAGGAAACTTGGATGTAAAAAAATTAAGTGTAAGTGATGAACTTGTAGCCTCATTTTTTTTTTTCTGACTTGAAAGCCATCTTATTTTGTTTTCAATATTTTGGTATAAAATGGTATAAGTTTAATGTTTTTTCCTGATTTAAGTGATTTTTGAAAACAAGTAAGTTTTTGAATACAGTAAGGTACAGAAAGAACAGAGTAGAATTAGACCCCCAAACACCAAATTTATGATAATCATCAAGTTCAGAATATAATTTTTAAAAAGATTTAATATGTTTAAGAAAATGAAATAGGCAATCAAAAATATGAGCTGGTAACAGAGAGATGAAACCATAAAAATTTATCAGCCTATTTTTTTTTCCTTTTTTGCTCTACAGTAGTTTTATTCATATCTCTGTTCAAAGCCCAACCTCACCATGGAAAACTATTTTCTCCTCAGCATCACTTTTTTTTAAAATCAAAATCTTCAAACATATACAAAAGTGCAGACAATAATATAACAAATCTCCATTGGCCCAGTAACAATATTCAGCAGTGGTCAACTCATGGCCACTCTTTGTTTACCTACAGCTCCTCCCCTCAGCCCCCACTATCCCTACTGGATTTTGAAGTACATTCCAGATATCATTTTATTTAATCTGTAAACATTTATTTATTTCTAAAAGATAGTCCTTAAAATACATAACCACAGTACCATTATCACCGTTAAAAATGATTCCTATTTCTTAAATTGTCTTATAATGTTATTTTACAATTTGTTTTTATCAGGATTCAAATGAGATCCATACACTGCACTTCTTTTTATGTCTGTTAAGTCTATTTTAATCGACAGGTTGCTCCTTCATCGTTTTTCCCCTTTCCTTGCAATCTATTTTTTTTTTTTTTTTTTTTTTTTTGCGGTACACGGGCCTCTCACTGTTGTGGCCTCTCCCGTTGCGGAGCACAGGCTCCGGACACGCAGGCTCAGCAGCCATGGCTCACGGGCCCAGCCGCTCCGCGGCATGTGGGATCTTCCCGGACCGGGGCACGAATCTGTGTCCCCTGCATCGGCAAGCGGACTCTCAACCACTGCGCCACCAGGGAAGCCCTCCTTGCAAGCTATTTATCGAAGCAACTGAGCCATTTATCTTATATAGTTTACTACAGACTAAATTTTCTTGATTGCCTCTCTGTGGTGTCCCTTAATATGCTCCTCTATCTCTTGTATATGCTGTAGATCAGTAGTTAGATCTAAAATCTTGATTCAAAAGTTTGTTTTTGTTTTGGCAGTAATGTTTTATGGGTGGTATTGCACACTTCTATTAAGAGATGTGTAATATCTTTGTCTCTCTTTCTTAATGTGAACAATTTATAATTACTGTCTAGATCCTTTATTTCAGTAGAGGTTGAAACATGGTAATACTCAAATCGTATCATTCTTTCTTCATTTATTTGCTAAGATGCATCTATAAAGAGAACTTTCTCTTATCAACATTTGATTATCCTAAGGTATAATCCAGAAAGGAAATACAGGATAAAAGTTTGATTCTATTCCTTTATTCACCAGTTTTCAAAACAATGCACTGGATCTCCAAAGGTATCCAATGACACCATTATTTTTTAAATTATTATTATTAGCTTACAGATTTAAACATATTTGATGTATTTTAATCTACTGTATTTAATTTTCTTATTGATTATCAAATTGTCCTAATTTTGGCCAGTGATAGCTTTTTCAAGTTGACTCCTGAGTCTTTTTGGTACTAATAATCATGTAAATCTTTCTTGCTTCTTAATAAAAAGAAAATCACCTTTTACTTTTTTCTTTTTTTTCACTTTTTAGAGTAAAGCTTCCTTGCTTTTAGCCATCCCAGCTGAGGCTCACACATGTGAGGAAGTGTAACCGCCCTGAAAGTTGTCCATTGCCATATAACTCTTTCTAGACAAAAAGGGTAAAAGAATCACCCAGTCAACCCACTGGAACATGAGAAAATAATGAATAATTATTGGTTTAAGACACTAAATTTTGTTTTTTTTAATGAAGCAACATATAATCTTCAATATATTATACTCAAGTTGATCATGTTTTTTTAAAATTTTTACTATTATTTAGATACCACTGCATAGCAATATAGAGAGCTGTTTGACATTCTTTTATAAAGCTGCATAGTACTCTATTATATGGACTTAGCATGCTAGACAACCAGTGCTCTAGTGATGGCATTTGGTCTGTTTTCACTACTTTCCCATTACAACAATGCTTTAGTGAAAGCTTCAGTGAAAAGCACACGTGTCTTTTACATTTTTTCAACAAGGCTGTTTTGATAAAGAATAAAATACAAATTGTAGAAATAAAAAAAAATTAAAAATCAATGTGTAAGTTAAAAAACAGGCAAATATTTCCGAAGACAGAACTAGTGAATTGGAACATAAATCTGTAAAATGTTATGGAATGCAACAAGAAGCCAAAGAAATGAAAAATATGAGAGAATGGATAAAAAACATAGAGAAAAGATGGGAAAATTACATTTGTGATGAGAGTTACAGAAGAAGACAATAAGAGTTTTGGGGAAAAGCTACACTTGGGAGAGTTAATGGCTGAGAATATTCAAAATGGATGAAAGATATGAATCATCAGAGTTGGTACACAAATACCACATAGTTTAATTAAAAGAAGTCCTTTCTAGATACATCATGGTAAAATTGCAGACACTAAAGACAAAGATTTCAAAGGAGACCGAAAGAAAAGGCCTGCAAAAGGGCTACATTTATGCTGACACCTGCTTTCTCAATAGCAACAGCAGAAACTAAAAGCAAACTGTATTCAAAGAGTTGACAGAAAATAACTGTCAACCTAAAGTTATATACACAGAAAAAGCTGTTCTTCCAAAATGAAGGCAAAATAAAAGTGCATTCAGGCTTAAAATAAAGAATGATCCTTCGGAATTTCACCGTCAATTGACCCTCATCAAAGGAAAGCCTAAAAGAGTACTTTGCGAGAAAAGAAAATGGTCCCAGAAGAAAGGTCTACTATGAAAGTTACACTGACAACCAAAATTAATTGTAAACACGTGGAAGAATGTGTCAACACAGATATATATAAAAATAATGTGTAATTTATAGGATTATCAAAATAAAATCAGATTAAAATACCAGATAATACAATGATATTTGGGAAATGGGTTATTTGCGTTAAAGCCTCCTAAGTTACTCGTTTCGATAGAAAAGGGGGTAAAGACATTGACTACTTTTATAATTAATTGTGTACATTAAAATTTCAAGAGTGCTATTAACAACCTGAAAATAGAGTATAAAACTTCCAAATAAGTAGAAATGAAAAAAGGAAAAATACAACAATTTTTTAATCTTAAATTGAACAAGGAAGATGAAACAAAAAAATGTACTGCCAACGGAGAACACAAATATGGTGATATGCGTAAAATTAAATTAAATTTAGCAATCTAAATAATTTAAATGAATAAAGCTTATTCATTAAAAGGAAAACATTCTCAAAAATTATTAAATTTCTGGTACTATAATACTTACAAAATACATACATATATCATAAAAACAGAAAGGATGAGAAATTATGTACCAGGCAAATACTATCCAAAATGAAGCTACGGTTTCTTTCATAGAAATAAAACCAAAGGCCAAAGGCATTAATAAAGATGAAGAATACAATTCACCAGAAAGATACATCAATTTGAAATCTGTCAGTACTGAACAATATAGCTTCAAAATCAATAAAGCAAAAACTGAAAGAAATATAGGAGGAAATTGATAAATCTATCACCATGGTAGACAGATCTCAGTAATTAGTAGATAAACCAAATAAAAAAGAGATCATTTAATATAGAGAAAATCTGAACCACACATTAGCACCTTGATCAATGGGTTTGTGTAGAGCCATGCATTCAGTGTCATAGACTACATTTTTCTTTAGCATAAAGGGGCATCTATGGAAATTGCCAATACACTAAGCTATGAAACAAGTCACACACACACACACACACACACACACACACACACACACACACAGCAAAAGAACTGGAAAAAAATATAAACTATGATTTTCTAAGCACATGTAATTAATTTAAAATATACCAGAAAAAAAAATTCAAGGAAGAAATCATAATAGAAACTATAAAAAACTTAAAAGTGAATAACAATTAAAATACTGAATATTAAAAATGTATTAATGGGCTTCCCTGGTGGTGCAGTGGTCAAGAACCCACCTGCCAATGCAGGGGACACGGGTTCGAGCCCTGGTCCAGGAAGACCCCACATGTCACGAAACAACTAAGCCCATGTGCCACAACTACTGAGCCTGTGCTCTAGAGTCCGCATGCCACAACTACTGAAGCCTGCGCGCCTAGAGCCTGTGCTCCGTAACAAGAAAAGCCACCACCTGAGAAGCCCGCACACTGCAACGAAGAGTAGGCCCCGCTCGCGGCAACTAGATAAAGCCTGCCCACAGCAACAAAGACCCAATACAGTCAAAAATAAAATAAATAAAAAATAAATTTAAAAATATATATATTAAGGTAGTTAAAATTGTCCTTAAAGGAAAAATTTAGTGTTCAAACCTATATTTGAAATTTAAAAAAAAACAAAAAACTGAAAAATAGTGAGCTATGAATCCAATTCAAAAAGTTAAAATAACAAAATAAACACCAAATATGGGGAAGTGGGAAGAAAGGGATTGCTCTAGTCTGAATGTTTGTGTCTGACTCCCCCCTCACCAAATTCATATGTTGAAATCCTAACTCCCAAAGGTGATGGTATTAGTAAGTAAGATCTTTGAGTGGAGATTTGGCCATGAGGGTTTCACCCTCATGAATGGGATTAGCGTCTTCATAAAAGAGGCTCTAGAGAGATCCCCTGCTTCCTCTACCATGTGAGGACACAGCAACAAGGCGCCAGCTATGAACCAAGAAGAGGGCCTTCATCAGAAGGCTACCATGCTGGTGGCTTGATCCTGAACTTCCAGCCTCTAGCACGGTAAGAAATAAATTTCTGTTGTTTATTAGCCACCCAGTCCATGGTATTACAGCAGCCTGCATGGACTGAAACAGGGATTTAGGAAAAAAAAGAATTAATAAAATAGACAAAAATACAAAGATACAAACTGCCAAACCAAACTAATACAGATACTGAGACAGTTTAATGTTGTATATATGGAATGTAACAAATGGAATCAAAAAGAGCATAAGTTGCTTCTATTTAAAATAAGAAACAGAGAAATTGAGAGAAGTTGAGCTTGTGTATTTTAATAAATTTGAAGTCTAGTGAAAGAGGGGCTGGTATTTGTCTCCTTACCCCTAAATCTACAAATGTGATTATTCAGACCAGAATCACTGAAAGAGCAGCCCTGGATGGAATGACATTTTTGTGAGATCCAAGTATCTAGGGGGAAGTATGAAGACAAAAGATCACCAGGGAGGCAATAGGGCTCCAGATGTGGGGAGGAAGAAGGGAACATGCTCAATACAGACTTTCTGCAACTCTTACATAATGTGCAATCATCACACCATATTACTCGGTGGGCAGATTCCTATCCTGTGGTCTGGCAAGTTTATGATGTGGAATGCTGTGCTCTGACTTTGAACTGGTTAACCATTTCCCTCACTACCCAACCTCCCTATCTTTCTTCTATGCTTTAATATTGCAAATCCCAAGAAAAATATTTTCCAAATTGTTCCAAGTAGTTGAGATAGTTGGCAAAACAAGTCTCTAAGAAATGTAAACTTCTGATCAAAGAAAATGTTGAATATGGTTTACTGTCAAGATGAGTTTCAGCTTTTAGGAACTAAAGGAAGAGTTCATAAAAAGAGGCTGAAAATCTTCTACATCGAACACTGCATTTTATTAATAAGTTCAATGAAAATCAGCTCAGGAAATCACAGGAGAGATTTTTTTTCCCTTAATTCAGCTTTATTGACTCCCTTTGATTCAAAGCACCAGTACTTATGTGGCAGAAATTTCCAATTGCCTCTTAAAAATTGGTTTATTTGATTTTATATGAGAGACTATGCTATGAAGATAGTTCAGTGAGTAAGATTTTTGCACACATTTTCATAGAGCGTTTCTTCTCTCCCAACAGTAAATATATTCACCTGGTAGCATCCCTGACTTGGAGTTATTGCTGAGGAAACAGCTAGGACTATTCTCACATCCAGCAATTTTTGAGTAGGTAGGTGCCATTCTAAAGAAACAGAAACAAAAATAGGATTTCGAACTAAGATGAAAAAGCAACTTGAAAGAGAGAAAAGAAGGGAGGGAGAGAGAAAGAAGAGAAGTTATTGATTCTCCTGGGGAGAATTTGAACAGATACTTCACAAAAGAAGATATATGGATAGCAAAACACACACACACACACACACACACACACACACACACCAGAAGATGCTCACCATCTTTAGTCATCAGGGGAGTGCTAATATAGACCACAATGAGTTACTACTACACATCCGCAGAGTGGCTTAAAGGAAAATGAAGCACTGGTGAGGATGGGATATGGAACCAGATGTCTCATACACTGCTGATGGGAATGTAGAATGGTGCAGTCACTCAAAAATACTTTGCCAGTTTCGTATGAAATTAAACATAAGACTCAGTAATTCCACTGCTAGGTATGTACCTAAGAGAAATGAAAATATACCTCCACAGAAAGACTTGTACACTAATGTCCATAGCATTGTATTCATAATAGCTTAGAATAGGAACTACTCAAATGGCCATGAACAGATGAATGAATACACAAAATACACATTAATAAAAAGCAATGAACTAGTGGTACAGGCAACATCATGGATGTATCTCAAAAAGATTCTGGAAGCCAGATACAAGGAGTACATACTGCATGATTCCATTCACACGACACTCTAGAAAATGCAAACTAGTCTATAGAGTTATGAAGTAGATTGGTGGTTGCCTGGAGTCAGTGGTAAAGAAGAGTTGAATGCAAAGGAGCATTAGGGAACTTCTGGAGTGATGAAAATATTCTGCATAGTGACTGATGTAATAGTTACATAAATGTTTACATTTACCAAAACTCATCACTTAAAATGGGTGAATTTTGTTGAATATGAATTATACCTCAAAAAATGTATAAGGTTTTAAACACGTATACACACACAGAAGGGACTTAGGAAGAATGAAGAAGATGGTGAGGGAATTAGAACAAGCTTTATTTGCCTTTGAAAAACAGAATAAATGTTGTTTTTGAAAACATGTCAGTTAGTGGTAGTGCAGTAACTGCCACAGCACTTTAGGTAGGAAGGAAAGGTGGAAGTCAGCCCTTCGGCTCTGAATCAAGTGGGCACAACATCTCCAGTGCATCACCACAAGCTCTTGTCCTTGGTCGTTCGGATCAACTATTTTATCCATGACTTTACATTCTTTCAGCTCTACTATCTTATGATTCTGTGTTCTGCAATAATGTACTGAAATTTATTTGTCAAGCCTACAGAAACCTTAAAGCTAGAAAGGATAGCTAGCTAATACTTTGGATGACAGCTTCAGGATTCAAAATCCTTTTGACATAGAGGAACACTGCACTGTAATCAACAAGATGAAATTTAAAAGGACAAATATCTTGAAGTTAGGTTTAAAAATTCAACTCTGCATACACAGATTTGGGATAATCTGGCTTCCTTTGAAGGAAAACAACAACAACAACAACATACTCTCCAAAGGAGAAAAAATCCTTTGTAATGGATTATATAGGTGTGTATGATTTCATTTATATAAAATTTTAGAAAATGCAAACTAATCTATAGTGGCATAAAGATCAGTGGTTTCCTGGGGTCAAAGGTAGAGAGGCTATTGCCAGGAAATGAGCATTGGGGAACTCTGGAGGTAGGATATAACATATATATATAATTTATTGCAAAATGATCAAGCCAGATTGTCAAATAACTATTAAAAATTTCATGCAATATTAAACTACATGAAGAGAAGTAAACATCCAGAATATTGTAAATCACAGCCTCATTGAGTTTTGTACTGGTCAAACCGTATCTGAAATATATTCAATTATGAGTATCAGATTATAAAGAGGATACCTAAGAAAGACGGACAATCTGACGAGAAATTCTCCAAAACATGTCATGGATTAGAAGACTAAAGTGAAGAGAGTCATAGTAGTTTCCAAATATTTGAAGCATTGCAACATACAAGAGGAAGAGGAATAGAAAATGTACTGTCTTAAAAATTTAAGATCAGTGTAAGTTTCAGAGAGGCAGAAATGCCTTTAAAATAAGAAAGAAGTCAAATATGGCAGCTAGTTCATAAGGTCTCAACTGTCTCTTGATGTACCATGTAACTTGTTATTGGAAGTAATTGTGCAAGGGATGCATGATCAAATTATAGAGATATTAGAATAGGAATCCTACCATTAGGTGAGAAGTAAGACTGCATGTCACTGATTGGAAAATGGAGTAGGTGGAATTCAACCCAACTTTAATGATGGAAAATATCTGGAGAGGCAAAGAAAAAGGGTAGGTGGAAGTAGGAGGAAGTAAGGGGAAAAGATAGCACATGTATTGATGCAATGATGCCAAAGTCAAAAAATAAAAATAAAAGAATCAAATAGTGTAGCATGCCACAAGACACCAACCTGCCTAAAAGCAGTGTTCTTTGTTAAGGAATATTACCCTAATTAGCCTGGTAAGAAAAGCCTTAATATTAGGACAGGTGGTTTGATACTTGACTATTCTGAGCCAGAAGCTAGAAGGTGTTACTTTCAAATACATTTTAGAGTCGAATGCCTTGCTTCCTTGTTCACATCATTAATAAAGGGAGGTAATTCCTGGGCAGACATCCACAGATTTTGCTCATGAGCTTAAGAAGGAAAACAGAAGAAGGAAGAAAGGGAAAGTGGGGAGAGTATTGAGAGAAAAAGACCAAAAAGATAAAGTAGAGTTATCATCAAACCCAAATTCTAGCTTGAGTTTGCTAAATTCAATGTTGAACTCTAATTTGTATGTTCAGGGGGAAATTAAGAGGAGGAGGTAATGGACGGGATAATAAAGAATTTGTGGACAACAGAATAACATCAACAATTGTAGCAACAACCGGAAGCGAAAAAGAAATGATCTTATGAGGAAAGGCCGATCTTTTGAGGTGATCCTCTGCGTCCAACTAGCCCATAGAATAGACTCTAGGCACTTGAGAAACTCCAAGCTGATGTTTGTTCTGAGAGAAAGAGAGCACACAAGCACGCCTGAGGCTCTTTTCTTTGCTCTCTTTGTGTTTCTCTGTATTTGATAAGATGGATGGATTTTCTGCTTCACTGAGCATAATAGCTAAAGTGAATGAAAATTAAATGTTGACTCGGTCTGATTAAAATATAAATCTAAATACATCAATGAGAGAGAGAATCAGGAAGTGAGGGGTAAGAGATTCATTAAATATTTATATATACAGAAATGTGGCTTTTAAATATCTTTATAATGGGTTAGATGTCATAAAGCCATAGACATAACAGTTTTGCTTTAGCCTGCATATTACACCTATGAATTTAAAATTCCAGAAGCTGGACTTACCTACAGAGGCCAAAGAATTTTTATACCCCTAAAGCCTGAGGCAAGAGGTCAAAGAGCCAAAGCTCTTGTTATTTATATAAAGGAAGATGTGGAGGTTTTAGTCAAACACCTGTATATTCAAATGGCCGATAGATGTATGAAAATCGGTAAAACTTCAGATCTAGTCAAATGAGTGTAAATTAAATTAATGATATTATCTATCTAATGGATTGGTAAAAATTAAGATGAATCATATTTAATGATGAAGGGGGTGGTGGAATGGGCACAATAAAGGAGAATAAAGTTCTCAATACAGTCGAATATAGTGTATGTATTTTTTGGCCCAGTAATTTCACTTCCAGAAAAATATTCTAAGGAGATTAGGAAAGAGTATAAAGAAGTAAGTATGAAAATGTCTGAGGAAGCATTGACTGTTAGTATACTACAGACAATTTAAATGCCTACTAAGGGGGAACTGGAGTAAATAAATTATAGTTTATTCATAAAGTGAAATACTAGGTAACTGCTTAAAAGGATGCATTTATCATTAGGCATTAATATGCCATTATATATTATTAAGTGAAAATAAGATTGAAATATATATACAAAATTCTATGCAGGGAATTCCCTGGCAGTCCAGTGGTTAGGACTCGGTGCTTTCACTGCCGTGGGCCAGGATTTGATCCCAGGTCAGGGAACTAAGTTCCTGCAAGCCGCACCGTGCAGCCAAAACGAACAAAACACGCTATGCTATACTACATATTTGATATGTTTTAATTTAGGTAAATAAATAATCTGTGAAAAAGTCTAGAAGGATGTGTTTTTAACTGTTAATTACGTCTAGCTAGAATTATACAGAAGTTTTCACTTTCTAATCTATAAAGATAGGCTTTCAACTTTAAAATTTTGAGCGTGTATTATTTGGTAATCTGCAAAATCAATTAAGCGATTCAATATAGTAGACTCTAACATCTCTTAAGTGACGCTGTAGCCATACAGGTGGATGTATGAACGTAGGTGAACGTAGGTGAAATCACTGGAGTTGAGGAGTTTAATCATCTTTGAGGATAGATAATTAGATGTGTCATCCACATGCATTATGATGGCAAGAGACCGAGTGTAAACAAAGAGAGTGAATCATATTATGACTTTAATAAACAATGCAGAAAGTGATAGACAATAAGAAAGGCCATAGGGTAGTATTGGGGTGGCATGAATCTTAAATGACTAAGGCCTTCAGCATGAGGATGGAAAAGGAAAGTCAGGAAGGAGCAGTAGGGAACTGGAAGAATGTCCACACCACTATAAACCCTGCTGCTCTGTGCTGAGTGGCCTCTGAGGAGAGGGCAACTATGGAGGCCCTGTTCCCTGAGGAAACCTAGTCAGAAGGGCCATCCAGGGAAGATGTTTCATTCATATAAAGATTTATTGAGCCTCTACTACACACCAGTTACTGGATCAGTTCTTCAATAATAATGCTTATAGAAAGCACAAGGTGAAAGGTCTTGACTAAATGAAAAAATAAGGGAAGAAAAAGCAGATAATAAAATGGAGATAAAAGTTCATGATCAGATAGCTTGTGTGGGTCTAGTCTTCTGGATGGTGACTAAGGATAGTGATGATAATAAGGTTTCTATTATAAGGGCTGCCTGGCAGGATGCAGGGGTGAGTGAAAAAATGAATGACAATTTTGAAGATTCCGAAACACTGAATATATAGAGATGGAAATGTCAAGGCATGAATATATCCTAAAAGCTAGAGAGACCAGATTAGGTGTATGACTTTATCACCCTCTAGACTCTTGCTACTCAGAGTGTGGTCCAGGGACCATCAGCCTTGGCATCACCTGGGAGCTTGCTTGAAAGATGAAATCTTAAACTTACTGAATCACAACCTGCAATTTAACAAGCTCCCCCAGGTGATTCATAGTCATACTAATTGCTCTAGAACACAGATTACCAACTACTCAACCGTAAGTGGTGGAATTAGAGGTGGCGTTACAACTAGGATGCTAGGAATTATGCATAAACCTGTATCCTGTTGTGTCTATGCAGCCGTCTATTGAACTACTTACTGGTGCAAGTGTAAGGCTGGTGAAAACTTTTTTTTCCTGAGTTTCTTTAGAAAAAAAATGGGGGAGCGTTGTTGTAAAAGAAGACTCCAGAAAAACAGACATGCAAAGCCATGACTATATGCTCCAAGAGACATTTGTGCCTAAGAGTGATTAGAAGTTGTTGAGAGAGCCATGAGGACTTACATCCTATTGAAGAGAGAATTCTGTTTCATAGAGAATTATAATGGGTACTGAGACTATATGCATGAGTTTAACTGGGCACGCTGGCCTCTGCCACTGCCAGAAGCCTTAGGGACTGGGAGACCTAGAGCCATAGGATAAGTGAATGTGCTGTTCCAGGGAGTAGGACAGCACTAGGAAAGGGAGGGTTGCTAAACTGCCCTGTGGTGACATTATGACTCTAACGATAAAAGTGTACTTTATACTCCCCCAGACTCAGGCCAAGATACAATTTATAAGTGTATTACGAAGGAAGACATCAGCCTGGGCAATGAGGGTGGCCAGCAGGGAGAGGGTGGGGGCTTGAATTCACCTCAGTTTCCAGGGGGTCCACAAGAATCTGTCAGAGGTTCAACCTCAACCCACAGGAAGCCATCCCAACTGCAGGGCAGGCAGGAGGGAGCAGAGAATCCCACCCTTGGAGAAGCCAGCATTTGAGTAAGCTCCCTCTCAGGTGGGAGGAGTGGCTGATAGTCCTGCAGCTGCAAGACAGAAGTGGGGCTCCAACCGTTCAAAAGCAAGCTCCCCTTCTTCCCACCTTCTGCTAATGCATTGCCCTTCCTAGAGAAATATTTGGGAGAATCTGCCTCCTAGGGACAGTGAGCACGCTGAGTTGAGAGGAGGAACATAACTTCTTTACCTCCTTTGAGAAAATCCCCTGGAGTTAGCTGTATGAACAGTCATTCCATGCCTGCTCAGAAAATTCTATCAGTGAACTTGCCTACACCTCTTCTTTTACTCCTCCTTCCCGTGCCCACCGCTACCCACCATTAGTTTAAAAATAAAATCAGTTTGGGCATTCCTTCCCCTGGATATGGATGTGGAAATTAACTTATGAGAAGTCAGAGCACAACCTAGAATGGTAGTTTAACCAGGGAACTGGGTAGGATTCTCAGTTAAACTGGTAGGCATATTATTTTTTACTATACTATTTACTTTTTTTGTGCTCCTCCCTTTGGAGAGACACAGTGTCTATATAAGTGCTTCTATATTACTTTAAATTGAATTATTGAAGATACTGCCAAGCACCCTCATTTGAGATACCTTCATCTTTTTCAAATCAATATCTGTCTCAGGAGAGCACCGTTAGAAATTAAAAGGGAGGAAAGGAAAAATATCCTTAGGTTATCAGTTTTTCATTGCATATTCAATAGGGGAATGGTAACTCAATTATTCTAGATCAGTTGGTAGCCCACTTGGAAAAAATGCCCTTCTTCAGCAACAGAAAGGGCTCCTTACGGATGAGTTTGGCTGGAGAGCTCTGAAATGCCAGAAGCCCTGACTCAGGGGCATGAACAAGACAACCTTGCAGAGACTTCTTCACTCTACTGCACTTCCTTGGCATTCACTTGGATTTCATCATTCAAAATGGATAGACATCTTAGCATTCTCTAAAATTCCTCAAATCCTTGGAGGAGCAAATCAAAATCACTACCCTGTGTGTCCAGTAGGGGGCCAAGTGCTATCAGCATGATCCAAAGTAACTGAACTTGTCTAGTATCATTTTCCAAATCTTCTACACTTAATTTTACTTGTCTTCTCTTTGATTTCATGACAGTCCATGGAGGGACAGCTGAATTTTGCTAAAATGACAGGCAAAGAGTGACATCCCTGAGTCACAGTCAATTCATTTTCATAACTGAAGTAATCACTGATTCTTGCAACATCACCTGGATTGAAATATGGAGGACTTGTTTTGTTCTTGGAGGTTACTGAAAAAGCTACATCATGACATATCTGAGAGAATTATTCCTGTCATTGTAAAAGCAGATTCAGATAAACTGGCCAGTTACCTGCTTCATTATTTGCCCACTGTCTATCATGATAGCTGAAACAAAAATTCATGACAGAACGGTTGATTTAGGTGTGCTATATAAATAAAGCCTGAATGTATCTGCCATGGACATATGTTATTTTTCCAACTTTTATCAACAATGGATCGATTTGCTGGCAAAAGTCTCTATAAACCAACCATTTCACCGGCTTACAAAACATTCCACCATGGGAGAGAAAGAGAAAGACAGAGAGAGATTTTTTTTCTCAAGCAATGTTGTCTTGCATATATGCAAATAAATAAATAAATAAATAAATGCTTTCGTTTTTGCAAGGCCCCACTGAAAAATATAAAGTGTGCATTATGCTTCCATGATACAAAGTATGGGCAAGTATCCAGCCACTAAAGCTTTTTTCATTAATTTTTCAATGCATTTCACATCTACCTACAATTTTGTACAGTGCACATAAACTAGAATAACAACAGTCAAAATATAACATGATGTCCACCCCCAAAATGAACCAGTTGGCAACTGTAAGCTGCTTCCATCCTGAAAAATGTGTAGTCACAGTCATTTACAGGGCAACAACCAACTGTTGGCCCCTGAGAAGAGACAAAATCAGGATGCACTATGTAATATAAACCTTTTATAATGACTTAAAACTCTTATTAAATTTATTTTGTGAATTCTATTATTTTAATTATTTAAATGCTACATCTTCTAATGTCAAACACCTAATTTCATAGTTTTATTATAAAAATTATCAGCAGTGATAGGAATATGAGGGTGCAAATAGTGAAATAAGGGGAAGTCATTTAGAGGTATTTAAAGATTTAATTAAACAGTCATATTTATACTTGTTTTTTTTTTTCTTGCTGGAAAAGCATTAATAAATCCACTTTGCAATGGTATAAGACTATAGTTTTTAATGTGCTTTGACTACATTAAATGTCTAATATTTTAAATCTGTCTAGAAGCAAACATCTATACGATGTGTTTTTTGTTTGTTTGTTTTTTGTTTTTTTGCGGTATGCGGTATGCGGGTCTCTCACTGCTGTGGCCTCTCCCGTTGCGGAGCACAGGCTCCGGACGCGCAGGCTCACCCGGCCATGGCTCACGGGCCCAGCCGCTCCGCGGCATGTGGGATCCTCCCGGGCCGGGGCACGAACCCGTGTCCCCTGCATCGGCAGGCGGACTCTCAACCACTGCCCCACCAGGGAAGCCCCCGATGTCATATTTTAAACAAAGAAATAAGAAACCAGCTAAAACTTTTTAAAGACTCATAGGTCTAGCCTTAAGTGTCAATGCAAGGAATACAATGAGTAGGAGGTGGAAGGGAGGGTGAGTGGCTCCCAACAGCATATAGAAAGACAATGGAAATCTTGCAAGTCAATTCAGATACCAAATAACAAACTGTATGATTTACTGATAGATGATAGATAGATAGATAGAGCTGAACAAGAATCAGCATAAGGCATTTCACAACTCTTTATGAAAAGATTAATCTGATACTGACATCTGAAAGACCTCATAAAAGTATACGTATAGCTGAGTCACTTTGTTATACAGCAGAAACTAACACAACAATGTAAAGCAATTATACTCCAATAAAGATGTTTTTAAAAAAATTGTGTTAAACCTCCTTACACACATTTTTCTAAAAAACAAAAATACCTCATTATAAAATTGTCCTATGGCATGCATTTTGGGGCAGCTCTAAGACAAAGATGCTGCATAGATATTTGGAATCTGTAAGATTCCCAGATTGGACTGGTATAAAATGCAAGCATGTAAGCAGGCCCAATGCTTCCCAAAGAGCACAATGCATGCTCTCGGAGGTTCCTCAGATGGTTTCAAATGGCATATAGACATTAAATAGCATCAACCCCCATAGAAAAAGTTACTTCCTCTTCGATCAATACGATTATGTCAAGAAACAACTCTCGTGTTAGTGCCGTTGTGTCATCAAAAGCTCTCTAGCATGTGGTAAACTACCCTTAGTAAACAGAAAACAAACGAAACAAAACAGAAAACCCATAAGCAGACGTCTATTTAACAGGCATCCAAATACACTTCTACTTCCTGGGTTGAAAGTCACAAACTGAGATTAAGGTCATGGTATTTCACCAAAGGTTTTCCAAAAGTGTGTGTCTTCCTCTTCTTGGACAGGAAATAACCTTTAGGGAGCTTCAACACAGACATGCCTTTAGAATTGACTGATACAAAGAGTGTTCTGTGTTTTCTTGACCTCATACTTCTGTGGTCAAGATCTTTATCACATGAGGAGCATTTTAGTTTTAGTGTTCCATCACAACTGATCATGCCAAGTACATTCAAGGGACATTTAAGTTTTGCGGGGCTTTCTTTTCTTTCACATTTCTACCTTCAACCAGTCCTGATGTTACATAAGGCAGATATCCAGCATAATATTAAGGTAGATTTTCTGTCAACTGGAAATGGCTCTGGATGTCATAGCATGGATATAACAGTGATAGATTACCTGACCAGATCAACTGATCCCCTGCCACTTTATACTTATTTATAATTAAAATAAAGTAAAATAATATAATAATAGCAACATCTTAATTAAAAGAGGCTAATAGATAACTTACAAAGGGAATGTGACCAAGGTAACGATAAAGTGAATTTTTGTTTGCCTGCCTGGTCAGCTTCCTGAAGTGCATCAGTGGTTCTAAAAATTCCCCATTAAGGAACCACGGCCCATCAGAACCCTGCACCTCAGCGACTCCACGTGGCTGCAAATGCCACACTTAAAGAAGCCCAGTACCCTTGCCTATGCTGCCTCTCTTCCTGAATGACATCGCCTGCCTCCTTCACATTGGAGTCTCTGCCAGTGCTAGGCTTATCCCCTCCAGGAAGTCTGCTTCACTTGCCGTATGCAGTGTTAGGTTTTCTCTCACTCTAGTCCCCTAGTACTTTACATGTACTTCTAACTTATAGCATACAACACACCATGGGCATATTTGCACGTCAGTTTCCCAGAAAACCACCCACCCCTCAATGCAAGATGATGGAGGACAAGACTGTATAATTAACCATCTGTGTATCTCCAGCCACAAAACCTAGCAAGGTGTTGTCCTTTGGGAGCTATGTAATACATCCATGTTGAATGAGTGTATTAACAAATTACCTCAAATTTGCTGCAAATTTCTGCACTGTGGGAAAATCAGAGAAATCCTCTTGCCATCTCTTATATATGGTGCGGGGTGCCGGGAAGGTCTGGTACATGAGTTCAGAAATGTAACTGAATGAATCTCCAAGCTGTGCTCATGAGGAATCCAAGAGGAGATGAAGTCCAAGTTTCTTATGCTTTAAAAATGCTTATTATTGAATATCTCCTACTTTAAATTTTTAGCTGAGAATGCTATATTACTTACAGGGAACTTGCTTGTACTAACAGCCTCGCATTTGTCATTTAAATAGGACCCTCTATCATTTTTCCTTAGTTTGTTAGTAGCTGTCACGTATAAAATTACCACAAATAAAAGATGGAGGTGGAATACAAATGTTCAGAGACAACACAGCATGGCAAGCAGAGGGGAGAAAGGAGGTTGCACAACACTTGCCTGGTTCCCCAAGGGACGAGGAATTTAGGGCAAGTCACATAAGGAGCCCAGCGGCTGTTCAGCCGATACATACGCATATATGTATGTATATATGTATACTGTTTTCTTCTTGGAAGTGTAATCTTTTTGGATCTTTTTGATTCACTATGTTGTGCAGGCCTCTGCTGCTATAACAAAATACCTCTTTTTGTTTCAGGAAGCTAAGGCTAAGTTACTTTCTGAAATCCTTCCTCGGCTTCCAGGCTCTTTTTTTTTTTTTTTTTTTAAGCATTAAAAGCACACACAAAAAAATCAAAACAGCATACAGGAATATAAAGTGAAAAGGAAGTTTCTACCCTTCTTCTTGTCCAGGCTCTTCTACCACAAAGAAACTTCATTTCAGCAAGGAAAAGCCAGAGAGGGAGTTTCCCGGGTGGGAAAGCAAATGAGAAGAGGAGGAGGACATATTCTGACAGAGTCAGGGCACCAAGGATTTTGTGACCAGTGTCACCAAAACACTTATGCACAGGTTCATGAATAGGGTGGGACCCTGCAAACATAAGACCTGGCTTGCAGGTCAGCCTCTGGTTCAGGTTAGCTGGGTAATTAAGGGCATGGGCATGTCATTTCCCACTCTGAGATTCAGTTTTATTATCTATAAAGTGAGGAATTTGTCCTTTCCAGGTTTGATTTTCTGTGCCACTGTTGTTTCCTGCTTTAATTTGCATCAAATCTAGTAAATGGGAACCACTGACTTATTCAAGGGATATTAATTTGCCTCTAGTCTGTAACGTCAAGAGAAATAATGGGGTTAAAAAACAGAACTGGTGTTTTCCTTCTTCTTGCCAATTCAACAAACGTCAGAGACAAGGAAAGGCTTTGCTTAAGACTGAAACAGCATGTTCTAACTGGTGCCACAATGTACAACATACATCACGGGGAAAGCATTGCCAAGCAGAGAAAAGCAAAACTTTAATTTTTTCCACTTGGAATTAAAAGTGTTTTTCATTGCATTTTCTGCCTACGGCTTTAAAGTTTCAACCAGGTGCTGTATAGCTGATGAAAGAGAGCTTAGCGTTGAATGACAGTTTACGTTTTATCTCCTTCGGCTCTACCGCAGAACGGTGAATTCACAATTGTGCCCTCTAGTGGAGAAACACTCTGATTGCAAGTTTCTTTTACTGGGAAGGCGAATCAGGTCTTCAACCACTTGGGATTTTTGTGTGACAGGGCACCGTTTCAAATGATTTATGTCTTTCATGGTCTGATACTTATCTGTGATACAGCATAAAGAGCACTCAAGACTTGGAGTTAAAGAGTCCCAAGTCTGAGTCCTAGGTTGGCCATCATGTAACTATGTAAATTTGGGAGTTAATCTCTGAAAGTCCCAGTGCTTCCATCAATTACGTGAGTTTTACCTTCCATGTTGCGCTGTTGTGTTAATTAAACAAAGTGATACATCCACATGTGCTTTTTAAAATATAAACTATTTTTATTATAAGTAAAGTTAAAAAAAATATTTAGTCCCTTGAAAGCCTAAACCAATATTAAGAAAGTACATCTCTGAATACTAGGTGAATCAGCATATATTTGAATTCTTTGAGAGCTTTTTTCATATTTCTCCTCTTTGTCAATCTCCTCTCACACTTATTCAGCATCTTCTCTGAACTCACAACTGCGTTATCAAGTAAAAAATCTTAAATGAAACTTGAATAATTTACTTAAGAATTATCTGAATTCAACTGAAGAGTTAGTAAGAGATCTGCCAAGTTCCTGGACTTAAATAAAAACAAAACTTACAATACTTAACAAAATCCAATAATTTAATTAAAAATTGCCACCTATAGGAAGCCCACTTTAAATAAGAATATATAAAGTAAAAGTATGGTAAAAATATGACATTTTAACGTTAGTCCAATTGAAGATGAAATTCCTTCCCAAAGAGCTTCTCTACAAGTTAGTTCTCTACTGAAAAAGCACCTGAAATGTATGAATGACTATCTATGGATGGTGAGATTATCCATCATTGTTTTTCTTCTTTTTATTGTTCTATGTTAACAATATATCACCGACATTATTAAGTTAAAAGCATTATCTCAAACCAATTCAAAGTAATGGGTAATTCTGTGTGAAGTGGAAAAATGGTGGAAATTGACATAGATGTTTGTCATTTTAACTACCTAACCAGGTATAAACCTGCCCTCCTCTGTCCCCAGTACTCTCCGTGAAGCACACACACCTTGTTACATACAAGACAGTAGCAGACTGTACTTGCAAAGCATTCCTCCTGTTTCCCCAGATGTGTTTATGTATCATCCCAGTCCACACACAGCACCTACCCTTCCTCCTGCTCTCCATCACACGTTTTTGAGATTAAAAACTTTTAAAATTAAAAGAATAGTCAGTAATTATGTAATATAACATTTTTCTGTTTGAAAATAACCGATTAACATTCCACTATAACCAAGCAAAGTAACTGATCTTTCCAGGTCTGCCTCTATAGTAATACTACAGAATCAGAGAGAAAAGCCATGTTCAAGATTAGCAAGGAAAATGGATGAGAGAATGTCAGGAGCAGTGCAGTGACACTGAGGATGGGAAGGTGGGGTTTAACTGGGGCAGACTTGAGGGTCTGAAACAGATGGCAGAAGCAAAGTACACGTGGGAAGGATAGGGAGGAATTAGTGTTCAGCCCAGCCCCTCCAAGTGCCCTCTGTCTTCACGAGTAGGTTCTGATGCCAACTTAAACCTCCGAGAAACCCTAGGACTACAGAACTCCTGCACTCTGAGCCACGGGAAAGTTCTAGCCTCCCAGAGACACCGGATTGTCTTCCTGAAACCCCTACCAGACAAATCAAGGCCCTTCTTCTACTTTCTCACAACACCCTGAACTTTCCTTCACGGGACTTACTACAATTTAAGTATAAATTTATTTATGTGAATAGTGAACCTTGTAATCAATGAGATTCCGAGAGAAGGGTTAAAATGGTCCCAATTTATACATGATCAAAAAACTCAGGACTCTATGGACAGACCCCCAAAACTGCTAGTCTGGTTAGCATTTCCAAACCTCTCCATAAAGTCAGTCCCAGACTTCTTACAAGTATGTGTAAAACCTCACAAGTCTGAGTTATTATCATTCAGGTTCAGAATTATTGTAAATCATCTCATCAAACTCTTTAACTTTTATAATAGATTTTCTAATTAGTGCCCTGAACCACAAGAAACAAAACAGAGCAAAAGAGAGAACGCATTTATATTTCCCTTTATTGAATACCTTTAATTATGGATCTAGAGCAACTCCGTAATGAATAAAAAATGAAATTACTTGTAGCAGTGGACTTGCACTGCTCAATCCACATTATTCTTTCTGCTCTGCATAATCTGTGGACTGGAAACTAATTATGTAACTACCAATGCATCTACTTTAACCCTGAACCCTCACAGCATTAACCAACTAATCTACTCGGCACACAATCTCACCCACACCGAGAACCATAAAGCAACAGGAGCCCTAAAACCGTGTGCTCCTTCTCCATTTGCTCTCCCTCCCCAAACATCTGAGCTTCCCTCCTGATGGCCCATCTGAGTTCAGCTCCCAGCAATCAAAACAGCAGCTGCACAGCACCCTCCCAACCAATCTAACTACAAGTTAAAGAAAAAAGATAGAACGAAGAGATGATTGTAAAAAATTCAGTTAACCTCTTAGAAGCGTAGAAAATATGATTTCTCTTTAAAGATATCAAAATGAACTTTTGAATTTTGCTTATCCATCCCCCAAAAGGAACTTTGATGGTGCTCCTACCAGAATTGTGTATATGAGGCTCTGAGGAATTGCTCCTTTGGTCTAGTTTGCCTTCGTAGCCCTCTTCTGTTTTCCAAAGACTTTCCTCCTTGTCAAGTATTCTGGGTCCTAGAAACCAAAGGAAGTTATGCTCCTTCTCTTAGATGAAAATTTAAGTCATGTATGGGTTTTATTTATTTTTTTAATTGGGGTATAGTTGTTTTACGATATTGTGTTAGTTTCTACTGTACAGCTAAGTGAATCAGCTCTATGTATACATATATCCCCTCTTTTTTGGATTTCCTTCCCATTTAGGTCACCTCAGAGCACTGAATAGAGTTCCTTGTGCTATACAGTATGTATGCCTTTTAAAAAGAACACTGTTTGAGTGAAAATATACAGTATTGGGAATCCAAAAAAACAAAACAAATGAACAAATCTAGCAACACAGAAACAGATTAACAGATATAGAGAACAAACTGATGGTTGTCAGAGGGGAGGGGCTTGGGCAAAGTAGATGAAGGAAGTTAAGAGGTTCAAACTACTACATATAAAATAAATAAGTCACAGGGATATAATGTACAGCACAGGGAATATAATCAATAACAATGTGTATGGTACACAACACATAAAAATATCTAATCACTATGCTGTACACCTGAAACTAATATAATACTGTAAGTCAACCATACTTCAATAAAAAAGTAAATAAATAAGATAAAAAGGACTCTGTATGATATTATAATGGTGGTTACATGTCCTTATACATTTGTCCAAACCCAGAGAATGTACAACACCAAGAGTGAACCTTAATGTAAAGCATGGACCTTGGGTGATTATGATGTGTCAAGGTAGGTTCGCCAGTTGCAACAAATGCACCACTCTGATGGGGGATGTTGATAATAGGGGAGGCTGTGCATGTGAGGGGGCTGGGGGTATATAGGAAACCTCTGTACCTCCCTCTCAATTTTGCTATAAACCTAAAAGTGCTCTTAAAAAAGTAAATCTTTAAAATAATAATAATAAAAAGAAATCTTTACCCCAAAGGAGTTTCCTTACACAAAATGTTTATCATGGAGCATTGATTTTTTTTTTCTATTGTCATCATTGTCAATAGAGTAATGTACAGTAGGGAGGTCTCCCTGAAGGAGTTAGCGGGCTTTGTGTACAACCCCTTGTTTACTCTACCTCATTTCATAGGGAAGCTTAACCACCTGTTCGTTGAAAGGTTCTCCCCACAGGCATTTTATTCCCTCTCCAACTGTTCATCCTCATCCCCACTGTTAAGTAATAAAGGGATCAATACCATTAAGTAGGTCATGATGTTGAAACCTTATGATGAAAAAGTTTCTTGATGGAGATAATCCCCATTTCACTAAAATCTTTACATCCTGGGGAAACAAAAACAACTACCCTTGTTATTACTGACCAAAAAAAACCAGACTAAAAGGTGTCTGTAGTATATGCACTTTAGGGTCTGTTTGCTCAGAACGATCCTCCTTTATTTGGGACATTCCCCTGAGAGTATCTTTTTTGTTTTTTACCCCTGTGATGATGTCAGCATCATAGTGCTGTGATGTGGCTGTAACTGATTGGCCAGAAGTTGGCATCTCAATGAAGCTGGACCAATTAAGTGCTTACCTTCAGAAATCTGGGCTGGGCTCTGAGAGATGTCCCAGCCTCTGGGCTGTGATGGATTATGGTGGGAGTGGAATCACTGTAATGTTCACACTCCAGAAGAGAGGTCCCCAAACTTCTACTGCAGAAACCCGTAAAGTATTCCAAGTTTCCATTCATCTCAAAGCAGAGCTCTTCATCTTTTTCCCAGCATCTGTGAGATACCACAAAACTTTCTTTCTTCTATAAGCTACCTCACTTCCTTTCTGTAATAAATAATAATGATTTGTTTAATGCATCTTTTTCTAAAAACTCATTAGGGTGGCACGAAGTGAAGCAAATTATTTATACTTAGTCGTATTTCTGATACAGGTTACCACCATTGCTGGTGTTTTTAAGAGGGTAGGAATGTTCAACCCTCCCCCCACTTCCCTATAAAGGAACACTTTCTGTCCAGTCTCGTTGAGCTTTTCTCCTAGGTAGGAAGAGTTCTTCATCTGATGGGCAGAATCTGAGACCATAATTCAGTCTTTATATATACGGAGGGAGGGAGGGAGGGAAGGAGGGAGGGAGGGAGGGAAGGAGGGAGGGAGGGAGGGAGAGAGAGAGAGAGAGAGAGAGAGAGAGAGAGAGAGAGAGAGAGAGAGCCGGGGTACTATATCTTAAAAGGCTTACAGACTTGTACATTCTCTCTCTTTGACTTACTAGGCCCATTAACATTGGGCTCTCTTGCCCTCTCTTGGTCTGTCTTCATGCTCCCCTTGCCCAGGCCCAGACAGCATCCTCTCTCCAATCCTACATTTATGCTCTTATTTGGATTAGCAAAGCAAGCTATATAGATCTTGACCCTAACGCTGGCTGGGTAAGTAGACTGGTGATCTTCAGACCAGCTATTTTTAGATATGTCAGAGTCATGACAACTACTCAAAGGAGACTTTATTTAGATTTCCATACCTAACTTACTGAAAGGATTTTCCAACATCTTCTAAAGGCAAAGCAACACATTTAGTTCAGATAGTGGGCATTTGGCCATTTATTTTTTTTGATTGGTATTTTACTCCCTGTTTTCCCTTATATCAGAGCTTCTTAATTCTTAGGTATTAATTCTTAATTCTTAGGTATTAAATTTCACCTCACATCCCTTTGGGTCATGATTCATTCTTGCTATACTGTACACAGGTTAACCTGTATCCAGCTCAGTGGTTCTCAATGTGGGCTACTAATTAGACTCTCCTGGGAAGCTGTGAAAACTTGCAGTGCTCAGACAGCACTTGTGTCAAACTAAACCAGAATTTCTCTGGGTGGGAACCAGACAGCAGTGAATGTGCAATAAAGGTTGAGAGCCACTGCTATGTCTACTACTCTTTCAACGACCCTCATGACTCTCCTGTTGTCTTTTGACAACAGGAATCTCCTGATCAACCAAAGAGCACAGAGCCCAAACAAAAGCAAGGAAGGGCTAAGGGAGTCAAGAGGAAAAAAAAAAAAAGTTGGGCTTGTGCGCGGCAAACTCAATGGGTTGTAGCAGTAGGAACAAAAGTCTTGTGCCAGATGATTTATTATAGGACAAACTGCTTTGATTGGAATTGTATTGATCTCAATGGACAAACTTAATGGGAAAAAAGATCAAGTTCTGAAATTAGGTAAAAAACCCCAACATATATATATGGGATGAGAGAGAGAGGACTAAACATGAATAATTAAAGTTGAGAAAATTTAGGTGCATATCGGTCTGCTCGGGCTGCCATACCAAAATACCATAGCCAGTGTGGCTTAAACAACAGAAATATATTGTCTTATAGTTCTAGAGGCTAGAGGTCCCAGATCAGGATGCTAGCATAGCCAGTTTTTGGTAAGAGCTCTCTTCCTGGCTTGTAGGTGGCTGCCTTCTCTCTGTGTGCTCACGTAGCGTTTTCTTGGTGTGTGCAAGGATAGAGAGGGAAAGAGACAGAGACAGAGACAGAGAGAGGGAGGGGGAGGGGAAAGAGGAGGTGAAGGGGGAGAGGGAGGGAAAGAGGGAGGGGGAGGGAGAGAGAAGGGGAGAGGGTTCTGGTGTCTCTTCCTCTTCTTCTAAGAGCCACCAGCCCTATCAGATTAGGGCCCCACCCTTATGATCTCACTTAACCTATATCACCTCCTCACAAATATAATCACTTTGGGGATTAGGACTTAAACATGAATTTGGGGAATAGGAAGGAAGGATGTTTTAGTCTACGGCAAGGTGTTTTGGTTCAGTCTAGACAAACTATAAGTCAATAATGAGTGCTAAAATGTGATTGTATGTCAAGATACATAAAAATAATAGTGATTATTTATTGAAGTTTACCATGTGGCAGGCACTATACTACAGATAGCACACTTTTACAGTATAACACACATGGACCTGTTTACACATTATATCATTCAGAGTATGGAGAGAAACAAACAGGATTAGCCGGAGAAGTCCTCTGGACACTCATAATAATGGAAAGGGGATTTCCCATTCCCAGTATGAGCTGGTTGTGTCTAGCTATTGTGTACCTAGCACAATACCAGGGCACCATATCCTCCAACAGCCTGAAGTCAATTTCTCAGAAAGTCACCAGGCACTAGCAGCTGGTTCTCAGACAACTCCCTGAAGCTGTCGCCCAAGACCTGATCCTTTATTCCCTGAATGAACACTGTTTCTCATATTTGCATTATATGCTGGTAGCTAAAGAAGCTGGGTACCCCCCCAACCCCGCCAACACAAGCCAATCCAAAATTGTGTAGCTTCTCCCAGACTCCCAAAGGCATCTCTGTGATACGGGGCAGCATGCCTCTTCTTACTGAACTTTGGCTGGTCAACTTCCCCCAAAAAGCCTCTTTCCCAGATAGAGCTGTTTTTAACCTGGTGCTTCTGTAACTTTTATAGGCATATGAAACATCTGAAAGATTTTGTTAAAATGCAGACTCTGAGCTACCCGGTTTGCAAGGGAACCCAAGTTTCTGCATTTTTAACAAGCTCCTGCTGCTGAAATAGGGACTGCACTCTGAGTAACAAGCATGTTTTGAGGAACATACTTTGTGATATGGTGGTATTTTCCATCTCTCACCTCCCACCTCCCCATCAGTCCATCAATCCTCACAGCAACCTCCTGAAATATTCTTGTGTATACTCATCATTTTGTGTATTAGAAAATTAAGGCTCAAATAGGCTATGGAATCATAGAGAAGAGACTGTCCCTGGGGTTTCAATTAAGTCGCTTTTTTTCTTTTTTTGCAAAAGGGACACTGTCTTTCTTCTCTCGTCTTTCTCTTTACAAATTCACTGATTTTATTCTGAAGGATTAGAACTCACCGTACGATTACAGAAGCGAACTCTGGGAAAGTACGTAGAAGGATCCTGGACTTTGATGTGAATCACAACTCACCAATCAATTCACTGTCTTTCCCAGACCTACATCGCTATTATTTAGTAGATGGCAGCTACAGTTGACTTGAGAAGCAGCTATGGGGCCACCAGCCTGGTACTTTTGTAACTTTTTATGTTTTTGTTTCTTCTTATTTTTCATAAACCCCTTGGTACCTCAGACACAGAAGAAAGCGTAAAAGAATGAATAAAGGTATAGATAAGTAAACGAGATTCCCATGTTAGATCCAAAGATTGAGTAATGTTACTCTCCTCTATGAAAACCAGCAGAGGGAGAGACAAACATAAATACACATACATATGCATATATATACACACAAACATATTTCTTACTGTTCAGTATCATATATATTTAGATTTAAATTTGTATAAAATGTACATAAAAGATAGATATGTACATATCATAAGAAATATGCATAAGGAAGCAAATATTTTTATCCCTTATGCATGTCCTTCGAATGGACTAATCAGGAGCATTTCAAAATGAAGGCAAAACCACATGATTCAAAAAAGAGATAAATTAAACTCATGAGCTGGTCTGTATTCTGTCCACTTAAAATAATTTAGCTTGAGTTTCAAAGTGATATTGTAACCAGGTTCACTTCACTGAACCTATTTGCATATTCATCTGAATGCAAAGCACAAGATTAAAGTGAATTGCTGTTTAGCTTTCTTCTCTGGAGTTCTCCGCGGGATCCACCTCTTGCTGACAAGCACACCAAAGCCCCTAGGGAAGCATTTACAAAATGGGTTTACAAATTTGTTTATGTGCAATACCCTCCTCACCAAAACAACAAAGATCACCATGATCCTGCAACTAAAGCAACTCTTCCCATTTAATCAGCTTCTCCTACTCATTTTTCACTCTATTCTTATTTTGTACACTTTGAATCTGAGCTTATCTTTATCCTATTTAACATTTTAAAAGTTACTTCACATGTGTAGCAAGATATCGAAAATTCATTAGGTACCTCTTACATGCTTAGCTTTATGTGAGGCACTGGTTTTAATACATTGTTTTCTTATTAGAAGAATGAAACATACACATATTAACATTTTGAATAATATAAAAGGCTATTAATTTGACTCATTTCACTCCATTTTCAGTACCTCGTCTGAGTTTTAACCACTTTTCATTATTTCTCCTGCATCCTCCCAGAAAGTATATGTTTGTATATGTGTGGCTGAGCATACATAGGGCACCCTAACATGTATACATATCCTTCTCTATTTTCCAGTAAATTGATTCCTCCCAAAACAAGAAATACAACCTTTAGTTTTTTGGTACTAGCCTCAAAATAGCACATAACACTGATTTTTGAATACAATAAGTGTCTGGCAATGTATCTGTTAACTCACCAGCCTTTGATATTCTTTTCCCATTAATCCATTCTAGCTTGGATATTTAACTCTGTGTGTGGCTCTTCCCCTCAATTTCTACTACACTAAACAACATTTGGTCAAGTTCCAATTTAAACATATTGAATGAACTTATTTCTGAAACATTAGGCCCCTCTTGAAAAGGATTATTCTGTAGTTTGTCTATTTTTAAATTCTACTATATTTTTCTGGGTTTTTTAAAGGAAAGGCAATTGATAGTACTAGAACAGCCTTAACCAATGATTTTAACATTGGATCTGAAATGTTGTAATATTTTAAAAATCCCATTTATACATCATTACGTTCCTTGATTCATTTATTTTAAAATAGTTGCATAACATGCACCATACCCAGAGACCCATGGTAATAGGAAGAGTGCTGGCTTTAGAAAGACCAGGAGAGGAAGGGAGGGCCTACAGCTCAGAGAACTGTGCTTGAGGTGGGACTGGGCAGGGAGCAGCCACATTTACAGGGCAGAGAAAGCTACAGCTTGTGCACAGAAAACAGAGAAGGAGAAAACCGAGAGGCGGCAATTTGAGAAACAAGGTCAACTTTGCAGATCAAATATGTTTACACAGGAAAAAGGGAAGCTGCTTGAGTGAGATTCAGATGTTATAAAGAAAGGAGGCTGCTGTGGAAGTGAGTTCATCTGTCATAGAGATTTCTATGACATTGAAAATTGCAGTTACTGACCATGTTAAAATAACTACATATTTAAATTGTTCTACAATAGATGTAAAAGTGTTTTAAAATAATACCAATTTTATTACTAACAACCAGAGGACTGAATAACCTTGAAAATGTGTTTGCAATTCTATTTGTTCTTAGAATATATTATATTAAATATATGCAGTCAAAGGTTGTTTCTAAAGTCACTTGAAATAATTTATTCTCGCCGCGGTTCATATCATCAACTTGATATACAGTTAAGTTCATTCATTATGTTTTTCAGTTTGTAGGTACTCTACTGTATCTTTTCAATTCAATTTTGAAAATGTAAGTAATTCATAAGTTTCAAAAGCCAACATTATTTAAAAAGGTATTTTCAGAGAAAGCTTGCTTTTATGTCTGTTCCCTTTGGGGAGTGTTTTATTTATTAAATACATTTGCATAGACATACACAAATGGTTGCATATCAAATATACTCTTCTGAACCTTGCTTTTTTCACTGAACAATACATCCTGGAGATCACTCCATATCAGCTGATGGAGAGTGTCCTCATTCCTTTTTATGACTACAAACTATTCCACTGTGTGAATGGACTATTTTAAATTCAACCAGATCCCTATTAATTGATATCTGTAACATTTCTAAGCTAATGGGTTAAAACATAATTTTTAATGGGTAGATTATATGGATATAACATAACTGATTTAGCTAATATATTTCCAAACATTTATTTCCAATATTTTGCCATTACAAAAAAAATGCTCTAGCAATAATTCTTTAGCAAACTCTATACAGATCCTAAATGATTTTATAGAATAAGCTTCTAGAAGTAGAATTTCCGGTTTAAATTTTTTGCACTTATTTAATGTTTTATCTCCATTGATTTGGGTCCTATTTGACAGCCTATGACATATAATAATCCTGACAGTAATTCCCAATTTGACTATTCAGTAACATCATTCTGTCATCCTGAATATAGAGTTTTTTCAAATCTAAAACTTACAGATATCAGAAAGTTGAATTAAAAATAGAAATAAAAACTATTCTAATATATGAATATAGCCTCCACTATGGAAAAATGGCATTGAGTTCTTATACCTATAACATGGAGATCAGTTTGCTCTGTCAAACAGAATAAATGAAAGTTTTGATTGAAGGTGTTATACAAATGAATTTTATCCATAGAGATTGCTTCAATTTAAGTAGTTACTACAGTGTAATGTAAATATTTACTTTGGGTTTTAAGGACAAGTCTTTCCCTGTTTTATATATGCCCTTTTGCACATGGTACAAATGTAGAAAACTTTGAAACTATTGCCAAGTTTCTTAGAAACCTGAAGTTTCAGTTTGCTGAGATAAAAGTAATGTGTTCTACACTGTTCTCATTGAGGAGCCACCAGCAGGGATAAAGTTATCTGAGTCAAGAGTAGAAATTCAAGAAGGAAAGGGACCTGGGATTGTCTTCCTTCCTCTAGACAATCATAAAGACTTCAAATAATTTCCCCTGAAGGTATATGCCTCAGAAAACATACAGCATAGAGGAATTTACTCTGGAGGATTCCACATAAAGCCATTTGTACAGGAAGCCCTGGAGGAAATAGAAATGACTAGTCAATGTTTTGATTCTGACCAGGGAAACAAATAATGAACCTAGTTTGTACATAGGGAACTACAATACATACCCAGTGACAGATTATAAACATGTCAGCCAGTGTCTGAGAGAACAGCTGGTATAAAGATAAAGGAGCTACTATTTATCAAAGACAGATTTAACAGAACAGAGATCCTTAGCCCATAGAGACAATTAGTACCCAAGATCCCAGAAAACTATCTGAGGAGCCATCTTATAGAATATTAAGATACGAAAGCAACTGTGTAACATACCCCATCTGAGCTTCACAACATGTAAAATCAAAGGGACGAGAGATGTGGTGGGGTGGAAGAGAGACACTATGAGAAAACAGGCTGTAAGCAGAGCTCCATTGGATGGAGAGAATAATTCTGGTAGGTAGAGATTCTAGAGATAAAGACTCTATGCCTTAATCAGTAAACTCAAATATCTTAATGAAATAAAAATTCATATTTTAAGGCAAGACAAGAAAAACATAAACATAAACTTTTTTCTGCCAGTTTGGGCCTCCTGCCTCCCCTCTACTATGTATTGTACATCTGTGTTATGTATCAACCAGACGTCCCCAAAGGCAGAAAAACCTGCTCAACCATAAAGATCAATTCTTCTTCTTTTGGAGCTAGCCATGTAACTCCTTAGAAGATAATATTCCTTTCTCAATTGTGTAAGGGGTCACGATAACCCACCACTCGCCTTGTATGTGCAGATATCTTTGGTAAACTTTATGAACAATGCCAGTACATATTTTTCCTTAAAGATAGCAATTGGTGAAGAATAGACTGGGTCAGAGGAACTGAGGAGATACTGGGCCGCACCTAATGGAAGTTCTGAGCTTAAATACTCAGGACCCTATTAATGTTACTAGCTATATTACTTGTACCCTGCCTGTTTTACAAGATCATTTTTTCTTGCATTACCAAATGTGTGACTGAGCCTCCAGTAAAAATACTGATGACTAGGCAGCTTGAAACAATTGATCAAATATATAGTTATATAAGGTCAATGATTTTAAGAGTGTAACTCTAGATATGGGAAGAAGCAATAAGAGGGGACCATTTCCAGGACCATAACGGACTAGTAACACAGGTGGCCCAGAGGCTTTTGGCTACTGTTAACAGGGCTAGTCCAGTAATAGCCCAATAAGTGGCCTATCAACGAAATCCTCACCTGACCTTGGAACGAGCATCCCTAGTGCCGTGGGACAGACTGGTGATGAAATGCCTCCCAAACCTTGGTCAAAATTAAGACTGAAAGGGAAGGGATTGTAAAATAAAGAACGTGGCCCATTATCCAGTTCTACAAGAATCAAGACATTAGTCACTGCAGTCACTGACCTACAGTACACCCTGAAAGGAATTCAGGGCAAGGATCAGAATGAGGCACTTTGTGCTCTGGGAAAACAGGGAGAACTGGCCTTCAGATACTTAGATCTCTTCAGGAGAAAATTTTATGAACCCAGTTTCTTGCAACTTCCTACACTCAGAAAAGCACTAAAACCATTAACTTAGAAGTACTATTTCCTGCAAACAGCAGTAACCTTATAAACAAGATGTGTGCTTGAATTGCATGTACCCCTTGGCCAATATCACATATATACTGACCTCCCCGCTTATCTCTTTGGAACAGTTTTCAGAGCTCTCTGGGTTATAATCCTCAGGTTGGCACAAATAAGTTTTTCCATTTCTTTCTCCGATTGACTATTGATTAATTTTTTTGTTAATTTTGATTAATTTTTTTGACAATCTTATAGAACCAAACACATAATGTCAACAACTGCAGCCAACCAGATGATACAGAGTGATGGGTAAGATGAGGCACTAAAGGGTGTTCTCACACCCAAAGACAGGAGGGGCCATGCTGGCTTAGCTAATAGTTGCCTCTAAGGAATTTGGGCCCAGTATTGCCATACTGTCTGATTTTTCAAGAAAAGCTAAAAAATTTTTGTGTGAAGAAATCAAACCGTTATGTTACCAACACAATTTTTTAAGTTTTAAAAAATTCTATATAGGCCAACCAAAACATGTCTACAGGCCCCCAATTTGCTATCTCTATAATTGTCCTCAGGCTACTGAGCTTGAGGAAGCTGTTTACTGCTACTGGGCCTTACTATCCCCTTCTTCCAAAAAGAATGAGAAGGGCTCAAGAACAATGAACATTACAAGGAAAAACAATCTGGTTTTTTTTATGGGCAATAAATAGTTCTTATTTACCTTGAATTGCAAAAGCTCTGTGACACCCAAAGTGAACAATGTTAGCTCAAAATAACTTCAAATATCTTTTATTTAGAAAAAAAACTGTAGGGGCTTCCCTGGTGGCGCAGTGGTTGAGAGTCCGCCTGCCGATGCAGGGGACATGGGTTCGTGCCCCGGTCCGGGAGGATCCCACGTGCCGCGGAGTGGCTTGGGCCCGTGAGCCATGGCTGCTAGGCCTGCACGTCCGGAGCCTGTTCTCTGCAACGGGAGAGACCACAACAGTGAGAGGCCCGCGTACTGCAAAAAAACGAAACAAACAAACAAAAAAACAAAAAAACCCTGTAAAGCTGAAGTAGGACTATAACTTTCCAAATTTCAAACTGGTTCATAATGGTGCAATTCAAGCCTTTTTCATCTTGCTAATGAAAATGCCACACTGACTAGGCATTTCATGCATTCAAAGATGCTGATGCAGCCCTCTGGAAAGGAAAGGAAAGACCCATCCCTTCTAATAATCAGTTGATTGATCTTCCCACCGAGATGACCAGATATTTTGACTGCATAGGTAGAACACATTTACCTGTAAGGTCAGTCTAGAGAGTTTTGAGAGCACAAATTGGAGTTGATATTTTACAGCTCCCAGTAGAGTATTAAATGTGTTTCTATCTCTTTTC
The DNA here is from genome assembly GCF_964270905.1 of Leucopleurus acutus. Lineage (NCBI taxonomy): Eukaryota > Metazoa > Chordata > Mammalia > Artiodactyla > Delphinidae > Leucopleurus > Leucopleurus acutus. Next base: position 92,213,908 of record NC_139144.1, on the reverse strand, counting down.
AAAGGCAATAGCTATTTTTAATCTGAAAACTTTTTTATATATAAAAAAATCACCCTGCCTCTCACCACCACATTTCTGCAAATACGATTTTCTTAGAATGAGGGAATTTACAGTTGGAAAACACATTGGAGGTCATTCTGGTCAAATCTCTGATTCAGTGGGGAATTCATGCTATAGAACCCCAACAAATGACCAGTAGTCTCTGCTTAAGTAACTGGTGAAATTTAACCAGTCTCTAAGGATTCTGGCTCATATGGAGAATGGTAAAAACGTGACTTGGAATTTTTCTCTCTCCCCATCTCAAGTCCACACGTAACAAAGTGAAAGATCCCTGCTATTAACTCTCACTATCATATTCTGCTCTCTCCTTAGTAATCCTCAGCACCAACAAACACCCAACAGGCTGGTGTCCCAAGCACCACTCGTGACTCGCAAGTATCTGATTATTTCAAGCAGTGAAATATCACATTTGGCACCTCTCCTGAGAGGCAGCTGCTGTGTTTAGCTGGTGTGTGAGCAGTTGGTGGGTGCTGCCCACTGGCAGACCAAGTCAAAAATAGTGAGTGTCCACGTCAGCAGTCAAAAACCACACGGTTTCACTGACATCCCAAAATTTGTGGGGCTAATGTGGCCAAAACAAGGAGCAGAAACCTATATAAAAAAAGGCAAACCACCATTCTAGTCTTTTGGACTTCCTGTCCTCTTAAAGGAAGAACAAACCACTTGTCTTTATAGAATTGCTCTGAAATGCTTGAATCTGTGAAGAAGATATATTACCATCATAAATCAAATGAATTTATTATGGACCAATTATTTCAAGCTCAAAATAAATTATTTCAATTTTTATAGAAAACATATATTTGCTGTGGAAATCGGGCATTTTAAAATATTGATTTAATGTGGTATAGGATCTCCAATAGTAAGTATATCTGTGGTTTCTAGGGCTCTTAAAATAATGTTCTGGAAGCTAGCTGTCCTCATTTTCCCTATTTGTGCCCATGACACAGCTATTAATCTTTATACAGTTATATATTATTAAAATATCTTCCAATTAATGTCTTGTCTCTTCACTTTCTTTCTTGGTAAATTTACCTGAAAAAAAAGTACTTAATTTGATGCAGTCAGTTTTATTTATTTTTTCTTGTACATTTTGTTTCTTACGTATTTTGTCAAAGAAATATTTCCCATCATAAGGTTTAAAATAGTTTGATATTTTCTCCTAAAAGGTTTACAGCTTTGCCTTTCAGAAATAAGCCAAAATTATTTTATGTGTATCATGTGAGGTAAGAATCAAATTCCATTTTTCTCAACATGATAAGCTGTTAGCACCTATTTTCCCATTGATCGATAATGCCATTTATGTTGCATATCAAGGTGTCACAAAAGTAGATTCTACTCCTGGGCTCTTGAGTCAATTTCTCTGTGAAGCATAAATAACACTGCACTAAATGCTATAAATGTAAAGCAAGTCAGTATCTTATAGAGTAGGTTCCCACACCAGATTCTTCTTCAGCAAAGTTTTGGCCATTTTTCTTCCCCTCAAAATTTTTAGAATCAGCTTGTCAAGTTTCTCAAAAATTTCTAATGGTATTTTTATTAAAATTGTGTTGAATCTCTAGCTTAGTTTGCAGAAAACAGGCACCTTATGAAACTAAATTTTCTAATTCACTAATTAGATATCTTCATTTATTCAATTCTTCCTTAATGTCTTTGAAGAGGTTTTATAATTTTCTCTATAAGTCTTAAACAGTTTATATTAGACATATGCCTATGTACCCTTATACTTTTGTGCTATTGTAAAGATTATTATTTTTGAGTTACATTTCTGTTTGTTGATAGTGTATAAAAATTCAGTTAATTTTTGTCTTATAGCCAGAAATGTTGCTAATTAATTCTAATAATAAGTCTGAAAACACTTTGGATTTTTTTATTTGGGCAATAATTTTCTGCAAATAATTTTCTTCCTTCCTTCTTTATATATTTTATTCTTTTCTTTTGTACTATCTTGGCTACCCTTAATATACTAAAACATAGAAAATAATGTTGAATAGAGGCAGTTTTGTTGGTTATTCTTATCTTATTCCTAATGTTACAGAAAATGCTTCTATTCGTCACTAATAATGTTCTTAAAAACATTTTAGTTGGTAGATTTTTAAATTTATTTATTTATTCTTATTTGGTTGCGCCGGGTCTTAGTTGTGGTAGGTGGGCGCCTTAGTTGCGGCTCGAGGGATCCTTAGTTATGGCTCACCGGCTCCTTTGTTGCAGCATGCGGGCTTCTTAGTTGAAGCTTGCCACCTCCTTAGTTGCAGCTCCTTAGTTGTGGCATGTGAACTCTTAGTTGTGGCATGCATATGGGATCTAGTTCCCTGACCAGAGATCAAACCCAGGCCCCTTGCATTGGGAGCACGGAGTCTTAACCACTGTGCCACCAAGGAAGTCCCAGCTTTTTTCAGATTAATAAAGTTTTCTTCTGTTTCTACTTTGGAAAATATTTATAATAAATGGGTATTGAATTTTATCAATTTTTTCCAATTTTTGAGAGAAACATACATTTGTTTCTCCTTTGATCTGCTGATGTAGTGAATTTAATTTATAGACTACTTAAGAAAATAAAATTCTCTTGAATTTCTATGGAAAAGGCACTATTTATTAAGGATATATGATCTTGCTATGCATAGCTAGATTTAGTTTGCCAGTATTTTGCTCAGGATTTGTACATCCATGTTCCTGAGTAAGACTGTCTGTTATTTTCTTTTCTCATGATGCTCTTGTGTGATTTTAGAAGATAATATTAGCTTTCTAAAATGTGTTCAGAGAATATTCATTTTTCTATTTTTTGGAAGATGTATAATATTAGAACTACCCCTTGAAAGTTTGATAGAGTTCTTCTGTGACACACTCTGCAACTTGTTCTTTCACTGTGGGAAGAACTTAGATTACTCAGTTTTTTAAAATGTTATAGAAATTTTCATGCTTTCTATTTCTTCTGGAGTCAGTTTGGGTAAATTATGTGTTTCTCAGAATTTGTATATTTCACTGAAGTTTTCAAATCTGTTGTCATAAACTTGTGAACAGTATTTTCTTATTACCTTTTCAATCTCTTCTATATCTGTACTTACAACCCTTTCCTATATTTAATTTTGGAAATACTTGTCTTCTTCTTTGCTTTGGATGGGCCTCATCAGATGTATATTTTATTAATCTTGTCAAAGAACCACTTTTGGTTTTGTCATTCCTACTTATTTATCTTTGATTTCTTATTTTGTTAATTTCTGTTCCTAATGTAATTATTATCTTTCTTCTATATTCTCTTGGGTATTTTCTGCTGTGCTTTTACTCTCTTCTTAAGATGAATAGTTAGCTCACTAATTTTAAATTCTTCACAGTAGTAAAGCCAAACAAATATTTGTGACTAACAATTACAGATGTTATATTTCTATAGTTGCAGAAATCTCAAAATATCATTTACATCTATAACTACTGTAAAATTATAATTATTAGAGCCACCACTAGATCTTATTATTAATAAATTAATAAGAAGCACATTTATTTCTAAATCACACATTTTTAAAAAAAGATTTTGCTGGGCTTCCCAGGTGGCACGGTGGTTGAGAGTCCACCTGCCGATGCAGGGGACACGGGTTCGTGCCCCGGTCCGGGAGGATCCCACATGCCGCCGAGCGGCTGGGCCCATGAGCCATGGCTGCTGAGCCTGCGTGTCCAGAGCCTGTGCTCCGCAATGGGAGAGGCCACAACAGTGAGAGGCCCACCTACCGCAACAACAACAACAACAAAAAAGACTTTACTAACTCTATTTTTATGAAATTGGTTTTATTATAATTTTATATATTTTATTTTATGCATTAGGGATCACAATTATAGGAAGGAGCCTATAAGCTCACCAGATTTCTATAGAGGAAAAAACAGTGTAAAATCTCTTTGGTAGAGCTTAATGCAGGATTCACAGGTTTAGCCTCAATGCTTTGCCAGGAGCCGAAATCTCTAGATACCCAGTGTCTTTGTAGGTGTTTTCCTTCATGTAACCACACTTTACCATTCCCTGGTTTGCTTTCCGTTTCACAACTTACCTTTCTCTAGTGTGTCTTCAGCTCACTGTGTTTTATTTTTGTTAGTTCCCACACCCTTGGATATTTCTTACTTTGTAGCAAATCCAATAACACATTAAATATATTTCTGATAATTTATCAAGTATCATATTATATTTTAGCAAAAGGATCCCTCAGATTATGTAATCCATTATTCTGCTAGAAAAAGATATCTCGTCCAGAATTTTCCAACTCTTACCTAAGGTGGGTTGGGATAAAGATCTACCATAATTTATTAAAAATTCTGACCTTCAGATTTATATTCAAGATGGATTCTTCCCCTTGAAGAGCAATTTTCCCTAGTGAGACTTTATACCTCTTATATATCATCTAGCCTGAAACCCTCTTTCCTAATGGCAAAATTCAAAATTTTAAATATGGGAAACTAGTGCTCGGCTTTTAAACATCTATTGCTGCTTCCTGTTTTGAAAGGGATATACACAACCTTGTCTTTAGTGAAACAGAATTCATATGAATGGCACAGACAACTCTTGAAGCTCCATGCCTTCAAAGGTCTCAGAATCCTGTGTTTCCTCTTACATACTACAGTATTCATACTGACTGATCATTTATTTTTTCTGTATCTTTCAAGATTCTAAATCTCTGTGCCATTTTGTTTAGCTTCCTACCTAAAAGTGTAAAGGCATGTCACTTGTAGAGGAATAAGTCTTTGTTGTTCCTTGGAACATAGTAAAAGATCTCTCTCTCTCTCTTTCTCCATATATACATATAACATAAGATATTAAATAAGTATACCTGTACGTATATACATATATAGCATAAGATATTAAATATGCTTGGGTCATAATTATTTTTCTTTGTTTTCAAGTAATTCTGCATCTGGTTGCTCTAATTTGTATTTCCCCTGCTCATTACACTTCACTGGCATTAGTTATTCTTGTTCTATTTAGGCTTTTCAAACCTGATAGGCAAAAAATGATTCTTGTTTTAACTTACATTTTTATGACTAGGGCTGCTGAATATTTTATCTGTGTTCTCAGAAGAGTTGACTAAGTTATTCTAGCACAAAATCACTCTCCTTTCCAACATACCTTATTTTTCAGACTTAGGCCAGTTTATGGTTACTTTAATAATTAACTACCCATTTTCATATAATCTTTTCGAATGAATTCTAGGAAGTGATTCTTTTCAAAAGTGATTAGGTCCAATTCCTATTGCCTTGCTGTTCAAATTCTTTTATTGTTTCTAACTAATTTGTTTTAATTACCTAGGGATTAAACTAAATAAACTGAATAATTTGAAGTACCTGAATAATGGCATCAGCTCTTTTGGGGGTATAACTGCAGCCTTAGGATATTTTTATAAGACTTCGAAATAGTCATATGACTCAGTTGTGGCTAAAAACACTTAGAGATGTAATTGGAGGAGAGAGAGAGAGAGAGAGAGAGAGTCAAATCCAGCACTCTTATTTTGTAAATCTGGCAAATAATATCCAGAAAGGAAGGCTGATTTACCAATATTACAGAGAAAGTTATTGGTAAATCTAGGGTTAGAAGCCACATACCCTGGCTCTTTTTCTACTGATTTATAACCTTTTTGCCACCATACAAATTTTTCCAAATTGGGAAAAGGAATTATGACAAATAATACATTTTTATATTCAGATAGACATTTGTATTTGGACTTCAGAAAAATATTAAGTTTTCCCTGACCAAGGATGTCAACCCACTGGGGTGGGAGGTATATGTTTAACCCACATTGGTTTTTGCTTGATATTTTCAAACTCTTAAAAGACAATGAGGCAATATACCATTTAGGAAGTGTGTTAGATAAACTGCAATAGATTGGGCCTGCTATAAGGATGTCTCTGGCATGTTTTTGAAACAAAGCTATTTCAGTGCCACTATTTAAAAAAATAATAAGTTTAACTGGAGTTAGTGACTTAATGAATGACTTTTTTCTGCACAACATCAAACTAAACATGGAACTTAGTCCTACATCACTTACTCCCAAACCCAACCCACACAAATAATTTGGGTGTACAGCAGATCTTGTTGAAAAGCTGGAGTCTGTTGCAGCTTCAAATTTCTAACTAGAAAGAGATTATGCACATTCAGCAATCAGGTTGGAAGAAGAGGTACGTAGGGCACATGTTTTGAAGAAGATTTTGCATATGAGCTCACTATTTTGGCTTAGATTGTGTTTTTCTTTGAGGGATCAGGAAGGCATTTGGATCCAAGAAATTGCTTTACACAGAAGAACTTTCTGGTCAGCCTGCTATCAAATGTGTGTCCTGGACCTTTCCCGTCAACATGGCATCCAGTACACATCACGTTACGCCTTCTTCCTCTTTCACCTTTCTCCCTTCTCTGCCTTCTCAGCTCTCTTTGCACTTCATGAAGAGCAAAAAAATCTTTTCCACTAGCATATTTGCTCTTTTCTCAGATGCCTTGGCACCAGTATGCCTTCTGCACACACTTAGATAAAAGTCCAGCCAAAGACAGTTCACTGTATAAGAGCAATTCTAATGCCAGCTGTTTAGGTAATGATATTTTTTTCACCATATTATACAATAAGCAGAGAATCAGCTATGAGGGTTTAATGCAGACATAGGGTTTACCACAGCACTTAACAATCTCTAAACTCTAAACAATCTCTAAACCGCAGCATTTAATCATCTTTAAACTCTGCTTATCTTTCTCTGCTTCCCTAAATTTGTTCCATTCCCAATCAAGTGCTTCTCTAAGAAAGTAAACATTCTCTTGCTAATTCTACCCACTTCTTATCTTGTTCTCAGGCCAACTCTTTCTCAGCCCTCCTCTCCACTGAAGAGGCCTTTTCTCCCAATTTCCTATCTGGCCCCAAATGGCTGCCATCCCTTGCCTAGCTTGCCTAAATCAAGGAATAATTAATCTAATAATCCCCAACTTTTTACAGAATTCTGAAAACATATTCTTCTCCGTCTTTATTCATGGTTCTCAATTTTCAACTCAAGTACCCAAACATCTATTACTGTTCTATTCTAGAGTTTGGAGCGAAAATGGTGGTCTCCCATTTACATGCTCCTGTTAGCACATACTGGCAGTAATTTAAAATTCCTACATTGACAACACCGCAGTGAAACTCTTTTATTTTTTTCTACCAAAAAAAAAGAAAAAGAAAAAGATGCTAAATAAACAATGAGGGTAGAGAATTTTCTTCAAAAATGTCCACATCTTTGTAATAGTGTATACTGTTTCTCCCAAAACCAAGATGACAGATTTCATTATCCTCTCGGATCCTCACTTTTAAAAAGAAATATTTAATAGTCATTCTGCCTATGGTATCATATTCTGATCTCATTTCCCCCTGCTTTTCAGTCTCTAATAAAAGTTTCCACTCAATCCATATGTAAAACCATCTTGTAATAAGGGAATTTAATGTCACTGGGAGAAAGATTTCTGCTGTGCTCAGTTAAGTAGCATGGTAGGTGAAGCAGCATTTGTCAAGCTTTTACAAGGGTCTCTGCTTCAGTGCTTCCAAATAAATTGCTTCAGGAGTCTTCAGATCCATCACATCCTTTGATTATGTCCCTTCATTGTGAAAATAACTTTCATTTATGGATGTCTTAAATCAGGCACTGTTTTCATGAAATATTCTTTCTCTATAGTTCATATTTCTTCTTTCTGCCTTTTAATATACCTATTTGGTTAGCCAAAGAAGGAATGTAATTCAGGGGGAGTGGGAAGGAAGGCAGACGGGAGAGGGCACGAAATTAGTTCTGAAGTGTTGCACAACCTAGGAAGTGTCCGTACAGGCAGCAGCATTATGCTCGACAAATGGACATTTTATAAGAAATACCACTTAGGTTTTAGTAGTGCTGCAGTGACCAGCCAGTTGAGGCAGGCATGATATTGATGAACAGTGATTCACAGGTGAGACTGAGTGCAAAAGCCTCATGTATCTATACTTCATGGAACTCTCCAGGTTAGAGTTTTCTTTTTTCTCTAGTTCTCAAATTATTGAAAATAACATTGGCCCTCTCCTTCTAAAGAAGAGATGTGCTTTTTACTAAAAAAAAAAAAAAAAAAAAAAAATACTGGGAAACACTTTTCTGGCCATTTCACTTTTTTTTTTCATGGATGACCTCAATTCATTCAGAAAAACCTGCAACTTCAAACTACCACATAAACACCTAATACTTAGTCTTTGGAAGTTGGAACATTTCAGCTCAATATATGCCTAATATCACTAAGCTTGCTGCTATACATAATTTTTGTTGTTTTTCAATTTTAGGATCACTTATTAGCTGGGGGCTAAGAAGGAAAAAAACATGCATTATCTTGAAAAGACAAGAACATGATTGACAAACAAGAACTGGCCCCCAAGCTAGTTCCAGTCAATTTCTCAAACAAAAGATTCATTCTCAATCTTTCTTCCCACATGAAACAGAGCTAGCTAAGGGATTCTTATATAATCCAAAGTCTGAAGGACCATTGGAAGCCAGAATTGAGATGTTAACTCCATGAGGTAAGGGATAAATCTAACAGTTCTCCACTTGGATTAAAAGGAAACTACAGATGTAAAAGAAAATCTTCAAGGTACCAATTCTGACATTCTATTCCTAGCTAATCAGTATGATACGTTTTCTATGGTTCTTTGGGTCTTCAGAAATCCTTACCTTTTTTGCCTTTATTATCAATATTCCTTCCCCACACTTTAGTTATGTATATACCATGTGACCCTAACTTAACATCTTAATGTGTATGATACTTCAAACCCTATCAAGTAACTAGAAACAACCAAATACGTCTTCAGACACTGAGAAAAATTTAGATACTAAAGCTTCAGACACTGAGAAAAATTTTTTGTACGTTAAATAATCCCCAACCCAGTAACATTTTTCACAGAGAATATTATTTTCTAAATACATTGGTTGGTCTCTTAGAGAATCTTAAAAATGTCTACATATATATAAGCTAGTGGAGCCCATAAGAGTCTAACTAGTTTCTGACTAGTGAATATTAATACAATTTATTCTTCTTAATATTCTAATGTAGAAATACACAGTTGAAAGAGTCTTATCTCCTACTGATCTTCAGTATCCCACAGGTACAAAAGTAGGCTTGTAGCAACCCTTCCGTGAATTTCAACCACGTGGAGAAGAAACCATAAACTCCCACGACTACCACCCCCTTATGAGGAAACTCATAAGCCCTTCCTGCTCCCTATTCCATGAATTACCAAGGAAACTGCGTGTCACATAAATATACTTGGTATTTGAGAGGTATTCCTTGAAGACCTACTCTTCCATTTGTTTTGAACAAGGTCTTTTCACTGACACACAGCTAAGTAACATAGCAAACTCTAATCAACAGTTCCCTGAATTCATAGAAGATCCTTGCAATCGGGGAATGTACAATGCCAACAACATGGGAAAATTTGGTGCGAGCAATGATCCCTCCTAGCAAGTAACCTGTTACTCAAAAGTGACTGAGATTGTTCAGGGATCAGATAATGCTTATATGCTGAATGTCTTACAAGCCTCTTAAGAAATCTATCATCCTGAGAAAGATCAAGCCAGGGATACAGTGATTCTCCAATTACAAAGCCTCAGTGCTCTCTTCATCCTCAGGGGCTTTCATTCCCCTCTTCTTCCTCCCATGCCAAAGTCCCAGCTCCTTTGAAGTCCAGGCTCCAGTGTAGGGTTACCAGCCATTCACGCCTCCATTTGGTATCACATGGCACACAGGGAGGGGGAGCTTTAGATACTAAAGCTAGAGTACGAAGGGGATGGAAAAAATCCTCACAGTTGTCTGGGCTTCAGATTTCTTACCGAAAACCAGTAAGAATTTATGTACTACAAAGGTGACTCTATTACCAACATATTTCCTATTTTTTATATTGAATACTGTCTGTATCTGTCCTAGCTTAAAGCTCACTTAAAAAACACTAGCATAGCCAGGCTTCTGGAAGAAAATAGAAATAGCAGTGGAAATGAGGAAAGTCATTCCAACATAAGTTAAAAAGTAAATTGTGGGCTTCCCAGGTGGCGCAGTGGATGAGAGTCCGCCTGCCGATGCAGGGGACACGGGTTCGTGCCCTCGTCCGGGAAGATTCCACGTGCCGCGGAGCGGCTGGGCCCGTGAGCCATGGCCGCTGGGCCTGCATGTCCGGAGCCTGTGCTCCGCAACGGGAGAGGCCACAACAGTGAGAGGCCCGTGTACCACAAAAAAAAGTAAATTGTAATATTCATTTATCCACATCCAAAAACATTTTTATTTTTACCTTAGACAATTCTGAATACATACAAAAGTTGAGAAAATAGTATAATAATCCTTACACACCCATCGCCCAGTTTCAACAATTATCAAGCTCAAATTGTTTTGAAACAAATTCCAATTGTTATATCATTTCATGCATAAATATGTCAGTATGTACCTCTAAAAACAACGTAACATCATGACTGTTTAAAACATATCTACAATAACATTATATAAAACATTAGCAATAATTTGTTAGTACCATCAAATATCCAATTAGTCTTCAAATTTCTCCGACTGTCTCATAATTTTTTTAACCAATGCTTTTCTTTCCCCAAATATAGTTCCTTTGTCTCCTCTCTCCCTCTCTTCTGCTTTGAGCTCCCCATCATATTAAGCATGTTCTATCTTACCACAAACTCTAAACAAGTAAATAATAAAACCCTTGCTTGACTTACATGCTCCTCTGGCTTTTGCCCTGCCTCCCTCCTTCCCCTCGTAAACACATCCAATTTTGAGGCCATTCCCACGGCTGTCCTTCCACACCTCCCCTTCACTTTTCCACCCAGCATCACTGGGTTTCTATCCCCATCACTCCACTGAAATTTCCTTGATAACATTCATCAATGGCTTTCTGATGGTCAAATAGTATGGGCCATGTGGGATCTCCATCTTGGACCTCCCAGCTACACTGAACACTTTTCAGCACTGTATTCCCAAGATTTCCATGAATTTCCTCCCCGAGGTTCTGTGACACCATCCTCTTGGCATAATTTCTATGTCTGTGCCAGCACACCCAGAAGTCTCCTCTCATGAATCCTCTTATTTGAGTTACTCCCCAAATTTTCTTTCCTTTGTCCTGTTCCTCTTGATTCCATCCTCTCTCATACCCTCAGGTACTTTGATCTGCTTTTCATGCTCTCTCTTATGTATCTTCCACATCTCCCTCCATCAACTCAAGTCATATCACCAACATGCTCATGTCACTCCATAAACACACATACACACTCACACACACACGCACACACTCCTCCTATGCCCTCTGTTCTCTACCTCCACACACTGTGATTTTTCAATTTTTCTTCTTTCTTTCAAAGCCAAGGTTTTTGAAGGAGGATACAGCACTTGCTATTTCATCATCGCTCATTCCTTCTTCAGCCCAAAGGTGGATTTGTTAAACAGCAAATGAAGCTGTATGTCAGGCGCCCTCATTGCATGAACCCATTCCAAGGCCTTATACATGGTTTTGAATTCATAAGTGTGTTCTTTTTCTTATAAAGAACCCCCAAATTGTACAGCAGAAGGCCACCCATAATTTGGATCCATTCCTGACTCAGGACATTAAAAACTAGCTTCTAATCTAACCATTCCTCTGAAATTACTACGACAAAGATCACAATTTAATCCCTAATTGATAAATCTACAGGTAACTCCTAGTCTGTCTGACCTCTTTGTGATTTTGTTGCAGTTAACCAACCTCTCCTTCTTAAAACTGCCCTTTTATTTTAATTTCCATCCTACCCTGGGTCTTTATACATCACTTGCCTCTTCTCATTCTCCTTCTCTCTTTGCTTGCCCACCCCTACAATGAATTAATCATCAATCAATCCTATTAAGGATGCCTCTGAAATTTTTCTCTTCTATTCACTGTCACCTTCATTCAGGCTTGCTCTTAGCTTCTACTCTCATAAGATCAGTCCCTATAGTTATGCCATCTCTCTGCCTTCACCCACCCCCACCATTAAAATCCTTAAAGGTGGCCCATAGCTTGAGGATGAAATTCAAATTTTACACTGTACGAAGTCTCCATGGCACGTTCTTGCCTTTTCCAGGCTCATCTCAAAACACGGCTCAATGGCTCTAGCCAAAATACTCGCTGTTCCCAGAAGGCACATCTGCTTTGTACCTACTGCATCCTGTACCTAAAGAACAATTTCTCATTCCCTCCTATTCCCCTACCCATCATTCTATCTAACTCCTAATCAACATTTAAAATTCAGCTTAAGAATCACTCCCTGACCACCCTCTGTTAAATTAAGCTGGTACTACTTATCTATGCTACAAAACTTCCTGTTTTCTATTGCAGTACTTATCATACACCTTGTAATTGTTGGCTTAGTCATTCCCCAACTAGGCAGGATCCCTTAAGAACAGGGAATATACTTAAATCATCTTGTATACTTAGCCCCCAAAATAATGATTGACACAGTAGGCTCTCAACATGTATTTGTAGAATAAACTAGTAAATAAATCAATGAATGTTTAATATGCTTCAATAGAATTAGATTGGGAGTCTTTTTCCCTCTATATTTTTCTGCTTAAAGCATCTTTTAAAATTTAATCATAAGTTGAATGCCCTGTTCTCTGTCTCAAATGAAGCTACTGGTTTGATTCTTTTTGAATATTTTATGTTCTTAAAATCTTTCTTTTCATCAGTCTAATCAATATGTATTCAGTGCCACATGGTACATGTTCTAGGGTCTTTAGGGTTCCATGAAGAAGCAGACAATGAAAGATATTCTCACCAATCAGGTTAATATCACCTGTGATGATCAGTCACACTCTCAAGCTTGAAGAGAATTTATTCATGTTAAAAGAATCAGAGGTAGCACAAGGAAGTGAAATATCTATGGAGATCTAATTTCAACAAATAGCATTACAAAGATTGACAGTGAACAACAAAGTTAGGTTACTGGAGTAAGAGATCTGAAAGCCTGAATTCATGACCCCTGAACCTCAGTTGTTTTTTATCTAGAAACTGAAAAGATAATTCCTCCCCCCCCCTCACTGTGAACACGTATCTAGGACACCCTGAAAAGCATCACACACAGGAGATGTTACAGGAGAAGGGACACAGAGATAGGCAAGAGAAGAGAAGGTACATTTGATGATACCAGGATATTAACAAAGTATATGTTATACATAGGAAACATAGCTGCGATAAGGTTCCAAAATGAAGCAGACAGTTGATGAATACTTTCTTCCTTCTCTACCGCTAGGAAGTAAAGTTATCATATGACTATGAAGATTCATGGGAGAGGGAGCTTTGGAGTGTTTTGCTCTCTAATGCTCACTTTCTCTTTCTTTTTCAGAGGGGATTTGGTTCATGCGGAAACTGGATCTCTACAGAACATAGATTGGTCCAGACTGGAGTCCAGAAAAAGGGAAAAGAAGCAAGTAACTGTACTAGGACTTACTCTGCATTCTTCCAGGTCTTAGGCTCAAAGGATAAAATTAAGAGAACTTGTAGGTTTTCTTCTAGGTTGGCCTGCCTAGTTAACTTGAAGAGGAAAACAGGCAAAATTTCAGAGGTGGTATTCTGAGCTAGAGTAAATATTATTCATTTTAAGAAAATTCTACTAAAGAAATAGTCTACATATATTCATTTATGCCTTCAACAAATACTAAATGCCTGCTCTGAACTAGGCACTGTCCTAGTCACTGAGAATACAGAATGAGCAAAATACACAAAAGCCCTGTCTCCACTAAGCTCACACTGCAATGCAAGCAGCCTGGCAATCAACTAAATAAGTAAAGGTGTAAAAGTGCCAGGTGAGATAAGTTCTATGGAGAAAAATAATGCAGAGAGAGTAGATGGGGAAGGCGGGCAGAGATGGTCATTTAAATAAAACTGGTTCTAGAAGGCTTCACAGAGAAGATGACATTTGACAAAGACCTGGAGGAGATGAGGGAATGAGTCATGGGCAATCTGGGAAAAGAGGGATGATCCCTGGGCCTACCTGGGAGATTAACTTTCCAGGAAAAGAGAACAACCAGTGTCAAGCTCCTGGGAAGGAAGAGTTTTAGAGGAACAAGGATATGACTCAGTAGGAGGAAATGCATGAAATGTTCTGAGTCACGCGTTAATTGTAGAAACTGAGTGACAGGTACACAGGGGTTCAGTTTGCTATTATCTTTGCTTTTATATATATTTGAAATTTTCCATTTTAAAATTTTAAAAATAGAATAAGCTGGATCATTTTCTGAAATGAAAAACATCCTATTTCAAAATAAATGTTGGGCATTTCAAATCTGATGTAAAAACAATGACTTTTAAAGAAAATCTCCATCCATTCATATTTGTGATGATCAAGGATTTCCATGCCTATTTTTAAGCATTTTAGTCATGGAAAAGGCACTGGGCTGGGAGAGCAGAAGCAGGCATTCTAGGTTTCTCTTTGCCACTAACTGACATTGTGACCCTGAACTAGTGAACATAAGGACCATGCACTTCTGTCTCCTTCTCTAAAATAATAAAGGAGTCAGACCAGATGGTCACGAAGATTTCTTCCAAATCTAAGACATAATCTTTGTGATGGTTGATTTGCATTAACTTTGATTTTAGTGACTGCCGTGAAGCAAACACATGCTACTAAAGGATAAAAAAAAAATTGTACCAATCCAGAATCCCAAGAGATCCAAAAAGCTGCCTGAGAATTAGGCAATTCCATTATTTCAATTCCAGACTCTTTTTACTACAAGATAAATTACAAAATGTAGAGAATAATCTCTTTAGCAGAGGTCTAAAAACTTTTTTAGTAAAGGGCCAGATAGAAAATATTTTAGGCTTTGTTGCCCATAAAGTCTTTGTTGCAACTTCTCAAGTCTGCCGTTGTGATGCAAAAGTGACCACATGGAAAATAGAAATGAGTTGGGGGACGGGGGGGGGGGGGGGGGGGGGGGGGGGGGCAGTTTCAAAAACTTTATTTACAAACCAGGCAATAGGCAGCATTTGTCTCACAGGCTAGAGTTTGCCAATCCTAGATATTAATATAAGGATCTTAATATAAGCATCTTAATAGAATCAGATAATAATATAGAGTTAGTAAGTCATATTCATCTGCCTCACATTTAACGCTCGCTTTCCTTTAGCCTAACAGTGACTAACAATGAAATCTAATGCTGTCTATTCTTATATCCTAAGTAAGTCCAGTCTTTTCTCGTTCCACTGCTTCCACTCCAGTGCAAGCCCTAACATCTCTTGCTTGGATTACTACAGCATGCTTTAGTTTTTGCCCTGTTGCAATCTATTCTCTACCCAGCAGCCAGGAAGATTTCCTGAATGAAGGAATCAGATGATTTCAATGCCTGCTTAAAAATTAAAACCCTTCATGGCTTCTGGGACCCCTTACCACGGCCTCTCAGGCCCTCCATGATCTGCCCTCTCTCCAACTTGATCCCAAGTCACTCTTCCTCTCACTTTCAATGCTCCAAGTTGTCTTTCTGTGTCTTGAACACACTAAGCTCATTCCTGTCTCAAGGTGTCTGCATTTATCAGACCCTCTGACTGGAATGCCTCCCTCACAGAGCATCATGTGGCTGCTTCTTGTTCAACATTTATGTCTCACTTCAAATATCACCTCCTTGAAGAGGCCTTCTCTGACCACATATCCTTCCCCTCATCATTTCACAAACTATTGCACTTTTATATTTCTTCCGAAAACTTATCAGCATTTGGGATGATACTACCTATGTATCCGTTCACGTGTTTGTCTGTCAGTTCCAATATATTGTGAGTTCTGTAATAGCAATGATTTTAGCTCATTCATCTCTGTATCCCCAGCACCTAGAACAGTGCTTGACATTTAATAGGCACTCAATATGAATGGAATACATGAATAAACTATTCTTCGAAATTTTGTGTTTTTAAGAGCCCATTTTTTTTCTTAAAATGGAATTATGCTGTATACTTGTGTTTCTTAACTGTTGTAACAAATGGCCCCGAAATGGTTCTGACACAGTAAAAGTATATTTTTGCTCATATACAAAACTGAGCAGATAGACAGCTTTACAGTCCCCTTCATCTGGTCATTCAGAAGGCCAGGATAGCAGAGTCTCTGCCATCTTAAATAGGTGGCTTTCCAGGTTGTCCTGAGGTCTCTCTACTTGAGCCAGCCTGACGATAAAGAGTATTAAAAAATAATAATAAATTCCAGTGGATATTTGGGGGAATAAACTTGTAGGCACATGTCACCTCTGCTCATATTTTATGGACTTGAATTCAGGCATACTGCTACACCTACATGCAAGGATTTCTGGGAATGCACTTGCTGCCTGGGCCGACCCTCCCGAGTGAGAACTACCCTACTGGAATGGGAGCATAGATTATTGCTGGACGGCTAACCACCTCTGCCAGAGTTCCCATTTATAAACTAGAGCATCTCCACATTCACCTGCCAGCCAGCTTATTTTTAACATCTTTATTGGAGTATAATTGCTTTACATTGTTGTGTCAGTTGCTGCTGTATAACAAAGTGAATCAGCTATACATATATATATATATATATCCCCATATGCTCTCCCTCTCACCCTCCCTATCCTACCCCTCTAGGTGGTAATAAAGCACTAAGCTGATCTCCCTGTGCTACATGGCTGCTTCCCACTAGCTATCTATTTTACATTTGTTAGTGCATATATGTCCATGCTGCTCTCTCCCTTCATCCCAGGTTACACCTCCCCCTCCCCACATCCTCAAGTCCATTCTCTACATCTGTGGCTTTATTCCAGTCCTGCCCCTACGTTCTTCAGAAGGTTTTTTTTTTTTTTTTGGATTCGATATATATGTGTCAGCATATTGTATTTGTTTTCCTCTTTCTTACGTCACTCTGTATGACAGACTCTAGGTCCAGTCACCTCACTACAAATAACTCAATTTCCTCTCTTTTTACGGATGAAGAATATTCTCTTGTATATATGTGCCATATCTTTATCCATTCGTCTGTCAATGGACACTTAGGTTGCTTCCATGTCCTGGCTATTGTAAATAATGCTGCAGTGAACATTGTGGTACATGACTCTTTTTGAATTATGGTTTTCTCAGGGTATATGTCCAGTAGTGGGTTTGATGGGTGGTCATACACTAGTTCTATTTTTAGTTTTTTAAGGAACCACCATACTGTTCTCCATAGTGGCTGTATCAATTTACATTCCCACCAACAGTGCAAGAGGGTTCCCTTTTCTCCACACCCTCTCCAGCATATACTGTTGTAGATTTTTTGATGATGGCCATTCTGACTGGAGTGAGGTGATACCTCATTGTAGTTTTGATTTGCATTTCCCTAATGATTAGTGATGTTGAGCATTCTTACATGTGTTTGTTGGCAATCTGCATATCTTCTTTGGAGAAAAGTTTGTTTAGGTCTGCCCATTTTTGGATTGGATTTTTTTTTTATATTAAGCTGCTTGTATACTTTGGAGATTAATCCTTTGTCGTTTGTTTCATTTGCAAGTTTTTTCTCCCATTCTGAGGGTTGTCTTTCGCTCTTGTTTATGGTTTCCTTTGCTGTGCAAAGGCTTTTAAGTTTCATTAGATCCCATTTATTTTTGTTTTTATTTCCATTTCTCTAGGAGATGGGTCAAAAAGGATCTTGCTGTGATTTATGCCATAGAATGTTCTGCCTATGTTTTCCTCTAAGAGTTTTATAATGTCTGGCCTTATATTTCGGTCTTTAATCCATTTTGAGTTTATCTTTGTGTATGGTGTTAGAGAGTGTTCTAATTTCACTCTTTTACATATAGCAGTCCAGTTTTCCCAGCACCACTTATTGAAGAGGCTGGCTTTTCTCCATTGTATATTCTTCCCTCCTTTATTAAAGATAAGGTGACCATATGTGTGTGGGTATATCTCTGGGCTTTCTATCATGTTCCATTGATCTATATTTCTGTTTTTGTGCCAGTACCATACTGTCTTGATCACTGTAGCTTTGTAGTATAGTCTGAAGTCAGGGAGCCTGATTCCTCCAGCTCCGTTTTTCTTTCTCAAGATTCCTTTGGCTATTCAAGGTCTTTGGTGTTTCCATGCAAATTGTGAAATTTTTTGTTCTAGTTCTGTGAATAATGCCAGTGGTAGTTTGATAGGGATTGCACTGAATCTGTAGATTGCTTTGGGTAGTAGAGTCATTTTCACAATGTTGATTCTTCCAATCCAAGGGCATGGTATATCTCTCCATCTCTTTGTATCATCTTTAATTTCTTTCATCAGTGTCTTGAAGTTTTCCGCATACAGGTCTTTTATCTCCTTAGGTAGTCTATTCCTAGGTATTTTATTCTTTTTGTTGCAATGGTAAATGGGAGTGTTTCCTTAATTTCTCTTTCAGATTTTTCATCACTAGTGCATAGGAATGCAAGAGATTTCTGTGCATTAATTTTGTATCCTGCTACTTTACCAGATTCATTGATTAGCTCTAGTAGTTTTCTGGTAGCATCTTTAGGATTCTCTATGTATAGTATCATGTCATCTGCAAACGGTGAAGCTTTACTTCTTCTTTTCCGATTTGGATTCCTTTCATTTCTTTTTCAGCTCTGATGGCTGTGGCTAAAACTTCCAAAACTATGTTGAATAAGAGTGGTGAGAGTGGACAACCTTGTCTTGTTCCTGATCTTAGAGGAAATGTTTTCAGTTTTTCACCACTGAGAATGATGTTGGCTGTGGGTTTGTCATATATGGCCTTTATTATGTTGAGGTAAGTTCCCTCTATGCCTACTTTCTGGAGAGTTTTTATCATAAATGGATGTTGAATTTTGTTAAAAGCTTTTTCTCCATCTGAGAAGATCATATGGTTATTATTCTTCAATTTGTTAATATTGTGTATCTCATCGATTGATTTGTGTATATTGAAGAATCCGTGCATTCCTGGAAAAAACCCCACTTGATTATGGTGTATGATCCTTTTAATGTGCTGTTGGATTCTGTTTGCTAGTATTTTGTTGAGGATTTTTGCATTTATGTTCATCAGTGATATTGGCCTGTAGTTTTCTTTCTTTGTGACATCTTTGTCTGCTTTTGTTATCAGGATGATGGTGGCCCCATAGAATGAGTTTGGGAGTGTTCCTCCCTCTGCTATATTTTGGAAGAGTTTGAGAAGGATAGGTGTTAGCTCTTCTCTAAATGTTTGATAGAATTCGCCTGTGAATCCATCTGGTCCTGAGCTTTTGTTTGCTGGAAGATTTCTAATCACATTTTCCATTTCAATGCCTGTGATTGGTCTGTTTATATTTTCTATTTCTTCCTGGTTCAGTCTCAGAAGCTTGTGCTTTTCTAAGAATTTAGCCATTTTTTCCAGGTTGTCCATTTTATTGGCATATAGTTGCTTGTAGTAATCTCTCATGATCCTTTGTATTTCTGCAGCATCAGTTGTTACTTCTCCTTTTTCATTTCTAATTCTATTGATTTGAGTTTTCTCCCTTTTTTTCTTGATGAGTCTGGCTAATGGTTTATCAATTTTGTTTATCTTCTCAAAGAAACAGCTTTTAGTTTTATTGATCTTTGCAATAATTTCCTTCATTTGTTTTTCATTTATTTCTGATCTGATCTTTATGATTTCTTTCCTTCTGCTAACTCTGGGGGTTTTTGTTTTTCTTTCTCTAATTGCTTTAGGTGTAAGGTTAGGTTGTTTATTTGAGATGTTTCTTGTTTCTTGAGATAGTATTGTATTGCTATAAACTTCCCTTTTACAACTGCTTTTGCTGCATACCATAGGTTTTGGGATGTCGTGTTTTCATTGTCATTTGTGTCTAGGTATTTTTTGATTTCCTCTTTGATTTCTTCAGTGACCTCTTGGTTTTTTAGTAGCGTATTGGTTAACCTCCATGTGTTTGTATTTTTTACAGTTTTATTCCTATAATTGATATCTAGTCTCATAGCATTGTGGTGGTCAGAAAAGATACGTGATACGATTTCAATTTTCTTAAATTTACCAAGGCTTGATTTGTGACCCAAGATATGATCTATCGTGGAGAATGTTCCATGAGCACTTGAGAAAAATGTGTATTCTGTTGTTTTTGGATGCAATGTCCTAAAAATATCAATTAAGTCCATCTTGTTTAAGATATCATTTAAAGCTTGTGTTGCCTTATTTACTTTCATTTTGGATGCTCTGTCCATTGGTGAAAGTGGGGTGTTAAAGTCCCCTACACTATTGTGTTACTGTCAACTTCCCCTTTTATGGCTGTTAGTATTTGCCTTATGTATTAAGGTGCTCCTATGTTGGGTGCATAAATATTACAAATGTTATATCTTCTTCTTGGATCGATCCCTTGATCATTATGTAGTGTCCTTCTTTGTCTCTTGAAATAGTCTTTGTTTTAAAGTCTATTTTGTCTGATATGAGAATTGCTACTCCAGCTTTCTTTTGATTTCCAATTTGCATGGAATATCTTTTTCCATCCTCTCACTTTCAGTCTGTATGTGTCCCTAGGTCTGAAGTAGGTCTCTTGTAGACAGCATATATACAGGTCTTGTTTTTGTATACATTCAGCAAGTCTATGTCTTTGGTGGGAGCATTTAATCCATTTACATTTAAAGTAATTATCAATATGTATGTTACTATTACCATTTTCTTAATTGTTTTGGGTTTTTTATTGTAGGTTTTTTCCTTCGCTGTTTCCTGCCTAGAGAAGTTCCTTTAGCATTTGTTGTAGAGCTGGTTTGGTGGTGCTGAATTCTCTTAGCTTTTGCTTATTTGTAAAGGTTTTAATTTCTCCGTCGAATCTGAATGAGATCCTTGCTGGGTAAAGTATTCTTGGTTGCTGTTTTTTCCCTTTCATCACTTTAAATATGTCCTGCCAGTCCCTTCTGGCTTGCAGAGTTTCTGCTGAAAGATCAGCTTTTAATATTATGGGGATTCCCTTGTATGTTATTTGTTGCTTTTCCCTTGCTGCTTTTAATATTTTTTCTTTCTTTAATTTTTGATAGTTTGATTAATATGTTCTTGGCATGTTTCTCCTTGGATTTATCCTGTATGGGACTCTGCGCTTCCTGGACTTGATTGACTATTTCCTTTCCCGTATTAGGGAAGTTTTCAACTATAATCTCTTCAAATATTTTCTTAGTCCCTTTCTTTTTCTCTTCTTCTGGGACCCCTATAATTTGAATATTGGTGCATTTAATGTTATCTCAGGAGGTCTCTGAGACTGTCCTCAATTCTTTTTATTCTTTTTTCTTTATTCTGCTGTGTGGTAGTTATTTCCATTATTTTATCTTCCAGGTCACTTATCTGTTCTTCTGCCTCAATTATTTTGCTATTGATTCCTTCTAGAGAATTTTTAATTTCGTTTATTGTGTTGTTCATCATTGTTTGTTTGCTCTTTAGTTTTTCCTGTTCTTTGTTAAACGTTTCTTGTATTTTCTCCATTCTATTTCCAAGATTTTGGATCATCTTTATTATCATTACTCTGAATTCTTTTTCAGGTAGACTGCCTATTTCCTCTGCATTTGTTTGGTCTGGTGGGTTTTTACCTTACTCCTTCATCTGCTGAGTATTTCTCTGTCTTCTCATTTTCCTTAACTTACTGTGTTTGGGGTCTCTTTTTGCAGGCTGCAGGTTCCTAGTTCCTGTTGTTTTTGATGTCTCTCCCCAGTGGATAACATTGGTTCAGTGGGTTGTGTAGGCTTCCGGGTGGAGTGGACTGGTGTCTGTGTTCTGGTGGATGAGGCTGGATCTTGTCTGGTGGGAAGGACCATGTCCAGTGGTGTGTTTTGGGGTGTCTATGAACTTAGTATGACTTTAGGCAGCCTCTCTGGTAATGGTTGGGGCTGTGTTCCTGTTTTGCTAGTTGTTTGGCATGGGGTGTCCAGCACTAGAGCTTGCTAGTTGTTGAGTGGAGCTGGGTCTTAGCCTTGAGACAGAGGTCTCTTGGAGAGTTCCTGCCGATTGATATTACGTGGGCCTGGGAGGTCTCTGGTGGTCTAATGTCCTGCACTTGGCTCTCCCACCTTGGAGGCTTAGGACTGACACCCGGCTGGAGCACAAAGACCCTGTCAGCCACACGGCTAATTCATGACATGGAAATTGGTGGGAAATTACTGCTACTCTAGAATATGACTGGTGCAGTTCTTAGAATGTAGAGTCAGGATTTTTCTGCATAAAATTCTTCAGTGTAATGCAAATTCCATTGCTGTCTGAAGAAGGAGGCAGTAGGTCTTTGTTCAGGACTTGTCTTGTGTGGCAGCAAGATGAGTAGATCTCCACAACTGCCAGGATCTTAGCTTATGTAGAGGTCTGAACTGGGTTCACTAGCATATACTGTACAGATGGTCTTAGTACACATTGTTCTCTCAAGGCTGCATCCATGAAAATAGCTCCCACTGTAGAAATGTTACCGACCCCCCCAAGTCGTGCCCCACCAAGGGTCCACCTGCCTGGTGTCACTGGAGCCAATAGAATGAGACTGAGTTCAGTTCAGAAGCAAAGGAAAGCTTTGTTTTTTGATCAAAGAATGGAGAGGCGTGTGCTCATGCTCTAGAGTATATGCTCTCTGCCAGGCTCCGTGGGTGAGGCTGCTTTATTTGCCCCAGCCAGCTTTAAATGTGGTAGCTATAGAGGTAATGCCATAGAATGAGAATACATATACAAGCAATTTTCAAAAAGTGTACAGCAATTTAAACTTAAAAAAATAAAATAAAAAATGTTTGATATAAATCTTTATCCTTACAACTAATTTTTACATTTTTACCTTTTCTATACCTGGACTCAGGTGCTTTCTAAGTCTCACCTGACTTTGCCTAAAATTCCTTCAGTGCTATGTCCCAGACCCCCAAATTTTATCTTCCATGTTTCATTTTCTCTGACCAGCTAAGAAGTCATCCACGTGATTCTCTAGGGTCATTCTCTCTCCCATCTCCCCAATGTGGTTTTCTACAACTTTCTCAAGATTTAATCTGGAAAAGTCACAATTTGTACTTAAAATGTTCACAAAATAGCTATGATATATGTATATAAATTATCCAAATGTTTTTTAAAATGTCTCTCAGGAAAATGTATAGTTTTATATTACTCTTTTTTATTATCTGCATTTTTTAAATATTCTACATATATTTTATAAGCAAAAACAAAATATACAGTAACTTTCAATCAACTTTAAAGCCCTAGTGTCACCTCTCTCTACTTCCCCTTATGCAATTCACAATGCCTTATTTGAGGTTTTCCTGCTTTTGCTATATTTTTAAAGAAACTTCACTTCTTGAAAGAGAAGAAATTAGCTTCTGAAATTCTGTATCTTGTATCTTCCTTTAATCATGTAACATGCTTGCCTGGCTTTAGTATAAAGAAAGATAGATTTGTTTTAACATCTTTATTGGAGTATGATTGCTTTACAATGGTGTGTTAGTTTGGGCTTTATAACAAAGTGAGTCAGCTATACATATACATATATCCCCATATCTCCTCCCTCTTGCGTCTCCCTCCCACCCTCCCTATCCCACCCCTAAGAAAGGTAGATTTTTATAGCTACAAAATCCAACATAGAATGGGACATTGAACAAGATTTTAGCTTGTCTCTTTATATCACTAATAGGATTTTATCTATACATGAACAATTCAAAAACCTCATTTTAAGTAGCAGTGTCAACCTCCTCTCTCTAATTTTCTCAGAACTGCCAAAAAGAAGCAAGACTGAAAAAACTTACTTAGCTTTTCCCTTTCCCTCCATTTAAGGGATCATGGCTATTACCAAACATTAGGCAATAGAGAGAAAGAAAAAGCCAAAGGATAAATAATCTAACAAATGGACAATTGGTTTCTGAACGATGAAGGAGGATTTACACTATGTGGCATTTGATATCACATGGTCTTCAAGTTGAACAACTAATTATTGAACAGCTAGAAACTATTTCTCTCTGTCTCTCCCCAGACCTTATAAACAGTAGGCAAATGAGTCCCCAGATTCAAAACTGCATTTGGTCTTAGTTCATCCTCCAAAAATAGGCCTTTGTTACCCTTCCTAAATTGAAGAATCTCAATGTGTAAACAAAAGTAAAATGTCATTCTGATGTCTTTTCAGGTGACCCATAGAAACTGGTTGAACAGTTCAAACCCATGTAGTACAGGGCCCCTTCCACATTTTAGTACCATGGAGGCAAAAGTACGGCTCCCTCTCCTTGACCTCTTCCCATTCACAGTTCTCCAAACCAAGTCAACATCCTTCCACCCAGAAGTTTTATATATATACACACCCATGCACACTTGCATGGACTTTTTCATATAGCATGACATGACTGGAGTTATTTATGGCCACAGAAGACTAGATCTGGGTGCACTGCCAAGGTTTCCATTCATCAGAATGGCAGCATGATGGTGCTAGGTTAAACCTCTTGCTCATAGTTTAACCCGTTAGAGATCATGGATCCTTAGAGAATCTGATGAAAGCTGTAGATCCTGTCCTCATATCTGTAGTTATGCACACACGCGCGCACACACACACACACACACACACACACACGCAATGTGATATCCGATTCAGGGTGTTCGCAAACTTCCTTGAGGCCCATTAATCCCCAACTTTAGAATCCTGAATCCCAAATTTAAGAAGCAATAGTTCCAGCTGTGTGACGAAATCAGTATCAGGACATAATCTAGTCTCTTCCTTAAGGAACCAACCCCACCACTTTTTTCTTAAATTTCATTTTAGACATTAGATATTTAGACACTTGATTTATCTCATCCTTCCCCTCCTGTCTCTCTCAATACCCATGTATGTCTTCTCACTGACTCTCTGTTCTCAACATCCTAATCTCTTTGCAGTGTTTGTCTCTATCTGTAGCTCTCTTCACCCCCCACCCCACATATACACACAAAGATGGATGTCATTTGTGAGTTCTATCATAAGTCTGATTTAAGAATATGATACTTGTTTTAACACCATAGGCTGCATCTCCAGAATTGCTCTACTCTGTACTCATTCAATTAATTCTAATTTTTCCAGATCATTTACATTCTTTCTATTGTTTTACTCTTGCTGAATAACAATCACTCCATCTGGACTGTCATAGTTTAGTGAATGTGAAGTTCCGAATGTAAAAGTTCTTTACTAACACAAATTAGGTATTTTTTCAGTCTTCACATTGTGGCATGGCATAGCATGCTCCAGTGCACTGACTGCTACTTGAATCCTCAAGCATATTTAAACAGGTCTACCTAAAAGTGACATGTACAATAATACATGAATCAGACTTCCTGTACTGATTTCTTTATTTTCTCTCCCCAGCAATGAAACATCACTGTGTGGTTATGCATGTGGAACTACAGCCTGCACACGTCTATGTAAAATATAAAAAGGAACTTGCTCATGTGCACACATACACATACACACACACACACACACACACACACTCACACACACACAGACTTGTGATAAGTCTGTAGAAGTGGGAGATTAGAGTGAGTTGAATGACTACAGAAATGAATTATTGATTCCAGTTGACTAAATCAACATAAAGCATGGGAACTCACCTTAGAACCAAACGAAACTTCATCACTGTAAAGAACATCATCATCCTGTAGTGCCTTCATGGACATTCCTATTCTCTTTCTCTCTCTCTTTCCTCACTCTGTACATCTACACGTGTACAGTGCCCCTCATCCATAATCTGCACGTCCAATCACCCAGTGGTAACTGTGATTTGACTGTTACTAAGCTAATGTAGTTATAAATCTCATTTTCATGTATTAACTGCAACCACACTATTAGATAGCTATTTTTTCCCTGTCTTAGTGATGACTTGGCTGTGCCATATTCCTCTGCCTATGGCCACGGCAGCCCCTCTCCATGGCTATAGCTCTCCACGTGTTGTGGTAACCATTTCTTCCAGTTGCCCCCTTAAGCCTAAGGGAAGTAAAGGAGCTTCTAATTTTGCTAGTCCTAGATGCTTCCTCATTCCCTGTTCAATCTCTCAACCCTGCCTGTTCATCTTCATTAATAAAGAGCCCCTTCATTAAACTCTTCTCATTAACCAAGTTAAAGAAGCACAGGCTTTATTCAACAGCACAAAGGTAAACACTAAGAAAAATGATACATTTAACTAAAAGATGGGTAGAGAAGATAGAGAGGAAGGATAGGAAATGAAGAAATACCCTAATCTTATCATTGGTTCCAGTAAGAAGTCAATGGAGACCATCTAAAACCAAGCATTACAGCTCTTTTATAAAGTTATACTTGTAACGATCATTTCTTTAACAACAAAAAACGATACAAAAAACAAGACTGGTCAAACAGGCAATTCAGTGAAGTTTTTAAAACAGAAAGAATAGGGACCTCCCTGGTAGTGCAGTGGTTAAGAATCCGCCTGCCAATGCAGGGGACACGGATTCGATCCCTGGTCCGGAAAGATCCCACGTGCCGCGGAGCAACTAAGCCCGTGCGCCACAATTACTGAGCTTGTGCTCTAGAGCCCACGAGCCACAACTACTGAAGTCCACACACCTAGAGCCTGTGCTCCGCAACAAGAGAAGCCACCGCAATGAGAAGCCTGTGCACTGCAATGAAGAGTAGCCCCCACTGGCTTCAACTAGACAAAGCCCAGGCACAGCAACGAAGACCCAACACAGCCAAAAATAAATAATTTTTTTTTAAAAAACAGAATAACTTAATAAGACAAAACTAAGATCAAAAGTATTTGTGATATGAGAATGTATTAACATACATTGACATTTATGACAGCATAAAGAGATGTTTATACTGAATTACAAAGCCTTCTGTTAGCCTGTGACAATTACAAGGCCAGCCCAGATTCAGGGATGGGGGAGTCACTTTACTGACAAGAACTGCAGGTCCCATGGTAAATCGTGTGGCCAGAGTCAAAAGGGAACCGCTCTGACCACTGGAGTGGGCCAGGACCACTGCCCCTTCAATCAGCTATGTTACTCATTCACCAAACTGCTTTCCAAAAGACTGGAAACAATTTACCTTTACCTCAACAATGTATCAGAATTGGGACTTCCCTGATGGCGCAGTGGTTAAGAATCCGCCTGCCAATGCAAAAGAAACGAGTTTGAGCCCTGGTCCAGGAAGTTCCTACATGCTGCGGAGCAACTAAGCCCGCGAGACAAAACTACTGAGCCTGCGCTCTAGAGCCCACGAGCCACAACTACAGAGCCTGCATGCCACAACTACTGAAGCCCACATGCCCTAGAGACCATGCTCCGCAACAACAGAAACCACTGCAATGAGAATCCTGCACACCACAATGATGAGTAGCACCTGCTCTCCACAACTAGAGAAAAGGAAGCCCGCATGCAGCAAGAAAGACCCAACACAGCCAAAAATTAATTAATTTAATTGATTTAATTAATAAAACAAAAAAACAATGTTTCAGATTTCACCACACAGGCTGTTTTGTTTTCTTTGGAGATTGTTTGGTGTTTTTTTTTTAATAGGCTTGTATTCCTAATCTTCGCTTACTTCTCTTCTGCACTTTTATTGTACGGTATATTTCTAAGAATTTTATCCTTTCACTGATTTCTGAATATTAATTCGTGCCTATCTATACTACTAAATTCTCTTATTGTTTGAGTGATTTTTCAGTATGGATTTTTCCAAGCATATGCTCATATGATCAGAGAACAATTTTACATCTCCTTGCCAACTTTTTACCTCAAATCCAATATCATATCCTGTAGTTTAATTGTGTAAACTACTAACCCCAAAACATAGTTAAATAATAGTGGTGTTAGTGGACACATTTGCTTTATTGCTTACTTTAATGAAAATGCTTCTAATATTTAATTAAAAACTTGCTGCGCATTCCTGGTGGCACAGTGGTTGAGAGTCTGCCTGCTGATGCAGGGGACACGGGTTCGTGCCCCGGTCCGGGAAGATCCCACATGCCGCGGAGCGGCTGGGCCCGTGAGCCATGGCCGCTGAGCCTGCGCGTCCGGAGCCTGTGCTCCGCAATGGGAGAGGCCACAACAGTGAGAGGCCTGCGTACCGCAAAAAAAAAAAAAAAAAAAAAAACTTGCTGGCTTTAAGATAAGGATATTTTATCTTAAAGGGTTTAAAAACCTTTCATACGCAGTAATCTAGTAGTTCCTAAGGTATAGGCCTGTAATGTGGTTTAGAATAATTCATAGATAGCAACTATTAGCAAAAACAATTGGAAAATAATCTGCTTCTTGAAATGAACTCTAAGAAAATAAAGTCAGCTGTATAAAAGTTGTATATAAAGATTTTTAGCCCTGTGCATATCATAGTAGGACAATCTAGTGCCATGAACTAGAGGTATGATTCAGTGAACCAGTGTTAATTGTGCCACCAACTAGAGGAAATATGACAGTCATTAAGACATACATTTAAGAAATATATAGTGAGATTATTAAATAAAAAATATAAATTATCTCGTTAAGCATAAATATGTAAAAGTACATATAGAAAAACAACATATGAAAAATCATGTAGCTTTAGCTTTAACTAATAGAACTATAATGTTTAATCTTTTTTTGTACTTCTCTGTATTTTAAAACTTTTCTTTAATGAGAATATATTGCTTTTATACTAGAAAGTAAACAGTAAAATTTGTTGAATGCAGGGAATTTGGTATCAATAAGGAGGCCAAGCATAAACTACTCCAACACTCTGAAGTTACTTTAATTTTAGATTTAAGCAAAAGAAGTGCAACCAATTGTTGACAAATGATATATGCAGTTAATTGTCAGTTAATTAGTTGGGCTTACTTTTTTCAAAATTACTTGGCAAGAGCTGCAACAGAATTAGTCATACTAACCAGATATTTTGGGCATTCATATGCTCAGCTGCAGAGCAAGGCTGTAGAAGGTGATTCTTTTACTATAGAAACCAGAGCAACAGTTACAATGGGTGCCTGGTTATTTGATTGTAGGCGGAAGAGTGATGTCAAGTCTTCACATTTACATTTTCTTCCCCAAATACATAAACATACTCTTACTCTTCTTCTTCCTTTCCCACCCTTACACTTTATAATTATCTAATGTAAGCTTCATATTTCTGTTCTGTTTTGCAGTCATATTTATCTTTGAGGGGCAATTAATCATGGCAAGGGAAATGGTGATGCAGGAAAGACTTACCAGACAGAGGGAGTTTCTCACAATTCATTTGAGTCCACTCCTTTTTCTTTTGTCCTCTCTGGGTTTTATTGCCTTTATAGCAGGTTGCACCTATGCAATGAAAATCATTCCATTTAAAGATGGCGTCCAATGGCAGAAGAATGGATAAAGAAGATGTGGTACATATATACAATGGAATATTAGCCATCAAAAGGAACAAAATTGGGTCATTTGTAGAGATGTGGATGGACCTAGAGTCTGTCATACAGAGTGAAGTAAGCCAGAAAGAAAATAACAAATATTGTATATTAATTCATATATGTGGAATCTAGAAAAATGGTACAGATGAACCTATTTGCAGGGCAGGAATAGAGACGTAGACATACAGAACAGACATGTGGACAAAGTGGGGGAAGGGGAGGGTGGGACTAATTGGGAGATTAGGTTTAACATATATACACCACCGTGTGAAAAAGATAGCTAGTGGGAACCTGCTGTGTAGCACAGGGAGCTCAGTTCTGCTCTGTGACGACCTAGATGGGTGGGATGGCGTGGGGACTGGGAGGGAGGTCTAAGAGGGAGGTGATATAGGTGTACATATAGCTGATTCACTTCATTGTACAGCAGAAACTAACACAACATTGTAAAACAATTATACTCCAATAAAAAAGTTTAAAAAATAAAATAAAGATGACTAAAAATAATTATTCAATCAAAATATCCTGCTCAAGTGTCTATCACCTTTCAGTTTTGTGTCTGTCATTTTTGTCTTTTATACTAACATCTTTAAAGTTTTTCTCTGATAAAATTTCTAGGTCTTATGCTCCAAAACTCATTTGCACATTGCTTTTCACATTGGCAGCTTGCCTTTCCATTGTTTTTCAACTGAATACTTTTATAAATTAGTCAGAGTTTTACATATTAACAACCTGACAGCTCTTTCTTTGTGTACTATCTCGCTGACATGAATATAACTTTGATTTGATGTTGAAGGACAAATCTGTACCATTGGTGAATTTCCCAATGTACTTCATAACAGGAATATCACTCAAAGGTAGCCATGAAGTTAGCCATGCGATTGATTCTGTGTCGGCAGAATTCAGCCACAGACCCAGGCAGGACTAGGATACTTGATAATTACTTAATGAAAACATGTAACATTTAAATGCCATTTACAGCACACTTTCACATTCATACCTTATTCTATCTTTCAAATGACCTTGAGACTGAGGTATCATTGTTGCTAATAGCATATGAGAGCCAAAGACCCTGAGAAGGAAAGAGGTTGAGTAGCTGCTTTCCAAAGCCAGTCAATTAACAAATGGCAGAAAAGACATTATTTTTCAATCAAATTCTTATCGTCATGGATGGGCAGTAACACCTGCTCCTGCAAAGTAAATCTATTAAATTTTAATAGCAACAATATGATCCTACTACTGTGTTTATGTTGAAGCAAGGCTACTGACTGGTCTACCGTTAATATATTTTATTCATTCTTGTATCTTGTATATGTGCTGTCTTTGTATAATTGAAACCAAGCTATATGCATACATTATTATATATTTCTTTTCCATTTAAATTGTAGCATGCTCTTTGCAAACATCATTTTAAAAGTCTTCATAATTGCTCATCTCAATTATTTAACCATCTCCTTAATCATTTAAGCCTTACTGTTAATCATATAAATGCATGGGTGTGTTTCCAGGATGATTTCTATGCATGAGGCATTTCACCTTATTTCCTTAGATAAATTTCTATCAGTGAGTGGAAAAGTACTACTACTTTTTAGGTTTTCAATACACTTCAGAAAATTGCTTTCCAAAGGGCTGTGTGATTTACATTCCCACAGCAGTTTATGAAAACATACTCTTGCAAGTATCATTATTCACATTTTTTAAAATTCAGGTTAAGTTCATAGTCCAAACATGTTATTTTGTTGTTTCAATTGACATTTTATGACTTGTTACTTAATATTTTCTCATATGTATATAGCATTTTGCCATTTGTATTTTCACTATTTAAGTTGTTTGGTGACTACTTATTTTTTGGAATCTTAGTGTGTCTTAATTTAAGTGCACAATTTATTACGTGTGCCTTGTATGTTTGCTTATCAAACATTTTAACCCTGACTCTGTAATATGTATTATAAATATTCTCCAAATGTGTAGTCTGCTTAACAAATTTGTCTTTTAATTTTGAGCAACAGATTTTTTTAAAAACATTTAATTGCAGTGAAATCTACTACCATTGCCAAGGTAATTTCTTTCATTGCTTTTCAAAATAGAAGATATCAAAATATTGATAAATATTTATTTATATTTTTCTGGTCTTTCATGGTTTGGAGTTTTATTAAACCTATTACTTTAAAACTTTCATTGAATATATTCTAGTGCTATTGAAAAAACTTGCCTTTGTTAATTATTTAATAATTGATATTGATTAATCAACAGTCTTAGTATGATTTATTGAGTGATACACATGTCTCTCATTGATTTGTGATGTTTAATCATCATATAATTGTCTTTTATATAAAAGAGTCTCTTTTGGTCCATTTATTTTGTCATTTTTGTTTAGCATAATGCCATTTTTATAGTTTAAATTATTACAGCATACAAAGAATTTAATATCTGGAGAATCTATTCCCTGTTTAATACTTGAAATTTCCACATGTTCTTATCTGTTCAACCTTATGGAAAAATGTTCATTCCACACTTATTTACGTTTTCAAGATCTAAGAAAATCCATAAAAATAAATCAGTTTGTGAATTACATATTCTTCTCTGTTTGGGAAACCTCTTATATTTCTTAGGAAGTTTTGTAGGATTCTTCATTAGATATTGCTAATATCTGTGACTTTTTTCTCAAAAATATGGGGAAAAATAGACATACTTGCTCTGGGACTCTTCAGTATATTTTATTTTTAAATTTAAAGTCTTTTACCATGAAAGTAATACACAAATTTATTTGAAAAATACAAACTACAAAAAACATTTTTTTTCTCAATCTCACCTACAAATGTGACTAGTATTAAGCATTTTTAGGTATCTTACCACAAATTTTCTACATAATGCCTGATGTCTATATACACACAAACCCACATGCACACAGATATACATACATATGTATGTATGTATGTGTATATACATACATATATATGTATATACACATTTTGGAAATATTGCATACACAGTGTTTTCATTTTGATTTTTTCATGTTGTATTATGCCTTGGTAATATTTTTATGATTCATTAAACATTTCTATTAGTTGATATTGAGTCGTTTCTTTTTCATTTTTGTGCACATATGTGAGAAATTCATAAATTTTAAATACGGACTAGTTGGGTGAAAAGGACAGGTGTTATATTTTTTACATTTTGAAATACTTTACCAATCTACCTTTCAAAGAGGATAGATATGCCAGTTCTGTACCCCAGAAAATAGTGTAGGAAAAATACTCTAGTCCCATATTCTCTACAATAATGTGTATTACAAATATTATAACTAATTATATAAGTTTGCATTTCTTAACAAGAGTATTTGTATTTCCCCAAGAGTACATTAAAAATTATACATATATCATTTTGAAAACACGCATTTGCTATGCAATGCTTTCTCAGTTCTAGCACAAGAGTATTTTTAGATTGTATGGTTCTCTTATCAATCTAAATTTACTTTAAATTATTACTTTAGGAAACTGGCCATGGTCCCTATAAGCTATTTCATATTTTAATGTTTTTGTGACACCAATATATAATATTAAAAATTAGTAAAAGGTATTTATGAACAATTTAACTTTGTACTTTTATCTTTTATCACCCTTTTGAAAAAGTTTTAATAAAATATTTTTAGAGTAAATCATTAACTTCATACATCATGGACAAGAGTTCTCAAGTTGTCCTGATCTTTTTCTTTTTTAAAAAGATCTTTTTTAAAAAGATCTTTTTCTTTTTTAAAAAAAGATCTTTAAAAAGATCTTTTCTTTTTTAAAAAGAAGCCAGAAGATATGAATACAAACTCTTTGAAAGATGTACAAATCTGCTGGGGTTTTCTCTCAGTGTTAAAATACTTGGTCCTGGCTTTCAGTCATTGTAAGGAAGCTAATAAACAAATGAAGGGCTCCTTACTAAAAGGTTAAAAGTTATGGCCAGCCTCAGACAACGAATGCATCCATAAAAGGCTAAAAGTTATGGCCAGCCTCAGACAACGAATGCATCCAAACACCCAGTGGCCAGAGGAGAGGTGGGCCGTAACAGGGAGGGTGACTGCCTTCAGCGAAACACAGCAAACTCGTGACTTGTTTTCCCATGCAGTATTTTTATTACTTCAATTTCTACGGAGAAAAAGGAAGAACATGGCTCGTTTGAGTTCAATTATATCATCTCAAAAGGGTGTCTTAGGTGGTTTTGATGTTTATGAAATTAATCATTAAATTTTGTCTTTGTTTAAGCTAACATAACAAAATACCACAGACTAGTTGGCTTAAACAACAAAAATTTATTTTCTCACAGTTCTAGGAGGCTAGAAGTCCAAGATCAAGTTGCCAGCGTGCCAAATGCCAAGGTGCCAGTTTCTGGTGAGGATTCTCTTCCTGACTTGTGAACAGCCAACTTCTCTTTTTTGTCCTCACATGGTGAGGAGACAGAGAGAAAATTCTCTGGTATCTCCTCTTATAAGGGCACCAATCCCATCATGAGGACCCTACCCCATGACCTCATCCAAACCTAATTATCTCCCAAAGCCTCGCTCTCCAAAATCTATCAAGCAAATTGGGGAAGAGGGGAGGACACAATTCAGTCTATAGCATTCTGGACCCTGATCTCCCAAAATTCATGTCCTTCTCACATGCAAAACACATTTACTCCAACCCAACAGCCCAAAAGTCTTAATTTGTTCCAACATCAACTCTCAAGTCTAATGTCTAAAATCTTATCTAAATATCATCTAAGTCAAACATGTGGAGATTAAAGGTACAATTGATCCTGAGGCAAAATATATCTCTAGCTGTGAACTACTAAAAGCAGACAAGTTATGTGCTTCCAAAGTACAATGACGGCAGGTTGTGCATTTCTAAGAATTTGTCCATTTCTTCAATGTTGTCCATTTTATTGGCATAGAGTTGCTTGTAGTAATCTCTCATGGTCTTTTGTATTTCTGCAGTGTCAGTTGTTACTTCTCCTTTTTCATTTCTAATTCTATTGATTTGAGTCTTCTCCCTTTTTTTCTTGATGAGTCTGGCTAATGGTTTATCAATTTTGTTTATCTTCTCAAAGAAGCAGCTTTCAGTTTTATTGATCTTTGCTATTGTTTCCTTCATTTCTTTTTCATTTATTTCTGACCTGATTTTTATGATTTCTTTCCTTCTGCTAACTTTGGGGGTTTTTTGTTCTTCTTTCTCTAATTGCTTTAGGTGCAAGGTTAGGTTGTTTATTCAAGATGTTTCCTGTTTTTTAAGGTAGGATTGTATTGCTATAAACTTCCTCTTAGAACTGCTTTTGCTACATCCCATAGGTTTTGGGTCGTCGTGTCTCCATTGTCATTTGTTTCTAGGTATTTTTTGATTTTCTCTTTGATTTCTTCAGTGATCACTTCGTTATTAAGTAGTGTATTGTTTAGCCTCCGTGTGTATTTTTTACAGATCTTTTCCTGTAATTGATATCTAGTCTCATAGCATTGTGGTCAGAAAAGGTACTTGATACTGCTGGAGAGGGTCTGGAGAAAAGGGAACACTCTTGCACTGCTGGTGGGAATGTGAACTGGTATAGCCACTATGGAGAACAGTACGGAGGGTCCTTCAAAAACTACAAATAGAACTACCATATGACCCAGCAATCCCACTACTGGGCATATACCCTGAGAAAACCATAATTCCAAAAGACTCATGTACCAAAATGTTCATTGCAGCTCTATTTACAATAGCCCGGAGATGGAAACAACCTAAGTGTCCATCATCGGATGAATGGATAAAGAAGATGTGGCACATATATACAATGGAATATTACTCAGCCATAAAAAGAAACGAAATTGAGCTACTTGTAATGAGGTGGATAGACCTAGAGTCTGTCATACAGAGTGAAGTAAGTCAGAAAGAGAAAGACAAATACCGTATGCTAACACATATATATGGAATTTAAGAAAAAAAAATGTCACGAAGAACCTAGGGGTAAGACAGGAATAAAGACACAGACCTACTAGAGAATGGACTTGAGGATATGGGGAGGGGGAAGGGGAAGCTGTGACAAAGTGAGAGAGTGGCATGGACATATATACACTACCAAACGTAAAATAGATAGCTAGTGGGAAGCAGCTGCATAGCACAGGGAGATCAGCTCAGTGCTTTGTGACCACCTAGAGGGGTGGGATAGGGAGGGAGGGAGACGCAAGAGGGAAGAGATACGGGAACATATGTATATGTATAACTGATTCACTTTGTTATAAAGCAGAAACTAACACACCATTGTAAAGCAATTATACTCCAATAAAGATGTTAAAAAAAAATACAATGATGGAACGAACATATGATAGGTATTTCCACTCAAAAAGGGAGCAATCAGGGACTTCCCTGGTAGTGCAGTGGTTAAGAATCTGCCTGTCAATGCAGGGGACACGGGTTTGATCCCTGGTCCGGGAAGATCCCACATGCCGCAGAGCAACTAAGCCCATGTGCCACAACTACTGAGCCTGCGCTCTAGAGCCCGTGAGCCACAACTACTGAGTCCACGTGCCACAACTACTGAAGCCCGCACACCTAGAGCCTGTGTTCTGCAACAAGAGAAGCCACCGCAATGAGAAGCCCGCGCACCGCAATGAAGAGTAGCCCCCACTCGCCCCAACTAGAGAAAGCCTGCGTGCAGCAACAAAGACCAAATATAGCCAAAAATAAATAAAATTTTTTTTTTAAAGGGGGAGCAATCAGAAGGAAGAAAGAGGTGATGGGCCCCAAGCAAGTTCAAACATAGCAAGGCAAATTCCATTAGATCTTAAGGTTTGAATATAATCCTCTTTGGCTCCATGTCTTGCCTTCTGGCCCCACTGGGGTGGCAGCGTCACCCCCACGGATCCAGTACCAAAAATCTGTATTAGTTAAGGTTCCCAGAGAAAGAGAACCTGTAGGATATCTATATCTATATCTATATATGTATAAGTCAGCCAGATGGAGACCCAGGCGAGTTCATGGTATAGTTATAGTTCAAGTCCTAGTCCAAGTCCAAATGCCTGAGAACTGGGAAAGTCAACAGTGCTCAGTCTCAAAGTTGTCAGGCTCAAAATCCAAGAAGAGGCAATTTTTCCGTTCAAGTCCAAAAGCAGGAAAAGACCAATGTCCCAGCTTACACTGTCAGGCAGCCTTTTATTCTGGCTTTTTGTTCTACTCAGGTAATCAACTGATTAGATGAGGCCCACACACATTAGAGAGAGCAATAGGCTTTACTCAGTCTACCAATTCAGATATTAGTATCATCCAGATACACCCTACAAAGACATACTCAGAATAATGGGTGGCCAAATGTCTGGGCACCCCATGGCCCAGTCAAGTTAACACATAAAATTAATCATCACAATGCTCTCCTTGATTTGTGGATTTCCTCTGACTACAAAGAGTGAATTCAGACAAGTATTATGTCTATTTGATGAAATTCACCTTATAAATGCCTGGCTCTGGTTCATACCTTCTGTCTTCGTGAACAGCATAATCTGCTTGCCAGGGGTAAGATGCTCAACATATGGATGTTTTAAAATCTCTAGCAAAATGTTTCAATTTTATGCCCTGGAGAAACAGCTGTAATTTGTTAGTTTATACCAGTGTTATGGGAAAATGTTACATAAGCTGATATTTCAGGTAAACATTCCCATCTTTTTATTGACCTTCGAAGGAAAAATTTCTCCTCTACCCTCTTTAGGTCTCTGATTGGGCCTAAGAATTAAACTGACATAAGACAGATTAACAGGAGATAAGCAAAGAAATTTTATTTAGTGATTTTTACATGTCCATGGGAGACTTCACAAGAAAGATGAAGACCCAAAGAAACAGAGCCGAACACTTACATACTAGGTGAGACAAAGAGTGGTAAGCAATGAAAAGGTGACAAGAAGAAGGGTTCGGGCTGGGCAGTTAGTTGTGGAAAAGTAACTAGGAAGATTAGGGTTAGTTTAATAAGGTCTGTTTCTATAGATTTCTCTACCTGACTCTGTCTCTGCTGATGAGAATGTTTTCCTTCCTCCTGGTACAGGTTGAGTACCTGCTTTTAAGAAGAAAAAGGAAGGTCAAAGTGCCCCTCTTGCATCTGCTGTTTTTCAAAATAATCAATATATTAGAATAGCATATCTTGGCATGGCTTGATGTAAACCCCTACAATTTCTATCAATACCTATCCACAAAAGAAAGCTCAACTACAGGGCTTCCCTGGTGGCACAGTGGTTGAGAGTCCACCTGCCGACGCAGGGGACACGGGTTCGTGCCCCAGTCCGGGAAAATCCCACATGCCGTGGAGCGGCTGGGCCCGTGAGCCATGGCCGCTGAGCCTGCGCATCCGGAGCCTGTGCTCCACAATGGGAGAGGCCACAACAATGAGAGGCCCGCGTACCGCAAAAAAAAAAAAAAAAAAAAAAAGAAAGCTCAACTACAAAACATCATTAAAATCAAAATTCACCGGTTTACAACATTAAGTCAAATATTAAACTGAGAATATTAATCACTTTATACTAGAAATGGTAGCAGTTTGGTGTTGTGGCTTTCCACAGATCTGTCCTAGGAATCAGACAATCTGGGTTCAAAATAGTGTCCTTGGAAAAGTTCCTTGCCTTATCTGATCTCACCTTCCTTGACTCTGAAATGGAGATAAGGCTGTTCTGAGAAGTAAATGAGACAATGTATAGGAAAGCCTTTTGTACATTCTGTTTTTAAAAATGCATTATTATAAAGTTTTAAGAATATTTTATTTTATAGAAGTTTTGAAATTATCTTGCAAAGTTTTTGTGTTTCTAATGTCCTTATTTACCATTTGTTGTTCTCCTTGTATATACAGATTAGATAATTTCCCAACACAGTTGCAAGTCTCTGTAAAGTTTTCATCTATTCATCCATTAATCCATCAATTCATTAAATACATATACACATACACACACATTCACACACACACAATAAGAGGGAAAGAAAGTATTAGCAAGTATCATGAACAAAAATAAACATGATCCATACCCTTGAGCAGCTTACAATCTAGTGGAGAAGGAAGATGTTAACCAAATAACCGAATAAATGTAAAATTGCAATGCAGTGATGACATACAAGGATTTCACCTAGCCAGGGAGATTCAGGAAGAACTTCTCTTGGAAAGGGACAATGGAACCAAGATTTATTTGACCGATGAATAGAAATTAACAAAGGAAAACCTGGAGAGAAAAATTGTTTAGTCTCAGTCAAAAACCTGAGGATGGAGCATGGACAGTACACAAGAGAGAAATTCAGCCAGTAGATTTGGAATGAAGAAAGCTTGAATGAGGGGATGAAATCAGGTTGAGAGGTCATTAAGCACCTTTTAAAATTTCATTTTGGTAACTGCAGGAAGAATTCTGATAATGAATTCAGTTGAGTAGGTTTGAAAAGTACTGAAGTTAAAAAAAATTTCAGGCTTATATCCAGAGAAACCAGGAGACAAAAAAAAGGAACTGGAACTTGCAGGTGTGGAAAGGTGAGCTAGAGTCCTGGAGATCAGGAAGCCCTCAGAAACACTGCAGAAGAGAGTTAGCTGGGGGGCTGCCTGGGGGTTTCTGTCCTACTTTACGTTGTCACACCACTATAGGATACCCTTGGCCTGGAGGAGTTTTTAGAGCCATAGAGAGGTCAGAGGACTGCAAAAAAGCCCTGCTACTGCAACAACTGCTTTGTCATAGACCTTGAACCAGCACACACTACATCCAGAGAAGGTCCCTAATCCCTAAATCCACAAGTTTGGAGAAAGTCCTGTGGTTTCTCAGGTGTCTCACTTCCTTTTGAATTATGTTTATTTCAATTGTCACACTTTTCCTGCTTAGGCGTTCAGACCACAGGGTAATTCTTTTTTTTTTTTAAACTTTACTAGAATATTGTCTCTCAGTGAATGGCAATGTTTTTTTAAAAAAAGAAACTAATATTATATAACTTCTAAAAATGATTGCTTTTCACAAACAACAAAAGCAAAAATCAACAAATGGGACTACATCAAGCTCAAAAGCTCTGGCATAGCAAAAGAAACAACAAAATGAAAAGACAGCCTACAGAATGAGAGAACATTTTTACAAATCATATATCTGATAAGGGGCTAATATGTAAAGACCTAACACAACTTAATAACCAAAACCAATCTGATTTCAAAATAGGCAGAACTAAATGGACATTTTTCCAAAGATGATATCAAAATGGCCCTTGGGCACGTGAAAAGATGTTCAACATCACTAATCATCAGGGAAATGCAAACAAAAACCACAGTGAGCTATCACCTCACATCTGTTAGAATGGCTGTCATCAAGAAGACAAGAGACAGTAAGAGCTGGTGAAGAGGTAGTGAAAATGAACCCTTATCCACTGTTGGTGGGTAATGTAAATTGGTCCAACCACAATATGGAGGTTCCTCAAAAAATCAAGAACAGACCTACCTTACGATCCACAATTCCACTTCTGTGAACATATTCAAAGGAAATGATAACTGGAATTCAACCATATATGCACCCTTATGTTTATGGCAGCACTATTCACAATAGCCAAGATATGCAA
The DNA here is from genome assembly GCF_964270905.1 of Leucopleurus acutus. Classification (NCBI taxonomy): domain Eukaryota; kingdom Metazoa; phylum Chordata; class Mammalia; order Artiodactyla; family Delphinidae; genus Leucopleurus; species Leucopleurus acutus. The sequence continues at coordinate 92,174,061 of NC_139144.1, read as the reverse complement.
ACAACTCAAATGCTCATCAAAGGTTGAATGGATAAAAAAGATGTGCTATATATACACCATAGAGTATTACTCAACCATGAGAAAGGAGGATATCCTGCCATTTGCAACAACATGGATGGATCTTGAGGGCATTATGCTGAATGAGATAAGCCAGACATAGAAAGACAAATACTGTATGATAACACTTATATGTGGAATCTTAAAAAGGCAAAAATGTAAAAAAAGAAAAAAAAAATTTAGAGCAAAATGGTAGTTACGAGGTGATGGGGTGGGTAAGATTAGGGGATACGAAGTTGTAAAAAATACTAAAATAGCCATAGAAATTTAACGTACAGTTTACTGAACATAGACAATATTGTACTGTATGTTATATCATAAATATTGTTACAATGGCAACCATATTACAATTTTTAAATGTTTCAAAGTAACACAAAGCCTTAGATTTATACAATGTTATATGGCCAATTTATCCAATAAAAAAATAATTAATAACAAATAAATAAAAACCATTGCTTTTGCAAGAGGAAAACAGAGCAGCCCTGAGAGGTAGCTGCTGAGGGTCATCCAGTGCCACCACTAGCTGGGTCTTGGAGCATGGGCAGGCCAGACTCTCATTTCAGCCAAATTACTGGTGACTTCTTGTTGTGCATCTTCAGCGGTTCGGAGCAAGGCCAAAGATGGATACCTTAGTGCCCCTTTATAAGGATGTGACTAGGCTAAGGATGCCTGCAAAACTGAGGTACTTATGTTCTCTCTATTCTTCCTAGAAATTATCACAAATTCTTAAAATACTGAATGTACAGAAACTGTTTTTGCCTGTCAGAGAGGTGGTTTTAAACTGACTATTATTGCTTTGACCTAATTGACCTCAATATTTATTCTAGAAAATACCACAATATTTAATCTAGAGAATACTACCTCAGCAAAATGAAATAAACAGAATCAAGAAAGAGAAAGCAAAGTAAAAGAGAAGGAAGCAAAGACCAAAGTAGCACACGAAAAAAAAAGTTCTCAGATCAAAGGCTCAGAGAGTAAGATTTATTGGGGGCACAATATAGCTAGTCAGAAGAGACTATTTCAAGTGGACAAATTAAATCATCTAACATGTAAGTGAAGTCACAAGCCATAATTAATGTCTAAATTAAAACTGCACATATCAACCATTCCCATCCAGGTAGACAATCTGAGGTTTTACTTTTAAATTGAAATAGCTGGACAGAAACATCATCGGAAAGAATAACATGATAATTATATAGTAACACACTATAATTTGAAATAGGATATTGATCACTAGGGGGTGATGCACATTTCTTAATGCACTAATGCATCAACATACAAAAGTGGGATGATAGATCTGGAGTAATTATACAGAAACTGACAGCACATTTATCACTGCTTGTGGTTATTTCATAGCATTGGCATTTCCATGAATTATGGCATGTCATCTCACATGTATACAAATGTTAAATCATTTATGGCAACAATTGATCATTAACTATAGCATATGCTGAAGGGTGACACCTATAAGACATTCAATTAAAGGAATGAATTTGGTGGTTAGATTGTGCAATTAATTTGACAGGCATGCTGCAAGTTTTAAAGGTGACTCATATTTCACTCATTTTTTTGTTCCCATCTATAAAATGTTACTAAGATAAATAAGCATGCTGAGAGTATGAACTATTTTTCAATCCAGAAATAGACTATGTTGTAATACCTGTGTTGGGGAATACTGACTACCTAATCTCTGGGAGGAAAAGATCTATCACCTCACTGGCCAAGAGATTTGCTATCCTAGTTTCTGAGCAGCTAGTAAGATTGGTTACTAATTACTCTAGGACTGAAGTAAAGAAAAATAAAATGATGGGGAAAAAAGAGTAACATAAAAAATAAAAACAGGTTTATGCAAAGAACAATCAAACAGAATAGACAATGATCTAAGAAAGAACAGGGGAAAAGAAAAAGAATTAAATTTGTAAACAAAAGTCTCATTCAAATTTGATTTAATTCGACAAATATTTAAGGAGCATATACTAAGGACCAATCACCTCGACTATCTTTGCCAAAATCAAGTCTTCACTAAAAGGTTCTTTGACTCATTTCTTCCTTTTCATTTATACCACCACCACTTAAGTTCAAGAATTTAATTTCTTTTTCCAGAATTTTCTTAAGCGGGTCATATAAATTTGCTGTCTCTCAACTCTTGCATTTTCTATGTATCAATGCCAGATTAATATCTCTAAAACTGTCTTTGAAAACATTATTCCTCATTTCAAAAGCTCTCAGTTGCCTACGGGAAAAATTCAACTGGATTCAACTTTTTGTACTGATGGGAAGAATGGTGTAAATGGGGTCAGTAGTTGTAAAGTGGCTCTCAAAAACAAAAAGCCCAAATTTTTACATTAGCTGATTTCCATGGTGTGAATATTTCCACCATAGCTGACTTCAAACTATCATCTGATGTCACTGAACCAGCTGGAATTCTGAGACCAAGTAGGGTACAGTGCAGGGCTGCCAACAGGAATAGATTATTCATTTTATCCTACAGATTGGATGTCAAATGCTTCCCCAAAAGTTGTTAGGCTCAAAACAATTGCACATAGTAAATGCACATCATAAATAAAACAAAAATTATAAATAACTAAATAAAATGATATAAAATCCCTTATTTTGAAATAAAGAGGGTTTACAACTTTTATTTTCCCCCACTAAGTGCTAAACAAATATTTAAGAAACAAAAGTAAAGAAGAACCACCTGGATGGTCATATGTCTCTGTGGAGTCCTAGGTCACATTCAAAGGCCAAAAAATATTTTTGCATACTCAACCCCTCTGGAGAAATTCCACTCCTCCTCAGTTCTCTCCCAGGTGATTCTGGAAATTGTGAACAGCTTCCAGTGTGTTCTGTGAATTGGCCCTCTTGCCTGCCATACAGTGTAAGCCATTTCATGGCCCTGCTTGGCCCTGCTCTCTATGGATCCAGTCCCCCATCTCTGCCAAGACCAAAAGCAGGAAGTCTGTTGCTGGCACTCTCCAAAAGCACAGCCTCCACACCTGCCCTACTAAGGCACCGCAGAGTGCCCATGCCTGCCAACATCTCCACAAGGCTGCCAGTGCCCTATGTCAAGGACTGACATTTGAGCAGAGGGCAACTGTGTCTGATGTCTCAGTCTTGTTATCTGTACTCAATTCCTTGTCTCTTTTCCTAACCAAAGCTGCTGGCATTGTCTTCTGTTGCTGTGAAATTTTTGGCATGAACGTTGTTGATGCTTTGCCTTCTCAGTGGTCCAACCCTGTTAATATTTTCTTTGTTTTCCATTGCTGCCCTCTCCTGCAAGCTTTTGACACAAGTCTGTGAGGCTAGTCAGAAGATGTCTAAGTGGAGGAAACCATGTTTCCACAGAATCACCCGTACAACCAATAAACCTGTCTGTGCCCTTCCATTTCCCCTTAGTTGGAGGTTTGCCCAACCAGTGTAAACAGGGGCTCAGGTTTCTGATTTGGCCTGAGGATGGGGACTGGCAAGGCTTTCTGGGCTGCTAGAGAGCTGGAGGGAGGTATCATTCAGGGCTCCCGGGCACTGAGTCTTCTTCCCCCCCCAACCCCCATAGGAGGTGGCCATGCAGATGCTGAACCAGCAAAGCCAAATCAGCATAACTCTCCCTTACAATTGTTAGCACAAATGTTTTGGAATAGAAGCACAGGCAGAATGTAGAATAATTTGGCTTCTTTATGAATTCTGGTGTACATTTCCTGTACTAAAATTGTCACAGGCAACTATGTACCCCAGATGAGACTCTAGACAAAGGAAACACTGCCCATAAATATACTGCCCTGTGCTTCCATCAGTATTACAGGCAAAATAAAACAAGAACTTCCAGCACGTTGCTGCGTGGTCTCTTCCCATCATCCGATCCACAGCAGCTGTGTTTCGAGAAGGCTGCAGCACCCCCGCACAGGCAGAATCGGGAATCAAGGGAACATTCCAAGGCATCAATCCCAAGGGTATAAGCACAAGCTAAACCAAGTCCAGAGTCACAGTCTTGTAAGCAGCCAGTGGGATAACCAGCTCAAGGCCCTAGGCAGTTCCTCTGAACTCCTGGCTCAGCCATGCAACCCCTCTAACGGGGAACTGTCCCTCAAACTGGTCGCCACAGACATGTGCTGCTCACGAAACGTCCATGCACCTTCCCCCACGCCTTGCCAATGGGGACCACTTAGCCGCCTCTGGCCAATGGACAATGATGGAAAGGACTCGTGTCCCATCTCAGCCAAAGCACGTAAGAGCTAACGAACAGCCCTCCAGCTTCCTCAACCTCTGCCGCGGTGGCTGCAGAGGACACACACTGAGATGTTCTTGCTTCCTGGTGTCTGGGTAGAAGAGGGACATTGTGGCGCCCAGCCCCCACCACTGTGGGACTCTGAGTGAACAAACCTTTGTAAAGTCATTAAGATTTGAGGACTCATTTTTCACATTATATCCAATCAAAGTGTCACCGGCAAAGCCCACTGGGGTCCCCGGGGAAAATCAGATGGAATCTAGGTGATGAGGTCTGACCTCTTCCTTTGTGCTTAGCCTCGTTTCACTTGCCTGTAGGGGGTCTGTGTGCAGAGGGCTCGCACCCGCACCTCGGACCGGTGTTCCCAGTGTGAAGGGCTGCGCGACACCTCAGCTCCGTCAGCTACACGCAGAAGCGCTGCGCACGCACCTCAGCGCAAGACGGCGGGTGGCGGGCCGTGTGCGGAGACGCTGCGCCCGGCACTGCTATCTGGAGCGTGAATAGCGCAGCTGCGCCAGCCCCGCGAGAGCTCCGCCAGCCCCGCGAGAGCTCCGCCCTCTCCCTGCGGACCAGATCCCTATAAAGCAGCTGCGCCAACCATCTGCGTGTGTGGGGTGCGGGGGACAGAGAACATGTGCGCTAGAGCTGCGCAGCTCGTACGTCTGCATTGTTTGATCAAAGAATACTGCTTTTCTTTGCTTATGAACTAACTTGGTCTTATTCTATTGGCTTGAACGACACTGGGCAGAAGGATCCTGTCAAGGCCTGACTCGAAAGGGTCACTAACAAAACCTCCTTTTACATCAGAAGATCTTGCCAGTGTCTGCTAATGTCCCATTTCCTTGGCTTGTCTATTCTTTACTTAAGATCCCATCCCTACTTTCTAGTTGATCCTTTGATCTTCCCTTATTTCCTGGGCCATCTGTACTCAGAGTATGAACCTGACTTCCCTTGATGAAACCAAGGGACTCAGAGGGGTTAAAAAAAAGGAGGACCAGGAGAGATCCCCCAAGGCACTGTGTGCAGAGGTAGAGAACATTTTTTTAGGAAGTGTGGTTCCTCTTCTACACCTAAGCATTCCCGGAGAGAACTCTGATTTCAAACCAGAACCTTCATTATATATTTGAAAAAAAAAAAAACCACATTATTTCTGTGTAAAAACTACATTCACAATGACCAACTCTTTGCCAAGCTACATTTGACCACTTTTCCAGAGATAGAACCTCAGATAGAGTATCACAAAATTTGTACCTCTGTGTAACCACCACTAGAATCAGCATTATTATAATAGGAACTAATTGACACTGTTAATACCCCAGCATTTAGAAACAGGAAATGGAATGTTCCCACTTCTACCTAAATGTCATGTGTAAGTTATACTGGACAGATACCTGTGATGAGAAGAAAATAATTATGGATAAAAAAATACCCTGTACTACTCTCTCACCATTTGAAAGGCATATAAAAATATTTATGAGATACATTAAAGAGCTTATTTTTCTAGTGTCCAACTCTAAATGACCATATCCAGTGTTCTCTAGAGTATATTTTTATAACAGTATCAATTTATTATAAAGGTCAATATTTTTTTCTCTTTCAAATTCTTTCAAGTGGATTTTTAAAGTCCATTTTCTAAAGTATTTAAAATTCTAATAAACCACTGCAAAATTACCAGGAAAGTCCTATGGGATTTTTTTCTAAAAACATACCATTTGATGCAACATGAACCTGAGTTACAGTAAAACATCATTAAGAAAAGGTCAGCTCTGAAAAACAAAGAACGAAGAAAAAAACATCAGGCATCTTAGAAACACTAGGGTCAACAGAGTTTATTCACTGCAGTCTTTCAGAGTATAAAGCTTGAAGTTCTTAAGTGTTCGTTTTCCAAGGAGATGAAAACACCCATTTTGTGCTAAAGCCGATCTGGTATTCTTTCTCCCATCATTTTAATGAATAGTCACTTGGTTTGATTTCTTCCTTGGACGCTGTGTCTCTCGAACATGTAAGGAGATTTTCATTGTCAAGACCACTTCTTAGTGATCTTTGCAACCACAAATTCTATTCTGGTATTGAGTGCTCCAATACAGAGATTTGTTGGATGAATAAATGAGTCTTTTCTGGGCCCTTAAAACAGGTATAAAGTGAAAAATACTGTCAATTAGGTCACTTGTCTGCAAAGGACCACTAACTGGTTTGATGTTTTCTCCAATGAGTTTTCCAAACAGACTAGCTATTCCATTAATGAGCTGGCTTGGGTGGAGTTTTCACCTGACACTTCATCCTCAACTTTCTACCAAGAATGGGTCAGGGTCAAGGGATAGAACATTCTATTTGTAGGCCGTGCCTGGGTGTAGAGCGCTCTCTGCAATGAGCCTGGCTAAGTGTGTCCTTTATTCTTGGCCAGCTTTCGTTGATGCCACACTTGGTAGATGGTTCCTCTTGCAGCAGCCTTCCCGACCCAGAAGAACTCTAGATTTTGAGGTCATTGCTTTCTTGTTCTTGCTCCTCCCTGGCTTGTTTGCTTTCTCACGGAGGGATGATATTCCTGCGTGCACTTAGGAAGAAAGGGGCAATGCTCACATATTTTGAGAACACAGATCTATTTCTAGCTTGGATTAAAGCTGCCCTGCCTACAACCCAGACAAGATCACTATTCATATTGCAGTTTGGGCCCAAAGCCCCAGCTAATAACCTAGGTTTCCTTGTCCTGCTTTTATCCTTCATGCACATTTTTTTTTCTCAGAAGCCTCACAGAAGTAGCAGCTTTGTATAATAGTGTGTACACACCTCTGGGATTCTGTCATTTCTCTTTTCAGCTAGAAAATTCTATTCCCACAACACTCCCCTTAACATAGCTTAGATCTGCTTCACTTCTGACAACTTAGCAGCATTGCTTCATATCTACACAAACCAACAAAAACAGTTATAAAGAAGCAGAACAGTTGAAGATCTTATTCACCATTTTGACTTGTTAAAAAGAAAAGGGAATATTACAAGTCAAAATATGGTAATTTTAGTATTTATTCATTATAAGTTTTACAATAGGTGATAAGACACCTGGAAATTTTTATCTAGTTTAAAAATATGAGAAATAGTGTTTGTCATATTTTTTTTTACTATATGCAGGTCAATATTGTCCATGATGGAAGATCAGCCTGAAGGACACTGTCACACCTATCTCAGCAAGGAGACATGGGGGAATTATTTTTTTTAACCTCTGCTTAGCATACCCTCTGAATGGCCATGGTAATGTTTCAGTATTGTTTCTGAATTGACATCACCTGGTCAGTGACCAATTAGGAGTACCTAAATGGCAATTGCTAAATCACCATGGCCAGATAAACACACACAGAAAGGTCCTTTTGGGGCATTTTACACTGCAAAGACCCTCTTAGCACTGGAAAGTAGATTTGTGTAGAAAGGCCCCTGAGCCTACTTTGGCCGACTGTGGGGTCAATAGGAAACACACCTAAGCAATGGAGAAAAGAGCAGCAGATTCTCAAGGGGAGATCGTTGCAGCAAAATCCTGTCTCTTCTCTCCATCTGCAGAAGCCAACAGCAATTGTACCTTCCATCTGTAGCCTAAAATCCACTTCCCTGTTGCCACTTTGTAAAGGTACTAGGTATGGAACCAATCCCAATCCTTTAAATAGAGAGTTGGGAGAATGAGTGGGTTGGTACATGGGAATTAGATCAGAACACGGATTCTAACCCAGAGTCTGCCACTTACCATCTGTGTTACCGCAGGTAAACTGCCTAACCTCCTAAGCTTCAGTCCTTTCATACATAAAATGGGTACACTCTGGATCTCTTAACTAGCTTTCAGAGCTGTTATAAGGATGAAAGCTCTGATTCTCAAGCTTTAGCATGCATCAGAATCACTTGAAGGACTTGTTATAACATAGAGGGCTGGGCCCCAGAGTTTCTGATTTAGTAGGTTTGGGCTGGTGGTTGGGCAAGAATTTGCATTTCTGACAAGTTTCCAGATGCCACTGATGCTGCTGGTCTGAAGGTCACAGGCTGAGAACCACTGAATTAAAGGAAAAGAGATAGACCTTCTGTATAAGACAAACCCCAGCATCTGTGCTTCAAGTCCTATCTTTCCCTGCCTTCTCAAATTTCTATCATTCTAAAAATCCCTGTCCCCTTCCCAGTGAATCATCACTGTTCCCTCAGAGCTAGCCCTTCGGCTGACCCCATGTTAGGCATACGATTTAAAAAAAAAAAAAAAATCAATGAAGTAATATATTTTAAAGTGTTTAGAAATAGTAAATCAGTATATATACATGGGGACACGTGTTAATCATTGAGTAGACTATTCTGAAACAAAGATAGCCAAAAGTAGAGTGAGCCACGTGGGGCAATCATGACCCATGAGGTCCTTCAAGTATCCAACTGTCTTCCAATTTGTTGCTCCACCATCTTTTGGGAGTGTTGTCTTCATCTACATGGTTAAAAACAGTTCACCACTATGCCCGTAAAAACAGTTCACAACTATGACCCTATTCCAGGCCCACTGCAAAGGGAAGAAGAAATTTGGGCAAGGGAGAGGACCCATCCCTTCAGACATCCACTGGTCTACATTTTGACACATTACCACCTATAGCTGCAAGGGAGGCTGAGAAATGTAGTCTTCATATGGTCATTCATGTGTCCACTTATTACTAAAAGATAAAAAGAAAAATGTATACTAACAGTAGAAATATCCATAGGAGATCTTTTTGGCCACCCAAGTATCTAGGTGAACCCATCATCCTGCACATAAAACACTCTCAACCCTCCTCCCACAAATTTACACCCTAAAGATGCATCTTGTTCTGGCCTCCAGCTCAAAGGCCAGGATCTCTGACTTGTGCACAAGAATATGAAAAAGAAATTCCAAGAAGCGCAGCTCATATTTAAGAATATTATCTTGAAGTTGCACATTTCACTTTTCACATTCTATTGGCCCAAATTTAGTCAAGCTCTCCTACAAAGAAGGCCAGAAAATACAGTTTCCAGCTGGGGGGTGGGGGTCATGTATTCTGTTATTCTGCTAACTCCTAGGTTTTTTGTTTTGTTTTGTTTTGTTTTGTTCGCAGTACGCAGGCCTCTCACTGCTGTGGCCTCTCCCGTTGCGGAGCACAGGCTCCGGACGCGCAGGCTCAGCGGCCATGGCTCACGGGCCCAGCCGCTCCGCGGCATGTGGGATCTTCCCGGACCGGGGCACGAGCCCGTGTCCCTGGCATCGGCAGGCGGACTTTCAACCACTGCGCCACCAGGGAAGCCCTAACTCCTAGGTTTTTGACTGAATTGTTCTTATAAAGCAATTTGAAGAAGACCTAATTTCCAAAAGGAAACTTAATTGCAGTTAATTTCTATACAGATATGTAACATTCATTTTTTATCTCTCACATTGCCTTGCTCATTATGGATGTTTAATAACTCTTTGCTGAATTGTCATTTTCTAAATATAAAAATTAATAGCAGGAAACTGGGTGTGTAGACCAGAACAGTGTCATACTTTTGAAATAATTCACCAATTAGTTTAGTATGTCCAATATGTCACATTATTTCTTGATCATTATGTAGATAAAACAACCAGTTAAGTTAGTTAAATTTTTAACACGATCAGATTTTTAGTGAGTACTATTGTGAATAGAGTCTTTCAAGATATATAAGAAGGGGAAAAAAGGTGTTGTAATACCATTAACTCTACTAATGCCACTTTTGCAATTCAAATTAAAAAAACAGAAGGGCCAGAATTTATTTGTTTTCTCATGATCTGCCACATAAATACACACAGACAATATCTACCAGTAGGCAGAAATAGTTATCAATTATTAAACATCCATGCTGATTTGTGTGTTATTTTCTATGCCTCCCAATAATTCTACAAAGGTGGTCCTTTGTCCTTATTCTTAGAATAACAAATTAAAATTCAGAGAGCTTAAAAAATAATAATAATACAATAAAATTCAGAGGCACTGATATCCCATGTGTTTTGTAACATCAAGAACTGATTTGCTGAGTGTTTAATGATTGAGTGGATAGTATAATAGGTGCAGCCTCACCTAAGCACACATTTGGGGCAATAAAGACTTGTATAAAATAAGCCATTTTTCTCTTATTTAATTGTATGATGCATAGGTCTGACAACTTTGATTATTATTGAGAAAGAGTTCTGTCATGGTATTATGCTTCCCAGATTTTAATTCTACTTTTCTTTATAACTGGGGACATTTACATGAAAACAAGACTTTGTTTCCAAAGAGGTTAGCTGTTTACGTATTGCCTGAAGTCACGATTCTCCCTTTGGGTATGACAATTACTTCCATTATAACCAGTTGAGAAATGAAATATAAAAGCAAAATTGGGGCTTCCCTGGTGGCGCAGTGGTTGGGAGTCCGCCTGCTGATGCAGGGGACACGGGTTCGTGCCCCGGTCTGGGAAGATCCCATATGCCATGGAGCGGCTAGGCCCGTGGGCCGTGGCCGCTGAACCTGCCCGTCTGGAGCCTGTGCTCCGCAACGGGAGAGGCCACGACAGTGAGAGGCCCGCATACCGCAAAAAAAAAAAAAAAAAAAAAAAAGACTAAAAGCAAAATTGTTTCTAAATTAATGGCTTTTAAAAGTTTTCCAGGGAGCTGTCAGACAACTCTAAACATTTTTATGTTCCATATCAATTTCCAAAATAGAAAAATGGTAAAACTATACTGAAAGGAAAGTAAATGGGAACCACTGTAAATAAATTAAATTTTGCCATCTAGACAGAAACAGATTTCTAAATTACAGAAAAGAATTTAAAGTAGGATTTATGGTAATAATTGTGGCAGATATTGTTTTACACAAGCAAGGGTCTGTTTCCAACTTGGAGAGCACCTCCAACTGAGATGTCCTTTCACATGAGGTCGTTATCATCGAGGCCATAGGTCCCATGACTAAGCCGATGTGAGATGAAGATTTACATACTCAACACACAAAGGAATCACAATTGATCAAAGTATACTCACACGAGCGTACACACACACTTGCACCTTCGTGATCGAGGCTCCTCTGCCTTACAATTGTAGAGGACTAAGTGTCCTCTGCCTTTCGTAAAGTACCTAATGTTCAGAGTGGGTAGCATTTAATAGTTCTCAAGGGATATTGTTTGGAGAATGGGAATGCTCTTGAACCATTTACAATCATTAGGGCTGAGTGCATGTGTATGCTTTGTACCCGAGCCCACACTTCAGAGATCACTTTGTCACGACTGACCCCACCCCAGTCTAAGCATGTGTGTACACCTTCAAATTTTGTTGTTGTCGTTGCTATAAGTAATAATCCTGTGCGTGTTTAATGAATGGGGAATTGTGAATGCTAATGCTATAAGAGCCAGATCAACAAGAAAACAGATCAATCAATAGAGAACAGATAGGATGCAGGTGTTGAAGAAAAAGAAACTAGCAGGGATCTGGGTTAACCAAGAACTGATATATGATCCTGGCACTGTGGTTTATGCACCCTGTCCTAGACTCACAGATCAGAAGGTTCCCGAAGAGCCTGAATGTGAAGGTACAGAACCTAAAGCTCAATAGGAAAAGGCATAAGGTTAAGGATAATTATTAACTCAATGGAGGTGTAGGTGATTCATATTTTATGTTTAATAATTATACTAACAATCATAATCTTTATGAATTGACGATGAGTTGTGACAAGCTAAACAATGATTTATGGTGATAAATAAATTATGCAAAAATTGGAACAGAATTCTGAAAGAATGACTGGCATGTATAAAAACCAGAAGAGGGAGTAGATTTCAAACTCTGAGCCTCCGCCATAAACCATGACAGAGGAAGGATTTTGTGTCCTCAGTGCTTGGCATAGCCTCTGACACATGCTAAGTATCCAGTAATCTTGGTGACATACATAAGCAGGCTGAGTATGTGATCACTCGCATGACTCATGAGAAATAGTGTCACTTACAGAGTTGAGAAATCAGAATAAGTTCTCCTTTCCTTGAAAGTGGAACCTGACAGACCAGCAGTGAAAATGGGAAAATACTAAAAGCACCCCTCGTGTTTTTGAATCTCCTATTGGCCCAACTTGGAATTCTCAGCTAGGGATGTGGCTCCAGGAGACATTTGACATTGTTGTGACTGGAATAGGGGGTAGGGTACATTTAGTGGGTAGAGGACAAGGATGCTGCTAAGTGTTCTGCAATGCACAGGACAACCCTCCCCCCACCCCCCGAAGAAGTATCAAGCCCAAAATGTCAATAGTGCCAGGTTTGGGAAATATTGACTCAATTTGACTCAAATGCACTCCTCTGCTCTTTCTGGCAAACTCCTATCCATCCTTCAAAGTCCAGCTCACCTGTTTCCTCTTACCTGGAGCTTAATTGAACTACTCTTCTCCATACCTCTTAAGAGAATTAACTGCCTCTTCACCTGGGATTCCTTCTCCCAAAGTACATTTTACCTATCTCTAGCACTGAACTTATCACACAGCACTGTTATTTGTAATTGTAGTTATGTATCACTTCAGCTGAACTGAAATATAAAAATAGCTACTATGAATTAAGCATAGGTCATATAACTAGAAAGTAGCAGAACTAAGATCCAAACTAGAGGTCAATCCCACTGTGATATGTGTCCTTCAAGTACAAAGATAAAAAGTATCAGGGGGAGAATAACCATCTTTGCACTTTTGGATCAGAGAAGGTGGAAAGATTCACGGCCAGTCTGTAGACCCACCCACTAAGATGAGCGGGGATAAGGGAAACAAGCCTGTATGTGAAGACTGACAGTGGATGCCCTGGGGATAGTCAAGCAGAGTGTCCAAGTGGTATAGAAATATTTGGTCAAAATCCAAGCAAACAAGAATAAGTAAGTATAAATGATGTAGTCATTAAATAAATGAATGGAATGAAAAGATGGATAAACATGATTGTAGTCAAGTGTCGTAGCATGTACCACAAACCCCACAGTAGGCAATCTAGGGGGTGATGCTCACTCTGAAGTGCAGGGAGACAGAATATCTAGGGATGGGAAGCCTGTCCTCACTCTGTGATTCAAGAACAGGTTCTGAGAGAGTGTCTGGGAGAAGTGATGCAAGGCCCTGGACCAGGCGGAGGCAGCAGTGCAGGCTGCTCACCAAAGCAGACCTAATGATGTGAGCCGAGGGATGGGTGACAGGACAAGGGGGCAGGCACCGAGTCTGGGAAACAATGGGAGACCTGGTAGCAATTTTGAATGAAATGCCAGGGAGGGAGAGTAATCGGAATTGCCTGATAATTAAGCTGAAGGCTGGGATGCTGGAACCACCAGGATCCATGTGAGGCCATGCAGTGGGAACCAGGAGCAGGGCTGAGCCCACAGGGGACTCTGGCTCTGTGAGACAGAGATGATAAAACCTGTAGCCAGGTCAGGCCGATGAGAATCTTGCCTCTGGCCTGGAAGTTGTATGATCAGTCTTGGTTTCCAAGTAAGAGCCCTCAAATCATTTAGAGAAAAATATTATATTACAGACAGATACAGATTATATTATAGACAAAAAATTGAAGAGCATGAGGGGAAAAATTAATTAAATGTGGGAAGATGTTAACACTTCCCCAAATGCAATAAATTTTTTGTACTCTTTGGGAAAATTTTCTCAAAATTTGAAATTACTTCGAAGTCCTCTGAGACCTCTTCCCACGCGGGATGGGAAGGGTGCTGTCCTCTGTAAGCTTTCAGCCAGGATGGGCACTTCATGAGCATCTCACCCAGTGGGTTGACCAGATTGATGGCGTGGTGGCTCAGTGGTGGTCCCGCCATCTGAGAGGATCTAAAATTCTCTCCCTGTCTGGCTATTTCCTCAGAACCATGCAGGCAACAGACTTCCGTTTCTATTATAACGACACAAGCTGTTCCCATTAAATTACGTGATGGACACTGCATTAACCAGAAGGCTATTTACCCAGAGAAAAACAAAACCATCCAGTGGTCCTCACCAAATAATCCCTTCCCTAATCTCCCAGCAAGAATCTTCCTCAAAATCTTTTCTTTAAATTCCTACTGTGAATTAGCTCTGTGAGCTTGAAAATACAGAGTGTAAACAATTCCATTCCATGTGACATTAGGGGCACTTCCAAGGTAAGAACCTCTCTGTGCCCATGCGTTTCTAAGCACAGTAAACAAGCTGGCCTCCTATACAGAAGACCGAGTCTGTCTATTTCTCATATGGCCTGGAAACTCCACTTGTATTAGAATATTAGCTGTGGATGCTCTTTTGTTAATTCTCTCATCTGATATGTTTCCAGCCAACTCTAAGTAGAAAGGAGGAAAAAGCTGATTACACATAGCCAGTAGCTAGAATCATTTAAGCTAAATTAATAGGGTCTATAAATAACTTTGTCCTTCCTAAAAACAAAGAAAAGGGATTGTGAGGTTAGCAAACAACCAGAGGAATGGCCTATTTCCCTCTTCAGGTTAGGTTGTCAGAACTTGAAGAAATCTCAAATTAGTTTCAGGGAAAATGTAACAACCCAGTGTCATATGCTACATGCAGAATGGATGCAATAAAGGCCTATTAACTAAAATTCCAATACCAACCCTTTACCAACACACTTGTCAGTCCTTCTTTCTGTAGCTACTAATATTGTATTATTTAGTTTTAATGTGATTTTTCAATCCAGTGGATTAGATCTTAGGCTTTGTTGAAGCCATTGATTTTCCTACTTTGAATAATTTGTAAACCCTAAAATAAAAGAGGATTTCAGGATTTCTCATGGAAATACCAGATGTCCTTGAACCTGACACCATTCAATTGATTGATTTTAAGAAGCCCTATTATTTTATGTACCAACCAGAAAGAAAATCCCTGCCGATTAAACGATGACACATGTAAAATCACTTTGAATTTTACCACATGGAAATTAAGGAAGTTCTTTTAGGTGTATTTAACACAGATGTTTATTACTGTTGTACATACATATAAATAAAGCACACATGAAATATACTGGTTCACGTATATTCCTAAAACTTCTTTGCGTTCAGAGCCTGGTTCTTTTGTGATGACCTTTGAACTCAGAATTATTAATGTCCACATTTTTCCATAGAGTACTGCTGATGCAGTATTTCTTTTTTTTTATTTTTTCATTTTTTTAATTTAACATCTTTATTGGAGTATAATTGCTTTACAGTGGTGTGTTAGTTTCTGCTTTATAACAAAGTGAATCAGTTATGCATATACATATGTTCCCATATCTCTTCCCTCTTGCATCTCCCTCCCTCCCACCCTCTCTATCCCACCCCTCTAGGTGGTCACAAAACACCAAGCTGATCTCCCTGTGCTTTGTGGCTGCTTCCCACTAACTATCTATTTTAGGTTTGGTAGTGTATATATGTCCATGCCACTCTCTCACTTTGTCACAGCTTACCCTTCCCCCTCCCCATATCCTCAAGTCCATTCTCTAGTAGGTCTGTGTCTTTATTCCCATCTTACCCCTAGGTTCTTCATGACCTTTTTTTTTTTTCTTCCATATATATGTGTTAGCATACGGTATTTGTTTTTCTCTTTCTGACTTACTTCACTCTGTATGACAGACTCTAGGTCCAACCACCTCACTACAAATAACTCAATTTCATTTTCTTTTTATGGCTGAGTAATATTCCATTGTATATATGTGCCACATCTTCTTTATCCATTCATCTGATGATGGACACTTAGGTTGCTTCCATCTCCCGGCTATTGTAAATAGAGCTGCAGTGAACTACCATATGACCCAGCAATCCCACTACTGGGCATATACCCTGAGAAAACCATAATTCAAAAAGAGTCATGTAACACAGTGTTCATTGCAGCTCAGTGCTTTGTGACCACCTAGAGGGGTGGGTTAGGGAGGGTGGGAGTGAGACACAAGAGGGAGGGGATATGGGGGATATACGTATTCGTATAGCTGATTCACTTTATTATATAGCAGCAACTAACACACGAAGTGAGAGAGTAGCATTGACATATATACACTACCAAATGTAAAATAGATTACTAGTGGGAAGCAGCCGCATAGCACAGGTAGATCAGCTCGGTGCTTTTTGTCCCCCTAGAGGGGTGGGGTAGGGAGGGTGGGAGGGAGACACGAGGGAGGGCATATGGGGATATATGTATACATATAGCTGACTCACTTTGTTATACAGCAGAAACTAACACACCATTGTAAAGCAATTATACTCCAATAAAGATGTTAAGATTAAAAAAAAATCCTCCTAGAGTAAACACACGGAGAATTCATATCTAAATCCTGCAAGGCTGGCTAAGTTCTAATTTTATCCTCTTCTACTACCTACACTACTTTTTAAAGTGGGGTCAGGGGTATTATTTTAGTTTATGTGCAAACTGTAATTCCAATATGAAATCAAGTGAAGCCATTTAAAAATCAAAGTTGATGTTAACAAGATGATCTATTTCATCGCCCCCAAAAGAAGCTAATGAATCACTGTGAATTTATTGTGGTAGAAAGACAGTGACTGCTGGCAATTATACTGATGAGCAGAAATCCTCACAAGTGGGTACTTTAAAGCAATTATTTTCCATTTGGTTCTAAAAAAGCCTCTGAGTACAACTAAGCTTTGATTACCTGGCATCTGAAAATATACGTTCTCAGAGGGGTATTTGCGATGATTATTTTAGTGGAAAGAAAGTAAACAGCTAAATTTGTGAAAGCTCAGTTGTGAGCCTCTTTAAAGTTTCAAATATGAATCGTGCAAAAGATGGAGTTCTGACTTAATAGACTAGTACAGTACTGTTACATGATGTTCCCAACTAGAAAGAGTCAAGAATTGATTGGGCTCCTGAGGGTCAAAAAGCTGTTTGAAATGCATTCTCTCAAGAGCAAACGTCTTCAAACTCAAAAGCCAATGGCATTTTTGCTCACAGACTCTCCAACCCCAAGCCCAAAACTTATTCCTCCATTTTTTCTTCTTGGCCCCAGGTTCATGAAGAATGTTGTATCAAAAATTGACAGACAGCAGAAGTCGCTGGAACAATCATTGATTCCTCCAAGAGAGGGAGGCCAAAGGCCATCCAAAGAGGGAATCAGGTAGAGAGAGCATTTATTTTTCACGTATAGAAAGGCTGGGTGTTCTTATAAAGGGGTATTATGCCCCTTTCTGTCTAATTCAAATTCATTGGTGTACAGTAGAAGCCAAAAGGCCACTTTTAAAAAGGAGCGAGGAATGTGGACCAACCCAAGGTTAAAGACCATAAGAAACAAGTATTTAAATTTGTAAACTCAGCTTATTACTCCAGGTCCGGAGATGGTGAACACAAATACAGATGAACATGATCAACGTTTTCACTTGACTTCTCCCAAAATGGGGGAAATATTAAGGAAAATGCTGATGATGGAGTTCAATAGCTGAGATGAAGACAAGAAAAGGGGAGGTATACTGGATTGTGTAACCAGTAGTTACCAAAACCAGAATCAACATTTTCATAACCATTCATATTTGCCAGGCACATCATGGTTTAATGCAGTGCCAACAAGACAATTTGGCCTGTGATGCTGGACCTACAAAAGGGGTCACTTGCCCAAGTTCCCACAATGAACAAATTGTGGAGCTTGGACTAGCTACCAAGTGTTTATTTCCCTGTACTTCATTGTCAATGTGAAAACAATATGTGTTCATTTTGGAGAAAGTAGAAAAAATACTGAAACTATTTAAAAAATCAAACTTCAATTCATAGAGAAATTGTTAACATGCTTTAATTTCTCGATATTTCTACATATTGCTTTGCCTACTTAATACCACTCTGTGTTTCTCTTTAAAATGTTTTTATAAGCATTTTCCATATTCTTAAAAACTACACATGAACATCCTATGTAATATCTGCACAGTATTTAAAAAATACTATTTCTTACTTTCCAGTTCCTTATGGCTGAGCATTTAGAAAGTTTTAATTTTTCACTGCTATAAATTATCTTACAAAAACATCAGCAATAGAATTTCTGGCCTTAAAGACATGAACAACTTTCAAACTCTACACATATTCCCAAATTACCTTCTTGAACAGCTAAAATAATTTGTACTCTCAGCAGTGTCTGAAGTGCCCACCGCATGATACTTGCCAACATTAGGAATTCCCTTTAAGAACAATTTTGTATATTTAATTAATGCAATTTATATCTCATTTTTATTTGTAAGCTTTGACTATGACATAACCCAAATACTTTTCTAACGCCTACTAATTATTGTATTTTTTCTTTGGTGAAGTGAGCATACATGGTCTTTGTCCATTTATTTATAGGAACCTCAGGGTTTTTTCTCATTGATTTTTAAGACCATGTCCATCATGCTTAGTGCTGGAACCCTAGCATTGTATGGGATGAAATAAAAATTAATTGAATTACTTCTTTATAAATCAATATTATTAAGTATTTTTATATTAGTCACAATGATTTTTCTTTGCCATCTTTTAGTTTAATGTGCACAGTTTAAACTTTTGAAACTAGTTGAATCTGTATTTTCTTTTGCAAATTCTTCCATTTGTTTTAAGTATAAAAGGTCTTACCAAAAGTAGAGCTCAGATAAACTCTCAGAGTTTCCTTCTAGGAATTTTATGGCTTGATATTTATAAGTTAATAATGAACTGGAATTTATTTTAGTATGGGATAAGAGTTGAAGACAACATTTTTATTTAAAAGTAAATGACCTAAACTCACTTATTAAATAACCCTTCTCTTTCCTAAAGATTTCTTAATATATCATTTTCATATGTCTAATTCATATATGCACCAAAACATCTTTTGTAGAATTGTTCTGTTTCTTTGATTCTTCTGAAGATGTTTATGATTGTATCACATTGAATAATGTGATACAGCTTTACACTGATTTAATATCTTACAGCAATAATTTAACTCAATCATCTTTTCACATTAAATAATATATTCTTATCTGTATATATTCCCACATAATTTAAAAAATATGTTTAAATAGGGCTTCCCTGGTGGCGCAGTGGTTGAGAGTCCACCTGCCTATGCAGGGGACACGGGTTCGTGCCCCAGTCTGGGAAGATCCCACATGCTGCTGAGCAGCTGGGCCCGTGAGCCATGGCCGCTGAGCCTGTGCGTCCGGAGCCTGTGCTCCGCAATGGGAGAGGCTACAACAGTGAGAGGCACGCGTACCGCAAAAAAAAAAAAAAAAAGTATATATATATATATATATATATATAAATAATAAAAGTTGAAATTCTTATTAGAGAAATATATGCACATATTTTTTAAAAGATGGAAACAAGGAATATGCACAGTCATCTCCCAATTCACCCTTTCCACCCCTATTCTTTGTTCCTACAAGAAACTAGATTTCACTCTTTTAAGAGTTTGTTTTAAATTCATCTGGTAATTACCTCCAAGACTCTAAATAATACGCTAATATATTTTAAAATTTATCTATTTCAAACATTACCTTCTTCCAACTAAACAAGACAAGATTTGAGTACATAGTTCTGTAAATCCCTCCCTGATTCTTTCTACTATAGTTAATCCACTATTACACTTCATCTGTTACCTTTGGAGCTTTAAATCAAGTATTTTAATATTTATTTCTTATTCAAACAATTAGAGATTTTCTCTGGATTTCTTACTTCACACAGTAAAGTGTTTATTGTCCCTGTCTATTTCATCACCGATCTTTTCTGCCACTACTTCCCAACTTCTTTCATCCACACGTTTATTTTAGATTGCCTAGTTTGATAAAATTTGTGTTCTTGTCCTACAACCATAGTTGCATAGATTTTTCACTAACTTTATACTGTGATTCCATAATACTCACTACGACTGTTCCAACAATTCTTCTCCTACCCAGATAAAAAGTCAAGAATGTTTCCCCCTAAAGCTTTCACTCGCTAAAATAAGGCAGTGAGTTCTTTCTCACTAGGGCAAGTGGACTCAAAAGGACCACTCAGAGAGCTAATGAGTGTGCCCTGTACATAGGTAGACTAGTGAGCTGGCGTCTGGCTTCTACCTAGAAATCCTACAGAGGAAGAGATGGGGTCGCTGGCTGCTTTGATGGAGAAGTAAATGAGACTTGGCTGTGCTGGAATTGGTCAGCATTCTCAGAGTTTGTTGGGGAATAAGTACATCCTGTAGACAAGAAACAGAGAAAGTGAGAGACTGCAGAAAAAGAGAAAGAGAACCAGGTATTGTTTGACGCAAAGGGCCTAAGGAAGAGCCAAGTAACCAGCGGAAACAGAGATGCATTTGCCAATCTCTAGAGAACTTCAGCTGGGTAATCCCAGCAATGGAGAGAGTCTCTGAAGAATCCATTAAAAAGCATCCCTCAGGAGGAAAAATGAGCTTCCATCCCTGGCCAGGTCTAGAGAACACAGGAGCTTGATCACAAAGGTGCCAAAAGTTTCATGCCCTTTTCCTCTCCTCCCTCCACTTTTCTGATCTTTGAGTGGTAGAAACTAGTCAAGAAAAGGGAGAAAAACTACATTACAGGAAGAAATAGAAGAGGCCTTAACTTTAAAGCAAAACAAAATTTTGAATATTATATGAGATTGAACTTTTAAATACTGAGACTTGAATGGATAAAGAAGATGTGGCACATATATACAATGGAATATTACTCAGCCATAAAAAGAAACGAAATCGAGTTATTTGTAGCAATGTGGATGGACCTAGAGTCTGTCATACAGAGTGAAGTAAGTCAGAAAGAGAAAATCAAATACCATATGCTAACACATATATATGGAATCTAAAAAAAAAAAAAATGGTTCTGAAGAACCTAGGGGCAGAACAGGCGTAAAGATGCAGACGTGGAGAATGGACTTGAGGATACGGGGAGGGGGAAGGGTAAGCTGGGACAAAGTGAGACAGTGGCATGGACATATATACACTACCAAACATAAAATAGATAGCTAGTGGGAAGCAGCTGCATAGCACAGGGAGATCAGCTCGGTGCTTTGTGACCACCTAGAGGGGTGGAATAGGGAGGGTGGGAGGGAGGCTCAAGAGGGACGGGATATGGGAATATATGTATATGTATAGCTGATTCACTTTGTTATACAGCAGCAACAAACACAACAATGTAAAGCAATTATACTCCAATAAAGATGTTAAAAAAAGAGGTAAAATAAAAAGAAAATACTGAGACTACAATTTATAGTGAGCAAAACTTTCAGCATTCCATAAAAGTTACCACAACCTTCCAGACTTTCCATCCAGGAAGGGGAAAAACTAACTCTAAAGACCAATTGCAATGGAAAGAGAAAAGAAAAAGTTATTTTACCATTACTTTTCTGCTCATTTAAAGCAACAATTGTTTAAAGGTTAAAACTAAGATGAGGAGGAAGAACAAAGATGGCGGAGTAGAAGGACGTGCTCTCACTCCCTCTTCTGAGAACACCAGAATCACAACTAGCTGCTGGACAATCATAAACAGGAAGACACTGGAACTCACCACAAAAGATACCTCACATCCAAAGACAAAGGAGAAGCCACAATGAGATGGTAGGAGGGGCGCAATCACAGTAAAGTCAAATCCCATAACTGCTGGGTGGGTGACACACACTAGAGAACGCTTATACCACAGAAGTCCACACACTGGAGTAAAGGTTCTGAGCCCCACGTCAGGCTTCCCAACCTGGGGGTCCGGCAACAGGAGGAGGAATTCCTAGAGAATCAGACTTTGAAGCCTAGTGGGATTTGATTGCAGGACTTTGACAGGACTGGGGGAAATAGAGACTCCACTCTTGGAGAGTACACACAAAGTGATGTGCGCTCTGGGACCCAGGGGAAGGAGCAGTGACCCCAGAGAAAACTGAACCAGACCTACCTGCTAGTGTTGGAGGGTCTCCTGCAGAGGCAGGGGGTGGCTATGGCTCACCTTGGGGACAAGGACACTGGCAGCAGAAGTTCTGGGAAGTACTCCTTGGTGTGAGCCCTCCCAGAGTCTGTCATTAGACCCACCAAAGAGCCCAGGTAGGCTCCAGAGTTGGGTTGCTTCAGGCTAAACAACCAAGAGGGAGGGAGCCCAGCCCCACCCATCAGCAGTCAAGGAGATTAAAGTTTTACTGAGCTCTGTCCACCAGAGCAACAGTCAGCTCTCCCCACCACCAGTCCCTCCCATCAGGAAACTTGCACAAGCCTCTTAGATAGCCTCATCCACCAGAGGGCAGACAGCAGAAGCAAGAAGAGCTACAATCCTGCAGCCTGTGGAACAAAAACCACATTCACAGAAAGACAGACAAGATGAAAAGGCAGAGGGCTCCGTACCAGATGAAGGAACAAGATAAAACCCCAGAAAAACAACTAAATGAAGTGGAGATAGGCAACCTTCCAGAAAAAGAATTCAGAATAATGGTAGTGAAGATGATCCAGGACCTTGGAAACAGAATGGAGGCAGAGATAGAGAAGATGCAAGAAATGTTTAACAAAGACCTAGAAGAATTAAAAAACAAACAAACAGAGATGAACAATACAATAACTGAAATGAAAACTACACTAGAAGGAATCAATAGCAGAATAACTTCTTCTGAGGCAGAAGAACGGATAATTGACCTTGAAGACAGAATGGTGGAATTCACTGCTGCGGAACAGAATAAAGAAAAAGGAATGAAAAGAAATGAAGACAGCCTAAGAGACCTCTGGGACAACGTTAAAAACAACAACATTCACATTATAGGGGTCTCAAAAGGAGAAGAGAGAGAGAGAGGACCCGAGAAAATATTTGAAGAGTTTAGAGTCGAAAACTTCCCTAACATGGGAAACGAAATAGCCACCCAAGTCCAGGAAGTGCAGCGAGTCCCATACAGGATAAACCCAAGGAGAAACACACCGAGACACATACTAATCAAATTACCAAAATTAAAGACAAAGAAAAATTATTGAAAGCAGCAAGGGAAAAATGACAAATAACATAAAAGGGAACTCCCATAAGGTTAACAGCTGATTTCTCAGCAGAAATTCTACAAGCCGGAAGGGAGTGGACTGATATACTTAAAGTGATGAAAGGAAACAACCTACAACCAAGATTAATCTACCCAGCAAGAATCTAATTGAGATTCGATGGAGAAATTAAAAGCTTTACAGACAAGCAAAAGCTAAGAGAATTCAGCACCAGCAAACCAGCTCAACAAATGCTAAAGGAACTTCTCCAAGTGGGACACACAGAGAAGAAAAGGACCTACAAAAAGAAACCCAAAACAATTAAGAAAATCGTGAAAGGAGCATACATAACGATAATTACCTTAAACATGAATGATTAAATGCTCCAACCAAAAGACACAGGCTTGCTGAATGGATACAAAAGCAAGAGCCATATATACACTGTCTACAAGAGACCCACTTCAGACCTAGAGACACATACAGACTGAAACTGAGGTGATGGAAAAAGATATTCCATGCAAATGGAATCAAAAGAAAGCTGGAGTAGCAATACTCATATCAGATAAAATAGATATTAAAAGAAAGAATGTTACAAGAGACAAGGAAGGACACTACATAATGATCAAGGGATCAAGCCAAGAAGAAGATATAACAATTATAAATATATATGCACCCAACATAGGAGCATCTCAATACATAAGGCAACGGCTAACAGCTATACAAGAGGAAATCGACAGTAACACAATAATAGTGGGGGACTTTAACACCTCACTTACACCAATAGACAAATCATCCAAAATGAAAATAAATAAGGAAACACAAGCTTTAAATGACACAATAGACCAGATAGATTTAATTGATATTTATAGGACATTCCATCCCAAAATAGCAGATTACACTATCTTCTCAAGTGCGCACAGAACATTCTCCAGGATTGATCACATCTTGGGTCACAAATCAAGCCTCAGTAAATTTAAGAAAACTGAAATCATATCAAGCATCTTTTCTGACCACAACACTATGAGATTAGAGATCAATTACAGGGGAAAAAATGTAAAAAACACAAACACATGGAGGCTAAACAATACGTTACTAAATAACCAAGAGATCACTGAAGAAATCAAAGAGGAAATCAAAAAATACCTAGAGACTAATGACAACGAAAACACGATGATCCAACACCTATGGGATGCAGCAAAAGCAGTTCTAAGGGGAAGTTTATAGCTATACAAGCCTACCTCAAGAAACAAGAAAAATCTCAAATAAACAATCTAACCTTACACCTGAAGGAACTAGAAAAAGAAGAACAAACAAAACCCAAAGTCATCAGAAGGAAAGAAATCATAAAGATCAGAGCAGAAATAAATGAAACAGAAACAAAGAAAACAATAGCAAAAATCAATAAAACTAAAAGCTGGTTCTTTGAGAAGATAAACAAAATTGATAAACCATTAGTGAGGCTCATCAAGAAAAAGAGGGAGAGGACTCAAATCAATAGAATTAGAAATGAAAAAGGAGAAGTTACAACAGACACCACAGAAATACAAAGCATCCTAAGAGACGACTACAAGCAACTCCATGCCAATAAAAAGGACAACCTGGAAGAAATGGACAAATTCTTAGAAAGGTATAACCTTCCAAGACTAAACCAGGAAGAAACAGAAAATATGAACAGACCAATCACAAGTAATGAAATTGAAACTGTGATTAAAAATCTTCCAACAGGGCTTCCCTGGTGGCGCAGTGGTTGAGAGTCCACCTGCCAATGCAGGGGACACGGGTTTGTGCCCCGGTCCAGGAAGACCACATGCCGCGGAGCGGCTGGGCCCGTGAGCCATGGCTGCTGAGCCTGCACTTCCGGAGCCTGTGCTCCGCAACGGGAGAGGCCACAACAGTGAGAGGTCCACGTACCACAAAAAAAAAAAAAAAAAAAAATCTTCCAACAAACAAAAGTCCAGGACCAGATGGCTTCACAGTGAATTCTATCAAACATTTAGAGATGAGCTAACACCCATCCTTTTCACACTCTTCCAAAAATTTGCAGAGGAACGAACACTCCCAAACTCGTTCAAAAGGCCACCATCACCCTGATACCAAAACCAGACAAAGATACTACAAAAAAAAGAAAATTACAGATCAATACCACTGATGAATATAGATGCAAAAATTCTCAACAAAATACTAGCAAACAGAATCCAACAGCACATTAAAAGGATCATACACCATGATCAAGTGGGATTTATCCCAGGGATGCAAGGATTCTTCAATATGCCCAAATCAATCAATGTGATACACCATATTAGCAAACTGAATAAAAACCATATGATCATCTCAATAGATGCAGAAAAAGCTTTTGACAAAATTCAACACCCATTTATGATAAAAATTCTCCAGAAAGTGGGCATAGAGGGAACCTACCTCAACACAATAAAGGCCATATATGACAAACCCACAGCAAACTCATTCTCAATGGTGAAAAACTGAAAGCATTTCCTCTAGGATCAGGAACAAGACAAGGATGTCCACTCTCACCACTATTATTCAACATAGTTTTGGAAGTCCTAGCCATGGCAATCAGAGAAGAAAAAGAAATAAAAGGAATCCAAATTGGAAAAGAAGAAGTAAAACTGTCACTGTTTGCAGATGACATGATACTATACATAGAGAATCCTAAAAATGCCACCAGAAAACTACTAGAGATAATCAATGAATTTGGTAAAGTTGCAGGATACAAAATTAATGCACAGAAATCTCTTGCATTCTTATACACTAATGATAATCTGAAAGAGAAATTAAGAAACACTCCCATTTACATTGCAACAAAAAGAATAAAATACCTAGGAATAAACCTACCTAGGGAGACAAAAGATCTGTATGCAGAAAACTATAAGACACTGATGAAAGAAATTAAAGATGATACAAACAGATGGAGAGATATACCATGTTCTTAGATTAGAAGAATCAATATTGTGAAAATGACTATACTACCCAAAGAAATCTACAGATTCAATGCAATCCCTATCAAATTACCAATGGCATTTTTTATGGAACTAGAACAAAAAATCTTAAAATTTGTATGGAGAAACAATAGACCCCGAATAGCCAAAGCAGTCTTGAGGGAAAAAAAAAGGGAGCTGGAGGAATCAGACTCCCTGACTTCAGACTATACTACAAAGCTACAGTAATCAAGACAATATGGTACTAGCACAGAAACAGAAACACAGATCAATGGAATAAGATAGAAAGGCCAGAGATAAACCCACACACCTATGGTCAACTAATCTATGACAAAGGAGGCAAGCATATACAATGGAGAAAAGACAGCCTCTTCAATAAGTGGTGCTGGGAAAATTGGACAGCTACATGTAAAAGAATGAAATTAGAATGCTCCCTAAAACCATACACATAAATAAACTCAAAATGGATTAAAGACCTAAATGTAAGATCGGTCACTATAAAACTCTTAGAGGAAAACATAGAAAGAACACTCTTTGACATAAATCACAGCAAGATCTTTTTTGGTCCACCTTCTAGAGTAATGGAAATAAAAATAAACTAATGGGACCTAATGAAACTTAAAAGCTTTTGCACAGCAAAGGAAACTACAAACGAGACGAAAAGACAACCCTCAAAATTGGAGAAAATATTTGCAAACGAATCAATGGAAAAAGGATTAATCTCCAAACTGTATAAACAACTCATGCAGCTCAATATTAAAGAAACAAACAACCCAATCTAAAAATGGTCAAAGACCTAAATAGACATCTCTCCAAAGAAGACATACAAATGGTAAGAAGCACAAGAAAAGCTGCTCAACATCCCTAATTATTAAAGAAATGCAAATCAAAACTACAATGAGGTATCACCTCACACCAGTCAGAATGGGCATCATCAGAAGATCTACAAACAACAAATGCTGGAGACGGTATGGAGAAAAGGGAACCCTATCGCACTGTTGGTGGGAATGTAAATTGATACAGTCACTAAGGAGAACAGTACGGAGTTTCCTTAAAAAACTAAAAATAGAATTACCATATGATCCAGCTATCCCACTACTGGGCATATACCCTTAGAAAACCATAATTCAAAAAGACACATGCACCCCAATGTTCATTGCAGCACTATTTACAATAGCCAGGTCATGGAAGCAACCTAAACGCCCATCGACAGACGAATGGATAAAGAAGATGAGGTACATATATACAATGGAATATTACTCAGCCATAAAAAGGAATGAAATTGGGTCATTTGTTGAGACGTGGATGGATCTAGAGACTGTCATAAAGAGTGAAGTAGGTCAGAAAGAGAAAAACAAATATTGTATATTAACTCATATATGTGGAACCTAGAAAAATGGTACAGATGAATCGGTTTGCAGCGCAGAAGTTGAGACACAGATGTAGAGAACAAACGTATGGACACCAAGGTGGAAAGTGGTGGGGTGGTGTGGGTGCGGGTGGGGGTGGTGGCGGGATGAACTGCGAGATTGGGATTGACATGTATACACTAATATGTATAAAACTGATGACTAATAAGAACCTGCTTTATAAAAAAATAAATAAATTCAAAAATTAAAAAAAAAAACTCAGATGAGAGGTTGGGATAAATGACTTTTCAAACCAATTTTAACCCTACAGTTCTGATTCTCATTTTCTAATTTATCTTTTATTGGTATCTACATTATCTCAAGTATAGATAGGACTATATACAAAAAATAAATGTGATTTTTAAAGGTTGCATGCAAATATATTTTAATTGAATCATAATTATTTCCTCAGTTTCCATTGAAATTACTTTAGCTTCACGTCTAAAATTTTTTGGATAACCAAGGATTCCCAATTTCTATATCCTTTGAAAAAAATTTGAGTCAGGTAAAAACCAATACTAAAAATTTACTAGAGAAGCTACTTTTTTTAAGTCCTCATGGTGTTTCCATTTTAATACAAATATTTGGCCCACTTATTTCTTTCATAATCTTTTATAAAAGGACCCTATACAGAGATTTTTTGATCCACATAGAATTGTTCATGTCCATTATTTCTCTCAATCAATAGAGTCTACAGGAAAGTATACTATATGATGTGGCCACACTTGCTGAGTATCACTAGTGAATAAATGACCATTTGTTGGTTGGAGTCACCCTGGCAGTAAAATGACAATCAAAAATACCATTTTCTTTTTATGTTTCTAAAGTTTATAGATGTTTATAGAATCATTATCCTCCGGCCTTCTGAATAGCCCTTTTTTATCCTACACTTAACAGTTTGTTTATACTTTCTGCTTTTCAAAAGGGATTTAAAGCATCTTAAAATAAAATGTATGTATACAACAAAGGTCTGGGGAAAAAATAATGTATCAAAGATATAAGGAGGAGTAGGAGAAAGCAAAAATGCTAAACATAAGGTTTGATATAATTATTCTGATTGCCTATTCAATTTTGCTCTGAGTTTCCTCAGGGCAAGAAGAAGAACAACAAAAAAAAACCCAGGTTAAATACTTCTAGTTATTTGCTTGATGAAAGCAAACCAATTTTAAGAGAGAAAAAGAGACAGAGACAGAAAGAGAGAGAGAGATATAGAGAAAATGAGCACGTGCATTTCTTCCCTGGCTATAAATTTTGAATGGACTTCCCAGATGAGACTGTATACAGAAAATAATAGGCAATGTGTCTTTGACCAAAATTATCTACCAAATACAGACAAAACCAAAGATATAACATTTGAATTTGATTTAGTGAAGGTGGTTGTTCAGGGGATAAGATAATGTGAAAGTTATGTAATATTCTAGTGCTCTGCCTTGATTCAAGGATAGAGCTGTCGATTTAGCCAGAGAAGTGAGTGGATATCATGTTTCTCAGACAATCTTATTTATAAGGCACTGATCTCCATAGGGTTTTAAGCAGGTGTTGGTGAGCAGATGGTCTGAGATCAAGCACTTCAGCAAGAGTCTATGAGGGCAGCATCGTTTGTCACAGGAGAACCACCTGTTCAATATCACATTGGTGGGTGGTGATGCCACTGCAACTGGTCCAGGGACCATGCCTTGAAATAGACGGCCTGGGTGGCAAGTGTCCACCTTTTTCATAAATGGAAGCTCTACCATCTTCCATGCATCTCTGAAAATATATTGATTTCTTTCTAAGCTTTAAGTCAATAGAGCTGCATTAGTCTGACAAAAACAACACGTTTCCAACAGTATCCTGTGAAAAGGCTTGTAACTTCAAGCCCCTCAGAATGAAAAGCCTTCTTTCCAGAAGCAAGTTTATGTGTATTCAAACTTTAAAAGCATAAGCATAAACTATAAATTTTTTTCATGTGTGCTGGTCTTTCCCTAAGTTAAAAAAAAAAAAGCTCTTTAGCTCCTTGGTATTTCAGTATTTCAAAGCTTTTAAAGTCAAGCCCCTAAGGTAACCTGCTTTCTTTTTTTAAGAAAAGAATTCATTTGTTTTAAAGTGTTTTGATCATGCTGGTATATTTTAAAAGTCAATTAAATGTAATCCAAACATCTCAAGAGAGAGGAAGAGTTATTTCTTTTTTATCTAAAACCACAGAAACAAAGCCCTTAGTAAATGCATTTTCATGCTGTGCTGGTAATAGTTAGCATCCAGGCTAACTACTTAAATGTCATCCAGCAAAGTGCAAATCCAGTGTGTAGTTTGGAGGAACAAATGTTTGAAAACCTAATACACCCAGATTAATGGCGAGTCATAGTTATGTACAATGATGTTCTTATGCCAAGAAAGGGTGCTAGCCAGATGAACTTACAAAATAACTTATAAAACTTGATTGGAGAGTTTCTTGTCTAAAAATGGAATGTATAACCTATTAGGACTCTCTTAAAAAATTAATCAAAGTCCAGAAAAGTGTTTTATACTAAACTCTGAAAGAAGGTCACAATCATGTCTTGACAGCTGAATAAAAATAAGATAAAACCAAATTGTTTACCAGCTCTAATATGCCCTCAGCTGTCTAAATAGTCCCAGCAGGGAGAGGAAAGTAAAAATGCAAGCTCACCAAGCAGGGATATCCTAACAAATGAAGACCATTGGACCAATTAAATCTGTTAAGCATTTTATTCTATGAAAGTAAAAATCTCCCTGTAAACAAAAAATCATTTCCCCCCAGTCAGTCTCTTCTCTGACCATCTTTGCTTCTGTAACCTGACTTAATATCGGCGGCATCTTTTACAAATCTATCTCCCACTTAAGGAATGCCCAATCAGGTGCGGAATCCCTATTCAATGCACTGCAATATATACTAACACAGAATCAAAATTCATTACAAAACATATCTGTACATCAAATAGCAACCTGGGGGAATAACTACAAACATCAGGAATGCCACTATGCAGAAGAAAATCCATAAATATGTGGGGAAAATGAACAGACTGAAATTAGATATATAAGATATTGATAGTTTTTATAATCTAGGACTATAGATTATCTTTTACTTTCCAAAAAAATTCTATAATGAGAATGTATTGACTTTTGTATAAAAGAGAATATCTTAAAGATTAAGATACAATATAGTTGGGGAAAGAAAAACAAAAATGCACAGAATGTACCAAGGGAAAAATTCAAAAGTGGTATATCAACATGTGAAAAGAATATGCTGTCAAATAAATTTAAAACTGTTAAGAAACAACCAGAGAGCTGAAGTTGGTTCAGGGTGGCTTCCTGAAGGAAGTGACTTTCTGGGCTCTAGGAAACAAAGTTATCTTGCAGCAGAGCATGATAAATTTATGAGGATATCAGAAACACTGGAACAGATGTCATAGGAGCTGGTAAGAATGCCGAGTCTGCAATACAGACAATTGCCTACATATTGCAAGAGTATTTAGGGGGAAAAAAATGACATTTTTTTCCAAAAGGAATTGGGTGGCAGGAAAAGCTTTGTGCTAGGAGTTAAATGACCTGGATTTTTGTGCTGGTCTTGCCACTTTCATGACTTTAGGTAATTCACATGAATTCTCAGAGTCTCAATTTCCTCATCTGAAAAATAAGGACAATAATTATACAGTCTCCCACCTTCCTTTGTTACTGTAAAGGTCAAATGATATGATGTTTCTGAATATGAAAATGTAAAGTGCTACTTTTGTGAAAAGGATTTTTATGAAGGACAGGTTAATATCCATCTGTCAAAATTTCCCTGTGGCCCAGTCTTCACCTCTAGACTCGCCATACACTCTCCAAAATGCACCTCATTCACACCCATGGCTTTGATCGCCATCTATATCCTGATGGCTCTCAAAGCAATATTTCTAACTCAGCTCTGACTACTTGTTAGATATTTCCACATAATGATCCAAGTGCACTTAAAATCAATGTGTCCAAAGCGAACTTACTCTCCTTCCTCTAAATTCCGCTCCATACATGGTATGTTCTATCTGAGCAAAATCCAAAGTCAACATGAGCCCTGTCTTAGGTCAGGCTCCAGGGAAGCAGACTCTGAGATGAATATTCATGTGTAGTGACAGAGAGAGGGGCGTGCTCCCAGGAGAAAGCTCTAAGGGAGTAAGAGAAAGCAGAATGGGAAAACGTGGCAATCAAGCAACAGTGTGATTTCACCAAAAATTCTAGCCTCAGCCTGATTGCACGGGGAAGCCCTGGAATGTATGTTACATCTCCAGTTCATGCCACCTCAAGGCTGGGCAGCGGAGCTTTCATATTCCTGTGCAGTCAGTCCCTCAGGGTCGGGCTGGGGAAACATAAATTCTCAGGTACTTTCAGCCTCTGCACAAGTGAGTAAAGGGCTCCAGGAGCCATGGAGTCATCTCCCAAAGAGGCAAAAGAGCACAGAAGTCTGGGGAGGGAGCAGAGATCTGAGAGGATGTGAGTACAGTGTCGTTGGCATCCTCTGAGTTACCTGACCCAGAAATCTGAGGCACTCACTCTTGAGTCCTCATGCTCATTTATTCTGTGCATTGCTTCAGTCACTAAGTCCTACAGAGATCCAGGATTCCTCTCAAAGTGATTCTGACCACTCCTTTGCTCTCCTTTATCACATCTAGCTTGAACAACTAAGGACAGCCTCCTACCTGGTCACCATGCCTCCTCTCAAAGAACAGGCCAACTGATATTTCACAACACAGGCTACATAGATTTGATTTGTCCCTCCTTATTTAAAATCTTTCAATATCTCCCCATAATTTTTAAGATGAAATTAGAACTTCTTAGCTTCCCACACCCACCAGCGATTCGTGCTTTGGACTCTGTCTTGCCAGCTCATCAGTTATGACTTTTTGGTCTCAGGACCACTTACACCCTAAAAATTTAGGTAAGACTCCAAAGGCTTTGGACTATGTGGATTAAAACTACTAATATTTACTGTATTCGAAATTAAAACTGAGAAAAAATTAAAATATGTATTTATTTAACTTGATATGACGTGGTGAATTGGAGGCCTCCCTCGGTGCAAAGCCCACATACACTCTGCTCACAAGATGCAGGGATGGACGCCTCTGCATCCACTTCTACGAGGACTGGACTCCTCCGTCCTCATCCCTGCGTCGGGGAGAGGATTATGTGTCCTTCCTCTTTTCATCTCCCTCTTTCTGGACCAAGAACATGTGCAGATCCAGGAGCTCGACATACTTCCAAAAGCACACATGCTTGTATTGTATCAAGGCCTCTCACACCAATCATGACTCGACAGCCCTCTTGCAATTCCTAACCCTGAATCAACACATTATATCCTTTGGTGTAATTTACCTCTGCTCCTACTCAAATCACTCCATCGTCTCTTTAGATGTCATCCCTAATGCCCTAGATTTCCAGTCTGACTTATGTCAGTGGTCTCCCCTGCCACTTCCACCCTAGAGGCTCAATTAGCACCCTGTGCATGCTTTTCTTGCAAAGCATGGGAAATTTTTTACTCTAATCATTAATTTTCTTGTTTATTTTTCCCACTCCACTGGTCTTTGAGACCAGCAACTGTGGTTTAGCTGAGTTTTCAATCCTTCTATGAGCCAACCCATCCCTGTATGTGGCAAGTAGGGGGCAGCTGACAGATATTTGCTGATAAATGCTTGCTAAATGTTAGTTGATAAATGTCATCTGGTAGTAGGTCAGATTGGAATCAGCATTAGGTAAAGGGTTAAATTGTAAAAAAAATTGAGAAGGGAAGCAGAAAGCACTTCAACAAGGAGGATTCACTTGTCTGTTGGAAAAGGGATGAACCAGAAGAAAGAAAACCAATTAAAAGACTAATGAGATAGTAGGTACAAGAAATATTAGAGGCCTAAAGGAGGTTAGTGAAACGGAGAAGAGAAAAAATAATTGAGATGGACCTAGGAGGTAGATTAGATAGGACCTCATTCTTAAATGTGGTAGTTAAAAGAAACAGAAGAATGAAGACTTAACACAAGTTTTCAAGGTAAAAAAAAATGCGGTATTATTTGGTCATGAGTTTTGGGTTATTAGAAAGAACATAAGCATTTGAGAGCTTGATTTAAAATCTGGTTTCCCCATTTAAAAGATACATGGTATTGGAGAAATTTCTTGAACTAAGTTATAATTATTTTCGTGAAAAATGTCAAAAAAGTAAAAGTTATAACTAAACCTCATAACTTGTGAAGCTAGATATTACATAACTAACAGTTATCACAGTGCCAGACACCTAATAAATTATGCTAATATGTTTCCTTGCTATTTGTTCTTTTACCCTATTTCATTTTTTCGCAATTTCTTTGATGTCTGCATGCTTCTGAACTGGAGCTAGAGAATATTCTCGGTAGAGAATACTGTTAAAAACCTGAGTGTCTTTCAGAAATACTTGATGGTGCATTTACACGAACACAAAATAAAATGAGGGGCTTTGTTAAATTATAGGTGACCATGTGCCTCCAATCCTTTAATACATATTCTTACTTTCTCTTCTTTTCCCCTTGATAAGAACTGCTTACATTTCAAACTGGACCATAAAGTATTCATTGAGGTGAAGACCCTAGCTACATCAAGGAAACAGCAGAGTTGCCCTTCCAGATGTTAATGAGGACAAGAGGAGTAACATCCACTTTTTTTTATTGGTTTATTGCTTTTTTCCCCCAAGGCTAAGAGTAAGGCTCAAGGTGCTAAAGGGAGTGTTCCATCCCCCCAGAGCAATATCTTTCCATTGCCCTCGTCATAGGCTCTGTCTGGCCCCTCATGAGTCATTTACAGTTGGTCGTCCTTCTCACATCCCAACAACAGAAAATAACCCACAGGGTTGTATAAGCATGTTGTCTGTCCTTTTCCAACTCTCATTTATCTTCCCTTCATTCCATCTTCTCTCACACACTCAGTCTCCCACACCTACCAAAATAGCTACCTCTCCATTCTCAAGAGATTAAACTTCTGCTATGCACAAATGTACACGTCCTCATGTGTTTCTGTATCTGAGGATGTGGATACCTATCCTAAAAAGTGATTTTATTTTTTAAATCTTTACATCAATAATAAACATGGAGATAGAGTCCTTCCCTTTATCACATTTTGAACTGCTCTTTCTCATTATCAGTTCTTTATGTAGTTCTGACTTTCTCAAACACCATTTTAATTTCAAGACCTAAAGAGAGGAAGCAAGTCATTTTTTCCAGTGTAGAACACGGATCCCCTTTTGTGTCCACAGAAGGTGTGCCTAGAGAATGATCCTTGCCTGTAATTACTTTTACTGAATATGTTTAACGGTGTCAATAATTTAGCTTTTGAAGGCAGCCAAGCTCCTTCCCAGATTGCTGGATGTTTAGCCAAATGAGTGGTACAACCCATGTTGGCGTGTCCCTGAAAAAGACATGACTTTGGACATCAAAGCACTATATACATACCATGGCTATAAGAAATGAATAGCTATTACCCAATTCCAGAAGTCTTGTTTGTCAAACGTAGTGATATGTATATGAAAGTAAGTAACTCTCCAAGCCTTACTTCAAAAATATTCATTCTCTGAAATATATCACATTTGAAAGGCTCTCATGAAATTCAAGTACTTACATCTATTACTAACTGAAAGAAATAAAGGTTGTAACAACTAAGAGGACTTCAATTTAGTAAATTATTTTAGTTTCTAGCAGAAGTTTAACTGTGGTTTTAATAATTTGACCCGGGCTTCCCTGGTGGCACAGTAGTTGAGAATCTGCCTGCTAATGCAGGGGACACGGGTTCGAGCCCTAGTCTGGGAGGATCCCACATGCCACAGAGCAACTAGGCCCATGAGCCACAACTACTGAGCCTGCGTGTCTGGAGCCTGTGCTCCGCAACAAGAGAGGCCGCGATAGTGAGAGGGCCGCGCACCGTGATGAAGAGTGGCCCCCGCTTGCCACAACTAGGGAAAGCCCTCGCACAGAAACAAGACCCAACACAGCAAAAATAAATAAATAAATAAATAAACTCCTACCCCCAACATCTAAAAAAAATATAAATAAATAAATATAATTTGACCAGTATTTATTTCCTACTTATTTAGTGTAAGTTAGATTACATATAAGATTCAAGCATTCTCCATTATTTAAATGGTATTAATTTAGAAGAAAGGACTGAAAAAACATTTTGCATTTAGTATACCAAAAAATGGAGCAGAAGAAGCAAGGACATCTTACAAGAATATGTTATGGTCATAGTTCTTTATAGTATATAGATCTTTCCTTATGACACTCAGTTGGTCTAGAACTTAAGAACGAAAAATAGGAAGCTTCCTATATTCCTGTATTTATCTTACTTTTCAAATCAACTGCACCTTCAAATCTCTTCCAGAGTGATTATACAAAATCCAATTTGAAGATATTCCTGGGAATAAAGAGAGTTTAGCATTCAACAAACAAACCCTATGGCTTAAATTGTAAATGCCCTAAAACTAATCTAATCACAAAGTTCAAAGAGACCTATAGGAAAATTATCTTTCCAAGAAGTAAATGATGTATAAGCTTTTGTAGTTTGGGTGCTACTTACCACTTTCCAAAGAGACTAAATAAACAAAGAATGAAGAGAAAATTTTAAATTCCACATTTTAAAAATGAGTTAGAGGGTTTTATTGACATCAGTGTGATGATCTAAAAAGCTCCCCTGAGAACTGGATAGCTAAACAAACAAAGACACTGTTAGAATGAAAAAGGAGGGGAATTTGGGATAGCAAACATTAGTGTCTTTGAGTATATAATGACAGTTTCAAACATCTAAAGAACCAACATATGGATGAAATGTTACAATTGTTTAGATCATTAGAAGGGGTTAAACTAAGCCCTATGAAAAGTTAAAAACGACTGTCATTTACTATGAAGGAGACAAATTATTTAAAGTATTTTTCTGTATTTAAAAAAGAAATATTGAATTAGTCAAAATTTTTTAGAAGTCACCTATAATCCTGCTACTAAGAGATAAACCACTGTTAACCCTGATTCATCTCCTTTTGGGAATCCCACAGCACATATTGCTTTGGAACCAGAGTTTTTACTTAAAACCATAGTGAACATCTTTACTTGTAAATAAGTATATTGGTATATCCATTACATCTTACATAATGGATACACAGTATTTCTTTGTATGCAACCACCACTGTTTCCTTACCAATATTTTTGGAATCTTAATTTTTTCGAATTTTATACTGTTAAAAACAAGTATGCAATTGAAAAACGTTTATACATATATTTTTGTTCTTCTGTCTACATCTATCAGTAAGATGAACTTCTAACAATTCCATTTCTGCTAGATCACAGTTTATGCATGTTATTTAACTTTGTCACATTGCTGAATTGCCAACCAGAAATATTATATCACTTATATTTCTACCATGAGAGTGATCATTTTCCTACCTCATTATTAAAACTAAGTATTAATGTTCTTTATTCTTTGTCAATTTGACAGATAAAAAGTTAGTACCTCGTTGTTTTTAAGTGTGGCTCTTTGAGTATCAATCAACAAGAATATATGTATGCGGGCTTCCCTGGTAGCACAGTGGTTAAAAATCTGCCTGCCAATGCAGGGGACACGGGTTAGAGCCCTGGTCCAGGAAGATCCCACATGCTGCAGAGCAACTAAGCCCATGCACCACAACTACTGTGCCTGCGCTCTAGAGTCCACAAGCTGCAACTACTGAGCCTGCGTATCACAACTACTGAAGCCCACATGCCTAGAGCCCACGCTCCGCAACAAGAGAAGCCACTGCAATGAGACGCCCATGCACTGTGACGAAGAGTAGCCCCCGCCCGCCACAATTAGAGAAAGCCTGCATGCAGCAACGAAGACCCAACACAACCAAAAATAAATTAATTTTTTTTAAAAAAGAATATATGTATGTATAATTTCTACCATTTATCTTTTTTGTTGTTAATTTTACATGCAGTGCTTTCACTCAAAGATTTTGTTTGCTCCTTTTTATAACCACAAAACTTTCTCCTCTCCCTCTTCCCCTCTCTCTCTCTTTCCTTTTTAATTTTATGAATTTTTGCATTTGGAGTCACACCTAGAAAGACTAGACAATATCATTTACAAAAAAGCCTAAAGAAGTTACCAAACTTTAAAATTGCTAAATCACTCATCCAGGAAGTTGTTTAAGATTAGGCTGGATTGGGCTTCCCTGGTGGCGCAGTGGTTGAGAGTCCGCCTGCCGATGCAGGGGACACGGGTTCGTGCCCCGGTCCGGGAAGATCCCACATGCCGCGGAGCAGCTGGGCCCGTGAGCCATGGCCGCTGAGCCTGCGCATCCGGAGCCTGTGCTCCGCAACGGGAGAGGCCACAACAGTGAGAGGCCCGCGTACTGCAAAAAAAAAAAAAAAAAAAGAAATAGCCACACTTTGGGGCCTTCCCTGGTGGCACAGTGGTTGAGAGTCCGCCTGCCGATGCAGGGGACACGGGTTCATGCCCCGGTCCGGGAAGATCCCACATGCCCCGGAGCAGCTGGGCTCGTGAGCCATGGCCGCTGGGCCTGCGCGTCGGAGCCTGTACTCCGCAACGGGAGAGGCCGCAAAGTGAGAGGCCCGCATACCGCAAAAAAAAAAAAAAAAAAAAAAAAGATTAGGCTGGATGATTTCTAGCTGAAATTTTGTTGCTGTTGAAGAAGCCTTTATTAGACCACTAAGATTTAATAATTATGTATATAAAAATAATAAAAGTAATTTATAAATGCAATTAAGAGAAAAAGCAAACAGAAGAATCAAAACCAGAAATGGGACAGGGAGTAATGTTGTCGAATAGGAGTTGGTGGAAGACTTTTGGTTTTTATTTTAAAGCCTGTGTATGCGTCAATTTTTTAGACATGTAATTCTTTAATAAAAATAATTATAACAAAATTTAATGAATAAATAAATGAAAATTTAATGAGTAAATAAATAAAGTAGAGAAGATACACTTCAAACAGAGAAGAATACATTATTTGGTGGAGGAACTGGCAGGCTAAAAGTTTCCTAGTCTAGCTTAGACTTCTACCTGGTGATCAAAACATCTTTACTTCTCCTGACTGCATCATACTTATAAAATGGCCAAAAGCCTTCCCTGTCCACTAACTATAACCACGTCAGCAATTTTTAGGTTCAGTTTTGCTGGCTATATTAAAAATTCCTACTCTGAAAAAAAAAAAAGTCGTCTGAACTAGACCTAAGTACAGTAGTGTCCGATTGCCTCTCTTGGCTGAATTCTGTCATCACTAAGCATCCCATTGAAGCCTATTTCTCCTGCTCAGGTACCTTCTAATTTATTTCATCTCTGCCTTGCTTGAGACAGAGTATTCCTTGAGATGACAACTGTTCTTCATTTTACGTATCACTTCCTTTTTCTGAAATACTACCTTAGTGACCAGGATGACTGGGGCTACTTATTGTCCACTTCTGGAGTACCACCTGCACTTGAGTGATTAGGTGGTAGCCTGGACAAGTTCAAAGACCCTGTGTTGAAATGATTCTAACAAGGAGGGAAAGAGGAATAAGTCTGAGACCCTAACCCAGAGTTTCTGTAGGTATAGAGAACTGGAATGCTCTGAGTCAGAGAGGGCATCTGAGAACCCATTCAATAACAGATTGGAATCCTGAGTCATGGCATTGGAACAGAGCCCAAACCTTTCAGCAGTGGGAGAGCTTGCTTTGATCCAGACACCCTCTTTTAGCTTCAAATTATAGCTGGGAAGCCTGGAGAAACTGGAGCAGATGGTTGACTTCATGCATCACTGAAAGGCCTGTAGTCCTCTCACCTATTTGGCAATGCTGTAAAGCAAATAGGACAAACCCCACTTCACCTGCAGTCTCCTTTACAATATATTATATCACTGGGTCAGACAGTGCATCACCGTATGGATAAAATGTAATGTGGTAGAAACAAGAGGGAACCAGGTCACCAAACATTTTCTGTAAATGGTCAGATAATAAGTAGTTTAGACTTTTCAGGACACATATGTTCTCCTTTGCTTATTTTTTTAAGTTTGTTTTGTCCGTGTATAACTCTTTTAAAATATAACAATCATTCTTAGCTAATGGGAAGTATGAAAACAGACCACAGGCCATAGTTTACCAATCCCCGGTCTAATCACATCAGTTAAAAGGCAAAGGTTGTCAGATTGTATGGAACAAAACAAGACCCTATATATCATGTCTACAAGAAATACACTTTAAATGTAATAATATAGATAGTTTAAAAATAAGATGACTTAAAAAGATATTCCATGTAAATACAAAGCAAAAGAAAGCTGGAGTATCTAGAGTGATATTAGAAAAACTAGACTTAAAAACCATGAAAATTACCAGGATCAAAAATGGATACTACAAAATTATCAAAGGATCAATTCACCAAGAGTGCAAAACAACTTAAAATGTGAATGACCCTAATGACAGAGCATTCAAATACATGAAGCAAAACTGATAGAACTGAAAGAAAAAAATGATAAACCCAAGATTATAGATGAAGACTTCAATACTCCTCTCTCAGTAATCAACTAGTAAGAGATAAAATCATCAAGAATGAAGAAACCACAAACTTGACCTAATTAACATGTATAGAAAATTCTTTCCTCCCAAAAGAGAGAATACACATTTTTCTCAGGTGCACGTAAAGTACTCACCAAAACAGACCATGTCCCAGGTCCTAAAACAAACTTTAACAAATTTAAAAGAACTGAAATTGTACAAAGTACATTCTCTGATCACAATGGAATTAAACTAGAAATTAATCACAAAAAGATATTAGGAAAGTCTTCAAATACTCGTAAATGAAACATTACACTTTAAATAATCTATGGGTCAAATAGGATTTCTCAAGAGAAGTGTATTAATCTATTCAGACTGCTAGAACAAAATACCATAGACTGTGTAGACAACAGACACTTATTCTCATAGTTCAGGAGGCTGAGAAGCCGAAGATTAAGGTGCCCAAAGATTTGGTTCCTGGTGAGAGCCCTCTTCCTGGCCTGCCTTTTCACTGTGTCCTCACATGGTAGAGCGAGAGAGAGCCCTGATCTCTCTTCCTCTCCTTAGAAGGACACTAATTCCATCTTAGAGGCCCCATTCTCATGACCTTATTTAAACCTAATTACTGGGACTTTCCCAGTGGTCCTATGGTAAAGAATCCACATTCCAATGCAGGGGATGTGGGTTCAATACCCTGGTTGGGGAACTAAGATCCCACATGCCATGGGGCAACTAAGCCCGTGAGCCACAACTACTGAGCCCATGCTCCTCAACTGGAGAGCCCGTGTGCCACAAACTACAGAGCCCACTTGCTCTGGAGCCCAAGCGCCACAACTACAGAGCCCACACATCCTGGAGCCTGCATGCCACAACTAGAGAGAGAAAACCCGCATGCCACAGCTAGAGAGAAGTCCGCGTGCCGCAACTAAAAAGAAGCCCACACACTGCAATGAAAGATCCCACATGCTGCAACTAAGATCCAATGCAGCCAAAGATAAATATAAATAAATAAATATTTAAAATTCTAAAAATAAATAATAAACCTAATTACCTCCCTAAGGCCCCACCTCCAGATAACATCACCCTGGGAGGGTTAGAGCTTCAATA
Source organism: Leucopleurus acutus (assembly GCF_964270905.1). Classification (NCBI taxonomy): domain Eukaryota; kingdom Metazoa; phylum Chordata; class Mammalia; order Artiodactyla; family Delphinidae; genus Leucopleurus; species Leucopleurus acutus. The sequence goes on along the minus strand of NC_139144.1, from coordinate 92,132,981 downwards.
TATGAATTTGGGGAAGCTACAAACATTCAGTCCATAAGAGGAAGGTAGAAAATATTTAAAACTGAATGAAAATAGAAATATAACATATCAAAATTTGTCCAAGTAACTAAAACAATGTTTGGAGGAGTATTCATAATATTAAATGTATATATTAGTAAAGAAGAAATTTCTGAAATCAATAAAAGAATCTTCTACACTAAGAAACTAGAAAAATAAGAAAAATCAAAACCAAAGCAACCAGAATAAAAGAAGTTTAAAGATAAGAACGGAAATAAATGAAACTGAAAACAGAAAACAATGAACCAATGAAACCAAAAACAGTTTATTTGAACAGATCAATCAATAAACCCAATAAATCTCTAATCCAGCTAATCACACAAATGTAAATTCATCCAATTTTCTGACTGTGGGAAGGATCATTACATCTTTAGACTTTGTGACTTTAGATCTTTGGACTTTATAGCTCTACTTCCATCTAATGTCAGAGTACAGACAATGAAGAAACCTTCTTTTAAAAGGGGAAATTTCACCCCCAAAATGTTCAAATTTCAGTATAGCTTTATGGCTGCTTATGATACATGAGCAACAAAGGTCTTCAGTAACACTTCTTTTTAAGACAAAGAGCTGAATCCCAAGTTAATCACATGCATATGAAGAGGAATCTGTGGATAAGCCACATCTTAATTCTAGTTGGCGTCTACACTGGAGCTTTCTCTCTGGCCTCCTTCCAAAATCTACAGCTTTGCTTCCCAAAACATGATCTCAACAACTGCACTGCAATAAAGTCACCTGAAAAACAATTTAGAAGGAGCTTTCCAATCTCCCTTGATGTGTTTCTAAACTTGTCCTTTTTACAGCTCTTCCAAACCCAGGGCATTTCTGTTTGATGAAAAATCTCTAGTCATTCAGCAGCTATGTAGACTTATGCCCTCAAGGAATTTGCAATTAAGTAGGGAGATCACAAAATAAATACACATAAAAAAGCAAGCAATCTAGGACTGTACATGATGCTAAGATTCCTGTGATACCAGCTGTGACTACAGAAGTTTAGAGAAAGGGGAGATGAGTAGATCAGTGAGAAATGGAGTCGCCTTCGCATATCAGATTGTAGCTAGAGGAAGATAAAGGGTGGTCAGAAAACAGGAACCATGTGGTTAAAGGCATAGAAATAAGAATATCCAAGTAGCAGGAAAGAGACTAGTGTGACCAGAGTACAGAACGCATATTTGAGATGAAATGTGGTTTGAGAGACGTGAAACCAAGCAGAGGAGTTCAGGCAGAAAACCATGGGAAATAGGTTCGGTGAAGTGATAGACACGGGGAAGGTAAATGGGGCAGAAGTGTGCATAATGCCTCGGAAGGAAACAGTCTGACACCAGGCAGCCCACCAAGAGCTATACCTGGATGGCACCACTGAAAAGAGGAAGTAAAAGACAGACATACAATATTTTCAAAGACGGAGCCTACTGTACTTAGTGAGTGGGAGCAGGAGATCAAGAAGCATTTGAGTTTCTGGGAGAATGTGAGAGATCATTAAGAAAGCGGCAAAAAAGGGAGAGAAAATAGAGGAACAATCCTGGAAGAGATGATAACGGGATAAAATCCTTGAAAACATTAAGTATGAGGTGATGGCAACACTCTTGAGTGGCAATGGATACACCAGAGGTTAGAGTGCCAGAATAGGACCAGAGACACAAATTTCTGAATTGTCTAAATAGACATGATAGTTAAAGTCACACACACACAAAATTGATGTTTTAGGGAAAAGTGACAGTGAGAGAGGTAAGCTAAGGCTCATGACTGAAGTCTTCCACGTATCCAATTAGGAAGAAAGGGAAAAGACAAGCTTCCTCTCCTCAGGTGGCAAAGGAGCAGTTGGAGAGAACAGAGAGGTTAAAAAACAAGAACAAAAACAAAAAAAAACACAAAACTTTTCAAAAAGCCTCAGTTGGTCCATGGTGTCCAATGCTACAGAGAGGTAAAGGACAATGAGAACAGAATGAAGCCAGCTGAACTTGAGAATTAAAAGTTTGGGTCAGTGGTTAAGAGTGTAAGGTGCAGGGAATGGTGGAGCTGTTCAATGAGCATAGAGTTTCAGGTTTGCAAGATGAAGAGTTCTGGAGATGGATGGTGACAATGATTGCATAACCTTATCAATGTACTTAATGTCACTCAGCTGTACACTTAAAAATGTTTAAGATGGTATTTATGTTATTTTACTACAATAAAAAAATGAAAGAAAAAAAAAGCTTTGGTCATTTTGTATACAAAAACACTACATCTCACTGTGTGTGGTTTGGGGTTTTTGGGGTTTTTTTTTTTGTCATTTTCAGAGGCACATTCTTTTTTACTGCCTGTGGATAAGAAAATAATCAATTCATTATACTGGAATCTCCAGCAGTTCCCAATGATCAACACAGCTCAATATTTATTCAGATATATTTTTATCAGAGAAAAACTTCCTTTGGAAACAATTGTTTGTGAAGACTTTTGCTACATAAAAGGAAAGACATAGCATATGTTTATCATAAAATCCAGATAATTATACCTTTGGTCTGCAAGCTTCTGGACATGTAGATCATATTCATCCTAGTCTCTAAATGTTAGAGCTACAGGGAACTTACATCTCTATTCTAACTTCCTCACATTGAAGATGAAGAAACCAAGGACCAAAGAGGCTGAATGATGCACACAGAATCACCCATGAGCTGGGGCAAGAGGCGGAACAGGAACCCGGGTCTTCCCAGGCCTGCTCAGTACGCCCTCTACCAGGTAATGCTCCTCCAAAGCAGAGTTTTCCTCATGAATAATTCAGAAAATCTGTGTAGGAGTCTCATGTACGACTTACATTAATAAAAGTCCCTTTGGTGAAAGAAATTTCTTGTTCCAGAAAGAGGACACAGGTTACAACATTTCAAATTAATTGTATTAGGGTATTACCCATTCCAATTCGTCTATCAGTCTGTAAATGACTGTAAGGCACAGTTGTAATGCTGTGCTCAGAAGACACTCATAAATAGAATTAATCACTTAAATAGATATTTTAATAGAATTATTGCACCATAGAAGCTAATATTATTCCTAAAACCAGAAAACTATATGATTTATAACCTGTAAACTGGTTTTGCCCGAAGATCATTTGCAACATTGGAGAGAAAAAAAAGTGAAAAATAAAAGAGGTGAGCGTCACCATAACTGTTTTTCATTTTTTTGTACCTGTTGTCTCTCACTGACCTATTTCTTGATCATTTTAAAATTACCAATTTATTAAAAGTTGTTCAGCATCGTAAGAGTGCTGTTTTCCGCTATGGATCCACAAATTACTATGCCTTTTATTAAGAGAAAGAGTACTTGTGTTTTTCTTCCATCTCTTAGGTATAACCAATAATAAATAAATGCTTAAGAAATGCAGAGTCCCATTTCCCTGAGCAGGGTCCACCCAGTGCCTGAATATGGACCAAACACTTTCCTCACAACCGGATGTTTTGCATCCATGTATGTAGTACCTCCATCTGAGGTTAATGTAGCAAATGAACAGTTTTGGTGTGGGAGGAGGGGATCCTTGCAACCACAACTGAACTGATGGCATTCTGAGAAGTCGGGCTTAATGTCTTGGCCAAATCATCCTGGCCACTTTTGTAGTTTGCCTTAAACAAAAACAATTGCACTTGGCATTCTTGGGAGGAAGGAAGTAGAATTCTTGAGTTACAGGGTGAGAAAAATCACCTTAAATCATGAACAAAGTACATATTGAATTAAGAAAGGGTACAGAGAAGGCTCTACTTGCCCTCCAAAGTGGATGTTTTTCAAGGAGAAAAAAATCTCCTTTGAGTTATCTAAGATAAAAATTGGGTTTATGAATCTGTCAAATATGGCAGGAAACACCAATTACTAGTTTGTGATAAGAAATAGAATTACCTTCAGTGCTGACAGCTTGAAACTGTGTCATTTAGCTGTGTGATGTCCTTACTGTTATTGTTTACATTACTGTACACATTTCCTAGATCTCAGTAATTTCCTTGTGAGGTTGTATAATTCTGATAGCTGGTAATCACGGGGCCAGGTTTAGGGTATCGTAGTGAAAGATTTCTTCAGGCACCATCAGCTGAGACTCAGCATAGAGCACTACTTCCACATGAAATGTGTTTTTTTCCGAAAAAACTTCCATTATTAAAATAATAACTTGAATTAGCCCATAAATAAAAAGTCACACTATATTTTAAGAGCCAAATCTTCATAAAACGACATTATCTCCTTGATGGAAAAATCTTTTTTTGAATCAAAGAAGAAATAATCAAAACTGAAATTTCAGAATATTTTAGAAATTACTGACAATGAGGCTACAATATGGAAACATTTTTGTGAAAGAAATCACAGGCAAATTCATACTCATAAATGCCTTTATTGTTGAAGAAGAAAAACTAAAAATTAATAGAGATAAGCATTTAGCTCCAAAAGATTGGAGTATAAAACAAACCCTCAAATATTAAAATACAGCAGTTAAACCTACAGAGCAATCTAAGACATGTCCATATAATAGAATGTTCTGGAGCATTTTGTTTAATGAGATATCCTCTATATGTACTGATATGGCACATGTCCCAAAGGATGTTAAATGAAGACGGTTATGAATCACTAATGTGGTCTGTAACCATTTGTTTCTTTTATTTTTCTGGGTGAAATTACATGTTAATTCCTAGATAACCTCTAAATGAAACAAGAAAATGGATAAGGGGAGTGGAGAATTAAAAGTCAGAAACGGGGAATGGAGAATGACTTCACACTTTACACTTTTTTTTTCTCTTTTCACTTTGTATGTTATTTTTTTTTCATGAGAATGCATTATTTATTCAAATAAATTTAAAATAAAAGTGGTCAGGGAAATAGCTTCACCTAGTAGCTCAGTTTTTATTCTCTTCAAAGGTGGAAAGTTTCTTCCTGGTCTTCAGCTCTCCACTTCCAGCTCCTTTCATCCCACTTGGCCTCAAAAATGAGCCCTTCTATCCCTTTACTACACTCCCCACAAAGTAGGAAGGTCCTCCAGGCCATAGAGTTGGCCTCGACACCGTTTTCTCTCATAATCTCACTTTCCCATCTGGAAGTAATGTCCTGATTATGTAAGCTTCTATGTTTGCAATTTCTAGTCTCTCTTTTTCCTTTGATTTCCACCCATATTCTTTCCAATTAAAATCAATATTTTCGAGACGATTGGGGTTGGCAGCGTGAACACAGCCTGAAGGGGTTAGTGCACCACGGCTAGCTGGGAGGGAGTCCAGGGGAAAGTCTAGACCTGCCGAAGAGGCAAGAGATTTTTTCTTGCCTCTTTGTTTCCTGGTGCGCAAGAAGAGGGGATTTCAGAGCGCTGCTTAAACAAGTTCCAGATATGGGCGCGAGCCGCGGCTAAAAGCGCAGACCCCAGAGACGGGCATGAGACACTAAGGCTGCTGCTGCTGCCACCAAGAGGCCTGGGTGCGAGCACAGGTCACTACCTACACCCCCCTTCTGGGGAGCCTGTGCAGCCCTCCACTGCCAGGGTCCCATGATCCAGGGACAATTTCCCCAGGAGAACGCACAGCGCGCCTCAGGCTGCTGCAACGTCATGACAACCTCTGCTGCCGCAGACTTGCCCCACATCCGCACCGCTCCCTCCCCCTGGCATGACTGAGCCAGAGCCCCTGAAGCAGCTGCTCCTTTAACCCCGTCCTGTCTGAGCGAAGAACAGATGCCCTCCTGCGACCTACGCGCAGAGGCGGGGCCAAATCCAAAGCTAAGCCCCGAGAGCTGTGCGAACAAAGAAGAGAAAGGGAAATCTCTCCCAGCAGCCTCAGGAGCAGCAGATTAAAGCTCCACAATCAACTTGATGTACCCTGTATCTGTGGAATACCTGAATAGACAACGAATCATCCCAAATTGAGGACGTGGACTTTGAGAGCAAGATTTATTATTTTTTCCCCTTTTCCTCTTTTTGTGAGTGTGTATGTGTATGCTTCTGTGTGAGATTTTGTCTGTATAGTGTTTCTTTCACCATTTGTCCTAGGGTTCTATCCGTCCGTTTTTTTTTTCTTTCCTTTTTTTAAAATTTTTTTCTTAATAGTTATTTTTTATTTTAATAACATTATTTTATTTTACCTTATTTTATTTTATTTTATCCTCTTTCTTTCTTTCTTTCTACTTTTTCTCCCTTTTATTCTCAGCCGTGTGGATGAAAGGATCTTGGTGCTGCAGCCAGGACTCAGTGCTGTGCCTCTGAGGTAGGAAAGCCAACTTCACGACACTGGTCCACAAGAGACCTCCCAGCTCCACGTAATATCAAATGGCGAAAATCTCCCAGAGATCTCCATCTCAACACCAGCACCCAGCTTCACTCAACAACCAGCAAGCTACAGTGCTGGACATCCTATGCCAAATAACTAGCAAGACAGGAACACAACCCTACCCATTAGCAGAGAGGTTGCCTAAAATCATAATAAGTCCACAGACACCCCAAAAGACAACACCAGACGTGGACCTGCCCACCAGAAAGACAAGATCCAGCCTCATCCACCAGAACACAGGCACTAGTCCCCTTCACCAGGAAGCCTACACAACCCACTGAACCAACTTTAGCCACTGGGGACAAACAGAAAAAAACAATGGGAACTACGAACATGCAGCCTGCAAAAAGGAGACCCAAAACACAGTAAGATAAGCAAAATGAGAAGACAGAAAAGCACACAGCAGATGAAGGAGCAAGATAAAAACCCACCAGACCTAACACATGAAGAGGAAATAGGCAGTCTACCTGAAAAAGAACTCAGAATAGTAAGAGTAAAGATGATCCAAAATCTTGGAAACAGAATAGACAAAATGCAAGAAACATTTAACAAGAACCTAGAAGAACTAAAGATGAAACAAACAACAATGAACAACACAATAAATGAAATTAAAAATACTCTAGATGGGATCAATAGCAGAATAACTGAGACAGAAGAACAGATAAGTGACATGGAAGATCAAATAGTGGAAATAACTACTGCAGAGCAGAATAAAGAAAAAGGAATGAAAAGAACTGAGGAGAGTCTCAGAGAGCTCTGGGACAACATGAAACGCACCAACATTCGAATTGTAGGGTTCCTAGAAGAAGAAGAGAAAAAGAAAGGGACTGAGAAAATATTTGAAAAGATTACAGTTGAAAACTTCCCTAATATGGGAAAGAAAATAGTTAATCAAGTCCAGGAAGCACAGAGAGTCCCAAACAGGATAAACCCAAGGAGAAACATGCCAAGACACATATTAATCAAACTGTCAAAAATTAAATACAAAGAAAACATATTAAAAGCAGCAAGGGAAAAACAACAAATAACACACAAGGGAATCCCCATAAGGTTAACAGCTAATCTTTCAGCAGAAACTCTGCAAGCCAGAAGAGACTGGCAGGATATATTTAAAGTGATGAAGGAGAAAAACCTACAACCAAGATTACTCTACCCAGCAAGGATCTCATTCAGATTTGATGGAGAAATTAAAACCTTTACAGACAAGCAAAAGTTGAGAGAGCTCAGCACCACCAAACCAGCTTTACAACAAATGCTAAAGGAACTTCTCTAGGCAAGAAACACAAGAGAAGGAAAAGACCTACAATAACAAACCCAAAACAATTAAGAAAATGGTAATAGGAATATACATATCGATAATTACCTTAAATGTAAATGGATTAAATGCTCCCACCAAAAGGCACAGACTGGCTGAATGGATACAAAAACAAGACCCATATATATGCTCTCTACAAGTGACCCACTTCAGACCTAGAGACACATACAGACTGAAAGTAAGGGGATGGAAAAACATATTCCATGCAAATGGAAACCAAAAGAAAGCTGGAGTAGCAGTTCTCATATCAGACAAAATAGACTTTAAAATAAGGACTATTACAAGAGACAAAGATGGACACTACATAATAATCAAGGGATCTATCTAACAAGAAGATATAACAATTGTAAATATTTATGCACCCAATATAGGAGCACCTCAATACATAAGGCAAATACTAACATCCATAAAAGGGGAAATCAACAGTACCACATTCATAGTAGGGGACTTTCACACCCCACTTTCACCAATGGACAGATAATCCAAAATGAAAATAAATAAGGAAACACAAGCTTTAATTGATACATTAAACAAGATGGACTTAATTGATTTTTATAGAACATTCCATCCAAAAACAACAGAATACACATTTTTCTCAAGTGCTCATGGAACATTCTCCAGGATAGATCATATCTTGGGTCACAAATCAAGCCTTGGTAAATTCAAGAAAACTGAAATTGTATCAAGTATCTTTTCCAACCACAATGCTATGAGACTAGATATCAATTATAGGAAAAGATCTGTAAGAAATACAAACACATGGAGGCTAAACAACACACTACTTAATAACGAAGTGATCACTGAAGAAATAAAAGAGGAAATCAAAAAATACCTAGAAACAAATGACAATGGAGACACGACAACCCAAAACCTATGGGATGCAGCAAAAGCAGTTCTAAGAGGGAAGTTTATAGCAATACAATCCTACCTTAAGAAACAGGAAACATCTTGAATAAACAACCTAACCTTACACCTAAAGCAATTAGAGAAAGAAGAACAAAAAAAACCCCAAAGTTAGCAGAAGGAAAGAAATCATAAAGATCAGATCAGAAATAAATGAAAAAGAAATGAAGGAAACGATAGCAAAGATCAATAAAACTGAAAGCTGGTTCTTTGAGAAGATAAACAATATTGATAAACCATTAGCCAGACTCATCAAGAAAAAAAGGGAGAAGACTCAAATCAATAGAATTAGAAATGAAAAAGGAGAACTAACAACTGACACTGCAGAAATACAAAAGATCGTGAGAGACTACTACAAGCAACTGTATGCCAATAAAATGGACAACACTGAAGAAATGGACAAATTCTGAGAAATGCACAACCTGCCAAGACTGAATCAGGAAGAAATAGAAAATAAGAACAGACCATTCACAAGCACTGAAGTTGAAGCTGTGATTAAAAATCTTCCAACAAACAAAAGCCCAGGACCAGATGGCTTCACAGGTGAATTCTATCAAACATTTAGATAAGAGCTAACACCTATCCTTCTCAAACTCTCCCAAAATATAGCAGAGGGAGGAACACTCCCAAACCCATTCTACGAGGCCACCATCACCCTGATACCAAAACCAGACAAGGATGTCACAAAGAAGGAAAACTACAGGCCAATTATCACTGATAAACATAGATGCAAAAATCCTCAACAAAATACTAGCAAACAGAATTCAACAACACATTAAAAGAATCATACACTATGATCAAGTGGGGTTTATCCCAGGAATGCAAGGATTCTTCAATATAGGCAAATCAATCAACGTGATACACCATATTAACAAATTGAAGGAGAAAAACCATATGATCATCTCAATAGATGCACAGAAAGCTTTTGACAAAATTCAACACCCATTTATGATAAAAACCCTGCAGAAAGTAGGCATAGGTGGAACTTTCCTCAACATAATAAAGGCCATATATGACAAACCCACAGCCAACATCGTTCTCCATGGTGAAAAACTGAAACCATTTCCACTAAGATCAGGAACAAGACAAGGTTGCCCACTCTCACCAATATTGTTCAACATAGTTTTGGAAGTGTTAGCCACAGCAATCAGAGATAAAAAAGAAATAAAAAGAATCCAAACGAGAAAAGAAGTAAAGCTGTCACTGTTTCCAGATGACATGATACTATACATAGAGAATCCTAAAGATGCTATCAGAAAACTACTAGAGATAATCAATGAATTTGGCAAAGTAGCAGGATACAAAATTAGTGCTCAGAAATCTCTTGCATTCCTGTACATTAATGATGAAAAATCTGAAAGTGAAATTAAGAAAACACTCCCATTTACCACTGCAACAAAAAGAATAAGATACCTAGGACTAAAACTACCTAAGCAGACAAAAGATCTGTATGCAGATAATTATAAGACACTGATGAAAGAAATTAAAGATGATACAGATAGATGGAGAGATATACCATGTTCCTGGATTGGAAGAATCAACATTGTGAAAATGACTCTACTACCCAAAGCAATCTACAGATTCAGTGCAATCCCTATCAAACTACCAGTGCATTTTTCACAGAACTAGAACAAAAAATTTCACAATTTGTATGGAAACACCAAAGACCCCGAATAGCCAAAGGAATCTTGAGAAAGAAAAATGGAGCTGGAGGAATCAGCCTCCCTGACTTCAGACTATACTACAAAGCTACAGTAATCAAGACAGTATGGTACTGGCACACAAACAGAAATATAGATCAATGGAACAGGATAGAAAGCCCAGAGATAAACCCACGCACATATGGTCACCTTACCTTTGATAAAGGAGGCAGGAATATACAGTGGAGAAAGGACAGCCTCTTCAGTAAGTGGTGCTGGGAAAACTGGACAGGTACATGTAAAAGTATGAGATTAGAACATTCCCTAAAACCGTACACAAAGATAAGCTTAAAATGGATTAAAGACCTAAATGTAAGGCCAGAAACTATCAAACTCTTAGAGGAAAACATAGGCAGAACACTCTATGACATAAATCACAGCAAGATCCTTTTTGACCCACCTCCTAGAGAAATGAAAATAAAAACAAAAATTAACAAATGGGACCTAATGAAACTTCAAAGCTTTTGCACAGCAAAGGAAACCATAAACAAGACCAAAAGACAACCCTCAGAATAGGAGAAAGTATTTGCAAATAAAGCAACGGACAAAGGATTAATCTCCAAAATTTACAGGTAGCCCATGCAGCTCAATAACAAAAAAACAAACAACCCAATCCAAACATGGGCAGAAGACCTAAATAGACATTTCTCCAAAGAAGATATACAGATTGCCAACAAATAGATGAAAGAATGCTCAACATCATTAACCATTAGAGAAATGCAAATCCAAACTACAATGAGATATCATCTCACACCGGTCAGAATGGCCATCATCAAAAAATCTACAAACAATAAATGCTGGAGAGGGTGTGGAGAGAAGGGAACACTCTTGCACCGCTGGTGGGAATGTGAGTTGGTACAGCCACTATGGAGAACAGTATGGAGGTTCCTTCAAAAACTACAAATAGAACTACCATATGACCCAGCAATCCCACTACCGGGCATATACCCTGAGAAAAACCATAATTCAAAAAGAGTCATGTACCAAAATGTTCATTGCAGCTCTATTTACAATAGCCCGGAGATGGAAACAACCTAAGTGTCCATCATCTGATGAATGGATAAAGAAGATGTGGCACATATATACAATGAAATATTACTCAGCCATAAAAAGAAACGAAATTGAGTTATTTGTAGTGAGGTGGATGGACCTAGAGTCTGTCACACAGAGTGAAGTAAGTCAGAAAGACAAATACCATATGCTACCACATATATATGAAATATAAGAAAAAAAATGTCATGAAGAACCTAGGGGTAAGACGGGAATAAAGACACAGACCTACTAGAGAATGGACTTGAGGATATGGGGAGGGGGAAGGGTAAGCTGTGACAAAGCGAGAGAGTGGCATGGACATATATACACTACCAAACGTAAAATAGATAGCTAGTGGGAAGCAGCCGCATAGCACAGGGAGATCAGCTCTGTGCTTTGTGACCTCTTGGAGGGGTGGGACAGGGAGGGTGGGAGGGAGGGAGACGCATGAAGGAGGAGATATGGGAACATATGTATATGTATAACTGATTCACTCTGTTATAAAGCAGAAACTAACACACCATTGTAAAGCAATTATACTCTAATAAAGATATAAAAAAATCAATATTGTCTACCTACACAAGAGTGTTCTTCAGGGAAACGGGTATAACATAGTTTTCAGAAGTGCTGACTTTTTCTCATCATTATTGACATCTTTCCCTTCTGAAGCTTTCAATTTTTTTTTGTTAAAGTATCAATTTTATTTATTTATTTATTTATATTTTGGCTGCTTCGGGTCTTTGTTGCTGTGCACGGGCTTTCTCTAGCTGCCGTGAACAGGGGCTACTCTTCGCTGCAGTGCACAGGCTTCTCATTGCAGTGGCTTTTCTAGTTGTAGAGCACGGGTTCTAGGCACTTGGGCTTCAGTAGTTGTGGCTCGTGGGCTCTAGAGCACAGGCTCAGTAGTTGTGGCGCACGGGCTTAGTTGCTCCACAGCATGTGGGTTCTTCCCGGCCCAGGGCTTGAACCCGTGTCCCCTGCATTGGCAGGCGGATTCTTAACCACTGCACCACCAGGGAAGCTCCTCAAACATTTTCTAACTTAAAGTTTTGTATAGTATTGCTTAAATTCACGTATTTCCAAGACAGTATGCTAATTATTTAACGCCTATGAAAGCACTACATTAACAATATATGTCTATATGAAATTACTTGGTAGGTATGTATAACCCTTTAAGTTGGCAAAAAATGGAATCTACCCAAAGATAGGAAAAAAAAATTCAGTGATACTGCAACTCAGAAAAAACAATGTCTCCTATAGTTTGAGTTTTAAGTCTGTTTGCTTAATTCTTCTATTTAGTTTCTATTCACACTTTTCATTTCACATTCTCTGAGCACCTGAGCTTCTGTCAGCTTTAGAAGAGGTCATTTCCCTAGCTCTTGACTCCCCAGAATTCCACGCAGCTTTAATTCCTACTGAAAAATTGCTGGACATGTTGACAGAAGTTGACATGTTGAAACCACGGATAGGTTTTTTAAGAGTCCCCCTAAGAAGTAGGATAGCATAAACAAAATGCCTTCTGCTCCTGTGAAAATGTAGAGGCAATCTCCTTTCCTTTCACAAATATTGAATGAGAACTGTTTCTACCTGCAAAGCTGAGCTGAGTTCCCCCTTTCTGGACAAAGAATCAAACTCTTAATGTTTATAGCCATAACAATTATAGCTCATGTTTCCCATAATGTCTTTGAATAAATCTGTTCTAAAGAGACTATTCTCTGCCTAGGAATTTCCTTTGCTTTTCTGGATACTATGTGAACCACAACATTCCATGCTTATATTCAGCATTTTCTAAGGAACCCATAACACTTAGGATGATAGGGGATGAAAACCAGAGCTCTCAAAGTTAGCCCCCCAAAACAAGTTGGACCTACTGAGAAACAGGGAACAAATGACCCTGAGATAAAACCTACTTCTATCTGACATAACTATCTGCCTCCTGGAATGTCTGAACAGAATTCATACCTGGACTTCTTGGTTCCAGAGCCCTACAGAATAGGTCCACTACCCCTGAACATCAGCTGTTATTACTCCATCAGTCACGCTTGATGTTATCTCCCTTTCACAGACTACACCTGACACCTTTCTTGCTCTGTTGTAGCTCACACCAAGTGCAACTTTTAATCAAAAATATTCATCAATTTTTAGGTACTAAAGGGCAAAGACACAGGAGATAGTGTTCACCTTAAAGGAACACACAGAATTGCGAGAATTCAAACATACAAGAAAATAAGAATAATTCAAAGAACATATGCCGTTATATAAGCATGTTTTCCCCCCAAAAGCCTCAGCCCTATCTTCTCAACTGCATTATCATCTATTTTTGTGCAGGAATCACAAAAATGCTAAAATGGTTTTCTTGAACAGAATCAGAACTCAATAATGACTTTTGAAAGAGTGGATGAAATGCAATTTTCTTTGGCATAATTGTTAATATTTTAGTACAATACTGGGTAGAAAATAATAATTTCTTTAAATACTGACTTCAGTAATGATGTATAATTTAATTGGTTTATAATTTAAATATATTTACTATATTAGTTTGCTAGGGCCACCATAACAAAATACCACAGACTAGGTGGCTTAAACAACAAAGATTTACTTTCTTAGAGTGATGGCAGCTGGGAAGTCCAAGGTTAAGGAGTCAGCAATGTTGGTCTCTTCTGAGGCCTCTCCCCTAGGTTGTAGATGGTCACTCTGTGTCCTCACATGGCCTTTCCTCTGCACACACGTGTCTGTGTCCTGATCCCCCTTCTGTGTAAGGACACCAGTCATATTGGGTTAAGGACTCATTTTACCTTAATTACCTCTTTAAAGACCCTATCTCCAAATACAGGTCATGGGAATTTGTTTTGAACTACTAGGAATCAGAACTTCAACATGAATTTGGGGGGTGGGGACACAATTCGGTCCATACAATGTACTAAAATATACTAGACTCTCACTATAATATTGTTCTCTAGGATTATGTCATGGAATAACTAGGTGAAACTTGACAATAAAGTTCTTTTCACATGTTTATAAAGTGTTTTATGTGTTGAATTTCACTGAATTCTACACAGAAGGTCTAATTATGGCAATGTTTCTGTTTATGATCTTTTGATAAATTGTTTGCAAAAAAAAGGCCATGTGATTCTGCAGTATCCTCTCAAACTACTCTTAGCCATATGTCCCACTTTGGCCAAATAAACATTAGTAAATGTGACATAAGCAGAGGCTTGAAAATCACTTGTGCCTTGGGACATGTCTTTTGATGTTCTTGAAACCCCACGTGAACAAGCCCAGAAGAGCCTGCTGGATGATGAGAAACATATGGCTCATTGGCCCCCATCACTCCAGCCAATTGCACACCAAACCACAGAAGCAGAACCAGCTGAAGTGACTGCATTTACCTGAGTGAGCCCAGCCCAGATCAACACAACAAACCTCCCAGCCGACCTCAGCCCAAACTACCAACCCACTGAATCATGAACTAAAGTAATGATTATTGTTTTAAGCAATTAAGTTTTGAGGGAGTTTGTTACACAGCAGAAACTAAGGAATACAATGAAAACCCCAGAACCTTAGAACTTATTTTAACACAAATGAATAGAATTAATATTTGCATGTTAAAGCACCAAAAACAGTTGTCTTCAGAGACTAAAATGGCCTCCCCAAGTCAAGTGATACCATAGTAAATCAGCTACACGATGGCAAAAATCTATTAGCCTATGGCACAGGCAGAGAATGTTGTCAAAATGATGTCAGAATAACTCAAAAGACAACATTAAGGCAGATGGAATCAAATCACAGCTGCTACAGTGGAACATCACCCCATGTTGTAGGATTCCCTTGTGAAATGAGGTAAAGTAAAACTAATTTGGGTGAAGACTAATATAGTGCAGTGGTAGAAATCTAATTATAGACTATTTAGGAGGAGAATACCATAGCATTTTAAGCCATAGCATCAATGGCTATGAAAAGACTTGGCCAAACCAGATATAATCAATAAGTAAAATGATTTACTATTGATTCCGGAAGTGTAGGCCAATGAGGCACAAGCAGGCTAAATATAAGACAAAAAAAGGAAAAGAATGAAAGAGAAAGAAAGAAATTTCATTTCAGCCTAGACTAGCAGTCCCGTTAACAAACAGCAAGCAATTCATCTGGCAGAAGAGGAAGAGACGGAGTTTTCAAATATTGAAGGCTGTGGGTTTTGGCTGATGACTCAGCTTTCTGAGGCAGGCAGTTCCCTGTGCAAAGCCCAGCTCAGCAGCTCTAAGGAGGCGAATTGTTAATTGCTAATTCATCTCACTGAGATAAATAAGTCTGCCTGTCATGGTACGAGAAGACAGTGGCTGCAAAGCCCACGTTGGATTTCCATGGCCAGATGTGACAGTGTGTAATGAGAGCTCCCTGGGGATCCACTAAGAGCGTAATGCCACCTGAGACCCCTCACCAGAAGGGATTAAAAACTGGGGAACAGAGGTTGGATGACAAACGAGCAGGAATGACTGCAGGAAGGCTTACCAGTAAGGGTGACCATATAGTATATTGTCCAAACTGAGACAATTTGGGGAACATAAGGAGGTGCCATTAATAATTACGCTGAGGCTTCCCTGGTGGTGCAGTGGTTAAGAATCCGCCTGCCAATGCAGGGGACACGGGTTCGAGCCCTGGTCCAGGAAGATCCCACATGCCGCGGAGCAACTAAGCCTGTGCGCCCCAACTACTGAGCCTGCACCCTAGAGCCCACGAGCCACAATTACTGAGCCCACGTGCCACAACTACTGAAGCCCATGCACCTAGAGCCTGTGCTCTGCAACAAGAGAAGCCACCACAATGAGAAGCCCACGTACTGCAACAAAGAGTAGTCCCCACTCACCAGAACTAGAGAAAGCCCGCATGCAGCAATAAAGACCCAATGCAGCCAAAAATAAATAAATAAATTTATTAAAAAAAAATAATAATTACGCTGAGACCACAGGGGTGGAGTGGGTTGGAACTGTCCCAACTGGACTCAGGAGTCCACAGACTCTTTATCATATATAAGTATGTATCATAATCAAAGAAAATCCAAAAGGATTTAAAATTTTAAATCTCTTAAAAAGTATAAGGAGATCAAGAAACTGATAGGAACTGTGACTTAGCAAGAAAAGAAAAGACAGTGCAGAGTGAGCCTCTCAGGAAGAGGCAGCCCCGTATTTTCTGTATCCAGGAGTAAAGAGCCTAGAAAGATCCAGAAACCAATCGACCGCCATAGGAAGAAGAGATGCATTGTGGGGGTTGATGACTCACTGCTGAGAGATGTGACTGTTTACGAATCAAAGCTGAGCAGATGGTAAACAATATTCCTGACTCGGATATTTAAGAAAGCAAAGAAGCTTTCTGAGGTACAATTATCTGTTTAATTTCAGCAAGTATTTACTGCGGGGCAACTCTCTACTAAGCAATGCTGTAGGTGATACAGAGTGTAACTAGAAGACAAGGTCCCTGCTCTCAGGAGCTTACTTTCTAGTGGGAGACACACAAGAAACACATAAACATAGGCCCTTATAATCAAGGTAAGAGCTATGAGGAAAATAAGAACATTGTCTATTACAATAGACAATGTAAGAGACAATGTCCATGGGTGGTGAGTGAAGTGATAAATAGTTAATAAGGAAAGGCCTGAGAGGATGACTTTTGAGCTGAGGCTCAGAAACGGAACTGGTCATGCAAAGATCTTGGGGAGAAGAACATTTCAGACACAAGAAAGAGCTGGTACAAAGTTCTACAATGGGAACAAGCCAACATAGCTGAAACAAAGGGAGTGAGGGGGAGACTGACAGAAGAGGAGATTGGAGAGTCTCAGAGGGACCGAATAACGTAAGAACTTTAGGTTTTCTTTGCATGTGCCAAGAAGTCATTAAAGGTTCTCTGCAGAAAGAGACACAATCCGATTTACCGTTTAAACATAGCACTCTGGCTGTTCCTTGGAGAAGAGGTTGTAACCAGAAAGGAGAATTTCGAAGAATCAGTGGATTGTTACAGCCGTCCAGCAGGGGGGTGACTTGGATTAGTAGACATGGAGAGAAGCTGTTTGGTTTGGGCTCTGTTCTGCTTATGGTTCCGAAGAGGAGCTTGTGAGAGAGAGAAATAAAGAACGAGGTGGGCTTTTACTTGGTTAGCTGTAAGGACAGTGCTATACACTGAGATACTGAAAGCTGGGGAAAAGGTTTCCTTCTGCCTTGGAAATATTAAACTTGAGATGGCTATTAAACAGCCAAACATAAACATCAAAAATATAATTGCATATATGGCTCTAAAGCTGAAAGGAAATGCCAGAGGTGAAGTTGTAAATTTTGGAATCATTGAATATAAATGTCATTTAAACCAAAGGACTAAATGAAATTAGTTATGGAGGAAGAACAAATAGAGAAGAGCGTGTGCCCAAAACCTAACTGTGTGGCACTCTGACATTTAGACAATGTGCTGATGGAGCCAATACAGACAAAGAGGAAAAGAGTAGCCAATGAAGCAGAAGGAAAATGAAGAAAATGCAGTGCCATAGAAGCCAAGAGAAGATGGTGCATTAAGAAAGACAAAGCAGTCAGCTACACGTACACTGCAGAGTGACTGAGTAAGGAGAGTACGGAGAGCCATCTTTGGATTTTATAACATGGAGACTGATAATGACTGACCTTTTCAAAAACATGGTGGGATAGATGCTCTACTGGAGTTGATTGAGAAGGTAACGAATTGGAGACTGTAACTTCAGACAGGTCTTTCTAGAAATGTTGCTGTGAGTCCTATCTTCTCCTGTAGACTCACGTGAAATGAATAATAGTGCTCCTGGCGTCTAGTTCTGGAGGTTCATTCCAGATCCCTTTTGGTAGCTTGGCAGAAAGCTGACTCAGCCAGTCAGAGTTAGGTCAATAGAAGAACAGGCTGACACACCAGGTGTTAAGTTCCAAAAGTTCTCCCTTTCTATCAAGACCACTTCTGAATACAAAGTGCTCACTCTTACACTGTTATCTAGATAAATGGTTAGCAAACTGGCTCCATGAGTCAAATCTGACCCACCACCTCCTTTGTAAATAAAGTTTTATTGAGACACAGCCATATCCATTAATATACATACTGGCTATGTCTGCTTCTGCAATACAGTAGAGAGTTGAGTAGCTGTGACAGAACCTATGTACCACAGAGCTGAAAATACTTACTCTTTGGTCCCTTACAGAAAAAATTTTGCCAATCCTGGTCTAACAAGTTCCTACAAATATATAGTACCTGTAAATATGAATATATAGTTCCTATAAAAATAAATTTATAATTCCTATAAATATGGAGAGCATTACAGGGGCAAAGTCTTCTCCACTGGATCATTGGTTATAGTGCACCCTGTCCAGCTATGCCCAGCTTGAGTCAACAACTCTCTAGCAAAAGAAGTGCTTGTGGGAGTGTGTGTGTTCTGCTACGTCTCTGCTTGTGCACTTTCCCCTATTACATCCTATTTTATATCTTCACCACTCTAACTATAGTGGCCTATGACTAGGACATCTTTGCCACATGACAGGTAATGATTTAACCATTTCTTCCACATTGTATTGGGGCTTTAAAAGGAGAGAATATGAGAAGTAAATTGTAGATTATTAGAAAATGGAGGATAATATAGAGATGTTTTGGTTTTCCAGACCAAAACACAAAGTTCCAAAAAGAATAGGATTTTAGCTAGGGATGCTGATTATCGCTGATGAAAAGAGACATTTGATTGGGATACTAAGTCCTTGAATCCTTGAGTAGATGACACTGTAACAGGTTACATTGGTGAGGAGGGAGCCATGTGCAGAGAATACATTCCAGGAACATGCAAAGCTCTTTTCCTAGCTAAACCTTTGGTATCTCAGTAGGATCTACTTCCTTGGTAAGCTGGGTGCTGAAAGTTCAGGGTGGGATTTGGTACTCAAATTAGCACTTTTCCTTGTCCCCTCCAGGGTACAAACATAACTAACTAGCTAAATCAGTATCAAACTATCAGCTCAATTGCCAATAAATCAGAATCAGAGGTCATTGCAAGGCTTCCTTTACCACTCCCCAAACCTAGAGTTTGGTAAATATGCAACCCTGATGTACCCATGCCGTTACAGTCTTGAAGAAGCTGAAATTAGGGAATAGAGAACAGCAAGTCCCTGCTAATCCTGGAAGCATGTATAGATGAAAGAGATGTCCTATGTCACTTGAGTCACAGTGCAATGGCTGTGCTCCCATTAATGGGACTCAAAGGCTTCCAAGGACTCCCTAGTTTCACCAGTTGAATTAGTTTCACCCTACTTGTTGGAGGAAGAGTTTGGATAAAAGGGCAAGAAGTGTTTCTCCAATACTGTTTCTTCCTGAAGAATGGAACAGAAGCCCCCATATGTAAATATTAAGAAGAGGCTTGTAATATTTTCCCCAACACTGGTCTAGATGAGCTATGCGCATTACTTTTGACCCTTTAGCCTTAAGCTTTAATTAAAATGAAGCTGAATGACCTTCTTCTTGGCTTTCTAGATCTTACTACCCTCATAGTGACAGCACGGAAAATAAAGCCCATTTTCCAGAGTTGCAAAGTCAATCTCAGCTAAGATGTACCTGCCAGCCTTCCTCTTGTGTCTTCTACCTAGCTCTTCTAGGTCTACCATGATAAGGGACTCCTCCAAATAGAAGTCTTCCCCAGTTCATCTTGCAGGGATGAAAAGATAAGGAGAAAAAAGTCTCCAAAGATATCATCCAGTCCTGAGATTTTCCTCTACCCACCAAAAGGCACTAATTTTTTTGTGAAGATATATAGATATACAGATTATAGATCTAGATATATAGATAGATATCAGTACACATCTTCTTCTTCCTTGACTTTGGAAAGAGGGAGTAGGGCATGTATCCTTGAGTTCCATCTAGAGGTTATAGAATACCTCTGACAAAGAATATATCATGATGACTGGGAAGAAAATAATTTGCTGTTCTGATTGAGAGGACCTGAAATTGAAAAGGAAGATGAAATATTCTCAGTAAAATGGCAAAAATATTAAGACAGTCAACATCGCTTCTGACATTGAAAAAAAAGATTAACTGTGGATGAAGTGCCAGATAATTCAAAGGAGAACATAGTTGAAAGTACAAGAATTTACATATATTTTATTTTTTTTATTTATTTATTTTGTGGTACGCGGGCCTCTCACTGTTGTGGCCTCTCCCGTTGCGGAGCACAGGCTCCGTACGCGCAGGCTCAGTGGCCATGGCTCACAGGCCCAGCCGCTCCACGGCATGTGGGATCTTCCCGGACCGGGGCACGAACCCGCGTCCCCTGCAACAGCAGGCGGACTCTCAACCACTGCGCCACCAGGGAAGCCCTATCTACATATATTTTAGTAGATATACCAATGCATTCAATATAGATTAGGGGAAAAAAGTCAAGGTGAACTTGAGGCTTAGCAAAGAGGCTTAGCAAAGAGGCTTAGCAAAGTCAAGGTGAACTTGAGGCTTAGATATACCAATGCATTCAATATAGATTAGGGGAAAAAAGTCAAGGTGAACTTGAGGCTTAGCAAAAAAAATATGGCTGAGACTTGGTGGTATAGAATTCATTATGAAGACAGTGATCAAGAGGTATATCTTGTTCAAAAGAAACCAATCAGATAGAAATGGAAGCAAAATGAAATTGCAACCTAAAGAATTTGTAATTGAATATAAATCTACATATATGAGGATGTCAGTGCCTAGAAACCATTAGGATGAAGGAAAAAAGGAGACTTGCAGGCAGAGGCATAGTGGGAGTGTTCTATAAAGGGTGTTGCCACATGAGAATATATTAATATATTTCTGAAATGGATAACCAAACTGGACTTGAATTATGATAGAAATATAAAGTATGTTAGAAGGGACTCTACTCTCCTGCCTTCATGTGTCCACGAAATAACTTTCATTCCAGGAAAGGACAGCATGCCAGTAAAGCTTTTATCTCTTTTCCCCACCCCTCCTTTAACTCCCCAACATTGGAAGAGGAGGGAATTATCCAACTGGTTAAGTAGGAAGATTCTGACATCAGTTGATTTACTTTTTTGATGGGAACAAGTTAATGACATAAAAGTCAGATGTCACCTGTTATCTTTCTCTCTCTAAACCCCCTCTCAGGGCTTGATACAGATAAGACAGTGATTCTTCTTCTAGATGGATAATCATCTACCTGGAAAGGAGCTCCACCTTGAAGTTACAGAATACCTCTGAAAACAAGAATATCGTGGTGACTGCCTTAGAGACTCCTC
This sequence comes from Leucopleurus acutus, assembly GCF_964270905.1. Taxonomy (NCBI): domain Eukaryota; kingdom Metazoa; phylum Chordata; class Mammalia; order Artiodactyla; family Delphinidae; genus Leucopleurus; species Leucopleurus acutus. Next base: position 92,111,458 of record NC_139144.1, on the reverse strand, counting down.
TCCCCGTGAGGACTCCCGAGATCCAATCAGGAAGCACAATGGTGGCTGCAGGTCCCAGTTACCTGCTCCAGTCCAGATCTGGTAATAACAATAATAGAGATAGATATAGATATATTGACCTCATCTGTCTGTTTTGGTGTCTATTTCTCACTTGGACTCCTAAAATTCTAATAATGGGATACTTGAGTTACTTCCATTTTTTAACTATTTAAATAATCAAAAAAACCCAGCTCTATGAAAAATGTTATTTTTAGAGCTCAAGGCACAGGGCTCACTTTGGTCTTATGTCTCCTTCTATCTTTCTGGAGATCCAAATCCTACATTCTTTAGGATCCAGCTCAGACGCCTCTTCTATCCCTGACTACCGTAGCCAAGAAAAGTTGAGTGTTCTCTAGATTGTATATTCCTTAGAGCAGAAACCAACAAATCACAAACTTCTTTGTATGTCATCATCTTTACTTGTAAACCTGCTCCCATCTCTGTCAGCTGAGTTAGGGGTTTCAGAGTCATTCTAGGCTCCTCTTCAATACATGCCCCGTCATATCTCGTCTGACAACATGCTCCACTTACCCTAGACTATTTCAGTTAATTCCTGGTGCCCTGGCATAATTATCAAAATGCCAACTTTCACTCTCAAAAGTGCCCTTTACAGATGATAAATTATATGGCCACCCCAAACCCATATCCAACCTTGCTTCCTTCCTGTGCCTTAAACTGACATCCCTTTTTCCCCCATCCTTAAAATGTAAGTCCTAGTTCAGGCTCCCATCAAGTCTTATTATTGTAACAGCCTAATTACTCTTGCAGAAGCAATACTTCAATTCTGTCTTCCACAGCTGCCAGAGCAGTCTGTCTAAAACTCAAATGTGTCCATGCTACTTCCTTATTTAAGACCATTCTATAGCTCCCAATACACAGGCCCAAACTGCAGTGTCTGGCTTCTGATTACATTTAATATCCCACTCATTTCTTTTGTAAATCCTCTTCTTGTCTTTGCCCATGCTATCTCCTCTACCTGGAATACTCTTTCCTCCCTTGCCTTCTTTCCTCAACTTTTCTGGCAAACTGTTTTTCATTCTTTAGGACTCAGTAAGAGCATCACCTAATACTAGACCCCTTTCCTCACCACCTCTGACCACCCTTGGTTTGGATTATGGGACCTTTCTCCATGTTGTCATAATAACCTTTATTCATCCCTACTGAATTTATAGTACCATATTTTTATGATTTACATGTTTGTTTCTCTCACTAGACTAGGAGATACCTGAGAATAAAGAACTACTTTTTCCTGATTTGGGGGACCATGGTTAGAAATACCAGTCCATAATAGGCAGTCCATTATTAGTTTTTTACACAAAACACTTTAAACAGAGAGAGAAAAATAATACTAGAAGCACCTGTATAACTGCCACTTGGATTTGACCATTATCATTTTACTAATCTGCTTTATCACTTTTCTATTCATTCTTCTATCCATGTATCAATCCATCTTGTTTTTAATGCATTTCAAAGTAAATTGAAGACATTGATGCATTTCACTCCTAAATCTGTCAATATGCAAATCATTAAAGTTCATCACTTTATTTTTTTTCTTTTAAACTTGCATATATACAATGAAATGCATAAATCTTAAGTGTACATTTGCTGAGTTTTGATAAACGTATATATTTGTGTAATTTATCCTTTCTCCATTGAATTGTGTTTTCATCTTTTTCAAAAATTAGCTAAATTTGTGTCGATCTATTCCTGAGCTCTCTATTCTATTACATTGATCAATGTGTCTATTCTTTCACCAATACTCTGCTGTCTTGATTAGTATATCTTTATGGTAATGCTCAAAATCGGTCATTTCTGTCTAATATCATTTCCTTTCAGCTTGAAGAACTTCTTTCAACGCAATATGGTTCTAGTTCGGGTCCACTGGTGACAAATTCCCTTAGTTTGACCTAAAAATGTCTTCATTTTGCATTCATTCTTGAAGGTTATTTTTTCTGGACAGAAAATTCTGGGTTAACAGTTTGCCCTTTCAGCTCTTCAAAGATTTTGTTCTGATGTATTTTACCCTCCATTTTTTTCTAACAGGAGATCAGTAATGATTTGAATTTTCATTCCCCTTTATAAAATGTGTTGATTTTCTCTGGCTACATTCAAGATTTTCTCCTAATCACTGATTTTCAGAAGTGTGACTATGTTTTGCATGGTTTTCTTTGTATACATGCCGCTTAGGCTTTTCTAATCTTCTCAAATTTACAAATGTATGTAAAAAAAATGGCCATTATTTATGCCCCATTCCCTCTCTCTTCTTCTGGGACTTGCGTTACACTTAGGGTAAATGTTTTCATATTTTGCCATGTTTCACTGAGGTGCTGTTCATTTATAAAATATTTTTTCTCTATTCTTCAGAATCGCTAATTTCGACTGCTCTCTCTTCAAGTTCACAGATTCCTCTTCTTTTTGTTTTTCTTTTTCTTTTGGTTAAGCCCGTCCAGTGAATTTTTAAATTTTCAAATATTGTAATTTTCAATTCTAGAATTTCCATTTCATTCTTTGTTATTCTTTTTACTTCTCTGCTAAGATTTACTTTTTAAAAACGCATTGTGAGCATATATTCTTCATGACCTTGTGCATCACTATAATAACTACTTTAAAATACTTGACTGCTAATTCAACATCTGGCTCATCTTGGAGTTGGCCTTCGTTTACTCTCTTTTCTCTTGAGAATGAATCAGATTTTTCTGATTCTTTGTATATTAAGTAATTTTAGATTGTGGATTGCTAGATTATGTTTTATGCCTCTAAAGAGTGTTTTGTTGTTGAGTTTGTTTCTGTTAGCAGGCAATTAGTTTGATAGGCCTCAAACTTCAAGCTCTTTTTCTTGGATAACAGTTTCTATCTAATCCTTAACTAAGCTGCTTGGAACCTACCCCAAACATTTATGTTTCAGGGCCAGTCAGGCGGTCGGGATGTATCTTTAGTCTCCTTCTCTCTGATTCCATCACTTTCCAGAAGCTTTGTTGTCCAGATCTTTGTTATTTGATTTTTTTAGACCAAAAAGATTTCAGGTGTTCTATCATAGTTTTAGCATCCTACATCTACAGGGCAAGCTGAGGCCTTTACTCAGTTTATAAGCCATACAGATAGGAACTCACCCAGAGCCTTCCCTTTTGTCTAAGTGTTGATTTCCTTCCAGAAACTACCTGCATTTTGTTGCTCTCCAGCACTTTCTGGCCATTGGTTTTGCTTTTTAGTTTTGTTTTATTTTTGTCTAGACTTTATAGTTGTTATCTGCAGAAGGGTCAGTCGGATAGAATCTTATTCAGACATTATTAGAAACAAGCCTCAACAATTCATAAATATTTATTGAATTAAACCTTAGTCTGGCACCTCAAGGACAGAGATCTTTATCTATTTATTTATTGGTATATCACAAATGCCAAGAATCGTGCATGGTATATTTTAAGTACTCAATAAACTTTTGTTGAATAAATGAACAGATGAATGGTTATTACTGTAATGCCTCATGTACAATTGACATTTACATTTCCTGTGCACCTTAACTGACTTTCTCAGAAATTGAACACATACTAAAAAGGAGCATAACCGAAAATCTCTTTTCAAAAATAAGAACTGTTAACATTTTGTCATATTTGCTTTGTGTATCTTTTTAAATGAAAGATTCACAAAATTAGATATAAAGCAGAAGATCCGTTAATATATTAACTTTTTGCTCTAACTTTGGGCTCCAGTGTGTATGTCTTTTAATCTCAATTATAGAGAATCCATTAATCTTTCAATTTTCCAAAGGAAGAAAGGAACATAAAACTCAGGTGGTATAAGTCATTCTTCTAAAAAGAGTTCAGTAGGCAAATACATTAAAAAATGCTATATTCAACAAAATAAAACTTTACATCAAGTCTTCTCAGAGCTAATACATGTTGTAAACCATTGAGCATCATGTGTAGTACCTGACCTTGGAGCACTAGCCTTGGAACACTAGCCTCACGGGCCTACTGTTCCCTGAAACTCACTTTGGGGAAAGCTAAAGTGGAATAGTTCCATATTTCTGATGCAGAAACTCGGGCATGAAAAGTCATCCTTTGATTCAGTGGATCAGCCTCCTATCTCTTTTATTCTCTCCCTCCTCCATTGAGCCTGGATTTCATTTCTACCTTTCCTTAAGTAAAGTCAGCCATGATCCTCAGTTATTTACATGTTGATCCAAACATAAAAGAATAAAACAGTTGAGCAGACTGAAGGAGCGATTAAGAACCTGGAGGTATAAAAGGCAATTGCCTTCAAGAGGATTCACCCAGCACACAGAGCTTTCTTTCATGATTAAATTCTTTTTGAAATCCTAAATCAAAGGTACAGCCTATCAGAGAGCTAGGAAATCCATAATAAAAAAATGTCATTGATGAGAGCCATTTTTTATTATACTGAGTGCTTTTGACAGCATTCGCTGCCTAAGCACATGTGGGAAACTGCAATACATGCTGAACGCTCCCTTTACATACAAAATTCTACAATGAAGTGCCCAGTGAGAGAGAAGAAAAGAAATCAAACACAGTTGGCAAAGCCAAAGCAAGCAGAATTAATGCCTCCGAACCACGGACCAGACATCTCCAGCTCCCCAGGGGGACTGGCTGGAAACTCCAGCTTTCATTCAGTCCTTTCAGAACTCTTTCTGCTTGGCTGAGTCAGGACTGTATAGGGGACAGGCAAGGGGCGGACAATCCAATTTTAAAACTCTTCAAACAAATCCTGAATAGGCATCAGTAGTATTCAAGAAGTAACAACCACGAGTAATAAGTGTCCTTGGGGACCCAGAAACATTTTCTAATCAAGGACTAAAAAGTCCCAAACTGGGCACAGAACATACAAGCCAAGTTAATCAGTTATGCATCTTCTCCTGATAAATATGGTTCCCATTTTGTGGTATTTTCATCTCTCATTTTCACTTTGGAGATATTGATATCAAAAGCAATTTAGGGAAGGGTAGAAGGAAGTAAGAGTCAGAGTGATGGGTTCTTAGATCTGCCCTAGTTGGACAGACAAGAAAGTAAATTGATAAAACCAAGTAAGCCTTTATATGTGGGAACCCAGAAGTCCACCACATGTGATCAGGGGGATCAGGTGAAAAGCAGTACACTTGCTGGACACAGCGTTTATTATGGACTAAGCATTTATCATTTTCTTTCCTTTTTAAAAACTGAAAACAGTAATTTTCTGATTGCCATAGAAATGGCTTCCCATTGATTTAATCATACCAAACAGAGAGATATAATAAAGAAAGTAAAAATCCCCCCAAGTTCCAATATGTGTATATTAGTACGACTAACAGCTTGGTTCATATTCATCTAGATTTCCATGATATATAAATCACACACTTTTAATATGCTATAAAAATAGATTCCTCCTTTGCATGCTGTTTTATAACTTTATTCCACTTAACTATATATCATGATAATCTTTCTGTATCAATAGCTACATCATCATTTTGAATAACTATACAGTATTTCCTTAACTGGATGTATCACATTCACTTGCCTAAGCTCATTGCTGAATATTTAGTTTTTCACTATTATAAACAATTCATTATAAACATACTTGCTTATACATCTTTGTATACTTCATATTTACTTAGGGAAAAAACCTAGATGTGCAACTGCCATGTCCAGAGCATACACATTTGAAATTTGTATATATTTTGCCAGACTGAACTATGGTGGGGGAGGGGGAAGTATATTAGTTTACACTCACACCAACAGTATATGAGTCAGCACTAAGCTTCTGTACTTGGGATCTGAGATGCTTCTCACCCAAACTGGGGCTTTCCCCACATTATGGAATCCGAACTCACTGAGGGCAGAGTCTGAGCCTTCACCTTTATATCCTCCAAAGCACTGAAACGGCATTGGTTCTACACTGGATACCCAAACAAGGTTCCGATAAATAGGCCAAGTTCATATCTTGACATCCAGACCCTATAGTCTCTGTTCACCCTCATCACCTTTCCAGCTCCCTCCCCCACGACTCTCCCACTTTGCCTGCTCCAACCACACTGATAGCCTTTCTGTGCCTCCAATACACTTATCATGCTCCCATCAGAGCCTTGGCATCTGCCGTTCCCTCTTCCTGGAACTTTCTTCCCCTGATAGCCACGGGGCTCATTCCCTCAGGATGCTGCTCAAAGGCCACATTATCAGTGGGCTTTTCCTATTTTAAATTGCAACTCCCTCAACACTCTCTACCCTCCTTCCTTTAGATCTACTTTCTCCAGTATCTTTATTACCATGTGACCCTCTGTATGTTACTTGTTTATGTCGTCTTCTTTCTGCCCCCACCCACTAGGGCCAGAATTTTGTCTGTTTTATTCACTGCTGTCTCCTTAGCCCCTCCAAGAGGTGCTCGGTAAATATATATTGAACAAAGACATTAATTTGTGAAAATAAAGAATGAATGAAGACATCTTCAAGCAGAAAGTTAATTGCTGGAATCATACATGAGGGCACAATGAAAGCATACATGTAGGTGGACAGAATAAGGCTAAAATACAGACCTGAGTTACATCATTTGAGTCATACAGCCATTCAATGGCTACTTGAACTTGGAAGTGGGAGAATATAGTTGTCTTGAAAAGTTTACGGTCCATTTGGGAATATAAAACTCATACGAGGTTTTTATAAAATACATATTACAAAGTAAAAATATTAAGTCGGTAAGTGGAAATCAGTATGATGTCAATATTGAGGGGTATGGCTGGAGCCACAATTTGCCAGTTGAGAAGGTGGTTTAGAAAAGAAGAGAAAGGGATCTAAAAGAATGTAAAGTTGTGAACGTGTGAACGAGTGTGTTCAGTGCTGGGAAGAGCAAGAAAGAGTGTTTTCACTTACCCATAAAACATTAGTGAAGCATTTTTGGTAGACCAGGCATTAAGCTGGGAACTGGAAAACAAAACACAGACTCTGCCCTCAAGGACTCTAGGAGCCAGCTGGGGAGACGTGCATGCAGATTACCATTGTTAGACCATTTAAAGGGTGCTGTTTGTAGCAGACATGAGGGGCCTTCAACCCGGATGAGTATATGAGGGAGGACGGTGGAGGAGGGGGGGCACTGCCAGGAAAGGTGGTCTCCAAGCCAAGTTGTGAAGGACAATATCAAATAGGACTTAGCCAGACAGCACAAAGGAAGTGCTTGCGAGGAGGAATACAGCCACCCGTGCAAAAGCTCAAAGTCAAAGAGAAAGGACAGTGTTTGTGGAACTGCAGTGAGGGGAATGCCCAGGAAGAGAGTCCGAAACAAAAGCGAGACTTGGGCCTGGAGAGATGTGCAAGCTCAGGGGGTGGGGGGCTTTTCTGTCCTGGGTTTGTCTCTACCCCAGAGACACTGGGCTCCATGGAAAAGAATTAAGAAGGGAAGTCAGCCCTAATCTTTAATGAACTTGTTTCACAACATCAGGCATATAGAACATGCTAAAAGAGCAAGAATCCACTTAATAGGACCTGAAGTCTCTGCCAGAACCAAAGGACTAAAGTGAAAGGAAAAAAGGAAAAATTCAGCCCTCAGCCCTCAACAGAGCTGCAAAACCAGGTGCCCCAGGCGACAGAGGGGGCAGCTGCAGAGGGCCCTGCATTCCCACAGTGGTCCTGGCTGCTGCCTCTAGAAAAGTGGAAGCATTGTGGACAGAAGTCAGAGATGTACAGGGGGGAGCTGGCTGATTTTCCAGTCATTTCCTTCCCTCTTGTAGCTCCATCTGTTCTCCCATCACTAGTAATTCATAGGATGCTTGTCTGATCAAAATCGACTTTCATTTAATAAAGAACTGAATCTATGACAAACTACAAAAGCCTTTCTACTTTGTGTCATTTATCATCATTATTTCTCCATTGTGACAAATAATTGACGAAATGAAAACAATTGGCCTCTAGCCTGAGCATATGTACTAAAAAAAAAAAAGAAAAGTTTCATTACAATAGCATTTCTGCATACCAGAATCACAGCATCATCTGGGAAACTTAAAACTGATGCCTGGAAGAGATATGGGAACATATGTATATGTATAACTGATTCACTTTGTTATAAAGCAAAAACTAACATACCATTGTAAAGCAATTATACTCCAATAAAGATGTAAAAAAAAAAAACAAAACTGATGCCTGAGTCTCACCCCCAGAGATTCCCATTAAATGGGTTTGGGGTGGTTCCTGGGAATCAGTGATTATAATATACCTATTAAAGGTTCTAAGAAATCCAATTATAAAGATCAAGTCTGACAGTGTATCATCTCAAATTTCCTAAATTTATTTCAACTATTTTTTGGCAGAACCATTATTAATATCTAACAAAATGCTAATCTTCAGCAAAAAATAGTTTGAGAAGTGCTAGTCTTTCTTTTTAAAGAAATAAATCCCGAGGAATAATTCTGTATATTTACCACTGTTTCTTATTTATTATCGATTTATTATCAATCATACTTGAATAAAAGTATGAGAGAAGCAGGGACTTTCATTAATCCTCCTCATTTAGGTATAATTATTTAGGTATAATTATTGTGAGACAAATAAGCAAATAAACAAGCATGAAGATTTCCCTCTTCTGTTAAAGACCACCTTAAACAGAGTAAGAAGCCCACTACCCCATGACTCTGTCTTTTGCTTATCCAGTTGAGCTATAATAAACCCTGCTCCAGGATAGCAAATAATATTTCCTCAAAGCAAATGTCTTAATAATTTACATCTCCCCCTCATTTTTCTTATGACCTCTGGGCATAGGTTTGTGATCCACAGAATAACCAGTCCATGTAAGTAACTTAATAAATATTAAATAAACCCTTTGGAGACACTACATGACAGTGAAAATAGCACACCCTTTTGAAGCAGCCAGGCCTGAGTTTAAATCACATCTCCACTACTTATTAGCTTTGTGTCCTAGGGCAAACTTACCTCTCTGATCCCAAGTTTGACTGCTAAAGTGAAGATGCCTGAAACATCTAATTTTCAGGACTCTTGGAGGACTAATTTATATGTGTAAACTGCGTGACTTAAATATGGTACCCAATAAATATTCGTTGATTAATCAAATAATTTCTAAAGTAATGACAGTTACTTTTATCAAAAATTGTTTCAAATTTTTTTCTGGGTATAATATGAGGCAAGGTTTAAAATACAGGTATTTTTCTCTGTTCACAAGTATTTTTGAAAGAGTGAGCTGGAAACTCAAACATCTATAGCCCTCTGATATAGCTGACATCACAGCCAAACTCTTAAATCCTCAATTTTCTGATCCTGAACAGATATTAACAATGAGTTCCTTTACATTTCTGTCTGCACAAGCATCTTAATGCCAAAGGACAGGTTAATGACCAGCCAAATTTGGAATTATTGATGAAAGCAAACATACTTTATGTCTGCTCTCAGGATATATATATATATATATATATATATATATATATATATATTTGAATTTTATTTATTTTTTTATACAGCAGGTTCTTATTAGTTATCCATTTTATACATATTAGTGTATACATGTAAATCCCAATCTCTCAATTCATCACAGCACCACCACCACCCCCTGCCGTTTTCCCCCTTGAGGTCCATACGATTGTTCTCCGCATCTGTGTCTCAGTTTCTGCCCTGCAAACCGGTTCATCTGTACCATTTTTCTAGGTTCCACATATAGACGTTAATATACGATATTTGTTTTTCTCCTTCTGACTTACTTCACTCTGTATGACAGTCTCTAGATTCATCCACGTCTCTACAAATGACCCAATTTCGTTCCTTTTTATGGCTGAGTAATATCCCACTGTATATATGTACCTCATCTTCTTTATCCATTAGTCTGTCAATGGGCATTTAGGTTGTTTCCATGACCTGGCTATTGTAAATAGTGCTGCAATGAACATTGGGGTGCATGTGTCTTTTTGAATTGTGGTTTTTTCTGGGTATACGCCCAGCAGTGGGATTGCTGGGTCATATGGTAATTCTACTTTTAGTTTTTTAAGGAACCTCCATACTGTTCTGAATAGTGGCTGTATTAAATTGCATTCCCATCATCAGTGCAAGAGGGTTCCCTTTTCTCCACACCCTCTCCAGCATTTGTTGTTTGTAGATCTTCTGATGATGTCCATTCTAACTGGTGTGAGGTGATACCTCACTGTGGTTTTGATTTGCATTTCTCTAATAGTGAGGTTGAGCAGATTTTCATGTGCTTCTTGGCCACCTGTATGTCTTCTTTAGAGAAATGTCTATTTAGGCCTTCTGTTCATTTTTGGATTGGGTTAGTGTTTTTTTTAATATTGGGCTGCATGAGCTGTTTATACATTTTGGAGATTAATCCTTTGTCCGTTGATTCGTTTGCAAATATTTTCTCCCGTTCTGCGGGTTGTCTTATCGTCTCATTTGTAGGTTCCTTTGCTGTGCAAAAGCTTTTAAGTTCCACTAGGTCCCATTTGTTTATTTTTATTTCCATTATTCTAGGAGGCAGATCAAAAAAGATCTTGCTGTGATTTATGTCAAAAAATGTTCTTCCTATGTTTTCCTCTAAGAGTGTTATAGTGTCCAGTCTTATATGTAGGTCTCTAATCCATTTTGAGTTTATTTTTGTGTATGGTGTTAGGGAGTGTTCTAATTTCATTATTTTACATGTAGGTGTCCAGTTTTCCCAGCACCACTTATTGAAGAGACTGTCTTTCCTCCATTGTATATCTTTGCCTCCTTTGTCATAGATTAGTTGACCATAGGTGTGTGGGTTTATCTCTGGGCTTTCTATCCTGTTCCATTGATCTATATTCCTGTTTTTGTGCCAGTACCATATTGTCTTGATTACTGTAGCTTTGTAATATAGTCTGAAGTCAGGGAGTCTGATTCCTCCAGCTCCGATTTTTCCCCTCAAGACCGCTTTGGCTATTCGGGGTTATTGTGTCTCCATACAAATTTTAAGATTTTTTGTTTTAGTCCTGTAAAAAAAAATGTCATTGGTAATTTGAAAGGGATTGCATTGAATCTGCAGATTTCTTTGGGTAGTATAGTCATTTTCACAATATTGATTCTTCCAATCCAAGAACATGGTATAACTCTCTGTCTGTTTGTATCATCTTTAATTTCTTTCATCAGTGTCTTATAGTTTTCTGCATACAGTTCTTTTGTCTCCCTAGGTAGCTTTATCCCTAGGTATTTTATTCTTTTTGTTGCAATGGTAAATGGGAGTGTTTCCTTAATTTCTCTTTCAGATTTTTCATCATTAGTGTATAGGAATGTAAGAGATTTCTGTGCATTAATTTTGTATCCTGCAACTTTACCAAATTCATTGATTAGCTCTAATAGTTTTCTGGTAGCATCTTTAGGACTCTCTATGTATAGTATCATGTCATCTGCAAACAGAAACAGTTTTACTTCTTCTTTTCCAATTTGGATTCCTTTTATTTCTTTTTCTTCTCTGATTGCCATGGCTAGGACTTCCAAAACTATGTTGCATAATAATGATGCGAGTGGATATCCTTGTCTTGTTCCTGATCTTAGAGGAAATGCTTTCAGTTTTTCACCATTGAGAATGATCTTTGCTGTGGGTTTGTCATATATGGTCTTTATTATGTTGAGGTAGGTTCCCTCTAGGCCCACTTTCTGGAGAGTATTTATTGTAAATGGGTGTTGAATTTTGTCAAAAGCTTTTTCTGCATCTATTGAGATGATCATATGGTTTTTATTCTTCAGTTTGTTAATATGGGGTATCACAATTATTGATTTGTGAGTATTGAAGAATGCTTGCATCTCTGGGATAAATCCCACTTGATCATGGTATATGATCCTTTTAATGTGTTGTTGGATCCTGTTTGCTAGTATTTTGTTGAGGATTTTTGCATCTATATTCATCAGCGATATTGATCTGTAATTTTGGTTTTTTGTAGTACCTTTGTCGGTTTCTGGTATCAGGGTGATGGTGGCCTCATAGAATGAGTTTGGGAGTGTTCCCTCCTCTGCAATTTTTTGGAAGAGTGTGAGAAGGATGGGTGTTAGCTCTTCTCTAAATGTTTGATAGAATTCACTGTGAAGCCACCTGGTCCTGGACTTTTGTTTGCTGGAAGATTTTTAATCACAGTTTCAATTTCATGACTTGTGACTGGTCTGTTCATATCTTCTATTTCTTCCTGGTTCAGTCTTGGAATGTTATACCTTTCTAAGAATTTGTCCATTTTTTCCAGGTTGTCCATTTTATTGGCATAGAGTTGTTTGTAGTAGTCTCTTAGGATGCTTTGTATTTCTGTGGTGTCATAACTTCTCCTTTTTCACTTCTAATTTTATTGATTTGAGTCCTCTCCCTCTTTTTCTTGATGAGTCTGGCTAATGGTTTACCAATTTTATCTTCTCAAAGAACCAACTTTTAGTTTTACTGATCTTTGCTGTTGTTTTCTTTTTTCTATTTCTTTTATTTCTGATCTGATCTTTATGATTTCTTTCCTTCTACTAACTTTGGGTTTTGTTTATTCTTCCTTCTCTAGTTCCTTTAGGTGTAAGGTTAGCTTGTTTGAGATTTTTCTTGTTTTTTAAGGTAGGCTTGTATTGCTATAAACTTCCCTCTTAGAACTGCTTTTGCTGCATCCCATAGGTTTTGGATAGTCATGTTTTCATTGTCATTTGTTTCCAGGTATTTTTTGATTTCATCTTTGATTTCTTCAGTGACCTCTTGGTTATTTAGTAACATATGGTTTACCTTCTAGGTGTTTGTGGTTTTTACAATTTTTCCCTGTAATTGATTTCTAATCTCATAGCGTTGTGGTCTGACAAGATGATTGCAATATGATTTCAATTTTCTTAAATTTACTGAGGCTTTATTTGTGACCCAAGATGTGATCAATCCTGGAGAATGTTCCGTGTGCACTTGAGAAGAAAGTGTAATCTGCTCTTCTTGGATGGAATGTCCTATAAATATCAATTAAACCCATCTGGTGTATTGTGTCATTTAAAGTTTGTGTTTCCTTAGTAATTTTCTCTTTGGATGATCTGTCCATTGATTTAAGTGCGGTGTTAAAGTCCCTCACTATTATTGTGTTTCTGTCAATTTCCTCTTTTATAGCTATTAGCAGTTGCCGTATGTATTGGGTGCCCCTATGTTGGGAGCATATATATTTATAATTGTTGACTCTTCTTGAATTGATCCCTTGATCATTATGTAGTGTCCTTCCTTATCTCTTGTAACATTTTTTATTTTAAAGTCTATTTTATCTGATATGAGTATTGCTACTCCAGCTTTCTTTTGATTCCCATTTGCATGGAATATCTTTTTCCATTCCCTCACTTTCAGTCTGTATGTGTCCCAGGTCTGAAGTGGGTCTCTTTTAGTCAGCATATATATGGGTCTTGTTTTTGTATCCATTCAGCGAGACTGTGTCTTTTCATTGTAGAATTTAATCCATTCATGTTTAAGGTAATTATCGATATGTATGTTCCTTTGACCATTTTCTTAATTGTTTTGGGTTTGTTTTTGTAGGTCCTTTTCTTCTCTTGTGGTTCCCACTTAGAGAAGTTCCTTTATCATTTTTTGTAAAGGTGCACCTCTTCTCTTAGCTTTTGCTTGTCTGTAAAGCTTTTGATTTCTACATCGAATCTGAATGAGATCCTTGCTGGGTAGAGTAATCTTGGTTGTAGGTTCTTCCCTTTCATCACTTTAAATATGTCATGCCACTCCCTTCCGGCTTGTAGAGTTTCTGCTGAGAAATCAGCTGTTAACCTTATGGGAGTTCCCTTTTATGTTATTGATCGTTTTTCCCTTGCTGCTTTCAATAGTTTTTGTCTTTATTTTTTGCCAATTTGATTACTATGAGTCTCGGAATGTTTCTCCTTGGGTTTATCCTGTATGGGACTCGCTGCGCTTCCTGGACTTGGGTGGCTATTTCCTTTCCCATGTTAGGGAAGTTTTTGACTATAATTTCTTCAAATATTTTCTCAGGTCCTTTCTCTCTCTCTTCTCCTTCTGGGACCCCTATAATGCGAATGTTGGTACGTTTAATGTTGTCCCAGAGGTCTCTTAGGCTGTCTTCATTTCTTTTCATTCTTTTTTCTTTATTCTGTTCTGCAGCAGTGAATTCCACAATTCTGTTTTCTAGGTCACTTATCCGTTCTTCTGCCTCAGTTATTCTGTTATTGATTCCTTCTAGTGTAGTTTTCATTTCAGTTATTGTATTGTTCATCTCTGTTCTTTTTTGTTCTTTATTTCTTCTAGGTCTTTGTTAAACATTTCTTGCATCTTCTCTATCTCTGCCTCCATTCTGTTTCCAAGGTCCTGGATCATCTTCACTATCATTCTGAATTCTTTTTCTGGAAGGTTGCCTATCTCCACTTCATTTAGTTGTTTTTCTGGGGTTTTATCTTGTTCCTTCATCTGGTATATAGTCCTCTGCCGTTTCATCTTGTCTATCTTTCTGTGAATGTGGTTTTTGTTCCACAGGCTGCAGGATTGTAGTTCTTCTTGCTTCTGCTGTCTGCCCTCTGGTGGATGAGGCTATCTCTCAGGCTATATACTTTTGAGCAATAATATTTAAAGACCAAAGAAATTGGAGGGAAAAAAACCCTGCAAATATCTGTTCCAAATCAGATCTAATACCCTGAACACTCCAATCCCAATAGCTCACTTCTTTGAGTGGATGACAAGGCTGTTTTTTTCATGTTCTTAGAGACCGAATGTAAACTAACCTGAGGTGTAAATATAATGAATAAGGTATTCCATCTCATGAGGTAATTTACATTGCTATTGATTAAAGATTTCTTCAACTGTGACCACTCACATGTTTCCAGATGGATTTCCGTTCTAGGCCACTTTATAAATGAATTGAGAAGAAATAGTTTTCTTCTGTGATTCAAACTCCCTGACACTAAAGAACCTTTCAACTGGGCATATACCAAGAGAAAACCATAATTCAAAAAGACACATGCACCCCAATGTTCATTGCAGCACTATTTAAAATAGCCAGGTCATGGAAGCAACATAAATGCCCATCAACAGACGAATGGATAAAAAAGAAATGGTACGGGCTTCCCTGGTGGCGCAGTGGTTGAGAGTCCTCCTGCTGATGCAAGGGACACAGGTTCGTGCCCCGGTCCGGGAAGATCCCACATGCCGCGGAGCGGCTGGGCACGTGAGCCATGGCCACTGAGCCTGCGCGTCCGGAGCCTGTGCTCTGCAAAGGGAGAGGCCACAACAGTGAGAGGCCGGCATACCACCAAAAAAAAAAAAAAAAAAAAAAGGAAATGGTACATATATACAATGGAGTATTACTCAGCCATAAAAAGGAAGGAAACTGGGTCATTTGTAGAGACATGGATGGACTTAGAGACTGTCATACAGAGTGAAGTAAGTCAGAAAGAGAAAAACAAATATCGTATATTAACACATATATGTGGAATCTAGAAAAATGGTACAGATAAACCAGTTTGGAAGGCAGAAATAGAGACACAGATGTAGAGAACAATTGCATGGACACCAAGGGGGGAAAGTGGTGTGTGGGGGGTGGGATGAATAGGGAGATTGGGATTGACATATATACACTAATATGTACAAAATAGATTCTGTATAATAAATAAATAAATAAAATTCAAAAAAAATTTTTTAAATAAAGAATCCTTCAATTGCTTTCCTTTGGGTTAGAGGTTAAAGTTGAAAAAATTTTATAATTCTTTTCTTTAACAGCTTTATTGAGGAATAATTGACATACAAAAAGCTATAGATAGTTAACATATACAACGTGTGAGTCTGCCGATAAGTATACACACCCCTGAAACCCTCATTATTATCAATACCATAAACTTATCCATCATCTCCAAAAGTTTTCACCCACCCCTTTTTATTTTTTCTTTTTGAGGTATGTTTTTTTTTCCTTTTTTGATAAGAGCACTTAACATAAGATCTACTCA
The DNA here is from genome assembly GCF_964270905.1 of Leucopleurus acutus. Classification (NCBI taxonomy): domain Eukaryota; kingdom Metazoa; phylum Chordata; class Mammalia; order Artiodactyla; family Delphinidae; genus Leucopleurus; species Leucopleurus acutus. The sequence goes on along the minus strand of NC_139144.1, from coordinate 92,095,550 downwards.
CTTAGCAAATTTTTAAGTATTCAATATGAAATTATTAATCATAAGCCCTATTTTGTACAGATGTCCAGAAATTATTCTGTAAAGTGGAAACTTTGTACCTTTTGACCAACATTTCCCCATTTCCTGCCCTCCTCCCTGGCAATCACCATTTTATCCTCTGCTTCTATATGTTTGACTATTTTAGATTCCACATATAAGTGAAATCATGCAGTACCTGTCTTTCTGTCTGGCTTATTTCACTTAGCATCATGTCCTTCAGATCCATCCCTACTGTTGCAAATGGCAGGATTTCCATCTTTTCTAAGGATAAGTAATATTCTATTATATGTATATGCCACATTTTTTTAATGTGTTCATCTGTCAATGGACACTTAGGTCGCTTCCTTGTCTTGGTTATTGTCAATAATGCTGCAATGAACACGGGAGTGCAGATATCTCTTTGAGATTCAGATTTCAATTCTTTTGGCTATATGCCCCAAAGTCAGATTGCCAAAAATCCTTCACATGACCTAGAGAACCAACTTGCCAATCTTACAAACTCTTGCCACTCACCCTCCACTCATTTCTAAGTCTTCACACTCCAGTCATATTACACTATCCTTTCCTCGAATTTTCCTGCTCACCTTAGGCCCTCCTAACCTCTGCCAGGAATATATTCTAACTACCTCTCCCTGAATTAACTAGCACTTATTCAGTCCCCTTTGATCTTCTCTTTGCCATATCCCTTCTGGGTTGTGTGTCCCTGTTAGTCATTCTGATTATGTCCTTTATGACACTCACCATTTCTTACTCCAAATCTACTTTCTTTGTAAACTGTAAGCTCCTTGAGAGCTGGGGCTTCTCCTGTCTTATTCAACATTATAACCAGCATCAATAGAATATATTTTGATAAATAAATGAACATGATGAATAAAGAATAAGTTAAGGAAGAAGTTGCACTTTTAACCTGCTTTCAGCTTTTTCTGATCTTGCTACTTACCTCACAGAAGGGAAAGGAAAAGAAAGAATGTGCTATCTGTAGCACATATTTTTTTTGTGAGCTGTATCTTAATGTACAAGTAATTTCACAGGCATCAGTCAGAGATTTTTACTCCAAGAGGCTGCTTCAAGAAAGGCTTTAATTTTTAATATTCTACTTCTTCAAATAATAAGAAATGTAATTAGCATTCCATGTTTGTTCAATAAAATGTATGTAGTATGTAATTACTAGCCATGGTAGTAGAGACTGAAAATAATTTATTAAGTAAACACAGTTAAGTGTCTTACTGTGCATATTTTTCAATAAAGAGCCTGATTTTATGAATCAGCTGTCAGTCAATGCTCTTGTTAATTTTCTTCTACAAGTGTGCTTTATCCACTTTTTAAATTTTAAATGAATCAAATTTACAAAATAAAATAGAATAGGCCTTATTACATTTCTGTTCATCCTTTACTTATGTTTAATAGTGAAAGCCTGCTAGTGAGGATGGACCTGTGTCAGCAGTCATCCTTAGTTATAGCCATAAAAACCCACAATTCAAAATCATCATAAAAGAGCAACCTAGTTTCCTGTGAAAGAATAGTCAACCATTATTTTAAATTAAGTGCCATATTTTAAATTTAAATTAAGCCCATAAACCTTAATTTTTATGAGCATCACTGTTTATATCTCAGCAGATCTATAAAATGGTAAGTTAGATGCAACTACTATGAAATCAAAGCTATAAAGTCTCACCTTGGTGGTGCCAACTAATAAGTAGCTGGTTTATGTAGACAGAAAACTATGTGCATCCTAGGGAGACAAATTATGTCTCATTAAACTGAACTGAAGCCACTTGCTCATGATTGTTTGTTATAAACACTTTAGAGCATTCATCCTAGATTCTTAAGGGCCTTATCACCCCTTGACTCTCCATGTCAATCACGGGATCCACTCTTTTTCTTTTTCTTTCTTTTAGCTTTGTAAACTTAATTACCTATGCTTTTTCATGCCTATTTGTTTCAACTAAAATAATGTTAATTATGTTAGGCCCCAGGATGGCAATAAAGGGTAGAATGGGGTTTCACAAACTCCACCATGCAGAAATAATTTTATATCTTCCAAAAATACATGTATGCAATATAGTATGACGGAGAGTCCCCAGACTCATAGTCACAGGAAAACTTTGATTTAAATCTCAGGTCTGCTATTAAGTGACTCTGCTCTGTGTCCTTAAATAAGTCATTTAAACCTGCAGGTCTATTTTTTTTTCTCAGTATTCATATGAGGGCTAAATAAGGTTTTATATATAATATGATTATTGTGGTGCCCAGCAAATGGTAAATGCTCAAGATATTTTAGTTATACACTATTATCTGTAAAGTAATGAAATTATCTGCTAGAATATTCAAGACCCCTTTCAGATTTTAACGTACTTAATTCTATAAGTACTATTTATAAATGTATGTCACCAAAGCCAATGATATGCTACAATACATAATTAAGGTGATAGTCATAGTTATTAGCAGTGCATGAATATGAGTTATCAATTTTATATTAAGAACTCAATAAATAATGTGTGATATTTTGGTATCATATAAATAAAACTAGCTTCTATCATAAATTTGATCATTTAATTCATGATTTTTAATACTTGTATTGAAGGTCCATCAAAATGCTAATTTTGACCTAACAGTTTGGGTGAATTTATGGAAGGGATATAGTCTTATAGTTCAATTCCATATTCATTATTTAGAATTTTTAAAATCATCCAACAAATATTAATTGAGTTTCAAGCACTGTGCTAATTAAAAGTAAACAATGTTAATTATGTTTATTATATTCTTTAATAATTAGATTCTCAGGCGAGTCCACAAGATCCTGTGCAATGGA